>NC_090925.1:847781194-850355361 GCF_040938575.1 Ambystoma mexicanum | reverse complement strand
TCTGTAGCGGCAGTGGCAATAGAGTTGAACAACTACGTCGCCACATGAGCCCCATGGTTGGTCTGCGGCAGGGGCGTTGCTGGGGGGGGCTAAGGGGGCTATAGCCCCTGATCTTTTGGTCGTAGCCCCGGATAGAATCTCAGGAGCTACAGCCAAAAGACTAGCTAGCCCCCAGTCCCGACAGTTCCGACATTAGCATAGCCAAGGGTCTTTTCCAGACCTAGCAACTCCCCTGGTCTGGGAACAGTAAGGACGATACCACTGGCACTTTAAGGGCATTGAACAAGGACTTACAACCTCACGCTGTATAATGTACATTCTCCGTGAGAGAGGCTCAGAGAAATACAGGGCCCGGAATCCACAGAAACGATGTTATCGCTCACAGCTCTAGAGTCTTGAGAGGATGGCGCTGGGGCAACAGGGCATGCCTTAGAAACGAGACGACACAGAGCAGCACAGGTTCGGATCCCCGGGTCCACGCTTAGAAACCTCTGGGTAGTAAGCACATTATAAATAACCAATTATAATTATAAAGTATACCTCTAGTTGCAGAAGTGGTTACACTGCATCCAGCTGTGCACGTGCGGTTACAGATGCAAAAAGGGGATCCGAAAGGTTGGAGAAGCTTTATGAAGCTGTGGTTGGTCGGACCTATAGCACACCAAATACACACGATCTAAATGCAGCAATCAAACCGGCGAACTGGGACATATCTCCCATGGGGATCCTGTCCATCCATGTCTGCAAGTAGGTGCTGTGCACCCATTGAGCCTCCATGAATCATGGGTGCAGAGCAGAAGTGTGGTGATTTCTCCGGCTGCTCGCAATTAAAAAGCAGATGTTGAAATCCAGGTGCCATATAAAGGCAATCAACATACCCTTCAATACCAGTCAATGGAAGGTCAAATAGAAAAAGCCTACAAAGAAGTCCTGGAATACCTTCATACAGATCTACAGTCTTATTGAAGCAAATAATAATCGTGATGACAATAATAATAAGAGAATCATATCGGTCAATCTAACTCTCGCTCTCTCTTCACTCGATATATCTCTGTGTATCCCTCACTCTATCTCTGTGTATCTCTCTCTCTCTCTTCACTCGATGTATCTCCGTGTATCTCTCTCTTCACTCTATTTACCTCTGTGTATCTCTCTGCCTCACTCTCTCTGTCTCACTCCCTCTGTCTTTTTCTCTCTCTTTACTCTATATCTCTGTATCACTCTCCCTCTCTTTCTCGCTCTCTCTTCACTCTATATCTGTATATCTCTCTCTGCCTCTCTTCACTTGATCCATCTCTGTATAGCACTCTGTCTCTCTTCACTCTATTTACCTCTGTGTAGCTCCCTCCCTTTCTCACTCTCTCTCGCTCTCTCTTCACTCTATCTCTGTGTATCTCTCTCTGTCTCTTCACTTGATCCATCTCTGTATAGCACTCTGTCTCTCTTCACTCTATTTACCTCTGTGTAGCTCCCTCCCTTTCTCACTCTCTCTCGCTCTCTCTTCACTCTATCTCTGTGTATCTCTCTCTGTCTCTTCACTTGATCCATCTCTGTATAGCACTCTGTCTCTCTTCACTCTATTTACCTCTGTAGCTCTCTCCCTTTCTCACTCTCTCTCGCTCTCTTTTCACTCTACATCTGTGTATCTCTCTCTGTCTCGTTTCACTTAATTTATCTCTGTGTATATCTCTCTATCTGTTTTCACTATATTTACCTCTGTTTATCTCTGTCTCACTCTCTCTGTCTCACTCTCTCTCTCTCTCTCTCTCTCTTTCTCTCTCTCCATTCACTCTATCTCTGTGTATCTCTCTCTCTGTCTCTCTTCACTCGATGTATCTCTGTGTATCTCTCTCTTCACTCTATTTACCTCTGTGTATCTCTCTGCCTCACTCTCTCTGTCTCATTCCCTCTCTCTTGTTCTCTCTCTCTTTACTCTATATCTCTGTATCTCTCTCTCTTCACTCGATTTATCTCTGTGTATCTCTCTCTGTCTCTTCACTTGATCCATCTCTGTATAGCACTCTGTCTCTCTTCACTCTATTTACCTCTATGTAGCTCTCTCCCTCTCTCGCTCTCTCTTCACTCTATATCTGTGTATCTCTCTCTGTCTCTTCACTTGATCCATCTCTGTATAGCACTCTGTCTCTCTTCACTCTATTTACCTCTGTGTAGCTCCCTCCCTTTCTCACTCTCTCTCGCTCTCTCTTCACTCTATCTCTGTGTATCTCTCTCTGTCTCTTCACTTGATCCATCTCTGTATAGCACTCTGTCTCTCTTCACTCTATTTACCTCTGTAGCTCTCTCCCTTTCTCACTCTCTCTCGCTCTCTTTTCACTCTACATCTGTGTATCTCTCTCTGTCTCGTTTCACTTAATTTATCTCTGTGTATATCTCTCTATCTGTTTTCACTATATTTACCTCTGTTTATCTCTGTCTCACTCTCTCTGTCTCACTCTCTCTTTCTCTCTCTCTCTCTTTCTCTCTCTCCATTCACTCTATCTCTGTGTATCTCTCTCTCTGTCTCTCTTCACTCGATGTATCTCTGTGTATCTCTCTCTTCACTCTATTTACCTCTGTGTATCTCTCTGCCTCACTCTCTCTGTCTCATTCCCTCTCTCTTGTTCTCTCTCTCTTTACTCTATATCTCTGTATCTCTCTCTCTTCACTCGATTTATCTCTGTGTATCTCTCTCTGTCTCTTCACTTGATCCATCTCTGTATAGCACTCTGTCTCTCTTCACTCTATTTACCTCTATGTAGCTCTCTCCCTCTCTCGCTCTCTCTTCACTCTATATCTGTGTATCTCTCTCTGTCTCTTCACTTGATCCATCTCTGTATAGCACTCTGTCTCTCTTCACTCTATTTACCTCTGTGTAGCTCCCTCCCTTTCTCACTCTCTCTCGCTCTCTCTTCACTCTATCTCTGTGTATCTCTCTCTGTCTCTTCACTTGATCCATCTCTGTATAGCACTCTGTCTCTCTTCACTCTATTTACCTCTGTAGCTCTCTCCCTTTCTCACTCTCTCTCGCTCTCTTTTCACTCTACATCTGTGTATCTCTCTCTGTCTCGTTTCACTTAATTTATCTCTGTGTATATCTCTCTATCTGTTTTCACTATATTTACCTCTGTTTATCTCTGTCTCACTCTCTCTGTCTCACTCTCTCTCTCTCTCTCTCTCTCTTTCTCTCTCTCCATTCACTCTATCTCTGTGTATCTCTCTCTCTGTCTCTCTTCACTCGATGTATCTCTGTGTATCTCTCTCTTCACTCTATTTACCTCTGTGTATCTCTCTGCCTCACTCTCTCTGTCTCATTCCCTCTCTCTTGTTCTCTCTCTCTTTACTCTATATCTCTGTATCTCTCTCTCTTCACTCGATTTATCTCTGTGTATCTCTCTCTGTCTCTTCACTTGATCCATCTCTGTATAGCACTCTGTCTCTCTTCACTCTATTTACCTCTATGTAGCTCTCTCCCTCTCTCGCTCTCTCTTCACTCTATATCTGTGTATCTCTCTCTGACTCGTTTCACTTGATTTATCTCTGTGTATATCTCTCTATCTGTTTTCACTCTATTTACCTCTGTTTATCTCTGTCTCACTCTGTCTGTCTGTCTCTCTCTATCTCTCTCTCTCCATTCACTCTATCTCTGTGTATCTCTCTCTCTCTCTTCACTCGATGTATCTCCGTGTATCTCTCTCTTCACTCTATTTACCTCTGTGTATCTCTCTGCCTCACTCTCTCTGTCTCACTCCCTCTCTCTTTTTCTCTCTCTCTTTACTCCATATCTCTGTATCACTCTCCCTCTCTTTCTCGCTCTCTCTTCACTCTATATCTGTATATCTCTCTCTGCCTCTCTTCACTTGATCCATCTCTGTATAGCACTCTGTCTCTCTTCACTCTATTTACCTCTGTGTAGCTCCCTCCCTTTCTCACTCTCTCTCGCTCTCTCTTCACTCTATCTCTGTGTATCTCTCTCTGTCTCTTCACTTGATCCATCTCTGTATAGCACTCTGTCTCTCTTCACTCTATTTACCTCTGTGTAGCTCCCTCCCTTTCTCACTCTCTCTCGCTCTCTCTTCACTCTATCTCTGTGTATCTCTCTCTGTCTCTTCACTTGATCCATCTCTGTATAGCACTCTGTCTCTCTTCACTCTATTTACCTCTGTAGCTCTCTCCCTTTCTCACTCTCTCTCGCTCTCTTTTCACTCTACATCTGTGTATCTCTCTCTGTCTCGTTTCACTTAATTTATCTCTGTGTATATCTCTCTATCTGTTTTCACTATATTTACCTCTGTTTATCTCTGTCTCACTCTCTCTGTCTCACTCTCTCTCTCTCTCTCTCTCTCTTTCTCTCTCTCCATTCACTCTATCTCTGTGTATCTCTCTCTCTGTCTCTCTTCACTCGATGTATCTCTGTGTATCTCTCTCTTCACTCTATTTACCTCTGTGTATCTCTCTGCCTCACTCTCTCTGTCTCATTCCCTCTCTCTTGTTCTCTCTCTCTTTACTCTATATCTCTGTATCTCTCTCTCTTCACTCGATTTATCTCTGTGTATCTCTCTCTGTCTCTTCACTTGATCCATCTCTGTATAGCACTCTGTCTCTCTTCACTCTATTTACCTCTATGTAGCTCTCTCCCTCTCTCGCTCTCTCTTCACTCTATATCTGTGTATCTCTCTCTGTCTCTTCACTTGATCCATCTCTGTATAGCACTCTGTCTCTCTTCACTCTATTTACCTCTGTGTAGCTCCCTCCCTTTCTCACTCTCTCTCGCTCTCTCTTCACTCTATCTCTGTGTATCTCTCTCTGTCTCTTCACTTGATCCATCTCTGTATAGCACTCTGTCTCTCTTCACTCTATTTACCTCTGTAGCTCTCTCCCTTTCTCACTCTCTCTCGCTCTCTTTTCACTCTACATCTGTGTATCTCTCTCTGTCTCGTTTCACTTAATTTATCTCTGTGTATATCTCTCTATCTGTTTTCACTATATTTACCTCTGTTTATCTCTGTCTCACTCTCTCTGTCTCACTCTCTCTCTCTCTCTCTCTCTCTTTCTCTCTCTCCATTCACTCTATCTCTGTGTATCTCTCTCTCTGTCTCTCTTCACTCGATGTATCTCTGTGTATCTCTCTCTTCACTCTATTTACCTCTGTGTATCTCTCTGCCTCACTCTCTCTGTCTCATTCCCTCTCTCTTGTTCTCTCTCTCTTTACTCTATATCTCTGTATCTCTCTCTCTTCACTCGATTTATCTCTGTGTATCTCTCTCTGTCTCTTCACTTGATCCATCTCTGTATAGCACTCTGTCTCTCTTCACTCTATTTACCTCTGTAGCTCTCTCCCTTTCTCACTCTCTCTCGCTCTCTTTTCACTCTACATCTGTGTATCTCTCTCTGTCTCGTTTCACTTAATTTATCTCTGTGTATATCTCTCTATCTGTTTTCACTATATTTACCTCTGTTTATCTCTGTCTCACTCTCTCTGTCTCACTCTCTCTCTCTCTCTCTCTCTCTTTCTCTCTCTCCATTCACTCTATCTCTGTGTATCTCTCTCTCTGTCTCTCTTCACTCGATGTATCTCTGTGTATCTCTCTCTTCACTCTATTTACCTCTGTGTATCTCTCTGCCTCACTCTCTCTGTCTCATTCCCTCTCTCTTGTTCTCTCTCTCTTTACTCTATATCTCTGTATCTCTCTCTCTTCACTCGATTTATCTCTGTGTATCTCTCTCTGTCTCTTCACTTGATCCATCTCTGTATAGCACTCTGTCTCTCTTCACTCTATTTACCTCTATGTAGCTCTCTCCCTCTCTCGCTCTCTCTTCACTCTATATCTGTGTATCTCTCTCTGTCTCTTCACTTGATCCATCTCTGTATAGCACTCTGTCTCTCTTCACTCTATTTACCTCTGTGTAGCTCCCTCCCTTTCTCACTCTCTCTCGCTCTCTCTTCACTCTATCTCTGTGTATCTCTCTCTGTCTCTTCACTTGATCCATCTCTGTATAGCACTCTGTCTCTCTTCACTCTATTTACCTCTGTAGCTCTCTCCCTTTCTCACTCTCTCTCGCTCTCTTTTCACTCTACATCTGTGTATCTCTCTCTGTCTCGTTTCACTTAATTTATCTCTGTGTATATCTCTCTATCTGTTTTCACTATATTTACCTCTGTTTATCTCTGTCTCACTCTCTCTGTCTCACTCTCTCTCTCTCTCTCTCTCTCTTTCTCTCTCTCCATTCACTCTATCTCTGTGTATCTCTCTCTCTGTCTCTCTTCACTCGATGTATCTCTGTGTATCTCTCTCTTCACTCTATTTACCTCTGTGTATCTCTCTGCCTCACTCTCTCTGTCTCATTCCCTCTCTCTTGTTCTCTCTCTCTTTACTCTATATCTCTGTATCTCTCTCTCTTCACTCGATTTATCTCTGTGTATCTCTCTCTGTCTCTTCACTTGATCCATCTCTGTATAGCACTCTGTCTCTCTTCACTCTATTTACCTCTATGTAGCTCTCTCCCTCTCTCGCTCTCTCTTCACTCTATATCTGTGTATCTCTCTCTGACTCGTTTCACTTGATTTATCTCTGTGTATATCTCTCTATCTGTTTTCACTCTATTTACCTCTGTTTATCTCTGTCTCACTCTGTCTGTCTGTCTCTCTCTATCTCTCTCTCTCCATTCACTCTATCTCTGTGTATCTCTCTCTCTCTCTTCACTCGATGTATCTCCGTGTATCTCTCTCTTCACTCTATTTACCTCTGTGTATCTCTCTGCCTCACTCTCTCTGTCTCACTCCCTCTCTCTTTTTCTCTCTCTCTTTACTCCATATCTCTGTATCACTCTCCCTCTCTTTCTCGCTCTCTCTTCACTCTATATCTGTATATCTCTCTCTGCCTCTCTTCACTTGATCCATCTCTGTATAGCACTCTGTCTCTCTTCACTCTATTTACCTCTGTGTAGCTCCCTCCCTTTCTCATTCTCTCTCGCTCTCTCTTCACTCTATCTCTGTGTATCTCTCGCTGTCTCTTCACTTGATCCATCTCTGTATAGCACTCTGTCTCTCTTCACTCTATTTACCTCTGTGTAGCTCTCTCCCTTTCTCACTCTCTCTCTCGCTCTCTTTTCACTCTACATCTGTGTATCTCTCTCTGTCTCGTTTCACTTGATTTATCTCTGTGTATATCTCTCTATCTGTTTTCACTATATTTACCTCTGTTTATCTCTGTCTCACTCTCTCTGTCTCACTCTCTCTCTCTCTCTTTCTCTCCATTCACTCTATCTCTGTGTATCTCTCTCTCTGTCTCTCTTCACTCGATGTATCTCCGTGTATCTCTCTCTTCACTCTATTTACCTCTGTGTATCTCTCTGCCTCACTCTCTCTGTCTCATTCCCTCTCTCTTGTTCTCTCTCTCTTTACTCTATATCTCTGTATCTCTCTCTCTTCACTCGATTTATCTCTGTGTATCTCTCGCTCTGTCTCTCTTCACTCGATTTACCTGTGTGTATCTCTCTGTCTCACTCTCTGTCTCACTCTCTCTTTCTCTCTCTCTCCCTTCACTCGATCTCTGTGCATCTCTGTCTCTTCACACTAATTACCTCTGTGTATCGCTCTGTCTCTATCTCTCTCTCTTCACTCGATTTATCTCTGTGTGTCTCTCTTCACTCTACCTTTGTATCTCTCTGTCTCACTCTGTTTCTCTCTCTGTCTTCACGCTCTCTGCTTATCTCTCTCTCTGTCTCTCTTCACCCAATGTATCTGTTTATCTCTCTCTCTCTTTCTCTCTTCACTCGAGCTATCTCTGTGTATCTCTCTCTCAGTCTCACTCTCGCTCTCTCCCTTCACTCTCTGTGTAGCTCTCTCTCTCACTCTGTCTCGCTCAGAAGCCTCTGCTTCTTTCTATGTGGATGCAATTCGCATTTTCCGGTGCAGATGCAGAGACCTCCTCCCCTCCCCTCCACCCCCAAACCCCAGACGGTGCTGGCATCTGTGTGACCAGGGCATTAATGAAAAAAGGAAATCATGTCATTGCACCCGCTTCTCATCTTCGCGCGCGCAGGAGATTTCTGAACTATTTTGCTTTCCCCCAGAGTTTCAGTGGTAGATGTGTTTGTTTCCTGTTGCCTCACCTCCTGTAACCTGCCCTGTGACTGCCAAAGGCTGCGATGCATTAGCTGGAAATGATCCAGAATGCTGCTGAGGAGTTGCTGCTTCATATCTCTCCGGCTCTTGGGGCGCTGCTGTGGCGGCCATTCGATAAGCGGGCACAGCTTCAGCCGCTCTGCCTAGTGCATACATCAGGCCTTTCTTCAAACACATTGGGCCTCATTATAAGGGTGGCAGCCACGGTGTGAACGCTGCTGGTAAGGCACCGGCACCGTTCATACCGTCCCGCCGCATTACGAGTTATGCTCGCAGGTTCCTGAAAGCCTGCCAGGTCTTACCTGGCGGGCTGTGCGACACCCGCGAGCAGAACTCGTGATTGCACTGGCACCGTTATCAACGATGCCGGTGCAACCATGCTCCCCACCCCCATTCTTCCTATGGGGCAGAATGGGGATCGGGGGCCCGGCATTACCGCCACCCGTGAATGGGCAATTACCGGCCCACTCAGCTCGTAATGGGCCACTTATTGCCCAATCGCAGGAGGCGGTGCTGGATAGCGAACATGGTGGTAGCCGTGCCTGCCATACAGGCACGGCTACGGCGATGCTCGTAATGAGGCCCATTGTGTAGCACACACCCCGACCTGATTGCTGTGATCAGCACCTTTAGGTTTGCTTATTGCTCCAAAATCAAGGTATGTAAGATAGCGGTGGGGGGAGGGCTTCGCCTTTTCACTTCAGGCAGCTAAATCCCAGCAGGTATCTGCCTTATTAAGAATCCTGTGGAGTTTAGGCATACAGGATAGACATTTTAATTTCTGATTTAGGATCAAGCCTTGTAGCTTGTAGGTTACACTATCTTTGGGCTTTTTGTAGGATAATGACGCCTGGATAAGGGGCATGTGCACCTTCTGAATACCCTTCCATACAATTGGAAATGTTCTCTTTTTAAAGTTGTGCAATGTGAATTTATAATGATCACTTTCTGTATGCATTTTCGTCATAATAAGAATGTTATCCTTGTCTTAAAAAGCAAAGCACATTATCAAAACCTACAATATCCACATAAATGCTGTGCTGATAGCAGGTTATCTCTCCTGGATAGCCAATCTGGTGCACTCCTATTGTGATCTTCTGCAAATACCCCTATAATAAAGGGAAAGAGGATAAATAGCACCAATGAGGGTTCCCGCCTGCTTTACATAAAAACACAGAACATTTTTCGGGGCATGAGAATGAGCACAAATCTGTACCTTTGATAAACATTCCTCTGATAAAAGGGTTGTGTGTTTGAAACATTAAGTGAATAATGTACACTGGGCTTTGGCTCACTTCATTTTTCAGAGCACTCCTCCTAACATTAAAAGGTTTGTAACATTGAACCATTTATACTGATTCCGACTGCCTCAAGATTATGATGTTAGGAACGAGCTTCATTGTCTGGTGATAATGAATTCTTTCCCCAAACAACATTTTAGCCAGTCCTCAGGGTAAAGATGGCTGTGCACATCTCAATTTCCCAATGCATAGACATTATAAGCGAATTATACATATATCGGGAACTCGGCTTCAGAGTGCATGGTAACCAATGTTACTTACTGCAGTCATTGTGAACAAAAATGTGGTGCTCAGTTTACCGCCACTTGGGAGTGCAAGACTAAGTCCCCTCGAATGTGGTATCGAACAAATGCTGCATGTTGTTGTCCTGTTACCGAGGCGAGGCCCCGCCCCCTGGCCCCAAGGATATCCAGCAGAATAGGAAACCAAACTCATGAGAAGATATTGTGTGCCAAGGTTTAACGTTCCTGAGTGCTTAACTGTTGTCAAAAAGCATATGAAAACCCTCACCCAATACAGGTTGACTGCTACCAAAGTGGATATAGAGGCTTTCTGACAATGACGGAGCTAGAAGCGCTAGGAGGAAGGGCCACGCCAGAAGTGTGACTCAGCAGAAGTCGAGACTGGGACAGAAGGCGGACACTAACACGTCCTCATCAGAGAAGGTTCAAGAGAGCAGAGAGAGGCAAGCTCTGCCTATATATGTGCAACAAGGGCTGTTGAATAGCATACCTGCCTAACCTCCGGAATTTTTCCGGAGACTCCGGAATTTCAAGCATTTCTCCGGGTCTCCGGAAAAGTTCCTTGAATCTCAGGAATTTTGAGATTCTTTCCGGTCCCGTCATATTCTCCACCTGATTGGCTGCCGCGGTAGCCAATCAGGTGGAGAATATGACGGGACCCGGCGCGAAATGTTCGTGCCCACTGCCTGCACCACTATAATAATAGTGCTTTCAATCCATATCATTGGATTGAAAGCACTATTATTACGGCTCTGGTGCCACGTTCATTTTGCTTACCATAGCACTGAAAATAATTAATTCATGCTATAGTAAGCAAAATGAAGTCGGAGCAGCAGCCGAAATAATGCTGCTTTCAATCCATGTCATTGGATTGAAACAGCATTATTTCTGCTGCGGCGCCGCCTTCATTTTGCTTACTACAGCATTGAATGAATGATTTTCAGTGCTATTTTAATCAAAAGGAAGGCGGCGGCAGCGCTGCCGAAATAATGCTGCGTTCAATGCAATGACATGGATGGAAAGCACTATTGCGCCGCCTTCATTTTGCTTAAAATAGCACTGAAAATCATTCATTCAATGTTATAGTGAGCACACCGAGGGCGCCACCACAGCAATAATAATGCTTTCAATCCAATGACATTTTGCTTACTATAGCATTGAATTAATTATTTTCAATACTATAGTAAGCAAACTGAAGGCTACAACAACCAAGTTTACCTTTTTGACGGGTGGGCGGGGCGTGTGGGCGGAGCCGTGTGCAAATGGGCGGGGTCTTAAATCTCAGGAATTTTGATTTTCAAATGTAGGCAGGTATGTTGAATAGGCTGCAGCCCAAAATGGCCACCACTGGAGAGAAAGGAATGTATCATGCATCCTATATGGCAGTGTTCGTCTGACCTTTCAGGACACTAATGTCGCTTGAATTGTATTGCAGTGTATTGCATCGTACTGAGAACAGATAAAGGTATAGATAAGATGGTGGGTTGAGATGGTACATCATTCATTTGACAACACTATCAGTCGAGCTGAAAGAGCGGCTTGCCTTGTGGGGGAGTGCATTATAATGGTGATTAGAAGAAGTCGACATGTGTATACTCAAGCTGACACCCCTCTGGTAGAATGGTGGTGTAATAACCTGCTTTGATAGCGCTGAGATCCCAGACAGCTCTCCGGGAGCTGAAATAACAGGCTTACGTAGATCAACTGTACGGTATTATACTCCTACATCTCGTCCCCTTTCCTCTGTACTGTATGAAACTCCCTGTACAGGGACGGTACCAGAATAATTTTGCCCCATAAATATGCCCTTTTCCTCTTTAAATTTAGAGTGCATGGGGAGCTGCCCTGGGCGTAACCACAGCATGCTGCCCCGCCCACCAGTGCCTTACCTCAGTCCTCTTTCCCACACAGATGGGAACGGACCTGCCCCGCAGCCTCTTTCCCTGTATTTTTCATCTCCAAGGACACAAAACCCTGGGAATATACTCCTACGGGTCAGGATACGAACGAAGAGAAGGAAGATATGCCTTCCTCAGCCACAGCATTTCATGACCGATTGGAAGGGTTGGCAGATTTTCTGGGGGTACCAGCGCCTCACCAGGCTCAGCCGGAAGGAGGAGTTTTAGCAGAGATCTTTTTTCTAAGGGCGACTAGTCATTCTGGCATTAATCTTCAGAAGGACGGGCTCGAGGTATCTAAAAAGTTGTGAGTTGAACTCTTCTCAGGCAGTAAACTAGATTCATACAATTGGATGGATAGACTATTTTGTTGTCATTACTCCCAGGACCGTATTCCTCCGTGGCGGCAGCAGCATCTATATATTCAAAACTATCTACAAAATCTTCCACGGAAACATCAGCAGTGGCTTGCCTTTCCAAGAAGGACATGCTTCCTGAATCTTTTGGTAAAAAGATGTATCTCAATGTGGGTTTGCACCTAAGACATACAAACACAGCTGCGTGGCTCACTGCAGCTAACCAAAAGCTAGCGAGAGAAATTGCTGACTTCCTCCCAGATTTGCCTATAAAGCGTCAGGCGGCGTTCAAAGCAGGATTGGTAGAGGCGAAGATCATAGCAAAAGACATGCTCTAAGCCTCAGTGTAACACATTGATAATGCAAGCAGAAGACTATGTGTGGCGACAGACATGCGACGATAAGCCTGGATGCATGCCACCAGGTTTAAGTCTGATGTCCAAGACAGAATTTTAGATCTGCTTTTTGAGGGCACATAGCTCTTTCATAGGTCCACAGATGAGGAACTCACTAAGAAAAAAACTTGTACCCAAACTGCTAAATTGTTGGCTATACTATCCAAGCCTGCATCTGAAGGTTTCTGCAAAGGTCAGGTCAGATCAGACCAAAGGCCCCAAACATTTGGAGGTTTCAGGAGATTTAAGGAAAGGAGGGCTGGCAACTGGAGCGTTCCCCAGCACTCATTGTAGGAAACAGCAACGCACAGGCCCTAAGGAGTTCTTCTCATCCCCCCTCTTCCTCACAAGCCTCTGAATAAAAAAAGCAACGAGGAAAGCATCCGGGACCATGATACCCCAGTTGGGGGCAGGTTGGCCTGACATATGTTTCAGTGGTATCATCATTTTCAAGACCGTTGACTACCATTAGTAGTTTCAACAGGTTATCAACTTCCCCTCCCACCAAACCCTCCATCTTCACCTCCCCTGATTCAGATTGGTTCTCCGGCACTTCTGAAGGAAATTATGAAGCTGGTGCAGGACCATGCTGTGGAACCAATACCCATCCCTCTCCGGGGCCAGTGCTTCTACTTGAGGATCTACATGATCCAAAAGGAAATCCAGGCAGGCCTCCGAGCAGTCCTGGGCTTATCTTACCTCAATCTCTCTCTTCCTTTGGAGAAATTCAACATGGTGATGCCAACTCACATTGCCGAGGCTCTCTGTAAGGGAGAATGGATGTGCCCAGTGGACCTGAAGGGCTCTTATTTGCATGTCCCCATTTGGCATCCACACAGACAAATGTTACGCTTCTGCATCATGGGTCATCATTTTCAGTACACAGTCCTGCGATTTGGCATAAACTCGGCACCTTGAGTTTTCACAAAGATTATGATTATGGTGGCACCCATCAGACAGGAGGGACATCATACATCTCTACTTGGATGACTAGCTAATCGGATCAAGTTCTCCAGAGGGAGTGACAACGACAAGTCGGAGGCTTTTGGAAATGCTATTCGACCTAGGATTATCCATATATCTGAAAAAGTCAGAGCTTTGTCCCACTCAGAATCTTGCCTTCCTAGGGATATGATGAATAACAGGAGTTTTTGGCCCAGTAGAATTCATCGAAGGTGAATTCATCAAATTCTGTGGATTGTATTTTGCCCCAAATATATGTAGGGGTGGGTTTAGGTGAATAAATAATCTACGGGTGCTAAGAGGGGGGTTGTGGGGGTCTCTCTGCATATAATTGTGGCAAAATGGCTCATTAAAAAAATTCAATGAATTCTCCATCGATGAATTCTTTTTGACAAAATCACATAGAACCAAATGATGGGACACTCTCGCTGAGAGGATGCGTCATACTGCGGAGAGATTCAGAGACAATTGGGCAGTGGTCAAAAACTTTTTTACGGGGGCGCCTGGCATCCAGTGTGCTCACAGTTCCCCTGGCTAGACTCAAAATGAGAGCTTTCCATGTACAGCTATCAAGCTCATTGCACCAGGAATCAGGAAACCAATCAGGCAGGAAATCCATTCTGAGCTTCCTATGTCAGGATCTACTGTGGTGGAGTCCAATGTAATGACAAGAGCTCCTTTCCGACAACACTCACATCTGTTGTAGGTTTGGTGTCCACTCTAAGGTCTCATTCAGCTCACAGGAAGTGGCCCAAAGTGGAGAAACAGCATCACATAAACTATCTAGCGCTGTTAGCCATAGCTTAACCTGTCAGATCCTTCCAACCAATGATACAGAATGAGATAGTTTGGGTCAGAACAGACAGCTCCACTGCCATGTATTATGTGCTATGTTTATATAAAAGCAAGGAGGGATAAGGTCCTTGGCTCTATGCAAGCTAAAAGTACAGACCTGGAACTGGGCGGTGGCTCATGACATTTTTCTCAGAGGAGTTCACCTGCCAGGGGAAGACAACTCGGAGGCAGACAGATTGAGCAGGCTGGCATCTACTTGTTAGGATGGGGAACTCAGCCAAAAAGCACTAAACAGGGTGTTCCTAAAGTGGGGTCATTTGAATGTAGATCTATTTGTCACAAAGGCAAACACCAAAGGCCCTTTCTCTGCCTCCTGGACAGGCCCGAGCAGGAGATCTATAAGGGATGCATTTCAGTGGTGATATGCCTTCTCTTTAACCCTCTTATTCAGGAATTCAGAAAATTTTGGATTATTCTGATAGTGTCCCACTGGCCATCAAGAGTGTGATTCTCCGATCTGCTCCACCTGTCATAGTACGAGCCCATTCATTTACTGACAGGACAACTTCACCTGTAAACACTGCAGAAGTGTTTGGCGATTCATCTGGCTCCGGACAAACTGATATTCTGATGTAACTTCTTGAGGAGCTAACATTAGAACATCTTGGTCTGTCACAGCAAAATATGAAAATAATTCAAAGGGCTTGTCTACCAATGGAAAAGCACATGGGCTCTGTTCTGCTTTAGTCTAAAGACCATAATGCCAAACCCCTCTGATGCTCCCTGGATCATGTTCTATGCTTTTCTGTTTACCTTGCTCATACGGGAGTGTAGCTAGATACGTGTGTCCATAGCTGGCAGCTATCATGATTTACTGTTCAGTAACCAGACCAGACCTCATCCGTTTTGGGACTTTAATGTGGTTCTAGCAGCTCTGGCTCATAAGACTTTGGAGCCAATGTCATCCTCTGATATTCGGTTGATCACTTGCAAAATGGACACACATATACAATCAAAAGACTGAGGGGAAAATTATTTAATGGCCCCGGGATTCATCCCCCCTAAAAGGGCTTGCGCAAGCTTCCAGACTAAGGAATCCCGTTGCCTTTATGCTGTGCCCCACAGGCAGGAGGAGAAACACTACTGAATCACAATACCTACGCTTATTACCAAAATTACACTCGACCACTAGAAAACTTGCATATTACAAAACATACGTTTATTAAGATAATAGATAAAAAAATGTATTAAACAGTCCATATAAACAATCTATAATCATAAAAATACATTACATAGACAAATGGTCACCTAAGATTCACACAACACAATAAGAAGCTCACAAAGTGCAAAAGTGTTTTCTTTCTACTAACGTACTTCACATACAGATGTTAGTCCACACTCTGTTCACCATACATTGTTGTTCAGACACCTGTCGAATACACAATACAGAGAGCTCTCAAATTCTGAATTGCTCCCTCCCGAACGTTCATGCCCTTATTAACCCTTTAAGTGCCATTGTTGTCCCCCCCAGTGCCACAGGTTTTTTTTAAAAATCGCGCTACCCACCGCAAAACCCGCCCAACATTTCCCCCGTCATTAACCCCTTAAGTGCCACCGACGAGCCGGCTCGTCGGTGGCAACCTGGAGCGTTTTTTACCGACGAGCCGGCTCGTCGGTGGCATTTAAGAGGTTAAGTGAATCCTATTAATAACAAGGTTCTCATTAAATTAATTAATCTTTAAACAACGTTGCCTTCCAATGAAGCAACCTAAATGCCCAACATGTTCCATTCTTTTAACAATGTTAGACAAATGAGAGAACTTCTTCAGGAGAAATTCGACAAACAGGTTTTCATGGACTTCTCAACCTTTGTGTAAAAGTGTCCCTCTATGACCCGTGGGAGTTTTACTAAATAAATCTGTCCACGGCGTTGTAGGCGCGTTCTCAAAGTTAAATGACCCACCGTTGTAGTCAACACCACGCACAATGATGCCACCGTCTTTTAGCAGCTATTAGTGGGAAAAGATCCAGTCGTGGTAGCAGTTGACTGGTTTCGCTTCATTTTGTAAGCGGGACTGCCCGTTAAGTTAGTCCATTCAATTGACACTGAAGCGAGACGACGCTCATTTGGCTCTCCTTAAACGGTTTCCGTATGCTGGGCGTCCTGCGTCACTTCCACCATACTTGCGTGCGTGCTGCCTCGAACACCTGATGCTCTTGCAAAATGGCCCTTCTAATGGGGGGAACCTCAGCTTGATGAATGAGTGAAATTCAAGCCCTCTTGACCAAGGAACCATACATAGTATTCCACAGGGCCATGGTGGTTCTATGAACATGCCCAGCATTTCTACCTAAGATATTATTATTTTTTGTATTTTGATTATTTGTATAGCATGCCTGGCCCAAAGGCATCTGGGCACATATCTTAGGTTATAGTGACATAATAACATGAAGACAGCATATCTTAGATTACAATGACATAGTATACATCAAGAGCAGATTACTTGCCGGGCAAGGCAGTGACAATGGTAGGGGGTCGTTTCAAGGAAGATTAGGGCAGATGTGGAAGGTGAGAGAGTTGGGAGTCTTGAGCAAACAACCAAGCTTTGGCCTTTCTCTTAAAAGAGTGGAAGGAAGATTCCGCTCTGAGTGGGTTGGGCAATGAGTTCCACAGTTTAGAGGCAAGGACCAGGAAACTAACCCCGCCAGCTTTCTGCAGTTTGAACCTGGGTAAGGAGAGACAGTGAGCCTGAGAAACTCTCTGCGTACGGCTAGAGGTGTGGTGAATGAATCAGCTTGCCATTAGATGGGAGCCTGGTTGGCCAGACATTTATGTGTTAGGGCAAGCGTTTTGAGGGAGACTCTCTGGGCTGCCGAGAGCTGGTGTATGCTCGGTCTGGTGTCGGAGATATGCTGATTCCTAGGTATATTTAAAGCTGCCCTGATAGCATTGTTTTGGGTGACCTGAAGCGTGCTTAGATTACGTTGGCTAGTCCCTAGATAAAGGGCATTACAATAGTCTAGTTTCAACATAATCAGGGTTCTGGCCAGTGTGGTGCAATTAGTAGTAGAAAGGAAGGGACGGCAAGCTGTAATGAGTTTGCAGGTGTAGGCGGATGCTGAGATTCCAGCATTGGTTTGTCTGGAGAGCGATAGGGTTGAATCAAGATAGATGCTTAAGGTTTTAGTATCGTTGGATACCTTGATGGTATTGCCATTTATGATGAATGATTTAAAGGAGGGATCTAATCTATTAAGTCGGTGATGGGAGCCCAAAATGAGGAGCTCTGTTTTATCGTCATTAAGAGAGAGCTCATGTTGGGCCATCCAAGCCTGAATGACCTGATAGACATAATTTAAGGCTTTTCTGTCCGACTTGTACTATCCGGTGATAGGGATGAGTATCTGGGTGTCATCGCCGTAATTCGTATAGGTGACACCCAGATAGTCAAGAATATCAAAGAGTTGTTTCGTGAACACGTTGTAGAGTGTCAGTGAGACACAAGATCCCTGTGGTATCCCACACAGGACTGGTGAAGGTTCAGCAGAGGCAGAGGGAGAGAAGACCCTTGTGGATTGGTTATCCAAGAAGGATCTAAACCAGGTGGTGGCTTTGTCTGAAAAGTGGGCTGCCAGTTTGAGGTGCCGGCAGAGGATTTGATGGTTAACCAAATCAAATGCTGCCGATAAGTCAAGTAGTAGTAGCAAGGCCAGCTTCCCGTTATGTTTCAGATCCTCAAATTAAGTTTTAAGATCAATGAGGGCAGTTTCGGTTCCGTGCCTGGGCCAGAAGCCAGATTGTCTGAGACCGAGGAGTTTATGGGATTTCAGGTAGCCCTGGATCTGCATATAAGCCACCCGAGCTAGGATTTTGAGCAGAAAGGAGGCGGTGGTGATGGGCCTGTAATTGGTAGGTATTCTAGCATCAAGGGTGGTTTTTTTTTAAGAATGGGGATATCTCAAGTGTCCTTGAGGCTGTCAGGGAAGATGCCTGAGTTAAAGGATGAGTTTATAAAGGCAGTGATAAAAGGAGCTAGTTCATGTGTAGCTTCCTTGATAGTGGGAGCCGGGCACGTGTCACCCTGGCAGTTAGAGGGTTTAAGTTTGTTCATGATGCTTTCAACCTCTAGAATAGTTAGTGGTGTGAAGCTGAAAGGTTTGTGGGTGTGAGTGATGGGGATGGTTTTACCAGTGAGGAGATTGAACTGCGGGTCTATCTGATTTTAGATTGGAGTGTGGAGATTTTGTCAAGGAGTGCTTTTTGGATATTGGCACACCAAGTACTGTCTTTAATGCAGGTGTCCGGAGGCGTTGAGGGAGATTCAAGTTCTTTCAGTATCTTGAAGAGTTCCTTGGTATTGGATTCCGCATGCAGGATGCGCTTGTTATAGGTATCTTTTTTAGCTTGAAAGATGGCATCTTCATAATTGAGGGATGCTAAAGAGAGGCTGTCCTTGTTGGCGCCAGAGTGATGACTTTTCCAGTGGGCTTCTGAGGTTTGTTTTCCTTTGCGTAGCACTCTCAGGTGTGGTGTGAACCACGAATTGAGGTGTGCGTGCCGATTGGGTACCCTGGATTTGATTGGTGCAATGGAATTCATCGCTTTGAGCATGATATGGTTGTATGTATCCACTAGGACAGTGGGGTCCGTGGATGACCGTGAGATTTTGTTTAGAGTGGGTAGGATGAGAGGGAGCAATTTTTCACAGGTTATGTCCCTTTTGTTTCTCATGCAGATTGACGGAACAATGTCCTGACTGGCACAGAGGTCACTGCCCTTGATGTTGAAGGTGATCGTGTGATGACCAGACCATGTGCATGGTTGGTTAGACTCTATGTTGATGCTGCAGTTTAAATCGACCAGCCAATCAAGAGTTCTTCCCTTGTTATGGGTAGGTTCTCGGATGCGGTGGGAGAAGCCTAATTCGGTTAGAGTGTTAGCTATGAACAGTGCTTTAAGGTTGTTGGGGTCTTGAAAACCAAGGTTGAAGTCCGCAAGTGGGATAATCTGAGATTTGATCTTAGTTTTATCTGCTAGGATGGAGGTAATTTCGTTGGTAAAGGTGGTGACAGGTCCTGGTGGTCTGTAGATAAGGTGCAGGGTGGCGGTTTGGTTGGGAGAGATAGATAGTTTGACCGACAGTAACTCAGCCGAGGCAATCTGTTGATTGGGAATGACTGTGAGGCCAACGGAGCTTTTGTGAACAAAGGCGACACTGCCACCTTTAGATTTATTAGTATTACGGTCGCATCTAATGATGGCGTATCCACTGGGAATGGCCAGGGAGAGTAATGGTCCAGGGGCTGCGAGTAACCAAGTCTCTGTAATGGCAAGGAAATCTAGATCTTGAGTTGTGATAAAATCAGCGATGTCCAGCGTATGAGCAGGGAGGGACCTAGCATTGCCCAGGGCGCCCTTAATCAAGGTTTCTTTGGGGGTGTGGGAGGTACTGGTATTGTGGTTAGAGTTTTTGGTGCCAGGCGTCAGTGGGCTGGAGATGGCAGTCGCTAGAGGTAGTGGTCATTTCGTAGTAGTAATGCTATTGTGAGGGTGACGGGCTGTGCGAGGGAGTCTGGAGCCAAGTCTGAAGTTCCTGACGTGCAAAGCGCATGGTTGGTTGGGGGTGGGTTTGGCCGCAAAGTGTTCCAGCCAGAGGGCCGGGGAGTTCAGGTAGGGATTGGTGGGAGAGGTCATGGGTGTCGTGGAGGAGCTACTGCTATGCTGCATGGCAAGGGGCAGGGCTAGACTGGGAGGAGTAGGTTCTCTCTGGTTTGATGGTGTATTGTAACATATGTAGCTGGCTGAGTGCAGCATAGTGAGATTAGGTGTCTCGGGGGAGGTAGGCTGGATTGGTAAGGCGCTACATTGATAGGTAAGTATCCAGGCCAGAGATATTAGCTTGAAAAGTCGCCAGGGAGAGCGGCGTGAGATGTACTGCATGAACATAGTGAGGTGATATCAATGCAAGGGGGCAGTACAGAGGGGGGTCAAAATGATTAATGTGAAGTAAACACAGGAGGTGAGAGTTACGAGATACAGATACAAATATGTTTGTACAAGGGTGATCAGATGTCTAATATAACCCTAAAGAGTTACTGGTCTCATCAGGGTGGAATGACTAGGAGCGCAGTAATATTTGCAAATAGTCAAAGGAGTGGATAAAAGTTGCATACAAAACAGCGTAGGTAACAGGTAACATCAATCAAGTAAGTCTAGTCAGATAGCATACATAGCAACATAGGTAGCAGGTAACATCAATTAAATAAGTCTAGTCAGATAGAACATATAGCAGCATAGGTACACTCAATCCGCTAGTTAAATTGGATTGGTGCGGTAGCGACTTGGGGCAGACAAATTACAGCCTGTAGTTGGTAGTTGGTAATGCTAGGCGCAACGTCTTAAGCTAGGATAGGTGGCTATGAATGGCTGCTGGGAGCAATAGGCGTGCTAAGGTAGGTTAGACGCACTGCGCGGTGTTTGCACACCGAGGCTGTACGGTGCATGGGGTGCAGTGGGCCTGGCACAAATGGTGCAATACAGGAATCATACATAAGAGAAGGCTGGGTAGGAAGCACAATAGAGCTTACCTTACTCGGTAGTGGCTAAATACTAATGTTCATGCTCTTCGTGGGTTGAACATATCTAGCAGCGTCCTAGATCATGGCCGCGATGCACTATGAAGGGTGTGCAGTCATAATGTCGAAAATAAAAAGTCGTGTGCCAAAAATGTCGAAAAAAAATGTTGAAAAAAAAAGTCGAATCAATTATTTTTTTATTTATATGTATTTTTTGGGTTCGGTGAGTATAAAAAATGGGTAAATTAAAAAAAATTAAAAAAGGGAGTTTGAGGGGGAACCCCCCCATTTAAAAAAAAAAAGTATTGAAAAAAAAGTGACTTTTTTTTTCGACTTTTTTTTTCTACGTTATGACTTTCGACATTTTTGTTTTCGACCAAATGACTATAAACCACTATGAACATGAGCAGCAAGTCAGGGGCGATGCCCTTAATGCCAGTTTTCTATGGCAATGAGGAAGAATGGATAATGTGATCAAAGTGTTAGGCAGTTTGGCAGCATGCCGTGGCCTGCGGCACGCAGTCCGGTCAGGTCCAGACAGGAGGGCCTTATGTTCATGGGCCTTGGTGGTCTGTTCTTTCCATCTTTATCAGGAAATTGTGCTCCCGACATTTTTTTCAGAGCCCACATCAGAGGCAGATAAAGTTCTGCATTGTCTCGATGCACAAAGGAAACCAAAGTTGTACTTGGACAGGACCAAAGAGTTTGGGAAGATGGATGTTCTTTTTGTCATTTTCAGAGGCCCCTCTCCTGGCTTCCAGGCAAGCAAATGCTTGATAGCTAGGTGGATTGCAATGCCAATTATGGAAGCCTATGAGCTTCAGAACAAGCCCCTTCTGATGGTATCCATGCACATGGGGTAAGGGCGAAAGCCACAGCTGTGGCATACCAAAGACAGGTTCCATGGGATGTAATCAGCAAAGTGGCAACATGGGCACCCCCATCTGCCTTCTGCTAACATTACTGCCTGGATACCAGCGCCAGGTCAGATGCAGCTTTAGGTCAGGCGGTGCTGAAAAATCTGTTTGCTAATAGCTCTGAAAAAAGTTAAATTTCAGCCCCACCCAATTTAAATAGTGCATTGTAATCATCTTTACAGGGGGTTACCTCCCCCCAATCAGACATCCATGGGTTCTAATGCTTCTCATCCTTCAGGCAGACACAGGAAAATCGAGACGCCTGGGAGCTCAATGTGTTTATTCATCAAAACACACTCAAATGCATTTCTGCCTCCAACCTATCTGTATAGATGTTCTAAGATTATGCAACACTTGTATGCTAATTAGCACCTTGTAAAATGATATGCTTTTGATAGGCCACATTAGTCAAAGGGCAAACAGCCCTTCATTACCATTGGATAATGTATCACACATGCACAACAAATCCACATTAGCATATCTGGCCTCCACAATTTTCTCTGATGCATGTGCGAAAACAAGATGGCTGGCGTGTTAAAAGCAAGCCGTGACATCATGATGACATCATCAATGAAACACACTTGCACGCCTGTATTCCTCCACTTCCGCATATGCGCTAAAAACACATATGATGTTTCTGGACAGGCTGCATACGCAGAAGTGGTGGAAGACGCATAAGTGGAGGAAGGCAGGTATGTAAGTGTCTTTATGCTCGCACGACATTGATGATGTCATCACGCTACATGATGATGTCATGGCATGCTTTTAACACGGCGGCCATCTTGTTTTTGCACATGCAGTCATTGTTAGGTCAAGAGAGTAGAGAGGAAGACTGGTGAACGAGATAGTGCCATTGTACCTTCAGGACACAGACAAACTCCCTCATATGGTGTGGAAACAAATCATAGTCTTGGAATAGAGTAGGACTTCTCTGTTTCCACAACCAGTACTGGAACACAGTTGAGAGATGAAGTACTTTTGAGAGACAAAGTGCTACAATAAAGAGTGAGCTTCAGCTACCTCTAGAGGATAGCAAGAGGAAGATAGGCTGTTACTTCTCAAATCAGGAAGGCAGCAAGCAGCAACACAAATGGTTGCTGTGGTCCTTAGACATGTATTTAGCAATACCACCCAGTAGGGATCATCAGCAAGACCAGTGAGATAGCCGCCAATCAGAATTTGATTCACACAATTTGGATTCACAATGCCCCTGATGAAGGTCTGGCAGATTTAAGCCTTAAAAGGACAGAAACCTGTATAAGTTAGGCTACTAAGCGTGTTATTTGCATTTAGTGAATCCACGCTAGTGTTAACCAGATCATGGAGATACTGGGACTGATGTTTGCTTTGTGCATTCTTGTGCAATTGTGTACACGTTATTCGATGTTCAGGTTTTATGCTTAGATTTTAGTGTTTTATGCTATTACTATTGTGTGTAGGTTAAAGAACTATTTTTGTAATAAATGTGAGAAACATTGTTGATAAATAGGCAGTGTACGCAAGGTCTGTTATTTGTTTTAGACCAACCTTGGTGATTGATGAGGAAATATCACCTGACACCCACTGCTATACCTGCCTTTGGTTTTTGTTCAGTACACAGTTCTCCCACTAAGTAGGAAGGTTGCCCCCCCGCCCCCATGGGTCCAGCCAATGTGAGATTGATGCCAATATGGACTGCATCATGTGCGTTGCTACAAAGGGGACACCCATGCAGTATGGAGTATGAAGGAAAGGGGATTGTGGACTAGGAGTACTTCAGTAACCACTGTAACTTTTAATTGTTTTCGATTGCTTATGAATTAGAGGCTAGAGCACCCCTCCCAGGGCTCATACCAGTGATTTACTGGATCAACACACATTCTTTTTTTTAACTTGGGTCTGGGGAAAAATGTTGTAGCATCTTGCTGAGAGAGTAGTCATTTTAGACTGAACATGAGTGTAACATGTTGTTTGAACCCCCAGAATGAAGTGTCTCCTGGGAGACTTGTGTATGGATTCACCCATCTCACATCTCCCATCAGATGTTATGCCCTCTTGCCCTCTAGTTACAAGTGCCAGGATCAATAACACTCTCCCCTTCCTGCCCTCCTCTTCCTCACACATGGCCTTATCCTAGAGCAACACAGAGTTCTGCACATTCATAATACCCCAAAAAGTGACCACACCCCTCAATTCTTATGATGCGCCCACCAAGAAGCCTAGGTTTGGGTGCTGAAGACTAGGCCTGGCCACTCTGACCTAGGTGAGACTCAGGGCCTAGAATCCAGTACAGAATGTACTCTTTGCAATGCTTATGCCCTTGCCCAGCTGACAGCCCCGTCCACCTAGACAAATCAATGGGGTTGCAGTGCCTCTGCAAGCATGGACCTCTCAGCCCAAGTCAGATACCCTCAATGACATCTTCTCTTGCTCCCTAATTACCTCTCTGTTTCCCCCACTCCCCTCTCCCTCTTCCCTATTGCACTTTGATGCTACTTGCAGGTGGTGGTAAGTGCGATTCAAGATATATACAGCTACACATATATACAAACATAATTTAATAGTTCTATCTGGCCTGAAATCATACTGCCCCAGCACGAGTCCTGGAGGTCAGTCATGTATGATTAGGCTATTTTGTATTTGACTAATTATGATAAGTTATGAGGGCAGGGAGTATGCGACCTCACAGGCAGGAAAGCAGATCTACATTTCTATGTGTATGTATTTGAAGAACAGGGATGTCAATTTTCGATCAGAAAGGAGCAATCACCTTGGTGGTTAACAGTGTCATGACCCCCTCAAAATGTGCAATAAACACTTTAACCACCCCCCCAAATATTCTCCCAACCCTTTTCCCGCCCCAGTGTGCTGGATTTACAGGCAGTGAGAGCACTTGCACAGGGCAAGCCCCACACAGCAAACAAATGCTGTCCAATTGAGTTTACATGTCTCATAGTTTGGAGACATTTTACTGTTAGGGTGAGAGTTGTGACAAATGAAACAAACACTGACCCAGAGTGCATTGCGTGTTCAGAAGGATTCAGTTAAAGCACCATCACAGGAATAATTATTAAATACAAACATGTGTTGTCATTCTTATGTTCCCAAAATGTTGTACGGTTTTGTGCAAAGGAAGCAGGTGCCATGTCTTGGGTGGCAGGAGGGGAAATGCGTTTACTCCTCCTCATTCCTCTTCTGTGCCCAAGCCCACCTCGTTTTATGCCTGCATGGGATTTTCACATGCTCGTAAAAGTAATGGATTCCTACGTGATCCACCTCTTAAATGCAAGTGGATCCTATCTAGTGTTTCCATCGAAACCTTTTCCATCGAAACCTTTTCCATCGAAACCTTTTCCATGGAAACCTATCCATCGTAAATATATGCATCAAATGCATATATGTGATGGGTAAAGGGTTAATTTTCGTTGGGGTGGGTTTTTAAGGGTAAAAAATAATACAAAAAAATTAATTCACATGTTTTCGATGGTTGGGTTTTCGATGCAAAAACCTTTGTTGGAAAGTTTCAGATGGAAGGACCATAAACCCCGGTGGATTATAGGAGCCCATTCTAAATGCCTCCCGCAAAGGATCATTATTTGCAGATGGATTTTCAGTTTGGCCACATTATGGCATGGGTGCAGTGGGCAATAGAAGCGTAAAAGCAAGGCGTAATTCTGCTCGCCCCCATTTTGAAGCATTGACGCGATGGAGGAGGGGCAAAGAGCAGAGATTAAATCTTTGCCGTGCAGTCCTCTTTCGTAACATCAGTGCGCCGCGTTGTTCACCTACTTGAGATTTTCATGCTGGTGTGCAACAAATGGATTCCTATGGGACCACCTCGGATTTGCACCTGATCAAAACCAGGCGTATTCCATCGGAACCCATTAGCAAATGCAGCACGCAAAGAGTATTTGTACGCAGTGTTAAGGAGTGTAAAATGGAAAGTGTGAAAACGAGTTTGCCTCGCGGTTACTCTTTCATTTTCCACACTGCCTCGTGGACCTTCAAAAGGCACGCAGGGGACCCCACAACCCATAAATGTCAACGTTGGTGGCAGAACCTGCCCTGCAGGCCTTTTACAAAATGACCCCAAATGTTTTCGAAATTAAGGAAAAAAATCAAGAGAAAAGGGTTTTGTACCTCTTTTTTATTCTTTCCTTTTGCACTCCAATATGCAAAATAGAAAATTGCTCGGATTGGTCCCACCGACATGTAAGTGCTAATGTTTACGGTGCCCTGAATGCAATGACTACTTTTAACAGCATGGGCCTGATCAATTGACCTGATCAATTGAATTGTTTATATACTGCCTGACTGAGTGTTCTATTTAAAGAGAAATGTCTTTAAAGCATGCAGACTGGATGCAAACGCGACTACCTGGGATCAGGCACAGTAAACCCAAAACGCATGTTGAATGCTCTCATGATTTACTGTTTGGGGCACGCGCTCCCACCCTTCAGGCCATATCTCCTTGTAAACGTCCCCCTCTATTTTGCATCTACTGACTTTTTTCATTTTGTCACCTCTTAACCTAAAGAAAAACAAATTGCGAAATGACTAGCTGTTTACACCATTTTTCTCCGCAATTGTGTTGTAAAACACACCATTTCAACAGATTATTTGAAAGACTTTATGTTGGGGAAAAGACCCCCTCCCCAGAGGTTTCCTACATTACTAGGGGCTCCCTTGTTGATCTCTGTCACTTGTGTTAATTTGTGGGAGATGTTAGTGCCCCTCCACTAAAAATATTCCCCAGCTGCCACTGACCTTGAATCATTTACAATGCCATTGCCCCCTCCTCCGCTGCCACCCAAAATGCATCTGCCACTGTCATTGGCTGCGCACAGTAGTAGCTGGTACATTTGCGTGCCAGTGTTCCGGTTCACTCTCCTTTGTTTCGAATCCAGGTGAATGGTGTTAGATTTTATTGAAAAAGAGTAATGACTTGTCCCATGTAGTGCAGTGCGTGGAGTGCCCTGTGGGACCCTGATCATCATGCACAATGCACATGCGTGATTGAGCCGTGTGTCAAAGTGGCCTTGGTATGTGCATGAATGTCAATTTGCCACAATGTTCTCAGAAAGGAAACTCAGATACCAGCTTAAGAGTTGAAGACACTTGATTACCCTTTATATTTAATTCTGAAGCAAACGATTGCCAAGACAGTGAAATACTAAGAAGAAAGCAGTGTCACGGCGATCCTCACGTCTCCAAGTGTCAGGATAATAGGTTCTACAAGTGCCAGGATGACGTGCTTCACCAGTGCCCGAAAAGATATGCTCTACAAGTGTCTGGATAATAGAGGAAAAGAAGTGCCAGTCTCTCAAGGAAGCCAAAGAGTTTCTTTGTGACAAAGGTCAGTCTCACCAAAATGGCAGCAAACAGTTCAAAGTAACCGAAAGAAGTGATGGTAACAAGACGACACGTTCCAACGTTCCTTTAAGTCTTAACAAATGGAAAAATCAAAGCAAAAGGTTTATTCCTCATGGAGGGTGTTGTTACTTATCCCAGGGTTGAAACAGTGGGGTTCTTCCAGACAGCCATTTCATAGCCGGGGTTGCAAACTTTCTTCTGCCAAGAACCCATAGCTCTCGGACAATAAGATGTTTGCACAATTTTCCTGTGTTCTCCTTCTTAAACAGTTTTGGAGGGTCAGTCCTCCAGCAGATAAGCCAGGCTGGGTCTCATGTCGGCACCTCAGGGAACTATTATTGCACCCGGGTGGGGTGAGATGGAGAAGCGGGCTTCTAGTTTCCCCTTTCTTCGCCATCTCTTGTTGGGATTCACCCTGATCCCTTGTTCTGCCCTGTGTACTCTTGGGCCAGCCTTCCCATCCCCCAGCATAATCAGGATGTCTTGCCCTAGACTCGCCTCTTCTTTCTCCTTGGATTCCCTGTGGTTCTCCTGGACCTCCCTGTCCTCTCTGTCTTGCTAGCAGCTCTCTTCTACCCTGTTTGCCTTTTGAGAGTCTGTGGTTCTTCCACTCTCTTGGCTTTCAACCCTTTAGTGCCTCAATTGATGGGTCCTGGCTTCCAACTCCAAACACACTTTCAACTTCCTGTCATCCTCTTTCATCTCCTCCCAACCCTATTCTCTTTCACTAGCTTGTCTTTCCTTCTCCCATATTGCATCTTTGTCTCTCGCCTCTCTTCTACTTTCTCTCTCATGTCCCTGCCCACTACTATCTGCCTTTGCCTTCTCTTTAACAATGTTACTATTACCCCTCGTCAAGGTATTTCCTTCCTTCTTTTCACAACAACCACCCTCTGCCACACTTATAATATTCTCTTTGTCCTGTACTCCCGTCCTCTCCTTCTCTTTCCAGGTGACTACCCCCATCTCTTTCCTACAAGTAGTATTTGTCTGTTGCTGCAGTATTGAAACCGCTCTCTCTATCCTTGACTCCATTTCCTCTTGACTTTCCAAATCAGCGTTTCTATTCCACGCCAGATCTATTCCTCCCCATTTGCAAATGTCCCCCTACTCAGAAGCCTGCAAACCTAGGGGTTCTGATTCTGAGCTTTCCTTCCAGTCACAGCCTGTTTCTAAATGACTTTCTCTTTCTGTACCTAACTGCAATGTTCCTTCTTTCCCCCACGTCAACACATTTCTTCCCAACCAAACCCGTTCTTCCGAGACTCACACCCTTCACACACTCCAATACACTTCCTATTAAAGGTTCCGGCCTTCCCCACATTTCTCTCCCTTAGCCAGACAGCAGTTACTGTTGCAAAGACTCTTTCTTTGGCCTTTCTTCTTGGCAAGCCTCCATCGCTTGGAGTCTTCCAGGATCTGCAATCTTCTTGTTGACAGCTCCTCCAATGTGCGGACAGTCCCTGCTTGGGCTGGATGCTTTTTAGAGTCCAGTTTATCCTCCCCTTGACTGTTGTCTGCAGCATTGGTTTCACCTGGGCTGCTGGAACTGGTCCATTCCCTGATTGACCCTTGCATCCAGGGTGCTGTATCAGTAGGCTGGACTAAGGCCATATAGAAGATGGTAGCTTTTTGGATTCTTCTTTGGTGTCTCTAGTGATGGAGCTGTTGTGTGGCCACCTGCCCTACTTGTGAGCTCCTTATAATATGGTACAATTTTTGCTCAGTTTGATTTTCTCCCACAAATTGGCAGATTCCCCAAAAAATCTGGAAACCAATTATCTGGTTCCACAACCCTTGTGAACGCGTAATAATTCACATTGCATGTATTCTGCATCTTGGGACCGTGGTTCTTGGGTGGAACCATTATGACCTGGTAACCCACCACAATGGGCAGGCTTGGGAGTCTTTGGAGCAGTTCCGAGGAGCTACGGCCACCCCTGATCAGGGCTGAAAGGTGAACCCCCCTCATTTGGTTTTATTTTACTTACACACAACAGTCTTTAATCTTAATTTGAGTAGTCTTGTGCTGGCCTGACAAAAACGCTGCCATGATGATAAGATCATCCAAATGCGCGTACCTTCATTTCCACATACTGCTGTCTATATTTGACTCATGATGACTGTTTCATTTCTTTGACCTTGACTGCTGCAGCTAACTGTTACTTTAAAAACTCAACACACAGTGCTTGTGTGCAGAGGCCCGCCATAATACTTTCCTGGCATTTGCAAAATTGATACACATGTTTCTGAGTTGGGCAGGCTCATGCTGTCTCGAGTTGTCCTCTTATGCAAATCCTACCTACCGTTTGGACTTACTTGGCCCATGACAGGACAGCCATGTGTAATCCTGAGGAATTGCAAAGCTCTGTTCCACATAAGGGGCTTCAGTTGCCCTCTCTGACACTGCTCAGATTCTGTGGCTTTTTAAATATAGGCTGCTGGACTTGTCTTGTGCCTAGTCGTGCTAGGCTTTGTTGTGCGTGGTGACAGCTACACCCTGGGTGTTATTTATGTTTGTGTGCGTCTATTATACTATGTCAAACCTGATGATCTAAGGTGATATGTGTTGTGCGGTATTATGACAATTGTGTTCTAATGAATTGGCCTCATTCAGATTGTAATGAAATTGATGGTATTTTGTATGAGTACTTTATAGCGTTTGTTTACACATTTTATAAGCATGCAGTATGGTCCTTTTACTTGATGTACGTGCTGTCTGCTGGTGTGCAGGTGCGAGCAGCTGGCTCCATGTCCCAAGCACAGCCAACATCAACTCGACCACAAGTAGAAAGAAATAGAGCCCAAATGTCCACACAGTACAACGCACGGTCTGTGCCAAGCATCCCTTGCACTCAATAAGTGTTCAGGAGAAAATGGTGGAACAAAATCTAATGCTTTGGGGCTTCTCATGAAACATGATCTTCTCTGCAGTGCAATTGTCATTGTTTTCACTTCACATGTGCTTCTCCCAGGGTCTTCCTACACCCGGTGCTTTTAAAATGTTCATAGCCCCAATGGGAGATGAGCTCACAAAGAAAATCTGTTAGGATAATAAAGTGCTTCAGTAATAAGACTATAGACGCTGAGGTAGATTGAACCAGGGAAGTACATGGGGGCTGCGGTTTATAGTGATATTTTCGAACGTAATATTTTCGAATGCCATTTTCTCGAAAACGTTTTGCCTAAATTTTTTTTCTCGCATTTTAAAAAAAAAACTTTTTTTAAATGGGGGGTTTCCCCCCAAACGCCTGTTTTTTTAACACTATTTTTACGTACGAAACAAACAAAAACACATAAGATAAAAAAATAATACATTCGCAAAATAAATTCGACAAAATGTTTTCGAGAAAATGGTATTTCAAAAATAAGTTTTCGAAAATATGACCGGATACCGAGGGGTGCTAATGGATCATGGAAGGGGATCATGGGAAGGGGTGTGCAGAGAGCAGGGCAGCCTGAATATCAGAGAAGTTGAGGGTGGTGGAGGCAGATGCCCTACTGATGGGACATGGCTTGATTCAAGGGCATGCATGAGCAAATTGAGTGTACATCTCATGTTTGGTTGAGATCTTTCAGGAGAGGACAAGGACCAAATGGGCATGAATGCAGAACACCTCCTCTCTAGAGGGGTGCTTGCTTTAATAGACCAGGGGCTGCACCTGCCTTACATCCCAAGTCACTCAAAGAGTTCACACCCTTAGAGAGAAGGCAAAGAATGGATGTAACGACCTCAATGCAAGCCCTCCAGAAAGAGACCAAGAGGCTCATGACTGGTCAATCCCAGTCTTGAACATTTCAAAGGATGGGGTGTTGAGTTTGGCATCCCCATGCAATTTCCATACATGCACTCAGTCTTAATTAAGGACAGTGTTGATATGGATCCCAATCCTTGTGCCAGTTGCTACACCCCATGATCGTGGGAACAGCTTTGAATCCATCAAATCTCGGATATTTCTTTGTTAAATTCTGTGCACCTTCGGAGTCTTATTGAACCTACGGCTACACAATCATCAGATCAGAGAGAGATTCCGGCAAAGGAGGTGGAGTAGCTTTCATAGCTAAAATGCACTTGGGTCTCAGAGCCAGCTCCCATGCCAGCATCCCGTTGGCAGAACTACTTTCAGTTAAGCTTCCGTTCTAAGCTACTCAAACGATCCTCTTGCATCTCCTGTACCAACCTCATGGTCCCACTTCCTCCTTCGACGAAGATATTATAGACCTACTAACTAACAATACTAAACCATGCTTGCAAATTATTCTGCTTGGTGATTTCAATTTAGGTCTCCAAGACCTGAATGACTCTAATGCCACTGCACTGGAAAACTCAATTTCCCAACTCGCTTTTGCTCATCGCATCACAGGTCCCACGCATAACAAAGGTCGAACGTTGGATTGGCTGGCAGATCTGAACTGCTCTACTGTCATCCTCCACAATGAACCTACTGCATGGTCAGACCATCACTGCATCTCCTTTTCCATCCAGGCATATGCACCCCCTACCATCGCACCCCAAATCCTCTCTAGAAACAATAAGAACATAACACTACAACATTTACATCCATTGATCCACAACATCTTGGACCCTTCTAATTTCAAGGACCTTGATTCAAATAATCTAGTTGACCTCTTTAATGACACACTTGATTCAGCTATAAACATCATTGCCCCAATCAATTTAAAAAAAGCCAAACCTATAGCTCACCTGAACAAATTGTTCACACCTGAACTAAAGATCCTCCGGAATGCCAAAAGAGCGCCTGAATCCACATGGAGAAAATCGCCCACCCTTACCAATAAGCTGCTATTTACCTCTGCTGCCTCTAAATCTGCCATTCACAAAACTAAAAAAGAGACCTACAACAATAGAATCCTAAATGCCAAATCTAGGACCAAGGAGCTCTTTAGCATCCTAAGGGAATTAGAGTCCCCATCACCACCCACGAAGCCTGTGTGAAAGATGCAGACTGGTGTGCCAAAATACAGAAAACTAAAATCAAGGCTAAAAAGAATAGTTTGATCAATAGCACCAACCCTGCCCACTCATCTAACTCTCATGCCCCTTCTTGACTACCTTTCTCCTTCTCACCAGTCACATCTAATGAAGTTGAAAAAATTATCAAAGGCCTTAAACGCTCTAGATGCCAAGGAGATATTTGTCTGGCCACAATCATTCAGGAAGGCGCCAAGGACCTGGCACCATTCATTGCTACCCTGATTAACTCTTCCTTCAAGACCAGCTCAGTGCCCAACAACCTCAAGGAGGCATGGGTTATGCCTCTCCTAAAAAAACGAACTTGGACCCAAATACACCTATCAATTACAGGCCCATCACTACCACCCCCTTCCTCTTAAAAATTCTAGATAGAGTGGCCTATCTACAAATCCAGAAACATCTGGAGGACAATAACTTACTTGGCCTCAGACAATCTGGGTTTAGGCCGAGACATGGCCCTGAAACTGCCCTTCTGGATCTGAAAATCCAAACAGATGAGACCAAGGATAATGTCAATTTGGCCATGCTCCTGCTGTTAGACCTCTCTGCGGCATTTGATCTTGTTGATCATCAGATCCTCACAGATCACTTAACTACAGTAGCTGCCTTCTCTAGCAATGCTTCTAACTGGATCCAGTAATTTCTCTCCAAACGAACCACCAAGGTCTTCGCACCTTCAACCTCAGCTGAACCAATACCCATCCAGTGCGGCATCCCGCAAGGCTCTTGCGTCTCGCGATGCTCTACAATATCTTCCCGAAGCTCCTATTCGACAACTTGGGTGTCACGTATACGAATTACGCTGATGATACCCAAGTTCTCATCACACTGTCAGGATGCTATGAAGACGACTCTAAACTGATCAATGACATATACCTGGAGATCCAGGTGTGGATGGCAAACCATAGCCTCTGCCTCAACGATGAGAAGACAGAGCTCTTGATCGTCGGATCTCAATTACGGCTAAACAAACTAGACCCCCGATACACATCCTTCTACATCGATGGGAACTCGATTAAAGTTGCCAAGGAAATGAAAACATTGGGAGTCTACTTAGACTCAACACTCTCACTCAAGAAACAAGTGAGCGCCCCCGCCTCAACCACTGCTTACACCAACAAGCTCATTAACGCATGCAAATCATTTCTATCACCTAACAGCTTCATCACCCTAGCTAGGACCCTTGTACTATCCAAGTTCGATTATTGTAATACCTTGTTCCTTGGCTCCTCGGAACGGAACCTCAACAGGCTTTAGGTTTTACAAAATAATACACTAAGAGCTGCATTGAACATCCCCAGATCCAACCATATCACCACTTTCAGACAGGATGCCCACTGGCTCCCTCTGCATGACAGAATATCTCTCCGCACTTTAGTCATTACCCACAAATATCTGTCAAACTCGACTCCTAAGTACTTGTCAGACAAATTCTCCAAACACCAATCAACCAGACCTACCAGAACACTGTACTCACACTGCCTCACCATTCCGGTTTAAACTGAAAAGAGCTGGCGGAGCCAGTTTCCCTATACTTGCTGCTAAATCATGGAATTCCCTCCCTCTCACCATCAGTACGGAACCATCCTTCTGGACTTTCAGAGCCAAAGTAAAGAGTTGGCTCTTTGATAAGAAACACTGACTATACACTTATGTGCTTTGTTTAATTTATTATGCTTCACCTATTGTAACATTGTCATTGTCTGTGTGGTACTTTTGCCTAAACTGTAACCTCTGGCGTATCTCCCACATGTTCACTTGTACCTAATTCACATTTCGACTACCTTGTAACCACCAGTCGACCTGCACGTCTGTACCTTAATCCTCTTGTATGTCTGTAACCCTCTATTAAGTTCTAGCGCCCAGTTACCCCAGGTTCGGTGCGCGTTACAAATAAATAAACTAAACTAAACTAGCCACTATCTGAGGTGAATGGTTTTGAATAGCTGCTCTGATCCACTGATCTCATCCTGCACTGCAAGGCACTGTGTCACTGGGCTAACAATTTTGCCATCCATTTCTTGGATATGGAGCCTTTTTTCCAAATAACAATACTTTGGACCATCCAGCCTGAGAGATGGGATGTCCTGTGACCATTCACTTATTCCAGAGGTCTGTACTGTTTTGACAGGTTCTGTGCCACTAGGATACACATGTTTCTGTGTAGCACTTCCTGCTGGTTTTCTCCTGTCTTTAAGCCCTGTCATAATAGGCATTGTTACTAGCCATTCTGATGGTACTCAAATTGATATTCATTTTTAATTATTTATTTATTGGCTATATGTATTGCGCACTATACAGCAGAATTGTGTTTCAAGGCACATCAAGACAAGGGGGGGGGGGCGATGAGGAGAAGGGACATAACAAAAACAAAAAGTTCATCCAAGGTCTTGAAACATTCGGAACATGCAAGAGCTATAGCATGAGAGTAGGAGAGGGGGAGGAGTGGGTATTTAGGAATGGGGTAGAAGGGAAGAAATCAAACAATAGCGTTCTGACTAGGTCGTGAGACGATTTGGAACATGCAAGTGCTGAACATGAAAAGGGGTGTCAGGGAGAGGAAGGGACTTGCAGGAGGGGGAAAAGGGAGTGAGGTACACATAAACAAAACAAGTTAAACAGTGCAGGAACAAGTAGGTAAATTGTGTTAAGGAATACCAGACATGCAATTGTGACAAGCAAGTGTGAGTGACTAGCACCTGGAAAAGCCTAACCTCATGTAATGGGGGGGCCACATCAGGCCTGCAAGTATGAACACAGGCAAACAGTGTAAGACAAAGCACACGCTGCATAAACGGCACTCCAGAGGTTACATGTAGGTAACAAAAAAAGCAAAATACAACAAGGTTGCATAGTCAATCAATGGCGTATATAGGCAAGAAGCCACATATGGCAAGGTTGCAAAGTCCAACAGTAGGTGAAGGTCAAACATGCAAAACACAGCAACATGCAGAACACAGAGAGGATGCAGAGTCACCAATGGTTGCAGGAGGTAGGAAGAATACAAGGATGCAGAGTCAATCAGTGGCCCAGAAGTCGAAAAGCAGGACACAGCGCTGGCTGGAGTAAGTTAGGCTAAATGGCAAAGGAAACAATGGAAAAACGGATACACAAACGCAAAACACTTAAGGAGGTGCGTGGGCTACATCAAGCATGCTTAAACGGAGAAACCAAAAGGAATTGGTGGCTACATCAAGGGCTAAGACGTAGGGCAATGGCAACTCTACCCTTGACGGCTGCCGGCAAAACAGGCAGGACAGGCGAATCGACAAGGTGAGGCAAGGGACTGGAGTGGGGGCAGGGGGTGTATTCAGAGGCCGGAAGGTGCAGGTAGGCTGGGTCAAAGCCGGACTCGTCATGAGAGGGCCACGCCAGGCGTAGGAGGGGAGAAGGAGACAGAAGAAGCCAATCAGCCACACAAACCAAGGATGTAGGTAAGAATGCAGAGCTCAAACAACAAGGTCATAGTTAAATGGTTACCGCAGAGGTAGGTGAAAGACAAAGAGGAGTGGGTGGTAGAGCGCAAGGATAGAAAGGCTGCTAGGGAAAGGGAGTGTGATAAGGTCTGAGGAGGCTGAGAAGCGGCGGCGGGTGCAGTGCAGTCTAAAATGTCACAGGCAGCTGAGTAAAGTGGGGAAAACACTTGCCAGTAGAGGCAACACAGAGACAGGAGCGACAAGGGAGGTCAAGAAAAGGGGTGGGCGAAGTCGCAAAGTGATGCAAGGAGGAATGGAGCCACGGACCACCACTAGAAAAGAGGACGAGAGGAGCGATGCGAGGGGAGGATGGGGGAGTGGTAAGAAGGCCGGTGAAGGGGATCCCAGCAGGAAGAGGAGAGAGAGGAGTTGGGGACTATCAGTGGAGGGGGTGTCACAACAAAACAAATAGCGAGGGGCAGCAGACGGAGGCAGGGGCAGGCAGGAGTGAGTGGCAGGGAGAGTGGGAGAAAGAAAAAAAGGGGGAAATCGAGACGCAGAGGGTGAGAAAGGTATAGAAGAGAGGAGAGGAGGAGAATGGCAAGCAGGAGGGAGGAGCCTCCTTATCTTATAGTGTGACCAGAAAACAGAAACAGTAACGCCCAGTGCGGTAAACAGATGAGGATTGGATGTGCGTTGAGATGGAACTACCGGAACAAAAAGAGGCATACGGGCTGGCACCACGCCGCCGGCAGGACCAGACAGGCCCAGAAAGGCAACAGGCCTTTATGGGGGACCTTGCTCGGGGGCGCCAATAAGCATGCTGGCTAGAAAGGAAAGCTGGATTTTCACTCCGGTTCCACCAATCGGATGGCACAAAGACTGCCATAAAAGCCCCACCCAAATCATGTAAAGCGTCGCTGCAGGAAATACATGGAAATAAATGTTGAATTGTGCATCAGCCCCCTCCTGCTAGTAGTGTGCTGCAGGAGGGGCACTGATGCATCCCTCACGATCATGCTGGAGGAACAGAAGGGCCCAGACAGGCAATGGGCCTTGTATGGGGGCCTTTACTGCGGGACACCGGCAAGCCTGCAGGCTAGAAAGGAAAGCTGGACTTTCACTCAGGTCCCGCCAATCAGAGGGCAAAAAGGTTGCCATAGAAGTCCCACATCATGTAGAGCATCGTTGCAGACCGGCTCTCAAGGTCTTGTTGCTCCAGGCAGGAGCAGAGTGGCCATCTTCTGAGGAGCAGGTGCTCCACGGAAATAAATGTTGAATTGTGCATCAGCCTCCTCCTTCTAGCGATGTGCTGCAGGAGGGTCACTGATGCATCCCTCACAATCTTACTGAAGGAACAGAAGCCATACACATCAGAATGACAACTAGTTGGACTGGCCAAGCTTGAAATCTGTGTCTTTTAGGCTAAAGACAAATGACTAAGGCAGGTGCTTAACTCGCCAACCCATCTTATAGAAAAAATCAGCAGGTATCATCCTTTCTTAAAGTGACCTGTTCTATTTCCCCATGTTGAATCCTCAGATGGCCTTCTTTCATGCAAAGTTCCCAGCATCTGGGCAGGATGCCAAGACCCATTCTTTCTGCAATTGGAAGATTCTCTATCCCTGCATGAATTCATCTTTTCTAGGGTAAACAGCCATTCATGAGAACTCACCTTTGCTAAGCTTGTACTGTTTTATATCCTTGGGCAACTGCCGAGAACTTAACCTTATTACAGATGACTTCCAAAATATCAAGTGTTGAACTAGAAGATCAAGAACATGAAGAACAGTTGGTAAACTGGGTGAGTCTACATCTAGTAATGAAGAAAGGATTAGATAATTGCCTTTGAGAGATATTGCTGAGAAACAAGTGACGTTTTTAGAACCGACAAGAGGACAAGGAGAGTCAAGAAGAAGCAATCCACCTTGACGGGCAGAGAATTTAATGGTTAATTTGTCTAATTATAATATCAGTAAGACCCAAAATAGTCTGCTACAAAAAGGTCTATCTTTTGTACCGTGTTATGATAGTTCATTGTTTGAGGATGAAATTGAGCTATTTAAACTAATACAGAAAATTAAATTGAAAATCTTTGTCTCTAGAATTGAAGATAATTAGAGTCAAGAGTTAGACATGGGTCCTTATTGAGAATTTAATCCTAGAAGTTATTTTAATCCCAAAGTGGATAACACTACTTTAGAATGCTTTTATAAAACTGTGTGACATTTCTTTAGGAAGGTCAAATTCAATCGTAAATTGAAAGATAATCTTATTAAAACAGAAAGCAAGACACTGAATGATTTGCAAAATAACCAGTATATAGTAATTAAACGAGCGGACAAGTGGGTACCCTTATCATCCTAAACACTCAAGACTACATTCATGAGGTTGAACGTCAATTGAATGATAGAGATACTTATATAGAGCTTCATACCAATGCAACTAGGCGGGTTGAAGAATTGATTAGAGATATTGTTGAAGAAGCTGAATCAATTGATTGCTAAGTGAGAAAACCAGACGGCTCCTAACAAATGAAAATCCACTTATGCCAGTTCTCTTCATCCTACCTAAAATCCATAAGAGATTAATCAATCCCACTAGAAGACCAATCATAGCAGCTACTGAAAGTTTGTTAGAGCCACTTGTGAGATACATTGGGCCTCATTCTAAGTGTGCCGGTCTGGAAACAACGGTGCCGTTAAGCTTACTAGCACCATTGTTTCTGCACCGGCACACTACACTTCTGCGGGCGGGTGCCGTCCCACCCAGCAGGTCAGACCTGCCAGGCAGAACGGCACCTGCCCGCAGAGTTTTCACAGAAGCACTGGCACCATTATTAACAGTGCTGGTGCTTCCGTGGTCCCCACTCCCATAGAGTCCTATAGGACTCTATGGGAAAAGGGACTTACAATTTACCGGCGCCTACATTTCTGGGCCGCCGGGGTTGTAATCTCCCATTGTTACTGGGAATTCAGCTGCTGGTAAATCATTACGGGTCCGGCGGCCACCCGCCGGTATCACCGGCACGGTTACCGCTGGACCCGCAATGAGGACCATTGATAATATTGTGCAACCTTTAATCCAGCAAAGCACACTTATCTTAAAGATACTAGTACATTTTTGAGGACATTGAAAGATTAAGGAATTGGAATCAGGACTACATTTTATTTACAATGGTTGTTGTAAGTCTTTATACCTCAATCCCATACTCTGATGGACTAGAGGCAATAGAATGGCATGAGGAAATAGGGGCAAACAAACTTTTTGTGTTGACATTGTTGAAACTGGTATTATGAAATCGTTTTTTCCAGTTCCAAGGGAAATAGTATTTGCAGAGTTCATGTACTTCTATGCAGACCAGTATAGCCCCCACATATGCAAATACCTTTATAGACTATTTAGAACATTAATTTGGCATCAAAAATGACGTTTTCTGGAGCATTTTGATCAATTTTAATAGATATATTGATGATGTTTTTGGAATTTGTAAAGGAACTGAAGAACACATTTGCTGCTTCTTTGAATTTATGAATTCTTTACACCCTCCTATTAGTTTCACTTTGACAATGAGTCAGAGTTAAATACATTATCTTGACACAAGACTTCATATACAAGCAGGCAAATTGCAAAGAACTCTCCATACTAAACCAACTGATCAAAATAACCTCCTGAGAGGAAATTGTTTACATCCTAAGAGTTTGATCAGAGCTATACCATACAGTCAAGTTATTTGTTGTAAGAGAAGAATATCTGATGAACAAGAATTTATATTGAAAACTCAACAATTGATGCATAAATTCCATCGGAGATAATATGATGATAACTTACTGAAGGCAGCAAAAATGTAAATTGACACAAGCTGATTTGCTTACAATCAAGGCCCTGAAAGTTCCACCTAAATTAGTTAATCAGTTAATGTAACAGCAAACTGGCAACAGAGCAAGCAGATTAAGGCATGTATTGTGAGGAATTGGAAAATTCTGTATTCTGATCCGAGCTGATCCAACCTTTTTTGGACCCTCTGGTTTTTGCTTATAAGAGGAGCAATTCTTTGAGGAATTCTCTGCTACATGCAGTCCAGAGATAGGATTCACAAACTGAGCAAGATTACAGAGGCTCATTGCTGTGCATGAACTGCATTAATTACAATAAGTTTATGAAGGGTAATACTATTTGACATCCTTTTAAAGACAAGGTCATTCTATTACTCCACACATCAACTTGCAATATAAAACACTTTGTATACGGCATAAAGTGTCCCTGTGGGCTATTCTACATGGGTATGACCACTAGAAAAGCCAAAACGAGGTGGTGTGAGCACAAATCATATATACATACATCTAATTTGACATCTCTAGTAGCAACACATTTTCAAGAGAAATTTCATGCAATATCACAATTGTGTTTTGTAATATTAGAACATATTACGATGTCACCAAGATGGGGAAATTTGTCACAAAAACTGTCATGCAGAGAATTATTTTGGATTCAGAAATTAGAATCATTACATGCTCGTGGGTTGAACTGAAAATGGGGTTTATCATGTTATCTGTGAGTATGAAGTTAATTTAGCATCGTATGGGTATTTACCAAGGTGTAATGAATTGAGGATGTAAGAATTATTACCACTTTATTGTGGTTCAGGCAGGCCCTAAATGTTACACCCTTGTGGGCATTAGCCAATTGTTAATGAACTTTGTTTTTAAGACTTTTTACCAGCTTAAGGCAGCTTAGTGTTGGGAACAACTTTACATTGAGTAATATATTTGTCTTTGTACGTACCCTTTAAATATGGCGGCTCTCTGAGCCATCATTTGATGCCCTTGACATTGAACATGATTATTCTGAACGTTAAAATAGGCAAAAGGGTTCTTAATTCTCTATGCGCTATATTTTGAGTGAGCAGGTATGTGGCAGCTTTTAAGTGTAGAGATGTTTTGAGTTTCCTTTGGTTATTGTGAATTGTTACAATCAAAAAAACATATTGTGGAACTAACTGACTTAGCCTTTCCAAAATGGCGCTATTTTCTACGCTACTCGTCAGACACTGGATGACGATTATGTAGGCGTACGTCATGTTGTTTACGTGTGATTTGGAACAACAGGAAGAAATTAATTTCTCCACAATATTTTTAGTGAGTAGGTTTGTGGCAGCTTTTATTGTAGAGCTATATTGAGTTTCCTTTTGGTAATTGTGAATTGCTGTTTTAACTATTGAATAAACCGTGTTTCAAAATTAACAGGCTTAGCTTTCCTAAAATGGCGCTCTTAGTTACGCTATCTTGATACTCAACAGATAAAGGATGACGATTACATAGGTCAACATTGTGTAACTTACAAAGTGATTTTGAACAAACAATATGAGTATGTGAGTTACACAGGTAAGGTTGGAGTGGTGAACAAATTTGCCACCTTGATTGAGCAGCAATACATTATATTAAGGTGAGATTTGTAGATGACGAGTATTGAGGACGTTGTATATGATAATTTGATTTGGAGATGAAGTTCACCTCTGGCACATATGTGTGGTTGCAGGTTGTAGAGGATCTTACCTGCATGGGAAATTCTTAGCTCTGTGGGCATTGTGAGTAGATCGATCAGTAATTTGATGATTATGGACAAAATCAGTGAGATATTTGTAGTTGAAATGGAAGTTTTGACAGTCTATCCACTTATTCTTGTAGAATGAGGCAGTGAATTCGATCTGTATTGTCAGTGCATATGTTGATAAGGAGCATTTATCTGGTAAGTGATTCACAGTAATTCTGACATTTCTAAAACGAATGGAGCAAATGAGGGCTTTCTTACTTTCTTACTTTTAATTTTGTATACTTTTAGATGGTTTTCCGCGATGAAGAATACATCTGTATTCGAAACGTGCTGGACCTAAATTACTTAACCATCTTTAGTGGTGAAATTCAGTATTTCTACCAATGTTTACAGAGAGTTAACGAGAGGTCAGCCTGTCACGTAAATCCGAAAAGCTGAGAACTTGCCCTGCCCACGTTAGCCATTAATATTTAAAGCCAAAAACCACAATATTAGGAAAAGTTCACATATAATATGAACTATATTTGTAACTACATTCTAAGAATCCTATTGGCTCCTGGCTAACTAAAACCTAAGTCAGAGCAAATTGTCCTATTCTGATAGGATAGTACAGTTCGCTATTCTCATTGGTTAGTGTATTTCCCCACTCCCATTGGTTAGTACAGAAATGTTACATTTCGATGCGCATTCCCTAGCAGGTGACTTAATCATGCGTGGTCAGCAAAAAGAGTAAAATTTCCATCCCCAGCAATAAACTACATGCAAGGCCATTCTCCTCCATGAGACCAGATAACTGGGCATCCCGTGTCTCTCCCTGCACCTGCAGCCCTGCCACGTTTAAACCTGCCAATGTTGCTATCACATTCGTACCTGCGTATGCCAAAGCCAAAGCCATAATTTCATATTGTGCTCGTCTCCCTCGAAAAGGGATCCCATGAGAAAGTGTACCAGAGACCTAAATCTTTAGACTAATAGCTAATATTTGTGTTGCCTGGCCATCCTTCCACATATTTGGTAGCTTGAATGCTCTCTGGGATGTGATAGAAACAAAACTTAAGTCAAAATGGTACAGACCCTAAACTAAAATGGCTGAACGTTGAGAGCCCTACTTCTGGAAACAATGGTTATAAATGTGCAGTTGGTTCACTCTGTTGTGTACTTGACAGTCCACAGCCTCTCTATAGTGATGCAGAAACAAGGCCTAATTCAAAAAAATGGAAAGACCCTTTTGTTAATAGCAGTCACGCAGACAGTGTTTTCTCTTACCTTGAGGATGTTGCACCCCCATATTTACATTATTGAAAATGTGATTCAAACAAATTGGTTAATTTTTCAAATGAAAAATGTATAATTGTATGGACCTTTTCCGAGTACTGACCTTTGACTTTGATTACATAACAACTTTGTGAAACTTTGTTTTGTGACTATTTCTGCACTACATTAATAAATATGTGAAAACAAGTGTGAGCTAACTTTCAGTAGACAGATGTGGCTTTTTTCACTCTAAGAAGAGTGCAGAGAATGAACTCCTGTTCTGTAGAAGTTATTCATATTTGTGTGTGTGTGTTAAAGGTGACAGGTTGCCTGTGCTTGTTTGAAGACACAAAACAGGTTGTTCCTCTGAGTGATATTTTTAATATATCTTAGTAAGTGAATGCAAGAATCCATTCTCCCTACAGCTGACAGAACCAATTCCCTCTGTTAATCTCATTTATCTATTCTTGATTGATATGATATCTGAATTCGTAATTGCATTGTAATTGTGGCTCACTAATTGCTGGGCACATTTAGCTAGAGCTGGGGGTACTTTGCAGAGGCACTTGGCCTGTCTCTGACTGCGGTTGGTTGGAGCTTAGCTCGAGTCATTGGAGGTCATTACGAGTTAGGAGGTAACCATGCCGCTATTAGCGGCATGGCTACCCCCTTACCGGGTACCGAGTCCCGGTTCCTTGAATGAGGAATTACCAGGCCATTCGGACCTTGGAGGACCCAGTAATTCCTCATCCAAGGAGTCCATCCCCATTCCCATTCGAGCCCCACAGGGGGCCCGTTGTAAGCACCCTGGTCTGCTCGCGGGACCCGCTAAGGGAGCCTGGTAAAAGCAGGCATCCTTAGCGGGTTCCCGCGAGCAGACTCGTAATGAGGCAGTAAGGGGTTGACGGCTCTGGCACCTTTATCGGCGCCCTTAACCCCTTACCACCTCACTCGTAAAGAACCCCATTGAGTTTATCGCCACTCTCCCAGTTTGTTCCTCACAGTTTCTCGATTTCCGCTCACTCCCCCATAACATATCTCTGCCTCTGTTAAATCCCCCAAATCATCCCTCCCACAAATGAGTAGCTTATTACCTGGGGTCCCTCCGCAGAACCAACACTTCTTGTAGGAGACTGGCTTGCTATCTCTTTGCTAATCATAAGGAGCCATTCTTCCATCAAAACAATAGCTTGTGTTTGTATGTTGCTCACTGGCGTAGTTTCACATTTTAATGATAGGTTTTCTGTCTTCATGCCGATCCACGGAGCCCATTGTTTCCACAAGTAGCAGGTTATTTGTACATGGCTGAATCCCCAAAACCCATCCTTCTTATAGTTGACAGGCCCCCTACTTCCTGAAAAGGAAAAGGTTGTTTTTGTCCATGAGCATATTCCCTGAATCCACTCTTCCTACAGGCGACAGATTCCCTCAATCAATCCATGGAGTCATTCACCTTTTAGGAATGGCTCTACAGACCTGGTGATTCCCCTGAACTCATATTTTCAACAGGTAAATGTGTGTTACCCATCATCCCTACTGGCAGCTTAATGTCATTGTGATTAATAAAAAAACTCCCATTAATCCAGGTGTTACAAGACCAGGCACAGGAAAGCCATACCTACACTAAACTGTGCCTCGAATGAACATACAATCAGGTCGGGATGGTTTTGGGGATGGGTGAAAAACAGCCTTTCACACTTGGTGTGGCACTACAAATATCTTATGATGTAATGTGGGTTGTGCAATGCCCCAGGTGTGCTTCAGCACTTCTTAAATGGAATATTGTAGAGATCAATTTTTGGATGTAGCTCAATGAAATCTTCATATTCTCCCCTAATTACATTCAAGAAGTACTGCACAGCCCAGAACATATTAGCTCTAATCAAACCCTTGAAATCCCCAGACTCTAACAGGTGAAATGTAGTGTTTTGTCAATCAGATAAATCAAATTATCCATCCATAGGAAGACCCTTAAAGACCATCGATCTTATGGTTCACAGTCCATGGGACTTGCTATATACCATTAGCTCATGAAATGATATGATATGATAGGTTATTTATAACGCACGTAATACCCAGAGGTTCCTAAGCGCAGACCCGGGGATCGAACCTGTGTTGCTCCGCGTCGTCCTGCTTTCAAGGCGAGCACTTTGTCCCTGGGCTATCCTCCCGAGACAAGGCAAAAACCTAACTCAAGAAGCCACCCTTTATAAGTGAAAGGCAGACCTCACTGAGACCACTCTTTCCATAGATGATCGACTCTTCATTCGTTCCTGCCAGTTGAAACCATATTGTCACTTTACACAGCTAATGTATTTAGCAAAGGTGACAGAAATGTTGTGAAGTAGTGCAGATAAACCACAAGAAAATGGCAAACATAAACGTACGTCTGGCAACAATGATCCCACCTCGACATTTTAATGATGGGTGCTCCCCTGCATAATTCCTTTATAGATGGCAGAGGCATTCCCACGAAGGGTGCTCATACAATAGCACACAGAGGAGAGCAAGTGGTGAGCCAGTTTATGAAGGTTTAAAAAGGTGGGGCATACACTAGAGACAAAACAAAACAAACAGAACAAATATATATATATATGTATATATATATATATATATATATGTATATATATATATATATATATATATATATATAACAAAGAAGGTGACTTACAAAAGTAACATTAACCATAGGGGGAAAATGCTTAAAACTAAAGAAGAGTACTTATTCAAATATAAAATAATTACATTATTAAGCATATACCGGAGGCAGTGGCTGGTTCTGTTAGGGAGAGTGGAGAAGAGCGAAGGGTGAGCTTCCTCTTTCGTGAGTAAGTGAAGTTTAAGCTGAGCTTTGAAGAGATTCACAGTTTGGTCGGTTTTGCTTGTTATGGGGAGTGGGTTCCAGTGGAGTGTGGTGAGATGGGAAAAAGAAATGAAGTGAAAGGAGGCGCCGGGAATGTAGGGGTTGGTGAGGTTGAGTGCAGAAGAGGAACGGAGGGAGCAAGATGGTGAGTAAACTGAAGGTACTAACTAGTGATAACTTTGTAGACCAGAAGGAACTTGAAAAGTGAGCAGTTGTACATGAGAACCAACCAGCATGTTGTCGGTAGGTAGAAGTTGGGGAGGTTCTGGGTAGGTTGTAGAATGGATCATAACAACAGAGGTGATGGCTGGAAGGTTATGAATTAATCTTAACCTCTGGCATTGATCTGGGCAACCCTCCAGACCATTGTTCTTCGCCTGCCAAGCTATTATAAAAGGGGAAAGACCCTACACAAATCAGGCTTGGTCCCACCCCAGAAGCGGTAGTCCAGCCCGAACTTGGTCACATCTCTTCGGCACGAGAACGCAAGCTTCCCCAGGCATGTTTCAACCTTGCTGGGACTCATCCATGAGGAGTGCTTGGGTCTCTAGGCCCAGCAGGCACAGGACCCACATCTGTGCATACCTGTCCCACTCAGGGTGACAAAGCAAAACAAAAGAGGTGATGGCTGGAAAGTTTCATAATGAATCTGAACCATTGGCATTGCTCTAGGCAACCCTCCAGACCATCGCTCTTTGCCTGCCAAGCCAATACAAAAAGGGAAAGTCTGTATGCAAATCAGGCTTGGTCCCACCCCAAAAAGGGTTGTCCACCCCGAACTGCTTGGTCACATCGCTCCTGCACGAGACCACAAGCATCCCCAGGCATGTTTCGGACTTGTTGGCTTAATTGCAGCTGTAAATTTGCTGCAGACAGCATAAAGATTTTCTAACCAAGTGCACCTTCTGCCATTTGATTGAAAAGCCGGAAAGCCCTGTTAAAAACAAGCATTGCCAAAGCCAACAATCTTGGCTTGTGTATAGGTGTTTGAGATGTATTTGCCAGACTCTGCTATCATATGGCCAGGTACCTAGACCGTTTTCCATTTGTCATGGCCAGGTGATCCCACTATGGCGGTGCCTTTGAAATACGCATCCCATGCATACACACTGTGCCAGTGCTTGTTTATCCCTACTACAGCTTTCCCCGGCCTCCAACTGAGACACCCACAGAGTAACATGAGTCAGCAGAGGCGCCATTTCATGACAGGAAGCGGGATGCTGGTTCTTCCAGCAACCCGCTCCCACTGCGAACACAGAATTAACACAAATCTGACCTCTTGATCAAAGTGCTGGCACAGTCAGAATAATGCATGAAGTCTGCACGCACAGGTCTGCGCTCTGCTAATTGGAGTGTTGCATAAGCCAAATTACCCTGAGATAAGATTGCAGGATGTCAAGGAGGATATTTCAAAGCAAGGCCAAGGCATGAATTGGATTTTATCAGCTAAAACTATTGAGTTTTCTTTCCTAAAATAAAAACAGGTGGGCTCTCATTATAAGTTAGATAGACATGGGGGGAAAACAACTTCCCACCTGGAGCAATCGCCATTACTGCATGCAGCAATTGCTCAAATCGGTGTCCAGTCATAATATCGAAAAAATAAAGTCGAATGACAAAAAAGTCGAATCAATAATGTCGAAAAAAAAAAAGTCGAATTTGTTTTTTTATTATTTATATATTTTTTTTGGGTTTGGTAAGTAAAAAAAAGGGGTAAAATAAAAAAAAATAGAAAAAAAGGGGGGTTGGGGGGGGAACCCCCCCATTTCGAATAAAAAACGTATTAAAAAAAAATTTGACTTTTTTTTTTCGAGATTATTTTTTCGACATTTTGACTTTCGATTTTATTGATTTCGATTTTATGTCTAGGAACCCTCAAATCGGCCTCATTGCAAGAAAGCCACAATGTTGGTGGTAACAGATGCAGATTTCCAGAAATACCACACATATTATTTCTGTCAAAGGGTAAGAAAACTTGTTTTTTTGCCAACTGTACTGGAGCGTGCGCCCTAATATAGCGATGATTGATTTCTCAAAATGTCGCAGGTATGTGAGGCAAAAAGAGGCAAGGACCCCAACCTCTTGTCGTTACATAGAAAACAAGGTATCCTCACACAATAAAGAACTGCGCCACACTTAATTCTTGGAAATGATATTTTTTGTCTTCAAAATCACACAATAAAGAAAAAAGAAGAACGGTGCCCTTTGGGATAACATGTGTTTCGACACAACAGTGTCTTTGTCAAATCAGGGCTAATTACAGCTAAACCTTTTTATATATGGATTCAAGGCCGGAGAGCAATGAAGTCTAAGGGATAGATCCCTCCTCAAAAGAGCGAGCTCAGTCTCTTCGTGGCGTTATCCCAAAGGGCACCTTTCTTCTTTTTTCTTTATTGTGTGATTTTACACACTATAAATATCATTTCCAAGAATTTAGTGTGGCGCAGTTCTTTATTGTGTGAGGATACCTTGTTTTGTATTATTTCTGTCAATCTTCATGCATTATTTATGTATTCTTTAATCCATTTTCCCCTCATTTTGAGGAGGCAAATAGATTGTGTACTGTGGCAGCATGCCCTCTGTATGTAACCAGCGCCTAGATGCCTTCAGGCTTTGCACACTGCTATAAATAAATAAATCAACAAATAAGAAAGCAGTTCATACTGCTACTGTGTGATATTTCTTGAAATTAACCAATGGGCCAATTCTTCCCTTTTCCCTCATCGAAATTCAACCAGTCACTCCTAAGAGAAGCCTTGGATCCTCCTCCCGGGCGAGCCTGTATTCTCTGCGCTTGACACAGTACTCTGGAACAGCCTTGAACTGCCGATCGCGAACACTTCGCGTCACATATCTGTTCTCTGAGCCCTCAAAGGGAGGCTCTTCTAGAACAATAGACCCACTGAATGCCGCCCGCAGCACCAATGCCAAGACACCGCCTTAGTGGTGAATGAACTCTGCGCTGAACTGTGCAAATCCTACAAATAGACACTGTCTGGCCCTGTTACGCATTGCATGGCAAGGCGGGTGAGAAGGTGGGCATCAGAGATGGCCATTTTTTCCCGCCGTTGGAATGTACTCGCAGAAAATCCTTTTGTTGCGGTTTTGAAGGAAACACCGGTGCTACTCTTCAGTACAAATATAAAAGCTGTAAAGACTTTAGGAGATATTTTTTTATTTGTTACGTCCATCCCTTGGGTGGCGGCAAAGTGTGGAATAAATAAATGGGGTATTTGAGCTCCTAACACAGCAGTGTAATGCATGCAGTTATTCCACCATTTAATAAAGAGAGAGGACAATTTACACCAATTTAATCTGGGAGAAGTTCTTGGATTTGTACTAGTTCCATTGTTTTATCTGTTGGGGGGAGGACGTGGTTGTGGGAAACTTGGTTGTGTCAGATTTTAATTGCATTAGTTAATTTTTGTCATCTCTTGTATTTGGTGTATATTTTTCTTTGAATATGTAAAAAAAATATAAAAAATAAAAAAAATAACGAGAGAGTTAAAAAACAGGTGATTTTTCCAAATACTACCTGTCTTTACCATTGCCACCACACTAATGATGAGGCTCCACTGTCTAACACACTGGAGTCTCATTTGTAGCAATATCTAATCAGGATGACGTGTACTATTAGCACCATTGGGAGAGGCGCCAACCAATCAGCTGGCTAGAAAAGCAGGCTTTATTCACTGGTGAATGCCAGTGTTCCATGTTGGCTGCCAGACCCTCCCCAACTTGCTGCAATGTTCCTCTGCTCCCTGCTCACACCTCGACCTACCACCAGATCCACTTACCGCCTTCTGCCACTGGCATAGTGCGGGCCCCAGCAGCCCTGTGGTGCGGGGGGCGCCGTCACATGTCCTTGGAAGGGACCCCTCAGACTTAAAAAAAAGGTTTTTTAAAAATAAGAAAGTTTCTTTTTGAAGTCACAGCATTCATAAAGATATTATTTTGTTTACAGCATAACAGAAATAATGTCTTTATGAAGGCAGAGTGACTATTGAAGTGTGGGGGCGAGCCGTATGACTTCAAAAAGAAATAGTTTCTTTTTGAAGTCACTCTGCCTTCATAAAGAAAGTATTTCCGTTACCGTTCGGTCCTTTAAAAGAAATAATTTCTTTATGAAGTCAGAGTGACTTCAAAAATAACAATTTCTTTTTGATGTCAAAGGGCTCCCCTCCACCCCATGACATTGAGGGCTCCACATCGTCTGCAGATGATGGGAACAAGCGTTCTTGTGCTGATGCAGGAAGCTGAAGGCCTCGTTCCCTGGACCAACGGATTAAAGGTAAGATAAGTATTTTCTTTAAATGTGTGGGCATGCATGTGTGTGTGTGTGTGTGTATATATGTATATATATATTCAGTAAAAAAACGTTTTGTTAAAGGGACGTTATGGTTAAGTTGCGCTACTAACAACCTATCATCTTTGATGTCCTGGGTGTTAGTCTTAGCAGTGCACAGTGGTGGTGCGAGTTATGGTTGTTTAACTTACCATAACTGGCGAATTTCAGGGGGTTTCGGTTTTACTTGGAACCATAACGTCCCTTTAACAAAGTTTTTTTACGAAATTTGATAGGTTTTTAGTAGCGCAACTTAACCATAACGTCCCTTTAACAAAGTTTTTTACTGAATTTCATAGGTTTTTAGTAGCACAGCTTAACAATAATATCCCTGAATTCATGTACATGTAACATGGAACATACTGAACCCCCTCTACTGAATTTGATGTCCGCGAACTCTTCATATGTCCGCTGACAGGGGCGGACAACAGCAGCACTACCCAAAAAGTCTGGGAGGGTATCTTTAATTGTTATATCATAACATATGAACACTGCACAAATTCACAAACCAGCACACATAAACATTATATGTAGTAATAAATAAGAAGTGTTACCCATATATATAACACATCAACCATTCATTTAAATACAATATGTTCTAAAATGGAATATACTAAAAGAAGAAAGATAGGCTTCCAACATGATTACCTCACAGAAACTCCACAACTAAGAGCAACAGCAGATCTACAGACCAGTAAGAACACACCTTACCAGAACCTAGTAAGTGTACTTCATTTTACTCATATATTTTTATAATGTCTGTATTAGATACAAAAAAAGTGATATAATTTTTTTTTCTCACAGAAATGTCTAGTACTCTGGAATGGCTAGAGGAGCATTTCCCACGTGAGGAAATGTCTGAAGATAGTGAACCTAATGGTAGGCACTTTTCTGTATAACCCAATTAATAAATATTATATTATATACATTTAACATACACATTTTATTTTTGTACAGACCATACAGACATTGACAATAGTAAGCGAAAAGAAATATTAGATAAGACTCTCCAGCACATGGAAGAAAAAATGGACATACTCATGGAAAATTTCAGCAATTTAAAAAACTTTGTGGAGGATCACTTGAAAGAAAAAACTAGATACCATTGTACCACATGTACCTGTCTCCCCTCACCATATCCCAGTCAATTGTCCCCAAACCCTCTCCATGAACAAAAACGTTTTGATGAGACTTCCATCCCTTCTTCACCTCATATGAATCCTCTTGAAACCCCCAATTCTCCTGTGTTTGTCTCAGTTTCTGCTTCACCTTTTCTGTCATAAATTTAACATCCATATATAATAAAGTAAAATTATTATATTGTGTCCTAATTCATTTCTTGTTTTTTTTAAAAAAAAGCAGTTGAGGTGTCCGCGGACATCACAGGTGTCCGGAATGTCCGTAAAGAAACGAAAATGGGGGCTTCCTAAGGACACTATACCTGTCCGTACTGTTCGCATGCAAGTTGAAACTGTTCTAAGAACACACCTGGTGTTCGGGATGTCCACCATTAATCAAAATGGAGGTGTTCTAAGGACACTTTACCTGTCCGTACTGTTGGCAGGCAAGTTGAAACTGTTCTAAGAAAACATTCGGTGTCCGGGATGTCTGCAATCAAACTACCACACGCGGTGTCCTGAAATGTTCGTAAATAAACAAAATGGGGTGTCCTGAGGACGCTAAACCTGTCCCTGTTGTTCGTTGGCAGGTTGAAACTGTTCTAAGAACACATCAGGTGTCCTGGGATGTTCGTATATAAACAAAATTGGGGTGTCCTCAGGACGCTATGCCTGTCCGTATTGTTCGCAGGCGAGTTGAAACTGTTCTAAGAACACAGGCAGTATCCTGAAATGTTGGTAAATAAACGAAATGGGTGTGTCCTGAGGACGCTATGCCTGTCCGTATTGTTCGCAGGCAAGTTGAAACTCTTCTAAGAACACAAGCGGTGTCCTGAAATGTTCGTAAATAAACAAAATGGGGGTGTCCTGAGGACGCAGTCCGTATTGTTTGCAAGCGAGTTGAAACTATTCTAAGAACACACGCGGTGTCCTGAAATGTTCATAAATAAACAAAATGGGGGTGTCCTGAGGACGCTATGCCTGTCCGTGTTGTTTGCAAGCGGATTGAAACTGTTCTAAGAACAAACGCCTGTTCGTAACTGTTCGTTTCGCTTGTGTCACACTTTTAATTAGTTACAGGACCCGAACAGTGTCCGTAGAACACCAACGCGCATGCGCAAAACAGTTTCAGTGCATTTGGTGTCCTGCAGACACCCGTTCCTTTCGCGGACATGTTTGCAAAGCTATCAGGTGACCGTGGCCACGCTGAGTGTGTGTTCTGACTGCAGACACTGTTCATGTCCTCGAACATTTTAAAACTACCTTTTCAGGCAATCCACAATATTTTTCAATAATAAATCACCATAGCACAAGTCCCAGACAGTAATCCTGACTTTCTACATACTTTTCGGGACTTTTTCACATTTGTTTTGGTGTTCGATCTGTCCGCGGACAGTACAGGTGTCCGCAAACCGCGCACAAGCACCCCTATAAAAGGCCACACCCCAGAGCTCATCCTATTGTGTTTCTGGCTATCTTACAGAACACAGTGCATTTTTGCTGCCAATTTTCCAGATTTATTTCTGAAACCTGATGGCATCCAAGGCTGCACTACTGCCACCTGGTGCTACATCTGCCTCAGCACCACCCCCACCCCCTCCACCACCACCACCTCCCCAAGGGCCTGAAGAGAAGAACAGGAGTGAGGATGCAGAGGAGGATGATGAGAATGAGGTAGTGGAAGTCCCTACTACCAGCACTCGCCGTGAGTCTTGGGTGTGGCGGTTATTTGCCATTCATGGTAACGTACCTAAGGTGCGTGCGAACCAAGTCGCCTGCAGCTTTGGTACAACTACTATGAAGCGACACCTAAGGTCATTCCACGCTGGGGCCGTTTGCAAGGTTGTACCTTGCGAGGAGCATAGTAGGTTGAATTCCTCGACTACATCCTCCATTTCCATTCCTGTCACCACAAGGAACACTCCTGTGGGACAGAGTATTGCTCCAGCTGCCTCACAGGCCATTCGCAATGCTGATGACCATTACCTTTCGAGGGTCACAGTTGTGTGTATGTACTGCGACGCAGTACTCTGCAGGGGGGAGACACTTCGAAGTGCTTTTGAGACTCTGGTCTCAGAGCACGAGAAAACCTGCTCACTACCTAAGTAAAGCCCATCCTACATCTTCCTCTCTCCACCCGCCCTTTCTTATCCCTGTGGTTGGTGTCCCCCCTTACCCTCCTTTTCCCTCCTCTCCTAGTGTGTTGTGTGTAAAAACCAAAAAAATATATAAAACAACAAAAATCAAACAAAAAGGCTCTTTTCAGAGCCGTCTTTCACAGTTTAAAAATAGATGAGAAAAAAAATGAAGCAGGGCCTTGTGTATTTTTTAGAAGTCCGCAGACAGTTCACGAACATCTAAAATTTTGGGGTGCTGCCCTATCATAACGATTGCACTTTTGTCTGGGAGGAAGTGGTGGCTCTGAAAAGAGCCTTTTGGTGGTGTTTGTTTGTGTTTGAAAAACTTGAAATGGTCAACACCTACTACAAAATGGATGTTGCAATTCCAAAAAAGGTCGCAATGCATTTTGTACATTTCTCAGAAAAATCTGATTGCCAGCATAAGTAAGATGGACTCCATCTCTGCGAAAAATGTATGTGCTACGAAACATAATATTTTCATTGTGAAAAGAGGACATGCCAACATCTCTTAGAAAGGCACAAACAGCCTTATTGACATTGTGCCTCGCTTTCTCCATTTGTGGACCAAATGAAGAAGAACGCAGCCACATTTGTCTCTGCGCAATCCGAGAAGAAATTACTTGAGAATTTGGAAACATGTCCATGACCTTCCCAAGTCCTTCTTTCATCACAAATTGTAAAGAAATTCCTGACACATGACCCAAACTGTTCCCTCCCCAATGAATTATAATTATGTCTGAATGATGCTCTGTCTGCAAACTAGCACAGAGAGGTAGAATCCAAGATCTACAGCTACTCCACAACTTTCTGCATGCACCTTCAACCAATGTATCCACGAGTCTCCCAAAATCCAAACAATCTGTTTTCTGAAACACACAGCCATAGCTATCTGTTCTTCTCTCAGATAAAGAGTATCTGACAAACTCTCTCCTAGCACAACACACTCAGTAAACTTTACTGACCAATCCCTTGCTCTGCTCTTCTCATTTGCATGCCTTCTCACCCCAAAATCCCTGTATGTAACACGTGATGTCCGCGGACTACTGCCATGTCCGCGTACATATCGTAACATGGACAGCCCTTCTACCATTTTTACTTCACTCTCTGTGCCATTCCCTCATTGGATATAGCTAACCAGTCACACAACCATCCACCAATCACATCCAAGTACATCTAACTCCATCATCATAGATCAGCACTTCAAATGTACTGTTAATCACTCTGGGTACAAGTGTCATATCATTGGAAAGCACCTTCTACAAGAAATACTGTACAAGTACCCAAGATTTCTACTTGCAGCTGGATACATATCCATATGCATGAACACAAACTACAGGTATGCATATTTTCTGTATAGTAAATGTATAATTCTTATACATTCATATAAACAGATTAACTGACTTTTAACTTGTATAACCTATAAAATGAACATACTGTCATTTTTACCATCTGCTATAATCAACTGTCACTTCCAAACCTAGCTGCTATTTAATTTCTTTTTACACACACATTTGCAAAGCATGTTGAACTAACATATTTAAAGTAAAATATAAAGAGTGCACATAGTCAAACAAAATTGCATGCACACACTATGTTCAAATATCAAACAACAATACTTGTACAAAAAAATAAATATCAATGTCTAATTTAACATCAGTGCTATAAACACACAAAATTACTAATTTGTTTCCTTTACAATTTCAGTGAAGACCACTCTCCTGAAAAGCAGCAGCAGAATTCGAAGTACAAACAATAACTAAGAAGAAACCTGCTCATTCAACAAAAAAAGTAAGTTAAATACCACCATAATATTTTTACTATTACTCAAACACACTGTGGGGTTAACTCATGCTATTTCTGCGCCTAAAAACAGAGATTGTGCACTATACTGTCCACAAATCCCCATTTGTTAAACAGAGATTTACAGGCAGAATGGCCCACAAATCCCCATTTTTCGGCGCACAAATGACATAACTCAGCCCCTAGAATTTTAATATTATACAACAAACAACTGTTTTAATTCTATACCATTAGATTTACTATTTGTGCTTCTCCTCACCACTAGCTTACTTTCTACTGTCATCTGAACCCCAGTTTAGTAGCACAAAAATTCAAGAATACCCATTCCAACTAGTTGTAGTTGCCCAATGCACAATCAAACTCCATCACATACATCTTTATCATCATACTCAGACACTCATGCACACAGCACACATACATTGCAGAACACCCCAAACCATACCTTCTTTATTTTTTTCAACAGACCCTAAAGAATGCCTACCAAAAATCAAGTCCATAGAAAGCAACGCAGAAGTAGAGCAAATGAAAATAGAAGTGTCCAAAATAAGCATCCATCTCTAGCAGAATTTGTAAAAAAAGTTCAAACAAAACAGCTTATACAGTCATTTTGCGAAATAAAACAAGCTTCAAGTACAGAAACTTTGCCTCCTCTATCAAAATGTAAAACAAAACAGAAAACGATTAACAAGAATTCAGCTAACACTACTTTTAAAACTGTTCCTATAAATCTTGATATAGTACCAAGTAAGCATACCAAAAAAAGTATTTTTAGCAAACATTTTCCACCACAGAGTCCTTCAAAATCTTATAAAAACAGGAGAGAAATCATGCCCAACCCTTGACACATACCGTAGGAAATTAATCTTAGAAGCTTTGATAGACAGTGCAATCCTTCTCAAAAGAAAGTTATTTTAGTGTTAAACAAAATGAAACCACTAACAAAACTAATGACTAAATTACAAAAAAGACTTCTCAATAAACGAAATGTCAACAAAAATAACCTCTTAAATATCTGTGGGGGTGAGTGGAGTCAGACTACAAGCACAGAACCATATTTTAATGAAGAAGCATATAAACAAAAGCAAACAAATACAATTGGCATACATAGCAGTGGACGAGGTTATGAAAAAGTTAATAATACCATAATGGAACAAGAAATACTGCTTACAAATATATCCCCAGAAAACGTAGAATTACCTCTCAATTCAACTGAACCCAGTGCTTTAAGTGGGCCGGGGCCTACCGGGGCCGTGCCCCGGCAGTCTCCAGAAATTGGGGCTGAGCCAGGGCCCAGCCGGGGCCCCGTCCCACACAACATTGGCGGGATGCATTATCCCGCCGCGGCCGCAGCCGCGACGGGAGATGCGCCCGTCATTATGTCGGCCAAGCTGACAGAAGTGCCAGCCAGCCACAGCGAAGTTGAGGCTGGCAGCACTTCTGTCAGTTAGTGTAACTCCCTCTGATGACCCCTCATCAGGGTCATCATTGGAAGTTGCTGTCCCTTTGTTTTCCCTCCCCAGGTCACTGACCCCCGGGCTCCGTGATCTAATATGCAGATTAAATCACGGAGCCCGCGGGTTCGCAGAGGGTGAAAGACGCCTCGGGCTCAGTGATCTATGTGCTCTGAGCAGATAGATCACAGAGCCCGAGGTGCCTTTCTCCGTCGGAAAAGCTTTATAATAGATGCCTTGAACTGTGTACGTTTCAAGCCATCTTTTATAAAGGTAGAAATATTTCTATGTTTATAAAAGACGGCTTGAAACGTGCACAATTCAAGGCATCTTTTATAAAGCTTTGTCGACGGACAAAGCCACCTTGCGGTTTGTTTTGTCCGTCATCAACGCTTTATAAAAGATGCCTTGAATTGTTTGTGTCAAGCCATCTTTTAGAAACATAGAAACATGTTACAAATATCTATGTTTATAAAAGGTGGCTTGAAAAGTACACAAACCATAGTAAGGTAAGCACACAAGTGTGCGTAATTTATATGGTTTGTACACTTTCAAGTCACCTTTTATAAACATAGAAATATGTAACATTGCTATGTTTATAAAATATGGCTTGAAAAGTACACACACCATAGTAGTACGCATACAAACATATAAATGCTCACATACATTTATATATTTGTTTGCGCACCTTACTATGATTTGTGCACTTTTAGGCCACGCCCACAATGAAAGCCACGCCCCCAAACGAGGGCCCCCCCTCAATTTCTTACCCCACTTAAAGCACTGACTGAACCAGAACATCTGGTATACAAATGGCCATGCACGTCAAAGTGTAACATTCACAAAAAGTCTTTCAAGTCTTTATGCCAATTCCTCAATCAGTATGTGAAAGGCAAAGACAAAATCAAAATTAAATTACTGCAAAATATGGATACCTGTCCAGTGCGCAACTACACAGGACTACAAGGACATTCATTGGCCTGCATTTCAGGACCTACTTGCAAAACCACCTTCCATCATATCAAAATGATATCAACACATCATTCAACTATAAGAAATCTAGTCTATAAACTGTACTATGCTAAAAGTCCTGCTTTAGCACTAGCCAATTTAAATGAAATTTTTCTACATGGTACAGCAAAAGACCTACTTGAAGAAATCGACTATATCCAGAAAAAATATTTTGGAAGTGAAAGCCACTTACAGAATGAAATAGCTTTACAACAAATTAGCAACAATTCTACGCATGGCAACCTTCTACTACACACATACAAAAAAGAAATACTGACATTTAAAAGTACATCTGCTGAAGTACCAAACCATGTGTGTGTATGTTGCCGCAGAACCTTTTATAAAAGAAACAGAAAAACTGTAGACCTAACATACAAAACAGAAAACAATGAAGATTCTAAATGGTTTGAATCAGCTCTCTACCTTATAGCAGAAAACAAATACGAAATAACTGACCCCTTAATACTTTGCAGTTACTGCACTACAAAACTTGACAACAATCAAACTCCTTCACGTGCTATCACGAATAATTTGGAATTATTCCCACTACCAAAACCCCTACAACAACTGAATTTATATGAGAGCATCATAATTCAAACAGCACCCCTTTCAAGCAATAATATGCCATCAACCAAAAACAGCAAAATTACCTCCCTCTGAATTGGTGAAATCATTTGTGGCAAAGTAGTGTATTTACCATTAGATCTAAAACAAAATGTGCACACTCTGGGAGTGCAACTTCCAATGGAGCAGTCTTTAATTGTCTTAGTAAATGGTGTACCAACAAAAGACAAAAAAAATTGGCAACAACTCGTAGACTTAGATAAAGTTAGAAAAGCTTTGCAATATCCAAAAGACAATAATGAATACTACAAAGAAATTAATATTGAAGAAAACTTGAAGGAAACCACTGAAATACTTCAAGGGTCACCAGAAACTGGTCAATATGTGCTTCTAGATCCTGCTACAGTATCCAATACTTTAGACCATTATACAATTCATCCATTGCACTCTAATGACACTGTAGAAGATGCACTAGAAACATACCAAATGCGACAAACAAAAGGATCACCAATCAGCATATGGGAAAAAAGTATAGAAGCACGTGCTTTTCCTCTACTCTTTCCTACTGGCAAAGGAGGAAGGTACGATGATAGACCTATTCAAATAACAGCATCAGAATACCGCTCGTTACGGATGTATTCTGAAGTTCCCAGATTTAGACAAAATGTGGAATACTTATTCCACCTACTCTTTGAAAGTGAACTAGCAACTCTATGTTACGGAGTTGCACACACATTAAAATCAGGAACCCACTTTCAAAATATGTCAGCTACACAATTATCACAAAAAGTGCAACAAAAAGATGAGGTTTTACAATTAAGTATTACAAATCTATTAGCAAACATGCGTGGTACTAAAGAGTACTGGTTCCAACGTCATGGAGATGTCCGTTGTATGATAAGAAACCTTGGCCCACCCACTTGGTTTGTTACATTAAGTTGTGCAGAATATGAATGGGAAGATTTACATGATTTCCTACGCATATCAAACAAAAACAAAACAAACATAGATATACTAACAACTGGAGAACTTTGTTCTCTAGATCCTGTTAATGTTTCAAGATATTTTCACCATCGCTTCATTGCTATGCTACACTTTATTTGTAATAACACTGTTCCTCCTCTCGGAGAAGTGCAACACTTCTTTTGGAGAAAAGAATACCAAGCCAGAGGAACACCACATATCCACATGTTTTTATGGATTAAAGATGCTCCTAAATTTGGTCAAGACAGTGATGCCACTGTTTTACAATTTATCGAAATATATGTCACTTTTGAAATTCCATCAGAAGCAACAAATAGTGATCTTCATGCACAAATTTTACAATTTCAAAGATACAAATGTGGGAAATATTGTCGTCGCAAATACAAAAACAAAGGGAAATACTACACCAAATGCCGCTTTGGTTTCCCTAGACCAGTTACAAAAACAGGTCAAGTAAACAACTTCATGTCTTCAGTTAGACATAGTGTTAAAGGTAAATCACCTAAAAATGCATATTACATAAAAAGAACAGAAGAAGAAAAATATATCAATGATTACAATGCAATCATTGCCCACTTATGGAATGCAAACATAGATGTGCAGTACATTGCAGACAATTCCACTGCAGTTGCACGATATGTTACAGCATACTTAACCAAAGCAGAAAAAACAGAGCTCCAAGACCTCTGGAATGACCTGTCATCAGACAAAACACTGTCTCAGAAATTATACAGCTTGGGCATAAAAATGCTCTCCCATAGAGAATGTGGCTCCTATGAAGCAGCAGATCGTTTAACCGGTACTGCTTAGTATGGAAAATCTGAAAATATAGAATGGCTAAGTCTTGGTCGTGCTAAATCTAGAAAAAGAGTTCTGAAATCATACGACGACATAGAAACAATAGCCAAACATGATCCTAACAGCCAAGACATTTTAAAAAACAATTTGCTGGACACATACTACCCAAACAGAAGTACCACTTTGGAAACCATGTGTCTATACCACATAGCCCAAAACTTCACATACAAAAATAATATAAAACCCGATGAAAAAAAAGGTAGATACAGAGTGTCAAATTGTGAAGGCAGCTTAGTAAAACTCACCAAACCAAATTTAATTCATCATATAAAATTGTCATTAAAGACTCCACAACATAAAGAACTATATTACATGTCCCTGCTACAACTCTTTAAACTATGGAGAAAAGAAGAAGAAATACTAGATAACTATGACTCCTACGAAGATGCTTTCAAAGCAAATGAAAGCACTATAACTGATGTAAACTTTACACACTACAAAACAATGTTACACAATGAACAGCAACACGAAGAAGAAATCCAGGCCCAACTAGATAAGGACACTCCTGACAGTAGTCAACCTTCTGTAACAGGAAGCCAAGAACCACTGGGACAGCCACTAATAGCAAATGAGGCAGAATTAGCTATGACGGAAGTAGAAAACACCATGTGTCAGTATGAAGATAAAGAAGACTTAACTATACTACAATCAAAACTAAACAATGAGCAACGTAGCATTTTTCAAGAAGTAACAAATGAAATTGGACATGGTGTACAACATGAAAATAAAGAATGCACCTGCCAAAATTGCAAACCTATACTACTGTACGTTAGTGGTGAAGCTGGTTCTGGCAAAACATTTTTATTTTTATTTTTTTATTCACTTTATTTCAATTTTAAATAAACATACAAAAAACAAGAACAAAACACCAGTGTAAAGCCAGTACATTGTATAGATTGCAAAATGTAGAACATTAACAATAGCTATATGACATAAATAATAAGTCATGAAACCGATAAGTCAAGCAAATACGCCGGCGGCAAAAGCGTGATGAGCCCATGGGGAATGGGGAATTCCCGAATGGGCTCAATGGGAAATGGGCAATACCCGGTCCGCCAAACCCATGATCCAGCACTAATAGCGCCGGTGGGTTTAGTGGTAGGCTTAATAACACCAGCGTTATTAGCGCCGGCGTTACCGCCCAACTCGACATAAGGCCCATAGTCCCTTCTCTACTTTCCATGGCGGCCATTTTATTTGTTCACTTTTTTTAATGGCTGCCTCAGAAAGAGAGAAGGGACTACGTGTAGTTCCTTCTCCCGTGTCCATGGCAGCCATTTTTTGTTTACTTTTTCTAGTTTTTTTCAATGGCCACCATGGAAAGGGAAAATAGACTTTGTTTTCCCCTTCACCAGCAGCCATTTAAAAAAATGCTTTTAGTACTTTGCTCGGGCCTGTTACTATGGGCCGGCCATTACATGAAGTGGTAATGCCCCCCCTGCTCTGACCTATTGCTTAAATAGCAAATTTATGACCACATAATTATGCTACAACAATTTTAGATTCTTTTAAACTTAAAATAAAACGCAATCTATACCACCATGAAATCCAGGACACAACCCCCAATATGTTAACAGGCAATCTCTAATCCTTCTCACTCATTATTTACAACCTTACTGCAATACTATTCCAGGCAACCACTAGTACATCATGGAACATATAGTACTTCATACCTAATAAAACCATTCTTTTGGTTTTGAAAATAAAGTGCATAGTGCTCACAAAATGACAGGCAGCTATAAATTGGGAGAAGCATAATACTTGTGCAATATGCCCCGAACCGCGGAGGCCATTACTGAGTCAGGTAATTGTTAGGAAAGATTTCTTAATTGTGGGTAATTTTCCTTCCATGTGGCAACCCCTAAACTTTTTGCTGTTGTTTTCACCATGATCTAGACTTTGCCAGAGAAGTGCAGCCTTCTGCCGCACTCCTCTGAGCTTTCGCTCCATTCTTACGGGGAAACTGACATGCCCTTAAGACAGTCAGTACCGGGAAATGCTGTTTTCCGTAGTTTCTTTATCATGTTGCAGCTTTCGTGCAACATGACACAAGAGGGCACTGTAAGCTAAGTTACTGCTCTCTTGGGTCTCTAGCCTTCTACAGGTCCTAGATACTCTTTTTGGATTGTAACTGATCAGTGCAAGTGAATCACGGACGGGAATGGTGGCAGCGATCGTTTCTTGTGTTTTTGAGCTCCTTTTGGCGTTTTAAGCGTGTTTCTCGCGCTTAGCCCAAAATGGTGGCCTGGCTCCCAAAATGGCCAGACTACGAGGCTCTTTGTCCTGTCCGCTGACCGTCTTGCCCCCTTCACCTTCCCCAGGTCGAGCCGACCCGGGGCCTTCCTTATTTAGGCATGTACTTGCCCGCGAAACACAGATGCTTTCGCGGGCTTCTACAGGCCTTGTGTGTGCCTCCAGGATGTGGGCTGGGATGTCTGGTCCCAATACACATCCTGGGTGCCAGGGAGTCTAGTGTGGTGTGAATGCCTGGGACCACCGTGGTCCGTGATAGGTCCACGTATGGTGTGAGTGTTTTATGAGCGGATCTCCCATTGGGTCCCCTCCGTTTTGGCGCAAAGGGAACCGTGGATAAGAGGGGGCTGGAAACGCCACTACCATGTCGATCTCCTGAGTTCTCACGAACAAAGGAATACAGGAGCCAAGTATCCTGCAACCACGAGGCTGAACCGAGGAATCGCTGGTGGCCCGCTGAAGGACTGCTCCTCTGCACTGCTGTCACTTTGTGAAACCCTTTCTACCTCTGATCGAACCAGAAGGCCTGTACTGGTACTTCGACCCTTGGAATAGCGGGGACAGCTATTCTCGGCATCTTCACCATCTCCTGCACGTAAGCCTTTGGAAGTGTCTCTGGGCCATCCAGCAGACTGACCAGCCTACCCAGGAGTCTTGCTCTCTAACCGCTGCCAGGTTGTGTTGTATTTCGAGTCCTTGTCACTCTCACACGATTCGTACACTTGGCATTCCCAGGTCTGAAGTGAGTAGTGTACATTTGGCTGAGATACACACAGCCACTCCGTTGCCCTGCTGTGGTAACAAACTGTGCGGGTTCACTTCGTTTGGGACATCTTTAACTCAACTCTGCTGCTGCAGAATCTACACGACGACGAGACGTCCCCTGCTCCCCTGAACCTGCCAGCACTGAAACTGACGCGGAGAAGCCTGGGTCTGCTTGCATCAGGGACCGGTGAGTAGCATAGCTAGGAACTGGTCGCCCTCCTGCAGGAGCCCATAGCTTTTCCCCGCTGTGTCAAACAGCACACCTTTCCGTACTCGCGCTCTGCTTCTGCCCACAGTGGAGGCTGCGCTTGAGTCGCGGAACTCTGTTCTTCTTCATTTGTGCACCAAACTGAACTGCCTGATTCCCTCGAAGAGACTCCCCTTTTTGCCCGTTGGCACCAGCGTGTGCAGGTACTTTTGAGCACAAGGCTCCACTCTTCGTAGGGCCTGGACTTCCTTTTAGTTAGGTGCCTCTGAAGGCGGACTGGGTCTAATCATTATTTCGCACTGCCTGTTTCCCACCCCTTCTAGGTGGACTACACATTTCGTGCATCTAACGCTTTAGACTCGTTTGTATTTGTATATATATTGTATTGGTTTGGTATGTGTTGGTTTACTAGAGTTTTATCGTGATTTCTCGCTACAGTCATTGTTGCAAAGGCCTTGGAATAAATGTGTATATATTTTTAATATAACACCTGTTTGGTGTAATTTGTAAGTGTCCTTGCTTTGTGTGCTCATTGCGGGCTTTCAGTCACACTCACCCCTCTTGAGACCTAGTCTTGACCGCCGCGATCGCTACCCTGATTGGTCTGGCTTGTCCAGAGGTTCCCCTGTTCCAAGTAATTAGGTTGGCCTTCTGAACCTCTGCGCCACCAGGACAGAGTTCAGAAATCCGTTTTAACAAATTGGTGGCAGTGGTGGGATACGACTGAAGGTATCCAGTGTTGCGCACAAACTAAGGCATTTCAAGTTATTCATACCAGGACACGTAGTGAATTGTCGTAGTATAACTTTAAAAAGGCCATAGTCCTATCTAACAGTATGGAAACAAATACCTTGTTAACTTTAAATGCTTCCAAATCCGAAACATTGAAAAAGATGTGTGCAGAGAGAGGTGTTTCCTCTCAAGGCACCAAATTGGATATGATCCAAAGAATCGTGTCGTGGCAAGAAGCGCAGCTTGACGCTATAACTTCTGAGGACAGTGCGGAAGGAGGTGGGGCTGCTCTCACTGGTAGAACCGACGGTTCTGCCGCTGCACTGATCCACCGCGACCACGAGGACAGGGAGGATGAGATGTCTAATGTTTCCTCTACCAGTGTCGATGGGGAGGCTATGCTTGAATTCAAGAAGCAAGAGCTGCGGTTTAGGCAGAAGGAGCTTGAGTTCAGCATAGCCAAACTACAAATCGAACAGGCAGAAAAACAGAAGGACAGGGATCACCAGTTGGAACTGGCCAAGCTTCAGGTTGCAAATGGGTCCAAGGGTCCTGGACATGGGTCTGGGGCCTCCTCTCATCCACGGTTTCCGAAAGATCTGCTCAGTGTGTATGAGGAAAGGAATGACATTATGGACTGGCTGAATACGTTTGAGTATGCATGTGAAGTTCAACAAGTTGACAATGCTGATAAGATTGCCTGGTTACTCAGCAGACTGCCCCATTCTGGCTGTAGTGCCATTATGGAAATGTCGAAGGCTGAGCGAGCTGATTTCGCAATGTTAAAGCAAACTCTCATTTTAAAGTTTGGAAAGACTCCTGCCCAATATTTAAAATGATTCCGAGAGTACAAGAAAAAAGAAGGTGGTACTTGGGTATCTTATGTAACCGAATCCTTAAAAAACTTGACTGGCTGGGTCGAAGGTTATAAGGTTTCTACCTTTGAATGCATGATAAATCTTGTCATGCTGGAACACATTTTTGCATCTTCTTCCCCGGAGCTTAAGCAGCATTTGGCCGATTCGAAGGAGATAGATCCTAAGAAGCTGGCCATTGCAGCATACTTATGGGTGTCACATCGAGTGTCCCATAAGGACAAAGCTCATCCTGGTAAGCAGGAGGAAGGGAAAAAGTCCAAAGATAAGGAGGGTGGAGAATCTGATAAATCTTCTTCTCAAAAGGGCCACAAAAAGAAAAATAAGGGTAAGACACAAGAGAACTCACAGGGTAGTGGAGGTCAGCCTCCGAAACAGAACTCTGGTTACAATAAGCCTCCCTATGTAAACAGACCCAATGGATCTTGTTTTGCTTGTGGAGCAACTGACCATGTGAAGGGGGATCCCCGGTGGAAGGTTAAACCTTTGGGGGTCCACTCCGCTAATCTGGCCTTCTCCTCCTACGAGGAAGAAGAGATTACAGGAGCATCCTTCTCCTCAGACTCATTCCCCAGCGGGATAGAAGCTGAGGTAGTTTTAGTTTCCCTGGGTTCCTGGGAGTCTAAAGTCGCAGAGGCTTATGCTAGGATTCCAGATAATACCAAGCACTACTTTAAAGACAGTGTGCTGATCAATGGAGTGGATACTCCAGCTCTTAGGGATAGTGGGTGCAGTCGAACTGTAGTGGATTCTACCTTGGTAGACTCGGAGGAAGTTGCAAGAGCTACTCTGATGCCCACTAAGTTGGTTGACGGCCCACCTCGCATGTTTCCAGTAATACCTGTAAATCTTACTTTAAATGGTACAGTAGTCAGGATTCCAGTGAGCATTCAGAGAAACGTCCCAGGAAAGATCTTGTTAGGCAATGATCTCAGAGCTTTAGGGCTCGTAGGAGACACTGCCGACAGACCCTGCACACGGTCTCAAACACGGGCAGCATTGGCCAAGACCAATTCGCCGCCCCAGCCGAAGGGGAAACCCAAGGCGAAAGGAGTAAACAAGTCAAGACGAGGGAAAGAGAACATTCCCCCGAGCTCGCCTACCACTGCGGTGGAGGAAGTTGGTCAATCGCCCGGGCCTGACGAGGAGGTGGCGATGCCTGAAGTATTTGACCCCAACGACCATCCTGAACTAAAAGACTTGTTAGTAGAAGGTGGTCCTGACAGGGAAGAATTCAGTAAAGGCCAACGTGAGTGCCCATCTCTGGAAGGCCTAAGGAGACAGGCCTGCTCCCAGCTTGAGGGTGAACCTCCTGGGACGCATCGGATTTATTGGGAAGGTGGACTCCTGTATAGTGAGCCCACAGAGTCTACAGAAGGAGACCATAGGAGGTTGGTGGTTCCCCTTGCTGTAAGACCCTTCCTCCTGCAGTTGGCGCATGAAGTGCCCCTTGCTGGTCACCTTGGTATTAAGAGGACCAAGCAAAGGTTATCCATGCACTTCTCCTGGCCCAAGATGGGGGTGCAAGTAGAAAGTCACTGCAGGAGTTGTGCCTCCTGCCAGTTATCTGGTAAGGTTGGCTCGATAATCCAAGCTCCATTGGTACCACTCCCAGTTGTGGGAATACCATTCGAAAGGGTAGGGATCGACATCGTTGGTCCCCTTGACCCGCAAACATCCTCAGGCAATAGGTTTATCCTGGTGCTGGTCGACCATGCAACCAGATATCCTGAGGCCATCCCATTGAAAACTGTAACTGCCAAGTCAGTTGCAAAAGCGTTACTTGGCATATTTACTAGGGTTGGCTTCCCGAAAGAAGTTGTGTCGGATCGTGGCAGCAACTTTATGTCGAAGTATATGCAGGCTATGTGGAAAGAATGTGGGGTCACCTATAAATTCTCTTCTGCATACCACCCCCAGAACAATGGTCTGGTGGAACGTTTCAACAGAACGTTAAAGAGCATGATTGGGGCTCTGGAAGAACCTCAGAGAAGAAAATGGGATCTTCTTTTACCATGCTTACTGTTTGCCTACCGAGAGGTACCACAGGAGGGTGTTGGCTTCAGCTCTTCGAACTTCTGTTCGGTCATCCTGTACAGGGACCCTTAGCCATAGTCAAAGAGGGATGGGAGATGCCCACTCCCCCTGTTACTACCAATGTAGTAGATTATGTGCTGGGGCTCAGAAAACGGATGGTACTTTTGATGGGCTTGGCTAGTGATAAATTGAAGGCAGGACAAACGCTGGTGAAACATTGGTATGACCAGAAAGCTTCCCTCATCAACTTTACACCTGGTCAGCAAGTCCTGATCATGAATCCCATAAGGCCTCGAGCTTTACAGGACAAATGGTCAGGCCCTTACACAGTGGTGGAGCCCCTGCGTGAGGTTAACTATTTAGTGGACCTTGGAAGGCCTGGCCAGGCTCCAAAAGTGTTTCACGTAAATAGGCTGAAGGCTTTCGTCCCAAGAGTCGAAATCGCAGCACTGCTACTGGCTTCAGATGTTGAGGAAGAGGAGTCTGAACCTCTCCCCGACCTGTTCCAAAGCGGTCCTTCAGATAGCTCCTTTGAGGGTGTCCGTGTGGCCCCTCACTTGACTTCCAATCAGCAGGCTGAGGTGAAAAGTTTGCTTAGGCAGTTTTCTCCCCTGTTTTCACAGTCGCCTGGTTTGACACCTTGGTCCAAACATAACATAGACACAGGAGACAGTGTACCTACCAAAAGTAGGGGATACAGGATGTCAGACAAAGTACGGTCTTACATTAAGACCGAGGTCAACAAGATGTTAGAACTTGGGGTGATTGAACCCTCTAGTAGTCCTTGGTCCAGCCCTGTGGTTTTGGTTCCAAAGGCAGGCACTTCTGAATTGAGGTTCTGCGTGGATTACAGGGCTCTGAATGCTGTCACCAAGACAGATGCACACCCCTTGCCTCAAACAGATGAGCTGGTGGATACTTTGGGTGCCTCCAAGTACCTCAGCACGTTTGACCTCACTGCTGGCTATTGGCAAATAGCTTTAGCAGAACATGCCAAGGAGAAGACAGCGTTTTCTACTCCAGACGGCCTTTACCAATTCAGGGTAATGCCGTTCGGGTTGAAGAATGCACCTGCCACTTTCCACAGGCTTGTGAATCATGTGTTGAATGGGTTGGACGAATTCTGTCTTGCATATCTGGACGATATAGCAGTTTTCAGTGCCACCTGGGAAGACCATGTGAAACACCTCGGGATTGTGCTCCAGGTTCTTCAGAAAGCACACTTGACCATAAAGGCTAGTAAATGCCAGATTGGACAAGGCTCCGTGGTTTACCTTGGACATGAAGTAGGTGGAGGGAGGATACAGCCTCTTCCCAGTAAAGTACAAGCAGTACACGACTGGCCTACCCCCACTACACAGACCCAAGTGAGAGCCTTCTTAGGACTCACGGGGTATTACCGCAACTTCGTGGCAGACTATGGCACCATAGCTGCCCCTCTGACTGCCCTCACCACTCCGAAGAAACCCAAGAAGGTAACTTGGACCGACGAGTGTGAGAAGGCCTTCAACGGCTTAAAAGACTCCTTGTGCCAGGTCCCTGTCCTCAGGGCCCCTGATTATCAAAGACCTTTTATTGTGCAGACGGACACCTCTGACACTGGGATAGGAGCTGTACTATCGCAAGTAGATGAGAAGGGTAAGGAACACCCTATTGGTTTTATTAGTCGCCAGTTTAAGGACAGAGAGCTCAGATGGTCCACAGTGGAGAAAGAATGTTTCTCTGTTGTGTGGGCCCTACGGAAGCTGAGGCCCTACCTCTATGGGACCCACTTCACTGTGCAAACTGACCATAAGCCCTTAAAGTGGCTAATGAACATGAAGGGAGAGAATCCAAAGTTGCTTAGGTGGTCCATAAGTCTACAAGGCTTCGACTTCACTATTGAGCATAGGCCAGGTGTCCAACACAGCAATGCTGATGGGTTGTCCAGAGTGTTTAACCGACCTGAACAAGAGACTCATCCAGGGGTGGATTAGTTCCCCCTGTCCATAGTCTGGGAGGGGCGAGTGTTAGGAAAGATTTCTTAATTGTGGGTAATTTTCCTTCCATGTGGCAACCCCTAAACTTTTTGCTGTTGTTTTCACCATGATCTAGACTTTGCCAGAGAAGTGCAGCCTTCTGCCGCACTCCTCTGGGCTTTCGCTCCATTCTTACAGGGAAACTGATATGCCCTTAAGACAGTCAGTACCGGAAAACGCTGTTTTCCGTAGTTTCTTTATCATGTTGCAGCTTTCGTGCAACATGACACAAGAGGGCACTGTAAGCTAAGTTACTGCTCTCTTGGGTCTCTAGCCTTCTACAGGCCCTAGATACTCTTTTTGGATTGTAACTGATCGGTGCAAGTGAATCACGGACGGGAATAGTGGCAGCGATCGTTTCTTGTGTTTTTGAGCTCCTTTTGGCATTTTAAGCGCGTTTCTCACGCTTAGCCCAAAATGGTGGCCTGGCTCCCAAAATGGCCAGACCACGAGGCTCTTTGTCCTGTCCGCTGACCGTCTTGCCCCCTTCACCTTCCCCAGGTCGAGCCGACCTGGGGCCTTCCTTATTTGGGCATGTACTTTCCCGCGAAACACAGATGCTTTCGCGGGCTTCTACAGGCCTTGTTTGTGCCTCCAGGATGTGGGCTGGGTTGTCTGGTCCCAATACACATCCTGGGTGCCAGAGAGTCTAGTGTGGTGTGAATGCCTTGGGCCACCGTGGTCCGTGATAGGTCCACGTATGGTGTGAGTGTTTTATGAGCGGATCTCCCATTGGGTCCCCTCCGTTTTGGCGCGAAGGGAACCGTGGATAAGAGGGGGCTGGAAACGCCACTACTATGTCGATCTCCTGAGTTCTCACGAACAAAGGAATACAGGAGCCAAGTATCCTGCAACCACGAGGCTGAACCGAGGAATCGCTGGTGACCCGCTGAAGGACTGCTCCTCTGCACTGCTGTCGCTTTGTGAAACCCTTTCTACCTCTGATCGAACCAGAAGGCCTGTACTGGTACTTCGACCCTTGGAATAGTGGGGACAGCTATTCTCGGCATCTTCACCATCTCCTGCACGTAAGCCTTCGGAAGTGTCTCTGGGCCATCCAGCAGACTGACCAGCCTACCCAGGAGTCTTGCTCTGTAACCGCCGCCAGGTTGTGTTGTATTTCGAGTCCTTGTCACTCTCACACGATTCGTACACTTGGCATTCCCAGGTCTGAAGTGAGTAGTGTACATTTGGCTGAGATACACACGGCCGCTCCGTTGCCCTGCTGTGGTAACAAACTGTGCGGGTTCACTTCGTTTGGGACATCTTTAACTCAACTCTGCTGTTGCAGAATCTACACGACGACGAGACGTCCCCTGCTCCCCTGAACCTGTCAGCACTGAAACTGACGCGGAGAAGCCTGGGTCTGCTTGCATCGGGGACCGGTGAGTAGCATAGCTAGGAACTGGTCGCCCTCCTGCAGGAGCCCATAGCTTTTCCCCGCTGTGTCAAACAGCATGCCTTTCCGTACTCGCGCTCTGCTTCTGCCCACAGTGGAGGCTGCGCTTGAGTCGCGGAACTCTGTTCTTCTTCATTTGTGCACCAAACTGAACTGCCTGATTCCCTCGAAGAGACTCCCCTTTTTGCCCGTTGGCACCAGCGTGTGCAGGTACTTTTGAGCACAAGGCTCCACTCTTCGTAGGGCTTGGACTTCCTTTAAGTTAGGTGCCTCTGAAGGCGGACTGGGTCTAATCATTATTTCGCACTGCCTGTTTTCCTCCCCTTCTAGGTGGACTACAAATTTCGTGCATCTAACGCTTTAGACTTGTTGGTATTTGTATATATATTGTATTGGTTTGGTATGTGTTGGTTTACTAGAGTTTTATCGTGATTTCTCGCTACGGTCTTTGTTGCAAAGGCCTTGGAATAAATGTGTATATATTTTTAATATAACACCTGTTTGGAGTAATTTGTAAGTGTCCTTGCTTTGTGTGCTCATTGCGGGCTTTCAGTCACCCTCACCCCTCTTGAGACCTAGTCTTGACCGCCGCGATCGCTACCCTGATTGGTCTGGCTTGTCCAGAGGTTACCCTGTTCCAAGTAATTAGGTTGGCCTTCTGAACCTCTGCGCTGCCAGGACAGAGTTCAGAAATCCGTCTTAACAGTAATGCCCCGGGGCCCATAGTTACAGACCCGAGCAAAGCGAGGGCCTTAACGAAGGCCCTGCGGCATTAACTGACTCAGCAATGGCCCCATGGCGAGGGGCATATTGCTATTAGTACCCTGGCCTACAAGACCGGGGTACTAAAAGCAATCTTTTTCTGTCCAGAGACGCGCAGCATTTCGGAACAGAAAAAAAAAATGTCAAAGAAAATGGCCACTGGAGAAGGGAAAACAGAGTCTGTTTTCCCTTTCCATGGCGGCCCTTGGGGAGCAAACGCGCTGGGAACAGAAGTGTTCACGGCACTTTTGCTCCCAAAAAAGGACAGATAAGAAGGTAAGTGGGGTTGGGAGGGTGGGGAGGGCATTGGTTGCGGGGGACATTGGTTGCAGGGGTTGTGGGGGAGGGGGAAAAAACAAAAAAACATACCTGATTTCCCGGCGGGGGAGAATGGCAGCCTACAGCCGTGTCGAGGCTTGGAGCGGGAATGTCCCCATTTCGAGCCTCCTCATTGGCTGAGGGGCTGCTGTGAAAAAAATTAGATGTTACCAATCGCGGCCTCAAATAGGTAGATGTTTTGTTGTGGGTATACAGTGACCATTAAAATACAATAGGCCTCATTACAAGTTTGGCGGTAACCTTGCCGGTGAAACCGGCAGGCTGCTGTCAAACTTGCAAATTTTATCGCCGCCTGGAAATGGCCAATTACCAGGTCATTACGGCCACACTGGAACCGGTATTTGCCCATTCCCGGGCACCAGTAAAAAATGCTCCCCATTCCCATTTGAGCCCCAGAATGGTGCCGGTGCATCCGACATGCTCTGCTCGCGGGTGCCAGTCCGCCCGCCAGGTCCGACCTGGCGGGCGAAAAGGCTCCCACAAACAGAATTCGTAGTTTGCCGATCTGGTAACTATGGTACCGGCAAGGTTACCATTACCGTAGTTACCAGACCGGGAAACTTGTAATGAGGCCCAATGTACTGTACAGCTCAATATTTCTAATACCAAATCATAGCTTAGACAACGTATTTCGGAGCCCAAGACCCAATTCAAATTATATGCATTATATTGCTTATATACACATGTTATATTTTACATATGTGAGATGCTGTGTGCTACCTACACTTGGAATGCCATACTTCACAACCTGAATAGGTAATCAAATTGTATGCAGCACAAAGAAGCAATTTTAGGTGCAACATGCCATGCAACCCAGATACCATATTTCTCTGAGTCTCAGTTTGGAACCCACAAATAAAGTAACTAATACTAAATAATTAGATTCACTCTGCAGATATAAAGTGCCATGTGCTGAGCCAACATAGGGTACTCCCATTTGCAGCCTGAGTAGGCAAACACATTGTTTTGGCACACAAACACATTTAAAGTGCAATGTGCTGTAACTATAATTGGTTATTTATAAAGCGCTTAATACTCAGAGATTTCCATGAGCGACCGGGGATCGAAACCGATGTTGCTCCACAGCACGTTGCCCCTGAGCTGTCCTTCCGAGGCTGCCGTTTACGAAACATCATCCGAAGTACTAACCACATTCATAAACACAGAAGTAACAATAAAATGCAGTTTATATCATGATTTTGAAATATAAAGTGCTGTGTGCTGCGTACGATTCTATTGCTATCCGGCTTCACCACCTGAGTAGGTGATCACATTATTTTAAGCACAAGTCATTCAAGGTGCAATGTGCTGTGCAAATTAGGCAACCATGTAAAAGAGCCTGTCAAAATCAATGTTTTCTGAGACAGACAACTTTTAACCTTCTCCACCATAAACACAGAGGTAATGCCTGACTTGGTTACCTATTATGTGTTCATTGTGGCATGGCATTTTTAATAGCAAAGCATTACATTCATTTCAGCAATCATGTTTCTGTGCACTGTTGGTGACTTGCATGTATTGGATTTTTGGATTGGTGTTATACCCTACAAAACAATTGCAAACGCTCTGGCTTTTTAGCCAATTTTTCTCAAAAATTGAACTGTATAATGCATTAAAACACATGTATATCTTTCACCTAGTGCACTGTGCGGCGCACCACTGTAGCAGCACATTCATGCGTATTGTGCGAGTGTGGCGCAACCTGTGATTTGTTGCCAAGCTGGGGCATGGTAGGGCTGTCAGCATGGATCACAGGGAGTGCAGGGGCCAAATGTTATGCTACGCCACACCTTTCTGCCCCAAGCTACAAGCCTCCCTCTGCACCATCTCTCGCCTTCGTCACTAGCACTTATCTGCTTTCCCTTTCTCCTGCGTCTCCGTATCCCTCGTCATGAAGAAGGCCATTCATGGTCATGGAAAAGGGACTGCGAAGTCGCAGGGCAGCATTGTTTATAGACTTCTTTTTTGCCAATAGAAATGGCTTGTACTCTCTTCTGTCGTTTTGTTTATAAAAAAAGTAAGTGCCCTGAGCACCCCAAATGTTATCGTGTGGTGATAAAGGCAACAATCACGGATGCCACGGGCTGTATCGGGAGGTGACGGTCCTTAGCTCTTGTTCACTCAGTTCGCCCCACAGATGTTGTGATTATCGCCTCGATATTTACTTAATAATGCCTCAAGTCATGCCACATAAATTGCCATTGTTTGCATAGCATACTACATATTTTGTCTGATCGGTTTAACATAATTCCCCAACATAATTGTGTCCTGACATGCAACTTAATTTCGGTGGCCCTAGAAACATGGTAATTATTCATATAACTAATGAGGCTGTAACATAGTACATACCTGGAGAACTGGCATTAGTCGGAAGTCTGTTTTGAAATGATATAACAGTGCGATTTATGGGTGTGCACGATTTCAGTTCTGCTGGTGGAAACTGATGGAATTCTTAATTTATCACAAAACGAAATTGGAAAATATAATTTATATTTGTTACATTACAGATAAATATTCAAGCATCCGTGAATTTCCACAATTTCTTCCCCAAAAAATAAGTTACAAATCCAAGACTTCTTTTGGTGAGAAATGATCCACTAAAAGTGAATTTGCTGTTTCGGTTTGAGCAAATCCCATTGCATTCTGGTACTTTTTCATATTTGTAAACCTCCAAAGCCTATTGATGCTGTTTTTTTATTTTTTTCAACATGTCATAAATTGTCAACATTATGTTTACACTTACAGAAAATGTGCAGAAGGAAACTTCCTCACAGGACTAATCTTACTGCCGGGTTCTGGAGCAGGGTCACATGTGACATCAGATTTCTTGATCACAGGTTTACTCCAGGCTCTAGAGCTTCCTGCAGTGTTATCACTGCCTGGCCCCCTTTGTTGTTGTGACAGTATTATCAGTGTATTTGCATTTGTATTTTATTTATTTGTATAGCGCGCCTGGCCCAAAGCCATCTGGGTGCATATATTAGGTTAGGGTGACATAATCAAACTTCAAGAACAGTAGTAAAAAACACAGGTAGATCACGAGAGCAAAAAATAAATGTTCCAAAATACTTACAAAAATATACATAACAATATACTTACATGCATTTTACGCTGTATTTACATTCAGAATACCAAGGCAATTGTGAAGGGAGTACTTGGTCAATGTGGTGAATTTAAGACTGAGGAGCTGGGAGGTGGTTGTGAGTGTCTTGAGAAATGAGCCACAGTTTAGCTTTGATCTTGAAGGAGTGGAAGGAGGGTTCTGTTCTAAGTGGGTTAGAGAGTGAATTCCACAGTTTAGTGTGGTATCCGTTTCACGGAGTGATGCCAGACTCGGTTGTCAGCTTCCTGCTGTGATGATAAAGCCTTCCCGCTCTACGCTCAGAATTCCCAGGCAGTACTCCCGAAAACGTATGTCGTCTCACAGAGAACCTAGCACACTTTCAGACACCTTTGATATAACTCGGGAATACAAAAAATCCTGGCATCGTACGCAACAGTAGAACATTAGAAAGAAAACTACATTTCCTTCAGGGGTTCCTTGGCCACTGACATTCTTTAGCAGTGGCTGTCTGAATATACGGCAGGGGTTGGACTCCATTGCTCACATTTCCTTCAAGGCTTCCTTGGCCACTGACATTCTTTACCAGTGGCTGACAGAATGTATGGCCGGGGTTGGACTCCATCACTCACATTTCCTTCAAGGCTTCCTTGGCCACTGACATTCTTTACCAGTGGCTGCCAGAATGTATGGCCGGGGTTTGGCTCCATCGCTCACATTTCCTTCAAGGCTTCCTTGGCCACTGACATTCTTTACCAGTGGCTGCCAGAATGTATGGCTGGGTTGGACTCCATCGCTCACATTTGCTTCAAGGCTTCCTTGGCCACTGACATTCTTTACCAGTGGCTGCCAGAATGTATGGCCGGTGTTGGACTCCATCGCTAACAGACATTCTTTACCAGTGGCTGCCAGAATGTATGGCCGGGGGTGGACTTCATCGCTCCTTCATTTGAGTGGCAGGCCTCACAGTCCTAATATTGTCTCTAAGTAGGTGCGCGTTTCATACCACTGCTATATTTTTGTTTTGTTTTTTCAATGCCTTCGGGCTTCACAAAATGTGCAGAGTGCAATAATAAGAGGCCAGAGGTGCATGCGAAGTCCAGCCCCTCTGCCTCGCATCATTGTGCTGCTAGCATGGGCCCATGCTGATTGATGGGAGTGGACACTCTCCTCTTCTGTCAGCCATTGGGCTCAGTGGGGGGGGCAGATTAACAAGGGGAGTCCTGGGGGTCCCTCTGCCAGACATTAGTCCTGGCTACGAGACACTTACCCAGAGTCTTTAGCTCACTATCTTTCACAGAGAAGAAATATCCCAAACATATCAGTCTTTGTGCTGCCCTGGGGCAGTCCATAACCGAAATGCTAGGCAATTCTCTTCTGAACAAGAGCACCAACAGCAACCCCAGACACATGTTTCGGTCTGGTTGGACCTCATCAGTAGGGTGGAGGTGTGCCTCTCTAAGAATAGTGAGCAAGGGGTCCACGTCAGGATTCCCCTAGTAACTTAGGGTGAGACCCAAAGCTACTTGCATATGCCAATTGACAAGGTGGGTCCTGGGAGTCTCTCTGCCAGACATTAGTCCTGGTTACGAGAGACTCACCCAGAGTCTTTAGCTCACTATCTTTCACAGAGAAGAAATATCCCAAACACATCAGTCTTTGTCCTGCCCTGGGGCAGTCCAGCACCGAAATGCTAGGCAATTCTCCTCTGAACAAGCGTACCAACAGTAACCCCAGACACATGTTTCAGTCCAGTTGGATCTCATCAGTAGGGTGGAGCTGTGCCTCTCTAAGAATAGTGAGCAAGGGGTCCACGTCTGGATACCCCTCGTAACTTAGGGTGAGACCCAAAGTTACTTAAATTTGCAAATTAACAAGGGGGGTCCTGGGAGTCTCTCTGCCAGACATAAGTCGTGGTTACAAGAGACTTACCCAGAGTCTTTAGCTCACTATCTTTCACAGAGAAGAAATATCCCAAACATATCAGCCTTTGTCCTGCCCTGGGGCAGTCCAGCACCGAAATGCTAGGCAATTGCTGTCATGGACGGTGTCAGTGTGCAGAAGGTGCGATGTAAGCAAAAATGTGTTGTGTATGTTGTGTCATTTGTTTATATGTATGCATGCATGGAAGTGGGGTTGTCTGAGTGTACATGTGGGCATGTGCCTGGGTGTCAACGTATGAATGTTTGTTTGTATGTATGCGTGCACGACTACTGTATGAATGCACGGGTGAATGAGATAGCATATGTTGTGTGAATGTATGAATGCACGGGTCAATGGCAGAGTGTATGTTGTGTGAATGATTGAATGCCTTTGTGAATGAGCGAGTATATGGTGTTTGAATGTATGAATGACTGAGTGAATGACAGTGTATGTTATGTGAATGAGGGCATTTTTGATACTGGCAGCATTGGCATTCAATGACATGGCTAGACTTGCATACTTGAGTGCAGCCAGTTTAGTCATACTTTCTTATGGTGTCATGTATTTGTTTTATTGAGCATCAAGGGTAACACAAACATGATGAGTGCTATTACACAGCTAGACAGGCAAACTTTGATGCAGCCAGTCTAGCTATACTTTCTTATTATGACATGGTACTTTTATTGGGCATCAAGGGTAAAGAAAACATGATGACTGCTATTACATAGCTAGAATGGCAAATACCGTCTTATGTGGCATGGTATTTTATTCTGGGCATCAAGGGTAAAGTAAACATGAGTGTTATGAGGTTAGGCTTGCTTTCATTTGTGATTTCTATGTAATTTCTTACTGTGGCATGACATTTTTATTGGCAAAAGCCAACATGAGTAAGTTCTTATACGGTAATAATGGCATCTATTGGTGCAGTCTGCATACATATGGATGGGCACAGCCAGCACGAAAATGTTGTTTATACTTTCGGACCTTGTGGGTAAAGGCGTCATGAAAATGTTTTGGAAAAAGCTCCTGTGCACAGTTGGTGACTTACATAGATTGAATCTATTCATGTGCTCCATACAAAACTGATTTCAAACTTTGTAGCTTTTTACCCAACTTTTCGCAAAAATTGTGCTTGAAAATGTACCATTTTAACCCATTACGTCAAAAATGTCCTCAGGGAGAGAACCCCCCAGAATGCCCCGTGGTTGGTTCGGGCTCCCTCGCTACGCTTGGTCACTCCTGTATATTTGAGGCAAACATTTATGCCCCTCCCATGAAAAATTCACAAGCTGCGACTGTTCTTTGTCCCAAAGGCTGCATTAACACTATTCAAACTGTCATGTTTTATACCAACTTTAAACTACATCAAAGTAATAGCAATTGCCTCATCTCTCTAAAGGTAAGCACAACTCACTCCTCCAAACCTGTTCCCAAGAAACTGGAATGCTTCATGCCTAAAATGTTGCTCCCTGTACAAAATACTCAGGTTCCCTTGCTGGCACGTCCGTCCTTTGATTAGCACATTATAAGGGTAGCTCAAACTGTCCGGTACCAACTGAGCTCCTTAAGAAAATCAAATTCTGCCTCCCCATGTCCCAAACTCCAGGCCTCGGTCCAAAAGCTCTTTTGTAAGGCAGTAACACCATGCCTGCATGTCATGTCCTCGGGTGGTTCCTGCGACCTTGTCCCGACACCCAGTCCAGTGTCCTACCCCTCCCATTCACCTGTCTCCCGGGGCTCACGTAGGCAACCCCGTTTGGCTCGCGCGCTGGCCAAACAAACGCCATACACCCTGCAGTCACGATTGCGGCCGTTCCTCCATTGGCAGTTGCCTTGGAGATTAGGCCACCGCTCGAGCAGTAACACACTCGCTCGTGCTGTTGTGGCCCGATCACGTGACCCGAGGAAACGGTCACGTGCCCCGGTTTCGCGGTCACGTGACTCCGGTTGACATCATGTGACCAGGAAGTGGACGATATTTAAGCAGTGCAGTGCCGGTATCCTACGCTTCACAGCTGGTTTACCAGGAGTACTCTGTTTGACTTTCTTACCTGTATTACTTACCTGGCTTCCTTGGACTTGGCTTATGTTTACTGGACTTCTTGTGGATCACGTTTGGATTTGGCTACATCGGCTTTTCTGCTCATCACGGCTCCTGACCCCGGACTGAACTACGGACTTCCTCTGGATCTCGTTCTTGTTTATCCCTTTGGTGTAGACTGCTCTTCCTGGCTTCAGACCTTCGTCTGCAATGGATCTCTGTTGGGCCTCCCTGATTGCACCTCTACACGGGGAATCACACTCTCCAGGTGGAGACTGGCGAGGTACATCTAGACCTATCCCGCAGGGTGGGTCTTTGGCCTACGTGAGTCCCGGAACCATCCTCCCGTTCAGGTTTTCCATCCCTTTCATCAGATCCCCGGTAAGACTCTGACTGTATTCGGATTATTGTATGTAGGTAGTGTCCTGACTGCTTGGTATCTAATCATTGCCTTTTTCCACAGCTGCCTTGGGGTTCCTAGTACTTCGGTTCCGGCTTCGGATTATCTCCACCTGTGGCCGCAAAGGTTGCACAGGGAGTGATTTAGTGATTCTCCCTGCGCGGCACTTGGGGACAGAGGTCTTCTATATCTTCACGACTCTCAACACAAGACAGACTGTGAAGCCTTGTCGTGCAAGATATGGAGGGTGCCGCCGAAGACCCCCTGGCTGCTGTCATCCAAGCAATCACGTTACTACGAGCCGATATGGTGGCGGCTAATACCGCGGTCCATCAGCGTCTTGACCTGTTACAAAGCACCCAACACCCCTTACCCTTGGACCCGGAGCTCGGAGACGCCCTTCCAGCATCGATACCCCTTGTACACCCAATCCCGACTCCCTCGGCTCCTGTTCCGGTGGTTTTGCCTTCTCCCTTTCCTTTGGCTGCCCCAGAAAAGTTCCATGGGGACCCAAGAAGGTTTAGGACTTTCCTTAACCAGTGTAAGTTGCACTTCTTGTGTCGACCCCTTGTTTTCCCGGATCCTACCACCAAGGCGGCATTCACTCTCTCTCACCTAGCCGGCACGGCTGCTGCTTGGGCAAACCCGCTGTTAGAAACCAACCATCCTGCCCTCTATGATTTCGATCAGCTAGTATTGGAAATGTCCCGAGTGTTCGACACCAGGTATAAAGCTCAATCCCATGATCTAGAACTACTGGACCTGTCCCAGGGGAAGGGCTCTCTTATTGAATACATCACAAGATTTAACCAACTGGCAGCAGAGACCTCCTGGCCTGAAAGTAAGAGATCGGTGGTATTCTATAGAGGACTAAGCAGCCCTATGAAAGACGCCTTGGCTATGGTACCGTCTCTGCCAGTCCAGTTCCCGGCCCTGGTGGACCTGGCTCTCCAAGTAGACGCACGACGCTCCGAACGCAGGGCTGAGGCCGGGTTTTCCCAAACGGCCAGCTCTGCTATTCCGTCGTCGTCCTCTGAAGCCACCGGTGAGCCGATGCAAATAGGAGGTGTTAGGAGTCCCATCACCTCGAGAGAGAGGGAGCGCAGAAGGGCTGAGAATGCCTGCGTTTATTGCGGCTTAGGGGGGCATTTTGTGAAGGAGTGTCCCCGGAGACCCAGACCCAAGAAGCAGGTTTTTCATCCAGCTCGATCCTAGATACGGGGGTAGGATCGAGTTCTCCATGCCCTTCCCCGAAGATCGTTCCATCTTTTGGTCAGATCAGGCCCATTCAGGTAGATGCCACCATACAGCCTGCCCCTGGGATTATCCACCCCGTGCGGATCATTATCGATTCCGGGGCCTCCGGGAACTATATTGATATCGCTCTGGCTCGGACATTGAACCTACCCCTGATCAATAAACCCCGACCCGAACCGGTTCAAGCAGTTGATGGGACGGAACTCGCTTCTGGTCCCATTAAGCAACAGACCACCCCCCTCGTCCTCACTATCCTGTCAGTCCATAGGGAAATCCTCCATTTCGATCTGATATCCACGCCTCAGTTCGGCGTCATAGTAGGCATACCCTGGTTACGAGAACATAACCCGCATATAGATTGGGGAACGGGACACGTCCATTTCGAATCTGAACTCTGTCAGAACTACTGCCTCCCCGTGGACAGTGAAACAGACACACCAGCATTAGCACTCGGTGCTGTCGCCCAACTCACGATACTGGGCGACGACATTCCCCCTGCCTCACACATAGTGGGTTTAGTCACCGCTCCCATCCCTGTGGCTTATCAGGATTACACTTTGCTATTCGATCAGGGCTCCTCTGAAGTACTCCCTCCTCACCGCTCCTATGACTGTCCAATCGACCTTGTGCCTGGGGCCTTGGTACCTTCAGGCCGCATCTATTCTTTGTCCCTATCGGAAGACCTGACTCTTAAGGAGTACATTGATAAGGCGCTGCGTTTGGGTCACATTCGGCCTTCCAAGTCGGCTGCAGCCAGTCCCATATTCTTCGTGCCCAAAAAAGAAGGCGACCTTCGTCCCTGTGTGGATTACCGTCGGCTTAACGCCGTCACGGTGAAGAACCGTTATCCGATCCACTCATCTCTCCCCTCCTGGACCGGTTAACCCACGCCTCCGTTTATACCAAGCTGGATTTGCGGGGGGCATATAACCTCGTCCGCATCCGAAAGGGTGACGAATGGAAGACCGCCTTCTGTACGCGGTATGGCCTTTTTGAGCATTCAGACAGTTAATATTCGCATATTTCAGGTTAAACAAGAATGTCGCGGCATTCAAGATTAACTTCCTGAACTTTAGGTAATGGTCTTTGTGTTTATAGTTACTTACTTAACTCTGTGGGTTGGTTGAGGTGTACTGCTAATTCTTACAAATACTCTAATGATTACATTTGGAGCGTTTTCCCGCCGTCTCTCCCGTTCTTTTTGACACGCTGTACATTGCGTGCAAGCACGTAACCACGTATTCATGTAACGGATAATACGATCACGTGAGGAGTTCAAACTGATTATTTAAACGCCCAACGAGCGCCGCCTCCCAGATGCGATTCTACGGTTTGCATTGAAAGTCGGGGAAAGTGAGCGTGCGAGACCTGAACTGAGAATAGGTTCAGCATTACGTGGGCTGCCAGCTTCAGGTAAACTAGATCCACACTTCCGTTTTAATGCGGGATTTTGTTTACCTAGTTCTAACTAGCATTTATCTTTAGGTAATAGTCTTTGTGGTTATAGTTATTTACTTAACTTTGTGGGGTGGTTGAGGTGTACTGCTAATTCTTTCAAATACTCTAATGATTGCATTTAGAGCGTTTTTCCCGCCGTCTCTCCCGTTCTTTTTGACACGCTGTACATTGCGTGCAAACACGTAACCACGTAATCACGCAACGGATAATACGATCACGTGAGGAGTTAAAACTGATTATTTAAACGCCCAACGAGCGCCGCCTCCCAGATGCGATTCTACGGTTTGCATTGAAGGTCGGGAAAAGTGAGCGTGCGAGACCTGAATTGAGAACAGGTTCAGCATTACGTGGGCTGCCAGCTTCAGGTAAACTAGATCCACACTTCCGCTTTAATGCGGGATTTTGTTTACCTAGTTCGAACTAGCATTTATTAGTCAACCCAACTGCATACTTTATGGTTGGTTTTATAAATTTACTAGCTTTAAGCTGCTCACACTATATATACATTAGTAGGATATAATTACGTGACCTAAATTGATGACTCTAAATTATGTTATGAGTCTGTCAGCTGAAAAAATAGGTAGATAGTGTAATTATGATATCACATAATTATTAACATCTTTCCTTCTGCTTATATATCATATTTTAGGTTTCAATCTCCTGGTAACTGCAGCAGTTCCTTTTGAATAAATATCTAGCTAGAGGCACTACTAGCACCACCAATAGGTCTACTGCGATCTGACCCGTTGGGGTAAGAATAATATATTGACCACTGTTTGGGTCCAGGTACCTCCGCCTTTTGCTAGAGGGCTTGCCTGATTCTCTCAATCTATTCTAATCCCTTAGATGGAAGTTCTAAGTACACTTTTTCAAAATCAACGGGACCCTCGCTCCGATGGTTGAAAAATCCCAGTTACAGCGATAATACATCACAGATTTACTCTGGATTATGGTCTTAAGGTTAGTAGTTGGGCTACTTTATACCTAAACATTCTTAAATGGGAAGCCTTTTTTGCATGCCTTTCTGAATGCCGTCTCTCTCCTTTGCATGCCGTAATTCATGTATCAAATCTAGTGTGTTTTGAGTCCTGATCTAGTCCTGCTGAGCCTGGGGACACTGATTCTGTTTGGTGGCACTCCTTACATGACGCCTTCTGTTTACCCTTTATGTATACTCACATTTAGGGGTATTAGCAGGACAGGAGCAGATTCCTCCTCTTTTTACTTGAGCACGGTGTATTCACATATTAGCGCCTTCTTATTATGTATATATATTTGTTTAGGGAAACTAATTATGACTCTCATTTTTTAGAATATATCAATATCTCCTGATGAAGACGTAACACAAAAAATGTTAACACGTCGAAACCGGTAGAGAAAGTGTGGATAAGGCTATTTGAGAAGACCCTCTATTCTTTGCCTATCCGAACCATTGACCACTCTCAAGAATTATTGTGGTTATTTTGTTTGTTGTTGTTTCTTACAACATATAATAATTTTTTTGTATAAATAATCGGATTGTGAATGAATTTTGATGTTTTACATGTGGTTTTTACTTGTACTTATTGATGTTGTGTATGAATGAGTTACTGTATGGTGTATGGCTGAAAATAAGTGTGTGAATGAGTTTAGAGTATGAATTTTATGAAATTATGATGAGTTTTTAAACAAAAGTGTTCTGCTACCATGTTTAATTAAATAAAAAATGTTTTTGAGTGCAAAATAAATTTGTGATTAAATTCACATAACAAGTAATGTATTAGGTTTAATTAAATCCTTAATACGAGAAATTTAAATGATATTCTCTGGATGTTTTTTTCCGTGTGTTTTTTTCCGAGACTAGTCTTTTTGAGTATACAGTCATGCCTTTCGGCCTGTGCAACGCCCCTGCCACCTTCCAACATTTCATGAACGACATCTTCTCGGACATATTAGACACGTTTGTGGTGGTGTATCTTGATGACATTCTCGTATTCTCTCACACCCTGGAAGAACACATACAACACGTACGAGAAGTATTGTCCCGACTGCAAGAACACACATTGTTTATCAAACCCGAAAAATGTCTGTTCCATGTGTCTAACGTGGAATTTCTGGGGTTTAACATCACGCCCGGTGGTCTGGCCATGAATCATGCCAAGGTTCGAGCTATCCTCGATTGGCCAACACCAAAGACCCTAAAGACTTTGCAATCTTTCCTGGGTTTCGCCAATTTCTATCGGCGCTTTATCTCTGGGTTCTCTTCTCTCGTGTCGCCTCTCACGTCCCTTACCAGTCCTCTTGTTCCATTTGAATGGCAGGAGATACACCAGCAGGCCTTCGAGGCGTTGAAGAACGCTTTTACCACTGCCCCGGTGCTCCAACACCCCGATCCCGACCAACCATACGTCGTTGAGGCCGATGCCTCTTCCTTTGCGTTGGGGGCGATTCTGTCACAGGTTTGTCCCACTACAGGGCGGTTGCATCCTGTGGCCTTCCATTCGCGTAAGTTCAGCCCCGCTATACCGTAACCGAAAAAGAGCTACTGGCGGTAATGGACGCCTTCCTAACCTGGCGTCACCACCTGTTGGGGGCAAAACATAAGGTTACGGTATACACAGATCACAGGAACCTGCAAGACCTGGCAGCCTTGAAATGTGTAAACAGTAGACAGGTCAGGTGGCATCTGTTCTTCGCCGCTTTTGACTTTCAGATCAAACACCGCTCTGGTACAGAACATAGCAAGGCGGACGCTTTGTCTCGCTCCCCTGGGGGGGTTTCGTTACCGGTGTTTCCCGACACACTCTTACCCCGGGGACATGTTGTCTGTACATGCACACCCCCTCTGGCACTACTAGAAGACATTCGTTCCTGGGTTCAAAGGCACCCCGATCAGCTGTCAGAATGGGATCCCACCTATCACAACGGTTTGCCATATGTACAGGATCGTCTAGTACTCCCTACCACTGACACCAGAAACCTAGCCCTAGAGTGGTCCCATGACGCCCCGATCAATGGTCACCCGGGCCAGGCCCGCACCTTGGATCTCTTGAAACGATGGTGTTGGTGGCCGTCCATGAGGCACGACGTAGGCTGTTACGTCAACACATGCTCAGTCTGTGCTCAGGGCAAACATCGTAGGGGTCGTCCATTGGGGCTACTGCGACCCTTACCCGTGCCACCAAAACCCTGGCACACCCTGAGCATGGATTTCGTAACCGATTTACCCAAGATCCAGGGTTACGACACCATATGGGTAGTGGTCGATGTCTTCACCAAGATGGCTCAATTCATCCCCTGTCATGGTATCCCGTCTGCCCCTGCCTTGGCCAAGTTATTCTTTGACAACGTTTTCTGCCGCTACGGCCTTCCCTCTGTCCTGGTGTCCGATCGAGGCTCTCAGTTCACGTCCCGTTTTTGGCGTGCATTGACCGCTCTTCTGGGTATCGATGCCCGGTTCTCCTCCGCTTATCACCCGGAAACCGATGGTCAGACCGAGAGAACAAATCAGTCCATGGAACAATACCTGCGTTGTTTGATGCTACAACAACAATCAACCTGGTTACAGAACATACATTACGCTGAGTTCGCCTACAACAACGCTACTCACTCCTCCACGGGTCTCTCTCCATTTTACGCCATGTATGGCCAGCATCCCAGGGTCCTCCCTATCCCCGACATTTCCCCCACCGAGAACCCTGCAGCAGTTACCTGCGTTCGAGACATGTCAGCCCTCCATACCCAGGTCCTCGTTCATCTGCAGGAGGCACAGGCATCCATGAAGGCCTCCGCAGACGCTAGGCGTACCATGGCCCCGTTGTATCCCGTTGGGTCCCGGGTTTGGCTGTCCTCCCGTCATCTCCACTTGAAGGGCTGCCGCAAACTCATGCCCCGTTTTGTGGGTCCTTATGTTGTTTCCCATGTCATCAACCCGGTGGCCTATCGCCTGGTTCTCCCCTCCTCTTGGCGGGTACATCCTGTGTTTCACACCTCCCTCCTCAAGCCCTGCCCATCCTCGACGCGTCTTTGCCCTTCTCCTGCCCCCGTTTCCCTGGATGCACCTGATGTTTTCGAGGTCTCGGGCATATTGGGGTCCCGTTTCCTTCGGGGTCGCCTGCAGTACCTTGTTGACTGGTTGGGTTATGGTCCGGAGGAACGCACCTGGGTCCCCGCCTCGGATGTCCATGCCCCTCGATTGATCTCCCGGTTTCATAGGGAACATCCTTCCTGCCCACGGGGTCGTGGGCCTTTGAGGGGGGGCTCTGTCATGTCCTCGGGTGGTTCCTGCGACCTTGTCCCGACACCCAGTCCAGTGTCCTACCCCTCCCATTCACCTGTCTCCCGGGGCTCACGTAGGCAACCCCGTTTGGCTCGCGCGCTGGCCAAACAAACGCCATACACCCTGCAGTCACGATTGCGGCCGTTCCTCCATTGGCAGTTGCCTTGGAGATTAGGCCACCGCTCGAGCAGTAACACACTCGCTCGTGCTGTTGTGGCCCGATCACGTGACCCGAGGAAACGGTCACGTGCCCCGGTTTCGCGGTCACGTGACTCCGGTTGACATCATGTGACCAGGAAGTGGACGATATTTAAGCAGTGCAGTGCCGGTATCCTACGCTTCACAGCTGGTTTACCAGGAGTACTCTGTTTGACTTTCTTACCTGTATTACTTACCTGGCTTCCTTGGACTTGGCTTATGTTTACTGGACTTCTTGTGGATCACGTTTGGATTTGGCTACATCGGCTTTTCTGCTCATCACGGCTCCTGACCCCGGACTGAACTACGGACTTCCTCTGGATCTCGTTCTTGTTTATCCCTTTGGTGTAGACTGCTCTTCCTGGCTTCAGACCTTCGTCTGCAACGGATCTCTGTTGGGCCTCCCTGATTGCACCTCTACACGGGGAATCACACTCTCCAGGTGGAGACTGGCGAGGTACATCTAGACCTATCCCGCAGGGTGGGTCTTTGGCCTACGTGAGTCCCGGAACCATCCTCCCGTTCAGGTTTTCCATCCCTTTCATCAGATCCCCGGTAAGACTCTGACTGTATTCGGATTATTGTATGTAGGTAGTGTCCTGACTGCTTGGTATCTAATCATTGCCTTTTTCCACAGCTGCCTTGGGGTTCCTAGTACTTCGGTTCCGGCTTCGGATTATCTCCACCTGTGGCCGCAAAGGTTGCACAGGGAGTGATTTAGTGATTCTCCCTGCGCGGCACTTGGGGACAGAGGTCTTCTATATCTTCACGACTCTCAACACAAGACACTGCAAGTGTCCCTGTCTCCTCACTAGATCCTTGTAAGCGGTCCAGCATACAGACCCTCGCCTCATCAGAGACACCCACAAACAAGATTACATTGGCCTTCAGTGTATCATTGTCCAACGGATCCCACTCCTGCCCTCATCTCCTATCTTTCTTTCTTTGGCTGGGGCCTCCCTCCCGAACAACTTCCCTGCCTCTCTCAAGCGTGAGCAGAACCATCTTCGGTTCTGGAAGCAACTCAAGACCTTCCTCTTCGCTTCAGCTCTCTCTCTTCCTCTCCCCTGCTGATGACCCGTCTGTTTCACGCACCTGGTCACCTGGCCATCCTCTGAATTTGGGTCCAGGTCCCTGTCTGTCCAGTTGCACCCACACTGCCACTTGGCGGCCCCAGCACTTGTGATCTGTATCTGTAACCATACAGTCCACCCTCTCTGCACTTATTAGCCACCCGCTGGCTGCACCCTCTGATTACTGGCACTTAGCCCCCGTTGGCTGCACTCTGTTATCTGCACTTCTCCCTCTCTCCTACCTTTTTGCACTTCTACAACCCCCTCCCCCCATTTGCACCTCTCCCCTCCCCCTTCCATGTGCTTGCGCGATCTGAATGACACAAGGCCTAGTAAGATTGTTGTTTTGTCCTCCATTTGTTTCCCCCTCCTTGTCTTGTCGAGCCTAGAAACATTTGTGTACAGCCGCGTTATAAATGCCACATCATATCTACGGGACATATATAGCTCATACCCATCAAACTACACGCATTGGTTCTGGAACCATCGCTCCCTCCATAGGTTTAACACCCCCCTAACCAACTTCAAAAAATAACTTTACACTTCCCCTTTCATGTACTCCTGTGCCTGCCTGAACCCCCTGCCTACCCCAGCCTCCAACCTAGAAGGATCACAGCCCCTTGGAACTCTATAGGCTCCGAATTGTGTCTCAATAATCCTCCTTCCCCGGTACTCCTGGAAATAATAGTCGAATTGTATCCCCTATCTATGTCCCTTCTTCTCCGACTCTGCTTTCGTGTTCATTTGCACTCCCCCTGCTTGGCTTTGCCCCCGTTGTTGGGCCATTAAGTGGGGGACTTGTGGTCGTAGAGAGTCTATGACGCTCCTCCCTTACTGTGGCATCCTGGTCGGCGCAGAGCTGCACGTCTTGATGACGTAATCACGCATGATCACACAGCCGTGAGCCAGCCACGCTGTTGCATCCCGAGGCGCTCCGTGGAGTCCCTTCACAGAATACATAAAATGAAATCTAATCAATTGATTATCACCACCATGATCATTACTGATCGATTGCCTTGTGCCAACTCGGCAAGTTATCAACACTGATAATAGAACGTCAAATGTTCCCATTTTCTGGACTCTGAAAAAATGCAAGGCAAGATTCAACAACCTCTGACCCACCATTTGCAAACAGGTGCATTAACCCACTGAATTGGCTACAAGCCCACTCAATGAACAGAGGAATGGAATCTTATTTTTCACCTCTTCCCTTTTTCTCTTTGGTAAACCATCACTACTCTGGTATTAGTGTCCCTAAGCTTCCAAACACACATATTTTAGAGTTAGCGACACTGTACTTATGGTTAAGTTAGACTCTGCCCAGGAGGTGCGGTTTTTGGGGGGCTTGTACCTTTGGTGCTATTCGACTCATATGTGTATGTATGTATGATAGGCTTGCCTCATTGTTCCCCGAGCGACATGTTTCTGCACCTTCTCAGTCATCCCATTGATCCCTGGTTGGACTCATAGATTGATCGGCCGGGGCTGACATTCAAATGAGCAAATCAGCAGTGCTGCTATTTACTCACCTGCCAGTTTGAAGGTCACCCTGGGAAGGAATGGTTCTGAATGCTCTCTTACCTGCTTTTATGAGCATTTAACGATCGATGCATTACTGCGCCGAGAAGGTCAGGCTTTGGAAAATCGCAGATCTAGGGTTTACTGACAGCCTTAAAAAAGATCAATCAAGTTTATCATTTCACAAGAACTCAGACAAGAACATAGTCATTTTGACTATTATAATTATTATGTCAATATGTCATAATTACAAATCACAAAGGAGTATGCAACCTAGGAAAAGCATCTGGCCAATCAGGTGGCAGGGAACATGGGCAGAATCCATCGTTAACTGCCCACGTTCTCTTGGCAAGCTGCACACCTTCCCGGCTGTCTTGCATTATTACCCTCTGCCACAGCACGTCAGGTCCCATGCCCCCTCCTCCCATTACTGTTGTTGCATATATTACCTGCTCTAAATTGTTTTGTTTCACAAAGAGGGCACCCCTGATTTAATTTTAATGCCCCCTTACATACATTCCCACCCACAATTCTGGGGAAAATAAACAGGCTAATTTAGGAATCAATAATTTGTTTTAAAAAAAAGTAAAATCAATGCAAAGGTGGTCCCCAAGCTTTATGCAAAAATGAAAGTAACCTGTCTGCATACATCTCATCATGTTACACACACACACATGCATCCAATCTCTAGATTTTGTATTCAGAATAGCAATAAGCATTGTAGTCATAATTCTGCCACTTGCCGGTCACTGTATCAAAACATTCTTGACTTCAATACATTTCTAAATTACACAAAAGTGACATAAAACATCATTGAAAGAACTTTGCTTCTCACAATGATGAAAAGTGCTAGAATCAGAGAACTGTTACATACATCACATTTCCAATGTAAATATGTGCTGTGGGTTTCCAGTATGTATGTGTGCAATTTCAAAGTATGTTTACACTGAGTTGCATCAGAATTCTATAGGTTTTGGATTATGGATGCAGTGTTATCAATTCAGAATGCACAGCATTTTGGTTCACCCGCCCAATTTAGGAGAAATATATTAGGATGTTCTGATTCAAGTATGATTTCACATGTCGAGTTCCAATGGCATGAGATCTTTTTTTTCTGCTATGTAAAGCTATGCAAAGCCTAGAGTGAGGTGATTGCATGGGATTTACATGCACATCATGTCATCATGTTCTTTGGGAGTATACAGGAAACAGTTAAGCTTGATTGCATTCCTCGATGGCGTTTATATCCTTGACATTTACAGATTACCCATTATCAAGCAAATCCTTATTATATTGTGGCACGGATGTCTTCCAATCACAGCTCAATGTTAACTATATCTGTGAAAATACTTTGATAACAATGTAGTGAGACCATTATTAACAAAGAACTGTGCAGAAATGGCACAGAAGTTTTATCTGTATCACACTGTGCACACAGCTCATAAATAGATTTTGGATTGGAATTAAATGACATCACACCTGATTTTAAATGTAGCGAGAATGCACTGGCACTGTCCGCTTGCCATTGCAACAACAATGTATTTTAGCTGAACCATTTCCAGCCCACCCCCTTAGCAAAACACAATTGTTCTATAGAGCATATATACATTAATTTGGGGAAATGTTCATACTCAATTTGAAATGCGCCCTTCATTTTTTGGGATCAGCATGGACCGTATCAGAGTGGAAATGTCCCAGTCAGCAAGCACACTTCTGATCTGCTTCCCTGAAGTTAGAACTGCTTCACGGTCCCTTCTCTGCAGTTTCTCCTTTTGACAGGACTTGTACCCTTGGAACAGGAATCCTCCCTATTGCAGCCCTCAAGCTGGCCTCCTGATCAATCCCTCCATTTGGAAATGTGCAATATTTGATGCGTATGTCATGATTATGTCACAGTTTTTAATTGATTAAGTTCATCCATTGGCTTATTTGACAGTCAATGCTCCCACCTTAACACACACCCAATTTCGATTGGATGTGCATATGTCTGAATATGAAAAAGGTCAGGGCCAATTATCTCAGAGTAATATCTCATTCTAAATAGTGTTTTCTTTTATAAATAATCACAGCAATATAGTATATTAATTAACGTATTTCTGCAATCCCCTGGCCCACACACGTCTGCATACTGAGCATTAATGTGTGTCATATTTATTTATAACGTTATGAATATTAATAAGGTTAGGAATTATTAAAACACACTTTTTGGTTTGTTTGCAATGTGTATGATTGTAGATTTAGAAACAACATTTTTTTAAATGCAAGTTTAATATTAATTTAAATGGCCCATCATTCCTCAAACCGTGTTCTGACTTTGAGTTTTGTTTTCTAGGATAATAAAAGCAATGCTGGCAAGCCTCTCAGCCAATAATTAACCTGGACTTGCTCAAATGACCTCCTTTGTTTGGGTTTCCATTAAGCTGTATCCGGTCAGCATTATTGCCTTCAATGATGTCAAAAAGGATACATTAATGGCAATAAAGGCCTGATGGGTATCAGCTAGTCGATCGTAGGAAATGCAAAGGTATGTGTTGCTCATTAACTCCGAGGACCTGTTCACAGGACCTTTTGTTGTAGGACTCTGTTGGCTTTTTCATGATTTAAGGAAAACACAGGTTATGCATTTGAAACGGTCAAGGCAAGTCTCATGGGAGCATTAACTTCCCCCACATGGGAAACTGAATGAAGGGCTGAAGTGATGACGTGAGTCTGTCAGTGATTTCACTGAAAAATGAACCAGCCTTGTCCCAAACCAATTCAGAGCATCTTATGTTTCTGTATGCCTGAAAGCCCTATTCATTTCTATTGTAATGTCAAAGTGTAAGCCAATACAAATCACAATACTTTAGCAAGTCCCTAATAAGGCATTTGTAACTCTGAATATATCCACAGCAGGCAGTTAAAATAAAAAATAATCTTTTAAGCTTGTTTTGTTTGGTATAAAGTTTAGAATCTGCATTTGCAGTCATTTCTTCATATGCAGCAGAAAGGTGCTTCTTTGGAAAACATGGCAAAAAGGTATATAATCACAGGATAATTGACTTGAGTTGTATGTGCAATTACTGATGTGTAGCGAATAAAGCAATGTCCGTGGAAATGTACAGCTGCTCTATATCTTATCACTACTTCAGATTTGTATATTGTTGTCATTCTCATTTTTCCAGTGCGACAGGCATTGTTTCCCTAAACACAAAGAGTGTTTTCACCATTTACTGTTGTAAATTTCCAAGTTCACCTCAGTCAAAAGGGGGACCTCTCAAAGAAAATTCACTCCTATAGGGGAGTGAGACAAGATTGTACCTTGGCACCCTGGCTTTTCAACCAATATTTCTCAGATGTCGCACTCTCGCTGAGTAAAGAAGGTCTACTTGCCCCTAAGATTGGCAAGGAAAAGATTGTTTGGCTTGACTATGCGGACAACCTTTTGATTTTTGATCTCACTAAGGTCGGTTTACAAAGGTCTCTTAACAACTTTGAGATCTCTGCGAAAGATAATGGGTTACTTATTAACCCCCAAAAAACTAAGATACTTTCCTTCAGAAAAGCGAGGGCAAAGACTATCAGGTCAGTTGGAAAGCTTGGATGCATTCCCCTGAAGCTCTCTGAGTCCTTTCTATACCTGGGCTTCTGTGTTTCTGCTTATAGGGGATCTAAGGTAGCTACTGAGTCTCTGCTACATAAGGCGAAACATTTGGAGGCCCAGATTGCAAGGATCAACAGAAAGTTTTGAAAGTTCTCACTCTACCCTGCGGCGAAATTCTATGAGGGTAAAATTGTCCTCAAGCTGATTTATGGTCTGGAATTAAAATCTGATAAGATACATAATACCCTTAATAGAATCAAGGGCCGCATTTGGAGGAGAATTTTAGGGGTCCCGAATGCAGTACCAATCTCTGCAATACGATGTGAAATGGGGATTGTTTCAATGTGGGCACGGGTACAATGGGCCTGTCTATCTCTATACTCTAAAATCAGGCTCCCACTTCCGAATGCTCTGTACGATCTAACGGGAAGAAATTCTGAATCTTTTTTGGGCCCTTATTGCCTTGAGAGATAGATCTGAACGGGCTCTTGAAGAGATCGGTCTAACCCTGGTGACTTTGATAGAGAATCCTATGAAGGTTAAAAGAGCTGTATTTGATCTAGACTGGATGTTCCCTTGCGAATATCATTTTCCAATTTCCAAATAGACACTATAGAGATACCCTTTTAAGGGCCTGTTGAAATGTGCTACCTACTAGGGAAGTTCAAGTGAGGCGGTCATTAAATCCTAAGGCCGCAGCCAGTTGTAGGTTCTGCAAGATGAAGCTTGAGACGCTAAGGCACCTGGTACTAGAGTGTGTGTCCTTAGATGGTTTGAGAGCAAAATTCCTAGGGCCCTTGAATGTGAATTCCTTAGCGTACAATGAAGAATGGTTATGGAAGCGATGTCTATCTATTCATACTACATATGAGGGACTTGCCTTATAAGGTTTTATTAAAAGCCTGAAATTGCAGAGTTTAACTGTTAATCTCTACATGTCCATCGAGAACAAGGGGCAGGATTGAGGACTATTGACCTAAATTGGGATCTAATGCTCTTTTCCCCTTTTTGCCCCCTTTTCTCTTTTTCTTCCCTTCTTGCCTGTGATTTGTCCTTTTTAATATTGAGTATATCGAGATTTTTCTTTTTTATTGTATCATTTTTTCTCTTGTGACATGCTTTTAGTGTTTTCTTTGTGAAGTGTTTATTTTCCTGGTTTTCTGTTTTTATTACTATTTTAAGCAAGGTAGTTAATTATGATTTTATTGATTGAGTTTGTATTTACTGACGAATGTTTGGATCTATTTATGTTCTGATCTGATCTTCTCTTTTCTTTGTAAAGGTGCAATAAAATCAATTGCAATAATAATAAAAAAAAGTAAAGATCTTCAAACTCAGTCTTTGATATGTGTGAAACTCTATACCATTTTTTTAGTGCTGTCCGTCATGGGAGCAAGTCACTGCCTGCATCCTGCATGTACATCTTTGTCATGGTTATTGAAAATGTATATCTGTACACAAGCCTCCAGATAAGGTGCGTACTAGGCCTTTTTATGTATGAAAATCTTGTAAATGTGACAGCTTTATCATTTTCCTGTGTACATTTACACACTCGTTTACAGCAGTGGGGAGTGCAAAGGTCAGGTTACTTGACAGAAACCAGAAGGCTTCTTTTGATTTTTTATCTACATGGATGTAATTGCAAGCCATGGAGAAAAGCCTCTGAAACAGAATGTAGTTCTCTGAAGCTGTTTAAAAAAAGAAGCTGCACATTATGATAAAAATAATGGTTTATTTCCATTCAGCTTCTGCTGTGTTGCTGCACAAGGAGCAAACAGAAGCACTGTGCATATTTATTTTCCTAGCATTTTAGGTTTGTAAAATTAATAAGATGGAAAACTAAGATGCAATTGAAAATTAATGTTTTGTAACAAAGTATGTTTTTTTCTACCAGTGAAAGCAAACCAGTATTGCACAATTGTATTTTTCAGAGTTCCTGTGCATAATCATGCGGAGGCAGATCATTTTTACACTTATAATTTAATTTACTAACTAATTATAAAAAACAGTGTGTAAAATGATGACTATGCACGGTCTAGTTTACATCCATTCAACCATGCAATCAATGTGGTGCATTACTATAAATGGTCAGTGGCAGCAGATTCTTTGCTCAGTGGTGAGTGATTGTCATTACACCAATCACAGTTGTTCTAGCCTCACAAATCTTCAAGATTACAAATAAAACACCCAGAACCTGACTCTCCAGGAAGTTCAAGCACTGTTCAAAAACAAACAAATGAAAGTTACATTTGTAATTGAAATAGAAATTCAGCAAAACATGTGCCTCTGGAAATCCAGATAGGTATTTAACTTTATGTAGCTCTTCATACATGGTTTGTACAACATCTAGGCACTGTGATTATTATACCTCAGTTGATACTCAGTTAACTGACCTCTGAAGGATGTTGGTCAATAAGGTATCTCAGCCGGTTACGCACTCGTTGCTGTGATCTGTGCATGATCTGTTGGTTGCACATTCGAATCCCAACAAGGCCAACTCAGCCTTTCATAATTTCAAGGTCGATAACGGAGTACCGACTTCGGTTTGGTGATAATTGTGATAAATATGTTTTATGTACAGTACTTTGCCAAAAGCACTATATAAATATCCACTTGCCCATGAGATTAGGTATAGAATTTAGCATGGAGTCCTTGCCTCTTTGCACTGTTATATCATAACATTGGCATACCAGTAGGTAGTACTAGCTCCAGGAAATGAGGACTTTCATTAAACATAAAAACAATTCTGCTATCCAACCTCAAAACACACAGTAAAATTCATGCATGATTTACTATGTAATTGGCTGGTCTTTTGTGTTTTCAACATTTAAATATATACAGTAGAGATCAAATGGCTAGACCTTAGAGAAATAATGAAAGGTGTATCCTGTCACAATGCAGAAAGCTGCCGCATAGTAATGATTTCCATACAGTTTTTGCACACGTCGGCTGGATGTCGCATACATTTTACCCGCTTGCAAAGGAGAAAAGTCATTTTTACTCTCTTAAAATCACATTTACTCTCAAAGTTTAAAAATAGGGAGGAAAATACTCCCACCTCAAAATCTTATCTGCAGCACTGTATGTATACATGAGAATAAAACAAAGCATTATTCTGGTGTTTCTATATATATAATCGCGGCAGTCTCTATTTGCCTTTCATTCTCCCCTAGACTGTCCCTCCTCCAGGCCTCTAGAAAATCCCACTGCACTCCAGCATCCTCCTGTTCTCCTCCCACTTACCTACCTTGGCTAGTTCCACCACCACTCCTTTCTGATGGCCATCTTGGAAAATAGAAAAGGGGATTTGTTCCTTTACTATTTTCCATGGCGGCCATCTTTGTTGGGAGTTTTTGTTTTAGGGGAAATTGGACACATGCAATTCATGCAGAGCCCACTTCACTTTTTAAAAACACAGGATTGGCACCACTAAGGGAGTAATGGAGGGCTAATTGCGATACCCCCTCCATGTGTGGGTGGGTAGTGTAACAAAGCCCTCGCAGCGGCCCTGGCATAAATTGCAACCGGCCTGTTCTAATCCCTGGTCATCAGTCTTATCCCTGACACTGTGCGAGAGCCAGGCATTGATTTTTGGGAAAGAAGACAAGGTTTGCACATGTTTTGTTGTTTATTAGACAAATGCCTTTCTGACCTCGAGTTATCAGTCCTGTCCATTAACACTGTTGACTTGCTGTCACTTTTATGCCACACTTACAGATGCTGGTACATTCAAAATAATACAAAGAGTTGCAAAAATGCAAATGCAGCTCATGTCACCCCTCCCTCACACACCACATATAGGAGGATGGGAGCAGAAGGCTCATAGGAAGGACCTGGTCCAAGTTCTTTCTTACTTTATTGGAGTGAAATAAGTGTGAAACACTTAAGGGTTTATCAGTATCCTTAAGAAAGGTCGGTCTTGAGTAGATACAGCTATGAATAAAATAAGGCTGCCCTAAAAGAAAAAGAGAATTTTCTGGGGCATAAATCATTTGCATACCCACAATGCACTATTCAGTGACTCTGAGTTAGAGGTGAACTTCCAGGGATGGTTTCTGGGTGGCGTGTTTGCGAGTAAAGGCCTATTTTGCCCTCACGTTTTCACGTTACTAAAAAGGCATCTGTTAACTTCCAAGGGTCCCCTGTCTGTTGTCCGTAATTAACTTCGAGACATGGAAATACAGAAGGTGAAAGCTGCACGAAAGGGAGAAAGTAATGAGACCAAAAAAGGGCAACGAATGCGTTTCACGTTTCAGGGAAAATAAAAGAAAAAAGGAAGGACAAAAGAGAACAAAAAAGAAGAAAGGAAAGAAAATAGCATAGCGAAAGCAAACAGAGAATAACAAAGAGCCACAAAAGGAATTAGAAAGAACAAGAAAGTAATGTAATTAATGAAAACGGCAAGAATGAAGATTGGAGATAGAGACGAAATAGAAAGGCACAAGGAGGAAGGGTGGAAGAAAAGAAGGATGGAAGAAAGCGACAGTGAGAGGGAAGAATACAAATATGTAGACACAAGAAAGGGATGAAGGAAGGAAAGAAGGAAGGAAAGAAAGAAAGAAAGAAAGAAAGAAAGAAAGAAAGAAAGAAAGAAAGAAAGAAAGAAAGAAAGAAAGAAAGAAAGAAAGAAAGAAAGAAAGAAAGCAATAGCGAGGCACTCCGGCGAGGCACTGAGAGGCGGAACGGCGCTGAGTCTCTCTTGCCCACTCGGGGTGCCTGAAATGCTAATTCCCCAGATTAATGACGGACTCCCTCAGCCCTCTGCCACCGCCGCCTGGAAATTGAATCATGAAATATCCGTCCGCCGCAGTCCTTAATGTCAGGCGACAAGTGGCAGCTCGGCGCTGCGTGTGGTAGACAGGTAGGTAATGTGGGAGATGGGAGACGGGCCATTAACCTGCTCTGCTGTCTCTGCAGCAGCCGCAGCGTCTCCTCGTCTCCTCAGCGCCGCGCTTTCATGTGCACTTCCTGCCTGACTTTATTTATTTCTTTTTTAAATCATCTGTTCCAGTCATCTCATCCTTTCCTCCCTTACGCCACCGCGTTCTTCCTTTACTTCTTGTCCTCTCTCTTGCTCTACTTAACCCTTTGTCCCACTTTCTCTCTCCGTTTCCAGTTCTTTCTTTCCTTCTCTCCCTCTCATACAATCGCCGCTCTCCCTTTCTTCCACTGTTTCCGTCTTCCCTGTTGTTTCTCCTGCTTTCCTTTCCACTTACGCCATCTCCCTCGTGCCCACTCCCTAATCTCCAGAACGCACCCACCCATGTAAATGTCCAGCTCTATAATAACAACGTGATGATTAGGTGATGATGTAGCGCGCTTCATGCCGGATTTCCCCAGTTTCTAGGGGCTGTATAATCAATGTTAGTACTGTAAGGCACTTGTGGTGCCCAATTAGTCGATCCGGGAGCGAGGGTGTGTGGTGAAGGGTTGAGTCGGCTCGCCCAGGATTGGGGTTCCGTGGCGCATTGCATCCTCCAAACGTATCACATATGTTCTCTCTCAATCCCCTCCCCACCCCACCGCCAAATGTTCGTTTATTTCGCAGAAACATTTTGCATTTGCGACATGTTTGGAGAACAAGAAAAGCTGCCGATGACAGTCGGCACCACTGTCCCCCCCTCGCCCCCCCCACCCCCTCCCCCGGTTTTCCGAGTGATGGAGCAGAGGCAGCATAGCCCTTCAGGTTATACCAATTCTTTTGTGCAGTGCAAACTGTCCGACTGATTCCCACAGGCCCGATGTTAGCGGGCAGGTGGGCAAGGCCTGTCCAAAGCAGGCCTAGCCCCCCCTCCCACCCTTCCCAATTACAGGATGTCTCTCCCGAGGTGCTGACACCGTATGGGCTAGGGGTGTCGGCCGCCACCCTCCAGTGTCCAGGCCAGGGATTCCTAGCTTGATCTGGGCAACGATCTATGGCCCACAGCCATCACAGTTATGTGGCCCTCTGTCGCCCAGCAGGCTGCCTGCAACTATCTAGCAAGATCCGGTGCTATTTTCCTTTAAGTAAACGAACTGCACTGTCTTGCTTACAGCTCCACCCCACCAAGGAAAACTATACTCAGTGACAGAAGTGTACCAAAAAAGTAGTGGAACTGTGACTCCGGTGGGGGGCGGAAAGCCGCAACGTGCAACACATATTTCAAGGGTGGCAGTCGCTATCAGGTAATACTATCCCCATAAATGATGTCGCCATACATATAGTCGCTGGGAAACAGCATAGGCGACTTTATTTATGGGGATAGTTTATGGGGTAAATGATATGATATGATAGGTTATTTATAACGCTCTTAATACCCAGAGGTTTCTAAGCGCAGACCCAGGGGTTGAACCTGTGTTGCATCGTATCGTCTTGCTTCCAAGGTGAGCACGTTGCTGCTGAGCTATCCTCCCAGAGGGGGTATCCCCCGCTCCCATGGGGTAATATCGCTGCAAAAAAAACGGGCGTCATTCTTGTATGGCAACATTTTTGAGGGGATATTGTCACATGGAACCTTGCAGTCATGCTGGTGGACAGCCAATTGATTTGAAACGGATTTCAGTTTAGCTGTAACTGATATTCGGTGGTAAAATGGAGAAGGGTGCTTTTACTTCACAAAGAAGTTCCAGAATGGTGAACATGGTGCCAAAGAGTAGAGGAGCTGTTAACAGGAAAAAATGAAATTGGCGGAACATCACTCCCGACCGCTCCGGCTCACTTCGAACACTATGTTGTCAAACTAAAAATCAGCAGTTGATTTAAGTAATTTTTTGGAGGGAATGGGACTTGTATTGACATCATGCGTATGTAGATGCATAGCTACATCAAACAATGACTAACATCAGGTGATGTTAACACTGAGTTATATCCAAGGAGAAAGATCAAAGTTATCTGGAGCCGGCCCATGTCAACAGTACCCTCAGCTGGAACTGGGTTTTAGAGTATCCTCAGCCAGACCTGGGTTTTAGACTATCCTCAGCCGGACCTGGGTTTTACACTATCCTCAGCCGGACCTGGGTTTTACACTATCCTCAGCCGGACCTGAGTGTTACACTATCCTCAGCCGGACCTGGGCTTTACACTATGCTCAGCCGGACCTGGGCTTTACACTATCCTCAGCCGGACCTGGGCTTTACACTATCCTCAGCCGGACCTGGGTTTTACACTATCCTCAGCCGGACCTGGGCTTTACACTATGCTCAGCCGGACCTGGGCTTTACACTATCCTCAGCCGGACCTGGGTTTTACACTATCCTCACCCGGACCTGGGCTTTACACTATCCTCACCCCGACCTGGGCTTTACACTATCCTCAGCCGGACCTGGGTTTTACACTATCCTCAGCCGGACCTGGGTTTTACACTTTTTCAGCCGGACCTGGGTTTTACACTATCCTCAGCTGGACCTGAGCTTTACACTATCCTCTGCCGGACCTGGATTTTACACTATCCTCAGACGGACCTGGGTTTTACACTATCTTCAGCTGGACCTGGGTTTTACACTAACCTCAGCCGGACCTGAGTTTTACACTATCCTCTGCCGGACCTGGGTTTTACACTATCCTCAGCCGGACCTGAGTTTTACACTATCCTCAGCCGGACCTGGGCTTTACACTATGCTCAGCCGGACCTGGGCTTTACACTATCCTCAGCCGGACCTGGGTTTTACACTATGCTCAGCCGGACCTGGGCTTTACACTATCCTCAGCCGGACATGGGTTTTACACTATCCTCAGCCGGACCTGGGTTTTACACTTTTTCAGCCGGACCTGGGTTTTACACTAACCTCAGCCGGACCTGAGTTTTACACTATCCTCTGCCGGACCTGGGTTTTACACTATCCTCAGCCGGACCTGAGTTTTACACTATCCTCAGCCGGACCTGGGCTTTACACTATGCTCAGCCGGACCTGGGCTTTACACTATCCTCAGCCGGACCTGGGTTTTACACTATCCTCAGCCGGACCTGGGCTTTACACTATGCTCAGCCGGACCTGGGCTTTACACTATCCTCAGCCAGACCTGGGTTTTACACTATCCTCAGCCGGACCTGGGCTTTACACTATCCTCACCGGGACCTGGGCTTTACACTATCCTCAGCCGGACCTGGGTTTTACACTATCCTCAGCCGGACCTGGGTTTTACACTTTTTCAGCCGGACCTGGGTTTTACACTAACCTCAGCTGGACCTGAGTTTTACACTATCCTCTGCTGGACCTGGATTTTACACTATCCTCAGCCGGACCTGGGTTTTACACTATCCTCAGCTGGACCTGGGTTTTACACTAACCTCAGCTGGACCTGAGTTTTACACTATCCTCTGCCGGACCTGGGTTTTACACTATCCTCAGCCGGACCTGGATTTTACACTATTCACAGCCGGACCTGGGTTTTACACTTTTTCAGCCGGACCTGGGTTTTACACTAACCTCTGCCAGACCTGAGGTTTACACTATCCTCAGCCGGACCTGGGCATTACACTATCCTCAGCCGGACCTGGGTTTTACACTACCCTCAGCCGGACCTGAGTTTTACACTATCCTCTGCCGGACCTGGATATTACACTATCCTTAGCCGGACCTGGGTTTTACACTTTTTCAGCCGGACCTGGGTTTTACACTAACCTCTGCTGGACCTGGGTTTTACACTATCCAATGCAAGACCTGAGTTTTACACTATCCAATGCCAGACCTGAGTTTTACACTATCCTCAGCTGGACCTGGGATTTACACTATCCTCAGCCGGACCTGGGATTTACACTATCCTCAGCCGGACCTGGGTTTTACATTATGCTCAGCCGGACCTGGGATTTACACTATGCTCAGCCGGACCTGGGATTTACACTATGCTCAGCCGGACCTGGTCTTTACACTATCCTCAGCCGGACCTGGTCTTTACACTATCCTCAGCCGGACCTGGGTTTTACGCTATCCTCAGCCGGACCTGGGTTTTACGCTAACCTCAGCCGGACCTGAGTTTTACACCATCCTCAGCCGGACCTGGGCTTTACACCATCCTCAGCCGGACCTGGATTTTACACTATCCTCAGCCGGACCTGGGTTTTACACTATCCTCAGCCGGACCTGGGCTTTACACTATCCTCAGCCGGACCTGGGCTTTACACTATCCTCAGCCGGACCTGAGTTTTACGCTATCTTCAGCCGGACCTGGGCTTTACACTATGCTCAGCCGGACCTGGGCTTTACACTATCCTCAGCCGGACCTGGGTTTTACACTATCCTCAGCCGGACCTGGGTTTTACACTATCCTCAGCCGGACCTGGGTTTGACACTATCCTCAGCCGGACCTGGGTTTGACACTATCCTCATCCGGACCTGGGTTTTACACTATCCTCAGCCGGACCTGGGTTTTACACTATCCTCAGCCGGACCTGGGCTTTACACTATCCTCAGCCGGACCTGGGTTTTACACTATCCTCAGCCGGACCTGGGCTTTACACTATCCTCAGCCGTACCTGGGTTTTACACTATCCTCAGCCGGACCTGGGCTTTACACTATCCTCAGCCGGACCTGGGTTTTACACTATCCTCAGCCGGACCTGGGATTTACACTATCCTCAGCCGGACCTGGGCTTTACACTATGCTCAGCCGGACCTGGGTTTTACACTATCCTCAGCCGGACCTGGGTTTTACACCAACCTCAGCCGGACCTGAGTTTTACACTATCCTCAGCCGGACCTGGGCTTTAGACCATCCTCAGCCAGACCTGGATTTTACACCATCCTCAGCCGGACCTGGGTTTTACACTATCCTCAGCCGGACCTGGGCTTTACACTATCCTCAGCCGGACCTGGGTTTTACACTATCCTCAGCCGGACCTGGGTTTTACACTATCCTCAGCCGGACCTGGGCTTTACACTATGCTCAGCCGGACCTGGGCTTTACACTATCCTCAGCCGGACCTGGGTTTTACACTTTTTCAGCCGGACCTGGGTTTTACACTAACCTCAGCTGGACCTGAGTTTTACACTATCCTCTGCCGGACCTGGATTTTACACTATCCTCAGCCGGACCTGGGTTTTACACTATCCTCAGCTGGACCTGGGTTTTACACTAACCTCAGCCAGACCTGAGTTTTACACTATCCTCTGCCGGACCTGGGTTTTACACTATCCTCAGCCGGACCTGGATTTTACACTATTCACAGCCGGACCTGGGTTTTACACTTTTTTAGCCGGACCTGGGTTTTACACTAACCTCTGCCGGACCTGAGTTTTACACTATCCTCAGCCGGACCTGGGCTTTACACTATCCTCAGCCGGACCTGGGTTTTACACTAACCTCAGCCGGACCTGAGTTTTACACTATCCTCTGCCGGACCTGGGTTTTACACTATCCTCTGCCGGACCTGGATATTACACTATCCTCAGCCGGACCTGGGTTTTACACTTTTTCAGCCGGACCTGGGTTTTACACTAACCTCTGCTGGACCTGGGTTTTACACTATCCAATGCCAGACCTGAGTTTTACACTATCCTCAGCCGGACCTGGGCTTTACACTATCCTCAGCCGGACCTGGGATTTACACTATCCTCAGCCGGACCTGGGTTTTACACTATCCTCAGCCGGACCTGGGTTTTACACTATCCTCAGCCGGACCTGGGCTTTACATTATGCTCAGCAGGACCTGGGATTTACACTATGCTCAGCCGGACCTGGGATTTACACTATGCTCAGCCGGACCTGGTGTTTACACTATCCTCAGCCGGACCTGGGTTTTACACTATCCTCAGCCGGACCTGGGTTTTACACTAACCTCAGCCGGACCTGAGTTTTACACCATCCTCAGCCGGACCTGGGCTTTACACCATCCTCAGCCGGACCTGGATTTTACACTATCCTCAGCCGGACCTGGGTTTTACACTATACTCAGCCGGACCTGGGCTTTACACCATCCTCAGCCAGACCTGGGCTTTACACTATCCTCAGCCGGACCTGAGTTTTACACTATCCTCAGCCGGACCTGGGCTTTACACTATGCTCAGCCGGACCTGGGCTTTACACTATCCTCAGCCGGACCTGGGTTTTAAACTATCCTCAGCCGGACCTGGGCTTCACACTATCCTCAGCCGGACCTGGGTTTGACACTATCCTCATCCGGACCTGGATTTTACACTATCCTCAGCCGGACCTGGGCTTTATACTATCCTCACCCGGACCTGGGCTTTACACTATCCTCAGCCGGACCTGGGTTTTACACTTTTTCAGCCGTACCTGGGTTTTACACTAACCTCAGCTGGACCTGAGTTTTACACTATCCTCTGCCGGACCTGGATTTTACACTATCCTCAGCCGGACCTGGGTTTTACACTATCCTCAGCTGGACCTGGGTTTTACACTAACCTCAGCCGGACCTGAGTTTTACACTATCCTCAGCCGGACCTGGGCTTTACACTATCCTCAGCCGGACCTGGGTTTTACACTAACCTCAGCCGGACCTGAGTTTTACACTATCCTCTGCCGGACCTGGGTTTTACACTATCCTCTGCCGGACCTGGATATTACACTATCCTCAGCCGGACCTGGGTTTTACACTTTTTCAGCCGGACCTGGGTTTTACACTAACCTCTGCTGGACCTGGGTTTTACACTATCCAATGCCAGACCTGAGTTTTACACTATCCTCAGCCGGACCTGGGCTTTACACTATCCTCAGCCGGACCTGGGATTTACACTATCCTCAGCCGGACCTGGGTTTTACACTATCCTCAGCCGGACCTGGGTTTTACACTATCCTCAGCCGGACCTGGGCTTTACATTATGCTCAGCAGGACCTGGGATTTACACTATGCTCAGCCGGACCTGGGATTTACACTATGCTCAGCCGGACCTGGTGTTTACACTATCCTCAGCCGGACCTGGGTTTTACACTATCCTCAGCCGGACCTGGGTTTTACACCATCCTCAGCCGGACCTGGATTTTACACTATCCTCAGCCGGACCTGGGTTTTACACTATACTCAGCCGGACATGGGCTTTACACCATCCTCAGCCAGACCTGGGCTTTACACTATCCTCAGCCGGACCTGAGTTTTACACTATCCTCAGCCGGACCTGGGCTTTACACTATGCTCAGCCGGACCTGGGCTTTACACTATCCTCAGCCGGACCTGGGTTTTACACTATCCTCAGCCGGACCTGGGCTTTACACTATCCTCAGCCGGACCTGGGTTTGACACTATCCTCATCCGGACCTGGATTTTACACTATCCTCAGCCGGACCTGGGTTTTACACTATCCTCAGCCAGACCTGGGCTTTACACTATCCTCAGCCGGACCTGGGTTTTACACTATCCTCAGCCGGACCTGGGCTTTACACTGTGCTCAACCGGACCTGGGATTTACACTATGCTCAGCCGGACCTGGGCTTTACACTATGCTCAGCCGGACCTGGGTTTTACACTATCCTCAGCCAGACCTGGGTTTTACACTATAATCAGCCGGACCTGGGTTTTGCACCAACCTCAGCCGGACCTGAGTTTTACACCATCCTCAGCCGGACCTGGGCTTTAGACCATCCTCAGCCGGACCTGGATTTTACACCATCCTCAGCCGGACCTGGGTTTTACACTAATCTCAGCCAGACCTGGGCTTTACACTATCCTCAGCCGGACCTGAGTTTTACACTATCCTCAGCCAGACCTGGGCTTTACACTATGCTCAGCCAGACCTGGGCTTTACACTATCCTCAGCCGAACCTGGGCTTTACACTATCCTCATCCGGACCTGGGCTTCACACTATCCTCAGCCGGACCTGGGTTTTACACTATCCTCAGCCGGACCTGGGTTTTACACTTTTTCAGCCGGCCCTGGGTTTTACACTATCCTCAGCCGGACCTGGGTTTTACACTATACTCAGCCGGACATGGGCTTTACACCATCCTCAGCCAGACCTGGGCTTTACACTATCCTCAGCCGGACCTGAGTTTTACACTATCCTCAGCCGGACCTGGGCTTTACACTATGCTCAGCCGGACCTGGGCTTTACACTATCCTCAGCCGGACCTGGGTTTTACACTATCCTCAGCCGGACCTGGGCTTTACACTATCCTCAGCCGGACCTGGGTTTGACACTATCCTCATCCGGACCTGGATTTTACACTATCCTCAGCCGGACCTGGGTTTTACACTATCCTCAGCCAGACCTGGGCTTTACACTATCCTCAGCCGGACCTGGGTTTTACACTATCCTCAGCCGGACCTGGGCTTTACACTGTGCTCAACCGGACCTGGGATTTACACTATGCTCAGCCGGACCTGGGCTTTACACTATGCTCAGCCGGACCTGGGTTTTACACTATCCTCAGCCAGACCTGGGTTTTACACTATAATCAGCCGGACCTGGGTTTTGCACCAACCTCAGCCGGACCTGAGTTTTACACCATCCTCAGCCGGACCTGGGCTTTAGACCATCCTCAGCCGGACCTGGATTTTACACCATCCTCAGCCGGACCTGGGTTTTACACTAATCTCAGCCAGACCTGGGCTTTACACTATCCTCAGCCGGACCTGAGTTTTACACTATCCTCAGCCAGACCTGGGCTTTACACTATGCTCAGCCAGACCTGGGCTTTACACTATCCTCAGCCGAACCTGGGCTTTACACTATCCTCATCCGGACCTGGGCTTCACACTATCCTCAGCCGGACCTGGGTTTTACACTATCCTCAGCCGGACCTGGGTTTTACACTTTTTCAGCCGGCCCTGGGTTTTACACTAACCTCACCTGGACCTGAGTTTTACACTATCCTCTGCCGGACCTGGATTTTACACTATCCTCAGCCGGACCTGGGTTTTACACTATCCTCAGCTGGACCTGGGTTTTACACTAACCTCAGCTGGACCTGAGGTTTACACTATCCTCTGCCGGACCTGGGTTTTACACTATCCTCAGCCGGACCTGGGCTTTACACTATGCTCAGCCGGACCTGTGCGTTACACTATCCTCAGCCGGACCTGGGTTTTACACTATCCTCAGCCGGACCTGGGCTTTACACTATGCTCAGCCGGAACTGGGCTTTACACTATGCTCAGCCGGACCTGGGCTTTACACTATCCTCAGCCGGACCTGGGTTTTACACTATCCTCAGCCGGACCTGGACTTTACACTATCCTCACCCGGACCTGGGCTTTACACTATCCTCACCCGGACCTGGGCTTTACACTATCCTCAGCCGGACCTGGGTTTTACACTTTTTCAGCCGGACCTGGGTTTTACACTAACCTCAGCTGGACCTGAGTTTTACATTATCCTCAGCCGGACCTGGGTTTTACACTATCCTCAGCTGGACCTGGGATTTACACTAACCTCAGCCGGACCTGAGTTTTACACTATCCTCTGCCGGACCTGGATTTTACACTATCCTCAGCCGGACCTGGGTTTTACACTATCCTCAGCTGGACCTGGGTTTTACACTAACCTCAGCCGGACCTGAGTTTTACAGTATCCTCTGCCGGACCTGGGTTTTACACTATCCTCAGCCGGACCTGGGATTTACACTATCCTCAGCCGGACCTGGGTTTTACACTATCCTCAGCCGGACCTGGGTTTTACACTATCCTCAGCCGGACCTGAGCTTTACATTATGCTCAGCAGGACCTGGGATTTACACTATGCTCAGCCGGACCTGGGATTTACACTATGCTCAGCCGGACCTGGTGTTTACACTATCCTCAGCCGGACCTGGGTTTTACACTATCCTCAGCCGGACCTGGGTTTTACACCATCCTCAGCCGGACCTGGATTTTACACTATCCTCAGCCGGACCTGGGTTTTACACTATACTCAGCCGGACATGGGCTTTACACCATCCTCAGCCAGACCTGGGCTTTACACTATCCTCAGCCGGACCTGAGTTTTACACTATCCTCAGCCGGACCTGGGCTTTACACTATGCTCAGCCGGACCTGGGCTTTACACTATCCTCAGCCGGACCTGGGTTTTACACTATCCTCAGCCGGACCTGGGCTTTACACTATCCTCAGCCGGACCTGGGTTTGACACTATCCTCATCCGGACCTGGATTTTACACTATCCTCAGCCGGACCTGGGTTTTACACTATCCTCAGCCAGACCTGGGCTTTACACTATCCTCAGCCGGACCTGGGTTTTACACTATCCTCAGCCGGACCTGGGCTTTACACTGTGCTCAACCGGACCTGGGATTTACACTATGCTCAGCCGGACCTGGGCTTTACACTATGCTCAGCCGGACCTGGGTTTTACACTATCCTCAGCCAGACCTGGGTTTTACACTATACTCAGCCGGACCTGGGTTTTGCACCAACCTCAGCCGGACCTGAGTTTTACACCATCCTCAGCCGGACCTGAGTTTTACACCATCCTCAGCCGGACCTGGGCTTTAGACCATCCTCAGCCGGACCTGGATTTTACACCATCCTCAGCCGGACCTGGGTTTTACACTAATCTCAGCCAGACCTGGGCTTTACACTATCCTCAGCCGGACCTGAGTTTTACACTATCCTCAGCCAGACCTGGCCTTTACACTATGCTCAGCCAGACCTGGGCTTTACACTATCCTCAGCCGAACCTGGGCTTTACACTATCCTCATCCGGACCTGGGCTTCACACTATCCTCAGCCGGACCTGGGTTTTACACTATCCTCAGCCGGACCTGGGTTTTACACTTTTTCAGCCGGCCCTGGGTTTTACACTAACCTCACCTGGACCTGAGTTTTACACTATCCTCTGCCGGACCTGGATTTTACACTATCCTCAGCCGGACCTGGGTTTTACACTATCCTCAGCTGGACCTGGGTTTTACACTAACCTCAGCTGGACCTGAGGTTTACACTATCCTCTGCCGGACCTGGGTTTTACACTATCCTCAGCCGGACCTGGGCTTTACACTATGCTCAGCCGGACCTGTGCGTTACACTATCCTCAGCCGGACCTGGGTTTTACACTATCCTCAGCCGGACCTGGGCTTTACACTATGCTCAGCCGGAACTGGGCTTTACACTATGCTCAGCCGGACCTGGGCTTTACACTATCCTCAGCCGGACCTGGGTTTTACACTATCCTCAGCCGGACCTGGACTTTACACTATCCTCACCCGGACCTGGGCTTTACACTATCCTCACCCGGACCAGGGCTTTACACTATCCTCAGCCGGACCTGGGTTTTACACTTTTTCAGCCGGACCTGGGTTTTACACTAACCTCAGCTGGACCTGAGTTTTACATTATCCTCAGCCGGACCTGGGTTTTACACTATCCTCAGCTGGACCTGGGATTTACACTAACCTCAGCCGGACCTGAGTTTTACACTATCCTCTGCCGGACCTGGATTTTACACTATCCTCAGCCGGACCTGGGTTTTACACTATCCTCAGCTGGACCTGGGTTTTACACTAACCTCAGCCGGACCTGAGTTTTACAGTATCCTCTGCCGGACCTGGGTTTTACACTATCCTCAGCCGGACCTGGATTTTACACTATTCACAGCCGGACCTGGGTTTTACACTTTTTCAGCCGGACCTGGGTTTTACACTAACCTCTGCCGGACCTGAGTTTTACACTATCCTCAGCCGGACCTGGGCTTTACACTATCCTCAGCCGGACCTGGGTTTTACACTAACCTCAGGTGGACCTGAGTTTTACACTATCCTCTGCCGGACCTGGGTTTTACACTATCCTCTGCCGGACCTGGATATTACACTATCCTCAGCCAGACCTGGGTTTTACACTTTTTCAGCCGGACCTGGGTTTTACACTAACCTCTGCTGGACCTGGGTTTTACACTATCCAATGCCAGACCTGAGTTTTACACTATCCTCAGCCGGACCTGGGCTTTACACTATCCTCAGCCGGACCTGGGATTTACACTATCCTCAGCCGGACCTGGGTTTTACACTATCCTCAGCCGGACCTGGGTTTTACACTATCCTCAGCCGGACCTGGGCTTTACATTATGCTCAGCAGGACCTGGGATTTACACTATGCTCAGCCGGACCTGGGATTTACACTATGCTCAGCCGGACCTGGTGTTTACACTATCCTCAGCTGGACCTGGGTTTTACACTATCCTCAGCCGGACCTGGGTTTTACACTAACCTCAGCCGGACCTGAGATTTACACCATCCTCAGCCGGACCTGGGCTTTACACCATCCTCAGCCGGACCTGGATTTTACACTATCCTCAGCCGGACCTGGGTTTTACACTATACTCAGCCGGACCTGGGCTTTACACCATCCTCAGCCGGACCTGGGCTTTACACTATCCTCAGCCGGACCAGAGTTTTACCCTATCCTCAGCCGGACCTGGGCTTTACACTATGCTCAGCCGGACCTGGGCTTTACACTATCCTCAGCCGGACCTGGGTTTTACACTATCCTCAGCCGGACCTGGGCTTTACACTATCCTCAGCCGGACCTGGGTTTGACACTATCCTCATCCGGACCTGGATTTTACACTATCCTCAGCCGGACCTGGGTTTTACACTATCCTCAGCCGGACCTGGGCTTTACACTATCCTCAGCTGGACCTGGGTTTTACACTATCCTCAGCCGGACCTGGGCTTTACACTATCCTCAGCCGGACCTGGGTTTTACACTATCCTCAGCCGGACCTGGGCTTTACACTATCCTCAGCCGGACCTGGGTTTTACACTATCCTCAGCCGGACCTGGGTTTTACACTATCCTCAGCCGGACCTGGGCTTTACACTGTGCTCAACCGGACCTGGGATTTACACTATGCTCAGCCGGACTTGGGCTTTACACTATGCTCAGCCGGACCTGGGTTTTACACTATCCTCAGCCGGACCTGGGTTTTACACTATACTCAGCCGGACCTGGGTTTTACACCAACCTCAGCCGGACCTGAGTTTTACACCATCCTCAGCCGGACCTGAGTTTTACACCATCCTCAGCCGGACCTGGGCTTTAGACCATCCTCAGCCGGACCTGGATTTTACACCATCCTCAGCCGGACCTGGGCTTTACACTATCCTCAGCCGGACCTGAGTTTTACACTATCCTCAGCCGGACCTGGGCTTTACACTATGCTCAGCCGGACCTGGGCTTTACACTATCCTCAGCCGGACCTCGGCTTTACACTATCCTCATCCGGACCTGGGTTTTACACTATCCTCAGCCGGACCTGGGCTTTACACTATCCTCAGCCGGACCTGGGTTTTACACTATCCTCAGCCGGACCTGGGCTTTACACTATCCTCAGCCGGACCTGGGTTTTACACTATCCTCAGCTGGACCTCGGTTTTAGGCTTCCATCATGAGGCATTCTGGTATTCCGTTTTTTCAGAGGGAAAATGAAACCACAACAAATACTGTACAAGATTCTAAAATGACATGAGCTACAAAAGGTCAGCATTTGCCACACGTCCCAACCCTGATCTAGGACAACTTGAAAGCGTTATGCGTGTATGTTTTGCAGTTCAGTCATAAAACCTCATTTCACACATGACATAACATTTGACATTATAAATAAACCAACATTCCAACCGTGCAGCCCACCCCAATCACCACACACAAAAATTTCAATAGTACGTAGAATGTGTTAAAACAATATAGCAATCCAAAATCAAGAAAGGGTTCCTACTTTGCAGTCCCCATGACGCCAACATACCAGGCACTCATTTCTAATAAAACAACGCGCCTCTACATCCACTAAACCCTCTAGAAGTTAAAATTGGCAAGAGAGTTATCTTTCTTGCAGCCAGGGGTGTTACGGGCACAGCAACATAAAATGGAGCATTGCTTTCTTCACGTTCGAATCCAGCTGCCACTCCAGCAGGCTCCAGTATGGCCGACCAGAAGCACATGTAATCTAAAGCGAGCTTAGGGGTGGGTCAATATCGTTCCTTATTCTAAAAAAAGGGTCATATTTTCCTCCTCTTCCCTCTTCCCCACACTTGCGCAATCTGAATAACTCGGACCCAGGCTCCAGCATGTCCAGTTGCCCTTGCACTGCCTCTTGGCTCCCCAGCACTTAAGTGTCTGTATATGCAATACTACAGTCCCTTCTCGCTGCACTTATCAGCCAGCCGCTGGCTGCACTTGTGAGTTAACTGCACTTCCCCCTTCGCCTCCCCCCTGGCACTTCTCCCCTTCCATCTTCCCCGCACTTGCACGATCTGAAGGACACAAGGCCTAGTAAGATCGTTATTTTATCCTCCCTTGTTTCCCCCTGCTTGTCTTGTCGCGATTAGAAAAACCTGCGTACAGGCACGTTATAAATGCCACATCATATCATATTGAAATCAGGCGGACGTCATCCCCGTCCTCAGCCTCCTCGACCAAACACAGAGAATCTGCAAGTTGCTGCCCATGCACAGAGTACTACTATAACTCTAGCATTTGGACAACATTGCATGTTGGCGGAAAAGATGCAAGGCTGAAATATGCAGTCGGAAAGCCTGAAAAACTGCACAACCTGCGATCAAGAAACCACACGGCGCAGTGCCGGATTAAACCCTGTGGAGGCCCCTAGACAGTTGAAATGTCAGCCCCCCACCCCGCAAATGATCTCCTAATATGTTTTTAATTTTCTGCACCGCTTTAATGTGCCCGTTGTCGCTGGGCCCCTAAAAGGAATGGGGCCCATAGGCCGGTGCCTACTTGGCCTAATGGTTAATCCGGCACTGTCACGGTGCTATGCGAGCTGGACAAGAGGAGGGGCTGGGTGGGAGTAGAAGGGGTCGAGGGAAAATGCAAGACAGATTTGTAGTTGTTTTGCTGTGCGCAGGTCGGATGTACGCGGGTTCTGCGTGCAGGTGAATTTCTGGGTGGTTTGTTTCAAATGCGCTTGAGGTACCTGTATCCAGAGGCTGCGCAGTTTCTAGGACGAATCTCTAGAACGTGCACCCGTAACTTCCACACATCACTCCCAAACGACACCCCCAATTATCGTAACTCCGCCCAACGTCTGTGGCAGGGATGGGATCTCTACCAAGCTGGCTGTGTTGGTCGGGCCAGGTCCAGAGGGGGCCCTGGTGGAATCTGGGCCGGAAGACGGCAGATTGAACGACTGGCGCATAGTCTCCACAGAGGAGGAGAGGGCCGCCAGAGTGCTCGACACATGTAGGAACGCTCTGACCATGGCCCCTCCCAGCTGTGCCACGTTGCCACGCAGCTCTTCGTGATGGTGTGTGTGGTCCCCCCAGGAAGCATGCACGTCATCACGAATGACACGCTTGCGCAACGCGACACCAATCAGGACGGACCCCATACGGTCATGGGACTCCTTGTCCGCAGGTAGTGGAGTGCCAGATGATGTGGGCCTCCCCCCTACCTGCGGACGGGCCTTGGACGGGGCATCCCTGCTGATGCATGGTGGTGCAGTCACAGGGTCAGGGACAGCGACATGCACAGGCCCCTCCGCTGTGACCTGTGCTGCCTCCTGGCCCTGGACTGCACCACTTGCACCAGTGGTACTACCCCCACCAGACCCCATGTGCGGCTCAGTAGCGGCTTCCTCCTCCTCTGTGGAGACCACCAACCTGGATGTCTCCGCATCATCTTCCGCCATTGCAAGCCCCTGTGGGGGCTCACCCGGTCCTTCCGCTACAGCCGAAGTGGCAGACGCGGCACCAGTCCCCTCTCTCCCGGATGATGGCAATTCCTGGGAGGGTGTCTGGGCCTTGCGTCGCCGCCTGGTGGAGGCATCCCCGCCGCTTTGCTCCACAGCACCATGTCCGCCCTCTTCTTCACTCGTCGCTGCGTAGAGGGAGACATAGAACACAAGCATCAGGGTACTGTACAATAGTCCCCTAAACAGGAAGCAATAACACATGAGTGGCACTGTGAAATGTCACTTCCATCCTGTCCCTCCACAACACATGGGTCAATGCAGGCAACACTCATGCAGCAACAGGCACGGCGCATGCAATCAACATCAGCATCCATGTACAAGGGCCTCTATTGACATAAAGGTTTGGCTTCAAACTCACATGCATCATGGCTCATACTGATCCCATGCACACACATCACCGGAGGGTCATGCATCAGGGCTCGTACACCACAGGCACAGTGGATACAAGGGTGACTAGACTGCATAAGTGAATCAACACATCGTCACGGACATGTGTCATGCATCCATGGCATTTCAAAGTCACACACACGCTTCTCAGACACACAGACATGTACACCATACATGTACATGAGAGCAGCACCCATCTCTCACCCCCCATCCATGTCCAAGAACAGAGACAGGCATGCATTCATGTGTGCATTCTGCATGCTGCTAGCCCATGTTGCATTGGAACACATGCACCATCCATGTGGTTCACGCATTACTGGTCTCACATGGATTACCATGATGTCCCTGCACACACACATCCATACATGGCCTATGTAACACATACAGGCAAGTAGCTGACTACCAGCACACTGCAACATGCCCTGTTTGACACAGCAATGCATGGCCACATACTGCTCGACTCCAGACGGGTCTTCCTTTGAAGGATCTGGATGTGGAGCGCTGGGTTTATGGGTTCCAGGACCCTCATCTGGATGTTGGTCAGGCTGACCTGGCACCCCTCTGCATCCTCTCCCTTCAAGAGGCACCGGGCCTTGTTGAGGGTCCTGGACCTGAAGTCCTCCTGACTTGCTTGATGTCGTGGGTTGCCACCCCCTCTGCGTTGATGGCAACCACTACGTCCTCCCAGATCCTCTCCCGTCCTTCCTTGCCAGCACGCAATGGTGTGAAGAGGGCATCATAATGCCCCAGAACTTGCTCCACCAGGATACCAACATCCTTGTCACTGAAGCTGGTAGCCCTCTGCCTCTCTGGCTGGGGGTTGCCAGTGGTCTCTGATGGTGTTTGCCCTGACATGGCGACCCCGAGGCAGGTGTGGGTGGGCAACTGGGTCCTGGGGCTGGGCTGTGGAGCGATGGTATCCCAGTCGGGAGTCTTCTGTTCCAGCAGGGGTGGACACAGCAACTGGACCCCTGCAGATGGCTGACGTGCAGGCACCAAATAGCAGGGCATGTGGGCAGCAGGCAGGCAGAAGCAGATGACAGGTGGGAGCGTGCTCGGGGTTCTGGGGGCAGGAAAATGGCCTTTTGGGCAGGAGCGTGGTCTTACATGTGTTGTTGCGTGGCCAGCTTGATACGGAGTGATTTGGCACGTGAAAAAAGTGCACGTCAGCGTGTAATTCGAGGAAAGGCCCTTAGCGCGTAAGCGTGTCTGTGACGTAACACGCACAGGTGTTTCCCTGGCACGGATTGGGGTCCCACATGGGTTTCCATCACTCTGTGCCTGCTTTTCGTTGAATGCGGTGCGTGTGTTTTCCAGGCGTTGGGGTTCACACGCGATTTTTCACACTGGGGGTGTCCATGTTTGTTGCGTAGCCCTTTTTTTTTAACGGGCATACTATCCCGCGTGTTGATCGCGTATGTATTTTTGGGGCTCCTGGGTGCCACTGCGTACTGCGTGTGTTTTTTTACACGCACGTAGGCAACAGGGGTCGCTTATCTCTTTTTCTTGCTTTTCAGGGATGCCTGTGCGTTGCGTGACACGTCATTTGTCCTAGGGGGGCAGTGAATGGGACATTCATCGTAGCTGTATATACGTGTTTTTTGTTTGCGCACACTTTTGTAATGCACAGGGACGCTGCCGCCTGCCTTCGTGTGGCGGACGTGTTTAGGCCTGTGTGTGTCTTTGGCCATGCACGGGTTTGCCCTATTCGATTCCATGAATAGTGTGGTTCGTCTGCGTGTGGGCGTTCCGTGTACTTCCCAGCAGTACATACCCAGTTAGGCCCTTATTTTCACACGTTGTTCCCCATTCCGCGAGTTACGCCCCGTGTTCCACCACCTTTTTGGTGTGTGCGCTAATGTTGTGCGCTTTTGCTGTGCGCCTTGCGCACGGCGTTCTGGATGTTGCAATGACGTGTGCGCCTGTGTGCGCAACGCACGGATTTGGCGCACATCCAGTGGTAAACACGCGCAGGGCCTTCCATGAATCGTACGCGTGCTCATGCTTTTTCACGCTTGCGCTAGCTTGTGCCTGCTTGCGCTGCTATTTTTGGCGCACATTTGTTACATGAATCGGCCCCCTAAATGGCTTGCATTTTCTGCAGTGCTCTTTACACGTGCAATCTTCATTTCTGCATAAGGATGTTCACTCGATTCCTTATTTTGTCATCAGTTTCTATATGGTCCATACATCCTTTTCTTCAGTCACTCTTCTCAGTGCCTCATCCTCACATTTAGTGATGTCACCAGCTTCTCTTTCTTTCATCTTCATACTCCTTCAAGAATCTCCTCCAAGAGATTGTCATCTCTACAGGGTACATCAGGTATGGCTTTCTTAATGGGTATCTTTTCACGAACAATCTTCGCTGTATGGTAAAAACTACTGGCGTCAAACATGGTGCAGTTTCAGCCTTCCAACATATAGGTACCAAGGGGGTGGGACCTCCTGCAGAGGCATTTGGCTACTCCTCTACATGTGTGTGCCTGTGTAGAGAATGCAGTGAGAGTGGATGTAAGAGAAGGTGTATGAGTGAGTTACTGGTGAGTGAATGAGTATGAATGTGATAGTATGTTTCAGTGTTCTGGATGGGTACGTGTCTGTGTGGAGAATGCCATGTGAGTGGATGCGAGAGAAGGTGTATGGGTCAGTGAGTGGTGGGTGAATGAGTTGGAATGTGATGGTGTGTGTTTGAATGTTCTGGGTGGGTGGGTGCTTTCCTGTGTGGAGAATTCAGCACAAATGGACATGAGAGCTTTATGGGTGAGTGAATGAGTAGGAAGGTGTGTGTGTGTGTGTAAATGTTTTTGGTTTGCATGTTTTACTGGTATTTTCCGGGCAAGGCCAAGTTCATGTGGCTTCAAGTTCTGGCTAGACTGGCAGTTTGGGACAGGTGGTCCAGACATTGCTTACTGTGGCATGACATTTATTACTCAGCAACTTTGATAAAGCAAGCATGATAAGTAGCATAACCTCACTAGAGTGACATTTTGGTGTAGCGGTCTGCACAATTCTTACTGTGGAATTTCTTTTCATTAACTGAGAATCTATGGTGAAGGATGATAAGCGTTTTTATGGGTCTAGACTGGCTTACATTGGATCCAGTTTGGACATGTTTTTTTATTGTGACATGTAACTTTTAATGGCAAAACCAATGGGAGTATTTTCTTACGTAGGATTACTGCCATATATTGGCAGATACTATAAAAAAAATCTCAAAGCGAACATGAGTATGTTCTTATATGGGAATGTTACCATATGTTGGTGGAGTCAGAATGGAAATGTATGGGCACAGCCAGCATAACAATGTTTTTTATACTGGCATATATTGAATGGACCGGCATGACAATGTTGGTGACATGCCTCTATTGGACTTTTTTTTCCATGAGTTGCCCTACACCCTACAAAACCGATTGCAAACTGTCTGGCCTTCTACCCAAAGTTTCACAGAAATTGTGCTGTCTAAAGGACCATTTTAACCCATCATTCAAAACATTTTCTAATGGGAGGGGGAAGAATCCCCCTGTTCCTCCTCAAACCCATTTTCGTTAATTCGGGCACCCTTACTTTGCTCAGTTGCAATCGCATATGTGTTTCAAATATGAACACCCTCCAATAAAACAACTCACCAGCCACCAACAGTGGCTGCTATATTTGGGAACTGAGCACTGCCCCCTTCTTTCTATGCTAGGTGAAACATTTAAGCTTTGACCTCTTTCACTTGGAGCAGTGCATGCCCCTGCAGCGGCATAATCATCATGGATATTGTGCACATGTGGTGGCTTGGGTCGGCCCGGGTGTGGCGTGCCCTGTGCTTTGTTAAGGAGTTGGGGGGGCTCAGCCTGACTCACAGGGGGGGCCCAAAGTATGTGCTATGCCACTGATGAGGCTCTCCTCACCTTGAATGCATTCAAGTGTGATGTGAAAGGTTGAGAGAGGTCGCAAACTCGGCCAGGACCCTGCAATGGTGCAACACTGATTAAGAAAATAAGCGTTGGACACAGAATCTCAGAAGTAAGAGATCCATGGAGTGACCACCACTCCCACTCAAACTCCTTCTTGGAAAGGGCTTTGTGGAAGCTTCATTCACGGTCCGGTCCTGGGGAGTGGGGGATGTCATTGAATAACACACCTCACACATAGAGCTCTCAAAATCATAGATGCATTGAGCCCCACTCTTGAGGGAAGTGCAGCCTATCCCCTTCCCCACACCTTACCCCATTGCAAAAGATTGCAGAAGAGTCCTGTATCAAAGCCTAGGTCATTACGGTGTTATGTTCCACTCTGGGTTATGATATGATATGATATGGCATTTATAACACACCTGTTCACAAGAGTTTCTAGGCGCAAAGTGTTTCTGTGGTGGCCAACATGTGGTTCCCTTTCACGTAACTTAAAGATAAACGCACATAGAGAAAGATCGCCTCAGCTTACACACGCACAATAGGTTTCTTCTATCTTAGTGGTGGCTGACTCATAGATACATTTATAACTAGGGAATGTTGGTGATACTAAATCCTGGTCAATAATTTAATTTTCAGTCTTTGCTCATGCAGTATTTTGCACCTGGCTAAACAGACAGCGCACGCCTCCCCAGGACAGTGCTTTTTTGGCTTGTTTAACACATCCATGCCACAGATAAGTACTTCTGTTTCCATTAATCTGCAGATGTTTCATACACTGGCTTTAGCCTTCCTTAGAGATTTCCATTACCCTGTTACAAGTACTGCATTATGTATGTTTTCTATATAGGCTCCAAGTCGAATCTGAAAAATGACATTCCCCATATCTGCGATCGTGGACAAATCTCGCCTCCATCTATGCCTCGGTTCCTATATTTGTTGAAATGAGAGCGTCTGGAAACATGGGTCTTAGACGCAGCTGAAGGTTGTGTGCCATCACTTACCGTAATGTCACCTGTGGGTGGGGTCAAATGACATCACGTCCTGTGATGTGATCAGAGGTCAAGGGCTGTGTAATGTCTCTTCAGCTACCCCTGGTATTTTGGTGAAAAGATGTCCCTGGAATCACAGTGGTCTCCTTTGAGGATTTGGAGGAGTTTCTGGCAGCTTTAAGTCTGCATACATCAATTCCTTTTTTTTGAGGAAATACCTCCATGCATGTGTTGCAGGTATTTTCTCCTATTTCCCTCCAAACTCAGAATTTGGCTGAGTGGTAAGAATGGTCAGCAATTCTGTTACCACCCTTTTTTTACAGCTACCGCCAAACTCTGAATTGTGATCAAAGTCTTTTAAAAAGCAAAGTGTGCAGAGGTTCCGCTGGGAACCTAATCCCTGTGCTCTGATTCTCCCAGCACCCTTTTACCTCCTGGAACGGAGAGTGCTCCTTTTTTATGAGCAGATCTACTCTGCTCTGAGTGGTATATTGCTATCTGTGGTCAGTCATCAAATCGTCAAAAAATGACCTTGAGCCAAATGGGTGGCTCAGAGGTCCACCCACTAACCAGTGGTCGAAGTGTACGAAAAGAAGTAGTGGAACTATGCTCCCTGCTGGCCTGCACCACAACCCCATCACCACGCCCCCTCCCATACAGTACAAGCCCCCAAACACGCGTGCCTGCTGTTTAAGAGAACGTTCAGTGCAGTTCACTGAAAGTACAAGTTTCAACTTCGTCCTACACTTTTAATTGTTTCTTTTTAAAATAAAAGTATAGAAACAGTACAACTTAAATAAAAAAATAGAAAAGCACTGCTCCCAACCGCCTGCGCCCACTTCCGACCACTGCCGCTAACCCTTGTACTAAACACAAACGCACTCTTGCAACAGCAAGCACGCACTTCACAGCACTCGATACCCAAAATGAACAGCAGAGAACAAAGGAAGCGGCAACAGAGCAAAACAAGATCAAACCTGCACTATCCTCCACCCCTTGAGCAAAGGAAATAAAAGCGGAAGTGAGCAAAAACAGGGAACAAGAAAACGGTGTCAAGCAGAGTAGGCTCAGGGAGCAGGGGGAGGGGTAATGAAAATCAGTGCTAGGTCAGAAAAGTAGAGTACACCACCAAGCCGATAGACCAGGAACAAGGCTGCAAGTTCTGGCTCATAAAGCAATAGGATTGCTAAACAGTGTAAGCCCAAAATGCCAGAAAACACCGTAGAGGAAAAACCTCCAGAATTATCAGGCAATAAGAACTAGGGACAAGAGAGGAAGGAAGGAAGGAAGGAAGGAAGGAAGGAAGGAAGGAAGGAAGGAAGGAAGGAAGGAAGGAAGGAAGGAAGGAAGGAAGGAAGGAAGGAAGGAAGGAAGGAAGGAAGGAAGGAAGGAAGGAAGGAAGGAAGGAAGGAAGGAAGGAAGGAAGGAAGGAAGGAAGGAAGGAAGGAAGGAAGGAAGGAAGGAAGGAAGGAAGGAAGGAAGGAAGGAAGGAAGGAAGGAAGGACCACATCACCTATAAAGTGACTAAAAGCTGCAGGAGCATTATTTAATCCTAATAGCATGACAGAATATTTAAAATATTTGAATTTGTTTTCTTTTAAAAGGAGTAATTTATTAATTTCCATAACAGGTACAAGTAAGAATATGACCACTGGACTACTTTTAGTTTTGAGACAAAACAGCATCTTTTACTCGGGCCATCAAATCAGGCAAAACAGCAGTGGATGTCTATTTTTGGCTTTTAAGTGGTTGATGTCTCTATAGTCAATGAAAGGGTGATGATGCCTCTGTCCTTTTGGACACAAAGAATATGGGAGCACCCAGGGGCGTTGCTAGGGGGGGGGCTAAGGGGGCTATAGCCCCTGATCTTTTGGTTGTAGCCCCGGATAGAATCTCAGGAGCTACAGCCAAAAGACTAGCTAACCCCGAGTCCCAACAGTTCTGACATCAGCTTAGCCCCAGGTCTTTTCCAGGCCTAGCAACTCCCCTGGGAGCACCAGAGACTACTAGGTTCCAGCCCTGTTTGTTTACTACCAGGCATTAAGCAATTTGCAATGGTTGCAGCCTGTGGGTGCATTCGTGCGACCGCCCCCAGTTTATCACACAAAGTGGGCGGAAGTGCTTGTAAGTGTTAATTCTTTTTCCATTACAACCACACCCAGGGGCATAGACTTTAAGTTTTTTCCGTTAGGGGTGGGGTGCCGGGGTCCAAAAAAAAAAAAAGAGTTCCATTGTAACATATCAGGACTCTCACTCAACTGGCCTTTCCTGGGGTGCTGGGGTGCCCGCAGAACCCACATACTCTGCGCCCCTGGCCCCACCAATTTTTTAAAAGGAGCTATATAGTTCAGTTTATTACTTATAATGCACTACGTACTCTTAGGCCTCAGAGCGCACACAGAGACACACAAGACACAGCAACACAAAAAGAGTAAGGATGAGAGGTATCCTAAAAAGGAGCCGGCCAATACCTCTATTAAATAAATAGGTCTTAAAGTCCCTTCTTAAACAGCAAAAGGCTATTCTTCAAAGAAGTCCGGGGTGCATTCCATAAGGATGGGGTCCAAACATCAAAGCAGGCTCCTCCAAACCTTTTCAGAGCACAGCGAGGCTGGTGCAAGGTTGCAGCTGCCATGCCATAACTTTAACACCAAGCACTCGACTAGCCTTTTTGTGAATGGCTAATCACTCTTACCCAAACATAGCAAATGCAGGAACTGGGCGGGAAAAGCCCAGACCCTAGACCGGCACCGAGGCACACTGCATTATCAACACACTCACCTCATGTGTTTGCTTGCTACTTCTCCTGCTAAACCTGCAAAATGTATTTATAACTTGTGCTCCAATGTGTATTAATGTACAACATGTAAATGCATAACCCACTTGTACCTTCCCTGTAACTAAGTTTGCCCACAAGTAACAGCGCCGCGATGCCCAAGGGCTGTTTGTGCGCTATACAAATGTAAAAAATCAAAATAAATTAATTAACAGTCTGTAATTCCCGATCTGGGATATTCCGGCCGGGAGACGTACCATCATGTCTGGTTTGAGGGAGCGTCACACAGTATGTTGGCAAGGGAGAGACTGGAAATAGTATTTCAAGAAGAACACAATACAAGAGGATAAGTGTTCTACGTGATATGATCGTGGGAAAAATCTTGTGGCCGAAAAGACCGTTTTTTGTGTGCACTTTGTAACGCAATTATATGCGGGGGGTAGACCCCTTCAGGCCCCCATATTCCTCTTACACTAAATAATTACCCTAACCCACCCCCCACATATATTGCATTCAAAAGTGCAGAAAAACCCTGTCTTTTCGGACACAGGAGTTTTTCCCGTGACCATATCACTGGACACCAGTAGAAGAAGATGGGAAAGATATGGAACAGGTCCATAGCTTCCTACATCGTCCTAATTTGCCTGCAACCCGCTATCCCCATTACCTGGCTCACCAGTAAAATGGTTCCAACAGGCAACCAGACAGCTTTAAAAATGCCCAGGGATTGTGTGCTTGTATAGGAAGGTAAGGAAAGGCATAGGTTTGTTTTTCATCTGGTCACCATGGCTAACAGAAGAGAGCATTGAATAAACACCCACAGAGGAAGTGGCCCAGAAGGATATAGGGCCTCATTCCGAGGTTCACGCTAAGGGGTTAACGGCGCTGGTAAGGCTGCCGGTGCCGTTAACTCCAAACCGCCGCATTACAATGTCCTTTAGCGGGTCCCGCTAAGGGTGGCTGGTTTTACCAGGCGCCCTTAGTGGGAGCCGCTAAATGACCAGGGAGCTAACAACGAGCCTGTTATTAACGGGCCCGTTGTTAGCTCCCTCCCCATTCCGATTGAGCCCTATGGGGGCTCGATTGTGAATGGGGTTGTGTTCCCTGAATGGGGAAATACCAGGTCCTCCAAGGTTGGAATGGCCCGGTATTTCCCCATTCAGGGAACCCGGACCCGGTATGCGGTATGGGGGTAGCCATGGCGCTAATAGCACCATGGCTACCTCCATGCTCGTAATGACCCCCATAGAGACCATGAGGTACATATGCTGGTTGGGGGACCTTTGGGGCTGAGCCAGGGCATGACATGGAGAAGTGTGACACAATGGAACAAGTGTAGGAGATGCCAGTAAGAGGAGCCATACAGTAAGATAGGTGCAGAGGGTACATAGGCCAGAAGGTAGGCCTTGGAGCCGGGTAACAAAATGGGACGGTGCGGCGGGCACCTGGGCCAGCGGTAGGGTAAGAGAGTAAAGCAGTACTTGGGACTGGTGCTAGAGGAATATAGCATGTGAAAGGGCACTGGAGCCTTCTGAGAGAGATAGTGAGTGGTGTAGCTCAAACAAGCGGCCTTGAAGAGTTACGCAGGTCCCTGCCATGCGCATATAGGGGCATAGAGAATGGGTTCCAACAGAATCGAGCTGGCTGCAACTATGTCACAAAACTAACCAAAGGTGTACCCTTCTTCTGGAGACAAAGCTACCTGTCTCTTCCTCTTCCTTAAGCACTGTCCCATAAGCAGTGCTTTAAATGGGCCGGTCCTACCCGGCCCTCAGTACCTGCACTTCTCAATGCCTGAAAGAGAGTGCCAGTACTCAACTATGTTGCAAAGTGAAAATGAAAGCTTTTCATTTCACTTTATTGCCACTTAAAGGACTAAGCTCCTGTAGCCTTTACTGGGGAAAGCAATGACCTCTCCCTCCTCCTCTCTCCACCAACCACCTGCAATGCCCTTAATGTCTCATTCAGGGCCCACGCTGCAGAGCAAAAGGAGAGACAAACATGCATCTACTGTGCTCTCAGCACACTAGGCGCGGAACACTGTTTCACGAAGTGGGCTTCACCTGTTACCATTGGTGTATTTTCATGGAGCAGGGATTGATTTGGAAAGCCTGTGAAATTACTTTTTTAAGATGTTTCTTTGTTATTAGCAGTGTCTATTCCAATATGTAAATGTTTATGTAATTGGAGTTGTGATGGAACGTTTTCGACTGAAAACTAGGACACAGCTCCCATTACCTACCAAATTTCTCATTAAGCAATCAAAGCGAGAAATAATAAAACTCCCTCTTATAAATGCTTAGTTTATAGCTATGATATCTGCTAGTTTGAAACGCAAAAAAAAGGTTTAGTTTAATATAGATATTCAAACTTTCCTAACACAGTGCATAACAACAAACTTCAAGTTTGTGTGAACGGATCTCAGTAACAATGCTTTACCAAAGTGTGTACTCCTTGGCACATAATTAACCTCAATGGGCATTGCCTCCAAACAAAGGGTGTGCCTAAACGGTACATTTGCCCAATGTGCTGAGCTGAAACATCCGGCGCTGAAAGCGCTTTGCCAGAATGTTCGGCTTTGTAGCTTGGTGAGTACCTGCACTTCTTTTTTTCCATTTAAAGCACTGCCCATAAGAGCACTGGCATTGAAGGCTGCATGGCCACCACAGACACAAGTCCTGATGTGCGACTTGTGGCGTCCTATCACCAAAGGGTAAGAAGATGCAGATGTCCAACCTATGCGCGAGGCAGGCAGCTGTCCACACAAGTGCCAGGACATGCACTGCCTTCTGCTGCCAGGCTATTCAACAAAGAATACGCTCCTCGAGGCTCTCTGCCCCTAAAAATACACCTTCAGAGTTTGAGTCGTTCCCTTAAGACAGTCTTTAAACATGTCCGTAGTCTACTTCATCCACTATTGGGACTCTGGATACGAGTCCTTCTGATACGTGCTATGACACAGGACACTGGGCTTACTCTAACTCTGACGTTCCTCATCTCGCAGTTTCTCATTTGCTTGATGATCCTCGTCTCAAGTCAATTACTTAATAACTTGATGCTCATCATCTCGAGTTAATTCCCCAACCACCCGTTACTTCTTCTAAACTATGATTTTTACACTTTAAACCACTGATTGCCCAAAAAAAACATTTATCTAAAGATCCCCAAATAATTAAATCATTTATCAATATTTTTTTTTAAAATACCCCCCTCAAATGACCCTCAAATAAAAATAATTAAATTATTTTTCTAAATTGCCCCCTAAAATGACCCTCAAAAAATAATTAAATTACTTTTCTGAAAGGGCCCCACAAAAATGCCCCCCCCCCAAAAAATTTTTAAATTACTTTTCCAAAAGGGCCCCCCAAAAATGCCCCCCCACCCCCAAAAACAATAACATTTTTTTTTCTATGTACCCGATTGTACTCCCTTTCATGGCTGTTCTGTGGGTTCAGCACAGGGGTAAATAGCCACGGCTTCAAGGGATATCCTCCATCACCTGCAAGCGAATACAAATAGGTGTGTGTCACTCTGAGCTGCCACCTTCAGGATTCACAGTCATGGCCTCAGCTATTTGCTGTCGACATGCACATCTCCCTGTACACATGCACAAATATTATTTAGATGCATTCTATACTGCAATATGGTGTGGTAGTCTGGATGGTGTTGTACAGATGATGCAGGGTGAATTCTTGCATGCTGATTCGAATTTACTGTGGTTGCAGGACAATGTTTTGCCTCCCATTTTGGCTGTGTATACTGAATAGTGCATGGTCACACTTGCCACATTGGCACTGTTGCAATCATGTTTAGTTATGCATTGCTAGACATACCCATGGTGGCCAGATTGTGCGTCTTACATGTTGTCATTGATATACGTAATTGGTCCAATGTGTGCCAGTGATGTGTTATGTTGGGGTTGAGAGGTTCAGGTCAGGAGTGTTTAGCTCTACGTGCATTCTCCTCTCATCGTGCATTCCCACCCAGGTGGAGTATGCATGCCCCCCATTCCCATCCAGGGCGAGTATGCATCCCCCCATTCCCACCCAGGTGCAGTATGCACCCCCCATTCCCACCCAGGTGGAGTATGCATCCCCCCCATTCAAAACCCAGGTGGAGTATGCATCCCCCCCATTCCCACCCAGGTGGAGTATGCATCCCAACACATCACTACCCCGATGCACTGCCATGGGCCAGTCAGGCAACTCACCAAGCAGACAGGCACGTGGTCCAGCATGTCGCTCCATGTAACGCTACGCGGTAGCGTGGAGTTACGCAGCACCATGGCATCATGTGGCGATCTGGGATATCGGGCGCAGCAATGTATGATGATCTTGCTGGAGTCACATACCATCTGCACATTGATGGAGTGGTTTTGCTTGCGATTGCGGTACACCGCCTCTACGGCATGAGGGACTACCAATTCTACATGGGTGCAGTCGAGGGCCCCAACACAATTGGGCATGCCTGCCAGTGCATGGAAGCCTACTTTGGTGTCAGCTATCTCCTGGGCAGTCCGTGGTAGGGATATGTGGGTGCTAGCATGCTTCAGGAGGGCATCCAGCACTTGGTTCAGCATGCGTGAAAATAGTGGTTGTGAAATGCCATGCAGCTGCCCCACTGTGTGCTGGTAGGTGCCTGTGGCCATGAAGTGGAGCACAGACACCACCTTTAGTCGAAGGGGGATGGCGGTGCGTATTTCTATGAGGCTGACAATGTCGTTGTGTATCATGTCCACTATGGTGGTGATGGTGTCCCGGTCCAACCGGTACAAGGTGTGGATCTGCTCAGGGGTTAGATTGAATGGACTGTGTCTGATGCAAGGGATTGGTGGCTGCCTACGAGGTCCTACTGGCTGCACTGGTGGTAATTGCTGGGCCTGTCTCACCCTCCTTCTCCTCCTGCATCTCCTCTGTACTGCCTGTTGATGCTGCTGTAGTTGATGTTGTAGTTGCTGTTGTTGTAGTTGTAGTAGTATAGGCATGTCCTCCAGCCCCATGATTGCAACAGCTAGTGGTATCATTTTGGTGTACGAAGGGGTGTGGTGTGTGGGTGTACTCCTTTTATGCTGGAACACGCTCCATTGACTCCACCTGTGGTGAATGTGTGCACCTGTAGCAGTTTGCTTGATTGCAGATTGCTGTTTACGGGTGATCCGTGATGCATGTATGGCCACCATGGTGCAGGCCCTAATTACCGCCTTCAGGATGGCGGTTATTGCATGCCCGTGTGGGTTGTGATGTCCTCCTATTACCAGCATCCCAGTATTTACTCCTCGAAGGGGCGCGTGTACGCACGCACCCATGCCGGTATGAGGGGGCACGGTACAGGCGGTGGCGGTATTGGCGGGTTGTCGGGTCGTAATGCCCCGGACCTGTTAACGATGCCAGTATTGCCATTCCGCCTTCCTTTTTTCATTACATCCTCGTAATGAGGCCCTAGGTCTCCTCTCCCAGCCCTGCCAGCACATACTTGTGTTCCGAATTCATGATCCTAGAGAGAAAGACTGTTCTCATCTCAGGACTCCTGGATGTGAGGAGAAGGTCCCAACATCCTCTCTGGGATTTTGCACCCCGGGATCAGGAAAGTCAGGCTGGAGACCAAACAGAAACTAATCAGGAACCTCAGGCTGGATTTCAAAAGACATCTTTATTCTTCCAGGTTCTTCCAGGTTACAGCAAGGCAGACAGCAAACAGCAGGAACTCCAACAGATATATACTGAGTTCTGAATTTAGCCCCTTTTTATACATTTTGCAGTTGGCACAGTTTTCTATTTCATGATGCAGTTCACTCTCATTGGTTTAGACACTCAAAGACAAGCCCTTTCCCCTTCCCAGGCTGGTTGACTGAACTGTCACTCACCAGGTACCCATGTCATACCTACGCAAGCAACTCATTACATTTGTGTGAGATATACTTGACCTTTAAAATGAATCCTTTGATGTGTCAAGAGAGAACATTTCTGACATCATCCATGAGAAGATTTTAGCAGACAGCACCATGTCTGCCTGTCACAGGAGTCCAGGTATGAGTGTCAGCTGTGTGCACTGTCTGTGAACCTAACAACTGTTGCTAGCTGACCAGATGTCTGTACTAATTGCTACCTTACCTTGAATCACTACATGACTGCCCTCGGCTCGTCAATATCAACATTGTTGCTAAGAAGTCTAGACTGTATTTTCTCTTCTACTGAAGCTTCAATTAACTGCTATGAGGGAATTATATAATTATTTCTGACATGACTTACAAAGGTCCACCATCTTACTTTTCAGTAACCATTTTACGAATTGCGTGAATATGCCTGGTTATCACAAAATGGTGGTCCAACCTATTTTTGATCAGAACTTAATACCTGCTCAGATTTAAATCTAGATTTTTAGTAACTATGGCAAATGTATGCTATCCAACATGCCCTTCACTACACAAGGCATTCTGACCCTAAAAAATGTATTTTCGCCGTGTAATGTGCTTGTTTGGCTTTTTAAGCACTATAATTCCGATTTTTGAAATACTAGAATCATTAATCAATCTGACAAGCTATCTGTATTCAGTTTGAGAGGGGTGGGGTCTACCACCTATACATTCAGGTTGAGGGGGTGGGGTCTACCCCTATACATAAGAGTATTTCTTGATGTTGCCCGAATAAAGTTTTTTCCTTCCTTAAAAAGATTGAGAATGGGCAACATCGAGAGCAACAACGTGGCTAACAACGAGAGACCACCACGATGCTCAAGGAGCTACTTCTGCATCAAGTGGGCCTATTTGTATGTCATTTATACATGCATCTTGTTTATTGTGATCCTTCTCTCACTTACAATACGTACTGCCTACTATTTGGATCTGAATAAAGCAAGGATCCCTGTGTATCTTCCTATGCAGAAGGAGGGTACAGATATGTCAACTACAAGACTGCCGAGTCCTTGTGTAGTTGTCCCTACTCCAGAGGTACATGTAAAGGCACCATTTTCACTAACAAATGTTCCTATGATTCCCCCATTAAGAAGGGATTATGCTGACATACTTCATGAGATGGTTATAATGAGAAAAAGAAGAGACCTAAAAGAAGTACTAGGGAGGATAATCATGAGTTGAATGATTACCTGGATAGTACAGCACATTTGGGAAATAACATATGGTATCAGCATATGTTTGATGTGGGAAGGAGGACCTCAAAGGAGGAATGCTTTGTATGTGCACTCTTGCCTTATAGTATGGGCAACTCTAAGATTTTTATAGCTATTGAAATAGACTTACAGACAGCACATTGCCTATCACACATTGTGCTCTGCTGGACAAGAGGTCAGTTCATGGGCTGAACAGCCTATCTGAAATGGGCAACTGAATGGACGGATCCAGAGGAAGGTGATTATGTCCAAGAAACAAAGACAAGGCTGAGAGAGCATACCAAAAATCACGTGATCAGTTATGAAAAGCCTGGAGCAAAAGGAGCTGAAATCAGTTGGGAAGTAAACAGAAGACTTGAGAGGCCAGGAAAATCTGCAGTATAAATTTGAAGATGGAAGAATAGAGGCCAAATGCAGATTTGGGGATCAGTGCTTTCACCAGATGGACGGGAAGAAAGTGTGGTTATCTGTAGAACATGGGTCATCTTTGGTTTCTATCAGACAACCATTGACATAGCACAGAATGGATGCCAACCTTTATGGCTGAAACTTGCTAAACTACTGACATGGGTCGAAGGCAAGGGAGGACCCTTGCAGATAGTGCCTTTGGAAAGTGCAAAGCTGTGTTTCAGAAACAATGACACAAGAAATGTTGGAGAGAATAAGAATTGTGGTGGAGTCTTTGATGTACCAGGAATGAAAATTGGAACAGCAGTGATCATGGATCAGTACTGGGCTTGTGGGTCCAGGGTATATATGAAGCTACCCAAGGATTGGGGAGGACGTAGTTCCATAGTAAACATCCATGTTCCAGCATTGGTGATTTCTAAAAGTCATTTGAACATTTATAGCTTTCCAAAAGCAGATGCTCACCTGAGGACAGGAAGAAGAGATCTGTAGAGCTGGTAAATTGAATGAAGAGAGAGAACTCTTTCTCAGCCAAGTCAATAGAGGCTTTTGACTCTATCCCATACGAGTATAGACTATTCAGTCAGACCTCTGTAATATTTACAATAATCTTCATGCCAAGGATCCAGACATATGCAAATACTAAGTGGTTACAGATAACCAGATGGGAGTTGTTGCAGACGATCAGCACTACCATAAAGGGATTCAATGCTATCAAGGAAGAGCTGAGAACTATACGACTGATGACTCTTCAGAATAGATACATCCTAGATATGTTCACAGCTATGGATGGAGGTGATTGTGCCAAAATTGGACAATCCTGTTGCACGTTTATACCTTCTCATCATGACGAGAATGGCACCATGACTGAGGCCATAGAGATGCTGACGAAGCTACACGTCCAAATGGTAGACAAAGTGGAAGATATTGCTGATGACAGTTGGTTTGGATCACTCTTTTCGTGGGTTCCACAATGGATGGCAGACATGTTCAAGTTCCTTGGAGTACTGTTGGTGATGATCATGTTTGGATTCTGTGCAATCAGATTGGCTATTTCACAATGCAAGAAGACTGCAAAGAAAGCCATAGGGGTGAATATCATGATTGATGTTGAAGCAGGATGGAAAACCAAAGAGCTAACAGATGAAGAAATCAGAGATTATGTCAGAGCCAGTATACATGTACCTGAGGGAATGAAATTCCTGTACCCAAAGAACCATAGGAAGTATGTGGGGAGAAGGATCTATTGCAGTCCAAGTGGACAAATGTATGACCTGGAACAAAGATGAGCATGTGAAATCAGCTGGATGCCTGAAAGGAGTAATAAAGATATGGGTCCCAAAAAAGCATTCCTTCAGACAAGGATGTCTAGATGGGAAGGATGATGGGAGAGTGGTCGATGAATCGCCCAGAGGGGGAAGTGTAGAGAAGGAGCCAAGTACCCCCACCTCAAGCATCACTCCCATGTTCCCTATATGTTGGGAACCAGAATGTGAAATATTTGCAGTGCCAGTGAAAATACCAATACCAAGGAGAATCCTGGAAGCAAGGTTCCCATTGAGAAAACCATACCAGCATACACAACAGTATGATGGTAATTTGAAGGAAATACCAGAAGAAGTGTGAAAAGTTAGCAGATTGGTAATGTCACACAAAGCAAGACTGACGCACCGAGAAGAGATGCAGAGACAAGAGAACATAGATATTCTATAGGCGTCAAAGAAAGTATCAAAGATAAGTAACATTTCAGGTTCGAAATGAAGATGCTTATGCTACAGAAATGATGAAGGTATCAAGTCACTTTACACGTGTACAATTGCAAAGAAATGCAAGTAGACAAAGTATTCTTAAGGCTAGCTATGTAGTGAACAGATTCCGGCATGCGCCAACGTATATATATATATTTATATATATATAGGAATGAGTGAACCATGGACGATTCCACTACGCAATATAGCAGAGCTGGATCAGAAAAGGAAGGTTTTTCCAGTGTGTCACAGTTAAAAAGCAATTGAATTACAGGTTTGAATCTAAGAAGGTTGGGGCTGGACCAGCCCCAAGAAGCCATGGTTGCTTCAGGCTGGAATGACTGGACATTAGCTACAAACGTGTGAAAGAACAAACTCCTATTCAGAAGACGTGCACGAAAACAAAGAAGACATCAAAGGTTCATTAAATAATAGTATTTTAAATACACCAAGAGCTCCAAACCATGGTCTTCAGTCACGTGGATGGGTGAAAATGGACAATCGTGAAAAACCACACCTACGCAAGGAGACAGAGCATGTCTCTATTCCCTTGTATTCTCAGAGCAAGGAACATTTCCAAGGCCTAGTTCAAAGCCTTAATTGACGTGCAGACCACAGAGGTGATGATAGATGATATGCTAATTGGTTGGAAGCTATGGTCAAGACCAACGCACCAGCACCTGGAGACCAAACTGCGTGCTGCTGCCGTAGGTGGAAAAGTACTGACAGATGTAAGGGTGCCAACCAATTATAGTGGGCTGCATAATTAAGAGCCCTATAGTTTGTGTAACCAATGGGACGTCATTCAATGATGTTCATAGTGACCTGTTTGAGGAGAGGGCTTAGTTGCCCCACCTGATGTTAAAGACCCTATCGCTCTCTTAGACAATTATGGAACGTATACCTAGATGTTCCCTTAGGCCCAATCACTTTCTCCAATAGGTTTTTGTAGGTTGCCATGTAGGATGACATTAGCAACCATGTAGGTTGACGTCAACAATGATGAGTTTTTGCTATAAAAGTAATGTTTTTTTATTAAATGCTTTGAGATCATGCTCTGAGACATCCATTGATGTCCTTTGTACTACCTGTGTTAGATAATTGACATTGAACGTTGCCAACTTCCTGAGTTAGACTGATTATTGATGTTTGAGTATCTTCTGCATCCCCATCCATCTGAAAGTATTGCTACCTCGTCTTAAAGGGTTGGGTCAGTAATCCCATTTCAATCTGATGATGACGTAAAGAATTGGGCGAGTTTTCATATGCTGAATAAAGATTGCACATGCGAAGAGCACTGCAGAAAATGCAAGCAATTTTATAACTGTAAAGATGCAGCAACGCAAGTAGATTAAGTCATCTTAAAGGCTGGTTATATGTAGTGAATAGACTGCAGGTGGTGCCGCCATTATATAGAATTCTGGACATCGGTGTCACATATCTAGTAAGCTAAGACCCGTGAAGAAAGAAGGATCAGAGGGCTGTGTCGCAGCAAGAAAATAGCTGAAAATCGAGGAAAAGCCTGGAATAGCTGTCTGGCCTGGTGTCAAAGGATGGAGCAGCCAAGAACTGGTTATCTATCCTTGAAGAACAGTGAACGTGAGAAACTGAATCAGCCCTTGGTAAGGTGCAAGAAAGAACACTATGAGTGCCAAGTTTATTAATTCAAGACAATTAAATGCTGCAAAACAGGCTGAAGTACGGTCTCCTGTCACGTGAATCAAGAATGGAAATTGAAGTTGGGCGTTCCAACCAGAACTGCGATAAAAGTGTGCCTATACTCCCTTTTATTCTCAGGAGCAGTGACACTATGCAAGGACAAGTTCAAACACAATCTGAATGGCAGAAGGCATGAGCGATGAGAGATGTTGGGCTAATTGGGTGGGGAGAAACAGTAAAGTCCACCTGCTGCCAGCTGGGGTACCAGCTTACGTGCTGCTAGTGAGTTGAATGTTCTAGAAGGGTACAAGCGTGCCAACCAATTGAAGAAGGCCGTATAATGAAGGGCCTTATAGTTTGATAGCCAATGGTGTGCCATGTATCTAGTAAATAATGAAGATGACTTGCATTAGTGGCGGACATATGTTGTCCACCTGACTGTAGAGACCAAATCACAACCGAATCCCTTAAAGAAAGTATACTTAGATGTTGCCCTTGAGCCTATCACAATCTCCCGTGGGTTTTTCTTAGTTTGCCACGTAGTATGACAGATTTATGCTGAATTTTTGTTAAAGAAATGTGTTTTATTTGCAAAATGATATGATTGAGAGCACGATCGAACGTCAGTTGATGTCTGTTGTACCTCCCTATTTTAGACAATTGAAAATAAAACAGTCGGAGGAGACATTTTGCCAACTTCCTGAGTCTGCCTTCTTATTTGGTGTAAGAGTTATTCTGCATCCCCATCCTTGTATGATGGTTTACTGATTAAAAGGGCCCTTCTTGGGTTCACGTGGTAGCGTTGTCCGATGGTTTCCCGGAAGACCCATCAACCTGTTGACTTCAGAGCTTTGGACAATCTTACATACTTTGCCTTCTAGCCAGAAGATCGCAGGGTTTCCTGTGGACAAGGGGCGATTAGAAAACTTGCAAGTAGAATCGAGACAGTGGGCAGGATCCCTCTTTGACGAAATCCCTACCTGGTTTCCACAGTCGCTTTGCGGACGGAAGGCAAAAGTGGTCGATTGGAGGCGGATACGATACCGAAGGCTTCGAGCCAAATTATCAGGATTAGTCAGGCGAGTACAAATGCAGCGAATATGGCAAGGGAAATGTGCACCCAGGAACAACGACTCATGTATGCTAGAACCCAGGAGTGCAAATAGAGTGTGACATCAAAACCAATATATGAAAAGGGATGTGGGGTAAGCACCTGACCGCGAGGAAAGTCGGCAAGCGCCTTACCCCCAATTGCTGTTACAGGTACTGACAGCGCTAAACCCACGTGGAGGGCAAGCAATGACAGGATCTGTGTACTAACACTCTTGATGGTATTAAATAAGGGAACTTAAGAACTGTACTCACGAGGACGAGAATAAACCTCTTGAATGTCAGCTAGCCCACGAATCCTGTTGATGAAACTGGGACCCCGAAAGGCTAGAACAGCAATGGAAGGAAAACTAAATACCTAAGTTGGAATAGTGATTACAAACTAGTGAGGAAAACATAAGCATTCACACAGGAGCTAGCTACAACCGCACACCACACCTAATAATCAAAGGGAAAATAAATGCAGAAGTGCAATGGAAAACATGGAATGGATCCCACTAGAAAGTAAGGATCAGGAGCAGGGAAAAACGAAATAACCTATGCAAACTTCTCCCTACCCCTCCAAGGAAAAGACAGGAAGCTAAACTAAGAGGAAGGCTAAGGCAAACGGGGTTACAGCAGCAAAGGACAGAGTCAAAGAAATATAGAACACAGACAAACTGGGCTGCATCTAAAAGGGGAAAGCACTGAGAAATGCTGCCTGCAAACAGAGGAAGACAAAAAGGGAATCAAGGGAGCAGAAATCAATTAGCGCATGAATCCGAAATTCAGGGCGGAGGAAACAAGAAAACAGGAACTAGGAACTAGGTACAAAGGCAAGGAACAAGGAACAAGGGACTAGTCAAAACAGGAACACTGCAAACGATGACCAGCGCTGGACTGAAGTAAGACTGAGGCTTTTAAAGCTGCTTAACGAGCACTCGCCTCGGGTGTGCTGATTTCTGCACCTGCCGCCACAGCTGTTACCTATCCTCCACCCAACCTTGTCCTGCAAGGGTGGAGGTGGAGCAGTGGGCCAGGCATTCTGGGAAGCATAGTCATTTGGTTAAAGAAGCATGCTGGCTGCCAAAAACCTGGAATGGATCCGGAAGGGAAGTAGCTTGGAAAATAGGGATTTAGCGCTCCCAATTCATCACAGCACTGTAGCATAAAGTTCGGAGGAAAAATCCAATAGGGAATAAACCCCAAATCATGCCCCCAAGTGGTGGGAACGGGAGCGAAGGGAGCGAGTCGTGACAGTATACCCCCTCCTACGGCCGTCTTCGGGTGCCCGCCACCCGCACGAGACATCTTCTTTCCATGATGGGAGTGCTTTTTCTTTGGAGGTGGTACTGATGGAAACGGTGGCTTCTGGTGAGGAAGAGACTCATGGTTCGAAGAAAGGCATGAAGGACTTGCAGGACCAGAAGCAGAGTTGGAAGGTCCAGGAAGCTCAGTCACTGGGAGTGGACCCTTATAAGTCTTTGAGGAGGGAGGCAGGCTGGTGCAACATACCTTAGACAATGGTAGAAGCTCTGTTAGCCTTTCTGCCGAGAGTGGACATGCGGGAGGTGAGGAAAGTGCTGGCTTCAGGAAAGGTTTATGTTCAGCCATTAGAGAAGGTGGTGGCTGAGGTAGAGGTTCAGATTTCCTTCTGTCATCCATCTGGGAAAAGGCTTGTGGTTGAAAGTGACTAAGGTTTGACTGCACATGTTCTACGCCTTGGAGACCTGAAAGTCCAATGGGTTGTACAAGGCTGGTACTCCTGGTGACAGTCGTGTAGCCACTTTGTTTCATGTGGGATACAACAGCAGGGACGTTTGGCATACTGATAGGGGTGATAGACGCAGTACTTGGTATTTCAGGCAGACTCGCAGAAGGAGCAATAACAGACACATCTTGAACTGCAGCAGTCATTCCCTTCCTTTGGCTACTAGCACCCGACTGGTGCTTCTTGGCGGAATTCTGTTGCACAAGTCCTGTAGGTAATACGCCGGTCTGCACCACCCCCTGTGCACACCCAGGTGAGTGGTTCTGACTCACCACTTGGTCCAGCTTGATGACTCTGAAGCGGGAGCTGGCAAAAGTCTCAAACTCTGATGCTGCATCTTTAGGAGGCTCTGATGCTAAAGTGAAGCAGTTTGGAGAATCGTCTTGTGGAAAAGGCAGGCATTCTGGTGCTCCTCCTGAAGCAAAAGAAAGGCAAGCTAGACGTTCATCGACTGTAAATGGTTGGGATTCAGGAGGAATCGCTGGAGCAGAAGAAAATACAGCAGGATCTGATGGTGTAGACAGGTATACCTCTGATATTGGCAGCGAGGCTAAGCAGGATACAGGCGTCTCATGAACTGAAGGCAAATACTCAGTATACTCCGGGACTGAAGACATGCACTTTTGATGGACTACCGGAGGCTCTAAAGCTGAAGGATGATCTGCAGGATGAGTCACTGTAGCTGAAGACAGGCAGGCCAGGGGAAACCTTGAGGCTGAAGGCATGCAAGCTGGAGCAATCTCGGTTGCTGGATACAAACATGTCCAGGTCTTTGGGACTGGCTCTTGAGTAAATGGCAGACATGGCAGCGGTTCATTGGTTGAAGACACGTGTGCCAAAGATGACTACAGGGCTGTGGATTGAATCATAGAAGAGTCAATGGTTGTAGGAGGACAGACAGAAGTCTCAGAAGTTGACAGACCCATTGGTGGCTCAGGAATGAAGGGCACCTTTAGGGCAGTAGACTCCTTGGCACCAGTAACCAAAGACTGAGCTGTACCCTTGCAGTCCCTTTCTTTAGTGGGTGACACAGAGTCTCTTTCTTTGTAGAAATCAAAATCAACCAGTGGAATCACCATAGTAAAGTCTCTGTTAATCAGGATTTCGTCTATTGTCCATTCCTCTGTTTTAGCTTCTGAAAGAGGCAGATTATCAATCAACAGTTCAGGAACCGCCTGACGGTTTTTTGGTTCTGTATACTGTGGAATGAGTCCATCAGAACATGAAATCTGTACTGTCTCTGACTGTTCGTATTGATCAGAATTGGCAGAAGGAAGAGTGAACCCAGAGGTAACATCGTTTTCCACATCAGCTTTAACATCTACTTCAGTCTCAGCAGCTGTATCAAGAGCAGGGCCTAAGCCTACTGTAGTGACTGAATCTGTGTATGCCACCATTGTGGATTGTGTTTGGAAATCAGAAGCTTGTATGTGGGCTAGCTCAGAATTATGACAAACTGCTCCACAGGTAATTTTTGGTAAAGGAGTGGCTTGTAAATCTTCAGCTAACTGCAATCCCTGATAAACAGCAGAACAATTGTTAGAAACTGTGCCTAGATTAAGCGCTGTGCTAGACGAAAGACCTTCACTCCCAATAGATCTAACATATCGACAAATATCATGGTTTACCAAAGTCTCTGCACTCAGGGGCTGAACAGTGTTCACTTCCTCCACATCAACAGATAAAGTCTGAGGTGTATTCAGTAAAGAGTGTAAGGTTTTATTCTCCTCTTGTAAAGCAGTGAATTCTTGTCTTAACTCCTCAAGCTTAGCTCTTAGCATGCCCTGCATTAACTGTACATCACTATCAGTAGGCACAGGGGGAAGCATAGTGGCATCAGGGCTGGATCCTGCACTAGCAATCTGGATGTGCACCGATTGTACATTGTCCTCTACTGCTTGCAGGTTCTGTGATTTATAGTTTATCTTACCAACTTGGTCTGTGTTTCCCTTAAACAAACTATTGACATTAGACCTCTTGGCATTAGGGACTACAGTATGTACCTGTGCAACGGAGTATGCTTTAGACTGAGGGTAGAAAACAGAAGTTATGCAAGAAACCCCTCCATTCTTTATGTTTGTATCATGAAACTGTTCTATCTGAGGTGAAGCACAACTGGAATCATGGGGTTCAACAACAGAGGTACTCTCGTATAATAAGTCTAACAGTGTGTTGTTTTCTGCGGCTAAGGCTTGCGCTGACATAGAATCGGGATCAAAACAAAAGATAGAACTAGGATCAGGCAATGTAGGATGTGCCATCCTACGGGAAAAATACTTTGCACGTAAATGCCCATTCGTAACAAGGAGTTCATTTGAGTCAGGACTAGTGATTTGATTGTCACAGGTAAATGTAGGGGAAGCTTTCTGTACAAACTTGTTAGAGGCCTTGCTGCCTTTCTTTCTTAAACTTGCCATATTCAATGGGAATTTTAGGCTGGTCATTCTATCAGGATTAGTCAGGTGAGTACAAATGCAGCGAATATGGCAAGGGAAATGTGCACCCAGGAACAACGACTCATGTATGCTAGAACCCAGGAGTGCAAATAGAGTGTGACATCAAAACCAATATATGAAAAGGGATGTGGGGTAAGCACCTGACCGCGAGGAAAGTCGGCAAGCGCCTTACCCCCAATTGCTGTTACAGGTACTGACAGCGCTAAACCCACGTGGAGGGCAAGCAATGACAGGATCTGTGTACTAACACTCTTGATGGTATTAAATAAGGGAACTTAAGAACTGTACTCACGAGGACGAGAATAAACCTCTTGAATGTCAGCTAGCCCACGAATCCTGTTGATGAAACTGGGACCCCGAAAGGCTAGAACAGCAATGGAAGGAAAACTAAATACCTAAGTTGGAATAGTGATTACAAACTAGTGAGGAAAACATAAGCATTCACACAGGAGCTAGCTACAACCGCACACCACACCTAATAATCAAAGGGAAAATAAATGCAGAAGTGCAATGGAAAACATGGAATGGATCCCACTAGAAAGTAAGGATCAGGAGCAGGGAAAAACGAAATAACCTATGCAAACTTCTCCCTACCCCTCCAAGGAAAAGACAGGAAGCTAAACTAAGAGGAAGGCTAAGGCAAACGGGGTTACAGCAGCAAAGGACAGAGTCAAAGAAATATAGAACACAGACAAACTGGGCTGCATCTAAAAGGGGAAAGCACTGAGAAATGCTGCCTGCAAACAGAGGAAGACAAAAAGGGAATCAAGGGAGCAGAAATCAATTAGCGCATAAATCCGAAATTCAGGGCGGAGGAAACAAGAAAACAGGAACTAGGAACTAGGTACAAAGGCAAGGAACAAGGAACAAGGGACTAGTCAAAACAGGAACACTGCAAACGATGACCAGCGCTGGACTGAAGTAAGACTGAGGCTTTTAAAGCTGCTTAACGAGCACTCGCCTCGGGTGTGCTGATTTCTGCACCTGCCGCCACAGCTGTTACCTATCCTCCACCCAACCTTGTCCTGCAAGGGTGGAGGTGGAGCAGTGGGCCAGGCATTCTGGGAAGCATAGTCATTTGGTTAAAGAAGCATGCTGGCTGCCAAAAACCTGGAATGGATCCGGAAGGGAAGTAGCTTGGAAAATAGGGATTTAGCGCTCCCAATTCATCACAGCACTGTAGCATAAAGTTCGGAGGAAAAATCCAATAGGGAATAAACCCCAAATCATGCCCCCAAGTGGTGGGAACGGGAGCGAAGGGAGCGAGTCGTGACAGTATACCCCCTCCTACGGCCGTCTTCGGGTGCCCGCCACCCGCACGAGACATCTTCTTTCCATGATGGGAGTGCTTTTTCTTTGGAGGTGGTACTGATGGAAACGGTGGCTTCTGGTGAGGAAGAGACTCATGGTTCGAAGAAAGGCATGAAGGACTTGCAGGACCAGAAGCAGAGTTGGAAGGTCCAGGAAGCTCAGTCACTGGGAGTGGACCCTTATAAGTCTTTGAGGAGGGAGGCAGGCTGGTGCAACATGCCTTAGACAATGGTAGAAGCTCTGTTAGCCTTTCTGCCGAGAGTGGACATGCGGGAGGTGAGGAAAGTGCTGGCTTCAGGAAAGGTTTATGTTCAGCCATTAGAGAAGGTGGTGGCTGAGGTAGAGGTTCAGATTTCCTTCTGTCATCCATCTGGGAAAAGGCTTGTGGTTGAAAGTGACTAAGGTTTGACTGCACATGTTCTACGCCTTGGAGACCTGAAAGTCCAATGGGTTGTACAAGGCTGGTACTCCTGGTGACAGTCGTGTAGCCACTTTGTTTCACGTGGGATACAACAGCAGGGACGTTTGGCATACTGATAGGGGTGAAAGACGCAGTACTTGGTATTTCAGGCAGACTCGCAGAAGGAGCAATAACAGACACATCTTGAACTGCAGCAGTCATTCCCTTCCTTTGGCTACTAGCACCCGACTGGTGCTTCTTGGCGGAATTCTGTTGCACAAGTCCTGTAGGTAATACGCCGGTCTGCACCACCCCCTGTGCACACCCAGGTGAGTGGTTCTGACTCACCACTTGGTCCAGCTTGATGACTCTGAAGCGGGAGCTGGCAAAAGTCTCAAACTCTGATGCTGCATCTTTAGGAGGCTCTGATGCTAAAGTGAAGCAGTTTGGAGAATCGTCTTGTGGAAAAGGCAGGCATTCTGGTGCTCCTCCTGAAGCAAAAGAAAGGCAAGCTAGACGTTCATCGGCAATAAATGGTTGGGATTCAGGAGGAATCGCTGGAGCAGAAGAAAATACAGCAGGATCTGATGGTGTAGACAGGTATACCTCTGATATTGGCAGCGAGGCTAAGCAGGATACAGGCGTCTCATGAACTGAAGGCAAATACTCAGTATACTCCGGGACTGAAGACATGCACTTTTGATGGACTACCGGAGGCTCTAAAGCTGAAGGATGATCTGCAGGATGAGTCACTGTAGCTGAAGACAGGCAGGCCAGGGGAAACCTTGAGGCTAAAGGCATGCAAGCTGAAGCAATCTCGGTTGCTGGATACAAACATGTCCAGGTCTTTGGGACTGGCTCTTGAGTAAATGGCAGACATGGCAGCGGTTCATTGGTTGAAGACACGTGTGCCAAAGATGACTGCAGGGCTGTGGATTGAATCATAGAAGAGTCAATGGTTGTAGGAGGACAGACAGAAGTCTCAGAAGTTGACAGACCCATTGGTGGCTCAGGAATGAAGGGCACCTTTAGGGCAGTAGACTCCTTGGCACCAGTAACCAAAGACTGAGCTGTACCCTTGCAGTCCCTTTCTTTAGTGGGTGACACAGAGTCTCTTTCTTTGTAGAAATCAAAATCAACCAGTGGAATCACCATAGTAAAGTCTCTGTTAATCAGGATTTTGTCTATTGTCCATTCCTCTGTTTTAGCTTCTGAAAGAGGCAGATTATCAATCAACAGTTCAGGAACCGCCTGACGGTTTTTTGGTTCTGTATACTGTGGAATGAGTCCATCAGAACATGAAATCTGTACTGTCTCTGACTGTTCGTATTGATCAGAATTGGCAGAAGGAAGAGTGAACCCAGAGGTAACATCGTTTTCCACATCAGCTTTAACATCTACTTAAGTCTCAGCAGCTGTATCAAGAGCAGGGCCTAAGCCTACTGTAGTGACTGAATCTGTGTATGCCACCATTGTGGATTGTGTTTGGAAATCAGAAGCTTGTATGTGGGCTAGCTCAGAATTATGACAAACTGCTCCACAGGTAATTTTTGGTAAAGGAGTGGCTTGTAAATCTTCAGCTAACTGCAATCCCTGATAAACAGCAGAACAATTGTTAGAAACTGTGCCTAGATTAAGCGCTGTGCTAGACGAAAGACCTTCACTCCCAATAGATCTAACATATCGACAAATATCATGGTTTACCAAAGTCTCTGCACTCAGGGGCTGAACAGTGTTCACTTCCTCCACATCAACAGATAAAGTCTGAGGTGTATTCAGTAAAGAGTGTAAGGTTTTATTCTCCTCTTGTAAAGCAGTGAATTCTTGTCTTAACTCCTCAAGCTTAGCTCTTAGCATGCCCTTCATTAACTGTACATCACTATCAGTAGGCACAGGGGGAAGCATAGTGGCATCAGGGCTGGATCCTGCACTAGCAATCTGGATGTGCACCGATTGTACATTGTCCTCTACTGCTTGCAGGTTCTGTGATTTATAGTTTATCTTACCAACTTGGTCTGTGTTTCCCTTAAACAAACTATTGACATTAGACCTCTTGGCATTAGGGACTACAGTATGTACCTGTGCAACGGAGTATGCTTTAGACTGAGGGTAGAAAACAGAAGTTATGCAAGAAACCCCTCCATTCTTTATGTTTGTATCATGAAACTGTTCTATCTGAGGTGAAGCACAACTGGAATCATGGGGTTCAACAACAGAGGTACTCTCGTATAATAAGTTTAACAGTGTGTTGTTTTCTGCGGCTAAGGCTTGCGCTGACATAGAATCGGGATCAAAACAAAAGATAGAACTAGGATCAGGCAATGTAGGATGTGCCATCCTACGGGAAAAATACTTTGCACGTAAATGCCCATTCGTAACAAGGAGTTCATTTGAGTCAGGACTAGTGATTTGATTGTCACAGGTAAATGTAGGGGAAGCTTTCTGTACAAACTTGTTAGAGGCCTTGCTGCCTTTCTTTCTTAAACTTGCCATATTCAATGGGAATTTTAGGCTGGTCATTCTATCAGGATTAGTCAGGTGAGTACAAATGCAGCGAATATGGCAAGGGAAATGTGCACCCAGGAACAACGACTCATGTATGCTAGAACCCAGGAGTGCAAATAGAGTGTGACATCAAAACCAATATATGAAAAGGGATGTGGGGTAAGCACCTGACCGCGAGGAAAGTCGGCAAGCGCCTTACCCCCAATTGCTGTTACAGGTACTGACAGCGCTAAACCCAGGTGGAGGGCAAGCAATGACAGGATCTGTGTACTAACACTCTTGATGATATTAAATAAGGGAACTTAAGAACTGTACTCACGAGGACGAGAATAAACCTCTTGAATGTCAGCTAGCCCACGAATCCTGTTGATGAAACTGGGACCCCGAAAGGCTAGAACAGCAATGGAAGGAAAACTAAATACCTAAGTTGGAATAGTGATTACAAACTAGTGAGGAAAACATAAGCATTCACACAGGAGCTAGCTACAACCGCACACCACACCTAATAATCAAATTGAAAATAAATGCAGAAGTGCAATGGAAAACATGGAATGGATCCCACTAGAAAGTAAGGATCAGGAGCAGGGAAAAACGAAATAACCTATGCAAACTTCTCCCTACCCCTCCAAGGAAAAGACAGGAAGCTAAACTAAGAGGAAGGCTAAGGCAAACGGGGTTACAGCAGCAAAGGACAGAGTCAAAGAAATATAGAACACAGACAAACTGGGCTGCATCTAAAAGGGGAAAGCACTGAGAAATGCTGCCTGCAAACAGAGGAAGACAAAAAGGGAATCAAGGGAGCAGAAATCAATTAGCGCATAAATCCGAAATTCAGGGCGGAGGAAACAAGAAAACAGGAACTAGGAACTAGGTACAAAGGCAAGGAACAAGGAACAAGGAACTAGTCAAAACAGGAACACTGCAAACGATGACCAGCGCTGGACTGAAGTAAGACTGAGGCTTTTAAAGCTGCTTAACGAGCACTCGCCTCGGGTGTGCTGATTTCTGCACCTGCCGCCACAGCTGTTACCTATCCTCCACCCAACCTTGTCCTGCAAGGGTGGAGGTGGAGCAGTGGGCCAGGCATTCTGGGAAGCATAGTCATTTGGTTAAAGAAGCATGCTGGCTGCCAAAAACCTGGAATGGATCCGGAAGGGAAGTAGCTTGGAAAATAGGGATTTAGCGCTCCCAATTCATCACAGCACTGTAGCATAAAGTTCGGAGGAAAAATCCAATAGGGAATAAACCCCAAATCATGCCCCCAAGTGGTGGGAACGGGAGCAAAGGGAGCGAGTCATGACAGTATACCCCCTCCTACGGCCGTCTTCGGGTGCCTGCCACCCGCACGAGACATCTTCTTTCCATGATGGGAGTGCTTTTTCTTTGGAGGTGGTACTGATGGAAACGGTGGCTTCTGGTGAGGAAGAGACTCATGGTTCGAAGAAAGGCATGAAGGACTTGCAGGACCAGAAGCAGAGTTGGAAGGTCCAGGAAGCTCAGTCACTGGGAGTGGACCCTTATAAGTCTTTGAGGAGGGAGGCAGGCTGGTGCAACATGCCTTAGACAATGGTAGAAGCTCTGTTAGCCTTTCTGCTGAGAGTGGACATGCGGGAGGTGAGGAAAGTGCTGGCTTCAGGAAAGGTTTATGTTCAGCCATTAGAGAAGGTGGTGGCTGAGGTAGAGGTTCAGATTTCCTTCTGTCATCCATCTGGGAAAAGGCTTGTGGTTGAAAGTGACTAAGGTTTGACTGCACATGTTCTACGCCTTGGAGACCTGAAAGTCCAATGGGTTGTACAAGGCTGGTACTCCTGGTGACAGTCGTGTAGCCACTTTGTTTCACGTGGGATACAACAGCAGGGACGTTTGGCATACTGATAGGGGTGATAGACGCAGTACTTGGTATTTCAGGCAGACTCGCAGAAGGAGCAATAACAGACACATCTTGAACTGCAGCAGTCATTCCCTTCCTTTGGCTACTAGCACCCGACTGGTGCTTCTTGGCGGAATTCTGTTGCACAAGTCCTGTAGGTAATACGCCGGTCTGCACCACCCCCTGTGCACACCCAGGTGAGTGGTTCTGACTCACCACTTGGTCCAGCTTGATGACTCTGAAGCAGGAGCTGGCAAAAGTCTCAAACTCTGATGCTGCATCTTTAGGAGGCTCTGATGCTAAAGTGAAGCAGTTTGGAGAATCGTCTTGTGGAAAAGGCAGGCATTCTGGTGCTCCTCCTGAAGCAAAAGAAAGGCAAGCTAGACGTTCATCGGCAATAAATGGTTGGGATTCAGGAGGAATCGCTGGAGCAGAAGAAAATACAGCAGGATCTGATGGTGTAGACAGGTATACCTCTGATATTGGCAGCGAGGCTAAGCAGGATACAGGCGTCTCATGAACTGAAGGCAAATACTCAGTATACTCCGGGACTGAAGACATGCACTTTTGATGGACTACCGGAGGCTCTAAAGCTGAAGGATGATCTGCAGGATGAGTCACTGTAGCTGAAGACAGGCAGGCCAGGGGAAACCTTGAGGCTGAAGGCATGCAAGCTGGAGCAATCTCGGTTGCTGGATACAAACATGTCCAGGTCTTTGGGACTGGCTCTTGAGTAAATGGCAGACATGGCAGCGGTTCATTGGTTGAAGACACGTGTGCCAAAGATGACTGCAGGGCTGTGGATTGAATCATAGAAGAGTCAATGGTTGTAGGAGGACAGACAGAAGTCTCAGAAGTTGACAGACCCATTGGTGGCTCAGGAATGAAGGGCACCTTTAGGGCAGTAGACTCCTTGGCACCAGTAACCAAAGACTGAGCTGTACCCTTGCAGTCCCTTTCTTTAGTGGGTGACTAAGAGTCTCTTTCTTTGTAGAAATCAAAATCAACCAGTGGAATCACCATAGTAAAGTCTCTGTTAATCAGGATTTCGTCTATTGTCCATTCCTCTGTTTTAGCTTCTGAAAGAGGCAGATTATCAATCAACAGTTCAGGAACCGCCTGACGGTTTTTTGGTTCTGTATACTGTGGAATGAGTCCATCAGAACATGAAATCTGTACTGTCTCTGACTGTTCGTATTGATCAGAATTGGCAGAAGGAAGAGTGAACCCAGAGGTAACATCGTTTTCCACATCAGCTTTAACATCTACTTCAGTCTCAGCAGCTGTATCAAGAGCAGGGCCTAAGCCTACTGTAGTGACTGAATCTGTGTATGCCACCATTGTGGATTGTGTTTGGAAATCAGAAGCTTGTATGTGGGCTAGCTCAGAATTATGACAAACTGCTCCACAGGTAATTTTTGGTAAAGGAGTGGCTTGTAAATCTTCAGCTAACTGCAATCCCTGATAAACAGCAGAACAATTGTTAGAAACTGTGCCTAGATTAAGCGCTGTGCTAGACGAAAGACCTTCACTCCCAATAGATCTAACATATCGACAAATATCATGGTTTACCAAAGTCTCTGCACTCAGGGGCTGAACAGTGTTCACTTCCTCCACATCAACAGATAAAGTCTGAGGTGTATTCAGTAAAGAGTGTAAGGTTTTATTCTCCTCTTGTAAAGCAGTGAATTCTTGTCTTAACTCCTCAAGCTTAGCTCTTAGCATGCCCTGCATTAACTGTACATCACTATCAGTAGGCACAGGGGGAAGCATAGTGGCATCAGGGCTGGATCCTGCACTAGCAATCTGGATGTGCACCGATTGTACATTGTCCTCTACTGCTTGCAGGTTCTGTGATTTATAGTTTATCTTACCAACTTGGTCTGTGTTTCCCTTAAACAAACTATTGACATTAGACCTCTTGTCATTAGGGACTACAGTATGTACCTGTGCAACGGAGTATGCTTTAGACTGAGGGTAGAAAACAGAAGTTATGCAAGAAACCCCTCCATTCTTTATGTTTGTATCATGAAACTGTTCTATCTGAGGTGAAGCACAACTGGAATCATGGGGTTCAACAACAGAGGTACTCTCGTATAATAAGTCTAACAGTGTGTTGTTTTCTGCGGCTAAGGCTTGCGCTGACATAGAATCGGGATCAAAACAAAAGATAGAACTAGGATCAGGCAATGTAGGATGTGCGATCCTACGGGAAAAATACTTTGCACGTAAATGCCCATTCGTAACAAGGAGTTCATTTGAGTCAGGACTAGTGATTTGATTGTCACAGGTAAATGTAGGGGAAGCTTTCTGTACAAACTTGTTAGAGGCCTTGCTGCCTTTCTTTCTTAAACTTGCCATATTCAATGGGAATTTTAGGCTAGTCATTCTATCAGGATTAGTCAGGCGAGTACAAATGCAGCGAATATGGCAAGGGAAATGTGCACCCAGGAACAACGACTCATGTATGCTAGAACCCAGGAGTGCAAATAGAGTGTGACATCAAAACCAATATATGAAAAGGGATGTGGGGTAAGCACCTGACCGCGAGGAAAGTCGGCAAGCGCCTTACCCCCAATTGCTGTTACAGGTACTGACAGCGCTAAACCCACGTGGAGGGCAAGCAATGACAGGATCTGTGTACTAACACTCTTGATGGTATTAAATAAGGGAACTTAAGAACTGTACTCACGAGGACGAGAATAAACCTCTTGAATGTCAGCTAGCCCACGAATCCTGTTGATGAAACTGGGACCCCGAAAGGCTAGAACAGCAATGGAAGGAAAACTAAATACCTAAGTTGGAATAGTGATTACAAACTAGTGAGGAAAACATAAGCATTCACACAGGAGCTAGCTACAACCGCACACCACACCTAATAATCAAAGGGAAAATAAATGCAGAAGTGCAATGGAAAACATGGAATGGATCCCACTAGAAAGTAAGGATCAGGAGCAGGGAAAAACGAAATAACCTATGCAAACTTCTCCCTCCCCTCCAAGGAAAAGACAGGAAGCTAAACTAAGAGGAAGGCTAAGGCAAACGGGGTTACAGCAGCAAAGGACAGAGTCAAAGAAATATAGAACACAGACAAACTGGGCTGCAGCTAAAAGGGGAAAGCACTGAGAAATGCTGCCTGCAAACAGAGGAAGACAAAAAGGGAACAGAAATCAATTAGCGCATAAATCCGAAATTCAGGGCGGAGGAAACAAGAAAACAGGAACTAGGAACTAGGTACAAAGGCAAGGAACAAGGAACTAGTCAAAACAGGAACACTGCAAACGATGACCAGCGCTGGACTGAAGTAAGACTGAGGCTTTTAAAGCTGCTTAACGAGCACTCACCTCGGGTGTGCTGATTTCTGCACCTGCCGCCACAGCTGTTACCTATCCTCCACCCAACCTTGTCCTGCAAGGGTGGAGGTGGAGCAGTGGGCCAGGCATTCTGGGAAGCATAGTCATTTGGTTAAAGAAGCATGCTGGCTGCCAAAAACCTGGAATGGATCCGGAAGGGAAGTAGCTTGGAAAATAGGGATTTAGCGCTCCCAATTCATCACAGCACTGTAGTATAAAGTTCGGAGGAAAAATCCAATAGGGAATAAACCCCAAATCATGCCCCCAAGTGGTGGGAACGGAAGCGAAGGGAGCGAGTCGTGACACAAATGAGCACATGGTGAGTAGACTAAGGGGAATGGCAAACTGAGGGGATGGGGTTGTGGTCATTTAAAAGGTAACAAAAGTAACAAGAAAAGGTAACAGGCGTTACAGGAGATTTTATTTTATGTATAAAGGGAAATACAGAGATAAAGAAGGCCCGAGAGTCCTAACCAAAGGGGTTTTAGAAGAGATTGTCTCACACTCCAACAGGAGTAAACTAGGGCTAACATGCAGGACAGGTCCACAAAGGGTGACAATCTAAACTCTGTAAATCAGGGTACAATTAGGGGCAGAACCATGGCGTTCCCCAAGGTTCTGTCCTTGGACCCTTTCTCGTTTTGCTCTACACGTCCTTCTTAGCCCCCATCATTTCCTCCTTCAGTGTCTTGCATCATTTCTACGCGGATGATACCCAGCTCTTTCTCACCTTCTCCTCCTTCTCTCCTGACATCCACCAGAAACTATCTTCTTGCCTCTCAGCTATTAAATCTTGGATGTCTTCTCACTTCCTTGCTCTCAATACCAATAAAACTGAAGTCCTTTTCTTCCCTGATTGCACTCTCCCTCTTCCCTCTCCTCCCCCTTTCATTCTCTTTCCCCCTCCCATCTCTTCTTCTCTCCCCACGCACATAACCGTGGTCTTTATCTTGACCCCCACCTCTCCCTTTCTCACAACATCTGTAAAGTTTGATCCTTCCTAACCTTTCACGCTACCAAACTTTTAATCTCCTCCCTCATCTTCTCTAGACTCTTCTACTACTCTACTCTTTTCTTTGGACTCTCTCCTCTCACCCCTCCCCACTTAAATCTATCTACCACTCTGCCATCTGCTCCCTCTGCCTTCTCTCTCCCCATGACTCAATCTCCTCTTCTCTCACCTCTCTAGGTTGGTTCCCATTTCATTCCCAGCTCAAATTCCATTTCCTCTGTCTCGTATTCAAAACCCTTCATGGTCTTGCCTCCCCCTATCTTTCCTCCCTCCTCACTCTCTATACTCCTTCTCGTTCTCTCTGCTCTTCCAATCTCTACCTATTCTCCTCTCCACCTTGTGCCCCTTCTCACTTCCACTATTTCCAACTCCTTGCCCCTTACCACTGGAACCGCCTTCCTCTCTTCATCAGCTCTAATTCTTCCTTTACTTACTTTCGTACCTCCCTAAAATCCTATCTCTTTCATTCACCTCCTTAAACCCTTGCTTCCTCTCTTACTTCTATTAGTACACTCTCCCACACCTCCTTTTCCTTTTCCTACTTCCCTTCCCCCTCTCTCTCTCTCCTTTCTCTCCACTCTCTCCTTCCTTATGTCCTGTATGTCTCTAATCAACTTCTCTTCCTTCTCCCTACTCTCTCTGCCTCCTCTCTTAGTTCTGCTCTCACCTTTCCTCGTACCCACTATCTCTTCTCTCTTCTTGACCCCTCCCTTCTCTTCTTCCCCTTCCATAATGTTAATTGTTTTTGTACTGCTTTCTGGTTTAATTCAATTGTTATGTAATGCTTGCTGTATATTGTTGGTTCCTTTTGTAAAGCGTTTTGGATTAAATCGCTATATAAATTCAATAAAATACAAATACAAAATACAGAAGATGAGAGTGATCACTAAGGTTTTTGTGTAAAGAGTCGACTTGTCTGTCTGTTTATGTATTTATATTGAATCAAGGTGTCGAGGAGCGACACGAACTGTGGTATAAGAATGAAGACGAGGTTAAACAATTATACCATCCACCTAAGGAAGCGATCGATGTCGATCCAGAGGTAGACAGAAGACATTGGGGAGATAAAGGTTTTGAGCAGCGATTGTTAGAGTGCACATATATTTGTTGTTTTTATAAAGGTATTTTGTAAACACAGGTAAGTATTGACAGTCAATTGAGACTTGTCACAAAGGGAGACATTACTCCTCTGATGCATTTATGTAAGACATTGCCAAAGCACTTGCCCAAGCTCAAACAGTACAGTGCGGAATGGGTGAAAGGCACGGCAGACAAGATGTTCATGCCTTGGCCACAAGGGGGATCATTGTCAAAAGCAGTATTGCAACACATGACCACATACTTGCATGCTGCGTACACGGGAAAGAAGTTAGAAAAAAGATTTGCTATTTTAGAGCTTTGGAAAAGGTACCAGGAAGAGAGAGAGGATCTGCAATCTGAAGAGTGAATGCTTAATCAGAGTAAGGAGGAAGCCGTTAAGCCTTCAGCTCCCCTTACCTCGTCGGAAGTAAATGGCGATAGAATGGAAGATGTAGGGTTGTATCCTTTAAAGGAATTGAAAGCGGCGACCGGGTATAGTAATCCGATATATGAACCACCCGCTTATAGCAGTGACGATAGCCCAGAGGAGAGTTTTAAAATCTTACAGGATAAGCGGGAGAAAAGAGAGCGATTGAATATATCGACAGAACGAGAAATTAAGAGATAGAAAGGAGAGAAGGATAAAGCTGACGAGGTAATGCTCGTACAGAACGAATGCATGGGAGGACAGATATTGCTCAAGCTAGATGGGAAAAGCATTGAGGAAGTAAGCCAAAGAGAAGACCAGGACGAACAGGATAAAGGCCTACCTGTCAGTGGCAAAAGAATTTATTTTTAAATGTTTTTATTGGCATTTGTAATCATACATGTGACAGTTGGGCACAGGGTGTGCTTTATATTATCAAGCGTGTATCATGCTTGCCAAAAAGACAACGGATAACGACAAACTGACAAAATAACAACAATAACAACTTTAACTGTCCACTCCCACGGTAGCGTATTGCGGTCCATGTTCTGCATGTTGGCACGGAGCCGGGGCCACCCCTCACTGTGGCTATTTCTGGTCGCAGCTCTGAGAACGTGCTTGGGTTCGCTGGGCAGATCATTACGGTTTTCTTGGGGTTTATGTCGTGTTGGGCTGCTCAGGGGGGTTTGAAGTCTGTCGAGAAAAGCATATCTTTCATGAGGGCTTTCCAGGACTCTAGTGTAGTGTTCACATCATCCCCACCTCTGTTGTTTCCCTCCTCCCAGGCTCTGGTTTCAGCAGTCGTCCATCTTTCCATTTCCCTGATCCAGGGTCCATATCTGGGGCCTGCGGGCGACTTCCAGGCCATCGCTATTGTTCTCTTCACCAGAATGCATGCCATATCCATAAGCTTCACTAGGTGCTTGATTTTGCTGAGACTCGGATGAGTGCCCAAGAGGCACTCCTTAGGTGTCCATTCGTACCTTTCCAGTCCAGCTCTCCTGCAGGTTTGTTCGGCAGCGAGCCAGAGCTTCTGGGATCTGGGGCAAGCCCAGAACATGTGGATCAAATCGGCATGTTCGGAGGAGCACCATGGGCATGTCGAGGGGATTTTGTCATTGAAGGTGGCTATTCTATGCGGGGTCATGTAGGTCCTGTAGAGGACGTTCAGCTGGATCATCCTGAACCTGGCGTTCCGTGACACCTCCTTCGGGTATAGCAGGGCTCTTGCCCATTCTTCCTCCGTGATTTCTGTCCCAATGTCTGTCTCCCACCTCTCTCTCAGGTGCGCTCCTCTGGGGTTCAGTGGCAAAGGAAAAGTAGCATTTCAATTCAGATGAAATTCCAAGGTCCCTTTCACATGAAAAACAGGATTTTTAAACACTGACACAAAACATCTTTCCATGTGTGTTTGCAGTTAAAATGTATAAAATGTAGCCCAGATAACATAAACATTTCAGGGAAAACACATGGTGCATGTTGACCAAAAAGTAATGTATATTATGTCTTGCATGCAGAATGCCAGCAAACATTTGAAAAGAAAAGCCCACTTTGTTTCCAAGAAAAAAAGTCCTTAGGCCCAAAGCAGACCCTGTTTGCTTGCAGTGGGACAAATGTCAGAAAGAACTCCCCCACAGAAAGCCTGGCTTGCATCCCAGTGGTTTACAACAACAATAAAAAGTGGCTTGCCTGAAAGGTATGGAAACCAAGTGTCCTTTAGTCTTGCTATCTCTGCAGGACAGTTTCCTTTGGCAGATGCATGACCAGAATGTAAGAAGGAAGTGTGAAAACTGGAGCTACAATTAAGGATGGCTGAAACTCTAACTTCAAAGAGCAAGCTTCAAACACAAAGAGACAAATAAAACAAACTCTGTTTACAGGCTGGCCCAGTGAGTTCAAATGGCCTGGAGGCCGGGAAGTTGCCATTAATTTTGTCCAACATGAAGATTTACTATTAATTTTAAAAGACTATTATAACTTAAGCCTTTTTCTCAGCAACCATAAGTAGTACTGATTACATCTATGTGTCATTTCTTAAGGTAATTTGCAGGCGATTTTGGTGATATAAAATTCATCCAACTACGAGTCAGGGAACTGTATTGGCTATCTAAAATGGGTTTCTGGCTGATCTGAAAATGTTCCAAATTTGGGAGTTGGTAAATGGGTAGAGGGTGAAATTAGGAATATGGGGAATGAATTGCATGTTCCTAACTGTTATTCTTTTTGTGAACATGGCAGAAATATGCCACACAGCTGTGCAAAATGGTGCGGACCTAGCTGTCGTCTTATTTAACTCCCCATGATTAGCTGAATCAGGAAATATATATATTATGGCAGTTGCAAGTAAAATTATGAAGTTTTGCCACATAACTAGATTTTTGCCAAAATCTGACATGAGAACAAATGAAACTTCCATATGTCTTCTCCATACTCTTAAACCTATCCATAGAGAGAGGCAGGAGTTGGGAGGAGAGGGAAGGGTGACTGTCCAATCCAATTTGCAAGAACTCTTCCAGGGTACTCCCCAAGATTTTAAACTTGGTGGTATCTTTGGTGCTATATTGAGGGGATGCACTATGGGGAAGGGATAGATTTGCTGACATTTACCATCTGACAGTTGCAAGTAAACACTAGAGGAGATTGCTGAGGGTGCATCTGGGTGGAGCAGTCTATTTCAGGGAAGGCCTAAAAGCTGACTGGGTCCTATGGCGTAGAGCTGGCGACCATCCATGAGAGTGGAGTGACCAGACCCATGCCCTATCTTTACAGTGGGTCCTGATATGCAGCTTTCCTGAACTTTAAACAGAGGGTTTCTATGTAAGTAGAACTGAGCCCTGTGAGACCAACATGTGGGGGGGTCTGCTTGCCTTAAATATTTTCCCTTTATAGCAGGCGGATGGGGGACGGGGGAGAGGGTGAACTGTGTATATCCTTAGCCCATGTAACTAAAAAATATGAACTTAATTAATTCCCTTTGGCAGAATACTACGGGGTGAATTTTGTTATAAAATCTAAATTAACAAAGCTCGCTTTCCAGTGTGCGCCAATAAACTATAGCCTATAATTTAATCCTATAATTTAATCATTGTTGTCCTGTCGACCCCGACTTCTTTAAGGAAGAGGGGTATCTTTGTTCTTAGATCAGTGCAATCCTATTTTCCAACTTTCCCCATTACAGGCCTTTCAATGGAGGGGGGTCTGAAATCCCAATATGTTCCATCATCCGAATTCTTCTGTCAGACTTCCCCAACCAAGACCAAAGTAGGGGGGTCTAAAAACAAACTGCTAAATTATCCTGTGTTTATTTTGTCCCAAATGTGTGGATGAAACCATAATTGCCACATGCAATTGGCCAAATCTGAAAAAACAAACTGCTAGCCTTTTAAGCACGCCGGAAAATTGAAATTGCACAGCACTACATCTATAAATTGTGTTCACTGACCAGCGCTATTATTTCTTGAATTGAAATTTAGATCAAGTATTCTGATTTGTGTTTTCTTAACTAATTTGTGTACAGTATTTGTATGACAAGAAGTTAATGTTGAGCCACAAAGAAGGTGCTGTGTGTAGGTTATTGTGATTTCTATTACTTCTAATTTAAATAAATACAAATATATTTCCTGTACACCGGCCGGGTTCTTGGCTCATTGGGGGTGGAGGGGGGTACTAGGGGTATTAGATGAATTGGAGATAGGGCCGAATAAAGAGAACCGATATAAACTGTTCATTGTGTGACAATTAGCTTGGGGAGAGACAGAACTCCCTGTGTCAAGGCTGGCCTCTCAATAAACCATTATATCTTCAAGTCATCAATCTATTCTTTTTAATGTATAACATTTGCCCTATTGTTGCAAACAATCATGTTAAAATGGATCCCCACAGCTCACCAGAGGTGTCCATTTCGAATTTATTCGGGGGCTGATTTACATATTGTTGTTTTTCTTCAGGTTTCCATGAATGATTCCTTCAATGTTGTAAAAATTAAATGATGCACGATACCATTAACACATTCCTTTACGTCATAATGTACTCAGCTACCAATTGGAAATCACAATGCACCATACTACAGTAAGCAGGGCTCATTGCCATTCCGAGAGTGTCTGTTTCTGTTACCATATACACTGCATTACGATGTCTCATGTCTAACGTTACAGACCAACAGTAGGGTGATCAATGGGACCAGGGGCCAGCTCAAGGTAGTGAATGATGGACCTGGGGTTGGTATAAAGGGGATCTCAGACCACCCCAGCTAGGTATCCACACTAAGGCAAGCGGCAGTCAAAGGACTCCTTACAACCAGTGCTGTTATTGGGCCAAAAATGTCTCCCCAGATCCCGCTCCCCAATCTTGGAGAATCCATGTGCCGTCTACATTCATTTTTGAATGCTGCAGTACGCTCCGTGCATTATTGTCAGTGCCCAGGATTTGAACAATGGTTGCTAGGTTGAGAGGTGAGGCACCTCTCAAAGCCACAAGCGTCTGAGACTGAGTCCTCTGAAATCCTATGTCAGTGTTGCAATGCACAAGAAATACTGGTGTGCATTTCTTGGGGGAGTTAAAAGGTGTGTCCATTTTGTAGTTTTCTGACAACATTAGAAGAAATGCAGCTATTTCCCAGGTGTTCATGATTAATCTTCTGAAGGGCTGAGAGGCAAATGTTTATGCGGGGACTAAAATAAAACTCCCACCGACCCTGTGCTGAATGCTCCTCCCGCCCACGCTGGGCTGAATCCTCCTCCGCCTTACCCCGGCGCTATGTGGGATCCCCAGTTAAAAAAAGTCATTTTCCACCACTGCTCACAACGCCAATACTTCCACAGCCCCAGGGATCCCCAAAGGGAAATGGGGAAGTCAGAATCCCTAAAGATATTCCTTATTAGGGTTAACTCTTCGACAGTCCCACTCCCTAGTCGGCCCCAAACATCCAGTAGTAGCAAATAAAGCATTTCCCTTTTAAGAAAACCCGTTAGAACTTTCCGGGAAACACTAACGGGGAGGGAGGTACATTTCCACTTTCAGCAGCAACGCTGAAGAAAAAATGTCTAACTTGAATCATAATCGCGCAGAAGTCTCATGAATACAAAGTTGGACACAAATGATTTGAAACTGATTGAGGAAAACAAGCAAACAGTAGTCTTGTGCTCCGACTTAACATCTCAGGGGTTACCAACTTGTACATTTACTGTGACATTTACACCTGACATCTCCACAAGCTTGTCAGCGGCTTTGCTGACTTTAGATGAACATGCTGAGAAGGTAGAGGAACCAGGTCGAGGCAGAAAATTGAGGTAGAGGTCCAAGGGGGAGGGAAGCAGAACTCATGCGTATCCCATACATTTCTAGAGTCCCAGAAAATGAAAGGCCTTAATGTAAGCTTGTAAGAACTGCATTCCTACCCATGTGACCACAGGCACGGGCCTGAATCACAGAGCAGCCCAACCCACATTTCACAGCTGCAGCCCATGTTTATAAGCACCACCCAAGGGGAGGGGAGACCACTCTATAAAACTGAGCCAATTCAGTCCAGCAGGGTGGGGTTTTCCAGAAGGATCAGAATGAGGGTGCTTGAGGGAGGGTTGTGGGCTAGAGGTCTGTTGAGATGTGAGCAGAAGGAAGGCACTGAAGGTTAGAGGGAGAGGCCGGAGGTGCTTGGAGGGAGACAGACTCCAATCTGCAAGAAATAATTAGAGTGAGCAGATTAAGGAGGGAGGAAGAGGATTATTGTCATCTAGAGGGAGAGAGATGTTGTGGGGAGGATAATTAATAACATAGACAGAGAAAGAGAGAGATAGCAAGAAAGAGATTTGTCTGGAAGAGTATTGAGGGTCGGACCTTGTGACACGAGTTACTTGGAGTATGGAGGGAGATCCCCCATTGCATTGTGGAGAGGTGTTTGGTATGAAAAGAGGAAATCTGGCAGGGAACAGGGAGTTTACAACAAGAGTAATCAAGAGGAAGGTGTCTGGTGGTCCTAGACCCTAGAATAGGGAGGTGGACAGAGGGCATAGGACTCCCCGAGCTCTCCCCTGAAACCTTGGGAAAGTGAACCAGTGTCAGAAGGGCATTACTACAAAATATCGCAGACCATCACTCCGAATTCGAAAACGCAGAATTTTAAAAGCCCCATTTCACTGCATATATATGTGGAGGGATGGGTTGAGTTAATATTAAAGGTGTGGGTTGTGGGGGACATACTGCGGGGGGCGGGGGTTCTTTCCCGCATATATATGCAGGTAAATGGGGTCAAACTAAAATAAATCCGCATTCGCAGTTACGGATGTTAATATTCTCACATAGATCCATTTACAAGAAATCGAAAGTTACCTCAAACATTTAGAGGGACCCTCTGGACCTATACCGCCGATTGAGCAAAAGCGGGTTCAGCGATGCAGAAAGCCGACAACCCTTAGACAAAGACAAGGGTCATCTACCTGACTTTCACATTGGGCCAAGACAAGACCACTTTTGGGACATCAGAAGAGACTTGTTTATTTTCTTTCTTTGATATAATTTACCAGTGAGGGACTGTGTTTGGAAGAAAAGTTCCAAGCTTCCTCATGTCCCCCTTCTCCCCACTTCACGGGTAGATGACTCCTCCCAGCCTGGTGTGTGAAGTCCTGAACGCCCAAGAGATTCTTAATCCTGCCCAATAACAGCAGACATCCAGTCTCCTTATTGCTTCATCTTCCAGTTACCCCTGTGCTGGACCCTACCAGAACACAACATGTCTCGGGAGGATAGCTCTGCAGCAATGCACTCGTCTTGAAAATAAGCTGATGCAGAACAGCCCAGGTTCGATCCCCGTGTCTGTGCTCAGAAACCTCTGGGTATTAAGCGCTTTATGAATAACCACTTATATAATAAATGCTTGTGTTATTCACATATACTTGTCTTCTCGCACTTTGTGACAGAGATGCATCAACACGTTGGCTGAGGGTGCGCCTTGTGTTTAGAGATCTAAAGCTTGTGATGTTTTGGACTGCCATGCTCCCTCAGCATTGCCAAATTCCCCTCCACCCCCACACTCAAACAGACACTTTACAATCTGTACTGCTGGGAGGGTTGACTTCCTGATGTACTGCCATTTCATCTTTGTGTTTCCTGACATAAATTCTGGGTTTGGAGTTCATATGAGACGAGTGAGCCCCCCTGACATACACATATTAACATACCATAGCATAGTGAACACAGAATGCACTATGGAAACACATGGAGGTTGGTTGCCTGAGCACAAATTCCCTTGAGATGTTCATTAACAATCAATGGAATGTTGATGTTCTGTCATGTGCTTTATTGATCTGGTAATTACTTTGATGATCGATTCTTGTTCTCACACTATTCTCTTTATGAGAGGGAATCTCCACCAGTGTTTCGCTGATTTGACGCAGCTTCCTCTGGAGGGCTGAAAGGATTAAAAGGAGAGTTCCAACTATTGTTTATCTGTACGCTTATTTTTAGGAAAATTTTAATTCCCCTTGAAGCTTATTTTGGAAGTCCCCGTAGCGTAGAGAGAGGCGCTATATTACGCCTGTCTTAACACCTCCATTCGCACTACAGAGAATTTTCTTTGTTTTTGAAGTTGGAGGGCAGGGGCGTAGCAGGAATTACATTTCCACATCCTGTTTGCCCTCCGCCTTAAAAAACAACTTGGTTCCACGCTAGCATGAGATTTTCATGCTAGCGTGAAACCAATGATTTCCTATGGAAAACCACCATCTTTTTGCAAAAAACAGGCGCTTTCCATAAGAAATCATTGTAATCATAGGAAATCATAGTAAACAGCACCTGCGATGCTCGCTTGGCAGGCAGCGTTTACAACTACAAATAAACGCTGTCCAACATACCGGTATGTCGGACAGCGTTTGTTTTTCATTGTGAACATGAACATTAAACGCTGTCCGACATGCCAGCAGATCGAACAACGTTTATTTGTAATTGTGTGGCAACCAGCGCTCACAATTAAAAGTAAACACTGCCTGACATGCGAGAATACCAGGCAGTGCTTACAAAGGGTGGCATACATGCTTGTACACTGCCTTTTACCCTTTTGCACTCTGGAGTGCAAATGATGAAAATCTGCTGGCGGGGGCCTGGCTACATCAAATTACGACCAGGAGTAAAATTAGCTCCCTTGCGTCGGTTCACTTTGTTGGATGTTAAAGTTCTGAATATAAGATTTTTCAGCTGTTACTCCTGTGCAATGGCTCCAAGCGGAATGGTGCAGAAGATGTCGTGCAGGTGCATGACTCGGGGTGAGGGGTCTGTTAAGAAAAATATAATATTATAATATTTTAGCCCATCACCCCATAGGAGAGAACACACTGCAGTACGCTGGAGAAGAGAGAGAGGGGTGACAAAGAAGGCACCTCACTAAGATAGGAATGATCAGTGTAAAGCCCAGTTGCATAACGTAGCATAAGGCACACAGCATGTACACTATGCAAGGCCCCCTAGCAAGCGCTGCTGATGATATCCTGATTAAGCAGACAGTCCACCTGGGGGTCTTTTAAGTAAAAAAATACAGAGAAATGTTTTATGTTATAATATTTCAGCCCATGTTCCCATGGCAGAACACATTCTCTCCTTTGCTCAAGAAATGAAAGAGAAAGAAAGAAACATGGGAGAGACCGAGGGTCTAATTACGAGTCTGGCGGTTACTGTGCCGGTAAAACCGGTAGGCTGCCGCCGGACTCGACATTTTTTCCAGAAACTGGCTTGCCGTTAACAGCGGGTGAGTCTAACGTCACCAGTCCTGGGAAGTCAGTGGCCAGAAAAATGGTATTCCCCATCCCCATTTGAGTTTGATAGGACTCAATGGAAATGGGGAACACAGAGGCAGCGGCACCGTAAATAACGGTGGCAGTGCCTCCTTGAACGTCTGTGAGCGGCTGCCGTTCCGCCCTCCAGGTCAGACCTGAAGGGCGGGATGGCAGCCGGACGCAGTCTCGGAGTGTGCCGGTCCGGTAACAACGTTGCCGGTAGTCTTAGCAGCACCATTGTTACCAGACCGGCATGCTCGTAATGAGGCCCAGAGAGATAGTTGACAAAGACCGCACAGCCCCACGCTGAGAGAGAGAGAGGGAGACCATGCCTATTGGCAGTGGCAGCCCTGCCCTGTATAAATCCCAATAACGTAACTTTACCATCTGGGCTGTTGGTACATTACTTGCTCCGTTGAATCCCAGTTAGGTCTCACCTTTGCAGGCTTGGCATGTGGCTTTTCAGGGGTCTGTGTTGTCATGGCCTGTTTGCGGTTGGATGTGGAAGTGATCTTGCGTGCACTGGGTGATCAAAGCCCACTTTCCGTAGAAGTGCGCAGGTCTTGTCGAGGTTCTTTGCTTCCATGGTTGGCAAGGAGTACAATGCCAAAAGTAACAGTTGGTCAGCAGAATATTGGCAGGGCTTTTAAGCACACGCAGGACTTTGTCAGTGCCACAGACATTCGTGGGCACAGGTGGGTATAGCCGAATGTGAGAGGGTAGCAGATGGGGTGGGGGCTCATTGACAATCGTAACTTTCGCTTTCATAGGATAGCAGAATTAAGTCGAAGAATTGATGGCGGCAGGTGCCATAGGGTAGGGACAAAGTGTATGGGGTATTGCGTTTTTTTGACTGTTTTTTTTATGAGTACACTTTGCCGACATTTTGGGGTGGGAAAGGGCAGATAAGGGGCTAGGGATGTCGGAAATAGTTAAAAATAGGTGGAGAAAGGGGGGTTGGAGAGGACCCCCCCCCAAAAAAAAAAAAAATTGAATGTTGATGACTTATTTTCGCAAAATGTATTCGTAAAAATACCAGTCGTGAAAATGACTGGCGATGAAATGACATAGAACCGTGTATGGTGGCCGACCCCCAATCGTCCACTAAATCGTGTCCATTTTAAAGGACCACGGCTAAAGTTGATGCTGGGGGCGTGGCCTCAAGCGTGGTGTGAATGCACCGCTGTGCAGTAACAGCAGTCGGAGGCAGAAGGGCGAGGAACTGAAAGTGTGGGGTGCATGGGCCGCACAGACATTGGACGCGGGATAACAAGAGACAAAAACTGTGTCGTGCCTCCGCAGCCATGCTGTAATTAAGTAACGACAATGCTCAATGTATTCCTGGCAGGGGGATGTGGGCGGTGTATACTGCACTGTAACACGCAGCAGCCCTGGATTGAAATATCGGCTGACACACAATGCACCCTTTGCCTGATACAAGACGCCTTGGCCTGGAGACTGACTTCTGGTGTATGGCCAGTGCCCAAGTGTGCTGGTGGTCACTGAACAGCTGGAAATATTATTATGCAAAGGATTTAATACAAATTAAGCATGCATACCTTTTTCCAAGCGTTGTGAATGAACATCTGTTTAAAATATTTATAATTGTTTTTTTAGGAAGCCCTGAGCACGAACCCAGGGATTGAACCTGTGTTGCTCAGCACAGTCTTGCTGCCAGGGAGAGTGCTTTGCCACTGAGCTATCCGCCCGAGACGACTCAAAAGGGTCATAGCAGGGGCAATCATGCACAGTGAGGTTCCATGAAAGCATTAAGACTGGCTTAAAAGATGTATTCCCTGATATTTAATTCAGTCTTAATTCCAAATAAAGCGAGATGCAGGATTTGATCAAAATCGCAACAGAAATCGGGAGTGACAGCTCGAAGGACGCTTATATACTAACTTTCACACCTGCGAGAAGATACTATTCAATTAAGGGACGTTTTGGCGTCCAGCTATATTTAAGTAGCACACACCAGAGAAGCATGGCAGGCCCCCTGCTCGCAATGCCTCGTGCTCTAGATGTGAATGGTGCAAAAGCTAGCCACGTGAGGGTACGTGTCCGTGTGATTGGCCCTCCTTTGAAGCCACGTGAGGGTACGTGTCCGTGTGATTGGCCCTCCTTTGAAGCCACGTGAGGGTACGTGTCCGTGTGATTGGCCCTCCTTTGAAGCCACGTCAGGGTACGTGTCAGTGTGATTGGCCCTCCTTTGAAGCATTATTGCGAGTCACCCCCATCAGTGCCCTATAAGTGTCCCCATGTATATATTAAGCACTTAACTGCTCTCTTGAGAACCACCAGGCTGAGGCAATGCTGATCAGCATTTCTATATTTGCTTACCCTTCCAAATCTTCACAAGTGCCCTTTCCTGTTCCGTCATTGGCTATAGGGAGAAGGGCTTCGGTTATAAATATGCAGCAGGAATTGGAACTGATGCTTGGCATGGTGAAGAGCTTTCCACGCTGATGAAGCATTGTGAGCAGCTGTGTGCATTCCGATTTTTTTTCTTCCATTTACATGGAGTCAAATAGTTAAGCAGAATTTTAACCCATCTTCATTGTCTCGGAGGATAGCTCAGAGGCAACGTGCTCGCCTTGAAAACGAAAAGATACGAAGCAACACAGGTTTGGGCCCCGGGTCGGTGCTTAGAAACCTACGGGTATTAAGTGCGTTATGAATAACCTTACATGTCATGCAGTGGCATTTATGTACATAAGATGTTAATTATGTAGGTACTTATATTTCAGCGATATTTTTACTTGATTTGATATACATAGATAACCTTGATGGTAGATTGATACAGAAAAAGCCAGATTTTCTGGGAACTCTCTGGGCTGCTAAGATAGCTCAGTGGGTTCATGCATGCATCCATCCATTGCAGAGCTCTGAGTGTAACCTGTAGGTTACAGTGTTTAATACCAGCGGTTCCCCTCAGCCTCTCCTCCTTCTGAGACAGGCAACATGTGTACTATTGAGTTGGGCTAACATCTTTGTTATCAATACTGGGCAATGCTGCAGTGCCTCACAAAGCGAGGCAGGGTACCTGCTGTTACCATCAGCTGACCCGGAGAGGGTCAGCCCAACCTCTCCCCCTCACTGCTCCTCCCCCCTCCCCAGTCGAAGAGACACGCAGTCTGTTTCAGCACAATGCTGAGGAAGGGTGAGGTGTGAGCAATCACCTCACCCTTCCTTCTTGCAACTAGGTGCTAATCACCGAAGGCAACCAACAGGCAGGCAGGGATCAGGTTCAAAGACCTGCCCCCCCAGGGGGCCAGATAGTCGGCTATCTGGCCGGGGGCTGGAACATAACAGCCCCCACTACTATACACATCAAAGACCCAGGGGTCCTATAAATACAGAGCGACATGCTCTGATAAAACACAGTTTGTGGACCCTGAACGGGGACCCAAACAAACAGGAGGTTCACTGTTTGCTCGGTGTCTTCCAACCTTTTTGCTTCTTTGCTTCAAATGCAAATTTTGATGGTAGCTGCGGGCATGGTATTGCTCTGGTTGAGATGCGGTGCCTGGTTAGATTTATCATTTGGTGTCCATGATGCTCATCCAGCTGTATTGTGCCAAGAATCTCTCAGAAAAAAAAGAATCAATGGAGAAATGACCGATTTTCTTAACCACGTATATTCGAATTTTGGGGACATTTTACTAAAATATAGGTGTAGGGCGTGGTAAGGGTAATAGTTAAGGTAGGGGATGGGGGTCTGAGGGGTCTCCCACAGATTATTTTTTAAAAAACAAATCACTCATTTTTCCATTTGGTATTTTCATGGACATCCATTGTGCTACAGTTGCAGTGGTCAGACGGAAGGGAGGTACCTGGTAACTGACTAGCTACTGTGCGCCCTGAGTTTGTGTCATGGCATAGTGGACCCCTTGCTCACTATTCTTAGAGAGGCACAACTCCACCCTACTGATGAGGTCCAACCAGAACGAAACACGTGTCTAGGGTTGCTGTTGGTACTCTTGTTCAGAGGAGAAATGCCTAGCATTTCGGTTATGGACTGCCCCAGGGCAGAACAAAGATTGATATGTTTTGGATATTTCTCTTCTGTGAAAGATAGTGAGCTAAAGAATCTGGGTAAGGTTCCCGTAACCAGGACTAATGGTTTTATGTCATTGAGTGATATACTCAATGAGTGTATTTATTGTATTATGTCATTTGGTTGTTTTTTTCTATCGTGTATTTTTTGAGTGTAGTTACTTTTTGTATTAGTTTGTTGTTTCTTGTGTTCATCATGTATGTTATTCTTGGGGTTTAAAACGTTTTTGATAACGTTTTTTATGAATACATTTTCTTAATGAATAATTCTTTATTAAATATGGTTTTAGTTAAACCCCGTTGGGTAATATTGAATGCAGACTGAGTCTATATTTTTCTCAAGACTATCAGTCTAAAAAGTTGTTTTACTTTTTTGTTCCCTCCCATCCAGTGTTAGCATACATCAGTAAATTTGGTATACATAGAATCAGTTTGGAATCCCCTTTCTGCTCTTATATACATGTATGCAAGGCCACCCTCTGACCGAGCCAGAGAGGGGTTTGTCGTGCGTTAGAGGTCACTAGCCTTTTATAAAGTTATTGTTTAGGAGGCTCCTTTGTGGTCTCGAAGGCGCTTTTTGTAAACTTTCAAAATCTCTTTTAGAATTCAAGCACTCTGAGTAGTAGGGCAGGCATATTTAACATCAGTATGGCAACATCTTCAGATAAATGCCTTGCATCTAGTGAAGAATATGTGAAAACTCTTTTAGATTCATTGTCCTCTCTATTTGATACCAATGATGGTATCTTGAATAAGAATAGTGGTCAGTGGGATGAATTATCACAATTAAGAAAACGTTTGATACGTACAGAACTACACAGGGCTATTATGCTACAATACCTCAAAAAGCAGGCCCTCCCGCAGGTCCTCATAGTCAGGAATGAACCCCGATTGTTTTTAGACAACTCTGAATTCAAAATAAAATGGAGCTATATATCCAACAAATGTGGCCGCGATTGGCTGGTATTGATAATAGATACAGCTAAAGAGGTATCGAAGCAGATCGAAATTGACATCAATAAATTACAGGAAGAAATAAAGAAAGAGTTAGATTTAGAATCATTTAAATCCAAACTAGATCTGCACTTCAAAGAATTACTAGACTTTAAGAATGATACCACTCTTGATCGTGTGAAAAGAATGAAGAAAGATGTGTCTAATTTTTCTCATGAAAAGGTATTTCCTTACATTACAGATGGCTATAAATTTGGAAACAATTATCAGGACTCCAACTTGACACAATCAAAAAAGAGGGTACACTTCCGGAATGCCTCATATAGCTCGAGTGATGATGGAAATACTGGTTCAGGAGAAATAACTGGTCAGCAGATGATAGGCAGAGGTCGAGGACAACGGCAACAAAATCAACAGAGACAAGGGCGTCCTTTTTTAGGACAGGGTCCAAGCCGCATAGATTGGGGCTATCAGATTCAAACACGAAGCAGTGCGAGGAATCAGTGGTAATTAATTTGTCCAATTATGTGCTAAGGAAGGAAGAAGAGGATGTGTTGAATAAAGGTTTAAATTTTGTAACAACAAAATACCATGATCCATTCGAATTTAGATCTGAATTTCATTCCTTTATGAGATTCAGATCTAAATTCACCTCAACGAATTCTTTAAGAACGATATGGGGTACGAGAATTCTAATCGAACTGGGCTAAGGAATCCATCCACTTTCAATGCTCCCTCCAGTAGTCATACCCCTGAATCCTTAGTTTTTGAGAAGCAGGTCTTGAGAGAAATTCAGAAACATGAAAATTTGGGTATTCCACACCATTCCAACTTTGGTAGCAAACAGCGAGTTCTCATATCTAAATTAGCTAAAACTGAGAACATTATTTGTATTAGTTTGTTGTTTCTTGTGTTCATCATGTATGTTATTATTGGGGTCTAAAACGTGTTTGATAACGTTGTTTATGAATACATTTTCTTAATGAATAATTCTTTATTAAATATGGTTTTACTTAAACCCTGTTGGGTAATATTGAATGCAGAATGAGTCTATATTTTTCTCAAGACTATCAGTCTAAAAAGTTTATTTACTTTTTTGTTCCCTCCCATCCAGTGTTAGTATACATCAGTAAATTTGGTATACATAGAATCAGTTTGGAATCCCCTTTCTGCTCTTATATACATGTTTGCAAGGTCACCCTCTGACCGAGCCAGAGAGAGTTTTATCGTGCATTAGAGGTCATTAGCCTTTTATAAAGTTATTGGCAGAGGGACTCCCAAGACCCCCCCTTGTTAATTTGCATAATTTAAGAAACTTTGGGTCTCACCCTAACTTACTAGGGGTATCCAGACGTGGACCCATGCTCACTATTCCTAGAGAGATACAGCTCAACCCTACTGATGATGTCCAACCAGACTGAAACATGTGTCTGAGGATGCTGTTGGTACTCTTGTTCAGAGGAGAATTGTCTAGCAGTTTGGTGCTGGACTGTCCCAGGGCAAGACAAAGACTGATATGTTTTGGATCTTTCTCCTCTGTGAAAGATAGTGAGCTAAAGAATCTGGGTAAGGTTCTCATAACCAGGACTAATGTTGTGGCAGAGGGACTTCCAGGACCCCCCTTGTTAATTTGCATAGCGCCATATAACATAGCAACCCCTAGACTAACAACTCATCTAAACACACAACTCCAGCAGCAAAACATCATAAATTGCACAATGGAATGTACACCAACTGAAGAAAAATGCCTGACCTAAATGTCCCTAAACACCACACTAACCCACTACAGATAGACCACTCTGACAGACCCCAGTTAACCACACAACTTACTTTAGCAACCTGGAGTGCAAATTAACCCCTGCTCTAGGCAAATCACTAAATAGCTCAATCTTACACACTAGAAGCCTTACCTTTTCAGATTTGCACACATCAACATTGCAACACGGCATCCTTGCCCTGCCCTGTCTTATTCCCCCAACCACTGCTTACAGATCCTGAAGTGCAAAGAAAGCGTGAAAAAGGGAGAAAGTGTGTTATACAAGACTCAGTTTTAGTCATTTGCACTATGAAGAGCAACACAAAGGTGTAAAGGCAGGTGTAATCACCTGTTGGTGTTATTTCACTTAGTAGTGCAAATGGAGGAAATGCCACCTGCCATTTACGCATGGCAGACAGTGTTTGCAATGTATTCCTTTGATATCTGCCTACTTGTTGCTGGTGTAAAAGGCAGGCAGATTCCATAAGAATCCATAGCATTTGTGCTAGCAGGACAATGTCATGCATCAATGAATTTTTGTACCTTTGAATGATAGAGATGACAGGAGTGGTGGAAAAAGCATGTTTGGTCCGTGCCCCTTCTCCGACCAAACACATGGATCAAAAGACGGAGTGATGTAAAAAGCATTTGTAAAAATTAGTGTACATTTTACACATGTTTTTTTTCATGCTTCATCATAATAAGCATGTAGCCACCCTAAACGAAATTGCATAACAAGGTCACCTGGTAAAGAGATGGCTTGTCACAAACTTCTAGCTTGTTGCAATGTCACAAAACCAACCCCATTTTTGCAAGTCAAAGTAATGGACATCATTGTGATAAATTGCACTTTAAAAGGGAGGTTTTTTTTTTTAAAAATCACATTCATTGTTTTGGGAGCAGCTGCAGAGATTCGCTAGTTAATTGGGGTTCTATGTTCATTTGCTCTCTTGTTTTTGTTTCGAAGTACTTTCCGACGTTGGAACTACTTCAAAAAGAAAACCATCGACCCCCTCACTTCCCCTTCCTCTATTGTGTGTCCTCGACCCCAAATCCCTCCCCACCAATTTTTACCCTCACCCCATCTACATATTTCTATTAGTTTTTTCGAAGTAATTCCGACGTCAGAAAATACTTCGAAAAAAATGCTGTCAGAAAATAAATGCAATAGCTTATTTAGAGCGGCACTGGGATCGCTCAGTTGGAAATGTCCCCTTGCAGTGCCAATTTCCTAACAATTCACGCCTAAGAATGACACATACTAGAAACAAGGAAATTAGATTGCTGAGAGGAGGACTTGGGTTATTGTCTGGATTTCGTCCTGCTCGTGACAGAACTGAAGGTCAGCAGGTCCCTTCTGGAATGGTCCAGAATTTCCAGGGAGGGCTGCAACACACCTAGCCGGATGGCGTTGCGCCCATGGGTGCGAGTTAAGCAGCTTGATCTTGTACGACTCGACCTTCACTTGTTACCTATGTGTACAGGCTGACCCGGTGTAGCTTCCTGTGTGTAAGGAGCTATTGTACTTTTCTGTCTGTACGAGAAGCTGAGCGGGTCTTCTTTTCCCTGCATCACAATGTACTTTCTGATGCTCTGTGGGGTCCTGTCGGTCCTCTGCGTTTAAGAGCATCCTTACACTGTCACTCTGCATTTGATATCCTCTCCATGCTTTTGTTCGTACAAAAGCAGAGGCAGATTCAACACTCGGACAAGGATTGCACAGAAGCACAAGCCATGGATTTTGGTTAAAAAAAAATAGAAAGCTCCCCCCCCCCAAACAAAATTCCAGTTGGTTTTGCTTATTTTTCAGGGAGCTTTTTTCAAACTTAGCAAATTCAGACTTTTGACATGCAGCCTCTCCCATGTTTTTGTTGGGGGCATACGGGATGAAGTAAGTAGGGTGTTGTCTTCTTGAGCATGGCTTCAACATGCCTTGGCTCACCATAAGATGAGTGCATTCGTTACAGACATACCCTCTGGCGTGGAGAACACCTTTCTCCTTTTAGCGCTGCGCGCAATAGAATAAAGTTGACTCCCACGATTCATTTGGTCCAATTGTACACAGCTCCTCCATCTTTTCCCTCCAATGCCTTCCTGAGCATCTTCTCTATCCCTCACAATCATCCCAAATATCTACCCGACTTTGCTCCTCCCTGTCACCACTGAATGTTCTATCATACTCCTCCTTTGAGTCTCTGGCGGGCAAAAAGCACTTTGACGCCATAACCTATGGCAGTAGGCGCTATACAAATGCAGAATAACATAACATAGCAAGCAACAAATGCCCATGTGGTTCCCACTGCTCTACCTCTCTCTCTCCTCAAAGGCAAACAGCCAGGTTTGCACAGGGCCTGCCACTGAGATCTTTTTAACAGGCTCAGCAAGTACACCATGTACAGGTTGAGGTGATTAGTGACGTAGCATGTAAATGGCAGTGACCATTACGGTGGCACTTGTTTTCTCAGAATTCTATAAGGTTTCAATAAGCTATGATTGTTTGGCATGGAAAACCTTCTTTTCGACTTAGATTTTTGTAGGCTGTTTTTTAGTAACTTGTTTTTATTTGCTCTAAACCTGTTTTTAAACCTTAGTATTTTAGCTTTCTGGTCTTTTATTGACTCTGCTGCTTCTGTGTTTAGCCTGTTTGTATTCTGTTTGTTGTGCTGCTCATCGTGTTTGTTTTGTGTAGCACCCGTTTACCCCAGCCCCTAGGGCACGCTAAAATTAAAAATTAATTAAATGAAGAAACATTATGCGAGCACAGAACAAACTGCAGGCCCTGTCATGCATTTTATTTCACTTTGTGGCTTTAGGAAAATTTGTGTCAGTTCTTATTAATCTGCCTGTTGAAATCTGTGCCTTTCTATTCCGAAGGGTTAAAATAATGGTACAATCAAATGGGGTAATTTTTAATGTTCCACAGAGTGGAAAAAGTGGCGGTAAAAGAATCTACCATCCCTTTTTACATCACAGAGGATTTTGTATAATTTGGCAGGTGAAGTTGGAGAGCAGAGTGAACTTAAAACATTCACTTGCTCTTCCAGGGCCAGCTGCCAAATATGCTTGCTATTTCACCAACATGTACTTTTATGCTGGTGGTAAACCAAATGATGTCTGTGGATTCCAAGTGATTTTCAACCTTTTACTAGCAGGCAGATTCCAAAGGAATCCATTGTAGATGGCTCCCCCAATCTTAAATTGCAAGTGGTATATACAGTTTTCTAGACACATAGAGGAAAGCAGAAGAGTAAAGGGAGTTGTACCTGTGCTTTACTATTTACTCTTCCTCTACGTGGAGGAATTGCAACCAGGGGAACGTTTGTATAAAAGTACAACCAGAAATGGTCCTCTCTGTCCAATTTAGGATTCAAAATAAAATGACCCACTTACACTTTTTGATCAACGTGTTTCTACAATGATCTATGCGTTGTCAGAGTTCTTTAGACTGTGATGTGTGCACTCTTTAAGTTGTCTGTATGAAACAGAGTATTATTGTGGGTCCTCACACCCACACAATAATGACATGTACCAACAAGATGCCCAAAGCAGACAAGAGTATCAGAGTTCGGGAGGATATCTCGCGCTCACACCAACAACTTCTTATGAGACCTATTATCACTGTTGTTAAAATTCCTCAAGATAGGTTCAAAAAATCCTCAAGTTACATAACGCTTGTCAGTTCAATATATTTTAATTTTTCTTCCAAAGTAAAGAACAGCCGACACGTGTTTCGACCTTTGGTCGTTATCAAGGCTGAAAATCTATGTTCTAAAATACCATATGTTCCAATAATCTTTAGGTTCGAAATGTTTTAGGTCCAAAATTGGCTTTCACCTTTACATGGGCTGAATCCCAGGACCTCGTTATGCTATCCCCTTAGTTTGAGGGAGTGATATCACTTGCTGCCGACCCCCCCCTTTTTTTCTTTTTTGAAGTTCGAGAGTGGAAAATAGCGCACGCAATTTGATAGCGATCCCACAACATTTGGTAAGATGCCCAAAGCCCCTCCTCTGCAACCTGCTGGGAGTAGCCACAGTGTTCAGGGACACATTGTGGGAGCGTGCTGAAGCTGCGATGGAAATAGGGCTGCGGGCCTCGTTGTTCAATCTGAGCACGCGAGAGGAGTCATCATCCTTGGGTATTTCACCCATGTCCGATCTCAGTTCAGGGGCTCCCACACTCCTTTGTAATTGTGTAAAGCCTGTGATTCTACCCTAAGTAACCGAGGGAAATCCAGACATGGGCCCCTCAATCAATGTGCCTTTTAGAGGCTCGGCTTCAGCTCTCTGAGGAGGCACAAAAAGGCCAAAAAATGTGTCTCAGGTTGCTGATGGTGCTCTTGTTCAGAGGAGAATTGCCATAGCATTTCGGTGCTGGACTGCCCTTGTGGGTGGCACTAGACTGATATGCAAAAGGATATTTTTCACCTCTGTGAAGGGTGCAGTGAGCTAAAGCGTGGTTGTAGACACTCCTGAGTGAAAGACATTCCATAGGACAGGGTATTTGACCCATGTTCGTTCTCAGTAGAGGGGCTCCCATGCTCCTTTGTCATTTTGTAAAACTTGGGATTTTACCCTAAGTAACCCAGGGGAATCCAGACATGGGCCCCTTCTCAGCTCCCTGAGGAGGCCAAGCAAGGCAGAAACATGTGTCTGGGTTTGCTGGTGGCATTCTTGTTCATAGGAGAATTGCCTGGCATTTCGGTGCTTGACTGGCCTTGTGGGTGGGACCAGACTGATATCCAAAAGGATATTCTCCTCTGTGAAGGGTGCAGTGAGCTGAAACAGTTCAATGTGATTATGTTGCCGGGAAAAAGTCACCAAGAAGGTGACTTTCTTTTCCCGCCACCTGCAACCCACAGGCATAGAGGCGCTGAGAAGAATATCTATGCAGGCTTGCTTAAGGGTTACAAGATAGCAGCCCAGTACAATGGATAATACAGTTACATAGTTTACAATGGGTTACATGTCAGGTACAGTAAGCAATACAGATTCAAGTGGTGGAGATAGAGGGAGGGAGTCATAGTTTTACAATGGGTTACATGTCAGGTACAGTAAGCAATACAGATTCAAGTGGTGGAGATAGAGGGAGGGAGTCAAACAAAGAGCCTAGTGTTCAAGGCTTTACGGAAGGTTGTGTAGGATTCGATCATCCTGAGTTGGGCGGGGAGGGTGTTCCAGTGAGTTGCAGCCAAGGTAGGGAAACTGGAGCCACCGGCTCGCACTCTTCGTGTGTGCTCCACTCCTACAATATTTGGGGAAAGTGTTTGATTTTCTGGAGAGGGCATTTTTGGGGAAATGTCGCCACCTGGTGGCCATTTTACCAGCAACATTATCATTGGATACAGCTAGAAATTCCATAGAACAGGGTATTTTACCCATGTTTGTTCTCAGTAGATCGGCTTCCACACTCCTTTGCAATCATCCTTGATTCTCCCCAGCCAGGCCACAAAGACATGGTGGGGACGCACTGGAATGGTGGTAAATGGGAAGAGTGGTAGGGGGTGGTGGATGCAAGGTGGCTATGTCTGAAAGTTGAGAAATGGGAGAGCTGATGGAAAGATTGGTAGATTGATGGTTCCCCACGACTTTTCTTGCTTCTCTTTTGCTTTGAGTTTGTACTGTTTATTTTTAGCTGAGATTATGCATAAATGTTGAATAAAAGGTACCCAACTTTTATTCTTAGAGAATGATTAGTTGGGAGTCACTTCTCAGGTTCGTGTTAGGGATCCGCAGTGTGCGTGCAGTTTCTTTTTTCAGGATCTGGCAAATACAGTTTTCCTTGTAGGGAAGGGGAGATTAGATGGACGTGAATAAGGGAATAAACGTATTGGATCACAGGTGAGCGGGATGGGGCACAGATGGAAGATGAAGAGAGTAGAGAATGGAAGGGGAAAGAATGGGAAACATATTGAAGGGGACGAGGGGGTGGGTGGAAGAGGAGAGCAGATGATGTTGGAAGGGGTACAGTAGAGCATGCAATTTTGGAAGGGATGAGCAGATGGAAGGGCTGTGCAGACTTTCCACTGAAACAAGTTGAGTGATCCTGGACACATCACTTTATGTCAGCCAGACCTAGTGAAATGAACCGACTGTGTGCAGCCAGTCATACCCTTAAACACACAACCTGAATAATAGAAAAGAGAATTTACAATAGATGGAACGTTTGTCCCTAAAGTTCATCAATGTTGCACTTGCGACAGCCATTAAATCCTCCTACACTAAGCTCTGCCTACTGAGCACCCTCTGTCAATCCTGACCACGAGACCCTTCCTGGTGAGCTTACTTTCTTGCAACCGGCTGTCTTTTACTGCCACCATGGCCATCTCTGTCTCACCCATGTACCTACCCCCACACCATAGCGACATCTCCAAACATGCCATGAAAACAAGCAAAAAGGCCACCCTCAAATATCAGCCTGAGGTGCCCATTGCAGACACCTGTATAAACAAGGCTTCGAGGGTGAAAGTGACTAACATTGTGATCTTCTCTCGTGACCTTGGCGCCTGGCAATCCTAAATGTTGACTAACGTTTCATCCTGTAGGTCCTCTAGGATAAATGCCAGACAAGATGGAACATTCAGTTTGGCTCAGACCCTCGCCCCCAGACATGGCCAATAAACATTTATTAGAAACGCCATGGCTCGGGCGACCACAAGAAGATGCCCACTTTGACCAGCTGCTTACGGTCCCCTTCGCTATACACGGTTCTATACCCTCTAATGACGGTGCTCCTGTCTGTTACTCATGCAGAGTCCCAACTTGCCCTGCCCCCACCTCTAAAGTTGAATAGTCCCCACAGTTCCCCTCTGCCCTCACCTCTCTCTACCTGTGACCATGTGGCCGTCTGTCCTTTGCACATGGGAACGATATGGAATCCATGTTCTCATTTTTAGTAAGAATTCTCAATGCTAGGTCAGCAATCAAGAAATGTTCTAACATCAATGACTTCCTCGGGGAGTCTGACATTCGTTTCTTCGCCTTCCCTGAGGCCTAGTTCTCCTCCAACCACGAGGCCACAGACACCACCTTGCTCGCTGACGCCTTCCACTCTTTTGTTAATTACAGAGTACCCAACGTGGTGGGGGTGGGGGAGAGTGTCATGATGCCTACCCCCGGAACACCAGACCAGGCCCAGCACCCCCGGGAGCAGGCATCATGCCCCCGGGTAAAAGCCCAGCGGCCCCTTATAGGGGCTCTTTGGACTCTGTCCTGGCGCCTTTGGCGCCAGGCTCATGTTGGACATCAGTCCTGGCGCCATAGGCGCCAGGCTCATAAAGGAAAGTGTTTGGTGCACTTACCTGATGCAGACCATGCTGCATACTCACCTGATGCAGACCATGCTGCATGAAGACCCAAGCCAAATGAGGCTTAGGACGGACTATTTTACTGAAGGGACTATTTTGTTACTTGGGTGGGGCTGTGGAAGAATACTTACCTGGGACTTCTTCCAAGGCTATTTAAGCCACGCCCGGACAGCCACACGTGCTTCGCGTTGTTCTGCATCCCAGCAGCTGAACGCTCACCTTGTCTGCTCCTGCACCTGGACTCCAGCCACGCCCGCCTCGAACCTGGAACACCTGTAAGGAAAGAAGAGAAGAGAAAGGTGAAAACCAAGAACTTATTCAAACTTCTTACCTGCATCTGGAATCTTCACGCCAGCATTCTTGAAGAAAGACTACCATTTAAAAGCATCGCGTTGCTCGCTGCAGCGCAGCGCTTCACTCACCTGTCCTCGAGACATCTCCCGGCTCCATTGCGGCTGTCAGCACCGGTCGCCACATCTCTGCACCTAGGGGAGAGAAGAAGAGACAAAAGGTGAGCAGAGGGAACACAGGAGGAAATCCGAATTTTCAGCCATAATACTTACCGGCTTTTCTTGGTGAACCATTCCACATTTCGGGTCAGCGCCGCTTCTTTGGCAGGTACCGCACCCCGGCCCCTATGGGGAAAGGACAAAAGACATTACTGGGGAATTATAAAGACATTTAGAGGGGTCGCCCTCATCACTAACTCACCTGATTTTACCATCGGCAATTTAACCCCTCAACGCATCGCCTTCGTTCTGCACCTGAAATAAAGGACAGATCACAGGTTAGGAAGACAACATAAAAAGAGGCTCACACTTGAACTTTTGAATCTTCATACTTACGGCGTATCGCTCTGAAAAGTCAAGTGGATTTTGCCAGCGCCATTCTGAAAGCCAGTGAAGTAACTGGACGAACGCGCGCCCCTGCACCAGAAGCAGGATGGAGAGTTCATCCTTCCAAACCATAAGGTGAGCTTAAACCGGGGGTTTTGGAGGAAGTCAGAGAAGAACGAAGGGGGAAAGGGGGGAGCAAGCACACTATTCTGCAGACAGTTAATCCCCCTTTCTCATCTGCAGAAGGATATTCCTATGGGCCAGACAAGCAAGATTTGGGGGTCCTGTTCAATCGGTGGTCCGAGTTCTGTGCATCACGCTTGAAGAGGCCACAGCAACCCAGACTAGACCAGCGCCTCCGTGGGAGCCAGGTGAGCGTTACAGAACGCGAAGCCTTCCTACAAATAACCACCCAGGCGCTATGGAAACTTCTGAGACTGACCAGTTGGCCCAACTACTGGGGGAATTACGGGCCGAAGTACACGCCGCTCGTCAAGAGACTAATGCTCTCAGGAGGGAAGTGATTGTAACAAAGGAAAGAGCTGATGACCTAGCTAGACAGCTTTTGCAAGGTCAAGCTGGACAAACTCCTTTACCCGGTTCCGGGTGGAACCCCGCTCCTGTGCTTTCCAGTAACCCGGTGCAGATTAATCTACCTGGAAACATGCCGCTGGCCCCACCCGAACGCTTTGCTGGGGACCCCAAACGATTTGCCGTATTCATGAATCAGTGTCGTTTGCATTTCCTATGCAGGCCTGGGGCCTTCCCTAATGACCAGACAAAGGTAGCCTTTGTATTGTCATATCTCAGCGGCAGTACTGCTGATTGGTCAGTTCCACTGGTAACTCAAGATGACCCGATTCTTCGTGATTTTCAAGGATTTCAAGCAAGCATGGAAAGGTTATTTAATCGTCACTCCCAGGGGCAGGCTCTGGATGACGAACTTCTATCTCTGCGACAGAGCAATCAAGACCTCCTATCCTCCATTGCAACCTTTAATAGACTAATTGTGGAAACTGGGTGGCCAGAGGATAAACGAATCACGTTATTTTATCGAGGTCTACGCGGAGAACTTAAAGATGTCCTTGCCCAAGTTGTAAATCCGCCACAAGAATGCTCAGAATATATAGACTTAGTGGTCCAATTGGATCACAGACTGCAAAACAGAAAAGCAGATCGGTCCAAGTTTGAGACCCGGGTGTTGGTCAAGACCCACGCTAACCTCAAGGGGGCTGAAGCCTCTAAGCTAATGCAAATCGGAGGGGTAAAAGGACCTCTAACTCAAAAGGAACGTGAAAGAAGACGGCAGATGCACTTATGTCTTTATTGTGGGTCCTCTGGACACTTTCTACGAGATTGCCCGGCAAAGCCGCCCAAGAAGGTGGTAGGAGCCGCTGATAAAATCCATGAAAACTCTGTATCGGGAAACGACCACGCCCGACAAGCGTAGGGGTCCGCTTGCCGAGCTTGAAAACAAACTCTCAGACCTCGCATTTCATTGTGCCAATGGTCCTCGTAGATCCGGAACAGCCTAAGCGGTTGCATGCAATAAAGGCATACATCGATAGTGGGGCTATAGAAAACTATGTGGATCGTGAATTGGTCTCCAGGATTAACCTCCCTCTGCGTCCTAAAACCAGCAAAGATGTCATCACCACAGTTGATGGAACCGAAATTGCCTCTGGACCGGTAACACATTCCACAGCTGAGGTGACACTTGTAGGTCCGGACGGCCATCGGGAGGCAGTTGTGTTTGATGTAATCAAGGCTCCACAGTTTCAGGTTATTCTCGGAATCCCTTGGTTAGAGACACATAATCCTCGAATTTATTGGCGAGCAAAGAGAATAACCTTCCCGGAGTGTGCACAAACCTGCTACCCAGAAAATCTGAAGATCAGTCTAGCATCAGTAACCTCTGTCTCCATGCACCTACCTCCGGAATACCAAGACTTTCAGGACATCTTCCAAAAGGAACAGGCCAACACGTTACCTCCTCACAGATCGTACGATTGCCAAATCGATCTGGTGCCCGGTGCACAACCCCCTTGTAGCAGGATTTATGCCCTTACTGAATCGGAGAATCTGCATTTGAGACAATATTTAGATCAATACCTAGCCAATGGTTTCATTCGCCCGTCAAAGTCTCCGGCATCCTCGGCTTTGTTCTTCGTGCGAAAAAAAGAAGGCGACCTTAGAACTTGTATCGATTACCGCGCATTGAACCAGATAACTGTTAAAAATCGTTACCCTCTGCCTTTGATCCCTGAACTCCTTGACCAGGTGAAGGACGCTTGCGTATACACCAAGTTAGATCTCCGGGGGGCTTATCATCTGGTACGAGTAAAAGAAGGCGACGAATGGAAAACGGCCTTCCGTACAAAATATGGACTATTCGAATACCAGGTGATACCTTTCGGGTTGTGCAACACGCCTGCTGCTTTCCAATTCTTCATGAACGATGTCCTTCGGGAACTCATCGATGTCTGTGTTGTCGTGTATATCGATGACATTCTGGTGTACTCCTCTTCGGAATCAGATCACAGAAAACATGTCAGGGCCGTCCTAGAGAAATTGCGCCAGCACAAACTGTTTGCAAAGCTGGAAAAATGCGTTTTCCATACCACCGAGGTTGAGTTTCTTGGATTCATTCTGACACCTAAAGGGGTCCGAATGGACTCACGGAAAGTGGATGCCATCCTCAAATGGCCATCACCTAGTTCGGTGAAAGGTGTCCAAAGCATACTTGGTTTTGCCAATTTTTATCGCAGGTTTATCCCGGAATTTTCACGGGTGGTGCAACCCATCACTGCACTCTTGCGTAAAAATAAACATTTTGAATCGACTGAGGAAACTGAACAGGCCTTTCAGGAATTGAAAGCTAAATTTACGTCCGCACCTATTTTGAAACACCCGCGTCCCGATCTCCCATATATAGTCGAAACCGACGCATCCAGCTTAGCCATGGGAGCTGTCCTGTCTCAGAGAGACCCCGAAACCAATCAACTGCACCCCGTAGCATTTTGATCCAGAAAGTTCTCGCCGCCGGAGATAAATTATGCAATCACCGATAAGGAATTATTAGCCATTAAGTCCGCCTTTAAGGCTTGGCGGCATTATCTTCTTGGCGCCAGGCATACCATCACCGTGATCACTGATCACCGAAATTTACAATATTTAAAAACTGCCAAGGCTCAGTCTTCACGACAGCTCCGATGGGCTTTGTTCTTTGCTGAGTTCAATTTTGTAATCACTTACCGTCCCAGCTGTAAGAATGGCAAAGCGGACGCGCTATCTCGAATTGGAATGGGAGAAATGGACACAAACTCAGAACCCGTGCCGATAATTCCCGAACAAAGAATGTTGGTGCTAACCACTTTACAAACCCTTGAAGACATTCAAGCATGGGTAAAACAATTCCTGGACTCTTCAGCCTTGCAGGATTGGATCAAAAGGGGGTCTTACTTTTCAGTCAACGATGGCTTACCTTACTTCCAAGGACGCTTATTTTTGCCAGAAAAGGAATTGCAAGAACTGGTTATTTCCCATCATCATGATACTCTGATGGAAGGACATCCTGGCATTGCCAAAACAGAGGAAAAAATTAAACGACAATTCTGGTGGCCTTCCTGGCGAAAGGATATTAAATCTTTTGTGATGTCCTGTGGAGTTTGCGCCTAAAACAAAGGTCAAAAAACAAAACCCGCCGGTCTTCTTCAACCCTTAGACATTCCACCAGCACCTTGGCACACCTTGTCACTAGATTTTATCACAGACCTGCCCTCTTGTAATGGATACAATACTATTCTGGTTGTGGTGGATTTATTTTCCAAGATGGCCCATTGTCATGATGCCTACCTCCAAGGAGCCAGGTCCGACCCAGCAACCCCGGAGGCAGGCATCATTCCCCCCAGGGAAGTGCCAGCGGGCCCAAGCTGGGGCCCTTTGGACACAATCCTGGCGCCTTAGGCGCCAGGCTCATGTTGGACCCCTGTCCTGGCGCCTTAGGTGCCAGGCTCATAAAGCTAGACATGTGTTCAAGTGTTTTAATGTGCACTTACCTGATGCAGACCATGCTGCTACATCCAGGCCCTCTTGAGGCCTGAATGGAACTACTTTACCTGTGGGACTACTTTCCACCTGGGTGTGGTCAGGGAAGGATACATACCTGATCGCTGGAAGGATACATGCCTGGAACTTCTTCCAAAGCTATTTAAACCACGCCCGATCAGCAACTCACGCTTCGCGTTGTTCTGCTCCTCGCAGCTGGACGCTCACCGTGTCAGCTCCTGCATCTGGACTTCAGCCACGCCTGTCAGCATCCTGGGTTGCCTGCAAAGGGAAATAAGAGAGAATTGGAGAGAAAGAAGACCTTACCTGCTAAAGCTGCATCACGGGGACATCACACCGACGATCCTGAAAGGGAAGACATCATTTTAAAAGCATTTCGCTTCGATCGCTGCAGCGCTGCATTTCACTCACCTTTCCTGGGCGCCTCCATCTTCAGCAGCGATCATCTGGATCCGCACCCACTTCCCAGAGCCTAGAGAGAAAAGACAAGAAAACAAGGTGAGAGAAGGAAGGGAAATAGGAAAAGCTCAGTTTCCTTCTAAGACTTACCTGTTGGGTCATTCCCATTTCATTTCGGGTCCTGCCGCTTCCTAGCATTCCGGACCCCGGCCGCAATGGGGAAAAAAGACAAAGACATTGAATGAGAGAATGCAAAGACATTACCTGAACGCTCATCCAGAACTTACACTTCGGGTCGGCGCCATATCTCCGGCATTCCGAACCCCGGCCCCTAAGGGGAAAAAGACATAAGCATTAGCGCTTGCTGCAATAAGACAATGAACATTATTATTAAGCTTGAACTTTTGAACTTGCAACAGAACTCTTACAGCGCCTCATCTGAATAGTCAAGCTTATTTTGAACTCCCATCAAACCTCAATCCAGTGAAGTAACTGGGTTTCAACGCGCCCCTGCATCAGAAGCAGGATGGAGAACTCATCCTTCCAGACCCTAAGATGAGACTTCACGGGGAATCGTGGAAGGGTATCGTGGAGGGTTGGAAGGGAGTGGGAGGCTTGAGCATTATTCCGTCAGTAGGTAATACTCCCTTTTCACACACAGGGGAATATTCCTGCGAGCCAGAAAAGCCAGAGTAGAGAGGCCCTTCCTGTCCATCATCAGAGTCCTGCGCTTCACCATTGAAGAAGCATCAGCACTCGAAGCCAGACCTGCGCCTCCGTGGGAATCAGGTGAGCGTGACAGAACGCGAAGCCTACCCATAATTTCCCACCCGGGCGCTATGCTGACTTCCGAGACAGATAAGCTGGCCAAGCTTTTGGGGGAATTACGGGCAGAAGTGCACTCAGCCCGCCAGGAGACCAACGCTCTCAAAAGAGAACTGATCCTATCCAAGGAAAGAACTGATGACCTGGCCAAAAGGTTATTGCAGGCCCAGGCAGGGCACACTCCTTTACCTTATTCCGGAGGTACTTCCACATCAATGGGTTTGAATAACCTGGTACAAATCAATCTACCTGGACACATGCCTTTGGCCCCGCCTGAACGTTTTGCGGGGGATCCCAAGAAATATGCCGTCTTTATGAACCAATGTCGTTTACACTTTCTATGCAGACCCGGGGCCTTCCCTAACGACCAGACCAAGGTAGCCTTTATACTATCTTACCTCAGTGGCAGTGCTGCCGATTGGTCTATTCCATTGGTAAATCAGGATGATCCCATTCTCCAGGATTTTCAGGGCTTCCAGGCTAGCATGGAAAGATTGTTTGCTCGACACTCTCAAGGACAGGCCCTTGATAACGAACTGCTATCCTTACGACAAGGTAATCAGGATCTCCTGTCCTACGTTGTCACCTTTAATAGACTGGTTGTGGAAACTGGATGGCCAGAAAACAAAAGGATCACATTGTTTCATCAAGGCTTGCGCGGAGAGCTTAAGGATGTTCTAGCTCAGATAGTAGATCCACCCCAGGTCTGCGCAGACTACATAGACTTGGTGGTTCAACTTGATCACAGACTTCAAAATAGAAAAGCAGATAGGTTCAAGTACGAAACCCGAGTACCGATCAAAACCCACGCTAACTCCAAGAGTACCGACGTATCCGAACCTATGCAAATCAGCGGTGTTAAAGGACCATTAACGCAGAAGGAAAGAGAGAGAAGGCGGCAAATGCAACTTTGTCTGTATTGCGGGACTTCCGGTCACTTTCTTCGAAATTGTCCGGTTAAACCACCTAAGAAGGTGGTTGGAGCCACTGATAACGATTTATTGACACCTGATTCGGGAAACGACCTAGCCCGACAAGCGTAGAGGTCCGCTTGCCGGGCTTGAAAACAAACTCTTGACCTCGCATTTTGTCATGCCAATGGTGCTCGTGGACCCAAAACAGCCTCAGCAGTTGCATGCTGTAAAAGCATACATCGACAGTGGAGCTATTGGAAACTACATAGACCGTAATTGGCTTCCAGGATTAAGCTCCCTCTCCGCCCGAAAGTAACCCAAGATGTCATTACTACAGTAGATGGAACCGAAATAGCCTCAGGGCCTGTAACGCATTCCACTGTTGAAATGACATTGGTGGGTCAGGATGGACATCGGGAAGCAATCGTGTTTGATGTGATCAAGGCCCCACAATTTCAAGTAATTCTTGGAATTCCTTGGTTAGAAACACATAATCCCAGAATCGACTGGCGAGCAAAGAAGATAAGTTTTCCTGATTGTGAACCAACTTGTTATCCAAGAAATCCAGTTATGGGTCTAGCCTCAGCAACTTCCACCCCTGTACAGCTACCGTCAGAATACCAAGAATTCCAAGACGTTTTTCAGAAGGAACAGGCTAACACGTTACCTCCCCATCGGTCTTATGATTGCCAAATCAATCTGGTACCAATGCTCAACTACCTTGTAGTAGGATTTATGCTCTTACGGAACCTGAGAACCCGCATTTGCGTCAGTATTTAGATCAGTACCTAGCCAATGGTTTTATTCGCCCGTCCAAGTCTCCTGTCTCCTCAGCTCTGTTCTTCGTGCCAAAAAAAGAGGGCGACCTTAGAACATGTATAGACTATCGCGCCCTAAATCAAATAACGATTAAGAATCGTTATCCTCTGCCCCTGATCCCTGAGCTTATCGACCAGGTGAAAGACTCTTGTGTGTACACCAAGTTAGATCTCCGAGGAGCTTATCACCTGGTGCGTATAAAAGAAGGCGACGAATGGAAGACTGCATTCCGCACCAAATTTGGGCTCTTCGAATATCAGGTGATGCCCTTCGGTTTGTACAATGCACCTGCCGCCTTTCAGTACTTTATGAATGATGTTCTTCGGGAACTTATCGATGTCTGTGTCATTGTTTATATTGACGACATCCTGGTGTACTCTTCTTCAGAATCCGATCACAGAAAACATGTTAGGGCAGTTCTTGAGAAATTGCGCCAGCACAGACTATTTGCAAAGCTCGAAAAATGCGTTTTTCATACCACAGAAGTTGAGTTTGTCGGATTCATCCTGACACCTCAAGGAGTCTGAATGGACTCGCGAAAGGTGGACGCCATCCTCAAATGGCCATCTCCTGGCTCGGTGAAGGGAGTTCAGAGCATGCTCGGCTTCGCCAATTTCTATCGAAGATTCATTCCGGAATTTTCCCGAACAGTCCAACCCATCACAGCTCTCCTAAAGAAAAACAAACGCTTTGAATTGACTCTTGAGGCCGAACAAGCCTTTCAGGACCTGAAAACCAAATTCACCTCTGCACCTGTATTGAAGTACCCGCACCCAGATATCCCTTACATTGTGGAAACCGACGCATCCAGTTCGGCCATGGGAGCTGTCCTGTCGCAAAGAGACCCAGAAACTAACCAACTACACCCTGTGGCCTTTTGGTCCAGGAAATTTTCTCCTCCTGAAATCAACTACGCAATTACCGACAAGGAGTTACTGGCTATTAAATCTGCTTTCAAGGCTTGGCGTCACTACCTTCTCGGGGCAAGACACACCATCACCGTAATTACGGACCACAGAAATTTACAATATTTAAAGACGGCCAAAGCTCAATCTTCACGACAACTCCGATGGGCTCTATTCTTTGCGGAATTTGATTTCGTAATTACCTATCGCCCTGGCTGCAAGAATGGTAAAGCGGACGCCTTATCCCGGATTGGCATGGAAGAACCCAATTCGCGTTTAGAACCTGTGCCAATCATACCTGAACAAAGAATCTTAGGCCTAACTTCATTGCAAACTATTGAGGACATCCAAACGCAAGTAAAACAACTTCTAGACTCTTCAGCCTTACTGGAATGGAGTCAAAAGGGTCCTCATTACACCGTTAAGGATGATTTACCCTACTTCCAGGAGCGGTTGTTTCTGCCAAGTAAAGAATTGCAAGAACTTGTTATTGCCCATCATCATGAATCATTAATGGAAGGACACCCTGGTATCGCTAAAACGGAGGAAAAAATCAAACGCCACTTTTGGTGGCCTTCTTGGAGAAAAGACATAAAGTCTTTTGTATTGTCTTGCGGAATTTGTGCCCAAAACAAGGGTCAAAAGAAAAGGCCAGCCGGCCTACTTCAACCCTTGGATATTCCACCGGCACCATGGCACACCTTGTCAATGGCCTTTATAACTGACCTGCCTCCTTGTGCTGGTTACAACACTATCCTTGTAATTGTGGATCTATTCTCCAAAATGGCCCACTTTATCCCTTTAAAAGGTTTGCCTTCAGCTTCCACCTTGGCCAAGGAATTTCTGGAGAATATAGTTCGCATACATGGTTTTCCATCCATATTAGTCTCGAATCGTGGAAGTCAATTTATCTCCCATTTTTGGAAGAAATGTTGCCAACTAGCACAAATAGATGTGCGGTTATCCACCAGCCACCCCCCCCAGACCGACGGACAAACCAAGAGAACCAATCAGACTCTCGAGCAATATCTTCGGTGCATGTTACACCAATCCGAGTTAAATTGGAAAGACATCCTTTGGATCGCAGAATATGCATACAACAATTCAGTGATTTCTGGAACCGGACAAACTCCTTTTTATACTTTGTATGGTCACCATCCTCGGACCTCTGACCTAGATCCACCTCTGACCCTGGAAATGCCCGCAGTAAATCATCTGCATTCCACAATAACCCGAGCCTTCAAAGAAGCTGCAACTCATTTACAGCAAGCCAAGAAAAAGTATAAAGAAAATGCTGATTTGCACCGAAGTAAAACTCCTCCTTACCAAGTAGGAGACCAGGTATGGCTAGCAACAAAACATTTACCACTCAAGGGCCCGCGAACCTTCAATCCCAGATTCATAGGACCTTATCCCATCAAGGCTATAATCAATCCCGTGGCCTTTAAACTGTATTAACCGTCTAACATGCGTATTCATCCAGTTTTTCATGCATCACTTTTGAAGCCAGTACAACCAGGGACCCGACTGTCCAAGCCTCCAGACCCAGTTCAAATTGAAGGGGAATTAGAAGTCGAAGTTAAAGACATTTTAGACTCCAAGATGTTAAAGTCAAAACTCTTCTATCTTGTTGACTGGAAGGGATATGGACCTCAGGAGAGATCGTGGGAGCCTAGTAGCTATGTTCACGCACCTCGATTAATACAAAGGTTTCACCGGAGATTTCCGAACAAGCCAAAACCACCGGAGGGAACAACCTTGGGAGGGGCCTTGAGAGGGGGTACTGTCATGATGCCTACCTCCAAGGAGCCAGGTCCGACCCAGCAACCCCGGAGGCAGGCATCATTCCCCCCAGGGAAGTGCCAGCGGGCCCAAGCTGGGGCCCTTTGGACACAGTCCTGGCGCCTTGGGCGCCAGGCTCATGTTGGACCCCTGTCCTGGCGCCTTAGGCGCCAGGCTCATAAAGCTAGACATGTGTTCAAGTGTTTTAATGTGCACTTACCTGATGCAGACCATTCTGCTACATCTAGGCCCTCTTGAGGCCTGAATGGAACTACTTTACCTGTGGGACTACTTTCCACCTGGGTGTGGTCGGGGAAGGATACATACCTGATCGCTGGAAGGATACATGCCTGGAACTTCTTCCAAAGCTATTTAAACCACGCCCGATCAGCAACTCACGCTTCGCGTTGTTCTGCTCCTCGCAGCTGGACGCTCACCGTGTCAGCTCCTGCATCTGGACTTCAGCCACGCCTGTCAGCATCCTGGGTTGCCTGCAAAGGGAGATAAGAGAGAATTGGAGAGAAAGAAGACCTTAACTGCTAAAGCTGCATCACGGGGACATCACACCGACGATCCTGAAAGGGAAGACATCATTTTAAAAGCATTTCGCTTCGATCGCTGCAGCGCTGCATTTCACTCACCTTTCCTGGGCGCCTCCATCTTCAGCAGCGATCATCCGGATCCGCACCCACTTCCCAGAGCATAGAGAGAAAAGACAAGAAAACAAGGTGAGAGAAGGAAGGGAAATAGGAAAAGCTCAGTTTCCTTCTAAGACTTACCTGTTGGGTCATTCCCATTTCATTTCGGGTCCTGCCGCTTCCTAGCATTCCGGACCCCGGCCCCAATGGGGAAAAAAGACAAAGACATTGAATGAGCGAATGCAAAGACATTACCTGAACGTTCATCCAGAACTTACACTTCGGGTCGGCGCCATATCTCCGGCATTCCGAACCCCGGCCCCTAAGGGGAAAAAGACATAAGCATTAGCGCTTGCTGCAATAAGACAATGAACATTATCATTAAGCTTGAACTTTTGAACTTGCAACAGAACTCTTACAGCGCCTCATCTGAATAGACAAGCTTATTTTGAACTCCCATCAAACCTCAATCCAGTGAAGTAACTGGGTTTCAACGCGCCCCTGCATCAGAAGCAGGATGGAGAACTCATCCTTCCAGACCCTAAGGTGAGACTTCACGGGGAATCGTGGAAGGGTATCGAGGAGGGTTGGAAGGGAGTGGGAGGCTTGAGCATTATTCCGTCAGTAGGTAATACTCCCTTTTCACAAACAGGGGAATATTCCTGCAAGCCAGAAAAGCCAGAGTAGAGGGGCCCTTCCTGTCCATCATCAGAGTCCTGCGCTTCACCATTGAAGAAGCATCAGCACTCGAAGCCAGACATGCGCCTCCGTGGGAATCAGGTGAGCGTGACACCCATTTTATTCCGTTGAAAGGATTACCTTCAGCTTTTGTTCTTGCCAAGGAATTCCTCGAAAATATCATCCGTTTGCATGGATTCCCGTCCATACTAGTCTCCAATCGGGGAAGCCAGTTTATTTCTCATTTTTGGAAAAAGTGTTGTCAACTGGCACAAATCGACGTAAGACTCTCAACCAGCCACCACCCACAGACCGATGGTCAGACGGAGAGAACGAACCAGACCCTTGAACAATATCTACGATGTATGTTGCACCAATCGGAGGGTAATTGGAAGGATATTTTATGGGTGGCTGAATATGCATACAATAACTCAATACACTCTGGAACTGGTCAGAGCCCCTTTTATACCCTATATGGACATCACCCTCGTACTTCAGACTTGGACTCACCTTTGAGCCTTGAAATGCCCGCAGTGGACCATTTGCATTCTACGATTACTCAAGCCTTCAAGGATGCAACTGCACACTTACAACATGTGAAAAGGAAATACAAAAAGAATGCGGATCTGAATCGAAGAGAGGCACCTCCATACCAAATAGGGGATCAAGTATGGTTGGCTGCCAAACACTTATCGCTCAAGGGACCTCGGACTTTTAATCCAAGGTATGTAGGCCCTTACTAGATCAAAGCTATAACTAACCCATTGGCAGTCAAGCTAGATCTACCAGCTAACATGCGGATTCACCCCGTTTTTCATGTGTCACTTTTGAAACCAGTGCAACCAGGAACCAGATTAATAAAGCCACCAGAACCAATCCAGATAGATGGGGAGCATGAATTCGAGGTGAAGAACATTTTGGATTCTAAGATCTCAAAATCAAAACTTTTCTATCTAATTGATTGGAAGGGGTACGGGCCTCAGGAAAGGTCTTGGGAACCCAGCGACCACGTACATGCACCTCGGCTAGTAAAAAGGTTCCATCGGAATTTCCCAAACAAACCGAAACCTCCAGAGGGAACGACCTTGGGAGGGGCCTTGTGGGGGAGTGCTGCCATGATGCCTACCCCCGGAGCACCAGGCCAGGCCCAGCACCCCCGGGAGCAGGCATCATGCTCCCGGGTAAAAGCCCAGCGGCCCCTTATAGGGGCTCTTTGGACTCTGTCCTGGCGCCTTTAGCGCCAGGCTCATGTTGGACATCAGTCCTGGCGCCATAGGCGCCAGGCTCATAAAGGAAAGTGTTTGGTGCACTTACCTGATGCAGACCATGCTGCATACTCACCTGATGCAGACCATGCTGCATGAAGACCCAAGCCAAATGAGGCTTAGGAGGGACTATTTTACTGAAGGGACTATTTTGTTACTTGGGTGGGGCTGTGGAAGAATACTTACCTGGGACTTCTTCCAAGGCTATTTAAGCCACGCCCGGACAGCCACACGTGCTTCGCGTTGTTCTGCATTCCAGCAGCTGAACGCTCACCGTGTCTGCTCCTGCACCTGGACTCCAGCCTCGCCCGCCTCGAATCTGGAACACCTGTAAGGAAAGAAGAGAAGAGAAAGGTGAAAAACAAGAACTTATTCAAACTTCTTACCTGCATCCGGAATCTTCACGCCAGCATTCTTGAAGAAAGACTTCCATTTAAAAGCATTGCGTTGCTCGCTGCAGCGCCGAGCTTCACTCACCTGTCCTCGAGACATCTCCCAGCTCCATCACGGCTGTCAGCATCGGTCGCCACATCTCTGCACCTAGGGGAGAGAAGAAGAGACAAAAGGTGAGCAGAGGGAACACAGGAGGAAAGCCAAATCTTCAGCCATAATACTTACCGCTTTTCTTGGTGAACCATTCCACATTTCGGGTCGGCGCCGCTTCTTTGGCAGGTACCGCACCCCGGCCCCTATGGGGAAAGGACAAAAGACATTACTGGGGAATTATAAAGACATTTAGAGGGGTCGCCCTCATCACTAACTCACCTGATTTTACCATCGGCAATTTAACCCCTCAACGCATCGCCTTCGTTCTGCACCTGAAATAAAGGACAGATCACAGGTTAGGAAGACAACATACAAAGAGGCTCACACTTGAACTTTTAAATCTTCATACTTACGGCGTATCGCTCCGAAAAGTCAAGTGGATTTTGCCAGCGCCATTCTGAAAACCAGTGAAGTAACTGGACGAACGCGTGCCCCTGCACCAGAAGCAGGATGGAGAGTTCATCCTTCCAAACCATAAGGTGAGCTTAAACCGGGGGTTTTGGAGGAAGTCAGAGAAGAACGAAGGGGGAAAAAGGGGAGCAAGCACACTATTCTGCAGACAGTTAATCCCCCTTTCTCATCTGGAAAAGGATATTCCTACGGGCCAGACAAGCAAGATTTGGGGGTCCTGTTCAATCGGTGGTCCGAGTTCTGCGCATCACGCTTGAAGAGGCCACAGCAACCCAGACTAGACCAGCGCCTCCGTGGGAGCCAGGTGAGCGTTACAGAGAGGGATGCCCTCATGTTCAATGCCTATTTCATTACCAAGATTGTTATGATGGACTGTCTTTCCTTCGAAAGCTAAGATTTCAAATGCCTCTTATTTGCTAACATCTGTTTTAGCATCTTAACCATCCATGGACCCCCGGTAGAAACCTCCTTCATCGCTAAGGAATGGCCACAGTTCATCACAAGCATCCAGGCTGTTTCCAACCATATCCTCATTCTTGGGGACTTCGACATCTGGTTGGAAGCCCCTAAGAACAAAACCACTGCCCTTTTTCAGGACTCTTCTGATGCCCTGGCCATCAAACTCTGCCTCACGCTACCACTGACGTGGGCCAGCACACCTTGGATGCCTGGCTCAACCCAACTGGTGCTCTCTAACATCACCAATGCTGCTCTGCCCTCGTCAGATCATTCTTGACTAATAGCTCACCTGGACAAACCAGTCGGTGTCTCCTACTCTCTTACCCTCTGCTGTGGTGGAGTGTCTCTCACTCAGATAGACGAGAGAGCATCTCCTGCTACCTTAGTGTTATGTTAAAGGTTCCTATATCGCGCAATGTCGCCACTTGTGTGGTTCCTTGGTGCTCTGACCGATCGGAAAAGCAAGAGGCTACGGGGTAAATTAGCAAGACTCTGCTGGAAAACGAGGCAAGAGAGCTGTGATGTGCTGTTGGCAGCTTCAGTTCTGTTTACACTGTTCGCCGAGCGTAGGTGGGTTATTCAGTTGGTAGCCGCCATGTGCTGTTGTGCGTGACTAGGTGTGGTTTGTTTCATTGTTGTGGTGTAGTGAAGTGCATGCGATTTGTTGTGCTGTAGACGTATGATTGTGTTTAGTTCTATGTTTGAGAGGTGTATGCAAAAGGATTTTTTTTTAGTAGGGCTGGTGAGTAGCAGCGCCTTCTCCTACTCTGTCTGTTTTGTTTGACTGTTGCACGTATCACTTACCCTGTCGTGTAGGCTGCTGTGCTAAACTTGCCCCTCCTATGTTCTGTGCAGAAGAGTGGGTCCTTAATGGGCTATATCTTCCCCTTTAGTATATTTTCATGTGCCACAATTACCACTCCCACGGGTTCCTCGAGGTTGGGGTTTGTTCCCCATGCCCTGTGGTCCATCACTTCTGATCTGGCCCCCTCTCTCGCCCCCTTTTTTTTTAAATCTAACACTCCCTATCAGCAGTGGTCCAATAAGGTTGGACCATTTATCGCCCCTGTTTCCCCTTTGTCCACCTTCCTGCCTCCTGCTAGTGTGGATCTTGACCCCATTGACTCTTTCTTTGCAGACCTCCACAGCGCACTGTCTGACACGTGGGATAGCTTCGCTCCAGTAGTCATAAAGAAGAGAAAACCTCCCCAAGATTGCAATAGCTGTTTTTGACTCCGACCTCGCCATCATAAAGAGTACTGTTATGATGGTGGGTTTCCCCCGTGCCGTTCTATAGTCCCGAAGGATTCTAGAGCACCATACATGGGGGAGACCACAATGAGAATCTGAAAACTGAGGTTGTGCTGCCACTCCATGCTCCGGGGGTCTTCTCTTCACCAAATAAAGCACTTCCCTTGTTAACCCACCCTCGCCTCCCTGCGACGTTGGATGGAGCTTTGGAAATCTGCTGCCGCCAAATCTAGGTCCACTGTCCATAAAACACAAGAAAGTGGCCCTCCTGTGTAAATGCATGCACCTGGCATCCAACAGACCTGCAGAGCTTTAAAAGGCATACAGTGAGACGGGTGCCCCGATGCATCGCCCCCCCTTTGCCCGTCTCCTCCTAGGGATCTGCAGACAACCTGTTCTCCTTCCCATGGATAACCATGATTTAAGCGAGGCCCCCATCGGCAGTCATGCTAAAGCCATGTTACTCTCTCACCTTCTCCGCTGGTCCTATGTCTTCCTTCTCGTCCTTCCAACTGGTCTCTACCGCAGATAGCATGTCAACAGTTTTAAAAGGGAGGTTTACGCAGGGCAGGATTTCTCCTGCCTTGCCACCACCATTAAATACAACATTGCTACCCCACACCCCTCTCTGCCCTGTGTAGCACAGCGTGTTCCCTCTGGCGTCTTTCGACCTGAGTTTTAAAAAAAACTTTGTATTCTCAGTAATAAAAGAAAGGGGGTTAATCAGCATCATTCTTGAGCCAATGTGTATTTTTATCAGTACAAAAAAACCTGGGGCAAAACTACAAGCGTAATACACTTCTATTACATTCCTCCCATTATGGTCAACATATTTTATCACAAAAGAATGAGCAATGGAGTATATGTCTACAGCAAGAATAACTCACACAGTTACTGTCAGGCTGTCCCTGTTCAGAAGCACACCCTGAACCTGCCAGGGCAAGCTCTGTCTAGAAAGCCTGTGGTGTATCGCCTATCTAACAGGATAGCAAGAGCTCTTTCCCTCGTCTAGAGACCACAGTAACATTGATCACAAATAATTAAAAACCCCAGTACAGGTATTGGTAGAGAATGCTAGCATTGGATCATATCTCTGTTACTTTGTATGGGAGGTTACTCCTCGTAGGAATTTCTCTATAATGTTTAATCACCAATTAAGTCGAGACCTCCCCAACAACAGACCTAGTAATGGAAGGGTAAAACAGCAGCCACCCAAATATTGTGGGAGCCCCTAGTCGCAATGAACCCTACTAGGGCAACTTATTGTTCTAGCGTGTTCAATTTCACTGATTGAAACATCGTCATGGTCATGAGAGGGCTCACACAGGCTGAAGGGCTGCACTCTCTGCAGTATAGACACCTCCACCCTGGTGTCATTGAAAATTGAGAACAAACTGGTTGCTGCAGGGAACGATGCGCTCCTTTCGAAAATAAATCCTTCACAAGGGCGCATCCAAAGATTATTTTGTGTAAATGTATTGTATGTGAGTCTAATAGGTCAAACGTGTGTGTACAACTTCAATGTAATCATAAAAATAGATTGTCCATCTGTCTCTATCCTACACATGTTTCCCTCTCAACGAGCTTCTTCAGGGCAAATCTCTAAATATGCTGACGATTGTTATATATCATGATGCGTAAGAGGGAGTGTGAGTGAGATTGAGTTAATGCAAGCGTGTGAGGGAGTTTGTGCGAGATTCAATAAGTGTGAGAGTGAGAATGAAATGGAATAGGAGAGTTTTGGGAGATGACTTTGTGCCTGTGGCTAATCCTCAAAGACCTTTGCTGATGCCTCCCAGAGGAAGCATAACAACAAAGCACACCCCAAAAAGAGAAAAGAAAGGTTGGAAGGTACTTGAGTTAGTAGACCACCGGGAGGGTGTACACAACGCAAAACGATACCAAACAATATGCACGGTGGTGACAAGAATTGTAAGTACATAAAATGCTGCTCGACTGGATCCCCTGTAAGTGAGGGTTTCAGAAGGGCCTATGAAGATGACCAATCAGAGTCAGAAATTGCTGACACCCTCGACAGCATGAGGATAAAAATAATGCCCATCCAAACCCGCAGGCACCAAGAATTGTTAAAGTTATTCATAGTCTAAGGGCACATGCCAAATATTTAAGCGGGAAAAGGGAATCCTGGTCAGCAGAACAATCAGCACAAAAGCAGTACTGCATGCGGTAACTAACATCTGCAGTAATTACCGACCCCCACGGGGTCTTACGGACTCCAAAATGGGAATCACAGAAAGGGGCTGCATGACTTGGAATCATGTAGCCCTTTCCGGCCCCCGGTAATGACCAGTAAATACAGTGCCGCCAAACTCTTGATCAGGCCCTCACTCTGCATGACCTTCACACGCATGAACAAGCTTGAGACCTCCATATATAAATATATGTTTGGTGCCCTTAAAGTAACAAGCAAGGGCACTTCAGTGATCCCAGCCAACTATAACCCTGCACCAGCAGTGTTTCTACTTTCCCCTTGAAACGGGCGTCTCTCATCTCACAAAATATTTGCAGCAGCCTCAGAACAGGAAAAGTCTTGATTCTTACAACTTGAGAGATTACTGCACTTCTGGAACACAGCATTCAGAATAGCGCACAAGCACTCACGCGCGGCAGCGCTGCAGAACAAAGTATGTGAACATAGACTGGCACCACTTGAAGTAGAAGGTATTAGCATAATTGACCTAAAAACATTTGACATTTCATCGAATTTTCTTTGACCTTTTTTGTATCAAATATATATATGGGGGTGGGTAAGGGTATAGATTAGGTTGCGGGGAATTGGGGGCAGGGGGTTGCAGGGAGTCTCCCCCACATTTTAGACCGACAAAAAGGTCAAATAAATTCAATCAAATGCGATTAGGCCAAATGTTTTAGGTCAAATTGACCCAAACCAAGTAGAACACGATCAAAAGTAACAATATTGCCAGGAATGCAGTGAACAACCCAAACACTCTTTCACTCGTAAAAAGCAGGTCTTATTAGGTACAGGCAGACTGAACGAGTGCTGCATAAAAGGGTTCCTGTGAAGGAAGCCGTGTACTGAGCATGAACTCTAAGCATTAAAGCAAAGATTTGTTTACTTTACAACATACATGTCCTTGCCTGTGCCCATTCTATAATAGGTGTGCACAAATACAACTAGAATACATTAAGACCCAAAAATATTCTATTTGTTGTCCTTGGTAGATATTGCTGTTTGCTAAATCGCCTGAAACAAGAACTTCTAAGCCTCCATTCACTCCCCAAGGGCCAACATGTGTAAAGTCGTGACTTGTGTCAGGAACTCATCTCATGTTTGTTTAAAGGGTCTGCCTCGCCATCTAAATCCGTAGTCCAGTTGCTTCACAGTTGGCCACTAAAAAGCAATTAAAGGTGGAGCATATGGCCAGATCATCGAACAGGCCCCCATCAGTTCCACTTGCCATGGTGCGTGGGTGTATTCTGCAAGGTCACATACAAGCAGAGTAAGGAGCAACAATCGGGCAATCCAGAAACAGCTGCAGAGACACAGCCAGTCCAGGCTACATAGATGGCAACTCTGGTTGAGGAGCACCGGCAGCAGCACCCCCCTTCCAGACATAGGGCCTCATCACGAGTTTGGCGGTAACCCTTAAATCCGGCGGTAACGTTATTATTAGTCAGATCACGAATACAAATCCTGTCGGCGCAATAACAGACGGCCGTAGCAGAGCCAGCTGTAATAGCACCGTCTGTAATAGTGCCGGCACCCTATCCTGCAATTACAGAGCCATCACAAGTCCGGCGTCGGTGCTATTAGTGCCAGAAAACCAGCGGAAAATCCGCCGAAAACACTCCTAGCCAACTGGTGGAGGTAAAAGAACACAGGAGACAGCAAAAAGTGCCCAGGTGAAACCAATGCACATCAGAGGCCTACAAAGGACCCACCAATGCAAAACACACCCTCCTCACCAGCATGTTGCCAGTTGGAGCCTGGAGCCTTGAAGATGACATCTACTTGCTGCGCCTGGAGCTGCAGAGGCCTGCCAACCAGCCCAGGGCCCTGGGAGCACAGGGTTTGGGGGGGGATGAGGAGAAAAAGGAGGAGACCAGCACCAGCAAAGTGGCCAGCCATCCCCAGGGTCAGGCCAACACCCGGGGCCCTGACTGAAGGGCAGCTGGTGACAGAGTACAGGCTGGACAGGGCAACCATAACGCAGTGGCTGGACACAATCCAGGCTGATATAAGCAGCCGTATAGCCATCAGCAATGCTGTGCCACCACTTGTCAAGCTCGTGTTGGTACTACAGTACCTGGGGATTGGCAGCTACCAACACACTATTGGCATGATGCACGGCATGGCCCAGTCAACCTTCAGTGCCGTGCTGGGACAGGTGCTGGATGCACTGCTGCTCCATGTCAATGAGCACATTGCATTGCCAGCCACACAGGCACAGGTCAACCAGCTCAAGGACCAGTTCTATGCCGTTGCCCAAGTCCTGTAAACTCCCATCACACGTTCCCCCACCCCCCTGTAAACTCCCCATTACACATTCTGCCCACCCCCCTCACCACATCCCTACATAGTGCTAGTGTGTCCATATGCCCATGGCTCTGTACAACTGTGACATGTGGACCTAGGATGGACGTGGCCACTTCCCACGGCCGGGTCCCTCCGGTGAACGGCGGGTGAGATTTCGCAGGGAACGTCGCCTGGGTGATGCCTCCAGGGATCCCTCAGTGGGTGTGGTTGAGGCAGATGGCATTGCTCTGCAGCTGGCGCACCAGATTGTTCACCTCCCGCATCTGCCCGGTATGTGCGGATTGGACCTCGCACAGCTCCCGTACCCTTTGCCCAAAACCTGTCAGGGCCGCTGTGCAGCCCTCCACGACTCTATGGGTCTGTGCATTGTCACGTGCCATCGACTTTGCAGCATTCCGTATTGCACGCCTTATAGCCTTGATGTGGCATGTTTGATCTGTGACATTTCCTCAATGTGCCGCTGTAGGGCCTCCATCAGATCCAGCCGCCCCATCACTGCTGCTCCCGTGATGATGGGTCTCTGAGATGTGCTGGCGATTGGACTGATAGCTCGGCCTGGGTTCGGAGGGAGGTTGTTGGGGGGCATGGTGCAACTTCTGATGGGGCTGCTGTGGTTGGAGTGACTATTCTCATGGGAGTCATGAGATGGTGTGTCCACATCTGGCTCAGGTGTGCGGGCCCGACGCACCCGTACATGTTGCGTGTGTGCATCCACTGGCATATGCTCTGGATTACCCTCGGGTGTGGCCAACTCTTGTGTGAAACTAAGGCTGGGTAACGACAGCAGTGCAGTGCATTGTGCTGCTGTGGGTGTGTGGCCCTCATCAGAGTCAGACCCACTGGTGGCTTCCTCCACGTCCTGGGTGCCCGTGGTGGCTTCCAGTGCATGAGGCACTGTAGCCCTGCAGCCCTGTGGACTCTGCACCCGTCTGGTTGGGCTAGGTGGGGTGATTTGGATGTGTCCGGCATTGTGTTTTTTCTGCCCAGCCCCTTTGTGGGGTGGTGGTGCTGGTAGAAGCGTGCCGGGGCATGCGGCTGGATGTTGTTGCCTCCTCACCTTCATCATCAGCCTGTGATGAGCGTCTGTAGGGTACAATGGGTGTGTTATGAGTTTGGGGCAGCTTACATTTGAAACATGTATATCATGCCTTACAGTGGGTTTGGAAACAGTTTCAATCATGCTTGGCCATTGCATTTTGGTGACTCCCACTGTTGTGAGTGGTGGAACGTGGTACTGGGCAGGGACTGTGCTTGGACATGTTGGCGTGATGTCTACAGATGTCTGCTGGAGATGCACGGCTCCCATATTGCTGGGGGGGGGTTCATGCACACTCACACATCACGTTGCTGTGCCATGGCCATGGATATCTTTCCCCTGGGCCCTGTGTTGAGGCATTGTATGTACTCAGGGGACAAGGGGACGCTACAGTACGGTGGTACGAGGGGTCAGTTATGGATGGCTGCAGTGCCTCACGCACATTGCATGCACATACATTCACTCAGGGTCTGGAGGCGTGGCCCTTACAGGTTCATCCATTTTTAGGGGGGGGTCCCACCTGCAACCTCCTGGCTACCGGTGCCAGCATCCATTCCTCCAACTCCCTCAATGGTGCCCATATCGATAAGTGTTGTCATCTGCTCCTCCCAGGGGGTGAGCTCGGGTGGTGGTGGCCCTCCTCCAGTCGCCATGCTGTCACAATCCATGCGCCTGACCCCCTCAGGTGTAACAGCCCCCTGGCAGCAGTGGGGCTAAAGCCCTTCACACTGGCCCCAATGGCCTTAAAACTCAATCAGAAACATACAAGGAGTCAGTCCTGGCGCCTTTGGCACCAGGCTCATTATCAGGAATAGAACAATACCAGTTTTGAGCCTTAATCCAACATGGAAGCCTAGTACACAGCTCAGTTCTTTAGAACCAAGCCATGCGGTCTAGTTTTTGGGTGTGGCTGGGCCTGGAACTACTTGGCCTGGAACTACTTTACCTGGGCTATTTAAACCACACCCAAACAGCAAAACACGCTTTGCGTTATTCTGCACTCCTGCAGCGTAACGCTCACCGTGTCCAGCTCCTGCTCATCTGCTTCTCCGGCGGGCTGATCCTGAAGCCCTAGATCCGGATTCCATTAATAACCTGGAAGAACAAGAACAGCATTAGCGAGCAAGAACACTTACCTGTGAAGTAACCGGTCTTGAATCCATCCTGCGCTTCGCTTACCTCGCCCATCTCCGGAGTTTGCTGCAACCTGCAAAGGTAGAAAAACAAGGACAGCATTAATAACAATTCTTACCTGGGCAAGCAGCGAGTCCTGGCAGAACCCTGTACTTCTCTTACCTCGCCCATCTCCGGGTTTCACCACAACCGCAAGGGAGAAGGAACAAGGTCAGCATTAGCAAAGCACTTACCTGGGCAAGCAGCGCTTTGATCACTCATCACTCCGGAATATCACTGCAACCTGTACAAAGAGAAGAGAACACAGGTTAGCAATTAACACCAATAAACCGCGCAGCATTCCGCGCATCAATAACTCACTATAGTCTTCGCCATCGGCGCGGCCACCCCGAGATCGCAACCATCCCTGTGAAAACAAAAAGAGACATTGTTAGGGAACAGCGTAGTGGAGCAAGACGCCGAGAAGACAGAGAAAACGGAGGGAAAGAAAGAGACAGAATAAAGACGGAAAAGACATTATAACTCACCTGGAAGACAGCAAGCAGAGTCGGAGTCACAGCCGGTCTGGACGCGACATAAGGGCACACAGACCAGTGAAGCAACTAGGTCCACGAAACAGCTGCACCAACCACGCGCCCCTGCACAGAGACACAGGATGGAGAGTTCAACGCACAAAAACCTAAGGTGAGCAATAACCCCAAGGGAAGGTATTTGGACCAGAAGGAGGTGGTAGTCCACCCATCACAGAACCAGTATTTTACCCTCCATTCTCCTGTTATAGGCGCTACCCAACATCTGGCACATAACCAAGCAGAGAGGGGTCAGGGATAGCGCTTAGACCTCCATCCAGTATCGTGTGGCGCCCCCGTGGATACCAGGTGAGCGTAACAATGCTTGTACTCCTGTGCTGGGAGAGTAGGCCACGTAACTGGACCCGCAAGTCATTCAGGCGCTTGTGGCAGTCCTCCCCATCCCTGGGCACACGGCCCACCGCAGAAGCCCTCTGGCTGATTTGCCTCTATCTGTGCTCAATGCTGGGCAGTTGTCTTGCGCTGCAGTGGGCCATACAGCTCTTCCTGATGGGCCACTGCCTCCTCCACCAGTATGGTTAGCTCCTGGTCAGCAAACTTTGGTTTCCTCGCCCTGTCCAGGGCTGAATTGCCCCTGGTGCGTTCCTGAGACATTTTGCAATGTTTACAGGAGTGAATGGCTTGCAGGGGCTTTGATTTTCAGCGGATTGTGTTTTCCAAAAATGGGCACCGCTTTATTTCCTGTTCCGTCGGTGATGTGTTTCCCGCGCACTCTTAGCACACACTAACGCAGCGGCTCAGTGGTTGTGGAACGTGCAATGGATTTACGGGTTCCTGGGTAATTTTTACGCCAAGTGCTATTCGTGTTAAAGCCATGTGCCTGTGCGCGTGCACGCGGACTTGTGATCTGACGTACTTTCCGCCAGGCAATGTGGAGTTAGCGCAAATAGCGCTCATCGGGAAATCCGCAAGAATACCACCTAACTCGTGATGAGGCAGATAGAGTGTTCTGTGCAGGGCAGGCAGTGGGGAGTCTTGAGGATTGTAGCTCTAGCCGGCATGCCCTCTTCTTCTCCATCAATCTGACTTTCATCCCATGCACTCTACCACAACTGCACTACTCCGTCTCCAAAACATTACTCTCTGCTCACCACCACAAACATTCATCTTTTCTGATTCTCTGTGATCGTTCGACCACTTTTGATACTGGAGACCACCCGTCCCTCCTTACGACACTTTCTCCTCTGGGATTCTCCAGATTTCTTCTGCACTGGGTCTCTTCTTATTTTTCTAATCGCTCAGTCTCTGTGTCCTGGGCTGGCACTCATGCACTCTCTTCCCTCTGCAGCGCAGTGCTCCTCAAGGCTCAGGTCTTGGTCCTCTTCTCTTTTCTCTCTATACCGCCACTCTTTCGGCTATCGTAACCAAATCCGGCTTCTCTTTTCACTTCTATCCAGACGATTCCCAAATCTTTGTGACCCTCTCCAATTTCTCTGGTAGCCATCACTCTTCTTTATTTGCCTGAGTCTTGAAATCCAGCAAAAGATGCACACTCGCTATCATCATCATAACTTTATTTCGCCATAAACCATAAAAATTTACAAAACAATAACAATTTACTCAACACACAAACAGACCCATTAGAGTCAAAGCCAGGGTATGTAGTACTGGTCAGAAAGGGACCAAAAGGCCATAGTATACTATAACATTGTCTGTTTGATCTGGGCAGAGCATCAGAAAACGTTTGTGGCCAAGAACAAAAGGAAGTCCCACTGGCCCTTGGCCCCAAAGTGATGGCATCCGCACCTGTCAGTATAGACCCCTGTAACATAGGGCCCCAAGGATGCAGGCTCATTTTGATTGCACCTTTTGCCAGGTGCTTACTTAACCTGTTGCTTCTCAGACTGTCCATGGCCACTCGGAATTTCAGCTCAACACAGTCACAAGACTCTCCACCCCCATTTTAGAAAACCTAGTGCAGTCAACAATCTGGTCCCTTGTTACAAAATTGCACCCCTTTACAATTAGTAACTGGTGTAGACTTGTATTCAGGAGTGCTTCTCTCGGTTTATATGATATGATATATTTATGATAGGTTAATTATATCGCGCTTAATACCCAGAGGTTTCTAAGTGTGGACCAGGGATCAACCTGTGTTGCTCGGTGTAGTCTTGCTTCCAAGGCGAGCACGTTGTCCCTGAGCTATCCTCCCAGGCTATGCCTCTACGATTACGGTTTGGGGATTCAATTCAGAAATATTGACCTTGGCTTGTTAAAGATTATTGAGGGAGTTTGCGAGACTTGAATCAAGCCCTGAGCCAGCATTTTTGACAATATAGGACAGCTGGAGGGTGCCATTAGAGCTGGGTGCTGTCAGAGAACTACTACATGTCCCCTTACCCCCTTGAGCATTCGCATGAGGAAAACTTGCTCTGACCCCGTCATCATACCTAATGTTTTCATGGCTTAACTTCGAGGGATTATGCTGAGCTTCTTCATTATGAGGTATAAAGGGACTCAAAAAATGTGGATTGCTCATGTCCCACTTACCCCCGATTGTTTTGAGACCCCCTACATCAGCTTCCCCCTACGCCAGTTCCCTGTCCAGCAGCTTCAAATAGTGTCAGGAGCAATTTCTTAATTAACTTGAGTTAATTCAGGGCTATATTGCAGTTGCAGCAATACTCCTTGTGCCAAGGCCTCCAACCCTGTTCGGCTCTGGTATAATGGTGAGCACATCTTTGGGGTTGATGACCAGGGGAGATGTACTGGTCAATGGGGATGCATTGATTATCCACAGATCAAATACAGAGCACAAGCCTCCATCTCCAGGTGTGGGGGACATCAACAGTTTGCGTTTTGGACCCAGCCCCAGTCCGGCTCCCAGTCCACGCCTGGGACTAAATACCAGGGCAGGTGAAGGTGTCTCCACACAGTCTCAAGGGGGTGGGGGGATTTACCTTTCTTACTGGTCTCTTGCTGCAAATCAAAAAACAAGCGATACACCCACCCGGCACTGCTCAGCACAGCTCAGGAGGAGAAGTACTCACAAGTACACAACCTTCACTCTGCGGAGGTCCAGCGAAAGTCCAGGTCCAAGTCTGAATCCAGGCAGAAGAATACACAGAAATGGTTCTCCCCCCAATGGGACTGCTAAACCCCTGTGGGTCGCCATCTCCCGTGCCCTTGGTCACGCCACAGAATGTCCAGGAGGTAGGGGCGTGGTCAAAGTCAACAGCAGCAATAGAGCCCTCCAAGGCAGGGAAAAAGCACCCAGCAACCCTCTGCTGGTCGCAAAGATCCGCGCCTTTGGTTCCTGCGCTATCTTCACCTGATTCCCATCTCTTTCCTTTCACCAAGCTGTCATGAACTACAGAACACGTCCCTTTATGGACTTCCTGATCCTTGTCACAACGGGGCTTGCATTCCATAATACTCCCAACATGGTCGTCCAGCGTGAAACCCCTTTCTCGATCCACGTGCTGGACGTAACGTATTCTATTAATAGACCACACCTTCCGCGGCTCCGCGCGCCTCAATGCTATTGCAAAGTAGCGATCCGACGTGTGTCCCGTAGCTCGCCGTATTGTTTCCTTGTACCTGTCTATATACCCGTTCCTTGCCCCTTCCTTTACTCCTAATTCCTGGACTCGTGTGCTAGTTGCACCTTTCCTAGTTCCCCAGATTCCTGGACCCGCGTCCCGGAAACTGAACGCACTCTGGAGTCGGAAGAGACTCGGATAGCCTTGATCAAGACCAGGTCCGTCCGCAAGAAGGCAGTGACCAAGGACTCCAGCAAAGAACGCACCCAGGTGAGAAGGGGGAACTCCTTGACAGTTTGAGACGCCACCCGACTGAACTCAATAGCGACATGGAAGCCGCTGTTCAGGACCTGATGCGTGGCATGCAAAAAACTATCAACTGAGGTCCAAAATCTAAAGGCGGAAAAAGCTGCACTCAAACAATTGGTCCTATCCCGTGATTCGGCCACAAAAGAAAGCATCTTGTTGGGCGGCAATGTTGACAAATACCATGGGTCAGCAAAAACCTTTTGTGTATTCCTGGATTCATGTTTGGTCCTCTGAGGCGAGTTTCACCCTGTTCAGGAGAGGACTGAATGATGAGATTAAGGATCAGTTGGCCAGAGTGGCTCGACCAAACTCATTCCAGGCACTAATGGACCTTGCCATGCAAATAGACTTCTGTATCCAGGAAAGAAAGGCTGAAAAGAAGAAATCCAGGGGAAATCCCTCCAAGGTGTCCTTTGAGAGTACCGTCAGAACGGACACAAACCCAGGCTCAGTCACAGAACCAAACCCATGCAGGTAGGAGCCTTCCGTGGACCCATATCCCCGCAAGAAAGGATGAGAAGGATTCATACAGGGTTGTGTATGTATTGTGCTTCAGACAAACATTTGGTTAGGGAATGTCCTCTAGCCCCCCTCGGCGTTCGGGAAACGCCAGCTGCCGATCCTAGATGGAGCAGAGCTTCGGGAGAGAGATATTTGCTCCACATCAATTCCATCCTTGAACTCTCCTGGACAAAACAAATTGGTCATACTACAGGCATTTCTATCACCCTCCAAGAGCAAGACCTATCCCATTTTGGCCTTGGTAGACTGCGGAGCAATGGGGATCTTCATTGATCATGATTGGGTTGCTAGTCACCAGATTCCGTACGAGACACAAAGTACCTTGCAGCCTGTGGAAGCCATCGACGGAAGACCCCTCACTTCAGGGCCCATAAACTTGCAGACCAAGGAGATCCAGCTCTCAATAAATCACCATCAAGAGCTGATTAGGTTCGACATCATTAAGTCAGCCCACTACCCAATGGTATTGGGTATGCCCTGGTTACAAAAACATAATCCGTATATCAAATGGACAGCAGGATCACTATTCCTAGGCTCAGAGTTTTGTATATCTCACTGCCTATTCCTGGAACCTTCATTAACACCCCTTAAGGAACCGCATAAAGACCAAGAAACACCACTCGTGGTTTCCAAAATCATACAAGTCCCTGAAGCCTACCAAGGTTACGCTGATGTGTTTTCGACTGCCATAGTCCAGGCCTTACCCCCACACAGGCCTGAAGACTGCGCAATAGAAACAGAACCCTCAGCAGTGATTCCCTTTGGCAAGATGTTCATCCTTTCTGAACCCAAGAAAAAGGCCCTCAATGAATATCTGGATACCAACCTTGAAAATGGCACCATAAGACCTTCAAAATCTCCAGCAGGTGCTTCGTTATTCTTTGTTCCCAAAAAGGATACCCATGAACTCAGACCCTGCCTCGATTATCGTGACCTAAATCAATGCACCCTCAAAGACTCATACCCACTACCCTTGATTTCAGATATCCTGGAAGCCGTAAGAGGCGCAGTAATATTCACCAAGTTGGATCTCCGGGGTGCCTATCATTTGATCCGTATCCGGGAAGGAGACGAGTGGAAAACCGTCTTTAGAACACCCTTTGGCCATTATGAATACTTGGTCATGCCCTTTGGACTAGCTAATGCCCCGGCAGTCTTCCAACGTTTTATGGATAGGGTGTTCTCTGACATGTTGTTCCTCTTCGTCATTGTATATTTGGATGACATATTGATCTTTTCCAAGGACCCTCAAAAGCATGAAGAACACGTTAACACAGTTCTACAAAGACTCTGTGAACACCAACTCTTAGCCAGACCCGAAAAATGCTCGTTTCACTTTACCTCTGTTCACTACCTAGGATTTATCCTTAGCCCAGAGGGAATTGGTATGGACCCTTCAAAGGTAAACGCCATTCTGGCATGGCCTGCTCCCACGTCCGTGAAACAAGTTCAATCCTTCCTGGGACTTGCCAATTTCTACCGAAAGTTCATATCCACCTTTTTTGAGATTGTTCAACTGATCGTTGCTCTCTTAAAGAAGGACACCCCTTTTATCTGGTCCACACAGCAAGACACAGCGTTCCAGCGTTTGAAGACCGAGTTTACACAAGCTCCTATTTTAGCCCAACCCGACATAAGCCGACCATTTCTAGTGGAAACGGATGCCTCTAATTACGCCATAGGAGTTGTGTTGAAACAGAAATTAGAAGATAAGCTGGAACACCCCATTGCTTATCTTTCACAAACCCTGACTCCGAGTGAAACACACTACTCTGTCCTGGAAAAGGAATTGTTAGCCATCCGCCAAGCCTTCACTGAATGGCGGCATCTACTTCTGGGAACTAGACATCCAGTCCAAGTCTGTAAGGATCATCGGAATCTTCAGATTCTACAGTCATTGGAATGTAGAAATAGTCGTCAGGCGCGTTGGGCCTACTCTTTTGCCCAGTACCAGTTCCACATCACTCATGTCCCTGGATCACAAAATCTGATTGCTGACGCCTTGTCTCGACGTCCTGACTATGTAACCACTGAAGATAAGGCATATCCTAAGATGTTTTCCCCCACGATCTTCGTAGCTCAAGCAGTCAACCTCCTGGAAGAAATCCGAGCGCAAACCCAATCCTCTGAGTTATGGAAGGATATGTCAAGGAAAAATAAATGGAATCTAAGAGCCAAGGAAGAATATTTATTCAAGGACAATGCACTGCTCATTCCTACACAGAAATGATAACAGAAAATAATAAAGCTCTGTCATGACACACTTCACTCCGGGCATCGTGGCATCACCAATACCCTCCGTCTTATACAGAGACAGTTCTGGTGGCCTAAGATGAAGACTGATGTACAGCACTATGTCCAAGCTTGCATTGTCTGTGCTCAAAATAAGCATGATAACAAGAGACCGGCGGGTCTTCTACTGCAACCAACACTGCCAACTAGGCCATGGGAATTCATCGCTACAAACTTCATTGTGGAACTACCACCATCTCGAGGATACACTACTATCATGGTTACCATAGACTTTTTCACTCATATGGCTCATTTTACTCCCCTCAGTAAACTACCATCCTCCTCCGAACTAGCTGGAATCTTTCTGGAACACATATTCCGCCTGCACGGACTTCCTTCTAAGATCATATCTGATAGAGGACCTCAATACGCCTCACAATTCTGGAAACATCTCTGTCGAATTCTGGGAATTCAACGTGCCCTATCTTCAGGGTATCACCCCCAAACCAATGGAGCCACAGAACGTGCAAATCAGACCCTGGAACAGTATTTTCGATGTTTCGCCACCAAGGTCCAGGATGACTGGTCACTCCTGATACCCGTTGCTGAATTCGCCTACAACAACTCTGAACATTCAGCGCTCAAAACCAGTCCTTTTTATTGTAGTCAAGGGTTCCATCCATCGGTTTTACCCTCTGTTCTTCCTCATTCAACACCGTCACCTACTGTTGACTCCTAGATCGAAACCCTCGCCAACATAGACCAGAAGGCCAAGGAATACTTAGAGAAGGCCAGAACGCAGACCAAGAGATATGCGGATTCCAAAAGAAGACCAGGCCCCTCTTATGCAGTCGGTGACCAAGTATGGTTGTCATCAACATTACTACCCCGACATCTAAGACCAAACAAATTGGCCCCCCGGTACTATGGTACATTTCCCATCAAGGAAATTATTAACCCCGTCTCATACCGGATCAAACTACCAGACTCCTGGAAGAAAATTCATCCAGTTTTTCATACCTCTTTATTGAAACCCTACATTCCATCCTCCCGGAAATCCTGTAGACCTCCTCCTCTGCTGGTCGACAACCAACTGGAATATGAGGTATCCCGGATTTGCGATTCCAGGTATAAACGGGGCCAGCTTCAATACCTGATTGAATGGAAAGGATACCCTCCTAGTGAAAGAACCAGGGAACCTATTTCTAATATCAAGGCCCCTCGGTTGCTCAGAAGATTTCACCACATACACCCGGGCAAACCTGGAGGAAAGGGTCTTCGGATGAGGCATGCTGTCATGAACTACAGAACACGTCCCTTTTGGACTTCCTGGTCCTTGTCACAACGGGGCTTGCACTCCATAATACTCCCAACATGGTCGTCCAGCATGAAACCCCTTTCTCACTCCACGTGCTGGACGTAACGTATTCTATTAATAGACCACGCCTTCCGCGGCTCCACGCGTCTCAATGCTATTGCAAAGTAGCGATCCGACGTGTGTCCCGTAGCTCACGGTATTGTTTCCTTATACCTGTCTATCTGCCCGTTCCTTGCCCCTTCCTTTCCTCCTAAATCCTGGACTCGTGTGCTAGTTGCACCTTCCCTAGTTCCCCGGATTCCTGGACCCGCGTCCCGGAAACTGAACGCACTCTGGAGTCAGAAGAGACTCGGGCAGCCTTGTTCAAGACCAGGTCCGTCCGCAAGAAGGCAGCGACCAAGGTTCCAGCAAAGAACGCACCCAGGTGAGAAGGGGGGAACTCCTTGACACAAGCTCTGCTCCCTTTTTCCAATACTGCTCCTAATCCTGGAGTGATCTTTGATTCTTCTTTTCTTTCCTCTCAAACTGTTGCTACTTCTCGTAGCAGTTGATTCCAGCTATTTAATATCAGGAAAATCTGACCTTTGCTTTCACTCTCTGATACTAAAATTCTTAGCTCTGCTTTTGTTTTCTCGTGACTTTGCTGTTTATTGGCCTTCTGGCTTACCAATTAGCTCCTCTTCGATCCATCTGAAATTTCTCAATTTTTATTACTCTCTCTTTCCCCTCTCCCTCATCCATTTCATCTGCTCTCCACTGCCTGTCCTGGCACTCTTTTGAATTGTGTCTCCTTTTCTACTTTCTCTGTCTGGTATCTGAATGCCTCTATGGCCTTGCCCCGCCTTATCTTTCTTCACTTATCTCATTCTACTGCCCTGCTCCCCCTTCTCAATCCCTCTTCTCACTTGTTGTGCCCAAAATGCCATGTTCACAGTCCCACTTCTGTTCCTTCTTACTCCTCGCTCCGAAACATTAAAATGCTTTCCCTCTCATTATTCGTACTTCTTAGCTCCCTTTTTTTCGTTCTCACCTTAAATCTCACCTTCCTGCTTCTGTGGCCGAATCGTTTTATGGGATATGTTGGTTAATAATCGTTTATTGTACCACAATTATTCTGTCCAGTACTTACGCGTAAGCACTACATAATTAACAATAAAAAACAAAAAAATACAAATATATGATCCTTGTGTGCATCAATGGGCACTGATTATCCAGTCAGAGTTCGCGGACCGAGAGGCCTGCAGACAATGCGTCATAATCCTGGAAGCTGCACCAATGCGTCATGATCCTGGAAGCTGCGTCAATGCGTCATGATATTGATATTGATATTTTATTTCTATCGCCCTCATATACAAGTGTTTCAGAGCGGGACAAGGCAAGGGAGGGTAAGAGGGGAGAACAAAACAGCGATCTTAATAGTCCCAGTGACATTGAGAACGTGCAAGTGCATGGGAGAGGGGAACGGGAAAAGTGCATGGAAGGGGATAGAAGTGGAAAGTGCGGAGCAAAGGAGAAACAGATAAATAATAAATAAATAAACAAACAAACAAACAAACAAATAAATAAATAAATAAATAAATAAATAAATAAATAAATAAAGGCAACAAACAGTGGTAGTACAGCCAGCAATTGGCAAGTGCTGGGTTTAAGGCAGCAGACATGGTAGGTCTGATAAGTGCAGGAAGAAAATGGGAGGGGGGCTGTATTGGTACAGATACAGACACCAGTGCAAGGGGTGGCCCAGAGGCAGTGCAGGAGGGTGGCAGGGTGAGCAGGAACCTGTGCCCGGAGGGTAGAGAGTGGCCAGGCAGAAGCAAAGAGGAAGGTCTTGAGGTGCTTCCGGAATCACAGATGGTTCTCCTCAAGTTTTAGAGTGGCAGGGAGGCTGTTCCAGAGGGAGGCCCCAGCCGAAGACAGAGATCTACCCCCAGCTCGTTTCTTAGAAAAACGACTGACCCTGAGGGAGTAGAGGAGCGAAGAGCTCGAGAGGGGAGGTTTTTGCAGAGGGATAGCTGAAGGTATCCTGGAAGCTGCGCCAAATGCTGACTCCTCACAGAGAGCGAGTGTAATATTGAGTGTGAGAGTGATTGAGTCTGGGAGTGAGCTTAATAGTGAGGTAATAGTGAGGTGAGTATGAGAGTGTACGTTTGGAGCACTCTCCCATCTCGAAGTGGCATTGGTTATTTTGATACGTGGGTATGATATGATATGCCATGTATAACGCGCCTGTACACAAGTGTTTCTAGGCGTGTGTATAATGCAAACAGGTAAATTATGTGCTAAATCGTTTTGCTGGAAACAGGCAACGATGTGCTAATGAGGCATAATGTAGACTTGTTATATAGAATGCAAACAAGTAATGATGTGCTAAGTTGTTTTGCTGCAGCCAGGCAACGATGTGCTAATGAGGCATAATATCGACTCATGGGGCCTCATTACGAGCATGGAGGTAATGAAAAAAGGAAGGCGGAATGGTATTACCGGCATCGATTATTGGTCCGGGCCATTACGAGCCGACAACCCGTTAATGCTATCCCCGCCCGTACCGTGCCCCTTCTTACTGGCATGCGCACGTACACATGCCCCTTCGCGGCGGCAATACCGGGATGCCGCTAACAGGAGGACATCAGAAGTCACGCGGACATGCACTTACCGGCATCCCAAAGGCGATAAATAGGGCCTGCACGATGGCGGTATTACAGGCATACATCATCTGCTTCTCACTGGGAGTGAGGTCCTGTTTCCACCCTCCTGGCCATCTGTTGTTCTCCTGCACATGTGGAGTTTGTGCCTGGCTGCTGACCATTCCATTAGGTAGGTGCACTTTCTGTGCATTACTGCACCTCCTGGGGAATTATTGAACCTGAAAAATCGAAATTTGAAAAAAAAGAAGAAAAAGAAAAATAGAGGAAATTTGCATAATATTGTTGGAAAGGACTGTTGTATTTGGCATTTTCATCGTGCAGCCATTTTTTGAGCTTTTTAATAACTGGAGCTGCATTGCTATTTTGAAAGCACTCTGTTTTTCCTACTATTGCTGCTAATTTGACTGTTTTTGGCCCTTCCAAGATGGCCGCCGTGGTTTTCTTTGTTGTGTAGGCAGGCTGTGCTGAATCACCTCTCCCTGTGCTGCACTCCCATTGTTTGCTGAGTGTTTTCTTCCATCCAATCAGGGACCGGCAGGCTTCAGCCAGCCCTCTCAGCAAGGCCCACTTCAAAGGCCACTGTCTGATCCCTGTCCGCTTCCGGAACGCTAATTGGGGTCCTCCGTGCACCTTAACCACAATGATACGGCCACCTCACTCCTCTTAGAAATCCAGACTGCCTTGACTTTGCCACCTCCATAACTATGGGTTAGTTCCCTCCTTATGGACTCACTTCTTACTGCCTTTGACTATCACTGTTCTTTCTGCTTGTTGCTCCCATGTTGTCATCCTGATGCGCAATGCTTCCTAAAACCCTTTGCCAACATCCGATTCCAAGATTGAAAAAGTCAAATCTTGCTGTTTTTGCTTTGTGCTAAAAAGTGATATCTTGCTGCCCATTGCGAAATTCTCTGTATTTTGCTTGTATACTGGTTCTTCTCTGTAACTTGGCAGCCCAGTTTTCTCACCACTCTCTTTGTCTCACACCTACCTGCCTTAGCCCCCCCAGTATCTCCATCCTCTCTTTACTTCCACCCCAATGGCGCTTTCTGTTTCTCCTATCTTCTCCAACTGCTTCTCCATTGACTATCCTTCCCTTCTCACTAAGTCTGGTAGGAAGAAGTTCAAAAAGGATATCTTGGCCTCTAATCCTGGTCTTCCTATCGCCGACACCTACTCCAATGCTGCTGCCAGATAGACTCTTACCAACATCCTCTTTGTCTTTCCTTCGCCAGATCAATGGACTCCTCATATGGTCTCTGTGGTCTGCCCTATCTCCTCCTCTCCCATTAATGGTGGCACTCGCTGGGAAGTTCTCATGGCTTCCTTCAACTCCTCTAAAGTCGTCATTAATGTCTAACTAAATGGCACTGTCATGGTGCAAGGCCCTCAGGCCAATCTCCTCCTCTTTGATAGGTGCTTCCCTCGCCTAATCAATTTCCTCTCATCTCCTGCTGCCCCCTCCTCTCACCCCTTGGCTACCTTTCCCTCTCTTTCCTCCTCCTCCTCTGCCCATCCTAGGGCTCTTTCTCCTCCGCAGGGCGTACATCTGATCTGTACCCCTCCCCGGAAGGTCTTTAAGGCTGGCAACCTTCTTCATATTGCCACTCTCAACTCTCGCTCTGCCGTCAAACCCTCCTCTGACATCTGACACCTCCTTGAAGAACTAGACCTTGATGTCCTTGGTCTTACTGAGACATGGATCACGGCCAGCTCTGTTATGAGCTTTGGCACTCTCCTCCCTGATGGCTACAAGATCCTCTCAGCACCCAGATCCTCCCGGTCCGGTGGGGAGGTAGCCCTGATCTTTCCTGAGTGGATTCCTGCCTCCATCATTCCCACTCAGACCTACTTCTCTTTTGAATGCCTTGTCTGTAGACTTTCTCTCTCGCCTACCCATTCTCTTTCTGTGGTTACCATCTACCGGCCTCCTGGTCAAATCACCTAATTTCTCTCTGAGTGGGCAGACCTCTCCTCCTCCCTCCTGGCCTCTACCACTCAACTCCTCCTCCTCGGTGACCTAAATATGCATTTAGACTCTCCTTGCTCCTCCTCTGTACTCTTCCGTGACCTCTGCGACTCCCTCTCCCTGTCCATCCTCCCCTCTGGCCCGACTCACTCTGCAGGGCACACACTCGATGTCTTGATCTCCTCTGACCTCTCCCTCTCCATCCCTCTGACCACTCCTCTCTCCTGGAGCGATCACTCCCTCCTCTCATCTCATCTCTCCCTCTCTTCCCCCCAAGCCAAGCCTACCCCAACACTGCCACCTACCTTCTCGGACATCCGGCCCATGAAGCGCGTGTCAGTTGAGGCTTTTGCCGCCACTTTCTCTCCCCCCCCCTCCACCTTTGGCTGTCTCTCATCCTGATACAGCCCTGTCTCTGCTCTACTCTTCAATTTCTGATACGCTTGATGCTCTTGCCCCTGTCATGAGGATCCGTTTGAAGTCCAAAGCCAAGTGCAATTCCTGGTATGACTCTGACCTAGCTACACTTAAACGTAAGTGTAGGGCAGATGAGAGGAAATGGAGGACTTCCTGTTCATCCTCTGACAAACTGGCCTGTCGCCTGCTACAAAGGCAATACCGACTCTCTGTCCTCACCAAGAAGAGAGTCCACATTCAAGCTCGTGTCTCTGCGGCATCTAACAACTCGGCTGAACTCTTTAAAATCTGCAAGGAGCTGGCCAACCCTGCTGCAGTCTCTACCCCTCCTGTTGCCTCCCAGGCTCTTTGCAATGCCCTTGCCTCTCACTTCATAAAAAAAAAACAGGACATCCTGTCCACCCTCTCCACCCACACTCCTCCTCTTCCCTCTCCATCTGTGCTTTCTGACCCTCCTTTAGCCACCCTTCCACCATCCTTCTTGTCCTTTCCTCTTTTCACCCCTGACGAGGTTGCTAGACAAGTCTGATCTATGAAAGCCTATTCAAAAAAGGTTCATCCCTGTTCCTCTAAAACCATCAAGGACCACATTGACACCCTTGCTCCGGCCCTTGCTGATTTTTGCAACCACTCCTTTGCCTCTGGATGCTTCCCCTCCCCTCTGAAGCACTCCTTTGTGCATCCTCTTCTCAAGAAACTCACAGCTGATCCTTCTTGTCCAGCTAACTATCGCCCAATTTCCATTACTCCCTTTCTTGGCAAACTCCTGAAAAAGTTGGTCATCTCTCAGCTTAACCTTCATTCCAATTCTGTTGGCTGTCTCCAGGGCCACCATTCTGGCTTCAGAGCTGCCAGAAGCATGGAAACTGCTCTCCTAAACATCTGTGAAGATCTGCTCAGCAACCTTGACTCTAACATTCCCTCTATCCTCATCCTCCTCGATCTCTCTTCTGCCTTCGACATGGTCAATCATACCATCCTGCTCAACCGTCTCCGTGAAAACCTGGGTATCACTGATCAGGCTCTGGCCTGGCTGACCTCTTTCCTCTCAGATCGACCCTCCCAGGTCCAACTTGGGTCCTTCCTTTCATCTATCTTCCTCTCTACCTGTGGTGTTCCCCAGGGGTCTAACCTCTCGCCCTGACTTTTCAACCAATACCTGGCAACTCTCGCCCATTGCATTGCCATTTTCTGCTCAAATTTCCAGTGCTACGCTGACGACATTCAACTCATTTTCAGGCTGTCCTCTGCCACCTCCTCTCCCTCTCTCATCTCTGATTGCTGAACTGCCATTCAAGATTGGTGTGCCGCCAATGATCTTTGTCTGAATGCCAGCAAGACGGAGATCCTCCTCATCGGCACACCTTCACCATCCTTTCCCCTCACTCTCTGGCCGGCCTCCCTTGGCCCTCCTCCTACCCCCACCTGCGAGGCTAAGAACCTCTGGGTCATCTTTGACTCCACACTTTCCTTCTCCGCCCACATCTCTGAGGTCTCTAAAAAGTCAAATTTCCGACTGCTCCTCCTCAGAGGTACTCTGCCTTTCCTCTCCTTCCCCCAGAAGCTCATGGTATCTCAAGCTCTGGTTCTCTCTAGCTTGGACTATTGTAATAGCCTCTTTTAAATCTACCTGCCTCTACTCCTCCACACTCTGCAACTAATCCAGAACAGGACTGCAAGACTTGTCCTTAGCCTCAAGCCCTGGGATCGCATCTCTCCAGCTCTGAAATCTCTCCACTGGCTCCCAGTGGATGCAAGTTTTAAATTGAAAACCCTCTGCATTGTCCACAAGGCTTTCTGGGGCCTGGGTCCAAAATACCTTCAGCTATCCCTCCGCAAATACCTCCCCTCTCGAGCTCTTCGCTCCTCTACCTCCAACTCACTCAGGGTCAGTCGTTTTTCTAAGAAACGAGCTGGGGGTAGATCTCTGTCTTCGGCTGGAGCCTCCCTCTGGAACAGCCTCTCTGCCACTCTAAAACTTGAGGAGAACCATCTACGGTTCCGGAAGCACTTCAAGATCTTCCTCTTTTCTTCTGCTCCCCCTCTCCCCTGCTGATCTGTTCTCTCTTGGCACCGTGCACCTGGCCACCTTCTGTCTTTTGGGCCCTGGTACCTGCTCATCCTGCCACCCTCCCGCACTGCCTCCGGGCCACCCCTTGCACTGGGGTCTGTATCTGTACGCATACAGCCCCTAATTTTTCTTCCTGCACTTATCAGACCTACCCTGTCTGCTGCCTTAAACCTAGCACTTGCAAATTGCTGGCTGCATTACCACTGTTGGTTGCCTTTATTATTTATTTATTGCTATTTAACTGTTTCTCCTCTGTTTCGCACTTTCCACCTCTCCCCCCTTCCATGCACTTTTCCCCTCCCCCCTCTCCCATGCACTTGCGCGTTCTCAATGTCACTGGGCCTAGTAAGATCGTTGTTTTGTTCTCCCCTGTTCCCCTCCCTTGCCTTGTCGCGCTCTGAAACACTTGTGTATGAGCGCGATAGAAATAAAATATCAATCAATCAATCAATTGCGGACCACCCGTAAATAGCAACCTGCAGTGCACCCAACTGCCACAGGTGTACACAATCACCACAGGTGGAGCCAATGGAGCCTGTCCCAGCACAAAAGGAGCACACACCACACCCCTTCCAACACCAAAATTATCCCACCTGCTGTGGCAATCCTGTGGCTGGAGGACATGCCTGCACTGCTACACCAGCAGCAACAACAACAACAAAAACAACAACAGGCAGCACAGAGGAGACGCAGGAGGAGAAGGAGGGTGAGACAGGCCCAGCAAGTCCCACCAGTCCAGCCAGTGGTACCACGTAGGCAGCCACCAATACCTCACATCAGAGCCAGTCCATTCAACCTAATCCCCATGCAGATCCACACCCTGTACTGTTTGGACCGGGACACCCTCACCATCATAGTGGACATGATGCACAACGACATTGTCAGCCTGATAGAAAACCGCACTGCCATCCCCCTTCGACTGAAGGTGGTGTCTTTGCTCCACTTCCTGGCCACAGGCACCTACCAGCACACAGTGGGCCAGCTGCATGGCATATCATAACCACTCTTTTCGCGCATACTGACCCAAGAGCTGGATGCCCTCCTGAAGCATGCAAGCATCCATATATCCCTACCACGGACTGGCCAGGAGCTCGCTGCCACTAAAGTAGGCTTCCATGCACTGCCAGGCATGCCCAATTGCGTCAGTGCCCTCGACTGCACCCATGTAGAATTGGTGGTCCCTCATGCCAATGAGGTGGTGTACTGCAATCGCAAGCAATACAACTCCATCAATGTGCAGATGGTATGTGACTCCAGCAAGATGATCACACATTGTTGCGCCCGATATCCCGGATCTACACATGATGCCATGGTGCTGCGTAACTCCACGCTACCCCGCTACATTGAGTGACATGCTGGACGACGTGCCTGTCTGCTCGGTAAGTTGCCTGACTGGGCCATGGCAGTGCAGTGGGGGTCTGAGATGGGGGGGATGCATAGTCCACCTGGGTGAGATTGGGGGATGCATACTCCACCTGGGTGAGATTGGGAGGGGATGCACAGCCCACCTCAGTGAGATTGGGGGGGATGCATACTCCACCTGGGTGAGATTGTGGGGGGATGCATACTCCAACTGGGTGAGATTGTGCGGTGAGTGGACAAAGCACTTACAGCTAAACACTGTTGCCCTGAACATCCCTACCTGAACATGACATATCAATGCCATGCATAAGACCAATGCTGCACAGCAATGACAACATGCCAGACGCACAAGCAGGCCACCATGGGTATGTCAAGCGATGGATGACAAAACATGATTACACCTGTGGCAATGCCACTACTGGGAATACGTACCATACACCGGAAATATGAGTGGCAAGACATTGTTCCGCATCCACAGTACATCTGCATTAGCATGCAAGTGAACACCCTGCATCATCTGTACAAGGAAATCCACACCAGCAGACCATAGTACAGTACACAATGCATGAAATTAACCTGTGTGCATACAACCAGGGACATGTGCATGTCAACACCAAATAGCTGCATCCATGGCAGTGATTCCTAAAAGTGTCAGATCAGATGTTGACTCACACATACCTCATTGTGCTCCCTTGCAGGTTATTGTGGCTATCCCTTGAAGCCGTGGCTACTTATCCCTGTACGGAACCCGCAGAACAGGCACGAAGAGGAGTACAATCGGGTTCATACCCGTACCCGTCTTGTGATTGAGCAGACCATTGGCCTGTTGAAGGCACGGTTCCGCTGTCTCAGCAGGTCTGGTGGAGCACTCCTTTACGGGCCTAAGAAGGTGGCAAAGATCACCATGGTCTGTGTCATGCTGCACACGTGCATCCGGAGAAACATACCACTGCCACCTGACATTGACCATCATGCACCGGGTCAGCATGATGAGGATGATGATGGAGGAGAAACACCACCCCTGGCAGTATGCGATGCACAAGATGGCTGTGCTGTGTACCAATCACTGATTGCCGATTACTTCTGAACCACAGGGATGTTGATGGTTATGTGTTAGTACTACACTGGGCACTGGGATTGTGTGGACATGGACACAGGGTGTGTGGGGAGTTGGGCACTGTGCGCTGTCATTAATGGAATAAACACACACAAAATGAACAATGTCCAGTCATGATATGTTTTTGAACACAACAGGTGTATTAGGAAAATAAAAATATTGTGCATCATCCCTCCACCTCTCACATTCCCTCCCCCCTCCCCCAAAACCCCCAAACACCCCATACCCCCCCAAACACCTCATACCCCCCAAACACACCATACACCCAAACACCCCATACCCCCAATCACCCCATACCCCAATAAACACCACCAACACCCCCCAAACACCACCAACACCACCTCCCCCTCACCCATTGTCATCCCACTCACGATGTGGGTGGGCCGGCTATTTCCGGACTCTTTTCAGATCTGGGGGCAGCATGTCCATGTGCCGTGCGCTGCGCCTCATCATGCGCACAGGGCTTGAGGGAGTCGAGCTGGCAGGTGTGGTTGATGGGGTGGAGGTGGATGGATGTGGCACCGCCAGCGCAGGTTGTTGCTGCTGCATATGGTCCAGCATCCTGCCAAGGACCTGTGTCACTGCGGCTAAACTGTCACAAATGACTATGGTGTTTGAGTTCATGGCCATTATGGTAGCCGCATTTGCCTGCCGTATCTCACGGCGTGTATGTTCCCCCTCGGCCACATACTGGCGGATCAGTTCTATCATGGAGTCCTGGCAGGCCTCTACCCTTGTCAGGCGTGCCTTCGTGTCAGTGGGGGCTGTGGAGGTGGACGCTGCTGTGGCTGGGTGGCCCATTGCAGAACTGCCCTCTGACGTGGTGGACAGATGCGGACTCGCCAGTATAACCGCATGTACCTGCATGGGGCATACTGGTGTGCCCTGTGTGGAGTGCTGGGGTTGAACTGCGAGCTTGGGGTACGGGGACATTCAACATGGATGTTGTCGTCCATGTCCTGGGATTCCTCGGAGTGGACATCCACGTCGCTGAGGGGGGCTGTGGCTGCTGCCTCACCTACGGAACTGGTGGCAGCGGACTGTGTACCATCAGCCTCTGCCTCTGCAATTGTTGCCGACTCTGTAGTGGCAGTGTCGTCGGCTTTTGTAGTATCCTCCTCAGCTGGCCTGGGCTGTACTGGTGCCCTGGGTTACACTCTGGGCGTTGCTGCTGCCCTGGAGGTGGTAGGCCCAGTGCCTTCTGGTCTAGCCCTGGATGCCTTTGAGTGTGTCGATGCCCTTGGGGCAGGGTCCTGGCCTTCACTTTCTGCATCCGTGCCTGTGGGGGAACAAGAGATGCAGGGCATCAGTGATGGTGTTACATGCAAGATGCATGATTTGGTGCTGTACAGTATTTCATGTTTCATGCATTGCATTCTTGTAGGTGTGACACACAAGGTACTTTCAAATGGGGGGGCATATTGGCATACGCTGTGGACTCTCATTTCTGGACTGATGTGTTCTAGGTGGCATACCGTTGTATTCCGGTTTGCTTGATGTGTGACATGTGATTGATCCCTGTGTGTTGGTTGTCTGTTGGTAATGGTACTGGCACGCAGCATGCATTTCACTGTGCAAGTGTTTGGGCCACCATCTGCATTGGCTTGGTACACTTTCACATCTGTTTTGCTACGTCATGCTTTGGTTTACTGGGGTTTGCGGGGTCATTCACCTCCATCTCCCGATGTGGCCGCACCCGTCTCCATTTCATCAAAGCCCTCAATCGACTCCATATTTATAGTGCTGCTGCAGGTCTCCTACCATTGCATCAATTTGGTGGGTCAGTGGGCCCCGCCACCTGTAGCCATGGCCGTGCGGGGGGTGCCAACCGCTGTCACCTTCCATGCCACCTGCTCCCATATTTGTCTTTTTCGCAGTCGGACTTCCCTTTTAAGTTGTTGGCAAACACCTCATCTGCATGGGCTGCCAGCGTATCTGCAAGCATGTTGAGCTCCTCGTCGGAGAAGCGCTTCTTGCGCAAACGGTGGGTGGACTTGCGAATTGTCTTTGACATGTTGGATTGAATGGCCCTGCTCTCCACTCTGTAGCACAGCTGTGTTAAGAGGATTGCAATGGATTGTGTTTTTGAAGATGGCCGTCGGCGCATTTCCCGTTCCGGCACGATGACGTTACTTCCGGGTCCGGTATTACGAACCCAGTATTTGCACGATGGTATTGACGGGTCCGTTATTAAGGGGTTGCTCCTAGGCGGAGGTGGTATTGGCGGGTCCCGTGATGGCGCTATCAGGGGGTTGGGGGGCCTTTAGCGGCATGGCCGTGCAGCCATTACCGGCATGGGGTTTCACGCGTGCTTGCGCTCTCGTAATCAGCCACTATTAGCGGCGTCGAGAGGGCACGGACGCGCTAATACCACCATGCCGGTAATGACTGCATTTTTACCTCCATGCTCGTAATGAGGCCCGTAATGAGGCCCATAATATATAATACAAACAGGTAATGATGTGCTAAGTTGTTTTGCTGGAACCAGGCAACGATGTGCTAATGAGGCATAATGTAGATGGGTAGTGCTAGCTACGTTTTAATATGCATATGCTGTGCATACTGTAGCTGAGAGCGACAGTTGTGCAGATTGGTTTTTTTATCCCCACGCTGCATTCAGAAAAGCAATCAAAACCAGACTGTTTGTATTACTCCGAGTCAGGATATCATTTTAGTCACTTGCTACCTGTAACCCATGCATTGCCATGTACAATTTGTAACTAAGAAACTTTCTTGAAATAGCGCCTCGATGCCTCCGTGTTGCTTTACAAATACAAAAATAAAAAAAATTAAAATGAAGAGCCATCACATTGACACATCTCGCCACTATTTTACTCTCAAATTATCTCTGCTACACAGGCGATAAAGCATTGTGAAAGTATGTCACTACTATGGAGGCAAAACACGTGCAACTGCAGGCCCTGTTGACAACACACATGTGCACAGCTCACAAGGACCTAGGACATGTGCCACAGCATTGGTGGAAAACAGGCCAGAACATTCGCCTGGGAGATGGAGGGTGGGGTGCAGCATGTAGTCAAAAGTGCCAAGTCTTTTTCAGAGTCATGCTCTCATGTCAACAATTTAACAATGGCATTAGTAAAAAAGCTGATGACCTTCTTTACCCGGCAAGAACTAGTTAATTTGTCAAACCAAAAAAAAATGATTCCCTAAGGAACAGCAAAGCAGCACATCACTGTTGCACTGCTTTTAATGTGGCCTTTTGGTTTGCTTGTGTGCTGCTCTGCCTCCCCGCCCATAAATCATAATAATACTTCTTTTTGTGTTGGGATGTAAAGGTTACCAGGCTGTGTAGAGGAATGGCTCCCCCGGGAGACACCCTTCTCGGTAAACCCCACAGCTGTCGCTGGAAGGGCGGCAGAAGCAGCTTCTATACAATTGGGGCTCCCCCCCCTCTCTTTATATGCGAGGAACTCCCCAGAGCCACAGTATTCAGGTGATTAAGGGCCCTGTGTGCCCTGTTGCATCTCCAGTGAACTGCAGTAACGCCCCCGCAGATTGTAAAATGGCAGCTCTAACTGTTAGAGTGTGCCATTTTACAGTGTATTTATTTATTTGTTGTATTTGTTGACAGCGCCCAAACCCGTGAGTATCACAGCGCTGGTACATAGCTAAACAAGACAAAACAGAAAAAGTACATAAGCCTGATAGTAATTGCTGCGGAAAGGCAGGCAGTTGGGATACCCCAATTTCAGGTTAGTCGCATTTGTCAAACAGCCAGGTTTTTCGCAGTTTTCTGGAGATGAGGTAGGATGGCTGCTCTTTGATGTGGCGAGGAAGGGCATTCCACAGGATGGGGGCAATGACCGTGAAGCAAGTGCCCCCAGCTCTTTTCGGCAGGGAAGTTAAGTTAGAGCCTAACGCCTCCGAGAACATGGCACCACCGAACAAAAGAATGGCGTGTTCTTGATGGAACTTCTGCCGATGTGACCCTGCAGTTTCTAGCCCCTAAAACCAAGGGAACGTTTTCAAGGGCCACTTTTATCACAAGATAAAGTCTGAACAGAGTATTTCTAAATAATCTTGGAACAGATTTGATCTCCAAATGGGAACTAGGCAAGGCAGACCATCAGGGGTGGACTGGGAAGCAAAAGAGGCCCTGGAAATAATGTTCTAAGTGGCCTCAAATTACACATTTTCAGCAAGCCCACCCCTTTCACCTATGAGAAAATGTGGACGTATCCCACAAAAGAGGCTCAGGGTGCAGAGTCCTACCGGGGAATCTCCGGAGTTCCCTGTAGGCCAGTCCACCCCTGCAGACCAAACCACACAAAGAGCTTGAGTATGTTGATTGGAGCCCCGTTTTGGGATGCGAGGTTCCTCTCAGGAAAAAGAAAAGACCTCAGAAGCAGAAGAAGGAGGTGAAACGCCAGGAGAATGTGAGTGCCTTGGGGCCATTGGCTATGGGGCCAGGGCACTATGCGTTGTGCTTCTCTTAACCAGGACATCCTCAGCTTCGTCCCATTACCCTTCTCCCGGCAATAATGTAGCCGCCTCCAAATAAACGCCCATCACTGCGTCCATACCATTAACATGCTGTGTATTTGAATTCTCCCTTAAGTGCCAAGGACGAGTATGTGCCTCCTTTTTGCGTAGACTTGCATAGTAGCCTGGCACTTCCCTTCATATGCCCATGCCACTGCTGGACTTCTTGGAGGTGGCCTTGCCAATTGAACACACCGCTGCGTGGCAACAGAGACCAGAACAGCCAGCATATAATCGCAGCCATGAAGCTTAGGTGCAGAAATTGAGCAGGAGAGACTTTCAAGTTAATAACAAGTCCCTTTGGGTGCCTTTGGGAGAGTGTGCCACCTGCAGGCATGCCCTTCCCTCTTACACTGCTCGGTGAAGCAGAGCTTCAATGAACTGTGCGGCAAGGCACTCGATTTGTGGGTTGTAAGCACACTGATAGAAGTGTACCAAAAAAGTAGTGCAAGTAAATTTCAGTTTATCTGTAACTGATTTCCGGTGTTAAAATGGAGGAATGTGCTTTAACTTCACTAAGAACGGTTGCAGAACAGTGAACATGGTTGCAAAACGTAGTGGAGCTGTTAACAGTAAAAAATAAAAGTAGTGGAACACTGTTCCCAACCGTTCCTGCTCACTTCGACTACTGCCTAAGCAGCAAGAAAGAAAAACTGTTAAAAGCGAGCATAGTGGTCTGGCTGCAGAGATAAAGGAGCAAGGAAAAGGCATGGGGTGCTAGGAGGAATGACCTCTTTTGCTACAGTGTTTTGCACTGAGGAAGGACCGAAGCGAAACATCCATTGACTTCTACCCACACCCTCAAATATCACTGTCAGCCCTCCTCTCCCTGTCTTCTCCTCCACACATCTATCCATCATCCAAGTGCCCAACACCGCCCCTCAACAACATGCCAACCTGAAATAACTCTGCCCTTGACCTCATTGCCAGTGACAGGTTCCCCCACACCACCACTCCCTATCTACTAGGAACGAGCACTCCAGTAATCCAGAGATCCATCTTTTAATAATAATAACAATTTAATAATAATAATTTAGCATTTATATAGCGCTACGAAACCCCAGGCATCGATCGCTGCTACCCACGGTGTGTGGTGCTCATTTATCGACCTCCGCAGGATGAAAGGCTTAGTTTGGCCATGCTGGGATTCGAACCTGCGTCGGCAGCCCAGATGTCAAAGCGAGCGCTCTGCTCGCTGTTCTTTGGGCTCCTGTCTGTGGGCTGCCTGCGGGACCATAGACCCCACACACTTACCCTGAAGTCTCACAGAAGAAGACCTCAGGTACTCTGCTCTGCAACTCCCCGCCGAGGTCCATTATTGCGGAGGATGAGCAGGCCATTGGGAGCTTCTGCAAACACTGTCTGGTTGACATGGTCTTCACCCTGTTCAGATATTTGGTGGGTTTCGCACAGTATCAGCAGTAGCTTCACAAAGTCAACCTGAGAACTAGGATTCAGTCCTTTGTCCAGGCAAGGTTCATAGGGAGTAACAGGCAGAACTACATAAAAACGACCAATGACTACTTTTGGGTGGAGAGCCGGGGTGCTTGGCTACCATTGGGCACCGCCTTACTTAGTCGAGCAAAGCTCTTTTCCATCCACCTCTGGCCAATACACACAATTTGACCCTTTAATGACACTTAACAAAGTTACAGAACATTACACAAAACAACACCCATCCTGACAGAACACCCCCGCATTGATATCCCCTCATTAATTTATTCATGTTCTTATGTATTTAGAAAGACATTACTGTTGAAGCAATACACGCAATAAAACACACTGGTTTTGGGAGGATAGCTCAGGGGCAACAAGCAAAACGACACGGAGCAACACAGGTTCGATCCCCGGGTCCGCGCTTAGAGTTATTAAGCGCGTTATAAATAGCCTGTCATATCATAAAACTGTGCCTACGTCGTGTCTAGGAACTAGAGCCCGGACATGATGAAAAATCAAAAAGGGCACATCATCTACTATTGCTAAGTAACATGGGAAGTCAAACCACCGCCCTACACGCTCAGGCCCAGGCCAACAACTCCCATCACCCCACCCTTTACTTTACTTTAGTAGAATAACACATTGCATGGGCAAAGAATCATCAAGACATCTTCCTTGACACCTAAACTACCGCAGGGAGACTCTGCAGAAAACAACTCCAATCTGCACCAGCCAGCATAGCTACGGCTGAGGGATGTTGGGAGATGTAGGCTAAATCAGGGGGAGAAAAAACACCATTCACAGTAACCAAATGACTGCACATGGAAAGATGGCTGCAGTACAGTGCAGGGCAGCCAGAACCTCACCCCCTGCACCATGCCTCCCTAAAACCTCCATGAAGAGAAAGACTAGACAAATATTGTGTGAACACCCTCCTTTGATCCACTCCAGATGTCGGTTTTCCGGGGAGCCATATCCATCGACTAACGCTGGCACCACATCCTGTGGGTAGACGCGTCATTGGAAATAGCCGGCAGGGTGAGCTAGAGAGTGGTCCCTGGGGTGGGCTGAGCGTACCCTGGATGGCTTCTCCTTCACCCCACTCAACTGACCATAACCCACTTGTCTCATTCCTCCTGCCACCATCTGTCGGGCCTAGGGCTACTCTGGTCCACTGGATCCTTCCTATTCTGGCTTGCTAGGCCCTGGTACTCTACACACTCATCGCCACTGCTTGATCTTCTCTGTGCTCTTCCAACCTCCTTTGTTCCTCTCTATCACTCCTGTTCTCTATTATGACTGTTCTGTGTCACTCCCGGGCAATGATGTCCATCCACAACACTTACTCGCCCAGGGATTCTACCTTTTCCTGCTGGAGATGTCCTCCTTCCCATGTCACCAACATCTCTGTTCTTATCTCCTTCTCCTTGGTTTCCACTTCCATCCTGTCACCATCTCCTGCCAACATTTGACCTCACACCTTAGGACTTCATCCACTACTGCCACTTTTATTCACTCGTGCCTCCTTATTTCACCACCTCCTTTGATACCACCACCTCCTCCTGTCCGCTCGTACCTCTTGATCCTTCCACATCTTCTGCTACCACTGCCTCCTTCTGTCCACTCCACCTCTTTTCATAGCACCGCCCTTTCACTCTTGCCTTCAGGTGTTGCCATCACCTCTAGTACCACTACCTCCTTCTGTTCACTCGCCCTTCCTAATGCTACCACCTCCTTGTTCTCCCCCTCAGCTATCACTACCTCACATTGCTCCCCGCCACCGCAACCTCTCCTGCCAACTCTTCTTCCATCTTCCACCAATCTTCAGTCCCCAGTCTTCTTTAAGAGCGTGACTCGTACTTCCTCAACCCACACTGCCAGACGGAACTGCTTGCTTTACAAAGGAACATCACGCATTCCCCTTGGTGCGACTCAGGGTAGGGGTTCTTGTTGTAATGTTAGTCTTGTTATGTCACTGGCCATGTCCTGTCTGCTGTGCCACTGTACATACATACAAGAGAAACTGGTTGATGCACATTTGTACTTATGTAAATAAAGCTACCTGGAATAACCCAATGACTCCACAGAAGGTCTGTGTCTTGAGTCCCTGCCTTATTACAACAACAAGACTTCAGAACAGTTCTGCATCAGTGTCTTCTAATTGATGAAGGCCTGGGATTGATCTGTGTTACCAGCCACAGCTGGGCTTGGTTAACCTGGGCTTGGTTAAGACTGAGTGAGCCGACCTAAACCTGCACATGTCTGGTGGCTACCTTGGATTTCATGTGTGTTTCTGGAAGGGCAGGGGGGTTTGCTGTGGGAGGAAGGTCTCTGTCGGTTGGTGTTGTGCTGATAGGTACCCTGTGGGGAGGTTCCAGGGATATTGCTGAACTCGCTTACGTGTTACCAGAGGCGTTGTTAGAGGGGGGCCTAGGGGGCTATAACCCTGAGTCTTTTGGTTGTAGCCCCGGATAGAAGCTCAGGTGCTACAACCAAAAGGCTAACTAGCCCCAAGTCCCGACAGTCCCGACATTAGCGTAGTCCCAGATCTTTTCCAGACCTAGCAACACCCCTGCGTGTTACCCAAGGTGTTCTTAATTATTTGATGAGTTGGCAGGTGCAGGATACTTGAAAGATCTATTCCTGGCTTCAGGGCTGCATGGGGGCGGATCAACCTCCTCCTGAGAGGTTTTGAGAGTAAGGTGGAGTCCTGTTGTCCCTTGCCTGAGAAGTGTGTTTGGTGGTTCTATGGTGACTGCCCACTGCCAATCCAGACGGAGAGAAAGCGATCCAGGATCCTCCCCTTTGTGCTCCAGAGCCCACCATCCACTGGTTGAAGGCTGCTGCACCCAGCAGCCTGTGCCACAGTTCTGGCAGTGTGCAGAGCAAGGCACAGAGGCCTATCAAGGATTGTTTAACAAGTGGGGTCTGGATCTAATGTAGTAGTGCCCACCCTAAGGGGAGGCCGCAGAGGGATGGAGGCTTGTTCAGCCCCCGGCCGAAGGCACCAGAACGACCGAGCGAAGTGAGGTTTGTGGGTTTCTCCTCCTGAGAATTTGTTTTAAATGATTGTTTAAAATGGTGCATTTTACAGTGAATTAGGTAAAAAGCCACACAGTCTTCAATCGTTTTTGTAGGTTAAGACAAGAAAAAAAGTCCATTAGCCAAGCCGCCACCAATGCACGGGAGCATTTCCCAGCGCATTTTCATAATGCCTTTGCCCACTCTATGTCAATAGCCTGCACGTTTAAAAAACATGTTCATACTGATTATACCACACATGTCCATTCTGGCCAGTAATGACACTGTAAACATTTTTTTAATGCTGCCAGTATCCCCACATAAGAACATACTCCTGTTGGCTTTGCTGGATGGCAATAAAAAAAGCCACGTCACAGGAAATAAAATTGTCCCTGCTGGCTGCACAAATCCTCACCCTCATCATATTGTATTTGCCCTCTAACACAAGGAAACATTTTCTTGCCATAGTAAGAAAACATTGCGCAAATGCCTCCTTCAATGTAAAAAAGCGTATTATGTTGCCTTTGACCAAAACACCAGCAAACAAATGCCATGCCACAGTAAGTAAACATGCCTTCCCTAACCCATGTAAGAACACTCATCATGTCAACATTTGCCCTTAATGCGAGTACCAAATTCCATGCGACAGTAGGAAACAGCCAGTCCCATTGTAGTACTCTCCCCTTACCCCAACCCCTCCTTCACATTCACGTTGGCTTTGCTTTGCCCAAAAATGCCAGTAAAACATGCCATGCCACTGTGAAAACATGTTCATGCTCCAATGCTCCTCCCCAGGTCTCAACTTCACATACACAGATACACAGAGACACAAACACAGACACAGACACACACACACGCACAGACACACCCACACAGTAATGCATATAAACAAACAAATACACACACACACTCACATACAGAAATTAACACATAGACACACACTGATATACACTGTTGTACACATACACACACAGATAAACACACACACACACACACACACACAGATACACACACAGAGGTATGCACACACACATCTATACAGACACACAGATACAGACACATACATAAATACAAACACATAGACACCCATTGAACGAAATGCACTCACGAGTCATGCACCCATAAAGCTTCTTAGTCATTCACGCAAGCACCCAGAACATTCACACTGCATTCTCAGTCACGCACACAATCACACCCATGAACACCATCCACACTGCTTTCATTTGTATGCAAGCACCTGTAGACACCCCCACTTGCACACAAACACTCACTTACACACCCCTTTGCATGCAAGCATGCATACATACATACATACATACATGCAATCCTCGCACACACGCGTACACAAAAACCAAACCACTTTTCTCTCGTTACATTTTTCCTCTAGACACAACATGATGCCATCTCCCCAGCTGCTCTATAGGCCTCTGGCTACCGCGCTCCACGCAGACAGGGACCAGGAAGCAAGGAGAGATTCCCGGCACCTGACATGCACAGAGTGTCAATAATGGGGAGTGAACCCTGCTTCTCATCTGTGACAGCAGTGACATTTGAACATTCCCACACAGCTATGCGTGCTGAGTGGGCCTTTACAGATTTTGGGTGAGCCTTGCCTACTCAGGCCCTACCCTGTCTACGCCTTTAGCGAGACAGGGGACTTCATCACATGCCTTAGACTGTATATGATGTCAGTGTTGCTGGGGTGGGCATGCCGTTTCCACCTGGTACAATATCAGTGAAGAACTGCAAACAGATAAGGCGAGATGGCAGAGAACATTGTACTGCAGGGCATCTGCACCTTAACTCCATGTGCACCTTACATCTTCCCAAATGATGGCTACATTATCCTTAGAGCCTCAGCACGTACTTTAACACAAAAAGCAACAGAGATAGTGCAGCACTTTTCACGAAATGAGATAGTGGGCCTCATTACGACTATGGCCGTAGCCTTGCCGGAAATTACCGGCACGGCTGCCGCCGGAAACGTTTTTTTCTGGCAACCGGCAAAGGGCAATTACCAGGGCATTCCAGCCCCGCCGGACCCGGTAATTGCCCATTGCTGGGTGCCGGTATTTATTACTCCCCATTGCCATTTGAGCCCCATAGTCAATAACGGTGCCGGTCCTCCCGGGTTGGCCTGCTCGCGGGTGCCGTCCCACATGCCAGGTCAGACCTGCCGGGTAGACAGGCACCCGTGGGCCGACCTCGTAGTTTGCCGGTCTGGTAACTACGGTACCGGCAAGCTTACCGGTACCGTAGTTACTGGACCGGAAAATCCTATAATGTGGCCCAGTATGTGAGGGTCTGGAGCATGACACAATTTATTAAATTGATCAACATGGCCACCATGTGCCTAAACTCTGGTAATGCCTCTTTAAAGTGGCAAGGATGTGTTTATCACGTGATGGAGGACGGTAGAGCTACCGGATGTCACCACAGTTGTATTATTTAGTGAAATCACAACAGAAATCTGCGAACAGACTTGCCATGGCTCATGTGCCCGCCACCAAGTCCTTTCAACTTTATGATGCCATGCGAGAGTTCAGCCTAATTCATGAGTTTATGAACATACTTCAGATCACATTTGAGCTGCACCTATTTGTTGATAGCATGTTTATCAAATTTAGCAGCAGAGAATCAGTCCTGACTCGGAAAAGGCCCTGATTCTCCAAGAATGCTAAAGCTGAAGAGCATTTCCATCCTTGGTCATTATTATTCTGAGTTTTTGGGTGTCCTGGAAGTAAAACCTTTTCACATGCTGGTCCATTGGCACAAAGATTATGGGTACCCAGTCAATTTATCAAAAACATTACGGAGTGGTACATTTCACCCGGGACTATAACACTGAAAAACACTGAAAACATGAAAGAAATATATAAAGGGTAATGGGGTAAGAGGTTAAAATGTGTCGGGATGGGGTTGGGGTGGCGGTATAAGGGTGGAAAATCAAGGGGCCTGCAGGGGGACCCTCCCACCCCCCAAAAAAAAGAATCAATGTTTTTCAGTGTTTTGACCACAATGAAATGTAACACTCTGTACTGTCTGTCGGTAAAATCACATATAACCAGATAATGCTGTCCTTGAAAAAAGCGTTGTGCATGTTGCTTTCAAAGATGAATGTCAGTCCTGGGCCAGGCTTGGAATGGCCGCCTGCGGTGAATTCAAATGCTGGAGGCTAGATGATAAGAGTGAGGAGCCGCTGGGCGGGGACCCCTATTTGCGGTGTGCTGTAGTCCCTCAAAGCGGTACACAGTGGATCCCCAAGTCCCCCACCTAATCCCCAGCCTCATGCGTAGAACTTATGCTGCTTACATGTGGTACCACGAAGTTACCCAGAAAAAATGGGTATCACGAGGAGTACACCAAAATTAAGAAGAGGAGACCTATGACCAGTGCCTCATTAAACCCTGTGGAGGCCCAGAAGCAAATGCTCTCCTAATACGTTTTAGATTTTCTGCACCGCTTAATTTTGATCTATCATCGCGGGGCCCCTAAAAGGTTGGGGCTCATAGGCCGGTGCCTACTTGGCCTAATGGATAATCCGGCACTGCCTCTGACTCATAGTACCCGTGACCTCCACAGCAGGGTTAGGAAAACTGCAATGTTCCTCAGGCAAAAGTTCATAATCCCTGCAACCCAAGTATCTGCAGGTCCTGTGCATCCATAATCACAGTGTTCCACAAACAAGCACATGACTTCAAAAGGTGAACTTTAGGAGACCCAGTAAAAAGGACATGACCCATACACAGGGAATTATTATTTTATATTTAATTAAGTATGCAGTAGAGTAGGAGAGAACATTCGTATTGTTGGGTTTTGTTGGCCTATTGTCTATCGGTTTGGGCGTGGCTAGTGTTGTAACCTAGTGCCCATGTGTTGTGGTTTGATAGTGCCTATGTGCTGTGGTTTGATTGATCTGTGTGATGTCCGAGTGAATGCAGGGCCTCATGGCACGCTGAGGTGGAACCTGGAGTGTGCGAGGTTTGGGAGTTCCACAGAGGGACAGTTGGGACTTGGAGCTGGGCAGGGAACCAGGACAGATGCTTGTTGATCTTCTCTCCTACCTTCATGAACTATGACTATGTAACTAAGCAGCAAATAAAGCACCTTCTGTTTGTACTTACCTGGGTCAGCCTGGTTCCTGCTCCATATCATCTCTGATCCAGGCACATCTTGCTAGGTGGCAAGATTCAACAGCTAGTCACTGCTTTCATTACAGCACAATTGAAGCACTACAACAGTCTGGGCTTTCACTTCTCTGAACATTCATCATCAGTCTGGTAGCCCTACATGAATTGCATGATAAAAGATTGCACATTTAGCTGGAGATAGCACTTACATCCATCGGTGGCTGTTATGTAACGCTCTGTTAGAAATCTTTTTTACTGCACCCAATCACCACCATTGTGGTCTCAAAGCACCAAGCCTTGTCTAGGAGTTGGCATATTGCACCCTTGCCCTGGGCATCCAGATCGTATTCTGTAAGGGAAAGAGAAAGGGAAGGTGTAATGCAATGATTTATTTTATGTGATTTAATTTTTATATTGCGCTAAATCGCCCACATGCCTCAAAGCACACAAAAAACAAAACGTTACAAACATACAGAATTCTAGCTGCGTTTACACAGGGAATGGTTAAGTTTGGTCTGGATCAAGATTGAAGAGGTAGTTCTTAATTCCTTTTTTGAACTGTGAGATGGACTTAGCCTGTCGTAGTTGAATAGGAATTTTATTCCAGGCAAGGGAACTTATACATCAAATCTAGTGCCTCCAAAGCTTGGTGGCATCCTAGGAACGCAATGAGCAACCTACACAGCGAGGGGATTTGTCGATTGGACAGGTAGTGAGGTGCCTCAGAGTTACAACACTTAAAGATTAGATAAGACTGTATGCGTGGCTCATTGTTTCACTGGGAGCCAGTGAAGTTTCCGTCTAGCCTCGGAGACATGATCTCTATGGGAGAGGCCAAAGGCAATTCTAACGGCGTTGTTTTGTGTGATCTGTAGAGTATGAAGATTTGCCTGTGTAGTACCCGCCAAGAGATTGTTGCCATAGTCGAGGTGTGAGTTTACCAGTGCAGTTGCAAGCAGGGACCTATTCTGCAGGGAGATGTATGGACGAATGGGATAGAGTCATTTTTACCTGGGAAACCTGCGGCTTCATAGAAAATTCTGCTCCTAGGGTAACTCCCAAGGTCTTTAATGATCTTGCCACCTAGAACTTATTGTTAGCTATGATGAAAGTATCATAGTGGGGGCTCAGCTTCTTGAGTTTATGTCCAGATGCGATGATCAGCAGTTCGTTTTTTTTTCTCGCTTTCAAGCTAACCGAGTTGGGCACCATTCAGGCCTGAATGGTGTGATAGATGGAGTTAATGGTGTTAGTGTCACTAGTATGACATCCTGATAGTTTGATTATGACCTGGGTGTCATCTGCATAGTTGGTGAATTGAACACCCAGGTCTTCAAGGAGAGTAAGGAGGAACATGGTATATACGTTAAACAGAGTGGGGGAAATACATGAGCCCTGGGGTACTCGGCCGGTAACAAGTGTGGGGGTGGAGCTGGCATTATCCACTGCTACTCGCGCATCTCTGGGGCCCAATAAAGAATTAATCCATTGGGATGCTGATGGAGAGCACTGTGCCTAGTCCACCAATCTTTTGACCAGCCGAATATGATCGATCAAGTCAAAACCTGCAGACAGGTCCAGCAGCATAAGAAGCGCTGGTTTGCCTTTATCCGCAAGGCCTGCAATGTTTTACTAAAGGTTGAGAAGAGACGTTTCGGTGCCATGTTTCACTCTAAAGCCCGATTGCTTTGGGTTAAGAAGATGATTCCTTTCTAGGTGGTTCAACAGTTGTAAATAGACCACCCAATCCAAGGTTTTTAATATGAACGATACATTTGTAATTGGCTGGTAATTTTGGGGGTTTTGAGGATCCAAGGTGCTCTTTTTTAATAAGAAAGTCACCCGTGATTCTTTGAGGTCCATGGGTACATTTGCTTCTTCAAAGGACATGTTGACAAGGCAGGTCACCCAAGGTACAAGTACTTTGATACAATCTTTAAAAAGGCTAGATGGGCAGCAATCACCTAAGCAGGATCTAGCTTTCATGTTGGTGACAATTTCACAAATGTGATCCTCGGAAGAGGGTTTAAATTGAAAGGGCGTCTGAGCAGGGCCTTTCTTGGGGGAATGTTCTAATGAATCCAGTGCATTAATCTGACCCGTTATGGCAGGTGAAATAAGATTGACTCGACAATCAATGGATTTGTTATGCACTGACGTCTTTGAATTAGGCTCATTGTGTATTGACTGACACCAATCTGCATCCTTCTGTACGCTGGAGACCGCTTGGGATTTACCTTCAAACTCCTTCAGGATTGCAAACAGTTCATGTGAGTTGGATTTGGTGGATGATATCCTGACGTTATAGCTATCTGACTTTGCAGATATGATAGCTTGTTTAAGGCTGGCTGCTAAGCTTTTATAGGCACTAAGGTGCAGGGAGGTGGGATTTTTCCATTCTCTCTCAGCTTTACGTTTGTCACGGTGTATGCTGACAATGAAGTCATCAAACCAGGAGTTTGTAGTAGTTTTTGTTATTACTAATTGGGATTTCTTGGGAGCAAGGGCATCAATAACATCATTAAGGGTACTGGTAAGGTGGCTAGCCATATCATCTGAGTTTGTAAAGGATTCCGCAGGGATTAACGTAGTAATTGGAAGGAAAGCAATTGAGGTGTCAGTTTCTTTAAATTAATTTCTTGCACAGGCTTATTGTCGAGGGACCTTTTTTCGCGAGATGGAGAAACTAGGGGAAACAAAACTGAAGGTAACTTGATAGTGATCTGACCAGGGACACTGGGTGACGTCTATGTCAGATATGGTAGGGTATCAGGTAATATTATCCCCATATATATGGTCGCCGTATATAATATCACAGGGAAAAGGTTGTGGCGATATTATATGGGTGACCAAATATATAGGGACAGGGGCAGCAAAAAAAAAAAGGAAAAAAAAGGGTTTTGGGGTTGCGGGGGTGTCCCCCGCATGTTCCATGCAATAATGTCCCCACAAAAAACGGCAATTTTTCAATGATATTTTTGAATGGCGATATTTTTGAGGGGACATTATTACATGGAACCATATGGTAGCACAGTGGGTCAAAACCGAATTTAAGGTATGGCCGGTTTTATGTGTAGGTGTTGATGCATGCTGAGCGAAGCCAAGGGACCTAAGAGTTGCTAACATGGAGACAGCATTGTTGTTGTTGAGGTTATTAGCCCAGAGATTAAAATCTCCAAGAACGAGTACTGGGGTCTTAGCCTTGGTCGTTTTATTGATTAAATTGATGAGTTGTTCTTCAAAGTCGAGTGGATCAGAGGGTGGGCGATATATGAATTACTGTCAGGGAATATTTATCGTGTAGCTTAATTTTAGCCAATAGACTTTCTCAGCCATCCAGGGCATCATGGGGGTTTAGGTGCAGGTTAAAGCGATTAGAAGAAAGTATGGGCACTCCTCCACCTCTCTCTATCAAACGAATTGAAATATACTTCTGGCCAAAAAAGCTGGCATGCATCAATGGTCAACTTGAGCACACCTGAAGTCCACCGCACAGCCACACACTACTTTTAGAACTACTAATGGATTTCTCAGGAACTGCTCTCACATACCGATTTCCCTTTCCCTCAGATATCCTAGAATTTACCATCCAAATTTCTGCAATCCCAATCTACGATCTAGTGTGGCGGGATCTACTTGCATCCAATTGATCACAAACACATTACTCCTTCCGTGAGCCTGCCCGACTTCTATGGGAACCCATGTTTGTTTTATCTGTAACCTCTTTCCCACATCATGGGTTCGGATAGAAGTCGGGCAGGCTCCAAAAAGGAGGAAAGTGTCTGGGATAAATTGGATGCAAGTAGATCCTGTCAAACTGGATCATAGATTGGGATTGCAGAAATTTGGATGGTAAAATCTGAGGTGTCTGAGGGAAAGGGAAGTGGTTACGTGAGCGCAGTTCCAGAGAAATCCATTAGTATTTCTGAAAACAGTGTGTGGCTGTGCGATGGACTTCAGATATGCTCAAGCTGACCCTTGACGTGTGCCAGCATTTTTGTCCAAAAGTACATTTAAATTCTCTCTGAAAACACACTGCAGAACAGTAATTCTGGGAGTGCTAAGCCTAGAGTCCAAGTCAGGAAAAACAAATGTCAAGGGAGACAAACAGGAGAAGTCGAGGGTTGGGTCAGATGTCTGCCCTGTACGCGATGAATGTGCAGCTGACTCTTTTTTGTACTGCTGTAGCAATGTGAGTATGTCTTTGATTGAAGGGGTCTAGTCTTTGAGGCCTTCCGCAATGAGTGGATGACATGTGGAGATAGATTACTGTCTGTAATCTCTGTTTACCTTGTCCTATCTAATCATTGCTGGAAGAAAATTGAGGTGCATTCATTATTCTGATACCCGAAGGGAGTGCAGTAATGATAGTGTGGAATTCTCTTGCCTCTTCTGGACGGATGTCTGGCGGACCAGATACAGCCAAACCAGGCAATACACATTTTTCTCACCCCCTCATTGCACATTTGCGAGGATAGATTTCATCTTGGTGCCTCAAGAGCAACAGCACTATGTAGACCCAGTGGAGATGGAAACGATTGCGTGGTCGGACCATGATATGGTCACAGCCATCTGGAAATTAGAAATCCATCAGAAAGCTACCTGTTGCTGGCGATGTAATGATTTTCACATTAAGGACATGGTATTTTGACAGTTCTTGGAGAAGGGAATTGAGAGCTATTTTGAGGTTAATGATACTGGGGAAGCAGCCATGAGGTATGTGTGGGATGCAGCCAAAGCCACGGTCAGGGGGCTCATCGTTAGAGGGGAGGGCCTTATAGAGGGGAGGATGTGGAGAGATATTTGGAAAAGCTCCCCCTTCTATCGCTGTCAGTGGTTGAAAGGGATAGCCTTGAGGCTGAGATAACCTCCAAGGAAGTACTGCAGGCTATTGGACATATCAAACGAAGATGGCTTCAACTCAGGTTTTTATAAACAGTTTCAGGATATTCTGGCCCCCCAAATAGCGAAAGTGTTTAATGCTATTAACGATTCAGGTGAGGTGCCACCTTCTTTCCAGGCCACACTGATAACGGTAATCCCCAAACCTGATAAAGATATGACACTGTGCTTGACCTAGACTGATATCACTGCTCAATGTGGATGCCAAACTGGTTGCGTGCATCCTGGCATCCAGACTGAAACTGGTTCATCTGGATCAGGAAAGGTTTGTACAAAGCAGACAGGGCTCAGTTAACTTTAGAAAGACAGTAAAATGTACTGGCTTCTTCAGAAGTTGCAGAGGGGGGGGGGCTGATCCAATGCCTAGACGCTGAAACAGAGTTCAACTGAGTTAGCTGGTCCTTCATGCAGGCAGTCCTCATAAAACTGGGTACGGGTGCAATGTGGATGAGTTGGATTGGGGCACTTTAATCTGCACCCACAGCTAAAGTCTTGGTAAACGTAGGGGAATTGGAGGCCTTCCCCATATGGTGACCATGGGCAGTAGAGGTCCAGGAGAACCACATGGTCTGGGGCATATTGGTGGGGAAGGTGGAATACAAGCTGAGCCTCTTCACGGACGACTCCTTTCTGTATGTAACAGAACCACAGGATTCAATCCCACACCTACTTCAGGGATTGGCTGAGCACGGAAGGATGTCTGGGTTCAAACTAAACTTAGAAAAGTCAGTGGCCTTCCCAGTGAGGACACTGGACACTGAAGGCTTAGAGTTGGTTAACACGTTGCTATTTCTTGCGTAGGAAGAAGGGTTTAGATATCTACGGATATGCGTACCCAAGACCTTGGTGTGTTTTAAGAGTAAAGGAGGGGTAACCAGTCTCCCATAGATAGATACATGCAGATTCATGCCACTTTCTTAAAATGCATATCATATCATGGTGAGGCACTAAATATGTTTTAAATGCAGAGTATTATGGGTCTGCAAATATCCTAGTGAGTGTTTTTCGCTGCAATCCCCAACTTTCTATTGTGCCCTGTCAACTAGTATTGGAGGCTAGCACGGGAGCTCGGGAGGGGTACGAGTGGAAGGGCACAGGAGAACTCTCTTGCGGGTGATGAGCAAATCAGTAACTTTCAAAAACCATGTCAGTTGTTTCGGCACGACAGTACAGTGAAGGAAATGTGCTGTTTGTTTGCTAAAGGATAGGACACTCTAGTAACAGAACTGCACCTTCTGTTTCTTTCTATGCTCAGCTGCTGAGGACATTTCAATATAAACATGTGTTCTGTGTTCATTGACTTTCGCATCCCCCCACATCTTGTTTAACTGATAAAAATGAATTACAGTGGGGTTCCTGGTTACAGAAGAAGGCACTCAAGCTGTTGCACCTCTGAACATTGATGGTATTAACCTAAACGGCGCATATATATATATATATATATATATATATATATATATATATATATAAAAAATATATATATATATATATATATATGTGTGATGTTCTTCGATGGAGCTCCATTAGAAACCTCAGTAAGGCTCTCTTTGAATTGTTATCTAGGCTATGGTGAGGAAGGGTGGGCGAAACTATAGGCAGTAATATGTGCCATGTCATTTTACTTCCTATGTCAGGATAACAAGCAAGGCTCCGATACAAATTTGCTTCCTACTTGGAGTGAAATGATTTGTCGTGGAATCAAAAAGTAATTAGCTTTGCCAACGTAAAAGGTTCTTTCCCATTAAAAATTCATCTTGCAATTGGGCAGAAATATAATTAGAGTTCCAGCCTATGCCACTGCTATGCTGGTCACTGATTCTAAAAAATATCAGTGGAGCTTTGTGCGCAGAATCCGGGGGTTGCCTAATATGTGTTCATAGTTTACCTTTTTTGTTGGGCACATTTTTCTGTTTTTAGGGAGTAAAAATTGATAGTGTACATGTCTCTTAGCTGTAAGGCTGGTTTTGAGTAAGTGTTGTAACAACTCACATGCCAATGTAATGTGGGTAGTAATCAGAAGCCAGGGAAATTATGATCATCATATTATGTGATGCAGTTATTCTGATGCAATTATCATCCTTACACAATTTATGAGAGGCATGTTCTCCTGGCCCCTGAATTACTTCATTAAAGTGGCATATGAACTCCTATTGGCATGTTTTACTATCGCATTCCTTTTGTTTACCATTATTGCTTGTGTTTGCCATTATGCCAGTATAAATACTTTTAACATTATCATCCTGTCTGATATTTTGACAGCCACATCAGTTATGAAAGCGATATTTGTTTTTTTTAATACACATGAGTGTTCTTCCGTGGCATAAAGCACACATTTTTCTCTACACAGGAGTACTTTTGCTAGCTACTGTGAGAGATCTTGATATCGTGAACTGGTTGTTAAATTCTCTTTATGATCACATATAAAACATGTTTTATTAGCCTATTTGTTTGAAAAAGAGCTGTAAAATGCACCTTTTATACAGATTGGTAAAAAATTGCAGTGGTTGGGAAGGGGACATTTCTTTTCAAACTCTCTTTGGAGATGGTGGCTCACTAACTACGTATGCCCACAAAGTTGCTTACCTGCTTAGTCAGTTGCACACATGGGAAATAAAGTGCGCACGAAAGGCAACCAGTTCTGCACTAGGAGAAAAATAATTAGAGGGAACATTGGTGACAGGGAAATCTAGAAGCTGGCTGGGACCCCATCAGAGGAGCCAGAAGAAGTCTGGGTGCAGGAGAAAATCCTTGACTGAAGCCCTTGACCAGATCTGTGCTATATCCCAAAGCTATCAAAAGTGTGGGGGGAGAACGGGCAGCCTTAATCTCTATCTCGCATAGCGGGTCGGGGTGGTGCTTGGAAGACCCTTGGTAAAAGATAGATGGCGAGAGTGCACAGCTTGTTTTATGTTATCTTCCTTTGTAGTACTGATTGTATATAGTTCCAATTTAATGCTTATTAGTAGGATGCAGCCCACCATCAAGTGCCACCGTGTAGGGCACTAAAGTAAACGGAAAGAAAAAAAAAACCTAGGCTAATCAGCCTTCGGTGTGGGCCGCACACCCTTAATACCCACTTCGGGTTAAACAATGGTTTAATACTCGTGTATACATTTCAGTCCAACTATGACCGTTTCAAAATTATTTTATTCTTCCAAAAGGTATTTTGTTATTTCAAAAATCAAAGTTATTGGTTCAACACCAACAATTAGGCTAGTGCTGAGGCTGGGGCAAACAGAAACTCCCTGGCTAATGCACTTCGGAACAATTCCTTCTTCAGAGCCGGGTTATTTATGTACTACTAATATAGTAGTAGTTGCGTTTCAAAAAACATCATATCAGTTAATGAGTATTAAACACATCCAACACATGATTTAAAGCCATAGCACAATTGAAGACAATAGTATGGAAGACAATTATTCAATTAGACAGGGCGCCCACATGTACAAACAGATATTGAACACAGAAAAAGAGAGAGAAAGCAAGTATGATCAGTACATCTGTTCATGGTGATCTCCAAAGTTAAGCCATAACATGACCTGAGACGGTCTGCACCGTGTTCTTTGTCATGCACCATTCGCGTGTGTGTGATTACTTAGTTTGCTCAGTATTGGCTAGGTGGCCCCATTTTGAAGGATGCAGATCACATTAATTAATGTATGTGGAAATGTTTGCTGCTTTATCACGCTAATCTTGCAGTACACTCCATTGCTGTGTTTAAGTATTCGCCTTTAAAATGTACTAGTCACCTCTAGGTAGTGAGGGGAAATATTGTGACTGTGCTTTGCAACGTGCACATTAATAGTCACTGACCTGTCTGCCATACCTTTCCCTGAACACAAGTGAATTTCGTGGTTTGCCTGATTGCTATACGCTGTGAGACAATCGAGAGGCACGTGATAAATAATTCTTCACGTGCTATGAGCATCAGAATCATGCTAAGATGCGCGATTACAAATCGCTCGTACTTATATATCTTATTAGCTTACCATGAGGCGCTGAATGCCGAGTCCTGTTACTCCTAACATGAACGGCGGACTGGGACCGCGGATCGTTGCGTTGCTATGACAACGTGTGGGTCCGAACATGGCCGCACGCATTCTCATGCATCGGCCATGTTGGTAAGGGCAAAATCATTAAAAGATAATTACCTCCATTAACACTTAGCGCTCAAACAGTAACAGTGATCAGTATGCTAGAAATGTTTCAAAGGTTGTCACCTCTATTACCACTATGCGCTCAAATTATATTGGTGTGCAGTGCACTAAAACTAATTTCGAATAAACTCGTAAATATGCTCGTGAGCAGGTTCTATGTTTTGCTATGGGCACAGAAATGTGAATTTACAACTAAGTAAATACCATTACCACTTAGCGCTCACACTGTATTGGTGAGCAGTACACTAAAAACTACCTTCGAGTAAACTCATAAATATGCTCGTGAGCAAGTACTCTCACTAGTAAAATGTTTGGCTATGAGCACAGAAACGTGAGTTTACAACTAGGTGAATACACCAGATGGGTGACTGAGCAAAATAATCTTCAGGTGCCAGGTCATGTTAACCATTGTAACTGCATTATTAATCATGTGCTATACACAAGGAAATTCTCAATACTCATGCTAGAGCAATGTCTAGTTTAAGGTTGTGTTGGTCATGAGATATTCTATCCTGAAAGTGGATCGTGAAACCTATTGTCCGTTTTGAAGTAAAGCAGTACACTGGCCGTGATTCATTAACCCTTCTTATATCAACGGTGTCACAACATGATATTAGTGTTTATACATAGTATGCCATGGTGAACATAAACAGAGCAGTATTATTATTACAAAAAACAATTGAGGTCGAACTCTTCATTGAGTCCTTGTGGGGATAGTGCTTGTAATCGATCGATCCAATAAGCTTCCCTTTGCTGTGTTCTTTTTTTTGAGTCTATGGGCCTCATTACGACCCTGGCGGATGGACCATGGTGCTAATAGCACCATGGTCCATGCCGGTAACTTTCCGACTCCGCCATGGCGGAATGGGGAATTACCACCCCATTCCGAGGTTGGCGGAGTGGTAATTCCCCCTTCCGCCATGGCCCTAACCCATTCCCATTTTTGCCCCATAGGGCATAAAGGGAATGGGGAAGGCGCTAAGAACGGTGCCGCAAATTGCGGCACCGTACTTAGCACCAAGGTCCCTTTGCGGCATGGTTTTTAACGCCTGCAAAAAGCAGGCGTTAAAATCACCATCCCGCAAAGGGACCTTGTAATCAGGCGTTAAGGGTCGGTGCCGTTTACGGCGCCGTAAAACCCTTAACGCCTGACTCGTAATGAGGCCCTATGTGTGAACCGTGTGCTTCAAGGGTTTCTAAGACTTGAAACTTTATCTGAGAGATGTTATGCTTTTTCTCATTAAAGTGTCTTGCAACTGCAGAGTTCGTATTGTGGTTGCGTGTGCATGACTTGTGTTTGTTCAATCGAATTCTCAGTTTGCATCCTGTTTCTCCTACATAGTAAAGTCCACACGGACAACGTATGCAGTAAATACAGTTTTCTGTGTTGCAAGTTGCATAGCATCTAATCGCTATCTTCTCTCCAGTATATGGATGTGGAACTAATCCACCCTTGATGATATTATTGCAGTTGCTGCATTTTAAGCAGGGGTAAGTCCCTACTCTCTTCGGTTTGCTCCTTTTTGTTTTGATGTCCCTGGTATTCACGATCAGGTCCCTTAGGTTACTTGATCTCTGATATGCAAACGTGGGTACCTCGGAGAATAGATTTTTAGTTCTTTCATCACTCCTAAGTATTGTCCAATGCTTGTTAATACATCTCTTGATCTGCATGCTTTGTGAAGAGAATTTTGACACATACACTAGCGCCGGAGATTGTTTTTTGTCTTTTGGAATGAGTGTGCTGGCTCTCGTTTTGGCCGATACCTTATCTCTTGCTGCTTGCAAATCTTCATTGGGGTATCCTCTTTCTTTTAGTTTTTTACTCAACTTCTCTAGTTCTTGTTCACATTCTCTCTGGTCACTAATGATCCTTCTCAAGTGCAACATTTGTCCATAAGATAAGTTCTTCAAGGTATTCTGCGGGTGAAAACTCATGCGATGCAATAAATTATTCCTGTCAGTGGGTTTGGTGAACAGGGAAGTTGTAATCTATTGATTATGCACATAAACATTGATATCCAGGTAGTGTATGCCAGGATTGCCAATTTCTGAGGTGAATTGAATACGTGGATCTATACTGTTGATATATATCATGAACTCATCCAGTGACTCTCTTGTTCCTTGCCAAATACCGAAAATATCGTCGATGTAGCATACCCACTTTTTCAATTTGCTTTGCCATTCTGTTTTTTGCAAGATATGGGTTGTTTCAAATCGATGCATAAATGCATTTGCGTATGCAGGTGCCATTGTTGCACCCATGGCAGTGCCAGAGGTTTGGATATAGAATTCATTCTTTTACTCAAAGTAAGAGTTCATTGATATGAAGATGAGCACCGTCAGGATGAATTCCTTCACTGCTCCTATCTCACCTTCCTGTAAAAGTAGCCACTCAACTGCTTCTTGCCGTAGGTCGTGGGGAATACTTGTGTATAGGCTGGTCACGTCGATGGTGAAGAGAATGTCCTGTTCAGTGAGTCGTACTTCTTCTATGATATTCAGAAAATGTGTGCTATGTTTTGCATAAGTTGATGTCTTCTGTATTAGGGGCTGAAGGAAATAATCAATGTAAGTCCCTACTGGTTGCAGAATGCCCCGTGTGGCAGCCACTATTGGTCTTCCTGGTGGATTAATAAGACTCTTATGAATTTTAGGCAAGAGATAAAAGTGTGGTGTGTTAGGTTTCAAGTTAAGTAAAAATGTCTTAGCTTTCTTTGTTATCATGTCTCTCTCCTCTGCTTTGGTTAGTAGTTCTTCTAAATTTCTTCGTATCTCAATAGTTGGGTCATGATCAATTTTAGAGTAAACATTGTGATTATCAAGTTGTCTCTTACATTCATTCTCATAGTCGTGTGTATTTTGCAGTACTAACGCGCCTCCTTTGTCAGCCGGTCTTATTGTTATTGTGTCATCAGAGTATAAATTCTGAATTATCGACATCTCTCCTCTGCTGAGGTTGCTGTTTCTGGACGCTCCATATTTTATTTTTTTAAGATCCGCTGTGACCATTTTTTCAAAGATGTCTATAGCTGGAACACTGATTGGTGGTACAAATGTACTTTTAGGCTTGAATTTGGTGGTTCATGTGTAGAATCAGTATTCGCCATTTCTGCAAAGAAGACTTCGAGTTTCAGTTTTCTAGTGAGCTTGTGCAACTCAACTTTGGTGTTAAATAAGTTAGTATTATAGGTGGGTACGAGGGGGGCGTGGCTTGGCGGCCATGCGAGAGTGAGCAGACTCCGAGGAGCTCCCACCAGATCCGACCAGAGATCCTGAGAAAGGCGTATTTCAGTAAATAAAAAGACAACAAACGCGAGGAAAAGGCGTCGGAAGATCCAAGGCACACACGGGAGAAGACCCGAGGAAAAACGGAGACCAGAAGGGTGAGAACGAGAAGGGAGAGAAGCGCGCGGCACCACCAACAAAATGGCGGACGCGCAGCGTTGAAAAGAGAACCTCGTCCCGAAGCACGAAGAGGGCCGAAGAGCAAGAGCAGAACCGGACGAGACAACTGATCGAAGTCCAGCGCAGGCAAGACCGAAACACCACCGGAGTGGCAGAAACCCGAGACGCCGACTGCAGGGATTGCCGCGTAATACCGACCCGGAGGAGGTGAAGACGGCACGGCTCGAGAACGGGGAGAGGCCCGCGGACCGGAGCTGGAGAACAGCTTTTCCCAGCCGAAGCGGAGACGAGCAGCAGCGGCAGCGGCAGCAGGATCCCGGCGGTACTACGAAGAACCTGAGCGGAGAAGAGGCGAAGGCGAGGCGAGGGGCGACCCACAGATCGAACCCCAGAAGAGCGAAGGTGAGAGATAACGGCGGAGAGTCAACAGGGCGACGTGGGACCCCGAGAGACGAGGTGGTGAAGACCGGGAATCGACCCGAAGACCGGACCGAGAGAGCCCCCCCTTGATGCAGAAGCGGCGGAGGCCCAGCTGAACAATCGGAGAATCGGAAAGCGAGGCAGAACGGATGGAAAGCGGCCCACAGACCGAACCGAGGCAGATTCCCTCGCGTTGAAACGGAGGTGAGCGACAGCGACAGCGGGACAGCGGAGCAACGAGGGAACCCACAACGGCCAGACCATAGAAGAGCTTCCCCCGACCGACGCGTAAGAGAGCAGCAACGACAGATTGGAGTGCCGAAGAGGAGCCCTTACCTGCCAGTCCGGAGCGGAACCGAGGGGGACAGCAGATCAACGCCCGGCATAAGCAGGATCGAGGCGTCACCCGACCGACAGCGAGAGGAGGCACTGACGGCAGCAACGGGAGGGAAAGCCCGAGACAGCACCACGGAAACGGCGCGACATCGAACGAGGAAGGGGGAAGGCGTCGAGACCTACGGTCAGGAAGCAGCCCACAGATCGGACCGAAGAAGAGCCCTTCCCTGTCGCAGAGGTGACTAGCTGATCCTGAGAGGAGAGGCAGCGAAGAGACACAGGAACCAGGCCCAGGGAACAAGAAACATACCGCAGAGCGGGTCAGGGAAGCCGAGACCCAACTCTAAATACCCAAAGAGAGGGGGAAGAGAACACCGGAAAGAGACACGGCAAACGGACAGAAGGGGTAAAGTCACAGGGAGATATCGCTTAATAACAAGGTAACACACACAGGAAGAGCAGAAACGAGTGGGGGAACTGAAAAGGGACCCACTGCAGCGCAAACGGAGCCAAACTGAACAGGACCCAACTACAGGCCAAGAGCAGTGGGCATTAACATGCCAGACAAGCCTAAAAGCGGCAGAGGGAAACAAACAGTCATGGAGACATACACCCGGAAGAACGACGGCCAGCAGCCGGGGGCTGAGGAGAAAGACATGCCGGAGTCATATGCCACGCAAGGAGAGATCAGGCAAGTGGAAAGCAGTATACTGGAAGCCATAGGGGCGTTAAAGACGTCGATAGAAGGAAAGCTAGATGCAGTGATGGTAGATGTGGGACTTCTTAGACAAGACACGAGAAATCTGGCGGAAAGGATGACAACAGTAGAACAACAAGCACAGAGTAACTCAGTGGAAGTGTCCGCCTCGCGAACACAAATGTCGGAAGCACTGGAAAGAATTAATATACTAGAACGCAGAGTGGAAGACGCAGAAGGCAGGGCCCGACGCAACAACGTACGAATAGTGGGGCTGCCGGAGGGAGAGGAAGGAAGGGACCCCACGGACTACATAGAGAACCTCCTGATCCAAGAAGTAGGGGCAGGGACCCTGTCCCAGGGCTTCGTAGTAGAAAGGGCACACCGAGCGCTGACTAGAAGACCGCGCCCAGGAGCACCACCAAGACCAATGATAGCAAAAATTATGAACTTTAAAGATAGGGAGAAAATCCTGACTTTCTCGAGAGAAGGAGGGAACATCACAAGGAACGGGGCCAGGATAACAATATATCCAGACTATACGGTACTGGTGCAAAAGCAGAGGGCCCAGTTCTGGCAGACTAAAGAGCGCCTCCGGGCGGCAGGGGTGAAATTCATGCTGCTGTATCCAGCCAAACTAAAAATACTGCATGACGGGAAAACACAGATCTTCGAGACAGCGACCGATGCCCAGGAGTGGATGGATCAGTGTGGGATTCCACAGCCGGCAGAGAGGAACGAGCGAAACAGAAACCACCCCCAGCAAAACAGAGATTAGAATCGAGCACAACAAACATACCTAACGCTACGGGAGCAAGAACGAGACGGTAGAGATGCCCTACCGGGAAGTTATGAAAAAAGCAACCGACAGCCACCAAGTTGAAAAGCCCATAGCAAAGAGACTCACAACGGGAGCACGAGACTTGGAGAAGGGGAACCGCCAAGACCCACAGAGAGGCCCCAGCAGAAACAATGTTCATAGTGTCAGTTTCAAGACACTACGCCGCGACAGGCAAGGCCGAGGAGGAGAAAACGGCACCTGGAAAGCGACGGAGCCCGAGCAGAGGAGAGGAGGCTGGGCGTTTGTTGACGTTATTTAGGTTAACAGTTATAACAGTTGGGAAGTTAAGGCAAAGCCCACAAAGAGAGGAGGAGAGCAGAACAAGAAATAATAGTTGTCACACACAAAGAATCAGCAAGGAAAACAAATTCAGGGGACAGTACCCGCAAACAAAAAGATGGCGGGAGGCACGAGACAAAAAACTCAACTGCCAGAAGAAGGGACACAGATCCCCGGCAGGAACGCACCGTGAGAATGAGACACCGAGCGAGCCCATGGGAAAGAGCAGGCCGCAGGCGCCAGTCCCCACAAAGACCAGGATGCCTTAAGAATTGTCACGTGGAATGTCAGGGGGATGAACGCATACGTCAAGAGGCTAAGGATCTTTACCTGGCTAAACAAAACAAGGACTCACATTGCACTGCTGCAGGAGACGCACCTGACGGCGGAAAAACAGGCCAAAATAAAGAAAAAATGGGGAGGCCAGATGTATAGTGCAACGTATTCCAACTATGCCAGAGGAGTCATAACCTGGGTCGCCCCGGGCGTCCCATTCCAGCTCATCAACCAAGAGAAAGACACAGAAGGGAGAATCCTGGTAGTCCATGGGATGCTAGAAAACCGGGAGATATGCCTCGTAAATACCTATGCCCCTAATCACGACGCTACAGCCTTCTTCAGAACGCTCCCGCCCCGGCTGGCCCCGTACAGGAATGCAACGATGATTTGGGCAGGTGACCATAATTGCACACTGGATCCCCGGCTGGACAGGTCGGACGATAAGTACAAGAGAGCGGCACCGCCAGCGAGAGCACTACAACAGATACTAGACCAGCTCGGACTCGAGGACGTCTGGAGGAAGGTACATGGGGAAGAGAGGGGATACACACATTACAGTGCCCCACATAGAACATTCACACGGATTGACTACCTGTTTACGGGCAGGGAGACACTGGGAGAATTCACTGAGGCATACATACACGCGCGAACCCTATCTGACCACGCCCCCCAGACGATCACATGGGCGCACACACACAGGAGAGCCCCAATACCAACATGGAGATTGAGGGCAGAGGCTTTACTGGACACGGGCTTCCAGGAACACATCCAAAGCGTGATAGAAGACTATTTTGAACATAATGAGGGTAGTGTGGAGAGCACAGGAACGGTATGGGAAGCCTTCAAAGTGGTAGTCAGAGGAGAGGCGATGGGGAAAATGGGAGGTCTCCGACGAGAAACCCTAGCACAACTAGATGAGATAGAAAGGAAAATTGAGAAAGCGGAGAGACAAGCGGGGGAAAAGGGGGCGGAACAAGAGAACCTCACCACCCTGCGACAACAGTGCGTGGAGACCTGGGAAAGATTGGGACGCCTAGACTACGGGAAATATATACAAAAACTACATGCTGAGGGGGATAAGCCTAGCAGACTCCTAGCCTGGCTAACTAAGCAGGAGACTAAGCGGGAGCCAATTAACGAAATTCAGAACAGGGAAGGAGAGGTGATAAGGTCCCAAGAGGGAATAAACGAGGTGTTCTCGCAGTTCTACGAGGACTTATACTCCAGGGTCCAGGAGGCAGAGGAGGGGGACCTGAGGGAAGCCCTCGCGGAAATCAAACTCCCACAATTGACGGAGGAGCAGGCCCAAACATTAGATGCCCCTCTCACTGTGGAGGAACTAACGGAGGTTATCGCCCAGCTCCCGACAGGGAAATCTCCGGGGCCAGATGGGCTCCCGGGGGAATTTTACAAACAATACAAAAATGATATAGCCCCAAGACTACTAGAAACATTAGAAGAAGCATACGAGATGGGAAGACTCCCGAGCAGTATGTCAGAATCCATAATAGTCCCGATCCTTAAACCGGGCAAGCCCCCCCTCGAATGCGGTTCCTACAGACCGATTTCCCTAATAAACCAGGACTCCAAGATCCTGACGGCGGCACTAGCCAACCGCCTGAAAAGAGTGCTACCCACCCTGATCCACACGGACCAGACAGGGTACGTGCCAGAAAGAAACACGTCCTGGAACCTGCGTAGACTCCATTACGTTATAGAAAAGACAAACCAAGAAGGTGGGGAGTGTGCTGTAGCTTCACTGGATGCAATTAAAGCATTCGATTCGGTGGGATGGGACTGGCTCCTGGGGACGCTCACCCACTATGGGATTGGCCAAGGGTTCACAAGATGGATAGAACTACTTTACAGAGACCCGAGAGCGAGAGTCAAGACGGGTAGACAAATCTCTAGAGAATGGAGCATAGAGCGAGGCACAAAGCAGGGATGCCCCCTGTCCCCAATGTTATATATCCTAGCCCTGGAGCCATTCGCAGTATTCCTAAGAACGGATTATAAAGACACAGGCATAGAGATAGACGGGGAAACACACCAGATATCCATATACGCAGACGACATACTCCTTTACATACAGAACCCACGCACCCACCTGCAGGACCTGCTGGAGGCGCTGCGCGCATTCGGGAGGTTATCTGGAATAGTGGTCAACAGGGAAAAATCAGTGCTGTTTCCCCTGGCAGACCTACGCGCAGTGCCGACAGATCAATTACCACCTCTGGGCATCACGTGGGCCCCGAACACCTTCAAATACCTGGGAGTGGAGATCTATCATGACACCAGGGAAACACACGCAGGTAACACACAAAAAGCTTTAGACAAAATTGAAAAGGCTATGAAATTCTGGCAGACGCTGCCGTTAGGCATGATAGGCCGGGCGGCACTACTAAAAATGACAGTCCTACCCCGACTCCTATATTACTTCACGAACATCCCATACAACATACCAAAGCCCTTTTTCAAGCGCCTACACACCATAGCGAGAACCTTCCTATGGGGAGGGGGACGGAACAGGGTAGCACTAAGCACACTACAAAGAAGCTATGAGTGGGGGGGCATCAAACTCCCAGATTTCGAGTATTACTATTTGGCAGCACAACTCCAATTTGTGGTGCGATGGCTGGGCGAAGAGACCTCAATAGACGCAATAATTATGGGGCCAGCACTCCGGAAGTATCACCTGAGAGAGCTATTATGGGTCAACGCCGCCCAAGCCAAAGAACTGCCCAAAATAGCCCAACTAGGCCGAATACTATGGAAAAGAGCCTGGAAGACACAGGGCATACGAGACCCCTGCTCAAGACACATCCCACTGGCGGGGCTGGTGGACACCCGAGTGGCCAGCCTGACCACGTACAGGGCACAATGGGAAGACAAAGGCGTGGCCCAAATTGGGGACCTGTGGCGTGACGGACAGTGGGTGGACTTCCAGACCCTGATGGATGAACAGGATGTACACAGGGGCCAATTCATCCTACACAATAGCCTAGTCCAGACAATAAAAAAGAGGTGGAGCGCTATGCCAGAACCCGAGGACACCGAAGGAGAATTAGAGGCATGGTACGATATATCCGAAGGAGGTCACACGGTGTCCAGACTCTACGAGCAAATACTGGGACACACCAACAAAAAGACACTAACAGCACGGATGAGATGGGAAGAGGAACTGCAACAACCCTTCGAAGACGAGGAATGGAACAAAGTCCTCATGTACACAAAAAAGGTGTCCAGAAACGCCAGGTTCAGACAACTGCAGATATACATAGTACATAGAGCATATCTAACCCCCAAGAGAATGTCAAAGATAGGAGAAGGACAATCCCGGAGCTGTCCGCGGTGCGGAGACGAACAGGCCGACATGGTGCACATGTTCTGGTCGTGCCCGCAAATAGCAGACTTCTGGAACACGGTGAGAGAAAAAGCGTTGACAGCAGACATACAGATGCCAGCAAGAACGCCAGCAGCATACCTATTGGGCCTGTTCCCAAGAGGGCACCGGCAGATGACGCATGTGGCAAAAATGAAAGATTTAATGACGATACTAGCGAAACGCCGCATAGCGATGGCATGGAACAAGAGAGAAGGCCCTTCGAAGGAAGGATGGTGGGCCGACCTACAAAAATGGGCAATAGCGGAGACGGCAGTCTGGGCGAGAGCTACACAAAAGGGAGAGAGCAACAGCGGAGCCAGATTACAAGCATGGAACTCCCTGGTGCAAGACCTGCTTGGCAGTGGAGGCGATGACGATACGACTGACAGTAGCGATCCAGGGGACACAGAAAACGACGAAATTGAACCGCCCACGTCGGGAGGCACTACATGACTCACAATGGAGAGAACTAAGGGGAAGGAAAAGAAGAGGTTGTGACCTGTGCGGACTCTGAACAGTGCAACTCCAACTGGGAAAGACCAGCAAACACACGCAAAGACAAGGCCAAGGGAAATTTCCGAGGAAAGGAGAAAGGCCACTGGGAGACTGGCCCCTCAGCCACGAACTTGACAACGACCGGCGCCGGCCCCGAGGCGGCAAAGGACCAAGAACATAATGCGGCTGCCTTTAGGGAGAGGGAGGGGGGAGGGAGGGGGGAAAGACAATGGGAGAGGGACTTTCGTTTCTGTTTTTTGTTTGTTCTCTCCCATCCCTTTTATGTTGTAAAACCAATAAAAAGAAGTTAAAAAAAAAAAAAAATAGGTGGGTACGAATGTGAGACCTTTTTGTTTCATGAGTGTTCTATTGGAAATGTTCACCACTAAGTTCCTTGCACTTGAAACCTCTTTGTCACTCCGGGGCCTTTTCCTCTTGCCCCTCCTCGTTCGTTTCTTCCTTGTTGGTTGTCTAAAAAAGAAGAAGATTGTTGTGCTGATGCACTGGTGCTTGGAGTGGCTGCACTAGCGCCTCTCCCTCCTTCTGCTCTTTGTTGATATGCTTGTGAAGTCAGCTCGTCTCTGCTGGAGTCTGTTTCTGAGCTGCTGCTGTCTGAGTTGGGGTTAAGGTTGCGTGATCGCTGTGGTTGGTTTTGATATTTATCTGCCCATGTATACACTTTGTCTCGTAAGTAATCAAACGTGTCTCTCCTGAATTTTCTTATTTTCCTAGCTTCTCGATCTGCTTTGTAATTATTTATTTATTTATTTATTTATTTTAATTTTTGTAACGCGCCAACATGCCCGTGGGCCTCAGGGCGCACATAGAACAAAACAAGACGAGGACAAACAAGAAAGTGGAAAAGGAGAAATGGGTCAGGACATTATTCCAAGTTGAATAAGTGGGTCTTGACGGAACGTTTGAACGCGGTGTAACTCTGGATCTGCCGTATACCTGCTGGAAGTGTGTTCCACAAAAGGGGACCCTGAGCATCCAGTGTTGTGCCTCCAAATTTGGCTGTCCTGAATTTGGGATAATTGAGAGTGACCGCCAAAGAAGAACGAAGGTTCCTCACGTTGGGTTTGATGCCTATACGGGATGACAGATAGGTTGGGCTGCTAAAACAGAGGCATTTATGGGTCGTAGTAAGCATCTTATGCGTTATGCGGAGTTTAACGGGTAGCCAGTGGAGTCTTTTCCTAAAAGTAGAGATGTATGTGCGACGTGACTGATTGAAGATGTTACGCACGGCATTGTTCTGTGCCACTTGTAAGGATTGAATATTAGAGGCTGTGGTGCCTGCCAGGAGGCTGTTACAATAGTCCAATCTTGAATTTATCAATGCAAGATAAAGCCGCTTGTAGCCTTCAAGTCGCTTGTTGATGTCTACGAGGATCTCATCAAATGTGTCTGCACTTGTAAGTGCTGGGATTTCTGTGGAAAGAACTTGTAGTTCTTGTTCTAAGTTCTGTAAATTAGCAGAAAGTTCTTTGATAGTCAGGAAGATCAGATCGAGGGAGCACTTATTCAGAATCAGTCCCCATTGCTGCACAAACTCTTTGCTTTCCTTGCATAGGGTTGGTTTCAGTCCAATTCTCAGACCTCTCGGGATCCTTTGTGCCTTATAATAGCGGCCTAATTTCACTGTGTGTAGCTTACGGTTTATTGTCTTCCTGATTATATATTTGAGTTGTTTGATCCTTTTGTTCGGATCTGTGTTTTTTGTTTCCTTTATCAATCCTAGGATTGCGTTTTCCCCATCTGCTGAGAAGCCTAATGTTGTTGCTCTTGTATCCGTTAATTTTTTGATTTCTTCAAATGTCATAGTTGCAGTGTACAGAAGGGCGGTGTTTTCACTGACGGGCCCATAGGTCAGTGCTCACCCTCTAGTACCTGTAAGACAAGATAGCTGCACCATGTGAGGGATGGGGGTGCAGGATTCACTTACTCCAACACGACTCAATAATGAGGACTCAGTAGTTTGGCAAAGGGAAGTCTGTTTAATGACAAGTACATCAAACAGGGAACCAATTGGAAATCAGCATCGTTGCAATCATCTGTCTAGATCCAACTTCCTCGAACTTCAGTTAAACAGCATCATTTATACATAAAACTCATCATCACTGACGTCTAACTCTACAAATTCGTCATGCAATATAATTGGTTAGGAAAGGTAGCTTAAGTATAGGTGCTATATCTGTATATGGTAACAGAGCATGCGGATTGGATAACTCTTATCGGGTGGGCGTCTACGTCCAACCCTCTACATCACACGTGATAGACGTCCCTACAACTACGACGTCCCATTGGTTCTACTATCTATAGGACCTTAGATAACTTGGTCCATTGTGATTGGGTGTGTTACACCCCTAGACGTAAATCTCCATTTTAATTAGCAGCATGCAGACTGGACACCCAGGTGCCTAGTGTCCCAAGATTCACCCTGCCTCCCTTCCATCAATCAGGGCTTTTGAGCTATGTGTCAATTAGTTGGCTGGGCATGGCCTCGAAACTGTAGCCTCTTATCTGGAGAAGTTATGGCACCCTTGGATCTGGGTGACATCAGATATTGATAATTCTTCGCGCCTGACTGGTCACATGTCTGATCACCGTGAATCTGCTTCAGTTTCCAGCTTTTCGTGTATTTGATTCTCCTTTAGCCTCGCCACCTACCTGGGCCCCTCTTATCTTGACCTTCACGGGGAAGGCTGGTATGCTCTGAAGTTTCGATTCGCCAGCATTGCCGCTCTCCCCCTTTCCTTGGGTTGACCTCGACTTCCCAGGCATGAGCTGCTCTTTGTTCAGTTTTGATTCCGCTCTCCTTTCTGGCTTCAGCTGGAATATGAAACCTGGCCTAGTAAGCCTCTGGCCGCCTGGGAATATTTCTGCTTAACAAAATGGAGTCGCACTTGTATAATGTGCCATATTGAGGTAGAAATATGGTTGGCGCTTGCCGCACTATTCTTCTACTAAGCATTGCAAGCAGTCTCATTTTCTTAGCTTCTTGCGTTCCAAGCCTATTTACACAAGTTATCTGGTTGGTTACTTCCATCTTGTCTCATCGCAACGTCTCCTTACGTTCAACATTGTCTCTTTTCCTGTGTCCATTCCATCTATTTTCATAGCTGCTTGCACTGGCGTGCTATCCTTGTTAGTCGGTTTTGTTCATTCGCGAGTCTGTCCAGGCCCTTGTGTCATTTCCACTGTCCATCCATTAAGGCTCTTTGGGATTCCTCGTGGACCGTCTGCAGGTACTCTTCATTTTGTCTCAGATGCTGGTATGGTTGCTTAAGAGGGTATCGTGCAGCCCATGGCTGTCTGGTTATGGGTGCTTCAACAGGTACGGCTCTTCTGATGTACACTGGGCAGAGTCCCAGCGTGGCTCTCTTTTGGTTAATTTGCTCCCCATACGTCACACACCTTAGCGAGTATGCTCCTGGTACCTCAAAATGGGGGGCAGGGGTGCAGGCCATGCCCGGGACCTCCTCTACACTGCCCCCTCTGGTCGGTTCATCGACCACTTCTGCTTCTTCTTTTGAATTTATTTATTTAGATTCTTCAGTGTCTTGTTCATCGTCTTCAGGGTTTGTACATGATGGTGTGAATGTGTGCATCTTTGGAGTCCATATTTTTATCACACCCTTCAAACTTCCTGCTGTTTTTACATGTTCATCTTTGTTCCATGTCATCAGCTGGCATTGTTGGTTTGGGCTGCAGTAGATCCATTTCCCTTCATACTTTCTTAGTTTCCTGGAATATGTAAACTTTGTTCCTTCTGGCGCAAATTCACTGGCCTTCACAAAGTCTCTTATTTCTTCGTCAGTCAGATCTCTGGGCTTCCATCCTGGCTCAACATCGACCATTATTTTCATCCCAATGTCTTTCTTTTCAGTTTTCTGGCACTGTGTGATGATTATCTTAATAACACAGAATCCTAGCAGTACCATTGCTAGTAAGGCTCCCAGAAACTTGAATATATCCGCCATCCATTGTGTGAGCCCAAGAAAACAGGGCTCCAAACCAGCTGTCGTCGTCCACCTCATCACTTTCATCGATCATCTGGTTCTTTAGGTTTGTCAGCATACTTGTGGTTTCTGTTAGGGTTATAATTTTCTTCATCGTGCGATGGTGTAAATGTGCAACACGATTCTCCGATTTTTGCGCAAACACCTCCATCCATCGCTGTGATCATGTCAAGTACATATCTGTTCTGGAGGGTCATCAGTCTGATTGCTCTCAGTTCTTCTTTGATCGCTTTGAACCCTTTCATGGTACTGTTGATGGTCTGCAATAACTCCCATCTGGTTATCTGCAGCCATTTAGCATTCACTCCAACTTGGATGTGCGGCAGGAGTAGGGTTGTGAATACTGTTGAGGTGAGGCTGAACAGCCTGTGCTCGTATGGGATTGCATGGAATGCCTCTTCTGACTTGGCAGAAAAGTAATTTTCCCTCTTCATCCTGGATATCAGTTCCACAGATCTCCTTTTTCTCAGATGAGCATCTGCTTTCGGGAAACTGTCCAAATTCAGGTCATTTTTAGGGATCACTAGTGCGGGAACGTGGACGTTCACCAGTGTGCATATGCCTCCCCAATTCTTCGGTAGTCTTATGTATGCCTTGGATTCACACGCCCAGTAATGGTCCATCATGACTGCGGTCCATTGTGCCATTCCTGGGGCTTCAAAGATGTGCCCGCAGTTTTGATTCTCCGCCATATTTATCGTGCCGTTGTGTTAGGGTGATCTCCCGTGTGCCGGCACTGCCGTCTGCGGACCTCTGGGGCTGGGGAGGCCCCAACTCCTCCCGCATCCCAAAAGGAGTATGAGGCACATACAAGAGCAAAGTAATTACTGCTGTTTATTATAGTAACGGCAGGGATTGTTCTCAGCCCGTATGCATCCGGGGAGACTCTCTTCCTTAGTGTGGTTCGCAGGTCCTTTTTACCGTAGTATGACGTGCTACTCGCGTCACCTGGGAAAATCGTCACAAAACCTATTGCCACTTCGGGTTGGCTCCCCGAGTGGTAGGGTTATTATAGCTACCTATATGAAGGAATATTAGTGGATAAGGACGGGTCAGGTGGCACACTTGGGATGTCCCTAACACTTGCTACAATAAATTGGTTACATGGGGACCCTTGGTGATTGGCTAACTGAAATGGCGTCAGTGAGGAGCCCCTCGTACTGTGATTGGTTCCCTCGTGAGCCCCCAAGCCTGGGACCATCACTGTTCCCAGCTCGCGAGGTACCTGGTGTTGGCAACATTGTGTAACTATGTGTTAGTGGCGGACAATGGACAGGTCTTTGCTAGTGGCTGATGATCACGCCTTTCCCATCGGTGTAGGTGTCCATTTTGTTGCTTCGTTGTTGAGGCCTGTGTCCCAGACGTGGGACCCTGGCGACTTTCTGTCTCGCGAGCTTGGCATCTTGTCAGTTTGGCTTGGTCACGTGTGGAGAGACCTTAGCTGGAGTAGAATTATGAGCATTTCATTTGATTTACGTCCCAGAGGGGTGCATTGCGGCGGCAGGTGTAATATTGGCACTGAGAGCTCGGCATGTGGGTTACAACATTGCAGCCTTCGCTGTGGGCTCTTGCTGGGACTCATTCTGTATGGTCAGCGCATTTCTTTTCATCTCGAGAGCGTTTTCGTCTTAGAGGCTCCTGCCTGGGGACTCTTGCTTGCGGCCTACTCGGGCCTGGTTTTCTGTGAGGCGGTATATGATCCATAACATGGGTGTCGCAGGGCGACAGAGGATCACAAGTAGCAGTGGATATATATAATGGCGTCTCTAGGGGGACAGGGTAGCATGAAGCGTCTGCAAGCGTATACACAAGCTGTTCAGGCATATTGCATTTCTGCGGTGCTGTAGGAGGCCTATGTGAAAAATAACAAAGATGCTTGTCCGTGGGTGTATCAGTCTGCTACATCATAGCACTAAGTATGTTCTTCATGTGGGTTGGTGTGTGAGTGACCAGCGTGCATGGTGGCACGTGTGTTCTCGTTTGTTGGCTATGTCATCATGGCATCTCTAATGATGTTGATACTTTATGGCTGTTGTTTTAGTCGAGCTGATCCATGTCGCAGGCGTCGGCTTGACCAGGGCATGGTAGTGGGCATGCTCCTCGTGCATGTGGGCCACAAACACATGGTACCTTGTCGTCTGGTAAGGAGGTGAGCGGGTCAAACTCCTCTTGCGGGGGGTGCTTGGGCCGCGATCCTCTAGGCCAGGGTCTGGATGAGAATGGGGGGAGAGTGTTTTCCCATTTTCCCACTTCAGTCCCCCCTCTGGTCGACTTGTCAACCACAAAATTATCCACTCTCTTGTCTCCTCGTGTTCTCCATACTTTTGTTATTCATCCTAAGTGTCCATACTGGTTCACATGATCTTCAAATGACCAGTACATATACACACACCCACCACCAGGTTTGAAGTAGACCCACTTTCCAACATAGTTCTTCAGGTTCCTTGGGTTTTCTACCTTCACCGATGGCGGGTGCGAGTCCGTTTCTAATATTTGCTTGCGCAATCTCTCCCGTTCCTTTATTATGACATTTGTGTGTTTGTTGTCTTCTGCTGGCATCAGGGCGTGCATGCCGATCATTTCCATCATTTCATCAGTTATCCGTGCTGTCCGTGCTTTCCACAACCTTAATCCTAAAAGGGCAGCCATACTCAGTATTATGCATCCAGCTATTATTTTAAGACCATCTGACAACTATGATGGCATCCATGACCACAAGTAGGAAAACCAGCTGCCATCTTTCTTCACTCCCTTAGCTTCTTCTTCCATCTTGGCGTGCATCTTGGCAAGTTGTGATACTGCCTCAGTAAGCGTGCCATTGTCTGCGTCATTGGCAGGGGTAAATGTGCAACATGATTTTCCAATTTTTGCACAAACCCCTCCTTCCATTGCAGTAAGGAGATCCAGCACATATCTGTTCTGGATTACTCTCATTCGTACAGCCATAAATTCTTCTTTTATTGCATTAAATCCTTTGACGGTGGAGTTTATTGTCATCATTAGCTCCCACCTTGTGATCTGGAGCCATTTTGCATTTGCATACGCTTGCAGTCCTGGATGCATTATGGATGAGAAGAACATTGCCGTTCTGCTAAACAGTCTGTGTCCTGGTTGAATGTCACTGAGAGCTGTTTCCGATCTTCCCCACAGGTAGTTTCCCGCCAGTGGTTCTCCTTGTCTTTTCACTGTTGACACTATATTTGTGCCGTTATATTCTTTTCCTCCTCCAATCATCACAGATCTTTTCCTCCTTTTATTCCCTTCGTCCATCTTAGGGAAGTTCACCAAATTGACATGTTTCTGTGGTACCACTGAGGATGGTACATGTATGTGTACCATTGTGTATAGTCCATTCCAAGATGGCGGCAAGCTGTTTTATGCCTTATCTCCGCAGGCCCAATAGTGGTCCATTAAAACCGCTGTACCGGCACCCTCCTTAGTTATCGTTACTATGCAGTTGCTGTTCCTTCTAACATGAACGTCTCAGTTGTGTTGATAACATAGTGTTGGTGCAGTTAGTGGGAGTATTGTTACTGGGTCTTCGTCCTTCTCTAACCAGGTCACCAGTCCAGCGGTCTTTATCCATCCATTGTAACACTTGTTGTTTTCTTCATCCATTTTCGCCATATTTGGTTTTGTCAGTGTTACCATCTCGCTCCCTACAACCCCATCTGTCCATCCTTCCTTCGTGTACACTTTTCCATATATTAGCAGCAGTGGTCTTTCCCAGCACCCCATTACTCCAGCAACTTCACTTGTGCGCCATTCACATGGTAGGTAATTCAATGTTATTTCCTTTGTTTCTCCTTTGTCTGGCCCATCCGTTACGTACTGGAGTCCTTGTGTTAGTTGCCAGTAGTTATGGTACATGGGAATTGTCTTGATGAAGTTATTTTCATATGGGTATGTGTCTCTCGTCTTCCACTTCATTATTGCCATTCTGCCTTGGAAACATCCTTTTGTTTGGAACAGGGCCAGGTATATCAGGCATTCTACTGATGTTGCAGGTACTTTGGTAGCCACAAATGTTCTGGAGGTGCTCATGGCGTATGGGATCAATGAGCACACATAGCAGTTGTCCTTAGTTGTCCCCTTACCAATTTTGGACATGTGCTGATACCACATGTTGTTTGAGACGTGTGCAGAATCTGTAAGATATGTGTCAACCCCATTATTATCAACAGATGTGCTATGTTTAATCCACCCCCCGTTTATTCTTGTTCTACTGGTACCACCTGACACCATACCTGTTGCAGCCATGGTGGGGGTTCATTAGTAGGAGGTGCAGCCATGACATAAGAAGCATAGTGTGCCTGCCAGACAGTGGCAGCAAGTAAACCAGTGATAAACAACAAGCCTATCATTTTTATTACAATAGCTAATATCACCAGCATTTTCCTCTTACCTTTGCTGCAGTCCTGCAGCGTATTACTTTTGATGATATAGATGCCCGGCTGAAAATTTCTAAAAATAAGCATTCATTTTGTTAGTTTTGTTTATTCAAGCTCTCCCTATCAAGTAATCGTTTAATGCCCAAGCGAAAAGCTGTTCCCACGCGTATCTTAGCGACCTATCTCTCAGGGCTGGTAAGTGCTCATGGAGATGTGGGAATGATTGTTCTATGGCAAAAAGGAACATGTTGTAATACACACCTATTTTTCGCTTCTTTAAATATTTTGGTCTTTTTATAACGTATACAAATTGGTGTGAAAATGCTTCAGGTGTGTCGTCGTCTGTGGGCAGCATTTACCCCTGAGCAAAACGCAACGTTAGTTACTTCACTTTTCTTTATACATGAACAGTTGTACGCGGAACATGCATGCGCGAGACAAAAGGAGAAGGAGAACATGCACGTGTCTACAAGTGTGGTGCAATATGACAGTTTGTTAGACAATGTAATTTATTTAGGTAATGGTAGGGGCAGGGCTTGTCGGGGCAGTGTTTTGTTTGCTCTGGGATCTCGTGACCATGGGGTGGGCTATGGGCGATTGTCCATTTGTGTCCTTGTAGTTAGTTAGGGCTTGGGAGGGGTCAGGGGCTATGTTGCCGTTGTCGTTTGTTGCTGTTGCGTTGTCTTTCGTTGCTGTTGCTGTTGCTGCTGCGTTGGCCCTGTCGCCAACACAAGGGCGGGTCTGATCTTTGTAGGGCTTGATGTCATGCAGGTGGGTCCATACTTTTTTATCACGGAGCTTTACTGCTCAAGGAGCTACTTTCTCGATCTGGTGGGGCCCAGTAAACCTTGGGCTATTCCACCTTCTGTTAAAATTCCGGAGGAGGACGTGATCACCCTCGCTTACTGTCCACTGTGCTGTTTGCTCCTTGTCTTCAATTGCTCTTTCTTCTTGTTGGGTGCTCTTTGACCCGCCCCGCGTCCTCTCGAGCTGTTGAGAGATAAAGGCGACACTAGTAATCAAGGAAGAGACATATTCGTACATTTCATCACCAAAAACAGTTTGAAGTGAGTGGCAATCTGTTATAGCCCTTGATGGTGGTGTCAGTGGGAGGTGCATTTGGTGCCCGGTCACCACTTCGTGGGGTGTGAGGTGGTGATCCGACCCTGGCCTGTTACTTAACTCAAATAGGGCTAAGGGGAGATAGTAGAGAAAGTTTTTTTTGGTAGATTGCTGAATTTTTGCTATCTCTTCTTTTAGAAGGCTGTTGAGGCATTCACAAACACCATTCACTGTGGGTGGTACGCACATGCAAACTTGTGCTTGATACCAAGGAGAGCAGTTATGTGTTGGAACATTTCATTGCCAAAGTGTGGGCCAATGTCTGACCACAACACTTCGCACACCCCCCACCTTGGGAACACCTCCCTCACCAGGAACTTTGCTGCTCTAAAGGCGGCGGCATGGGAGCATGGACCTGCTTCGATCCACCTTGAAAATGGGCATACTACCACAATCATGTATCTGTATCCTTAACATACGTTGATTATGTCAACGTAGTCAATGTGGAGGTGCAGGAAGGGTCCTTCCGGCCGGGGTATAATACCTTTGATTACTTGCAGCGTGTGACCGGCCGTAAATTGTTGGCAAGTGGGACAATTGCTAATGAAATTTGCAACATGTGAATTTAGCTCAGGACAGAACCATCCCTCTTTTATTCGCGCTGCAATCACCTCTTTTCCTGTGTGTGCGGGAAGATGTAGTTGGGCAAGGGCTGTTTTCAATAGGGCCAGAGGCATCACTATTTTGCCTGTATTGTTTTGTCGCCATAATGCATCTGTGGGGGACATTGTGCATCCCCTTTTGACCCATAGCTCTTTCTCTGCCATGGGTGCTGTTGCCTGTAACTCCATTATTTCATTCTCAGGGATATGAGTGTACCCATCCTTCATCAGCATCTGTCTTGCCCCCACCCTCCCGTTATCTTTTTATTTTTCTGGGGGGATCCAAATCTCCCCGTAATACGCAGCATGTTTAGCATGTGCGTCTGCTGTTTCATTACCTTTGGAAATGGGTTCATCCCCGTTTGTATGGGCCTGACACTTCACCAATGCTACTTCTTTGGGATCTTCAATTACTTCAATTAGTTCAGCAAGTAGTAGGGCATGTTGCACGACGTATGCACTGTCAGAATATATAGTAACTCTTTTGTTATTGCTTTCTTTTAGTGCTAAAATTAGGGCCACTAACTCTGCTGCCTGGGCAGAGTAGTGTTGTGGTAACTGAACACACCTCACTGGGACATATGTCCAATCCTCTGTTAATCTTACCACTTCTGCTCCTGTTCTGCTTATCCCATCACTCTGGTCAATTGTTGAGGACGCATCAATGTACAGTACTTCTCCCCCCTCAAGGGCGTTTTCCTCAACCTTTCTTGTGCTAGAGTATGTGTCAATAGCTTGTGTGCAGTCATGAGCGTATTTACCATCTTCAACTACCTCTGCTATAAATCTCGCTAATTGTTAACTCAGGCCTGGACAAGATAACTTAGTATCCTGATGCCCTTTGAGTGGTCAGGGTTCATTTTGGTTTGAACAGGATGGCAAAAAGGGCATGCTCCACGGACAGTGTTGTTGGGCAGCCCGTTGTTATTGTGGATGACTTTTCTACCGCAAAGGCTGCGGCAGCCAAACTCTGCTCACACAGGAAGTGGCCTAACATTACAGGGTCCAGGTGGCCACTGTAAAATGCTACTGGTTGGTGTCCCATGCTGGTTTTGTGTGTCAGTACTGCTCTCATCACTGCTGATGAGCTGCAATGTGAAAAGATGAAAAATTGTGCTTCATAATTTGGGGTGGCTAGTACTGGTGCTGTGGATATTGCATGTTTTAGTTCCTGGAATGCCTCTCTCATTTCTGTGGTCCATCTCAACTTCTTTTACCCTATGTGCTTCTTTGAGTGCCTCAAGTAGTGGTCCTGTGTATGAGCTGTAATCAAAAACCCAAGCCCTGCAGTAGTTGGACAAGCCCAAGAACTGCTGCAGTTCTCTCGCTGTCTGTGGCTGTGGTGTGTTGGGTATGGCCTGTGCCCTTTGAGGTGCAATGTTTCTTCTATTTTGTGAAATGAGCTTGCCTATGTAGAGCACTTGTTCTTGGCAGTACTGTAGCTTTTCCTTGTCTACCTTGTTCCCTTTTTCTGCTAACACTGTGAGCATTTTGACAGAGTCTCTCCTGCACTTTTCTTCTGTGGTGCTGCAGATGATTATGTCATCTACATATTGTAGCACTGTGCTCTCCATCTCAATGTTTCCCAAGTCCATTTGTATCACTCTGTTAAAGATAGATGGTGACTCACAATACCCCTGGGGCAACCTTGTGTGTTTCCATTTTGTATTGTGGTATGTGAAACTTGTCAAATCGTGTGAGTCAGGGTGTAGAGGTATTGAGAAAAATGCATTTTTGAGGTGAATCACGGTAAATCGTGATGCCTCTGCTGGTATCCCACATAGTATAGTGGCTGGGTTAGCCGCTATAGGGTATTCTGCCTCTACAATGTGGGTCCCAGATCCTGGATGAAACACCAAGACCCTCCCTTAGCTTTGCGCACAGGGTACACAGCAGTGTTGCATGAAGATTCTGATGGTACTAGTATACCTCTGTTTATCAGTGCTGTTATTGTTTCATATATTCCTTCATCTGCCTCTTTTGATTGCGGGAATTGCTTTACCCTCAGCAGTATGGCTCCTTTTTTCAACTTTATTTTCACCCCTCCAATGCTTTTGATGCAGCCCACGTCATATGGACTAGTGGTCCATCGAGATGCAGGTGCTTTCGCCAGATCTTCCTAGTAAAACGGCACAACTGTAGCGGCTGGTGCCTCTGGCACCAGTGCCATCCTCTGTGCTACGTCTCTGTATGTCACTGTCACCCAGATGTGGACGCTCATTTGAAACACCATCTCCCCCTCACCATTATCGTCCGAGAAGAGCTCCTCATCAGATACCTGTGTTAGTCGGCACCCCTCTGCTAGAGCTATAACTGCCCCCCAGGCTCTCCCTTCCCTGTCTTGGGCATGTACTGCGATGTAGTCTTGTGTTGCCACAATGCTCTCAATGCTCAGTGATATCCTTGTCCCTTCCTCTCACTGGTTGGTGTTTCGGCTCTGAAAAGGTAAGCTGCTGGCCTCCTCCAAACCTTCCCTTCAATTCCTGGTAGCCATGCTATTGCCATGTCTGTCCCATATTGGAATAATTCTCCATCTACTGGTTCGGCTCTTGCTACTGTTTTGCTGCAATAGGCCTGTAATCTTTGTCGTGCTGTGAGCATGTTTGTGCCTGGTGTGGAGCAAATTATTCCCTTGTCAGTAAAGGAGATGGTCATATTCAATCTGCTCATGATGTCTCTACCTAGTATGTTTACTGGTGGCTTTTTTGAGTATAGCAGTGGTAGTGACATATCCTGATCACCTACAGCTAAGGAGAGGTTATCTGTGAATGGAACCAACCCTCGAGCCCCAGAGAATCCTTGAGTGTTCATAGCTTCGCCTGACAGTTTAAACTTTCCCTCTCTTATGCATGACCTAGTGGCCCCTGTGTCAACTAAGAAGGAAACATGTTTGTCACCTATCGTCACCTGTATGCGTGGTTCCTCCGCAGGGTTAGGTGTTACTGATAGGATGGGACACATTAAAGACATCTGTGGGCTGTCCTATTGTGCGTATAGTGACTGACCATTTCCTGTGTACGGGTTGTGGCCCAGTATTGTCACTTTTCCAAGCTGTGTCTGGGCTACAGGTGTGTCAGTAGATGATATTGCATTGTCTCTAATTTGTGCAAATTGTTGACCAGTTCGGACCTGTTGTTGCTGTTGTATACTTGGCTGTTGCTGCGTTTGTGCATGTGTTTGCATTTGTGGTTTTTGTTGCTGTATCCCCTTCTATTGGTAAACCTGTTGTTCCTCCATAGGCCCTTGCTGTCCCTGCTCCCCCCAGGCTGCCTATGCTGGTCTCATCCTACATGTGTGTGACATGTGTCCTACTATCCCTCATAACCAACATGTCGGTGGTTCCCGTGCTTGCCTTTGAAGTCCCCCCATGTTGTCCTGATATCCCTGCTGTCCCTGTTGATTGTAACCTCGGAACTCTCCCCCTTGCTGGTGGGTGGGTGGGCCATATCCTCTCCCTCTCATTTGCCCGCCCCCCTCTGTAGTTGTTTGAGTACCCGTTTCCCATTTGCATATAACCCCCTCCCATTTGTTCTGTGTATGGCGGGGGTGGGGCAATTTGCTGTGTCACTACTTGTGCTGGCTGTGATGGTGCTACCTGTTGTTGTGTTGTGTCTTGTGTCACTGTTGTCTGTGGTTGTGCGAGTGCTGTTATCAGTGCTCTCTCCATGGCATATTTCAATAACTTCTTCTGGACAAATTTTGCTTCCTTGGCCTTCCTATCCTCCTCCTTTTGTTTCATCTTTTCCTGCCACATCCTGCAATAGTGTACTATTGTCAGTTGTATTTCTGGCCACCCTTTAGCTTCCATCCCCACTAACTTCTTTAACTGTCTCTGTACTTGCTCCAGGAGCCCTTGTATTAATATATGGTAGAAAATGGCTAATGTTTTATCCCACGGTTCTCGTGTTTCCAAGCGCCACTTCTCCTGAATCTCCTGGATGTATTAAACAGGATCTTCATTCTCACGCATCTTGCGTGATGTTATTGCTCCTGTGTCTGAAGTGTCTGGAAATTGCACTCTCAATGCTTGCCAAAGCACAAGTCTGCAATTGGCGAATGGTGCTCCATCATGTGCTGTGTCACCTCGGGGAATTCCGCCCTTTTCCATATGTCATCAGCAGCATCCCCCAGTATGGAAATTAGGAGGCCCTTCACGTCACCCACCGCTAAGGTTTGCCCCGCAGTGTGTTTTTCCATTTCATATATCCATTTGCCCAGCTCCTGCACTCAGCAATGGGAGTCTGAATTTTATATTTTCCTTGTCTGCATGCTTCCAGGGGATGTATTGTGGTCTTGTTCCTCCCCTCTCTAGTAGTGGCATTAAATTGTACCCCTTCTCCTCTCTCTTCATCCTCCTGTGTGTTGTTATGTCATTATATTCATCATCTTCCTCCATGTCTGGTAACTCTTCAATGCTATCAATGGTACAGGGGGTTACCCTTTCACTTCCTATATCCCTCCTCGCCTTTTGGTGTCCTTCTGGTCCTATCATTGGTGTGTTTGCTCTCTCTTCCTGCCTGCGTCCTGGGAGGTCCCTAAGTCTACCAACATATGGGGTGCGCATGCGGGTTGGTGTCAGTGGGCGCAATGTTTGTGCGGGTGTGGGTGTTAGTGGGCATGGCATTTTTTGTATTGTCTCCCTCATCTTTGTTTCCCCTGCGTTTGGTTCTCCCCGTCTCTCACATGCCCATGGTGACTCTCAATTAGTGCGCGTTATGTATAGTTTATCTAAACTCTACCTATTTCCATCTCTTCCATTGGTGCTGGAACCCTTCTCTTCTTCGCTGCAAAACCCATCAGCAAATGTCAACCCCCACTCTATGCGTTTTCCCCCTACTGTCACTGTCTTTAGATCTATCAAGTCTATATCTTTGTACTCACCTCCTCTACCCCCCGCTACTTGTGTTGATGTTGATGCCATTTCCTTATCCTGGCTTGTGTATTTCCTTGCTCCATTTTCCATCCTCCTATCTCCTCCCTCCTCTTCCTTCTTCTCCAAACTTCACCAACTATTTCCGCTCATTTTCTGTTTAGCTGTTCCAATACCTCTGCACTTACATTTTCAAATATCCTTTCCTGTTCTTCCTTTCTCCCCCACGTTCCCCCTTCTCTCTTTTGTATGCTCTCTATTACCTTCCCCTCTTCATACTTCCACGCGCTTTCAGCTATAATTTTCCTTTTCCACATTCCCATTTCTCTATCATTCTCTTCCCTCTCTTCCTCCTTCCTTCTCATCCCCCTTTGTTCTGCGCGTGCCATTCTTTCTACTATTGCCCTAATGCGCTCTCCTTCCTTCTACCTTTCTTCTGCCTGCACCTTCATTCTCGCCATCTCTTCCTTATGTTTTTTCTTTTCCTTCTGTCTCTTCTGTGTTTCTTCCTCGAACTGCTTAATCAACGTCCTTTGCACGTTCCTCAATTCCACCAGCCTTTCCTCCAGTATCTCTTCCTCCTCTTGTGACAGCCGCCCTTCTCTTTCTCTACTTACCTCGAGCCCTGTCTGTGTGTTTTCCTTCTCTTCCTTATTTACCTGTTTCACTGCGTCCTCCTCTTCCTTTGTTAATGTTCCTCGGAGCTTCAAAAGCACCTGCGCTGCTACCCACTCCTCCGGCCCTACGTCTGCAAACCTCCCCAATGACTTCCTGTCATCCACCTTCCCTACCTGCGTAGTTGTTGAATCTACCGTACCTACCTCCCCCATCCTTTTTGACAATCATCTGGGGGTGCGTATGTCGGGGGCCTATATGCGGGGTTGGAGCATCCTTCAGCAGCCGTAAGTTGCTGTCGTGCTACTTCTCTAAGTTCTGTTATTAGGTACAACCCCCCTTCCTCCTTCTTCACTACCTTAGCCACTGGCACATCTTCTACCCCTTCTTTTTTGACCTTCGCCTCTGCTACCGCAAATGATCCTTCTGCCTCTTCCTCACTTTCTTCATGGCTGGGAGTGTTTTTGTTTTTCTTATCTCTGCCCCCTCCTTTTATTTTCTCTTCCTTTACCTCTTTTTCTTCCCTTATCCCCTTCTCCTCTTCTACCCCCGGTACTGTGTACATACCCGTGTCTCCAGGTCTAGTTTCCTGGAACATCTTCCAGAGATCAAACATTTCTAAGTGGTTTGCTAATTTCTTCCCCTTGTAGGTATTGTGAATGTATTTTAACAGACTATGTTGTGTATTGTATCGAAGCTGCCGTTGGGCAGCCATGGTACCCTTACTTTGTTGTCCATTCCTTGAGTCCACTTGATACTGTATTTAATTATTTTCTCCCTGTGTGGTGTCAATGTCGTACAGATGTGATGAAGTGGAGTGGTTAACGCACTTTCCATGTTCCTCCACCTCGCTCCTGCCCGCGATCCATAGTACAGGGTCATGTTATAATTTTACTTTTCCCAACGTCAAACTTTTACGTGGCCCCGTAAGCTGGGGACTTCGACTGTCCGCTGAAAAGGGATGCAATCTTTTGTATGGCACAGTTATTGCTTGTAACTATGGCACCCTTCGGCCGTGCCACACAAAGTTCCTTTCGGCGATGTGTCCTGTGCAGCGTGCCTCTGGGCTGCCCCACCTTCTTCTTCCTCCTGTACTTGTCACACCTTCAACTTAACTCCTCTTCCTCCCATTCTCCGCTCTCTCCTCAAACCACACCCTCTACTTTCACAATCCCTTGTCGAGCGCTACCGGCGTTCTCTGAGCATGGCTGCCTCTCCCCCTTGGCACCTCCCCATCTGAGCGCGGCTGGCGTTCTCCGTGCGCGGCTGCCTCTCCTCCCTTGGCATCACCCCGTCTGAGCGCGGCCGGCATTCTCCGTGCACGGCCGCCTCTCCCCCTTTGCCCCTACCCTCTCGCACCCTCTGTCTCCGACCACCCCTGGATGGATGCGAGATGTGACACGGGGCGTGATGTCCTATACAAAACCCTATGGGTGATGTCACCAACTTCTACAATACACTGTAAGTACGTACAAATTTCAAAACCTTACAAATGCGCGCTATTTCTCACACTCTTATGCCCCATTAACCCCACAGCTGTCTTCTCGCCTCGTCTGGAACAAGGTAATCAACAATCAATTTACTTAATGTAATCGGTCTGCGCACGTTGCATCACCTCGCGTGTGATATGCCCCCTCTCCAGAGGAGCTTAACCAGCCAATTATCTTCCGCACTCGGTAAAAAACCAAGCTACCCCTGCGGGAAAACGTCATCTACTTAACGAGCTTCAACACTCACTTAGTAGGGAACCTCATCTACTCATTGATCTATAACGTCAACTCATAGGAAAGCCACACCCCCCACTTACACAGGTGTCCGCGATCTCGAACCAATCAACGTCCTCTAGCAATCACACGTGGGTGCCTGAAGTCCCAACCAATCCACTTTGTGACGCTGTAGGGGACGGTCCTCATGCCTGTCCCGTTACACCTCACACCCTTATTGCCACGGAACAGTCAAACTCAATTTCCACACACTGTTACAACCGCCCTCCTCCCTTTTTTCCAACTCCTCCCCCTCCCGCACATCATTACGTTGCTGGTTGGGTGTGCCATACTCACCAAGTCCTCGTGAGTTTGGGCCGCTCGACCGCGAGCACCCCTCCAAAGCGGCTCACCACCGCCCTCGTCTGGACCACGTCTGGACACTCGCCAACTGCAGGTGGGATACTTCTCAAGTCGGCTCCCGAGGGCCAATGTCTGGATTGCGTTGTCCGGACTTCTCGCAGTTCCGCGATGGTCCTGTAGTCCTCAAAAGGGGGCAGCGGCAGAGGGGGCCGCGCTGCCGGGTTGCCTTGCTGCAGGGGGCCTGTTAGTGATGCTCTTAGGGCAGGTTAGGTAGACCTCAAACAGATCTCAGCAGTGCCTTCAACTTGTCGGGGTGATCTCCTGGGGGCAGGCAGAGCCGTCCGCGGACCTCTGGGGCTGGGGAGGCTCCAACTCCTCCCGCGTCCCAAAAGGAGTATGAGGCACACACAAGAGCAAAGTAATTACTGCTGTTTATTATAGTAACGGCAGGGATTGTTCTCAGCCCCTATGCATCCGGGGAGACTCTCTTCCTTAGTGTGGCTCGCAGGCCCTTTTTACGTAGTATGACGCGCTACTCGCGTCACCTGGGAAAATCATCACAAAACCTATCGCCACTTCGGGTTGGCTCCCTGTGTGGAAGGGTTAGTATAGCTACCTATATGAAGGAATATTAATGGATAAGGACGGGTCAGGTGGCCACACCCCGCCTGCTTATCCTGCAGGCCCCACGCTACACTTGAGATAAGTGATAAATACTATTATGAACCGCTGCACTAGACGGCGGATCTTTTGGAGGGAGATTATATTGTTTTGTGGTCTCCGGAGAAGGAACGCTTTCTTGTTCGACTCGCTAAACTTCAAAGGAGCATTGCGAGCGCTGTGAAGCTCGTTTTCGGGTGGTCCTTGTCAAAAGGGCTTGGGGCTTAAGACTCATCAGAGTGAAGAGTGTGTTTGTGTCGGGACTCCGGCACTGATTTGCCCGCAAGCAGCGGGAACTAGTAGTGTCACCAAGCAAGTGTACAAACGTAAACTCATACATGCTTTTATTCTCTTGCAGCGGCGATCTGTTTCATTGTGAACCAAGAATCGTAGAACCAAAGCCTGTGGCGGAGCTCACCACTTCTGCAGCATCATTCTGAGCTAAGTGCAGCTAAAACGTTAAACATTGCATGTGTGGTTGTGACTTTAAACATCATTGTGAATATTGCTACGATTCATTGTGGGGGCTATGTCAGAGTGATGTAAAGCTTAAAAGTGTTCATGGATCCGTGTTACTAAGAACGTGTTACTGGTTATCATATACCAAAGCTAGTGTGAGTCTACCCAACTAGGGAGATATAATCTGATGTATGCAAGAGTGAGTGGGCGGAGATCTACATCGTAGGCACCCAGGAGGGCGTGCCTTGGAACATCTCATACCTACCCTACCCCATCCAATTCCTTACCCTAAATTCAACCCGGTTACCCTAACTCCCCCTACCTATCCAATCCAGCGGACCCTAACCCTCTTTCCCCGGCGGATCACGGAGGCCTGTGGTGGTACAAATCCAGGCACCAAGACCCAACGGAGAGGCAGGTGTACGTGCTGCCTCCGCGCAAGGCCAGGATACTTGACAGGAGCGCAAGCCCAAGTATTGTCAGGCGCCCAGGTAGCACATCACCATGGAGGCTGTATTGGCAGCATTACAGGATCTAAAAAAAGAGTTGCAGGCCAGTAGACAGGATTATGCCTCTCTGGCAGGACAGGTTCATACGCTCACAGTCCAAGCCGCTCAAACCACACCTTTCCCTAGTGATCATGTTCCACCTACTCCAGTGCAGGTCCATGTGTCCACTGAACCCCCTCTCCCTTTGGCTGCTCCTGAGAGGTATCATGGGGACTCCCAACAGTTCAATCAGTTTATAATGCAATGCCAGTTACATTTCATTACGAAACCCACTGTCTTTCGCACTGCCCAAGCACGCACAGCATTTGTCATACCTGGGTGGGGGTGCTGCATCCTGGGCCACACCACTAGTCGCTAAGGACGATACACTGTTGTATGATTGGGACCAATTCTTAGATGAGTTTGCTAACATTTTTAACCAAAGGGCAGCAACTTTAATAAAGGACAGAGAATTACTTACCTTGCGTCAAGGAGGGAAGGACTTGGTGACATATGTTACCACCTTTAATCGATTGGCGGTCGAAGCAGACTGGCCACAGGAAAAGCGGTTAGCGCTTTTTTACCAGGGTCTACGTGATGACACAAAAGACCTCATAGCACAAGTGGATCCGCAACCCGACACTTGTTCTTCTATGATAGATTTGGCATTACGGCTTGATCAAAGGCAAAATGAGAGAAGGCAGGATAGAAGAAAGTGATACAGCAAAGCAGTGGTAAGATTGGATCAACAACAACAACCAAAACCAAGTAAGACAAGTGATGAACCCATGCAAATAGGAACTGTTCACGGGCCCCTGTCCAAGGAAGAGAAGAACAAGAGACGACGAGAAAAACTCTGCCTCTATTGTGGGAAATCAGGACATTTCGTTAGAGAATGTCCAACCAAGCCCAAGAAAGAATTGCCGGGAAACGAGAAAGCTCGCCAGTAAGGGTGGTCCGGGCGAGCCAACCAGAAAACACCCCTATACTTTTGGTATTAGCCCCCTAGGTTCCCTTGCAACCACAAGTGAACCATGTTACAGTTCCTGGCACCATCCATTGGCGGAGGACCAACGGGTATCGGCATCCTTGATGGTGGATTCTGGAGCCACCGGAAATTTCATAGATCGAACATTAGCAGCTAAATTATGCATCCCTTTGGCGGACAAAGAACGCAAGGAAGAAGTTCAATCGGTAGATGGGTCGCCACTGACATCGGGCCTGCTCTCACAGCAAACCATATGGGTACACTTAGAGTGCAATCCACCACACCAGGAAGAAATTCGGTTCTACGCCATTGCTGCACCGCAATTTGGTATTATCCTAGGGTTACCCTGGTTGAGGACTCATAACCCAGAAGTAAATTGGTCCCAAGGGACGTTAAAATTTACCTCAGCCTTCTGTTCCAAGTATTGTGGCATAACCAAGGTTACGGGGCATGTAATCGGAAGTATTGGAAGTGACTTGCCCGCAGAGTATCAAGATTATAAAGATGTCTTTAGTAAAACTGCAGCAGAAACCTACCACCCCATAGGCCTTTTGATTGCAGAATTGATTTAGAGCCTGGAGCAGCACTACCATGCAGCCGTATTTACGCACTTACGGAATCCGAAAACGAACACCTGAAGGATTATATCAAGACAAACCTGGCCAACGGCTTAATACGTCATTCAACATCACCGGTATCATGGCCCTTATTCTTCGTTCCCAAAAAAACTGGGGACCTAAGAACTTGTATAGTCTACAGGGCGATTAACCGCATGACGGTAAAGAACTGATACCCATTACCTCTGATTCCCACTTTGCTGGATCAGGTTCGTGATGCCAAGATATACACAAAGTTGGACCTATGAGGTGCCTACCATTTGGTGTGGGTGCGCAAAGGAGACGAATGGAAGACCACCTTCAGAACAAAATTCGGCCTTTATGAATACCAGGTCATGCCATTCGGACCCTGCAACGCACCCGCCGCCTTCCAGCACTTCTTGGATGAGGTTCTACGGGGATACCCAGATGTTTTTACGATTGTCTATATAGATGACATACTCATCTACTCACGAAATCTAGAGGAACATCGGAAACATGTGAGAGCGGTCTTACAGCGCTTAAGAGAACATCAGTTATATGCTAAGCTGGAAAAGTGCGAATTCCACCAAACTACAATAGAGTTTCTGGGATTTATTTTGTCTCCAGAAGGAGTGACAATGGATCAGAAAAAGGTGCAGACTATCACGGAATGGCCATCCCCTACCTCGGTGATGGAAGTACAGTCAGTATTAGGCTTCGCCAATTTTTACCGCCGGTTTATAGATGGATTCGCAAAGAAAGTTCAACCAATTACTCGATTGTTGAAAAAGGGAGTAGTCTTCCGGTGGGATACAGAGGCAGAAACCAGCTTCCAGGCCCTGAAAAAAGCATTCACCACAGCACCTGTATTACTCCATCCAGATTCTGCTCGCCCATATGTAGTGGAAACCGATACGCCTCCAGTTACGCTTTGGGAGCAATATTGTCTCAACGAGACAACACTGGGCAACTACATGCTGTGGCATACTACTGTCGTTCCTTGCTTCCTGAGGAAAGAAACTATATAATAGCCGATAGAGAACTTTTAGCCATAAAAGCAGCATTCAGCGAATGGCACCACTATTTGATGGGCGCACGGCATACCATCACAATTCTAACTGATCATAGAAATCTACAATTCCTAAAGTCTGCTAAGGCCCTAAGTCCAAGACAATTGCGGTGGGCAATGTATTTTGCCGATTTTGATTTTATAGTAACGTACCGCCCTGGAGCGGAAAACAAGAAGGCCGACATCTTGTCCCGTTACCCAGAACCTGGTCCTGAGACCATTAAAGAGGAAGAACTGAAACCAATTGTGCCCCCTGCACGTATCATCGGTAGTGTAACAGTCGATGATATGTTCGACGATATTCGAAAGGCGTTATCCGCCCAAGAACTAGCACAATGGAACAACCCAGGTATAGGGAGAACAGTTAAAGACGGATTACCTTTCTTGGGCTCAGCCTTATTTCTTCCAACCACTACCATTCAGCAACGTGCCATTAGATGGTGTAATGATTCTCCTTTTGTGGGGCATCCTGGCACAGCTAAAACTTGTGAGCTTGTGATGCGTCATTTCTGGTGAATGAAACAAGATATTCACCAGTACGTACTTGCATGTGAATGTTGTTTGATGAATAAGTCCGATCATCAACGCCCTGCTGGTTTATTGCGACCTTTACCCACGCCATCTGTACCTTGGCATACAATATCACTAGACTTGATAGTAGATCTACCAGCTTGCCACGGATTCACCACCATCTTGGTAGTAGTGGATTCATTGACTAAACTAGCGCATTTCATTCCTTGTAAGGGGGTGCCAATGGCCAAACAAATGGTAGACCTTTTTTTTCGAAACATTGTACGCCTACATGGCATTACACATCACATAGTGTCAGAGCGAGAGTCGCAATTCACTTCTCGTTTCTGGCGAGCCTTCTGTAGCTCAGTGGGTATTAACCTAAGACTGTCTACCAGTTATCACCCCGAGACCGATGGGCAAACAGAGGGGGTGAACCAGACCCTTGAACAGTATTTTACGGTGTATGACCTCTGAAAACGAAGCCACTTGGGCTGATACAATCACTAAAATGACCCCATTTTATGGCACGTATGGTTATCACCCCCGATTTCAACCTGTTCCCCATGCCATTCCAGGGACTGTCCCCACTGTCCTATCACATAGAAAACACCTAGAGGGAGTGTGGCGGGGTATTCTTGCTAATGTAATGACTGTAAAGCAAAAGTACAAACTGTATGCTGATAAAAAAAAGAAGACCAGGTCCTGAATATGAAGTAGGAGACAAGGTGTGGTTAGCAACACGCAATCTTCGATTGCAAGGTCCCCGGAAGTTCCAACCAAGATATATACGGCCCTTTCCTGTGGAGAAACTTATAAATCCTGTAGCGGTCTGTCTAACATTGCCTACCCAAATGCGTATACATCCAGTCTTTCACATAGCCTTGTTAAAACCAGGTCCGAAGTCCGTCCAACAAAAAAGACCCCCCCCCCTCTGACCCCCTGCAATTGTAGATGGAGTTCCAGAATATGAAGTTAAAGCCATATTGGACTCCTGCCGTCGATTGGGCAAATTGTACTACCTTTTTGATTGGTTGGGTTACAGGCCTGAAGAGCGGTCATGGGAACCTGCCAGTGCAGTTCACGCTTCCCGCTTAGTGCGAGCCTTTCAACTGAGACCATCCCGGTAAACCAGGTCCTACTGGAGGGGGGAGTACTGTCAGGATTTCTCATGTAATAGGGGCAAGTGGTGCTCAAGTTAAACAATGTTCTATGCCCAAAAATATTGTTCATGTATTAAAGCATAAGAAATGCCTATATTTTAGAACACTTTGTGTTATGTGCAGGAGAGATTTCAAACTATGGTGTAAGGCCTTCTGGAGGCACAAGGACGCCAGGGAACTACATTACCCAGGAGGCTCGTGTGGCCACGAGCCTACAGAACTCATTAGGACGACAAATCGACCTTCGCGCATGCGCATTGCGCTCCAGACACCGCCCCAGCTTCCGCACATGCGCACAACGGACCCGAAGAGCCCCGCTTGCGCTCATGGACACCGGAGAAGTCAGACGCACCTCCCGGAGGCTCCTGCAGGCTGCGAATCACGGGGCCACACCCCGCCTGCTTATCCTGCAGGCCCGCGCTACACTAGAGATAAGTGATAAATACTATTACGAACCGCTGCACTAGATGGCGGAGCTTTTGGAGGGGGTTTATATTGTTTCGTGGGCTCCGGAGAGCGAACGCTTTCTCATTCGACTCGCCAAACTTCAAAGGAGCATTGCGAGCGCCGTGAAGCTCGTTTTCGGGTGGTCCTGGTCAAAGGGGCTTGGGGCTTAAGACTCATCAGAGTGAAGAGTGTGTGTGTGTGTCGTGACTCTGGCACTGATTTGCCCGCAAGCAGCGGGAACTGGTAGTGTCACCAAGCAAGTGTACAAACGTAAACTCATGCATGCTTTTATTCTCTTGTAGCGGCGATCCGTTTCATTGTGAACCAAGAATCGTAGAACCAAAGCCTGTGGCGGAGCTCACCACTTCTGCAGCATCATTCTGAGCTAAGTGCAGCTAAAACATTAAACATTGCATGTGTGGTTGTGACTTTAAACAATCATTGTGAATAGTGCTACGATTCATTGTATGTCAGAGTGATGTAAAGCTTAAAAGTGTTCATGCATCCGTGTTACTAAGAACGTGTTGCTGGTTATCATATACCAAAGCTAGAGTGAGTCTACCCAACTAGGGAGATATAATCTGAAGTATGCAAGAGTGAGTGGGCGGAGATCTACATCGTAGGCACCCAGGAGGGCATGCCTTGGAACAACTCATACCTACCATACCCCATCCAATTTCTTACCCTAAATTCAACCCGGTTACCCTAACTCCCCCTACCTATACAATCCAGCGGACCCTAACCCTCTTTCCCCGGCGGGTTGCAGAGGCCTTTGGTGGTACAAACCCAGGCACCAAGACCCAACGGGGAGGCAGGTGTACGTGCTGCCTCCGCGCAAGGCCAGGATACTTGACAGTTACATGGGGACCTTTGGTGATTAGCTAACTGAAATGGCATCAGTGAGGAGCCCCTCGTACTATGATTGGTTCCCTCGTGAGCCCCCAAGCCTGGGACCATCGCTGTTCCCAGCTCGCGAGGTACCTGGTGTTGGCAACATTGTGCAACTATGTGTTAGTGGCGGATAATGGACAGGTCTTTGCTAGTGGCTGATGATCACGCCTTTCCCATCGGTGTAGGTGTCCAATTTGTCACTTCGTTGTTGCAGCCTGTGTCCCAGACTTGGGACCCTGGCGACATTCTGTCTCGCGAGCTTGGCATCTTGTCAGTTTGGCTTGGTCACGTGTGGAGAGACCGTAGCTGGAGTAGAATTATGAGCATTTGATTTGATTTTCGGCCCTGATGGGCGCTTGGCAGCGGCAGGTGTAACCTTGGCACTGAGAGCTCGGCATGTGGGTTGCAACATTGCGGCCTTGGCTGTGGGCTCTCGCCGGGACTCTTCTGCATGGTCAGTGCATTGCTTTTCGTCTTAGAGGCTCTTGGCTGGGGACTCTTGTTTGCGGCCTACTCGGGCCTGGTTTTCTGGAAGGCGGTATATGATCCATAACATGGGTGTTGCAGGGCGACAGAGGGTCACAAGTCGCAGTGGATATATATGATGGCGTCTCTATGGGGACAGGGTAGCATGAAGCGTCTGCAAGCGTATACACAAGCTCTTCAGGCATCTTGCATTTCTGAGGTCCTGTAGGAGGCCTATGTGAAAAATAACAACGATGCATGTCCGTGGGTGTATCAGTCCGATACGTCATAGCACTGAGTATGTTCTTCGTGTGGGTTGGTGTGTGAGTGACCAGTGTACATGGTGGCGCGTGTGTTCTCGTCTGTTGGCATCTCTAATGATGTTGATACTTTATGGCTGTTGTTTTAGTCGAGCTGATCCATGTCACAGGCGTCGGCTTGACCAGGGCATGGTAGTGGGAATACTCCTCGTGCATGTGGGCCACAACCACATGATACCTTGTCGTCTGGTAAGGAGGTGAGCGGGTCAAACTCCTCTCGCGGGGGGTGCTTGGGCCGTGATCCTCTAGGCAAGGGTCTGGATGAGAATGGGGGAGAGTGTTTTCCCATTTTCCGACTTCAGTTGCTTCTGAAGCATAGTTTCGGGCTTTCCAGTGGTACTATTTGCAGGGGTCCTCCTCTGTCTTCGACCGACGTCAGCAACTTTACCAGTTTCGGCCAAAGAGGTTTGCATAACCTCTGCGAATTCTCTATTGCTTCTTGGCAGGCTCCCAGGACCATCCAAGCTCGGCAAATTACTACTCCTTCTTCCCATCCATCTGGGGAAACTACTGTTCCCCAGATCTGCATTTGGCCTCTGTTCTTCCAAATTTGAGCCTCTTCTGCAGTTTTTCCTTGAACGTTCAGTCTCGGGTTTATTTCCCATCTTGTTCCTGATCCTTTGACGTCAGGGTTCTCCTATCTGATCACGTGATTCCTGTTGTGCGCCCTGTTTCTTGTTTTAATGTCCTGGATGTAGCCATCTTCATCGGGGTGATCCTTTTCGTTGGCCCATATCAGTGAGGCGTCTCTTCCCATAAATTGTTCTCTGGTGTTGCACATTGCTACGTGTGACATTGTAACGCTCACCTGATTCTCGCAGAGGCGCCGGTCTTGACTGGGCGACTACCGTATCTTCAAAAGTGATGTGTAGCACCCGGTTGGCTCTTTGGGCTGGACCTCTGTGCACTGTATGCCTGACTCGAAGAGTAAGATGTCTGCAGATAGAAAATATGGGATTAATGAACTGGGGTTATTGGGGTGTCTCTATCGCTTTCCTTTTCTTCTCTCCTGTAGAACCCCAAAGGTTAACGCTCTCACCTTAGGTAAGTGAAAGCCGAGCTCTCCATCTGCCTCGGGGCAGGGTGCTGTAACCAGTTTCTCCACTGGATAGGTAGCGCAGGCCTCTTGACTTCAGAGGACTGCTGTCCGTCGTTTACTTCACGAACAGTGAGTTCCGAGTATTTCAAATGTCTTTAAAAGTCTTTTGTAATGCTGTCTCTTATTTTGCAGGGTTCCGGCGATGGCGGTTGACTGGCTGAAGTGAGTTGAGGATGGACCCGTATGCGGAATAGAAGCGCCTGGAAGCGCGTAAGTAAGCGCTTGTTGCTTGCTTCACGATGCGCACTAACTGTCCTTTTATTTTGCAGGTACCAGTTCGGAGCTGCTGAAGGATGCCGAAATGCCCACTGAGTTCGGCGTGGATGGAGTAATGGCACGTGAGTATTTAACGTTACCCAATGTCTTTAAACGCACCTTCTTTTGTCTTACAGATGCGGGATGCAGCGCCGAAGGCCTCCGGAGCGTGCGAAGAGTTGGTAAGCTTTTGTCTTTCAGATGCCGGAATGCAGTGCGATGACCTCCGGAGCGCGTGAAGAGTAGGTAAGCCTTTGTCTTTCAGATGCAGGAATGCTGCGCGAGGCGTTGATGACAGCCGATGGACCAGGTAAGAGATGCGCTGTCACTGAAGACCGTAGTGCTAACCTGTTCTTTCTTGTCTTTATAGATGTTGCTGAAGACTGGATTCAGGATGGTAAGCCTTTTTCCTTTAGGCCCAGGATCAGATGCAGAAGACACGATGAGCGTTCTGCTGCAGAGGATGCAGAATAACGCAAAGCAAGATTCATCCATCGGGTGTGGTTTAAATAGCCTCCTGTAGTGCTTAGGTGTCTTCTTCCACAGCCTCGCCTAGGTAAGAAAAGAGTTCCTGCCTTCCAGAAGAGTTCCAGTGTTCTGAGCCTAGGGAGTGGCTCCTGCCCCACCCAACAGGAAAAGTAGTCCCAAACAGAAGAGGATCAGAGGCTCATACTGGCAGGTCAGTAAGCAGCATGGTCTGCTGCAGGTAAGTCCACCCAAGCATTATGAGCCCGGCGCTTGCAGCGCTGGGACTTGGCATATTTATGAGCCTGGCGCCACTGGCGCAAGGACAGGGTCCAAAAGGTCCCAATTGGGACTGATTGGCACTTGGAACCTGGGTTATGGGTCTGCTTCCAAGGGAGTTGGGTAAGTCCTGGCCTTTTGGAAGCAGAGATCATGACAGACATACAGTGTGCTGTGGGGACATCAATTTCTACAGCCAAGAAGATCTTGGATTTTCCCATGCTGTATGGTAGAAGAGCACAGACAACGCATTCTCCTCCTGATTGTCTTCGTCCTACTTCCTTCATGTGCTGGTACCATATGTTGTTTCCGAGATGGGCTGTGCTGTCCAAGTAATTGTTGAGTTCATTTTTTTCATTTTTTTTTCATGCGGGCTTCTTTGGATTCTCAGCTTTCTTCTGTAGTTTGCTATGACTATGTCTTTAAATGCGTCTGTGCTGCTTTTCCACTCTGGGTGTCTCGGTGGAGCAGGTTGCATTAGCTGCATCGCTTTGGTAGGAGAAGGTTTTGTGTTTCCTTTGCTTCCCTTTTGTAGTCTTTTATAGACTTCCTCTAACCACCATTGGCTCACCAACTTCCCAACGCGTGGCTGTGTCGTGGGCCAGGTGCTTGTTCCTTGCGTTGGAGCTGGTGTGCTTGCTGCTATAGTCTATGTAGTTCTAGTTTTCAGCTCCTTGTGTAGTTTCTTAGCTCTGACTATGAACGGGAACAGAGGATCCATTAGCATTTGTGTTTTCTCTGTGAGTTCCTTTGTGGCTACTTCTGTACTTTTGAGGGATTTTGCTATGCCCTCTCTCTTTGGTTTCCCACTTGGCTCCTCTTGGTTACTTCCACTATTTTCTGGGGCTGTTCGTTCGGTAGGCAGTTTCGTTTTTTCTGTTGCTTTTGTTTGAGGCCCTGTAGCCATTGACATTTGCCCTTGTTTGTGTGCATTCAGTGTGTGGATGCGTGCAGTGGTCAGTGCTACATTCACATTTACTCCCTGCTGACCCTGTCTCCAGCCTTTTTCTTCATTCATTACCTCAAGTGTGTATGAATCACTGCTAATTACATTTAATTTTACCTTGTTTGTTTTACCATTGGCCTTTCTTGGAACTGGAATCACTATATAGGATCTGGGTGCTTTCGTAGGCCCCAGGCGTTCATTATCTGGTGGATGCACTGAAATTGGGATGCTTCGTGCACCGATAAAAAATGCTGCTTGGATAGTCAAAGATAAAAACACAATGATAATTACTAAGCATATACACATTATAGACAAGTAGGACAGCTGGCAGCATTTCCTTCCATGGAAGCGGGGGCGCCCCTCTGTTGGTGGTAAAACTAAGTTACTGTTCTGGGCCCCCATTTCGAACAAGTCCATTGCCAGTTGTTAACTCTTGTTTTACTCCGATTTCGCTGCTCAAGAGTTCATTAACACTAAAGTAACGAGTGCTTTTCAAGTGTCCCCCCTCTTGCGGGTGATGATGGTAGTCTCTGGGTATGGAGTACAGTTCATTTTGCTAGACTATCGAAAAAGGTTAGGCTAGCAACTTTGGCACGTCACATTCATTATGCATATTATAGTAGGTAAAGTCCCAGTGCACTCCTCAAATTTTGCCTTGGTCCTGAGGACATGCATGCCTGTTCGATACGAAGGAATGAAAAGATGGAACTGCTAAAAATCACACAAAAATAAAATGTCGTAAAAATAAAAACAAAAATAAAAATAAAAGTAAACATGGAAAAATAAGAATAAAAATAGGCAAAAATAGGAAAAGTAAAAAGAAAAATAAGATGGTGTAGTTCTCGTTTCTGCTCTTCTCGATCTGTCCCTCGGCGAAAAGATGATGACCTCTGTCTCTATCTCCTCGATCTGTCCCACGGCAGAAAAATAAAGCATCGTCTCTCTGTCTCCTCGATCTGTCCCACGGTGGAAAGATAAAGCACTGTCTCTCTGTCTCCTCGATCTGTCCCCCGGTGGAAAGCCTCACTGGAATCTCCTTAAGTAGTCTCGCTGGAAAGCGGACAGCTCTACCTGGAGCATTATGCCGTGGAGGAGTGTGCCCATGTGTGGGATATTGGCTGGATCTCTGAGGAAGGTGATGACGTCAACACCTGCAGGCCTCCCCACCAGTTATGTGCCAGCTGGGTGTCCTCGGGTGATAGGGACATTAGCCCTGTTTTACTGGGTCCTGGTCACAAGCTTTTCTTTTGATTCGAACAGTCTTTGCACTTCCCTGTTGCGTGGATTGCCACTAGGTAATTTAATTTAGACCACAGCTGGTTCAATTGAGCTAGGTTTCTTGGGTCTCTGATGAAAGTGTGTGTATCAGTTGTTCTCCCGACGAGTCCTGGGCATTTCTCAATTATTTGAAAGAACAAAGTGAAGGTGAGTTCATCAATGTCTACCGGCGGTGGAAGCATTTGTATCCTTTTCGCTGTGCTCGGGTAGCTCAGCAAAGGCTTCCGCGATGACAGCCAGCAGTTGTCAGATTACTTTCTTGTTGGCAGGTTCTCGAATAAAGTCTGTGACACTGGCTTCTCTCCCTGCGAGTGACGGATATGATATCACCACCAACTGGAACCATGTGAGCACATCCCACGTGAGGTTTCTGCTGGGTGATACCATTAGTTCTGTGAACAAAGTCTTGATACTGGTTGCTTCAGGATATTGTGTCAAGTTCTCAGAAATGTCTTATTTGCAGCCTATCAGAACCTAGATTCTTTATATTGCTTGAGTGTGACATGCTTCAAAAGTTTGTTCTATCAATGTTGTTGTGGCTTTGAATGTGTAGTTCTCTCCTTCACCCTGCAACTGTGATGCACAGAGTGTCTGTATTATTGTTCTTTATCACCTTTCTCATTTCGCTGCTCACGCGTCCTTCCTCCTCACCATGGATGTTGTCTGCACGTGCTGATGTTCTTCCCCATTGTCTGTGGTTTCTTCGCGGTTAGATGCAGATGGAGGGCTTTCCCCTATATATGGTTTAATGTCGTTTAGGAAGAGCAATGCCCTTCTTCCCTGAAGCTTGACGGCTGAAGCGGTGCAGTCTTCCACGATGAAAGGGCCATTGAATCGTGGCTCGTCCCACCTTTTCTTTGTAAAGTTCCTTATAAGCACAGCATCACCAGGGAAGACAAGAGGCGCACGTAGACTTTGTGCGGTGTCTGTTTCAGAACTTCCTGTTGTGTTTTGTGCTGCGCTGCACCCTTTTCTCCGTCGCTGCAGCTGGCCTGAAATGACAGAGACACTAGATGTCATACAGTTCAAGTAATCCTGCATCTCTGTCCCCAAGACCACTTTTGTTGGCTGGGAATCACATCTAGCTCTATCTCGGGGGGTAAGAGGGGTCCTCATTCTTCTGCCCGTGACTATCTCGTGCGGCGTGAGATGATGGTTGGAACCGGGTTGGTGCCGAAGTGCATACAATGCCAGTGGTAGACAGTGCAGCCATCCCTTTTTTAATGTGAGCTTCAACTTGGCTATCCTCTCTTTTAGCAAGCCATTGAACCTCTCACATATGCCATTCCCCTCCGGATGATACGCTGACGAGAACTTGTGCTTTATACCAAGCAACAAGCTGATTTGCTCGAACACTGAATTGACAAAGTGAGCCCCATTGTCTGACCTCATTACCTCGCACACCCCCCATCTAGGGAACACTTCCCTCACTAGAAATTTGGCAGCACAGGTAGAGTCTGGGTGTGTACAGGGACCTGCTTCTATCCATCTAGAGAATAGACGCACCACCACAATTAAATACCTGTACCCATTGCACACTTGAATCATGTCGATGTAGTCGATATGCAAGTGCTGGAATGGCCCATTTGGCCAGGAGATAACTCCTCTCACTACTTTTAATGTGTGCCCAGCCGTGAATTGCTGGCAGATTATGCAGTTCACCATGAAGAATGCAACATGCTCCGCTAAATTCGGTGTAAACCAGTCTCCTGCAAGCGTTGCAGCGAGATTTTCTTTTGACATATGTATAGGGTAGTGCAATTGTTCCAATGCTGCCTTTAGTAGGGCGACAGGCATTACTGGTTTACCAGTGCTGTCTTGCATCCAGAATCCGTCAGAGGGGTTTAAGGAACACCCTCGACGCTTCCACAAATTGTTCTCCTACTGAGGTGCCTCCCCTTGGAGATCCATTAGCTGAGTCTGTCCCATGTTGCTATGGGCCTCAGGTGGGGCTCGTGCTACCATCATACGCTCATGGGTACGTGCCACCTCCACGTCCATGATTGATTCATTCTTGGATGCCATACGCTTGGCTTCCGTGTCCGCTTCATGATTTCCACGTGACACGGAATCTGTCCCTTTAGTGTGGGCAGCACATTTCACGAACGCTATGCCTACTCGGAGCTGTAGTGCTTTTATCAACCTGTCCAATAAGGCTGCATGTTGCACTGGTGTGCCGCCCGCTCGGAGGTAGCCCCTCCTTTTCCAGTGTGCTAGACCTGCCTGCAGGGTAGATGTCACATAGGTGGAGTCGCTGTACACCGTTACTTCCTGGTCTGCATGATTCTCAATGGCAAGTAGCAATGCCAATAGTTCTGCAGCTTGCGCAGAAAAGTGAGATGGTATTCGTGCACTGACGAGTACCTGAAACTCTCCATTCGCTAGGTGTTTTACCACGGCCACGCCTATGTATCTTTGTCCATCCTCTTGGTGGATTCTTGATGAACCGTCAATGAACAGGATCTCACCACCTGCCAGGTCATTTTCCTTTACCCTGGGGATTTCATCATAGAATTCCTCATAATTTGCACAGTCATGTACAGGTTCTCCCTCTGTGACTGGCTCAGCTATGAACGTAGCTGGGTTTACTGTTTTACATCGAACTATTTTGATCGATGGGTTAGAGATAATCACCTCATATGCGGATGCTCTCTGAGATGTCAGTGTGCCCTTTGGCTTCTCTAGTATGGCGAATAACGAGTGCTCGACGTACAAAGTCATGGAGCACCCCATCACAATGGATGATGCCTTCTTGGTGGCGAATGCGGCGGCAGCTAGATTTAGTTTGCATGGGAAGTGGTCTCTCATGACCGGGTCCAGACTCCCGGTGTAATACGCTAGGGGCTTGTACCCCAGCAAGGTTCGCTGAGCGAGCCCTGCCGTCATAAAATTGCCATTGGTATGCGAGAACAGGTAGAATTCCTCTGCATAATTAGGAATCCCGAGAACTGGGGCCTTACAAATCGCCCCCTTGAGTTCTGCAAACCCCTTCTCCATTGCCTCAGTCCATTCGATTTTTTCTTTTGCCGCCTTGGTATACGAGCTGTAGTCGAAGACCCATACTCTGACATTATTGCACAGGCCTACGAAGCTTTGCATTTGTTTTAACGTGAGCGGTTTAGCCGTGTTCATGATAGCTTCAGCCCTTTCTGGGGTTACCTTTTTCCCTTCGTGTGAGATTAGCTGGCCTATATACAGCACCTCTCGCTGACAGTATTGTAACTTTTCCTTATCAACCTTATATCCTTTCTCAGCCATGATAGTCATTAGCTGGACAGAGTCACGCCTGCATTGTTCCTCAGTGACGCTGCAGATCAGAATGTCATCCACATACTGCAAAACATCACTGTCCACCGCAATATTGCTTAGGTCCATTTGCAGGACTCTATTGAAGATGGATGGGGATTCACAATATCCCTGTGGCAACCTTTTGCTTTTCAGACGCATTTGTCTGAATGTGAATGACGTCAGATCTTGTGAGTCACGGTGTAACGGGATTGAGAAAAACACATTTTTCAAGTCAATCACTGTGAAATATTTTGCCTCAGTGGGTATGTTACATAGGATTGTAGATGGATTCGGGACTAGAGGGAACTCGGCTTCAACAATATTGTTCAATGCTGTTAAATCTTGGATTAAACGCCAAGACCCTCCCTTCGATTTCTTGACATGGTAGATCATCGTGTTGCAAGGTGATTCTGATGTCACTAGGATGCCCTGCTTCATCATGGCGGAAATTGTCTTCACAATCCCTTCGTCCGCTTTTCTGGACATGGGAAATTGTCGCGCTCTTGATAAAATTGCTCCTGGTTTTAGTTTAATTTTCACTTCTCCTGCCCCTTTCAGGAGGCCTACGTCATATGGCCCTGTAGTCCATACTGCGACAGGTACTTGGGCCATGTCATCATCAAAGTATTCTGGACATATCAGTGCCCACATCATTCTCTGTGGCACCTCCCGTTTGACCATTTCGACCCAAAATATGAGACTCACTTCCACCCTTGTCTCTTCTAGGTCAGGGTGTTCTTCGAACAGATCGTCATCGGTGACGTCAGTCACTCAATACCTTTCTTCGATGGCGATAATCGCGCACCATTGTCTACCTTCGTCATCATATCCTTCGACCAATACCACTTTCCCTTGCACTGCGGCAGATTGTATCATTAAGGGAAATACTTGTCCCTCTTCTTCATGCATCGGTATTCTTGGTCTGAATAGGAACTCATCAGGTGTCCTCATAGTTCTATCTGTGAGGGCTGGCAATCCCGCCATGAGCACCTGCACGCCATATGCGAAGACTTCTGGCTCTAACGGTATAGCTCTCATGGCTATACATCCTGAGTATGCTCTGATCATTTCGCACACGTTTGAATAATGCATTCCTGGAGTGGAGCACACTATACCATTCTCGGTAAACGAGATTGTCATATTTAACTTTGTCATCAAGTCCCGACCCAGAATGTTTATGGGGGTCTGACGTGAATACAATAAGGGTACATTCATATCGCACTCTCCTACAGAGACTGGGAGCGCATCTGTAAAGGGAACTCTACTGTGAGCTCCTGTGAAACTCTGAGTGTCTATGGCCTTGCCGGACAAGGAAAACTTGCCTTCCCGTATGCACGAGCGCGTTGCACCAGTGTCAACTAAGAAGGAATATTCTTTACCCCCTATGACGACATTCACCTTAGGTTCCCTATTAGGGTCTGGTGTCACTGATAGGATAGAGCACATCAGAGTCCCCCGTGAGCTGTCCTATTTCATATATAAGTTCGGCCCACTGCATACTTGTGGATTTCCCCCATTTCCAGGGTTAACTCTAGAGTCAACCCTGGAAATGGGAGTTAGTGCCCTGAGGCATTTGCGGCGGTGCCTGTTGGGATTGTCCCTGCGGCAAGTTCCCCACGTTCGAGGGTTGAACCCCTTCCTGCGCACCTTGCTGCACTGTGTGATTCTGTGCACTACCTTGTTGTGGGACGGCAAGCTGATTCACCATGCCTGTTCCCATTCCTTGGCCGTTCTGCCATATGCCTTGGTTTCTGCACACACACGCCACGTGTCCTGTCAATCCACACAGCCAACACACTGGCGGTGGTCGGGCCATCTGTCCATCTGGCATGGCTGGACTGCCCATCTGCGCGTTTTGAAATCCACCTTGGTTGGTCTGAAAACCTCCCTGGTTACCTCGAAACCCTCCCTGGTTACTCTGACATCCTCTTCCTCCGAAACCCCTACCCCTCGGGTAGAATCCCGCGCTACCCTGATTATTCTGGGATGGGTTAGTTGTTGATTGTGTGCTTGGTTCAGCTGGGCTTGTCAGCATGGCCCCCTCGAGAGTATACTTTCAAAGTTTCTTTTGCACCAGCTTCGCCTCCTCACCCTTATGAGTTGCCTCCTTTTTTCGGTTCTTTTCTTGCAACAATCTACAGTAGTGTGCAATTGGCAACTGTATTTCGGCCCAAGGTTTGGCTTCAACACCCACTAATTTCTTAAGCTGTTTTGCACTGGTTCGGGCAACCCTTGACACAAAATATGGTAGAATACAGGGATAGATTTCGTCCAAGACTCATGCGTTTCGAGCACCCACGCGTCTTGAAAATTCTGGATATAAATCAACAGATCCTCTGACTCTTTCATTTTTCGAGTCATTATAGCTTCCATATCAGAAGTGTCTGGGTATGGCGTTCGTAGCGCTTTCCACACTGCTGCTCCACAGTTATTAAATGGCGCTCCGTCATGGGAGGTGTTAATTATGGTTACCCTATGGTACCCTTCCTGTTTCCATACATCGTCTGCTCTTTCACCAAGTATGGCGATCAGGAGGCCCTTAATGTCCCCTATAGCTAATGTGACACCCCTGTCATTTTCTCTAACTCATGTATCCAATTCCCAGCTCCCGATGTCAGCATTGGAAGCTGATTTTTCAGGTTTTCTTGATCCATGTGTGGCCATGGAATATATTGTGGTCTTGCTCCCCCTTTTTCTAGCAGCGAAAATTGGAATGCGCAGGCTTCCTTCTCTCTTCCCATAGTTCTCCTGTCTACTGCTGGGGTAGCATTCCTACCTTGCCGTCTACCTGGCAATGCCCTCAATCTGTCTGCATAGGCAGGTGCTGATGCCCCCCTCTGACCGTGGGGTGTTGCTTCATGTCGGCCGGACTGCGCGGCAGACTTCAATGTCTTAGTTACGGACTCGCTGGCGTTTGTCCATCGTACCCCTCTGTCCCCTGGGAGCCGCTTTTCGCATCGTCTCCATTCTTAGTGTAACTCATCCTCCGTTTCCCCACCGGAGTCAGATTCTGAATACTCCCAGTTTACACAACCTTGCATCTTCTTCGTTCTGCCCAATCTCCAGCCTGTCTGGGGACAGTCCCCTGCTCCCACTACTTCGGGTGACATTCTCAGTGTCATATAGCTGAGTGCTCTCCAAGCGCTTGTCTTCCCTTCCCCCTTGGGAGATTTGCTCCAGCCCCATCTCATCATATATTTTATCGATTGTTTCCCCGATACTTCTGGTGTTGAAGTCATCTTCAATATTTGTCCCACTTATACCTTGCACCGAGTTGTTCGCAGGAAAGAATTCTTCTATGTCTTCCCATTCTACAACAGGATTGGGTTTTTTAACTTCCCGCTCCAAATATTCAAGGTCCCGTGCCCTCTGTCTGCGCTTACGTTCTGCTTCCTCATCCACTTCCTTGCGCTTTCTCGCTTCTTCTCTAGCCTTGTCTACTTCTCTCATTCTTTCGTTTCTATGTTCCTTAGCCCTTCTAATTTCCTCATCTTCTCTTCTCTTCACTCTCTTCTCACGTACTCTTTGCTCTTCTTCCAACCTTTACTTATTCTGTTTGTATTGGTCATCGGCTGCCTTCTGTTTGCGATCGAGCTGTTTCTCTTGCTCTTCGCGATATAGTTGTTCTCGCTTCAGCCTATCCTTCCTTTTTATTCTTTCGTCCCTCATTTCCTTCTCTTTTTCTCTCTCCCTTCTTTGCGTCTCATCAGACCTCTCTCTCGGTCTCACATCATCACTTCCCTTTCCATCTAGTCTCAACAATATCTGTCCTCCCATCCATTTGTCTTTGGCGAATGTTATCTCATCAGTTCTACTTTCGCTTCCTTTTCATTTCCCTCTCTCTCCTTATCGAGAGGAGTACTAATCAGTGCCTAGTCCTTCCTTTCATCTTCGTGTCTCTCCTTGTCCCTCGTGACTGCGGAGGCGAGATTGTTTTCCTGTTCCTTTCCCTTATTGTCGTCACTACTGTACGTAGGTGACTCATATGCAGGATTGCTATACCCCGTGGCTGCCTTTAGTTCTCTTAGTGGGTAGAGTCCCTCTGACTTACTTCCCTCGATGACTGGCTCAGGCGGGGCTGGTGGCGCGGTAGGCGTCTCAACCCCCTCCGTACATACATTTAATATCCAGTCTGCAGATGGTTCTTCCTCCTTCGTCTGTTCGAACATCTTCCAAAGTTCTAGAACAGCAAGGCGTTTCTCTAATTTTTTACCTGTGTATGTGGCATGTAGGTAAGTCGTCATGTTGTAAGACGGCTTTAGATAAGGACCTATTTTGTGGCCAAGGCATAAACATCTTGTTGGCGGTACCCTTAACCCACTCTGTGCTGTACTTGTAACCTCCTCCATTTTCAATTTCGTCACCAACAATATTTGTACAGTTTGTTATCCTTCTAATAGTATGAGCGAGCACCAGATACGCAAGCTCCAATCCAATCTTTTCCTGCCAAAATGTATACTATCAATTGACTCACAACTATCAATTCATTGGCGATTCCCTCTTTTTTACAGAATCGCGTAACACCAAATTTAATTTCAAACAATCAACAATATAGTTCTTTTACATTTGACGTACAACAGAACACATGTGACAGACACTTGACAGACTAGACGGACACCAGCTGGTCATACATATACCTGCCTTCTAATCAATACCCCGTCATGGAGTTTAAACAAACTCCTTTGATGCGTCTTTAAACGTCACCGTAGACTAATTGTCCCTTATTATGTGGGCTATGAGTTCACGTTTCTTCTGACCGCTGTATTAAAGCGCAGGAACAAGGCAAATCCTTACTTTTTAATCTCAGGTGTCCCTCCTGGTAATCCTTCGTTTTTATCTCAGATGCCCCCCTGGTATTCTTTCATTTTTATCTCAGGTGCCCCCCTGGTATCCTTTCGTTTTTGTCTCGGGTGCCCCCCCGGTAACTACCTTTTATCTCTTATGCTTGAGTCATTACCCTTATATATATACAGTCTTCTCTACTTCTGACTATTTTATTTTTTCTCCACCACCCTCTGTTACCTTTCCCTTGCTTGTTCTAATGCCTACACGACATTTGCCAAAGTAACAAGTTTATCGTTTCACTCACCGCTCGCATCGCTTCCTCTCCGGAGCCTCAGAATCACCGCCCCTTCCTCTTCACCCTCTTGCGGTCTTTTCATCCGATTGGCTGCCTGTCGGAATGAGGAGGGTTATGCTTGGAAAGCAGGTTCCTTCAGACCCACTGCAGATTTTATGGACTTACTCTATCATTGTCCACGGGAAGCTTCTCAGCCTACTCAGCCGGAATGGCGAAAGGACTTGTGATATTGCCGAAGACCCAGAGTTACTTCGTGCCGTCGGTCTGTAGGTGTCTGAGAATGATATATATTCAATATTCGATGGCCATAACCATCCTCACGCTACCAAGTGTACAGAAGGGCGGTGTTTTCACTGACGGGCCCATAGGTCAGTGCTCACACTCTACTACCTGTAAAACAAGGTAGCTCCACCATGTGAGGGATGGGGGTGCAGGATTCACTTACTCCAATACGACTCAATAATAAGGACTCAGTAGTTTGCAAAGGGAAATCTGTTTAATGACAAGTACATCAAACAGGAACACAATTGGAAATCAGCATCGTTGCAATCACCTGTCTCGCTCCAACTTCCTCGAACTTCAGTTAAACAGCATCATTTATAAATAAAACTCATCATCAGTGATGTCTAACTCTACAAATTCCTCATGCAATATAATTGGTTAGGAAAGGTAACTTAAGTATAGGTGCTATATCTGTATATAGTAACAGAGCATGCGGATTGGATAACTCTTATCGGGTGGGCGTCTACGTCAAACCCTCTACATCACGCGTGATAGATGTCACTATAACTACGACGTCCCATTGGTTCTACTATCTATAGGACCCTAGATAACTTGGTCCATTGTGATTGGGTGTGTTACACCCCTAGACGTAAATCTCCATTTTAATTAGCAGCTTGCAGACTGGACACCCAGGTGCCTAGTGTCCCAAGATTCACCCTGCCTCCCTTCCATCAATCAGGGCTTTTGAGCTATGTGTCAATTAGTTGGCTGGGCATGGCCTCGAAACTGTTGCCTCTTATCTGGAGAAGTTATGGCACCCTTGGATCAGGGCGACATCAGACGTTGGTAATTCTTCACGCCTGACTGGTCACATGTCTGTTCACTGTGAATCTGCTTCAGTTTCCAGCTTTTCATGTATTTGATTCTCCTTTAGCCTCGCCACCTGCCTGGGCCCCTCTTATCTTGACCTTCACGGGGCAGGCTGGTATGCTCTGAAGTTTCAATTCTCCAGCGTTGCCACTCTCCCCCTTTCCTTGGGTTGACCTCGACTTCCCAGGCATGAGCTGCTCTTTGTTGAGTTTCGATTCCGCTCTCCTTTCTGGCTTCAGCTGGTATATGAAACCTGGCCTAGTAAGCCTCTGGCCGCCTGGGCATACTTCTGCTTAACAAAATGGAGTCGCACTTGTATGATGTGCCATATTGAGGTTGAAATATGGTTGGTGCTTGCCGCTCTATTGTTCTACTAAGCATTGCAAGCAGTCTCATTTTCTTAGCTTCTTGCGTTCCAAGCCTATTTACACGCTTTAACTGGTTGGTTACTTCCATCTTGTCTCATAGCAACGTCTCCTTACGTTCAACATTGTCTCTTTTCCTGTGTCCATTCCATCTATTTTCATAGCTGCTCGCACTGGCTTTCTATTCTTGTTAGTCGGTTTTGTTCATTCGCGAGTCTGTCCAGGCCCTTGTGTCATTTCCACTGGCCATCCATTAAGGCTCTTTGGGATTCCTTGTGGACCGTCTGCAGGTACTCTTCATTTCGTCTCAGCTGCTGGTATGGTTGCTTAAGAGGGTATCGTGCAGCCCATGGCTGTCTGGTTATGGGTGCTTCAACAGGTACGGCTCTTATGAAGTACACTGGGCAGAGTCCCAGCGCGGCTCTCTGTTCGTTCATTTGCTCCTCATATATCACATACCTTGGCGAGTATGCTCCTGGTACCTCGAAATGGGGGGGCAGGGGTGCAGGCCATGCTCGGGATCTCCTCTACAGCGTGCTGACTCTCAATATTACACAGAAGTGAAAATACTGGCAAAAGAGAGATGGTGAGATTGAACAGCTTGTTTTGTGATATATAAGTACGAGCGATTTGTAATCCTGCATCTTAGCATGATTCTGATGCTCATAGCACGTGAAGAATTATCTAACATGTGTCTCTCGATTGTCTCACAACGTATAACAATCAAGCAAACCACGTAATTCACTCGTGTTCAGGGAAAGCTACAGCAGACAGGTCAGTGACTATTAATGTGCACGTTACAAAGCACAGTCACAATATTTCCCCTCACTACCTAGAGGTGACTAGTACATTTTAAAGGCGAATACTTAAACACAGCAATGGAGTGCACTGCAAGATTAACGTGGTTAAGCAGCAAAAATTTCCACATACATTAATTAATGTGATCTGCATCCTTCAAAATGGGGCCACCTAGCCAATACTGAGCAAACTAAGTAATCACACACACGCGAATGGTGCATAACAAAGAACACAGTGTTGACCGTCTCAGGTCATTTTATTGCTTAACTTTGGAGATCATCATGAACAGATGTACTGATCATACTTGCTTTCTCTCTCTTTTTCTGTGTTCAATATCTGTTTGTACCTGTGGGAGCCCTGTCTAATTGAATAATTGTCTTCCGTACTATTGTCTTCCGTTGTACTATGGCTTTAAATCATGTTTTGGATGTGTTTAATACTCATTAATTGATATGATGTTTTTTGAAACGCAAATACTACTATATTAGTAGTACATAAATAACCCGGCTCTGAAGAAGGAATTGTTCCGAAATGCATTAGCCAGGGAGTTTCTGTTTGCCCCAGCCTCAGCACTAGCCTAATTGGTTGAGTTGAACCAATAACTTTGATTTTTGAAATAAAAAAATACCTTTTAGAAGAATAAAATAATTTTGAAACAGTGTCACGCTCACCTGGCTCCCTCAGAGGCGTCGACCTGGACTGGACTGCTGCGGTCTCCCCCATTGTGACGCGTAGGGCCGAGATGACGGACTGGACTGGCCCACCTAGCTTCGTTTGCTTGGCCCGTAGGAATATTCTTATGCAAATGGAGAAAGGGAATTAACCACCCGTGGAGTTGAGCGTAAATCCCCCCACCCGCTGTTCTCCTCACTGATCACCTTGGATGTTCCCTCTTATAGTCCCACCTGATGATTTGAAAAGATGAGCTCTCCATCCTGCATTGAGCGCAGGGACGTGTAGATAACCAGTTGCTTCACTGGCTCGAAGGAATTGGTGAGTTCCAGGACAATATTGACTCCGATATTCCCGGCAAGACGCCGTGAGTACGTAGTTTGTAAGAGTTCAAATGCCTGACTTTCACTCTTGTCCGATTCCTTGCAGGTTGCAGCTTGACCCTATTGAAGAGTTCCTCGTGGCAACCGGTAATGTTCTGGTAAGGATTTGTATTATGCAACACAGTTCGATAAAATAATGTCCATATATAACCTGTTGCTTTCTCCCTTATTCAGGCGCTGAGAGAAAGTATGAAATCTCGGGGAATAATGCCTCCGGCGGTAAAATCAGGTAAGTCTTTTGTGGTGAGGAGGGTTCCCCTTGTTAGTCCTTTATTTAACCTTGCTGTCCTTTTGTTTCCCCTTAGGGGCCGGGGTTTGGCTAGGATGCAGTGGAAGCTGCGCCGACCCCTGAAGAAAAATAATACCCCCGGTGGTAAAATCAGGTAAGTTTATGGGGGGTATTCCTCTGTGTATTCCCTTAGCTCACCTTGCTGTTCTTGTCTTCTCCTTAGGTGCCGGAGTGCGGCGGTAACATGCAGGAGGATGCGGTGAAATGTGAAGATGCTGCGAAGGCCGTTGAGTTCAGCGCGGCACTGCAGCAGGCGAGGCGACGTGCATAAAATAACTTCTAAGGCGCGATGGATTGGGAATTCAGGTAAGGATCAAAGGTATTTGTCTTGTTCTAACCTTTTCTCCTTCTTTCTCCCTTTTTCTAGGAGCTCCAAACTCGAGGCGGCCGTGGCAGAAGACTGGATGCAGACTTGCAGGCACGGTGAGCGTTATGCTGCTGGATGCAGAATAACGCGAAGCGTGTGCTGCTCTTCGGGTGTGGTTTAAATAGCCTCCAAAGTAGGCCCAGGTAAGTATTCCTCCCCAGCCCCACCCGAGTAAAAAAATAGTTCCTAGGTAAAATAGTCCCTTCCAAGCCTCGTTTGGCTTGGAGCTCTTGCAGCATGGTCTGCATCAGGTAAGTTTGCAGCATGGTCTGTATCAGGTAAGTTTTAACCTATGAGCCTGGCGCCTATGGCGCCAGGACTGACTCTCCATATGAGCCTGGCGCCATAGGCGCCAGGACTGCACCCAAATAGCCCCTAGTGGGGGTTGTTGGGCTTGCTTGGGGTAACTTGATGCCTGCTTCCGGGGTTGCTGGACTTGGTCTGGGTCCCCGGGGGTAGGCATCATGACAGCACTCCCCCCCCCCAAGGCCCCTCCTAAAGTCATTCTTCCCTGTGGTTTCGGTTTGTCTGGGAAATTTTGGTGGAATTTTTTCACCAATCGGGGTGCATGAACATGGTCACTAGGTTCCCATGACCTTTCCTGTGGTCCGTAACCTTTGCAGTCGATTAAATAAAAAAGATTTGACTTTATCAACTTGGAGTCCAAGATGTTCTTAACTTCAAATTCGGGTTCTCCGTCTACAAGGATGGGGTCTGGTGGCTTGATTAGTCTTGTCCCTGGTTGTACTGGCTTCAAAAGTGACACATGAAAGACGGGATGAATTTGCATATTAGCAGGTAAGTCCAACTTGACAGCCACCGGGTTGATAATGGCCTTAATAGAGTAAGGTCCCAAATATCTGGGGTTAAAGGTCCGTGTTCCCTTTAGAGGTATATGTTTTGTGGCTAAATATACTTGGTCCCCTATTTGGTATTGTGGAGAATCACTTTTATGCCAATCAGCATCTTTCTTGTATTTTTGTTTCGCCTGTTTTAAATGTGTAGTTGCTTCCTTAAAGGCTTATGTAATCGTAGCGTGCAGATGGTCCACTGCGGGCATTTCTAAGTCTTGGGGTGAGTCAAGGTCTGAGGTTCGAGGATGCTGCCCATATAAGGTATAAAAGGGGCTTTGTCCAGTTCCAGGGTGTACTGAATTATTGTATGCATATTCGGCGATCCAAAGAATGTCTTTCCAATTACTCTCCATCTGATGTAACATACAACGCCAGTATTGTTCGAGAGTCTGGTTGGTCCTCTCCGTTTGACCATCGGTCTGGGGGTGGTGACTGGTCGATAACCTCACATCAATTTGCGCCAATTGCCAGCATTTTTTCCAAAAATGTGAAATGAATTGACTGCCCAGGTCAGAGACCAACACAGACGGAAATCCATGTATGCGAACAATGTTTTCGAGGAATTCTTTGGCCAGGATTGAGGCTGAAGGTAGTTCTTTTAAAGGAATAAAGTGGGCCATCTTGGAAAAAAGATCCACAATAACTAGAATGGTGTTAAACCCATTACAAGGAGATAGATCGATAATAAAGTCTATTGATAAGGTGTGCCATGATGTAGGCGGAATGTCTAAAGGTTGTAAGAGTCCAGCTGGTTTTTTCTTTTGACTTTTGTTTTGGGCGCAAATGCCACAAGACATCACAAATGATTTAATATCCTTTCGCCAGGTGGGCCACCAGAATTGTCTTTTAATTTTAGCTTCAGTTTTTGCAATACCTGGGTGCCCCTCCATTAGGGTATCATGATAACGGGAAATGACTAGCTCTTGTAGTTCCTTGTGTGGCAGAAATAGCCGCCCTTGGTAATAAGGCAGATCATTGGTGACAGAGTAGTCCGGCCCTTTCTTTACCCAGTCATGCAGGGCTGTAGGATCAAAGAGTTGCTGGATCTTTACCTGAATGTCCTCTAGTGTCTGTAGAGTACTCATGCCAAGAATCCTTTGTTTGGATTTATAGGTACTGGTTCTGGGCTCACTTCGGCCTCTCCCATCCCTATGCGGGATAAGGCGTCTGCTTTACCATTCTTACAACCTGGTCGATAGGTTATCACGAAATCAAACTCGGCAAAGAACAATGCCCATCGGAGTTGATGTGACGATTAGGCCTTGGCTTTTTTTAAATACTGTAAGTTCCGGTGATCGGTGATCACAGTAATGGTATGCCTGGCACCGAGAAGATAGTGCCGCCAAGCCTTGAAAGCGGATTTAATGGCTAATAACTCCTTGTCGGTAACCGCATAGTTTAACTCGGGTGCCGAGAACTTTCTGGACCAAAATGCTACTGGATGAAGCTGGCCAGTTTCAGGGTCCTTTTGAGACAGGACAGCTCCCATGGCTAGACTGGATGCATCAGTTTCCACTATGTATGGAAGTTCAGGGCGTGGGTGCTTTAACACAGGTGCAGACGTGAATTTCGCTTTCAACTCTTGGAAGGCATTTTCAGCTTCTTCAGTCCACATAAAGCGTTTATTTTTTCGCAAGAGTGCTGTGATGGGATGTACGACATGTGAAAAATCTGGGATGAATCTACGGTAGAAATTGGCAAAGCCGAGCATGCTTTGTACTCCTTCAACTGAACTTGGTGATGGCCACTTAAGGATTGCATCCACCTTCCGTGAGTCCATTCGGACTCCCTTTGGGGTCAGGATAAACCCAAGAAATACAACTTCTGTGGCATGAAAAACGCATTTTTCTAGTTTTCCATATAGTTTGTGCTGGCGCAATTTCTCAAGGACTGCTCGGACGTGCTTCACATGGTCAGATACTGAAGAGGAGTATACTAGAATATCATCGATATACAAGACAACACAAACATCAATGAGTTCACGAAGGACATCGTTCATGAAGTATTGGAAGGCTGCTGGTGCATTGCACAACCCGAAAGGCATCACCTGGTATTCGAATAGCCCATACTTAGTGCGGAAAGCAGTCTTCCATTCGTCGCCCTCTTTTATACGTACCAGATGGTATGCCCCCCGGAGATCTAATTTAGTGTATATACAAACGTCCTTCACTTTGTCTAGTAGTTCAGGGATCAGGGGCAACGGGTATCGGTTCTTAACAGTTATCTGGTTCAATGCGCGGTAGTCTATGCACGTTCTGATGTCACCTTCCTTTTTGGGTACGAAGAACAAAGCTGAAGATGCAGGGGACTTGGATGGGCGAATAAAGCTATTGGCAAGGTACTGATCTAAGTATTGTCGTAGGTGAAGGTTCTCAGGTTCCATAAGGGCATAGATCCTGCTACAAGGGGGTTGTGCACCGGGTATGAGATCGATTTGACAATCGTACGATCTGTGAGGAGGTAAGGTTTTTGCCTGTTCCTTTTGGAAGACATCCTGGAATTCTTGGTATTCTGGAGGTAGTTTCATGACTGCTGTGGTTACTTTGTCCAGGCCTGCGTTCTGATTTTCTTTGGGTAACAGGTTTGTGCACAATCGGGAAGGTTATTCTCTTCTCTCACCAATCAATACAAGGATTATGTGTTTCCAACCAAGGTATCCCCAGTATTATTTTGAACTGTGGGGCTTTGATTAGATCAAAGACAATAGTCTCTCGATGCCCATCCTGACCCAATAGTGTCATCTCTGCGGTGGAATGAGTTACAGGCCCAGAGGCAATTTCAGTTCCATCGACTGTGGTGATGACATCTGAGGTGATTTTTCAGCAGAGAGGTAGATTCATCCTGGAAACCCATTCATAGTCCACATAGTTTCCTATGTCCACGCTATCAATGTATGCCCTTACTGCGTGCATACCCGATGGCTGCCCTGGATCTACGAGGAACATTGGTATGATGAAATGCGACGTCTGAGTATCCTTCTTCAAGCTCGGCAAGCGGACCTATACGCTTGTCGGGCGTGGTCGTTTCCCGAGTCTGACTCCATATGGCTTTTATCAGCAGCTCCTACCACCTTCTTAGGTGGTTTTACAGGGCAATCCCGTAGAAAATGTCCAGACTTTCCACAATATAGACACAATTGCATTTGCCGTCTCCTTTCTCTTTCCTTCTGGGTTAAGGGTCCTTTAACCACTCCGATTTGCATGGGTTCTGAAGCATCTGCTCTTTTGGAGTTGGCCTGGGTTTTGACCAACACCCGATTCTCAAACTTGGCTCGATCAGCCTTTCTGTTCTGAAGTCTGTGATCTAACTGGACCACTAAGTCTAGGTATTCCGCGCGGTCTTGAGGTAGGTTCACGACTTGTGCCAAGACATCCTTGAGTTCTCCTCGAAGCCCTCGATGAAATAACGTGATTCGTTTTACCTCATGCCATCCAGTTTCCACTATTAACCTAGTAAAGGTCGCGATGTAGGATAGAAGGTCCTGGTTACCCTGTCGTAGGGACAAAAGTTTGTTATCCAGGGCCTGTCCTTGGGAGTGCCGGGCAAATAGTCTTTCCATGCTAGTTTGAAAGCCCTGAAAATCCCGAAGAATTGGGTCATCCTGAGTAACTAGTGGAATTGACCAATCAGCTGCACTGCCGCTGAGATATGACAATACAAAGGCTACCTTGGCATGATCGTTTGGGAAGGCACCAGGTCTGCATAAAAAGTGCAAGCGGCATTGGTTCATAAACACGGCAAACCTTTTGGGATCTCCGGCAAAGCGCTTGGGTGGGGCTAATGGAATATGTCCTGGTAGGTTTATTTGCACAGGGTTACTCGATAACACAGGAGCTGGATTTCCCCCGGAACCAGGTAGGGGTGCTTGTCCAGCCTGGCTTTGCAATAAATGCCTAGCAAGATCATCAGTTTGGTCCTTTGACAAAATCAGTTCTCTCCTAAGAGCATTGGTTTCTTGACGGGCGGAATGCACTTCAGCCCTCAGTTCCCGTAGTAATTGGGCCAATTGGTCAGTCTCTGAGGTATCCATAACGCCCGGGTGGGAAATTGTGAGTAGGCTTCGCGTTCTGTTATGCTCACCTGGCTCCCACAGAGGCGTCGATCTGGACTGGACTGCTGCGGTCTCCCCCAATGTGACGCGTAGGGCCGAGATGACGGACTAGACTGGCCCACCTAGCTTCGTTTGCTTGGCCCGTAGGAATATTCTTCTGCAAGTGGAGAAAGGGAATTAACCATCCGTGGAGTTGAGCGTAAATCCCCCCACCCGCTGTTCTCCCCACTGATCACCTTGGATGTTCCCTCTTATAGTCACACCTGATGATTTGAAAAGATGAGCTCTCCATCCTGCATTGAGCGCAGGGGTGCGTAGATAACCAGTTGCTTCACTGGCTCGAAGGAATTGGTGAGTTCCAGGACAATATTGACTCTGATATTCCCGGCAAGACGCCGTAAGTAAGTAGTTCGTAAGAGTTCAAATGCCTGACTTTCACTCTTGTCCGATTCCTTGCAGGTTGCAGCTTGACCCTATTGAAGAGTTCCTCGTGGCAACCGGTAATGTTCTGGTAAGGATTTGTATTATCCAACACAGTTCGATAAAATAATGTACATATGTAACCTGTTGCTTTCTCCCTTATTCAGGCGCTGAGAGAAAGTATGAAGTCTCTGGGGATAATGCCTCTGGCGGTAAAATCAGGTAAGTCTTTTGTGGTGAGGAGGGTTCCCCTTGTTAGTCCCTTGTTTCACCTTGCTGTCCTTTTCCCCTTAGGGGCCAGGGTTCGGCTAAAATGCAGTGGAAGCTGCGCCGGCCCGTGAAGAAGAATAATACCCCCAGTGGTAAAATCAGGTAAGTCTATGGGGGGTATTCCTCTGTGTATTCCCTTAGCTCACCTTGCTGTTCTTGTCTTCTCCTTAGGTGCCGGAGTGCCGCGGTAACATGCAGGAGGATGCGGTAAAATGTGAAGATGCTGCGAAGGCCGGTGAGTTGAGCGCGGCGCTGCAGCAGGCGAGGCGACACGCATTAAATAACTTCTTTCTTCCAGCTCGAAGGCGCGATGGATCGAGAATTCAGGTAAGGATCAAAGGTATTGCTCTTGTTCTAACTTTTTCTCCTTCTTTCTCCCTTTTTCTAGGAGCTCCAAACTCGAAGCGGGCGTGGCAGAAGACTGGATGCAGACTTGCAGGCACAGTGAGCGTTACGCTGCTGGATGCAGAATAACGCGAAGCATGTGCTGCTCTTCGGGCGTGGTTTAAATAGCCTCCAAAGTAGTCCCAGGTAAGTATTCCTCCCCAGCCCCAACCGAGTCAAAAAATAGTCCTGAGGTAAAATAGTCCCTTCCAAGCCTCGTTTGGCTTGGAGCTCTTGCAGCATGGTCTGCATCAGGTAAGTTTGCAGCATGGTCTGCATCAGGTAAGTTTTAATCTATGAGCCTGGCGCCTATGGTGCCAGGACTGACTCTCCATATGAGCCTGGCGCCATAGGCGCCAGGACTGCACCCAAATAGCCCCTAGCGGGGGTTGTTGGGCTTGCTTGGGGTAACTTGATGCCTGCTTCTGGGGTTGCTAGACTTGGTCTGGGTCCCCGGGGGTAGGCATCATGACAAACGGTCATAGTTGGACTGAAATTTATACACAAGTATTAAACAATTGTTTAACCCGAAGTGGGTAATAAGGATGTGCAGCCCACACCGAAGGCTGATTAGCCTACGTCTTTTTTCTTTCCGTTTACTTTAGCGCCCTACACAGTGGTACTTGATAGTGGGCTGCACCCTACTAATAAGCATTAAATTGGAACTATGTACAGTCAGTACTACAAAGGAAGATAACATAAAACAAGCTGTGCACTCAGCATGCAACTATGTTATATGAAGAAATCGAAAAATGAACAGATACAAGAGCAACAACATTAGGCTTCTCAGCAGATGAGGCAAACACAATCCTAGGATTGATAAAGAAAACTAACATCTCCACAAAAGACACAGATCCGAACAAAAGGATCAAACAACTCGAATATATCATCAGGAAGACAATAAACCGTAAGCTTCACGCGGCTATTATAAGGCACAAAGGATCCCGAGAGGTTTGAGAATTGGACTGAAACCAACCCTATGCAAGGAAAGCAAAGAGTTTGTGCGGAAATGGGAACAGATTCTCAATAAGTGCTCCCTCGATCTGATCTTGCTGACTATCAAAGAACTTTCTGCTAATTTACAGAACTTAGAACAAGAACTACAAGTTCTTTCCACAGAAATCACAGCACTTACAAGTGTAGACACATTTGATGAGATCCTCATAGACATCAACAAGCGACTTGAAGGCTACAAAGCAGATCTAGAAGCTAGGAAAATAAGAAAATTCAGGAGAGACACATTTGATTACTTACGAGACAAAGTGCATACATGGGCAGATAAATATCAAAACCAACCACAGCGACCACGCAACCCTAACCCCTACTCAGACAACAGCAGCTCAGATACAGACTGCAGCAGAGATGAGCAGACTTCACAAGCACAATAACAAAGAGCAGAAGGAGGGAGAGGCGCTAGTGGATCCACTCCAAGCACCAGTGCATCAGCACAACAATCTTCTTCTTTTTTAGACAACCAACAAGGAAGAAACGAACGAGGAGGGGCAAGAGGAAAAGGCCCCGGAGTGACAACAAGGTTTCAAGCACAAGGAACTTAGTGGTGAACACATCCAATAGAACACTCACGAAACAAGAAGAGTAAGTTTTACAAAAAGGTCTCAAATTCGTGCCCACCTGTAATACTAACTTATTTAACACCAAAGTTGGGTTGCACAAGCTCACTAGAAAACTGAAACTCAAAGTCTTCTTTGCAGAAATGGAGAATACTGACTCTACACATGAACCACCAGATTTAGTGGAATTCAAGACTAAAAGTACATTTGTAGCACCAATCAATGTTCCAGCTATAGACATCTTTGAAAAAATGGTCACAGCGGTTCTTAAAAAAATCAAATATGGAGCGTCCAGAAACAGAAACCTCAGCAGAGGAGAAATGTCGATAATTCAGAATTTATACTCTGATGACACAATAACAATAAGACCGGCTGACAAAGGAGGCGCATTAGTACTGCAAAATACACAAGAGAATGAATGTAAGAGACAACTTGATAATCACAATGTTTACTCTAAAATTGATCATGACCCAACTATTGAGATACGAAGAAATTTAGAAGAACTACTAACCAAAGCAGAGGAGAGAGACATGATAACAAAGAAAACTAAGGCATTTTTACTCAACTTGAAACCTAAGACACCACACTTTTATCTCTTGCCTAAAATTCACAAGAGTCTTATTAATCCACCAGGAAGACCAATAGTGGCTGCCACGGGGGCATTCTGCAACCACTAGGGACTTACATTGATTATTTCCTTCAGCTTCTAATACAGAAGACACCAACTTATGTAACAGATAGCACACATTTTCTGAATATCATAGAAGAAGTACGACTCACTGAACAGGACATTCTCTTCACCATCGACGTGACCAACCTATGCACAAGTATTCCCCATGACCTAGGGCAAGAATAAGTTGAGTGGCTACTTTTACAGGAAGTTGAGATAGGAGCAGCGAAGGAATTCATCCTGACGCTGCTCACATTCATATCAATGAACTCTTACTATGAGTACAAGAATGAATTCTATATCCAAACCTCTGGCACTGCCATGGGTGCAACAATAGCACCTGCATACGCAAATGCATTTATGCATCGATTTGAAACAACCCATATCTTGCAAAAAACAGAATGGCAAAGCAAATTGAAAACGTGGGTACGCTACATCAACGATATGAATCCATGTATTCAATTCACCTCAGAAATTGGCAATCTTGGCATACACTACCTGGATATTAATGTTAATGTGCATAATCAACAGATTACAACTTCCCTGTTCACCAAACCCACTGACAGGAATAATTTATTGCATCGCATGAGTTTTCACCTGCAGAATACCTTGAAGAACTTACCTTATAGACAAATGTTGCACTTAAAAAGGATCATTAGTGACCAGAGAGAATGTGAACATGAACTAGAGAAGTTTAGTAAAAAACTAAAAGAAAGAGGATACCCAATGAAGATTTACAAGCAGCAAGAGATAAGGTATCTGCCAAGACGAGAGCCAGCACACTCATTCCAAAAGACAAAAAACAATCTCCGGCACTAGTATATGTGTCAAAATTCTCTTCACAAAGCATGCAGATCAAGAGATGCATTAACAAGCATTGGACAATGAAAGAACTAAAAATCTATTCTCTGAGGTTCCCACGTTTGCATATCAGAGATCAAGTAACCTAAGGGACCTGCTCGTGAATACCAGGGACATCAAAACAAAAAGGAGCAAACCGAAGAGAGTACGGACTTACCCCTGCTTAAATTGCAGCAACTGCAATAATATCATCAAGGGTGGATTAGTTCCACATCCATATACTGGAGAGAAGATAGTGATTAGATGCTATGCAACTTGCAACACAGAAAACTGTATTTACTGCATACGTTGTCCGTGTGGACTTTACTATGTAGGAGAAACAGGACTCAAACTGAGAATTCGTATGAACGAACACAAGTCATGCATACGACACCGCAATACGAACTCTGCAGTTGCAAGACACTTTAATGAGAAAAAGCATAACATCTCTCAGATCAAGTTTCAAGTCTTAGAATCCCTTGAAGCACACGGCTCACACATAGACTCGAAAAAAAGAAGACAACAAAGGGAAGCTTATTGGATCGATCGATTAGAAGCACTATCCCCCCGAGGACCCAATTAAGAGTTTGACCTTAGTTGTTTTCTGTAATAATAATACTGCTCTGTTTATGTTCACCATGGCATACTATGAATAAACACTAATATCATGTTGTGACACCGTTGATATAAGAAGGGTTAATGAATCACAGCCAGTGTACTGCTTTACTTCAAAACGGACAATAGGTTTCTCAATCCACTTTCAGGATAGAATATCTCATGACCAACACAACCTTAAGCTAGACATTGCTCTAGCATGAGTATTGAGAATTTCCTTGTGTATAGCACATGATTAATAATGCAGTTACAATGGTTAAAATGACCTGGCACCTAAAGATTATTTTGCTCAGTCACCCATCTGGTGTATTCAGCTAGTTGTAAACTCACTTTCTGTGCCCATAGCCAAACATTTTACTAGTGAGAGTACTTGCTCACGAGCATATTTAAGAGTTTACTCGAAGGTAGTTTTTAGTGTACTGCTCACCAATACAGTGTGAGCGCTAAGTGGTAATGGTATTTACTTAGCTGTAAATTCACATTTCTGTGCCCATAGCAAAACATAGAACCTGCTCACGAGCATATTTACGAGTTTATTCAAAATTAGTTTTAGTGCACTGCACACCAATATAATTTGAGCGCATAGTGATAATAGAGGTGATAACCTTTGAGACATTTCTAGCGTACTGCTCACTGTTACTGGTCGAGCGCTAAGTGTTAATGGAGGTAAATATCTTTTAATGAATTTTCCCCTAGCAACCTTGCCGACATGTGAGAATGCATGTGGCCATGTTGGGAACCAAACATTGCCATAGCAACGCAACGGAGCGCGGTCCCAGTCCGCCGTTCGTGTTAGGAGTAACAGTACTCGGCATTCAGCGCCTCAAGGTAAGCTAATAAGATATATAAGTACGACCGATTTGTAATCAAGCATTTTAGCATAATTCTGATGCTCATAGCACGTGAAGAATTATCTGAACACGTGCCTCTCGATTGTCTCACAGCGTATAACAATCAAGCAAACCACGAAATTCACTCGTGTTCAGGGAAAGCTACGGCAGACAGGTCAGTGACTATTAATGTGCACGTTACAAAGCACAGTCACGATATTTCCCCTCACTACCTTGAGGTGACTAGTACATTTTAAAGGCAAATACTTAAACACAGCAATGGAGTGTACTGCAATTTAATGTGATAAAGCAGCAAACATTTCCACATACATTAATTAATGCAATCTGCATCCTTCAAAATGGGGCCACCTAGCCAATACTGAGCAAACTAAGTAATCATGCACACGCGAATGGTGCATGACAAAGAACACAGTGTTGACCGTTACAGGTCATGTTATGGCTTAACTTTGGAGATCACCATGAACAGATGTACTGATCATACTTGCTTTCTCTCTCTTTTTCTGTGTTCAATATTTGTTTGGACCTGTGGGCACCCTATCTAATTGAATAATTGGCTTCCATACTATTGTCTTCCGTTGTACTATGGCTTTAAATCATGTTTTGGATGTGTTTAATACTCATTAACTAATATGATGTTTTTTGAAACGCAAATATTACTATATTAGTAGTACATAAATAAACCGGTTCTGAAGAAGGAATTGTTCCGAAGCGCATTAGCCAGCAGGTTTCTGTTTGCCCCAGCCTCAGCACTAGCCTAATTGTTGGTGTTGAACCAATAACTTTGATTTTTGAAATAACAAAATACCTTTTGGAAGAATAAAATAATTTTGAAACGGTCATAGTTGGACTGAAATGTATACACGAGTATTAAACAATTGTTTAACCCGAAGTGGGTATTAAGGGTGTGCGGCCCACACCGAAGGCTGATTAGCCTAGGTTTTTTTTTCTTTCAGCTTGGAAGACCCTTGGCACATTTTATTAAATCCATTTAAAATTAATTCCACTATAGAAAATGACCCTTTCCATTTAAATTGAATTGTGTTGGGAACAGCCTGCCTTAATCATTTCCATTAAATTGTGGGAAGGGGGAAGCTGTGTAGATCCTTAGTGCAATTAATTGAAGTTAAATCAATTAATTCCCATATAGAAAACCACAGGATGAGTGTTGTTAGAGTTGGAAACTAGTAAAGTTCATGCCCAGTGTTTTAGAGCCTGTATAGACAATAACGACTGGGGTGACTGTCCTTCCAGAGGGGGGGGCTGAATCCCAAAAGAACTAATCCTAAAATGCTACCTTTCAAGGAAATGGGTAGGTGGTAAAACAACATTTCCCATGTATTTCCTTGCCTCTCAAACCAGAATTACTTAGCATTACATCTCATGTGTATGTGTTTTGCAAAACGAAATTTCCCATTTATTCCTGTACATCCTAAACCAGAATCCCAAAGCACTCCATGTCCTTTGAATGTGTGTTGAAAACGATTTTCCCATTGAGTTTCTTTTCCCAACGTTGCCTTTCAAATAGAAGCCTAAAAACGATTTCCCCTTTTGAGTTCCTTTTCCAAACCTTGCTTTTAAAATAAAAGCCCACAACGAATTATCAAACATTGCCTTTCTAAAAATGAAGGCAAAACGATTTACCCATTGAGGTTCTTTTTCAGACATTTCTCAAAATAAAGCGAAAACGATTTTTCCATTGTATTGTGTTTGTTTTCTATTGGTTAATTTGCAACCTGATGTAAGTTCCGACTGCATATTCAAAAATTCTATCTGTGTTGTTTCAATAACGGAAAGTAATTTGGAGTTGTGATATGGTGTAGTGCCGCAGCATTGGTGGTTGAAGTTTTGGTGGCTATTCCATTTTGTCAAACCTTAAATAAATATATATATTCTAACTATACACTAGCCTGGTTCCTAGCCCATTGGTGATACAGAGGCTTTCTGTTGGGGGGTGTGGTAGATGGGTTGGAGGCCTCACTAAAGCTGAATCTGTATAAGCGCTTTGGGTGCCCGCCACCTTGCTTTGGGGGGTGGAGACTCCCTGAGTTGAGAGTGACCACCTGATAAATTGTGACATGTTAAAGAAGGGTCAGTGACCCCGTGTGCCAAAGGAGAGAATAATATATATGTGAACAATATTAAAAGTGGAGGACAAGCCCAAAACTTGAAAAGAAAAGAGGAATTGATACAAATATGAACAATGTTGAAAGAGGGTCCAAGACCCAACCCTGACATACTTGTGAACGATGTGGAAAAGGGATTGGGAGACAAAGTAAATATGAACTTTATCAAAAAGGGGTAAGTGACCCAACTTTGGAAAGCTATTGTGACATGGATGAAAGAAAGACTTAACTGAGAAAGAGAATTTTCTGGCATAATAGTGCACCAGGCAAACAGGGAGACTAAGACTTACACCCAAGTGGGGAAGATAAGAAGTAAAGTGATATACTGACAGAGAGTAGACCAGGAGTGAGAAGTGCATTAATATCCTGGAGGAAGAGTAAACCAAGAGTGAGAAGAGAACTAAAGTGATATCCTGGCAATGGAGTTAACCAGGACTGTGGAGGTAAATAACCTGAAGTTATGGATACAAAAGGGAAGACGCATACCTCTATTAAGGACCGGAGAGAAAGTCACAAATACTCTGGCAGGACAGTACAACAGGGGTAGAAAGTGGACAGTGTAAGGATATCATGGTGGCAACAGTAAAGACAGACACAAGTGATCACAGTATAATGGGTGAGAAAAATGCCTAATCTAAAACTATATCTAAAATGGGAGCAAGCTAGGACCATCAAATAATAATAAGGCAGTCCTAGTGACATCTTGTAAAATTAAATAGGCCTATACTAAAAAACCTATGGCCAATCCTTACCGCTAAGTTACAAAATAGTGTGGGATGATGTTCATCAGAAAAGAAAGAAAAGTTCTCAAAAGGATAAGTCAGGATGATATGGCTGGAGCTCCCTTCCCCACATTTTTATCACGGAACAAGGTGAGACTCTTAAGCACAGCACACTCCTGGGCCTCGACAGCACACATTTATAATTTATTTCCAAAATATCAGGGACTTCTGTGGCCAAGTCACTTTCACACAAAGTCTCTTGCCTCAGAGGACCTCAACAACAACAAACAAAAAATGCTCCTTTCAATAAATCTTCATGGGGCGACTACTCTTTGCCTTATGATCCCCCTCCGCCGGGCTCCCATCCCTATTACAACATGCAGCCACTCACTACGGCCATTTATTCATGATGTAACATTCAAGAGTCTCAATGTCTTTTTAGACAACCATGCACTGCAGACAAGCCTCAGCCGGGTTCAATCTTGTCGACACTATGTTCATGGGAGTATTCCTATTCACCTTGATTCACAGGGATCCCTCAGCCGGGTTCATGTTTGCTAACCACATGGTTCACCTTGCTTTATCAATATGCGGGATACACTCTCCCTTGCTCTGCTTCTTGGCTTATCAACGTGTCAGAGACTTTGGATTGTACAAGTGGTTTGACTCTCCTAGGACCTCCTGGTACTTGTAGTTTCAACAAAGGGGACTGGCTAGAGTCCATCGAATGAGTGCCCACATGGCGCCTGACCACTCTGTAGCTGGTCCTTTACTGGACTTTCTTTCAAGCACTCCCATACAAGTCCTTTGTTAAATAATTCATACAATGTTGCCGTCCGCATCCTTGGGCTCAACACAGTCCAGTTTGCTATCAGCTCTCCCTGACTCACCGGCTGTGCTGAACTCATTGGCTTGTCTTGCCTCTAGAGCCAAGGACGGTACCATGGTAGCAAGTGTGCCGTCCCACCTGGGTTATCAATGCGGGAGGCACCCGTGCACCATTGACATCTGTTACACCACACGCCAGCTGTAAATCCCAGTGTTATGATTCTGTTGACAGAGGCTTTGTGGGTCTCTGTTGAAAAGGGCAAGGGCACTTTCCTCCTTGTCATCCTCTCAGGTCTCACTGCCTTTCTTCACCATTTGAACTGCAGGCTCAGTATTACTGATTCCTCATTTGTTTTACCTTGCTCGAAGTGTGCTTTCGTGCTTCGCCTTTTATCCCTGTGGGGAAGGGAAAGGGCTGTCAGGTGTGCGTTGTTATCATCAAGTGCCTGACTCTGCCTGACCCTGGTGTCAGGACATGTCAGGTAAACGGCTCCAGTCTTAGTCCATTGTCTGTCACAGTATAGGAACGTGTTTGCATCGGAAAAGGGGGGGGTAAAGCTTCTACATATCCTGCGTGGTAGGATGGGGAATAGGTGAGAATGGAAAGGGGGTACCGCATCTCAGCCTTCCGTGTCCCACTTCAACTCCCCGAAGACCCCCCATTAGGTGATCCTCCCCCACTGGTGCAGCCCCAGGAACTGCATCCAATAGCGATGGCCATGTCCTGGCTAGCTGGATGATAGATCTCCAGGGAGTAGCAGGTGAGACACCTCTAGGATTCTCACATACCCTTCCTCTATGGGATATAGCCGCATCTGCCTCACAGGGGGACCGCCAAAGGACATCTACATTCCCCTGGTCTTTAGCCTTCTGGTATTCCACTGTGAAGCAGTAGGGCTGCAGGTCTAGGAACCATTGCATGACACGTAGGTTGGCTAATCCAAACTAGGGCAGAATGGTCAGTGACTAATGTGAACTTTCTTCCCAGAAGGTAGTATCTAAGGTGGGTAATGGCCCACCTGATGGCCAGGGCCTCTAATTCCAGCACAGCGTAATTTAGTTTCATGTGGGAAAAGTTTGCGACTTGTAAATAGGATGGGTTGTTCTAATCTGTCGCAAACTTGACATAGCACTGTTCCTAGTTCTGTAAGGGAGGGGTCAGTTTGCAATGTGAAATCATTAGAGAAATATACTACCTCTAGGATCGGGTTCTGGCACAGGGTTTGCTTTAAGGTGTTAAAACATATAGCATCCCCGTCAGACCAATGAAGTTTCTGGTGTTCGGCCTTCTTGAGTTTATCTGTAAGTCTAGCTGTTTTGTCCTAAAAGTTTGGGATAAACCAATGGTAATATCCTATTAACCCTAGAAAGGCTCTCAGATCCCTTTTAGTTTTGGGGGTAGCAGTATCTAGGACGGCTTTCATTTTCGCATGTTGGGGTTGTACATTCCTTTCCCTACAAAGAGGCTGAGATATTTCACAGCTGATCGGGCCAGTCTGCATTTGGATGCATTAGCAGTTAGGCCGGCCTCTCTGAGGACTCTCATAATAGTATGAAGCTGGAAAAGGTGGTCTTTCCAGGTTTTACTATAAATGACGATATCATCAATATAAGCTCTGCAGATATTCTAATAGGGGCATAAAATCTTATCCATTAGACGTTGGAAAGTGGCTTGTGCGCCGGTTAAGCCGAAAGGGAGGACGTTGAATTGAAACAGTCCTAGAGGTGTTGAAAACACTGTCCTTTCCTTATCGGGTCCATATACTGGGACCTGAAAGTACCCTTTTGTGAAGTCTAGGGTGGATAGAAAGGTGGATGCTCCGAGTTTAGCAATTAATCAATTAGGCCATCGATGCGAGGCATGGGATAGGCATAGAAGTCAGAAATTGCAATAACTTGATGGATATCTATGCAAAACCTCCACGAACAGTCAGGTTTAGCGACTAATACCCTGGTGTCAGGACATGCCAGGTTAATGGCTCCAGTGTTAGTCCATTGTCTGTCACAGTATAGGAAAGTGTTTGTGTCGGAAAAGGGGGGTAGAGCTTCTACATATCCTATGGGGTAGGATGGGGAACAGTTGTGAATGGGAAGGGGGTACCGCATCTCAACCTTCTGTGTCCCACTTCCACTCCCCAAAGACCCCCCCATCCAGGTGATCCTCCCCAACTGGTCCATCCCCAGGAACTGCATCCAATAGCGATGGCCATGTCCTGGCCACCTGGACAACAGATCTCCAGGGACTAGCAGGTGAGACACCTCTAGGGTTCTCACATACCCTTCCTCTATGGGATGTAGCCGCATCTGCCTCACATGGAACGACAGATAGGGGAGGAACATGGACTTGAAGAAGGTTTGATAATATTTGCTTGCAACATTTTGTTTACTTCCTCAACCACTATCAGTTTACAGACCTATATGGTTTTAAATGGACCACCTTTCCCTTGGGTGTTCTAATATAGTGGTAGGTGCCTTTGATTCTTCCTGGTTTTTCTGAAAATATATCGGGAATGATGTAATTACATCTTTTAGATCTTCTTGTTGTTGCATAGATAGTTCTGGAGGAATTAGGTCAAAGTTATATATATCTTCTGGAACCAAACAAGGTAGTACTTTGGCATTGGTGGCAGATGGGTTCTCTTTTCGCTCTTTTAAGAGACTGACGTGATATAAAATTGACTTTTTGTTTTCTGTCCAGTTGGACTACTTTATAAGTGCAGGTTTCCATTCGTTCTAATATTTCATAGGACCCATGGCACTGAGAAACAAGCTTGTTTTCTGAGGTGAGTAATAGGACCAATACTTTCTGTCCTATGGAAAACGATCTTAAGCTTACTTTCTGGTCGTAATGGGATTTTTGTTGGCTCTGGGCTTTTTGATATGTGTGCACACTAGATCTCGAACAAGTCTCATATGTTCTTGAATTCGGGTAGCTGTTTGTGAGATGGTAATGGGTGCTTCCTCTCATTCTTCCCAGGTTTCTGGGAGCATGTCCAGGACATCTCTGGGCTCTCTGCGATTAAGTAGTTCAAAGGGGGAAAATCCTGCAGAGTCCTGTGGGGTTTTCCTCACTGCAAATAGTGCCCACGGGATCATTAGGTCCCAGTCTTTCCCATTCTTGTCTACCAATTTTCTTTGAATTTGTTTCAGGGTTTTGTTGAATCTTTCTACCAAGCCATCGGTTTGGGGATGGTACACAGAACTTCATAAGGTGGTAATATGAAGTAGCTCTTTGACTTCTGCCACAAGCTTGCCCATAAAATGTGAACCTTTATCGAATAGTATTTGCTTGGAAAAGCGACCCTAGAGAAATACGGTAGAAGATGTTTAAGGATTTGCTGTGTGTTATTGTTTCGCATTGGGAGGTTTCAGGATATCTACTTGCATAATCAACTATAACGAGGACATATTTATTGCCTAGTCTGAAAGTTTCTAGAGGTCCAATAATGTCCATTCCATTTCTTGAAAAAGGGACTCCTGTGATGGGTAAAGGATGCAGAGGAGCAGGTAGTGGGATGTGTGTGCTGTTCTTTTTTACATATTTCACACGTCTGGATAAAGGTCTTTATAACAGCGTGGATACCTGGCCAATAACAACCTCCTGCTAATATGTGCCTGGGTTTTGGATTGTCGTAAGTGGCCTCCGGTAAAATGGGAATGCACAATCTCCAATACCACCTTTTGGTGGGTCTTGGGGATTACCAACTGTGTCTTTACTAATCCCCCTGTAGATGTCTCTCTACTGTACAACAATCCCTACTTTACAAAGAAAAAGGTGCTCCCTTTCTCTATACCTTCTGCTTCCGGAATAGCTTGTAAAAAAGATTCAATGGATCATTTTGCTGGGCAAAGGCTAGGTCAGGATAGATGGTAGGTTCTTCTCCTTGCTTTTCTTCAATTTTAGGGGGCTTATAAGCTTCCCCAAAGCCCAATGGACCTCTTTCTGTTTCATCTGGTTCACTTTCTTTAAACTGAGGGAACAGTACCCTTTCCAAATTTCCTTGAGCAATTTGATCCCTGCGATGTACTTCAAATGGGCTTTCACCATGATTCTGTAAGAGAACGTTTACGTCTCTCCTGAAGTCGTAATCGATGATGCCTGCTAAAACGTCTCTACCGAACCTCCACGCTGGGCCAGATTTTGGGGAGGGGGCATCAAAACCAGATCGGTAGGAATCATTCCTCTTTTCCCAGGGGGGATGACAGCTACTCTACTGCTACAGATATCGAAACCTATTGATTCTTTCCTGCCAACAGATGGGTTAGAAGCTCAATGACTATGTTTATGAAATTGTAGGGTTCCCAAATTTGTTTCAATTGAGTCAGATCCCACTCTGACACCATATGTAAGTAACTCATAGTGGCAACAGTAAAGACAGACACAAGTGATCCCAGCACAAGGTTGTTTATTAAACTGTATAATGGATGAGATAAACGCCTAATCTAAATCTAAATCTAAGATGGGAGCAAGCTACGACCATCAAATAATAATAAGGCAGTCCTAGTGGTGTCTTGTCAAATAAAAAAGGCCTATACTAAAAAACCTATTGCCAACCCTTACCGCTAAGTTACAAAATAGTGTGGGATAATGTTCATCAGAAAAGAAAGAGGTTTTCTCAAAATGATAAGTCAGGATGATATGGCTGGGGTCTCCCTTCCCCACGCTTTTAGCACAGAACAAGGCAGGACTCTTAAGCACATCACACTCCTGGACCTCGGCAGCACAAAGTTATAGTTTGTTTCTAAAATATCAGGGCCTCTGTGGCTACGTCTCTTTCACACAAAGTCTCTTTCATTAGAGGACCTGATGTGTTACAATCAACAACAAAAAGAACAAAAAGCCCCTTTCAATAAATATTTATGGGGCGACTACTCTCCGCCTTAGGATCCCCCTCTGCCGGGCTCCGATCCCTCGTACAGCATGGACCTCTCTCCATCGGGTCCACTACGGCCTTTGATTCATGATGTAATATTCAAGATTCTGTCATGATGCCTACCTCCAAGGAGCCGGGTCCGACCCAGCAACCCCAGAGGCAGGCATTATTCCCCCCAGGGAAGTGCCAGCGGGCCCAAGCTAGGGCCCTCTGGACACAGTCCTGGCGCCTTAGGCGCCAGGCTCATGTTGGACCCCTGTCCTGGCGCCTTAGACGCCAGGCTCATAAAGCTAGACATGTGTTCAAGTGTTTTAAGGTGCACTTACCTGATGCAGACCATGCTGCTACATCCAGGCCCTCTTGAGGCCTGAATGGAACTACTTTACCTGTGGAACTACTTTCCCCTGGGTGTGGTCGGGGAAGGGTACATACCTGATCGGTGGAAGGATACATGCCTGGAACTTCTTCCAAAGCTATTTAAACCACGCCCGATCAGCAACTCACGCTTCGCGTTGTTCTGCTCCTCGCAGCTGGACGCTCACCGTGTCAGCTCCTGCATCTGGACTTCAGCCACGCCTGTCAGCATCCTGGGTCACCTGCTAAGAGAGAATTGGAGAGAAAGAAGACCTTACCTGCTAAATCTGCATCACGGAGACATCACACCGACGATCCTGAAAGGGAAGACATCATTTTTAAAAGCATTTCGCTTCGATCGCTGCAGCGCTGCATTTCACTCACCTTTCCTGGGCACCTCCATCTTCAGCAGCGATCATCCGGATCCGCAGCCACTTCCCAGAGCCTAGAGAGAAAAAGACAAGAACATAAGGTGAGAGAAGGAAGGGAATAGGAAAAGCTCAGTTTCCTTCTAAGACTTACCTCTTGGGTCATTCCCATTTCATTTCGGGTCCCGCCGCTTCCTGGCATTCCGGACCCCGACCCCTATGGGGAAAAAAGACAAAGACATTGAATGAGCGAATGCAAAGACATTACCCGAACGCTCATCCAGAACTTACCTGTCATTTACTGGAACTGCACGTTTCACTTCGGTTCGGTGCCACATCTCCGGCATTCCGAACCCCGGACCCTAAGGGGAAAAAGACATAAGCGTTAGCGCTTGCTGCAATAAGACAATGAACATTATTATTAAGCTTGAACTTTTGAACTTGCTACAGAACTCTTACAGCGCCTTACCTGATTAGTCAAGCTTATTTGAACTCCCATCAAACCTCAATCCAGTGAAGTAACTGGGTTTCAATGCGCCCCTGCATCAGAGGCAGGATGGAGAACTCATCCTTCCAGACCCTAAGGGGAATATTCCTGCGAGCCAGAGAAGCCAGAGTAGAGGGGCCCTACCTGTCCATCCTCAGAGTCCTGCGCTTCACCATTGAAGAAGCATCAGCACTCGAAGCCAGACCTGCGCCTCCGTGGGAATCAGGTGAGCGTGACAGATTCTCAATGTCTTTTTAGACAACCATGCACTGCGGACAAGCCTCAGCCAGGTTCAATTTTGTCGACACAATGTTCATCAGTGTATTCCTATTCACCTTGATTCGCAGGCATCCCTCAGCTGGGTTCACATTTGCCAAACTCACAGTTTACCTTGCTTTATCAATATGCGGGATTCACTCTCCCTTGCTCTCCATCTTGTCAACATGTGAGAGACTTTGGATTACACAAGGGGTTTGACGCCTCATGCCAGCCTCTCCTAGGGCATCCTGGTACTTGTAATTTCAACATAGGAGACTGGCCAGAGTCCTTCGAATGAGCGCCATGTGGCGCCTGACCACTCTGCATCTGGTCCTTCACTAGACTTTCTCTCCAGCATTCCCATACAAGTCCTTTGTTCAAACGTTCATACAATGTTGCTGTCCCCAACCTTGGGCTCAACACAGTCCGGTTTGCTATCAGCGCTCCCCGACTCACTGACTGTGCTGAACTCATTGGTTTGTCTTGCCTCTGGAGTCAAGGATGGTACCATGGTAGCAAGCGTGCCTCCCCGCATGGGTTATCAATCCGTTGACATCTGCTACACCACACACCAGCTGTAAATCCCAGTTTTATGATGCTTTTCAAGGAGGCTTCGAAGGTCTGGGTTGAAAAGGGCAAGGGCCCTTCCCTCCTTGTCTTCCTCTCAGGTCTCACGGCCTTTCTTCTCCGTTTGAACTTCCGGCTTGGAATTACTGCTTCCTTGTGCATTTGGCCTTTCTCGAAGTATGCTTCCCTGTGGGGAAGGGAAAGGGCCATCAGGTGTGCATAGTTATTATCAATTGCCTGATTCTGCCTGAGCCTGGTGTCGGTACATGTCAGATAAACGCTCGACTATTAGTCCGATGTCTGTCATGGTATAGGAAAGTGTTCATGTCGGAAAGGGGGGGTGCTTCTACATATCCTATGGGGTAGGATGGGGAACAGGTGTTAATGGGAAGGGAGTACCGCATCACAACCTTCGGTGTCCCACTTCCACTCCCTGAAGAACCCCCCATCCAGGTCATCCTCCCCCACTGGTCCACCACCAGGAACTGGATCCAATAGCAATGGCTGTGTCCTGGTCACCTGAACAACAGATCTCTGGGGACTAGCGGGTGAGACACCTCCAGGTTTCTCACAGCAGAGTGTGAGAAATTGAACATTGTAAAGAAGTGCATGCTTGAAGCAAATTCATAGGAAAACTCATGCCTTTGCAGTACACATGCACTATAAGAAAGAGACATTTTGAACTGCCAGATGGATTCTATGGGAAGGGAGGCCCTTTCCTGGTGGAACCTTTTTATTCTTTTCTGTTCTGCACCGTACGCCTTTATGTTGAGTACTCCCTTGTGTACATTATATTGAGTATTACAGTGTAATGGTCAGTTTAGAATTTTTGGACACAGGACAGAGGACGCTCTTTAGTTTAACATTCTGATACAGACGTTCCTTAGTTTTGTTGAGGCACGGACACCCCTCTTAGGATAAGGAATAGATAGGATTTCCCCCAGCCCTTCTTATTATTTTCTGGAAATAAAAGTCTATAACCATCACTTAACATGCCACTGTGTCCCAGTCTTACTCTTGATCCCTTACACTACACAACCTTCAGGCATCTTTGACTAGGCGTATACAAAACCATACAATACTGCCCTCATGCATCCGGCATCAAAATCCAGGGCACACGACAGCCCAGACTACAAAGGCAAGCAACACAACCCCAACCACTTTGACTTTGAATGTGAACTCGAAGCAGACTGATGCAAAGCCACCAAGAATGCCATGGAATATCATTGTGATCCTGATGCAAAGACAACCCCCCCCATTTCCAAGAAGCCATCGGTTTGGGTATGTTAGGAACATGTTAATAAAAATGATGCACCCACAATGAGGTATGAGCAAAAGAAGCAAGACCACAGGATTTATCACAAGCAGGACAACCCTTTCAGTCAACAAGAAACTGCTACTTCATGTGAGATATCTGAACATAAGAGATATTAAAAATCTGAAATTCGTCTTTACTCTAAACTGACACAGCAGGCAGAGGAGCAAGAACATGAGTTAAAGGATCCAGGCCAGCTGGTTTTACCTGAGACCTGTGAAAACCCTGATGACTTGCAAGAGTTGGGCAAGTGAAGGAGATGAGCAACAGGATCAGCAATCTGATCCTCCAAAAGAGAACAATAAAAGCAAGGAGAGATAGCCAGCACATAAGGAGCGTGATAAAAAAGCATTTGCACCTTACCTTTTTGCCAACAGAGTAATTAGGAGCAGGTCTACCAGAGGAATAAGTAAAGGTCTACATCGCCAAATTCGATTCTATACCATCATTTAAGATTCCCAACAACCATGTTCTTCGCAACTCACCTAAAAGGTTTTCAGATGCAGACACCAGTTGCTGAGACAGAAGGACATCTGGTAAAACCTGAGGATGCATCCCATAAAGAATAAAGAAAGGCAAAACCTCAGTAGCAGAATGCACAAAATTACAAAATATAAATTTGCAGTGTTCAACAAAGCCCTTTAAATATTCTAGGTGGCATTCCCAAACCAGCACCAGTTGTTTTCTCACAAGCCTTTTAATGTTCACTTTGGAAAAAGGACCCACTGTCTCCTTTTTTGTCATACTATGTTCCGAAAAGATCACTTGATAACCCAACTGGTGGCAATTCCATGCTATGGCATTGATGCTACCTCCAATGGCCTTAACAAGCTCAACAGTCACTGATTTGAGGACATTCTCTGAGAACAAAATGGATAGAAAAGAGCACGTCTGTGGGCATCCTACGACAATGTGGACCACCAGAAGAAGGCCTCCCCAATTCAAGGCTAGCCTTACACCCAGCTGTGGCCATGTATAACGCTATATCCCCCACACCAGTATGAAGCATTAAAGTGGTCACAAATATGACATGCCCATCTCAACAACACCCCCCATCTTACAAATTTTAATTGCAGAGGACAAATAGCTTCCCCATCAAATTACAAAGCTTCCTTAAACTTGTCCGTATAGGAATGAGCCAAGCCTCCAATTTGTTCCGGAGCTAGCACGGGCTGCAGGCAGACTATTTCCATGACTGAACGCATATCGACAAAGCCACCACCTTATAATAGTAATAATAATTTTATTATAATAATCACAACAATTTTGCATTTATATAGCGCTACAAACCCTCAGGTATGTGAGCGCTGCATATTATTACCCTCATTTATCGACCTTAGAAGGATGAATGGTTGAGTTTGGTCCTGCCAGGATTCGAGTTTTCGTCAGCAGGATCTGCACAGATGTCAAAGCGAGCGCTCTACTCGCTGTGCTATCGGACCTTGCCATGAAAAAAAGAGTCTTTGTTGATATCCAGTGTAACGTGCTCCCACGGCACTTGGGTGTGCCAGTAATGCTAGTGCTCACAGTGGCAAGAGGATGGGGGTGATACTGCTGCCTTTCTCAACTAGCATGTTGGGAGAGAGTTTAGATTGTATGACAGTGTGGAGGGGATTCAGTTTATTGTGTATAAGACCAACATCTTCCAGTAGAGGTGATTTTGAATTCTCTCAGCCTGCCTATTGTCCCTGCTCTGCAGCACATTGACTCAGTCATACTATCTCTCGGCTGATCTTTCTTCAGTCCAGGGTATGAATCTCACAGAAGAGGACCTTATAGAGTGACAGGTGTGCTCCCTTTCCAACTGAACATCTTTTAAGCCCTACAAAGTCTGTTGAAAAAATCTGGTAGCAGGGTCTGAGGTGGCAAAGTTGTTGCGTGCAAGCCAGACAGGCTCCCATTTATGACATTGATGCAGCATGAACCTTTAACAAAAGCTTCCACTCAGGCACTGTGCTCCCAAATACTCTATGGGTGTTACGCTCACCTAGTTCCCACAGGGGCGTCGATGGGACCCGGACAGCTGCGGTCTCCACCAACGTGATGCGTAGTGAAGAGATGACAGTCTGGACTGGCCCGCCTAATCTTGTCTGCTGGGCTGGTAGAAGTATTCTCCTGCAAGTGGAGAAAGGGATTTAGCCACCCGTGGACTTTAGTGATGGCCCCCCAACAGTTCTCGTTCTCCCCACTAATCACCTCCGATATTCCCTTTTGGTAACCTCACCTTATGTTTTTAAATGATGAGCTCTCCATCCTGCATGGCATATAGGGGCGCGTAGATACCAGTTACTTCACTGGGTTGAAGGCACTGGAGGAGTTCCGGAGGAATATTGACTCCAGCGTCTATAAAGTTCAAAGAGTTCAATATGTCTGATGTTCACTCTTGTTCCATTCCCTTGTTAGGTTGCAGCTGGGTCCAAAATAATTTTGCCTGGAGGCAGCTGATGGCGTTCAGGTAAGAGTCTGTATTACCAAACACTGTCCGGTAAAAGTTGCATGAGTTTAACTTGCTGTTTTCTCTCCCTTTATGGGTGCGGCATAGGAAGATGCGGCGAATTAAAGAATAATACCTCTGGTGGTAAAGCAGGTAAGCCTATGGTTGCAAAGAGATTGTCCTTGTTGGTTTTCTCGGCTCACCTTGTTATTCCTTTTGTTTTCCCCCCAGGTGCTGGGTTTCGACGAAGAAAATGATGGAGGCAGAGCCGAGTTGAAAGATGCGGTGGACTGGTGAGTATAACGCGGCGCTGCTGCTGGCGAAGCGACGCGTGCTGAAATGATGTCCTTTCCAGGCTCGCAGATGTACTGTGTCCGGAATCAGGTAAGGAATCAAATAACGTCTGTGATCTAACCTCTTCTCCTTTTTTTGCCTTTTGTCTAGGAGCTCCGGATTCGAGGCGGGTGTGGCAGAAGACTGGATGCTGACTTGCAGACACGGTGAGCGTCACGCTGCTCGATGCAGAATAACGCAAAGCATGGGCTGCTGTTCGGGCGTGGTTTAAATAGCCTGCAAAGTAGTCCCAGGTAAGATGTTCTCCAGAACCACACCCGAGTGAAAAATAGTCCCCGTAATAAAATAGTCCCATCCATGCCTCACGTTGGCTTGGTCTCATTTGCAGCATGGTCTGCATAAGGTAAGTAAAGTCTATGAGCCTGGCGCCTATGGCGCCAGGACTGATTTCTATGATGAGCCTGGCGCCTAAGTCGCCAGGACTGAATCCAAACAGCCCCCAGCCGGGGCTGTTGGGGTTTTAATGAGTATCTGGATGCCTGCTCCCAGGGCTGATGGACTCGATCCGGATGCCCGGGTTGTAGGCATCATGACAGCACTCACCCCAAGGCCCCTCCTAAAGTTGTTCTTCCACTTGGCCCTGGCTTGTCTGGGAAGTCCAGATGGAATTTTTTCACCAATCGAGGAGCATGAACGTGGTCATTAGGTTCCCATGACCTTTCTTGTGGTCTGTAACGCTTCCAGTCGATTAAATAAAAAAGTCTTGATTTAACCATTTTAGAGTCCAGGATGTTTTTTACCTCGAATTCAGGTTCTCCATCTATTAGGATGGGGTCAGGTGGTTTGGTTAATCTTGTCCCGGGTTAAACTGGTTTTAGAAGTGAAACATGAAAGACAGGATGAATCCGCATATTAGAGGGTAATTCTAATTTGACGGCCATCGGGTTGATAATGGCCTTATTGGTGTAAGGTCCCAAATATCTAGGATTAAAAGTCTGAGTTTCTTTCAGAGGAATATGTCTTGTAGCCAGCCAAACCTGGTCTCTGATTCGATATGGTGGGGTCTCACTTCTATGTTGATCAGCATTTTTCTTGTATTTCTCTTTTGCTTGTTTCAAATGTTTTGTTGCCTCTTTAAAGGCTTTTGTAATAGTAGAATGCAGATGAGTTACTGCCGGCATTTCTAAATGCTGGGGCGAATCGAGTTCTGAGGTTCGAGGATGATGTCCATATATGGTATAAAAGGGGCTTTGTCCGGTTCCTGAATGTACAGAGTTATTGTATGCGTATTCAGAAATCCATAAAATGTCCTTCCAATTACCTTCGGTTTGGTGGAGCATACAACGTAGGTATTGTTCAAGAGTCTGGTTGGTTCTCTCCGTCTGACCATCGGTTTGGGGATGGTGACTGGTTGATAACCTTACGTCGATTTGTGCCAATTGACAACACTTCTGCCAAAATTGTGAAATGAACTGACTACCTCGGTCAGAGATCAATACGGAAGGAAATCCATTTATTTGAACAATATTTTCGAGAAATTCCTTGGCCAAGATTGAAGCAGAAGGTAATCCTTTTAAAGGAATAAAGTGGGCCATCTTGGAAAAAAGATCCACAATAACTACAATGGTGTTGAATCCATTACATTGCGGTAGATCTGTAATAAAGTCTAAAGACAAAGTGTGCCATGGTGTGGGTGGAATATCTAAAGGTTGTAAAAGACCAGCTGGTTTCTTTTTTGGCTTTTGTTCTGGGCGCAGATGCCACAAGACAGTACAAATGACTTTACATCTTTTCGCCAGGTGGGCCACCAGAATTGTCTTTTAATTTTAGCTTCAGTTTTTGCAAAACCTGGGTGCCCTTCCATCAGAGCTTCATGGTAATTGGAGATGACTTGTTCTTGTAGTTCCTTGTGTGGTAGAAATAGATGCCCTGGATAGTAAGGTAGGTCATTGACAACTGAATAATCTTGGCCCTTTTTAACCCAGTCCTGCACAGCTGCTGAATTGAAAAGTTGTTGGATCTTTAAATGAATATCTTCTAAGGTCTGCAGAGTAGTTATCACAAGAATTCTTTGTTCAGGAATTATAGGCACCGGTTCCGGGTTCGAATATGCTTCTCCCATCCCGATTCGGGGTAAAGCGTCTGCCTTACCATTCTTACAACCTGGTCAGTAAGTGATCACGAAATTGAATTCGGCAAGGAATAAGGCCCATCGAAGTTGACGTGATGATTGGGCCTTGGCTGTTTTTAAATACTGCAGGTTCTTGTGATCGGTGATTACAGTAATGGTATGCCTGGCACCGAGAAGATAATGCCGCCAAGCCTTGAAGGTGGATTTGATGGCTAACAACTCTTTATCGTTAACCGCATAGTTTAATTCGGGGGCCGAGACTTTTCTGGACCAAAATGCTACTGGATGAAGTTGACCGGTTTCTGGATCCTTCTGGGACAGGGCAGCCCGCATTGCTAAACTGGATGCATCGGTTTCAACTATGTATGGGAGCTCGGGGCGTGGATGCTTTAAGACAGGTGCCGACGTGAATTTCAATTTCAGTTCTTGGAAGGCTTTTTCAGCCTCTTCGGTCCACAAGAAGCGTTTGTTTTTTCGCAAAAGTGCTGTGATGGGATGTACAACATATGAGAAGTCAGGAATAAATCTGCGGTAGAAATTAGCAAATCCAAGCATGCTTTGCATCCCTTTAACTGAACTGGGTGATGGCCACTTGAGAATTGCGTCCACCTTTCGAGAGTCCATTCGGACTCCTTTTGGAGTCAGGATAAATCCAAGGAATTCAAATTCTGTAGCATGAAAAACCCATTTTTCCAATTTTGCATATAACTTGTACTGGCGTAGTTTCTCAAGGACTACACGAACGTGCTTAACATGGTCTGATTCTGAGGAGGAGTACACTAGAATATCATCTATGTATACAACAACACAGACGTCAATGAGTTCACGAAGGACATTGTTCATAAAATACTGGAAGGGTGCTGGTGCATTGTACAACCCGAAGGGCATCACCTGATATTCGAATAATCCGTACTTGGTGCGAAAAGCGGTCTTCCATTCGTCGCCCTTCTTTACACGTACCAGATGATATGCCCCTCGGAGATCTAATTTAGTGTAGATGCAAGCATCCTTTACTTGGTCTAGTAGTTCAGGGATCAGAGGCAATGGATATCGGTTCTTCACCGTGATCTGGTTTAATGAGCGATAGTCTATGCACGTTCTGAGGTCACCTTCCTTTTTGGGAACAAAGAATAAAGCTGAAGATGCAGAGGACTTAGATGGACGAATGAAGCCATTAGCAAGGTATTGGTCCGAGTATTGTCGTAGGTGACTGTTTTCGGGTTCCGTAAGGGCGTAGATTCTACTGCATGGAGGTTGTGCACCGGGTATGAGGTCGATTTGACAATCGTATGATCTATGAGGTGGTAAGGTGTTTGCCTGTTCTTTTTGGAAAACATCCTGGAATTCTTGATATTCCTGAGGTAACTGCATGACTGGATTAGCGACTGTGGCCAGGCTTTTGTTCAAGGTTTTTTCCGGGTAACAGGTGTGTGCACACTCCAGGAAGGTTACTCTCTTCTCTCGCCAATCAATACAAGGATTATGTGTTTCCAACCAAGGTATCCCCAGTATTATTTGGAACTGCGGGGCTTTCATTAAGTCAAACACAATAGTCTCTCGATGCCCATCTTGACCCAACAGTGTCATCTCTGTGGTGGAATGAGTTACAGGCCCAGAGGCAATTTCAGTTCCATCGACTGTGGTGATAACATCCGAAGTGGTCTTTTTGCAGAGAGGTAGATTCATCCTAGAAGCCAATTCGTGGTCCACATAGTTTCCTACGGCCCCGCTATCAATGTATGCCCTAACTGCGTGAATATGTGATGGCTGCCTTGGATCAATAAGGACCATTGGTATGATTAGGTGCGAGGTCTGAGTGTCCTTCTTTAAGCTCGGTAAGTGGACCTTTATGCTTGTCGGGCGTGGCCGTTTCCCGAATCAGGCTCTGTTTGATTTCTATCAGCAACTCCGACTACTTTCTTGGATGGTTTTGTAGGGCAATCCCGTAGAAAATGTCCTAAGGCCGCACAGTACAGACACAACTGCATCTGTCGTCTCCTTTCACTTTCTTTTTGAGTTAAGGGTCCATTAACCCCCCCCCGATCTGCATTGGTTCTGATGCATCTGTTCCTTTGGGAGTAACATTAGGTTTAACCAATACCCGATTCTCGAATTTAGCTCAATCAGCTTTTCTATTCTGAAGTCGGTGGTCTAGCTGGACCACTAAGTCTATATATTCTGCGCAATCCTGAGGTGGGTTCACAACTTGGGCCAAAACATCTTTGAGTTCACCCTGAAGTCCACGATGAAATAATGTAATTCGCTTTACCTCTGGCCATCCGGTTTCCACCACCAACCTATTGAAGGTTGCGATATAAGTTAGTAGGTCCTGGTTTCCTTATCATACGGATAGAAGTTTGTTATCCAGGGCCTGTCCCTGTGAATGTCTGGCGAATAATCTTTCCATGCTCAATTAAAAACCCTAAAAATCCCGAAGAAGTGGGTCATCCTGGTTGATTAATGGAATTGACCAATCGGCTGCGCTGCCACTAAGGTATGACAGTACAAAGGCTACTTTGGCTTGGTCATTTGGAAAAGCTCCTGGTCTGCATAAAAAGTGCAAGCGGCATTGGTTCATGAACACGGCGAACCTTTTCGGGTCCCCAGCAAAGCGTTCGGGTGGAGCTAAAGGAATGATCCCTGGTAGAACCACTTGCACAGGGCTGCTCGATGAAACGGGGGTTGAATTCCCCCCAAGTCCAGGTAGTGGTGTTTGCCCGGCTTGGTTTTGCAGCAGTTGTCTGGCAAGATCATCAGTGCGCTCCTTTGACACAATCAGTTCTCTCCTGAGGGCATTAGTTTCTTGGCGCGCGGAGTGCACTCTGCCCTAAGTTCTCCTAACAATTGGGCTAGTTGGTCGGTTTCTGAGGTCTCCATTACGCCCGGGTGGGGATTTGTAGATAGGCTTTGAGTTCTGTTACGCTCACCTGGTTCCCACAGGGGCGTCGATCGGACCCGGACAGCTGCGGTCTCCACCAACGTGTTGCGTAGTGAAGAGATGACAGTCTGGACTGGCCCGCCTAATCTTGTCTGCTGGACTCGTAGAAGTATTCTCCTGCAAGTGGAGAAAGGGATTTAGCCACCCGTGGACTTTAGTTATGGCCCCCCAACAGTTCTCGTTCTCCCCACTAATCACCTCCGATATTCCCTTTTGGTAACCTCACCTTATGTTTTTACATGATGAGCTCTCCATCCTGCATGGCAAGCAGGGGCGCATAGATACCAGTTACTTCACTGGGTTGAAGGTACTGGAGGAGTTCCGGAGGAATATTGACTCCAGTGTCTATAAAGTTCAAAGAGTTCAATATGTCCGATGTTCACTCTTGTTCCATTCCCTCGTTAGGTTGCAGCTGGGTCCAAAAGAATTTTGCCTGGAGGCAGCTGATGGCGTTCAGGTAAGAGTCTGTATTACCAAAACTGTCCGGTAAAAGTTGCATGAGTTTAACTTGCTGTTTTCTCTCCCTTTATAGGTGCGGCATAGGAAGATGCGGCGAATTAAAGAATAATACCTCTGTTAGTAAAGCAGGTAAGCCTATGGTGGCAAAGAGATTGTCCTTGTTGGTTTTCTCGGCTCACCTTGTTATTCCTTTTGTTTTCCCCCCAGGTGCTGGGTTTCGACGAAGAAAATGATGGAGGCAGCGCCGAGTCGAAAGATGCGGTGGACTGGTGAGTATAACGCGGCGCTTCTACTGGTGAAGCGACGCGTGCTGAAATAATATCCTTTCCAGGCTCGCAGATGTACTGGGTCCGGAATCAGGTAAGGAATCAAATAATGTCTGTGATCTAACCTCTTCTCCTTTCTTTGCCTTTTGTCTAGGAGCTCCGGATTCGAGGCGGGTGTGGCAGAAGACTGGATGCTGACTTGCAGACACGGTGAGCATCACGCTGCTGGATGCAGAATAACGCAAAGTATGGGCTGCTGTTCGGGCGTGGTTTAAATAGCCTGCAAAGTAGTCCCAGGTAAGAAGTTCCCCAGAACCACACCCGAGTGAAAAATAGTCCCTGTAATAAAATAGTGCCATCCAGGCCTCACGTTGGCTTGGACTCATTTGTAGCATGGTCTGCATAAGGTAAGTAAAGTCTATGAGCCTGGCGCCTATGGCGCCAGGACTGATTTCTATGATGAGCCTGGCGCCTAAGGCGCCAGTACTGAATCCAAACAGCCCCCAGCCGGGGCTGTTGGGGTTTTAATGAGTATCTGGATGCCTGCTCCCAGGGTTGATGAACTCGATCCGGATGCCCGGGGGTAGGCATCATGACAGCGGGGTATCCAGGAACTCCTCAATCATGAGGTGTCACATTATATTGAGACCACCCTTAACCTGGGGAGTTCCTTCCCACCCCCAATCAAGGAGCCCTGCAATAAACACTTATGTTTTTTAGAGATAGCCTTACTGAAGACTTGTATAGAGTCACGCAAATCTCCCTGCCTGTGCCCACAGCGAGCCAAGAACTAGGCCGTGGTAACGTAAATATATTTTTATTTATTTGGAAGAAAGGTAATAGAGATGGCACTAAAACGACACACACCACCTTCTTTGTGGCTAACAAACTTCTTGTTACACAAATAAATCACACACATTGGTTGGGAAAAACACAAATCACAATACTTCATACCGATTTCACTTCAAGAAATAATCAAAGTGGTCAATGAACAAAAGCAATCTACATGTGTAATGCTGTGCAATTTCGATTTTCCTGCACACTTAAAAGGCTAGCAGTTTGGTTTATTGATTGGTACAAATGCATATAGCAATTATGATTTCACCCACACTTTTGGTTTAAAATAAACACAGGGTGATTTTGTGTTTTTTTTCCAGACCCCTCCCTCCACTTAAAGGCCTGTTTTGGGGATGCTAGACAGAAAAAATTTGGATGATAGAAGCTGGACCAGTAGGATTACCCAATTAAATTACAGTCTATAGTTGTCAGCGCACAAAGCTGTTAATTTTAAATTTTAACGAAAACCACTCTGTAATCTTGTGCCAAGGGGAAACAATTAAATTCATATTTTTAGTTTAATAGGCTAAGGATTTACACTGTTTTCCCCCTGCTGCCCACCTTCTTCGAGGGGAAAGGATTGTAGGCAAGCAGATTCCCCCACCTTTGATTTCAATTGGCCCAATTCTACTAACATTGAAAACCTCTGTGTAAAGTTCAGGAAATCCAGCTACATTTCAGGACACTCTTGGAGAACAGGGCAGGGGCCAGGTCCCTACACTCTCAAGGATGGTCCCCAGCTCTTCAAAATAGGACCCAGTCAGCTTTTAGGCCTCCCCAGCAATAGACAGTTCCACCCAGATACAATCTCAGCAATTCCTTCTGATGTTTTCCTGTGGCTGTCAGATCGTAATTTTCAGCAGCTCTCCCCATTCCTCGTAGTGCATCCACTTTATATACCAGTGATGACACCAACAAGATTTCAATACTGGGAGATGCCCTGCAAGAATTCTCACAACCAGGATTAGACAGTTAACCTTCTCTCTACCCCCAAGCCCAGCCTCTAAGGATTGCTTTAGGAGTCTGGAACAGAACTATGGCAATTTCCATTTGCAATCCCGTTTTTATTTTTATGTCAACTTTTGACAAAATCTAGTTATGTGTCAAAAGCGTTGTGATTTACTACCAAATGGCATCATATATATATATATATATATATATATATGTGTATATATATATATTCCGCTCCAGCTAATCATGGAGAATTTAATAAAACAATGATATGATATGATATGATATGATATGGCATTTGTAACGCGCCTATACACAAGTGTTGCAAGGCGCGACGAGGCAGGAAGGGGGGAACAGAGGGGAAAGACAGACAACGATCCTACTAGGCCAGGTGTCATTCAGATCGTGCAAGTGCAGGGGTAGGGGGAAGGGAAAAAGTGCAATGGGGAAGGGGGGAGGGGGAAGTGCTGAACAGGGTAAGTAGAATAAAAAATAAATAAATAAATAGCGCCAGCTGGTGACAAGTGCAAGGTAAGTGCAGACAAGTGCTAGGAGGGGGGGGGGCTGTAGGGATGCAGAGACAGTCCCGCAGTGCAGGGGTTGCCAGGGAGGCAGTGCAAGTGGAGAGCGGCTGGGCCAAGGACCGAGGTCGGTGAGAGTGGCCCAGGTGCAGGTTCAGTGCAGTTTCAATGAAGAATTTAGCAGGGGAGAGGGAGAGAGAAAGCAGAAGCAAAGAGGAAGGTTTTGAGGTGCTTCCGGAAGCGAAGATGGTTCTCCTCAAGTTTCAGGGAGGCAGGAAGGCTTTTCCAGAGGGAGGCCCCTGCCGCAGAGAGAAATCTACCCCCAGCTCGTTGCTTCGAGAAGCGGCTGACCCTGAGGGAGTTGGAGACAGATGAGCGAAGGGCTCGGGAAGGAAGATATTTAGGAAGAGAGAGTTGAAGGTATTTAGGCCCCAGGCCCCAGCAGGCCTTGTGGACAATGCAGAGGGTTTTGAACTTAATCCTCGCAGCCACAGGGAGCCAGTGTAGAGATTTCAGTCCTGGAGAGATACGGTCCCTGGGCTTGAGGCCAAGGACCAGTCTCGCAGTCCTGTTCTGGATGAGTTGCAGAGGGCGGAGAGTGGAAGCAGGCAGATTAAGATAGAGGCTGTTACAGTAGTCCAGCTTCGAGAGAACCAGGGCTCTGGAGACCGTGAGCTTCTGGGGGAAGGAGAGGAAGGAAAGAATACCTCTGAGGAGGTGCAGCTGGTAGTGTGACTTTAAGAGATGTCAGATATATGAGGATAGAAGGAGAGTGTGGAGTCGAAGATGACCCCGAGGTTTTTTGCCTTGCAAGTAGGAGCAGGAAGCGGGCCAAGAGAGGCTGGCCAGAGCGCTGCAGGGAAGGAGGGAGTGGGTGTGCCGATGAGTAGAATCTCAGTCTTACTGGCATTAAGGCAGAGGTCATTGGCGGCACACCATTCCTGGATAGCAGACAGACAGTTGGAGATGAGGGGAGGAGAGGAGGAGGCCGAGGGTAGCCTGAAAATGAGCTGGGTATCGTCCGCATAGCACTGAAAGTTGGGGCAGAGAGTGGCGATGCGGTGGGCAAGGAGTGCCAAATACTGGTTGAACAGCCAGGGAGAGAGATTATATCCCTGGGGGACACCACAGGTAGAGAAGAAGATGTCAGAGAGGAAGGACCCCAGTTGGACCTGGGAGGGAGCAATAGCTGCACCATGTTGCACGGATGGTTGGCAATTTTCTGCCACTTTTACAAAAACCATAATAGTTAGGAACATGTAATTTACTCTCCACATTCCTAATTTTACCCTCGAACAGCATGCCAATTCTCAAATTCGGGACATGTTCAGCACAGCCAGGAACACCTTTTAGCTGGCCATTACAATTCCCTAAATTGTAGGTGGATGAATTTTATTTTAACAAACTTGCCTGGAAATTGTCTAAAAAATTATGTAAAAATTAAGGCAGTACGACGTATGGTTGGTGAGAAAAATGCCTAAATGATAAAAGTGCTTTTAAATTAATAGCAAATCTTCATGTTATGCAAATTGTAGCTCTCTGTTCACCAGGCCATTTGCCACTCTGGGCCAGCCTGTTACCAGAGTTTGTTGTTTATTAGTCCCTTTGTTGTATGAAGTGTAGGCCGCAGATTGTAAATTCCTGGGATGACCCAGCCAACAGAGAGACACATTCCCCACATTCCAGGCATGCCATGGCTAAAACATTTGGCCTGCACAGAACTGCCCTCAGAGACAACAGGTCTAGGGAAACTTGGTTTTCAACACCCTTCGGCAGGCTGCATGTTGTTGCATTTGTAAACATTTGGAATGCACAAACCAGGCTTTCAGTGGAGGGAGTCCTTTATGAAGTTTGCCCAGAGACCCATCCTTTTTCCCTGGCTGAAAGGAACTCAAAATAGCATTTTCTAACATCTGCCTTGATTCTTTAACATACGGTGTGTTTTACTTATCAGGGTTCACTTTGCTTTTACTCTAAAAGTACAGGGCTGTTTCTTCCATTCATTAATAAAATAAACTTTTAATTATCTGCTGTTGAAAAGTGGGTCTGAATTGTCACAGTGCATCACCTTTTGATGGGTGGGCGTTTCAGTGAAAATGCTGTATTTATTTCTAAGCCAGTAATGTGATATGCTCTTGCAATCTGCACTTGGATTATATTTTTGTTTTAGCTTTCTCTGGATTTGAACTGGAGAACAACCCCCACATAGACTGCCAAAATTGGCCCCTGTTCAGCTTGCAGGTTTCTGAATGCTGGCAGGTCATTTCCCCAGTGGGCCCCTCAGTTCTGTTGGTTTGGGGCCTTTGATTACACCCCACAAAGGTCAGTGTTCCCCTTTCATGTCACAGGGCACTTCTGTGATATCGACGCCAACATGGTAATCAAACTGCCATGTGTCTGGGAAATGTCTTTTGTCCTCTCCAATACTTTAAGGTTTTCACGGAAAGTTACCAACAGCTCCCCAATTTGTAGCAATTTAGAAGTCATTATTATAAATTGGACATTTCATAGTAGTAGATTATAGTATAATAGTATATTGCACTTGGCAGTGGCACCCCCTACCCCCCTGAAATCAGACCACAGATCAATGTACAGTTTAGATATATATGCTAGTTTTGGTCTACTTTGATCAAAATGTTCAAGAATCATTAAGGAAAAAACTCTTGATCACAATATACCACAGTACCACAAACTAGCAATTGAACAGATAGAACAAGGTCATCAGTATCAGAGGGGATATATACGGAAATAAAGTCAAACATGATCATTTCACCAATGAGTGGATTGTTTTGCAATTGGTCTGCTTGTGCAAGTGGATCATAGTTACATGATGTCTGGCCCACCCACCTGCTAATAGCTGCATATTTTGCTGGTGTTCTTCTGTTTGTCCAGTCTCTTTCGTCCCCTTCTTAAGCTGCTTGCCAGGCTTTTATTTTCTTTTGCAGTTGGGCAGCTGGTGCCAGCGGGTCGATGCCACGTTACCTCTTTCCCACCCACTAGCTAACCACTTCTTGTATTGTCTTGCTCCTTTTGTCTGCCCCTTCCATTTCTATGTAATTTTAATTCTTCAGTGCCTGAGTCTCTAACATGAAGGGCAGACAAAGACACAGGTAATTAATGTTGGTCCTATTGTGAGCTGGAAAGGGATTCCTGTTGCATGCTACCCAGGTTCACTAGCAATATGTGCATCACACAACTATCATCTCTGCCTGTCCCCACACTCACCCACAAGCACAAACACCCAGCATGCACCCCACTCCAAGGCACTGCCACAGAATCCACATCCGATTCACCCACTCATCACCACCAACACTCTACCTCTGAAACCCAACCACAACCTAATGCTCCTGGATGCTGACTCTTCAGTACTAGATGCAGCATACATTGCAGACCTCATCGTCACTCAGAACCTAGACTCTCCCTTTATAATTGAGATGTGGCTCGCCGCTGCCTCCACACGCATCCTGGATGTCATCATCCGCACAGGCTATAGCATCTAACACAAGAACCACAAAGACTGACAGAGCTCACACCGTCACCCACAAGACATGCACTCTCCAGGAGCACACATTCCCTCATCCATAGAACTCCTTGCTTGCCCAACCAATCCAGCATTAGACACACTTGCATTTTGTCGAATGGGAAGAAGGCTAAAACACTGAGAACATGTATTTAGTCGTTGGTGGAGAAGGTATAAGCAATGTGACTTCTGCTTACATTGAGTAGTTGATGGAGAAGGCTAAAGGCCTGAGAACCCCAAATGCAGTTAATAGGCAGAGAAGGCCAACGCACTGAGATTGTTATGTGCATGTAGTGGGTAGAGTAGAAGGCAAAGTACTGAGAACAACAAATATTAGAGGGAAAACCCGGTCGCAACCGTTAAGATACAACGTGCAAACTCTAACTATTCCCGGGAAGGAAAGTAATATAATATAAAGAGGGTAGAGGCAGGACAGCCTGCATTGTTCAGCAGTTAGTCAAAACATACTAGTTTCTCAATAAACAAAATATATTAGGTTAAAAAAGAATGCATAAAAGATACATACAGTATAAGGCTCATAAACTTAAGTGAAAACATACACATTAAAATAGTGACCCAAATCTAGTATGAAGTGAAAGTAACTCTTCTAGATGGAGGTTTAGTTGGTTTGTGTGGAGCATATATAATGTATAGTCTGCTGTATAGTATCTTATAGCTCAGTGTGCTAAAAATCAGCGCCTTTACCCTGGGCCTATTGGGCCTCAGCTCCATCTTGACATGTTTCTGAACATTCTTCAGGAGATTGATGGGTGTGGTCACTACTGATGACGGGACCAGTTACAATCTTGGCCTGGTCAGTTTTTATAAAAAAATTAACATTCCAACTGTTCTCTCAGTGCAGGCTGTAGATAAAAACAAAGAATGACAAAAGTGCTATTAGTGCACAAATTCATTTGCGAGTATGTAATTAATCTCTATGCCAACTAGTGGTAAAAACACATTTTTTACCTTAATTGGCAGCCTGGTGTCATGGGCGAGAGTTTGGTCTCAATGAGTAGACCTTTTTCAATAGCACTCTAGAACAGACACAATAATGTGTATTAGATACTTGCTTTTCAAACTGTTGTATCTCTTCGAATTGGAGATAAGCAAAATGCCCATAGTCACCTGAACAAAGAGCTGTGGTAAGTTCTTAGTTAAGCAAAGTTTGGTCTCTTCCTTTCTTCGATGTCCCTCTTGTGTAGTGGACTCGAGAGGATAGCATATATCCTTGCTAGTATGTTTCTAAGTAGTACCCCTATTGTTGTAGTCAGAAGGAGTAACAGGTATACAGTCACCCGTTTTAAAGTTGAAACCACTTAATGGAAGTTGTGTAAAGTTAGGGATGTATTCCTCTTCTGCTGTCGGAACAATAATCCATGGTTAATATCTCTATGCCGACTGTAGGTGTATAGTACGATGTCTATCTGTCTTTACGCTTTGCATAGCGTTAGTAAAATTTATTATGGAAATCAATGGATTCATCGTCTGTGGAATGCGCTAAAATATATTTTTACAAATTACTATGGCCTATTTAGTAACCTCTCGAGGTATAGTATACTGATGGAGTGCAGTATTAAATGGCTGATGGAAAGTCAGGAGAGGGTACCCAGAGTGTAGAAGAAGTGCTAACATTAGTAGTAGGAAGCTGGAGGTTGGAGGAGGAGGTGACATCAGGTACAAATGGAGGGACTTTATGTTAGTTCCCCATGAGTATGGGACCTGGGACAGGCAGCATCTAGTTAGCTCAGGAGAATGTGCTACCACCCTGTGAGGTGAGCACTTGACACCCCAGGTCAAGAAACATTTTGTCATCACAAGTCCTCAATGACCGCAAAGTTCATCAAGCAGACTCCAAGAAGAAGGAGAGGTTATGGTCTATCTTAGCCCTCATCGGAAATATGGTGGGTGATTCTGGGCCTTATTCCGAGGTCGCGGTAACACGCTGGTGCCGCCCACCGGCGGATTCCTGCCGACCCGGAAACACTGAATCCACCGCCTGACTGCCCGGTGCAACTGGGACATTACAAGTCCTGGTGGCGCAGGAAGTTAGGTGGCGGGTTTGGTAACTCCCCATTCCCGTGGAGTCTCATACGCTTACCGGCTCCCTTGTTTCTACTAGTCTGCCACACTTGGAATCAGGCCCATGGAGTTAGTTTACTGTTATTTTACTGCAGAAAATCAGCAAACACATCTTTCCAGCTGCCATATATACAAAAACGTGTATTGCGAGGGAAGTCGGATACAAATCAATGGTACCTCAGTCCTGTGGCCCCACATGAGACAGATGGCCACAGAGGGCCTTTGAAACACATTGTGTATAGGAGCTATATAAATAAACTATCATATCATATCATTCCAAGTGTGGCGGTCCGGATACAAGGGTGCTGGTTAGCTTACCAGCATCCTTGTTTCCGGACTGCCACAATTGGGTCTGCCTGCAAGGGCCGTTGCGCCCAGCAGGGTCTGACTTGCCAGGTGATACGGCCCCTGCAGGCAGACTTATCACAGAAGCACTGGCACCGTTAGCAACAGTGACAGTGTTTCCGTCTCCCTACTCCCATGGAGTCCTAAGTGACCCAACCCGCCGACTGACTCCCCACACCGCCAGGACTTGTAATGTCCCAGTGGCCATAGGAAGTCAGGTAGCAGATTCAGTGTTTCCGGGTCGGCAGCAACGCCGCGGGTTATTGCAGACCTCAGAATGTGGCCAAGAGTCACCCACATTCTTGAAAAAAAGGAAAAAGGTACAGAGCAGCCTCCCAACCCTCATATGAAAGCAATAGGCACATTTGCACCACCATCCCCCACACCAAAGAGTCTTGCTGATTCAGAAATGTTCACAAGTCATTCAGAACACCATATTTGCCTCCAGATCCCAATGCATGCTCACAAAGTATTTCCCCATTAATGCATCAGGCCACCTTTGCTGAGGCTTTTGAATGTCTGTTAAATAACATCACATTACCCATCCAACTACAACTTTGGTGTAATGGTGTCAATAGATTTATTGCCCTACTCCTTTGTCGAACACCATGGCTTCAGATAGCTTCTTGGCCTTGTAGATGACCATTGTGAAACTCTGAGTCAGAGCTACGTCACTGGAATATCTGTATAAAGCATCTACGACCATAACATTGAAACATTGGGAACACCAAAGGACGACTATGAAGATAAGAAAGTCCACTCGACAATGGACCTGTGGACCAATGCTCAAGGCAGAGATTTTAAGACCACAACCAAACAATATGTCACCTTACCTTAAACATTTCTTCAGCAAAGCCCAGGGCAGCAGCTGCAGAATTCCTTTTGCCAGCAGGCTATATTGGGCATGGAAGGCTTATGCAGGACACTTCACGCCAGACTTGATCTCTGGGAGAGAGCAAAGAAGATTGTGGCACATTGGCTCACACCCTGTGTTATTCACAAAGGGTCTTTTTGACAGCTTTAAAGGGGTCTAATGTAGTTTCCCTGAAGACTGGTGAAATCATGCATGTGCCCTGAATTGCCCCATGTCCTCTATATTGTGGTGGCCCACTTCATAATCCATTCCCCACAACCAGATGAGATGGCAAGTGTGGCCCAGAAGATCTGCATCCTCTTTAGGCTCCCTGACAGTGCCCAAAATAAGTTGGAAAAGCTTCAGATGCACCGCCCTTGCAACTAGCGGAAAGTCACAATGACGACATGGGGGAATTCAACCCTCTGTATCCTAAAGCATCTGCAACCCAGTGACCACCCACTTCAATTGCCAGAGCCGGCCACTAGAGGGTGCATACCTGACACCTACAGTGGCAAAGGTTGGGCCATGTTTGTTCTTCACTGCAGACTTCTGAAGAGGTCACCCAGTGGGTTAGCCTGTACACCATGTCACTAAGCAATTTACTGCAACTTGTTCATTCATATTGGAATTAGAACTATCCAACATTATACATACACATGAAATGTCTGGCAATTAGGAGTAAGAGCTGCTGGCCTCTAAACTGCTTTGATGTTCTGACAAGATTCGTGAGCAAATTGAAATATGTTGTACCTCCTAGACTCTTTTCTTGGCCCACGGTTTATAGCCAAGTTGGCAACTTTCAAAAAGCATGTGCCTGACCATGAGAACAACTCAGGGGGTTGTCAATTTCAGGATGACCTGCTATCCGTGTTTAAGGGTGCAAAACAGAAATGCTTAAAAGCTATGATGAAACAAGAATAGAGAGCCAAGGGTCAGGGGTCATGCACCGCTGAAAAGAAGGTTATCGTCATTAGTTTGGGGACATTCTGACAAGCTTTCAAACAGTGGAACAATACAAGATGTTGTGGGACACACTGCTTGTGCAGCCTGTCTTCCTCTATCTGATGTGGCCCTTATGAGAATCCAGCAGGCCCACTGCGGACCCGATGTTTGATGCCTATGTTCGTGACATATGGCAACCGTGCAGTGATGATGATCAACTGCAGCTCTGGCTTGACAAGGGATCAGTGTTGGCAGCTCTACTTGTTCCTTTAACTGTGGAACTCCCCTGGCTAGAGTGCGGTGTGAACACCCAGGAGCATTGCTGTGGTTGTCGTCTTAGAACACTGAAGAGACCTCAGTCACACAAACGAGAGAGCTTAAATGAAGACAAATATTATCCCCAAAGTCAACAGGGAAAGAAAGCAGGGCCAATAACATAGAAGACCACATGACAGACTCTTCAGATTATGAATATTTGTGCAGAAGCGAGCTACAGTGGCGCAGCTAGGGTTACCACCAGGAAAGACAGAAGTGACTTTGATAGTATTGATTGATTATAATAGAGGACATCCACCCCTGCAAAGGGATGCAGCTCTCCCAAATGACAGGCTACAGGCTGTATTTGAAGCCATTCTTCATAGCACAGTCACTCTTATCCTGCCCAAATGGGGAAATACCTTGAACTCCACCAATAGCAACAGGGCTGCTAGTGGTGGTAAAGTAGCTCTATTAATTAATGGTGCCACTGGGTCAAGCTGTTCTGAGCCAGACACGCAGTTGGGAAGATGTTTATTCTGGAATTTATATCAAACACAAATGAGAAAGGGCATATGAACCCCAGTACTCCCAGGTAATAATACAGGGCGCCTGGATAGGTCCTGATATGCCCAGGAGGGTGAACGTATATTCAAACAAAAAATCAGGATGGGAGACCTACACTTTTGAGATTCAGGATAATTTTAGTTTAATCTCTGAATTTTGGTGATGATACATATAATATATCAATTGTTAGCATAATAACAGACAGACGGACAGTTGTACATTTGATATGTAGGTGTACTACTAGGTACCACCCTCAAGAGTGTGGAGGGTGCAAGCCTTCTGATGGTGCAAGATCTCTTGGATACACAGTTAACAAGGGTTTACAACACAAGAGTGAATGCAGCCCAGGACCTCGGTTGGTCCATGGGTATTGTCATAGGAAAAAACACAACAACAGGTGTGTACAAGTATGCAAGGGGTGGAGTTGTGTCATAAATCTATGACACAACTCCACCCCTTGCATACTTCAGAGATTAAACTAAAATTATCCTGAATCTCAAAAGTGTGGGTCTCCCATCTTGATTTTTTGCCCCAGTACTCCCAGACACTATTTCCTGAAAGTCAGTGCACATGACAACATGTAGAAATCTGACAGCTACTTTAATTTTTAAATTCAACATATATAAGTAGCCAGTATGACATACAACTAATAGAAGTCAGCATGGGATGCTCGAAAATACAAGAACTTGTAGACTTAGTATATAACATGGACAGGACCAAACACAAATGGTTTGGTATACAATTCAACAATTACATTTCATGTTTGTGTTTGCAGAGCAAGACACAGCAAGATGATAAAGTAATTGCGGTACATGATGTACAAACAAATAACAAAATAAAAGAGTGTAATATTGAGTCAACACAACTGTGTTTCGGCCTCAGGACTATCTTGCGTAACTGTGATTAGGTCGGCCTTCATCAGGACAGGGACAACAAGTATATGTGGGAGATCCTATGCGTTCGTATTAGATCAGGTGGTGTTACACCCAGACTCTCGATACATAACAACTTTTACCATGCATCGCAGCCTCTACAGGTACAAGTGCCTGAGTTTTGGTGTGTTGTCATCGGCGGAGGTCTTTCAGAATATCATCCCTGGGGCCCTCGCTGACCTGGATGGCGTTTTGAACATTAGTGATGACATTCTGGTGTTTGCAAGCACGGAGGCGGAGTACCTGGACAGGCTGCTCATGACCTTGGAACGACTCCAGGCACTCGGGTTAACACTGCATAGGGACAAGTGCGAGTTCCTCAAGAAGACCATTGAATTCATCGGGTTTGTGTTCAAAGAAGGAGGTGTGTCTCCAGATCCTCGTAAGTTCAAGGACATTGTGGAGGCACGGCCCCCGGAGAACGTATCGGAGGTCCGAAGCTTCTTGGGAATGGTTAAATATTGTGGCTGGTTCATCAGGAATCTCGCGTCCCAGTCAGAACCTTTGCGGGTGTTAACCAAGAAGGACGCTACATGGCACTGGGGACCCCTTGAGCAGGGTGCGTTTGAGGACGCGAAGGGGCATTAACAGCAGAGGATACAATGGCCTTTTTCGACCCGGCCCTGTAATCAGAAATTGTGGTGGATGCCAGTCTGTTTGGTCTGGGGGCAGTGCTTACCTAGACGAGTGCAAACTGTGAGGCCCGGCTGAATGCATATGCAAGCAAGGCACTATCAGAAACGGAACAGTGATACTCCCAGATTGAGAGAGAGGCCCTGGCGGGCCTGTAGGGATGTTGCCATTTTTGCCTATATGCGCTGGGACGCCAGATAACTGTGGTAATATACCGCAAGCCCCTGCTGCCTATTTTGGCTGGTTCATAGTCCAAGCCTCCTGCTCGCATTGAAAAGTGGATGCTGGCACTGCTGGAATATGGAGTCTCTTTGGTGTACCGGCCCGGCAGCAATAATGCGCCCGACTACTTGTCCAGACACCCCAAGTGCGAGCCGGAAGGGCAAGGAAACATCAGTGCCAAGGAGGCCGACGAACGTGTGAGGTTGGTGGTGGAGGAGTCAACTCCCAACTCTGTGCCCATCCACGAGCTGGAACAGGCGGCGGATGACGAATAGTTCAACATCCTGAAGGCAGCCCGTCAACAGGGCTCGTGGAAGTCGGTCGTGGATACGCTGGCTCAGAGGATCCAGGAACAAGATCAGCATTGGACCAGCTCTGGAGGGTTAAAGACGAGCTGGTGTTTGTGGAGTCGGGACTGCTACTCTGAGGGGACCGAATAGTAATACCACAATGCAAGGTCCCCCAGGTCATCGAGTTGGCACACAAGGGACACCAGGGAATTGCCAAAACCAAGGCCCGCCTCTGACAAAAGGTGGGTTTAAGAGTTTGTTGCTGCCTGTTTGTGTGGTGACAGGCGGCATCCCGGGCGCAGAAGGTGCCGCTGATTGAGACAATGCCTAGAGGGACAAAGCCCTGGGAGGAAGTTGACGCTGACTTCGGTTCCACAGGCCGGGACACTCACTTCCTGGTGGTCGTGGATGAATGGTCCCAGTATCCAGAGCTGGGGTTCATTGAGTCAGTGTCATTTGACAAGGTGACTGTTGTGCTGGAGAAGATCTTTGCTACCCATGACCTGCCTCAGACCTTGTGTTCTAACAATGAACCACCACTGTGCCAAGGGGACAACTTCACCTGACTGATGGAGGAGTATGGTTTCCAGCAACGTAAGATCACTCCTGTCTGGCCCCGGGCAAACGGCGATGCAGTGAGGTTCATGAGCACGCTAAACAAAGTCTTCCGCATTGCCCATAGCCAAGGACATTGCCTGAAGAGAACTTTATATCAGTTCCTAAGGGAGTACACGGCCACCCCGCATGCGTCCATAGGAGTGGCCCCGGCAGAAGCCATGTTCCAGCGATGTCCGAGGGGCCTGATTCCGGAGGTGAGGGAGAGAGAACCTGCTGTCATTGACAATGCTCAGGTGGAATGGGAGAGGAGCCTCAGGATAGAACAGGAGAACATCAGGAGAGGACTCTGGCCCCAGCAGCTATCCACGGGAGATGAGGTGTTTGTAAACAACCGGCACCCTCAAGGCAAACTATCGTTAACATATGAGCCTGGTCCAATGGAATGGGTGGCGGTGCATGGCTCAGTGGTGACTACTTCAGTCGGGACAGTCACTATCACCTGCAATGCCAGCTTCTTTAAGAAGGTTGGAGAAACAAGGCCGGAGGCGATGCAAAGAAGGGACTTCAGTGAGGTACTGGGCGAGGGCGGTGGCCTGGCCCACCCGCGGAGTTCCCCACGTCAGGGGAACACAGGTGAGGAATGTTCGATCCGCGAGGCAGGTAGGTGGTATCCCCAAAGGATCAGGAGGAGGAAGCCTGCCCATCTCAATGACTATGTTTTAGACCCCTGAACTCATGGGCCCAGCCCATGGACTGGAAAGTGGCTGATGGGTCTGGTGGTGGCATGTAATTATAGGGGTGTTTAGTTTGGGTGCAGTGTATTGTTGTGCAGTGTGTGTATTTTACCTCTTTTGCTGTTTTGTTATGAAAAATTAGGAGTGTGGTGTCTGCCCCTTTAAGGGCGTACACACACAGCAGAGTGACGCAACTCCACTGCGTGTGATTTAAATAAAGGGGGCGTTCCCGGCCGTAGTAGAGCAACCGTGGAGCCCGAACTGAATCCACGCGTCCTGTGTGTGTGCACGCAGTGGGGGGCTCACAGGGATACCGGATGCCATCGGGGCTCCACAACAAGTCCTGCCATTAGCATTGGAATTAAACAGGGTGTTACAGCATTAGCAGCCCTTTCATCAATTGCTTAAATAACAATGGCTAATCCCCTACACTAATGTGAGATGCGGGTTTAGATTCTATTAAAGACAAGGAGGCGATTATTATGCATTTCAATCTTTACTCTGAAACCACAGCAGCAAAGGAAAACTTTTACACACAAAAAAGTTTGAAAACAGAACTAAATAGAGTTCAATGTCAATGCAAGGGGGAACTCCCCAATCCACCATGGAGGATAGGTCATGCCCTGCAGGAGGCCAATGAGCAGGGACCCTTCCTTATATAAGTCCATACTCTAAACCCAACTCCTCTTTGTGTAGCTGTCTTGAACCAGACGTCCACTGCACAGATCAGATGATAAACGATGAAGGCAAATCCAGCGAAGCTCTCGTACCACGCACTCCATAACTTGTAACTGTGAGCCACACTCCTGATCAGAATCTCAACTTGTAGCTGTAAAACAAGCAAGAAGGGTGGGTGGATGGGAAGAACAACAAACCAAAGACTGTTCTCTCTTGAACCACCTGTGTACATGAGTGTCATAACTGTCATATCATATCATATCAAGGGTGGGTGGGTGGGATAATAATCGCCTCCTTCTCTTTAATAGAATCTAAACCCCCATCTCACGTTAGTGTGTGGGATTAGTCATTCTATGACAAGACAGGAGGCTCATATTATGCAAGTTCGAAGCCCTTGCATCTCATTAGCACAACATGATCAATACAATAGAGACAATATAATAAAATAATAGGAGAAGAAAATGTTTTAAATACTTTCATTAGATCAATCAGCTGACCACAAGAGAATTGCCCAAGACTAGGCTGCCCGAATAACTGTCTTATAAGGCATAACCAAATCCACTGCAAGACAAAACAACTGGAAGAGGTGCCAATTCCAGCTTTCCTTACAGGCCACCAAAACCAACTGGTTAAAAAGAGGGGAAAAACACTGAACCAAGTTTTCCTACTAATAGGTTGGGAAAAAAACATCTGAATAATAAACTCCTGTGTTGTCCAATCAAACCTTTAAACACTTAGATTCATACCATCTTTGGGAACCTAGATAGCAAACCAAAGAAGACAAGCAATTAGCTCTCCTGGGGTAAAGAAAAAATACCCCTTAGGGGTGAAAGCTTTTTAGGTTCCATCCCATGCGTTAAAGGAAGATATCACATTAAAGACAGGGCATGTCACATAACTACACTGGGGAACAAGTGTGGAAAGACAAATCTTCATAAAAGGTAAAATGGGAGTAAAAAAGGTCATTTTATTAATCTGTAATAGGACGACTTATCCTGAGTGGAGCTGAAAAAAAATAGATTTAACACATAATTGTCTTCAGAAATATGTGTATACTAAAGAAGGTATGTCTTCTGGAGGCAGAAACAGAATGGAAGAGAGGGCCCCACCTGAAAGCTAAACATGCCAAACTGCCAAAACGGAGACCTTCAGACCTCCCGAGCTCTTGAAGAAGGATTCTGCTACCATGACAAAGGCAGATATTTACAAAAACCTGACCCTTAAGAGACCAAACCTGGCAAGGAGTAAAATGTATCTTACATCCAATCGCTACCATTATAGTGATATCTGAACCCCCTTGTAGATGTGCCGGTGCTTGAACCTTGTTCCCTCCTCCATGGTTGATACCTCCCCTAGAGGATCATAAACTAACCGAAGGAGGACCCCTAAATTTCAAAGTCTTAGCAAAGACTCTAAACGGTAAAGAACTGATCACTAATCAGTTAAAATGAAGTCGATCACTAGAAGAGGACTAGCCTCTATCTTATGCAATTTGAAGAACCTTGAAGCTCCCAGCACCCTGAGCTGGCACCTTATTGCAAAAAACAATCTCCTGTGAAAAACCAAAAGGTCTACCTGCCATGCAGGTGACTAGGAGACTCAAGTCATTAACTAAATTTATATATCCCAGCCCTCTGGGAAACACACTGACAGACACCTTCTGATAGTTAATGTAGAGACGCTGGAACGCATTGTGATAAGAGGTGGGTAAAACTTGGATGGGAGATTAGTAGCGCTCCCAAACCCCTCTATCCCACCAAGGGATATTGAGCCTTCCCAAAGGAGGAGAACCCTCCCCCACTTATCTAAGGAAAACCTTGCATCCCAGAAGAAGGCTACCCTGAGGACCACGCTAAAGCCCCGCTTTACACCCTTAAAATAAATAAATACACTCTTGCACTTTTAACCAACCCCCTGACCTTGGAAGGGGCTCCGATTAACCTATTGAAATATCAGGAATTAGCGCAAAGGAAAGTAAACTGACGGGAGGGAAATGCTCAGTGCGAGTCTGCACTGGTCACGAGTCAGAACTCCTGTAAAAGGAAAAACAGAAAACTATTGGGTGTTACTCCAAGAGGTGTAATATTATGATGCAATCTTCCCCAAGGATGGCGGGAAGGGGAATGAGGGGGGAAAAGACTCTGGGGTAATTATCATGTCCCGTAAATGAAAGCTTGTGAAAGAATACTGGGACCACTGTCCCCTCAAACCCTGAGGTCAGAGTCTCTGTATGCGTGTGAGGCTGAACTGGCCACTAAGGGAATCAGGGAAAGGAAAAATATTACGCACATTGCCCATAGCAAAAATAGCACTTGTATAGTGCTACGAACCCTCAGGTAAACTAGTGTTGCTCATCACTACTACCAACAGTGTGTACTGTGAGGTGTTTACTTATCGATTGCAGCAGGATAAAAGACTGATTTAGACCTTTCCAAGTTAGGAACCTGCATCAGTAGGCTCAGCACGGCTGTGAAAGCCAGCAGTCTATTTGCTGCACTGTAGAAAATTATATATATATATATATATATATATATATATATATATATAACGAAAGAGGCTAAACAACTCTCTTGAGGATACCGAAGCCTGCTCGTACTCCTCGAGCAGAGGAGAAATTGTAACACTCTGCTAGACGGTTAGCTGAACAATAGGCCAAGTTTGGGAGGAAACCCATGGGGCAGGCGCCAGAAAGTAATTATTTGGAAACTCGTCCATCAAGTGTTTCCAAACACTCCATCCAAGCAGAACATGGTCGCCCAACCTGCCTTGCAACAAAACTGAACAGTTACCCTCGAGCTGACCCTGTCTCCACCAATAGTTCAATAGTAAACAGAATGTCAAAATGGGACAAATAGTAAGGGAAACACCTCCCCACTAAAGAGAGCCTCAAGCCCTGCAAACCTCAATAGGGGCATAAAGTATAATTTTGTCTTCCTCATGTCGAGAGAAAATTTCTACAGCTTAATCAGCACGGGTATTGGGTGGAGCAATTGTTTTGGGGAAAGCAAAAACCTAAGGAAAGGACTGAGTTGTCCTAAAACTAACTAAGGTAAAGGGCACCAGAATTTTAACTAAAAGACAAAGGTTAACACCATAGTGATGGCTAGAGGGGAAGGTACAACCCCCACATGAGTCTGTTTATAACTACCTCCTCACACTCTTTTCTTTAAAGTATTTAATAAATAAATAATATAAAATAAATAAAATATCCAAAGAAGAGGTGTTACGCCTTCACAGGGGTCCGAGCCCCCAGCCCTTATAGAAGCTGATACTTACTGAGCTATCCGGGCTACTGATAATTCTGAAAAAACGCAAATGTGTTCCAGTCAACACTTAAACATATTGTTTAGCAAAAGAGTGCACTGAGCAAGTGCACCTCAACTGCTCACCCCAGCACGGTGTGGCAACCAGCAGTACACGAGGGAGCACCTTGCAGTAGAATCCAGGCAAAGCGTGAAACCGAGCAGGTTACGGCACGCTTACAGGAAAAACAATGACATCTGCCATATGCAGCACCTAAACAAAGCTGCCAACTTTAAGTGAGGAATACACTTAGCAAGTGCACTTCAAACTGCTCACCCTGGCAGGGTGTGGCAACCAGTAGTAAACGAGGGGGTAACCTCGCATTAGAACTCTGGCAAACCTGAAACCGAGCAGGTTATGGCACACTTACAGGGAAGGAAATGACCTATGACAAATGCAGCATGTAAACAAAGCTGCCAACTTAAGTGAGGAATACACTGAGCAAGTGCACCTCAAACTGTTCACCCTAGCAGGGTGTGGCAACCAGCAGTACACGAGGGGGTAACCTCGCATTAGAACTCAGGCAAAGCCTGAAACCGAGCAGGTTATGGCATACCTACAGTGAAGGTAACGGCCTATGCCATATGCAGCAACTAAACAAAGCTGCCAACTTTAAACAAGTAATACACTGAGCAAGTGTACCTTAACTGCACACTCCAGCAGGGTGTGGCAACCAGACGTACACGAGTGGCTACTCTGCACTAGAACACAGGCAAACCTGCCACCAAGCAGGTATGGCACACTTAAAGTGAAGTTAAGGACCTATCCATTTACAGCACTTCAACAAAATTGCAGGCTGGCAGCACATCCAGCTCTAGCGCTGGTGGGTCAACATTTTTTAACCTAACGAACACACAGTCTATCAGTATACATTTCTTTTCCCCCCCGGCACTAAAGGAAAGCAAATGTCATTGTGTCCCCAGTATTACAAAAGTACCAAACATTTAGACAGAACTACATTAATAATATAAATATGTCCGTGCCTAAGGAGTATCTGGAATTCAAACCCTAGTTGTTCTGCGTGGGCTGCTTCCAAGACCAGCGGGTTGCCTCTGTTCGTTATAGAAGATATTTTGAACTAACAACCCCATTAGGCAATTCATACTCGAAACTCTGAGCCAAAAGGTGACACTTAATCAAAACACCTACATTGTAAAATAGAATTATTTAAAATATCTTAAAATATATATTATATGAAAATAAAAATAAATTAATATGCGCTGTATACGGCAGGAAGCGAACCCGGGTCCTTCTGCATGGAAGACTTGCAGCCCTATCATTGAGCTATCCTATCTCTGAACAGAGGCAGAGGCTTTGTTACACCTACACATGCAACAAGCATGGTTACTAAACATAGGGCCATAGAGGGCAGGGCCCGCATGACATCCTGCTGCACCTGTAATTCCCAGGCAACTGTAAAAACCCCCAAGGGGCCCGAGTTCAATCAAGAGACCCGCGTGCGCCGGGTCTGAAGCAACAGCTGTCGCTTCTTCCTGACCGGCGCTCAACGGGAGTCTAAAAGGCGACACGCCCATTGAATACTAATCAACTATGCTCGCGTGCGCCAGGAGGGAGAAGCCGAGGCTTCAGCTTGACCGGCGCGTACAAGTTCAAATGACTTTCAAATATATATGAACAGCGAGCGACCATTTTCATCATTCATTATTACTCAATGCCCATGAAACATGAGCTACACACGTAATAAATATCTACTGCTACATTCTAACAAAAGACACCATAACAAAAGCAACAGCCGCACGCGGCTTCCTTTATAATAAAAGGTAACTTAACATATAGTTACAACATATATTTACAATATTATTTAAAGCCTTAAGGCCTACTACTGACTACCTGCAAGACACAACTGAAAGGAGTGACTTAGCTGTGGTGTCAGCAGCAAAGAAAGAGGAGTTGGGTTTAGAGTAATGGACTTGCTCATTGGCCTCCTGCAGGGCATGACCTGTCCTCCATGATGGATTGGGGAGTTCCCCCTTGCATTGACATTGAACTCTATTTAGTTCTGTTTTCAAACTTTTTTGTTTGTAAAAGTTTTTCTTTGCTGCTGTGGTTTCCGAGTAAAGATTGAAATGCATAATATGAGCCTCCTGTCTTGTCGTAGAATTGGGGGTGGGTCAAAGGCATAGCTCTCAACTCACACGCTTTTGGCGGGTGTCACCCGCCTTGTAAAGGGCTGTATCACCCGCCAAGCCTCCTGCATGCCCATTCATTCCAATGGGCCTCTCACCCGCCAAAAACAAAATCGGGTGATTTCACCCGCCTTTGCAGCACAAATGGTTGAGAGCTATGCAAAGATGAACTGTCGTCCCCACCGTGCGTGAAAGCGTCCCTATCTGTGGGTGGGAATTCTGCTGGAATCGTCTGAGCTGGGATAAACCAGTCTAAAAAAACTTGAACTTAACTTGGCGCACATTTTTGCGAAGTTCGAACAGCCTTAAATTTGAAACATACAATTTGCCTCTAAGCTTGTCTTTCGAGCAGGTTTTGATGTAGTGACACATGGAGGAATGCCTTTCTTTTTCTAAATCTGTTTTCGCCTAATTGAATGCATTTCGTTATTCTGGTGCCATTTTCTTTTTCCGAGCTTGTTATCAAAAAGGTCATATAAGAGGGTTTTTCCACGTCGCAAGCTTTCAACGCATTTTTACTTAGCCACTAAACATCAGTTGGCAAATTAATTGGATGATTTTCGCCTGTGCCAGAGTGACTCCAAGAAACAAAACTGACAACAGCGAGTAGTGGATTGAGGAGAGCAGGCGTGTATAACAGCGCCCACTATATTAAAAGAAAGTCTGACACTTTTCTCATTTTCATTAATACTATTGTTATCCTTTTCATTTCTAGATCTGTTTTTTTTAATGATAACATAATTGTGAATATGTGTGTTATTACTAATTCTAATTATTTTTATTGTAATGACGATGATAATAAAACGAATCCTGCAAGGTCGAGGGAAGCCTGGAGGGGAAAAAACATATGCGAGGCATATTTGACAAAAATATGAGATGTTAGAACCAAGAAAAGCACCTTAAAACGTCAATCCAAAGGATTTACAGAAGGTTGGAATGACATAGTCTGTCTTTCATTTCCTGACACAAACCTTGTTAGAGTAAAGAAACAAGACATGCAGGGCAAGTCACCTGGGAGAGGTTGAGCCCTTGCAAAGATTACAAAAGCTTTTGTTTTTCATTAGAGTACTTTTTGACAGATGCCTTAGTTCTGTGACTTTGGAGCTCCCAGGCCTGCTGCTGTTCACATCTCCTTTTGCGTGGGCGCAGGTTTGAAAGGTGCTCATAGACTGCACAAGTTCAGGTGGAGGAATGAGGGGCGGGGGAAGGGCGCCATATTGCATTGTAAATTGGACTGCTGCACAATCCTAGTGGGCAGATAGATAGCACACAGCTTTATTGTACGGAGCAGATGTCAGCTTAACTCTGTCAGGGAAATTAAGTGTTCACACAGCAGAAGGTGGCAGCAGGTACAGCTTAATTGGCAACTGGGGGTTATAATGTGACTTTGAAGTGACATGTGGGCATGTAACGTTGTAAAACTAAAATCCTTTGTGAGACAGTAATCCCCCTTGAACAAGCCACTGACAGGACTTCTTATCAAGGATGTGGGTGGGGAATGTCTCCTGCTTTGGCAGCCGCCACATAGGACCCAGAAGAATGGGAGCAGCACTGGTCACGTGACGGAACACGTTGTCCACCTCGAATCCTGCTGCCGCAGAACACATGAATCTGCCAGATTGTTTTTCCTTCATTTTCCCTTTCTTTTTTTCCAATGAAAATGGCTAAAGTGGAGGTTTATATTTTTAATAACTATCAACCTTAGTTTCTAAGGAATGTTAATTGCATACAGGGAACCACCGACCTTAGCACATACGTGCTGTGGGGTCCCCTTAATTTCAAACGTTCACAAGGCAAAGGCGAGAAGGAAAGAGTAAAGCGATCTGAAGTTGCTCTTCGCTTTCATTTTCCACTCCATCTCACGGAAAAGTAAATGCCGCCTGAAATTGTGCTTTGCAGTCAGCATTCACTAATGGATTGCTATGGAATCAGCCTCGTTTTAACTCAGTGCAAAACCGAGGCAGAATCCAAGGGAATCTATTTGTTTTGCCCCTGCATGAAAATCTCAAACTATCATGAAAGAAACTGCTCACACAAGACGGATTAGGGCAGCATGGCAGAGATGTAATGTCTGCCTGGCGCCCCTCTCCTGCCTTGTGTAATTAGGAGAATGGGGCAGAGTGGGAAATGGACGTGTAAATGCATTACCCCTCACATGTACGTGTCTTCATTTCCCGCTCTACCCATTTAAAATGAGAGTGATAGGATTCCATTCGTAAAATAAAAAGCATTGGCAAGATGGAGGGGAAATGCACAGTGGAGATATTATTGCCACTCTGTGACCCTCCTCCGTCTTCGCACTGCTTCAAAATGAGGCAGATCATCAAATGGAGGCTTAAAAGCATTACACCTCACTTTTACGCCACCATTTAACACGCTGCCCCATTTAAAATGAGGCCCTATGGTGCTCATTTTAAGAAAAATGCTAATTGCAAGCAGGGGACCACCGACAAGCACATTTCAAATATTGACAAAGCATAGTGTAAAACCAAAGAGTAGAATCCATGCTAAATACCCATTAGTCTTCATTTATTTCTCTATGTTATTAAACAAGTTAATGCTGCATGAAAATGATGCTTGCAAGCAGCTTTTACTAATGGATTTCTATGGGTCACCTGTTCATTAGCAGGTAGTAATGCAAAGCAGCTTCCTTGGGAATTCATTCGTTTTACTCCTCCATGAATATTTGCTGGGATGCAAAATGTTGGGGGTACCTCATGGTTTTTTAAAGTGTAAGAGGAAGATCAAGATGCAAAGTGTTTTTTTTATAACAAACCAAAATACGATAAGGAGTACAAACATCATATGTCATATCTGCAAGTGCAGTTAATCGATAATTACATTTGTGGTGTGTCTTGCTTGTTCCTAGGAGGAAGATCAAGATGCAAAGTGTTTTCATGATCCAGCCTGGGTGGGATTAATCAAGCAGAGCGGTGTAACTTTTGGGTTTCCACATGTTTTTTAATACAACTCACAGCAAAGTCAATGTTGATGGATCAATTGCGCCGTAGTCCAAAATATTTGGAGAGCCGAAAGTTGCAGAATCCTGGACTTTTGTGACTAATGTTACTAATGAGGATTTGCTTGAATTCCCCGAGTATTGAAGTTGAAGCATAGCTATGAATTGCTCCTTCGTACAGTCCCATACCTTGTATTTAGTCATTGCTTTCCCTAGAACTCACTCTCCTATGTTGGATTTTGGGATAAATGAGTACATTGTCAGAATATATGGATACTTCCGCAATGCTTTAAGGTCGGGCCTCATTATGAGTTGGTAAATCTGCTAGAATACCGCCCAACTGAATTTACCATTGCCACCACTTGGTCTGGAAGAATTACTGCCCTATTACAAGTGGCGGGGGTGTTGTAATTCCCCATTATTGCTGAGTCCATTTGGACTCAATGGAGCTTTCGCCCGACAGTAGAATTAAAAGCCTAATGTACAAAGAACTCCAATTGCAGAGTTGGATCCAACTGCAAACTTTTAGCAAACTTACTTAAGGCACAGAGGGAAAGTAAACGGGCAAGGAAGTAAATCCTGAAATGCACAAGGAAGTCACGGCACATCAAGTGTTTTTTTTATTTTTTTATTTTTTTTACATGCAATGCTTCACGAATTTGCATGTCATCCTTGTGCAGGGGCCATGCTAATCTTCTCTGTATCGTTCCAATTTTACTATAGGTGCTGCCGAAGCGAGCACAGGCAGCATCAAGTCTGAATCTTAGACAATACACAGATCACTCTCAGCCAGGCGGGAGCACAGGCCACGCTTGCTGGGAGAATCCAGGCACGGTGGAGCCGTGGACTTGCCCATCTGCAGTGCCAAGATGATGGTGATATCATGGGTCCATACTTAAAGTTGTGGAGGAGACTGTAAAGCCATATACATACCAATTGAATCCTGCCAAATACCAGAATGGAAATGATCGGAAGGCAACCTTTCCAAGAAAACCTTACAGAAACAAATCCAAAACAAGATGCAAGTGGAAAGACCAAAGGCCAGGTTTTCTAAACTTTTTTTTTGGTGCAATGTGAGGAGATACACTGGCGCAACTCCTCACTTGCACCCAAAAAAAGCGGCAACCCAGAAAAAGCGGCAGCCCAATTGGCAATTCCCCCTGTGTGCAAACATGGGGGCATTTCTGGAAATTTTAAAGTTCATCCCATATATGCAATGGGATGTGCTATAATATGCCCAGAAACAAGAGCCTTCCCCCTTCGCCTGTAAAGCAGAGATGCAAATCATGGCAGGATCACCCCCCTTCCGAGCTCCTTAGGCAGCTTCACTGGCTTCCCATTGAGAAGAGGATCCTTTTTTGATCTATGTGTGTCGTGCACCGTGCCTTTTATAAGCAGGGTGCAGAATACATCCAGAAAAAGTTCCTCTGCTATGCTCTGTCCCGTCCTCTGCAATCTCAGTCTGCCCTTCTGGTATCTGTCCCTCTCTTCAGACTCTCTCGCATAGGCGGATGTGCTTTTTCGGTGATGGCTGCAAAAACCTGGAACGATCTCCGTCTCTTCGAGATGTTGACAACCATCTGATCTTCCTCCAGTCTCTGAATACTTTTCTGTACTAGGTTGATTCCTTCTGCCGCCGTCCCTCCTCTCTTCCTAGCCCCATGATGCCCCTGAAATTTAGAAATGTACCTAACATAACATAACATTTCTGACCCTGTATTGATTTCTTTTGGAAGTGTGACAGCCGCGGGTTGAACCTAGCATTTCCATCCCCAAGCAGGGATGGAAATGTTTCTTTTTATTATTTCACAGAGATTGGCCCTTTTCAGGCCCCTGACTATGAAATGCACTTTCAGCAACCCCGTGGTTGCTGGGAGCCTGTAACACATTGGAGTTGTGTCCCTCTACCCCCCTCCTGAAATGGTCAGGTCACCCAAGTTGGCTGGGGCTGGCTGAGGCAGAACCCTGGGAGTCTTCTGGTTTCAAGACAAGATGCTTCTAGGGCCGCATCAGTAACACATAGGCCGCACAAGCGATTTCTCCACTGATCATGCCCTCGGTCTGAAAGGGTACTTCAGGCGACGGAAACTCAGGATTGATCAGAAACTTCTGTGAAGATTTAGAAAAACAAGATGTACTACCTTGGCTAAAGTCACTATCGCAGAATTATTTCCAATATAACTTTTTGTGGTCCTTCTTATCCTCCTAAAATGCTCTACGGTTATATGCAAATCTCCAGGAAACGGCATTGGGTTTTATACCCCATTCCCTTTCTAATAGGTGATTTATGTACAGAGATTCTGCTCATCGGCACTTCTTCACCCTCCTTTCCTGTCACTCTCTTGCCGGCCTCCCTTGGTCCTCGTCCTGGTCCCACCTGTGAGGCTAAGAACCTCTGGGTCATCTTCGACTTCACGCTTTCCTTTTCCCCACACATCTCTGATGTCTCTAAAAAGTAAAACTATCAGCTGCACCTCCTCAAGGGTATTCTTCCTTTCCTCTCCTTCCCCCAGAAGCTCACTGCCTCTAGAGCTCTGGTTCTGTCTAGGCTGGACTACTGAAACTGCCTCTTTCTAAAGCTGCCTGCTACCACTCTCCGCCCTCTGCAACTCATCCAGAACAGGACTGCAAGACTTGTCCTTGGCCTCATGCCCAGGGATCATATCTGTCCAGCCCTGAAATCTCTTCATTGGCTCCCAATGGCTGCAAGGATTAAGTTCAAGACCCTCTGCATTGTTCACAAGGCCTTCTGGGGCCTAGGCCGCAATACCATCAGCTCTCCCTTCAGAAATACCTTTCTACTAGAGCTCTTTGCTCCTCCACTTCCAACTCCCTCAGGGTCCGGCGCTTCTCCAAGAATCGAGTTGGTGGTAGATCTCTTTCTTCGGCTGGGGCCTCCCACTGGAACAGCTTCCCTGAAACGTGAGGAGAACCATCTTCGGTTCCAGAAGAACCTCAAGACCTTCCTCTTTGCTTCTGCCTTCTCTCTTCCTCTCCCTTGCTGATCTGCCTGTTTTTGCACTGGGATCCTGGCTACCCTCTGAATTCGGGCCCAGTTCCCTGCCCACCCAGCTGCATACCAGCACTGCCTCCTGGCAAACCTTGCACTTGGGTCTCTAGCCTACAGTCCCCTTAACTGCACTTGTCAGACACCCGTTGTCTGTGCTTAGTTCTTGCACTTGCCACCTGGTGGCCGCATTATCTGTTGTTGTTCTTGATCACTTGTTCAGCACTTTCCACTCCTCCCCCTTGCACTTTTCCCCCTCCCTCGCCCCTGCACTTGCGCATTCTCAATGTCACTGGACTTAGTAAGATCATTGTTTTGTCCTCCCTTGTACCCCTCTGTTGCCTCGTCGCACTCTGCAACACGTGTGTATGGGCACAATATAAATAGAATATTATATCCTATCAGAATGAGGTTGTTTTACTCACTGAAGAGCGAGTGATTTATTGACAAGCCCTTAAAGATTTAATTCACAATATGCACATACGATGTTAACAATGCCATCGCAGACCATTCAGAGTCGATTCTGGGCTAGCTTAAAAAGATAGGTGCCTGCCCATGACTAAAATAGAGGATAGAGAAAGCCAAAGAGAGACGAATACGGGGAGGAAGCAGACAGACTACACACTGTTCCCTGGATAAATGGTGAGACTGCTGCCTGGGAAGAGTTAGTTCACTGGCTGTCAGCTGTAACATATCCAGTAAGGCAGGTGTATGCCAGCGGTCCCACCACGAGGTACACAAGTAGCAGATTGAGAGGAGAATTTAGAACCAGGTTCCACTTGATACAAGAAATGAGAACAGAAGAAAGGCATGGGGACCGGACACTTCCTTAAAGACTGTACGAACAAGGGCCCATAACAGGAGGGAGAGAATATTGTCTGTCTCAAAAGGACCCTGAATAAAGAGGGAAAATATTTGTTGCAGCTCAGCGAATTGTGTTGAGAACCAGAGGACATGGAGAGACCTAAGTGTATTGTGATATCTGGTTCCTCTCAGGTGAAAAGACCAAAGAGGACCAGAGATCAAAGAGAGGCCTAATGAATTGTGTGAAGAACCAGAGGTTGTCGAAAGGCCTCAGAAGAATGAATTAATCTTCTATAACATGCTTAATACCAGAGACCAGTCTATAAACAAGGGACTGGAATTTGTACCTGTGTTGCTCTGCGTTGTTTTGCTTCCCAGATGAGCACACTCCCCCTGAGCGATCCTCCTGGCCCTAAGAATAACATACCATAAAGAACAAGAGGCATTGGAGAGACCTAGAGAGGCTTTGTTGGTCAGAGACTCCAAACAAGTGTGAACTACAAATATCCCCAAAAGGGGACTGTGCGGGAAAGTATCTGGTGAGTGTTTGTCTCTAGTTTAAAGGAGTGACTGTAAAGCTTATAAACACTTTTTTTCCCGCAACTTGAGAACATGTTGTTGTAGCTTTGGGTTAGCCAGGAGTCTAATGAATTCATTAAGAGTAGGTTTAAATTTCTAGGTTGGCCATCATATTTTGGCTCTTGTTACTAGAATTGTGTCTTCTTAGAGGGGCAGAGACTTATCAGATTAGGTGTAAGACTTTCAAAGAAGTACCTCCCCTGAGGTGCATGGAGCATCCCACCTTTCCTTTTCCTTCCTTTACACTTTTTTGTAAACAAACATTTTCCTTATTTATTTTTAAATCCATAACTTAGTTCTTATAGGCACATTCCAAACTCAGATCTTGCATTATTATCCTTAATAAATACACTGAAAAAAACACATCTTGCGGCGTACATGGTGTCATGGTTCGACCTTCCTAAAGCTGGGAAAAGTCTCACCTCTCAAACAACCCTTGCTGGTCTTTTGTTTAACTAGAAATGAAATTAGCTTGGCAAGCCTTTTGCTAACATTTGTAAACATTTTCAAGTCATACTTCGAAGGTACGTTGGTCTTTAAGGCCCCAATTCTTAGAATCTTTCTCTTCATTTGGCAATATGGTACTTGCTGTTTCCTTCCATGCATCTGGAATTGTGTTGCTGTTAAATCAGCCTTACTGGATCCATGACACTTTTTGTATAATTCTATAAATGATTGCCTTTTCATTTTTTGCATTGTTCTTTCTTTTAATTTAGAGAGTAATTTTTGTTTTTTTGAGTTCAAGCACCTATTTCACAGAAGCCTGCCTTTGCTCAACCCACACCATATAAGTTGCTATCACTCCTGTATGTATTTTCCCTATGTGTTGTACAAACAAAACTCTGAAAAACTATTTCTGAATTTCTTCAGGTATTTTTAAATGGCACTACAGTTTATGTTCTTCATAGCTTAAATGTAATCTTGGGGTTTCTTCTCCTTCCCCTTTGAGATCTCCCTGGAGTTATCACTGAACTTCATCTGACTTTAGGAGTTGGCAGAAGTGGCAGAGGAGCAGGATGGGAAAAAAAGACTGTGATTGGGAAGGCAAATCTGGTCCAGGTGGACAGTAAAGCAGTTAGGTGATAAGTGACAAATGTTTAAGAGATCTTTTTAATCCCTAGAACAGCATGTTTTATGCTACATACCATTTCAAGATGCCCCCACTCCCGTATTAGACTCAGGGTGGAAAACATAAACAAAGGACAAACCCACTATGGGACTGTATGGGACTATAAAGTCTCTGGGCCAGCATAAGGAAGTTGCTTCACACTGTTCTTTAGTGGAACACTATCTGGTTCCAAATTTTCTAATGGTTTGTTAAAGTGCTAGCAATATTATCTGGCCCAAGTTCAGAGCCAGATCATTATTAGATTTCTTTTTGCTCTCTCCCTCCCCTTGCCTTCTCATCCTTCTCTGGAGGACTTCCTCCCTTGCCTTTCTACACCTCACTTCCTTTCTGACCTGTGGTGTTCTGCCACCATGGCTCGTGTGCTCTTCGTCTCTCACTCTCCAGATACTACTCCTCATGCTGCTTCAGTGTCCTTCTCCAAGAGTCCTCACCTGCTGATTTGTTTGTGTTGTTTCTTTTACACAAATGCTCCCCACTTTTTCGCACCCAATGATGGGCGCTTAGCCAATCAGGTGACTGGAACAGTGGGCGAGAGCAATCTCACAATCCCCACCCACTGTTTCAGATAACCAAGGCCCTTCCCCGGGTGGCGCTTTTTCTTCTTTCTTTTCATTGCGGTAGGCAACAGGGTGCCTCCCCAGCATCTCCACTTACCTGCAGGAATGGTACATTGCGCTGCAGTCCCGGCGATCCTCCCGTTTGGCCGGTTTAGACATGGCGGCGGCCAACTTGTTTTCTTTTTTTTCCTCCATTTTTCATCGGGAGATCGGCTGCGCTAGCAGCGCGGATCACCTGAAGAAAAATTGTGAACGCCATTCACACCCTGGACGAATCCCAGGATGCAAATGGCTTTCATGTCCTGCCTGGGGGCAGACATGGCTTTTAACAGCCCATAGCCCGAGCTGAGGCCCTTGCTGTGCTCAGGCCTGCCTTAGCTCGGGCTGGTAGCCCATTAGAGGCCATGTCCGCCCTCATGACAGGGCATGAAAGCCATATTCTATCGCATCTCTCTCCTCTATGAAGCAGCGCACTTGTCTTTGCTGAACTGTAATAGGAGCAGTCTTCTTTCCTGATTCATATCTTGCTTTTGTGTGGCAGTTTTTACATGAGGCTTCAGGGGTTTTCTCAGACTTCTTTTTCCTCGTCTACAGGGGATAGGCAGTGGCAGGTAGATGTCTGTTTGGTACTGTGGCTGAATGGTTACCATTGTGGAAGTCCTCAAGATCTTTTGACTATACTAACATCATTGCCTATTCTCTTCTGGCATCTCTTCTGGCATCTTATGTATGTATTTTGGAGTTTGGCCTACTGTCTTTCTTTGAATGGCTCCTGGCCACCCCAGCTTGTTCTTCTGACTCCTCTTTCCTTCTCTCTCCCTCCCTCCCCTTAGGAAACAGAATGTAGTTTTCTGGATCAACTATGACCATCCACTGATCCCTCGTGTCCCCATCTCCTCTTTTCTAAAGACCATACTTTGAAGTAAATTTATTTTTCCAATGTATCTAGTTCCAAAATGTTTATAACCAAATAATTAAATAACCCATGGCTTGTGCCTCACAGTTTGAATTTTGGCTATTAGGTGCAACCTACTTGTTGGCTGTGTATGGGGCTTTCCCCAATAGTGAACTAGAGTAATCCAGTTGTGGGTGATGGGGAGGCTACAGTCAACAGATACCACATTGCAGAGAGGATTGTTTGTAATCAGTTTGTCCTGGTCCAAAACAGCAGGGCTGTGAGACATTGTTACAGTCAGCTAATGGAAAGATGTGCGACACAATTGTTATCCAGTCTAGATAGTGTCAGATTTCCTGGCAGAAAGCCTCCATGCCAGCGTCCTTTATATTTTATAACATTGCATTACCTGTGGGGTAAAATATAGGTTGCATGCGAATTGTTCGTTTTATAACTGTTCGTATTACAATTGACCTTTTCACAATTCACCGAATTGTGAAGGTCAATTGTAACATATATGCGGGGAAACCCCCCGCAACCCTCCACCCAACCCAAAACCCCCCAAAACCCCTTTTAATGATGCTGATACTTTGCAATTTTTGCTATTATTGATTCTGTCATCATGGCCCGGCATATTTGCACATTATTATGCTGCTATGCACTTGCACTTTATTTCATCTTTTAATGGGGCCAGAATGTTGTATCGTGCACTTTTATAGATTTTTATATTGCAACCTTGGTTTTGCGCACTTGCGCTCCATTATGCTGTTACAACTGCGTGCACTAGCACTTTATCTCATTTGCCAGAATGCTGCAAGTTGCATCTTATACATATATTGTTATTGTCACTTTGGTCTCGCATTTTTGCACATTAATTTGTTGCTTTAACTGCCTGAACATGCACTTTATTCTTACTTTACTGGTATTAGAAATCTATACCTGTATTTTATGATGATCCAGATATTTGTCATATATTTTCTTGTGTGGCAGTAAGACGGTTGCTATATTACCATTTAATTTAATAGATGGGTTTTTTCATTGTGGGTGGTTATATTGTTCATTCAACTGTGTCTTTATATTATTAATTACCACCTTTTATTAATATTGTAATCTACATTGGGGGCACTGTGGAACCGTGGGTCCGCCTGGCATGGAATGCGTGCAACAGAGTATGCGGCGTCATGGTTATTTTTGCCATAAACGTGCTTATAGTGCTTTAATTACTGTAGCGCCACTTGGCTCACAGTACGGCCTATTTTTGCCTTTCCATTCTATCATGGCTGCCGCTCTTTCCATTTGTCCAGGCACCCATCGAGCTCCAGTGAAACAGCAAAAGGACTGCACTTGCCAAACTACTAAGGTGCTCCAGTCCTTCGTCTCTTCACGTGATTAAGCATTCAGTCGAGTGCGAAACGCGTTGTGTGCGGGTGGGGCTCACAGGCGTCCTGCCTCTGTTTTCACCACTGCTTTTCATCGGTATCCTGTACTTTTGTTTTTTTTTGGTAACATTAAATACCTTCAGACCCATACTGTGTCGTGAGCTGTGCTATTTTTTCCTTGATCATGGTCTTTCAATTGACCGCAGAGAGTGCGGTTCATTCTTTCCTCTTTTTGTCTCAATATATATATATATATATATATATATATATATATATATATATATATATATATATATATATATATATATATATATATAATATATATATATATAATATATATATATTACCAAAGCGATATATATATATATATATATATATATATATATATATATATATATATATATATATATATATATATATACGGTCAATTGTGAAAAAGTCAATTGTGACCCTTTAAAATCGGTCAATTGTTCATTCGAACAATTGCAAAAGAACAATTTGGTGTAAACCAAAATATAGCCCCTGAATGTCAGAAATAAAGTGGCCAGGCCAGGATTTAAGAGTGAAGCTGGCTGGTGCTATCCATTGGAAAATGCAGGTCAGTCCACAACACTTCTTTTTCCGACTTAAGGCCAACTCACATGGAAAGAAATGGACCTAGTTAAATTATACTAAATTGGACAAGTGTGCAAGTGGAGAAAGACACTTTTCACAAATGAACTGACATTTAAATGGAAAGGCCGACTTGGAGTATTAAAGGGGACATCAGTTTTACATGGTAAATAATAGCCTACACGTGGACAATACTGAAGAGATACTCGTGTCGTTTCAACTATTATATTAAAGAAATAAATTAAACATAGACGGTTTCGGGGGGGTGTGGCTAGCGCGCGAACGATGCGGACGTGAGCCGAGTGAGCTCCCGTAAGCGCCGACACAATCCTGTACTTTTATCCTGATTCTTGGGGACATCGAGCGACATCAACGCCGCGATTGTGCCCGCGAAGCTGTGGGCTGGGACTGGCTGAAATCTGGGCTGTCGGCTGCCCATCTGGTGGGCCAAAATCTGCAATTTATTGAAGGCCGGGGGCCCCGAACTGTGAAACCAAGATGGCCGCCGGGGCTTGAGGGCAGACCTCCTCCTGTACGACTGGGACTTGCAGCGGCCTGGCGTGGTGCGGTGTGGAGCGGTACACGAGGTGGACACTGACTGAATTTGTTGACACCCGGAGGCCGCCCGGACAGGCGGCTCCTGCTTTTGGGCTGTCTCGACCCAGCCCGATTGGTGGAGGACGGCAGCGGCCCGGCTCGACCGTGCTAGAGGTAGGTGGGGTCTCCCCCCCCCTGTTCCATACAGAAGATGGACTCAAGCATCGCATAGGGGGTATAAACGGGTGAACTGTGAGATATAACGAAGGCCTGCACGGTCGCAGGAGGCCCGTCAACCACCAACCAAAGCGCCGAGCCCCGGCCCCCGAAGCACGTATTAGCGTGTTGGAGGGCGCTCTGAGGGCCCCGTGGCCTTCCATCGGACCTGCTGCAGAGCTGCAACACGACACACCGGAGTAGATCCAACGGGGTATAAATAATACCGCTCGACCCGCTGTGCCGGACTTCGGAACCATGGGGAAAGACAGGCAGAAAAAACCAGCCACACAGAGCAGTATGGACCAATTTGCTGTCGCCACCACCCTGGCCCCGGCGGCCCCAGCAACACGACCGACCTCCCCCAGCGGGGACGGCTCTCTTTCTCTACATGATGTAATGGCAGCCATTGCTAATTCCCGATCCTCCATGGAGACCAAAATAGATAGTATGGCGGCGGACGTCTCCTTCCTGCGCCACGACCTGCAGAAACTAACCTCCAGAACGGGAGAGACGGAACACCGCATTTCTGAAGTGGAAGACAATATTGGCGGGATCAACCGCCAACTGTCCGAGGCCTTAAACTGCCTCAAAACCCTTGAATCCAGAGTGGAGGATGGAGAGGGACGATCCCGCCGCAACAATGTCCGCATCCTGGGCCTGCCAGAGGGGGAGGAGGGACCGTGCATGGAACTATTCCTGGAGCAGTGGCTTGTGGACATCTTCGAGGCCACATCCTTTTCAAAGTTTTTCTCAGTGGAGAGAGCTCACAGGATGCCGGCGGGTAGACCACCCCCGGGTGCCCCGCCACGTACTATCATCGCCCGCCTACTCAACTACCGGGATAGGGATGCCCTCCTGCAGCTGTCGCGGGCACAAGGCTCGATTACCCATAACGGCTCGAGAATCGCCTTCTTCCCGGACTATACCCGAGAAGTGCAGCGGGCACGACAATCGTTTGAGCCACTCAAGAGACAGCTGGCTCAACTGAATGTGAAATACGGCCTGCTCTTCCCGGCCCAACTAAAGGTATACCATAAAGGAACTACGGTTCATTTCAACGACCCGCAAGAGGCATGGAAATGGGTGGAGGCCCATATAGAAGGTGACTGGACTGCGAGACCAAGGAGACCGAGAGGAAGACCGAGGACCGGGGGCCTAGAAGCAGTGCTCTGAAGCATGGGTGCGCGTTTTTTGCACCCCTAAGCCCGACACATAAGTAGTCCACCATGGAAGATGTTGACATTGGCGCATGGGAGGGGACTCTGGAAGAGGCTCTCAAACCCCCCCCCAGCCAAGCTCTTTCCCTTTCCGTTCCTCCCCCCCCTCTTTCTTGTTCATCTAGACCCTGCTCAAGGGTCTGGGTTTTCGAGCTGTCACCTTAAGTTGAAGGTCCAGCCATGTTTGGGCGACAGGTACTTCGTGTTGGGGTGGAGTATAGGGTGGGGGTGAGTTGGGAATGTTCGAAGGTTTGTTTGTTACTTCAAGACTGTCATATGTTCATAGGGGACACGTACCATTGTCTCTGGTTGAAGCCGCTCTGTACCGCTTTAGAGAGCACCCCCGCCCTTGCAATACAGGCGGGTACCATTTCACCATTTCTCACTGATTGCCACAATCTTGCAAACCCCATCATGTGTGATAGACATCCTCTGCACAGACTAACGGGACACCCATGCGACACACCAAATCCCTGAAATTCCTTATCTGGAACGTGAATGGGATGGGGTCCGGGATTAAACGGTGCCTCCTCAGGCAATTTCTAAATAGACACTCCCCTGATGTGGCCCTTCTGACAGAAACCCACCTTGCCGGATCACACTGTGCCTTTTTTCAGAGGACTAACTACCACCTTGCCCTTCAGGCGGGGTAGACAATGGGCTCCAGGGGCACCCTCATCCTGATACACAAGCGCATTCCATTTACTCAGCAGTTGGTTGAACGGGACCCGAGGGGCCGATACGTGTTCGTTATGGGGACGATCTGGGGTCAGACAGTGGCTATTGCCTCAATTTATTCCCCACCCGGGTTGGGACAGGAGTTACTGGACGAGCTTACTACCCTTATAGGGAAGTACCATCCCGATACATTCATTCTCGGGGGTGACTTCAACGACACCATGAATGATAACTTTGACCGTTCCCATCTCCGAAACCGCAACCCTGATACTCCCACTAGATTGGCCAATTTTGCGTCTGCCCTTGGGCTCCGAGATGTATGGAGAGAGCTACACCCGAACGCTAGGGAGTACTCCTTCCACTCCGGCGCTCACGGCTCCATGTCCAGACTGGATTACCTCTTTCTGCCACACACCGACCTTCACAGGGCAATGTCCGCAGATTTACTCCCCTGGGGCATCTCGGACCATTCCCCTCTCTTAGTTGAATTGTGTATGCAGGGCCCCCTCCCCCCCAGAACGTGGAGACTTAATAATTACTATCTGGGGTTCCCGGAACTGATAGATCGCCTGGAGGAAGTATCTAGTGAATACTTCGAAATTAACAAGGAGTCGGTGGACAACCCCGTGATATTATGGGAGGCATATAAAACAGTGCTCAGGGGTGAAATCCTCTCCTGGACGACACATAAAAGAAACACCCGGTTTCGGGAAATATTAAAGGCCGAAGAGGAAGTGAGTAATAGGGAGATTAAGCATATTTCCGATCCTACGCCCGAGACCCATCGATCCCTCCAGCGCGCCCAAGAGTGCCTCCGGAACAGAGCGATGGATGACGCTAAGCAGGCCCACTGGCAGGCTAGAGCGAGGGTGTATGAACTAGGGGACAAGGCGGGTAAACTGCTCGCCTGGTTGCAGAGGAGAGACGAAGGGCAACGCCATGTTCGGGAAATCGTTACGCCACAGGGCGACACCCATCGCTCGGACTCTGGGATTGCTGAGGCCTTCGCAGAGTTTTACGCAGATTTGTATCGAGCCCCGACCTCACCGCTAAACCCCTCCCTCCTAGATGAGGTGACGCTACCGACTCTCTCGGGGCAACAGCGGGACCAGCTGGACTCTGCTTTATCAGAGGCTGAGATTTCGGAGGCGCTGTCTCAGCTCCAATCAGGGAAGGCACCGGGCCCGAATGGATTCCCAGTTGAAACTTGGCAAAAGCTAGGAGTAGACAAAATGGCCGCTCCTCTACATGAGATGTTTCTTGCTGCCCGGGAACAGGGGACCCTCCCACCAGATCTTTGCAAGGCCACTATCGTGGTCATTCCCAAGCCTGACAAACCTCCACATGATTGTGCCTCCTATAGACCTATATCGCTGATCAACGGGGAGGCTAAGGTCCTCGCTAAGTTATTAGCAAATCGATAACAGTCAGTTGCACCCACCCTGATCCATCCGGACCAATGTGATTTTATGCCTGGCAAATCGACTCGGATGAATCTACGCCGCCTCCATTTAGCATTGGAGAGATCCCCGATCATAAACGGACCCTTGGCCTTGTTGGCAATCGATTTTGAAAAGGCATTCGACTCCATTGGATGGGACTGCCTCTGGGAAATAATGCGCCGTATGGGGTTCGGAGAGGCCTTTCTGGGATGGGTGCAGTTACTTTATATAACATCAATGCTGAAGTGAGAGTAAACGGTTGGTCTTCCAGGTCCTTCCCCCTGGGTCGGGGTACACGACAGGGATGTCCACTGTCCCCTCTTTTATTCGCCCTTGCTATCGAACCACTGGCTCTTTGGCTTCGCCAAAACACCACCTGGAAAGGATTCAGATGGCTGGAAGGACATGAGGATCGTACATCCCTGTATGCAGACGACCTCCTTGTATATCTGGGTGACCCACCAACGTCTTCCCCCATTGTAACACAACTGCTCATCCGCTTTGGGGAACTCAGCGGACTCAGGATAAACTGGGGGAAATCAGTCTTCTTTCCGGTAAAGGGTGGAGAACAGGCAATTCCCCAGGAATGTCCGTACCGGGTGGAACGACAGGGTTTTCGATACCTGGGAATATGGATATCCGGGGATTTAACAAGTTATATAAAAAACAATCTCCGACCGATCACAGACCGCTTTATTATTGATGTTCAACACTGGAAACTCCTCCCCCTGACACTTTTGGGGAGAGCGGCACTTTTTAAAATGATGACCCTCCCCAGATTCCTTTATGTTCTTCAAAATGCCCCACTTAAAGTCCCTGATTTGGAGTTCCACCAGGTGGAGACGTCCCTCAGAGACCTCATATGGGGGGAGGCCAACCACAAATTGCGTTAACTACACTTCAAAGATCTATTTGGGAGGGGGGAATAGGAGTTCCCCGTCTCCAAACGTATTACTGGGCATCACAACTGGTGGTGGTTAATGACCTTCTCCACGGAAACCGGGACCTGCCCCATATACGTGCTGAGATAGCCACTATGCGCAACACCGACCCGCTACTCCTCCTCTATCAACCCCTCCCAAGAACTTCCCCACCCACAACCACTACACACATGATCACGGTGTGGAAACAAGCACACCGATTCATTGGGTGGGAAAACAAAGCTACTACGGCACAGCCCCTCTGGCAAAACAATAACCTAGCTGAGACCCAGAAGTTTGAGCCGTGGCCTAAGTGGGTGAATGCGGGGATTGTCAGGATTGGGGATATGCTTACGCAGGGGAGATTGGCTTCATTTGATGACCTACAATTGCGATTCCAGATTCCGAATACAGAACGATTCCATTACATACGCCTCGCCCACGCCCTAAGACCCTACCTAACGGCAGATACACAGCTACCTGACTATACCCCTATAGAGCGTAACATCCTTCCGGCGCACATCCCTACCAAATGCACTTCCATCCTTTACAATGCTATATCCTCCTTTGCTACCCCTGAATTGAATGAACTGAAGGCGAAGTGGGAAGTGGATGTGGGGGAGATAGATCCTGAGGATTGGATACAAGTCCGGGAATTCGCCATTTCCTCTAGGCTTCGACTGGTGCAGTTGAAAATACTGCACCGGGTTTATTACCCTAGGACGCGTCTATATGGCTGGAAACGGGCTGCTAACCCGAACTGTTTGCGGTGTGGGGATGGGGAGGGAACTTTTATTCACATTTTGTGGGCGTGCCCCCAGATACAAACCTTTTGGAACGCATGCTGTAGGGAGCTCTCCTGAGTTCTGACTCGCACCATACCACTGGACCCAAGGGCCTTGCTCCTAGGCGTGCCTGATGAGATAGAAGCTAATAAGTGGGAAAGACTACTCATACACACAGCGATGGGACTGATCAAGCGCAACATAGCGCAGAAATGGAGAGCCCCTGACTCCCCAACGCTGGATCAATGGAAATTAGATATGGACATATGCGCTATGATGGAGCGTAGGATTTACTCAGCGAGAGGCTGTCCCAATAAAGCCTCGAAAATATGGGACAAATGGGAAGAAGGAGCGACCTGAGTATCCCGCATACAGGCTGGGGAATGTGCACTGGGTGTTTTGTTTTGTTTTGTGCTTGTACTGTATTATACATTATTGCAGGTGATGAGGTAGTCGCTTAACTTCTGATGTTATGGGTACCATTTCCGCTGATTGTGAACAATTATGACAGTCTTTAAGTTGTTTTGCTTGCTTGTTGTTTGGTTATTGTGATTACTTTATTATGTTAATAACAATAAAATACTTTATAAAAAAAAACATAGACGGTTTCAAAAACTGCAGCAGTGCACATGGGATGAAATAAATTGTTGCGCCTTTGGAAGCTAGTAGAGAGGAATAATGCCTTTTCAATTCGGAAATAAAGTCGAATGGCAGACTGCTTTTATCCAGTAATAAGAGACTTGATTTCAGCCCACCAAAATGACATTTGTAAGAGAGAGAGAGAGAGAGGCCTATTTCGTTTGGTGTAGATTTGAATATGGCTCCCTCATGTAACTATGGCCTGTCTGTGTGGATAGAGTGAACATATTTCTGCGTATAAAGTATGTAAAGAAAGATTGTATTTATGAACAAAAGGCCAAAATGGAAAATGTTATTCCTTTAGGACCATACAGGTAACTGGCTGCTGTTGTTTTTCTCCACTGAGCTGCTGGGTATCTGGAATTGTGACCCCAACCTTTGGTGGCTGGGTTCACCAAGGCAACTGGCCTGCAAGTTCAGTAAAAATATAAAGAAGTACAAAGCCAGAGATCTAAACTGTGGGTGATGTAGAAAATCTGAACTCAAGACCTTTGGATAAGGACACCAGTAGAAGAATGTATGGTTGTCAATTTAAATGCTAAGACATACAAAGAAGTAGATTGAAATTGTGGGAGTTGATGATAACATCTTCTGCAGAAGTGACCTCAAGGGCAGGCCTTGCCTTGCCATAAACAGTGCATTAAGCTCCAAGCAGGGACCCTTTGAAGCGAAGAAGGGAAAAGGTTAAGATAAACATGAATACACCAGATGGCTGGTCACATGTTGTAAGGGAAACGGAAACCGCTTGGGTATGATTTGAATGCGAAACTGTGGGCCATGTTATGACCTGCCATTGATTAAACATTGAACACATTTTTCCTAAATAAAAGGAGCATTGTGTGTCCTATCAAGCCCACCCGGGTTCAGTTTAAAGGGGATGAAAAACCCATTGTCACCATGTAAATACAACATTTTTGGGATGTATATAATTTAAATTCTGATCAAAATTATGATTCGGCCATTTGCAAAAACCTGAGAAATGGGAACGTGGCGAAGGGATAGATCATGAAAGTAAGGTTTGAATTGGAAATGGTCAAATTTTTTGCTATTTCAGCACAGCAGCAAACAGAGAAAAATGGTAGCTCCACCCAGGAAGGGCGTGCCTAAATAAAATGAGTATTGTCGAACTCACCATAGAACATAGAACTCAAAAATACATATATTCGTGTGATTATCTGAAAGACCAAGAGAGTTGTCACATTATGAGATTTTTCAGAACACAGTATCTTTTCTCCTCCCTCAGCCTACATCATACACTCCTCTCAGTTCCGGCTCCTATCAGTGGGCAGGGTGTGTGGTGGGGCGAGTGGAAGGGAGCGAGCTAGCAAATCCTGGTCATGGGAATTATGACCATGTTGGAGTGTCATCAGCGCTATAAGAGGGCCGGTTTGCATCAGAACAGGGCTTTTTGACTTTTTTCCAGGAGATAGTCTGCTGCTGGAATCTAGTGAGGAACAACTAGCAGAGAGGCAAGGAGAACATCAGGGTAAACTGTGCCTGGAAACCTGTGAGCCCTATCTGAGAGAGGCCTATCTCGAGGGACCTTGCTTTGGGAGAGACCTTGTGTTAGCTGCCTACCAAAAAAGGGTCCTAAAAATCCAACTGGCGTTCTGAGCAAAGAGCAGAGAACTCCCATGTAAGTAGATATCCCATAGCCATCAATTGCGTGGCGAGCCATCTGCCTCTATCCCTTTCCATTAGTGGGAAAAAGGGGAGGGTTACTGGGTAGGCCCTTCTCACAATGTATTCAATCTCATTCAAATTATTTCCCCATAGAAAACCACCATCTCTGTTGAAAGTGAATTGTGTTGGGAACAGCCCACCTTCATCATTTTCATTACATTTTTGGAGGGGAGAGACACTCTGTAGACCCTTAGCACATTTTATTGAAGTAAATCAATTAATTCCCATATAGAAAATATCGGGATGAATGTTGTTAGAATTTGAAACTAACAAAGCTCATGCCCTGTGATTTAGAGCCGGTGTAGCTCAAAAAGACTTTGTTGACTGTTTTCTGAAAACCTTGACTTCTATACAAAAGGGGGGGGTTCCTGAACCCCAAAAGAAGTAATCCACAAAACACCACCTTTCAAGTCAGTGTGGAGGGTGCAAAACAAAATGTCACATTCATCTAAAATCATAAATACAAAGCATTGCATCTCATCTGCATGTGTGTTGCAAAACAAAATTTCCCCTTTGGTCTCATTTTCTCTAACCAGAGTTTTCAGGCATTGCTTCTCATTTGAATGTGTGTTGAAAAACGATTTCCCCATTCGAATCCCTTTTATCAACTGTACCTTTCAAATGTAAGCTTAAAACAAAATTCCCCATTGATTCCCTGGCCTCTCAAACCAGAATCCCAAATCACTGCCTGTCCTTATAATGTGTGTTGCAAAACAATTCTTCCACTGTATTGTGAATGTTTTCTATTGGTTAAATTGAAATTAAATTTGTTGTAAGTTGTGACTGCATGTTTCAAAATTGTACCTGTGTTGGTTTAATAACAGAGTTATTGTTGTGATAGTGGGTGTGGCCACAGTATTGGTAGCTGATATTGACTGTTAGTCTTCGTTGTCAAACCTTATATAAATAAATATATTCTTACCATACCACGGCCTGGTTCCTAGTCCTTTGGATACACAGGGTATTTGTTGGGGTGGGTGCGAGATGGGTTGGAGGCCTCACCAAAGTGAATCTGAAAGAAATAGCTCTTTATTGTGCACCACCTTGCTTAGGGGGAAAAGGAACTCCCTGAGTTGAGTATGACCGCCTACTAAACTGTGACAAAGCGAATGCCAGCCCACCTCTAAGGCCCGTGTAGTAAGGCCCCTGTCTGCTCCCTATCCGGTACCGTAATGCTGCCTGCCTCTTGTATTTTGCTGACCCCCCCTGTTATATGCATGTGATGTCTGTATGCCTGCCTCTTGTATTTCGCTGCCCCCACATGTTGTATGCATGTGATGCCTGTATACCAGCCTCTTGTATTTCGCTGCCCCCTTGTTGTATGCATGTGATGCCTGTATGCCTGCCTATTGTATTTCGCTGCCCCCCTGATGTATGCATGTGATGCCTGTATGGCTGCCTTTTGTATTTCCCTGCCCCCCCGTTGTATGCATGTGATGCCTGTATGCCTGCCTTTTGTATTTCGCTGCCCCTCCCTATTGTATGCATGTGATGCCTGTATGCTTGAATCCTTCACCTTGCTGCCCCCCCTTCCCAACTTGGCAGACCTCTCCTGCTATACCCCCTTACATCAATCAATCCCTCCCTGCTCATTGTGGGAGTTTGTATTGACACATTATGGTGACACCATCACCGCCCTGTTGTTGATGCTTTGATTTGACGTTTTGGTCTCATGGGAATCATGTTGGATCACCCATCTCGAATCTGTTTGTTCTCATGCTTGACTTCCTTTAGCATCACATAATCATGGTGGCCGTGATTCATGTTGTGCCCATCTAATACTTGAAACCTGGTTTGCACTTGCTGTTCTCTTGCAACATTATGTGTTCAGTATTTACCTCTGCACATTGATGTGCTCTGTCTACCTGCTTTTCTGCTCTATAACACTGTATTTTTATGGCCCCCTTCCCTCACTACATGCACTTACTCTATCAGAAATGTTCGTCAGACTTAAGTTACCTGTCGGATCCCAGACGTGGACCCCCTGCTCACTGTGCTCAGAGAGGTACAGCTCCACCTCACTGATGAGGCCCAACAAGGCTGAAACACGTGTATGGGGTGTCCCTAGGTACTCTTGTTCAGAAGGGAATTGCCATAGCATTTCGGTGCTGGACTGCCCATATGGGCGGGACAAAGACTGATATGCAAATGGCTATTTCTTATCTGTGAAAGGTACAGTGAGCAAAAAGTGATGGCTGCAAACTCTGAAAGTGGGAAAAAACCACAGAACAGGTTATCATGTCATGTCCTTTCTAGAGAGGGGTACCTGCTACCTTTTTAAAAATAATTTTGTAGGAACTTGGGGTTGTTCACCCTAAGTTACCTGGGGGAACCCAGATGTGGACCCCCTGCTCACTGTGCTCAGAGAGGCACAGCTCCACCTCACTGATGATGCCCAACAAGGCTGAAACACGTGCATGGGTTTGCCCTAGGTACTCTTGTTCTGAAGAGAATTGCCATAGCATTACGGTGCTGGACTGCCCATGTGGGCGGGACGAAGACTGATATGCATATTGTATTGGAGGATTGGTCCAAGAGACCCCCCTACACTGCAGCCCCTCCCCCTTGTGAAGTCCATGGCTCGTTGGGGGTTCCCCCTGCCACCAGGGCCCAGGTGGTGGGTGGACCACTGGCTGAAGACATTGACCAAACATGCTGTATTTAGCTAGGCCCTGGAAACCATTTTGTGAAATCAAAATGGTTTGAGCCCTCTGCACCACAGCGCGGCCCCCACCCCTGGAGAGTCTGACTTGTCCCTGCGGCCGCAGCTCCTTGGCAGATCCGCTGAGAGCCCGTTCCCACGAACAGACGGACATGAGCTAGTGTTAGATGCCAACACTGTAACATTTCACCTTCCGCAGTGTATCACTGTTCCCAGTATGACCCGGCCAGCAGGGCCGGGGTGGGAAAGAACTGTAAAATGGTCCCCTGACAAAAGCAGAGCCCCCAAATACTAATGAGCCAACTACCTGTGATAAAACTTTTCTCTCCATTACCTTTCTGACTAAAAACATGTAACCTCCATGAAGATGGCAGAATGTATGCTTATATGACATTCGGGGTGAAGTACCCACATTCCCGTAGCTATGCGCAAATGTTAAAAGTGTCCCGGGGTTTTCATGTTATATGTTTCGCCGAGAAGATTACACCCCAAGGTCCCATGCCATAACTGAACTAATGCTGCTAGAGTGCAAAGGAAGACAAATACAGCCCTATTGGGAGCTCATGTAAATGGTGCACGAAAATGCACAATATGTATGTCCAAGCTCACCATGTGTCACTGCCATCAGTCTTATTAGCGGGTTGTTCCTGCGTGCTCCACCAACCTAACTACTACCTCGCTTACCGCACATGTATAGAAATGTAACAAAATGTTGTGGTTGTTAAATACTTAGCAATTAGGTAACACATTTGAAATGGCCATGTAAAAGGCACTAACAATGTTGAAAACATAAGTTTTGAAAAGACTCAATGAGTATTGTATATTATATGAATGTTTATGCCTCTTCCACTTAAATCTGCAACACACGAGAAAAATACCTTTGTGGGCATATCCAAGGCCATTCCCCCTTCCTCCCCATTGAAGCCTGCCAGACGAAAAAGCAGAGGCCTGTGCTGCTCTGCTCCACCTCCCCTAATTCGGCTGGAGCCGCTTCAAACATTCACATTCCCCCGCAGCACCCAAGGCCACGGCCTGCCACATGAATTAGTTACAACCCAGCAGTAAACCCCGGCCTTAAACACAGATCCGAAGGCGCTCTTTCTTAGGCTCCACGACCCACCGGCTCACCTTAGGTTAATGGCCCCTGTAAAATTAGGACACCCAATATTATAGCAACACTACAGGAACACATTCATAATGACTTCTAACGAGACATGATAACTCGGACAGCCCGTCCCTTGCCCTGAAACCCAACCTCGCGACCTATGATACCCGGTCAACAGGACGATGGTAACCATGTATTGATGTATCACCAAAAGACCCCACTCTAGGTGCATTCCTCCTGTGTTGCATTAACCTATAGAATAACCTATTGGAAGATTTTCCGGGGAAGATAATATTGCAATGTTGAATGACTGCGGTGTGCGTGGCCTTAGGGCAGAAAGCCAGGGAGGACGTTCATCACTAACACTGGTCACGGCTGGCACAACAACACCGTCCGGATGAACCCAGCTGACCTGCCCAGCCCGGCCCACGAGGGTAACCAGTGACGTCCACCAACCACATCACCTATAGTTAGTCGTCGCCACCCAATCCCCACGAACTTGTGCCCCTTATAGTATGTAGGTTCTTATGACGTTTTTTGTAAATATATACGCCTGTCTTTGCTATTGTCAGACAGAGCGCTCTCGGAGTTTGCAGAATCCTTTGCATGCCCTATTGTGATTGATAAACTCCCATTTAAGCTCACCCGCACTTTGTCTTAGCCTTATTCCCATCTTGGGAGAGTCCATTATTGTCTCTCATTGTGGGGAGGATCGTGCTATCTGGGGGACGCACGCCTTCAGTGGTGACCCCGACAGCATGATGATTATTTTCTCTTAACATATATATATATCCCTACCGTCCCCTTTGGCACGAAAATCTCCGGTCGAAAAGGGATACGCACGGTGCGCCGGCTCCGGAAGGCTGCCCGCCAACGGCGACCGGTACGCTCAGAAGTGCGCACTCAACAGAGAGAGGGTACGGGATCCCGGTTGAAAAATCCCCTTTGAGTACCGCTCGCCAGAGCCGGGGCTAACCGTTGAGCGTACGGCAACACTGCCTGGACGGACCCAGTTCGGAGATTCTCGGTTCAAGACGGGCACGTGAGTATTAAGTGCGAGCGACCATAAAGGGAGTAGGGGAGGAAAACAGGACAGGGAACTAGGTTGTTTGAAAGGGGACACTTTGGGACTACTAAGAACCACTTTAGACTTTCTTTACTTTTTCTTTGCATATGGCCATTAGGATTAAGAGGTGAAAAGAGATAAAGAGACGGGAACCTAGCTCCGCGAGGGGGTAGAAGGCGGCGCCGCATAGTGCTATCTTGACTAGTACTGGGAATATATGAGGAAGTGAAAATAAGATAAAGGTGTCTGATAAAAGAGAGACACGGCGAATATATCAGGGACTGCTATTCTTTCTATTCTTCTCTCTGGGTTTATGGGGAAAAAACAGGGTTAGTACAAAAAAAAGAATAATAATAATAATAATAATAATGTAAGAAGAAAGACAAGTGTATATCAAAACTATAAGACAAACTAATATCAGATTAAAAAAGAAAGGGACAGCTAGTAAGGGAGGAAAGGGATTACAAATTGAGCGGTGAATAGAGTGTTGTCTATGAGTGTGTAAGCATCACATGTGCCAGAACATATTTGTCACGTCGAATGTATAAGAGTGGTCATAAGTGTATAATTATGGTGTGGTCAAGGTAAGTGCGACCAGAAGAAATTTTGCAAGGAAAAGAGCAATACAGTAAGGTGACTGTTTTTTCTTTGGATAAATGTACTGAAGATATTGGCGGGGTACGAAGGGTGCTTTGATCTTGTATGTGCCCCCTAAAAGCATATGGGAAAAGAAGCTGTGTGCAGCAATTCTTAGATTGGTCAGGTGACGGAAGCACACGCAGGTCCCCACACGCAGCGATACGCAAATACTCAGATATATCAGGTGACACATCTATATAAGGAGCTATATATATATATATATATATAATATAGATATACATCCGCATTGAGCAGCCACGAACTATGGGGACAGAAACACCATTAGCGCATATTTGTAAGAATCTACCTGGGTACGCTGAACGCATTAAGAAATATCATGATCAGTGGATTACAGAGCTGAAGGGGGAAGGGTTAACCCAAATATGGCCCGAAGGGGGATCGTTTGACAAGAGTGTCCTAGATATGGTAGCTACATGCATTTATTTGAAATACAAGGGGAAGCAGCTACATAATAGGAGAGAAATATTAGACCTATGGAGATTGTTTGAAGAAGTACCCCCACCTAAGAAAAGGGAATTAGGTACTGATCTGCCATCTACCACTGGCAATCCATTACTGATCCCAAAAGACGACAAGGTGTTGCCAGAAGGGGAGCCACCGGTAGGGGTAACTAGGTTGTACCCAATACTAAATAAGCCAGTGCCCGCAGAAGGATACAGTGACCCAACATATGTACCCCCAACAACAGTCACTACGACTCAAGGGCCAACAGCACCCACACCGTATGAGAGTCATAGAGAGCGCGACCAGGTAAGTACACCAATAGTGAACATAGAGAAACTAACAGAAGACCTAGGGCCTCATTACAACTCAGGCGTTAAGGGTTAACGCCACCGTTAACCCTTAACGCCTGATTCTGATTTTAACGCCTGCTTTTAGCAGGCGTTAAAATCCATGGCGCTAACCTGCCATGGTGCTAATTACGCCGCCGTAATTTACGGCGGCGTAATTAGCGCCTTCCCCACTCCCATTATGCCCTATGGGGCAAAAATGGGAATGGGGAAGGGAAAATGGGAAATGGGGATTTACTGCCCCACTCACCTTGGAATGGAGCGGTAAATCCGCCATCCACCATGGTGTAAACAGAGTTTACACCATGGTGGTAAAGTTGGTGCACTTAGCACCAAGGTTGTAATGAGGCCCCTTGGGCCTCATTACGACCTTGGCGGAGGACCATGGCGCTATTAGCACCATGGTCCATGCCGCTAAGTTCCCAACTCCGCCATGGTGGATGGCGGACTTACCGCCCCATTCCGACCTTGGCGGGGCGGTAAGTCCCCAATCCCTATTTACCCTTCCCCATTCCCATTTTTGCCCCATAGGGCATAATGGGAGTGGGGAAGGCGTTAATTACGCCACCGTAAATTACGGTGGCGTAATTAACATCAAGGTCCCTTAGCGCCATGGATTTTAACACCTAGGTGTTAAAACCTCCATGGCGCTAAGGGACCTCGGAATCAGGCGGTAAGGGTCGGCGCTGTTTACGCTGCCGTAAACCCCTTACCGCCTGGGTCGTAATGAGGCCCCTAGAGTCCAGGCTCTCTGTAGCAAAAGATGAGCTCTCGAGGGTAAAAAGTATATGTGAACAGACTGCGATTAATGCTGCTAGGTCAGAGCTCGCATCAAGAGCGCAGAGTCAGGATAAAACCATTGAGGAGGGGTGGAAGAAGGGGGAGATATTGTTCAGGATACAAGAAGAACCGGCCCGAATAATTGAACTAGAGGAGAGGGAGGAGCGCACTGACGATGAGATAAGGACTACAGGAGGTAGAGAGGAGCTATTGTGTGATATAGGAGAAGACTTAGAGGAAAGTGAAAGATTAAGCATGGCAATGGGAGGAGGAAGTGAGGGGTTGGATGGCGCATGTTCAGGGAGAACCATGGAAGAAGAGTGGGCAGGACGACTAAGGAATAGGTTGGGGAAAATGGCACCACTAGGAAAAAACGGAATGAAGGTGAGTGCAGACAAGACAACAAAGGGGAGGTTACAACTCCCACTAATACACAGGGGAGGAGGGAGGCCGAATTAAATACCTTGGGCTCAGATGGATAAGGCCAATTTGTTAAAGTTATTGCCCCCGCTATCAGGAGGGGCAAGCAAGTGGATATATGCATTTGAGAAACACACAGCCGGGGTACCTCTAGCAATAGGTGATGTGAAGAGTCTGCTAGTATCAGAAGTCGGGGATCAAGCTGACAGAGTATGGGTAAAGGCTGGCTTCCCGGGAGTAACGTTAGACTGCGATCGCCATGATGGTGCCTCTTTTAACACAGTACGTGTCAGGGTGTGGGACGCCTTAAGAGAGACGTTCCCAGACACCCCAGATTTGCAGTCAGTCATGCAATGTACGATGAACGATGGGGAAGATGCTATGGATTACATTTTTCGGGTCCAGGAGATGTGGAGAGCAGAAACGGGCACGCCCTGGTATCAATCAACATCATTATTCTACTTCATAATAAAGAGGGGGCTCCCTAAAGAGGTACAAAAGACACTTGACAAAATCGCAGGTATTGAAGCAAAAGGATGGCCCAAAATGCAGAGCATAATAGTCCACCACTGTAAACGAATAAAAGAGAGGGAAAAGGAGATAGCGCAGAAAAGATTGGCAGACGAGGCAAAATTAGTACAAACGAAGCTGGTGAAGGTCGCTGCAGCAGTAGCCGCACTCCCACACAGCAGGGAGGGAGAAGAGGAGGAGGAGGGGCTGGTAGCAATACAGGGGAGGATGGCAACGAATTGGGCAGGAGCAGGGCAACGACAGTGGATCGAGCAGGAGCAGAGTGGAGGTCCGCAGTGGCAAGAGTGGGCCCCTCGAGGGGGACAAGGTGGGTACAGGGGTCGAAGAGGGGGTGGACAAGGGTATGAGGGAATGGGAGGAAGTGGATGGCAAGGTCCCAGAGGTGCGCAGGGAAGCTGTCGGAACTGTGGGAGGTGGGGGCACTTTTCCAGAGAGTGCAGGAGTAGAACAAACAACAGATTTCCAGAGATAGAACACTATGGCAACCCTCACCCGGGAAGCCCATATGGTCTTCCAATGGGGCGACAACAGAGGGAACAAGAGCAGGGGTGCCCAGAGCAAAGGCAAGTGCATCACTACAGAACACAGAATCACCCACAAAACGACATTATGCACTATACCCCAGGCAACCCCTTCTCAACGAATGCTAATGGAGCACCAGCCCCCTATAGTGGTGTGTCAGTAGTTTCCGGAAGTGTATTCAGCCAGGGGGGTACAACGAGACAACCAGCATAGGACAGCCCACAGAGAACACTTGCGTGTCCTGTTCTATCTACAACCTACGATGCAGCAGAGGAACCATTGGTAGGGGCGCAGATAGGAGACAAGCAGTTCATATTCATGGTGGATTCGGGAGCGGAGAAATCATGTATTCGTGAGGGCCGGTTTCCGTTATCTAACCGGAAGTTAGAGACGCAGGGGTTCTCTGGGGCTGTAATTGAAGCTCCTTACACAGAAGATTTGGATGTGACAGTGGGGGGTAAAACGGTAAAGACACCCTTACTGTATTATGAACAATCGCCAATAAACCTGCTCGGAAGGGACCTTCTTAGCAAGCTTAACATGACAATATCATTTACAGAAAGAGGGATAGTGTGCTCGACACCAGGAATATGCCCATTACGCGTAATGCTGGTAGTGCAGGCTCAGAAAACGGCACCGGAAATACGTGGCATGCCAGTGGACGAGAGAATATTCATCGAAGGCTTAAAAACGCTGGCCCAAGTAGTCCCCGAGCTAAAAAAGTTGGAGTGGAAAATACCCGCAGAATTCATCTTCCGCCCAGACACAGCACCAGGGTCAGTGGTATCCTTAGACCTGCATGCTGTACAGGTATCAGCAAAAAGGATTGCAGTGATTGGGATGGACATAGATGGGTGTGAATGGCGCACTGTACTGTGCATCAACGCTAATATTGCCCTACGGGACTGATCTGATGAGGATCTCTTTTCTGATGCAGAAAATGATGGCGAGATAATAATGGAAATAGCAATGCCCTGTGACATTTTGATTCAGACTAGACAAGTTCCCGTCCAGTTGATGGCAGTGGTGGGAACTCCACCGTCCTTTTTTGATGATGACATGCGACTGGTGCCAAACAATTTGTGGACAACAGGCCCCCATGATGTAGGTTTGTTGCATGGAGTGACACCAGTGGTAATAAAGCTCAAACAAGGGGCAATTTTGCCCCGAGTGAAACAATATCCATTGTCCCGCGAAGCTGAGGAAGGGATAAAAGAAACAATAAATGCATTGTTAGCACAGGGGATAATAGTGCCTTCAAACTCCCCATGTAACACCTGTATCTACCCGATCAAAAAAGCAAAGGGAGGGGCTTGGAGGATGATCCAGGATTTACGCCCCCTAAATGACGTCATACAGAAAGAGTTCCCTTTAGTCCCGAACCCTGCTTCAATATTATGCAGCATCCCAAAAACGGCATCACATTTCACAGTGGTTGATTTGAAAAATGCATTCTTCTCCATCCCCTTGGCAGAAGAAAGCAGATACCTGACAGCATTCACATTAGGGGGAAAGAGATACGAGCATTGCAGATTACCTCAGGGATACTGTGAAAGTCCAAGCATATTCAACGCATACTATACGAAGACCTGGGTAATTTATCAGTTGAAAGCACGATCATTCAGTACGTGGACGATCTGCTCGTCTGCGCACAGAGTGAAGAGACGTGTAGAAAAGACTCAGTAATACTTTTGACGCGGCTGGCGAATAAAGGGTACAAGGTGGACAAGGGAAAGCTACAATACTGTCAGACAGAGGTGCTGTACCTGGGACAGCTGATATCAAGAGACGGGAAAAGAATAATCCCTGACAGAGTGGAAGCAATAAGGTCAGTGAGAGAACCAACAACAGTGAAGGAGATGCAGAAATTCTTAGGAATGTGTAACTATTGTAGAGCATGGATATTAGATTATGCAGCCTACACCAGGCCATTACTGCAAGCACTCAAGGAGGCCCAGCAAGAGAACAGGAAAATAGAGTGGTCATAAGAGATGAGTGACTCGTTTAAGTCACTAAAAGAGCTGATTTCGAGTGCTCCAGTACTCGCCAATCCTGATTATGAGCGCAAATTTTACCTGTTCTCACATTGTAAGGGAACCCTTATGACAGCTGTACTGACACAAAAGACTTCCCTAGGACACAAACCATTGGCTTACTATAGTGGCACATTGGATGCAGTGATGCAAGGCCACTTCGCGTGCGAGCAATCTCTCGCCGCCGCCGCGTTCGCCATTGAGAAAAGTGCTACAATAGTAATGGGGTGCCCTGTCACGTTGTTCGTGGAACACTCATTATTTGCAATACTTGAAAGATCAAAAAGTACACTGACCAAACAGCGAGCAACTGCCTATGAAATAATATTGTCCAGCGCCAATATTCACGTGGTACAGTGCAGGACAGTAAACCCGGCAACATTCATCACAGAACCATGCACACTAGAGGACATGCAAGAACACAATTGTGCAACTTACACAGGAGAAACAGGGGATGGCACGGTGGTGCGCGAAAATGCCCTGAGCGAGGGAGAGGTGTACTTTGTGGATGGGTCAGCGTCGATTGACATGGACACAGGAGAGAAACATGTGGGACTGGCAGTAGTGAGGCTAGAAGAAGGTGAGTATGAAGTACTAGTACAGTACCGCCTTCCGTCCCATTTCTCAGCCCAAGCAGCGGAACTTATCGCCCTAATAGAAGCATTACATGCAGCTAAAGGATGTGCCGTAACAATATATACAGATTCAGCCTACATGACGACGACAGTACACGGAGGTCTAGCCCGGTGGGGGCGGAGGGGGTTTCGAAGGGCAGATGGGACCCCAGTGCAACATGCAGAACTACTGAAAGAATTGATTGAGGCCCTAAAAGATCCAACAGTGGTAGCAATAGTGAAGTGCCAAGCACATACGTCCAACACAGACGTTGTATCTTTGGGGAACGCAGCAGCAGACGCTGCTGCCAAGGAAGCTTCATATTTTGAAAGACATGGAGCAGGTGAGTACCTATTACAGCACAAAACGAGCGAAGAGCTCCCAGAAGGATACAATGCCATGCCCATATCACAAATACTAGAGCTGCAGGAAGGGGCCAGTTGTGATGAAAAGATGGTGTGGGAAAAAAGAGGGTGCAGCCAATCGGCAACAGACTTACTATGGCGCCAAAATAACTCAGGAAAAGTAGTAATGCCCGTCAAACTGTTAGAGATAGCATTTCAGCAATTACACTTTCCCGCGCATAACACCAAACAACACATTGCAGCAGAGATACAAGAAGACTGGTTCGTGCCATGTCTCCAAGAACACATATCTAGATTGACAATGGAGTGCACAACGTGCCAAATATATAACTCTGGAATGACTCTTCCAAAACCCATAGGGCCCTTCAGAGAACTGCACATTGATTATGCAGACATGGGGGAGAGGTGTAAGGGGGCACGCTACATGATAGTGGTTGTATGTCCATTTTCGAGGTGGGTGGAAGCAGGCCCATGTGCACGACCTGATGCTAAAAGCGCTGCAAAGTTCCTAGTAAGGGAAGTGTTCCCGCGTTGGGGAATTTGCAACGTAATTCGCTCAGACAACGGCACTCATTTTGTGAACGAGCTCTCCAAAGAAGTGACCACGTTATTGGGAATAAAACATAAATTGTGCTCGATTTATCATCCTCAAAGTAATGGCGTTGTCGAAAAAGATGAACGGACTGTTAAAAGGGAGGCTGTCTAAATTGTGTTTTTCGTTAAAGAAAAACTGGATCTACTGTTTACCCCTTGCGCTGTTTGAGCTGAGGAATCAGCCGAGCAAGGACCACCATCTGTCCCCGCACGAAATTGTGACTGGGAGACGAATGCACACTGCACATTCCCCACTACGCCAACACTCAGATGCACACAGAACCGCCACGATATTGGGAGATGAATTCACAGAATACCTGAAGAAGCTAACTAGGGCAGCTCGTGCAATCTCAAAGCAGCTCTCACCACCATTCACAAGGGAAGAAGGAAACACAGCGGTGTCCCTTGCAGAACATGAAGCACAGGCACAAATAATGCCAGGAGAGTTCATTTATGTCCGGAGCTTTGTGCGCCGGTGGAATGCCCCAAGGTTCCATGGGCCGTACGAAGTGGTATTCTGTACCCCTACAGCTGTAAAAGTAAAGGGGCTGAAATACTGGATACATTTGACAGATGTGCAAAAGGCATATAATAGTGTACAGGAAGAGGTGGATGGGGAGGCACAGACAACAGCAAACAAAAGTAATGAAAATGATGAGTGAACGTGAACAAGTGAATGGAGGAGTGTAAATGACAGACAAAAAAGTTAACGAAAGAAATTATATTACAGGTTATCGATCGAGATAAATGATTAAAAAAAAAAAAAAGTGTAAATAACGATGTGAAAAATATGTATATTGTCTGCTCTGTACATTTCCCACCTTCCCCCCTCCCCTACCCAACCCATCTCCCTTCCATGACCTCCTGGCACAAACAGTGCCAAAAAAGAATGTTTACATGCACGCACTTAATGCACTTTTATACCCCAAACAGGAACTACCATGGCAACTAACGGGCAGCCTGCAACGGATAGATTTGTTAGATATAGAGAAGTTTTAGCTGAAAGATGTAGATATTCGTATGAGTGTGGATTGTCTGTATGCATTACATTATTTTTTACAATACTGTTTGGCTTGGTTACGTATTGGTTTATAGCGTTCATCTCTGTCGAGATGAACGCGGGGGGAGGGAACAACAGGATTAATGCGACAAATGAAACAACTGCAAATACTAAAGAAGGTGATTTTTTGGTGTGGGACGGATCTAAACTTGTATGGGGATATTACACGACACCGCCCAATGTTGCTATCTCGCCAAATGAAAGACTGCAGGAAAAAATGCAAAACAGCACAACTTCTCTGCCAAAAGCATCTAATTACAATGCCCATAGTTTAAACGATTGCAACCCCTCTGTTATATCATGGTTATACAACACCCCCACCAGCGTGTCCACTCCCGCAATAGAAAACACACTGCTAGATAGTATAAAGAAAGAGAATAAAAAGATGGCTGTGAGATACGAAGCATTATACAATGAATGGGGAAAGGGGGGCGAAGGGGAGAAAGGGGGGCCCACACTGTTCCTCGCCCACGGAGCTGGGAGATATCTTAGAAATAACAGGAGGAAAAGGGAGGCGGGAACGAGAAAATACGACGAGTATTACAGGTTGGGACTGGACAAAATGGAAGACCCACGACACCCCCACCAGACAAATAAATGGTATGGGGACATGAGTGCAACGGCTAAGCAAACAACAAATGAGAGCTGTTATGTCTGCTCCCTCATTCCCCATGCTTCAGGTACACCCAAAGTATTGCTGCCCAAAGAGTTGCCTATTGTCGATGCCCAATTTCTCCTTCATCTCACGTTGTGCAGAATTAAGAACACCTTCCAGGCACATGAGGTAACTTTTAAAATGTTGCAGAATGAGAAGACCTGTTATCCGAAGGCGGTAGGAGTGATATGTTTGGAGGAACCATTTTTTATAATACAAGGGACACTATTTTCAGAAAATAAGTGGAAAGATGAAGAGATAATGTGCAAAGCTGAAGCGCTGCGAGGTGTGGCACCAGAGAAACTGCAATGGGTAGAAAAAACTTGCACACCAGTCTGGAAGGAGCACATCTCAAAATTGACTTGGGTGACGGCCATTGAAAAGCCCTTCAAGCTACAGAAAGAAATAAACTATGAACTGTGTTTCAAGGGAGACGGGAAAGTCTTCATGGGGGTAAACAAAAATTGCAACAAGACCCTCACCATCCCAGATATGAGAAAGGGGACAGCGGCCCTCATGGACACTTATTGGGTGTGTGGCAACCAGGCATACCTGCACCTCCCACAATCTTGGAGTGGCAGCTGCTCATTGGCTACCCTACATTCCGCACTAATGGTGATACCGGAAAGCCACATTGATGGGAGCAAGAGAATGCGAGAGACCCCTCAGCAGAACGAGGCCCAGCCAACTGCAGAGTCGCAAGTATATGTCCTGTCTTCCGGTAACAAGGAGGAGATGCTGTCACGAAACAAACGATCATCGAACTACATATCAAAAGCATCATCAGAGCTGCTAGCACAGATCCCGGATAGATATCGATTATTCAGTTCCGCAGAAACTTTCTTTGCCTCACTCATCCCTAGCATCCAGGCACGAGCAAATGCAAAATGGCTCCAAATTACATGCTGGGAGCTGATCCAGCTGGCGAATGACACCGAAGAAGGATTCAACGTAGTAAAGGTGGAACTGCGAGCACTGTGGCTAATGACCATGCAAAATAGGTATGTCTTTGAACTGTTGACAGCAATGGACGGAGGTGTTTGCCGAAAAATTGGAAGTGCCTGCTGCACTTTCGTACCTTCCGAAGACGCGGATAATGGTTCCTTGTCCCATGTGATCGAAGCCGTACATAACCTAGGAGAAAGGATGAAAATGAAAGGTGGAGCAGAAGCAAGCACATGGTTCGACAACATCTTCTCCTGGGTCCCATCATGGCTGGGAATGACTGTCAAATTTTTGATGCCGGCAGTAGTGTTCCTCCTTTTTATTTTTTGTATGTGCCAGGTGGGTCTTCGATGTTGTGCTAACGCAGTACCAAACGGTGCAATGATGATGGTGACAATGGGCAACGATCGCGGTACGATACAAAACATGCAGGAAGTACAGGTACAAACAGGAGCAGATAACACGCCAAGATTCCAGATGGTGCCCATATACCACAGCGGGGATGTAGTAGATAGGCTATGGCACACTACAATTAAAGAGCCCCGTGAACTTGAATGGTATGAGGAGGTGTGGGTGGACTTAGAAGGGGACGGTGGTTGTATATATCTGACTTGCACCCCGGACGAATATGCAAGAAGGGGAGAAAGCCTGCGAGGAGTGTGTAGGGCATGGATGTCCATAAAAGGCACCCCTGCATGGGATGAGGCTGTAGTTACAGTATTCATTACTTAAGTAACGAAAGGGGGGAAATGTATGGGAGGATTGGTCCAAGAGACCCCCCTCCCCTGCAACCCCTCCCCTTGTGAAGTCCATGGCTCGTTGGGGGTTCCCCCTGCCACCAGGGCCCAGGTGGTGGGTGGACCACTGGCTGAAGACATTGACCAAACATGCTGTATTTAGCTAGGCCCTGGAAACCATTTTGTGAAATCAAAATGGTTTGAGCCCTGTGCACCACAGCGCGGCCCCCACCCCTGGAGAGTGTTACTTGTCCCTGCGGCCGCAGCTTCCTAGCAGATCCGCTGAGAGCCCGTTCCCACGAACAGACGGACATGAGCTAGTGTTAGATGCCAACACTGTAACATTTCACCTTCTGCAGTGTATCACTGTTCCCAGTATGACCCGGCCAGCAGGGCCGGGGTGGAAAAGAACTGTAAAATGGTCCCCTGACAAAAGCAGAGCCCCCAAATACTAATGAGCCAACTACCTGTGATGAAACTTTTCTCTCCATGACCTTTCTGACTAAAAACATGTAACCATGTAACCTCCATGAAGATAGCAGAATGTGTGCTTATATGACATTCGGGGTGAAGTACCCACATCCCCGTAGCTATGCGCAAATGGAAAAAGTGTCCCGGGGTTTTCATGTTATATGTTTCGCCGAGAAGACTACACCCCAAGGTCCCATGCCATAACTGAACTAATGCTGCTAGAGTGCAAAGGAAGACAAATACAGCCCTATTGGGAGCTCATGTAAATGGTGCACGAAAATGCACAATATGTATGTCCAAGCGCACCATGTGTCACTGCCATCAGTCTTATTAGCGGGTTGTTCCTGCGTGCTCCACCAACCTAACTACTACCTCGCTTACCGCACATGTATAGAAATGTAACAAAATGTTGTGGTTGTTAAATACTTAGCATATAGGTAACACATTTGAAATGGCCATGTAAAAGGCACTAACAATGTTGAAAACATAAGCTTTGAAAAGATTCAATGAGTATTGTATATTATATGAATGTTTATGCCTCTTCCACTTAAATCTGCAACACACGAGGAAAATACCTTTGTGGGCATATCCAAGGCCATTCCCCCTTCCACCCCATTGAAGCCTGCCAGACGAAAAAGCAGAGGCCTGTGCTGCTCTGCTCCACCTCCCCCAATTCGGCTGGAGCCGCTTCAAACATTCACATTCCCCCGCAGCACCCAAGGCCACGGCCTGCCACATGAATTATTTACAACCCAGCAGTAAACCCCGGCCTTAAACACAGATCCGAAGGCGCCCTTTCTTAGGCTCCACGACCCACCGGCTCACCTTAGGTACTGGCCCCTGTAAAATTAGGACACCCAATATTATAGCAACACTACAGGAACACATTCATAATGACTTCTAACGAGACATGATAACTCGGACAGCCCGTCCCTTGCCCTGAGACCCAACCTCGCGACCTATGATACCCGGTCAACAGGACGATGGTAACCATGTATTGATGTATCACCAAAAGACCCCACTCTAGGTGCATTTCTCCTGTGTTGCATTAACCTATAGAATAACCTATTGGAAGATTTACCGGGGAAGATAATATTGCAATGTTGAATGACTGCGGTGTGCGTGGCCTTAGGGCAGAAAGCCAGGGAAGACGTTCATCACTGACACTGGTCACAGCTGGCACAACAACACCGTCCGGATGAACCCAGCTGACCTGCACGGTCCCGCCCCGGCCCACGAGGGTAACCAGTGACGTCCACCAACCACATCACCTATAGTTAGTCGTCGCCACCCAATCCCCACGAACTTGTGCCCCTTATAGTATGTAGGTTCTTATGACGTTTTTTGTAAATATATACGCCTGTCTTTGCTATTGTCAGACAGAGCGCTCTCGGAGTTTGCAGAGTCCTTTGCATGCCCTATTCTGATTGATAAGCTCCCATTTAAGCTCACCCGCACTTTGTCTTAGCCTTATTCCCATCTTGGGAGAGTCCATTATTGTCTCTCATTGTGGGGAGGATCGTGCTATCTGGGGGACGCTCGCCTTCAATATGGATATTCACCATCTGTGAAAGGTACAGTGAGCAAAAAGTGATGGCTGCAAACACTCAAAGTAGAGAAAAAAACTGCAGAACAGGTTATCATGGCATGTTCTTTCTAGAGAGGGGTACCTGCTACCTTTTTAAAAATAATTTGCAAGGAACTTGGGGTTGGTCACCCTAAGTTACCTGGAGGTACCCAGGCGTGGACCCACTGTTCACTGTGCTCAGAGAGGCACAGCTCCACCTCACTGATGAGGCCCAACAAGGCTGAAACACGTGTATGGGGTTGCTGTAGGTACTCTTGTTCAGACGGTAATTGCGATAGCATTTCAGTGCTGGACTGCCCATGTGGGCGGGACAAAGACTGATATGCAAATGGCTATTTCCCATCTGTGAAAGGTACAGTGAGCAAAAAGCGATGGCTGCGGACTCTCAAAGTGGGGGAAAACACAGAACAGGTTATCGTGCAATGTCCTTTCTAGAGAGGGGCGCCTACTACCTTTTTAAAAACAATTTGCAAGGAACTTGGGGTTGGCCACCCTAAGTTATCTTGGGGAACCCAGACTTGGACCCCCTGTTCACTCTGCTCAGAGAGGCACAGCTCCATCTCACTGATGAAGCCCAACAAGGCTGAAAAACGTGTATGGGGTTGCTGTAGGTACTCTTGTTCAGAAGGGAATTGCCATAGCATTTTGGTGCTGGACTGCCCATGTGAGCGGGACAAAGACTGATATGCAAATGTATATTTCCCATCTGTGAAAGGTACAGTGAGAAAAAGCGATTTCTGCGGATTCTCAAAGTGGGGAAAAAAATCACAGAACAGGTTATCATGCCATGTTCTTTCTAGAGAGGGGGGCCTGCTACCTTTGAGAAAAAAAAACTAGTATGATAGTAGCTTGTTTGTTGCCCCATCACCTTTTTTTGTAAATCTCCAACACTACCAGAAATGTTGTCAGTCATATTATGACAGTTGCTTGTCTGTTCTCATCTCCCACCCCTGCTCCCTCCCTTCCTTATCATTGTCTAAGCTCTTGCTGAGGTTCCTCCCCATCAGCCCGGCTGACAGGAGAAAGAGATCGATTCTGGAATGGCTGTCGTGTGCAGAGGAATAAAACGTGTATTCCCTAGCTATTGGGTTGAGTGCTCGCCAGACATCTATTAGGCCAGCTGGGCCCATGTGTGCCTGGAGCCGACGGGCGGCCCTAGACAGTGTCCTGTGTGCAGTGCCCGATCTGTCTAGCTCAGTGTTCAGTTTGAGGTTCATGTCCCCCCCAGATAACCGGGATCCCTATGTATCTCGAAAGTAGGGTATTAATATCATCGAAGAAGTCAGGGGTGTCCATACTCGGGGCATAAGTGTTGACCAGTAGGCATTCCTTGTTAGCCAACAGGCAGTGTAGGATCACATATCTACCCTATCGATCTATGTGGCTAGTATGTTAGGAAAACTCCACTGATTTGTGAATTAAGGTTAGCACTCCCCAGGATTGAGAGGAGTACACTGTGTAGAATTTATTGGCTCCCTATGTCGGTGCCAGGGAGGCGGAAAGGTGCGCAAGTGCATGGGTCTCCTGCAACAGAAGAATATTGACCCTATTTCTCTGGGTGTATGCAGTTATCCTACGAGCCTTGGTGAAATTACTGAGCCTCCGCACATTCCATGACATTAGCCTAATAGCCATGTTACAAGCCTAAGGAACATCCCAGCATCGTGCAGCATTGATTGTTGACCATGTAGTGATTGATCTTCGATGCAGGGCCACCGTCTTCCACCCTCCAAACCACACGCTCCTTGCCATTTTCACAATAACGTCCCTCAACATTACCACCCCCTCCCTCACTGCCCTCCCCAACCAAGCAGTGTATAAGACCCCACCCCAATACCTTGCGGGGGCGCGCCCTGTGGAACAAGGGCGCACCCGGCTGCACGCCCAACTGGGCCGCGTACAACGGCCGTAACATGCCAAACTCGGCATTGCAGCTGCAACGGGGGTCGCTGTTGCCGTAAACCCAACTTGAATGTGAGATTGGTGCAGTAACTGTGTATTATGCAGCGGTAACAATTAGTACATTACAGGGAGCTTTAACAATAGGTTACATTTAGCAAAGGATAAAGATGATGCAATGTTCATAAGTACCACAAAGGAAGCGTAAACGGCACGCTTAAATAGCGCCCATGGCGGCCCACATGTGTGGGTCAATGGTCACCTCTTCAGTCACCCGCAGCAGCTCCTCGAGCAGGTCGGGGAGAGGAATGTGGGCCTCGATGAATTTCACTGCCTCCTCAGGTACCGTGAAGAAGTACAACTTGTTGCGATGAGTAAGCTTCAGGCGTGCCGGAAATAGCATGGCGTACTCAATTTTCCTCTCTCTGAGCAGTTTTTTCACACCGTTGAACTGCCTACGCTCCATTTGCACACCCATGGAGAAGTCTGGGAAAACTCTAATGGTTTGGGATTCAAATTTCAGTTCCCCTTTCTCCCAGGCCAAACGTAGTATGTGGTCTCTGTCCCGAAAGCTCAGCACCTTGGCAATGATCGGCCTGGGGAAGTCTCCCGGTTTGGGACGTGTGGCAAGCGCCCGAAGGGCGCGTTCAATCGTGAAGAACAGGGAGAGTTGGGGGTTGCCCAGGAGTTCTCTCAGTAGATTCTCAACTGCCTGCTCCATCTTACCCTTTAGTGCGGACTCCGGGACCCCCACGATGCAGAGATTATTCCGGCGGGACCAGGATTCCAAGTCGCCGCACTTTGCCTTGACTTGCCTCATATCCCGCACCAGTTCAGAAACAGTGTTTTGAAGAGTGTGCACGCCATCCTCGGTGGCCCCAATACGTGTCTCGGACTCCACCAGTCTGGTGCCGTGCTGGTCCAATTTGGCTCGCATAGAAGCAACACTTGCATTTATGTCGTCCAATTTTTCGTGAAATGAGGCGAAGTTTTTCGCCATAGTTTCCATCAGGGTGGTGAGGTCAGGCTGCAGGGATCCGGATGGTGGGTCAGAGTTGTCCCGGCTCGGAGGTGACCTTTCCCGCTCCTGTCCGGGGAGCGACTTAGCGTATTTGTCCATTGCTCCCGCCTTGTCGGTTCCGCGTGATTTACTTGCCATGCTACGGGAGTGCAATGAAGCACCATGGGGCAGCTCCTGCCAATTATTAGGGGCGAAATCTTTGGGCCCCTTAGGTGCAGTAGTATCGGGACAGGCAGGCGAGTCCCACCCCTCCACCAGCAGGAGTCTAAATTCGGTGTACGGGTAGTGCTGAACTGCTCACCGGGCGACACCGTTCCAGGCTTAGGAAGTCGCAGTCACAGCAGCACGCTAGGGCCGAGCCCGCCGCAGCGTCACGTGGCGCGGCAGGCCTCAGTGAGCGGGGAGAAGGGTTGGGAAGAAAAAGGGTCCTGGTCAGTTAAAAAGTCACAGTTTTCACCACGACTTGGATCAATATGTCACTCCGAGGGCAGCCAAGACGATGAGCTCACTCCCAGCCACGGATGGTACAGGGAACCGCTGATATAGGCGGATATACAGCAGTCGCGCACGGAGCTTAAAAGCTAGGCAGCCATCTTGCAGGCTGCTCAACAACGCCCCCCTATTTTCACATTCTTAATGTCTCAAGGCACTGTAAGAATGCCATTGTATTTTCCCTTGCTCCCTCCCTTGCCTTGAAGCTCTTTGAAACACATGTGTGTATAGGCGCTATACAAATAAACTATCATTCATACATACATCAGGCTCTGACCAACTTTTACATGATACAGACCAACAAAGATGAACAAATTAAAATGGCTCAGCTCACAGCATAAATGTACTTCCATATGATGATCATGGAAGAAAGATACCAGTATAGTGTAGCCTTTGTGCAAAACCAGTCTGAGCTTTTGAATCAAGCCCAGAGAGAGTTGAAACAATTAGAAGAAAAAGCACAAAAGAGCCAACATTTTGAGACAAAATTGGAAAATATTATTCAACAGCTAAAAGTTGAGTTAGCGACACAACAGCAAGAAAATGCAGAGTGAGAGGCTCAATTTTCTGCACTGCAAGGGGAGTATTAAAAATGTGCAGAAAACCTGAGCGCAAGTCAACACAAATTAAATGAGCAGGTTGTTCATAATAGAGCCTGCTTAGAGGACATTTTCACATTTCAAGCACAGAGTAAACAACTGAAAGCTGAAAACAGCCAGTTAGTCATTAAAGTATTGTGCCCTGTTTCAGGAAGTGTGTCAGTTAAGGATGGACGTGGAGAAAAGTGAGTTATGTTCTCAGGAACTGACTGACGTGAGGCTAGAAAATGAAAAATTATTGGAACATGTGAGGCAAGCAGAGGTTGACATAGAGCTGGCAACATGGGCCAAAATTGCACAAGGGGAGGAGATTAGTCTCCTGAAAAAGGCAGTCTGAATATGCGCAGACAAAACAAGCCTCACAGAAGGAAAATGAGTCCCATTGTGAGGAGAACAAGAGACTCACAGACCCATTAATGGCACAACATAAAGTGCTGCGAGTTACTCATGCACTGCTGTCAGTATTGAAAATCAGGCCTCTGTATATCACCAAGAGATAGGGACTGAGAAAAACAAATGTGAGAGGTTGGAAAATGAAATAGCCAAATACAAAGATGCTTTGTGGTACCCCGACCAGTCAGGGCATGAAAAAGCATTCTCCGATCGTGGAGTGATGACCTCTCTACCAGGGACCTTGAGCCAACTCACCACCTCATATGTACAGGGTGCAGCTAACTTCATACCTGCCAGTTTTCAAGAACAGGGAAACATGAGGCGGCTGGAATCAACCGGGCCTAGTCCAACTGTGCCAGAAGGCCATTCCTTATCAGATATTGATGAACATTCATCTCTACCCATTAGAGGGGAAGGTGGATGGATCAGTGGGCTCTGGGAATTGAAAAATACCCTGGCATGTATTTCTGACCAGGAGGGCTCCTATGATGAAAAGATCAGGGAGTTGGACTGGCAGAAAATTAAGTTACAAAGGGCCTACCTGATTCGCTTTGCAGACAGAAAAGAACTAGAGTCTAGACCTCAAAAGAACATCTTAAAGACCTCCACACATTCAGGGAGGTGGCGGGAATTCCCACTATACCTGAAAGGAGGGGTGAGGAGGATAAATACTTCCCTGTACAAAAAGGGAAGTACAAGGGACATGACCCTGAGAGCCCACGGCACCACAGGGGAGACAAGACAAGACCCGTCATTCTGGGAGGGATTCCTAGTCTCATAGAGGTAGGGTGCACCTAGAGGACAGGGAGTGGACCACCATTAGAAGCAGCTCTTAGTCAGAGGGTGAGTGCACTCAGGTGCAGCAGAAAAGAAAGTATGCCAAACAGAAGAGAGGTCTTGTGAAAGACCCAATTCGGCCGATAAAGGCCATAAAGAGCTTTATGACTCCCTACCATAAGAACGCCAGATATTCAGTATGGGATCATCCAGTGCTTTATGACCAAATTATGACTTCATTTGGTATTAAGATTGATAGAAACTCCATGGAGTTTGTCAAATGGACATTCTCCCCAGAATACTCCAGCTTCTTTGCAGTGCTGGAGGACCAAGATCACCAAAAATGGTCCACCTAAAAGGAAATAGCAAAATGGGGTGGATCGGGTATGCTGACAACCTAATAATTATGGACTATACTTTTGTAGGTATCTCCCGTAGTTCTCAGGAGGTGTGTAAATATGCTGAACTCAATGAAATAAAAATGTACTTAGCAAAGACTCAATTTATGGCAGTATGTCGGAAATGCATTAGTAGAATGTATATCAATAGTCCTTTGGGGGCTATTAATAAGAAAGCCTGCTATATTTGGGGTTCGATCTTTCCTCTGAAAGTAAGAGAAATGTAATAGTGCAACAAAATATGAGAGCCAAGGCATTGTCTACCATGGCGGCTGTTACAATTTTCTCAAAGAAGACTGCTGGTTGCAGCCTACTTGGTATCCTGAATATTCATAAGCTATCTGCTGCATTCCTATATGCTTTGAAAACATCTTGTGAGTAATTGGGTAACTGGGCTGACCGCCTCGAGGGGTGGTCTAGAGAAGAATCCTGGGGTTGACCAACTATACGCCTATTGAAGCTATACAATTGGAGTTGGGGTTGATATCCTTGGCTACCCTTATTGAAATAAATAGAGGCAAACTATTTATAAAGATCATGTTTGCCAGTTCAAACTCATTATTGTTTATCATCAGAATTGCCATTGTGGAAAATAAAAGTGATGCTGTGCAGAAATTTAAAATAAGAAATGAGAATTTCTTTGCTAAAATAGGATGGTAACCTCATTGGAAATATGGGAAGATGCCCTCTTTAAATCCCTAAAGAAAAGGTCAGACAAATGGGATTGGGTGGCAAGTCTCAGCACCTTTTCCAGGATGCACGTTGCCTACAAACAGCCCCAAGCCTATCTTAGGCACCTTCCTTCTACGGTAACACAAAGAATATTTATGAACCTTCGACTAAATAGATTTAAGTTCTTGGAGGTTACTGGAGCCTGGATTGGTCTCTCTTTGGAAAAGAGGACTTGTAGAATCTGCAAAGATACACAACTCATTGAGTGTGCTAGGCATGTCCTCACTTCTTGCCCTACCATGAGGCCCTATTATGAATGCTATCTGAATAAGTATGTGGATGATCTTGATGACATTACTAGTGAATTATTTTGGCTGAGAAGTGTCTCTGGCTACAGCCAGGGTCTTACTATTGCAATTATACAGGTGTGGAAATGTGTAAAAAAAATATTCACTGAGCTTTGAAGCTAATATGAAACTGTTGCAAATCTTTAATGTTGGGCTAAGGAAGTAGCTTTGATGATGTATCTATCTGTATCCTCTCGGTTGCTGTGTTTTTATTTATTTTCATTTATAGCTCTGAAAACCTGCTGGCATCAGGGCACTCACATTGACACAAAAGGAACAGACAGAGTGACGAGGATACAGCTCCGTTCTTCACTGTATGTACGCCGGCTCCTGCAGTCGGGACCCTCATCCTGGGTGAACTAATCACTTGTTTGTGGACACACAGGTACGAGCTCCCTGCCTGGATTATTACATGTGACCTGGGGCAGACTGCCCGCCCACGATAGCTATCTGTGTCCTCAGTTCCCCCTCTTCCCTCCCCCCTTCCTCCGAGGACTGAATTATTTAGCATGGTCCGCCTTTCCATTTTTTCGTAGCTTCAGCATTGTTTTCATACTTTGGCCTGCTTCTGTTTCAGGGTCCCGCAGCCACATCAAGCTACGGCATATTCAGACCCTACAAGCCTGAGTGCCCCATAAACATGAGGGCCAACTATTGACCGCCACTCGCAAGCATCTGCTCCAGGGACATCCCAATTCCTGCGCAGCCAAGCTCCGTCGACGGCTCCAAGACTGCGTCTACAGGTATTCTGACGCCATTTTTTTGTACCAAGTCAGGTCCCTCACTACATATCGTAACTAGAGAGAACCAATATCATTGGTAATACTCACCTATTTTTATATATATTTTTTATATTTCCTCTTTCACCTTAGTGCATCCAGTACACCAGCTACTCACCTGTAGGAACCTCCTCCAACAGTTTGAAAGGGTATGCTGCATACTTCTCTCAGCTCCCTGATTACCCCGACTGGAAGAAGCACTATTCTCTGACTTCCGTCCAGGTCAGTAAACAGTGCTAGCAAGCCACTGGACAATGATAACATTGTCCACCGACACGTTCCTAATTAGATCTGATTGCATGCCAGTATAAATATCATCAGATCTATTCATTTTAGACGAGCTCCACAAGTATTTGTGCCCCTCTTTTATTATATTTTCTTGTTTCTCACATAGGGGAGACCAAGTCGAGGCCCATGAAGAAGGCTTCCCGCCGAAACGTCACGGGACCACATCATTTTGAGGGCATAATTCCCCCAATCCCGCTTCATAATTCGATCTGTTTCCAGACGTTGACCAACGACTAGGTCCCCTTTTTTCCTACAAGTCAATAACAATATATTCAGTGTCAGGAAGAAAAAATGTCCTTTCTTTGATTCATGATTTTGACTCCATGTACTTTATACAGTTGGTTGGCTTGTGTTAAAACACTACACTATGTTTCTTTGCATACATTGCACATTTAGGCAAACCAATAATGATTATGTATTTGCATGTTTTGTCTGTTAATTTTCTTTAAGCATTTGCTACCTTTCCTTGATGCATTTGTTAAACAAGATGAATGTGTTTTGATTTATATGTACACAAAAAAACTAAAAAGTATCATGTTAAACTGAATGTAGAAAAACGTTCTCTGCACCTACTAACACTGGCTCGTCTTCTTGATTACGTATGAGAGTTAGCTTAATGAAATGGCTTCTGTCATACCAAGCATGCTGAATAATCCAGCCTTTACAAAAATGTATATGTAAAGTGACCAAGCGGGAAGGGTTGTCTTTGGGTCGGTCTCTCCCTCGGTCTCGGAACAGTCTACATACGGCTTTGAAGTGGCCTTCTTCGCCACAAGAGGTGCAGCGTTGTCCGACCGCGGGGCATGTTCCATCGTGTGGGTATTCAAACCCACATTTATAGCAGAAGAGCTGTTCAGTTTCCTTCTTTGGTTGTAGTCTGTTTAGGATTTCCCCTGCGTTGGTGTTGTCAAAGCTCTCCACTTGTGAGTCAATGGCCCTTTCGACTCTTGCTAGCGCTAGGATTTCCTCCAGCATGCGGGATTTTTGAAGCAGCTTCCTGAGTAGCGCTTGGGACTCACATCCTGAGATGATCTGCGACTTCAGGGCTTCGGTATTTGATTAGTTTGCAAAGTCGCAGTGCTTTAGCTTGGTGCGCAGTCGCATCACATATGCATCCATGGTTTCCCCTTTTGCCTGCTTGGTGCTGTGAAATAGGTGTCTTTCATAGTCAACATTGGAATGCGGTGCAAAGTGCGCTGCTAGCGCGTCTTTGAGGTCCTGGATTGAGTCTGGGGCATTTCGTCAATGATATCACGTGTGGCAGATCCGACGGCCAGTTTTAGGAGGCACACTTGCCTGGCGTCACGACTGGCCCTGTGTCTCCCATGTACAGATCAAAGTCTCTGATCCACTTGGTCCACCTGGGACCCATGTTGCTGGTGTCCGTCACATCGAATGCTCCCGGCATCTGAGCTGCCAGTGTGTCTGGTAGTTGGTACGGCATATGATTTGGTGTCAGTTCAACTGGCACTGGGGCCCATTCCCTTGAGCTTGTACTCCTTGTCCATCGTCTTGGCCTGACATTTTGCTTGGTGGAGTGGCCACTTTCTGGATTGTGTGTTGCTGACTGCTCCCTCTTCCTGATGGCCGCCGCTGGGGCACGAGCACCATCCGCTGGGTGTGCTGAGTATTTGAATACAGGTCCCTTGTGCTTTCTCCCCCTTTTCAGGGAGTGGCTTTGCCTCTCGCCGACGTTGGGTGGCCGCCAGATATGGCACGAGCACCATCAATATGTCCCAAGCGCCCGCGTGCTGTGGGCCTCTGTCTTGGGCCTTTTGTATAATCAGTGGCAGGGCTTCCCCTTTTCTTGCGGTGCACGCACGCTGTGCACCTCCCTCACCCTGTGCAGGCCTGGAACCACGTGGGGCCCTCCCACCAATCACCAAAGCCCAGCATGCCTAAAAGGACAGTGGGCATAGAGGACACAAACACACACACAAGTTGTCTTTGTGCGACTATCTGTCACACTCCCGTATTGGCTTCCATTATGCTTCATCTTTGCAAGCTATCTGTATTGAAGAGGAACACACACTCACCCAAATATTCACACACACACATACACAAACACACACACACAGAACCTTTGTCTCTCTCGCTCTCTCACTCTCTCTCTGCACAGCATGCTTCTCCTGCCCTTTATCCACTTTCTCCGTAGTAGAAGCCATTGTGTGCACAGTCTTGCCCTCCTTTCGAAGGCCGAGCATGGACAGAAAATGCTATGTTCGCTAGACACTGTTGCCCTTGCATTTGTTGCTTTAGCAACAAGAGTGACTACTGAAACACTGGCATCAAAAGGAGTATTTACACGATAGAAATAATACCTGTGAGAGGCTGGCTTCTCTATTGCATCACTACCCGGATTTAGAGCTAACATGGAATATAGTCACTCTTCATCTGCGTTGTGAATGACTTATATTAGACCTGTCAGTGGCCTTTGACCCCATTGACTATGCGATGGTCACTGGCCAATCTCCAGGACTGGCAGGGATTGGAGGGATCAGCCTTGTACTGATCTCCTCTTTCCTGTGGGACAGGGCCAGCAGCAAAGCATGGGTCCCTATGTGTTCCCGGTGGGTACAGTCACTTTTGGAGCACCACAGTGATCGGGCAATTACCCTTTATTGTTCAATGTGTGCAGTGGTGGCTTGTCACTATGGGTGGAGGGCACCATCCCATCCCCTGAGTGGCAGCCAGCACAGTTCCCTGATTGCTTTATTTGCACAGTGTGTTTGCTACCTGCCTCTGAGCAGGGATGTGGCCCTCCCAACCCATTTTCTTTTGTTGCTGAGACTGTTTGGCTGAAGACCTCTCCTGTCAGTCACCATGTTTATGTTGCAGAGAGGAGGGCCATCCGGTGCCCTCAGTGGTGACCTGGGCATGTGTGAAGGGTGCATGCAAGTAAGGTACATTTATTTTTATTTAATGAAATATGCATGTATGCATATATGCATTCTATGCATATATGTTGGTTTTTGTTTATATGAATGCGTGCATGCAAACAGCTCTATGAATGATGTTTGAATGTGCAGGTGAAAGTGTTTATGTGTGTGTGTGTGTGTGTCAGTACCCACCTTTAAATTTAAGGGTACGATCAGGGTGGCCCCTAAATTTAAGGGTGGAGGGCTTCCGGGGCATGGTATTCTTTTTACTCTATCCTTGATGCAAAGTACTGTGCATCAAGGGCAAAGGAACACAATGATAAGTGATGTGTTATTACGTAGCTAGACTGGCCTATATGAAATGTAGGCCAGTCTACAATCAAATGTGAATGTTCTGTGAACAGCTAGAGTATTGGCGTCAATAACTATAGGACTTATACTTGTTTATCTATTGTATCCAAATAAATACCATATGGGCAGCCCACAAATATCATGCACTTCTGGGCCACGTTTATCATTTGTTGGTCATATTTACAAAGGATGCAGTCATGCAATCTAATGTTAATTTCCTGGTATAACCTCATGGGAGTTCAGTGATAGCCCACACTCTTACAAATGCATGTCACACTTGAGCAGACAATATGTAATGTTATAAATGAAGGGCTATTCTTTATAACAACATCTGGACATGATATCCATGGAGGTTTTATTATGAGGTAGTTCATACAAACCAGGTTGTTGGAGTAATGACTTTAAAAAAATTCTGATAGCGCAATTGAATCGCTGTTACAATTCAGAACAAAATAAACACAACGGAATGCGTTGTGCCAACATATTGATGGTTCAATGATTAAATGATGCTATTGCAATTTAACACAAGAGTGCAGTAGGTACTCGAAGGATAGAATCTTTTATTTGCATACACAACACACAGTCATATTTCTTAATTAAGTTGTCAACTACATTGCTGAAGGAGTTAAGCACATATTGAGGCAAATAACAAACAGGCAGCTCTGCTATTGTTGTACAATATAGACAGCATTTATCCCAAGATGACGTTAGCATTCGACATCACGTTAGGTTACATATCTTTAGTCCTATTTTAATGTTTAAGTGATTATATTGGTCTTCAATAATATTTATATATTGTGGTAGGCTATTGGCCCTATTTTTACTGATGTTGGCTTGGAACGTTGTCCAGAAACTGTGATCGATATATGAACTATTAATATTGAATGACTAACATTAGTCATCTGTACTTGTAGGGGAAACCTATGTAGAAGCAATGATAATGAACACAGAGTGGGGAAACTTTATGGCAAAACAGCCATCGGACAGAGTGTAAAGAAGATTACACTACTCTTTCCTCAGAATTCACAAACAATGAAGTAAGTTTAGTTGTATTAATACCACACATCAATAGCATACCATTATGCGACCTAGAAGCTCTAAATAATGTATTTATTTTTGGTCATCTCTAAACAGATGTATCACTTAGTAGCCTCATCAAGGTAAATCAATAATTGTAAGGACCCACCACAGATATACATCACCTGCTCAGGTACAAATGGCATAATTAGAATGCTTTTTTGGAGTGAAGGAAATACGTTTCACACCTGAGAATGTTTGATTTGAGCCCTTTCACTGCCTTCCTGAAGATTCCCAGACACCCAAGGTTTGAATTAAATAATGAATTCATGCAATTGTTTAGCAATCAGCCCATTACTTGGAAGGAATACATATTTCTGAAATTGTGCTTACGCAATGAATAACGAGAATAATAATTTTTTTGTTTGTTTTAAAAAACCTTCTAGCACCCCCTTTCTTCTTCTTCTCCTTTATATATTTTTGTGTTTCTTACTATCCTCATAATGTTTGTTTTTTTTATTTTATGAGAACGCTGACACGTGTTTATTAATAGCCAAACATGTTTCTAACATGAGGACTGATATGTTTACTTTGCAAATGGTCAATGTTTGATTTGCATGGCATGGTACAATGAATGTAGATCAGTCTTGCCACATAATAACACTTATAATGTGTGCTTTACCCTTGATACAAAAGTAAAAAATAAAATTCCATATTAAGAAAATATTTGCAGACTGGCACTACTAGTGTCAGTCAGCATATACTTTCCTAATGTGGCATCAAGAGAAAAGTAAACATAAGTATACATGGCTAGAATGACCTACATTAGTAGTGCCAGTCTGCATTTACTTTCATGTAAAATGTAAATATATCAACTCCAACATCCTCTAGTCTCCCTGTCGACCTCTGACTAAGATATCTAGTACCACAGCCCCTGCCAACTGCACTGTAGATAACCTGTACATAACTTGTATTTTTAGAACTTTAGCTGAACAAATGTCAAATGCCTTGTAATGTTATTGGTAAACTTGTAAATTACTCTGGCCCTCATTACGACCCTGGCGGTAGGGGTATTACGCCGGCGTAGTGCATGGCGTACATTTACGCCGTACTACGAGATCCCTTACCGCCATGGCGATTTTAACGCCTGCTTTTTGCAGGCGGTAAAATCCATGGCGGTAAGGGGCATTGGAGTTAATTACGCCACCGTAACTTACGGTGGCGTAATTAACGCCTTCCCCACTCCCATTATACCCTATGGGGCAAGAATGGGAATGGGGAAGGGTAAAATGGGGATTGGGGATTTACCGCCCCGCCAAGGTCGGCATGGGGCGGTAAATCCGCCAACCACCCTGGCGGAATTGGCAGCTTAGCGCCATGGACCATGGTGCAAATTGCACCATGGTCCTCCGCCAGGGTCGTAATGAGGCCCTCTGTGTTTATGTACATACATTTTTTCCTTGCTATCTGTACAAATCTGTAACTATGTAAACTGCACATTTCTGTAACTCTGTAAGCCTTGCATATTCTTACCGCTGCGCCCGGCTACCTCGGGGTCTGGTGCGCATTATAAATAAACAACAAACAAACAAACATGTGTGCCACTTTAAGCTGGGCTTTCCGGCTTAAATTGGGCAGTATACCAGACTTTTCAGACACCTAATGGCCATTATTCGCTCACCCTGGGACGCTACTTTTTAATTAGCACCCTGGAGGTGACATCATTGGAACTTGCAATCAATCTGGGACCTAAGTAGGCAAGCTTTGCCTCACGGTATCGCTGGTTTTCCAAATCCTTTGAACGACACCATGTTCACCTCCCTGTGCTCATGCCCTTTCCACATCCCCCACCCCAGACACAGACCTGACTCCCACCAGTTTCCCACGTAGTCTGCTTGCCTCTTTCTCTACTGGGCCGCATCTTCCTCGTCCCCGAAAATGGCCACCATCAAAAGGGAGAAGGGGCCAGGAGTAGTTCCTTCTTCCTTCAGCCATGGCAGCCATTTTGTTTTGTACTTTTTTAAACTTGGGAAATGGCGACTGAAATTATTTTGGAATGCTAATATCTATAAAGCCCTTGGTGGGCGTGGAGTGGGCATATTACTGGTACGATAATTGTACAGGCCCACATTAAAAGGTTAACTGTAACTCGTGCCCCTGACCAATACCTGACTGGTAGTGAACCCCAGCTTATTGTTATTGACGAAATAGAAATTGAGACCTGTACTCCAAGTAATGGCTCTCTGCTTTGCACAGATGATAAATTGGGTGAAAAATAATGAATTATTTACGGTCCACATGGATTAATTTCAACACATCTCAAAGTCACTAATTTCTTTAGATTGCAGCAGATTGAAATCGGAATAAGCCATGCCAAAACGTGAAACTGTGCACTGAAAGTGTCAAGCAGGCCTATCCAGGGAACACTTAGCTCACTGAGTTATTTCTTGTCTAACCCTTTGTAGTAATTATATTCTGTATTTAACTGTTTTATTAAGTGTGAACGGCACCCATGGGTGCTGATGCAAGGACCATTAAAATACTGTTCAATAATGCAACATTCCAAATTACAAGAGCAAAATCCCAACAGTCATGAATTCTCTTAAACAATGCCATTAATCAAAAGCACAAACAACATTCATATTAATGACTTAGGTAAAAGTTGAAGAGCAGAGTTGGTCGTTTTTTCTTACCAGGTGTAGTTTGTTTCAGATAGTTCAAAAAAAGGTAGCAGGCGCTCCTCTCCAGAAAGAACATGGCATGATAACCTGTTCTGAGTTGAGAGTTTGCAGCACACGCTTTTTGCTCACTGTACCTTTCACAGATGGGAAATATCCATCTGCATATCAGTCTTTGCCCCGCCCACATGGGCAGTCCAGCACCAAAATGCTATGGCAATTCCTCTCTGAACAAGAGTGCCAACAGCAACCCCATACACGTGTTTCAGCCATGTTGGGCTTCATCAGTGAGGTGAAGCTGCACCTCTCTGAGCACAGTGAGCAGGGAGTCCACGTCTGGTTGCCCCCAGGTAACGCTGGGTGACCAACCCTAAGTTCCTTACAAATATTTCAAAAAAAGGTAGCAGGCGCTCCTCTCCAGAAAGAACATGGCATGATAACCTGTTCTGAGATGAGAGTTTGCAGCACACGCTTTTTGCTCACTGTACCTTTCACAGATGGGAAATATCCATCTGCATATCATTCTTTGTCCCGCCCACATGGGCAGTCCAGCACTGAAATGCTATGGCAATTCCTCTCTGAACAAGTGTCATGCGCCCCTTCTATGTAAGGGTATGGGACCGATGGAGACGCAGCTGCCATTGAATTGCTCCACTTCGTTGCGCCGCAGTGTTTTCAGCGGTCTAGTCTTTCTTTCTGTCATGGCCGCCGCCACCGGCTTTTCTTCAGTTCCGACCGGCGGCGGTTGCGTTGCAACTGGTTTCGTTTCTCCTTTGTTGCCAGCGCTTCTGTGAGTTTTCCTCTTGGTTTACCGCCCTCCTATCTGGCTTCTTGCCTTTCCCCTTTCCTGTGCCTCCTTACCTTTTCTCTCGTCCTACGTGGCTTCTTTTACACTCAGTGTCTCCCTGTCTTGCCTCGGGTCCCGTGTCCTGGCTTCCCTGTTCTCTCTCTACTTACCTGGGTTTAGGCTCATGTACCCTCGCTTTCATTACCTTCTCTTTAACAGAGTGGAGCAGTTCTGTTCGTGGATTCATTGCTTACCTGTGTGTCCGGAAGACCTTCACCGACATATCAGTATTTTCCAGGGTTTTTTGCCCTCGCAGCCTTTTCCCCTTCTGGCGGCTGCGGATCCGGGGCCTCTGGTTTCCGGATATTCTCCGGCAACCAGTGTGGCATCGTTCCGCGGTCGGCCATACCTGCATAAAAAGAAATCAACATTGAGAGAAAAGAAGAAGACGAAGACACCCACCACACTTTCTTCAGGTGAGGAAGAGAGTGGAACAAACTATTCAGATATTGAGGTTGACTTACCTGACAACAAGAGTGCCAACAGCAACCCCATACACATGTTTCAGCCTTGTTGGGCCTCATCAGTGAGGTGAAGCTGCGCCTCTCTGAGTACAGTGAGGAGGGAGTCGATGTCTGGTTGCCCCCAGGTAATTCATGGTGACCAACCCCAAGTTCCTTACAAATATTTCAAAAAAAGGTAGCAGGCACTCCTCTCCAGAAAGAACATGGCATGATAACAAGGCTGAAACACGTGTATGGGGTTGCTGTTGGTACTCTTGTTCAGAGAGGAATTGCCATAGCATTTCGGTGCTGGACTGCCCATGTGGGTGGGACAAAGACTGATATGCAAATGGATATTTCCCATCTGTGAAGGCTACAGTGAGCAAAAAGCATATGCTGCAAACTCTCATCTCAGAACATGTTATCATGCCATGTTCTTTCTGGAGAGGAGCGCCAGCTACCTTTTTTGAAATATTTGTTTCCGATAGTACCAGCCAATCCAGAAAAGGGCTTTACAATTTGTAATGCCTTCTTCTACTCCACAGAAGTGCTAGTCAAGCCCAAACAACAGTCACCTGTGAATATTGAATGGTCACGTCTGCAAGTGGTTGCTTTTCTGGGGACAAACCTAGCCCAACCACCCTCAAAGCACCCCAAACATACTGAGAGCAGACTCCAGCCAGCACAACACCCAAATAAAGATGATCAAGCTGCACTGTACAACTGGGGCCTATCACTGCTAACTATTCACATTTTGCCCTTCTGGGGGATGACGACATCCTGCCCTCCATATCAAGGGGGTAATCGTTCAGCCATCAGTGAATGTCAAAATGTTTATGGGACCTCAAACCACCCAAAGCTCCCACAAGCCTCTCCCCAGTTTCTTTTCTTTTTACCTTCTCTGAGCAAACCCGTTTTTGCCCAGATATCCAGCGCGAGCAGGTGGTGAAATATCAAAGCACTTATTGTTATGTTGATCTATACCGCGCACCGCTACCACCTAGGGGCAGTCTCCAGGCAGTCACGTGGCTCTGCAAGAAAAGATGGTGGGGTATGGCAGTGAGGATAGGATAGGTTCAGAACCAGGATGAACTGGTCTCTGTGTGCTTTGTCTTTGCCTGCGAGTTGGTTGCGCGGCACGGTTAGTTGCAAACCGTAAGGGTAAGACTCAGTGTCTCTGAAGTGTACTAGTGTATATGCCGAGTGTGTGAGTCGCGTGCGGTTAGGGTGAAAGTACAATCTTGCACACTGGTTAGTTTTATCTCACATTATGGAATCATTATCAGTACAGACTCTGTAACTCTCACACTCTGGGGTGATTATCAGTACAGACTCTCACTTTGGAGTCATTATCAGTACAGACTTCAACTCTCACACTCTGGGATCATTATCAGTACAGACCGTAACTGTCACACTCTGAAATCATTATCAGTACGTATTCTAACTCTCACAATCTGGGATCATTACCATTACAGACTGAAACTCTCAAACTCTGGGGTCATTATTAGTACTGACCCTCACTCTGGGGTCATTATCAGCACAGACTGCAAAGCACACACTCTGGGATCATTATCAGTACAGACAGTGACTCTCACACTCTGGGGTCATTATCAGTACAGACTGTAACTCTCACACTCTGGTGTCATTATCAGTACAGACTCTCACTCTGGAATGGGTATCAGTACAGTGTGACGTATCATGTGATTCGGTCACTTCTCCCCAACAGGGAGCCTTTCGTTGTTATGTTATGTTGATTTATACCGCTCACGATACCACCCAGGGACAGTCTCCAGGCACTCACGTGGCTCTGTAAGAAAAGAGGGTGGGGTGTGTTAGTGATGATTTGATGATAGTATAGGTTCAGAAACAGGAGGTGCTGGTTCTGAACCTAGGTCTGTGTTCATTGTAATTGCATGCGAGGTGGTTGTGCGGTCTGGTTTGTTGTAAACCGTAAGGGTAAGACTCAGGGCCTTTGATGTGTACTAGTATATATGTTGGGTGTGTGAGTCTCATACGGTTAGGATGGAAGTACAATCATGAACACTGGTTAGTTTTATCTATTTGAGGGGGATCTAGTGTCGTGGTTATTAGATACTTTTGTAAACATATATTTCCTTGACCAGTTCAAACAACGCAGATGTGCAAGCAATGAAGATTACCCCTGCTAATAGCGCAGGGAGTCTTGATTCTATTAAAGACAAGGGGCCTCATTACATGGTAGGAGGTAACCATGCCGCTATTAGTGGCATGGCTACTCCCTTACCGCATACCGGGTCCGGGTAGGCGGTATGGGGACTTACCGGGTCATTCCGACCCTGGAGGACCCGGTAAGTCCCCATTCCAAATACCATTCCCCATTCCCATTTGAGCCCCCATAGGGCTCAATGGGAATGGGGAAGGAGCTAATAACGGTACCGCAATTTGCGGTACCGTTATTAGCTCTGAAGTCCCTCAGCGGGTCCCGTCGTTAACGCCTGGTCAGACCAGGCGTTAAGGACGGGGCCCGCTGAGGGACCTCGTAGTAGGGTGCTAAGGGATTACCGGCACCGGTGACCTTACCGGTGCCGGTAATCCCTTAGCACCTACCGTGTAATGAGGCCCAAGGAGGCGAGCATTATGCTTCAACTTCCTATTAATTCCTGTCTCCAGCAGTTGCAACAAAAATCAAACATTTCCAACATTCAAAACGTATTTATTTATTTATTTATTTTAAAAAACTACATTTCCCTCAAATCTAGTCCTTCCTGTAGTCCATATCGAACCCTGTCATGTGCCCATAGTCCTTCCTGTTCCTTCCTTCCTCCTCTTCTTTGAATGCTCTGAACTGCACTCTTGCTCGAACTGGATTCTCCACTTGTGGAACTACGGAGGTTGACCCTTTCGCTGATCTGCTATGGTCTCTCTCCATTTGCGATTGTCTGATCCTGCTGATCACTGGCTAGCAACGCTCAATTGTTCTTCTGACCATCTCCTATCAAGATATAAACAATGCATTAGGGAGGCGGATACACTGCCCTATTCCACAATGGAGTTAATAGTTAGTATACATTGAAAACATTTCCACTCTCCCATGTAACCTGGGTGGGAAAGTAATGCTTGCCTCCTTGTCTTTAATAGAATCAAGACTCCCTGCGCTATTAGTAGGGGTAATCTTAATTCTATTTCAAGACCGGAGACGAGCATTACGCTTGTTCAAAGCTTCTCATTACTGTCGCTGCCACTGACTGTGTAGGCTTAAAGTAAAACATTCTAAAGGGATTATAGCTGGCCCAGTCGTCCGCTTGCAGGATGTCTTGCAGCTTCGCTCCTTGCGCTAGCGCTTTCGAGCCCATTGCTCCCCTCATGGAATGTGCTCCAAACTTAGACAGGTCTACTCCTACTAATTGCATCAGTTTGTGCACCCATCTGGCTATGGAAGCTCTCGCAACTGCCTTGTACGGTTTCCTGCACGCTAGTAGCAATTGCGTTGTTCCTACTGCTCGCATTTCTGCTGTTCTACTCTCATACTCCTTTATGCATGCTGCTATGCACCATTTGGGATGGTTGTGCAGGTAAGGGTAACATATCGAGGAGGAACTCATCTTCGTCCTCCTGACTAATAGGAAGGTAACACCCTGCGGGTCCATACGTCATTCTGTAAACATCTAGTGCCTTAACGTCTGCCCTCTCCTACATGATATCAAGCATAATAACATGGCGAGCTTTCCGGACAGCTGTTTCAGGGATAGATATTTGTTCGCTAGCCAACTGGCGAGGAGTCTCATTATCACTGTCATGTCCTATAAGTGTATGCACTTTGGGTCCTGGAGGTTTCCTAAACCGGACTCCCTTGATGAGCCTTATCACTGCTGCGTTCTCTCCCACGGGAATCCCAATGCAAATGTCCCACCAAAATGGTACACCTGTATACCCCTTTTGTCCTAAAGGCTTTCCCCTCCTGTAGCAATTCCACCAGGAAGTTGAGGACCGCTACTATAGGGGCAGCAAAGGGATGAAAATGTCTCCTCTTGCACCACCGTGACCATCTACCCCAAGCTGCGTCGTAGTTCCATCGCATGAATGGGGACCAGGAATTGTCAATGAGTTGCGCAGCCTGCGCCAAAATGCCTGGGAGAGCCCAGCGTCTCTGTCTATCTTGCACGCCATTAGTGGGAGAGTCCCTCTCATGCTCAGAGGATGAAATGACCCAACTGTGGGTGTTCTCCTGACGGATGTATTCTCGGGTGGTCCGTCAGTAACTCCATCAGCGTCGGCAACCACACCTTTGATTTCCATATTGGAGCCACTAAGACCATGCACGCTACCTCCCTGCAAGCTTTCGCTACCAGTCTGCTCATCATTATGAACGGGGGAAAGACATAGTGCAGCTTCCCCTCCAGTGTTGAAGGAATGTGTCTGCTCCTTCTGCTGTCGGATCTAACCTCCAGCTGAAATATCTGCTTTTCTGCACGTTCAACCTGGATGCAAAGAGGTCTGTATGGAAGGGGCACCACAGTTGTTCTATCCGGTGAAACTCTCTACATCTAGTTTCCAGTCGCTGGAATCGGATGAATGCCTGGAATTCCAGTCTGCTACCACATTGAGCGATCCTGAGAGATACTCCGCCATCACTGATGTTCCAGACACCAGGCAGTAATGCCAGAAGTCCTTAGCTAGTTCTGCTAGGAGTTTGGACTTTGTACCTCCTAGATGGTTGATGTATCTGACTGCTGAGATGTTCTCCATCTTCAGCAAAATGCATGAGTTCACCCTGTCTTTCATGAAAGCCTTCATTACGAAGGACCCCGCTAGCAACTCTAAGCAGTCTATGTGAAGATGGAGTTCCTTCTAGCTCCATCTGCCTCCTGTTTCCAGATCCCTGCCACGGGCCCCCCAGCCTGCTCTGCTGGTATCTGCCTCTATTACTTGGTCGGGCTGGTCCCTAATATGGCTTTCCCATTCCAGGCATCCTTATGTACACCAGTTCTGTTCTGGATTCAGGGTCTAGGGGTACTGCCTGCTGGTATTTCAGTCCCTGCTGCAGGTGTTTTATCTTCAGGCGTTGCAGGGCCCGATAGTGTAGGGGCCTAGGAAATATCGATTGGATCAATGTTGCCAGTAGCCCCACTATTCTCGCCATCGTCCTCAGTGATACTATGCTCTTGTCCAGACAGCTCCTGATCTCTCTTGATGTCTCTCACTTTCCTGGCTGGTAACTCCAGCGTAGCAGTCTTGGTGTCTATGACGAAACCAAGGAAATCTATTTGTCTCGTCGGAATCGTGTCTGATTTCTCCATGTTCACTAAAAAGCCTAGCGATGAGAGGAGCTTCTTCACCCATTTCATCTGATATAGCAGTGTCTCTCTGCTGTCCGCCATTAGCAGTATGTCGACTAGGTAGATAATCAAACAGGTTCCTTTCTCCCCAATCGCTGCTGTTACCGGTCTCATTAGTTTTGTGAAGGCCCATGGCGCTGAAGCTTTGCCAAATGGCATGGTCATGAATTGCCATTATCATTCGTCCCAGGCGAACGCTAGAAAATGACGGTATTGTTCTTGCACTGGTATCGTAAGATATGCGTCTTTTAGGTCTATTCTTGTGAGCCAGTCTCCTTGCCTTAGTGTGTCTTGCAGCTGGTGGATCCCTTCCATCTTAAAGTGGTGATATACCACCCAGTTGTTCAGCTCCCTTAAGTTTATCACAGGCCTTACTTTCTCCTTCTGGTGCACAGGACAATATTGCTCATGAATTTTGGAGTCGTGAAGCATGGTTCGATGGCTCTCTTTTGCGCTAGGTGCTGATGTTCTCTGTGTAAGCTTATTCTGTACTTCTGAGCCATGTGTATCGGGGGCAATATGGCTCTGGTGGGGCTCTTGACTGAATTCTAACTGCAACCCCATGGCCGTTTGTAGCAAACAGGTGTCACTGGAAAGTGCTTGCCAGTTTCACCAGGATTGCTGCACCCTCCCCCCTACCAGTGGATATGTAACCTGCCTCACCTGTGGGGTAGTTCTATCCTCTCCCTGGTCCTCATCCTCGATGACCTCTCGGAAATCGGCTTCTCGCAGGGAAGAAGGCGTCTTGCTGTTTATTGTCCCAGTAATGGACCCTGATAGTTTGAGGTCTTCTCGTACCTTGGTAACGACCAGGCGCTAGACCTCGGTAGCAACCAGTCTTGCTGAAAACTCTGCTTGGAAATATTTTCCTGATGGATGCTTGGGCTTTCTCTAGTGAGGTGTCTGTCACCAAAAATCTCCCCATTTCTTTCCCAAAGGTTTTGCCGAATAAGAGACCTGGGGCTGCCTCGCCTGCTTCATGCGAGGCGAGATCTTCTAGCTTGGAATTGGTCTTTAGTAGTAGCCATCTTCTCCGCTCTGAGGAGATTGCGCAGTTTCCGTTGTCTAGCAGGCATACCGTTCACTGCGCCCAGTTCGCTAGTATGTCCGGGTCCACTTCTTCCCCTGTGTCTCGGACTGTTCTACCAGGTCCATAATCTTGGCCAGGGGCCCTGTGAGGTCGAGGACTTTCTCCTGGCAGCTTTTCCAGGAACTGTATATATCTTTTTGGGGGTCTCTGGATGTTTTAGAAACAAAGTCTAGCATTTTGGGAGCTAGTTCTGGTGCCTCTGCCACCTTTCCGGGCAGGTTTCGTCTCAGGCATTCTACCCTTATGCGTTGCCTTGCCTCCTTCTCGAGCGCCCTTCGCAACCTCTGCATCATATATTTGGCTACCCTTGGTGATGGTTGCCAGTCCAAAGAGCTGGATTTCTGATGTTCCCAGGTTTGAACATATCGAATATCTCTTTGCTATCCTCTCTGTTTTTCTCTTTCCTCAGTTTCTTCTTCACGGAGGGTTGTGGGTCAGCCTCCTCCGTTCTGTCCTCTTCTCCTTGAGAGGACCGTGGGGTCTCTGGTGACTCCTCTTCTGAGTTTAGCCCTTCGTTTCCCATAATGTCTTCCCCTGGGTCGGGAGGCTTGGCACCACTGACTTGCGCATGAATGCGTCTCCCAGCTTCTTGAAGGCGTTGGTAGCCTCTGGGTCCTCTGTTCCCCGTAAGGTTGCCGCAGAGAGTCAGAAGAGGTCTTCCTCTTCCAGGTCTTGGTACACCTCTGCAAGCCCTCTGGTATGGCCTTCATGGACGTGCTCTTTGTTTTCTCAGTGCTGTGCTTCTGGCTTAGAAAGGTCTCAATTGTAGCCAGCCTGTCTTGCAGGGGTCTGACCCCTTGTGCCACTGCTTTCACCAGCGAGTTACCTAGCACCTCCGTGAAGCTGTGGGCCAGGTCCTCTGCCTGTTCTTCTTTGCTACACGCAAATTCCGACATTGCTCTTGGGGTCTTGTGCCTTGATACCTGGGTTCAGGTGTAAGTGGCACATCCACTTGCGCTGTGGTTTGGCTGTGTGTGGCTTTGCACCTTATTTGGCTCTGTTCTGCAGAGCTCTTTCCTCACTGTGCGAGTTAACATGCTGCAGTTCTTGCTGCAGGTCGGATTGCAGCTTGGCTGCATGTCTGCTTGTCAGCCTCCACTCGTATTAAGATATGCAACCTCTCCCTGCCTTGTGGGAGTCTCATGTGTGCTCGGGAGTGTTATGCGACCTCTCCCTCCCTTATGGGAGTTTAATTATGCTTTCTGGCATGCTCGGATTCATATTGTTTTGTTTGTATAAGAGATAAAACTCTTGAGGATGTGCTCCTTACACTGTCAAGCGTTATTATAACTCATACCGGCTCACTCGTATAGTGGAACACGGCCCGCCTCCCCAAAGGTGGTGGCTGCCGCGCTCCTCCCCCATCCAATGTGCTCGAGTTATGTCCGTTAGTGATCCTGGCGCCCATTGGTGGATGCTGTGTTTTTGCGCTCCGCCCTCCCAAGGACGGGGGGGCGCTGCGCTCTCTAGGCTCTGCCTCCTCGTTGGAGGGGGCCTTTGCTCATTTGCCATATAGAGGATGGTGGCCCCTGTGAGCAGGCCGGTAGTGCAGGACGGGCCGTGCCACCTCCTATCGGCTATCTATCAAGCAAAATCTTGTCACACTCTACAATAATGGTTTCTCTGTAGCGTTACTACTCTCTGTAAACATGCTGCACGCGCTAATCTTTATATATGCTAAATCAAACGCATTACAGCTAGCGCATCTCGCAGCTACAAAATGAGGAACTTATCTGCTGAAGGAGCAGGAAAAGAAGAGGAGGAAAGAATGAACAGGAAGGACTATGGGCACATGAGAGGGTTCGATATGGACTACAGGAAGGACCAGATTTGAGGGAAATGTAGTTTTTAAAATGGGAAAAAAGTTTAGAATGTTGGAAATTTTAGATTTTTGTTGAAACTGCTGGAGACAGAAATAAATAAGAAGTTGAAGTATAATGCTCGCCTCCGGTCTTGACCTAGAATCAAGGAAAACGTGGCATGACAAATGGAAATACATAAAAGGTGCAGCTTGAGTAGGAGTGGAGTAAAGAACAAACAGCAGCATTCTGAAGGTCCTCCAGATACGATATAAAGTGGTGAACGAGGATCTTTCTACAATGATCCATTTAGACAGGGAATTTATCCTCTAATGTCCTACAAGAACCTATCGTTAAGACTTATTGATACAGGGAGACTACACTTTCGAGAGCTGGGCACATTAAGGATAAAAATAAACCATTGTGGTTGGAGGAAATTGACAGGAAGTGAAGCAGATATTAAGAGAGGACCCACGTGACTGAGCCCTACTGCAAGACTTAAAAACACCTTTGCATACTTTTCAATTTATATTTGGGCACTTCAAAAACATAAACAAAATAAAAAGGTTCCTCAGATAGGAGGCATGATATCAAAGGCTTCAGTAATTTGCATTCTCTTTAAACAAGTTGGGCAGCCTCCAAAGTAATCTTGAACTTGCTGATAGCCGTGGTTTTCCCTCTACTTATTCCCGGTGCTCATATTTACACTCTTACAAATGTGATTGGCTGCTTGTCCTCCTTTTCCTCTCGGATTTGAGAACATAAAGAAGGCAAAATTCTTCTAGGGCTTCATCTTTCTGTGGACTTCAATTTTTAGTTCTAGCTGTGATGAGCTTTAGCTTTAATACAGAGTTAATGATTTGTGGTATCAAAAGACTGCCAGATGATGCCCAATTTAGGTGAACACATGTTCATTAGCTGTTCTTTATCGCTTCTTCTATGGAGGAGTCTGTGTGATGGGTTTAAAAGGCTAAGGGAGGAAGTCATCCATTGGCCATCCTGATACCTAGCCACCTTCTCCAACCTTTCTCTGAGCAAGTAAGATCCTCTGTCATCCCCTTGGCCGGACCATGAGCCCATGTCACATCCTGGGTTCCTGGCTGGAAGCGCTGAGGGACGCCTAGTAACACCTGGAGGCTACCCTGGCGACTGTCCCAGTGTTACTGGGCACACAGAGTCCATTAGAACTACATTTCCCATCAAACCCTTTTCTCGTAGTCACGTGACACACACGCAACGGGGTTCCGCGTCTTTCCGTGACTTGTATTTAATGCCTGTTGCTCCATTCATCGGGTGCTCCTTAACTGTGTTAGTACGAGCATCTGTATTCAGGTATTTTCATTCTGTTATTACGATCTGGATCACCTATTTAGACCCTGCATCTGCCTTGTCCTTGTCTGATCTCCCGTTGCTCGTCTCCCTCTGCTGCATCCCTTTTGGAAAACCGAACCCAGCTACGTTGCATCGACTTCTCTCTCTCTCTAACCCATTCTGCTGTGGCGCCTTTTGGATTTTTGAACTTTGTTCTTCATAGGGACTCGCGTGAAGTGAACACAGTGTTCCCTGGTTCCCGTTATATGTCTATGTAATCCCCTGTATAAAACTCCTTCCCCACCAGTCATAGATACTCAGCTGCTACCACATATTGGATTGCTTTTCACACACTTTTGGGACGCTCTGCTGCTACCTCATTTGGAATACTCTGAACATTTTGGGATTTTCACTCTTCACCCAACCCTGATATCCCTTTCTTTCACTACAAGTAGGTTACTGCTGTCCTTCACGGAGCAGGTAAGAGTGGGTACTCGTGGGTGGTGGTTTGCTGTATTCCGTCATTTCTTTGGCTGCATTTTCTGAACTATTGCATTGTTCTTTGTTCCTCTAGCTCTGTTGTTGCTGCTCCTGCCTTTTCACCCAAGCCCTCGGCCTGGCAGGGATTTTGAGTTCTGCAGGCTGCGCTCTTGTGGGGGAAGTTTTTAGCACATCACGCTCAAGGTTTTCACAAGAGTGAAGGAACACCCAAAACGGGAGTATATCTGCAACCTCTGGGTTTTGGTCTCAGATTGTGACAGCCCACCACCTCAGCTTCAACCAAAGGGAGTTTGGGTTGGTTGTTCTGGGAGCAGGTCTGAGTCACATTCCTTACAAATGATGTAAGTGCTTTATGTGATGTGTACTTATATGTTGGTTATTTCCACTGAGTGAGGAAGAGTGCATTCTGTGACATGTATTGCTGTGGGGAAGTCTATGATGGGTAACGTACAGTGCATTCTGGGGCATGTGGCACTGGGTTTTTCTTTAATGAGTGAGGAAATATACATGTTGGAAAATGTAATAAAGACTCCCTTTTTTCAGATTTTACTGAATTTACTGCAGATGGGCGCCAAACAGTGTCCTCTTAATGTATATATGTAAAAAAGTGGAACAAACAAGAAGCAGGTTTTCAGTAAACCTGGTTGAATACATATGGCCGAACCCAGTGCCACCCAAATTCTCACTGTGTTCGGGTTCGACCGAACTTTTAAGGTACGGGGTAAGCTTATAACAATACATGCTGATGAAATGATGCTGTAAACATTGGTTTGAAGAGGTCAGATCATTTCCTGCCTGCACATGTTCAAAGCAAGCAAAGTACAAAGTTAGTGAAATTGGTCAGAAGTTCAGAACCTTTCCCGCCAAAGAAGCTTTAAGAAAGCTAAGTGTCCAAATGACTAATAGCTTGCATACTTGGCTGTTTCTTTGACATTGAACACCAAATTAACTCTTTGTTTGCAGCTTGCAAAGCTTTGAATCATTAAAAAAACCTATTTATTTATTTATTTCGAATATACTTGTAACCCGAAAGGTTTTGAATATACAACAGAGCATAAAACACAGCATATGATTTGAGATTAAAAATACATATATCAACAACACATAAAACACAATTTGTGATTACATCAGAATGACTTAACAAAAGGGATAGGTCATGGATGAAATTAAAATTATGTTGGTAATAAATAGGAAATCAGTTGGATAACATTTTAAAACCTCAGCACATTTCCAATCCAATTTTACCATATGATGAATCAAATTGTGGTCACAACCATTCAAGAACAATTTCCACAATTTAGTAAGGTTGTTACAATTAAAATGATCATTGGAGGATTAAACATATCTATATCATAAGCGCTGTAAACTTTCACACTCAATACATGTTTTATAGTTTCCAACCCTTCAGAGCTACAAAAGCGACAGTATCCTGCTTCACGTCGAAGACCTGTGCTGGCACGGAGGGAGATCAATGCCGCACTGATGTTAAATTTCAAAAGCATGTACTGCCTGGACACTGCACTGTTGGGATAGGCTACAAGATAGGATGGTTCAATCAGACGGGTGCTAATATATCCACGGAATGGCTGACTACTGTGTTTTGTTTGCAGGTAGTTAGAATTTTCATTTTTACTCATCGTTGTCAGGTTGTTTTCAGGCTAGATTTAATCACAAGTGGCACACCTTCAGGTGAGAGGTTACTACACCCAACTTACCATTTTGAGTGGAGAAGACAGAGGGTTGCTAAGGTTCCCATTTTCTTGTAGTGGTCAATAGTAAGAAAAGCATTTAAGAAGCTTATAATCATTGTGCCATTGTTCAACTTCAGTAATTTGTCATAGAACATTACAGTTTTCATTATAAAGTCTTGTTGGATGCTCTTAAATTCAAATTTGAGATACAGATATTCGATTGACAATGTTTGTGGCATGCGGAACAATCTGCGTAACATCTGGCTTTCAAAACGTTTTAATTCTATTTCAAGTCGATGCGCCCATATCTCTATTCTGTAACGTAGAATTGGGCGAATTTTGGTGGAGTATAGAAGCAAAATGGTTGTTACAGAGACTCCTCCTTGTCGCCCTATAAATTGGGAAATTGCTTTGACTGCTCTATTGCATTTAATGTTCGTCTTTGTCCAATGCTTATCCCAATTCAGGGAATGTTCCACATGCAACCCTAAGTAGTTGGAAGAGGGTACACTTTCTAATTCAATGCCATTCAGTTTGCATGTGATATTCTTCCGCTTTTTAGGACTGGGGGGAGAACGTCATGATTTTACTTTCTCTATATTGATTTTAAGACGATTAGCGGCAGAGTATACTCCTAGCGCAGAGATCACATTTTGGAGTCCTTTTGGCGTATGATCGAGTAGAAGAAAGTCGTCTGCATATGCTAACCAACTAGTAATGTGTGGACCCATTTTCACTTGGCATACTTGTGAGGAAGTGAAAGCAGTCTCAAGATCTGCTAAGTACAGATTAAATAGAGTGGCCGCCACAATACATCCCTGCTTTACCCCGCATTGGGTCAGCATAGAAGTAGAAAGTCTACCCTTGGCATCTAATCTTATTTTGACAGAGGTATTAGAATACAATAACATCAGCATCCGGAGTAGGCCTGGAGGGATGTTCCATTGGGATAGTTTATGCTATAATTTGTTTCGTATTACGGAGTCAAATGCAGCCCAGAAGTCGACAAAAGCACAATAGACTGGAGTATCTCTATGTTTGCAGGCAAAAACTATTGCAAACTCACAAAAAGTAATCCAAATTTAAAAAGTGACACTTGCATACATTAGTGCCAGGAGCATGTAAGAGGCTCCCTGCACTCATCATTTGAATATGTGTGGAAAAATACTAGTTACAAGTTACTTTTTGATCAGAGCAAAAAATAAATGTGGTTACATGAAAATACAATTAGGAAAAATGATTGAAAAAACTATGGACAGACGGCCACCAGGGGGCACAGGAATGGAGTTCTCCTGAGAACTGCTCTGTCCCAGGGGTCCCTTTGACAGGTTGAGCCACTGCAAAATCCTCCAAGGAAGGGAGCAGACCCTCCTGGAGGTGCCGGAAGCTGCAGGGTATCCACTGATCCATTTCTGGTCCCTGTGGGACACACGAGTCTTGAGAACCGCATCTGCCACGGTTTGGCGGTGTGACGCAGCCTCACGAACCGGCGGGGAGAGCCCACAATACCTAAGGTGCCCAGCGGAAAGCAGAGGAGTGTCAGCAGAGCTCAGGCGGGGTCACTGAGGGCCCCCCTTGGGCTGGAGGGGTATCATATAACCTCATCTTCCCCCCACCCGAAAACGGAGTGCAGACAGAAGCCCTTTGGTGCTACTGAGCAGTCACAGAGGGTGAAAGGTGCAGTGGCTCGAGGTGGAGCCAGGGCCCTCCCCTTCTACGTTGAGGCAGACACGACTGGGCTGTCCCACCGCAAAGACATTCTGTGACCCGCTCTGTCGCCTAAAGTTCGTTGGACGGGCGGGAACCCACTGCAGAGTGCCCGGACCAGCTTTGTAAGAGAAGAGGGGAATGCCAGCGACAGACATCTTTGGAATCGCCAGGCCAGAAGGAAGCAGACTTGCAGAGGTGAGAAGGGCTCTGGAGGGAAGGACGGGCACAGTCCCTGCACGCACCTGCACGCAACATCCAATAAGGAGGCCATATCCTCCCTGGGTACCCTGCCACACGGTCCTCGATCCCCCTGGTTCTGCCAATGGGGGTGGAGGGGTGGGCGCGGCCACCACCACGTTCCTTAAATCCAAACGCCGGACATTCTACCATCTATACTGGCCACCAGCTAGATAGAGTTAAAGGGAGTAGGAAAGAGGACCAATGGAGGCCAGCTAGATCAGTAGCCCTAACAAATTTGTTTTGGACAGTACCTGATTTACTTAAAGAGTGCCCAGAGACTCTCCCCTCATAACTGGTGATAGTGGAAAGCTATAGGCCCCCTGCCGGTGCGTTGGGCACTACAGTGCATTATTGGAGCCCCCTCAGGAGGCGTTTCGAGTGAAAACACGCCAGGTCAGACCAAAAGAGGAGGTAGCAAGGGCTGCTGGACTTTTTGAAACCCCCCCAGGTCATTTTGTGAGTACTGGGGGACCCTTCCAGATGAATCAAGATACAAGCACATTGTGAAGCAGTTGATGGACAACAAAGGGAAGCAAGAAACTGGAAACGAAGAACTAGAGCTCCTAAAGCAACCAATGAGGAGGTAACCCACATATGAGGAAACCAGACTTGCTCTGGCTGGGGCTGTGAAGGGATCGCCAAAGGACATGAGGGTGGAGATGTGATAGAACCACAGGCCAAAAAAGACCCCTCAAAAGCCTGATCACAATATACACAACAGCACAGGGTCTCAGGCCCTCCCAGGTGAGCCCCCGGGGGGGGCAGCTTCTATTATCAGGAGGGCTGGCGGTCAGCAACCCATCAGGACTCAGCAGAGAGATACCACAGGCCACGGGAGTCCCAGTCATCAATGAAAAGAACGACACAGTGTCTTTAAACCGGGTGCAAAACTACCGAAGTTCCCCTCTTTGAGATCTCGAGGAAAGATCTAGTGTTCTGTGATGAGGTCTTAAGGCTCAGTGACAGCAGATAGCGGGAGGTGAGGGCCCCCTAATACATGGGTGTGTACCCACTTCCCCGTGGAGACTGAGTGCATCGGGACCCAGAGGGCCCGGTCCCAGCCAGCCCAGGAAGATGACAGCCTACACAAGATCCCTGCGGGACCACCACAGGAGGTGTATGGATGCAAGGCAGAGGCTGGCGGCATACAGGTACATCTCGAGTGCCCAGGGAACCCCGGAGAAACCACAGCGCAACATGGCTACAGCCCCATCGGAGTCTGTGGCAACTAAGAAGGATGTTGCCACATTAATGGAGGAAATAAGAAGTATGAGGGCTGACATTGGAAAAAGGGTGGACAAGATAACCCAAGATCACCCAACAAATAGACAAGATGGAGGATAGGCTTGAGCAAGTCGAGCATAATCAATCCTCTCTTGATACCCTAGAGACGCAAATGGACATGTGTTTTTCTGAAATGGAGGGACGGGAGGAAGAGGTTAGATTGAAGATGGATGACTTGGAAAATCGGGAGAGGTGGAACGATCTCAGACTTTTTGGTATACCAGAGCGAGAAGGGGAAACGGAACTCGATCTGAAGAGAGCACTATACGAGATCACGAAATTAGTCTTCGAGGATGACACTATAGACGAAGCAAAGATCGAAAGAATTCACCGAGCGGGCGGGCCGCGGGAGGACTGAGGACTGTTCTCGCCAAATTCCACAACTATGGTGACAAAATGAAAATATTGGACAAGGCAAAGGAGAAAGGTCCTGTTACATATGGCGCATCTAGAGTAACAATCTTCCAAGACCTCTCTTCCCTGACCTTAACAAAGCGGAGAATGTGCTCTCCCCTGACCAAATGGTTGAACGAGAAAGGAGTGAGGTACAGGTGGGGGTTCCCACTCTCCATTTCCTTCAAATTTGATGGCCGCAAATACAGGCTGTCGACGGAGGAAGACATTCGGAGAGTCACAGGTAAACTACTAGGAGAACCCGACACCTCGCAGAAGCAAAGAGACCAGGAGACGGGGGACAGGCAGTGGCTAATCAAGGGACCCAGGAGACGATGGATATCAGGCTCCAGGAAATACAGAAAGCTGAATATATCGCCCACTTCTGACACTTGATTCTGCTTGGAGTTAGTCAGAAGCACACTAAGGGTCAGAATGTCTTTTTTTGGGATGTAACAGGACAAAGAAGGTTTAGCGGGTCAGAGTAGAGGCCTGCTCAATTTGTGCAAGAATGGGGTTTATGTCCATTCGAGGGAAGTACGCTGCTCACTAAAGTTGGTGTTGAGGATTAGGGGGGGTCGGAGGGAGATGAACCGAACTTTAGGTGCTCATAGTCCAGGAGGTGTTTTACGTAGAGGACCGGCAAGGAGCTGGTTCAAACTGGTGGCCAGATCTTACTCTGGTGATGGTAACTGAGGGAATCGGGCACTGAGGCGCGTTAAAAGGGGGGAAGAGGGTTAGTTCTGAAGGGGGTAAACACAGTTCTTCTCAAAGTGGTGTTTACTGGAGGAAGCAGGGTGGAATTATGTGAGCACGCTACCTAGAGCCCTAATGGGAGGCAGGAGAAGGAAAATGGGAGGATGGCTGTAGTCCGGGGAAAGAAAGTCCTTCTGAGGGTTGGGACGCTGAATGTGAAGGGATGAACGCCCCCACTAAGAGGTCACTGGTAGCTAGGGAGTTTCGTAGAGGTGGTTTTGATGTACTGTTCCTGCAGGTGACCAAGTACGCACAAGGGGAAGAACGTAGGGTCCCGGGCGGGGCACTGGGCGAGGAATATTGGGGGTCAGGCCCCCTAAGAAAAGCTGGAGTTAGAATAATTTTTGGCAAGGGGATAATAATGGAGGCCACAAAGGTTTGGGCGGATGAAGAGGGACGGGCCCTTTTGATCTTGGGGTCCATAAACAAGGTGCATTTCACATTTGCAACAATCTACAGCACAAATATGGGACAACAGAGATTCCTGCTGAAAACTCTCCCAAAGACAATGCAAGAAGCCTCAGGCCACATAATATTGGGGGGTGACTTCAACATGTGGGCGGATTCTGAGACAGACAGGCAGGCCCAGGAGGGGGGCAGGGAGGTGTCTAGATGGACACATGGGGAGGTCCTGGAAATACTGTAAGTTTATGGGTTACGGGACATATGGCTGCATTTGCACCCAGAGGAGAGGGGGTATACTTTTTACTCGGCCCCACATGGCACTTTCACAATAATAGATTATTTGTTAATTTCTGTGGGAGGAGGCTCTGAGCTCAGTGATTTCTCCGATCACATGGTTGGACCATGATGTGGTCCTAGTGGACCGGAACTGGCAAGGGATGGTACCCCGGGGGTCGAAATGGAGCTGTAACGAATCACTCTGGAAGGACCCTGTCTTCCGGGAGGAGCTGTCCCAGGAGATTGTCGAATTTTTTAAAATAAACAACACAGGGGACGTCCATAGGAGAACAGTGTGGGATGTTGGTAAGGCGACATGGAGGGGGATCCTGATGAGGGAAGGCGCAAGGAAAAAGCGAGAGCGGTCATTGATTGAAAATAGGTTGCAGACTGAGATTGCCCAGTTAGACAGGAGGGCAAGGGATATTGAAGAGGGGAGGGAGGAAAGGGTCATGTGCGTGAGGAGGAAATGGGAGGAGCTCTGTCTTCTTGAGGAGGCTCAAATAATCAAGAAATTACAATTCCTGAAACAAAAATGTTTTGTAAAAGGAGACAAGACGGACACAATGCTTGCCGCGAGATTGACGGGTCAGCAGGGGGAGATGAAACATTAGACCAAGGGAGAGACAGGATACAAGAGCCATTTGCATCCTTCTACGAAGTCCTCTACAGTAGAGGTACGGACGCAAGCACAGTAGAAATAACAAATTATTTGGAGGGGATTCAGATGCCCAGTCTACCCCCAGAGGTTGTAGAGGCAATGAAGGGTCCAATAACGGCCAAAGAAATACAGACAGCAGTGGGGCAGATCCCAACGGGAAAGGCCCCAGGTTAGGATGAATTCTCGGTGGGTTTCTGTAAGTTCTTTCTCACCCCCCTTATTCCATTAATGGTGGACCTATTCAATGATATCCTGGAGACGGGGGAAGCTCTGGAATCCTTCTCCCGAGCAATGATCACAGTTATACCAAAGGAGGGCAGGGACCCCCAAAAATGCGGTTCGTACTGTCCCATTTCACTCCTCAATTTAGTCGTGAAAATGTATACACAGATTTTGGCGGCAAGATTAGAGATACACATGCCCCAATTGATCTACTCAGACCAATTGGGGTTTATAAAGGGTTGCCAGGGCACGGATATGTGTAGGAAGGAGGTATTGGGCAAGGTGGGACTAAGCTTCAGGTGACGTCAGGGTATCTTGGCAGTCTACGGATCCCCCCAGGCTTGTGTAGCAGTGAATGGAGGTTTCTCCCCCTGGTTTGCTCTGAGCAGGGTTGCCCTCTCTCACCGATCTTATTTGCGCTCCCTCTAGAACCACTAGCGCAGAAAATCAGGGAGGATCCAGGCATAGAGGGAGTCACGGTGGGGAGAGTGGAATATAAGGTAGCATTATATGCAGATGATATGCTCCTGCATATTAAGAACCCCCTGTCCTCCATACCCAGGGTAATCAAAATGATTGAACAATACAGAAATCTCTCAGGATTTAAGATCAGTTGGTCAAAAGTGGTGCTCTTTCCGCTTGATAGAGATGGAGATGGAGACATACATAGGTTTTACCCCTTGGGACTCCTGATAAAGCACAGCACATTGAGATACTTGGGGATTAACCTCACAAGGGACATGAGTGACCTATTTCAGGCCAACTTCACCACTCTGCTCAATAGGTTCCACACTGATCTAGAGAAATGGGGGCGGTTGACAATTTCGTGGCATGGCGCCTCAATGCCCTGAAGATGGAGTGCCTACTGAGATTTCTCTATGCTTTTCAAATGCTCCCCATCCGAGTCCCGAGGCATTTTTCGGAGAAGTAAAAGCTGCCATGGTAAAGTTCCTTTGGCAGGGGAAGAAGTAGACAATTTCCTGGGAGGTTCTTGCTCTCCCAAAGGACAGGAAAGGTGGGGCTCCCAAATGTGAAATTGTACTACAAGGCCTCTCAGCTGCGGGTCCTCGTCCCGCACCTCAGATCGCAGAAAGAGTACCAATGGGTAGGATTGGCCAATCTCCACTTGTCCCCCGCCTCGATTGGGGAGTGGCTTTGGGTCCCTAGGGACAGGCTCCCCTGCAGAATTTGTGACCACCCCTAACTGGGAACAATATGGGATTTGTGGAGAGAGGGCACCAAAATGCAGGAGGTGACGACATGGCCCTCTCCGCTGAGCCACTTGTGGACGCCAGAAATACAGGATGCAATACCGAACCCAGAGAGATTTCAGGCATGGTTCGAAGCAGCTCGGGTGGGCCAGCTATGGAGGGGTGGCACCTTTATCTCGATAACGGACTTGGAAGAAGAACTGGGCTTTGGTAGCCTGTCAGCCTTTTCTTATCTGCAATTGAAGGGGGTACTCACATGTGGGAAATCGAAAGATAGGTTGCAGAAGGACCTCACTCCTTTTGAAAAGATTTTGGATAAAGGAACGGAAATGAAGGCCCTGCTATCGGTCATGTATAGGAAATTGGTGCTTGCAGGGAAGGGATCCACTGAAAAATTGAGACAGAAATGGGAGGTTGACCTTGAGAGGGAAATAGACCCAGCACTGTGGTTGAGACTCTGTAAGGGGGCTGCGCAGACCTCGATCTTGTGCCAATACAAGATGCACACTATTAAGCTCCTTCACAGGTGGCAATACGACCCTGTCAGGCTCTCAAAGATGTTTCAGACAGTGCGTCCAAAATGCTGGCGCTTATGCAGAGATAGGGCTGATTATTGGCATATGTGGTGGGGATGCTCGCGGGTGAAGGTTTTTTGGGAGGAGGTGCTGGGCTGGATCAAGGACCTAGTTGGAATCTCACGTACCGGAGAACCTCTTTTGGTTCTGTTTGACCTGGAGGAAGTGGAGGGAGAACTGGGCAGGATCGGGGGTTTGGAGGCGCCCCTGTTGCTAGCAGCGCAGGCCTGTATGGTGATGAAATGGAAGTGTGTCCGGACCCCAAGTAAAAGGGAGTGGATCAATGTAGCGCTAAATATATGCTCCATGGAGAGGATAACCTAAGCACTACATGGGAAGGCAGCATCTCACAAGTCTATGTGGGGGGAATTTATGATCAAATATGGGGGGACCCCCCACACTCAGGACAGTGGCCGAAGACCTTGGGATGGGCGCAGGAGGCAGCCATGGACGATAAAGGATCACACTGCTTTACATCCACTCTGAGGAAGACAACCAAAGGGTTGTTGGGTAAATAGAGAAGACACCAGTTCTGGGTGGAAGAGAGAGAGTAGGGTGAAGGTGGGGGTGGGGCGTCAGAAAAGGGTGTCAAAAGTATCTTTCTCACCTTTTTCTCCTTGCTTGTGTTCTTCCGGGATTAGGTTTCTTCCTTTTTCACTGACCGTGACTTGTACAGGCTGGAATGCGAGTCCTCGGGTGCCAGCGTGGGAGCCGGCTGCCAAGCCGGTAGCGTTCGATTTCCAGGAACAAAAGTCAATGAATCCAGGAAGGAAGGTATCGGAAGGTAAGGGTGGAAGGGTGAGGGTTCCCGGAACAAAGAAGGAGGATAGAAATACACAACAACACAGAGAGCGAACTTGAACAAGGTCTAGTAACTTGTAGGGGTAGAGTTGAGACGCGCGGAGCCACAGGGGCGTGTCGGTTTTCTAGGAAGCTGGCGACTGCACGCAAAGGCTAGACCGCAATGTTTCTGACTTGTCGGCCACCTTGGATGAGTTACAGTGTTTATGCCACGGTGCATCATGGACCACGAAGTCCAGAAGGGGCGAATCTGGCTACTCATGACAGTATGCCTCTTCCTGAGCCCGGAACCATCTGGTTTGCTCGGGTGTATTCGATGAAACCTCTGCAGTAGACGAGGAGCATTCATGTTAGAGACTGGTTCCCATGTACGCTCGCTGGGGGGGTAACCCTTTCACTCTACCAAATATTGTAGTTGGCCTCGTCTATATCTGAAATAACATATCCTGGAGACTTTGAATTCAACCTGATCATTGATGAGCACAGGATTGGGTCTAGGAATAGTCCGATTGGATTGTATATATGGCTTCAATAAGGAGGTGTGAAAGACCAGATGAATTCTTTTCCAGGATTCTGGGAGCTGAAGTCGATATGCCACCGGGTTAATGATTTCTTTGATGGTGAAAGGTCTGTAGTACTCGGGAGCCAGTTTATTGGGCCGTAGACGTTGAGGAAGGAGTTTGGAGGATAGCCAGACTTCATCCCCTATTGAATAAGAAGGGCTAGGTCTCCGCTTGGCATCTGCATATTGTTTAACAGCTATCCTGGCCTTTTCCAGATGTTCCTTGGCAACCATGTGAACGTTTACCAATGTTTCAATCCAGGAATAAACTGCAGGGACCGGGGTTGGATGTGGTAAAACTGATGGCAAAACTGAAGGATGGAATCCTTGACTGCAGAAGAATGGGCTTGTCTTGATGGCCAAATGGTCTGAATTGTTGTAAGCAAATTCGGCCACAGGAATTAATAGTGACCAATCATCCTGGACCTTGCTGGCAAAACAGCGGAGATACTGTTCGAGACTCTGGTTGACTCTTTCGGTGATCCCGTTGGTTTGGGGATGGTAACCTGAAGACAAGGCCTGTTGAATGCCTAGTATTCGGCATAGTTGTTTCCAGAACTGGGAAATATATTGAGGACCTCTATCGGAGGTGATCTTGGAAGGTAAACCATGGAGCCTAACTATGTGTTCGATAAATATCCCAGCAAGTTCTAGTGAGGAGGGTAATTTAAACAGCGGTGTGAAATGTTCTGTGTGGGTAAACAAGTCAAGGGTAACCATTATAGTTGTATATCCCCGGGATGGGGATAATTCCACAATAAAATCCATGGCGATGGTCTCCCAAGGACATGTTGCTAATGTAGGTTGATGCAGAAGACCGGCAGGTTTTCTATTGTCATGTTTGTTTTGATTGCGCACAGCACAGGATTGGATGTAGGTTTTTATGTCAGTAACCATTCTTGGCTACCAGAATTGCCTCTGTATGAGATAAAGGGTAGTGGTAATGCCTGGATGTCCTGAATGAAGGGTGTCATGACAGTGATTCATGATTTTGTTTCTCAGTTCTTGTGTAGGGATAACTAGTCGTTTGTCCTTGAAGAGATAACCACCCTTAGTGTTCAAGTTCCATTGATTGTTTTGGGTGTAATCTTCTAAGAGATCAGAGTCAGGGGTATGAGCATGAATGTCTGCTGGGAGAAAATTAGCTTGTGCCACAAACACGGGTTTTGGAAACATCTTGGGAAAAGCCCTGACCTCAACAGATTCGTAGTCAGGACGTCTGGATAACGCATCTGCAACAATGTTATTGATTCCAGGAAGGTGGTTAATTTGAAACTGGTACTGAGCAAAAAAGAAGGCCCAACGGGCCTGGCGACTGTTTCTGCATTCCAGGGATTGTAGTATTTGCAAGTTTCGATGATCTGTACATACTTGCTCTGGATATTTAGCTCCCGGGAGTAAATGACGCCAGTCAGTGAATGCTTGTCGGATGGCCAGTAGCTCCTTTTCCAGGATGGAATAATGGCATTCATTAGGTGTTAAGGTGCGGGATAGGTAGGCAATAGGATGTTCTATCCTATCCTCAAATTCTTGTTTTAAGACTGCCCCAATGGCATAATCAGAAGCATCTCTTTCCATCAGGAAGGTTTGATCAGTATCGGCTTGGGCCAGGATTGGAGCTTCATTGAATTTTCATTTCAGTTGTTGAAAAGCCTTCTCTTGTTCTGTAGACCAAATAAACGGTGTATCCTTCTTTAGAAGTACCACGAAGGGATGTACAATTTCAGAAAATGTCAGAATAAATTTCCTGTAAAAATGTGCAAGTCCTAGGAAGGATTGTATGTGTTTCACAGTGGTAGGTGCAGGCCAGGAAAGTATGGAATCTATCTTGCCCAGATCCATTCCTATTCCATTAGGGCTGAGCACAAATCCAAGGTAATGAATGGTCTGAGCATTGAAATAGACACTTTTCAGGCTTGGCCAGGAGTTTGTTTTCACCTAATCATTACAGAACTGCCTTAACATGCTCTTGATCGATCTGGGGAACTTTAGAATAAATCAGTATATCATCCAGGTATACGATAACAAAATGGAACAACATATCCGAGAAGACCCTGTCCATGAATCGTGGAAAAATCGCGGGAGCGTTGGCAAGACTGAAGGGCATGACCAAATATTCAAAGTGGCCAAAAGGGGTTCTAAAGGCAGTCTTCCATTTGTCACCTTCCTTAATTTGAATGAGATGGTAAGCACCCCTGAGGTCGAGCTTGGTAAAGATAACAGCTCCTCGCACAGCTTCCAAAATATCAGAAATGAGTGGTAACGGATAGCGGTCCTTGAGTGTACATTGGTTAAGACTAAGGTAGTCCAAACAGGGTCGTAGCTCTTTTGTGTTTTTCTTGGGAACAAAAAACAAGGTGGCACCGGCGGGAGATTTTGAAGGCCGGTTAGTTCCATTTGCCAAGTTGGTATCCAGGTAATCACGTAGAGCCCTCTTTTCAGGTTCGGATAATATGAACATTCTCCCAAATGGAATCACGGCGGAAGACTCAGTTTCTATGGCGCAATACTCAGATCTGTGGGGTGGAAGAGCTTGAACAATATCTGTTGAAAACACGTCAGAGTATGTCTGGTATGATTCCGGTACATGGATAATGTTGGACACGCTCAGGGAGGATGGTTTGTGGTTCTGGGAGTTTACTGGAAGAATCCGGGATGTGTTCTGACATAGACAGTGAGACATACAAAATCTGAGCCAAGGAACAAGGAACCTGCTGTCCAATTGATGTATGGGTTGTGCTTCTGTAACCAGGGCATGCCTAAAACCATGGGATAGTGGGCAGCCTTTATGATGTCAAATCGTATCCTTTCATGGTGGTTGTTTACAGATAGTTGCAATTCTTTTGTTTGGTGTGTAATGGGACCTGAAGACTACGGTCTACAGTCGATTCCTTCCACGGGTTGTATCACTTCTTAGAGCTCTCTAGGGATGTTATGAGTGGTGGCCCATTCGTGATCAATGAAAATCCTCATGGCACCGCAGTCCACGAGAGCCAGAATGGGAAAAGATTAATTCTCGGTGGATGTCAGGACAGTTTGTCAGGACACTCAGGTATTCTGTCCCAGAGTATTCAAGGAAGGAATGGATGCGGAGCAGGCATCTTTCTCCCGAAGCTGTGCTCCGCTTAGGAGCGGGAGCTGGCATTTCCCAAACGCCGGGGTGGTGCTATAGGACATTCTCTAACTAGATGTTTGTCAGAGGCACAGTACATGCAGAGTCCCGTATCGATTCTACAGAGCCTTTCTTCTGGAGAAATTGGACCCCTGAAGGCGCCTAGTTGCATGGGTTCCGGATCCGGGGTACGTGGAGCAGCGCTCTCTTTGGTACTTGGATATTCAGTACTTGTCTTCGGGAATGTTTTTACCTTTCTTTTCTCAGCCTTTCTCTCCTGGATGCTAAAATCTATCTGCAAGGAAAGATCCATAAGGGCCTGGAAGGTTCCTGGATGTGCTACTCTGGCTAGCTCATCCTTTACTTCATCATTTAACCCCCTTCTGAAGACAGTGAAACTGGCTTCTGGTGACCAATCTGCTTCCTTAGCTAGCTGCTTGAAGCGAGTCACATAAGTGAGCATATCCTGACTGTTTAAATTCAAGAAGTCTTTCTTGTGTACTGTAGACAAGCTCTGGTCGATCGAACATGGCCTTTAGGGCATCCACAAATCCTTCGTAGTCATCCAAGAGCTGATCTCCCGAATTAACTAAGGGAGTTGCCCAGGTTAATGCATTGCCCGTTAAGTGTGAAATCATGAATCCGACCTTTGCTCGAGGTGTAGAAAAATAGTAGGGTTTGAAAGTGAAGTGCACTAAGCATGAATCTAGGAATGATCGCAGGGACCTAGAGGTTCCATCATACTTGTCCAAAACACCTCCTGCCAAAATGCTTTCTTTGACTGCGGAATCCCGGGATAAGACCAGCTGTTTTAAAGCTGCATTTTCGGCTTTGAGATTCTGAACCTCGGTAGTTAATTCTTGCATATCTCGCATGAGGTCTAGGACTGTTGCTTCAATATCTGTTTCTGTATCAGGTTCTTGGCATCTCAATCTGTCAAAAGTCTCTTTCTTTCCCACCTTTTTCTCCTTGCTTGTGTTCTTCCACGAATGAGGTTTCTTTCTTTTTCACCGACCGTGACTTGTACAGGCTGGAACGTGAGTCCTCGGGTTCCAGCGTGGAAGCCGGCTGCCAAGCCGGTAGCGTTCGATTTCAAGGAACAAAAGTCAATGAATCCAGGAAGGAAGGAATCGGAAGGTAAGGGTTGGAAGGGTGAGGGTTCCCGGAACAAAGAAGGAAGATAGAAATACACGACAACGCAGAGAGCGAACTCAAACAACGTCTAGTGAATCGTAGGGGTAGAGTTGAGACGCGCGGAGCCGCAGGGGCATGTCGGTTTTCTAGGAAGCTGGAGACTGCATGCAAAGGCTAGACTGCAATGGTTCTGACTTGTCGGCCATCTTGGATGAGTTACAGTGTTTATGCCACAGTGCATCATGGACCACGAAGTCTAGAAGGGTCGAAACCGGCTACTCATGACAAAGGGTTTTTCTCTTCAGCTATTGTAATTACAAAGTTTGGTTTTGTATTCTGTGAAAACCTGAAATAAAATAAAACATTTATTTTTAAAACTATGGACAAGAAAATGCCATACAACCAGGAGCCTTAAGTATAATCCAGCTGTTCTTTGCCATGCATATGTGGACATGCATCCAGGAATATATAGTCCTATCAGATTCTTTGTACAGAGGGAGTGCATTCTGTGAAATACAGTTATGTGGCCTATTCTATTGGGTATGACAGAGTGTATTCTGGACCCACATAAATGAACATGACACATTTATGTCAAGACCAACAGATCACTCTATCGTAGTCTTTAAACAGGGACGCATCATTATTTCTTAGTCCATTATTTCTGGGACTACATGTCCCAGAATGGTACATTCTGGGACATGTAGTCCTATGCATTATTTGCAGGGATTGAGAAAGGGCCACCCTGCACATGTAGTCACTCTGGGCACCAGATGAGGTAGATTTGCATGCCAGAGCCATGTGTGGTGGCACTGTCAATCTTGAAGTTTCCACCAAGGAATCGAGAGCTTTGTGTCTCTGGGCTCATTCAGCTCTGTAAGGCGCTAACCTTTGTCAGATAAAATAGCATTCTATGTATCAGTGACCCACCATGTAAACTAAACAAAACATGCCTTTGGTCAACTAACAGATAATCGAGATACATTGGAGTCAGGGAGTGGCCCCATATGATATTGTAAAGATTGTGCCTTTCTGCTTGAAGGCAGGCATCTAAAGCCTTTGGCTCCCCAGATATGTATGACTACAACTCCCAGCAGCCCTAGCCAGCATTGTCAATGGTGCGGAGTCTTGGGAGCCATTGCCGAAGACATCTGGTGTGCCACACGTTGCAAACTCCTGGGGACTGTTCTCCCCTCTCACAGGTGTACAATTTTCAGAACGTCTACATCGAGTCCAAAAAGCAATGTTACTACTTTCCCATGTGCAGTGAGTTCTCACTCTGTAATTGTAGGGCATTGGCGATCCAAGGACCCACCTTCGCTCCAACAATGGAAAAAGAAGCTGAAAAGAGTAGTGGCCTAGAAAAATATATTTTCAGAGATATAATTTAGCAGAGATATATTTAAGAGTATGATGTCAGATGCAATTGTAACAGTTGTGAAAGAATGCACCAATTTACTGTGTTTTGATTTAAATGATGTTCCCTGTGGCCTCGTCAAATGAATCAATTAACTGATTGGTGAAATGTATATGTTATGGAGGCTATTTATTGTGAGCTGACTCCAACAAAAGACCATTCAGTTGCCTGTACTTAGTTAATTTGCCTTTGCAGAGTGTGATCTTTGGTTTTATAGCAATTATGACAGATCAGATATATATTACAGGGAGTTGTTGCAAAATTGGAAAATTCAGATTTCTGACATAAAGCCCCTCCCAAATGCTGTTGGCGGGCCCATGGGAGTAAGGAGAAGGGCTTTGACACTTGTTTTTTCTTGGTAGGGCTTCACTATGCCCAGGTTCAACATGGCACTGTGGAAGGCTCAACGACTGACCACTGCTGAGCCAATGACATGCTTTATGTCCTTCTAGGGGTGGATCAAGTAAAATAAATAAATAAATAAAATAAAGAAGAAACTGCATTGATGGAAGCCACAAGTTGTTTCAAAGGATGAGCCACTGCTCTCTCAACAAAAAGGACCCAATTGTTCCTTCCTCTGACCACAGAGCTAACACGTCTTAATTAATGAAGGAATGGCACATCTCAATGAAAGGAAACAGCAATTCACCCCATGTCAGAGCGAAGGAAGGGTGTGAGGGGTAGTGTCCTTTGCCTTTGAAGACCAAGGGCCTTGGCCTACAAAAGAGCAGGCATTTACATCTTGAAATCAGGCATCCCCAAGAACAGCAGAAGACTTCAAATCCGGAAACAGTTCACTAGAATCTACCTGAGTGCTAATGTATGTCCTTATTCGCTATTTTCAGGGTGGAGGGGGCGGGAGGGTGTATGATGTTGGTTTCCTTTTATACAAGCTGGTTAGGTCATGTTATATTATGCTGAGGTTTCATTATAATGTTTTCCTTTAAAAATCTAATTTTCAAGCACCTTTTAAGCAGCCATAAAACAGTAGGTATCAACCGAGATGTATACCAGAAGGGTAGAATTGGAAATTGGAAATCTAATCTGTTAACTAGACCACACACTCCTGCTTTTACCTGTTTTGACCTAACATTCGAATGATGCCCTCTATTAATTGGACACAGTAACTGCAGCCGAGGGTGAGCAGTCTAGTCAAAGGCTGGATTATGTAATTTAATGCCCATAAGCGCCCAGCCTCAGCCCAAGAGTATTCCTGCCTCACACACCAATATAATCATTACCTCAAAGGCCCTAGCAGGACTCAGAACTTCCAGGAAGGCCAGACTGGGGCTTCCGCTGCCAAGGAATCCATGGTCGAAAGCCAATTCTCGGTTAAATGTGCGCAACTTTCCTTCCAGTTTTCCCATCTATGGAGCCTGGACGTTTTAGGCTGAAGGGAGTAAGTAGAGGGGCTTTTCCTGCTGCATTCTTTGGCCATAGCTTCTACATGCCTTGGCTCACCATGACACTGTGGAAGGCTCAATAGCCTAGTAGGCCTTGTGTCCTGAAGTGCTTTTCACACAAGCACAAGCCTAGAGTTTTGGTAACCATGCAGTAAATGAGGAAAACATAAAATGTGGGTATTTTGCTCGCTTATTCAGGGATCTTTTGCAAATTTGCCAAATTTGGATTTCTGACATACAACCCTGCCCAAATGTTGTTGGGGGACTAGGAAAGTAAGAAGTAGGGCTTTGCCGCCTGTGTTTTCTTGGGCATGTATTCAATATGCCCAGGTTCACCATGCATTGAGTACATTCCAGACATACCCCATGGTGCAGCGAACACCTATTCTTGAGCTAGATCTCCTTTCGGTGCTGCACCCCATAAAATACAATTGGCTCCCACAATACATTCGGTCCAATTGTCCACATAGTAATTAGATCAAGGGACTAATAGTCCTCTGCGCAAGCCACTCACTAATAGTGTGGATTATTGAACACTATATAGGTGCTGGATAAATTAGTGTGTTGTTGCTGCATGGACCAGTGACAACGGACTTTAAGTCCCAATGCAGACCTGACACAGAACAGATATATAAATGTGTCGGACCAGTGCGCATAACACTCACACACTCTACCGAAAATGCTTAACAAAATTGATTGTATCTGCTCTTTTCGTACACAAAATGTGCACACAGTTAATAATGTACAGTCTCAATATTTAATGAGGTGTGATGTTATTCTTGGCCTTGCCAACACGCGTTTCAATCTTAAAGAATATAGGTTTTCATCAGGGCTAATACATCACCATAATCATTACAGGACAGTGGATTATAATCATTCCATTAAAAAATGAAGATATAATCAGAAATAAGCATAAATCATCATAGAAAACATTACACAAAACAATAAATTCAAAATGGAAAAAGGATAAATAACAGAAATGTTCAATACAAGTGATGCATCCGTGATGTGTTACAAAGCAAAAGGGGGAAATAAAAAATAATAAATACAAACATGTGTGTAAACTAGATGTCATAAAATATAATCATGTCATACTGCACTTAATGATATGATAGGGTATTTATGGTTCTAGGTAATTTGGTCGAAAATAAATGGTCGACAGGACAAACGGTCGACACCAAAAGGTCGACAGGTCAAATGGTCGAATTTATTTTTTTTTTCCAAAATTTTTTTTCTGGGGGGGGGTCCCCCCAACCCCCTTTTTTTGGCTAAAAACCCATTTTTTCCCTAAATGAAAACCTAAAAAATATATATATAAATAACAAAAAATTCGACCATTTGACCTGTCGACCAAATGACTAGACACCGTTATTTATAATACGGTTTCTAAGCGCGGACCCAGGGATCGAACCTGTGGTGCTCCGTGTTGTCTTGCTTCCAAGGCGAGCTTATTGTCCCTGAGCTATCTTCCCGATATTTTGTCAACATGATATATTTATGCCTAGTTAATTAACTACAAGGGTGAAATCCGGCTATTCATGACAGTATGCCTCCTCCTGAGCCCGGAACCACCTGGTTTGCTCGGGTGTATTCGGTGAAACCTCTGCAGTAGACGAGGAGCATTCATGTTAGAGACTGGTTCCCATGTACGCTTGCTGGGGGGGGGTAACCCTTCCACTCTACCAAATATTGTAGTTGGCCTCGTCTATATCTGGAATCACATATCCTGGAGACTTAGAATTCAACCTGATCATTGATGAGCACAGGATTGGGTCTAGGAATAGTCTGATTGGATTGTATATATGGCTTCAATAAGGAGGTGTGAAAGACCAGATGAATTCTTTTCCAGGATTCTGGGAGCTGAAGTCGATATGCCACCGGGTTAATGATTTCTTTGATGGTGAAAGGTCTGTAGTACTTGGGAGCCAGTTTATTGGGCCGTAGACATCGAGGAAGGAGTTTGGAGGATAGCCAGACTTCATCCCCTATTGAATAAGAAGGGCAAGGTCTCCGCTTGGCATCTGCATATTGTTTAACAGCTATCCTGGCCTTTTCCAGATGTTCCTTGGCATCCCTGTGAACGTTTACCAACGTTTCAATCCAGGAATCAACTGCAGGGACCAGGGTTGGATGTGGTAAAACTGATGGCAAAGCTGAAGGATGGAATCCTTGACTGCAGAAGAATGGGCTTGTCTTGATGGCCAAATGGTCTGAATTGTTGTAAGCAAATTCAGCCACAGGAATTAATAGTGACCAATCATCCTGGACCTTGCTCGCAAAACAACGGAGATACTGTTCAAGAGTCTGGTTGACTCTTTCGGTGATCCCATTGGTTTGGGGATGGTAACCTGAAGACAAGGCCCGTTGAATGCCTAGTATTCGGCATAGTTGTTTCCAGAACTGGGAAATATATTGAGGACCTCTATCGGAGATGATCTTGGAAGGTAAAGCATGGAGCCTAACTATGTGTTCGATAAATATCCCAGCAAGTTCTAGTGAGGAGGGTAATTTAAACAGCGGTGTGAAATGTGCTGTGTGGGTAAACAAGTCAATGGTAACCATTATAGTTGTATATCCCCAGGATGGGGGTAATTCCACAATAAAATCCATGGCGATGCTCTCCCAAGGACATGTCGGTAATGTAGGTTGATGCAGAAGACCGGCAGGTTTTCTATTGTCATGTTTGTTTTGATTGCACACAGCACAGGATTGGATGTAGGTTTTTATGTCAGTAACCATTCTTGGCTACCAGGATTGCCTCTGTATGAGATGAAGGGTAGTGGTAATGCCTCGATGTCCTGAATGAAGGGTGTCATGACAGTGATTCATGATTTTGTTTCTCAGTTCTTGTGTAGGGATAACTAGTCGTTTGTCCTTGAAGAGATAACCATCCTTAGTGTTCAAGTTCCATTGATTGTTTTGGGTGTAATCTTCCCAGAGATCAGAGTCAGGGGTATGAGCATGAATGTCTTCCAGGAGAAAATTAGCTTGTGCCACAAACACGGTTTTAGGAAACATCTTGGGAAAAGCCCTGACCTCAACAGATTCGTAGTCAGGACGTCTGGATAACGCATCTGCAACAATGTTATTGATTCCAGGAAGGTGGTTAATTTGAAACTGGTACTGAGCAAAAAAGAAGGCCCAACGGGCCTGGCGACTGTTTCTGCATTCCAGGGATTGTAGTATTTGTGAGTTTTGATGATCTGTACATACTTGCACTGGATATTTAGCTCCCGGGAGTAAATGACGCCAGTCAGTGAATGCTTGTCGGATGGCCAGTAGCTCCTTTTCCAGGACGGAATAATGGCATTCACTAGGTGTTAAGGTGCGGGATAGGTAGGCAATAGGATGTTCCATCCTGTCCTCAAATTCTTGTTTTAAGACTGCCCCAATGGCATAATCAGAAGCATCTGTTTCCATCAGGAAGGTTTGATCAGTATCGGGTTGGGCCAGGATTGGAGCTTCATTGAATTTTCATTTCAGTTGTTGAAAAGCCTTCTCTTGTTCTGTAGACCAAATAAATGGTGTATCCTTCTTTAGAAGTGCCGCGATGGGATGTACAATTTCAGAAAATGTCAGAATAAATTTCCTGTAAAAATGTGCAAGTCCTAGGAAGGATTGTATGTGTTTCACAGTGGTAGGTGCAGGCCAGGAAAGTATGGAATCTATCTTGCCCGGATCCATTCCTATTCCATTAGGGCTGAGCACAAATCCAAGGTAATGAATGGTCTGAGCATTGAAATAGACACTTTTCAGGCTTGGCCAGGAGTTTGTTTTTACGTAATCGTTACAAAACTGCCTTAACATGCTCTTGATCGATCTGGGGATCTTTAGAATAAATCAGTATATCATCCAGGTATACGATAACAAAATGGAACAACATATCCGAGAAGACCCTGTCCATGAATCGTGGAAAAATCGCAGGAGCGTTGGCAAGACCGAAGGGCATGACCAAATATTCGAAGTGGCCAAAAGGGGTTCTAAAGGCAGTCTTCCATTCGTCACCTTCCTTAATTTGAATGAGATGGTAAGCACCCCTGAGGTCGAGCTTGGTAAAGATAACAGTTCCTCGCACAGCTTCCAAAATATCAGAAATGAGTGGTAACGGATAGCGGTCCTTGAGTGTACATTGGTTAAGACTAAGGTAGTCCAAACAGGGTCGTAGCTCTTTTGTGTTTTTCTTGGGAACAAAAAACAAGGTGGCACCGGCGGGAGATTTTGAAGGCCGGTTAGTTCCATTTGCCAAGTTGGTATCCAGGTAATCACGTAGAGCCCTTTTTTCAGGTTCGGATAATATGAACATTCTTCCAAATGGAATCACGGCGGAAGACTCAGTTTCTATGGCGCAGTACTCAGGTCTGTGGGGTGGAAGAGCTTGAACAATATCTGTTGAAAACACGTCAGAGTATGTCTGGTATGATTCCGGTACATGGATAATGTTGGACACGCTCAGGGAGGATGGTTTGTGGTTCTGGGAGTTTACTGGAAGAATCCGGGATGTGTTCTGACATAGACAGTGAGACATACAAAATCTGAGCCAAGGAACAAGGAACCTGCTGTCCAATTGATGTATGGGTTGTGCTTCTGTAACCAGGGCATGCCTAAAACCATGGGATAGTGGGCAGCCTTTATGATGTCAAATATTATCCTTTCATGGTGGTTGTTTATAGATAGTTGCAATTCTTTTGTTTGGTGTGTAATGGGACCTGAAGACTACGGTCTACAGTCGATTCCTTCCACGGGTTGTATCACTTCTTAGAGCTCTCTAGGGATGTTATGAGTGGTGGCCCATTTGTGATCAATGAAAATCCCCATGGCACCGCAGTCCACGAGAGCCAGAATGGGAAAAGATTCATTCTCGGTGGATGTCAGGACAGTTTGTAGAAGCACTCAGGTATTCTGTCCCGGAGTATTCAAGGAAGGAATGTATGCAGAGCAGGCATCTTTCTCCCGAAGCTGTGCTCCGCTTAGGAGCGGGAGCTGGCATTTCCCAAACGCCGGGGTGGTGCTATAGGACATTCTCTAACTAGATGTTTGTCAGAGGCACAGTACATGCAGAGTCCCGTATCGATTCTACAGAGCCTTTCTTGTGGAGAAATTGGACCCCTGAAGGCGCCTAGTTGCATAGGTTCGGCATCCGGGGTACGTGGAGCAGCGCTCTCTTTGGTACTTGGATATTCAGTAGTTGTCTTCGGGAATGTTTTTACCTTTCTTTTCTCAGCCTTTCTCTCCTGGATGCTAAAATCTATCTGCAAGGAAAGATCCATAAGGTCCTGGAAGGTTCCTGGACGTGCTACTCTGGCTAGCTCATCCTTTACTTCATCATTTAACCCCCTTCTGAAGACAGTGAAACTGGCTTCTGGTGACCAATCTGCTTCCTTAGCTAGCTGCTTGAAGCGAGTCACATAAGTGAGCATATCCTGACTCCCTTGTTTAAATTCAAGAAGTCTTTCTTGTGCACTGTAGACAAGCTCTGGTCGATAGAACATGGCCTCTAGGGCATCCACAAATCCTTCGTAGTCATCCAAGAGCTGATCTCCCGAATTAACTAAGGGAGTTGCCCAGGTTAATGCATTGCCCGTTAAGTGTGAAATCATGAATCCGACCTTTGCTCGAGGTGTAGAAAAATAGTAGGGTTTGAAAGTGAAGTGCACTAAGCATGAATCTAGGAATGATCGCAGGGACCTAGAGGATCCATCATACTTGTCCAAAACACCTCCTGCCAAAATGCTTTCTTTGACTGCGGAATCCCGGGATAAGACCAGCTGTTTTAAAGCTGCATTTTCGGCTTTGAGATTCTGAACCTCGGTAGTTAATTCTTGCATATCTCGCATGAGGTCTAGGACTGTTGCTTCAATATCTGTTTCTGTATCAGGTTCTTGGCATCTCAATCTGTCAAAAGTCTCTTTCTTTCCCACCTTTTTCTCCTTGCTTGTGTTCTTCCACGAATGAGGTTTCTTTCTTTTTCACCGACCGTGACTTGTACAGGCTGGAACGTGAGTCCTCGGGTTCCAGCGTGGAAGCCGGCTGCCAAGCCGGTAGCGTTCGATTTCAAGGAACAAAAGTCAATGAATCCAGGAAGGAAGGAATCGGAAGGTAAGGGTTGGAAGGGTGAGGGTTCCCGGAACAAAGAAGGAAGATAGAAATACACGACAACGCAGAGAGCGAACTCAAACAACGTCTAGTGAATCGTAGGGGTAGAGTTGAGACGCGCGGAGCCGCAGGGGCATGTCGGTTTTCTAGGAAGCTGGAGACTGCATGCAAAGGCTAGACTGCAATGGTTCTGACTTGTCGGCCATCTTGGATGAGTTACAGTGTTTATGCCACAGTGCATCATGGACCACGAAGTCTAGAAGGGTCGAAACCGGCTACTCATGACAAAGGGTTTTTCTCTTCAGCTATTGTAATTACAAAGTTTGGTTTTGTATTCTGTGAAAACCTGAAATAAAATAAAACATTTATTTTTAAAACTATGGACAAGAAAATGCCATACAACCAGGAGCCTTAAGTATAATCCAGCTGTTCTTTGCCATGCATATGTGGACATGCATCCAGGAATATATAGTCCTATCAGATTCTTTGTACAGAGGGAGTGCATTCTGTGAAATACAGTTATGTGGCCTATTCTATTGGGTATGACAGAGTGTATTCTGGACCCACATAAATGAACATGACACATTTATGTCAAGACCAACAGATCACTCTATCGTAGTCTTTAAACAGGGACGCATCATTATTTCTTAGTCCATTATTTCTGGGACTACATGTCCCAGAATGGTACATTCTGGGACATGTAGTCCTATGCATTATTTGCAGGGATTGAGAAAGGGCCACCCTGCACATGTAGTCACTCTGGGCACCAGATGAGGTAGATTTGCATGCCAGAGCCATGTGTGGTGGCACTGTCAATCTTGAAGTTTCCACCAAGGAATCGAGAGCTTTGTGTCTCTGGGCTCATTCAGCTCTGTAAGGCGCTAACCTTTGTCAGATAAAATAGCATTCTATGTATCAGTGACCCACCATGTAAACTAAACAAAACATGCCTTTGGTCAACTAACAGATAATCGAGATACATTGGAGTCAGGGAGTGGCCCCATATGATATTGTAAAGATTGTGCCTTTCTGCTTGAAGGCAGGCATCTAAAGCCTTTGGCTCCCCAGATATGTATGACTACAACTCCCAGCAGCCCTAGCCAGCATTGTCAATGGTGCGGAGTCTTGGGAGCCATTGCCGAAGACATCTGGTGTGCCACACGTTGCAAACTCCTGGGGACTGTTCTCCCCTCTCACAGGTGTACAATTTTCAGAACGTCTACATCGAGTCCAAAAAGCAATGTTACTACTTTCCCATGTGCAGTGAGTTCTCACTCTGTAATTGTAGGGCATTGGCGATCCAAGGACCCACCTTCGCTCCAACAATGGAAAAAGAAGCTGAAAAGAGTAGTGGCCTAGAAAAATATATTTTCAGAGATATAATTTAGCAGAGATATATTTAAGAGTATGATGTCAGATGCAATTGTAACAGTTGTGAAAGAATGCACCAATTTACTGTGTTTTGATTTAAATGATGTTCCCTGTGGCCTCGTCAAATGAATCAATTAACTGATTGGTGAAATGTATATGTTATGGAGGCTATTTATTGTGAGCTGACTCCAACAAAAGACCATTCAGTTGCCTGTACTTAGTTAATTTGCCTTTGCAGAGTGTGATCTTTGGTTTTATAGCAATTATGACAGATCAGATATATATTACAGGGAGTTGTTGCAAAATTGGAAAATTCAGATTTCTGACATAAAGCCCCTCCCAAATGCTGTTGGCGGGCCCATGGGAGTAAGGAGAAGGGCTTTGACACTTGTTTTTTCTTGGTAGGGCTTCACTATGCCCAGGTTCAACATGGCACTGTGGAAGGCTCAACGACTGACCACTGCTGAGCCAATGACATGCTTTATGTCCTTCTAGGGGTGGATCAAGTAAAATAAATAAATAAATAAAATAAAGAAGAAACTGCATTGATGGAAGCCACAAGTTGTTTCAAAGGATGAGCCACTGCTCTCTCAACAAAAAGGACCCAATTGTTCCTTCCTCTGACCACAGAGCTAACACGTCTTAATTAATGAAGGAATGGCACATCTCAATGAAAGGAAACAGCAATTCACCCCATGTCAGAGCGAAGGAAGGGTGTGAGGGGTAGTGTCCTTTGCCTTTGAAGACCAAGGGCCTTGGCCTACAAAAGAGCAGGCATTTACATCTTGAAATCAGGCATCCCCAAGAACAGCAGAAGACTTCAAATCCGGAAACAGTTCACTAGAATCTACCTGAGTGCTAATGTATGTCCTTATTCGCTATTTTCAGGGTGGAGGGGGCGGGAGGGTGTATGATGTTGGTTTCCTTTTATACAAGCTGGTTAGGTCATGTTATATTATGCTGAGGTTTCATTATAATGTTTTCCTTTAAAAATCTAATTTTCAAGCACCTTTTAAGCAGCCATAAAACAGTAGGTATCAACCGAGATGTATACCAGAAGGGTAGAATTGGAAATTGGAAATCTAATCTGTTAACTAGACCACACACTCCTGCTTTTACCTGTTTTGACCTAACATTCGAATGATGCCCTCTATTAATTGGACACAGTAACTGCAGCCGAGGGTGAGCAGTCTAGTCAAAGGCTGGATTATGTAATTTAATGCCCATAAGCGCCCAGCCTCAGCCCAAGAGTATTCCTGCCTCACACACCAATATAATCATTACCTCAAAGGCCCTAGCAGGACTCAGAACTTCCAGGAAGGCCAGACTGGGGCTTCCGCTGCCAAGGAATCCATGGTCGAAAGCCAATTCTCGGTTAAATGTGCGCAACTTTCCTTCCAGTTTTCCCATCTATGGAGCCTGGACGTTTTAGGCTGAAGGGAGTAAGTAGAGGGGCTTTTCCTGCTGCATTCTTTGGCCATAGCTTCTACATGCCTTGGCTCACCATGACACTGTGGAAGGCTCAATAGCCTAGTAGGCCTTGTGTCCTGAAGTGCTTTTCACACAAGCACAAGCCTAGAGTTTTGGTAACCATGCAGTAAATGAGGAAAACATAAAATGTGGGTATTTTGCTCGCTTATTCAGGGATCTTTTGCAAATTTGCCAAATTTGGATTTCTGACATACAACCCTGCCCAAATGTTGTTGGGGGACTAGGAAAGTAAGAAGTAGGGCTTTGCCGCCTGTGTTTTCTTGGGCATGTATTCAATATGCCCAGGTTCACCATGCATTGAGTACATTCCAGACATACCCCATGGTGCAGCGAACACCTATTCTTGAGCTAGATCTCCTTTCGGTGCTGCACCCCATAAAATACAATTGGCTCCCACAATACATTCGGTCCAATTGTCCACATAGTAATTAGATCAAGGGACTAATAGTCCTCTGCGCAAGCCACTCACTAATAGTGTGGATTATTGAACACTATATAGGTGCTGGATAAATTAGTGTGTTGTTGCTGCATGGACCAGTGACAACGGACTTTAAGTCCCAATGCAGACCTGACACAGAACAGATATATAAATGTGTCGGACCAGTGCGCATAACACTCACACACTCTACCGAAAATGCTTAACAAAATTGATTGTATCTGCTCTTTTCGTACACAAAATGTGCACACAGTTAATAATGTACAGTCTCAATATTTAATGAGGTGTGATGTTATTCTTGGCCTTGCCAACACGCGTTTCAATCTTAAAGAATATAGGTTTTCATCAGGGCTAATACATCACCATAATCATTACAGGACAGTGGATTATAATCATTCCATTAAAAAATGAAGATATAATCAGAAATAAGCATAAATCATCATAGAAAACATTACACAAAACAATAAATTCAAAATGGAAAAAGGATAAATAACAGAAATGTTCAATACAAGTGATGCATCCGTGATGTGTTACAAAGCAAAAGGGGGAAATAAAAAATAATAAATACAAACATGTGTGTAAACTAGATGTCATAAAATATAATCATGTCATACTGCACTTAATGATATGATAGGGTATTTATGGTTCTAGGTAATTTGGTCGAAAATAAATGGTCGACAGGACAAACGGTCGACACCAAAAGGTCGACAGGTCAAATGGTCGAATTTATTTTTTTTTTCCAAAATTTTTTTTCTGGGGGGGGGTCCCCCCAACCCCCTTTTTTTGGCTAAAAACCCATTTTTTCCCTAAATGAAAACCTAAAAAATATATATATAAATAACAAAAAATTCGACCATTTGACCTGTCGACCAAATGACTAGACACCGTTATTTATAATACGGTTTCTAAGCGCGGACCCAGGGATCGAACCTGTGGTGCTCCGTGTTGTCTTGCTTCCAAGGCGAGCTTATTGTCCCTGAGCTATCTTCCCGATATTTTGTCAACATGATATATTTATGCCTAGTTAATTAACTACAAGGGTGAAATCCGGCTATTCATGACAGTATGCCTCCTCCTGAGCCCGGAACCACCTGGTTTGCTCGGGTGTATTCGGTGAAACCTCTGCAGTAGACGAGGAGCATTCATGTTAGAGACTGGTTCCCATGTACGCTTGCTGGGGGGGGGTAACCCTTCCACTCTACCAAATATTGTAGTTGGCCTCGTCTATATCTGGAATCACATATCCTGGAGACTTAGAATTCAACCTGATCATTGATGAGCACAGGATTGGGTCTAGGAATAGTCTGATTGGATTGTATATATGGCTTCAATAAGGAGGTGTGAAAGACCAGATGAATTCTTTTCCAGGATTCTGGGAGCTGAAGTCGATATGCCACCGGGTTAATGATTTCTTTGATGGTGAAAGGTCTGTAGTACTTGGGAGCCAGTTTATTGGGCCGTAGACATCGAGGAAGGAGTTTGGAGGATAGCCAGACTTCATCCCCTATTGAATAAGAAGGGCAAGGTCTCCGCTTGGCATCTGCATATTGTTTAACAGCTATCCTGGCCTTTTCCAGATGTTCCTTGGCATCCCTGTGAACGTTTACCAACGTTTCAATCCAGGAATCAACTGCAGGGACCAGGGTTGGATGTGGTAAAACTGATGGCAAAGCTGAAGGATGGAATCCTTGACTGCAGAAGAATGGGCTTGTCTTGATGGCCAAATGGTCTGAATTGTTGTAAGCAAATTCAGCCACAGGAATTAATAGTGACCAATCATCCTGGACCTTGCTCGCAAAACAACGGAGATACTGTTCAAGAGTCTGGTTGACTCTTTCGGTGATCCCATTGGTTTGGGGATGGTAACCTGAAGACAAGGCCCGTTGAATGCCTAGTATTCGGCATAGTTGTTTCCAGAACTGGGAAATATATTGAGGACCTCTATCGGAGATGATCTTGGAAGGTAAAGCATGGAGCCTAACTATGTGTTCGATAAATATCCCAGCAAGTTCTAGTGAGGAGGGTAATTTAAACAGCGGTGTGAAATGTGCTGTGTGGGTAAACAAGTCAATGGTAACCATTATAGTTGTATATCCCCAGGATGGGGGTAATTCCACAATAAAATCCATGGCGATGCTCTCCCAAGGACATGTCGGTAATGTAGGTTGATGCAGAAGACCGGCAGGTTTTCTATTGTCATGTTTGTTTTGATTGCACACAGCACAGGATTGGATGTAGGTTTTTATGTCAGTAACCATTCTTGGCTACCAGGATTGCCTCTGTATGAGATGAAGGGTAGTGGTAATGCCTCGATGTCCTGAATGAAGGGTGTCATGACAGTGATTCATGATTTTGTTTCTCAGTTCTTGTGTAGGGATAACTAGTCGTTTGTCCTTGAAGAGATAACCATCCTTAGTGTTCAAGTTCCATTGATTGTTTTGGGTGTAATCTTCCCAGAGATCAGAGTCAGGGGTATGAGCATGAATGTCTTCCAGGAGAAAATTAGCTTGTGCCACAAACACGGTTTTAGGAAACATCTTGGGAAAAGCCCTGACCTCAACAGATTCGTAGTCAGGACGTCTGGATAACGCATCTGCAACAATGTTATTGATTCCAGGAAGGTGGTTAATTTGAAACTGGTACTGAGCAAAAAAGAAGGCCCAACGGGCCTGGCGACTGTTTCTGCATTCCAGGGATTGTAGTATTTGTGAGTTTTGATGATCTGTACATACTTGCACTGGATATTTAGCTCCCGGGAGTAAATGACGCCAGTCAGTGAATGCTTGTCGGATGGCCAGTAGCTCCTTTTCCAGGACGGAATAATGGCATTCACTAGGTGTTAAGGTGCGGGATAGGTAGGCAATAGGATGTTCCATCCTGTCCTCAAATTCTTGTTTTAAGACTGCCCCAATGGCATAATCAGAAGCATCTGTTTCCATCAGGAAGGTTTGATCAGTATCGGGTTGGGCCAGGATTGGAGCTTCATTGAATTTTCATTTCAGTTGTTGAAAAGCCTTCTCTTGTTCTGTAGACCAAATAAATGGTGTATCCTTCTTTAGAAGTGCCGCGATGGGATGTACAATTTCAGAAAATGTCAGAATAAATTTCCTGTAAAAATGTGCAAGTCCTAGGAAGGATTGTATGTGTTTCACAGTGGTAGGTGCAGGCCAGGAAAGTATGGAATCTATCTTGCCCGGATCCATTCCTATTCCATTAGGGCTGAGCACAAATCCAAGGTAATGAATGGTCTGAGCATTGAAATAGACACTTTTCAGGCTTGGCCAGGAGTTTGTTTTTACGTAATCGTTACAAAACTGCCTTAACATGCTCTTGATCGATCTGGGGATCTTTAGAATAAATCAGTATATCATCCAGGTATACGATAACAAAATGGAACAACATATCCGAGAAGACCCTGTCCATGAATCGTGGAAAAATCGCAGGAGCGTTGGCAAGACCGAAGGGCATGACCAAATATTCGAAGTGGCCAAAAGGGGTTCTAAAGGCAGTCTTCCATTCGTCACCTTCCTTAATTTGAATGAGATGGTAAGCACCCCTGAGGTCGAGCTTGGTAAAGATAACAGTTCCTCGCACAGCTTCCAAAATATCAGAAATGAGTGGTAACGGATAGCGGTCCTTGAGTGTACATTGGTTAAGACTAAGGTAGTCCAAACAGGGTCGTAGCTCTTTTGTGTTTTTCTTGGGAACAAAAAACAAGGTGGCACCGGCGGGAGATTTTGAAGGCCGGTTAGTTCCATTTGCCAAGTTGGTATCCAGGTAATCACGTAGAGCCCTTTTTTCAGGTTCGGATAATATGAACATTCTTCCAAATGGAATCACGGCGGAAGACTCAGTTTCTATGGCGCAGTACTCAGGTCTGTGGGGTGGAAGAGCTTGAACAATATCTGTTGAAAACACGTCAGAGTATGTCTGGTATGATTCCGGTACATGGATAATGTTGGACACGCTCAGGGAGGATGGTTTGTGGTTCTGGGAGTTTACTGGAAGAATCCGGGATGTGTTCTGACATAGACAGTGAGACATACAAAATCTGAGCCAAGGAACAAGGAACCTGCTGTCCAATTGATGTATGGGTTGTGCTTCTGTAACCAGGGCATGCCTAAAACCATGGGATAGTGGGCAGCCTTTATGATGTCAAATATTATCCTTTCATGGTGGTTGTTTATAGATAGTTGCAATTCTTTTGTTTGGTGTGTAATGGGACCTGAAGACTACGGTCTACAGTCGATTCCTTCCACGGGTTGTATCACTTCTTAGAGCTCTCTAGGGATGTTATGAGTGGTGGCCCATTTGTGATCAATGAAAATCCCCATGGCACCGCAGTCCACGAGAGCCAGAATGGGAAAAGATTCATTCTCGGTGGATGTCAGGACAGTTTGTAGAAGCACTCAGGTATTCTGTCCCGGAGTATTCAAGGAAGGAATGTATGCAGAGCAGGCATCTTTCTCCCGAAGCTGTGCTCCGCTTAGGAGCGGGAGCTGGCATTTCCCAAACGCCGGGGTGGTGCTATAGGACATTCTCTAACTAGATGTTTGTCAGAGGCACAGTACATGCAGAGTCCCGTATCGATTCTACAGAGCCTTTCTTGTGGAGAAATTGGACCCCTGAAGGCGCCTAGTTGCATAGGTTCGGCATCCGGGGTACGTGGAGCAGCGCTCTCTTTGGTACTTGGATATTCAGTAGTTGTCTTCGGGAATGTTTTTACCTTTCTTTTCTCAGCCTTTCTCTCCTGGATGCTAAAATCTATCTGCAAGGAAAGATCCATAAGGTCCTGGAAGGTTCCTGGACGTGCTACTCTGGCTAGCTCATCCTTTACTTCATCATTTAACCCCCTTCTGAAGACAGTGAAACTGGCTTCTGGTGACCAATCTGCTTCCTTAGCTAGCTGCTTGAAGCGAGTCACATAAGTGAGCATATCCTGACTCCCTTGTTTAAATTCAAGAAGTCTTTCTTGTGCACTGTAGACAAGCTCTGGTCGATAGAACATGGCCTCTAGGGCATCCACAAATCCTTCGTAGTCATCCAAGAGCTGATCTCCCGAATTAACTAAGGGAGTTGCCCAGGTTAATGCATTGCCCGTTAAGTGTGAAATCATGAATCCGACCTTTGCTCGAGGTGTAGAAAAATAGTAGGGTTTGAAAGTGAAGTGCACTAAGCATGAATCTAGGAATTATCGCAGGGACCTAGAGGATCCATCATACTTGTCCACAACACCTCCCACCAAAATGCTTTCTTTGACTGCGGAATCCCGGGATAAGACCAGCTGTTTTAAAGCTGCATTTTCGGCTTTGAGATTCTGAACCTCGGAAGTTAATTCTTGCATACCTTGCATGAGGTCTTTGACTGCTGCTTCAATATATGTTTCTGTATCAGGTTCTTGGCATCTCAATCTGTCAAAAGTCTCTTTCTTTCTCACCTTTTTCTCCTTGCTTGTGTTCTTCCGGGATGAGGTTTCTTTCTTTTTCACCGACCGTGACTTGTACAGGCTGGAACGCGAGTCCTCGGGTTCCAGCGTGGAAGCCGGCTGCCAAGCCGGTAGCGTTCGATTTCAAGGAACAAAAGTCAATGAATCCAGGAAGAAAGGTATCGGAAGGTAAGGGTTGGAAGGGTGAGGGTTCCCGGAACAAAGAAGGAAGATATAATACACGACAACGCAGAGAGCGAACTCGAACAACGTCTAGTGACTCGTAGGGGTAGAGTTGAGACGCACGGAGCCGCAGGGGCGTGTCGTTTTTCTAGGAAGCTGGCGACTGCACGCAAAGGCTAGACTGCAATGGTTCTGACTTGTCGGCCATCTTGGATGAGTTACAGTGTTTATGCCACGGTGCATCATTGACCACGAAGTCCAGAAGGGTCGAAACCGGCTAATCATGACAAAGGGTTTTTCTCTTCAGTTATTGTAATTACAAAGTTTGGTATTGTATTCTGTGAAAACCTGAAATAAAGTAAAACATTTATTTTTAAAACTATGGACAAGAAAATGCCATACAACCAGGAGCCTTAAGTATAATCCAGCTGTTCTTTGCCATGCATATGTGGACATGCATCCAGGAATATATAGTCCTATCGGATTCTTTGTACAGAGGGAGGCTGAGTGCATTCAGTGAAATACAGTCATGTGGCCTATTCTATTGGGTATGACAGAGTGTATTCTGGACCCACATAATTGAACACGACACATTTATGTCAAGACCAACAGATCACTCTATCGTAGTCTTGAACCAGGGACACATCATTATTTATTAGTTCTTCTGGTACATTCTGGGACATGTAGTCCTATGCATTATTTGCAGGGATTGAGAAAGGGCCACCCTGCACATGTAGTCACTCTGGGCACCAGATGAGGTAGATTTGCATGCCAGAGCCAGGTGTGGTGGCACTGTCAATCTTGAAGTTTCCACCAAGGAATTGAGAGCTTTGTGTCACTGGGCTAATAAAATAGCATTCTATGTATCAGTGACCCACCATGTAAACTAAACAAAACATGCCTTTGGTCAACTAACAGATAATCGAGATACATTGGAGTCAGGGAGTGGCCCCATATGATATTGTAAAGATTGTGCCTTTATGCTTGAAGGCAGGCATCTAAAGCCTTTGGCTTCCCAGATATGTATGACTACAACTCCCAGCAGCCCTAGCCAGCATTGTCAATGGTGCAGAGTCTTGGGAGTCATTGCCGAAGACATCTGGTGTACCACACGTTGCAAACTCCTGGGGATTGTTCTCCCCTCTCACAGGTGTACAATTTTCAGAACGTCTACATCGAGTCCAAAAAGCAATGTTACTACTTTCCCATGTGCAGTGAGTTCTCACTCTGTAATTGTAGGGCATTGGCGATCCAAGGACCCACCTTCGCTCCAACAATGGAAAAAGAAGCTGAAAAGAGTAGTGGCCCAGAAAAATATATTTTCAGAGATATAATTTAGCAGAGATATATTTAAGAGTATGATGTCAGATGCAATTGTAACAGTTGTGAAAGAATGCACCAATTTACTGTGTTTTGATTTAAATGATGTTCCCTGTGGCCTCGTCAAATGAATCAATTAACTGATTGGTGAAATGTATATGTTATGGAGGCTATTTATTGTGAGCTGACTCCAAAAAAAGACCATTCAGTTGCCTGTACTTAGTTAATTTGCCTTTGCAGAGTGTGATCTTTGGTTTTATAGCAATTATGACAGATCAGATATATATTACAGGGAGTTGTTGCAAAATTGGAAAACTCAGATTTCTGACATAAAGCCCCTCCCAAATGCTGTTGGGGGGCCCATGGGAGTAAGGAGAAGGGCTTTGACGCTTGTTTTTTCTTGGTAGGGCTTCACTATGCCCAGGTTCAACATGGCACTGTGGAAGGCTCAACGACTGACCACTGCTGAGCCAATGACATGCTTTGTGTCCTTCTAGGGGTGGATCAAGTAAAATAAATAAATAAATAAAATAAAGAAGAAACTGCATTTATGGAAGCCACAAGTTGTTTCAAAGGATGAGCCACTGCTCTCTCAACAAAAAGGACCCAATTGTTCCTTCCTCTGACCACAGAGCTAACACGTCTTAATTAATGAAGGAATGGCACATTTCAATGAAAGGAAACAGCAATTCAGCCCATGTCCGAGGGAAGGAAGGGTGTGAGGGGTAGTGTCCTTTGCCTTTGAAGACCAAGGGCCTTGGCCTACAAAAGAGCAGGCATTTACATCTTGAAATCAGGCATCCCCAAGAACAGTAGAAGACTTCAAATCCGGAAACAGTTCACTAGAATCTACCTGAGTGCTAATGTATGTCCTTATTCGCTATTTTCAGGGTGGAGGGGGCGGGAGGGTGTATGATGTTGGTTTCCTTTTATACAAGCTGGTTAGGTCATGTTATATTATGCTGAGGTTTCATTATAATGTTTTCCTTTAAAAATCTAATTTGCAAGCACCTTTTAAGCAGCCATAAAACAGTAGGTATCAACCGAGATGTATACCAGAAGGGTAGAATTGGAAATTGGAAATCTAATCTGTTAACTAGACCACACACTCCTGCTTTGACCTGTTTTGACCTAACATTCGAATGATGCCCTCTATTAATTGGACACAGTAACTGCAGCCGAGGGTGAGCAGTCTAGTCAAAGGCTGGATTATGTAAATTAATGCCCATAAGCGCCCAGCCTCAGCCCAAGAGGATTCCTGCCTCACACACCAATATAATCATTACCTTAAAGGCCCTAGCCTGGGGCTTCCGCTGCCAAGGAATCCATGGTCGAAAGCCAATTCTCGGTTAAATGTGCGCAACTTTCCTTCCAGTTTTCCCATCTATGGAGCCTGGATGTTTGAGGCTTAAGGGAGTAAGTAGAGGGGCTTTTCCTGCTGCATTATTTGGCCATAGCTTCGACACGCCTTGGCTCACCATGACACTGTGGAAGGCTCAATAGCCTAGTAGGCCTTGTGTCTTGAAGTGCTTTTCACACAAGCACAAGCCTAGAGTTTTGGTAACCATGCAGAAAATGAGGAAAACATAAAATGTGGGTATTTTGCTCGCTTATTCAGGGGTCTTTTGCAAATTTGACAAATTTGGATTTCTGACATACAACCCCGCCCAAATGTTGTTGGGGGACTAGGAAAGTAAGAAGTAGGGCTTTGCCGCCTGTGTTTTCTTCGGCATGTATTCAATATGCCCAGGTTCACCATGCATTGAGTACATTCCAGACATACCCCGTGGTGCAGCGAACACCTCTTCTTGAGCTAGATCTCCTTTCGGTGCTGCACCCCATAAAATACAATTGGCTCCCACAATACATTCGGTCCAATTGTCCACATAGTAATTAGATCAAGGGACTAATAGTCCTCTGCGCAAGCCACTCACTAATAGTGTGGATTATTGAACACTATATAGGTGCTGGATAAATTAGTGTGTTGTTGCTGCACGGACCAGTGACAACAGACCTTAAGTCCCATTGCAGACCTGACACAGAACAGATATATAAATGTGTCGGACCAGTGCGCATAACACTCACACACTCTACCGAAAATGCTTAACAAAATTGATTGTATCTGCTCTTTTAGTACACAAAATGTGCACACAGTTAATAATGTACAGTCTCAATATTTAATGAGGTGTGATGATATTCTTGGCCTTGCCAACACGCATTTCAATCTTAAAGAATATAGGTCTTCATCAGGGCTAATACATCACCATCATCATTACAGGACAGTGGATTATAATCATTCCATTAAAAAATGAAGATATAATCAGAAATAAGCATATATAATCATAGAAAACATTACACAAAACAATAAATTCAAAATGGAAAAAGGACAAATAACAGAAATGTTCAATACAAGTGATGCATCCGTGATGTGTTACAAAGCAAAAGGGGGAAATAAAAAATAATAAATACAAACATGTGTGTAAACTAGATGTCATAAAATATAATCATGTCATATTGCACTTAATGATATGATAGGTTAGTTATGGTTCTAGGTAATTTGGTCGAAAATAAATGGTCGACAGGACAAATGGTCGACACCAAAAGGTCGACAGGTCAAATGGTCGAATTTTTTTTTTTTTCACATTTTTTTTTTTGGGGGGGGTCCCCCCAATCCCCTTTTTTTGGCTAAAAACCCCTTTTTTCCCTAAACGAAAACCTAAAAAATATATATATAGATAACAAAAAATTCGACCATTTGACCTGTCGACCAAATGACTAGACACCGTTATTTATAATACCGTTTCTAAGCGCGGACCCAGGGATCGAACCTGTGGTGCTCCGTGTTGTCTTGCTTCCAAGGCGAGTTTATTGTCCCTGAGCTATCTTCCCGATATTTTGTCAACATGATATATTTATGCCCAGTTAATTAACTACAAGGGACCAAAACCTAGCAGCTATACATCCAAGTGTCCACCACTAACTCGATATTGTTGGAAATAAACACACGTCCACCGATTGAAAGAAAGATTAAAAGATTTATATTGGACAGAACCACAACAGCGTGAATGTCAACACTGTGATTGCATTAATTGAAAAAGAAATGCTCCCATTTCCACCAAAATGTCAGGGTGAAATAATTAGTTACTGTCTCAAACCCTTCATACTTCCAGAAATGGCTGCTAATAATTAAAGCAACATACACTAATCTTTCCTAGGCTGAAAAATATTAAACACAACGTCGGATGCAAATGCACTCTTCTTTCCAATGTTATAGTTTGTCAATCTTCACAAAGAGGTACCTAATGCACACAATATATAAGAAAGAAAAAAGTAAAAAGAAAATAACACACCGGCATTATCAGGGTGTTATAATGCACTAACTAGACAAACAACCCAACCTTTGTGTGCTTAACTATACATGACAATCTCCCTTCACCTGAAATTTACAATCACCCTGTAACTATCTGACCTGATTCTTACCTCGTAACTGGAGGTTAACTTGTAAGAATACATGGCATTCCTTACGCTGCTGCGACTTCCCGCTCCTAAATTCCCTGTAACCTATGTGTTATTCTGGACAACAGATTTAAACATAGGGGCGACAAAGAGGAAGTTGAAATTATATGCTTGGAGCGCTTCAGCCTTCGAGCATGTGATTTAAAGTGACCGTGACTGGCGTGGCTAGGTTGTCACAGAAGCTTCATGCAAGTGATTCAAAGTGACCATTACTGGTCATAGCAAAGACAACCTTTCTATACTTTAAATCACATGCATGAAGGTTGAAGCACTTCACGCATATCATTTAAAGTGCTTAGATGGTTGTAATAAAGTGACCTCTAGGCTTCTTGTAGGTTGCTTCAGGTTTATTAACAGCTTCTTCAGTTACAGTTACACATTTAAGTTACATAGAACAATACACTGGCCCCCATCACCCAGGCAGGGACTCTCTAACTGTCTGCGCTTGGAACCCTCACTCACATACATTCTCACATCCACACCATAACATTCTGCATGACATCATAGACTTCTGCATACACTCACAAGCACTATACAACACATCTCCCTTCCTTACAACGACACTGCACTCGCACGCGCGCACACACACACACTCCCACAACAATGGTGAGCATCCCAAAGCACTTAAATCACTCCCTCATTTATGATGATGGGAATTAAAACCCCTGCAACAAGGGATTAGAGATGGACATTGTGAAGCAACAAATTGCCTTTTGCTATTTGAGTGGCTATCAGCAGCCTTGTAGTCGCAGCGCTTTCCCCGGGTTTGGTAACAAGCCATTCCATTCTAACATTCTCTCCCTGTTTGAAGGAACTGTTGGGGGGTGGATTTGAGGTCTATCCTATCCTTGATTTTCAAACAGGCACCCAATAGCTGTCCCGCACAGCTGTTTATTTTTCGCCATGGGCGCATGTTAGGCCCTCCATTCATTGATGCTAGTTTTAGCGCTTCGAAGCCTGTTAGGTGAACACCATGCTATTTTGATACAGTCTAAACGTTGTAAATCCAGCTTCCCAGCCGTTCCTGCCAGCCAGGCAGTGAGGTTGTTATGTAGCACAACACAGCTTCTGATGAATTTCAGCTGCTTCATAGGCGCTCATTTTGGGCTCCCGTAACATAAACATAATGCGTAAAATTCTTGCGTAAGGATTTAAGGATTTTGTTTACCTTATGCCCCATTTTCATGCATTTGTATGGCAAACGAAGGAGCAGAACGTACCTTACATTTCGGACATTGTGGTGGCCTTAATGAAGACAGGACACCTAATCTAGTAACTGTGGTATTTATTGAACACGGTGAGAGGGGATCAACTTGGGATTGAAGTGTCCAGGGGCAGGGGGTATAACTGTACTCACAGTCCTGTAGTCTTTACTGCAGCCTTGGATTCTCTGCTGCTATTAAGTCCCTTCAGATGGGGCACACCTGTCACACCAGAGCCCCCATGAGTCTGTCCTCAGCCATGGTGTTACGCTCTGGTGTTAGTGTGCTGTTTGTGCAGGCCGGTGAGCCTGCTGACTCCCATCTCTAGGAGGAGCACGGGGGCGTTCCTCTACTTGCGCTCTCCTGCCCTATTCTCGTGAGATGCGCGTTCCTCGCGCTTTTCCGGCCCGAAATCTCGTTGACGAGATCTTGCGACCGGAAGTCCCCACACACCTCCTTTGGTAGGAAAAGGAATGGTGATCAGTGCATAACAAAGTCTGAGAACTTGCTGGGTTTCCTCCTCTCGCGCTGGGGTCTGCCTTGATCAGAGGGTGGATCTGATTGGCGACTTGGGGCATGGGAAGATTCAGGTGGATCAGGTTCTCCTTGTGTCGTTTCTTTCTGTGCTTCCTCAGGCGGGGACGACGGGTTCATGCCTCTGGTTTCTTCATGATGCAGCATTCCCGATGGGTTCTCCCATGCATGATGCTGGTTGCTGGACTGGCCTTGCTGGGACGGTCCTTCTCCTGCTTCCTCGGATGGGTGTTGGTTGGTGGATTCTCTTCTGCGGTACAAGGCCACTCTTTCCAAGTTCCATCACCTACCATCGCTGGTGCATATGAGGCTCGGCCTTTTGGCAATGACTTCTATGGGTCTACTGTATTTGGATCCGGTCATGGTGTCTTTATTGGGAAGGCGTATTTTTACCAGGTCGCCTTTGCTGACTGCTCTGCCTCGAACGGCCCTGCGTTTGTCCCCTTGAGCCTTCATGACTTCCTTGTTTCTTTTCATGCGAAATACTATATCTTGCATGTCCACATCTTTGTCTGCCCTTACTTGGTGTAGCCAAGGCGGTACCAGCGTGCACGCCGCCCCTCTCCCTCTCAACAATTAGAAAGGTGAAACGCCTATGATGGCATTTGGTGTGGTGCGGTGGGCCGCGACAGCCTCTTTAACTGTCCTGCTGGGGTCTAAACCCGATGCATGCGCCAACTGTAGCCCTCCTTTGATGAAGCGGTTTGCTCTCTCGACGAGCCTGTTGGCTTGAGGGTGGTGCAGACTCGCTCTCAACTGTCGAATGTTGTGTTTTTGGAGGCATTTTTCCATTTCACGGGAGACTAGTTGCACCACATTGTCGGTCACTATCTCTTCTGGGAAGCCTTCACGCTGGAAAACGGCGGTGAGCGCCTCAATGACCGTGCTGGTGGTGATGTCTGAGGTGAATTCGACCTCCACCCTCTTGTAAAAGTAGTCCACCATGACGATTCCATACTTGTGCTCTGAGGACATGTTGTCCAATGGGCCTATGAAGTCCAGGCCTATTTTGTGCCACACTCCTTTGGGAACCTCGGTGGGCATCATGGGTGCTTGCCTCACGGACAAGCGTTTGTCGCTGTTGGTGCATTCGTGGCACCTTTCTATCATGGTCCTTATGTCCTGGTCCATGCCTGGCCACCAGTAGGCGTCGTGTACTCTACGCCTTGTCATGTTGCTGCCCAGGTCGCCCGAATGTGCTCTGCACAGGATGACTTTCCGGATGCCTCTGGGGGAATCACGCAGTCGCCTCACAGAATGAGGTCGTTCATGGTCGTTATTTCATTGCTCACTTTCCAGTAGGGGCGTAGCCCTTCAGGGACTGTTCTTTAATTTGGCCATCCTTCGCAGGCCCACTCTGCTACGCGACGGAGGGCTTTGTCCTGCTCGTATTCATCCTGCCAGTGGCACTCACTTAGTTCCACAAAGTCGCCGTTGGAGGCCACTACACATTCGTCCTCAAGGAATGTGGCTCCTGGGGCATTGTGGTTCAGGAGCCTAGACATGCAATCTGCTTAGGCGTTCTTCCAGCCTGCTATGTGGGCTATCTCATAGGTGTATCTTTGGATTTGGCAGCGATTCTGGCCAGTCTCGGTGTGGCGATCGTTGTGCCTCCTGGGCTTAACATGTGTATGAGGGGTTTGTGGTCGGTGACCAATCGGAATTTTGTACCCCAGATGTACGACCGGAACTATTCTACGGCCCAGGCACACGCTAACTTCCCCTTTTCTACTGTGGAGTAGTTCTTCTCCGATGCTGACAGGGCCTTTCAGGCAAACGCTACAATGTTCTCGGAGTCGCCCCTTTTTTGGGTTAGGGTTGCGCCTAGCCCGTAGGTGCTGGCACCAGTCGTGATGCATGTCTCCCATTCTGGGTTGAAGGGTTTTAATCAGGGCTCATGGAGGATACTTCTTTTGATTTCCTTGAATGCTTCGTCCTGCTGTGTCCCCCACGCATAGCTCGCACCTTTCTTGAGGAGTTCCCTCATGGGGGATGTCGTTTCCGGGAATCTCGGGACGAATTTTGCCTAGTATTCTGCAAGGCCCAGAAAGGAGCGGAGTTTGTCTTTGGATATTAGGGCCGGGGTGTCAGTTATGGCTTCCAGGAGGTTCTTTTTGGGGCTCACTCCCTCCTTCGAGATGCGATAGGCGAGGTATTCAACTTTCCCTACGCCAAATATGCATTTCTCATGGCGCAGGGGGACACCAGCTTCCTGCAGTCTGCTCAGTACTGCAGCAAGTGTTTTGTCGTGGGTCTCCAAGTTCTTTTCGTACAACAGTATGTCGTCCTGAAAGTAGGAGACGTTCGCGATTCCAGTCAATAGGGACCTCATCATCCTCTGGAACACGAATGCTGCTGAGGACCGCCGAACGGCATTCTGGTTTACTGGAACGTGCCGAACTGAGTGATGAACGCAGTGAGCAGGTGTGAGGATTTGTGTAGGCTGATTTGATGGTATGCGTTGCGCATGTCCAGCTTCGAGAACACCGTTGCTTCTTTCATCATGAGCACTATCTCACTGATGCTGGGGAATGGGAAACTGTCAGTGACGACTTCTAGGTTGAGGCTTCTGCGATCAATGCAGACTCTGAGGTCGTTGGAAGATTTCTTTTTACTGAGTACTATGGGCTCAACCATTCTGAGGACTCTACTGTCTCGATCGTGCCCTCCTGGACCATTTTCTGAAGGTGAGCTTCTAGCGCAGGTCTCGCTGTGGCAGGTACGGACCTGACCTTGTGCTTCACAGGCACTGCGTTGGGTTTAAGGTGGATTTTGTGGACATAGTTCTTAATTTTCCCCGGAGTTTAAGAGAACAGGCCAGGGAAGGCTTCTTTCCAACTCAGCGCTCCTCCTGAGGAGACCGCAAGCACTTGTTCTGGTGTCTTGGGGTCTAGCCTTATGCTGAGCCTGTGTTGGTCGTCCCACCCTAGTACAGCGGGGCCTTGAGAAGTGAAGTAGACTTTTGTTGTGGTGAACCTGTCTTTGAACTCAATCCTTGCTTTAATGTAGCCGAGTAGATCCACAGTGGCACCTCCGAAGACCGTCGGCTTTTGTCTGGTGGTTCTAATTTCCACTTTGTCTCGTCCCATCATCTCTTTATAGGTTTTGATGGGCAGGATGGTGAGGTCTGAGCCTGAGTCGGCCATGACTCGTTTTTCCATGCCGTCCTCTTTTATTGTGCAGTGGGGGTTTTCTCTCCTGGCTTGAGGAGCGTTGACCATTATGACCATGGGTCTGTCGTGTAACTTGTCGTCTTCACTCGTCTCTCTGTCGCCATTGATGAGGGTGACTGCTTTTCCTTTCCACGTGCAGGCCTGGGCCACATGACCGAAGCATCTACATTTTGAACACCCCTTGTTCCTGGCGGGGCATTCGGGATCACTGGCCAAGTGTTTGGTGCTGACACATCTGTAGCACTTCAGCGCATCTCTTTGTCTGGGACCTTTGTCTCTGGGGTTCTCGCGGGGCTGTATGTCGGGTACCGGCGACGGATTCCCGATCTCTTTGCGTCTGCTGGTAGTTTCTTCTTCGGCTTTGGCTATTTGGATGGCCTTGTCGAGGTCTACTTCCTTCTCCTGGATGAATTTATCCTGCACTTTTCTGGAGTTGGTGTGTACCACGAGCATGTCGCAGATGACTTGTTCTGCATTGTTGCCGAACCCGCACAGGGATGCTAGTTCCCTTATCCTGGTAATATAGTCGTCGACTGGTTTGTTGCCCTCCTGCTTGCGAGTGTAAAACCTCAGTCTGTGCAACACCAGATTTTCTCTGTTGGTGAATCTCTTCACGATGCGGCAAATTGCCTCCTGGTATACATCGTCGTCTCTGCTGGCATCTGGCATTGTCTTTAGTCCCGCAAATATGCGCTGAACCTCGACCCCCATGGCGTTTAACAGCATTGCTTTCTTCCTGGCTGGTGCGTATTCCGTTCCGCCCATCGCTTCCAGGTATGTGCAAAACAGTGGTTCCCAATGCTGCCACGGTATTGCTGGGGTCCCGGGCGAGAGGAGGAACGCGGGGGGGGGGATGGGGTGGGGTGTGGCGCCTTTCATGGTGGCTGCTTTGGGTTCTAGTTCCTCGTCGCCAATTATGTGGTGGCCTTAATGAAGACAGGACACCTAATGTAGTAACTGTGGTATTTATTGAACACGGTGAGAGGGGATCAACTTGGGATTGAAGTGTCCAGGGGCAGGGGGTATAACTGTACCCACAGTCCTGTAGTCTTTACTGCAGCCTTGGAGTCCCTTCAGATGGGGCACACCTGTCACACTAGAGCGCCCAGGAGGCTGTCCTCAGCCATGGTGTTACGCTCTGGTGTTAGTGTGCTGTTTGTGCAGGCCTGTGAGCCTGCTGACTCCCATCTGTAGGAGGAGCATGGGGGCGGTCCTCTCCTTGCGCTCTCCCGCCCTATTCTCGTGAGATGCGCGTTCCTCACACTTCTCCGGGCCGAGATCTCGCGAGAACCCCCACAGACCCTCCCTTCGTCTCAGCATACAAATACTCGAGCATTTGCGCATGTATGGATATTCATGCCTGCGCAAATGCTCGGGATTCCTATGGAATCTGCTGGCTTTTGGCAGACTCCATAAGAATCCATTCTAAAGGCCGCCTGCCATGTGTATGCGGCAAGCGGCGTTTACTTAATTTGCACTGCGTAGTGCAGAAGGGGCGGCGTACAAGAATGGACGCTGCCTTTTTGCCCTCTCTTTTTCGAGTCCGCCATGTCAATGAGAAAAATTTGACAGCGGGCACCCATAGACATGAAAGTTACGGGGAGTTGGGAAATGAGCCACAAAGTGTTTACCTCCCAGGTTCACGCCTGCCATTGGGCGCTGTAAGCCTTAGAGAACTTAAACATGATTTGATAAGACTAACGTCCACTTTTGAATCAATTTGTATATAATTCAGTAGTCAATCGTCTGTGGCTCCCACATGTGCCTCATTTTAGATAGACTAGGGTGACGGTCATGCAGATGTTTTTGTGGCGTGAGGAAGGTGTGTATTTCAGGCACTTCTGCTGTAAACGAGGAGGCGCTTAACACTTTCAAACCCACTGGGAATAAAATGGAGGTGCATGGAAATGAAGACGTCACAAGTGCGAGCATCATTTATACATAAAGAACGAGAACATTACACACACCAGCATTGCAACCAACTGTGCAACATGGGGTGGAGAGGTATACACTTTCCTCACACACGGAACAGGTACAACGTGTGAAGTGCAGTTGCTCCACCCCAATCACACACACACAAACACATGCGAAAAAGCACCAGCAGGGGATGCTGCAGCCAGCACTTTGTTGCACACACCATGTATTAGTACAAGCGTGCCTTGGTATACAGTATTTATAACAATACATTTATGTAGACATGCACATATAACAAAACTTTTATAACGAAAAACATAACGAAAATGTATGTGGGTGGAGTAAAGGGCTAAATCTTGTGGGGAAAGGGTTGGGGTTGGTTTTGAGGGGTGGGAAATGGAGGTTTGGGGGAACCACTCTCCAGAAAATGTTTTATGTTTTGTCGTAAAATGTTCGAATTTTCGGTATATTTGCATTCTACATAAAATGTGTTGTTATGAAGACATGTAATCACTTCGCTTGTCTTACATACACAGAAATGCCACAGCAGAAACAGCATTCATGCACACTTCACTTACAACACAGACAGTAGCAATGCCAGCTTCACACACTCTCTCTCTCACACACACACAGGATATGCACAGCACGGCAGCAGGTTTGGAGGGTGGCAAGAGTGTTTGGGCATCTGCTGTTCCACTCTGTGCGGGCCATATTGTGCAAAAGAAAATGATGACTTCCAGTCCACTTGTTGCAGGAAACAGCACACCCTTCATTTAACGCCATGTTCATTACACCTGGGCAGAGCAGCAGTGGGCTCACTTGGCAGCATTTCAGAAGGCTAATTCCATGGTAACCATAGGTTCCATAGGTTCCGGGAAATGCGATCTGCACATCTCACCACTACAGCAGAGGAGTGAATTCTATGGGAAGCCGTTCAGGTTAAAAGGACACCTTTATGAATGTGACATATTGAAATGAATACAACACGCATTGAAATGAGTAAGGCATGCATTGAGATGACTATATATAACATGTATTGAACTGAGTAGGACATATTGAAATGAGTATGAAATACATTGAAATTCAATGAATAAGACATGCATTGAAATTAATAGGACACCCATTGAAATGAATATGACACACATTGAAGTGAGTATGACATGCAATGGAATGCATATGACACCCATTGAAATGAATATGACACACATTGAAGTGAGTATGACATGCAATGGAATGCATATGACACACATTGAAATGAATATGACACACATTGAAAGGATTTCGATCTCCAAACGAATGCATATGATACCCATTGAAATGAATATGACACACATTGAAGTGAATATATTATGCATTGGAATAAGTAAGACATGCATTGTAATAAATATGGCATGCATTGGAATGAATATGACACCCATTGAAATAAATATGCAACACGTTGAATTACTTCCCATAGAATTGAATGGGTTTTGCATTCTCCACTGCAAGCTGCTGGAGGAATGGAACTGCAATCAGAAAATAGGACGGTTCACTAACATGTGGACGGGAAATCAGGGGAGACCAGATCTACATGGGATGAGCAGTGCCGCAAGTGCTTTCTGTAACAGTAACACCAGATTTCTTCTTTTACCCCCTTTTCTGCATATGTCATCCAGTCCTGGTTTTATTTCCTGCATTCTGGAGCTTGTAGTTTGCTTTTCCCTCAATTTTCTCTCGAATCCCCCCTCTAATAAAGATGGTCCAGCTGTAGATGGGACTCGAGAGCTTATGCGGGTGGCACCGGTCCTCTTGCCAGAGCTCCTTATGCCTTGCAGCAATCAATACACACCTGTGCTGCATATATGAAGCAGAGGGAGTTACCCATTGAGGTGGTAAATCCAAGGTTTTTATTGTTGGTGGTAAAAAAAACTCCTTCCCGCTACTTTATTTCAAATGGTGAATGGATGAAAGGAGTGAGGGATTCAACTTGCCTTGGCGTTGTTTTCACTGAGGACCTATGAAGGTCTCAAATATACAGTATTTGTGGGCACACCTCTGCTATGCACAAGGCATCATGGCGCTATTTCTGCACTAATGAGTTATGAGGGGAAACAGCCAATTGATGCACTCGCCTTGAATGTAGCAGAGATTTAGGGCTTGGAGAATTCTACCCCTGCACAGAGAGCAAGGATGAAAGGATTCTTTGCTGTAACGCACCTTGAATCTCCCTAGATCCATTGCTTCCTTTTCTATGAGTAATCATCGTAGCCACTCCTGTATTGAGGATTAACTAATACTGTGCCCTAGGCAACTAGTGGAGCAGGTCACCCAGTCTCAGGTTAGGTGGAGAGAAGAGGATGTGTTGTGTGGCACTGGGTATTAGAGCCATTCCTTGAAGAGGAGGGTCTTGAGCTGCTTCTTGAAATGTAGAGGGGAGGGGTAGTATATTGTTGACAGTGAGAGGTTCCTGTGTCTGGTGTATAGGCAGAGACCAGAGACGGTCCGTCTTCTGGATCTTTCCTTGCTGCACCGGCGGAGTGCACATGTCCTTACACCTGGTGGATCGTAGGCCCCCATAGATGCAGAATTTCTCAGTGAGGTAGCGTGTGGAATTCTGGGTGACAGCCTTGCAGATGATGCAGCAGGATTTGATGAATATACGTGCTTGCAGTCAGACTCAGTGCAGGTTCAGGGTCATGTCAAAAGTTCGGTTTCCTTTGATGAGCAGTGCTGAAGCAGGTAGAGCACATCCCAGGGGTGCCAAGGTAGTTGCTGAGGGTCTTCCAGAAGGCCATTGCTACCATCTAGGTGGGAGAAAACCAAAGCTTGGACATCAGATCTGAAGTTGTTTTCAAGGAGGAAGAGCTTGATTTCCTTCAGGAGAGAAAGTTGGTACCAAGCTGTTGGTGTCTTCCATGCTATGTGCTGATTGAAGGAGAAGTGTCTGCTGATGTCAAACCCAATAGACATGGCACAGGTGACCAGCTGGGTTGCAAAACCCTTTTGGTTCATAGCAGAGACCTAGGGCTGGCTGCCAGTGTGTTTGCTGTTGTGGTGAGCAGTAGGCATCAGTCTTGGGAGGATTAAGCATTAGGTAAGTACTGGACATGCAGGACTGGATCAATATGAGACATACCTTGAGCCTACAGATGTCTTTGATGGAGGATATCCTGAGGTATACCTGTGTGTCATCTGCATAATGATGGATGTGTGTGGAGTCAGGAGAGTTCTGAGTGGTTCCATGTAAAGGTAGAAGATCACACGGAGAGGGGGATCCTTGTGGGATGCCACAGGTGAATGGTGGAGATGGTGATCTGGAGGAATCCATGTTGATGAATTGGTGGCAGTTAGAAAGGTACGAGTTGAACCACCTGAGGATGATCTCACTGATCCACATGCAGCAATATAGAATGGCAGTCATTGTTTGGTGGTCTACTGTTGAATGCTGTTCAGAGGTCAAAGAGAAGCAGGTGGCAAGGATGTCCATCACCAAGAATGTTAAGGGAATCGTAAAATACTGTGATGGCAGCCCTGTCCTTGCTGAATCTGGGTCTGAAGCCCAATTGATATGGCTGAAGGAGGTTGTTGGCTTTGATGTTCTGGAGGAGTTGCGTGGCCACTGCTTTCTTAAGGATCTTACCTACGAAGGGGAGATGGATGATAGGGAAGTGGTTGCTGAGGTTGGGAGGGTAAAGTGTAGGGTTCTTGAGAAGCAGGAGGACTTGTCTGGTTTTGAGGGACAGTGCCTTGAGTGAGGGAACTGTTGATGATTGTCAGGTAAGTGAGGAGTGTTTCAGCTCGAAGGGTCTTGAGTGAGGATGTCATCCATGCATGATGTGGCCTTGAGGGCTGCTAGAGTGGCAGTGAGGTCTTACATACTGAGAGTCTTGAATGTTGTCTAGGTAGTGGTGGTTTTGCAAGATTGGATGTGTAATGTGCTGTCAGTTGCGACGTTGATGTCTATGTTCTGGAAGATCATGCCGATCTTGATTTTTTAAGAAGCAGGAGGATTTGTCCAGCCTTGAGGGTCAAGAGGAAGGTGCCTTGTGTGAAGGAGCTGTTGATGATTGTCAGTTATGGGAGGAGTGATTCAGTTGTAAGGGTATTGAGTACAGAGGCAGTGAGGATGTCATCCTTGCACGATGTGGCCTTGAAAGATGGAAGGGTGGAAGTGAGGTTTTCCATAATGAGGGTCTTGAAAGTTGTTCATTTAGTGGTGGTTTTGCAAGATGAGATGTGTAGTGTGTTGTCAGCAGAGGTCGAAGTGGGCGGGAGCGGTCGGGAGCGGTGCTCCTATACTTTTTATTTTTAAATTATACTGTTCCTATCCTTTTTATTTTAAAAATAAACCGTTCTGGAATGGTTTTGTTTTAAAATGAAAGTGTAGGAAGAATTCGAAGCTTGCACTTCAGTGCACTGCACTGAACATTCCCATAAATAGCAGGTTTGTTTGTTTGGGGGTTTGGATTGTGTGTCGGAGGGGGTACGGCGATGGGGTGTGTGAGGAGCGAGGTACGCCAGCAGGGAACATAGTTCCACTACTTCTTTTCGTACACTTCGACCACTGGTTGTCAGTTGTGGCATTGATGTCTATTTGCTGGAAGACCATGCTGATCGTGTTGATGAAAAAAGAGTTGATGCAGTGGGTTTTTCGATGACGCTGTTGATGATTGTCAGAAAAGGGAGGAGTGCTTCAGTTGGAAGGTTCTTGTATACAGAGGCAGTAAAGATGTCATCCATGCACAATGTGGCCTTGAGGGATGCTAGAGTGGCAGTGAATTTTTCCATGGTGAGTGTCTTGAAAATTGTTCAGGTAGTGGTGGTTTTGCAAGATGGGATGTGTATTGTGTTGTCTGCTGTGGCATTGGGGTATATGTGCTAGCAGACCATGCTGATCTTGTTGATGTAAAAAGAGTTGATGGCAGTGGGTTTTTTGATGGAGTGTGGTATGGGTGGGTCTGACAGAGGGTTGATGCAATGCTTGATGGGTTTGAAGGGGGTTCAGCCTTCATTGTTGACCTTGCCTATGGTGTTTTGGTAGTAGCTGGTCTTGGCACTGGTGATCCATCGTCTATGAGTAGCACAGAGTAAATTGACCGGGTGAGGTTGGATGTGCTGCAGGATATTCTTGAAGCCTTTTCTACTTTTCTGATGGTTCTTTTGTTGAATTTGAGGTCTTGAATGTACCAGCGTGAGGAGGGTTTAGGGTTGACAGTGCGTTGTTATACTGGGGAATGGTAGTTGACGTTGATTATGAGGGTGGTGTTGAGTTCTAGGATAAATGAGTGGCAGACCTGATTCATCTGAGGTAGCTATGGACCATGTGAGGTTGAGGTTGGTGAGGCCTTCCATGGGAGCCTCCACTGGGAAGTTATTGAATGATCTGAAGGCTCATTTGATGGGTTTCCGATTGGTGTGCTTGACTGAGGTGGTGTGACTAACGTCCGTATGATTCTATCCTTCTGCAATTTTTACTAGGAAAACCCTTTGGGATGTATGTACATAATAGGCTTTGCTCTGGCAATATACCATGGATGTATTCATTTAAAGAAATGTTGCCATGATTAATTATGTCCACCTGTTCTCCCTTCCTAATAGTATCACCTTAATGGAGAAACAATGCCTCAAAGAACCTTAGAAATTGACATTTTGCGATACTCTGGAAGATGTTTAACTAAGAAAGAAAAGCAACAGAGAGTATGTTCCCCTAAACACGCACTGTGAGATTAAGCCATATCTTACAAATATTCCTGAAATTTCTGTCAGGAAATGGCTAGTGCGCTTTCAACTAAACCACCTATCAAAAGGATGCACCTTAGTCTATTCAACACATACTTCTGATGCCCCCACATTGTGCAGGGGTGTTGAGGAAATCATTATAAATGTTATTCTCCTTTGCCCAAACAATAGGCGTATTTGCTGCTACACCCTTATCCTTTTGGTGAAATCAAGGGGTTTTAAGAAGTGCAGGCCTGCAACCGTGCACTTACAATTGATCCTGGGCGCGGGGGTAGCCTCAACACGTCAAACCTTCCAGATTAGAGGTTTGAGGATTAGAGTATCTGAAAATGATATGATGGTAATTGCTGTATTTTGTAGCTATTTTATGACATTGTTTAGTAAATATTATAATTGTTCTTTTATAACGGGCTTAATACCAACGAGTGGTTTCTAACAGAGGGGTCGGGATTCGAACCTGTATTGCATCCTCGTAGGACAATATAGGACATTTCATACATTAGTATTTCTTTTAAATGTTATTCTCAGTTGTATTTTGCCTTACTTTATTGTACATATTTCTGATGTTTGGGATTTATGTTTTGTATGACTTTTTGGCTTTAGCCAAAATAAAGTGACTGACAGAATAACCTACCCAGGCAGGGAATGGGAAACCTTATGATCCCTGTAACACAGCCTTCCCAGTGCCACAGTCACCCCATTCCCGTGCCCTGGCTGATCACTGAAGGCATTCTGAGAGTGATGCACACACCAGGGGTGTTGCTAGGTCTGGAAAAGACCTGGGGCTAAGCTAATGTTGGAACTGTCAGGACTGGGGGCTAGCTAGTCTTTTGATTGCAGCTCCTGAGTTTCTATCCGGGGCTAGAACCGGGGCTATAGCCCCCTTAGTCCCCCCCAGCAACGCCTCTGGCACACACTGCACGCAGTGGCATTACAGCAACCGGATTGACAGTTCGACCTGTGCCTCTACCACTGTGTGATAAAGCTACGTTAGTGGGTGGCATCAGTTGTGCTGGGTATCGGAGAGAGAAGGACGGTGCGAGGACTGCCTGAATCAGAGTGTTGGGGACTAGGATTGCAGAAGAGAAACTGAACGCCGACTGGAAACACCTTTCTCTTAGAGACACAATGACTGAATTATTAATTAAATCATTACCTTATCACTTTGGCAGTGTACTGGTATAACTATTCCGGAACAGCTGGTTCCATTCGGGAACAAGCACTGGCAAAGCCAATCATTTGGGCTTTTGCAGTTGTCCATTGGACTTTACATGAATATGCATGAATGTGTGTTGGCCTCGTAAAGAACCAGCTCAGCTCAAAGGACATTCAAGCAAAAGGGCTTGTTATCATTTGACTATTATTACATGAGCTGCCCTCCTCTTCTGGCTGATTACATATGGTAGCTGGGGCATGAATCCTAAAGCTGACACAGCCTGTTTTGGAGCTCATAACATGTTTTGATTCTGTGCCATCCAGAATGGCATCAACAATAAGGTTAAAGCACGCCTTGAAGCCCCAATTACCTAGGGCCATAAATGGTGTTCAACAGAAAGGCCTAAACCATAGCAATCTCTTTCCTGCAGGGTCTCTGCCACCCCAAAAACGAAAGTAGATAGTAGATACTCCTCTAAGGTGTCAATGGAACTTAAGATATCAAGACACTGGGCCTCTTTAAAAGTAAAACCACCTGCCGCCGGACCTGTAAGATTGACCAGCGCCTGGCTTGCCGGTAACAGCAGGGGATTACAACCCCGGCGTTCCGGAAAGTCAGGCGCCGGTAAATTGGAATTCCCCATTCCCGTTGAGTTCATAAGACTCAATGGGAATGGGGAATTCTAATTTACCCATATGACTCAATGAGAATGGGGAACATGGAAGCACCAGCAGCTTGCTTACTGTGTCCGTTGTGTCCAGCAGGGTCTATCAGGTACAGCGGCTCCGGCAGGCGAACCCGTGTTGTGCCGGTCCGGAAACAACAGTGCCGGTAGGCTTACCAGCACTGTTGTTTTTTCAGGACCAGCACACTTGTAATGAGGCCCACTGTGTCTGCCATTCTATCAGAGGTGCTGAGGGTTTGTGCTTAATGCCACGTTTTAACAGCCCCCATATATTCTTGTCTTCCGCTAAATAAATCTTCCTTATGAAGTTTGTTTTTCCCCATCGATATCGCTTCCAATGATATTAGCCGCAACTCATACCTCACTACCAGAGCTGGCACGTTATTTGGCAACTTCAAAAGGGACCTTCCACTTTACACCATTTCCCCTTTAAAGCAAACATCATCATCTCACCTCCATAGGTCATTGCAGATACCACCTTGTTACAGTAAAACTCCTTAGCTGGCACTATTGAGTATTGGCCAAATTTCTTATTTATATGTATTGCCTCAGTGGCTAAAGTAGTCATCTTTAGCCTCTTCACTATAAACAATTGCGATTTATTTTCTTTGCTGAAAATTGCGAACCCCAGGCATGTGAATGTTTCCACTTTCTTCAATGGCTTGTTGCTTAAAAACCACTTAAATTGTTCTCTTGCATTCCCCTGACCTTTTTTTGGTATGTATTTTGCTTGTTTCAGCATTAATACAAAGGTTATTGATATGATAGGTTATTTATAATGTGTTTAATACCGAGAGGTTCCTAAGCGCGGACCCCGGGATCGAACCTGTCTTGCTCCGTGTCGTCTTGCTTCTAAGGCGAGCACATTGCCCCTGAGCTATCCTCCCTTCTTAGTATAGTTCCCAAGTGCCGTCAACTGACGCTGTAGATTTATAGGCACGTGGTCCATTAAAATAATGTCATCAGCATACAATGGATAATTCAGATGGGTATCATCTATTTTGGGTGGAAAGCAATGTGTGTCAGAAAATGCTTTCCTAATGTCAGATAAAACAAGTAAAATAAATTGGAGCTAATAGACAACCTTGTTTCAGCCCTCTCTCCGATATGATCAGTGATGATAATCAGCCCAGTCTATCCAACCTAACACGCAAAGAGGTGTCCGTATGTAATGCTATTAAGATCTCCAGGAAGTATGACGGGCAGCCCCACTTGTCTAATTTGGCCCACAGCTTATCCGTTGGCACTGTATCGAAGGACGTAGAAAAATCAATGAATGCTACATATATTGGTTTATTGTGTTTAATGACCTCCTTATTTAGCAGTTCCATAATGAATCCTTTCACCTCTGTTCCTACTCCTCGACAAAACCTTGTTTGAAAGATGTCCATCCTTCCAGTATTGGCCTAACCTTTCAAATCTCGTAACACTAAACCTGCAAAGTTCTTTGCTAGGCTGTCAATAATGAGATTGGCCTATAGTAAGTGGGGCTTAACCGTGAGCCATTTTTAAATATTGGAACCACATTGGCTGTTGACCATGACATCGATAACACTTTCTCCCTTAACACTACCTTAAAGATTGTGTCTAGGACATTGACCCAGACTTCTGGATTATTCTTCAGTACAATCATTGCTAAACCATCTGGCCCCGGGGCCATTGATTTTTTACTAGGTCTAATTAGCTCATGCAAGGCCTCTCCGTCCCAAGTTAGACTCCACTCTTTCTTTCCCCGTCCTTCATTTGCCTCTTAAACTCACTGTCAATATCTGCTTTGAAGATTGCTGAGAAATGTGCTTTCCATGACTCCTCCATAATAGGGTTTATTTGAGAGCCTGTTTGCAGGTTATCATTGAGTTTAACCATATTTCCGAAATCATAAGAGTTTTTACTTGCTAAGGCTTTTTTTAGAATTTCTAGAGCATCCTTCAATTCCAGCTGGTAACAATGATGCCGTAGCCAGTTCTTGTAGGAGGCTTTTAATCGATTCTTGCCCGAGAGATCCCCCTGCAATAGCCCTTTGAGAGATTTCCGCTATTCTCTTTTTTAAGCAGTATTTCCCTGTCATATTTATATCAGTGCACCACTTTTGCGGCTTTCATTTTAGGAGGTTTCTTATCAATTTCATCCCACACTCTTTGGTAACTATTACTCTTAAACCGTTCCTTAAAGAATTAATTATACTCCTCTGAAGTCAGGACTGTATTAAATTGCGTTCATTGTATACTCATTCCAATGGACCCTGTTGAACACTGTATTTACTTCCAGGTTATGACCATATGTTTCAAGTGACTGATCCCCACAATTTACTTACCATACTACTCTCAGAGGCAGATGGTTGCTCACCGTTGATTCTTCTATATTAATTGAAATCATTTCTGGATAGATATCCTCTGAGCTGAGACATAGCAGTAGTCCCGGATGTTTCTCTGAGGTCCCCTCACCCATGTTTGATGCAGTGCCTCACCCCCCTTGGTGTTCCTGTTTAAGATTGATAAACTTCAGTCCTCCATTATGGCTCCCCACATGTATCCCCTTTTTTGAGCTAACATTTCTGGTCCCGAAATCTCTTTGCCTGCTGGCTAGTCTAGGCATCTAATATTTAAATTTCCACAGATTATTATTGACTTCAGACCCAGAGAATGCCAGCTGAACAGAATCTCTTCCACTGATTCTAGAAACTTCTTTTGCATGATCTTTAAATAATTCCAGTAAATATTCAGTAGAAGAGTATCCGTCCTACCCAGAAACCCAAGTGATTCCATACAAGCATTATTCCTTGCACATATTGATTGGGCTGGGCAAACATCACAGCCTCATCCCAAATTGTATTAGAGACCCTTATCATCAGTCCTGAGGAGGGGGAACCCCTTTATCCGCTCATTGCTGGGGATAATAGTACAGAGAACCCATCGCCAATAGGTGCCACTCCCAAACAACATTCTTGCAAGCAGAATAAATCAGCGCCCAATAAATCCACACTCTCTTTTTGGAACAAATGGGAGAAGCCCCTAAAATTCCATGAAAGGATTCCTACCTTCGTTTTTACTAGCACTTCTCAACCTCCTTCATGTTGTCCCACATGGCCTCGCATTCAAGGTAGCAGCCACTCAAGCACAATCACGCTCCCTCTCTGAAAGATCCAGATCGTTTCTTATATCCCTAATTTCTCTGGGTTGGGAACTGGCCCCGGAGCACTTTATGATTATTTTAACATTTCCTAACATAGGAACAGCCTTCCGGGGCTCTATCATGGTAGTACACCTTGTTTGTTCGTGTATCACTTTAGATTGTCGGTGATCCGTGTTACTCAGGCAATCTATCCTCCTGCCTTCCCTTGTCTATTGATTCCTTCTCCTGGCACATAGCTCTATTTGCTTCCTCTTCAACCTCAGTCACGGACATGTACCAAACATTAGGGGCTGTTCTTGTATCCACACACTCCCTTTCCAACCCCTCAGCCCCTCTCTTTATTTGCTGTGAATCGTTTTTAACCCTTATGCAGCCTTCAATAAAGTTTATTTTTGACACAAAAAGCAATATTGCTTCCCCTTGATTAGAGACGGCTCTTCCTAAAGAAGTATAAGTAGATATCAGCATTGACAGAGCTGTTTCCAACGCTTTAGAAACTGTCCCTAAGGACTACATTTAAGGACTAAAATGAAGGAGGAAGGAATAGGGTGAAAGATGAAGTACTCGGGAAAAGGAATATGATGAAGGAGAAAGGACTAGGGTGAAGGAGAAGAATTAGGATGGGAGGGAAAGGTGTAGTAAGAAGGGGAATGATGAGGATAGAGGGGAACTACCAAGATGAACGACCAAGATGAAGAAGGACAATGTAAAAGGAAATGGACGAAGGAAAAGGAGAAGGACTAGTATGATGAAGATGGACATAACCTTGGTCAAAGGACTGAGATGAAGGACTGGGATGAAGAATGAAGTATTAGGAAGAAGAAGGATGAAGGATTAGGGTGAAATGGAAGGACTAGAAAGAAGAATAACCAGGAGGAAAGAGAAGGATTAGGTCAAAGTAGATGAACTATGATAAAAAATCTATGAGCAAAAAGAAGGATTATGGGGAAGGACTATGATAAACGAGAAAGAATATGTTGAACGAATATGACAAAGGTGAAAGACTATGTTTTAAAAAAAATGTATTTATTGTGTCATAGCCATATAAAAAACAATATGATAATACTTATTACTTTTAACACAAGAGTCAATATTAAAGATTAAAAAGCCATTGATCACAAAAAAAGTTAAAAATAAAGCAAATAGACGCGTCCCAAAACTAACTCAATTATCCAGCACCTCAACCGAAGGACTACTTGGAAGGCAAACAAATATAGGATGAAGGACTGTGACAGAGACGCACTATGAGGAAGGATTGTGATGAAGGAGGACTAGGACAAAGGACTCTGATGAAGGAGAGAGATTGGGATACAAGACTATGATGAATGAGGAGGACTATGACAATAGACTATGACGAATAAGGTTTCAGCCAAAATGACCGCACTGAAATTACTGACCTTACTAAAAGACCTAAAATGCATACCACCACAAGTTCGAACACCAAAAGTTTGAACCTTTTGTGGTATGCATTTTAGGTAGGAAAAAAAACAAAGACTGCAGGGAGTGCTGGGGTGTCCCCTGAAACACCCTGCTCACCATACTATACAGTATAGTGAGCGGGGTTGCGAGGGACACTTTTTTTTATTACGAAACGTTCGAACATTTCGCTTGAACTGACCCTTTGCATGCAATCATTTCTGTCGCGGGTTATTTAGCCGCGGGAAAATCACACAGTTTCCCAATTAACTGTGTAGAAGAGAAAGGACTATGATCAACCATGACAAAATAGTATGATTATCTGAAGGACGATGATGAAGGAGAAGGACTATGATGAAGGAGTATGATGTAGAATAAGTTGAAGGTCTATGATGAAGGCGAAGGACTGGGGTGAAGGACTATGTTGAAGGGGAAGGACTAGGATGAATAACAATGACATCAGAGCAGAAGTAGGATGAAGGATGAAGGACTTTGAAAAAAGACTGTGATGAAGTAGAAAGGTAAGGACAAAGCACTATGATGATGGAGACGTACAAGGACAAAAGACTATGATGACGCACTATGATGATGGAAAAGGACTATTTTGAAGAGGAAGCACTTTCACAAATGACTATGATGGAGGACTATGATGAAGAAGGACTACGATGAAGAAGGAATATGATGAAGGTGAAGGACTGGGGTCAATTACTTTGATGAAAGGGAAGGACTCAGAAGAAGGATTATGATTACGAACTGTGGTGAAGGAGAAGGAGCATGATAAACGTAAGAAGGACTATGATAAAAGTCTATGATGAAATATTATAATGAAGGAGTATAAATAATGAGAAGGAGTGTGATGAAGGATGATGCCATCTCATATGTGTACTCTTGAAGCTTTTCAACAATCCTGGCCAGCCTCGGGGTTGCAGTCTTGATGCCGCCTAGGCTTAACATGTGAATGAGGGGTTTGTGGTCGGTGACCAATCTAAATTTCATGCCCCAAACGTAAGATCTGAAGTAGTCGACGGCCAGGCACATGCCAAGATTTCTTTTTCTACGGTGGAGTAGTTTTTCTCCACTGATGATAAGGCTTTTGATGCAAATGCTACAATGTTTTCTGTGTCACCCTACCCTTCTTCTGGGTCAGCGTGGCCCCCAACCCATACGCTTTGGCGTCCGTTGTGATGCAGGTGTCCCATTCAGGGTTGAACGGTTTCAGTAACGGTGCGTGTAGAATCCTCCTTTTGATTTCGGTGAAGGCTTCGTCTTGCTCTGGCCCCAGGAGTAGGTTGCCCCCTTCTTCAAGAGTTCCCCCATGGGGGATGTGGTTTCGGAGAACATTGGGACAAATTGTGCATAGTACTCAGCGAGGCCCAGGAACGAGCGTAATTCTTCTCTGGACATCGGGCCAGGGCATCAGTTATGGCCTCCAGAAGGTTCTTCTTGGGGCTCACCCCTTCACTTGAGATGGGGTACCCAAGTTACTCTACCTCGCTCACTCCAAACGCACATTTCTCGTGGCGTAGATGGATGCCTGCTTCTTGAAGTTTGCTTAAGACTGCCCTGAGAGCTTCGTCATGAGTCTTGTTGTCCTTGGCATACACGAGGATGTCATCCTGAAAGTATGAAACGTTTGTGACTCCTTTTAATAGCGAGTTCATCATCCTCTGGAATGCTGACGCTGCCGAAGACAACCCAAACGTCATGCGGGTGCATTGGAATGTGCCGAAAGGCGTGATGAACGCGTTAGGGGGTGCAAAGTTTTTTGTAGTGGAATCTGGTGATAAGCGTCATGCATGTCCATCTTCGAGAAGATTGCTGCTTCTTTCATCATGAGGACAATTTCGCTGATGCTGGGGAGCGGGAAGCTATCGATAATGACCTCTATGTTGAGACTTCTCAGGTCGATGCATATTCTGAGGTCGTTGCTGGATTTCTTCTTTACTAGGACCACTGGGCTCAGCCACTCGGAGGATTCCACTGTTTCGATGGTCCCTTCTTCAACCATCTTCCAGAGGTGGGCTTCTAACGCTGGTCTCGCCGTGGTGGGTACTGGTCTGACTTTATGTTTCACAGGCACTGCATTGGGTTTCAAACAAATCTTGTGGACATAGTTCCACACTTTCCCCGGGTTTTTGGAAAACAGGCTTGGTAAAACCTCTCTGAAATTCTGCGCTGCTCCTGAGGAGACCATGAGTACCTGTTCCGAGATTCTGGGGTCCAGTTTTATACTGAGCCTGTGTTGATCGTCCCATCCGAGCACGGCTGGGCCTTTGGACGAGAAGTACACCTTGGTGGTGGTAGACCTGCCTTTGAACTCAATTTGAGCTCTGATGTAGCCGAGTAGGTTGACGGTTGCGCCTCCGAAGACGGTCGGCTTTTGCCTGGTCGTTCTGATTTCCACTCTTGCTTGTCCCATCATTTCCTTGTACGTGTCGATGGGAAGGATTGTGAGGTCTGAGCCTGAGTCGGCCATGACACGTGTTTCCATGCCGTCCACTTTAATGGTGCAGTGGGGCTTTTCTCTCCTGGCGTGGTGGGCGTTCACCATGTTGACCATGGGTCTGTCCTGTAGCTCGTCCTCTTCACTTGAAGCACGGTCGCCATAGACACGGGAGACGTTTTTTTCCCGCCACGTGCATGCCGGGGCCACGTGACCTATGCGTCCACACTTGGAGCACTCCTTGTTCCTGGCGGGGCAGTCACAATTGTTCTCCATGTGTTTGGTGCTGGCACATCTGTAGCATTTCAGCGCATCCCTTTGTCTAGGGCCGTTGTCTCTGGGGCTGTCACAGGACTGCTTTTCTCTACGCTCTCTCCATTGCAGAGCTGTAGGTTCGGGCACTGTCCAATGGCTTCCCGCCTCTTTGGGCCTGCTGGAGTTTTCTTCTTCCGCCCTGGCAATTTGGATGGCCTTGTCGAGGGTCACCTCCTTTTCTTGGATGAACTTGTCCTGCACTTTCCTGGAGTTTGTGTGAATGACCAGCATGTCGCAGATGACCTGTTCTGCATTATCGCCGAAAGCGCATAGGAATGCCAGCTCCCTCATCCTGGTGATGTAGTCGTCCACGTGCTCGCTTCCCTCTTGTTTACGGGTGTAGAACCTCAGCCTGTATAGCACCACGTTCTCCTTATTGGTGAACCTCTTCACTATGCGACGGGTCACCTCCTTGTAGACGTCGTCGTCGTCCACTGGTATGGCCGTCAAACTGGCAAAGATGCACTGTCCTTCAACCCCCATTGCGTTCAGCAACATCGCCTTCTTCCTGGTGGGGGCATATCCCATGTCATCCATAGCCTCGAGATACGTGGAGAAAAGGGGTTCCCACTGCAACCACGGAGTTGCTGGGGTCCCAGGTGAGGGGAGAAATGCAGGGGGTGGTGTGGTGCCTTGCATGGTGGGCCCGTGGATCTTTTGGTATCCTCGTCGCCAATTATGTGGTGGCCTGGATGGACGACAGGACGCTTGGATTGATTCTAGCTATCTTTATTGGAAAGATACAAACGGTTGATAACTATTGTCCATGTAGTGGCAGGAGCTGTACTCACAGTTTCAGCCAGGGGCCTCCCAGTTACTTCACTGGAGGCAGGGTGTGCACTTGGATGGCACGCTGTAGGCTTCCAGGGCACCCATGTGGCCTCCTATGGCCTTGGACTTATGCTCCTGGAAGCTTGGCTGCATAGCTCTCTGCAGCTTAAAGTTATGAGGTCTCCTTTTCAGGAGCAGCGCTGTGGCAGAACGCTTGCCTGGCGCTCCGCCAATGTTCTGCACGGAGCACGGGTCCCCGCCATCACGTTGGCCCGAGATCTTGCGAGATTACATCCCCGCGAGATCTCGTGGCATCTCCACATGCAGTCTAGGAAATGCTGTTTTTTATAAAGGGAAAAAGCATGCAGTCGAGTTTAACAGGTGCTGTATGAACTCCTTTTTTTGAAGTGCAAGTCGTAAAACAGGCACATGCAAACATCGAGGCTTTATGCCAGGCCATCAAATTATCACTTTGACAGAATATGGTACTTTTAAGGAAAGTGTTCAACCTTAATAAATAAACACTTCCCTATTTGTGTCCACCTCAGAATCCGGCTGCTGGTCACAGCATTAGAATGCTCACAGACACTGAAGATCCTGTTTTTCCACACACTGAAGACGTGCACTTTACGACTGCTCCACACTATTTGTTCCACCACCCTACAATGTGGGTGGAGATTTTTGACGTTGAGCATGTCTGATGTCCCTGCCACTTTATTGACAAGATTAGAATCAGGCCCTGGTTGCCTGATTGTGAGCTCCTTGTAAAATGAGAGATGGAACTACACTTTGCTTATAGGCTTCGTATTCTGTAGCTTTACAAATATAGGTACTTAATGCCGAGCGAATAAGTGTTGTTCAAAAATGTAATGGCGGTTTTCTTATTTAACACAGAGCACAGAATCATTGATTCACACAAACCAATCATGGCAGCCTGCCTGCCATTTTTTGGACGTGTATTGTAGTATACTGCTTCAAAACCACTGCACCTTTTACTACAAGAGAGATAGTTGAAGCTGCTGCCAGCCAGCTCATGATTGAAGATTTAGAAATCATAAAACCAAGCGAAAGAGCAAGCTCCCCTTCACCTACAAACACAAAAACACGTTTTGTTTGTGCGTCAGTGAGAGACTCCTGTGTGCAGCATTGTATTCTTTTTCTGCAGATGCACACACAGTGGAACATCTCGGCTCCAATGGGAAGTCATTAAGCAATGCACAAATCAAAAGAAGGCTTTGTGCTTGAGAGGTCTGCTCTGCTGATTGACAGCAGAGCTCCTCCGTGCTGTGCCTGTGTGAGATGGCGAGAGAACAAGCTCTCTCCGGCAGAACCTCAAAACAACAGCTCTTGCAATTCAAGAAGTAGAAAGCTCATTGGTTTGTCACTTTCAATCCCAGTGTCTCTTTGTCCTTGTATTTTGCAGTCATTCGTTTGTCAATTTCAATCTTTGTGCCCTCCTTTTCCTTGTTTTTCGGGAATGCCACATTCTGAAGTGCCACTGTGTGGGCTCAATGCAGACATATGCTTATTGTAGCATAGAACTTCTTGTATCATAGCCAAAAATGACAGCATGTCTCTGGTTGCCATGATGAATTATTTGGCCTCAAGCTGCTGTAAAAGAAATGTGTTTGTGTTTCTGAGCAAGACAACAGATTCAGTGGTGGCTTGCATTTTTTAATTGGAGGGATGTAAATGTTTCCTTCAAATATGCGCGGGCGACCAAGCATAGCGATGGGAAACTGAACCAACAAAAGTGATTTCTTGGGAGTTCTTCCTCCCTTAAAAATGTTTAAATAACGGGTTCAAATGGTGTAGCACACAAAAAATGGTAAAATGTCAGACAGTTTGCAAATGCTTTTTTTGGGTATCTCATAAAATAGATTCACTAGATTCAAGTGACGAGTGCACCTGAGCATTTTTAACTGACTCAGTAAAAAACATATCCAGACTGACCCATCAAAGTAGGCCAGTCTTGCCACATAGAACCACAATACCCATCAAGACTAAAGCAAACATGAACCATGTTTGCTTCAGTCTTGATGACCACTGGCATGGCATGTGTTAATGGGAATCAAGAGTAGAATCAATAAAAAGCAAACATGAGTCATGTTTGCTTTACTCTTGATGCCCATGTTGTTATTACATGGCAAGACTGGCCTAAGCTGGTGAGCCAGTCTAGCCACATAATAACTAAACGGGCATCAAGAGAAAATAAAACAGCGAGATTTCTGGTGCCTGAGGCCATGTGCGGGAGACCGAAAAGTGTCTCATGAATGCTGCACAGGAAGGGTTAATGTGCTGGGAGGAATGGGAGCGCTCCTAGGCACATTTAGTCCTGCAGTTCCCCAGACTGCACCTCCAGTAGGCTGTGCAAGGCTGGGGAAGCAAAACCCCCAGCCTTGGATGGCCCATTGGGCATGGGCACTGAGGAACTTAAACTGTCAATCCCTGTTTCCCTTTGACAGTTAAAGCCAGCCAAGGAGCTCTTGGCAGGGTTGTCACTCGGCTTGCTCTCACTCCTCCATAATGGGCAACAGGCGGGTTGGCACCACGTAGCCCATTACTAATGCGCCCCACTGAAGAGATGGGAAGTATCCAGGAGTTGAAACATATTACAAAAAAAGTATGGAACTATGTTCTTCTCAGACCCACCGCCTCCCGGCATCCCCCAACCCTCGCTTCCTGCTCCACACCAACAAATACCCACCCCCATTCAAAACCCAAACTTTTGTCCTCCCTTTTCTGCACTCCATACCCCAACACTGTTTTACAAATGTACTATCAACAGTGAAAGAAAATGACCAGCATTACTTTCAGATGTTGCTGGGGAGGTTGGGGGGGGGCTGAGGGGGCTATAGCCCCAGGTCTTTTGGTTGTAGCCCCAGATAGAAGCTCAGGTGCTACAACCAAAATGCTACCTAGCCCACGAGTCCCGCCAGTCCTGACATTATCTTAGCCCCTGATCTTTTCCAGACATAGCAACACCAGTCATTGTCCCCCACAGGGTATCCTGTTGTTTCCACAAAGTAAATTACTTTGATACAATTTACTTTCTAGGAATTGCATCGAAAATAGTTTGAATTTTATGTGTATTGTGGGGTTCGGAGTAAAAGGGGGTGTGGTGGCAGCCAACGGAATGGGGCATGGGGGATCCACCCCCTAAAACGAAATTTGAAGTATTTTTTCAAATAAATTTCAACAAAGAATTGCATTGAAATAATTTAGTTTGTTGAAATGACATGGAACCCACCACAGCACAAACCTGTATGCACCCACCGCCTTCCAATCACCCACTATTTTCACCTCTAAAGGGACATTCCCAGGACCATAGCCACTCTTCACCCCATCCATTACCTGCACACACAGCTCTGCAGCTCTGCAAGTAGCAACTTCAGGTTAATCCTGCAATGCAGTAATTAGCATTCGTTCTCTGCAATTATGCAGGGCTATGAAGGGGCCTAGGAATGTGCTTTCTGTCCTAAGCAGTCTAGCCGAATAGACACAAACAAACCTGCACCTGCGAGATATTGCAGTAAAATGTGACACTAGAGTGTTTTCGGCAGCGCTTGGGTTCAAATCACCATTATGTGATCAGTGTTCCAGTTGGAAAAAAGTAAGGAAATGATCGACGATTTTTCCAAAAGCTAGAAGAACAATGGTCTCTCCAGTTCCCACCCACTTTGACCGCTGTAAGCATCTCATCTGACCGGGGCGGGTGTCCCCAGAGTCTGGGGATTACTAACTCAAATGATTTTTATAAACCCTGGCGTGGTAAAGCATGGGAATCACCAATGTATGCCTTCATTTATCCCTCTGGTGGAGAAGGGGCACGGAACTGAAATAATGTTTCCGGTATACATGCTCAATCTGCAAAGAGCACATGGTGTAAAGTTTGCATGTATTTTTTCGTGATGTCATAAAATCAATGGATTCTTACGGAATCTGCACGCACTTAGCATCTACTAAATGCGACCTGGCAAGCAAAAATTATAGGCAGCGTTTCAGTTGAGGGGCATATGTAATTCTGTGGAATTTTGAATGAAGGGAAGTTATGAATACTATGAATACTGTAGGTGCATTGCAAATGAAGCATATTAACATGTATTACCAGGTGTTTTGTCTGAATTTGTGGCAGAGGGACTGTGTGCCATCATTAATACAAGATGGTTAAATTTATGAATCAGAATTTAATCTATAACTCCTTTCAGAGTGATCGTATCAAATATTTTCTAAGGACCTTTGTTGTTCGCCATAAAAACAGAATAAAGAAGGTCTCTAAAATAATTTGATATCTCTTATTGTTTAGATGTTTGTGGTTCGCAGTAAATTGTTCATGATTTCTAAAATGTTTCCTTCTATTTTGTTACAGGTTCTGGTAATTGGCAATTTGAAAATGATTTAAGAGCAGTTGAAGCGTGAGATTTGATTCTATCTTCCAGTAAAATCATTAATTTTCAAAATGTTGATACCTCCAGATATCGAAAATCATTTAAAAGTGGAACTTCCACCATCAGCAAAAAAGAAAATGGATGACAGACTTTTCGTTGTGTGTATTATGTCAACAAAGAAAGAAATCTCCCCTGATTAATACAACATTTTCTGAGAATGTTTTAGAGTGTATCAACAAGAGAGTTGAGTAGAACAATAACAGATACTTGAACATAAGTCTACGATTAGGCAACTTAATACCCAAAGAACTGAAAAATGTAAAATCATCATGTCATTCGGAGTGCTACACGCAATTAAGACAAACATTGATTTAAGCAAAAGATTGTATGGAGAGCAGTTATGTGTACCAAAGCGGTCTATCTCCAGCCATGAAGAAGATGAAGAAGTAGAACAAAGCTACACTACAAAATCAAAAAAACCTATATACAACAGAAATAATTGCTTCCTTTGTAATAAAGAAGGAAAAAGAAGAATCAATTATATTTGATAGCAAATAATTCAGCAGGCATCTGTTTGAAGAGAGCTGTAGAACTGTCTAACAATGACACATTGAAGATTCGTCTTAGCGATTGTACAGATCTTGGAGACCATCACTCAAGGGAAATTACATATCACAAGCTATGTTGGAAGACGCATGTAGTAAGTGTCTTATGATGCAAGCCTACACTAAACGGAAAGATGCAGCCAAATTCACTGTCTCACAAAGCAACAAATGTGGAATTTGTATCTTCAATCAGTGATTTTCTCCTTCATGGAAATGTAACAGCGATGGGGGAAATTGAAAAGCTTTACAGGAAAATTGCAGCTAACAATGGTTGAGAGAAAGGACAGATGAAAACCACAAGTCTCACCGAAGGTAACAACAGATTTTGCAGAAGAAAAATTTGAGGATATTGAGAAAAAAATGAGAACCCTTCTTGAATTAGCTACGATGTTACAGATAGCCGTACGAAATTGTGAAAAATGGAAATTCACTGGAAACTTTTAAGAATGAATTTGGCAGATGTTGTTCCAAAGGAACTTGTTCTTTTTAACAAGTGGTGCTGTCAAGGACAGATGGCTATGAAAAGTCATTCAGAAATGCGGGATATCACTGTAATGAACTGGGCTCATAAATTGTCATAGATGTTTATATATGAAATGCTATCAGCATGACAAGCTTCCTACACAAGCACTTCTACCACACAGCATACCTGTGAAATGCCATTGCAAGTGGCAGTTTGACTCACAATGCATGCAGCTACCTGCAGCAAATTCATCATTCAATATCTGCATAGCATGGACGCTTCTACAGATTACGCCAGAGTTCTTCGGTTTGAGACACAGATAGCCACAGAGTTAATAAAACGCATGGATGAGTCTGGAGGATTGTACGTTCCCTCAGAGTTGGTCAGAGGCAGATTTGTCTATGGTGCTGCTAACAACATTGACTTCCATGAGGATATTCTGTATGGTAAAGGAAATTTGCACGGAACAATTATGGTGGTCTATCAGGGGAAGGAAGAGTCAGATGTCCTAAGCCTAATTGAAATATCAGGCCCATTATCACTTCGATTACTGTAGAAGATTCCTCAGTCTCTCTCTGAGGTCATGTCTTGCAACAATTCAAAATGGTGTAGACCACAGACTCCGGTAAGCAGTAAAATCATTGATTTGATGATACCACAAAGAATAAGGTTATGTTAGATTTCAACAGGCTTGAGGACCTACTTTGGATAATGGTGGATGTCTTGCCGTTGAGTGATTTTCAAGAATGTTTCGATGAAGAGTTGCTGGAAACACATTGTAATCTCACAGAAGAAACCGAGACTGATGAATGTGAGACAGAGTCAGAACCGCTCACTAAATATCCGACTTAGTCATCTCACAATTGCATTATAAGTGATCCTTTAACTAAAGAAATTAAAGTATGTGCACTCCCACTCATAGATGCCACTCCGACCAGCACACAAACACAGCACCCATTCATGAAGAAGTTGTCACTCCAGAATCAAAAACAGTTGTCACATTGGATGTTGGCCTTTACAAGCCTGTTTTAAAATGAGCTATGGATAAAAAAGATGTGTCAAAGAACCAGGTGAGCTACAGATAATAATGACGATGTTTTGAACGATTGGTTCTTTCTTGGATGATACATGCATTGAGGCCACCTTAAGTGTAGTTTATGATGCAAATGTTGTGTCGAAGATTGTATCAGGGAAGTGCATAAGGAGAGCAGATGAAGCACACACATCACTAACTCTTACACTTTTCAAATGCAACATCGATGAATTCTATAAAGAGCATGTTGAAATCGAGGAAAGGGTGGAACCTGAGCACAAGAAGTTACTTAAAAGTTTACAAGTGGATGATTCCCAAGAAACAAAATCTGTCATAATTACATTCTGACCGTTCTGACAAATTTGAATGTGATGGCAAAAATGAAAGCATTTGAGGCTAAAGAATCTCAAGAAAAAACAACACTCAGACTTTCTCTTCAGTACATTCATATGGTGGACACAATGCTTTTATTTATCACATCTGTCCACACTGCAAACCGGGATTTACCCCGCGAATCACTTGAGTTTCTTAAGTACTTTTTCACCCTTGATTTGCTAAGCTATGCGCGTATGATGGCATGGTACTTAGCAGAAATGAAACAGCTTGAAAGTGAGTTTCAGAAAGGCAACTGGATAGTTAAGCAAGACAAAAGTACCCTTTTGTGCTTTAGGTTCAGATGAAGCTCTGGAACATCAAACCAGGGCAGTAAAAGTACCTGGCGTTGTGGTTAATATTACTCAAAAGAAACAGGCTCTAGCACAATTCTTTTTAACCTCTCCTGAGCTGTCTACAGCAGCAAATAAAAAGGTAGGAATCGCAAATTATGAACAGTCAAAGTATCAGCTACAACTCAATCATGACATTGCCAAATCCTGTGAATTATGACGAAAAAGAACTCATCAACATCTTGACAAAAGTAGTTCATAAGGACACATCAAGAAGGACAGAAAAAAAAAGGTTGACAAATGTGCAACAGCTTTAAAGAAAACTGGATTCAATCATACAGTTGTAGTCGGTGGGCATCAATGAAGAAAGAGAATCTGCAGCTGTGTAAAAGTGCATGCAGAATTGTTACAAATGTATCAGACACCATAGTGCAGTTTGTCTTTGTTCACACGTTTGCTGATTACTTCACAAAGTCGAACTGACTTTGATCTACAGGAATGCTTGAGAAACTTTGTTCAACTTAAATGGTACAATGATTCTAGCTGCAAACAAAAGCAAGTTGATGAAGATACTGGAAGATGAACAACATACATAGGTTTCCAACAACATCACAGAGTTCTCTTCATGTTTTACTGAGGACAGATTATCTGGACTAGAGCAAACATATTCAGCAGCTGTCCTTGTCGAAATGGCAGCATTGCAAGCACTGCCGAAACTGTCATATGTGAAGACATGCCATGACCTTGCAATTGAAATCAACAAGAAAATAGAACCGTATCCGCTCAAGTATGATGAAATGCGTTTAGTATTTGATACCTAGCTAGAAAATTCATTCAAAACTCCATACGAAGGAAAGGAGCAGGAAAAGCCACACATGCTGAGCATAACATCACAGATTGCACAAATATTGAAAATGTTTCCATGAGAACCCTCCTATTGCATCCTAAAACTAAAGATGAGTTAACAGCTTACCTCTCAAATAAAGCAATTCTGCATATGCATGGAAAACGAAGCCTGGTAGCCAGTTGGAGAAATGAAGCCAAGTCGTCAGACGGAAATTATATTGTAGACATTGAAAGCATACATGAGGAGGCAGACACAAAAATAATTCTTCACTCCGTTATGTATCACGTCGTCTAATAAATTTGAGAGTGCTTCTGTATCATTTGACCACTACTTATCCAACAACAATGTAAACATCTGTAAGTATTTTCTAATTGTGCCTCACAACACAGTGCATATCCTTCATTATTTGAACCAGCAAGTGCAAGACTGTATGCTCTAAAAATCAAATTTCTCTTCTTCCTCTCAGAGAACACCATCAATGCTTACTATGGATACTTAAACAAACAAAAAATGATATGGAATCAAATCTCTGCTAATACAGTTTCCTCCTGAAGAACCACTGCAACCACGTGGTGGGGAAACACATGTCGAGGATTACTTCTGTAACTACGTACTGTCCTCAACAGGACCCTCCTCAACTATAGAGCCAACTGCGCTTGAGGTCAACTCCTGCCATTTTGGGTTGTCCAAAAGAGGACTCCTCTCAAATTTAGAGCCAATTGCTCTCCATCACTACTTCAACATCAATTAAGGAAATATTTTCTTTTCAACAGCAACAAGGATCTTGTATACTAACAAGGACCATAAGAGACTCTCTCTTATCAACCTCGCACCACTTTTAGAATACTGTCTGCCAAAACTAAGTGAAAGTAACTTAGTACCAACCAACTAATATTATTGCAAAACCTGACTTAAGAGAATCACAAATAGTTTGGACTCTATTCAGGACATTTGATACGAAGTTCATTTCAGTTTGTGCCTTTAACAATCATTTTTGTTGATGTAATTCAAGGTGCAGCAAACCTGCTTTTTGATTTATATGTGTTTGTACTCGCCTAAAGAATTAAACTGTTTTCTGTCACTTAAACTTAAACCCATCTACTTTTTGTTAATATTTCATAACTTTGAGAAGCGCAACAGTAGGGCCCTTTCTTCTTCTCAGGATGATTGTATACTTCATTAACAATGCATCCCCAGTAGGCATACCTTCCCTTCCCTTCATTCAAAATCCCATGGACTAGGCTGTTGTATCACATGGCACTCAACTATTTAGACTTTTGACAAAACAGAGCACAAATACCAGGTGAAAATGCGATTTTGCCTGGTTTTAAACTTTGCTTTTACAAAAGTTGCAAATTGTTTGTAGGAGACCCAACAGCACATGCGTACTAATGTTGGAGTCTCCCTGCATGCTATTTTCACTTTTAATAAAATTCCCCTCAAAGTGATTTTAGAGAATGAATGTGATTCCACTGTAAAGGTGACTTTTGCCTGCTCTGCACTTTGTCATAAGGCAGAGGGGTTTACATTTTATACTGGCCCTTATTGGGACACTGGGCTGTCTTTGAAGAACAGATCTATAACGTCTTTTCACAAAGGAATCCCCACCTTCCGGTGGCCTTTTGTGATTTCCATAACTGGACTTCTAGGAGGACGGCAGAAAGAGTGTTGGCAATGGAGTGGTTAGGACAATCAGGTACACCCGCAAATGATTTAAAACATGTGTCTGCAACCTTTGGCTCTCCAGGAGTTGTGGACGGCATCTTGGACCAGCAATAGCCAGCATAGTCAACGGTGAGGGATCATGGGAGTCGTAGTCCAAAACATCTGGAGAGCCACAGGTGGTTGCAGAGCCCTGAGAGTATGTTGTGACAAAGTGGATATATGTATTGCTCTGGAGCAAGGAATCCTGCTTTAAATCTTGATGTACCCATGTGCCAATATTTCAAGACCCTGATCAAAGCAATTCACGTGCTGCACCTCAATCTTTTGAATCTCAGCTGCCAACAATTGGGCTGCTTAGAAAAAAGTTAACACTTGTTATAGTATTTATTAATTCTATGGTCCCACATGTATACAGGGTACCCTGGAGTGCACTTATAAATAAATGGATCCTTACAATGAAAGCAGAATGAAGACAAAGCTACAACGCCCATCACCCTCCTTTAGCAATTGCACTCCCTGTCTAGGGTTTCTGATTACACCATCCCATCTTCCGAACTGTAAGATACTTAGGACAAGATTCCAACCCAGGCGTTAAGGGTTTAACGGCGCCGTCGGCGCCGTTAACCCTTAACGCCTGATTTCCACCTTAACGCCTGCTTTTAGCAGGCGTTAAGTACCAAGGCGCTAAGCGTCCTTGGCGCTAATTACGGCACCGTAATTTACGGTGCCGTAATTAGCGCCTTCCCCACTCCCATTATACCCTATGGGGCAAAAATGGGAATGGGGGAGGGTAAATGGGGATTGGGAATTTACCGCCCCACTCACCTTGGAATGGGGCGGTAAATCCGCCATCCACCATGGTGTAAACGGAGTTTACACCATGGTGGTAAAGTAGGGAACTTACCACCTGGGTTGAAATGAGGGCCTTAGAGCAAGTTTCAAGCATGGGCCAAATCAATGTAGTCATATTAGGCTTACGCTAGAGGTAGGACCCAGTTCATTTAATTTGATTTTCATCTCATTCAATTTATGAGACACTTTCGTCAAAGCGCTGTATAAATTAAAATAAACAGTCCAAATAGAAATACATTAATTGAGGTTGCCATCGTAATAAGAAAACCTAGAAGGAAAAACAGAAGAGAGAAAACAGCCGTTAAGGAGAATGAAATGTACTTTGAGCGAGAAAGCGCAAAAAAGATATTGGGGTCAAGATGTATTTATTGGACATTTATATGGCACCTATACACAAGTGTATCGAGGCACCACAAGGCAAAAGTGGGTGTGGGGGCATAGACAGAAAACAGCAGTAAACGGTCGTACTGGACCTTGTGACATTTTTACTGTACAAGTATAAAGAGAAAGAAGTGCAGGGGGACGGTGGAAGTAGGGAGAAGGGCTGGAATGGGTAGAACAGCAGGAGTGGGGGCACAGGGGGATGAGCAAGTGCTGAGGGGAGCCCGGGAGGGCAAGTGCTGGGGGAAAGGTGAGAGAGGGAAGACAAGTGCAGTGGAAAGGGGTGGACCGGGCACCAGTCGTAGCGCAGAGGGAGATTAGAATGGGAGGGAGAGAGGGAAGGAGGAGGATAAGAGGAAAGTCTTGTGAAGTTTCCAGAACTTAAGAAGATCTGGCTCAAGTCTTAGGGGGGCAGGGAGGCCATTCCATAGGGAGGCTCCTGCTGAGGAAATAGATCTACCTATCACTCTCTGCTTGGAGAAACATCTGATCTGCAGAGAGTTGGAGCTAGAGGACTGAAGAACTCTAGCAGGGAGGTATTTAGGTAGAGTAGGTTGGATGCAGAGCGGTCCCAGGCCCCAGACAGCCTTGTGGGTGATGCAATGGGTTTTGAACTTGATCCTTGCTGTCACAGGCAGCCAGTCGAGCGATTTTAGAGCTGGACAGATGCAGTTCCTTGGTTTGAGGCCAAGAATAAGTCTTGCAGCCCTATTCTGGATTAGTTCAAGAGGGCGAAGGGAAGCAAGCGGCAGATTGAGGAAGAGGCTGCTGCAGTAGTTCAGCCTAGGGAGAACCAGGGCTCTGGAGACATTGAGCTTCTGGGGGAAGGTGAGGAAAGGGAGAATGCCTCTGAGGAGGTGCAGCTGAAAGTGGGCTTTCTTGGCAAGGTCTGTGATGTGTGGAGAGAAAAGGAGAAAAGAATCAAAGATGACCCCAAGGTTTTTTGCCTCACAAGAAGGTGAGGGGAGAGGACCCAAGGAGGGTGACCAGAGAGTGGTTGGGAAAGAGGGAGCATATGTCCCAATGAGAAGGATCTCTTTCTTAATGGCATTAAGGTAGAGATTAAGGCATATATCATTAGTAGAGCACCACGCCTGAATATCAGTCAGGCATTCAGTCAGGAATTCAAGTATGAGAGAGGAAGCAGAGGAGGTAGATGGTGGCTTAAAGGGTACGATGTCCTTTCGTCACGGGATGTTTTTTCGTGGGGTTTTTACCACGAATTTCTTTTTCGAAAAAACCCATCAAATTGTTTAGAAAATAGGGGCTTTGGGGGTGGGGACGCCACCAAAAACCAAAAAAATGCGATGGATTTTTCCCAAAAAAAACATTGCGGTAAAAAAATCCACGAAAAACCAGCCTGCGATGAAATGACATAGAACCGCTTACAGGAGAGCTATGTGTCATCAGCTTATCATTGGAAGTGAGGAGAGAAGGTGGAGATCAAGTGGGCCAGAGGGGCAGTTAGAGAATGAGGTGGAGGATATGAAAGGGCCCAATTGCACTTGAGACACAGAGAGGTGCAATAGGGCAGCAGATCAAAGATAGTGAACAGGGGGTGTAGTCATTGCAAGTAGGGGATGGGTGGAATGTCCACAACTCGCTCCACAGAGAAGTTGATATATTCTGGGAAAGATCCAGCTGCTACGCCAGTTTCACCCATGCAGCGATATTGGTCATTCCATGTGTTTTCTGCTTGACATTTCGTTTTTGGCATCTTTGCCTAGGGAAAGCCCGAGAAAAATGGTGTAGCAATTGTCAAGATGGTAGTGAATAAGTGAGAGAACTGTAGAGGTGTAGCAAGTAATAATGGCACAGAACATACACATGTTACATTGCTGACACCTGCAGGCATGAGCAACTGAGTAAGAGAAAGGTTGGAAGTCAGAACAAGATCACATGCTGCAGGTGATAGAAAAAGAGGAGTATTTGAGAAATATATTAAGAATGAGAAAAAGGCAGGTGTAATCCGAGGAAGCCGGAAACATTTCCGTTTGTGAGGAATGTCGATGTGGGGAAGGATTCAGCATCCTGAGGTGGATGGATGATAGTCAATTGGACAATAGGAGACCGTACAGAAGAGCTGACCAACAAGGGAACAAAAGGGATGCACATCTGTGAATCACTGTCTTAAAAGTGACAGGAATTTCAGCAAGAATAAATGGTAGATGAAAGCGGCATTAGTATAAAAATAAAAGAAAAGGGGAAGAAGAGGACAGATCCCTACCCTGCGGACACCAAACCGGAGAGGAAGAGAAGACAAAGATCTACAGCCCAAGATGCCAATCAGCTGCGATCGGAATGATCGAAATTAAGCCAGGAAGGGGCAGTATCCAATATATCAAGAGATGACAGAAGAAGGTAGATTAGAATTGACGACAGCAGACAAAGAGCAAAAAGCATTGCAAAAGGTCTTTGTCAACATTATGTCAAGGATGATATTTTGGTGAAAGTCCTTGTTTTCTCAGTCTTGAAACTCAAGCTTCTTCTGTATGTTTACCGTGATAATTGCGCGCCATCGCCACTGAACCACTTCCCCCTTTCCTCACTCCACTCATGAATTTGTTTTCTCTTGTCAATGCAATTCATTCAACATGTGCATTTCTGGAATCTTTTGAGCGAACGAAAAACCTGTCTACCTCAAAGAAATCCTTTTGTGATCCATGTTTTGCTAAATATCATACCACCCATATCTTGCCTTGCTTTTTTAGTTTGGGTCATAAGATGGTGCTTGCACCAGCTACAAGCTGAAATGATTGCATTAGAGTACAGATAGGTAGAAATGGCATGTGAGGAGGGGCGCACAGCTTCTGGGTGTACTTGGATTGCTTGCCCACCTCTTGACTGCCCATGGCCATGCTAATCCCTATGGCCATTCCCACCCTGCTCCTGCCCCTCCCCGCCCAAAACACCTCCTCATGGGAACTCTTTCAGCTCGCTTTAGTCAAGCTTTGCCATAAAACTTTGCACTCGAAGTGCCTGCCAGTGTTTTCTCAAGGCAGTCTTCTGACAGTTTATGACTTAATTGAAGTTGTAAACCTGCTACTCGTGTAATAACAAATGTGTTAACCAGGTCTGGCCTCAGCAATTCGATTTATAAGCACAAGGCGTGCCCTTCGCTGAAGTCCTGTTAAAAACAAGCATTGTCAAAGCCAACAGTTTTGGCTTGTGTGTAAGTATTAGGCATTTCCCAGGCACTGCTATTAGATGCCCGGGTACTCGCACCATTTTGCAGCTGCTACCATAAATGGACAGTTAATACCACTTCAGCAGTGCCTGGCAAGTGCCTTTCCCATGCCTACACGCAACATTTGGCATTGCCAATGCTCATTTTCCAAGCTTCTAGAACTGATGGCATATCATAATCTACATCGGACAGACCTTATCAAGGGGGTGTAATTAGAATAAGGAACCAATGTTAAAGTGTTCCAATATCCATTTGTAATGTCCAGTTGAAATCAGCTATTTCCACTTGCCCAGAATGCAGTGCAAGAATCTTCCAGGCACTAGAACTCTGCCACCCCGAAATCCATCATGAGGCATGTTTGATGGCCTCTCTGGATGCTTAGCATGTCTTGGAAATGTCATTATGAAAAAATGGAATTTGAAAATGTTCGAGAAACGTGATCAGAAATATGAAGACATGTCAGTATTACACAATGATTGCATTTTTCAAATTAAAACAAAAAGGATACAGACACTTGCCTGCATTTCACAAAATGTTCTTCTGATCGACATTCTGCAGTTCAACCCAAATCTTACTGAGGAGACCTGAATAGATTACTAGACAGGTGGGATAATTCCAGTGAAACTGACAATTCAAGCAAGTCAATGAGATAAGTGACTGATTCATCTAAAAGGCAGTCACAAAGTCAAGCTTTTCTGACTTGAACATATTTTCAGGTAAATGTTTAAGTCTCTTTTTGTGTAGTGATATCATATGATATGATATAGAATTTATAACACGCCTATACACAAGTGTTTCAATGCGCGACGAGGCAAGGGAGGGGGAACAGAGGGAAGACAGAGACATCGATCCAACTAGGCCAGGTGTCATTCAGATCGCGCAAGTGCATGGGAAGGGGAAAGGGGGAACGTGCAGGGGAGAAGGGGCAGGATAGTGCAGTACATGGGATAATAGAATAAATAACAGTAAGTAAAAGTGCAGCCAGCTGGTGGCAAGTGCAGTACAAGGGATAATAGAATAAACAACAATAAGAAAAAATACAGCTAGCTAGTGGCAAGTGCAAGTGCAGACATCCGGTTTCAAGTGCTGGTAGTGGGACTGTGGGGATACAGAAACAGTCCCCAAGTGCGGGGGTTGCCAGGAAGGCAGTGCAGGTGTGCGACTGGAGGGGCATGGGACCTGGGCCTGAGATCAGAGGGTGGCCAAGTAACCAGTGCAGTTTCAGCCAGGAATTCAGCAGGGCAGAGAAGGAGAAACAGCAGAAGCAAAGAGAATGAGTTTGAAGTGCTTCCGGAACCAGAGATGATCTTCCTCAAGTTTCAGTGGGGCAGGGAGGCTGTTGCAGAGGGAGGCCCCAGCCAAAGAAAGATATCTACGACCAACGTGTTGCTTGGAGAAGCGACTGACCCTGAGGGAGTTGGAGGTGGATGAGCGAAGAGCTCGAGAAGGAAGATATTTAGAAAGGGAGAGTTGAAGGTATTGAGGCCCCAGGCCCCAGAAGGCATTGAGTGTTTTGAACTTAACCAGTCCTGGAGAGATATGATCCCTGGGCTTGAGCCCAAGGACAAGTCTTGCAGTCCTGTTCTGAATGAGTTGCAAAGGGCGGAGAGTAGAAGCAGGCAGATTTAGAAAGAGGCTGTTGCAGTAGTCCAGCCTGGAGAGAACCAGAGCTCTGGAGACAGTGAGCTTCTGGGGGAAGGAGAGGAAAGGAAGAATACCTCTGAGGAGGTGCAGCTGGTAGTGTGACTTCTTAGAGACATCAGAGATGTGAGGAGAGAGGGAGAGTGTGGAGTCGAAGATGACCCCGAGGTTTTTAGCCTCACAGGTGGGAGCAGGAAGAGGGCCAAGAGAGGTCGGCCAGAGAGTGAGAGGAAAGGAGGGAGCGGGTGTGCCGATGAGAAGAATCCCAGCCTAACTGGCTTTAAGGCAGAGATCATTGGCGGCACACCACTCCTGAATGGCACACCACTCCTGATTGGCGGACAGACAGTCAGAGATGAGAGAGGGAGAAGAGGTGGCTGAGGGTAGCCTGAAAATGAGCTGAGTGTCATCTGCATAGCACTGGAAGTTGGGTCAGAGCACGGCAATGCGGTGGGCAAGAAGTGCCAGGTATTTGTTGAACAGCCAGGGAGAGAGGTTAGACCCCTGGGGAACACCACAGGTAACGATAGAGAAAGAGGAGAGGAAGGACCCAGGTTGAACCTGGGAGGGTTGATCACATAGAAAAGAAGTCAGCCATGCCAGGGCCTGACCAGTGATACCCAGGTTATCACGGAGACGATTGAGCAGAATGGCATGGTTGACCATGTCAAAGGCAGAATAGAGATCAAGTAAGATGAGGACACAGGGGATGTTGGAATCAAGGTTAGAGAGCAGGTCTTTGCGGATGTTCAGGAGAGCGGTTTCCATGCTTCTGGCAGCTCTGAAGCCAGACTGATGATCATGGAGACAACCAACAGATTCGGTGTGAAGATTGAGCTGGGAGATGGCCAGCTTTTCCAGGAGTTTTCCCGGGAAAGGAGTGATGGAGATTGGGCGATAGTTAGCCGCGCAAGATGGTTCGGCAGAAGGTTTCTTAAGAAGAGGGTGCACAAGGGAGTGCTTCAGGGGGCAAGGGAAGACTCCAGTGGTGAAGGAGTGGTTGCAGATGTCAGCCAGAGCAGGAGCCAGGGAGTCAATGTGGTCCTTGATGGTTTTGGAGGAGCAGGGATGGACCTTCTTTTGACGAGACTTTCATAGATCGGACTTGTCTAGAAACCTTGTCTGAGGAGAACAGGGGAAAGACAGAGAAGGAGGGAGAAGAGGTGGCTGCAGAAGGGCCAGAGGAAGAGCAGGGAGTAGAGGAAGGAAGGGGAGAGGAGAGAGAGGACAGGATGTCCTGAGTTTTAGAGATTAAATGAGAAGCCAGAGTCGTGCAGAGGGCCTGGAAAGGGACAGGAGAGGTAGAGACTCCGGGAGGACTGGCCAGTTCCTTGCAGATTTTAAAGAGTTCAGCTGAGTTATTAGATGCCGCAGAGATGCAGGCTTGGATGTCAGCTCTCTTCTTGGTGAGGACAGAGAGCTGGTATTGCCTTTGCAGCAGGCGGCAGGCCAGTTTGTCAGAGGATGTACCGGAAGCACGCCATTTCCTCTAGCCACCCTGCACTTGTGTTTGAGGGTGACGAGGTCTGAGTCGTACCAAGAGTTGCACTTGGCTTTGGGCTTCAGGCGGATCCTCATGACAGGGGCAAGAACATCGAGAATATCAGATATAGCAGAGTGGAACATGGAAAGGACTGTGTCAGGGTGTGAGTCAGCCAAGGGGGGTGGAGGGGAGTGGCAGCGAAAGCCTCAACTTACACGCGCTTCATGGGCCGGATGACCGAGAAGGTGGGTGGCATTGTTGGAGTTGGCTTGGCCTGGGGGGTAGAGAGGGTGAGCTGGGAGGAAAGGAGAAAGTGTTCACTCCAGGAGAGAGGAGTGGTGAGAGGTATAGAAAGTGGAAGGTCTGAGGAGATCAGAACATCCAGGGTGTGCCCTGCAGAGTGAGTCTGGCCCGAGGGGAGAATAGAGAGTGAGAGAGAGTCGCAAAGGTCGTGAAGGAGTCAAGAGGAAGGACAGGAAACATTCAGTGGATCTTGAAATCTCCAAGAAGGAGGAGTTAAGTGACCGCGACCAGTCACTTCATAAACTCAATTGATGCTAATTTTATAATTATTATTAATAATAATAATAATAATAATAATAATAATAATAATAATAATAATATTATGATCAAAGCTACAGGCCATTCAAGTGGTAGAGGTGGCCTATACAAATCCCATATAACATGACATAACATTATATATTATTATTATTATTGTTAGTATTATTATAATACAAGTGAGTACCGTAGTCCTCATAGTATAAATCCCAGAAGGCTGGAGGTGAGCCAGCAATGTAGCAATCTATTGAAGCACAGGTGGGCGAAGTAATATGTACCAAACACACAAAGAGACGGTGCTTTCAGAAACGTAGCAGTTGCCGCATTACCAAAATCTTGCGCCTCTGCAACTGTGCGTAGTATTAGCACTGTGCCGAAAACTGGCCATGTGCGACTATTTATTCGTTCAACACATTTCTTCCCTAGGGTAATTAATGCCCCAGGGCTAATACCATGCAAAAAAGCACTGCGCTGGTGCTAGGATCGGAAATGTGGTCATAGGAAAAAAAACTGCCATGTGTACGGCATTCATCATTTCACATGTGTCACTAGTGAACTCATTGCGGCACAAGAGAAAATGCATCACTAGACCACATTATAATTGATTCAGCTGCAGGAGACGCATGGAACACATAATTGAATAAGGTAGATACTATGAGTGAAAGTTATTTGGAGAAGAGGCCTATCCAATTAAATCCCTACAGGAAAATTGACTATAAATGCAAAATGAGACAGTGAGCGACCTTATATCTATGGAATTGGGGTAGCAATGTACCCCTGACTCTACCTCCCTTAAAAAAAGGATCAGCAGCATTGATTCTGAACAGAGTAACTGCGATACCGCCATCTGCTACCTATATCTGCTACCCATATCTAATTCGCATATCACCAGTAATTGAAACCAGTATCTGTGTCTTTGCTTTCCCTCTGTGAAATCAGCCTGAAAAAACTCGTATAGATGGTTTGCATTGTCAAAAGCCTTGACAACTGCCCTTTTCGGCAAGTTAGCCGAGAACTGTAGCTTGGAAATTTAGTTGACTTGCTCTGGAGGGGTTAACAAAAGGGTCTTCTACAGAAGTGAAACCAGCTTCAATTAAAGCACTGGTGAACAGTGCCCAGCACAGCAATTCGAGAGTTCTCTCTGTGCCAACCCGCTGATGGTAGCAGGATCTTTGAGCAGCCAGTGTCAACAGGGATTTCTTAGACACTCAACATACCAATGGGTGGATAATCTTCCCGATAGACACAGGGGAGAAAAAAAAGGTTAGAGAGGATCCATTCAGAAGCTGAACAAAACTCATCGCCATCAAACTGATTTTCCTGAGATTGCATCAATGGTGGACCTCCTTAGTTGGATTGCAAAAGACACTGTAATGTTCAGATTAGCAAAGACTCCACCTAATTCTTTGTGGTTTTACAACACTTTAAATCCTCCGATTAACAACCTTTTCTGCTGCTTTAGTAGCCACCTTGATATGATCGTGATAGGTCTTTTTTACTCATGGGGCAATAGTGCACCATCACAATTGCTTTAAATCTCAAGATATTTCTTAGGAATTCCCAGTTTCGAAATGCAGGGTTTGGAATGGACTCTATATTCTAACTTCATTAGGATCCTGCTGTGAAGGACCTTTCTTACCCAAGAGTTAGAATTGTGTAACATAAATTGCCTTATGACAGACGGTATGCAGTGATTATGTAGAATCACAAAATAACGAATCCAATTACAACAAATCCAAAATAACAAATTCCTAAATAACAAATTTGGAAAAAAATGGTTGGGAGCGGGAATAGTGATTTTGGGGGTGGTGGAAAAGTATTAGGAACAAAAAAATAGGGGGCAGAGTTTGGGGGAAGCCCCCCAAAAACAATGAAAAAGGAATTTGTTATTTTGGAATTTGTTGTTTTGGTATTAGTTGTAATTGTATTAGTTATTTTGGATTCGATTAAATCACATGTAACCCGACGGCCTGATTTAGACTTTGATGGGATAGAGATGTTGAGCTTTGATGTCACAAGGTTTTATTTGCCTGAAGCACACATGGCTATATGGTATGCAGTGATTTCATTGCAGAACATTCACCACACATGTTTCAGTGCAGAATATTCACCTACAATATATAATTAAAAAAAAAAGGTACAGATAGTAAGTTTGGAAAAGGGGATGCTGTTTATTTAGGGTTGGGGTGAGGTTGGTGTTTAATGGGGAGTTGCAGGGACAGTGCTTCTGTCAATTAGAAAAATTGTGACAATTCCAAAATGAAACATTTGGGGATGAACAAAAATCAAGGATAAAACACATGGAACCGGCTATATCACCTTTAGTGCATGCAGGCTTGTGGATACTGATCACAAAAAATAAACTGACGGGACCCTCAGACACTGCAGGTGGGATAGGATTAAAGGAACACACCGAGGTGTGGCATATGCCCTGTTTTATGTCCAGGCCAGACACAAGCTGAGAGATCTTGCAAGAATGGAGATTATCAAGTGCCAGTATATCGAGAGGGATTGTGCTTCTAGACATTAAAATCACCCACCGCTGAATATTTTCTTAAAAGGCTGCTGGCATGATGTCCCGCAGGAGACCATCAATCACCCCGGATTGAGAACAGTAAGGTCTATAGACAAGCATCAATCAAGAATGATGGGAAGAGGTACCTTGCCCGAAGTTATGCATTCTTTTGAGGGAACAGGCAGTATAGTCATATAAAATGGTAATCCAAATGTGATCACTTAACGTGGGTACCTGCATCCTGGCCCTTCAAGGGTTTACATAAAGGGCCTCATCACGAGTTGGGCGGTAACGGCGGCGCTAATAGCGCTGGCGCCATCTGCCCTACCGCCAAACCTACCGGCGCTATTAGTGCCGGATCACGGATTTGGCGGATTTGTAATTGCCCACTCCCCATTGAGCCCATTCCGGAATGCCCCATCCCCCATTGGGCTGAATGGGGAAATTTCACGCTCATACCGCCGGCGGATTTCACGCCGGCGGTATGAGCGTGAATTTTCGGCGGATTTCCCCCCAGCTCAGAGCTGGGGAGAAATCCGCTGAAGCCCTGATTTGGCGGACCCTTAAAACCGGCGGTAACAGCGCTACCGCCGGATTTAAGGGTTACAGCCAAACTCGTGATGAGGCCCTTAGTCTGGACATAGGACCCTGCCAGGACCCCTGACCAATGACAAATATCTTCAGACCTTCCTAGCTGCACCCTCTGGCAGGGCAGTGAAACACAAAGGGAGTGGTTAGAATGAATACCTCCACGTTCCTCTTCCTTATCCCAGGCACTACTTTGAGATGGTGTCCCCTCCTAAACAGAAATTGCTCTTTTCACTTTTTCCATATTACCCATGAGCTTTTCTTTTTTATCTGTTTTAGAAAGGGACTCTTTTTTGTCATTTACATTTTATTGAGAATAATGGCATAAGGACATACAATAAAATTAGTAATCAAAACAAATGCAATTAACCGTACCTCCTTCGTTCATTTCATCCTCATAGGAATGACCAGATATTGCTAACGCTGTGTGAGTACGCGCTCTCACAAACCCAACAATTGTCCTGTGTCCATATTTATATTAATGCAAAACATATCCAATCCTGAGGTTTATGGTACACTTCTGGGTAATCATTTTGGTTTACAAAATGAATGAATGGGCCCCATTCTTCCAAATACTTCGACATCTCACCCTATCGAGAGGCCTCAATCTTGCACATTGCCGCCACTGACCATATTTTTCTATACCGATTCCTTTATATTAGGAGCTTTCCAATTACGGCCTACTACAACACGTGCCGAAACTAAGAAGTGGGTTGTACATTTAGAGGATGCTGCCCCAGTTTGCATTGTCCATCTGGATCTTGATCCCTTAAAAGCACCAATGAAGTCAACTCCACAGATTATTTTAATTTGCATGAGTACCTCTTTCCAGTACAGCTAAATGAGGTTGCACGACCACCAGAAATGAACAGTGTACCTGGAGTGTGTGCACATCCCCAACAGCTAGGCGGTATCGTTTGATTCATCTTATGAAGCCACTCAGGGGTGAGATACCATCTATACATTATTTTAAATCTGTTCTCTTTTAAATGCACACATCTGGTTGATTTCCCTGCCCTCTACCAAATATTGTACCATGCCATCTCATCAATTGGGGATTCCACGCCTTCCTCCTATTTAAGTACTAGCTGTCCCGGCCACGCGTTGCTGTGCCTCTGTCTGGTTAAATGGAAAAGAAAGAAAAGAGAAAGCGCACGTTTCTAATATGTTTAATTTGACAATGGCTCTGGCGGTTCTCCAAGTTGAGGAAGTTGAATTTTTCCCAGCGGCGCAATACATTCCTTTCGTTTCTCCATTACATTTCGGAGCCTTGCAATAAGGACACACTTCAGTCATGGTGACGATGAGAACATGCCGGCTCAATCTATAATCATCAGCTGGGTTGTACCGGAATGCAAGGCGATTGTAATCGCATGATTGCTGAGCACCGAGTCATGTGTGACGGTGATATGCTGTTTCTCGTTGACGTCTTTCAGCCACTCTTAGCCTGTTGCATTCATTCTGTTGAGAACTAAGCAGATCTGAAGCTGCAGAACGCGATCGCCATGCTCGCAACCATGCATCCTGAAGTCTGGCCGCACGTCGCTCCGCTGGTTCCTCAGCACGTATTTGAGCCACTGAAACATTGAAATGGAATCGTAAAGTATTTAGTTTTGCTGTAAAAGGTTTAGCATAGCTTTTGTTGCTTTTACGTCCAACAGATGGTGCAGTTTTTCAGAAAAAGTATGTTTTTACCTGTCACAGGTGTGACATCTATGTAAGGTAGGTATATAAAAACAAGCGCCTATTCGAATGCAACATTGTGTCAAAATTTCAAAGCAATCGGTGAAGAACTTTGGAGATTTAAGATTTTGAACAAACATTTACATTTTTATTTATATAGATACAAGAATGCAGGGGTTTGAATCGGCAAGCGTTAAGGACTTTGTATAGTGAAGGAAACCTTTTGTGCAGTGTGGTCGCCTAGAAACAAAGTCTTCTAACTGCAGTGTCTCCCTCTTAGCCTGCTTTGCGACTTTTTTTTGTTTTTTTTATTGACAATGCATACATTTTACAACAGTACAAAATTAATTTCTCCCTGTCCCAACAGAAGGAAAATAGAGTTAGTAGAGATCTAAACATCTACCCCATATTTTCTCAAACATTACCCTCTTTTTCTGGTGATTGTATATCACCCTCTCCAAATCAGCAGGTTTTGACATGTCATTCAACCAATCCTCCTCATTTGGAGACACCCTTGATTTCCATGCTCTCAATATTAGCTTTTTTACCATCATGGATCCTTTGAACAGCCACTTCTTAAATCGTCTAACATTTCATCATCTCCTAAAACTAATGTTACAAAATCGCAGTCCAGAGAAACCCCCAATACTTTGTTAAAAATAGTGCAAAGTCTCCCCCAGAAATGTCTTACCCTGACACACTCCCAAAGCATATGTTGCAACGTTTCCACTCTGTGAGAGCAGCCCCAGCAACAATCTGAGTCAGACATTCCTCATTTATACAATCCAATGCCTCAGCAGGATATAGCCATATTTGTCTGTATCTCCCACCATGAACATCTGCTTACATTTCTCAATGGTCAAAGGTTGTCCCCCTTGAAATAATTGGCCATGTCTCACCAGGCCCCCTTCTATCCACTGGGTAAATCTCCCAGTTTGCCATCCTGGAGGAAACTCCAATGTATTCCAAATACAAATAGCTTTTTAGATCTGGCACCCCCAAGCCTCCTTTCTCCTGTGTCGCCATCAGCATGTGTCTGGAAACCCTGGGAATCCTCCTAGCCTAAATAAACTCGAAAATCTGATTTTGGAGAACACACATTTCCTTTTTTGGGATTAGAATGGGGAGTTCCTGGAAGATATACAGTAGCTTCGCCAACAGGGTCTTTTGGACTGCTGCTATTCTCCCTAACCAGGAGATATCTTATTTCCCCATCACCCCAATTCTGATTTTCACGTGGAAATTATTTCCAGAATATTGTTATAACTGATCCTATCTAGGCGTAAAATGGAGTTCTGAATATTTCAAATGATCCAAGGCCCATTGAAAAGCAAAGGCTTCTTTCAGGCCCCTCACTTACAGGGACGTTCCTGAACATTAAGTATAATTGACTTTGTAAAATGAATCTTAAACCCTGAGGCCCGGTGAAATGAATCTATCAAGGAGACTATATGAGGTAAAGTGGTCTGAGAATTTTGCATGAAGAAGAGGAGGTCATCGGCATATAGGGCGACCTTATGCTGATAACTGGCAATTTCTATTCCCTGAATATTTACGGAGGATCGAACTCTGCATGTCAATGGTTAGATGGTTAGGGCAAATAGTAGACGGGACAGCGGGCAGCCCTGGCGAGTCCATATCACTAAATCAAGTGGGTCAGAAATCACGCCACTCAGTTTAATTCTTGTGGTTGGCTGAATAAAATTGGTTAGCACCCTTTTTGATGGATTAATTGGTTGTTTATTTATTATGCGCTTACACACAAGTGTTTCAAAGCGCAACCATGCAAGGGACGTGAAGACATAGGGAAGGACAGGACAAGCGATCTAACTAGGCATGGTACATTTGGATTATGAAGGCGAACAGAAAGGAAGTGTGTGAGGGTAGGGGGATAGTTGGGACCAAGTGCACCCAGTCCCCTCAGAACATAGGTTAAGTGCAGAGAGATACCACTCTCACAGGTCGTAACTAAAGTGCAGCAGTGTTGCAGCAAGTGCAAGGCCGAGGGGCAAGTTCAGGAGACTGGTGAGGAGAACTTGGGACCTGTGAGGCTCTGTAGGTACATCATGCAGCCAGTCAGTGAACTGAGAAGAAGTAGAGGGAGAGAGCAAGAGAGCATAAATTAGGTTGTTAGCACCGGAGTGGGAGAGAGGAGGGGGTGAAGAGGAAAGTCTTGAGGAATTTCCAGAATTTAAGGCGATCCAGTACAAGATGGAGAGAGGCAGATAGGCTGTTCCAGAGCGAGGCACCTGCAGAGGATAGGGATCTCCCACCAAGTCTCTACTTGGAGAAGCAGCCCACCCGCAGAGAGTTAGAGGAAGATGAGCGGAGGGCTCGAGAAGGTGAGTATTTAGGAAGAGAATTTTGCAGATAGAGAGGGCCCGGGCCCCAGATAAATATAGGTAAGAATCCAAACCCATGTAACACTGATTCCCACACCTTGCCCATTCGATCACCTAGCCCATTCGATCACATCAATATCCCTGCAAATATTATCCGAGCCTCCCATCCAGGGACAAACCCTTTTAGTTCTTTCTGAATCATCCCAGGGAGAATACCTGCTGGTCTGATAGCCAGAATCTTGTAATAAATGCAGGCATCATAGTTAAGGATTGCAATGGGTCTATATGAACCGCTATTTGTAGCATCTTCATCCAGTTTTCCCAACAGGGTCAGTAAAGACTCCCCCATTGTAGGCATAATAACGCCCGTTTTGATAAAGCTGTTGAAAAGAATCACTAACTGTGGGGCTAACACCTCAGATAACTTCTTATAAAATAGGGCAGAGAAAACATTGGGGCCTGTAGCTTTGCTATTGGGAAGGGAGCAAATGACCTGAGAGACCTCTTCTGCTGTAATCAGGCTTTCTAATTTCTGTCTATCTTCTTCCAAGAGCGACGGTAGGTGTGCTGCTTGGATAAACTCACTTTGAGCAGAGCTATCTAAGTTGTTTGCCCTGAATAAATCCGTGTAATATTGAGTCAAGATATTCATTTGAGTAGGTTCATCTTCATGTAATCGGTCCCTGTCATCCTTAAGGCTTGTTATTTTGTTACTAGCTCGTTGAGCCCTCAACGTATATGCCAGAATACGCAAGGCTTTATTGGAGGCACTGAAGCAAAACTGTTTAGTCTGTAGCATTTTCTGAGAGATATGAGCTGCCCACACTACCTTCACTTCAGCCCTAGCTACCTGCAGTTGCCTATATATCCTATGAAATCCATCACTTTTGTACTGTATATCTAATCCCGGCACCCTTTTTACCACTTCTAACCTTTGGGCTGTTAGCAAACGTTTCTTTGTAGAGGCTAAACTAATAGGTTTGCCTCGCAGCATGAGTTTAAAGGCCTCCATATAGTCACAAAATGGACACCATCAGTGTTTTCCTAAAAATATAAGGAAATCCTCTCAGCTAAGAGTGAGTCATTCACTTTCCACACAGTAGATTTCCTTGCGTGTGAAGCATATGTATCTAGCTGTATCGTTATAGGGGCGTGGTCGGAGAGGACCAACAGATCGTTAGTGGCCAACATGGTAGCAGGTAGGAGTGATCGAAAGATCAGGAAATACTCTAACCGGAAAAAGTATGGTGAACGTGAGAGAAATGTGTATAAACCCTACTTTGTGGGTGCAGATGTCACCATATATCTATTAGCTGCAGATCATCTATTGCTTGCTTACAACGGGATGGGGAGGGGCAGCGTGGATAGACCTGTAGAAAATGGTATGAGGATTACAACTGGTGACCTGACCAGGTGGACTGACTGAATGGGCAAGGGAATGTTGAAACGGCTCCTCTACCACAAAAAATTATTTCCTGTAATATAGCAGGTCTTAGAAGAGAAATACCTGACCCGGATTGGTTTTGCTTTGCTAGAAGGCATCAGGTATTGCTTTTCCAGGAAACGTGGGCATTAGATCCCATTGCTTTTCAATGCTATGTAAATTATACGATCCCAGCCACTAAAGGCCCAAGTGGAAGACCGCTGGGTGTGCTGCAAATATGGATTGATGTGAATCTGGACTGGAAGGTAGCCAATGTCAAAACTGACTCCCTAGATCTCCAGCTGTTAATTTTAATAAGTGGGCAAAAACGTTTTTTGTTGTTCAATTTGTAGAAGAAACACATTGTGGCATCCTGTGCGAATGCGTTATGGAAGCTGCAGGGATTGATTAATTCAAACGACACGAAGATCTTGCGATGTCATTTCAGTCTGGTGGCAGGAGACATGAATCTACAGATAGAACCCCTGGAAGCAACTAAAGAACTCCGGGACAACCAGGATATAGCCTGGTCGGTTACCACTCTGTCGGCCAACCCCCAAAGAGGATACACAAACGGGCAGTGGAATCAACCTGTATTATTGCCAATCTGAATCTAAGGGCTTGCAATGGCAGGTTATTAGGTGACCGACCAGCAAAAACAACATTTAATGGTTGTAATGGGTCATCATGTATTGACTACATTTCTATTACAGCTAATAGCTGAAGTAAAGTCCTTGATTTTGAAGTGGTTGACAGAAGAGAGAACGATCACACCCCCCTTGTACTTTAATTCTGTAGGAAGAGACTAATAACACCCCTAGAATCTGGTTTAGGTACAAAACAACCTCTGGCTGATTAAGACCATGCAAGAAAAATGGTCAAATGGGCCAAATGGGTTGAAAGAAAAGCAAAACTAGAGGTGTATGCAGCAATCATAGATAACTTGGGAGGTATCTGTAATAATAATTTGCCAGATAGTATGGTGATTGCAGAATTTTAATTTTTGGGTAGGAATGTAACCCCGTTCTTGATTTAGAGGGATGTGGCAGTAAATGCATGGTATGATGAGGACTGCACCAGAGCAAAGAAAGATATGATTTTGTGTATAAGACCTGGCACTAGCCTGAATAACAGCAAGCTCGTAAGTCTTAGAGCAGAATACAAGGCCCTTATCTATAAATACAAAATGAGTATGTCAAATCATGCTGGGAAGCATTGCATGCAGATTTAGCACAGGAAGACACTCATTGTTTTTGGAAACATCAAGAGAGTTGGATGGTGACCAGGTTCTGCAATGCCGTATCCATGTGGATGTTTGGTGGGGGCATTTCCCTAGATTGTATGCAAGCTCGGAAAAATCATCTCGGAATCTCCCTCAAGGGAATCTAGACAGCCCCATCCCTACTGGGGAATGGCAAATCTCTAAAGATGAGGTGGAAACTGCTCTAGTCTCACAAAAATCCGGCGATGCAGCAGGCCCTGATACCTGTGGACTTTTATAAAGATTAAAATGTTGTCATGGATCCCAATGTTGTGTAGGGTCTTCACTGCTTAATTCGATCCCGAGAAGTCCCAAAAACCTGGAGAGACGCACCTATAGTCCCTATCTACGAGAAAGGGGGGAGAGATTACCCAGATAATTATCGCCCAATTTCGTTATTGGACTGTGTCGGGAAAACATTTTGAAAAGTAATCCTGAGCAAATTACAAAATTGGGCGGACGAAGCTAGGGTAATTAGTGAAGCACAGGCTGGCTTCCGTGCCGGTAGAGGAAATGTGGATCACTGTTTCCTTGTTTCCTTTTGATTTTACTCATCCAAAAGTACACAATTTCGGCAAAGACTAAGCTGTATGCCATATTTTTTGATTTCAAAACTGCTGTTGACACAGTTTCAAGAAATATTTTGTGGCAGGTTTCAAGTGATCGGAATATACCTGTATCATTGGTAGAATCTATTAAAATGACTGTACTCAGAAACCCAGGCATCTATGCGTTATAGACTAGGAAGGGAACAATCTAGGATCTTTGTTGTGAACAAGGGGGTTCTCCAGGGCTGCGTCTTGGCACCCCTCCATTTTCCAATCTAAATGCAGCGCATAGTGGATGCACTGGAAAGGGGTGCACTTGATCCTCGCAGAATTTCGACCAGGAGATGGTCAACCCTTTTCTACGCAGATGATGCCCTGATCTTAGCACATCCCCAAAGGGGTTGGAGACAAAATTGGCCATTTTTAAGATCAAGAGCAGTGAGCTTGGGCTGAATTTGAATGTTAACAATACTAAAGTTATGGTTTTTAAACCACCCTTTGCGAAGGGTAGCCCCCTGAGAATAGTAGTAGATGATACAACACAGGCGTAGCGCCAGCCAGCTAACCAATGTGCTACAGAGCCCAGCGCACAATGCCCACAACCCCAGCACGTGCACAGGCACATACCAGAAATTCTGCGACAAGAAGAAAGAGCGCCCAAGACGTCCAGCACCCAAGTAAGAGGGACTCAGGCACGGCAAACAACGCACACGACAGGAAGAGATGTCCCAAGCAGGGTCTGTAGCAGGGGACGCTTCTGCGCAAACCGCGGCGGGAGTTGCCCCCACCAACCCAGTGTCCTTTCTACCCCGCCCGAACCCTTTCACCCTGGAACCACAAGAAGATCAAGGCCAAAGATGGCAGGAATGGATGGGCGAGTTTGAAGGACTCATGAGGGTAATGGGAAACCAAGGTGTACCCAACAAACTAGACCTCTTCACCAACCTAGTAGGAAAAGAGATGAAAAATGGCATTAAGACCATTCCTCCCATATTAAAGTCTACCTACCAACTTATCATCACTGCAATAAATGGATGATTGGTAGTCCTACTCAACAGAGACTATGAACGGTACACTTTCAATCAATGCACCCAGGCACCCCATGAGACGATCGGACAGTTTATACTTCGCTTCCAGAGGAAAATCACATAGTGTGACTTTGCGAACTTTAATGATGACAAAGCCATCAGACTGAAGGTGATAGAGGGGTGTGTATTCTCACAATTTAGGAACACCTGCTAAAGAAACCTCTCTCACTGCAGGAAATATCTGAACTAGAAAGAGTCTACCAACGGGTCGATGTGCAGGCGGCCCAGATAGGGAACCCGAAGAAAGCAGACACAATTGCAGCCATAGTCCACCACCGCAAGGGCAGACCCAACAAGTGGGCGCACAGTTTCGCCTGGACACCTGGAATGCCACCCGCCAAACTCAGCCCGAAAGACAATGCTATAGATGCGGGTTTGAGTTCCCACACAAAGACCAATGTCCCGCAATCGGCAAAATGTGTATGAGGTGCAGCCAGGAGAACCATTTTCAAAGCATGTGCCTGGAAAAGGCCCCACCACTGCCAGCGTACGGGCCACCACCGCAAGTGACTCCCCCAGGAGATACCACCTGATGAGAGCACCCAACCCACGGCCATACCCAGAGAGAGACGGAGCAAGGATCAGCTTCAATAGGAACACAGCAGCGTATGCGACACACCCCGGATTCATTCGAGCTGTGGAGAACCTACAAGTCGACATGTCAGACCGAGTTTTTAACAACCGAGGGTACCCCTTTCGCACACAACTGTACCAATGGGAAGACCATCAACGAGAACCCTCCACAGATGATCCTTATGAGAACATGCCAACAGAAGAAGAGTCACCAAGTGCAGAACCGTACTATGAATATGACCGGTACAGTAAGGAATATGTCCGGCTTATATCGATACCTCTAAGGATAGTGCGGCCCGAAGGTGACGGTGCACCTGGGAGGACTCCATACTCCTTTCCTCATCGACACAGGCGCCGCCGTCAATGTGATGAATGAGAAAATATACAAGACCATAGCAGGCACGTACCCACTACAATAATCTCAGGCTCGTATTTTCCAGTGGGGAGTGCCCCTACCACTACAATCCAAAGGACAATTCTTCTGTGACCTGATACACAGGGGGCAACGAGTATCCGCCACGATTCATGTCATTCACAGTCCAGTGGCCAGGAGGTCTCTCCTCAGTTACAAGATGGCCATTGACCTACAACTCATCGACATCCAGTACAACCAATCCGAGACGATCGGGGCCTCCCTCCACAGTCCCAAACAATACAAACTCTGGCACAAAAAGCACTGTACATAGACGAGTTAAAAATGGTGTTCCCCAACCTATTCAAGGGTGTAGGCATGCTGAAGAATACAGTCATCCAACTGCACATTGATCCCATGGTACGACCTGTCCCACAACACCCGCAGAGGATAGGGTTCCATTTACAAGCCAAAGTGACACATGATACAACTACTGATGGATAACGACATCATCAAGAGAGTCGAAGGATCCAGACCCTGAGGACTCCCTTGGGGGTGGTTCCCAAGTCAGATGGACGCCTCCACCTCTGTGTCGACATGAGAATTACCAATACCGCAATCCAGAGGGAGAGACATCCAGGACCCAACATCGAGGACATGCTGGTAAGACTCAACGAGGCCACCCGGTTCTCGAAGTTGGACCTGAACCAGGGCTAGCACCAACTGGTTATTGACCCCACCTCAAGGCCACCTCAAGGCCGATAACCTTCACAACCCACAAAGGCCTCTTCCGCTACAAGCGGCTTAACTTTGGACTATCCTCAGCAGCCGAGATATTCCAGGAGACGATACCCAGGTTGATAGCTCCAGTCACCAACGCCTTCAACTATAGTGACGATATCATGACGACGCATTAAGATAGATGCACCATTCTCCATGAGGCAGGCCTCAACCTTAATGGCCCAAAATGCACCTTCAACAAGCACAGCCTGTGCTTCTTTGGACATATCTTCTCAGATCAAGGCATCAGGGCAGTCCCGGATAAAATCAGCGCCATCGTTGACCTGGACTCCCGAAGGACGTGCCTGAACTACGATCCTTCCTGGGTATGGCAGGTTACTGCGCCTGGTACCTATCTCACTATGCGACACTGACCAGTCCGCTTAGACAGCTCCTTAAGAAAGACCATCCCTTTACGTTCGATGAACAGTGCCAAGATGCCTTCTGCATGATCAAAAAGGAACTAGCGAACAACCCCCAGATCGCATATTTCAACCCGGACTGGGACACCAAAATCACAGTGGACGCTACCCCGGTCGGACTAGGCGCCATCCTAGCTCAGACTAGCCCGCACCGGAAGTCAGACACATGCCTAGAAGTGTATGACAGCTGAGCGCTCACCTCCATTGAGCAGGCCTACTCCCAAGCTGAACGTGAGCACCAGGCCGCAGTCTGGGCGTGCAAAAAGTTTCACCATTTCATCATCGGGAGAACCTTTGTCCTCATAACTGACCACGAAGTTCTCCTGACGCTCTTCGTGAATCCCAAAATAAAGATGCCTCCACGCATAGAACAGTGGGGTATTTGCCTCCAAGAGTACGACTACACCATTGTCCACAAGCGGGCGGTGGAGCCAACCCGGCGGACTGCTTGTCGAGGCACCCTGCAGTGCTCCGGGTGCTGATATGCAGCTGGAGGCAGAATCATACATAGCATGTCTGTCCCTTAATGCCCTATCTCCCGCCATCAAGAAGGAGCAATTTGCGGAGAAGTGCAGAGCTGACCCCACCATTTGGGCAGCTGTCCAACTCACGAACGCCAACAAATGGCGCCATGTGTCCTCGGAATGCTTTGAAACGGGGGAGGTGGACAGGAGAGACCTGCGGAGAATGGCAAGGATACACAAAGAACTGGCCACAACAGAACAAAGAACACTTCTGAAAGAAAACCAGCTGGTGGCCCCCAAGAGCCTCAGGAAAGCCCTCGTCATCATTGCACAGGAAGGACACTGGGGCGTTTGGTTTGAGCGGGATCGTGGGCAAGCGGTAGTGAGCAGTGTACAAGTGGGGTGAACGCAGAAGAACATCTTAGAAGGAAAGTGGGCTCGACTTGCTGCTAGGGCGTTTCTGGGTAAACTGAAGCATTTTCAGGCAGACGGTATCAGGGAGTTAATTTAACAAAGGAAAGAGAAAGTTTGATTGAGTTGTTTTAACCCACTACAGACGGTAAAGCACAGAAGTTATAAGAGTTGGGAACAGCTTAACAAAAGAGAACAGGGTTAAGCAAAAATGTGCATCACAAAGATTGTATCAAACAAACGCGCATGTAATACGTAGGAAGGTAGTGGTGGCAAGCATACCATGGATCTTTTTCGAAAAAAAAATAAATAAAGTCAAAGTGGGGAGTAAGAGGAAGAAAGTATAAAGGGGAGAATTTATGAAATGATTGACAATATTGACCCAGGGAAGCTGGCAGCATTGATTGCTATGATACAAGGGAAGGACCTGACCAGGATAATTACTTCCCAGTCAGAAAATGTACTGCCGGAGAGTCCAGCACAGCAGCGGAGCGTGTGGGAGTGGGGGGGCCAAGAAGAGCAAACGTGGCATCTCGGTGTCATTTCCCCCCACGAATAGGAGGAAGGAGCAATGAAATGGGGGGCAATCGCCTCTGTCTGCACTGTGGAGGTGGTGGTAGTAATAGCTCCCACACCTATAGAGAACAGTGCAGCTAAGGAGGGCATTGGCACAGGCAGTGGGGGCACAGTGCATTACAGGGCACAAGAAGGACCAGGAGTAACAGCCTCCACAAAGGGTGCTGGTTCCAGCCCGGTAGGCCGGGTGGGACAAAGGCAGGTACAGTAGGGGTAGTCACGGTCGTCCAGGCTCCCCATGGCTCCCCATTGGGAGGACAGTGGGGACCGTGGGGGGTTACTAAGAGTTTTCCCTGGGGAAATAATACCTGGCAGGGATCGGGATATGTCTGGGGGGCACCTATGACTGCTATCCAAGGCGGAGGAGCAGGATGGTCCTTTGGGGGACATATTTGGGGATTTCAAGGGGGGGCCCCAACAGGAGGCATGGTTTCCCACTACAGGACCCAATTGGTCACAAGAGGCAGGGGTGCACGGAACGAAAGGTGAAGTTGACAAAGGTACAGGAAGGGTTCTCCAGGCAGGAGGGGCGAATAAACAGGTGAAAAGGGGGCAGGTGAATGTACCAGTAACCACAGTCAATGCCACAGCACCAACACCCGGGGGCACATCGGGATTAAGTACAAACAGGCATGGCGCAACCAGTGGCCTGGGGGGTGACAGAAAGACGGGGGAAACCAGGGGGTCTGCGCCAGCAGCAGGGAACAGCACAACATGCAGTGGACAGACAGGGTTGGTCTGCGCCCTGATTCAGGCAGCAGTACCAGGACAAGAGCATTGATATTTTTTTCTGTTTTGGATTACAGGAGGGTTGATGAGTGTAAGGAATCAAAGGGGGAGGAAAAAGACAGGAGGTTCTATGTAGAGAGGTCCTTGGCTAATTGGGTAAGGGGTTTTAACAATTTTTTCTGCCATATTGCTTGAGAAATTTCCTGAGCGCCATCAGATGTTAATCTCCTACAACCACTTGGTATTAACTATGTATCATAACTGTGCATTTGGGGCATGGCTGGTTTATGATGAGCAGTTCAGGAGCGCTAAAGCAGGGAACGCTCAAATAGACTGGGGCCGCAGGACAATGGACCTGTGGGCTAGCTGTACGGTAGTAGTTACGTAATGTAATGTGCTAACAGTACATTAATTTTTTTACCATTGCTGTTACTAACCACACAATTTATAGAACTGTTTGCTTTTTGACTCTGTATAAACCTAATGGTTTAGTCCCTTTGGAATTTTTTTATATATGCATTTTCTTGTTTTTATATATGCAATCCTACTATGAATAAAATGTGTTTTATCTGTTCTACTTCCTTTGGCCCAGCTATGTGATCTTCTGGTTAGTGTATAATTTCACCTAACCTTCTGTAGTTTTTGTGTATCTCCTGTGTGCCTTAGAGAGGGCTATAAATCATGAGGAAGAAGGAGTGTCGCTGTGTCGTGGGTTTTTAGACAGAGATGGGGGTCATTTGGTTCCTGAGACTCCCCTGGTCAACCCAATGTGGAAGCAATAAACGCTGCAATATTTTGTTTTAAATCTAATCCTCTTGACAAAACATGTAAGGTACCAAAAGGAGGCAAGTATCTAAAAAAATATATTTTTAATATATGTAAAATAATGAGGAAACAATCAACAAGAAATACAAAAAAAAGAAAAGCAATAACATAGGCCTCAAATCACGTGAAACAATTTGGTGTGGCGTGGCACACACCTGAACTTAGTCTGTTATTTAATCACAGAAAAAGATACGTTTGAATCAAAGCGGTGGTGTCCAAGTAGCAACAGAGATGCAGAAAGGAGAAAGGTAAAAAAGTGAGGTAGGCTGAAAATATAGACAGGAAAAGTACAGTGAGAGTTAGCAGCAAACAGTGGGGACATGGGTGTATCTGCCTGTCCAAACACAATTTCAGGTGCAAATCAAAACGGTCAGCGTTGTGTTGTGCTGCTATAATTGGGAAGTGAGTCCTCAATGTTCCCAATAAAAAAGTCTGGAGAGATAAATGCAAACAGAAGGAATCCTGGTATTGCTTCTCAGGTATATCGTCTTTTCCAAGGTTAGAGAGGGCTAGCCTTTGACTCTGTACCTTCTTTTCCTGTTACCGTTTCACCCTCTAGAGTCAGGCCCCCCAAGAACAAAAAAGATGGTTTCATCGCCCCCCCACCTCCTATTCATATGACGGTTGCACAACCTACATCAAATAGAGGGTTTGAACCGGGAGACTGGCACAATCCTTTTGGAGCAGCACAGTCCCAGGGGACAAAAAGGGGGCTTGCTGGGCATTTAATAAAACAACATGCGCACGACCGTCTGCAAGTTTAAACTTGTTTTTGTTCCTTTGTTGGAATTCTGGGGCACCGGGAAGCCAAGGGAGTGAAATGCAGCAAAGGACACAAGTATGGGTAGGGTGCTCGGATAGCTGCCAACAGGCTTACCCTCGCCTGTGCGGTAGATTTACTAAGGGCTTGGGCAAACGGGTACCATCGCGACAAAGTTGTTGGTAGAGGGATTTTCACAGGGTTTTCGGATCCGGTCCGGTGGTTTAAAACTCCACTGGCCCCACAGGAGAGGGCATTACAGGGACAACGGACTGGATTATTGCTGAGCAGGATGGAAAAATAGTTAAAGGTGGGTCGGAGGGTGGGACCATTCACTCTCCCCACCAGGTAACTTTGTGTGCTCCCCGGTAGGGATTGTCCCCAAGAAAGAGACGGGGAAGTTCAGATTCATCTGGACAGATAGCAGAGTGAGCCAAGCGCTCACCCCTGATATCTGTGTGCAGCCTGCTGTGGGAGGTCCATATCGTGGCCGTGTCAACTCAGCCTTTCATCTTTCCGAGGTCGATAAATTGAGTACCACTCTGTGGGATAATAATGTCTTGTGTTATTTCGGTGCTCTGAGACCTATGGGTGTTTAGCGCTATATAAGAAATAAATTATTATTATTACACAAGTTGTCTTTCCCAAAGGGGGCATCAGTGAATGATGCCATTGATGATGATTGATGCTTAGTGAGATACACTTCCTTCGATGGGGCACTGCCAGTGCTGCGGCGATTGGGGAGGAGGACGTTGCTGGTAAAGTCTGCCATCAAATCCGCCTTTAGTTTGTTGCCGGTGTACCCAAAGGATTACCGTTTTTTAGGGTTTCAAGTGGGGGAAGAGTTCTATTTTGACACATGTATGCCAATGGGCTGCTCCATATCTTGCTCTTGCTTTGAGGCCTTCAGTACATTCTTAGAGTGGGCAACACAAAGGGAGTGCAAGGGAGCACACACGCTCCACTACTTGGATGATTCTCTGTTTATGGGCAGGCAGGGCATGGACCAGTGCGAGAAAGCGCTGCAGGCCTTCAAGAAGGTACCAGAGGCACTGGGGGTGCAGCTCGCTGAGGAAAAAACAGAAGGACCTACAACATCCTTGTGCTTCCTCGGTATCAAAATAGATTCCAGGGAGGGGGTGTGCCGCCTCCTGCAGGACAAAGTTCAGGATTTCAGGGAAGCTGTGAGTGCCTGCCTTAAGGCAAAGAAGGTGACATTGGGTCAGCTACAGAGTTTAGTGGGGCAGCTTAATTTCGCCTTGGGAATAATTCCGATGGGGAGGCCTTTTTCAAGGGCAATTGTGAGCGCAATGTCAGGCTTGACCAAGGTGCACCGCCACACAATCTGGTCATTTGGATCTGGCCATTTGGGACGCATTCTTAACTAATTGTAACAGGGTACAGGTATGGACTACGACAGTGTGCAATTGGGGCTTTATACCAATGCTTCAGGGAGTGTGGCCTTTGGCTCAATCCTGGGGAACAAGTGGTGTGGGCAATGGTGGCCCACCACATGGGCAGACAGCAGACTGGCCAGAAACGTAACTTTCCTGGAACTATTCCCTATAGTAGTAGCTTTGACAATTTGGAGAGAGGAACTAAGGGGATGGGATGTGCTGTTCTGGTCGGATACCATGTCTGTGGTGTCTTCCATCAACAGTCAGAAAGCAGTGTGCCCAATTGTGCTGAGGTTATTAAAGAAATTGGTTCTGTCAGGTTTGATTAACAATGGGGGTTTACAGGCTAAACATGTGCCGAGCATTCATAACAACGCGGCTGATGCTTTGTCCCGTTTCAAACTACAGGAGTTCCAGCGTTGCCTACCAACGGCAGATCCAGTGATGACACCCTTTTCAAGAGACACTTTGGGGGCTTGGTGTCCGGATATAGCCTCCCATATTGAGAGCTCCATTTCACAAAAGACAAGAAGAGCCTATGAGAAAACTTTCAAGGAATTTAGGGTGTTTTGCGGGGCACAGGGCATGGGGGACCTGTTCCATACGGGTGCCATGATCAAATATTCAGGGTACTTAACGGGGCTGGGGGTATCAGTCGGTGTGGCTAGAACAAAGATGGTTGCCATCGAGTTCATGGCAGGTTTGAGTGGAAGACCTCCATTCGCTGAATTTGCGGTTAAGAAGGCGTTAATTGGTTGGAGGAGGATGGAGGGCTTGTGTGGAGACAGCCGGAGGCTTTTGGATCCTGAAAAACTGGCTTCTATCATGAAGGGTCTGGGAGACGTTTGTAGGGATGAGTGGGAGACATCATTGTTTAGGGCAGCTTTTGCAATAGCATTTTCTGGGGCATTCAGGATAGGGGAAGTGGTGGGGACCTCAACGGCCAAACCCTGCTAAGGGCATTCTTAGCATTCAGCGGAGAGCAGGGCGGCCCTCTTTTTCGGCATAGAGACAGGTCCTGTCTATCAAGGTTCCAAATCAGAAGGGTCTTTGAGAGGGCTCTGTTAGGAGCATGGCTCGGGACTAGGGTGCACCCTATATTCATTCCGAACTGGGGCGGCTACCACAGCTGCCAGATATGCATGCGAAGAAAGACAGATGAAGGAAATTGGGCAATGGAAGCCCCGGGCTTATAAAGGGTACATCAGACCACACTTAGCTTGCTGAAGTGACTCAGCCGCGGGAGGAAAACACAGGGACTGGCGGGTCATGGCACTGTATTATGTTGATACAAGAAAGGGTACGTTTCCTCCTTTGGGCTGTTGGATTCATGCCATGGCTAACATCTCTTCTTCTCTGTCTCTGCATTGGACAAAAATGGTGAGGACAGTGGTATGGGACGTGGGTTACTTGCTCGTGCATCAAATGAAGCAGAGATTGTGGGAACGCCCGGACTATTGGGACCTGTACCAACTGGGAACAGGAACTATTGTTGCAGAACTTTATGGCAGTGGTGAGAACATTGGTGCAGGTGGGGGGTATCACGGACTGGTGGGTTTGTGCCCCTGTGGCAGGTGGGGGAGGGCCATGAGGACACTGAGGACCCCTTTTGGGGGACTGCAGAGCTGGAATGGTGTGAGGGGGAGGGAGGAAGAGACCCCCCCTTCATAATTGCTGAACAGCCACTGGGGACTCTGGCAGGGAGGGGTTGGAGAGGGCAGAACCCGGGGGCAAATTGGGCCGCTAACGAAGGGTCTGCCTCCTGGTGTCACCCCGCCACACAGAGAAGGGCAGAGTGGGGAGGGAATAGGGCTCACCACCATGCGCCGTCCCTAGGGGCTGGGGGTCGTGGTGCAGCTGACCCACATGTCAGGGTTAAGAGTTTTATCGTGGAGTAGGGTTTTTAAATCACCTTTTTTGGTGATATGATATAAGGTGTGTTAATAAAAAGGTTGCCGAATAGACATTTAGAAAGAAATTGTGAGTAGTATAATTTAACTGCGAACTCAGCGCTGCCCCCTTGCAGAGCCCAAATAGGCAAAGGACCCACCCTTGCGGGGATGCCAGGTTGGGCAGCCAGTGGGCTCCTGTTGCAGAAATATGGCAGTTGGAACTGGTTCCTCAATAGAACACCTCTAATTTGAAGGGGACAGGGTGGTGCACATTTGGCTGAAAGGGTCAAAAACTGACCCGGAGGGCAGTGGCACTAGAGTCCCAGTGACGGTCCATGGCAGAGCTGAGATATGTCCAGTAACCCTGCTAAGGGCATTCTTAGCAAGCAGAGGAGAGCGGGGGGGGCCTCTTTTTCTGAGTAGATATGGGTCCTGCCTGTCAAGGTTCCAATTCAGAATGGTCTTTGAGAGGGCCCTGGTAGGAGTAGAACTTGGGGGCTGGGGGGCTAGGGTTCACCCTGCATTCCTTCAGAATTGGGGTGGGCACCACAGTTGCCAGATATGGATGCAAGGAAAGACAAATCAAGGAAATTGGCTATGGAAGGCCTGGGCTTATAAAGGGAGCATCAGACCACACTTAGCTTGCTGAAGTGGCTTCGACAGCAGGAGGGAAAACATAGGGATGGGGGGTCAGGGCACTGTATTATATTGATACAAGGGAGGGCATGTTTCCTCCTTTGGAGTGTTGGATACATGTCATGGCTAACGTATCGTCTTCTCTGTGTCTGCAAAGGACAAAAATGGCAAGGACAGTGGTATGGGTCACTCGTTCGCTCGTCGAATGGAGTGGAGAAAATTGTGTGCAGTATAATTTAACTTTGTTAAAATGGCTTTCTAAACTCTGACCTGGAGGGGCAGAGGTTCAGAAGGCCAGCCTAGTTTCTTGGAACAGGGTAACCTCTGGACAAGCCAGGCCAATCAGGGTAGCTATGGCAGGCGGTCAGGACTGAGAGCCTCATCACGACTTCGGCAGTAACCCTTAAATCTGACGGTCCTGCTATTACTGCCGGATTTAAGGGTCTGCCAAATCAGGACTTCGGCGGATTTTGCCCCAGCTCTTAGCTGGGGGGAAATCCGCCAAAAATTTGCGCTATTACCGCCGGCGAGAAATCCGCCGGCGGTAAGAGCGTGAATTTTCCCCATTGAGCCCAATGGGGAATGGGGCATTCCCGAATGGGCTCAATGGGGAATTACATTACCGCCGAACTCGTGATCCGGCGCTATTAGCGCCGGGGAGTTCGGCGGTAGGGCTAATACCGCCAAAGTCGTGATCAGGCCCTAAGTCTCAGGAGGGGTGAGGGTGACTGAAGGACCTCAATGAGCACACAAAGCAAGGACACTTACAAATTACTCCAGACAGGTGTTATATCAAAAATATAGACACATTTATTACAAGGCCTTTGTAACATAGACCATAGCAAAAGAATCACAGTAACACTAAGTAAACCAACACACCAATATCAATACAATGTATATACAAGACCATTGGGTCTAAAGGGTTAAATGTACAAAACATGTCGACAACCTAGATGGGAAGGACACAGGCAGTGCAGATAGTCTTTAGGCCCCTTTTGACATCGACAATACACCTAAGAGGCAGTCCAAGCCCTAAGAAGAGAGGAGCCTTGCTCTCAATAGTACATGCAATGCAAGCGCACGCGACTGTTCCAATGGGCCACATAGGGTCTCTTCAGGGGTCCCTAGCAGCTGGGGAAGGTGGATGAGGTGATGCAGAACAAGTTCCCACTATTCAGGGAGGACCTCCACTTGAAGGCAGAGGGAGTTCCAGAGAGCGGGATGGAGTCGCTAGTTCGCACTAGCAGTGGAAAGGAGTGGGGCCCCCAGGGGCCACTTGTGCGTAAAAGGGGCCCTTGGTATCAGGGGCCACTGGTTAGTGTTGAAAGTGATCAATGGTCCCAGGCGTACTCGGACCCAAACTTCGCCCGTTCAGTCCATTCGGATTGCAGGTTCGAACACAACAAAAAGGACATTTCTGCGGCTTTCAGTTCCTGAGATACAGTGATGATTCCCAAACGGGACAGTGGCGATTTCTCCGCTCTGGGTGGATGAATCGACCCAGTTTCACTGCAGCATGCTTCAGGGGCAAGAGGGTCACAAATGCAGTGTACTTGCAAAAGACGTTGCCGCAGCAGGGCAACACGGTAACGGCGTTCACTCCGTCCCTGGCGCACTCGTCTCACTTCAGACCTGGGAATGCCAAGTGTACAAAATTCAGTGTAAGGGTGCCAGGGAAACAGAGCTAGCAGTATACCAAGTTTCGAGGGCCTCCTCGAAATGGTGGCGATGACAGAGCAAAACAACTGGGTAAGCTGGTCAGCCCACTGGTTGGCCCAGGGACACTTCCGAGAAAGCTTACTTGCAGGGTTTGATGAAGGTGCCGAGAATAGTTGGTCTCACTATTCCAATGGGTCGAAGCGTCTTGGCAGACCTTCTAGGACGCCCAGATGCAGAGGGGTCCCACGGAACGACAGCAGGCTCAGGGTGCCAAACCTTCCAGCGGGTCACCAGCGGTTCCTTGACTCGGCTTTGTAGTTGCAGGATACTTGGATCCTATCCTTTGTTCAGTGAGAACTCAGGAGATCGACGGCCTCCTCTTATCCAAAGTTCCCTTCGTGCCAAAACGAAGAGGACCCAATGAGAGATCTGCTCACAAACACACACTCCATACATGGACCAATCACGGACCACAGTGGTCCCAGTCATTCATGGCACTCCAGACTCTCTGGCACCCAGGATGTGTATTGGACTCAGACGTTCCAGGCAAGATCCTGGAGGCACACACACATGGCATGCAGAAGCCTGCAAAAGCATTGGGTTTTGTGGAAAGGTGCATGACCAAATAAGGACTGACCCGGGTCGACTCGACCTGGGGAAGGTGAAGGGGCAAGATGGCCAAAGGACAGGACAAAGAACCTCGTGGCATTGCCATTTTGGAGCCAGGCCACCTATTTGTGCCAAACGCGGCTAACGCTGTTAACATGGCAGGAAAGGGTTAAAAATAATGCGAAAAGATAGCTGCCACCATTCCTGCCCAAGGCACATCTGCACAGTTCATAAAAAGTCCAGTGAGAGTATCTAGGGCCTTGGGAAATTAATATAGACCTAAGTGTGCTGTATGGTAAGATACATTGCACACTTGTTACATGTTGCACAACAGTTGCAACACGGGAAAAGGACTAAGGGAAACAAAGTCTCCCAGTACTGACTGTCTTAAGGGCATGAGAGTTTACCCATAAAAAGTGAGTGAAATCCCAGAGGAGTACAGCTGAAGGCTGTGCTTCTCTGGCAAAGTCAGTCAATGGTGTCTAAACAGCAGCAACAAGTTTTGAGGTGTACACATGGAGGGAAAATCACATACAATTATGAAATCTTTCCTAACACACTCGTTTGCTCATCGAATGGAGTGGAGAAAATTGTGTGTAGTATAATTTAACTTCGAACTCAGCGCTGCCCCCTTGCAGAGCCCAATACATGCAAACCTCCTAATTTGCATATGGATTGCACCAACAGAAGTGACTTCACAGAAAAGGACACTGCAAGGAGCATCATCAGTCTTTGATACTTGGAGGCACCATGGAAGTGACTTTAGAATAAATTGCCATAAGTAAGTCAAGTGGCAAATAGCTTTTTGGTGCAAAATACCAAAATTGCACTATTATTATATATGGAGCAACTCTACAGTCATTTGTTGTTTTTTATAATAGCATGATATATATAGATAAGCTATGAAGTGAATCAGACTCACTTACAGAGATACATATAAGACACAGTGAAATTAAATGATTTGGCCAGGATCACACACTTTGGTAAAATGGTGAAGCCGGGATGTGGACAATTTAAGCAATTGAGCACATCTTCCCAGGTTTAGTTGATATAGATATTTATTAAGGTTTTTCTTTGCATTTCATGTGCTTAAATACTGCAGCATGAGGAAGGCAGTGTTCAGAAACCTTTGGGACCATGCCAACTTGGTAACCCCGCCCACCCACAGATGCCTACACAGCCATACATACAGCACGAAATTGAAACATAACGTGATAGCCCGCCCTCCCACAGCTCTTTTACTGGGATTGACCAATGATCTCCTTTGTAGCTCCGCCCATTCCCATCCGTGTCCTAGAGCGCCCTTGCTCATAACATACCGTATTTTCTTCTTTTGCAGTTTTTCGAAGTGTACAGCGACCACCATATTTTTCCTGCGTCTAGGTAAGCTCTGTGATGCATAGAAAAAGCAGTCACCAATTCCCTCACTCTAACGTGGGAAGCCGTATATTATACCATACAGTATGATATTCAGCTTCCCATGACAGAGTGAACGCCCTGAAGCAGCGCACACCTGGTAGCTCTGAGGGCGGGCTACTGGGTGAGCGTGGCTCCAAAGATTGCGATACACCCCTCCATCATGCTGCCATGGGGATGCAGGATAACATACAGGGCTAAAGTCGAGGGTACATGCGGGTGGACCGAGTCCACTCACTTTTTTCAGCGGGTGGACTCAGTCCCCCCAGCTAAAATGAGAGACATTGAAAGTCCTCCTTGGATTTATGAATTAAAGCCGACCTCAGGGATCGAACCGCAGTTGTCAGGTTTGCAGGCCAGACACTTCACCACTTCATTACCTGATGAAAAATAACAAACAATGAAAGATGAAATATGTCCCATTTCGGTACTGCATGTTCCAGGGAAAACATTTGTATTGCTTCTTGGTGTTCAAAACATGCACACCTTTTAACGTTTTTAAAACACTATTGTTGAAGAAAATATCCTCTCTTGGTTTTGTGTGTGTGTTGATTTTATGGAACGCAAATGCCATTCGTCCTGTGCAATATGGGTGGTTATGGAAAGCCAATTTAGTGAAATGTGCATATTTCACCTTGATATGCTAATTTCTGGCAATGTCACATCCCATTGCGTTTGTTGATGAGTCCCCCCACTTTTTATTTTTAGGACTTGATCCCTGATATCACACAACACCGGCAGCGCCGTAGGGAGGGCATGCTGTGGTACATACACATTACAAAAGCAACCTGCAGGATGTAACATAGTGCCTTCTTATTTGCTCTCTCCCATTCACTCCCTACCTCTCCTGAGCACTAAACAAACTACAGACACGACAATATGACATGGAATTCAGCGTAGAGCCGTTTACTGCCACAGAACAGAGTGTCTTTATTTCTTCGCCGTTTTTAGATGTTCACAGAGGCCTAGACTTTTGCTTTCCCCGGCAGGAGCTGGAGGTGCTGAAGGCATAAAGGAAGAAAAACCTATGGGGACTTTCACGCAATTGGCCTTTCAATTTCCGTTTTAATTACAAAGTGAACATGAGATTTGCAGCACTCTGCTTCGGCTCGGCCGTACCTGGGCCAACTGCTGTCGATTATGGTAAATGCCCCCGGGAAAGGAGAGCACACATCCTGTTCTGACCCCAGCGCTGCTTCCGCCCAGGCCGCATGGCCTGTCCTGCATCAATTGTTCGAACTCTGCTTCCTTGTTCCATGGCCTCGGCGTTGGAGGCTGCTGCATCGGGCGTAGCTGAAGTACATCCGGGAGCAGTGGTGGAAATAGAAACAATGTTTTGGAGGAACTGGCACCTCTGGGTGGGTGCTGGATCAAGGCACGTGTTCCCCAGCCAGGTTGTGCAACACTCTTATCTCGTCATCGAACCCAATCCTAGCAATTTGCACAAAAGCAAAGAGCATTATGGGAACAGCATAATGTCCACCATGTTAAATATGTTTTTAATTGATTAAGAGAATGTCACGTTGACGTCTCCGTGACGTTGGGGGCGGGCGGAGGGAAGAGAAGGGAAGTGACGCATAGGGGGGCGGGATCAGGGAGTTAGAGAAGGAAGGGAAATAAAGAGGACGTTCATTACAGAGCTCCGTGTCTGCCTTTTCATTCCTGCGACATCGCAGGCCTGCTGCGCGCCAAGGGTCACTACACTGGCGACGAAGGTGGGATCGGTGGCACGGCAGCACCCAACGAAGCTGCTGTAGCTGGCCCACGGACCCCACGAGCGAGAGCGCGCGCAGCTGAAAAGGCCCAAAGAACGCTGGACCAATACGCGGCTCGGGCCGCGGCGGTGAAAACACGTGGGGAGCGAGAAGACCTCGCAGGACAACCAACGGGTGAGCCCACAGAACACGTGCTTTCCCGGCTGCAGCTACGGGCGCCGGCAGCACGAGCGCACGTGCGCTGAGCACGCAGCTGTGGCATACATCGCCTGCGTGCCTCGGAGGCCCTCACATCCCACGGCAAGGGACACGGCGAGGGAGGCACTCATTGCACGCGCCCTGCAGGGCCAGGGAACATCACAGTCCAGCAGCCCAGACCAACGGGCCCACCAAGACCCCAACAGCAGAGGGCACTAGAACCCAGGGAGGGGCAAGACCAACGGATGGTGCTTGTGCCAAATTGGCGGCCATCCCTCACGGACCAGTGAAGAGATTAACCACAGGAGGAGGCGAGTAACCGCCACCAGAGACCCGCAAGGAAACGCTATCAGCACGCAACACCCTCAGCGCCATGTCAGGCCAAGATGGTGGGCAAGGAGGACAACCGCAGGCAGATGCGCAGCCGGTTCCAGACGTGCCAGCGACGGACCACATACCTTACCAGCTGCCGGACACGCTGGCCGCCCAGATGCCGGTGGCATTTGACGTGACGGACACCAGCAACATGGGTCCGAGATGGACCAAATGGATCAGAGACTTTGACCTATACATGGGGGCTACAGGACCTATTGCCGATGCAAGACAGGTATGCCTACTCAAACTAGCTGTAGGATCTGCCACCCGAGACATAATTGATGAAATGCCCCAAGACTCGATTGACTCAATTCAAGACCTTAAAGAGGCGCTTGCTGCGTACTTCGCACCACATACTAATGTGGATTACGAAAGACATCTATTCCATAGCACCAAGCAGGCCAAAGGGGAAACCATGGACGCATATGTGATGCGTTTGCGCACCAAATTGAAACATTGTGACTTTGCGAACTATTCGAATACGGAGGCCTTAAGATCACAAGTTATCTCCGGATGCGAATCCCAGGCCTTCCGCCGGAAGCTGTTGCAAAAATCGCGCACGCTGGACGAAATCCTAGCACTGGCCAGAGTCGAGAGAGCCATAGACTCCCAGGTAGAGAGTTTTGGAAGCACAAATGCCGGGGAAAGTGTAAACAAACTACAACTAGAGAAAAGATCAGAGGAACTCTTCTGCTATAAATGTGGGTTTGAATACCCACAAGAAGGAACCTGCCCTGCGATAGGACAACGATGCACATCCTGCGGTGAAGAGGGACACTTCAAAGCCGCATGCAGGCTGTTCCGTGACCGGGGGAGAGACCGACCCAGGGACAGCACAGCTCGCCCGAAAAGCCGATATGGGGGAATATCCAGCAACAACCCAACCCCCAACACGTCAATCACCCCGAACCAGCCCACAGGTGATCAGCGAGAGCGCGACTCGGGAGAAGATCGGCAGAGGAGGAAGGACAGAAGGAGGTTCGTAATGCGTGCAAAACCAGAGCGCAGGTCCCGACGCCATGTACGATACCTGGTGGAACAATCCCACACAGACTCCGACCCTAGCTCATCCGGAAGCGACCAAAAAAAGAAGGCCTACGTATATGCTCTGGGCAACCCCACTGCGACGGCACACAGCCCCATGTTAATAATCAAGCTACAAGAAAGGCCGACGGAATTTCTCATTGACACAGGAGCCACGGTCAACGTGGTGAGCGAAAAAGTCTACACTGACCTAATACAAAAACCGAAGCTGATCCCGGCGACGGTGGACATATATGCATATGGAGCCAAAACACCGCTCAAGTGTCTGGGACAATTCAGTGGCTTGTGCCGCTACAAAGGGCATGAAATGAGGATACCCATTCATGTTCTGGCCACGGAAACGGACAGTGGGTGTGTCCTCAGCTTCAAAGCGGCTGCTGACATGGGACTGATACACATCTTATACAACATCATGGTCCACAAATACATAGATCCAGTGGACATGATAAACAATTTGTACCCCAAAATCTTCAGAGGCATCGGAAAACTTCGGAACAGACAAATAAAACTCCACGTGGACAATTCAATCCGGCCAGTAGCCCAGCCATACCGCGGGATTCCGGTAAACATCCAAAAGAAGGTTGAAGATTAGCTTCAAAAACTGTTAGAACAAAACATCATCGAGAAGGCCACCGGCCCCACCACGTGGGTGTCCCCGATTGTTCCGGTCCCCAAAAAGGGCTCTGAGGCAATCAGGCTTTGTGTTGACATGCGACGCCCGAATCAGGCCATCAGAAGAGAGAGGCACCCTGCACCACGCATAGCCGACATGATACACCTACTAAACGGAGCCAAAGTTTTCTCAAAGCTTGACTTGCAAAAGGGATACCACCAGCTAGTTCTTCATCCTGAAAGCAGAAACATCACGACCTTCGTCACACACGTTGGTCTCTTTCGGTACAAAAGGTTAAGCTTTGGGTTATCCTCGGCAGCAGAGACATTCCAGGCTGAAGTGCATAACATCATAAAGCACATTCCAAACTGCCTCAATTACTCGGACGACATACTGGTGTTCGGGACCGATGTCAACAAGCACGATGAAACCCTGATGAGAGTATGCAAGTCCCTTCATGATGCCAACCTCACCCTGAACAGAGACAAGTGCGACTTTCGAAAATCCACACTGAAATTCTTCGGCCATGTCTTCTCTGAATCTGGCATGACACCGGACCCGGACAAAGTGGCTGCGCTGAATGACACAGCTGCCCCATCCAATGTGTCGGAACTTCGGTCCTTTCTAGGCCTGGCCAGCTACTGTAACCGATACATACGGGACTTTGCGTCAGTCAGTGAACCGTTACGGCGATTGACCCATCAGGATGCAAAATTCGAATGGACTAGTGATTGCCAGAGATCGTTCGAAGTGATCAGAGAGCGGGTTGCGAAAGCAGAGAACATGTCGTATTATGACCCCAATAGAAAGACTGAGCTTACTGTGGACGCCAGTCCAGTTGGCCTTGGGGCTATCCTGGCACAACTTGATCCGAAAGATCCATCACAGAAGCACATCGTAGCGTACGCCAGTCGCAGTCTATCCACCACGGAACAAGCATACTCGCAAGCAGAAAAGGAAGGGCTTGCGGTGGTATGGGCGTGCAAGCACTTCCACCTGTTCCTGTACGGCAAACCGTTCCAGGTCGTTACGGACCATCAGGCCCTCTTATTTCTGTACGGCAACCCTCAAGCCAAAATGCCCCCGCGCATTGCAAGATGGGGTCTGAGACTGCAAGACTATGTGTTTGAGATCATTCACAGGCCAGGAAAGGGCGAAAACCCGGCTGATTTCCTGTCCAGGAGGCCTCGAGAGCAGAGCGCTCCAGAACCGTCCGTAGACGACAGATACTTAAGGTACTTAATTCATCAGTCCGCGCCAGAAGGAATAAACATGGAGGCGCTCGCCACAGAAACAGAGAAAGATGCAGCATGCAGCATCATTCGTGAGGGTCTGGAGTCAGGGCTGTGGCGAAGGGCAAAGGAAAGGGGGAGGGCTGCAGGGGGCACAGTGCGAGAGGACGTGGAAAGACTACTGCAGGTAAAGGAGGAACTTGCAATATCGGATGATCACCTGCTCGTCAAGGACTGCAAGCTCGTCATTCCCCAATCCATGAGAACCAAAGTCATAGAACTAGCCCACGAGACGCACCAAGGGATGGTATCAACGAAACGCATGCTGCGCCAAAAGGTGTGGTTCCCTCACATGGACAGCATGGTTGAAGCTGCACTGAAGGCGTGCCCCACGTGCTGTGTGATCACACCAAACCGCCATCCCGAGCCACTACTCATGTCGGAACTCCCACAGAGGATATGGGAAGCAGTGGCGGCCGATTTCTTTGGGCCCATCGAAGGGGGGAAATATGTCCTAGCCGTCATGGACGAATACTCACGATACCCCGATGTGAGACTAGTATCGTCAACGGCTGCTCACCATGTCATCCCTGCATTAGACCAAATCTTCTCAGCTTATGGAGTGCCAAAGGTGTTGAAGACAGATAATGGAGCTCCGTTCTGCGGACATCAATTCGCACAATTTGCTGACTATCTGGGGTTTCATCACAGGAAGGTCACCCCTTTGTGGCCTCAGGCAAATGGAATGATCGAACGATTTATGGCCAACCTAAAGCGAGCCCTACAGATAGCGAGGCTGACCGGCCAGCCTTATGAACAAGTCCTGAACCAACTGATGAGAGATTACAGAGGGACTCCCCATAGCACCACTGGGATGACCCCAGCAGAATTGATGTTCAGTCGAAACACACAAACACGCATCCCCCAGACCAATGACATCTCTCCGCCACCGATGCTGGATCAAGCGTTACGAGAACAAGATGGAGCTGCAAAAGCTCGCATGAAAGAATATTCCGACACCCGTCGGCAGGCGCAGCCCTCACACCTCGAGGTAGGTGATGTCGTGGCAGTACGCCAACCTTCAACACACAAGCACACCTCAGCATTTCGCGATGAACCGTTACTAGTCACTCAGAAGAAGGGCTCTATGGTGACGGCTCAAGGGGTCGAGGGATCAATCACAAGGAACTCCTCCCATTTCAAAGAGCTTCCACTGAATGGAGCTCGGCGCCTGAGTGGTCAAGTTCAAGCCCCCCTCACATACGAATCGGATGATCCGTATCAGGCTGACCAGTGGGACTCGACTGAGTCGGAACATGAAGGAGGGGATGCAGTGGAAGAGAGTGGGCCATCACCAGGGCGAAAGCAAGCACGACCACAAAGGGCTCGGAACAGACCCAGGAGATGGATAGAGGAAATGGACTAGAAGCCCACCAGGCCGTCGCCTGTTGCGAAGAACCTGGTAACTGTTTAAAAAGGGGGGAGATGTCACGTTGACGACTCCGTGACGTTGGGGGCGGGCGGAGGGAAGAGAAGGGAAGTGACGCATAGGGGGGCGGGATCAGGGAGTTGGAGAAGGAAGGGAAATAAAGAGGACGTTCAGTACAGAGCTCCGTGTCTGCCTTTTCATTCCTGCGACATCGCAGGCCTGCTGCGCACCAAGGGTCACTACAGAGAATAACAGACTTTTCTGTTTTGATTGGTTATTTATAGCATGCTGGACCCAGGGATCGAACCTGTGGTGCTCCATGCCATTTTGCTTCCAAGGTGAGCACGTTACCCCTGAGCTATCCTCCCGAGACTAATAAAGAGATGTCTCTAAATTGCAGGACATTTATATGAGTTTATACACTGGTACGGTTTGTGAGGGAGAAGACTTATGCATGCCTTAATGAAACTTGAGATCTGCTTAGTAGGTTTCTGTGCAAGTGCTCGTTAAGGCACATGAACTGGGTGAGTTAAGTGCTGGCCCCGCTCTATCTTTTCTTGTTCCCGCCAATTCCCTGCACTGCTTTGGAGGATTCATGTGCTTCGAAAAGCAGGTGCATAATCAGTACTGGCCCCTATGTGCATACATTCACTACTTTAAGTATGCCCGTCCTTTTTTGCATAGACTTGCATAATAGCCTGGCACTTAAGGGGTTGAGTAGGATTAAACCTGAGGTGGGCCTTACGAGCTTGCTCCACCCCTGCCTCTCTGGATCCCTTCTAATCTCCAGGATTGGGGGGCTCCAGCAGGAACCCTAAACACATATGTTGAACGGATACTGTATGGGGATTGCATAGAGCCTTCATGTGCACCCTCAGGCCCCCTAGAAAGAAATAGGGCGGTGCATTAACGCTCTGCAAGGTTTTCATTGCTTAGCTACTTTTTCTCGATCTTGCAGTTGCGTCCTTTAATCTCCTCTTTTAATGTGTGTACGTGTTGAGTCCAGCATGTTTTTACTCGCGGAGTGTTTCATGGGCACCTCTCTCTCTCTCTCTCTTTCTCTCTTGCTCTCTCTCTCTCTCGCCATTCGTATAATCTGGTTTTAGGTCCCATATACCCTGAGATGACCCCAATGTCTCACTTTGTCGAGCACATGAGAGTTAAAGAGGTTTTACTAACTGCAAAGACAAATCATTTAAGATTCATACAAACTTAAGGAAGGACAATAATCAGTGAATTTGAGACATTAAAAACAGGTGGGACGATAAACAGGAAAGATAGTAGCAGTGGTTGGATCCCTGGTAGTAATGGCGCTGGATCTGACAGTTGTCGCTTGCTATAGTGTTGCCTGAGTGTATGATCACGGAATCACTGCTGGAAACAATTGGGTTTTCATGCGCTCTGAAACACTTGTGTAGGAGCGCGCTATAAATAAAATATCATATTATATCACGTTGTTGGTTTTTATTGGTTTTCCACCAGGGGTCTTTATCAAGGTAGAAGAGTATGGGACTGGGTGGGGGGAATCAGAGGTCCGTCAGTGTTGCGGGGGCGAACGTTGGCCATCCTTGAATGCCCACAAGGCCAACACATGGAATGGCCCAGCAAAGCAATCAATCCCTTACTCACGTGCAGGCCGCCCCATGGTGGCAGATGGGCAGACGTGAGGTGGTGCAACAGAATGCACAGTTGAATGGGCGCATGCAGAAATAAAACCAATTATGCAAAAAAAACGTTTTTTTTTGCTGGTCATACCTCAGTGCTAGAAGCAGGGATGGGGTGACAAGGGGCACCCTCAGGGCCAGTAGATGCAGGTAGCCAGGTCCTCGTGGCTCGGTAGGAGAGAGGGAAGTATGTTTTGCTCTTGGAGAAGGGGATTTACCCCAGAACGTATCAAGCACAATTCTGATTGTTTGGCCTCCGCAAGAAACAGATACAATGAAATCATCATTAATATTTGAATCATTTGTTGAGTACCTTTTTTACTGTATTCTGTTCATGCTTTATTGATTTTTGTGTACACATTTGGCTTTTGTTCAGCATTGAAGTGTGCGGGGGACAGGAGGGTCCATAGATTGGAATTTCTTTTTCTACTTGTCAATTTAGTGATCCTGTGTCAGGGTCATTTTTCCTCCCCCGCAAATAAACAATTTTCTACAATTGTTACAAGTCTTTACATCCATGTACATAGGTGTGCACTAACCGTGGTGACGTGACCAGGCCCTGCCACTCAGCTGCTCCACCCTCCACCAGTTTTCATACTTTCCAGGTATCTACTTATGGACTCCAGGCCACCTCCAGGCAGGGAGCATTTTGGTGGTCACTGGTCACGTGACCAGGCTCTGCCACTCAGCTGCTCTGCCCACAGCCTATTTCACAAGTCCTCCTAAGAAGTCCTCATCGCTGGTGTTCTCATCAAAGGATGTTACGAAGACAAGGATGTCACCTGTTTCAGGTTGATAAGGCCAATGGCCAGACCCACAATCCTGCCTTTCAGATACAAAGTAGTTGCTACTACTTCTACCCAAGAAAATACGTCTCCTCCCTACACAGCCTATCTCCCCCTTGCTAGGTTTTGAATGGCCAAGCGCCCAGGGCATACCGAACAAGCTACCCCATGCCCACATCCAACATCCACAGACCATACACACAGTCAACCTTTCATGCTGATCAATGCTCGTTTAGCAGTCGCTCACGCTGTAGAGATCTCCAACCTCATCTCGTACAACAACCTTGAAGCTCCCTTCACCACTGAAACATGGTTTAACCCATTCTCCCCCCCAGGTTCTCGACATCTTCCTACACCCCGGGCTACTTCATCCAACATGCCAACTGGTGAGGATGGACAGGAGGGGGCGGGGCAATCATCCATAGAAGCAATTGTCCTTGCTTCATCATCCCCTCTCCTAAAACAAGGTCATTCAAATCACTCAGCTGCCAGTTCCCTACATCTCACCAGGAATCCATCACCTTCAACTCACCTACAGACGACCTCACAATCGTGACTCTTTCATTGCTGACATCTCCAACTTACTCTCCTCTGCCAAATTAGCACACACTGATAATGACTTTCTCTGAGATTTTAACGTACCAGAGTCTCATGCTGACAACCACACAAGAAGCACGATTTTGTACCGACTGGACCAATGGCCCTGAAGCAGATTGTGCTCTCCCCCATGCACAACAAAAGCGACACCCTAGACGTACTCTTTACATCACCCCCCCTCTTCTACTGCACAGACCCTATCCCACTCCACTGGTCTGACCATGCCACTGTCAATCACCCCCTCAGTCCTGGCCTACAAAGCTCAGGCTAAATGCCCCTTCCCTCAGCGGCACTCATTCAAAACCTTTCTGGCCCACGAGCTAGAATCAATCTTTGCAGACTTCCACACCAACTCCCCTATGAAACTGGTGGACACTCATGCCCCCTTAAAAGTCAGCCATGCTAAGATGAAACCATCCGCTCTTTGGTACACTCCTCAAGGTTGCCTCCAACAAATGCTCAATAAGAGCCCTATAGAAATGGTAGCGCAAAAAACAACCCTGGAGCTCTTACCAACCTCAAATCTCTCTGCGCCAACTGTAGCATTCTGATTACAAAGGCCAATGCTGCTTACTACTCCAACACCATAGCGGCAGCCTCTAATAAGAGAAAGGCCCTCTTTGAAGAAGAGAAGCAAGTGCCAACCCCTCACCTAACCACAAGGTGCCCGCAACTCTGGGAAAATGGGATGGAATCAACAGCTTTATTATTGAAAATAATAGACAAAATCCAACAGATCTTCAAATCAAGTTCCCACAGGATTATGCCCCCCTGCACTCCCACACGCACACTGTCCGTTTGGACCAAATTCTCTCCTCTCTCTCCCCCAAACCTCCCAAAAACACTTGACTCCCTCAAGCCTACCTCCCATCATCCCAGCCTCTGTCATTGATGAGCCTGGCCCTCAACGCACTCCTCAGCATCATTCATGCCTCTCTAGTGAAAAGACTATGTCAGGGTCTGATTCCACCTCTTAAGCTATGAACAATCCTTTGTCAGGGTAAAGCCCACTCCTCTAAACCTCTATGTGCGAAGTAGCGGCAACCATTTCCTGAAGCAATTGAGATACATCTCAAAGGGCACACAGCTCTGTGATACATGATCTTCGAGTAGTACCACCTAACTGAATTTAAAAACTTTGAGGTAGACAAAAAACTCAAGTTCATTGTCATCCGTTGGTCAAATCATGTGTGACCATATCAGCAGAGACCAAGAAAAATATCAGACAACAACAGTGATGGAAGTGAAGAACCGGAAGGGTTGACAGACAATTCCTTTGTGGAGAAAATCCCCTTTATACTGCCAGCATGTCACATGACACGAAGTTATTTTGTGTAGCCAATGATTGACAGGGAACCTCCTTCGCCGGCGTCCCCTAAATCAAATGTAAGGTTAGAAATCATAGAAAAATTAGTAACTCTTACATCCAGCTTTCCCTCCCTAAATTCCTCCCAGCCAGAGTACTTTGATCTTCTGGCTCCAACTCTCTGCAGATCAAACGTTTCTCCAAGCAGAGAGTGGGAGGTAGATCCCTTTCCTCAGCTGGCTCCTCCTTCTGGAACACCCCCACCCCCTCAGACTTGAGCCGGATCTTCTTAAGTTCTGGAAACTTCTCAAGACTTTCCTTTTCTCCTCTTCCTTCCCTCACTCCGTCCCGTGCTAACTCTCCATCTGCAGCTGTGACCGTGGCCTAGTCCCTTCAGAGTCATGCAGGGGCCAGACCACCCCCTACCAGTACCCCCAGCATCCTGTCAGCACTTGCCCTCAGGCCCCCTTTCCCAGAATTGCCCATCTTGGTCCTCCCTTCCCCCCTCTTCCCCTGGCACTTGCTGCCTTGGCCCGCCCAGCACTTGCCCGCCCTCCATGTTTGGGGGTACCCAATTCCTGCACTTGCGCGATAGGATTCTCACAAGACCAATATAAGCATTTTTGTTGTTCTACCTTTTTGATTCCCACATGTCCACCCACCCCCACCCCCTGTACTTGTCTTGTGGTGCCTGGAAACACCTGTGTAAAGCTACAATATTGGAGGCCTAATCCATGCTGCCACCGCCATGGCAATCTTAAACCTGAAATTGAATTCTGTGGAATGACACACCTGCTGTCAATAGCTATAGTTCAAGGCCTGCCATATACACGCCCAGTGGCTACCGATGGAGGCAATCCCTAAGGCAATAATATGCCATAATGGTCCCAGGGCAGGACAATATAGCCCCACCCCCTCCTGCCTCAGAACCCCAGGTTTAACAGCAAGCTACCTAGAATTGCAACTTTCAGGATTACTGTTCCAATTATCCAAATGCTGGAACGTGCTTCAATGAATCCAAGAATCACAATCTCGTGCAGCCCACATTCTTCCTTTCCATCCACTGGGACCGATAGTGAAGGTCTCAACATGGGACCAAAGGAATTCCAAACCAATGGAGTAACCTGGGACATGTGAATAAACTGATTGATCTTTCAAGCTGTAGGCATCTTCAGCCCAAAAGCACAGGATTACCATGTGAACGTTGTACCACCAATGGCTGTGCATTCTGTCAGAGAAGCAAACATCACCATCAGCAGCAAAGAGAGGGGTTTTCACCCAAAACACATCCGCTGTTTCTTAATATCCCTCTTACTCACCTTCTTGAGGTAAACATCACAATGTCATTCATCATTTGCAGTTATCCAAAAATACCTTACAGGCAGGGAACATTTTCTGTGAAGGAATAAGTTTAAGGATGACTATTGGATGTAAGCCATGCAAGCAAAAGAAAGGCATCAAAGGATGAGCAAATCCTGCTGAGGGGGCGACAACACCTTCCAAATGAACTGTATGGCATTCACAAAATATTATAAAAGTTGGTTGAAGTTCTGGTTAAACCTCTATGATTGTCCATTTGCCTGCGGCTGATCCCATAAGAAATAGCCTGTTCAACCCCAAAGCTATACACAAGTTAAAATGAACTTTGAACTGTACCTTGAACTTCAGTCAGAAATAATCGTACATGGTCATTTAGGAGGGCTATCTCCACGTGAAATAATTGAGTTAACTCCAGTATCAAAGGCATAAAAGGAATTCCCCTGAGCGCGGACAGCACCTTACAAAACACACCGGTGATCATTGGCTCCTGCCACATTAGGGCAGGAAAAAGAAAACTTGACTAAATTCCATGTTGCCTTCAGTGCTCTCCTGCCAGCTTTCACCCTTTTCCCTTAGATTTCAACCCTTTGTTTTGATGTACATTATTTGGCACAAAATGGGTATGCCCAAAAAACAAAGCACCTTTATGTTGCCATCAAGTTTCAATGAAGATGGCAATGCAATGATTGCTTACGCTCTAGGTACCATGATCGCCATTGCTCTGTTCAAAAGAAATCAGCCAGTCTTACAATCCGTTCGGGTGAAACCAAAGGAAAGAGAGCAGCCATTTTACATGACCTACACAGAACACCAACTCAATGTTGCTTCAGCCTTCAAAGTGTTGCATCTGTCCTGCCTAGCCGGATCGCTAATTAATCAGTGACCCAAATACGGTACCCACGCATTTCTATGATTTAGAATGTCCAGCAACACATATCGCCCTGAGTACAGGCTTTGTTGTTTGGCAACAATTATGTTCCAGTAGTAACTGAGTCATTTCTTACACAAGGGTGTGAGAATGACAAAATAAATCAGCTAAGGGAAGATTCTAAAAGTAATGAGGAATAAATGTGGAAACAGAGTGTCATGATAGGTGGGCCAGCACAAAGGGGGTTCTCTGACATCTTCCCAACACCTTGAGATCCGCGGTCAAATGTCTATAAAGTCAGAAACCTAGTCTTAACCAGTCTCTGTACCCCCTAGGCGACCTAAATAGACCTCCAGATTTAGTAACATAAGAGTTAAATGACTCTTAAGTAGTCCTTCAGCCTGCTGGCTAACCCTATACTTCTCAACAAAATTGTTTCATGTTTTGGTCAACAGAATGTGCCACAAACCTATTCTAAAACTGCTCAATCCAACGTATCTCTACGGGCCATCCCCTGCAGGGAGTACTCATGGTTCTGACCTCTTCACCACCTTTGGGCTTCATTAACCTCACACCTTTTCAGATTCTCTTGTCTTCTCTAGACCTCTCCATGGTCTCTTAGCTTCTATAGAGCGTTCCTTTCTCTCTTGGTTTCTCTAGACCTCCCCACAGTCCCTTGGCTTCTATAGAGCTTTCCTTTCTCTCTTGTCTTCTCTAGACCTCTCCATGGTCTCTTAGCTTCTATAGAGCTTTCCTTTCTCTCTTGGTTTCTCTAGACCTCCCCACAGTCCCTTGGCTTCTATAGAGCTTTCCTTTCTCTCTTGGTTTCTCTAGACCTCCCCACAGTCCCTTGGCTTCTATAGAGCTTTCCTTTCTCTCTTGGTTTCTCTAGACCTCCCCACTGTCCCTTGGCTTCTATAGAGCTTTCCTTTCTCTCTTGGTTTCTCTAGACCTCCCCACTGTCCCTTGGCTTCTATAGAGCTTTCCTTTCTCTCTTGGTTTCTCTAGACCTCCCCACTGTCCCTTGGCTTCTATAGAGCTTTCCTTTCTCTCTTGGTTTCTCTAGACCTCCCCACTGTCCCTTGGCTTCTATAGAGCTTTCCTTTCTCTCTTGGTTTCTCTAGACCTCCCCACAGTCCCTTGGCTTCTGTACACCTCCCCACTGTCTTCTGGCTTCTCTACCTTTGTTTTTATGGAAGTGAAGGGTATTCGCTCCTTCCTTTGCCTTCAGAATTCAAATGGTTGTACTTTTCCTCCACCACACACCTTTCACTCCTCTGTATGAAATTAGTATTTCTCTCCCCTTCATCGAGGTGCTTATCAGGCAGTCCATATTCTTAACCCTCTGCCAGGAATCCTTCTTGGATTTAGGTTTCTGAGGGCAAGGCCTAGCCTTCATGCTTCTTCTTTCTTCCAGGATTGCTGCATTTCTGCCTCCTTCCTAACGTTGCATCTTGTTCTGTGCTTTGTATCATACAGTAGTGCGTGATGGTCTTCAGCAGACAGGCTACATCCTTCCAGATCGTGGATTCCCTAGATCTGCAGGGAGCATTGAGTGGCACGTCAACATCCTCCCATGTTGCGTGCCTCTCTGGCTGCCTTCGGCCCTTCTCATACACCTACTGGGCTGGGTGTTTCTGCAACAAACCCAGGATTGGTCTTTCCCATGGGCGACTCTTGATTGACCACTTCTCCAGGGATCATTTAATGGGGTTGTTATGAGATTATTATTAACCTTGTCATATTGGGCAGGAGTAAAACTGGCTTCATTGCTCACAATTAAATGTTTGGCTCTGCATCTTTAAATGCACGCTGTGCCATCAGGACTGTCTTCGAATTGCATACCTGTGTGGTCGCAGTTCTGAGCTGCTATGCGGTTGCACAAGTTCTCTGGACCGACAAGTGCAGCATTTATACCTGACCATGCGATCCTCTGTCAACGTAAAATCTGTCCTCTTCATGAACACACTGGTGAGCTTTTTGCATTCAGCATTCATGGTTCTGGCTTGACTTCGTTCCAAGATCTGTCCTGATCGGGCCTAGGGTTCCTGGGATATGTGGTCCCGCTGTGATGTTAAAGATTACAGCATTCTCTGAGGGGGCAATATAGTTCCACACCTCAGAAGGCTTGATAAATCCAGGGAATCCCGCTCCATCCAACCTCTGGAGAGGAGCCCATCGGAGAGCAGCTGGACAACCGCTTTAGTTGTGGCTTGCCCTCTTCATAATGAAGAATGGGGGGTGTCTCTAACTTGCTGCAACTTCTCAATCAGGGTGCTTCATAATAGGCATGTATAGGCCTGTTCAAAGCTTAAAAGCCTTCTTTGGCTCAATGCTTTCACTGAAACCCTTTTCAGTAACTGAGAAATCAAAGATGAAAATGTGAAAAATTCTGGATAAATTGTCTTTCAATAGTGTCAAATCCCCCCCCCCCCAAAAAAAACACTAAACTTCTATTACAGCATTCTCTGGCTACCCAACCTCTGCTACGCTTCTTTTTTACCCACAGCCAATTTATTGGTCAATAAAAGGAACCTTTTTCTCTAAGACCTTCTCAGATTCACACATCTCATATCGGAGAGAGCTGATTGACCTGGAATCTCTGCGAAGCTGTCGCGTCTCCTGTACGCGGGTGTCAAGAAGCCTAAGAATGGATAATCTCTAAAGAAATGAGTACAGTATATCAAAGACAACAGATTCTTTAAAACACTGAGAAATTCAGGAGCAATGCATTGCCCAATTGGCATCATACACTATTCAGAATGCCCGCAAGGCACCAAAACATTTAACAGATGAAAACCAACCCATAACCCAAGCTCGAGAAAGCTAGCATCTAACCCAAACAGATTACAGAATATCACCAATATCTGTAGCTAAAGATCGCAAATTAGTATGATTTTGAATCCATTGTAGCAACCATAATAAAAGATAATTTTTTAACACGAGAAACTATGATTCCCCAGCGGGAGTTTATGAGGGTCTAATTGACCCAACCTGAAGGTCCTCATGAATACACTCTATCAGAGTGTCCTTCTCCTTTGCCAGCACTGTATACATAGTACAAATAAGTGAAAGGTAAATATAGCCTATACTATGAACACTACACAACCACATCATTGCATTAAGGCTGCAAATAATGTTGACCAATGTCAATAAGCAAAATGCACAGAAAAAGGTCGGTGCAATTTCCCTTAGTATTTCTTGGTATTATCGGGTTGACCGATGGGAGTACAAAGTGAAGCACCCTTATCTGTACACAAGCCTACATTTGGTCACACAATCCTCCTCAGGCTTCAACAGAAAGTAGACTCGATCAGGCCAAATACAGTTCGTAAATAGCCCTCTGCAATTTAAGCATAGTCCCCCTGTCGCCAGCTTAAGACACCACAAGCAAGGATTGAAGGTCTCAGAATGCAGAAGCGTTCTTAGGAGCGGAGAAACCAAAATGCAGGCTTATTGATGTTAGCAGTGCAGCCTTGTGCTACTTTGTTTTGCTGGGTCCCGCCCTCAAGTAGCGGGGCCTCCACAGCGTGAGTAGCGCAGTCAATACAGGTCAGTGACACCAGTTCAGTACTGCTTGCTCCCAATAAGTGTGGGGTGAGAACCCACTCCAACCAACACTACTTGTAGGGAACCAGGTCTTGAATGCAAAAGGCCAACACATGAGGGGGCGTTGTAGGTCACAAGGGTGAAGCCTCAAGGAAGTAAAGGGCTTATTGCTTGAACAATGCATCCCCTGAACCAAGCACTTCCAACTCCTGATTTGCTAATAATCATGTCCCACTAGTCAACAAGACAATTTCCTGGGACCAGATCATTGCAACCTCTGGTGGGGCTTGGCCATACCAAGTAATTAGTAGAAAGATCCACTACATACAATCTACATTTGACACAGTACTCCAGGGGACATTTTAAAGGATTGACTTTCCAGCTGGAGGGCAATCCAGGTAAGAACAGATTTGCAAAACCCAAGGTCTTGGAGAGTGAGGAGGAGAGGGAATTGGTTGACAATGCCAAAAGCGTCAGAACTATCCAAAAAGGATGAGTCCTGAAGAGAGTTCGGAAAGGTGAGCATTAGAGAGAATGTTGGAAACATGCATGAGTGTATTATCGGAGGAGTGTTTACATTGGAATTCAGATTGAAAGGGACCTCCAAGGCCATTATTCTCAAGGTATGTAGTGATGCAGTCGAAGACCACCCCCTCAAGGACTTTTGAATAACGGGAAAGGTGAGAAACTAGGCAATAGTTTGCTAGGACGTTTGGGTCAGCAGAGGGTTTCTTCAATAGGGGTAAGACAATTGCAGGTTTGAAGGAGGGTAGGAAGAGTCCAGTGGATGGAGAGAGCTTAAATCCTAAATATGAGTATGCTGTCGATAAAAAGATGGGAAAATATGTTTCTAAAAGCACTACCGTTGGGCTTACCACAGAGTGCTCCTACTATCCATATCCTGTTAAAACAAGGGTATACAGGAATAGAAAACCAGATCAGGCTGTTCTGTACTGGATTCGGCTATGGAGTTCTCCAGCATTAACAATATACAAAGAGTCAGTTAATGATATTGTGAGTTGCCTGAATGTTATGTCCCTCCATTGTTTGAAATGACTATAGGGTATGCAATATGCACTTGATCTCTCTGAGTTATGGATTAATCCAACATATATAAGGCCAGATACTGTCAGGACTCCCAAAGAAGTATTTGAGTTCTGGTTTCTGAAGGAATGGTTTTGTATACCAGTTCTAGGGAAATTAACAATGAACTATCTGGAAATCAATTCTAGCTATGAACTAGAAGGTTATCTGGATGAACCAGTTCCTTTCTATGACAGAGTATTATGCACAAAGAATCGACTGGGAATATGTTAGCCTCTTTTTTTACTGAATGGACCAGAGGGACAGCTTGGCCAGATTCTCTGTCCCTTTGTGATAGAACAAGGGACAGTATTTACAATTTTTTACTTTTCTGTCCCTTATATCAACAACCAAGGAAAAGGTGGCTCATATTTACAAATACCACTATTTAAAAATCTGGGTATTCAGATAATGAGGGATGCAATCCCTCGACCAAATCATCTGCTGATTTGCACATTACATATTGCATAATGACACTCTTGAGCTTAGCATGGACTATGAGAAAAAATTGTAGACGTTTCAATATGGTTGTTATTGTGATTGCTAGCTAGCTCTTGTGATGAATGAATTAGTACATAAAGAAACGGTGTATAAGGGTGAACAAATAAACATTGATGAGATTAAATTCAGGAGCACTTAACCATCTTGAAATTGATTGTTTATATGATCATTTGTGTGGTCAAATGTTATAAATAACCAACGGTCAGTTACACTTTATGATGAGGAATTGTATTCATCTTAATTATTATCTGAAGGATTTTATTAGGGTTAAATTCATCCACTAGACTGACATTTGATGTTTGTTGTTGAAGGAGTTTTATATTCTTTTATTGATTATCTTTTCGCAATTATATCAATAGTTTTGTGTTTTCTGTATCTTTGATGGATTTTACTGAAATAAAGATGAATTTGTCTGACAAAACACACCTTTGGGCTGTTGAAAGGAGGATGCAGCCTTGTGTCGTTGGGCCGCCAGCTCCCAGAAAGAGCTTTATAGTTCTTGTGTTTCTGCCCAGGGTACTGTCCATTTGGAGTCTAAATGGTTGGTCCCCATGATTAAAGCTGGCAGGTGCTAACATTTGTGTGTGTGTGCAGCTTTCTATAATAAATTAAATATAGGTGATCAGTCACATCTGTTTAGGTTTATGAAAATGGCATTAACATGGTAACATGCTAGAATTAAGATTTAGTTGTTTTAACAATTTGCTGCATCTGGTTTAAGCATTGCGCTATTTTTTTGTGTATTCATGCTTATCGTGTTACCTTGTGTGACAGTTAATTGTTCTGTAATACATAAAATAGTGCAGTTTACCATTCATTTTATAGTCAGTTGTATGCCCTTTATCTGTTTGATAGATGAATTAAGTGCCAATGTTGTCAAGCATTGTCATATTTCTGGAGTTGTCTCCATTAATTGTATTCATCTTTGTATATGAGGGTTCATCCGGGTTTGTACTATTTGAGCATCAGGCAGCTTATATACATAGGGTTAATATTATTTTATTTATGATCTATGTGATCCTATTTTTTTATTTGTGTTTCTATATCTGATGTATTATTGTTTGTGTTGCATGTGTGCTGTTATGAAGGATAAAGTAGTACTGAACTGCACATTTTTAAGCAATAAGCTTCGAGCCCCAGGGGCATTACCGTGTCAGGTAATACCCCCGGGACCCATATTTACAGGCTTGAGCGAAGCAATGGCCTTAACGAAGGCCCCGGGGCATTACCAGATGTAGTAATGCCCCCCTGCCCAGGAATTTATTGCTGTTAATAGTTAATAGTTACTTTTTTAAACTTGTGTGACACCTTTTGCGTTGTGCAACTGAAAAAAAAGAAAAAAGGAAAACAATATGGCCACCACGGAATGTGGAGAAGGGACTGTACGTGGTCCCTTCTCCCTTTCCACGCAATCCCTTCTCCCTTTCCATGGCGGCCATTGAAAAACGAATTAAAAAGTAAACAAAAAAGATGCTGCCATGGAAAGGGAGAAGGGACTACGAGTCCCTTCTCCCTTTCCGGGGCATCTTTTTTGGCAGAAGGATGAGAAAATTAGAGAACTGAGACTAATGATGTGAGATAGGAGGGAGACAGATGGAGTTTGCATGTGCCTGTAAATAACTCAGGAGGGGCAGTGGACAAAGACAAAGGAGAAGAAGATCAGAATGGTGAGACACCAGAAGACTTTCTTGAAAATGTTACTAGTATGAGGCCACTCACCAAAGCGAGGCTGGAGGAGGCACACAATGAGGCACCCCTGGTGGAGATGTCACCTTTGGTGCCCTATGCCCCTAGGACACCAGGGCCGAGTGGGCAGGGGCCCAGGCTGGGGCTACCTCCCCCATATACCCCCTCCATGATGGTAGGGGTACAATGTATGGAAGGGATCTGCAGCATTTTCAAGCTCCCCTCAGACAGGTGCCATCTGGTCATGAGGGTACAGAACAACATCAGGGTCTTATCACGGTTCATGTCCCTTGGATGCCTGATGACCTCAGGACATTGGTGAAAGAGCTCCCTAATATCAGGAAAGGACCCCAGCGATTTGTGGAGGAACTGCAGAGTCATGTAGTATTACAACCCATCGTCGGCTAATTTGAACCCAATTATGAGAACAGTGATGCCACCAGAGGGTAGACAGCAATTAGTAGAAGGGGCAACTTGGCCAGTCGCACATCCAGGCACAGAGGATGCCCTGGTGCTGGTAAGGGAGAGTATAGTGACAGCGGTTGCAGAGTCAAGTCCTAGGAAGACCGATTGGGCCAAAATATCAAATTGTAGACCGGATAAGGGAGAATCTCCCACTTATTACTCAGATAAATTGAAGGTGGTGTTCACTCAGCAATCTGACATTACAAAACCACAGGAAACATCAAAGGAAGCCTTAGCAAACTCATTTGTTTCCGGCTTCTTACCAAAGGCTCAGGTGCAGCTTAAGAATATGTGCATAGGCTGGCAGACCAAACCGTTAGCGGCGGTGGTGGTAGTGGTGAATCATTGCGTCGCTTGCCAGGAACAAAAGAAAGAGACTTTTGATATTAAACTATGATGTCACAAATGCAGAGCCTTCAGGGACAAGTGCAGGGACAGCCTCAATGAATGGCCCAACGGGGGGCAACAAGTGGGCAGGGGCTGGGGCCATGTGGGCCAACAGGTACAGCAAAACCAACAAGGGGGATATATGGGACAGCCACAGCAACAACGACCATGGGCACAGTTTGACCAACCACAGGTGTGGGGAGAACAGGATCAGCAGGGACAGGAAGGCTGGCCGAGCAACCAGGCTCCAAGAACCGTGGTGCCAAATCCCTTGTCCTCCAATTATTGTAAACAGGAGGCTCACTGGAAGAATGAGAGTCCATCTAGGCCACAACAACCATATCCACAAGGCAATATGACTCGCAAAACACCCATATACCACAACAAGGGGGGCAGGTTCAGATGCAGGGAGGCCTCCAGGGGTTATGCCTTCATTTCCAAATTCGAATGCTAACACTTCCATCCCCAGTGACCAAAATGGGCTGAGGGGGATTCGATCAAGTTCTGACAACCAGAGGGGTAAGGGATTCTGGAAGCTCTTTTAAGTTGAGGTTGTACAGGAGGGGCCATATGTCCAATGTCAGATGCAAGGGACACCAGTGCCACGTTTCGTAGCTGATGGGGGGAATAGATCTGTACTGCAAAAGAATACTTTGCCATAGGCTCATACATCCGGAGAAACAGTTAGGGCGTTTGGTATACCTAACACTACCATTATCCATCAGGTGACTGAATCCCTTGCAGTTATGCTGGGATCCATCATGGACTAGAATGCATGTCCTTTAAGTCCCACATCACCAGTAAATGTGTTAGGGCGAGAACTGTTATGCAAGATGAGGAGCACTATATACTGCACCTCGGATAGGATGTTTATGTGTTTACCCTCCGATAATGCTTGGCCATAATGGCAACTCTGAGAGAGGACCAGGAAGGAAAAGGTGAAGAGAAAGATTGGCAGTCGTCAGAAGATTTACATGAACTAATTGATTCTGTACCAAGTGTTTTGTGGGCCACCCATGATAATTAGGTGGGATACCTACAGACTGCTAACTAGTCAAGATAAAGGTAGATGCATTTAAGAGGTTTCCCCACACTTCACAACACCCCTTGAAGCTGTATGGCAGAGGCAGGCATCACCCCAGTCATGGGATCACTGCTGATCACAGAATTATAGTTCCCATCAGTAGCCCATGTAATGCTCTGATTTATCCAGTGAAAAAGCCAGGAAAGGAGGTATATTGGTTTGTTCAAGACTTGAGGTCTGCCAATGCCATGGTGATACCTTCCCTCCCAGTGGTGCCAAACCTGGCAAACATATTGTTCTGCATTCCACTAGAAGCCACTTATTTCACAGTGTTTGATCTCTGCTCATGCTTTTTCTCAGTTCCCATACACAAAGGCAGTCACTATTTATTTGCATTTTCTCATAAGGGGGTCCAATACAGGTGGACCCATTGGCCCCCATGGCCACAGAGTCTCCCATGATCTGGATGATATAACGGTGCGAGGGAAATCGATACTGGTACAATATGTTGATTTGTTGATTACCTCCATATTATATGAGGCCTGTAAGGAATGTATTAAAGTTATGTTAACAGAATTGGTAGAGAAACAGTATGAGGCATCAAAGAAAAAGCTACAGTTGTGTTCTTGCAGGGTACATTATATCCTCTTCATGGAACGAGACAGTTTACAGGTCCCTAAGCCACAGAAAGTGACACAAATGCAAGTTTTTTGTGGGTCAGTCGGGTACTGGGGACAATGGATCACAGGATATTCAGAACTCGTTAAACCACTTCAGGCATATACACATTTGAATTCTGTAGAACATTGCAGTGGATGCTAGTGGCAGAAGAGGCTTTTACCAAGATCATGGTGCAACTAATAGAATTGTATCACAATTGGAACAGTACTCACGATTGTCCGGAACAGCAGATTAGTAAAGAGGTTCCGATGCAGTGGGTGTGTTCCCCAAGGTGTTCAGAGACCAGAAACTGGAATCAGTGCACCCCGGGGGGCAGCACCCTTGGGAAACCCTCTTGGGGAAGAAAACCCAAAGTCAATTCTTGGAAGATGGTGAGTCCAACCAAAGTCCAATGGTTATGTTGTAGAATAACGGTAAGTTCAGCAGGCTGTAAGGGACGATTGGATCCAGGTGTAGAGCAAGAAGATGTAGTCCTGATCGGTTTGGCAGAAGTCTAAACACACGCAGGTAAGAGTGGCAGACACTGGAATGAGCCCAGCAGGACTCCAGGCTGGATCGTAGCCAGACCGGAATGGAGAAAAGGCAGAGGAAGGAATGAAGGAGGAATAATAGAAGAAAGTGAAAGGAAACAAAAAAGATTGGGAGGATCCGAAAACAGAAGTAACAGAGAAGGAGGAAGAATAAGAATTCAGAATGCAAAGGCAGAAGGATAATCGTTCAAGAAAGTAAACAGACCAGAAGGTGCGCAGAGCTCGAAAGGAAGGTTAGAGAGTACTTTGAAAAGTATCAGGAAGCAAGTTGGATGGAAAGCGCGGGAAAACACAGGCAAAGCGCTGTGCAGCGAACAGAAGCGACGCATCTTAACTAACCATAGATATGAAAGATATAGAACGGTAAGATGCGATCGCCATGTTGGAAAAAGACTAGAGCTGCAAGCGGTTTGTGTAGATGACGCAGAGAAGGCGCCTTCTTGAGTTCCATTGTTGGTAACATGAATGACACTTTCTCCACTTCCTCCAGGAATGTTGAGTTGAATTCCTGACAGTATGCCCTCCCTGTGGTGTTAGTGGCCAAGGTTTCCAGGGGTGAGAGCGATGGAATTTGTTTACCAACCTTGATGCATGAACTGAAGAAGCAGATTCCCAAGTCCGGTCTGAAGGGTTGTAACCCTTCCAATCTATGAGGTACTGTAGTGTACCATGATGGTATCTGGAATCGCATATAGCAGCTACTTCGTATTTTGGACCTTCTTGAGTGTCAACTGGAGGGGGAGTATAATTGAAGCCCCTATTGAATCTGTCTAATACCTGTGTTTTGAGTTGGGAAACATGAAAAACATTATGAATCCGATGCCAGGACGGAGGAAGCCACAATCTATATGCCACCTTCCCTATGGCCTCAATGATGGGAAAAGGGCCAAAGTATGTGGGAGATAGTTTCAATGGCACTAAATGCTTTGGAAGGTATTAGAGGAAAGCCATACCAGATCCTTGGGTTTGTAAGTGGGTTCCTGTAAGCATTTCTTATTGGCTTGCTGTTTAACTCTGTTTCTGGTTTCTGAAAGGGCTGCAAGGGCGGTAGAGTGTTCCTTCTGAATATCATGGACCAATGTGTCTACTGCTGGGACTTTAGTAGATTTAGGAGCTATTGTAGGGAAACTGGAGGGATGGAATCCGTATGTGCATAGAAAAGGTGTCATCTGGATGGCTGCGTGAAAAGAATTGTTATATGCGAATTCTGCATACGGTAGTAGCATGCTCCAATTGTCTTGAGCTGCTGAAACAAAACAACGTAGATATTGCTCCAGAGATTGATTTTATCTCTCCGTTTGTCCATTGGATTGTGGGTGATACCCTGATGTGAGGTTTCTTGTATACCCAAGGTTTTGCATAGTGTTCTCCAAAAAGAGGAAATATATTGCGGGCCTCTGTCAGATATGATGTTGTTAGGAAGTCCATGAAAACGGAAAATCGTTTGCAGGAAACAAGAAGCCATTTGAGCTGCTGAAGGCAATCGATTCATGGGAATAAAATGAGCTAGTTTAGTCAAAGTGTCTATGGACACCATGATGGTTGTGTTGTGAGAGGAGGGTGGTAATTCCACAATAAAGTCTGTAGATATACTCTCCCATGGCCGAGTAGGAAGCTTAGGTTGAACCAACTTCCCTGTGGGCAAGTGCCTGGGAACCTTCGATTATTGGCAGAAGGAGCAAGTGAATACATAATCCTTGACGTCGTGTGGTAAACCAGGCCACCAAAAATGTCTATTGATGAGTTCCAACGTGGTATTAACTCCTCTATGTCCTGCGGTCTTATGGTCATGACACATAGATAATACCTTCTTTCTTGGAGTTCCTTCAGGCATGTACAGCTGGTTTCCATGGAAATATAGTCCATCTTCCATTCTCAGGCCATGATCACTTATTTCTGTATGAGGCAGAACTTGACTCAGTTTTCGTATCGTTTGCAGATATGATGATACAAAGTAGAGAAAAGTTGCGTGTGGCCACATCTTTTCCGGGAGTAAAGGTGGTGTATTGTTGGAACTTCATGAAGCTTCGTCAGCAATTTGGTTATTGGTTCCAGGAATGTACGTGAGAACAAAATCATAGGAGGAAAAAAAATACGCCCATCAAGCTTGATGGCTATTTTGGCATTCCATACTTTGTAGAACTCTCAGGTTTCTATGATCAGTGCGAATTTGAATAGGATGCTGAGCCCCTAAAAGGAGATGCCTCCATTCTTAGCAGGCCCTTTTGATAGCCAATAGTTCCTTCTCTAAAACATTATAGTTGCGTTCTGATTCTGTCAGAGATTTAGACATGTAGGCAACTTGATGTTCAATCCTTCTTCTGATATTTGCTTAAGTACTCCTCCGATCGTGGAATCAGATGCGTCTGTTTCCAATATAAAGGGTTTAGTCTGATCGCAACCATAGAACCGGTGCCGTAGAGAAGGCGGTTTTAATCCTTCAAAGGCCTTTTGAGCTGCAGAGTTCAAAATAAAAGTCCTTCCTTTTTCAAGAAGAAAAGTGAAGGGTTTGATGATTCGAGAACATTTCGGAATAAACATTTGGTAAAAGTTAGTGAACCCTAAGAATCTCTGTACCTCCTTAATGTTCTGTGGAGGTTTCCAATTGTAGATGGCCTCTACCTTCCTTGGATCCATGGCTGCTCCTTCTGCGGATAGAATGAAACCCAGATATGGCATGCTGGGTAGATGAAAGGAACATTTCTCAATACTGGCAAACAGCCAGTTCTTGTGAAGACATTTTAAGACTTCAGTTACATGGATAATGTGTTCTTGTAGATTTTTGGAAAAGATGAGGATGTCGTCCAGATAAACAGTTAGAGTATGTAGGAGCAAGTCTGCAAATATGTGATCGACAAACCACTGAAATACTGAAGGGGCATTGGCTAGCCCAAAAGGCATCACGCGGTATTCATAATGCCCAAAAGGCATGTGAAAAGCGGTTTTCTATTCATCACCGCTTTTTATTCTGATGAAATGATACGCACCTCTAAGGTCGAGTTTCATAAAGATGGACGCGCCTCTTACTGCCTCCAAAATGTCTTGTATGAGAGGTAGTGGGTATCGATCTTTGTAAGTGACTTTGTTAAGGCCTCTGTAGTCGATGCAGGCCAGAGTTCTTTACAGCCTTTCTTGGGTATAAAGAAAAGAGAGGCTCCAGCCGAGCTTTTAGATTCAGTGATGAGACCATGACGCAAGTTGGTTTGCAAATACTCTTTCAACGCCTCCTTCTCTGGGATGGAAAGGGTGTACATACGACCAAAGGATACTTGTGCATCAGGTATGAAATCAATAGAACAGCCATCCTTTCTGTGAGGTGGTAGTTCCCTGAATTCATTGTTTGAAAAAACAGAGATATACTTGTGGTAACATTCTGGAAGGAGAGTTAGGTTGGAAATGGTAGACTTTACAGGGGATTTATCCCGTGGAGTGGTAGCTGAAAACAGACTCACTATACCTTCTGGTAGACAGGAATGCAGGCATTGTTCAGACCCCAAAAACAACATTCCTGCTGCCCAATTAATAAATGGATTATGCTTAACAAGCCATCGAATTCCGAGTATAAGTGGGTAGTGGGCTGCTTTTATTAAATCAAAAGATAACTTTTCCTCATGCGTGAGAATCTTCATAGTAAGAAGAGACACTTTTTCTTTAATCAGTCCTGAGGATAAAGGGGTACCATCCACTCCTTCCACTGGTAAACTCAAGACTTTAGCAACACATGGTATATCGTTCTTACAGCCCCATTTTGGAATCCATGAACAATCCTGCCGCCCCACTGTCCACTAAGGCGGGAATCTGTTGGATTTGTTGGCCTAAGAATTGCAGAGAAACACTGATCACTACCATTTTTTGGTATGTTAAAGCAGTTTCCTGGGAACTTTGTTCCAAGGACCCACTCATGTTCTCTTCATGGGTGGGTGTTGACGTTTCCCTGGAGTCTTGGAGGAGTCAGATGGCAAACTTTTAGTTCATGTTTATCGGAGCCGCAATACATACATAATCCCAAGGTTCTTCTTCTTTGTCTTTCTTCCGGTGTTAGTGGTCCTCGGGCCATGCCCAATTGCATTGGTTCTCCGAGATCCTGGGTTTTACTGGTCCTTGGGGCATCTGACTTGTGAGATGCTAGTGGTGGACGAGGTTTCCCTCTTCTTCTTTCTTGATTCCTCTCTTGTATGCGATAGTCCAATTGAAGAACTAAAGTGATAATTTCTGCAAGGTTTTGAGGTCTCAGAACTCTGGAAACTTCGTCCTTGAATTCTTCACATAGATTCCTGTGAAAAAATGGTCAGTAGGGCATCATCAGCCCATGCGGTTTCATTGGCTAACTGTTTGAATTGTGTAATGAAAGTAAGGAGATCTGTGTTTCCTTGTTTAAGATCAAGCAGATTCTCTTGTGCTGACACCACTAATTCCTTTCTGCCAAACATGGCTTGAAGACTGTTGATAAATCCTGCATAGGAATCTTTTAGCTGATTATTTGTGGTGACTAGAGGTGTAGCCCATGCAAGAGCGCTGCCTGCAAAGTTAGATATCAAAAAGCTTACTTTAGCTCGATCAGTAGGGAATAATGAGGTCTTTAAAGTGAATTGTAACAAACAGGAATCTAGCAATTCCTTTAGTTTTTTCGGATTTCTGTCGTATTTTCCCATAGGTAAGGGTCCAGGAGGGATTTCCGTCCGGTTAACAACCATTTGTATCAGTACGGTATTTTCATTCTTTAATGTCTGTACTTCAGTATTGAGACTCTGCATGGCTGCCATTACTTGTTGCATCTGCTGTTCCATCTTTCTTTTGGGCGTCGCTTTCTATCACAATTGGAACAGTACTCACGATTGTCTGGGACAGCAGATTAGTAAAGAGGTTCTGATGCAGTGGGTGTGTCCACCAAGGTGTTCAGAGGCCAGAAACTGGACTCAGTGCACCCTGGGGGGCAGCACCCTTGGGAAACCCTCTTGGGGAAGAAAACCCAAAGTCAATTCCTGGAAGATGGTGAGTCCAACCAAAGTCCAATGGTTATGTTGTAGAATAACGGTAAGTTCAGCAGGCTGTAAGGGACGATTGGATCCAGGAGTAGAGCAAGAAGATTTAGTCCTGCTCGGTTTGGCAGAAGTGTAAACACACGCAGGTAAGAGTGGCAGACACTGGAATGAGCCCGGCAGGACTCCAGGCTGGATCGTAGCCAGACCGGAATGGAGAAAAGGAAGAGTAAGAAATGAAGGAGGAATAATAGAAGAAAGTGAAAGGAAACAAAAAAGATTGGGAGGATCCAAAAACAGAAGTAACAGAGAAGAAGGAAGAATAAGAATTCAGAATGCAAAGGTAGAAGGATAATCCTTCAAGAAAGTAAACAGACCAGAAGGTGCGCGGAATGCGAAAGGAAGGTTAGAGAGTACTTTGAAAAGTATCAGGAAGCAAGTTGGCTGGAAAGCGGAGGAAAACACAGGCAAAGCGCTGTGCAGCAAACAGAAGCGACGCCTCTTACATAACCGTAGAGATGAAAGATATAGAACGGTAAGATGCGGTCGCCATGTTGGAAAAACACTAGAGCTGCAAGCGGTTTGTGTAGATGACGCCGAGAATGTGCCAACTTGAGTTCCATTGTTGGTAACGTGAATAATACTTTCTCCACTTCCGCCAGGAATGTTGAGTTGAATTCCTGACAAAGAGCCTGCTTTAGGGTTACCAGACCATAAGAAAGGATTCACATTGTATTGTCACGAGAGATATTGTTTCGCCCTAGCTGGCCATGTCCAGAAACACAGAATTCACGATAGACTTGCAGCCTATTATAGCATAGAATTGGCTCAAGCTGCAGCTGTGAAGCTGCCCTGCTTACGATCGGTGATGGCTGCTGCATTGGCAGTGGAACAGAGTGAGAATATCATACTGGGGTCACACCTAGAGGTGGAAGTGCCACACACCATAGTGTCACTATTATTGGACAAAAACACAGCACATGTCTGTATTGAGAGCCAGTAGATATGAGATGCTTTTATTAAACTCATAAAACATCACTCTGACTAGATGTTCTCTTTTGAATCCAAAATCCCTTCCAACCCTCATGATTGTGTATGGATAACTGGCTGTCTGGTGATGCCCCACACAGACCTCTCTGACCTGCCGCTGCCCAACTCAGACCTCAAGTATTTTGTGGATGTGTTGTGCTTTAGAAATCAAAGTGGCAGGTGGTTGCAGGGTATGCGGTATGTGCCCATGGGGAGGTGATGGAGAGTGGAAAATTACCTCAAGTGACGTCAGCACAGGCAGCAGAATTAGTGGATCTTCAAAGGGCTTGTCGATTTGCAAGTCAGTAGTCAGTTAATATCTACATAGATTCACGGTACAAATTTGGCGTAGCCCGCGACTTTGGTAGCAGAGAGGTTTCATGACCTCATCCGGCATGCCATTGAAAGCAGTGCCATATAATTTGCAGTTTTTAGATGTCCGATTATTAAAGTATATAAAAATGTTAATGTCCTCTGTCAGTCTGGTTCATAATCAGGTCCAAGCCGCTCCACCACGGGAGCCAACCACTCCAGGTAATTGCTGTCACCCGGTGACAACTTTCTAATTAAAGTCCATCAGAGAAAGGCAATGTTGGCCCCCTGGTGGAGAGGGTCCTTTCCAGTTTTGCTCACCTTTAACTCATCTGCAAAGGTCCATGGGCCCGAACATGGGTGCACGTGAGCCAGTGCAAGAATGTATGTGCACTATTGTAATTGTAGAAGTGTTACGCTCACCTGGTTCCACGGGTACGCCACCCAGCAGTTGGGACTCAGGTATCCTTCTCTGCGGTTCCCAGGTGTGACCAACAGGAGGGTTCTGCCTGGAATACAGGTGGGCAATGTTCAAGACTGGGCAACTGGGGTAAACAGTCCCCCACCACCCCGCATACTTGCAGCCTCACTGGAACTCTCCTCACCTTGTTTTTAATGCAGATGTGTTCTCCGTCCTGCCTTCTTGGCAGGGGCGCGTTGTGCTTGTTGGGAGTTTGCGATTGAGTTACCTCACTGATCCTGGCCTGCTTTGCGTCTTTCAGGTAGGTCTTATTGCTGTGCTATATTATTGTCTTTGCATGCCTTTTTGGTTTAACTAATGTCTTTTCTCTTCCTTAGGTGCATGGAAGTCCAATATGTGGCATAGACTGAATTGGGCCTCGCAGGTAAGTAATGGCGTTTTTTAGAGTGCCTTGATGCGGTGAGTAGGCGCTAAGCGAAGCTCTATGATGCCTTGCCTCTTGCTAACCTGTTGTCTTGTCTTCCCGCAGGTCGCGGTGCTCAACCAGTGCATGGAATTCCTGATGCAATGCTGGTCGAGGAGCGGCTTGCGAGGTAAGCTTTTCGGCACCGTTCATTAACTTGTAACAATGTCTAATGCCTTGTTTCTTCCTTTTTTGCTGATCCATCGGTTCGGGAGGAGCACTAGTTCCAGGATGCTGTTCTCAAGAGCCGTGGACAGCTAACGATGAAATTACAGGTAAGCTGCTGCTGTTAACAATGTCCTTTTTCCCCTTAACAGATGCTGTTCTTCCGAGGTGCGCGGGTGCAGCTGAACACTTTGAGCGTCACGTTGCAGTATTGCAAAGTAACGTGAAGCGTGTTATCCCAGTCGGGTGTGGTTTAAATAGCTTCAAGAAAGTAGTCAAGGTAAAATAGTTCCTATAGCACCACACCGAAAAATACTATACCGCATGGCTTGGTTCCAAGGAGCCAAGCTATGTGGATGCCTCCATGTTGATTGATACTGAAATAAAGTAGTTCCCAATTCTAGTCCTTTATCAAGTATGAGCCTGGAGCCAAAGGCGCCAGGACTGGCCCCAAGAAGGCCTAGGCCAAGGATGCCTGGTTTTAGTGGAGACCCTTCCTGGCCCATGGGCTTGCCAGGGGGTCTTTTGGATGGGGGTCATGACAGTCTCCCCCCCCAAGGCCCCTCTCAAGGTGTTCCTCCTGTCCGACCCGGGTTTAGTTGGGAAGTTTTGATGATAGTTTTTGATCAGACGTGGTGCATGAACATTTCCACAGGGTTCCCAGGATCTATCTTGGGGTCCAAATCCTTTCCAATCGATAAGATAGTATAGCTTCCCCCTTGTAAAGCCCTGTCAAGTCCCGCTTTGCCGCGGGTTGCTTTACCAGCGTTTTCCTTTGGATGCTGTTTGCGGCTGCTGCAGTGGATTTTCAGTGAACTTCAAGGTCCAACAGGTGAAGACTGAAGCAAAGACACTTGTAAAAGTGCATACTCAGTACAAACTAAATCCTGACACGTTTGTTTCTCTTATTTACTTAGGCTCTCCTCACGTAATACAGGGCAGAGGTATTTGAACACAGTCGCGCGCGCACTGCGCGCGCACACCTGTGTAAAGCCCTGTCAAGTCCTGCTTTGCCGCTTCGCCACGGCGTCGCGGTTAGCATAGCGAGGGTCCTTTTAATCTTATATTTTTTTTCTTTTTCTCATTAGTTTTATTAGTTGGTGTCATCAATGGATACAGCCCTTGGCAGTGCACTATAAGCTTTAACATTGCCTCACTGTAACGAGGAAAAAGGACAATAATGTTTACCCTGCGCACGGACATGCCATGTCCTGAACGTTTGCGTGCTATCTTTGATTCCTCGTCCAAATATAGTCCTGTGTCCACTCCAAAATCAGCTTGCACTCTTGTGAAGGGTGCTCATTGGGATAAACGCCGGATGAAGAAACTGACATACTCTAATATTGTAACTGGTTATTTACGAGACTTTGGGTTTGCTTCCTCACGCTCTCCATGTCCCATGACGCATTTGTCTGAACTCACAAATCTAAGTGTCTTGAATGCGGAGGCCCAGCCTATTCCCGTTGTTCTAGATGGTTTAGCTGCACAGCAACCCTTAATGAGTTCACCGACGGAACAAGATTTGAATGTTGGAACTGAGGCTCCCAAACAATTATGTAATATCTCATTGTCAGACACTATGATCCTACAGAATGCTCGCTCTGGTATTGTTGGTTCAGTGCAAAATAATCCTAATCTTGCTAATGTTGTAGACAATGTGGTTATTGAGCTAGAGTCTTCAAACTCTTGTTTCTCGGCCAGGGATGATGAATCTAACCTATCGAAATCTCCGGTATTATTTGAAAATGAAAACATTTCGGAGTCCAAAATTTCTATTTCATTTATTCCTCCAACTCCTAGGAGACCGAATAGAAATAGTTCGGTATTTTCGGGCTCTCAATCCAAAAAAAGTTCCTGTGGCAACAATCGAAATAATGAATACTGCATTAATGTCTCTTGCCAAATTATTTGAAGTTTTGGATTAAAAGGTAAACTCACTCCATACCCATTCTGAAAATATGATGAGTTGGCAGAAAATATTCAGTGATTCCATGGCCCAGAGACAAGAGTCTGATGATGAAGCCTCTGCACTGTTATCAAAGCAACTTGCAGAGTTATTAACACTACAGAAAAATATAACTAAGCATTTGGATGTACAGTCGAGTTCACTGAAAGTTAGTAAGAGCACTCAATGCTCTAAGACCGCTGTACCTTGTGTTGAGGGTATCATACGTGAATTATCTGTAGAGGCGGCAGAAATAGTACCCTTGCCTCCCCAGCCCCTGACTACAGATGCACTGGTAGTTGCAACTGCTGCTACCTCCTCTAAGTCAAAAGATCTACAGCCTCTTAAAGAGGCCTATACGATTTTTGCAAAAAACTCAAAAAAACAAAACTCTGAACGCCAGGCAAATTTAAAAAAATCAAAAAATCAAAAAAACAAAGGAGGGGTCTCCAATGGACAAACAAGACAGTTCTTTAAATCATTATCAAAACCAGTAAGGTGCTCAACATTAGCATCTAAAGCAATAACCAAAAAATATCTAAATTTAACGCAAGAAAGGAAAAAAATTGCAAGTTCCAAGACCCAGGGAGATCTAACTCATTCTCTGTGTGATATGCTTGTCCAGGTGGCAGTGGATACGGAACTTGGGTCGGAGAGGGTGTTGTTAGAGATTCCATCTGCACCCACACTCCAAGCTAATCTAGCGAATAGTATTGAAAATTCTGACACTACATTTCATAGACAAGAACTCAGGAAAGCTGTGGATGAGTATATGAGTCAATCTCATCAAGCTTTGGTTGTGAGTCATCCGCTAGCGCAAGTGTCCTCTGCAATTGCGAAAAAATCTGGGCTGTGTAATGAAATACATGCAAATGCTGCGAGGCCGTTAAGTACTCCAGATGCAAAGGCCTCAAATAAAGAATTAACTGAAAAATACATGTTGCCAGACACTCAGAATATCTTGCAAAATAGCATTCTAAATACAATCAAGGATTGTTTGGTAGCTCTAACCTCAGAACAGAATAATCTTAAATCCTCTATGAAATCTCTCATTAGTAATAAATCTGATTCTGTAACTGCTTTGGATGCAAGAGCTAATACCAAGGGTGTCACTTTCAAACCTATAGTAGATGAAAGGAATTGTAATCAGCAGGCAGAATCCATTGCTAAAAAAAAAAGAAATAACCTCAAAAGGGAACTCTAAGATCAAAAAGCCTTCCCAAATGTTCTCATTATTTCTTAGTTGTCGTGGTGACTCATTCCCAGCTTACAACATGAATCGAATGAGCATCATGCAAATATTTTCTGATATTCCAACTCTGGAAGAACTCTCTACAAGCGATATCGAGCAGGTAGAGTTTCCTGACGACAACGATCCAACTGTATCGTGTCTTTGAATAAGATCTCGTATTATTTTTAACACCATCTGGTCTGTAAGATCTGCTCTCTATGAGTTGGGATTTAATTTAATCGCTACTACAAAAGAGAGCCCGGTTGTGGAGGTCTCACAACAGTCAGGAAGACAGAGGGACAATGGTGATGGCCCATCTGGTCAGGGCTGCTGTTGTAATAAATCCTAACTAGAAGTTGTTGAACCCTGTCCTCTGACTCATAAAATAACCATTGCAAGCTGGAATACCAGAGGACAGAAGCATTTATTGAACAATTCTAACTGCTCTTTAAAGGGTTATGATATAGTCCTGCTGCAGGAAACTTGGTTAACTGCACCGTTATCGTGGGACAATCATTATGTTCATTTAGTTCCTGCTGTAAAAGGTCAAAAAGGAAGACCCATGTCTGGCCTTGTAACCATCTCCAATATAACTACAACAAACAATATAGCAGATTGGCCCTCCCTGAATTCCTCTCTACAATGCTCAATAATACTGGTTCAAAAGGTGAAATTCGCAGTGGTTAACATATTTTGGAATACATTGGCGATACTCACTGCCACCTTTTTCAAAGATCTTAATGCAATCATGGAAAAAAATACCACCACCCCCAATATAGCACATGTTATTTTGGCCGGTGACTTGAATATTCACCTCTGAGCACCGGCAAACAAGAGAAATTCGGATCGGCTCATTCAATGGCTTGAGTTTGTACAGACATGGGACTTAATAATGCTAAATGGTGCAATGGAGACGGACACCCCGCCCTCACATACCTGGGCTTGTGGTTTACAAAAAGCAACTATTGATTATGTATATGTGGACAGAGGACTGTTTGCCAAAATGTCTAAGTTCAGTATACTGCCAACTGTATCTAGTGATCATCTGATGTTGCCGATCGAAATTATGATTTACTTGCATGGCAAGGTTCCGTTTCAACCAAAGCAGCTGAGTAATATGATTGTAAACCCTCAACAAAACAGATTACAGTGGACCCAACCTGCACTAGAAGCATTCGCTGGTAGCTTGGTAGATGACCATTATCGCCTAGAAAGAGGTTTGGAGGCACCGGAATACTATGATAAGGTGCATCTATTTGCATCTCCCTCTGTATTTAGTGGTAAGAAACTAAACAAGCCCTGTGCCCACATATTCGATCAATCCGTTAGAATGAGGAAGATGCTATTTCGGAAGCAGAAAAGACAGATACTATCTCTTCCGGTGCAATATCGTGAGTTATCTTTACGTAAAGTAAAGACAAACTATAAAAACTGGATGCGAGCACATAAGGCAGTTATGCAACAAAATGATGGGGAAAGGTGGTTACAAGTGATGAAGACCAAAAATACCTCACAGATCTGGAAGCTGATAAACGCTGGCTCAGCCGCCCCACAGCCGATATCTCAGCTTAATGGCGTTTCAGAAAACTCCTACAAAATAGTACATCACAATTGTCTCTTGGTTCTGCTCAAACCCCTTTCTTCATTAATTTCGATCAAGCAGATGTGCTATACTACATAAATAAGGCCAGCTCTTCAAGAGCACCTGGCCCAGATGGCTTATCAAATTTTGTCCTGAAGCAGAACCCAGAGTTATGGGCGGCTATCTTATATGCTGTCTTCCAAGTCATTCAAATAAAAAAAACTGTTCCGTTATCATGGTGTAAAGCTATAACAGTGCCAATATATAAAAAAGGTGATCGAACAAACCCTGCAAGTTTTCGACTGATAGCTCTCCTTGATGCCCCTGGAAAGATCTACAGTAGAATTGTTCTAAGAGACATTAACATCTGAGCTTCCAAAGAGAACTATCGTGATCCTTTTCAAACTGGATTTGTTGCAGGTCTTGGCACTGCTATCAATATTACGACACTTAATGCGATTAAAGAACTTTATGCGGCAAGAAATCAACCTCTCTACTTGGCGTATGTAGACTTTCGAGTTGCATTTGACTCGGTAGATCGCCAGTTACTCCTTGAAAAGCTGATAAGATTTGGTTGTCCTCCCTCACTTGTAACGATAATATACTTACTTCACTCAAATACTTCCATGCAAGTCAAAATTAATTTGGATGGATTGCTATCTGAAGTGATTCACACCAAACGCGGCCTGAAACAAGGCTGCATACTTGCTTCTACACTATTTAATTTGTTCATTTATGATTTGGGAATTGAATTTATGGAAGTGATGAATGATGCACCAAAACTTGGAAATCAGCCTATAGCATGGCTTCTTTATGCAGACGACTTGGTCCTTATATCACAGACACCAAGTGGCTTGCAGAATATGCTTAATAAATAGGACCAATATGTCGATAGAAATAATCTATGTTTAAATTTGGAGAAAACACAAGTTATGGAGTTGGGCAGAAATAAAATGAGGCAAAGGAAATATTATGACTCTTGTAAATGAATACAAATATCTTGGCGTCATGTTTAGTAACTCTCCCACAAACAAACCACAGCAGAATTATGTAAATGGCAAATTGACTACCCTAATCTCACAAGCAAAGATCCTCCAATATAAGTATGGTCAATTTCAAGTGCACATATTCTTATATTTTACCAACAAAAAGTAACCCCTATTATTATATATGGGGCGGATGCTTGGTTACCTCCAAATCTTTGCTATTGGAACAAAATTGAAGCAAGATTCTGGAAAAAAGTTTTGAACCTCCCTAACTCAGCTCCTACTGCTCTTCTGCGATTCAAGCTAGGCATCTTATCTTTACATATCCAAGTATTGTGGAAGAGATGCTGCTTGTTTCGAAAATGTCTATTGGGTCTAGGTAATAATAATCTGTTGACAGTATTGGCAATTATTTATTGCGCTCTGAGCACCCATTTCCATCTAAATGGAGAGCTGCTGTCCTATTTGATATGTCTGAAGCAAATATTTCATTAGATCTCTTGCTTAGTAATTCAATTCAGGCCAGACTCAAATTATATGATGGGATTGGCACTTAACCCAACAAAGCTGTTTAAAACTGAAAGATTTTGATAGAGCACTGTTTGGACACAAACATTTTCGACAAGCAGCTGACTATCTACTAAAATGTCCCTCATTCAATCTAAGGAGTCGGATTTTGAGATTTCGTTTGAATTTATGGCCCACAAATCAAATTCTATTGAGAAGAGGTCTTGTCTCAGTGGAAACATCACAATGTCGATTTTGTAAAGGTGCAGAAGTCCAAGAAACATTGAAACATATACTGATTGAGTGTGTGGCCCTGGGAAAACAAAGAGAAGACATTAATAATAAACTAACACGGTCACATCATATAATGCGCTCAAATAATGAGGTATGGCATGAGCTATTCGCGACACCTAAAATATCATTAAGAATAGCTACTATCCAATTTTTAAACAAAGTATTGTACCCAATGTGCCAGGATTAGCAGGTTGGTGCACTGCTGGTTTAGTAATCTTTTTTCTCTCTCTAATGTGCTGATTTATATTTGAAAAAATGTGTTCAGATGTTTTAAATATGTTTTATTGCCCAATGTAAATTCTAGTTTTTAGATAATTTGGTGATGATGTGATGATATGATGTATAAATGTGTCTTTTCTTTTGTCTTGTATTGTAACATTTGTTTTCTTTTGTCTTGTATTGTAACATTTGTTTTGAAAGGTTAATTAATTAACCAACCAAAATAAAAAATAAATAATTGGTTCTCCGTCAACAAGAATGGGTTTTGGTGGTGTTCCAATCCATGTACAAGGCTGCATTGGTTTTAAAAGGGACACATGAAATACCAGGTGGATGTGTAGGTTGGATGGTAAATCTAATATGACGGCCGCTGGATTAATAATCGCCTTGATGGTGTAGGGTCCTAAGTACCTGGGTTGAAAGGTTCCTTTGATGGGTATAAACCTAGCAGCCAGCCAAACCTTGTCCCCTACTTGATAGTCTTGGGCCTTTTTCCTGTGTTGGCCAGCAAATAGTTTTTGCTTATCTTTGGCGCAAATTAGATGTTCTTGGGCCTCTTTGAAAGCCTGAGTGATGTTGGTGTGAAGGGTTTTTACTGTTGACATTTCCAAGCTGGTTGGGAGATCCAGTTCTGAGGTACGTGGGTGTCTACCATATAGGGTGTAAAAGGGTGTTTGCCAGGTACTGGAATGCAAGGAGTTGTTATATGCGTACTCGGCCATCCATAGTAAGTCTTTAAAGTCTCTTAATTCATGGTGCAACATGCATCATAAGTATTGCTCAAGGGTCTGGTTGGTTCTCTCGGTCTGACCGTCCGTTTGGGGGTGATGGCTAGTGGATAGCCGGACGTCAATTTGCGCCATTGCACAACACTTTCTCCAAAGGTTAGAGACGAACTGGCTACCTCGATCGGAGATCAGGACTGATGGGAAGCCATGTAGTTTAACAATACCGTCCAGAAATACCTTGGCTAGAGTGGATGCGTCAGGGAGGCCTTTGAGCGGAATAAAGTGCGCCATTTTTGAGAATAGGTCTACGACTACAAGAATGGTGTTAAACCCTTGACTGGAAGGTAGGTCCGTGATGAAGTCGAGGGAAAGAGTGTGTCATGGTGCAGGAGGAATGTCGAAAGGTTTTAGAAGGCCAGATGGTTTTTGTTTTTGCAACTTGTTTTGTGCGCAGACTCCACAAGACTGAATGTATTGGATGACATCTCTACGCCTACGCCAGGTAGGCCACCAGAAGTTCTGTTTTACCTTCGCTAAGGTCTTGGTAATTCCAGGGTGTCCTTCGATCAAAGAATCGTGATAACCTGAAATGATTTGTTGCTGTAAGTCCTTAAAAAAGGGTAAGTGATCTTTGATGGAATATTGTTCCCTCTGCGCTTGCCATTCAAGGAGGGCATAGGGATTCATGGTTTGTTGAATTTCTTTTCCCAGTTCCACTTGGGTTAAGGCCGCAGTGAGGCCTAAGAGTTTGTCTTCGGGTATGATGGGGAATGGGTCTGGGGCCGTATAAACTATGTCATCAGTGCCAGTAAGAGAGAGTGCGTCAGCTTTTCCATTCTTGACCCCTGGTCGAAATGTAATGACATAATCATATTCGGCGAAGAAAAGAGCCCACCGCAACTGGTGTGAAGACTGGGCTTTAGCTGTTTTAAGATATTGCAGATTTCGGTGGTCCGTGATAACTGTAATGGTGTGTCTGGCCCCCAGAAGGTAGTGTCACCAAGCTTTAAAGGCGGATTTGATTGCCAAGAGTTCTTTGTCCGTAATGGCGTAATTTACTTCTGGAGGTGAGAACTTCTTCGACCAGAAGGCCACTGGAAGTAGCTGGCCGGTGTCAGGATCTCTTTGTGAGAGGACAGCTCCCATTGCTATACTGGAAGAGTCCGTTTCCACGATATAAGGAAGATCTGGACATGGATGTCGCAGGATCGGTGCTGAGGTGAACCTTTTCTTAAGTTCCTGAAAAGCTTTTTCTGCTTCTTCGTTCCAGGCAAATTTTTTGTTATTTTTTCATAGTAATACAGTGATCGAGTGTACAACTTGGGAGAAGTCTGGTATGAACCAGCGATATAAGTTCGCAAAGCCCAACATACTTTGCACTCCTTTTACTGACGTTGGTGATGGCCACTTCAGAACGGCGTCAACTTTGTGCAGGTCCATCCTGATGCTTCCGGGAGTAAGGATAAAGCCTAGAAACTCTACTTCGGTTATGTGAAAGAAACACTTTTCAAGCTTTGCATATAAATGATGTTTACGGAGCTTGGCGAGGACTGAAAGGACGTGCTTGATATGATCCTGTTTTGAGGTTGAGTACACTAGGATATCATCTATATACACTAGGGCGCAGACATCAATTAACTCTCTCAAGACGTCATTCATGAAATATTGTAATGCTGCCGGAGCATTGTATAACCCAAAGGGCATGACTTGATATTCGAATAAACAATATTTGGTACAGAAAGCAGTTTTCCATTCGTCTACGCTTCTGACCCGGACCAGGTGGTACGCTCCCCGAAGATCCAATTTGGTGTAAATCTGAGCATCTTTGACCTGGTCCAGCATTTCTGGGATAAGTGGCAAGGGATAACGGTTCTTTACAGTGATCTGGTTTAATGCGTGGTAGTCAATACAGGTCCTTAAGTCCCCTTCTTTTTTCGGCACGAAGAACAAAGGACTGGCTGCAGGGGACTTCGATGGACAGATGAATCCGTTTGCAAGGTATTGGTCTAAGTAAGACTTCAGATGAAGATTTTCAGGTTCCGTAAGAGCATAAATTCTACCGCAAGGGACTTGAGCACCAGGAACAAGGTCAATTTGACAGTCATAAGGCCTGTGCGGCGGCAGGGTGTTTGCTTGGTCCTTCTGGAATACATCCTGGAAATCGCGGTATTCCTCTGGCAAGGTATTAGTTACACCCAGGGTTGATGTTGTCGCTCCGGGAGTTGCAGAAATACTGAAAGCTGGTTTCTGTTCTTGATAATAACAGGCTGGAGAGCAGTCACTGGGGAAGGTTAATTTCCCGGCCCGCCAATCGATCAAAGGGTTGTGAGCGACTAACCATGGCATCCCTAGTATAAGCCGGAATTGAGGTGCCTTGATGAGATCGAACAAAATGAGTTCCTGATGCCCGTCCTGGCACAGCAAGGTTATCTCGGCTGTGCATTGGATTACGGGTCCAGAAGCGATTTCTGTCCCATCTACCGTAGTCACCTTGTCTGTAGTCGGCTTAGAACATAAGGGAAGCCTCATCTCTGCAGCCTTGATCTATATAATTCCCAACTGCTCCGCTGTCGATGTATGCCTCAACGGCATGCATACTTGATGACCGTTGGTTATTGATTAAGATCACTGGTATTGCAAAGTGTGAGGTTGGTGGCTCTTTCCTCTCACTGGACAAACTGACCTCTATGTTTGCCGAGCTGGGTAGTTTTCCGATTTAGATTCTTTCTCTTCATCTTTTTCCATGGCCCCGACGATCTTCCTTGGAGGTTTCACTGGGCAGTCCTTCAGGAAATGATCAGGTTTTCCGCAATACAGACATAACTGTTGTTGCCTTCTTTTATCTAGCTCTTGTTTTGTCAATGGAGGTCGCACCCCCCCAAGTTGCATGGGCTCCACAGTGCTTTCTTGTGCTCAGGTTACATTGTCTCTAGACCGAACATACACAGCCCGAGGATCCATTTTGGAACGATCTGCTTTACGGTCTTGCAACCGGTGGTCTAGTTATACGATCAGATTTATGAACTCAGAACAGTCTCGAGTAGGATCAACTACTTGAGCTAGAATGTCTTTTAATTCGCCTCGTAAGCCCCGATGAAACAACGTGGTTCTTTTGTTTTCAGGCCACCTAGCTTCGGCAACCAATCTGTTGAAAGTAGCAATGTACGTTAACAAGTCCTGATTCCCCTGTCGGAGGGAAAGGAGTTCATTGTCCACTGCTTGCTCTCGTGTATGGCGAACAAAAAGTAAGATACATAAACAATAAGTGTATCCTACCCTTTGTTAGACTAAGTCTAAAGTGATTGTTGAGGGAGCAAATACTCAACTATTTCTTTGCGAGGGAGCTCAAGATTTTATCAAAACACTAGTGCTCGTATTAGTCCGCTTTCTAGTGAGGATGATAAGGTTGGAGGGAGAAAGAAAACCAAAACAATAATGTGTTAGCCACTAATCATTAGCAGGTTGGAGACAATAAATCAAAAACTCCATTTGGAGAAATAATCTAGCCCAAAGCATGTGTGCATTTTCTACAAAGTTGTATTAATAATTACAAAGTGCATAAGAACATTTCTGTGCATTACATAGGTTCAGAAAAAGACACAGTCATTCAACTTGATGGTTCTTTGGCTACAAGAATGTAAGTGGGAAAATTGTAGACATTTTTAAAAACATATTCAACAACATGACAAACTGAAATTCAAATATCAACAAAAGTTCTTCTACATATGATAAAGGAAAACTTTTTTCAGAGGAAAGAGGAAACTAAAAAAGTTGTTGCCCCTAGGTGTGAGGGAAATACTTTTTTCTTTTTATCAAGTTCTTCCCCTTTGAGACAGATCCTTTTGTCCGGATCTAAGTTCAGGGCTTCAATGTTGCCCTATCAACGGGTCTCTATGTAGTAAAAGAACTCTTTGCCACCCTGTGATTGCATACAAAACACAAACAAAGAAAAGGAGAAAAGAAAAACTTTTTTTAAAAACAAACAAAAGGGGGTGTAATTGTCCCTCACTTAACCAGTCAGAAAACATTTTCTGACATAATATTTTAGTTTCTCCATTTCCCTCTGAAATCCCCCAAAGTCATGTAATAAAGGATCATCATGGGTCACCATTGGTACAGACCAATCTGCTGCGCTACCGCTCAGGTATGATAAAACAAAGGCTACCCGAGCTTGGTCGTTTGGGAATGCTCCTGGTCTGCAAAGAAAGTGAAGGCGACACTGATTCATGAAAGCTGCGTATTTCCGTGGATCACCTGTAAACCGCTCCGGCAGTGCCAAAGGAACCGTTCCTGGTAACATAATTTGTACCAGAGTTGAGGAAGTGGATGGCAGGGCAGGATTCTGCATCATCGGGTTGCTTCCAGGCAGAGGTGTCTGTCCTGCTTGTGATTGCAAGTATTGTCTGCTAATGTCTTCTGTGCGCTCCTTAGTGACTATTAAATCTCTTCGGAGAGTGTTAGTCTCCTGTCAAGCAGAATGAACCCTGGCGCGCAGTTCTCCTATTAATTGGGCCAATTGGTCTAATTCCGAGGTCTCCATGGCACCCAAGTGGATTTGTTTGGCAGGCTTCGCGTTCTGTTACGCTCACCTGATTCCACGGGGATGCCACCCAGCAGTTGGGACTCAGGTATCCTTCTCTACAGTTCCCAGATGTGACCAGCGGGAGGGTTCTGCCTGGAATACAGGTGGGCAATGTTCAAGACTGGGCAAGTGGGGTAAACAGTCCCCCACCACCCCATATACCCGCGGCCTCACTGGACCTCTCCTCACCTTGTTTTTAATGCAGGTGTGTTCTCCGTCCTGCCTTCTTGGCAGGGGCGTGTTGTGCTTGGTGGGCGTTTGCGATTGAGTTACTTCACTGATGCCGGCCCGCTTTGAGTCTTTCAGGTAGGTCTTATTGCTGTGCTATATTAATGTCTTTGCATGCCTTTTTGGTTTAACTAATGTCTTTTCTCTTCCTTAGGTGCGTGGAAGTCCAATATGTGGCATAGACTGAATTGGGTCTCGCCGGTAAGTAATGGCGTTTTTTGGAGCGCCTTGATGTGGTGAGAAGGCGCTAAGCGCAGCGCTATGATGCCTTGCCTCTTGCTAACCTGTTGTCTTGTCTTCCCGCAGGTCGCGGTGCTCACCCGGTGCATGGAATTCCTGAGGCGATGCTGGTCGAGGAGTGGCTTGCGAGGTAAGCTTTTCGGCATCGTTCATTAAATTGTAAAAATGTCTAATGCCTTGTTTCTTCCTTTTTTGCAGATCCATCAGTTCGGGAGGAGCGCTGGTTCCAGGATGCTGATCTCATGAGCCGTGGACAGCTAACAATGAAATTGCAGGTAAGCTGCTGCTGTTAACGATGTCCTTTTTCTCCTTAACAGATGCTGTTCTTCAGAGGTTCGCGGGTGCAGATGAACACGGTGCGCGTCACGTTGCAGTATTGGAAAGTAACGCGAAGCATGTTATGCCAGTCGGTGTGGTTTAAATAGCTTCAAGAAAGTACTCCAGGTAAAATAGTTCCTATGGTACCACACCCAAAAATACTATACCGCATAGCTTGGTTCCAAGGAGCCAAGCTATGTGGATGCCTCCATGTTGATTGACACTGAAATAAAGTAGTTCCCAATACAAGTCCTTTATCAAGTATGAGCCTGGCGCCAAAGGCACCAGGACTGGCCCCAAGAAGGCCTAGGCCAAGGATGCCTGGTTTTAGTGGAGACCCTTCCTGGCCCATGGGCTTGCCAGGGGTTCTTCTGGATGGGGGTCATGACAAGAAGAACATGATTTATTGTGCAAACTATTTTAGCTATGAAGAATTTGACTAATATTATGACATTGGTTGATGTAAGGGCTTGGATGTGGTATAAGAAGCATCGGATACTAACTGGCAGGGTGGGATTTGTGAACTGAATGGAGCCCGGGAATGTGGGGTGGAACTTTGTTTGCAATGTGTACCGCAGCCAGCCTGGGTGTCCAGTGGGGGTAGTTCCATATCCCTGTGAGGTTCTACCAAATTGGATGAGTGATGACTACTTGAAAGCCTTAAATCCCAAATTGCCCACAGTGACGCCCCAACCTAACATTAGAGAGGTTTGAGTACTACTACTAACATGCCTACTGTCACTGAAAAATGTACTGTTTTTGTACTCCAACTGTCATTCTGTCCTGTTCACCAAGAGGAGGAACAAGATGATTTCCAAACTCTTTTATTTGTATAAGCAATGGACGGGAAGCATGGTGGTGGCTGCCCAACAAGAACTTGGTGGTAATGGAAGTGTGGCATCACACTGGTAAATTTGTCCATGACTATGCACCGGGAGGTGGTGCCAGAGTACTCTGAATTAGAGGACCTTAGGACTATATAAGGTAGAGGAAGGGAGCAACCTATACATCTGGAGAGTTGCTTACTAACAATTTTGGATGGAACCAATAGTACCAGATCAGTCAAATTCCACAGACGCACAGTGTCCGTTTCCAGGAAATTTAGATAATGGAAGGTGTACTATGATTCCGCATTTGCAATCTCCAAAAATTGACACAGAGGAGTTTCTAAGGTAAACTCAGGTATATAATCAACGATTGTGGTACAATACTACGTTGAACTTGGATAAGTCAGGATATCAATGTATAGTGTTGAATGTGACTGCAGCCACCGTACTGTTTCCTGTGCCTTTATCTGCCTTTTAGATGACCACTTATTATCTTAACTGCACTCAGGGGCTGGAATCTGGTTGGCACAGCAGGGAGGGGAGTTATTTGGGGACGACAGAAAAGAGAAGTAATTGATCAAATGTGGAATGGGGCTAACACTGCACTTGCAATATGGGGAACATTTATTGGATCAAATTTAGAAGGTCAGGTTGACCGACTTGACAAGGCCACTGGGGCAGAGCTTACAGGTAGCAAGGGACGTAATGGCGATCTGCATGCAATTTGCACCCTCAGCTAGCTTACCAAGGGTGCTCTCCAAAGACTAATGGCGGGCTTGAGGCAAGAAGAAACCTGGACTGAGACATGCCGTGCAAGGAAGTGCAAGACTATCGGAATATTATTATTATTCTTTTCGTGCACAATATAAAATGTACACATTTTCAACACCATTTCTTAAATCAGAGGTGCATAGGCTCAATAAAACTAAAACAAACCCTATACAAGCAATTCAGCATCAACAGATAAAACCATGAATTTGCGCAAAACTAAAAAAGCAGCCGCTGTGACTACCAGGGATTTCGCTGAATATAATGCTCCCCAAAACAGATTAGAACTAACAGAATGAAATGTAGACAAACATTTGGAGTAGGACTTTGTATACAGTGCATTTAACACCTGGCAGTCTGTTAATATATTCCTTGCTGTCTCAGTTGTTAAATCACAGAGCCGACAATGCCTCTCTTTAACTGGCTTGTTTAGCAAGCAGCCCAGATTTTCCCGCGTGGGGAGAAGATTAAACCGTAAATAGATAATAAATCGCCTGAGCTGCGCCTCACTTAACTTTGTTAAGTAGGAACGTGGAGTGCTGTCCTTAAAGCATTGCAAAATAAATTCACAGTAGCACATTACCGGAACATACAGCGGATCTAAATCAGAGAAGATGTGCAACACAATAGTTGTCCAAGAATGCTAAAGAATGACTCTGGGAAACTGGAACGCCTATGGCAGGGGTGACATTTCTGGAAGTACAGCAGCTGGTACTGTGGGGACAACAAATGTTCCTTTAATGCCGCACAGTCTGATCAAGGGACTGTGGGTGCTGGCAAGCAGAATACTGCCCGATCTGAGAGCCGGATGCAACTGGGAATGAGTGATACACCCTGAGGGACAGAAGTTAAACCACACAACTGTAGTCAGGGGACTGCTAATTAGTGCATAATAAAAAATAGCACATACTCAAAAAACGAAGCACAAACCGGGCAAGAAGCAACACTGTTTATTACAGCTAGGTGAGCACAAATCAAACAGAACAGAGGATTGGCTCTGATCGAAAGGCTGACATCTGAATGGACAATGAACAGCAGTTTTATAACAAGGAACACAATAGTCGGAAGTCAGGAGAAACTTGTAAATTGGAGGATTCGTTTTTTCTGGGCTTCCCAAGGGTTTGATTGGTTTGCAATCTCCTCCTCCTCCTCGATAGTTACATTAATTAGTGAAAGCGTCATTAGAGCAAACAGTTCAATAGTTTCCCATCACATCGCCTCCCCATGTGGTACCACATTTTATTCACAACCCATCCCGGAACATCTTGTTATTAATGAAGCAACATTTGTGCTGACCGCCGGGACTTTAATGTACTGCCACCACGGAGAACGGGACAGAAGACACCCTGCAGCTGGTGGGAAAGGGGACATTCACATGATACCTGTTAGATAATGAGCTTTGCGGACTCTGTGGTAAATACTTTGAGGGTTGGCCCCCTCGTCAGAGCTTAGGAACGTACCATCAAATTAGTACTCCTAGGAACGCCGCTCCGTCCAGTGTTCCTGTCCCACTGCTGCCTGCCGATGGGCCTCAACGGGCATCTGACTGGAACACTGGTACACAGCTGCCTTCCTGCAACCATGCAGGGTGGCTTGTTTGACTGAACTGGGTGAGTTACCTCACCCAGTGCTGGTTGTCTTAATTCCCATATGATGAGTAAATTGAGCCTCCTCCCCCTTTGCACATCCCTGTCACTGTGGTCATGTGATTTTAATTGAAATGTTCCCAGATCCAGCCCGCTCCTAGGGATTTTCCACTACGTGTATTTGTGATTGTGCTATTTTTGTCACTCCACTCCTTTAGCTAATCATAGACCAATGTGTTGGACCACGTTTACGTCCAATGTATCATTACACCCTACCATTCTCAGCAAAGTCCTTTATGCAGTGTCTATGTGGTTCAGAATATCTGTGTTATTCCCCATGTGGCCACCCCCACCATGCATCTTCTTTACTCCTGCAGTTGGTAGGTGCGTTCCCCTATCTGGTGCTGAATTAGCACCTTCAACACATTCCCCCTTCAACTGATCTTTTGATTGATACTTCTGCCTCTTTAATTTCCTTTTGCTTTTCTTTACGTGCCCAACCTCTTGTTACCCTGGTCATGTCTCCCTCTTCCTTGTACCCATCCAAGTATTCCCCAAAAATAAATATTTTTGTTCCATCAGGTGACCACTCCCCGCATAATGCATGTGGTGGTGGTGCTAAAAATATGATTTCTTCTTCCGTAAAGTACTGAAAAACAAACTGTTCAATTAATTATGCCATGCAGACCTACCTCCACCCATCTGTAATGTGAAACAGCTCTGGTGCTGTCACAAGTCTAGGCGGAGTATACAGGGCAGAGGCTATCTCTCACTGTATGCAAGTAGATTAAGGGAGATTCCGGAGACAATGCTAGCATATAACAGATTAAAGGCACATACCAAGCTGTTAGTTGAAACAGGTATTCACAAGAACTGCAGGAGCAGGCTGTAAACAAAGAGACAGAGAAAATGCAAAGACAAGCAAGTACACTGGGCAACACGGATTGATCAGAAATAAGGGTTTACTGGAATATGATAAGGGGTCTCCAGGGATTAAGGAAAGCCCTTGGGATAGGTACCAGCAGATTACTCTTAACAACAGTCATATAGCAACGGCATGACTTGGTTGTGCCGGGGAAACTGTTGTACTCAGTGCAAGGGTAAAACTGAAAGGACATATACTGAGGCAGGTACAACTTCAACGGACTAGGTGAAGGCAACAGAAGTCTTCCCTTATCTGATCTGAACTGAGACCAACCCAGGGTCACACTGGTAAATGGATTCAAGTGGAGACACCACAGTGGACCAAGATGTATACAAGTAGAAAGCAGTGTGGAAAGAAATAACCAGGTAGATGACAGGATAGGATATCAGAAGCTAGAACAGGCAGGTAGCAAGGCAAGGAGCCCAGAGGAACAGGGCAGAAGGCAGCAGAGTGCGGCAGAGCCGTCAGGTGGGAGCCCAGAGGAGCAGGGCAGAAGGCAGCGGAGTGTGGCAGAGCCACCAGGTGGGAGCCCAGAGGAGCAGGGTGGAAGGCAGCGGAGTGCGGCAGAGCCGCCAGGTGGAAGCCCAGAGGCGCAGGGCGGAAGGCAGCCGAGTGCGGCAGAGCCACCAGGTGGGAGCCCAAAGGAGCAGGGCGGTAGGCAACAGAGTGTGGCAGACTGGAAAGGGAGCTGCAAGCATCAACAGCAACAGGAATCAAAGGCCAAAAGAGGATTTCCAGGAAAGGTCAAAAACTGGTAACAGGAGCACCAGCACGAACCACCAGTGGAAGCAGTTGACTGACAACTGCTTCTATTCAAAGTGAGCTTATAAAGGCCCTCCCAACCAGCAGGCCAGCAGGGTGGAGCTGATTGCAGACTCTGGCAGCTGTGCTCAATTAAGCCCAGCCCTGGCTTCAGTAGCCTGCAGCAGTAGCAGCAGTAATTTCTAATAAAGTGCTCTCCAGCTCTCTGTAGCCTAGCCTGCAGTAGCTTGGAACAGGTGAATGCAATCAGGCCCTCTGCAGCTCTTAATAGCTTGCTGCAAACAAATGTATTTAGTATGCCTCCTCCAGCCCTCTGCCTTTTGGACAGCATATATGTCCCAGAATGCATCTGCTGGTTTAACCCAATTAGATTAGTTCAAAACTGCAGCGATAAAACAAGGAAATTAAGGTATTGACGCATGTAGTGGTGCTGGATGGCAGGCGAGTAGGATCGTGACAGATGCACCTATGTAATGTTAATAACTGTTTCTGTTATTTGTCCCGGCTCCACTGTAACCTTGGACCCGTCCTGTTATCTAGCGTCACTGTAACCAAGAAACCTGTACTGTCCTCTCTCCTGTTATCATTATTGTCTGCACTGTCATTTAACGCTACCAACCTCAATTAAGTAAGCATTCTGTAACAGCGCCACAATGACCAAGGGCCGTTGTGCGCTTTATAAATTTAAATAAATAAAATAAACACAATTAACACACAATTATGGATATGACAACTCTAAGGAAGGCATGGTATCAACAGTAAGACAGACACAAGTGACCACAGTTCAAGGGTGTTTATTGAACTTCAACAAGGGTATGATAAATGCCTATCTAATCCTAAATCTACAGATGGGAGAAAACTATGACCATCAAATAATAATAATGCAGTCCTAGTGATGTCTTGTCAAAATAAAAGGGGCTATACTAAAAAATAACTACTGCCAATCCTCACCTCTAAATACAAATAGTGTGTGGGTAGTGTTTATGCAAAAGAAAGAAGTGTTCACAAAAATGATACATCAGGATGTTCAGGCCGTGGGCCTCCCTCGCCCATGTTGTCAGCAGGGGACAAGATGGTTCACTCGAGCATAGCACAATCTCTGGCTTCTTTGGCACAAGGATACAGTTCAATCACTAGCATAAAGGCCTTCTGTGCCCAAGTCTCATGCCCTATCAAAGTCTCTTGATTCAGAGGGCCTGGTGCAACAAAACAAATGAAAAGTTATTTTCCTCTTACAAGTACTCAATTCTGGTGATTCCGTATTCACCCTGGATCCCCCTCAGCCGGGCTCAGATCCCTTCTATACAACAATTGTCACTTTGGATCCCCCTCTTCCGGGCTCAGATCCCCTTTCACAATGTTCATAAAATATTCTTTCTCGGGTGACTCACGGTTCACCCTGGATCCCCCTCAGCCGGGCTCAAATCCTTCCTCTTATACAATTAGTCACTCTCAGACGGGTTCTGACAAATTTCAGTTAGCATCAACTATTATATTTATTTGTTTGTTTGTTTGTTTATTTATTTAGTATGGTGCGCAAAACTCAGAGGTAACAGGGCGCAACAGAGAACACTAAGTTAAGATTACATAAAAACTTAGTTGCCGGGTAAGGCACACATGAGTAAGAAGCATAGCATTACATTGCATGGAATGTACATATATACATATAGTTAACAAGTTGCTTACGTATTTACATATTTAATGCTGTGCATAGAAGCAGTCAGGTTGAATAATGGCATGAGCATGTGAGAGGGCAAGGTTTGTCATGGGGATCATTGGACCGTAACCAGGTGAGGGTGTTTCGTCTGAAGCTGTAGTAGGATTGGTCTGTCCTGATGTTGAGTGGGATGGCGTTCCAGTGTTGGGCTGCCAAGACAGGGAAGCTACTGCTGCCAGCTATAGACTTTCGAATGTGCACAGGATTTGGCTTTACCTGTTGCAAGACCACTTCAATATAACAATTCCTTTTTACATTTGCCACCTCTCAGTTGGATACCTTGCAGAGACCTTCGAATGAGCACCAACGTGACGCCAGACCACTCTGTTTATGGTATCACTCTTGTCTTCAAAAGTTCAGTCACTCATCTGCTGTTTGATTATACTTGCGTCACTTATCACATACGCTTCACACACTGTTCTCTTCAGTTTTCTCTATACAATGTTTCTGCTTGCTACCTTGGATTTAACAGAGGCCAGTCTGGTATCAGTCTCCCCAACTCACCGGCTGTGCTGCCTTTACTGGCACTGCTTTGTTGTAGGAGCCAAGGACAGTACCACAGCGGCAAATGCTTCTCCCCGCCTTAACTATCGACGTGGGAGAGCCCAGGGTACCTCCGACACACAATGCAGGTTTCTTCAGCTTTGATTCCTAGACTTATTTTTTCTTATTCTTAAAGGCTCCTGAAAGTAACGGTCTTTCTATGAAAAGATCAAGGGCACTTCCTTCCTTTGAACCCTCTCCGGTCTTTCTGTCTTTCTCCTTGTATTAAACTGCCATCTTGGAACTGCTGCTTCGTTGTGTACTTTGCCTTGCTCAGAGTGTGCTTTCGTGCATCACCTTTTATCTGTGTGGGGAAGTGTGATGGAAGTCAGGTGTGTGTATAATGATCAGTAATTACCTGACCCTGCCTGACCATTGTGTTGGGACATGTCAGGTATATGGTGCGGGTGTTAATCTGTTTTCTCTCACAGTGAGCTGTCCTTGAGAAAGTGTTCGTGTTGGGAAAGGGGGGGGTTGAGTTCATAAGTATCCTACCTGGTACGATGGGGAAAAGGTGTTACAGGAAAGGGGGCACAGCGTCTCTCCATCCAGTGTCCCACATCCACTCCCTAAAGACCACTTATCCAGGTGATCCTCCCACACTGGTCCACCCTCAGGAGCTGGATCCAAAAGTGATGGCCGTGTCCTGGCCACCTGAATGACAGATCCCTGGGGACTAGCGGGTGAGACACCTTCAGGTTTGATGAGGATGCAGGTGATGATGAGGATTGCGACAAGCAGAGGGACAGTTATCTTAAACATAGCCACAAGCCAGTTGGGTGCTCAAGTGAACAATGAATCTAACCAGGATGCTGATGAAATGTCTTGCTCCTCTTTTGTCATTCGCTAGTGTATTGTTCATATTTCCTCTACTGCCTCTGTGATTTTTACATTTGTAGCGTCATTGGCCAGAACTGCGGTACAGCATGAGCTGCCTATCGTATGACATACCCCTTCCTCGATTGCCATCATAAGATCAAGAACGAAATGGTTTTGGATGGTCACCAACCATAGAGCCCATACTTATTTGTGCACCGCGTCGAGTCCCCTTTCAGTTTCATTTCCCAGTTGGAGCAGTTCATAGTGGGTGATCTGCAGCCATTTTGCATTGCCTGCAACTTGCATCCCAGGTACCAGAAGAGAAGTAAAGAAAACAGATGCTGAACTAAATAGTTGCAAATGAAATGGAATGTTCTCAAGGCTCTTGGTGGACAAAGCCAGAATATAGTTACTACTGGACCTTTTCTTCCTTGGTACCTAATGTTGGTTTGTTTGTTTTTCTGTTGCCATTTTCTCCTTAGCTGTGGACATCTCATTGAGCGGTATCAAGTCTGCACAGGGCATCACTAATGTCAGGTTATGAAGTGTCGCCAGTGCACAAATTCCCTTCCAATCTGGTGGTAGTTGGGCGTATGCTCTTGTTCTGCACACCCACCAAGTGTCCATCACAGCAGCGGTCCCCTTCTGCAAAGCCGCAATGTCCATCATCCTCCTGCAGCCGTATTCATCCCCAACATTATTGATCCTTTGGCTCTAAAACATAGAGGATATTGTGTCAGTGGCTTTATGTTTTCTGGACGTAAGTTTTGTTTATCCAAGTTAAAGCATGTATATAACTGTTCCAAATGTTCTTACATCTACCATTAATTTTCTTAACCACTCTTTCTTCAAAGCCCACCAAACCTTCCGCTTGGCACTGTGCCATCGCTTTTTCCCATTTCCCGTTGTGTAACACCGAACCCTGGATTTGCATCAAGTGTCTGGTGTACCACCATGGCACATCATTCCCTGTGGAGGTTTTACAATATTTTGTTTTATGGACAGCGGCCACCTGTTTTCCCTTTTGTGCCCGCTTTGTTACAACTTCCAGAACCATGTGCTTCTTTTTCTCCTCCTGGGCCATGATTTCCAGTTGTATAAAGTTGTCCTTGTACACTTCTTCCCCCTCAACAATCCACTTTACTTCTACCCTATGTCCCTGGAACATACCCCTGGTTCTGCACAAGGCCAGATGTGCCAAACACCCTCCATCTTCTGCTGTCATATCTTGTGGCAAGAACTGCTTCAGCGTTCCTGTGATATGTGGAATCAGTGAGCACACGTAACAGTTATCATCAGTGTGCCCCTGTCCCACTTTCTTCATTTATCCATACCATATATTTTCCGAGGCCAGATCTACTCCTTCACTACCAGTGGTTAATAATTCCAGTATGCTAGCCCCACTTATTTTAGTGCGTGTTTCCCTCTCACCACAGCCAATGGGCTCAATTTATCCTTGTGTGCTAAATACCAGAAGAGAAGAAGAAGACAGAAAACAAATATGCAGAACAGAATCATACTTTTTACTTTTGCCCCACTCTTCTCATCAATCCCAGCCCCTTTTCTTTGTCCATTGTCCATCTTTATTGTGGCTTTCCTGTGACACCTTATCCGGGTACAAAATGTTAATGTAAATTTGGTTATACTTCCCATCAAGTCACTCCTCCTCTTTCAAACATGCTGCTAGTATCTCGTAGAACATCAGTGTTATGAATCCATGCACGACATTCTTTTATCTTCACTGCTGTGGGTGTTGAGAAGATTACTTCCTAGCGGACCACAAAGCTGTTGCTCTTTCCACTTTATCACTGTGGTTCGAATGAGGACCTGTCCCCCGGATAGAGTGGCTCTGTTTATGGAAATGCTTGTGCACTCTGTGAGAAACCTGAAGCTATCTCCCTTTCTAGTCCCCAGGGATCAGTCATCCAGGTGGCCAGGACACAGCCATCGCTTTGTGATCCAGTTCATGGGGGTGGACCAGTGTGGGAGGATCACCTGGATGGGGGGTCCTTGGAGAGTGGGAGCGGGACACCAACAGGTGAGATGAGGTATCCCCCTTCTTTAAATACCTTTTCCCCATCCTACGACGTAGGATATTCCAAAACACTGCCAACAGGAAAGACAATGGACTAACACCAGAGCCTTTTACCTGACATGTCCCAATACAAGGATCAGGCAAAGCCAGGCAATTGACCAGAATTACACACACCTGACGGCCCTTTCCCTTCCCCAAAGGGATAAAAGGTGGCGCACGAGAGCACAGGACAAGCAAGGCAGACTGCACAATGTGAGAGCTAACTCAGCATGGCAGTTCAAGAGAAGGTGAAAGACAGCGCAAGTCAAGAGGATATCAAGGGGATAAGTGACCTTGCCTTTTTTGGCAGAGACCTGTGAAGCCTCAAGAGAAGGAATTTTAAGACCCTGAACAATAGCAAGTGTGTGTTGCAGCAGATGTAAATGGTACACGGGCACCTCCTACGCCAACAGCCAAGCCGAGGTGAGATGCATGGACCAATGGTACTGTTCTTGACTCTACAGATGAGAAAGCAAAGCATTTCATAACAGTCGGTGAGTCGAGGGGAGAGCCAATAAAGAAAACGAACTGTGGTGAGCAAAAGTAGCAAGTGGCTAATTGAACTTTGAATGAACAAAGAACTATTGATATAAGGAAAGGGGAAAGCCACCATAACAGAATCAAACACCATGTGGGTGTTCACCTGAGAAACTCTAAGTGATTGCCCTGTTGTTGAACTACAGTAACCAGAAGACCTTAGGAAAAGGCAGAAGGGGGGTCAATGTGGTCATACGAGGGTCTTGTCAAATCCTCTGTACCGGCGAAAGTCTTTGACCGACAGATGATGGAGAAATGAAGGCAAACGAATCCTGCATGCTAAAAGTAATACACAAATAGTGCATTGTAAAGGTTCGCAAGAGTAAACCCAGTGGAGGGATGCTAACAAGTGGGGACGAAATCTTAAGTTTCATGAACATTGTGTTGACAGGAGTGAAGCAGCCAGAGGGGAGTCCACAGTGAATTGTTTGAAAATACATTAAGACTCATGAGTGCAAGAGTCTAAACTTCCATGAGCAATGTGTTGACGTGGGTGGAAAGTCCAGCAGAGGGAGAACCCGAAAGAGAAGCCATTGTGTACCCGAAATAGGGAGGCTAAAAATTGAAGAGAGGTCTGCGCCCGGAAGAGGGCGACCCAGGGGTGAGACTGTCACCAAAAGCCATACGTGGAACAGAACATTTGTGTTTGTTTGTTGAACTATCAGGCTCTCGAAGGCAAAGGACGTTTTACTGAAAAGAGACATTAACCATCAGAAGAACCTGATAGCTGGATCGGTACTGTCAGCTCGTGCTGGGAAAGCTTGAGTGTCTGCTGTGCTCAGGGGACCTACCTTGTCCAGTGCTGAAAACGTGGGCAAGGGAGACCCACATCCTGACTCATTATTTGTGAACACTTATTTCTTTATTGAAAACCCTATCCAAAACTCTCTCTAAAATTAGTTTTAAGAATTTGGTAATAGGTTTCTTTAGTATAGGCCTTTTTACTTTGGCAAGACACCACAATGACAGCCTTATTTTTCATTTGATGGTCAATGCTGGCTCCTATCTTAGATTTAGGTTTTAGGTTAGGAGTTATTCCACCTTACATTTACAGTTTAATAAACACCCTTGAAATGTGATCACTTCTGTGTGTCTTTACTGTTGCCACTAGGAGTACCTTATAACTCTCTTCAATGTTGGTTGGCACACTTGTGGATTGCTGTAACTGGCGGGAAATGTAGCGAAGCAAATTTATCATCTCAGTCAGATCGTTTTGCATTTCCTTTCCAAGGATTTCTGAGCTAGGGTTAGCGTCTGAAATTGACGTGAAGGAGGGTCAGGCGCATGCATTGTCCTTCCTGTTACAATTTCAAGTGGAGTCAAGTGGTGATCCGCAGAAGGTGTGTTATGGAGGGCAAAGAGTGCAAGGGGAAGGCAAAAAAGCCAATTTTGCCACATAATATTTGTTAGCTTAGAGAAGCGCTCTTTTAGCAAGCCATTTATCCTTTCTACTGTCTAATTCGCCTGGGGCCGGTAAACTGGGCAAAGTTTGTGTTTCACTTTGAATTCCTAGGAGACGTTTTAACTCTCTCAAAGAGATAATTGGCAAAATGCTGATCTGGTCTTATCTCTTAACATACGCCACATCTTGGGAATACTTCCCTCACTAGGAATGTAGCTGCGGATTGGCATCATTCTTTGTACAGGGTCCCGCCTCAAGCCAATGTGAAAATGGACAGACTACTACTATTAAGTACCTGTAGAAGGCACATCTATCTTGCATGTTGACATAGTCGATATGCAAGTGCTGGAAGGTCACTTCCGGCTGTGGTATCATTCCACTTAAGGTTTTCAATGTGTGACCAGACAGAAACAGTTTACAAACCATACAAATTCCCACAAACTCATTTACTCGCTCATTCATGTTTGGAACGTACCATCGCTCACTCAGCTCTGCTGCTATGCTCTCTTTGGACACATGAGTGGAGAAATGCAGCTGTTCTAAAGCTACATTTAACAGTTTTTTCGGCATCACTGGATTCCCTGTGCTATTCTGCCAACAAATCAGGTATTCTGGTGACAGTGAACATCTTCTTTGTATCCATAATTCCTTTTCCTCTTTTGATACTTCTACTTGTAATTCTATCATGTGTACTATGGGGATCATATTGAAACTTTCCTCCCTTTCTTCCTCCCATTCTTCTTTCTTTCCGCTGCAATTAGTGGCACCCTTTCCCCTTCCTTGTGGTACCACAGCACTCCCCCTTCCTCTGGTAAATATGCTGCTGCTTTTGCTGCTCTGTCCGCCATTTCATTCCCCATTGATACCCTGTCTTGTTTTCCTAAATGGGCGGTACATTTTATTATAGCCATCTCTACTGGAGCTTTTCATGCCTCAATGAATTCCCTGAATAGTTCGACATGTTGTACCGGAGAAGCATCACTTTTTTGAAATCCCCTCCTTTCCCACTGTGCCAGTACGGAATGGATAGTTGATGTGACATAGGCAGAATCGGAAAAGAAATTTGCTGCATGCCCCTCCATCATTTTTAGTGCTCTTATCATCGCCACCAATTTTGCTGCCTGTGCTGAATAATGCGATGGTAGTCGCTGAGGCATGCTATTACATATTCCCCATTTATGCAGCATAGCACTGCCGCAAAAGGATGTCTCCTTTCTGTCTCTTGGTCAGTACTTGAGGACCTGTCAATGTAGACCTTTTCTGCACCTGATATTTCTTCTGCTTTTACCCATACGTCCCCATCCATCCTGTCCTTGTGTGCGGCCCCATCATTTATGTAATCCCCTTCCCGTATTGGTTCTGCTATGTAGTTTGCTGGGTTTACACTTCAATACCTTACCACCTCTATGGCTGGGTTTGTCAGTATGACCTCATATCCCAATGCCCTATGGGTGGTCAATGTGCTTTTTATTTCTCAAGAACAGCAAATAATGAGTGTTCTACGTACAATACTATGGGAAACCCCATGGTGATCGTTGACGCATTCTCAATTGCCAACTCTGCAGCTGCCAGCGATCGTTCACAAGGGAAGTGTCCTTGCATTACTGGGTCTATGCTTCCACTGTAGTAAGCTAGTGGTTAATGTCCCCGCGGCTTCTTTTGTGGGAGGACAGCTGTCCTCACTGAGCCATCTGAATGCGAGAACAAATTGAATTTCTCGCTACAGTTTGGTGTTGCTAACACTGGCGCATGCGCAAGTGCCTCTTCTAGTTCTGCGAAACTCTCATTCATGTCAGATGTCCATTTTATGTCCCTCTTCTCTTTCTGTGCTTTATTAAGACCCTGCAATAGGGGTTTAGTGAATGTGGCATAATCAAATACTCAAACTCTGCAGTAATTGCACAAACCTAGGAACTTCTGCATTTCTTTCACTGTTCATGGGTGAGCGGTTTAATGAATGACCTTTGTTCTTTCAGGCATTATTCTTCGCCTTTCAATAGAGATTATTTGTCCAAGTACATTACCTCTTTGAGACAATACTGTAATCTTTCCTTATTCACCTTGTACCCTTTTTCTGCGAGTAGTGACAAAATTTGCACTGAGTCTGCTCTACACTATTCTTCTGTCTCACTGCATATTAGCAGGCAATCTACACATTGAATCACTGTGCTTGTTGTGTGCACGTTGCATAGATCCATTTGTATTATTCTATTGAAGATGCTGGGCGATTCACAATACCCCTGGGGCACACAAGTATGTTAAATCTGGTTCCACGATACGTGAATGGCGGTCTTGAATCTGGGTGCAGGCGTATAGAGAGAAAGGCATTTTTTAAGTCAATGGGGGTCATTCCGAGTTGGGCGGTAAGGGTTTGCGGGCACCGGTAAGGATGCCGGTGCTGGTAAACCCTTACCACCCTATTCCGATGTCCCTTGGCGGGTCCTGAGGAACGGCTGGCCCCATTAAGGGACCTTGGAGCTAATAAAGTGCCCGCAATTTGCGGGCCCGTTATTAGCGCCTTCCCCATTCCCATTGAGCCCTATGGGGGCTCAAATGGGAATGGGGAGTGGTTTACTGAATGGGTACTTATGGGCACTTACTGGGTCCTCCAAAGTCGGAATGACCCAGTAAATCCCCATTCAGTCAGACCCCATTCAGTCAGACCGGACCCGGACCCGGGTTTGGAGGCAGCCATGGCGATAATAGCGCCATGGCTACCTCCAAACTCGTAATGACCCCCAATGACTGTGAAGAATTTTGCCTTGGTACATTACACAATATTGTGGCGAGTATCGGAACTACGGGAAATTTTTCTTCTACCACTTCATTTAGTGGATGCAAATCCTGAATCAAACGGCATGACCCCCCTTTTGATTTCTTTACTGTGCGGGCAGAATTCACACAAGGGAGAGATTGGCACGAGACTATCAAGGTATTTAACCTTTTCTATTTAATTCACAATATCTATTGTGGACTATATGAGGGCTAGGAGACTCAATACTTGTTTATTCCTATAAGTACTGAGGCTATTATAGACTGCACAGAATTAGCTGGACACTCAAGATCAACAATTGGTGCTAGCAAATCTCAATTACTGTAACTCAACGGTAATGACAAATCTTTTTGAGCACTTGCTTGTTAGATAAACCACAAAATGGGTAATGCTTTGGTGGTGGACACATGGATTTGGTGGTGGTAAGGAGATGTTCTACCTATTTCGGCATTTGAGCATTGTAAATGGCAGTGTGATTACTGTATATGTTGCCAACAATAGGTACTAATATGAGCTTGAATATATGCTTCTCTCCCTTACCTTTGTAAACCATGCAGTGAATCATAATTGATCCTTGTGTTTCAAACTAATATGAATGTAAGAATGTATCAGACATATGGATTCCTATTTCTAATTTGGCGGTAATGAATAATATGGAACATCCTTTACTGTGTGAACCTATTTAATTTTTGTGTTCTCCTTTTTGTATGTCAATATTTGGTTTTGCTGTATGTGATTGTAGCCCTGAAGAAGACCTGGTAGTAAAGGTTGAAACACGTGTTGGCGGAAAATGATTACAGGAAAATTGTCTTGTATATAAATACTGAATATTGCTTCTGTTTTATATGCAAACTATTTACAGTTTCAGGTATAGTGCACATGGTCATCATTTATCCTGCAACTCTATAAGATCTGCCTCTGTGTGATTGCTTTTCTTCTTCACTAACTGTGTTAGAATGGGCACCAGTTTTTCCACTACCTGAACGGGGCATGGTATCTGTATCTGGAACACCATCTCTCCTTCCTCCTTGTCATCGCGAACAGTTGTCCGCCTGACACTCTTGAAATTGTCAAATTGGGGTCAATGCACAGTACTGTTTGCCACTCCATGTTGTCATCGTCTGTGCCACACAGAATCACCATGTCCTTGCACATTACTACTTCTTCCAACTGTAACACTGTTGTTTTCCCCTTTAAGTCATCCTTCTGGTACTGTGGTCTGAATAGGAATTCTGAAGCCATTCTCAACACCTTCCCCTGTATTCCCAGGACCCATCCCAGCAGAACTTTGACACCATACAGGAACCTGCTATGATATACTGGCTGTGCTCGCAAGGTGCTTTACACGTGTGCTGCTGAGAGAAGAGATGCTTCCCAGGCATTGTAAATGCTGGGCATGGAGGACATCATCCCTTTCCCTGTGAAGGATATATTGCATTCAATTTATTGAGCAAATCTCTACCCAATATGTTGATGGGTGTGTTTTTGGAGTATAGTAAGGGGGCTACGAGATGTTGCATCCCGATATTTAATTTTAAATCGTATGTTACTGGAATCGCAACCATGGCCCCAGAAAACCCCTGCGTGTCCATGACTTTGTTCGATAGTTGGAATCCCCCCTCTCTAATGCAGGATTGGGTCTATGAGAAATGAGAACTCTCTGTGTCCTATTTTCACTGTCATCTCTTTGGGGTCATCAGTAACTGCCAGGACTGGACACACTCAGACTTTCTGTGGGCTCCCTTATTGCTGTGTGTTTTTCAGCAGGAGGGAAAGGGATTCCCATCTACCACGCGGACTCCTGTGTAGTGGGACACCACGTTTTGCCCTAGCACCACTGGGATTCCCCATGCTTCTCTGGGTGGCTTGGTCACTGCTGGGACCATTGCCCTGTGGTCAGTTGATCCTCCTTGGGTCTGCACCCCCCCCCCCCGCTGTGCTTGTATCTGCACTGGAAGACTCAGTATCTGCTGCTATTGGAGTCATTGCTGTTGTGCTACTTGGTTTTCCTGTGCCTGTGCCTTGCCAGAAACAGACAAATGCATGCTACATGTCCATTGTTGTGACATATATAACATGGTCCGAGGACCCTGTATCCTGTTCCTCAATACCCCTCTCTTTCACGTTGTGAAAACTGTAAGGAACTCATGGTGGCAACAGTAAAGACATCCAAAGTGGAGAATGGTGCATTCGCATTTAAAGCGCCCATTTTGTGTAACCAATTGCCAGGATATATGCCCAACCACAAATCGCTAGTAAACTTTAAGAAAGATTTGAAAACTCTACTCTAGTGCCTCAGAACGTATAGATCTCAAGTAGTGATCATTGCGTTTTCACTTGTCTCAGATTCTACAGTTCCCGGTGTCTCTATTTATATGTTTACTTTTGTCTGCGCCTTGATGCCTGTGGGTCTATAGTGCGCATTATAAATGCCATGTAATGTAAAGTAATGTAACACATGTGATCACAGTTCAAGGGTGTTTATTGAACTTTATAATGGGTGAGGTAAATGCATAATCTAAGCATAAATCTAAGGTGGGAGCAAGCTACAACCATCAAATAATAATAAGGCAGTCCTAGTGGCATCTTGTCAAATAAAAAGGGCCTATACTAAAAAAAAACTATTGCCAATCCTTACTACTAAATTACAAAAAGAGTGTGGGATAATGTACACCAGAAAAGAAAGAAATGTTCACAAAATGACGAGTCAGGATGGTAAGGCTGGGTCTCCCTTCCCCATGTTTTAAGCACAAGGCAAGGCGGCACTTCTGAGCACAGCACACTCCTGGACCTCGACAGCATGAGGTTCACAGTTCCAGTTCAACGATATCCGAAACCTTCAGAGGTTAAGTTTCTTTCCTGCAAAAGTCTCATGCCCGAGAAGGCCTGTTGTTTCACAATGACAAACAAACAAAAGTTATTTTGTTGACCTTGCACCTTGATTGATTGATCTTCACCCCCAGGATCTTCCTCTGTTGAGCTCGGGTCCTCCTTGCCACTCAGGCCTCCCTCCGTCGGGTTCACTACGGCCTTTCAATGACAACTTCTCTTTGTGGACAACTCTTGGCCGGGTTCACTTTTGTCGACACAAAGTTCACAGGTGTATTAGTCTCCACCTTACAGTTTGGGCATCCATCCGTCAGGTTCACTACGGCCTTTCTTTAAAACACTTCATGTATTGCTAATACAGTTCATCTATTGCTCATTCTCATCAGAAAGCAGTGTTTTCTTTCTCCTAGCTTTCTTTTGGCATCCCTCTGTCGGGTTCACACTTGCTTTATTTCACAGTTCATAATCTTATCGGAAAGCGGGGTTCCCTTCCCCTAGCTTTCCTCTGGCAATAGGATAGAGACTTTTGATTGTACAAGGGATTTGACATAACCCTTGTAGGACCACTCTGATGCCTCATGCCATCCTTTCCTAGGGCCTTCTGGTTCTTGTAGTTTCAAAACAGGTCCTGGTCAGTCTTTCTAATGAGCGCCCACATGGCGCTAGACCCTTCTGCACCTGGACCTCAAAGGGGCTTTCATTAAAGTTCAAACATACACACAAGTTCTTTCTATTGCAAATTCTTTGCATTAAAAAATGTTGCTACTTGCAACCTTGGGCTCAACACAGTTTGGTTTGCTATCAGCTTCCTCCGACTCACTGGCTGTGCTGAACCCGTAGGCTTCTCTGTTCTCTGGAGTCAAAGATAGTAGCACGGTAGCCAGCTTACCTCACTGCCTGCGTTATTAATGCAGGAGCCCCTGTGTACCATTGAGATCTGCTTCTCCACATACCAGCTGTAACTTCCGGTCTTATGATTTCCCTTTCGGAGGCTTTGCGGGTTGGAGTTGAAAAGGGCAATTCCCCCTTTGTCGTCCTTCCAGGTCTCACCACCTGTCTTCTCCGTTTGAACTGCTGGTTTGGTGTAGCTGTCTCCTTATGCGTTCGGCCTTGCTCAAAGTATGCTTTCGTGCTCTGCCTTTTATCCCTGTGGGGAAGGTAAAGGGCCATCAGGTGTGCCTGGTTATTGTCAATTACCTGACTCTGCCTGACACGTGTATTGGGAAATGTCAGGTAAATGGCTCTTGTGTTAGTCCGTTGTCTGTTACTGTGTAAGAAAGTGTTTGTGCAGGAAACGTGGTGGGGGTAGAGCTTCTAAATATCCTAGAGGGTGGGATGGAGAAAAAGTGTTACAGGAAAGGGGATACCACATCTCAACCCTTGCTTTCCCAATTCCACTCCCTGAAGACCCCTTGCCCAGGTGATTCTCCCCCACTGATCCACCCCCAGGAACTGGATCCAATAGCGATGGCCGTGTCCGGGCCACCTGGACGACAGATCTCCAGGTACTAGCGGGTGACACACCTTCGGGTTTCTCAGAAAACCCTCTTTCCATAGGGAAGTATCCCCAATGCATGTAGTTCTGCTGTGGTAGTATTTCTCATTGTGGCCCATACTGTGGCTGCATGTACCCTCCTTGGTGCAGTGCTTGTCCTTTGGGGAACCCTCCCTGAGGTGCTGGTACCTCGGCAGCAGCATCTGACACTAACAGTGCTCCTTCCATAGTGTGTTTAGCCAGCTTCTTTTGTACTCATTTGTTTTTTGCCTTTGCAGCATTCTGTGCTGCCTGCCTCTCACGTTCCTGCTTCCTTTTACAATTGTGTATTATTGTGGCTTGTATTTCAAGCCAGCCTTTAGCTTCTATGCCCACTATCTGTTCTACGGATGCATTTACTTCTGTAGGCAATTCCTTCACTAGTATGTGAAATGAAGCAACAATTGTGCTGACCACCGAACCTTTAATATACTGCCACTGGTCAGCACCATTGAGAATGGCACACAAGACACCCTGCAACTAGTGAGAAAGGGGACATTCACATGATACTTGTTAGATAATGACCTTCGCGGACTCTGTGGTAGATACTTTGAGGGCTAGCACCCTCGTCAAAGCTTAGGAATTTACCATCTGATTGGTCCTCCCATGAACACCACTCTGTCCCGTGTTCCTTTGCCACTGTCATCTGCCGAAGGGCCTGAGTGGTCATATAACGGACACTCTGGTACAGAGCCACCCTCCAGCTACCGTGCAGGGCGGCTTCTTTAGCTTAATGCACTGCAGTTACCTTACCCAGTTGCGGTTTTCTTAATTGCCATGTGATGAGTAAAAAGAGCCTCCTCCCCCCTTTGCACACATCTGTCGTTGTTCCCAGATCCAGCCCGCTCCAAGTGATTTCCCACAACGCATATTTGTGATTGTGCTTCTTTTGTCCCTCCCCTCCTTTAGCTAATCAAAGAGCAATGTGTTGGACCAAGATTACATCCAATGTATCGTTACCCCTTACCATTCTCTGCAAAGTCCTAAATACAGTGTATCTGTGACCCAGAGTATCTGTGTTATTTCCCATTTGGCCACGCCCACCTGCCATCTTCTTTACTCCCACAGTTGGAAGGTGTGTTTCCCTATCTGCTGCTGAATTAGCACTTTCAGCACGCAACGATGCCTCCTGATACCTTGTCTCAGCCCTGGGATGACCCCTGATCTGTGGTTTAGTTTCAGGTCAAATTGGGAATTATGCCAGCACCATTGCAGTGTTTAAATAAACTGGGTGAGGGACAGATAGTACTGGTAGGAAACAGAGTGTGTTGGGAAGCTGAAGGTGCTGGATAGAGTCTGGTAGGAAGAAGGTTGTTTGAAGGAAAGGATCGTTGTATAGAGCAAGTGGCTTCTCCAGAGTCAGATGTACATTTTACAATTCATACAAATACCAAGCAGTTCACCATTTTCTGGCCAGCTACTGAAAGTAAGACGGCAAAGGTATAAGTTTGATTTTTGAAAGGATGGCCTAAGTTAGTGCTGCATCTATTTCAGGGTCTTGAGGAAGTAGAGGAAGATGTAAGACATGTGACAGATGTAATTAAGAGTTTACAGGTTTTGGGGACAGCATATAATAAGACGAAACATACATTTGAAATAGCTCATCATACTGCTACTAAATGCACTCCAGGAGATATTTTGTGTGCAGTGAATTAAGAAGCATCTGCACAACCTTGCATCACCACCACTGTGTCTCTCACTGTGTTCTCTCTTATTGGCAAGGGTGATCTGGTGCTGTAGAAGATATTGTTACCAGCACCGAACCGTGATAATCACAAATGGACCCTCCAGCTCGTCTCCTCTTTGGTTGGCCCCTGATCACTGTCCCTCTTTTGCCCTGCTACAAATACAGCAGGAAATTGACATTTTGCAAAAAGAGTTGGAGCATGGTGAAAATGTCTATGTATTCTGAAAAATAATAACTATGGAGATTGATGGTTTACCTGCGCAAATAAAAAGCAGCACTGGACCATAGCAAAGTATTAAAGAGTAGAATTCTCTGTGCAAAGGAAAAACAGGTGGGGTCTGTTAACACTAGGAACCTCCAGGGTGTTTGGGGGGTTGTATTGTGTTAACGCCATAAAGGTATTTTGTGATGTGTAGTCTCAATATGTGGGTAAATTATGATATGGAGAGGAGTAGCCTGGGATAATTTCTGAATACCTGAATTGAAACTCACTTCATATAAGCTTGAGCTTTTATTATTTATATTTCTTTTAAATCCTAGCGCACATTGGATAGGAAATTCACCACCTATTGCCTTAAGCAATGCTTAGCCTCGAGTTCTCTCTAAAGGGACATGTGCTGTAGGACTGCTGAGGCAGCACTTTCAGAGGCTCTCAAGGTTACTGGGTGAAGGCCTCCCAGCCAACATCTTTGCACCACACCAGCCGTATCTGTTCAGACAATGGAGCCTTATTTCTCAGCTGAACTATGGCAGGAAGCCGTGCTCCTCTGCCTCTCACCTGAGCATGTGGACAAGGGATGTCATCAGACCAGAGCGATCGACCCGGAAGAAGTGGATCACGTGGCTGCGAATGACGAGAAGGAAGCAGAAGACAGACTGGAAACTCACAAGGGATACAATTGTTATATTTGGGGGCCGCAACGGTCAAACCGAAGTTAGATATATTACAAGGGGCCCGATCATGAGGGGAAGAATGGAGGCGGGTTGGGTTGGCTTGAGTAATTGGGCTTGTAGCGAATGCTTTCCGTTTATCAACTTGCAAGTCTGCAATAAATGGAATCTTGATTTGTCAATTCTTGATAAGGATCCTTAGTCTCCTTTAGTTTTACTTCAATAGGTCCTTGGAGGTAATGCAGCTATAGAAAAGGAAAAATAGTTTCCCCACGGGACGCTGGAGGGTGCGCAACCAGTGGAAGGGATAAATAGTTCAGGGTTATTGTGCATGAATGAAAAGTCAGAGTGTATTATGATCTAGCCGGTCAAGTGGCACAGCGAGTAGAGCGCTCGCTTTGACATCCATGCAGAGCTTGCTAATGCAGGTTCGAATCCCGGCGGGGCCAAACTCATCCTTCCGAGATCGATAAATGAGCACCACACACCGTGGGAAATAATAAGCAGCGCGCAGATACCTGAGGGTTCGTAGCGCTATATAAATTATTAGCGCCAAATTATTATTTTTTATCTCTGGTAGCCCTGCCTCACAGGACCTGGCTTGCAAAACCAGCATCTGTTCCACCTTACCGGACATCTCCACCAACAAGAGCCCCTCAGCCCTTTGTATGAGAGGAAAACGCAATTAAGGCAGCCTTGCTGTTGTGAGGTGTCTATGGCGAAATAAAGAAGCAAGAGACCTGAATGGGTACTCTCCTCATCCAGTAGGCCGTGTGGGAGTACAGGCCAGTACATCTAGTCAGTGCCCCACACAGAAAGTGTAAAAGAAATTTACCAAATGAAAACAAGTTTAATTTTAATGCTATCTATTTGATGCTATGAAGCATTCTAAGTCCCTCCCATGAGTTATATAAGAAGGAAAATGGAGAAAGTAGTAGTGTGGCAAAACAAGAACGATGACTCCTGATGGGAACTCAGAATAAGGTAGTAGTAGATGGGGCTCCCTTTTTAAAGCAATAAAAGTTTGACAGTTGGCAACGCCCCATGCGTCCGGGATTAATGGGGTGTGATAGGATTTTTTATATCAATTTAATATAAATGTAATATAAAAATTATATTGAATGCATATTACAATTCAGATTTATATAAACTGATTATAAAGTGTGTTTGTGCTTTGATATCAAAAAGGGAATCATGTATATCAGTGGGTTTGGACTTTAAGGCCTGGCATGATGATTTTATATAGATTTAATAGAGACGGAGTATAAAGCTATGTAGATTGGGTGACGTCACAAATTTATAATAAATTTTATAAAGATTTATTATAGCTGGAGTATAAAGCAGGGTTTGCTTTTTTATAGATTTAATGATATAAAGATGGGGTTTGCCTTTTAAGATCTGATGCCCCAATATTATAGATAAATGGAATATAAAAAGGAGGTTGTGTTTTTTTAGGGCACGCCGTTATCATTTTCAAAATGTGAAGGAGAGGATTGAGCTATAAATAGGTCTCAGATGGTTTGGGGTATTTTAAAGTGGATAAAAGCTAAATAAAAATAAAAAAACATTTTATAATATGTCCAGGCATGGTGGCTATAAAGCGGCCATGAAGTCATTGAAAATATAGAATAACAAAGCAGAGCAGGGCCTGAATAAAAATATAGAATGTGCTATCATATTCAGAACAATTAGCCTTTTTATATGTAAATGTGGTTTGCAGCACCAATGGGAAAGAACGATGCATTGGGCCAGAGCGGGCGCTTTTATGCGCGCTCATTTGAAAAAGAATGAATAGTAAAATGCTGTAGAATGCTTGCCATAGTTAAATGAGAGTGTAAAATGCATGCAGTGTTTTCAAACAAGAGCATGTTTGTTATTGGGAACACAACAGGTCTATATTTGAAATAATATCCTTTGTATAAGGTTTGCTGACTGCAAAACACCATCAGTGACAAAATGACACTGTGTTGCTGACAGTGCATTTCTGTCATTTAAAGGTAAAGAGTAAAAGTTTAAATGAAAACCTATGACCTTTGAAAATGCTGTTCAGAAATTATGATGGGTGCACAGAGGGGCAGAGACTCACGGCTGTTTTTCATAGCTAGCAGCGGGGCTTTATCTATGAAGATGGCAGCACAGGCCAAAGAATGATGCAAGGCTCGCAGCCGACTTGCAACAACACACAAGGTCCGGCTTAGCTGCAAATATGATGACTCAGGCCAGTCAGCTGAATTAGAAAGTAAATGAAACCGATAGCAGGCTGCAACAATGTCTCCCAAGCCATGAGGATCGTGTTATCTTGAGTGGCCATGTGTTGTGCAAGCATGACGCCCATGAATTGTATTTTTGAACAACCCATTTTATTTGTAAAGTTACTATGAGTGATTGGTTTTCAGGTTCTGATGATGGGGGAGGGGTGTAGAAGGTGGGGGTCACTAATTGGATGTCTTTAAAAACCAGGCTTTGGAAGCTGGCCAGAATAGCACTGCAAAGCTACAGAGGACTGCTGCTGTTCCGTGGACCCCTGGTGAAACTGAAGACCATGGGACAGAAGAGGCCTATTTTTCATTGAAAGAAAGGAAGAGAGGTGAGATGAATTTTACTTTTAATTTAAAACAACATTTTGTATTTTAATGTGAATCCTATGCTTTTTTTAAAAACATTTTTTGATTTTGCAGTCACAAGATTTTTTTCACATTTTAAATGGGTAATGCATTTTCAGGGTTGATATTTTATAGCTCTTTGTTGTTTGATTCATGAAAAAAGCTTTGTGCTTTTCTAGGGACATTTCTTAAAAATGTAGAGTTTGTGGCCTGCGCAATGAATGAAATAATGTGTAGAGATGTTTGACACTGGTCAAGGTCCTATTAATTAAGCTGCCTGGCGCTTAACATATTAAAGCTTGAAAAGCAGGCACGAGGTGAAAAGTTATTCCCAGTATCTTTTTATAATTATTTAATTATTATAAACCGCTCTAAGATAAGTGTTTTGTGAGACCCCCACACTGCTAGGTCATGCTAACAGGGCATGTTAAATATTAGCCATGTGTTGAAATGGTGTAGCCGGTATTTTATATAGGGGTCGAAATGATTGATTTTTAAACAGGCTGTCCATGTTAGGGGCTCTGCATGATATTTTTAAAAGAGATGTTTCAAAACCAACTGTTTTTATTCTTTATGTGCAGGCCGCATTAACTTCCATATCAAGCAAATAATAAACAATGGGCTTAGGCACAGATGAGGGTAGAGAGAGGATTGCAAAAATATACACATTTTATAATTTTAAGGAACAAATCTATCTGGCCCGATATCTGGCCCCAGAACAGCCTAAAAAGTAAACAAGAGTTTCATGGAAAGGTGGTTGTCTGGAAGCGTTTTATTGACGACATCTTCCTAATTTGGAGAGGGTCAGATGATTCATTGACAAGATTCTTGAAATGGATAAATGTATGTGATCCTAACATAAAGTTCACTATTGGAGAGAAATCAAAGAGAGATCAGTTTTCTAGATTTGCTGATCAGGAAGAACAACACAATTCTGGAAACCACCCTTTACAAGAACAAAACAGATAAAAACAGTCTCTTACACTTCTCTAGCTTTCACCCAAATGGACTAAAACAAAACCTTCTGTATGACCAATTTTTGCAGATTCAGAGACATTGTAGCCAAAATGATGACTTTAAACATCATGCAGAAACCCTTAAAGAGAGACTGATCGATCGAGGGTACCCTAAAAAGTTGGTCAAACAACAATGCAAAAGGGCAGCTAATACCCATCGGGAAATATGCCTTACAACTAGGCTAAAACCTGAAAACCAAAGACTGGTGTGTGTTTCAACTTTTTCACCTATTAGTAATATATTGAAGAAAAGCGTCAACAAAAATTGCCATCTGATAAGACAGGAGGGCAGTCTAGCTAAGAAACCATTATTTGCCTTAAAAATAAATATGAACTTAAGACAAAAACTCGTCCACACTTATATTGAAGAAAAAAGAGTGGAACAGACTGTGAGAAATCAATGGGGCCTTGAACCCATTGTGGGCCACTATAAATGTGGGAAATGCATTGCTTGTGAATTCACTGAAACAAAAACATTTGAATGGGGTGCAATAAAATGGAAAATGAAGGAACACATCAATTGCCTGACGACCAATGTGATATACATAATTATGTGTCCCTGCAATGAGATCTATGTGGTGAAAACCACTCGTCAGATATGCCAACGCATATCGGAACATTGTTCTTGCATACGCAACAAAATCGCGGATAAACCCGTGGTCGATCATTTTTTGCAAAAAGGACATTCAGACAGGGACTTGAGGTGGTTTGTACTGCAGAAGTTTAAAACACCAACAAGAGGTGGTGACATGTCAGTGATTTTGCATGGCACTGAACAAAGATGGATACATTCTTTGAACAGCGTCAAACAAGGGTTTAACGTTTCCATCGAATGGAATAAGCTTATCCATACATGATTAAAAGGTGAGAAAGTGGCAAACATTTCATCTTAGGCAGTTATGTGGAATTTAACCTCGTAGTCCAACTAGAGGTGAGCACGCCCCCGTATTATTATTATTATTATTATTATTATTATTTTTCCCCACTTGATATATATATATATATATATATATATATATATATATATATATATATATATATATATATATATATATGTGTATTTTTCATAATTTTTCAATTTTTTACATCTGATTATCTCATCGGTATTTTCTTTTAAAAAACTTGCCAAAAAAGTATAATATGGGGCTAAGTGGGAGACCCGAAGGAATAAGGGGATTGAGTAGGTTTCCATTGACGATCGGGACATGGATCCGACTGTTTACTTTGTCTGGCCGGAATATGAGGATCGAGTCCTTTTTCTAGGATCGTTGCTGCAAGGATTAAGTCCTCTCTCTATGACCGTTGTTTAAGGGTTCATGAGAAGAGGGACAGCCCACTTTGCCAAGACCATTTAGGTATGAGATGAGAGTTGTGCAACTCATGCATTCATTTTCTTCGATACGGGAGAGGCGAGATTAATCAAAAATGATAAGAAGGTAAGCACATGTCTGCATAATTAACAATAGTACACTGCAGTGCAACACTCTATCATCACATATATGACACACATATGAAGCGGAACAGTGGATGTAAACATAGCATGAGTCCCGACCGTGGTTCCACACACTGTAATCACTTGTAAAGCGGGACTGAGGATGTAAATACAGCGGGGGTCCAGACCGCATTGCTACACTCTGTAATGACTTGCAAAGCGGGACGGGGGATGTAAATATAGCAGGAGTATCAACCACGGGCAATACGCGTTTTGAGTCTTGGGACAGTTTCTATGCTGCCCGCATGGCACCAGTACCAGTGGTTGGGACATACACTTTATTTGCCCATGTTTATAAAAGTGAACATTGCAGAGTACATGGCAGATGTCCGCATAAGATTTAAATCTGAATGTACTGAAGCAATCTCTTTGATGCTTGGAATGAACATAATTTGTAGATGCTAAACAGGATTCTTTCTGTTTTTAACTCCACAGTGATTCTTATATCGGTCACACAACACTTATGTGGTCTCAAGTACCCATTATATATTAGGTGAGTACTAAAATAATGTGTCTATAAGTAACTACTGTCCCGTACCTGCTAGGTTTACACCAAACTATGAATGATGTTCCTTACTGAGTGGTGGCTCTCTGTCTCATTCTATTGGCCATTGGTACCAGAAAGAAAGAAAACAGAAAACGACAAAGAAAATGTACAGCTCCCTCCAGGAGCCGAGGTGAAGCATCATCTCTAGAGCTAAAGATAATACTGATGTAAGTAATGAAAACAGATACAAATGTAATATTTTGTAAAAAAAAAAAAAACAAGATAGATACTAGGGTAAAGGGAGTAATACACTTTATGTCCTATTTTTTCCAGGTGTCAGCAAATTTCTAGCAGAGCCCTGGTGGATTGAATACCGGCATCCACACTACCCCTGACACATCTCTGGTTAGAGGTGAGTGTGGGTGAAAACCATCTAATCGATGGCTTTACATAATTTATTAGAACATTTTTTGTTTATATTTTAGAATTACATCCCAGAAGACATCTTGTTTAGTTACTGTGGAAACCAGGAACTGTGGTTCCTAGATCCTGAGAGAGGTCGAACAAACGAAGGACCGAATAGTCCATAGCAGACCGAAACATATGTAGATCATTGAGATAACAATTGTAGTTGTTTTATGAACAAGAACTGGTCACATATATGTGAAAAAACAGTATTGACAGTAACGGGACTGTTTATTGTTCTTTGTGTGTTTTTTGTGCAATGACTTTTGTGTTTATGCACTTTGTGTTCAAACATTTGAGACAGTGATGGTATCTGTGAAAGTATGACAGAATAGAGACTGGTGAGATGAAATTATGATGTGCAATAGGTTGGGGTAAAACTATTTTGGAAATTGAGTCCTTATGTAAATGTAATTGGTTCAATTGGTTTTGTTTCTTAAAATTATAAAATGTGTATATTTTTTGCAATCTTCTCTCTAGCCTCATCTGTGCCTAGGAACATTGTTTATTGCTTATTATTTGCTTGATATATAAGTTTACCTGGAGGGCCTATGGTACGTGCAGGTACCCTTTTATTATACCTAGCATTAACTTCCAGCCTACATTTCTATATATGGAAGTTAAAGCGTGGTTTAACAGTGTCAGGGGGGTCGGCTTAAACTATATTGAAAACGGCCTTTGGAATGCGGCTGGTGAAATAATGAAAGGCTTAATATATAATTGTGTTTTAGGACTGCAAGTATTTAGGCCTTATCTAGTTCGGCTTAACAGGCTTTTCACACAGCCAGGACATTGTTTTCAAATGTGTGCACACTTCGCTCAGCACAAGTTATATGTTTGTAGAGACCCTTTTTTTCTATGGAAAAACTGCAAACCATTCGTTTTTGATAGCACACAACCAAATGTGCTGTTGCTTTAAACAATGTTACATGTACACCTAGGACCTGAACCTGTATGAATACATTTTAGAAAGAAAAAAAGCAATTGAGCAAGAAAATGGGCATGGCATTTATATAGACATAGTGAAGCAAAAACGTGTTCTGAAATAGTGTTTATACCAAATATATGCTGGACCCTCTATGACCTGGATGGCGAGCCCATTTTAGAAAATTGTCCAGCTGTCCCGTGTGTGGTCCAGCTGTCCTGTGTGTGGCCCATCTGTCCCATGTCTGGTCCAGCTGTCCCATGTCTGGTCCAACGGTCCTATGTCTGGTCCAACTGTCCCATGTGTCCAATGTTTTGAAATATATAATATTATTTTAGACCACTGGGTCTTCTAAGTTGTGTGTGTCGCAATAAATATTGTTGCAAATTTTATAAAATATTGACACTTTTGCCAAGTCTCAAAGATCAAACATGTGATGCAATGATGCATAAAACGTTTGACATTTGTAATTTTCAGGACCTTGTGCTGGGTTGTTATAAAGGTTTAAGATGCTGAATTCTGGCTCTATATTTTTATGTTTTTTACAGAAATGTCTCTTAACAATTGGATGTTGTTGCAGGCTGCTTCTAGAAAAACAGCCTGCGGAGATGACTGTTTTGTAGGCCCGAGAATGCTGCTTGGGGGTCCGACAAACCATCATGGTCTCTTCGCTTTTGCAGCACTGTGTCTGGCATGTCGGCCATTGCAAACAATGGATGCTGATGTCATGGGTATGGAATGTATTGGGGATTGTGCAATATTGCAAACATCAAGGCATGGAGAAATGGATCTAGGAATGCCCATGGATGTGGCTGATGGGTTCATGCAATCATCGAGGATGGATCTGCAAAGCCAGGATTTGTGGAGTGTGCCATTCGCTGGTTCTCAGGGCACTTCGAACAAAAGCCCGGGGGTTGCCACGCAAAGGGAGAATGGATTTTGGGATAGTTTAAGGAGTCCCGGCAACAAGTGTTATGGAAATATCTCTGTCAAAACACAGGCTTTTTGGACCCAGTCCCTATCCGCAAGCACAAGGTATAGAGTGGGTTATAGGGCGCTCTATTTTGTAATCACCAAGGGTTATACACCAGAGGAGCTGCTGCTACCAAGATATCAAGCGCTGACTTTTGACAACTGGCGCTACCGAATGTCAGGGCCCAAGGATGGGTCATCTTGGCCGTTGATCGGAAGGGCCCAAGGAATGTCTGGGCGGGGCCCATATGAACAAAGTTGTTCTTTTTCTTTCATTCATCAATGGAATATCTTTGTTGTTGTTCACCATCAAAAGCCTGAGGGATGTCTGAGGGGGTCCCGACGCCTGGAGTTGTTCTTTTTTGTTTTAGATTCATCCATAGGGACCCTAGGATTGCCTGGTGGGCCCTAAAGCATGGAGTTGTTATTTTGATTCATCCAAAGGGGCCCGGGGGAATGTCTGGGGGGCCCCAAAGCGTGGAGTTGTTTTTTTGATTCATTGAAAGGGACCTGAGGAATGTCTTAGGGCCCCAAAACCCAGAGTTCTTCTTTTTTGTTGTTGTCTTTGATTCATCCAAAGGGCCCAGGAATGTCTGGGGGGGGCAAAGCGTGGAGTTGTTCTTTTTTTGTTGTTGTTTTTGATTCATCCATAGGGGTCTGAGAAATGTCTGGGCACCCCGATGATCGAAGTTGTTCTTTTGATTTATTAATGGGTCTCTGAATTGCCCGATGCCCCAACAAGCAGAGTTGTTCTTTTATTTGTAAAAACAGGTGTCATGATACAGCATGCTGAATTATTTATTATAACTTCTAAAACTATGTTGTGTGTGATATACAGTGCATGGGTTTTATACAGTTTTCAGGCAGTATATCATGTATTTTCGGTAAAGACAATTTATGTGATATGACAATTGATTTGTAAGTATTTATGCAGTGCTTAAATGTCAGATATAGATAAGGAAATATAGCAATGTTTGTTTTATTAACTCGTAGAAGGCTGAAAGGCTAACCACCCGCTGTGATTTAACCTTGCCCAAGAAGCACACACCTAGATCACTGTACATATTTTTTTATGCGCAAGTATTTGTCATTATGGATACTAGGCTACAACACCCCTTCGTGTGTGTGCTGGCTGACTCTCCCAGCTGCAGGAAAAGTTATTTTGGCAAAACACTTTAAGAAAATGCCTTCTCCACGATATCACATGCCCCCGATAATATTATTTGGTTTTACAGTTCCTAGCAACCTCTTTACAACACCTTGCAACAGCAGTTTAAACACCTTCGGTTTGTAGAAGGTATGTCTGAGAGTCTCAAAATGAAGATCATTTATTACCATGGAGCATGGTGAATATGGTCATCGTGGATGATTTGATGACCGAGGGGGGGTCAGAACCTCAAACTAGAAAAAGCCTTTACTCAATATTCCTATCACTGTATCTGAACATTTGTTATATTGTGCAAAACGTGTTCAACAAGGGCAAGAGCAACAGATCTATAACGCTAAACGCTAGTTATATAGTGTAATTTAAAATCCCCAGTGATAAACAACAATTAGCCGTACAACAATTAGCCATGATAGCCCGCCAGATGCATCGGACCAAAACACATTTTTTCATGGAGGCTTTTGAATACATGACCAGTAAACCCTACAGATTATCTCCTGGTTGCTTTAAAAACAGCCACTCTAGAGGATTATAGATTGTGCACCGATATATTTCTGCCGGAGCTACCCGTTGTTTATATCCCGAAAAAGGCATCTAAAAACAACATTATGAGCAAAATTGCATCACTAGCCGGTTGCGCTTTCACCATCTCGAAACGCATACGAAGAAACATTGCACTTTTGAAAATGCTTGTATATGACACCCTTCAACAATGCAAGGGCATTCTAGCCGCAGCTTCTGAGAATTTGGGAGATTGCTCAGAGCATGTCCCCCTAACACACTGGCAAATGAGTGTGTTGAAAAGGAAAAAGAAGGTCATCAAGAAATTGAGCAACAAGCAAATATCGCTAAGGACTAAAAGAAAAGTGGTCTCACAGGACGGTGGGTTCATACGATTGCTCATAGGTATAGCCCTATCGCTAATCACCAGCTTGCTCGGGGGACAATAATGGAACACCCCCACAAAATGTATTTGGTGGACAAGCATCAGTTAGAAAACCTGATGACTCCGACGCCCAAGCGGGCTTGGGATATATGAAAGGTTGTGACCGTGTGTATCGACGACAGAAATTAAGATGTTTTAAACAGATCTGATTTAGCAGCGCATGATAAAGCAGCTTAATATTAAAATATTCTGCATTAATACCTAAACCATGCCCGACACGGTGATGCAGAGCAAAACAAACTAATTTTATACATGCCACCCGAAGAATCTAGTGCTGTGAAGGCTCCACCAGAGGCAGATCTGGTTGTGGCCCATGTGGTGAACACACTCAGCCAGTGCTACAAACCTAATGCGGAACTATTGCTACATAAGATGAAACTTGCAACAGATGTGGCCGTGTCGCCCGAAAGGGGAGAGTTTATTTTCAAAGGCAGGGTTTTAAGGGGTTTGAACCTGCACAATCTATTACAACGTTTTACAGACCGACACCCCAATGCTACAATAAATTCCTCCATCGACTGGAATGGGTTTATGCAAGCGGTCGCTGATTTAAATATTCTGACTTCGGTTGTGGGTAATGTCGCCCAACAACACCTTCTGGAACAGCTAATAACTGGGGTTCCCGCAACTCCTTGCCAACATCCTAGCCCTCTAACATTCCTATAAACAGTCCTGACTCCCTCAACCCCGAAAAGGAACGGAATACCAGCTAGTTTAAGGAATTTTAACCCACCCCCATCACACATGACACTTAAATGTCTAGGCCACCTCGAAGACGTGACATGCCTATAGGGCTATCTGAATGATGCAACCCCCATCATTGTTGAATGTATACGTTTCTTCTTTCCTATATTGTGGTATAACCTCCTTTTCTTTTCTTTAAAACATTCAAAATGCTTTTTTTTATTAATAAAGGTTTTCAATTCATAAAAACGACTTGTTCTTTATTAAGTTATATTATTTAGTATGCATAATAATGCACAATACATGTTGATTCTTAAAGCTATTTATTGATGCATGTATCACTGTATAGACGATCCAAATTTACATTTTTGACACACTGTAAACATTTTGTGAGATCTATACACATTAGGTAATGTCTTGTTAACAAATCTGGTTACCATTTGATCATTTTGCATGCGATTGCTCGAATACATTTTCAAAACAGCCGGCAACAATTTCCATTCTGACAGTTGACTGATAAAGAATATACAGTGTTGACCACATGTCACGGCTTTAGAGTCTTGAACCGGCATAGTAGTATACATATTTTGCAATCCTTTTTACATAGTCCATTAAAACTCTGGTGTATATGGGATGTTGTGGGAAGTGCGCCAAACTGTCAAACACTGTCAGCACATCTCCCTCCAACCACAAAGCTACCCAATGTGTTCCACACTGGTCTTGACGATTGGTGTTCACCAGCAGGGTAACCGGGAGCTTTTTGGGTAGGTGCTTGGGACATGTATCGCTGGCGTACACACCATTAAATGTTCTTCGAGCGTGTCTATGTTTATACAAAAAAATCCTTTTATCTGCAGTGTATCCATTAAATATCAAAAAGTAGGTTTCTTTGCGCGTTGATCTCAAGAACGCTATTGAAAATGCTACACACTAGCAGGGAATGTGTAATGGTTAGGTTTCTTTCAAACTTTATTTCAGCGCGTATGTTTCTGTTCCTCATGAGGACCCACTGATGCGCTATCGGGTATTAGATGAAAGACTAGCAAGGTATAGCCGAGAGCATACTCATTGTGTGTCAATGAAACTGGTACATCACGCATGTTCTTTGCAGTGACAGCCACCAGCCCCATGTATTCTCTGATTCTGTTTGGCAGTCCAAAATTTGGAGTCTATGATTTGGCAGGAATTAGAACACCGTTCTTGTGCAGCACCGCATAGTTCGTGTTACAGTGCTTGAGGTCAAAGAGGTTTTAATCATATGCACCGATAAGCAATGTTGTTTCCACAATTCCCTGATGATTATTTTTGGGAGCTGCCCCAGAAACAGGTTGTCTTGACTGGTGCCGTGGCTACTGGGCGAAATGCTTAAGACTTTAAGAGAGAGGCTATTCACAGGATATTTCACTTTAGATATCTGCAGAGCCTCTGCATGCGCCAGTCTAATAGTTGGAGAGCAGCTTACACGTTTAACGAATAAACTGGACGATATGATGACTCGTTTGTATTTTTTGGCATCCCCGCTCATGAGACAAAAAGTGTCTGTTTTTCTGGATAGTTTCACTTTAAAATCAACACCGTTCATCAATAGTTTATCCTGAAAGAAAAGGTCAGCGTGTAGGTGGACTAGTAAAGCAAATACTCTACTGGTCTTGGCATGAAAGGCTCCCTTTGCGTTCCCTTGTTGTAACCGTCCAGAGCAGTGTTGTTGAAATGTCCCCCGTTATCGTGATAAAAAAGACCCACTGAGAGCTGCTTATCCATGTCATTGTGGCCATAATTTAATAAGCTCTCTATATGGACCCTGTAAGTAAACATATTTTTGTTCTGCATTTTCAATATATTGCCTACCGTCACATCCGCCTGATTAAACATGCTGGCTATCGTGTAAGTGATCATGCCCACTCGTGCTGTAGCCACAATGTCAGTTCCATCCGCCTTTGATAATTTACAGGTTAGATGTAACAGCGTTTTGTTCAAATCTAGAACCATGTCAGTCGAGCCCGATACAAACAATTCTATGGGGGCTAATGGTGATAGAGCCATGAGAGGTGAGAGCTCGATAAAGAAACTGTTATCGATGCTGGCCTGTGTCGGAGGTATGTTAAAGAGATCGAGCTCTGGTTTTACACATTCCCCTGATGTTCCATGTAAGTATGCAAGTGTTCTTTAAAAAATATCACTGCCCTTGTGTCTTTTACAAATAACACATTTCTCCTTCCTACTCGACTTTGCACTTCAGGCTTTTGATCTGCTTTGCGTGGTGGGATGTGAAGGGCCACGTAGCAGGGATGCTGACCTCTTCCTCTTAACACTCCTACGTGGTTTATAAATGAGACCTGATCCATCCTGACCCTGCTTTTTCTCTTGGGTGAGCCGTTCAGCAACCATCGCTGTCACACGTCCCGTGACGTATTTTGCAATATTGCCCACTGCCGTTTTCACGTGTGGTTTTTTTTATTCAAAACTGCGATATAGAGAGGGCATTTTGCGTCTAAAAAGACTTTTAAAGATACAGCTGAGTCCCGCCCCACACATTACAGGTGTTCCGCTAAAAAATATGGCTGATCACTATAACCGGCCTGGTTCATGTAATGTTTCATATGGGCCCTTGGGTCTCCATAGTTCTTTACCACAGCAATTATAATGCTGTGTTATTAATTTTTCAGCCGGAGCGGTCTGAAGTGCAACCGCAACCAGATTTTTCTGTATTTAAATGATACAAACTACCCTTGGTCGTCTCTTATCTGTATGTTGATGGTTTTTACACACAGGAACATAATCGGGTTTGTTGTATTGAATGTTCACAATATCGTTGTTGTTCCCTTTAATCTCCACGGTTCTAAGTAGCGGGGCATAGCTATCCCCACCCGTTGATACTCCACAACATCGCTATAGAGCAATAAGCTATAAGAAACCCTGTTAATGTTGGCAAAGGTATTATCCCAATGTTCTTTACTTCCAATGTGTTGCACAGTTCCCAATATGTTGCGCAGGCTTCCCGCTGTTGAAAACCTAACAGATGGGTCTGGACTCTGTAGAAAAACTTGATGCTGCTGTGGGTCTAGTTGTAGCGTTGTGTGCTCATATTCAGGTGTGTTTGATATGGGCTTGTTGATGACTCTCAAAAGCTCCTGTATATTTGAATAATGCCCCTCAGGAAATCCACCTGGCCAGAGCCTCAGAGGGTTTGTTTGTTTTATAATAAAGGTGGCTTCCCCGGGGCTAAAGTGTCCCATGATCGGACGTACTGAACTTCAGTGAGCGCCACCGTCCATTGCCCCTCCAGACATATGGATTTGGTCAGCTTCACAGTAAAGTTGGACAGTTAGTTCCCTGGAAATGTCTCGACTGAAGTTTTGCTGGGAAGCATAATATAAAAAGATGCAGACTCCATTTCGACCACCATTACACACCAGTGGTCTGTAGGGATCCAGCAGACACCCAACTGTTGTATTTGGCAGTACAACCCAGCCATTTAACTAAATATTGTTTTCTGGCTCCATGGCCTTTACTTTTTATGACTTTTTCGATTCTATAAACTCGCAGTTGGTCTTTAATGACTTTCTGGATCTCCTCCCTATAAAAAACACTGTGAACACCCTTGCCCGAATAATCAATTAGTGTGTTTATATAGACACCCTCCCTTTGAGTCACCACTTCTACGATAAAGATCTCGTCGCTGTATTTTGCTCATACCCCTCTGTAAAGTCGGCCTTGTGTTTGGAAATCTGCACATGCTTCCCCCTTTTAAGGGGTATACGTTTTGTATTTTTTAAAAGTCTTTCACTGTGCAGTTTGTTCCAGACCTCTAGGGAATTCTGTGACTTTAAATCAGCTGGGATGGTTTTAATAGATCTATGATGCGTATTGTTATATACATTTATAAATGCGTGTAGCACATTCACATATCGTTGGGTGTTTTTAGCTGCAAAAACTCGCCAGAGCCGTTTTTTAAATGTTCGTATAAAACGTTCTACAAAAGTGGTTTTAACTTCACAGTGTGTTACAAAGTGGTGCACACTGTGTTCCTTTAGAAAATTCTACAACAGCTTATTTAAAAACTCTTTACCAGCGTCCATCTGTAGTTTAGCATGAATTCTGCCTTTATTAAATATGCACTTAAAACCTGTTGCCATGCTGTGGCCTGACTTGTTCTTCAAAGCCCCAACATAGGCATATTTTGATAGAACATCGATGATGGCTCGAATATAGCGAAAATCATTGTTATCTTCACGAAACTGACTCAAATCCATATCTTCCTGCCATTGTTGATTGACATCACATACCACAGTCATTCGCCATTTATAATGTATTCAGGTCGGTTTGTGTAGCATGTAGGCTTCCTCCCCTGAAAGCTACATTTTAACCGCGCCCATCGGTTTATGATACAGGCTGTCAACCCCTCCATAACTGCCTACACCTCCTTCATAATAATATATTTTTGACAGATTCGGGGCAGGCATGGTAGCCCATAACAGCTCAACATAAAGACACAGTCAGCTTTTATAAACAACAGATTTTTATTCGCATTTAAAACAGTCATTTTTATTCAAAATATATTCATATCAAAATACTTAAGTAATCGACCCCGTTATAGAATGCTTAATACATGCAAATACCGCACAAGCACATTGAATGCTGCCGCTTCGTTAAGCAAGCATGTTACATTACATTAGGCGCTCATTTAAATAAACTTTATCCCCGCCCAATAGGGAACTGTTTTCTCAATGATATTTCTAACACCCATCGAACACATGCGTCTAAACTGCTCATTTTCAAGAGAGGGTTATTCGTAGATTCTATGGTCCATAATGTTTTAGATATGCATTGTTCAGTCCCAGCACCAATCCTTATCTTAGTCAATGGCTGAGTGAAGCGCAGCATGTCTACAATGCGTTTAGGGCTCAATACAAAACATATTTTACTTACAGAATTATCCGCGTAATATATTTCCAGAGGTTCATGCACATCCTGCTAGGGATCATTCATTTTATGTCCGTAGAACCATCTGTAAAAGGGTTGTTTTAAACACGCCTCAGCCACTATTGCAGTGACCCCCTTAATGGCTCAAATATCAGTCCGAAGAGTGGCCGTTGTGTCCAGTCTCCATTAGCGTAAAACAGGCCTACACAGACTGTTATCCCCGGGTTTTCAATTTGTTTTGAACAGCAAGCTCACTGAATAATAGCACTGTCGTTAAGGCTATCGGTCTCCATCAGCAGAAGACAGGTCTTGCACAGGCTATTTTTACAATAACCTGGGTTTTCAAGCTGGTTTGTACAACTGACACAATAAGTATTAATAGTCTCTGCCGCAGCCTGGTTCAACCCACCCCAGCACACACAACCTTGTTTTTCATCATGGTTCTGGGGGGCGGAAACCGTCTCTGTAATCATCTCTGCATCTGCCTGCAGTGTCATAGCTTCACAGTCCTTGTCTTCTGATCTTGCATTGGCTGCAAATGGCTGCTCCATAACTGCATCATCATTGCCCCAAAACTCTTTGGGTTCATAACCAGCCATTAAAACCTGAGCATCTTCCATCCCCTCATACACCATAAAATCCACCAGTGTACATGCGGTTGTTCTCCCCTCGTCACAACTATAGCTGATCCTAGTCGCCATTTTCTGAATAGCCCTTGGTTAGCTCAAAAAGTGCTGTGTTTTCTACCACGTCACAAAAAGCTATATATCCGGGTTCTAAAGCCCACCCCCATGTTACCCTAGCCTTAAGCCGGCCCTTTCAATCAAATTGATATCAAACATTCTTAAAATATATGCCGGCTTTATATGAAAATAATATAAAATATATATAAACGTTCTTCAAGGTCCTAACAAATATACGCCTACGTTATAAAAAAATAATATATATTCCATATAAACATTATTCAAGTTCTGATCAAAATGCCCACCAGCTTTATATAAAACTATTCAAAGGCGTATCAAATATATATAAAATCTGTTATAAAATGATGACGTCGGGACTTAGAGGCCAAGCCCACTGCTGGGTCATCACCCTAACACTCACTGTTTAACTCCTCACAACTCATTTTGCACTCCACCGAGCAACAGTGCACAGACGCTCTCCCATATTGAAATAATTTTAATATGAAACTGATATAAATGATACCCTTTTCATATCAAATCACAAACACACTTTATATTCAGTTTATATGCATCCAATATAAATTGGATATACATTTGATATCATTTTTATATTAATTGTTTATTAAATTGATATAAAAAATCCTATCACACAGAGGGCAGGATTAATACCGGAAACAGGCGGTGTTCCCACTGTCAAAATGTTATAGCTTTAAAAATGGAGCCCCATATACTGTTTAAGATCAACAGCAGGAAGCAGCCGTAGCCCCGCCAAGCACACGCTGGTTTGTTATGATACAATTCTTGTTGCGCACAAAAAGAAAGATAAAAAGGAAACAGAACGGTGAGAAGGGTCAGTACCAATTCCATGTGGAGTCTGCAGGAGTGCCTAAGAAAAAGGGAAGCAGGAAAAGGGGAGAGTACTGCAGTACCAGTTCCACCAGCAGTCAGCAGGTACAGCAGAAAATCAAAAGAGTCAAAAGAAAAAGACAGAAGTATTCCAGACCCAATTCCACCTGCAATCTCTATGGGGTGAAGAGAAAAGGAAAAGAGAGCCCCTCAGGCCCCAATGACACCCCTGTTCTAAAGGGTGTAAGAAAACCAAAAGAAGAAAAAGCACTTTATTACTGAGGGGCGTGGAAGAAAAAAGAAAAGGAAAATAGGAAACGAGAGAAGTACTCTGGCCCCAATGCCAACTGCCATCTGTGAGCGTTACAGAAAATAGGAAACAGGAAAAGAGGGGAGCCCCCTGCCCCCAGTGCCACCCATGGTCTGCTGGGTGGACGAAAAAACAAGAAAAAACACCTGATAACACCCACGATCTGTGGCGTGTGGAGGATAGAATAAATGTGAAAAAGAAGCAAGAAGCGGTACTCCAGTCCCAATGCAATCCCTAGTCCACGGGCCTATAAACAAAAAAAGAGAAATGTAGACATAGGCGTGCATTTTCCTTGTAACTCACCCACAGCCCTGTGGATGTAGTAGAGTAGAGGAGAAGAGGGAGCCCATCCCGGGTTCTGGTGTGTCGCCCTTTTGGGCACTTGAATTAAAACACAGAAGAAAAGAGACTATGGCAGAAAGAAATGTCTGACACTTTTCATTTCTACAAGAATATGTCACAGGGAACAAAATAAACACTAAGTTTCCCAAAGAGATGAATACAGAAGATGGACTCAAATTCTCTGGAAACTCCTTCTCCTTCCCAGGATTCATGCTCAGTCCGGTGAACAGTCTCTCTAAGTTTGGCGCAGGGCTTCTGGGACTCCCACATGCCAAACAGGTTCACCCAGCCTCTGATGCCAAGAGCAGTGATACCCAGGAGTCTCTGCTTCTCCAACTGTCCATCACTGCCTGTCGGCTAGACAAGTTGCAGGAATGCAGGGAATAAGGATTGATGGAGATGTGGAGGCGCTGGAGTTCACTGCTCCTGGCTGACTCAATGTCTGAGTGTGGTCCATGGGCTTCTTGACCTCTTCTCTCATGTTATAAACCCACCGTACTCTCAGTGTTAATGCACCACCTTTAACCTTCATTACATTTGTGCCTACATTGGACCAACCTGGCTCACTGCAGCTCTGTCTGACTCAGGGCTCCTGTTCTTTTTTTTAAGCTTCTAATAACACCTGAACCCCTCCTGATGTCTTCCTTTAACTTCACCCATTTTTGTCTTTCTTATTCTATCTCTCTTTCCCGTCACTCTCTGGCCTCCCACCTCACCAGTTCAGATTTTCTCATTATTTCCTGTGCCACCTCTTCATGCTACAGTCTGTACCCTGCCCTGAAGCTGTCTCATAGGGATCTTTCTAAACTCCCTGCTCTGCCCCCACCACCCTCCTGCAACTTTGTGACAATCATCCCGTGGATCCTTACTGTTTCCTCAGGGCAGTCCTCTCCTCTTTGACTGATCGGTCCTGATCTCTGAAGCACCTTCCCCCAACTGTTATGCCCCCATCTGCACCTTGCTTCCAATCTTCCTCCTACAAGCTCCATATGCAGTCAGTCTTCCCAGGCGTCTGCCTTTTCTCTTGCCTTCTTCTTTTCAAACACGTTGTTGCTCCTGCTTACTCCCCAGACGCTCATCTTACTCACTCCAAACACTTTGCCTTTCCTTATCCTTCAGATTATCTTCCATCCTCCTACCACTCTGTCACTCCTCCTTATTCTTCGGATGGCTACCTTTCTCCCTCCAAATTCTCAGTGTCTCCTTCTTACTTTCCAGATAAGCACCTTCCTCACTCTGTACCTCCTTCTTCTCTTCTGATCGTCAGCCCCTCCTCCAAGTGCACTTCTCCAATAGCACTCCTCTCTCTACCTCTCTCCCTTTTGATCTCCTTTCTCCAGCCCTTTCTCCAACACCCCACACCTTCTGAATAAAGGAGGTGGTATAAATAAACTGGTTATCCCATCTCCTGTGTTCGTCTTGGTCTTTCCTCAATGATATTGGCCCATGGGACCTGGATTATGCTGTTCCCTGATTGAGCCAGGTGATGGGGTGCATTGGGGTATAGTAGGGGTCTGATCTAAAGCCATTTCAGGCCAGGAACCATTTATTTTGTAAGCATGGCTGATTTTCCCCCACCCTCAACAATCTCCTTGAATGCCTCCTGTTCTTTTGCATTCCTCTCTGCTGACCCGGCATCTGTTAGGGAAGCTTCTGGTTGGGCATTGTTTTATGTTCCTGTGGTCTTTGTACATGGGAGCTGCCACAATGTATTGCATGCATACTGCAGATGCCACAAACAATGTTTGTTGTGTTTTTTGTTTCCTGCAGTCAGTGCATCCTGTCTGGAGTGAGCACGATGGGTCTGTGGTTGAAGGCTCTTTGTCCCCGGAACTTTCGATGTTGCTAATGACAAGGCTTCCTAACATCCGAAATGTTCCCAATAGCAGTAGTGCATGGGGACCATGAGAAAACCAATCTGCAGTGGATGGAGAGAGACCAGCATTAATTAAAGGGACACCACCTGTTGCACTCCATGTTAGTATCTGCTAGCAAGATGAGCTAGGTTTGTAGCCCATCTCAGAATGTGGGTTAACCTGTGTGCCTTCTGGCAAGGACAGTGGGGGTGGTCTAGGGATCCACCATTTACCAGGCCCAGCATCCTCTAACTTGGGCAGCACATGGGCCATTCGACCACTTCACTGTCTGTCCCCAAAATTAGGTAAGGGATTGCATCACAGGCTCATCGACGGGATTCACATGCGTCAAGTGTTTGCTTTCCACTATCCCGGTTTGGTGAAAAAATACTAATTCAAGTACAACTTCGAAAACGTCCCCAATCAAGGGCAAAGGATAATGATCTTTGATGGTAACACTATTCAAACCTTGATAGTCCACACAGGGTCGCAGAGCAAGACATCATTCTTGGGCACAAGAAGTAAGGATGCTCCAGCCGTAGATATCGATGAAGCAATGAACCCGTTTTGGAGTTTCCTGAAGTTGGTCCTTAAGTGTCTCTTTTTCGCTTCCTGAGAGTGTACTCATGTGACCAAAGGGAGCCACTTAGCCCGGTTCCGACTCAATGGCACAACCCTCCTCTGTATCTTCCTTTCCGGTTACTAAAAAGTTCTGAATATATTTTCCACGATTTTGAGGACCGCTTTGTCATTGAAATTATCAATAACAGCCCCACTCTACTGCACAGGAGTCCAATATCCAGCTTAATTCAGGCATTTTTCCTCACAAACATCTGGACCATGATTACGGAACCTGCACTCCTCTTGCTCTAAGGATGATATCCCGGGGACCAAGATGTTTCCAAAGACCTCATGGAAACTAGGGGATGCTTTAAGGTCAAAAGAATGGGGATCATGGATTTTCCAACTCAACCACCCAAAGGTTTGTTTTAGTATCTTTTGGCACAGGTGCCAACACAGCATGATAGACTGTGTGAACAAAACAGTTTGAGGTCCAAGGGGCCAATGGAATAGTCATCCCTTTGACTGAGGCATGATTCATGAGGTAGCAGATGGCACCTCAGACAATATAATGTCTAACCCTATTAGTACCCCTGGTCAGCGAGGCAGTGTCATGGAAATAGGCAATGGGTAGCTCTTGGAATTGCTGCCATGCTGGAAATGAATTCAATGAGGCATGCAAGATACAATAGTGCATTCATTGCATGTATGGCTAAAAGGATACAGCATAAGCTAAGTTTAAAATATGTGCATTTTTCAAGGACTATGCAGCTGTGTGGATCTCTATGCCAGGCAGCAGTGTGAATCTCTAAGGCAGGCAGCAGTGTGAATCTCTGGGACAGGCTGCAGTGTGGATCTCTATGACAGACATCATTGTGACTCTTTAGAACTGGCAGTAGTGTGAATCTCTATGACATGCAGCAGTGTGAATCTCTAGGACAGGCCGCAGTGTGGATCTGTCAGAACGTGCAGGTGATGGTTCTTGGCTCACCTGGGGTTTCTTGGATGACTTCTTCTTAGGTGGTGGCTTGACCTCTTTTTTGGAGGTGCGGGTCTCATGCAGGAAGGGGCGAGCCTCCCCTGAAGCCACCCTGCCGGTCCTAAATGACCAGGTTGGCTGACATCGGGGAAACTGCCCAGTAACAGGAAAAAACCCTGCAAGGGCAAAAATTTGGAAGAGTCCTGGATGCAGTGGTGACAAGTTTGCAGTTCCAGGGAATCGAGTCCGCTCCGCAAAGTTGGCGCGAGAAGCTGAATAGAAGGCGAATAGTGGATGAATGAGCGTGAGGAGGATCAAAGGAGCAGCGGGAGCGGGTAGCGTAAGAACACGCTAAGCAACAGATAAGGCAACAGACAGAGGTAAGGAAAAGGCAGGATGAATGGCACAGGATGTGCGGCCGTGCCAGGAAGAAACAGGAAACAAAGAACCAAGGAAGGCAAACAGTTCCGCGAGGAACGGAACAGGAGGAAGTGCTGAGCACGGAAGCAAGCAATGGCCTGGGCAACTGAGCGTTGACACGCGAGGTTGTCATGCTGAATGGAGCTTATATGATGACAACACGGGAGCGCCCGAAACACTAGACCGCTGCCAGAGCATAAGCTAGTAGTAGCGGCAGCCATGTTGGAAGGAGAAATTTCCGTCGCCAGAAAGCGTCAGGCTTTCTAGGCAGTCCAGAATGGGCGGAATGAGCATGTCATAACAGGATCTCTATGACAGGCAGAAGGGTGAATCTCTAGTACAGGCAGCAGTGTGGCTCTCTATGACAGGCAGCAGTGTGACTCTATGAATGTCAACAGTGTAAATCTCTAGGACACACAGCAGTGTGGATCTCTAGAACAGGCAGCAATATGAATCTCTAGTACAGGCAGAATTGTGAATATCTAGGACAGGCAACAATGTGAATTTCTAGGATAGGCAGCAGTGCAAATCTCTAGGACAGGCAGCAGTTTGACTCTTTATGAAAGTCAGCAGCGTGAACCCCTATCACAGGCAGCAGTGTAAATCTCTATGACAGGCAGCAGTGTGAATCTATAGGACAGGCAACAATGTGAATCTCTGGGACAGTCAGCAATGTGAATCTCTAGGGCAGGCAGCAGTGTGATTCTTTATGAAAGTCAGCAGCGTGAATCTCTAGGACAGGCAGCACTGTGAATCTCTTGGACAGGCAGCACTGTGAATCTATAAGTCAGGCAACAATGTGAATTGTTAAGAATCAGGGCCAGGCCACAAATGTACACTTCTAGATATTTATTAGATTAAGCACAAGGTGACAGCAGGCACTGCCTGAAGCAGCAGGCACCAACTGACTTGATACGGAATGCTCTCAAAGAGCAACACTCTGAAATGAATACATTACATCACAGTGGAACAGAATGGAAACGAAGCAATATACAAAAGATTACATGTGTAGATGCATATTAAACCATTAAGAACTGATGCTTAACTCAAGTGAGAAAACAATATCTCAACACACATCTCCTCCCCCACAATGTTGAAATTATTCTAGATAATAATCTCTTAACCAAAGAGGTTTACTCCTCACTCTCTCCAAATTCACATTCACATTGTTATCCTCTAATACATTTTTGTTCACCCTTTTGTTTGCATTTGAACTAAATGATAAATCATCATCATTTTCATCTTCAGTGCCTTCACAGTCCTCAACCGGACCATTGTTGTTACATTTCACCAACCTTGACATGGACCAGCACTCCCCTCCCTCCATGATGGCTACATTTCCTCTCACTACTGAAATTCTTTTTGGCCCAATGAATTTGCTCTCAATACACTTAGGAGACAATCTAGGGTTTTTGATATAAACCATATCTCCTTTCCTCCAAACTATGGCTTTGGATTTCCTTTCTGCATTAGCCCTCTCCATGTACTCATCTTGAGCCTCTCTTATCTGTGACATAATCTTAGTTCTGTCCACATAAGTACTCTTCGCCAAATCCAACCATCCCGGACACAGTTTGGTCCCTGGTTGCCTACCTTTGAGGGACATAAAAGGAGAAATTCTAGTAACAGAATACGGGGTCGTGCAGTAATTCCACACCATTTCCCTCAAAACAGTCTGCCATTTTAGACCTGACGCAATGGCTAACTGTAACCCTCCTTTTATAAATCTGTTTGCCCTCTCCACCAAACCATTTGCCATAGGTTGGTAGAGGGCTGTTCTGTAATGTCTGATACCAAACCTCCTAAAGAAGTCTACCATTCTGTCAGAGCAGAACTGAACTCCATTGTCTGATACCAGCTCTGTGGGGAATCCCTCCCTATAAAATACCTCTTCAAAAAATGTGATCATTTGAGCAGTCATAGCCTCTCTTATCACCTTCCATTCAATCTACTTTGAGTGGTAATCCACTGTCACCGGGGTCGGTGATATCTTCGTCCGACAGTGTAGATTCTGAGATCTCTCCCTCCCCCGACTCCTCACCTTCGTCTTCCTTTTTTTTTTATGTAGATAGGGACGACCCCGGGAGGAAGCCACCGTGCCCCCCAAGAAGGGAGACCAAGGGGCCCCTCCCCCGGGATCGACCAGGAGGGGAAAAAGCCCGTAGGCACAAAAAACCCCTGTGTTATCGTCGGGTACCTTGGAGGAGTGGAACCAGGAATCCTTGAAGGGTGAGAGCTGGTGGAAAGTGTCTGGAGGCAACACGTGGGAGTGAACCCCCCCAGGACACAGGCAGTCCAGTAAGCGGTCCGAGGAACTGGTACACGAGGCTAGAAGTGGAAGTAACAAAACGGTAAGCAAAGGCAGTCCAGGTGAACAGGCCGGAGTCTGGTAAACGGAAGGTCACAGCAAAACTATCCGGGAGGTATGCGCGTGCAAATCCAAAGGACAAGGCAGGGAACTGGTACACGGAAGGTACAGAGCTGAGCGAGAGTAAGTAGGAAACAGAAGGACGGAGCAAGCGGAACAGACAAGAGGAAGAAAGGCGGTAAGTGAAGATGGGAAGGAGGGAGGGTAAGCAAGTTGGAAGGAGGGCAGAGGAGGCGGGCGAGTGAAACAAAGCCAAGGGAGCGAGAGAAAGGCAGACAGAACCAGCGGAAGGACGAAGGAAGAACAGCGGGGGGAGCCGGACTGGGCGCGAGGACCCGACCAGTGGGAAAGGCGAGTAACCCAGGAAGAGGGCAACAGGTAGCAAGCAACTCAGGGCTAACTGGACGAAACCGGAAGCGTTGCGACGCATCCGTGACCCGGAAGTGGCTGGTTAAAACACCGGGCCGCGGAAGCGCCCAACCAATGGGAACAGAAGGAAAGTGAAACCAGGAAACAGGGGGCGTGGCAGAAAGCTGCTGGCGGACGGGACTAAGTTCCGCGTCGCCAGCGGCTCCATAGACGCCAGGAACTCGGCGGCATGACAGTATGCCCCTCCTATAAGATCCTCCCCCTGGTTTCCCTGGATGAAAGAAGTGGTACTTGCAAAGTAAGACAGGAGCATTAATGTGTGTGATGGGTTCCCAAGAGTTTTCCGATGAAGGGTAGCCCTTCCATTTAACCAAATATTTCAGCCTGCCTCTATGATACCTGGAGTCACAGAGTTGGGCGACCTCATATTCCGCCCGAGTAGAACCCTGAGGAATCGGGGCCTGTCTAACCTGACGTGCCCAAGTGTCAGCATGAAATGACTTGAGTTGAGAGGCATGGAAAACAGGGTGGACCCTTTTGAAGTTGTTGGGTAATTTCAAGCGAAAAGCCACAGGGTTGATCTTCTGTATGATCTCGTATGGCCCTAGGTACTTGGGAGATAGCTTGGAGGGATGTACCCAACGAGGTAAATATCTAGTGGAGAGCATGACCATGGTACCCACATCCCATCCTGGTACGGGTCTACAGTGTTTGTTGGCTTGAATGCAATACTGAGCTTGGGCTGACTTAAGGCCTTCCTCTACCTTCTTGTGTGTCTCTCTAAGGAGGAAGAGGGAAGAATCTACCGATGGTACGCTAGTAGAGAGGCCCGAGACAGGAAGAATGGAGCGAGGGTGAAAACCATAATTACCGAAAAAAGGACTAAACCCCAGAGCGGTATGTGTGGAGTTATTGTAGGAGAATTCAGCTAGAGGGAGTAGTGTGCACCAGTTGTCCTGTTGGGAGTTGATGAAGCACCTTAAGTACTGTTCCAGGGTTCCGTTCAGGAGTTCGGTTTGCCCATTGGATTGCGGATGGAATCCAGAGGTGAGAGCTCTTTCGATACCTAGTCTGACACACAGTGCCTTCTAGAACCGGGAGGTTTACTGACTACCCCAGTCTGAAATTATCTTGTTAGGCATACTGTGTAACTGGAATATGTCTTGGAGAAACACTTCCGCCATCTTGGTTGCAGTGGGAACACCAGGCAATGGGGAGAAGTGAGCCAATTTGGTAAATGAATCCACTACCACCATGACACAGGTGCATCCTTGAGACGGGGGCAAATCCACTATAAAATCCATAGAGATCGTGCTCCAACTACCCTTTGGTACAGCACTTGGTTCCAGTAGACCAATTGGTCGTTGACGGGATGACTTACTCCGCAGACAGACAATACATGACTGAACGTACCGATCTACATCCCTTTTCATCGTAGGCCAGTAGAAATGTCTTTGAAGGTATTCGAGAGTGCCAGCCACTCCCCTGTGTCCTGCAAGTTTGGAGTCATGACACCAGGTAAGTGCCGTCTTGCGGAAAGCCGGTGTGGGTAGATAGAGTTTTCCTCAGGTCGAGTTTGGTGAAGATGGTAGCACCCTGTACAGCTTGTAGGATATCGGTGATCAATGGCATAGGATACCGGTCTTTTATGGTTACCTTGTTTAGACCGCGATAATCTATACACGGCCTCAACTCCTTTGAATCCTTTTTAGAGATGAAGAACAAGGATGCCCCTGCAGGGGACTTTGAAGGCCTTATGAGCCCGTTTTCCATGTTGCTGTCCAAATACGTTCGGAGGTATTGTTTCTCTTCCAAAGAAAGTGGAAACATCCTACCGAAGGGTACCAGTGCACCTGGGGTGAGATCTATGCAACAGTCTTCAGGCCGGTGCGGAGGGAGCTCGACGGGTATCTTTTCAGTTGCTACCTCGTTGAACTCCTGCAGGTAGTGTGGGAGATAGTGTACTGTTCTGACCTCGCAGCTATTTGTGGTCTTGACGGTCTCGAATCTTGGTTCTGGCAAGCATTCCGATTTGCATAGTGAGGACTGAAAACTAAGTAAGTTTCTAGGCCAGTCAATACTGGGGTTGTGTCTGCATAGCCAACAGATACCCAGGATTAGGGGGAAGTGAGCAGCCCTGATGATATCGAATGTGATGCTTTCGATATGTTGTTGGATGGACAAAGTAAGTGCTTCTGTGGTGTGAGTGATCAAACCCGAGCTCAAAGGTTCACCATCAACTCCTTCCACCTTTTGATCTTCTCGTTTGGCTATCCTTTTCACTCCATGTCGTTCTGCCCAATGGGTATCCATGAAATTCCCTGCTGCTCCACAGTCAAGTAGGGCTAAAGTGGTTACTTCCTTGGGGCCCACCGTGAGAGAAACTGTGAGCACCATCAACCGGGAGTCCTCAGACGTTTCAGTAGAGGATACAGAAAGAGGCGCATAGGGACTAAGAGCAGCCCCTCGGTAATGCGTCCCAATGTTTACCGAGGGCGAGCGTTTCCCGACCTTCTGGGTGGTACTTCCGGACAATCTCTTAATAGATGTGAGGAAGACCCGCAGTACATACACAGGGAACCATCCCTGCGCCGTTTCCTTTCTTCAGGTGTGAGCGGGGCTCTGGTGGTTCCGATCTGCATAGGTTCTTCCTTAGCGGTCCGTTGGAAGGGCACTGACGCGGGTGAGTGAGTCTCCAAGAGAGGGGGTACACTTAACCTGGTCTTCTTCTTTTCTTGACGTCTTTCCGTCATTCTGAAGTCAATTCGGAGGGCAGCTGTCAGGAGTTCGGCAAAAGACACCGGTCTTTCTATCTGGGCTAGTTCGTCCTTCAATTCCTCCCTTAAACCTCGCCGAAATATGGCATACCGGGCCTGTTCCTGCCAACCTGCCTCAGCTGCCACCTGTTTGAAAGCGGTGATGTATGTCAGTAGATCAGAATTCCCCTGACGGATGTCAAGGAGTTCCTCCGAGGCCAAGTAGGTACTCTCTGTTCACAGAAAGGTTTGTTGAATCAGAGCCTTAAAGGCATTGTAGTCCTGTAAAACCGGGCCTGGCTGGTTTACTAGAGGGGTAGCCCAAGCCAGGGCATTCCCGGTCATGTGGGTGATCATAAACCCCACCTTGGTGTGGTCTGAGGCAAAGGTCTGAGGGCGAAAGGAAAAATTAAGATTGCATGCGTCCAGGAACTCCTTAACCTTTTTAGGGGAACCATCGAACTTCCCTGATACTAGGGCAAGTCGAGGTAAATCGGTTAAAGGTCTTTCCCTGTCAATCAGACGCTGTTGTAGGGTGGCGTTAGCTGTCTTAAGGTTCTGCATCTCCAAATTTAGACTTTGTACAGCGGCTACGAGTTCTTGTACCTGCTGTGGGGTGGCCATCTCTTTTTGGCGTCGCAAACTGTCACCGGGATCGGTGATATCTTCGTCCGACAGTGTAGATTCTGAGATCTCCCCCTCCCCCGACTCCTCACCTTCTTCTTCCTTCCAAGAATCCTTCTTTTCCTTTCTTCGTGATCGCACCTTTTTTTTATGTAGATAGGCACGACCCCGGGAGGAAGCCACCGTGCCCCCCAAGAAGGGAGACCAAGAGGCCCCTCCTCTGGGATCGACCAGGAGGGGAAAAAGCCCTTAGGAACAAAAAACCCCTGTGTTATCGTCGGGTGCCTTGGAGGAGTGGAACCAGGAATGCTTGAAGGGTGAGAGTTGGTGGAAAGTGTCTGGAGGCCACACGTGGGAGTGAACCCCCCCAGGACACAGGCAGTCGAGTAAGCGGTCCGAGGAACTGGTACACGAGGCTTGAAGTGGAAGTAACAAAACGGTAAGCAAAGGCAGTCCAGGTGAACAGGCCGGAGTCTGGTAAACGGAAGGTCACAGCAAAACTATCCGGGAGGTAGGCGCGTGCAAATCCAAAGGACAAGGCAGGGAACTGGTACACGGAAGGTACAGAGCTGAGCGAGAGTAAGTAGGAAACAGAAGGACGGAGCAAGCGGAACAGACAAGAGGAAGAAAGGCGGTAAGTGAAGATGGGAAGGAGGGAGGGTAAGCAAGTTGGAATGAGGGCAGAGGAGGCGGGCGAGTGAAACAAAGCCAAGGGAGCGAGAGAAAGGCAGACAGAACCAGCGGAAGGACGAAGGAAGAACAGCGGGGGGAGCCGGACTGGGCGGGAGGACCCGACCGGCGGGAAAGGCGAGTAATCCAGGAAGAGGGCAACAGGATGAAACCGGAAGCGTTGCGACGCATCCGTGACCCAGAAGTGGCTGGTTAAAACACCAGGCCGCGGAGCGCCCAGCCAATGGGAACAGAAGGAAAGTGAAACCAGGAAACAGGGGGCGTGGCCGAAAGCCGCTGGCAGACGGGACTAAGTTCTGCGTCGCCAGCGGCTCCATAGACGCCAGGAACTCGGCGGCATAACATCCACAAGCACAATCAAGTAGTTAAAGTCATCTCCCAAATCTTGCAGTGGACCAATCAAGTCTACTGCGACCTTTTTCCATAGCTCGCTTGGAACACTCACGGGTCTTATGGGAGTCTCCCTAATGACCTTACTCTTGTCACTCTTTTCACATTCTCTGCAACCTCTCACACATTTCTCAACCTCGCTGTCGATTCCCAGCCACCAAAAAAATTGTCTAACATGTCTTTTCGTGCCGCCTATGTCCAGATGACCTTGATGTGCAATATTCACCAACTTGGATCTAATAATACATGGGGGAACCACTCTCACTCCCTTCCTGAGCTGAAAGCCATCCTCTGATAAGCTTAATTCCTCCTTTATACCATGGTAACACTCATATTTCTTCTCAATGAGATCCTTCCTGGGCCAACCTGTTTTGGTCCACACTTTTACCTGTTTTAGCATTTCATCCATATCATCGGCAAGCTTCCACTCATCTCTTCCTATGGCTTCATATTCAACCTCATAAATGCCTAAACCCTGTTCAATACTCACTTACCTAGAGTCCTTGTATTGTACAGGCAACCTTGACAAACAGTCTGCCACAATGTTGTCTTTACTAGGTATATACACAACCCTAAAATCATAAGCTAGTAAATCAACCATCCATCTGTATATTCTGGGAGAACCTTTGGCCCATTCCACACTCCCCAATAATTGAACTAGTGGTTTGTGATCCATTCTCACAGTAAAAGTCTGACCCCAGAGGTAAAACTTGAAATGTGCAACAGCCCACGAGACTGCTAAAGCCTCTCTTTCTACAACAGAATAATTTTCTTCAGCCCCCCTCAAAGGTCGAGAGGCAAAAGCAATGACATGTTCCACCTTGCCAGCATCAAACTGAGAAAGAGCAGCACTCCGGCCCAGGGTACTCGCATCCACTGCTAACACAGTTTTCCTATTAGCAACAAACCCCCCCAAAGAGGGCGCACTCACAATACAATCTTTGATTCTTAGAAAAGCATTCTGACACTCATCAGTCCACACATACTTTGCACCTTTCTTTAACAATTCTCTCAAAGGAGAGGACACGGTGGCAAAACCATCAACAAACTTGTGATAGTACTACGCCAACCCCATGAATGAGCGTAACTGCTCCTTATGTTGGGGTCTAATACTGTCCACCAGAGATTTCTTAGGGGAAATTCCATCACATGAAATTCTGTGGCCTAAATAATCCACTTCTTTTACAGCAATTTTACATTTCTCCCTCTGAACTGTCAAACCAGCTTCTTTGAGTCTGACTAACACAGCTCTCAACATCTCATCATGTTCGATTTCATTCTCCGCAAAAATAAGAATGTCATCTTGAAAGACAGTAACTTTTCTTAAACCTTTGAGAACTTGCTCCATGACCCTCTGAAAAACAGAGGCCGCGGAGGCCAAACCAAATGGCATGCGGTTGTACTGGAACACACCCTCGGGAGTGATGAAAGCGGTGAGGTGCTGGCAATCCTTGGATAACGGAACCTGATGATGGGCTGACGAAAGATCAATGACGGAGAATAACTTTGGCTCACCCAAGGTTGACAGAGTTTCAGAAATGTTCGGCAGTGGATGTCTCTCAATGACTATGTTCTGGTTCAGGCTGCGCACGTCAACGCACAATCTCAGTTTCCCGTTGGCTTTAGCTACCAGAACAATAGGCGACAACCATTCAGTGCCCATCACCGGTTCGATAACACCCTTACTGACCAAGTTATTCAACTCCTTCTTGAGTTGATCTCTCACTTTCAATGGTACTTGCCGCACTTTGTGCACAACAGGCTGCGCATTACTTTTAAATTTTATATGATGCTCAAATTTCTTGAGCTTGCCCAATCTTTCAGAAAACACTTCTGGAAATTCCTTGGTCCAAATATCTTCAACTTCTGCTATAGTTACCGGATTAGGAGAACTGGCCTCTACTCGCACCCCTAAATTCTTCTGTTCCTCCCAACCTAATAAGGAGGTGCCTTCCTTTGCCACAAGTACAATAGCTTGACAACTTCTTTCCTTATAAAGTATCTTTGCCGGAAATTCACCCAGAATGTCTATGTCAGATTCTCCATAGCCACAGGCCATGACACTGGTGGGGCGAATAATCGCATCACTCTTCTTCAAAACACCAACTAAGGTGTCTCGGGATATAATAGTCCAAGGAGAGCAGGTGTCTACCTTCATGACAAGCTCACATCCATCAATAAGGAAAGTGTCCACTGGGCCCTTCGTCTCCCCAGATAGGGCTGAAATTTCAAAAACATACTTGGTGCTTGATTCCCGCACATCCGACACTTCCTGTATGTCATATCCCCTCCTAATATTTTCTTCTTTGTTGTCTTCTACCCTCAGTTCCACAAGGTTAACAGAAGTGGCTTTACAGACGTTGGCAAAATGTCCCTTGCCCCTGCATCTGAAGCATTCACCAAACCTAGCAGGACAAGATGGAAAATTTGCGCCGTGCCTGGAGCTCCCACAGTGAGGACAAGAACTTCTCATGTTCCAGTTCCCTTTTTTTCCAGTGAAAAGATTAGACTTCTTCCATTGATCTACGGCGCACACAGCCACTGATGGAACAACAGGTTTATCTACTCTGAGTTCTTTGACATACTGCGACGTTTGCTCAATACTCCTGGCCAGCTCCACCGCCTCATCCAGACTCATATCTTTGGCAAGGAGTTTCTCTTGAACTCTGACATTGTTGGTGCACCTGAGTAATTGATCTCTGATTAATGAGTCAGCCAACTGTTCAAACCCGCAGGAATAACTCAGGGACCTCAGGCAGGCAATGTATGATTCAACAGGTTCCGACTTTTCTGTGCCCTCTGAAAGAATTTGTGCCTCGAGAGCTGCAAAGCCTGATCTGGCGCTCGTGCTCCCAGAACGGCTCGAGAGGCAAAAGCAATACGGCTCGAGGGCTGAGAAGCCTGAGCTGTTGCTCGCGCGCTCTCCCTTTGGGGATTGCCGCAACCTGCTGCCTGGGCCCACACCCCACTCACCTGGATACTGGCAGCGTCGGTGTCTGTCTTCCTCCTCCTGCGGTTTCCTCCGACTGCTGTCACGCTCGCAGAGAGGATGGGGCTCTGACACGGGCAGAGGGCAAAACACGTACGCAGAGGCAGCAACGCAGTGGATCCTTTAAAGTCCTCATCGCCAATGTTAAGAATCAGGGCCAGGCCACAAATGTACACTTCTAGATATTTATTAGATTAAGCATAAGGTGACAGCAGGCACTGCCTGAAGCAGCAGGCACCAACTGACTTGATACGGAATGCTCTCAAAGAGCAACACTCTGAAATGAATACATTACATCACAGTGGAACAGATTGGAAACGAAGCAATATACAAAAGATTACATGTGTAGATGCATATTAAACCATTAAGAACTGATGCTTAACTCAAGTGAGAAAACAATATCTCAACATGAATCGCTAGGACAGGCAACAATGTGAATCTCTAGGAGAGGTAGCAGTGTGAATCTATAGGACAGGCAGCAGTGTGAATCTATAGGACAGGCAGCAGTGTGACTCTTTATGAAAGCCAGCAGTGTGAATTTCTAGGACAGGGAAATGTCAGCAGGGCATTGTGTTTGTTGTGACAGGTGGGTGGGGGGGCCGTGGGTAGTTACAGGGAAGCAATAATTATTTACGTCGCTTTGGGAAGTAAGAAAAGCTGTATTGATGTATTGACTTCAGAATAGGGATTTGTCACGGTATTTTTGATTATCCGCATTCTCGCGGTTGTAGCTGTGCGTTTACACTGGATAAAATACAAGAACATGCTCCAGAATGCAGAGAAGCTGGAACTTCATTAACTATTCATTCATCCCAGGGGCCGACGTGGGATGCCTGGCACTTATTCCATCTGAAAAGAGAGAGAGAGAGAGAGAGAGAGAGAGAGAAGTGCTCCCATCAAACGGTTCAGCTTCCCACATGAGCAGATAAGAGAGCTCAACAAGTTAAGCGCTCAGCTCAAAGATGTCTGCGTGATCTGTAGTCAGAGCATGGCAGCTCATCCCTTCCAATGTTGATGCATTGAATATGAATACACTGGGAACTAATCGAAACTGTCATTGAAGTGCTTAGATGCTTCAGGACGGTGTCATGCAGTGCTACATACAAAGTTGTATTTTGGACCTGTGATATTCTGTGAGATGTTCCTTTTCACCCCATCTTTCTGAGTTGTTTATGGGGGAGGGGGCATACCATACCACCATCTCCCCTGTTGCCCCTTTTGCCTAAACCCAATCCCCCACCCCATTCCTCCAATTATACCCTCTAACCGCAAATCTTTTTCCTCATTTTACCGCAGTGATGTGTCCAGTGGAAAAATGCAGTGAAAGGGCTGCAGGGAAATGGGGGGATACCGTGTTATGTTTAGTAAGATGGAAGTTCTGTAACATATGTTGACTTTGAAGTATGGTTGGCAACAGAGGAACATGGGGCTTCCGGTCTCCAAAGTTTCATGGCAATGAAAGAAGGACTGGAAGGAGAGTTAAGGCTGTAACTGGGTAAACGAACCTGCCCTCGCCATATGATGGCAGTACCTGGCCATTTTGTTGAATTGGCGTGACATAGGTGGCATAGCCTTTACCATGAGGAATGATCCATCCCATCGGAAACCTTCAACTTTGATAAAGTAGCCACCACCCAAATGAGAAGTTACGCTGATCCACCCAATCAGTACTTTAAGTGGGATGAGAAATTGAGGGGGCGCAAATGCACCCCAACCCAACATTTGAGGGAGGAGCCTATGACGTGTCTAGTGGGGTCTCAGAAACCCAAGTAGCCATTCGAAAGACGTGGGAGCTCTGTAATTAAAGTGGAGGCCTAACAGATGCCGTCAAATGTTTGTACCTAGAACGAAAATAAGTAATATCGACTTTAAAAGGTGTATTGAAAATGAATTATTATGCTGTCAAAAACAATCAACTAAAATTCAGATATTCAAGTATAAAATCGAAGTCAAATTAAAATAGGTCAATTAATTTTCCAACCCCCCAATTCTTCAGAATGAAATCCATGATTCCTGCTGTCAATTTTATTAATATGAAATCATTCTTTTGACAAGACGTCAATAAAATATGTTGCAAAATCTAAACAATGTATTCGCAGTGTCCTCCCCTTCCTTTAAGTGTTAGAAAACAAATAATAAACGCCAAACCACTGACTGATCACGTGAGTCTAAACATTTCTGATACTGACATCTACTGGCTAATACCAGTACTGACTCAAGTCACCTTGGGCGGGAGGATAGCTCACGGGCTACGCACTTGTCTTGGAAGCAAGACAACGCATAGCGGGTCCCGTGTTTGGAGACCAGTCTCCAGTGTTAAGCGCGTAATAAAAGATGGATTAATGAATTATCTTTAGATTTACTTTTGGTCTGGGGAGTGATGTTGGTGGGCCTGGGCAGAGCCCCGCTCAAGAGGAATTTCTGAGACTGAGCCTTGGCCAACTTAAAGCTGTGCACCCAACCTCTTTATCCTCAGGCGGGATGGGTGATATTTTTTCCCTGGTGGGTGAACGTGGCAAGCTCCACAGTCATTCTTCGGTTGTTGCCTACCAGCACAGTAAAGAGCTAAGCCTGTTTTGTAACTGTGCCTATTCCCTCCATAGTGAGAGGACCATGAACATTGGTGGCTGCCTGCATTCCTAAATTGCAGCCAAACTAACCGATATCTCGGTTTTCACTACATCTCCTCTCTTACTGAGATTTCGTTGAGGGGAACGTGATGTTCCTGGCCTTCACTGTTTCTCTATTGTTCCTTTTCTAAAGTTGATCTGCTTGACCACCTCAATCCATCCAGCCCTGAAAAGAAGGCTGGATATTTTTGGCAATGTCTCCTTAATTTCTTTTCTAAGGCCCCTGTGACGAAGTCACGTCGGCTAGCACCCCCTTTCTCCTGGACCCAGGGAGGATCTCGAGAACAGGCTGCCATGACACTTTTGCCTGACTTAAAAATGGAAGGTAGTGGGTTAAACCTTGAGCCACCAACAGGCAGAAAGTGCTCAATGCTAGTTAAGAAGGAGAAAAGAACTGCTGTAAACAGCTGAACACAGTGGGAGAAATGGAAAACAAGGACAAATCACCCTTAGATGCAGGGCACAACCACTAAAGATACAAGGAAGGGAGGGCGCCAAAAAATGCCCATTGAGAAAGTTTATTAGTTAACCATATTAATCAGTATTTGAAGCACTTTGAAGCACTTCACCTGTGTATAAGCGTTATATAAATAAACAAAACATTTTATAAATAAAAAGGTCCAATTTGCTCAGGGCAGTGTCCCAGATCTGACCACCAATCTGGAGGCCAGGGGACAGGGGTAGGAGCCACAGTGGGACAGCCAAAGCCCTAGAAGGATATTTGAAAGTCTGTTCAGGGTAATATTACAGACACTGGTAGAGGATAGGAAGTTGAAAGCCTGGTGCGTGAGGGGAGGGGGTTGGGGGGTTGATATATCAGACACTGGCAGAGAGAGGCACGGATAACAAGAAGTGGAAAGCCTGCTGGGGGCGACATCTCAGATACCGGCAGACGCCAGACACAAGAATGAGAGGAAGTTGAAAGGCTGCTGCGTTGGGTGATTTCGCAGACACTGGAAGATGTCAGGCACAAAGAAAGAGAAGAAGTTGAAAGCCTGCTGAGTGGATGATATCTCTGACACTGGCAGATACTAGGCACAGATAATACAAACAAGTTGAAAGCCTACTGTGGGTGATATCTCAGACACTAGGCACAGAGAACAAGCAGTTAAAAAACCTTATGGGGGAATAGCTCAGATATTGACATACATCAGGCACAAAGAAAGAGGTGAAGTAGAACGCCTACCGGGGGGTCGGTGGGGCGGGGGTGTGATATCTCAGACACTGGCAGACACCAGGCACAGAGAACAAGAGGAACTTAAAAGTCTGCTGGTGGCAATAGTATCCGGTCATATCGTCGGAAAACAAAATTCGAATGCCATTTCGTCTAAAAAAATGTTGGCGAACAAAAAAATGTCTACTACATTTTTTTGTTATATGTTTTTTGGGGGTTTAGCTAGTAAAAAAAATTGTATAAATTAAAAAAAACGGGTTTGGGAGGCAACCCCCTCATTAACAAACAAAAAAAAACAACCATTCAACATTTTTTTTTTCGTTTGACAAAATGACATTCGAAAAAAAATGACATTCGACATAGTCACTATAAACCGGTGGCAATATCTCAGACAGTGGCAGGGACCAGATTCAGAAGAAGAGAGGAAACTGAAAGCCTGCTGAGGGCTACATCGCACAAAGACCAGCATCTGAGATGGAGAGTAAGCAAGATCTCATACTCTGGAGGAGATCTGAGCCAGAAAACGAGAGCAAGTTAGAGCCTGCTTAGGGTTATCGTTCACACCCATCCAGACACCAATCATGGGTCAACAAAGAAAGCTGAAGAAAGCCTGATGAGGGCTATTGCTCAGACCCATGCCGACACCAATTACAGGTTAGCAAAGAAAACTGAAGAAAGCCTGCTTAAGGTTATTGCTCAGACCCATGCAGATACCAATTACAGGTCAAGAAAGAAAGCTCAAGAAAGCCTGCTGAGGAATGCTACTCAGACCCATTCATACATCAATTACAGGTCAATAAGGAAAGCTGAAGACAGCCTGCTGAGAGCTATTTCTCAGACCCATGCAGGCACCAATTACACATCAACAAATAAAGCTGAAGAACGCCTGCTGAGGGTTATTGCTCAGACCCATGCATAGGCCAAAGCCTAGTCAAGAGAAAGAATAATATAAGGAAACCTTGGGCCAGGAGGATGACACTTGGCTGGTGTGTGAAAATATCACAGCCTGACAAAAACCCTAAGCAAGTGATAAATTACTTTTTGGAAGCAATGTGTCAGAAGTACCCTCGTTTGTCCAGCAACCCACCGCTAGAGGGTGACAATATCTATGCCCGCATCCATTCGATAAGCAAGGGGGAAGAAATACTTGCTGGTCGAAGTCTGTAAAATGTATTATAATTGGCCTTGGAGGGAAATATTTTAGCCTGACCCATGCTGTAAAGGAAGGGGGAGAGGTGCTTGCTGGTAGGCAGCGTCAAGAAGCAAGTGGCCACGATTTTCTCAGGATGGTGAAGACCAGTAGCGTGCTAGCGCTACTTCTCTCAAGTCAAGAAACCTGCTGGACGCTACATCAAAAAGACTGAGTTTCAACCAAAAAGCGAGCTGGGGGGCTGCATCCTTGAGATGGTGCATTACATTGGGGAGCCCGCAATCACTAGACTGGGCACACAATCAAGGCACTGCCCCTTGCTCTTTACTTGGGCAAAAGCACCTGCGTCACAATCAACAAATGCCAGAACACTCTCTTACATGACTGGTCAAAGCCCGCCCAGGACCATGATACCACTCTGGATAGTCATGTGCCCATCGAGGAGGACCCTTACCAGACAAAGACCAGCAATTCCTAAACTGCAGCAAGCCTTATCCTAGTGCCTCTCTCTGCCAGTAGCACCCAGGCTCACTACACATCATGCCAACATCAAAGCATTTCCCACATACCGGAAGCTTCTCCAGGTGATCTCATCCTGACTCAGGAGGCTCCACCACAGGACTACATAGACAACTAACCCAACGACCTCTAGTCCTAGCCTGCTGTCTGAACGCCTGTACTCACAACCAGCACACCTTCGTGGAGAGGGATCAGGGTACTGACACTAAAAAAGAGGATGCAACAACAATACAGCGTGCCGGGAAAATGGTATGCTATGTATTGATATAGAGCAAACCTAACTGGGAAGCAGCTGAGGGTTGTATACTCAGGGGGGAGGGGAGGATAGCACAACAGAAGGGGCAGGCTAACATATGGTGTTGCCCATAGTCATTGGTCAGCCATGAGTTGATTGGAGAGCAGGGGTGATAGTAAGGTTTCTATAGCACAGCAACATGGGAACAAACCTAATGTGAGTTGATATGATTTTCCAAAGCCAGGGTCGGGGTGGGCAGCAGGAGAAGACGTATCTTGTTTTCTCCCTTTGCATTCTTCAGTTTTTAATCTGGTGATGGGCTGGCTCTGTTTGCTGCATTTGTCACTGGAGATGGTGAGGGTTGTTGCCAAGTAGTATCGGGCATTGGTCGTCGGAGGCCTGTAGGTGATAATGGCTGCCGTGAGTGTGATACATGCTTTGGGGCTGAAGCCTGTGAAGTTCTTAAATGATGGAAGTGGTGTGGTTGCATTCCATCTGTTCTGTGATGAAGTTAGCTTCATCGTGTTGGACGAATTTGAAGGGGGTCATAGCGGAGTCAAGGTGGCCCCGAAAGGAGGGCATTACAGCCAAGACTTGGACAATAGTTATAACACAAGTTGTACAGAGGAATAGTTTGTCTTTGCAGTGCAAGGAGAGCAAGAACAAGTGCCACTCCACCACAATGCACCACACCAAAGAGCACAGGTGAAGGGGAATGGATCATGAACCCCTTTAAAGAAAAGATCTCAACCTGCCTAAATCAAGCCCTGCCAACTCCCCCACCCCCACAGCAACCATGCCTGCATCACAGAGAGGTCAGTCCCATTTGGAAGGCGAGGGTTGTCCACAGAAGTCAGGTATGTGTATATGTCAGGTATAGGCAAGGTGTAGAGTAGCAGACATACATATCCACAGGAGATCCTACCCCCCACCTCCCCTGTATTGGAGGCATTAGACCGTGCCCTACCTAACAGCAACTATTGTACCAATACCACAGCGAGTATATGGAAGATTGTATCCATTAAGACGACCATATCAAATGTACCCTCGTGTTGATGACAGGTTACAGGAGGAACTCCCTGAAGGAATATGATAAAGAGCTAAGAAAATGAACAGAAGACGTAATAAGAAAGTGTGCACGACATCCCGAGATACTGAATGAAGACGATGTATGGATCCTAGAGGAGAAATAACAAAGTAGAGGATCAAGTGAACCTTAAGGTGTAAAAGAAGAAGATTGCAGGGTAAGAAGGGCTGCAGAAATCAGAAGTATAAAGAGTGTACATATGCTGAAACACAAGATAGATCAAGTCATCGTATAGCCTAGCTACAAGCAGTGAATAGAATGCAGGCAGAGCTGCCATTGTACAGAAACTGGACAATGATATCATGAAATAATAAGCCGAAGAATCATGAAGAGAAAATGGAAGGCTGTGACGCAGTCGAATAGCAGGTTATTGAAGCTGCGTTGGGAGGCTGTCTGGCCTGAAGTCAAGAACTGAGAAGTCGAGGTTAGCTATCTACACTAAAGAGGAACGTGTTTGCGGAGGATGAATCCTCAAACGCGAAGGTGCAAGAAAGAACACAAAGGATGCCACGTCTTCATTCCTTTAAAACATTTAAAAGCTTGCAGAATGAACAGAATCATGGTCTCCTGTCTCGTGCGTCGAGGATGAAAATAGGACTTGAACTTGGAGTTCCAGACACAATAGCAAGTGCCTTCACTCCCGTTGCAATGCCAGGACAAGAATATTCTGCAAGGCCAAGAACAAAGAGAGTTTCATGGCAGAAGGCATGGGTGTTGAGAGATGTTGGGCTAAATGGGTGGTAGGACAGCCTCATGTCCTATATACTTGCACCTGGGTCTTGGCTTATGTGGTGTTAATTGAACCAAATTTTCGAGACATGGCACAAGCGTGCCAAACCAATTATATTAGTCCATATAATGAAGGACCTTATAGTTTGAGATTTTTCTTAAGTGACACGTATGAAGAGGTAGGCGTAAGTTGTCCACCTGATATCGCACAGCCAATAACTAACCTAGCTTCTATATGATTGTATATCTGGATGTATCCCTTAACCAATCCCAACCCTTGATAGTTTTTGTTCACTATTCCCAGATAGTATGTCGTCATTCTGACATATTAATAGGTATAGAATTGTATTTTTGACAGAAATCACTGAGCGAATGAGCGTCCGTCCGTTGATGTTCATTGTAAACTCCCTGTTTTAGATCATAGCTAGTTGATTAAACGGATGTAAGTAGACTAAGGGAAATGGCAATTTAAAGGGGCAGGATTGTGATTTTTTATGAAAATAAGTGGGTAACAGGAAATATTGTGTGAATAAAGGAACGCCTAGTTAATCCTATTTCAAGGGAGATAGAAGAAGACATCTCAAATTACATTCGGAATTCTAAGAGAGAGAATACACATGGTCAGGACCTTGGAAGGTGACGTCTTAAACTCTATACGGGGTGATATAATTGGAGGCGAAGAAAGAATACCTCTTACTATAAATGATTAAGGAAAATGAGAAGGTGATCACAGGGGTTGATATGTATTGTGTTATTATTGTGATTTTTATTTGATGCATCAAGTTCTGAAAAGTGATCAATTGTGAAAGTTGGAAGTGAAGTTGATTTGAGTTAAAGTGTAGTAAATGATTGGCATCAGTCAGAAGACATAGGTTGTTGAGACAAAAGAGGATTGAGCAGCCATTGGTGGTGCTTTCTCATATTTATGTTTTCTGAGATTAAAAGAGTTGAGCAATAAGCTTTGAGATAAGAATGATTAAATATAATAAGGTAACAATCTCGTAAGTATCGACAGTTAATTGTGACTTGTCATTATGGAGGACACTGCTCTTATGCACCTTTGTAAAACATTACCACAACATGCACCCAAGTTCAAACAGTACAGTGAAGAATCGGTAAAGGGCACAGCTGATGAAATGTTCATGCCATGGCCACAAGGGGGATCATTGTCAAAAGCAGTATTACAACACATGACCACATATGTGCACAGGAAAGGAATTAGAGAAAAGCCTGTCCGTTTTAGAACTCTGGAAAATGTATCAAGAGGAGAAAGAGGACCAACCACAGGAAGAGTGGATGCTTAATCAGCATAAAGGGGAGGGCTACGAGCCCTCAGCCGCTCTTACTCTGCTTGAAACTAAGAATGTAGATACAGAAGAGACAGGATTTTATCCTTTAAAAGAATTAAAAGCAGCAGTGGGGTGTAGCAACCTGACATAGCAACCTGACATATGTGCCCCCCAACTTATAGTAGCAATGAAAGTCCAGAAGAGAGTAAAAAGAAGGAAGACGCGTGTACGTTCATACAAGATAAAGAGGAACGAGGTGAGAGATCGAATATATAGACAGACATTGCTCAAGTTAGATGGGAAAATCATTCAGGAGGTTAGGCAAAAGGAAGACAAAGACAAGCAAGAAAAGAAGGATAGGGAACGAGAAAAGCGGTTGAAGGAGGATGAGCAAGGAAGGAAAAGGATGGAACGACAGGAAAAGATACATAGAGAAGAACAAGAGAAAGATGAAAAGCGGGCAGAGGAACAAAGAAAGTATTACAGTCGGAAGAAAGAAATAGAAGAAAGGGATAGGAGAAAAAGAAAGAAAGAAGAAGAGGCACAATGAGTGAAAGAAAAAAGATTACAGAGAAGATGAGAAGAAGAAAAATGAAGAGAAGAAGAAGAATGAAAACAAGAAATGAGAAGGGAAGCACGAAAGCAAGAAGAAGAGAGGGCAAGAAGAGATGCAAGAGAATGAATGGAAGTAGAAGGAATCAAACAGAATAGAAGGCAGCAAGATCTTGATGCCAGTCTCGTTCTTAAAGAACAAATAAAACTGAGCAATGAAATACAGGGGCGATGGGAAACGAGAAGCGAAGTTTTCCCAATGAGAGAAATGGCTCAAGAAATACCTAAAGTAGCACAAGAAAAGGAAAGATATGATGCAGAAAGTATTCGAGAGAGGATCAATAAAATATATCAGCAAATGAGGCAGAACAGCGAGTATAGGACTCAAGGGAGCAGCAGACAGTCCCTGATACCAAAACCACGAGATGAGGAGGATGTCTTTGAGTACACTATATTTAGATGGACAAGGGGAGGAAGATAGTCACACCTGTTGGGGTAGCGCAATGTCAGGTGAAGAAAGCGAGTCTATGGAAAGAACACGAGATCCTACACCATATCCCGAAACTTACCCTAAGACGATAGTCTAGTCAGAGAGGAGAATCTCCACCTTATGTGAGTAGGTTAAGGTCATTACCAGCATGAAGATGAATTACCCCTGCATTAGGTAAATGAATAATGGGGTCGAGTTATGGGATGGGGTTCTCACAGCTCCCCTTTCTAGAGAAGGGGGGGGAGACCACAATATATTCCATGGCTTCAGATGGATAAGGATAACTTAAAATGCAAGCTACCTAGTTTGACTTCGGGGGCTGGAAAATGGATCTATGAATTAGAGAAAATGACAGGGGGAAATACGTTATCCATAGGAGACATAAAAGTTCTACTGGCAGCTATTCTTGGAGAGAGAACTGATGACATTTGGAGACAAGTGGGGTATGCGAGTGTGACAGCACAAGACACAGCACATGCAAATCAGGCTTTGTCCCACCCCTAAAAGGGGTAGTCCAGCCCGAACTGCTAGGTCGCATCCCGTCTGCATGAGACCACAAGCATCCTCAAACATGTTTTGCCTTGGCAGGCGAATAACGATGGTATGGAGGGTGCCCAGAGCAATGCCAGATGTTAAGATTCATTCTAAACCTTCCAGCCATCACCTCTGTGTTTTTGCTTTGTCACCCCGAGTGGGACGGGTATGCCCAGACGTGGGTCCCGTGCCTGTTGGGCCTAAAGACCCAAGCTACTCCTCACTGATGATGCCCAACAAGGCTGAAACATGTCTGGGGATGCTTGTGGTCTTGTGCAGAAGGGATGTGCCCTAGCAGTTTGGGCTGGGCTGCCCCTTTTGGGGTAGGACCAAGCCTGATTTGCATATGGGTTTTCCCCTTCTGTAATGGCTTGGCAGGCTGAAAAACGATGGTCTGTAGGGTTGCACAGAGCTATGCCTGTGGTTATGATTAATTCAAAACCTTCCAGCCATCACCTTTTTGTTTTGCTAAAGTCACCCCGAGTGGAATGGGTATGCACAGACGTGGGTCCTGAGTCTGCCCGGCCTAGATACCCAAGCTACTCCTCACTGATGATGCCCAACAAGGCTGAAACATGTCTGGGGATGCTTGTGGTCTTGTGCAGAAGGGATGTGACCTAGCAGTTCGGGCTGGACTGCCCCTTTTGGGGTAGGACCAAGCCTGATTTGCATATGGTTTTTCTACTTTTGTAATGGCTTGGCAGGCTAAAAAACAATGGTCTGGAGGGTTGCACAGAGCTATGCCCATGGTTACGGTTAATTCAAAACCTTCCAGCCATCACCTTTTTGTTTTGGAAAGGTTGCAAAGTAACAGTGTTTGAAGTTAAGGTGTAGTAAACGATTGGCGCCAAACAAAGGATAGATAGGACATTAAAATAAGAGGACTGAGCGGCGATTGATGGTGCTTCCTCAAATTTGTTGTTTTAAAATGTTAAAGGTGGTGATTTGAGTTGAAATAAAAGGTTTATTTAACAATCTCGTAAGTATCGACAGTCAACTGAGACTTGTCATTATGGAGGACACTCCTTTCATGCATCTATGCAAAACATTGCCAAAACATGCACCCGAGATCAAACAGTACAGTGCAGAATGGGTAAAGGGCACAGCGGATACAATGTTCATACCGTGGCTACAAGGGGGATCATTGTCAAAAGTGGTATTGCAACACATGACCACATACGTGCATGCTGCGCACACAGGAAAGACATTAGAGAAAATACTCTCAATTTTAGAACTTTGGAAGATGTACCAAGAGGAAAAAGAGGACCCACCACCGGAGGAGTGGATGCTTAATCAGCATAAGAGAGATGGCGATGAGCCCTCTGCTCCTCTTACCTTGCCCAAAAGTAAAAGTCTAAAAATCTAGAGGTAAAATAGTGAATCCAGCCACATTTGTTGCTGAACCTGTAGAAGAAGGTGATCATGTGCATGACTGTGCAAATGACATTGAATTCTGTGATGACATACTCTGTGTGAAGTAAAATGCTTTGGCGGGGGAAGTTCTTTTTATTGATGGTTTTTCGAGAATTGACCAAACTAGTGAGGAGAGGCATTCAGGCTCTGCAGTAGTAAGACACAGATTAAATGGTGAATTTAAAGTAGTGGCGAGTGCAAGACTACGTCTCACTTTTCAGCACAAGCAGCAGACTTAGTAGTGCTTATTGTCATGCTCGAGAAACATGAAGGACAGGAAGTGATGGTGTAGAGTGACTCTGCCTATGTGACGTCAACCCTACATGCAGGGCTGTCATGTTGGAAAAGGAGGGGCTATCTCGACGCAGACGGCTCTCCAGTACAACATGCGTCCTTATTGGACAGGCTCATCAAGGCACTACAACTCCCAGTGGTTATAGTGGTTGTAAATTGCGCAGCCCATACTAAACAAACAGACTAAGCGGGTCATTACAAGGTTGGAGGTATCCATGCCGCTATTTGCGGAATGGCTACCCCATTCCGCATACCGGGTCCAGGTTCCCTGAATGCGGAAATACCGGGCCATTCCAACATTGGAGGACCCTATATTTCCCCATTCAGGGAACACATCCCCATTCCCATTCGAGCCCCCATAGGGCTCAATGGGAATGGGGAGGGAGCTAACAACGGGCCCGTTAGCTCCCTGGTCTGCTAGCGGGACCCGCTAAGGGCGCCTGGTTTTACCAGGCGCCCTTTGCGGGTCCTGCGAGCAGACTTGTAATAGGGCGGTAAAGGTTTAACGGCGCCGGCACCTTTACCGGCGCCGCTAACCCCTTACTGCCCACCTTGTAATGACCCCTTTTATCTCTCGTGGAAACAAAGCCGTGGAGATACAAGCCAAAGGAGTTGCATATTCCCCAGATATTTCAAGTTTTGATACTGAAAATATTAACAAAGGTTTAACTAGAACCATGTTAGTATGACAAGGGTTTAATATGCTGTCAATTACCCAATTAATAGAGATTTGGGGAAGAGCATCACAGGAAGAGCAAGAGCTATGGCAGTGACAAGGGTGTTTTTTATCCCCCATGGAAGCTTTATGGTGACTGGAAAGCAAGTACTGCCGACAGCATTATTGAAAGTCGCACTTGAACAACTGCATTACCCCACGCATATAACCAGAGAAAATCTTGCGTCCACTATTGCAGAGACTGGTTTGCTCCTAATTTACGGGAACACGTTTGACAGTTCATGGTGAATTGCATTGTGTGTCAAAGGTTTACTGCTGGGCATACACTAAGAACAATTAGATGAGTAATACCTCGACCGAATGGTCAGTTTCAGCATTTACATATCAACTTTGTTGATATGCTGCAGACATGTAATGGATACAGGTATCTATTAGTGGTGGCAGTTTTTAGTGTGCTAAGTCTTACCAATGTGGGGTGTGTGTGAAGTACTAAGATCCGACAATACGCCACATTTTGTCAAAGAACTGTTCGAACAATTAGGGCTTCTATTAAACTTAAAGCACAAGTTCTCTTCTGAGAATCACCCACAAGCGAACGGAATATGTGAAAGACTCAATGGCCTCCTCAAGGAAAGGACTACCAAGATTAAATTTACTTTAAGGAAGGGATGGCTATACTGCCTACCCCTAGCCTTATATGCCCTTCGGAAACAGCCAGGTTCTGACCACCACCTCACCCCGCATGAATTAGTGACACAGTGTCATATGAGAATGCTTCTTACACCACCACCTCCGGTCAGGAGTGATACCCAGAGTGTGGCGAACACTCTAGGTCAGAGGTCTTCAAACTGTGGGGTGGGAGAGCCCAGCATGAAATGTGTAAAAAATGCAATCTTTTATTTTTTTATCTTTTAGATTGGAGGAAATGGGCAGGGGCGGCTTACATAGTCGGATTGAAGCATAAAACTGTCTCAGGCACCAATGAAAAAGTGGCCCGCAGTTCCAAATGGATATTCATTCCTTTAGTCACAGACTGTTTGAATAGTAACCGAGGGGGTATTTTTTGTTAAAATGTAAGCAAATTGTGATATTTAAGGAAATATTATGCAGCAACAATAGTCAAAACTACTAGCTGCATAGTGAGGGAACTCATCAAACTGGCCCACATCGGCCAAAAAAGTGGCCCATTTTAACTGGCATACACTAGCATTTTGCATTTTTGGTATGGGCATTGCCCGATAGGCCAGTCCGAGCCTGGTGGCTCATCCATAATGGGTGAGGGGGCGTCCAACCAGTGGCACCCTCACTCATTATGGAGGAGCCAGCCCATTGAAACAATGAACACTCCCTCAGCTGCTCCTGGGCTGGCTGAACTGTCATAGGGCGATACAGGGCCTCGTTACAAGCTGGCCGGCCCATAAATAACATTGACAGTATATCTGTACCGGCACCCTTTTCTGGACCGGTGTAGTTCGAGTAGCGATGCCGGTAATACCGGCATCGCAAGGGACCCACTGCGTCCGGCAACACTGTTGCCGGTACCTGCGGAGACACACGGCAGCTATGCCTGTGATACCGACATGGCGTAAGTAAGTGCACATTCCGGGGTGAACAGACATGCAACCACCGGCATGGACATGCTGGTAACAACATGAAAACGATGCAGGAAACACTGGCATCGTGGACCAGGTGTTAAGTGGATTCTGGTGAGTAGAAATATGCCACAGGTGCTCAAAATCAGCACAGGTGGACCCAATGGACTGTGCCACAGCACAAAAGGACCACTCCCACACCTGTTCCAGAACCACAATGCTAGCATTAGCTATAGCAGTACTGGAGCTGGAGGATATGCCTGCAGAGCTAAGGATTGAAGAGACGGAGGGTGCAGTGCAGGCGCATGGGGAGAAGGACCCTGCAGGTAGCCATCAATCCCTCGCCTAGGGGCCACACCATTTAACCTCACCCCTGCTCAGATCAACACCCTGAACCAGCTAGACAGGGACACCATCACCACTATAGTGTACCTGATACATGATGACCTGGTCAGCTTCATCAATATCCAGACAGCCACCCCCCCTCCTTTCTGAAGGTAGTGTCTGTGCTACACTTTCTTGCCACAGGCACCCCACACACATATATTTCATCAATATGTTCTTCGACATATGGGTTACGAAATAAAACCATGTCTATATAAAGGATTCGTAATAAAGACTGCATACCGTTACTACCACTAAATCCCAAATGCATACCATTTGAATGCTAAAAGTACCGCTGTACATGGACATATAGTTGATTTTCATCTGTGACACATTAATGTCATTTACATCCATTTGTGTCAGTTGCATGGAAATTGTGAAAGGTAATGAGAGGTAATGTTGTCTGTGAATGGTCCATGTGAATGCAACAGCACAACACACACCCCACACGCATCCTGACAAAGTTCCCCTCTGGTACACGAAAATGAACATATGCTATCCAAACTCAATTCTGCCTGTGCATGGTAGTCCTCTGTGCTATCCCCTGATGCCATGGCTAATGCCCCTTCATCAGGAAACCCCACAACAGGCACAAACAGGTGTACAACCGTGCCCATGTACGCACTCACTGCACCATTGAGCAGACTTTTGACCTGTTGAACTCAAGGTTCTGATGCCTCAGCAGATCGGGGGAGCCATCATGTACAGCCCTGAGAAGGTGGTCAAAATTATGCTGGCATGTGCCATGTTGCACAACATGTGCATCAAGCGCAATGTCCCCCTACCCCGACATGGACATGCTGCCACCAAAGGCTGAGGACGAGACTGATGAGGAGGAGGATAATGCCCAGCACCACGATGGACATGATGGATGTGCCACACGTGGAGACCTTATACACCACTACTTTTGAGCACCTGCTACACACACAGCACTGGACATCGAGCAAACTAGGCACTAGACACTGTACATGAATAAATGCACTCACACTGAAAGATCAATGTCCAGTCATGATTTTGTTTTCAACACCAAATATATTGTGACAAAAATAACTATTTACATATGTGATAGGGTTTAACTACCTCTACAATCCCACCCAACTATCTCACCCGAAACCCCCTCCCCAACTATCCCTCCCCACGCCCCCTCTCCAATTATCCGCACACCCCCTCCCCAACTATCCCTCACCACACACACCCAGCTCTATTTAGGGCCCCTTTAATGTGGATGGAGCGCTCTTCTGCAGGGCGAGTCAGCCGCTGCGATCTCTGCCTTGGGCTGCTTGGTAGGGAACCTGTGGGAGTGGTACTTGAGTATGGTGCCAGTGGCAAGGGCATGTGCTGTTGGTTAGCAAGTGTCTGCACCAACACAGCAATGGACTCCACCAGGGTTGAGATTGATCCATTCCCCTCCCTCATATGCCGTGCCAGATGGTAAATACCTTGTGTGGCTCTGCCCAGCATCCGTGCGGTCCTCCTGGAGGTGTCCTGAAGTGTCTCCCGCGTGAGCCGGGCCTCATCCAGGTATTGTTGCACCATTGTGTGCATAGATGTTTGTCGTGCCTCCATCGTGGACAGGTGGCCTTCGATGTCACAAACATTGTGTAGGGATGGTGGTTGTCTGGGTTGGGAACTCATTGAGCCCACGGGACTGAATCCCTCAGCATCGGCATAGCTGTGGTTGCTGGATACATTATCTGGCCCACCATCTTCCCCAATGTCGTTGGATAGACACCGTTGCATAATGGGTGCATGTGCATCCTATCGGGGTGGTGGCTGGGCAACGGGTGCCTCGTGTCAGGGTGGTGGCTGGGCAACATGTGCCTCCTGTTGGGGTGGTGGCTGGGCAACATGTGCCTCCTGTTGGGGTGGTGTCTGGGCAACAGGTGCCTCCTGTCGGGGTGATGGCTGGATAACAAGTGCCTCGTGTTAGGGTGGTGGATGGGTAACAGGTGCCTCCTGTTCAGGTGGTGGCAGGTCGGCTGGACTAGTTGCCCACTCCCATCTGCTTCCAGATGCACTGGTATCCTGGGTGGAGGTGATGGTTGGCTGGCGGCAGCGTACCCTGGTGTTCCGCAATGTGGTCGGCTGTTCGGCCTCATTGCCAGATTATGTGCCTGTCTGGGTCAGAAGGCAGGGCATCAGTGATGGTGTGGATTCATCAGACACATGTACTAGTGAATTAAGATGGTTTTGCGTTGTCATGGACATGGTGATGGCCATGGCATGCTGCACACATGCATGGGTCGGGATGCTGTGTGGGTGCATGTGCAGTGTGTGCACATGGTGTGTGCAGTGCCTGTTGCCTGGGCTACTGGTGTTTTCCGTTTTGGGTGTTATGGGTGTGCAACACAAGCTGTATGGCATGGGGTTGTCTGATTGTGACATGGATGTCTCACACATGTGCCTGCTGCCTTTGGCAGTTGCTGCGTTGATGGTGATTTAGCAGGATGGGGCATGGTGGGTGGGGCAAGTGTGCTACATGTATCATTGACGTGTGCATCTTGTCATCTTCTGGTGGTGGGAGCCATTGACAATGATGTGACTTTGGGTATGTGGTGGCACGGCGGTGACAACAGCATTTGTGCAGTGTCAGGGGGATGTGTGTCTGAGTGCCTGCAGTGGCAACTTGTGGGGGCAATACAGGGGACCTGTGAAATGTGTGAGTGGTGTGTGGGTGTGGGTTGCAGGCAGGTTCTATGTGGATCTGTACAACCATGTTGACGGTGGGTGGACTGCCAGCAGGGCTATACTGGCCTCGGGTACAACATACTTGACATATTGGCCTACTCATTAGCATTGGGGCTACAAGGTGTGTGATATGACATTGGCCTTATGGGGACTCACTGCCCTCATTGGATGTGACATCTCCAGCCTCTGCATCTCCAACTCCCTCAATCGCCTGCAGGTGCATTATGCTGCTGCAGTTCCTCCCAGGCCTGGAGTTTGATTGATGATGGTGGTCCCCCTCCTGTGGCTGTGCCGTGGGCGCGCTGTGCAGCAAGGAGGTTCTGCACCCAAAGACGTAGATTGTCCCACCTATTGCGGCAGTCCCTAAATGTTCTGGGGGACCTTCTCCCAGATGGCCCTCTTCCTCAATTGGGTTTGGAGCTGTAGGTCATTGCAGAAGACTTCTGCAGAGTGCTCCACCAGCGCGTCCACCAGCATGTTTAGTTCTGCTTCACTGAATTGCGACTTGTGTCCCCGTGCAGCAGGCTGCCCTGAGGACATCTCTGGGTCAGTGTTTCAGTGCTCAGGATATGGCTCTGACTCCTGTGCACCAAGGATTGCAATGGTTGGGTTTTTTAATGGCCGCCGGTACATTTCCTGTTCCGGAAATCATGTCATTTCCGATGCTGGTAATACCGTTACCGGTAACAGCGATGCTGGTAGGTCTGTGTGCGCGGAGCTGGAAATGGAGTCAGCGTCAGTGAGGATGCCGGTATGGGGAGTTTTGGGGCCGTTTCATGGTGTTACCGGCATGCCGGTTCTACCGTTTCCGGCATGCTGGAATGCGTGTGCCAATCTTGTAATGAGGCCCACTGTTATCCTTGGACAGTTTAGTTCCCCAGGTGCACATGCTCACTGAGACATGCAAGGCTGGGAGCGTTTTGCTTCGCCAGCCTTGCATCGCTCAGGAGCTCCCCCTCGCACATACAGACAGAGCAACATGGAGCGGGGCATTTCAGCACCCACGCACAGGCCCCTGCAGAAGGTATGTTTATGTTCATTTCTTTTTTTTTTAAATATGTGTATGGATGCGTGTATGCTTGTGTTATGAGTGAGTGTACAGTGATGGGTGCTCATATGAATGATAGAGTGATTGCTGTGTTTGTTTCGGTACATTGAGTTGATTTTGGCGAGTGGGTGCTAGAGGGGGGAAAATACCATGCTTTCCCCCTTGGCCCAACAGCGCCAATTGCAAACTGTTTGGCTTTTTACCCATTTTCTTTTTAAAGTATGCTCTTAAATGCATCATTTTAAAACATTATTAAAAAATATTTCTTGGGGGGATAACCCCACAAACCCCCTTGTTGGTTAAAGCACCCTCGCTACGCTCAGTCGCGATGGCATTTTTGTGGGAAATATTTATGCCCCTCCACTTAAAAAATTCACCGGCTGCCACTGGCCCTCGGACTGTGTTGGAAACGGGGTGGGGGAGCCCAGGGACTCTGGTGGGAGCAGGATGGGTGGGAGCACTGGGATAGTGGTGGGAGTAGGGTGGGGAGAGTCCAGGGTCTGTGATGGGGATGGGAGAGCCCAGGGATTGGGTAGGAGTGGGATGAGGAGTGGGATGAGGGAGCCCAGCAACTGTGATGGGAGCAGGTGGGGGAGCCCAGGGACTACACCGGGAGTAGGGTGCGGCGACAGCGTGCAATAGATCATAGACATTTGTACATACTGTCCATTTGGCATTTTTGGGGGGCCCGGCCTGCCCAAATTTTGCTATGGGGGGCCACGGCCAAATATATTTGAAGAGCACTGCTCTAGGTGATGAAATGCATGATTATTTGTCATCTACGACTACCAGTATTACTTTCATTTCAGATAAAGTCAAGCATCTGGGGGAGAGGTCTAGGAACACGGAAGAGGACAATCCAGTGACTAATCCAAGTGACCTATTGCCACCACCGAAGTTATATGTTGGGGACCTGATTCTTATTAAAAACTTCACTAGGAAGTGGCACGAACCTAGGTTCAATGACCCATTTATTGTTGAGGGAGTTTCCCCTTCTGCAGTTAAGGTATCGGCAAGTTGAGCTTGGCTGCATCTAAGCAACGTTATAAAGGTTTATAAAGGCGAGAGCTTCCCTCGCACAGTTACTGAGCTAGAAGCAAGACAAGAAGAATTTCCACGTGTGCAGACTCGATCGATGACAAAGAAGAAGGATGATAAAGTAGCAAGTGATTAGCACATATTTCTTTTGGACTGGAATTCAATGAACACTCCTTTTAGCAGAAAGTGCAAAGACTTGCGGAAGAATTCACAGGCTGAAATGAACTTTTAGAAATATACTGAGGAAGTGAATAATACATCAGTATTATACGTAGACGTCCTTTTTTATTAGAAATTAGAATAGAGATCAATATCCAGATTCATATCGTGGAGGACATCTGTTTTAATTAATAAGATACATGATACCTGTTGGCACTAATACAAACAGTCTTGTGGTTGCTATTTTTGTGTTACTTCAAACCTACCCTACCCTTGTTAGGAGAGACGTTGATCTTCACAGGTTTTTATATGATCCCAAGAATGGTCCAGTGATAAGGAGACTATTGACAGCGATCATTCAGCAAATTGTACAAATACAGATGTGAAATTGAACACTTACAGTAAAAATGATTTGAGAAGAGGGTAATGTGGTTATAGAAAGAACACTAGCTCAGCACGCATTAGGATGGTACAACAATTGGTTCTCCAGACTCTTATGTGTAATATACATATGCATGTGTATTCTCTTTATCTTTCTGCATTTCACATTTCTGAAAATCTATTTTCCTGGTGATAAAAGTGAACGAAGATTGTCTATGATTCGTACCAGTATAGGTACAAATGATGATAATTGTTTTTATCTCTATGAGCATGTTAAACGACGTAAGAGAAATGCAGAATAAGATAATCAGGGGATAAATACTTATCTTGATAACACAGCTAACCTGGCGAATAATATGTGCTATCAGCACATGAAAAAGGTGGGGGAAAGAGCATTAGATGAGAATTGCTATGTCTGCTCTATCATCAACTATGCCATGAATACTGACAATACTTTCATTTCAAAAGAGATGCCAGTGCAAGATGCAAAATGTCTCAGTCATCTAGCAGCATGTACTACTAGAGGACAGTTCCAAGGGAGCTGGGCGACATTGCGATGGAGATCAAGACAATCGTTTCCATACCAGGATGATTATATGAAAACAACACAAATGGAGAAGGAACCTCTATGGACAGAGAGGATGCTTGTGTACCCTGCTGCAGGCCAGGACGAGGTGATCATTTAAGAAATGAAGAGAATTAACTGATCTGACATGACAGAGAAGTCTGGAATGCCTGGATTCTGGGAATGGTCACAGCTGTTGATCTATGGGCGAGTAGACACCAGTAAAGGATGGGAAGATGGAATGATGTCCTGTGCAGCTCATTTACTAAGAAAAGAAGGTGAACGATGAGTGTTTGAAGTCATGGTCTAAATACTCTAAACTGCTGACATGGGTGGAGGATGAAGCTGGGCCAGTATCCGTAGTCCCATTAATAAATGTGACTATGTGCTATCAAAGAAAGGGAAAAAATTATGTCTGACATAATAAGGGGTGTAAAAACATTCCAGGAATGAAGAGAGGGACGGCTGTCCTAATGGCTCGGTTTTGGGCCTGCGAATCTAGAGCATATATGAAGTTCCCCAGGAATTGGAGTGGAGTGTGCTCTCTTGTTGACATCCATGTTCCAGCGTTGGTGATCCCACAAAGTGACCGGAAGATTGAAGAGTTCCCAAAAGTAGATGATCATCTCAGAAGAAAAAGATCAATAGAACTCTGGCAGAGACAGAAATCGATTTTCTTCTCGGCAAAATCAAAAGCAGTTTTTGAGGATATTCCCGATGAGCACAAATTGTTCAGTAAAACTGCAGTATTGTTCACATCCATGTTCATGCCTGATGTTCAGACTGCTGTAAATGCCAGGTGGTTACAAATCACCAGATGGGATTGCTCCAACCGTAAAGGGATTTAACTTGATGAAAGAAGAATTGAGGGCCATAAGGCTGATGACCCTCCAGAACAGGTATGTCCTTGACGTGATTACTGCTATGGAAGGAGGTGTTTGTGCCAAGATCAGGCCATCATGTTGCACATTCATAACGTCTCATGACGGAGAGAACGGGACATTGACAGAGGCCATATCGATATTGACAGATTTACACACAAAAATGGTGGACGAGACATCAGCCATTGAAGATGACAGTTGGTTTGCCTTCCTGTTTTCATGGATTCCTTATTGGATGGCAAACTTGTTCTAGTTCCTTAGAGCAATATTGGCGATAATCGTATTTGGATTCTGTTTGATAAGGATAATAATTGCACAATGTAAGAAGACTGCCAAGAAAGCAGTATAAATGAAGATCATGATTGATGCTGAAGATGAGCCAGAAGTGAAGGAGATGACTGATGAAGCCATCAGAGATTACATAAAGGCCAGCAATGTAGCACCTGAGGGAACAAAGTTCTGGTATCCAAAGGATCATAAGACATACGTGGGATGATGGCTCTACTGTACCCCAAATGGATGATGTAACAACATGACCTGGAGTGCGGATGAACGTATCAAAACAGCGGGCACCTTGAGGGTGGTGATGAAGATATAGACACTAAAGACACATATCTTCAAGAGGAAATAGAAGGTACCAAGAGTAGAGGAGGTGGTTGAGGACTCGACCGGAGGGGGGGGGGAATGTAGAGGAGCAGCTGTGTGCATCTGCAGGAGATCCCGCCCCCTACCTCCCGTGTATTGGAAACATGAGATTGTGCTGAGTCTAACACCTGCCATTATACCAATACCACAGCAGGTGTTTGAAAGAAGATACCCATTGAGACAACGCTGCCGAATGTACCCTCGATTTGATGATAACCTGCAGGAGGAAAAACCTGAAGGAGTATGAAAAGAAGCTAACCAATGAATTGATGCCATCATAAAGAAGTGTGTATGATGTCTCGAGATACTGGCTGAAGATGAAGTGTAGATCCTCAAGAAACTAATGACGAAGTAAAGAGTCGCGTGAGCTTTCCAATATAAAAAAGGAAGATTATACTGCACAAAGTGCTACAGAAAAACAACCATTCAATAAATGTACAGCTGCTGAAACGCAAGGTGGATTAAGTCATCATAAGAAGCTGGCTATGAGTAGTGTATAGGATGCAGGCAAAGCTGCCATTGTATAGAAACTGCACATTGGTATCATGAATTTAGTAGGCCAGAACCCATGAAGCTGGAATAGAAAACGGTGTTGCTGCAAGAATAATAGGCTTGTGAAGCTGCATGGCAAGGCTGCCTGGCCTGGAGTCAAGATTCAAGAAGCAAGGTCAGTTATCTATTCTGAAGAAGAACAAGTATGCAGAGGATGAACCTTCTCGCATTAAGGTGCAAGATAGAACACAAAGGATGCCAAACCTTAATTCATTTAGAGCATTTAAAAGCTGCAAAATGGATGAAATCGTAGTGTCCAGTCACATGAGCCAAGGATGGAAATAGAGCTTGAACTTGAAGTCCCAGACACGATAGCGAGTGCCCACACTCCCGTGCATTCTGAAAGACAAGGATATTGTGCAAGGCCAAGTACAAAGACAATTTCATGGCAGAAGGCATGGGTGATGAGAGATGCTGGACTAATTGGGTGGTGAGGTAGCGTCATGTCCTATCTCCTTGCACCTGGGTCTTTGCTTACGTGCTGCTAGATGAACTGAATGATCCAGACATGGCACAAGTGGGCCAACCAATTATATCAGTCCATATAATGAAGGACCATATAGTTTGAAGACCAATGAGAAACTGTGTATCTAATGTTTCTGAAATTACATGTTTTTGGAGGTAGGCATAAGTGGTCCACCGGATAACGGGCAGCTAATAACAATCCTAGCTCCTATAGAAATGTATACTTACCTGTTTCCCTTAACCTATCCCAACTCTTGATAGGTTTTTCACTATAGCCACGTAGTATGACATCATTCTGATGCATTATCTAATATAAGGACTGTATTTTGCGTGAAGATCATTGAGAGAACTTTAACCTGTCTGTTTTAGATAATTGTTAATAAAACAGTGCTTTGGCATCTTCCTGAGTTGGTTCCGTTATTTGTACTCAGAATTACTTTGTTGTAATCCCATCCATTCTATATGCACGTTCCTAAGGGCCATAAGCTCAGCAACTTGCCATCTTCTTGGGTTTGTCCGGTTATTTGGACTCAGAATTACTCTGCTGTACTCCCATCCAGTAATAGATGTACGTCCCAAGGGCCATAAACTCAAAGGAGATGCAATTAAAGATTGCCAATTGTTCTGGGGTTGCTCTTCATCAGTCCAGCTGTGTGTGCTTTCCATTTCTCCGCACCATCTGCCCAAGCTCTACAACAAAGCAATAGATAGTCTTCTATATGTTACAATGTGTTGATTGCTGATTTCACAGAAAATATATACTGCCTTTTTGCAACTTGACTCTGAGAGGAATGTCACTTGGGAGTGTAATCCTTGTTTTGCGTATTAGGGTTGAGTCACAGAATCTACCTTTACAGCCACTGTCCCAGTGCCTTGGCAAAGTGTCTCTTGGTTACCTGAAAATAGGCATTCAGGTTGTTATTTTTCCTGGCACAAACACAACATAAAATCCCCATCCACATACAGATCGCACTCCAGCGCACACCTCCACTGGGGTAACTCCCCCTTTGTGTTTCGAATGGTTTTGATCGTTGTTTCTTTTTGTTTAGCACAAAGTTGTCTGGCTAACAATCTGTCTGCTTTGTTTGCCTTAATATAATATCTTTGTCTGAGGTAAAGCAGTGTTCCCTCTGTTCCTTTTGTGCGCAACATTTCTAATTGGCCCTGAGTATGTTTCAACGATTTCTTTAATGCCCTTGTGGGTTGGATCAAGATTTTCTTTTGGATGTCTGCTATTGTGGTTTCCAGCTCCCTTTCCCAATTGTGCCTCTGTTTCTCCTTCGTAATCTTCAGCTCTATCAACTTCCCTCAGATTACCACTTTAAACGCCTCCCATACTGTCCCCAGAGAGACTTCCCTCATGTTGTTTTGTTCAAAGTATTCTTCTACCATCTCCCTTATTGATTCCCCTATTATTGGATCTTGAATTAAGTCCTGGGGTAACCTCCACCTCCATAGCCCATTTGTTTTCCCCAGTAGATTCAACTCAAGCCACAGCGGAGCATGGTCCGACAAAGATATTGACCCCAAATCTAGCCCCTGAATCTTACCCATTAGTCCCACTGATGCCCAGAAGTAATCTATTGTTGACATGGAGTTATGAACATGTGAAAAGTATGTATATCCCCTCTGTTCCCCCTTCAGTTCCCTCCACACATCATTTAGGGCCATTTGAGCATCTGTTGTTTGAGGAGTTTCGATGGTGCCCCTTGGTCGTGGCGACTCCCTGTGCTTCTGTCTAGTTGTGGGTGCCATGCCATATTGAGATCTCCTCCCAGGATCACCTCCCCCTTGCGAAGTCTTCCAGTTTCCCTAGCATATCCCTAAGAAAACCATCTTGTCCTACATTGGGAGCATAAATTGATGCCAGGGTGATGCGGTGTCCCTCTATCACTGCATTGACAAATGCATATCTCCCGTCTTTATCCGTGTTTTTGTCCTCTAGTGTGGCATCTCCCCCCTCCTTTATCGCTATCAGCACACCCGCTTTTTTTCGGTTGTGTTCGCCTGTGCCCATATTTTGTACCCCCTTATGCGTATCTTCTGCTTGTCCCGGGCTCTGATATGCAATTCTTGAAGTAGCAATATATCCGCTTTTTCCTTCTTAAGCAGCTTCTCGAGTTTTACCCTTTTCGTTGGATGATTCAGGCCCCTGATATTGTATGTTAGAATGCGGATCTTCCCCATGGTATCATGTCCAGGTCTGTTGCCCTTGGTTCCCCTTCCTTAATGCATTAGCCTTCTTCCGTGCCCCCTCTACCCTCCCCGTCCCCTAAACGTTCCCCCCCAACAAATAACATTAAACCAAAGAACTTTCCCCTGAGTAGGGCGAGGGTTCCTAAGGATGCTAGGGCATTGCGCCTATTGCTCCCTGCCCTCCTTAACGTTGGGGGGGTTCTTCGGAGGGGATCCTAAACCCCACATTTCAGTCGGTCCTTACCGGATTCCAAGCCGGGGGTTCTCCCCGGGCCGCCGTCTCCTATGACTCTCGATGCAGCCAAGTTCCCTCCACCCGGACTCCCGGGTGTTATCCATGCTTCGTCCCCACAGAGTGTCTACACGCGTCAACTCATCAGCCATGATCACTTGGTTCTGTTTATGGTGACTTCCTGCGGCCCTCCTTCCCTGTGTTTTTCTTCCTTTGTTTGATCGTTTCCCATCCTCTCGGCTTTCTCATTTGCTCTCCCCTTGATTTCGGATCTCCTGCTTCCTCGTCTTCTTCCTGGAGTCCCATTATGCTGAGGCCTTATTCCCACGTGGTCGCTCTTCTCTGTTTTCCCTCCCAAGTGAACAACAACCCAAATGGGAAGGTCCATTTATAGCGGATTTGTCTCGCCACTAATGCTTTAACCAGGGGGGCCATCCCTCTTCTCTTTTGCAGTGTCACCAGGGCTAAATCTTGATATAATTGTATGTCTTGTCCGTTCATTCTGATGTGATCCATTTCTCTTGCCGTCCTTAAGATTTGCTCTTTTAGTGGGTATGAGGAGAGGGCTACCAGAACATCTCGTGGTCTTTCTCCCGACGGTCCAGAGCTCTTCGGGCCCACCCTGTCCACTCTATCCACCCCAATTTCTTCAGTCTCTTGAGTCTCCAGGATATCTCTAAACACCTCTTTCACCGCCGTCTTGAGGTCCTTGTCTAGAACAGACTCTGCCATGTTTTTTATGCGTATGTTGGACCGTCTAGAGCGGTTCTCTAGGTCCTCGCATTGGATTTCTAAATTGTGGGTGAGTCTCACCAGGTGTTCCTGTGCTTCGCTGACCTGTTGTGTTTCCTGTTCGATGCCTTGGACTAATCTTTCAAGTATGTCCGTTCTATCCTCTAGTTTGGCCACATCAACTTTCAGGTCCTGAACTACCTGCTTCATGTCATTCTTCATCGTTGTGAATTGTTCCTGTACCGTTAACATGAATTTTTCTTGTAGTTCCATAAACCATGTTTGCATGTCCTCTCTCGAGGGTCCTCTCTCTGTTGGTGGTGCATAGGGGCATTACCCTCACCTTGGGGGTCCTCCTGGCTCTTTCCTCTAGTTTGTATTGTGGTGTCTGCTGACCACATTTGCAGGATATTGGCAATCTGTTTTGTATTCTGTGGGGTCTGTTGTGTGGTGTTCCCTTTCCCCTTAGCCTTTGACATATTAGTTTGGTCTTCCTGGGGTGCCCGTGGGAACTTTTGCGAAATCCTGTCGACTATGTGCTCTCCGTTTGCCGCCCCGCCGTTGTGTTCTCTTTGGGATACGGGGGGGGGAGGAGTTGTCCAGATTTGATCCGAGGATTATAAGTTCTGAACTGAGTGTGCCCTCTGCTGTGGCCCACCTCCTGCAGTCTTGCGTTTGCTGGTCTGCCCTGGGTCTCCTTTCCTCGCTTTCTCTTTCTTGTTTTCCCAGAGGCGGTCCTCCCTCTTGTTCTCCTTTTCCCCCTGCACAGGTCCCTCTGTATGTGTCTCTGTCGATAGGAAGGCCCCACTCACCTTCCTTTAACAGCAAATTTTACTTGGGGTGGGGGGGTATGTGAGTTGCAGGGGTATATGTTCACCCGCTGTGGTGTGTTGTCCGAGGGGGTTCTCCTTCTTTATAACCCCACCTGCACGCTGCTCCTCCTCAGCGTCACCTTTGATGAGGGGACTTTGTCGCACCACTCCACCGTTTGGTGGCTTTGTGTGGGGTGGGGGGGAGGGGGCTCCAACCCCCCACCTCCGATCTTGCGGGTGTGTTGCTCTTCTGCTGCCCCTCTCAGCGCTGGCTACAATATGGGGCCTCTCATGCCGGGCGCTTCCCCCCAGAGATTTCTCTCACCTGTGGTGGAGTGTGGGGTAGGCGGGAGGGTCCCACTCTGGCTGTCTGCGCCTTACCTCTTGATTGCCTATTTCCTGCCGTGGTCTCTTCCTCTGGCGCCTCCCGCCTCCGCTGCTGCGCTGGTGTGTGGGGCAGGCGGAAGGGCCCCTCGCTAGCTGACGGTGCCTTTCCTCTTGAGTGCCTGTGTCCAGCTGCGGTCTCTTCCTCAGGCGCCTCGTGCCTCTGCGGGTGTGCTGGTGTGTGGGGTAGGCGGGATGGCCCCTCTCTGGCTGTCTGCGTCTCCTCTTGACTGCCTGTGCCCTGCGGTGGTCTCTTCCTTCGGAGCTGCTCCAGGTACCACCGTCGGGGAAGGGGCCGCCTGGCGCTCCCCACGTAGCTGCCTCCCCGGGGCTTGAAATCTTGTGTTTATTTCACCAGGGGGGGGGGCTCGTTGACCCCCTTCGTCCTGTTTCCCGGCCTCCACCTCCCCTGCGGGCCGCTTCTCGCCTGAGTTGCCCGTCTCCGTCGGCCGGCGGTCTTCTGGTTCCCTCCCGATGGGGGAGGGGCGGTCTCACTTCCCACGTCTCCGTCCGGCAGCATTTTTGGATCCAAGGACCGTTCTGGCCACACCAGGGGTCACAGAGATGTGGAGGGAGTGTTCCGACCTCTCACAGTCTCATTTAGCTGCTTTTATTGTGTTTATGTCGGCGGCCCAGGCGGAGAGCGATTCAAACGGCCATCTTGGAATCCTATCTTTCCTACTTTTCAACCTATATGTTGAATCTTCCAAACAAATCTAAGCAGCCACAACATCCATTATCAACAATATATACTTAAGATCTCATCCCCTTCACAACTCTACACCCTCCAAGCTTTCTGTCCACCATCACTGCCTAGAGGGCCACCCGCTTCCTCAAATTCAGCCCATTCAAAATGAAATACCTCCTCATCTGCTCCTCTCAGACATAATTCCGACCCCAGCCTCTGGATCAAACGGCTGACCACAGACAACACACACGTCTACCTCTCTACACCACTAATGTCCCTAGGCTTCACCACTGACCACCCAATTATCCTCAACAGACTACATAACTGCAGTCATCACAGCATGCGACCTACTGCTACACCTCCTATGAAAGATAAGACACATCCATTGTCTTGATGACTTCCGGGCCACAGTCAGAGTAATAATCCTCCCCGAGACTGACAACAGAAATGACTCACCAGTGAAAATCCTTGCCCCCCTGCAAACCATACACCATTCAGCAGCAATACCCATTTTATGCTTACCCAACACTCACACATCATGCCAGCTATGTCCCAGCTAAACTGGGACCCCATACCCCAAATTATTGCTTTCAAAGGACTCTGCATCATACACAAGGCCATCCACCTCCAACCCCATCCGATCTTCACAACAAACGGAAACTCATCCCCCACACAAGCATCAGGCAAGCCAACCAAAACCTCTTACACGGTACAAACTGCAAACCAACTTGCACAAAAAAACAGCCCTTCACCCAACGGGCACCCACAGCCTGAAGCACTATTCCACTGCACATCCGTACCGCCCCTTCCATCACTACCTTCTGCAAAATCCTCAAAACCTGCCGCTTCCCACACCTAATCCAGCCAGACCTCCTCGTCTGCTATCCTTTAGCCATTGTGAGGAGCAAGGAATGAGTCACGGACACAGGGTGTTCATGACTTTTGCCATAAACATTTATTACAAATGAAAAGGGATTGAAGAATGCCTCTCTGTCCCTACTCCAAGAGGTATTTCCCTACATGACATAAACTAAGGGTCTGTCCATTGTCAACATGTCCAAAGTAATCTGTCCTGTGTCCAAAGTACTATTCTGGCCCTCACATTCTAACACAATAAATTCTCGGGTGAAAAGAGTAATGTCTTTGGCCTCAAGTGATGTATGAATGTTCAAAAAAAGGAAATATGTAACTCCAACATAAAAAGTTCCATAGTTCTTCATTCCAGAAGGTGGTCTCCCTTCACTTTGTTTTCTACTTTCAGGAATATCAGTTTCTTAGTTTTCTCTTGATCAAGCACAATTGTTGTATAAAACAATTTGGCTTTTAGTCGGTATCTTTTTAAGATACTTTGTAAGATCTTCTGCCAGGTTTACTCTCCTCTTTGTATACTTTAACTCAGGCTTTTGGCAGGCCTGCTGTACCCTTACCAGGACTTCCTTAGCTGATGTATTTTACACACTGTTCAACTTGATTTTCACATGATATGCTTCCTCACCGGGGCTTTCTTATATGTCCTATTTTACAGCTTGCCTCTGACTGGTATACTCTTCTGCCAGGGCTTTCTCTTATGACTTGCATCTGCCTAGTATCCTCTCCTGCCAGGCTGCCAGGGCTTCTCTCATATGACTTGAATCTGCCATGTATACTCTCATGCTAGGCAGTTTCTCTTCTGACTTGAACCTGCCTGGTATACTCTCCTGCCAGGACTTTTCTTCATATGTACACTGCGCACACTCACAGACTTAATAGTCTCTTATATCTAGTGTATTCTCTCTTGACTCTGCCTGGTATACTACTATAATAATTGTTCTTTTATAACACGCTGAATACCAGAGATTGTTTTTTAAGCACCGGATCAGGATTAAATCCGTGTTGCGCTACGTTGTCTTGCTTCCAAGACAAACATGTTGCCCCTGAGCCATCCCTCCTAACCTATCCCTCCTCTCCTGTCAGGGCTTTCCTGATCGGTATGCAACATACATTCACAAACTTGACAGTCTCTTAAATCTCCTTCATTCTCTCTTTTAAAGTTGCTTGTTGTTTCTCATACACTTTGTTACATGTTTTTAGCTTTCGGGAGGATTGCAATACGACCTGGTGTCCTTGCTTCCCTTGGGTGGTCTCACCAGCTCTTGTTGGCATGCATATGCTTTCCTGCAGCTCTCCAGCATTCTGTTTCTGTTTGCCACCTCTGCTTCTGTGCCCCTCGCAGCCCCCGGGCTTGGGCAGTGAGGATGCTGCCTCCCGACACCTGAGATGCTGTGAAGATTCTCATCTGCTTCTGGCATCCTCACAGCATGTCGCTCCTTGTGGTTGCTCCTCTTGGTTCCTTCAGCGAGCTGGTTGGCTCCATGGACGATGTGTGATGTTGGAAATGCATTTTGGAGGGACAGGGCCTCCATGTCCTTGTCCTGTACTCCCTTACCATGTGTGTTCTGTATTGTTTTCTGCACAGGAGTCAAGTTGGGACTCCTGACAGTGCAGCTCTTCCTCTTTTTGGTTGCGATAAACAGAGACCCTTGGGATACCCTTATGGCACCCATGGGTGAGGGTACAGCCCTGTACTCCTAGTGTATGTTTTTGGGCACCTGAGTGCGGCCCACAGTGCAGGGTATGGGCTGGTGGCAGCTCCATGCTGAATTTGATAGGTGCTCCATTTTGGTATGACCAGGCCCTGCCATAGGGACCAGTGGATTCCTGATAGAAGGCAAGATGCCCCTGTGGCCTCTTGGTTTCTATTACCTATTACCCTGTTTTCCCAAAGTCCTGGGAAGCCCTGACTCTGTCCCTTCCCCTGACTGGCTGTTGGGTGGAAGAAAGAACCATATATGGTATTGTGTGGAAGTGCAGGCCAGACTGGCTGGAGCCTTCCCAGTGACTCTATGTTGTGGGTACACCCTTGGGGTGGGACATGTGTGAATCGAGTGTGTGACCAATATGCAGTACATGTTATGGGTGTCTGGTTTCTGTATGTGTGACACAATGAATGAGACAGCCCTGCCCAAAACTGACATGAATGCAGTGTGGTGTGCTGAAAGGCTGGGTGCTTGCCTCAATCCACATTCCTTGTTACGTGTGTCTGGGTGGAAGTGAATGGCCTGAATGCACTGCGAGCCTGATTGTCTGCCTGCCTGCATGAATGCCCTTCTGTCTAATTGGCTGACTGAGCTTGGCTCAGCAGTGTGAATGAGGGACAGATGTGTATATATGGGGACCTCTCACTTCCCAATTTGTTCAGAAGCTAGAGTTGAAACTTGAAGTTGCTTATCCTTAAAGCCCAGCTGGAAGAAAAGATTTGCTGCTGCTTTCTGTTGACGAAATCTAAAAGCTGTCGAGTCTGTCAAGGACTGATCCAAGAGAGGACCTGGCCAGGAGACCTCTCCCCGAGCTACGAGGGACCATCGTGCAGAAGCTGATCTTCATCAAGACACCCTGGAAGCCAGTCCCAAAAGGCTGACGACTGGAGACGGGGTCTGCCGAGAAATCTTGAAGTAAAGCACCAGGACATCGAGGCCTTTCGAAGTCCATCATCGTCGACGGGGGTTCAGAGGATTTCCATAACTGCTGGAAGTCAGTCGAGTGATGTTGCCCAGAAACAGGCACACCTTGACGCATGCTGTTTGACGACGGGAGCTGTAACGCTCCACCTTTGCCTAAGAACATTGAAAGGAGGGCTCCCGTGCCATCACTGTAAACCGCTTTGTCCTGCTGGAGAAAGTCGAGGTTGTCGACGACCGAGGAAAGTCTGCTGGTGGGTTTCCCGCCACCCGATATACACAAAGACACTGAGAAGTGAAGATCCGAAATCCAGCCGTGGTCGAGTCCTGATCGTCAATTCCGACGCCAACACCCGACGCCCACTGCCAGACCTACGTTCTTCACTGAGTCTTCTTTGCGGCACCAAACTCTTTGCATTGAGGTGCACTGCATGCCTCATCTTCGCAGGACAGCCACGATCGATCGTCGAGGAGCACCATGAAGGCCGAAGCTGCTGTCTCAACTCCAAGGTTCACATTTCTTCGAGGAATCTTGACGCCCTGTGGCTCCTGCTTTAAAGGGAGTCCACTCTCGAGGGATCCGTCGACTAACTGTCGAAGGAACGCTTCTAACTCAGGTACATTGGGTTAGTTGAACATTTTGACCATCAAACAAGACTATATAAACCTTAATTGGCTGAGCTTCTTAATACTCTTTATTACAGGTTGCCCAAGTGGGGGGGATCCTCACACAGAACCATGTCTTAGTAGCTAAAGTACCAATCTGCCATTGTTTAACCCAACTTGCCTTCCTTCCTATGATCTATGCTGATACCTATTTTTATATGATTTGTAGGCCTTTATAACTGTCCGCAGTTGATGCATTTAAAGGAGTCAATAGCTAAGTGTGGTACCACATGGACATTGTAGATATTTGCCATATTAGAATTGCCAGAGTACAAAGTGTGTTATTAATTTAAGTATATATCTTGAACTTTATTTATATATAAAGAACTGTGTTAGCACATAACATAGTGTGTGGACATTCCTTTGTGGGGGGCTTGGGGACTACACTGTACTTAAGAACCATCCTCAATCACCTCCTCAGAGCTTAAGCCTTGATTGCTCGTCCATTCTACCATATAGAGAATCTTGGCTGGGGTGTTCTGTGCTTCCACTCTGCCATATAGAGGGCAAGAATACAGATACCCCCTCCAGTCTTTACACCCCGGACCAGCTCTGCAGTCCCTCATTCAACATTGAGAGGACTGGAGCTCTCCAGCCAGCATCTGCCTGTCAGCTGGTTTGCCGGTTTTGCCGGTTTTGCCTTTCCTTGCAACAACTAGAGCATGGTTTGTGCTCTTGGCCTCCATTAATCTTCATTACTCGGCACATCATTCTCGTCCCAGTGCATTTGGAAAAAAGGAAGTCAGTTCTTGGTGACTTGTATGGAAAGCCTAGAAAAGTATTTTCAATCATGTTGTAAGGCCAGACAGTTCTTGGGGACTTGTATAAGAAGTCTGGATATGTAGTTTTGCAAGGCAAGTTTTTGGTGACTTGTATACAAAGTATGGGGAGGTGTTTTCCGTAACCTTCCTACGTGTGCGAGGGGAGGTATGAGCACATACCATTAAGGCACGGGAAATGGATGGGGTATCCTCAAAAGAAAAAGCGGCATTCCATGTCTCATTTGATGATGTCATGTCATGTCACTCCGTTGGGGTTTGCCTCCCCCCCATGTGATCCTCCCGCATAAAGCAACCCCCACAGTCACGATCAGGTAACGGCTGCTGTCCCCTGGCCCTTTGGGGGAAGGTCACCGCTGAGAAAGGAGTGATAACAGTTCCATGTCTTATTAACTAATCAAACAATAACGAAAACTTTTATAACAAATTTAAAATAACTATTTTTGTTTTTCATTTTGGGGAGTCCCTCCCCAAAACCCTGTTTCCGCAGCCTTATTGTCCGACCTCAAAACCCACCACACCGGTTTTATTCCCTTACCCACTCCATATATATTTGTAACCCAAAATGGGTCATTATTTTGTTATTTTTGTATTCATTATAAATGTTATTAGTTGTTTTAAATTTGTTAATATTACTGTATACCGTGATAACACAATCGGATTCATTTCACCATCCTGATCTTCCTATCCTGGTCTGGAAAAGTGTAACTTCCTTTTCACCTCCTCTCTTTCAACTTTGTAAATGCTCCCAGATCCTCTGGGTAGTACCGACGCTATATAAAAGTTTAAATAAATAAACAAATGTTATTCAGATAGATAGCTGCAATGACACGAGATCGGCATTCTCATGCTGTGTGTGTGCAATGCGTCAGTTCCCAGAAACTTAACATTGTGTTAGTTGATTCCTGTAGAATGCAGGTGCTTCTTCACATGAACTAACCAACTAACTAAATAGATTCTTGTATAGCGCAAACACTAACCCAAAGGTCTCAGGGCGCTCACATGGACAGAAAACATGGAACATAAATTAGATCATAGTTATAGAGGGTTAAGAAGTCACTTAAAAAAAGAATGACTAGCAGAGTCAGTGCCTGTGCTGGAGGTTTATTCAGATATTTGTTACTAATCTTGTGTTTCAAAAAGGAATGTCTTAAGACGCTTCCTAAACTGATGCAATGATGCACATTGTTTCAGATATAGTGGGATCGCATTCCAATTTTTTGGAGCCCAGGCAGCAAAACTTGCTCTGCCCAGCTGAAGCAGTGTGGTGATATGTCCTAACGTTGATACATTTTCATCCTTATTCATTCAAACTGGTACATTTGCATCTGTACATTTACATACATTTTGATCATTTTTCATGGAACAAGCAAAAACAAAAGTACAAAACAGCGGGGGCTACAGAACAAAAACGAAAAAGGAAGAGAGTATGTGGAGAAGGGAGAAGAAATTATGCAAATGTTTCAAAGGCAATACATGCGCAGATGTGAAAACATGGAGGCTTCATTTTGTACTCCCACAGAAGAGCGGAAGTTTAATGTAAAACCTGTACAGCACACTGTTCGCACACAGAGAAGGACGCTCAAACATTCAGGTGCTGGAAACAGGACAGGAAACTGCCAGTGTCCTCTGAGCTTTTACAGCAACTCGCACCCCTTTTTACCTCAGCCTCTGGCCTATCCCTTCCCTGTCCGAACTCCTTTCCTACCCCAGCCCCCATGACATTCAGCACCCCCAGCCCCCTCAATCCCTGCCCCACAGGCTTACCTGCATCCCAGGGGCTTCCTGCTCTGTCCACTACATTGCCTCAACGTCCATGAGGGCCTGCAATGGAAATAGAAAATGGACTTAGTCTTTTTTCTATTCACTATGCTGGTAGCCATCTTTTTCTGTTTTTGACAGGAAATTGGGTTGCGCCTTCACATGCAGCCCTTCTCCCAGAGAGAGGCCTGGGGTGTGAATAGCTATAAGCCCATTGTTTGGCAGTGTACAGGGCCGATAAGGGCCCTTAGACCTAGTTGAAGCTGGCAGATCTTTACTATCCCCATGCACTCCCACAGGTGTGGGGTAGGGGGGTTTAATTGCCATACTACTTCCCTTGTTTCTCGAAGCATCCTGAGTACCTCTGTTCTCAAAACGATGTAAATGGACCGCCCAAGCCTGGGGTTCTGCCCTGTCAGGGGCCAAAAGATGCCCTTGAGCCAGGGATCTAGTGGGGACCCAGAGACTGATTTGTCTGTGTTAATAGTCATTGAAAACATGAAGATTGAAATTCTGAAGGGAAATATAAACAGGAAATGTCTTGTTTGATGTTTGTTATATTGAAGTCTTGTAATTAGGAAGATTTAATACATTACTGAATACCTAAGAATCATGGATTTCCTTCAAATGTACTGAGTGATTGGACACTGCATTGACCTATGTTTTTATTGAATTTTGTTATATTTGAATGTTTTTATTTAGTTGATCTTTTGACTGCTAATTAATTAAGCATATTTAACGCACCTTTCAAAAATAGACTAGCTGTACTCGACATATCATACGCAGATCTAGTGCTTTCTCGCCCTCACTGTCCTCTTTTCACACTCATTGCATCTCTCCGTCTGTCTCTCTCTTGCTCTCTGTATCCTTGGGCCTCATTAAGACTGTCCTGGTCCGGTAACAACGGTGCCAGTAAGCCTACTGGTACCTTTGTTACCGGACCGGCATAGTACAGGGTCAGACCTGGCGGGCAGAACGGCACCCGCCCGCAGAGTTTCACAGAAGCACTGTCACTGTCATGGTAGCCCCGGCACCGTTATTAATGGTTACGGTGCTTCCATGGTCCCCATTCCTGGGACTCAAATGGGAATGGGGATTTACAATTACCGGCACCTGACTTCCCGGAACGCCGGGGTTGTAATCCCCCAGTGTTACCTGCAAGCCAGGCGCTGGTAAATCTTGCAAGTCCAGCGGCAACTCTCTGGTAGCACCGGCAGGGTTACCGCCAGACTTGTAATCAGGCCGATTTTCTCAGTTTTTCTCACTCTATGTTTTTGTCTCTTTCTATGTGGTTGAGAGTTACCTGTTCAGTTGTGCGTTTGCTGGAGCCACCCTAGCCGATGCTGGCAGCGACAATAGCAGAGGAAAAAATCAGATATCTTGGGAAGGAGTATATTTTGTTGCAAAATCAACTTGAAAAAGCCAAACTAAAATGAAATTATATTATTGTACTAAAATGATAATCTGGTGCTTTTTAAAGTTTTACAACGTTTATCCTTATTATAATTTCCAGTACACATGAAAACCTAGAAATATCATACACATTTTTATCTGATAGGTTTTCACTCCAAGATGAACAGTCCGTTACACTGTTATTGTACTCTTTCGAAACACCTATATGAAAAAGTCCAAGAGGGCAAATAGCACTGTTGAGGGTTATGGCCTGCTTTACATGAAATCAGTGAGCATTGTGGGACCATGGAAATGAGCACAAATATTTATATTTGACAAATATGGCTGTGATAAAAGGGATATGTGCTTGAATCATTAAATACCAAATGCACACTGTGCTTGATGCTCATTTCATTTTTCACTAAACTCACCCTAACATAAAGATGTGTGTGACATTGTAGGAATATGCTGAATTGGAGCAGTGTTACAGTTGGTATGCAAGCATAAAATGGCTGTGATATCAAACCTTGGGTCCCAAGGTCAGGCTCAGTTCCCAATGCACAGACATGCTAAGAGAATTATGTACAATGGGTTTTACTCCCTTTCATGATGGATTCGAATTTCAACTATACACCATCTTTTGATGGTTCATTAACTACTTACAATTCTTAGGCCACACCAGAGTCTTCTTTGACCCCACCTGAAATATAATTTCACGGCTTTTTAGGACCTATTGGTCTATGAAATCAAGGGGAGCTTGATTTCATAGACCACTTAAAGCACTGCCCCTCCCCATTCGTTTCTTGTGAAGTGCAGGCAATTTACCTTCTGCTGGAACCAATTTATGTTCTGGTACTCTGTCTCTGAGAGTCAGTAAAGGGGGTACATTTAGAAATGTTAGTGAAAATCAAATGATGTGATTAAAAACACTCCACCCTTCCTATATGTTATGTAAAAAGCAACTACAATCAGTCGGGAGAGAACGTTTGTATTGTATTGTATTGTACTTGTCATTTGTTTAGCGCCATTTTACTATTATTATAGTTTCAATGCGCTGTTAGTGAGCATGCCCTTGGAGGACTGAGGTCCAGAATGCTGGAGGTCATGCAGTATGATTAGGATGTGTGTGTGTGCATTTGGTCCAAATAAATGGTTATCAGGACTGGCCAGAATCTATTAGAGAAGCAACACATGCTGTCAGGCATGTGGATGGGTGCTGAGAGGAGTGGGGTGGCGTCAGTGCTAGAGACTTGCTATGAGTTCAGCGTGCCCAAATTTGTCATATGTTGTGCTGCATTCTGCTCTCAGAGGTGTTGAGGCGTAGTTTGGTGTAAGTAGGCGTAGAGTTATGTGAACAGCACAACCAAAGGTTGTCGAAGTCCTTGCTGTATACTGGTGTTTGGAGGTAGCCATACCTGTGGCCAGTGGAGTTGTGTATTAAACCTACCTTTTTGCCATTGATGGCATTTTGTTGTTAGGCTGCACACTCAGGTTCCTGCCTTCTTCTGTCAGGATCTTGTGGCTGTAATAAAAACGGTTAGCAATAGCAACAGTTTATGCTCCAAATATTTGCCACAGGAGGTGCAACGGTTGTGCTTCCAGATTCTTGTAGGTGGGTCGGGTGGTGAGTCTACCCAGATATCAAACACTTACTGATCATTTTAAGGAGATACCTTTGCCAAGGTAAGCCCAATCTTTGGCTCATATTTGCGCAATATCTGCCTGCCCCCCCCCCCGCCACTCCTTCCAGATCAGTGCTGGGCTGGTTCTTGATTGCCCCACTGTGATGTTGCACTGTGTACCCCCACCAAGTCTGCTGGTGTGGGTGGTGGCCATGGTGGCCCGGCTTCCAATGAATTTCCTGCAGTGCATCCCAATTTGGATGAATGTGGTGGTGGTGGCAGTGGTTCTATCACACCATTGTGCTTCTGCCATTATTCTTACGAGTTGCCCGTTTTCTGTACATGCCTGGGGCAGTCATGCAACAGCTTTGTGACATAACATATAAGATTGCTTAGATTCACCTAGTGGTGCTTGAGAGGAAGCACGGTCATGGCAGGTGTGTGATATTGTGTGTGATTTGGGCCGCCACGAAACTGCCGGCACCATCAGGTGTATGGAGATCGTACACACCACGAACGCAGCTGGAAACGCCTGGGGAGACTGGGTATACACCCAGAATTTTAGGTTTTTAGGGGATTTCAGTATAATGCAGTAAATCGCCAGGTTTTACAGATTTTTTTGAAGGACAGATAGTTTTCAGTGCGATGGATGTGCAGAGGGAGAGTGTTCCAGATCTTGGGCGTAGGATAGAGAAAGCCGAGTTGCCAACTCTGGTGAAGTGGTGAGGTGGAATAGCCAGGGCAGAGCCAGGTCAGAGGTTTATGGGTGCCTGGTAGTGGATGATTTTGTTCTGAAGGAACACAGGACCCGTATTATGGAGGGCTCAGTGTGTGATGCACATCGATTTGAAAGTTGCTCTTAGGCTAACAGGGAGCCAGTGCAAAATTCTGAGTGCAGGTGTTATGTGTTCTCTCGGCAAAAGGGAAAGGAGCAGTCAGGCTGCTGCGTTTTGGACAGAAGCAAAAGCCTGATTTCTCCCACTTCATTGTGTGCGATCCTGGGCAAATTATGTTGAAGAGGAAGTGCCGAAATCTACTCCTGCCCCCTCACCATAGATGCATGAACTGGGAAGAAGAGCAGAAACAATAATGAGCGCGCTCACCATTTTGCACCAGTCCCCAGTGTGCCCATGAGTGACAAATATGCTGAAAGACACCCACTTCACCAACATTGCAACCTAAAAGGAACACAAACCTTGCCCAGATTGGATGAAGAGCTTCTGGGTGCCAGCAGAGACACTTCAATTGACAGTGCTGGCTAAAAGCGCTAAGAAGACATGCGACATTAGCCTCAATGCAGCAATACCGCCATGCAGAATCTACAAAACACAAGAATTACTGTTTAAAGGCTTGTAGATGTTCACATGAATTATCCCTATGGTAAAGCAAAGGTGTGTGGACCACTTAACAGCGCTATAACTCATTAATTCATGAATTATCAAATGGCACAGTGTACGCCATGCAGGCTTCAGGACATTGCAGCTAAATACACTTGTCTCACTGAAGTCCAGTGGCGATGGGACGGCGCGAGACACAGGAATGCATCTTGCAAGCCCAGCTCAGCCAAGGTTGTGTAAAAAAATTAACTCTTTCTTGTAACAAGATAAAATTCCTCTCTTTTGAAAGGCAGTGAACTAAGCGCAGACAGCATCAATAATGCTTATAAAATACAGCTAATTCAACCCAGAGTGTGGAGACAAAACATGTGATTCTGTGGCTTTTCTATGAGAACGAGCAAACAAGCTTGCAAAAGCAAGACATGATTTACAACAATGTGTAAGAAGAAAATTGGCATGTTGCATTGGAAAGCGAGTCCATTCAAAAGGAGTGGTTATTCACGCATACTTAGAACGCAGTAGTGGGGAACACACACACATTTTGACCTGGGAGCAGATTTTGTCTCAGGCTTGGAGACCTCAGCTCTGGCCAATCACCATTCGAGGCCCAAGGGGCGGAGAGCCTTGCTCAGCTAAACTGATGGGAAGACTTACACAATGCAACATTTTAAAATAATGTAATTGGGAAAACAGCCAGGCCAGCCCCTTAACAACGTAAAACCAATTAACAGAGTTTCTATAAGGGAACTATATGTGGCCAATCACTCAGCAACCAATGTCAGAATGAGATAGGTGACAAGGCAAAAACAAAGAGGTGATGGCTGGAAGGTTTAGACTGAATCTTAACCACTGGCATTGCTCGGGGCAACACTCCAGACCATCGTTCTTCGCCTGCCTGCCATTACAGAAAGGGAAAGACCATATGCAAATCAGGCTTGGCTCCACCCCAAAAGGGGCAGTCCAGCCCGAACTGCTAGGTCACATCCCTTCTGCACGAGACCACAAGCATCCCCAAACATGTTTCGCCCTTGTTGGGGCTCATCAGTGAGGAGTAGCTTGGGTCTCTAGGCCCAGCAGGCATGGGACATATGGCATATGGTCTTTCCCCTTCTGTAATGGCTTGGCAGGCGAACAACGGTAGTCTGGAGGGTTGCCCAGAGCAACGCCAGTGGTTAAGATTAATTCTAAACCTTCCAGCCATCACCTCTTTGTTTTAGGATAAGATAGGTTTCTGGGAGCTGGCCCAATTTTGTGATGTCAGCATGATGCTGGTGTGGTACAAAACTGGCTTTTAGGCCAATCTCAGAGAGAGCGTGCTTGGATGTCGGTCCCTGCGCAAATCTATGTGTGTTTTTGGCCAATAAACCATAGTTTGAAACTTGCTGCTTGCCTGGGCTCCTGCTGCATTCATTTTGGCAAAGAAGGGAGGTGTTGGGCCTCCCAGGAGTTCTGATCCGAGGGGCCCCAGAAGCCCCAATCCTTCCAGGGGGTCCACTTCTACCCAACAATGTAATCTCACTGTGCCTGTCAAAACTGGAAGTTCACTGAAGTGATTCAGTTTGCAGCTGTTCTTATTATGGCAATCACCCTGCGTCAGTGGGGGGGCGGGGGGTTACATGGCTGGTAACAGCCCACCAGCCCGAGCCTAGATAGGCCAGAGCAAAGCAAGGGCATTGGCGCATGTATGTGTGCATTGTGAAAGCCAATTTCCCATGAAAATGTAAAAAGACCAAGATGGCCCCCGCCATAGTAAATAGAAAAGGGGCAAAGTCCCTTTCCTATCTCCGTGATGGGTGCAGAGGACAGTAGGGAATGCCGAGACTGGATCACAAAGCTCTGGTCCAGCAGGGAAGAGGGGAGGCAGGGAGGGGCTGGTGGAGTGGTGCTGGATGTCTCAGAGGGGTGGGGTGAGGGTGGGGGGTTAGGGAGGCAACAGGGAAGGGCTCCCTTTTGCCTCCCCACAATCAAAATGGTGTCCCCCGGGGAAGGGCCTTATGCTGCAAAAGCCATCACAATTTGCACCAACAAATTGCAAACACCTTAAAATCGTTGGTTAAAACATGAGATTCTGCTCTAAGGTGTTTACACGAGCATAGCATAATGCTTTGAAGTGGCTGTTTATTGTAGGTAATATACATAGTAACAACCGACACTGATTAAACAGACACCAGGCATGAACATTGTATGCTGTGTATCCAAGTATGCTCACTGCGCGTGGCTAAATAGAGCAAGTGATATTAACTCACAGTAATTGATTTATCTTCAAGCTTGTTTGTATTGCAAACAGTTTTTTATTTTTTTTATTTTATTTGTCTTCAACATTTACAGCCATTTTGAGCATTTTGTGTTTTGCTCGTGGCTTTATATGATAGGTTATACTGTGATAGAATTTTCTCCACGATTTTATGAATCTTATTGTTAGAGACCTCATGATGAACTCTAAAAAGATAATGGCCATCATTACGACCTTGGCGGAGAACCATGGTGCTATTTGCACCATGGTCCATGGCGCTAAGCTGCCAACTCCGCCATGGTGGTTGGCGGACTTACCGCCCCATTCCGACCTTGGCGGGGCGGTAAGTCCCCAATCCCCATTTACCCTTCCCCATTCCCATTTTTGCCCCATAGGGTATAATGGGAGTGGGGAAGGCGTTAATTACGCCACCGTAAATTACGGTGGCGTAATTAACAACAAGGTCCCTTAGCGCCATGGATTTTAACGCCTGCTAAAAGCAGGCGTTAAAATCACCATGGCGCTAAGGGAACTCGTACTCAGGCGGAAAGGGGCGCCATGGTTTACGCCGGCGTAAACCCCTTTCCGCCAGGGTCGTAATGAGGGCCAATGTATATTGCTGAAAATGTGTAATCTGTTTTTTTCTTCATCAATTTTATTATTGTGCTTTTGTTGAATTTGTACTGTGCCAAATGGCCAATGTCGAATAAAGGCATATGATAATGATGATGAAAACATCATGTTTTGAGTTTCATTCAAGAGACTAGTACAAACAAACTATTCTGAATGTAAAACATAGTGTATTGAAGTTACCACTATTAAAGGCAATCTTTCCATGCAAATGTGTTCTCACACACAGTTTCCGTCTAATAAATTCATCCATTATGGTGTCCATGTCCGAAAAGGTCTAGCATATCACAATGACAATTTTGAATCAAGAAATGGTGACAACTCAAAATCTGCCAAAAAGAGGGGAATGAGATAGGCCCTAATACAGGCTCATTCAAGCCATGGCCGCCCAGGTGAGATCTCAAATAATGAGGCTCCACTCTGCACAAATGTGCTGTGATTCAATATAAAGCATAGTTGAAAATGGAACCTTTTTTTCACACATGGAACCATTCCTTAGTTTTGATTGATACCTGCATAAATTAGAGTAATACCTGTGACCATGGGCTGTAAGGGCCAGAGACTTAGGAGAAGTGAACACAAAGTAATAGGAAACTGCAGGGTGTCTGAAAATGTATTAGGGCTGGTGCGGGCCCATTTCAAAAAGATATTTTGGAGGACCCTTACCAACAGATGGAAAAAACAGTCCAAAGCACCTGTGGGGTGCTTAAATTATATTGCAATCAAAATAATGCAGCAAGGGGGTTAATGGCTGCAGATTGTTATGGACAGGTGGCCAGGGGGAAGCTGAAACACTAAATGTCCATTGAAAAGCTATTAATCGCTATTTGAAAGCAGGGTGCTAATGTAGAGGAAACCAGAGTAAAAATACAGTGGGTTGAAAAGAAGATTGCTGGATACTGCAAGAGACACGGTGGGGTTGATGGCCTTGAGGTGCCAGCAAAGGCCCCCTGTAACGTGTGCACTGCAAAGCACACCTTTAATTTCCCCACCATGAGACCCCTTTCGAGTTTGCGCTTGTTACGGAAAGGGAGATGCTCACGTTGCTGTGCCAACTTAAACCCACATTCTGTAAAGGAGAAATATGTTCAGCTAAATTTATGAAAGATTGTGCTGATCAGCTGGTCCCCCTCATTACCAAGGTGGTAAACTCCTCATTCAGGGATGGTCTGGTGCCTGTCAGTATTAAACAGACTTGGATCTCACCTATCTGCAAGTACGAGATTATGTGGACAAACATCAGACACTGGGGCAGAGGCAGTCGGGTTGCTGCAGAGCCCACAGCACAGAAACCGGCACTGGCACGATCTCAATGCCAACATGGTGGAAATAGTGGAAAGGGGAAGCATGGCACCTTTTATGCTCATTGATCGTTCAGCGGCTTTTGACTTGGTGGATCATAATATGCTGATCACCAGGCTCATTCCCTCATCCCACTTCCCGTCTTCAACTGCAGGATGGGGGAAATCCTTCTTAAAGGGTCGCACGGCCAGGGTCTTGGCCGATAATCAGAAGGCTGATGACTTTATGGTGACATGTGGAGTCCCACGGGGGTCTTGTTTGTCCCCTGTTCTCTTCAACATGTTCACCATAGCTCTGCTTCAACTACTTGATGCCAAAGGGGTGATATGAACAAACTATGCTGACGATATTCAGTGTCTCATCCCACTTTCGGGAGACTACATCAGGGACACTGAGGCTACCTTTTTTTTCCCTTATTCAAAATTGGATGATGGACTATCAGTTCGAACTGAATGACGATAAAACAAAGATAATGATTGTGGGCACAGCCGCACTATTAAGGAAACTTAACGGGGACTAGAGGTAGTGGTGTATAGCCAGCTATGTTATCACTAACCTCCCTAAAGTTCAGAGGCTGGGAACAGTGATTGACCAGGAACTTGGCCTGAAAGCCCATATCAGTCACCTAGTGTTGTCCACTTTTTACTAGCTAAAGCTTCTTGCACAGCTTATGCCCTTTCTGTCCTGCGAAAATTGTGCCGCTATAGCCCGGGGGATTATCGGGGCCAAATTGGATTATGTCTCCAATCTGCGACAAGGGGCAAGCAAGGGGGAAATGATGTGCCTCCAGATCATCCAAAACAATGCTGTCAGAGTCGTAGGTGGGCTGAGTAGGAAGGATCCTATCTCAGAGGCCAGGAGAGCGCTCCGCTGGCTTCCGATAGCAAGCAGAGTCTCGTTTCGTATCCTCTGCATTGCGCACAAATGCCTGCATGGAACCAGCCCAGGCTGTCTGTCCAATCGCCTATCTTGGCTGCCGGCACGAAGGACTCTGAGGTCAATTAACTTGGGCCTTGATGCTGTGGCTCGGGGCTTATTCATATATGCCGCCCCCACGGGCTGGAAGGCACTAACCCCGGCTAGACATTGTGCCAGTCTCTGTCTAAATTCAAACACAGACTAAAAACCATTTTGTTCTGCTGACCACTGGTTTCATTCTGGATAGGGAGCTGTACTCCTGAACTTGTTGTTCCTTGTTGTGTACGCCATGTCCGCGCTATTATGCCTACAGGCCTGAGCTTATGCACAATATAAATAAGTAAATTAATGGTCCATGTTGCTGTGTCATAAGACTGCCAACATGACCCCAGCCCCCCCCCCCCCTCTCCAACCTCGCTCGTGAGGCTCAGGGCTCTTTACAACTGAAAAATGTGAAAGGCCCCGATGCTGTCCCTGGGAAACTAACAAATGTCTCTGCCCATCGGAGTAACATTAGGGAGGTGGGGTCAACACTGCAAGGATTAGTTGGTCTTCCCTCAGCCCTGTTAGTGCGAGGGCCTCCGGGCGGCCTTGCGCTTCAGAAAGGCTGTGGTTTTGCTGCACTGCTTGGAGGGCGACAAATCTCTTGATCCTTGCAGCTTCTGCTGGAGTATTGGTATTTTTCTGTTTTGTACCTTTTGTTCCTCAGGGTTTGTGGTCCTGCATCATGAAGTGTCACTTTGAGTATCTACACAATCCCTGTATCTGCCCCTTTGCATTTGCACTCCCAGGCCCCCTCCCATCTCACTCCTCCTTCCAATATCTCTGTATCCTCCCACCGCCTACCCTCTACCCGCTCTCCCTTTATCTTTTTCCATCTGTCACTCCATCTTCTTCCCCTCTCTTTCGCCTCCCTCAAATCTATTTTTTTCCTTTGCTCCTTCTATCTCTCCAACTCACACTCCCTCAGTTTACAGCTGATGCCTACTTCACTCTCACCACATTTTACTCCCTGATCCCTCCCTCCTTCTTTCTTCTTTGCTCGCTCCTTGCCAAACCCAGTTACCTACAAACTATTCCTCATCCCCCATACTGCCTTCCCTCCTTTCCACATTTCAATCTCTAGATCACTCCCTGCCTTTCTCTACCTCCCTCTTTATCTCCATGTCATCACATAACTTCCCCCTCTCTTAAATATCGCTCCACCTTCTCTCCTTAATTCTCTCTCTTCCATTCCTCTCTGCCAGTCTCTTAAGCAGCCGGACACTCTGGTTGCACATAACGTTCCATGGCAGGTGCATTAACATACTGAGATATCTTATTCAGCTTGAATCAGTGGCCTGCGGCTCAAAACAGCCAGGGACATGTGACCCGAGATTGGGTGGTGACTGACTCACCACTTAAGAGAGAGAGGGAGACGGAGACGGCAGCAAAATCATGGGGTGTGGGGATGGGAGGCAGAGGAAAGAATCAAAGAAAATGGGACGGTTGGTGTTGGGGGCTGCTCCGGATCACCGGGCAGCCCCGTGCTCGGGTCGGGTGGCACGCGACAACACACACACTTAGGCGGCACCCATGCCGCATACTCAGGGGTGGGGGTTCTGCCCACCCCGCTCCAGATCACCGGAGCTCCGCACACGTGGCCAGGTCCACCTAGCAACCGAGGCCCCGGCTCTGGGGGCACCCAGGCCGGGGTCGCATCCCCAACCCGCCCCACATGTCTGGGGGACCCACAGGGACGGCGTTGCCCAGCAGGGGCACCGTCCGGACGGCATTGCCCGGCAGGGGCACCGTCCTTAAGCTGAGCCCCGTCCGTGGGCCCAGCACCTACAGCGCAGCACCAGCCTGGTGCAACAGGAACGATGCTGGAGCCTGACTGGGAGTGACTGGCGAGCCGGAAGCGGCTCGCCTCTTTTATTATGTTGGTCGCGTGGCTACTGCCACGTGACCCATTACAACATCCTGGGAGCTACCATGCGGCAAACTCCTCTTGGCGGGCCCCGTTAGAGATGGGCCCGCATCCCTCCATGCGGCACAGCCGCCGACCTGTTCCGTCTCCCTCGGGGGACGGGGCGGGCAGCCTGCCAGCCTTCCATTGCGAGCCCAGTTGGAGACGGGCCCGCCACCGCATGCGTTTTTCGGACACACAGGGACGACTTCCTCGTCGCCATTGTTGGGGGCTGCTCCGGATCACCGGGCAGCCCCGTGCTCGGGTCGGGTGGCACCCGACAACACACACACTTAGGCGGCACCCATGCCGCATACTCAGGGTTGGGGGTTCTGCCCACCCCGCTCCAGATCACCGGAGCTCAGCACACGTGGCCAGGTCCACCTGGCCACCGAGGCCCCGGCTCTGGGGGCACCCAGGCCGGGGTCGCATCCCCAACCCGCCCCACATGGCTGGGGGACCCACAGGGACGGCGTTGCCCGGCAGGGGCACCGTCCGGACGGCTTTGCCCGGCAGGGGCACCGTCCGGACGGCATTGCCCGGCAGGGGCACCGTCCTTAAGCTGGGCCCCGTCCGTGGGCCCAGCACCTACAGCGCAGCACCAGCCTGGTGCAACAGGAACGGCGCTGGAGCCTGACTGGGAGTGAATGGCGAGCCGGAAGCGGCTCGCCTCTTTTATTATGTTGGTCGCGTGGCTACTGCCACGTGACCCATTACAACATCCTGGGAGCACCATGCTCCCAGGACGGGTTCACATGCAACACCTGGCAGGTGAGATGGCTGGAAAAAAGCTTCAGAAAAAAGGAGAAAGTCAGGGAAGAAAGAATGGAAATAAAGGTAAATGCAAAAAATCATAGCAACAATTCTACAAATAAAGAAGAAAAAAGTAAGACATGGCAAAAGGAGAGCAACGAGCGTGGGGTGTCCACTGTTCCCACAACCATGGCTGAGGTGATGATGAGGCGGCCCTCCCACTTTGAAGTGAGCCGCACTTGAAGCCCTGCCATGACAGTGAGGGTGTAGACAGCCACAGCTTGCCTTTTGCGGCTGCCTTTCCTTGGTGCAGATGTTGTGTTATTTTCGTGTTTGGTTGCACTTTCACAGATCCCCCATGCAAATACGTCCATAAAGCCCAAGGGGGCAAAATGACCCTCCTGTACCTGTTGTTCAAGGAGCACCTGCCCCCTTTACCCCTGTGTACTCGGCACTTATGAATGAAAGCTAGCAGTGCTACGTAATGACCATGGGGGCAAAATGACACTCCTGTCCCACTGTTCTTTTTTTTTTTTTACTTTATTTTTTGAGCTTGACAGTACAATAGAAGAGCGAGCAATAAATGAGTATTAGTACTTACAATTTGTCACAACTAGAAAACATGCAATGTGGGCAATCCGGCAGAGAGAACCCCTCATTCGGCAATATCTGAGACCCGCATACTCAACAATGTATCATGTCTCCAGTTCAAGCGGAAACATTGATAGGAGAAGAAGGTGAAATCGATTCATTTTCATCATTGGCTGAGATGGAAGAAATCTAAGAGCGGAACAGGGACCAGATGTTCCTGGGTTTAGATGTCGGATGTTGCTGGAATGCCCAGGCTTCCTCAGTGTCCGAGGCCCAGGTCACGGCATGGAGCCACTGAGCGTGTGCAGGTGCCCGAGGGCGCAGCCAGCATTGCAGGATGCAATGTGCAGCGAGGAGCATGCATAACCCGGCCAGTTTTTTGGAATCATGACCGAGATCCGGGAATTCCTGAAAGAGACACAGACTTGGGATGGGGTGATATTGTGGTCAAGGACATCCGACATCGTGGCACAGACCCCCCTCCCAGAACTGGGCCAGACATGGGCAGGACCAAATCATGTGTATGTATGTTGCTTCTTTCGGACCCACACCTAGGGCATCTGGGAGAGTGGTCCTGTGACATGCGGTGCAATCTACTTGGGGTGTAGTAAAATCTGTGTAAAATTTTAAATTGAATTAATTTAAAGCAGGAGTTAACTGATACATTGTGCGTACAAGCAGACATACGGTTCCAGCAGTGATCAGTTATATCTATCCCCAGGTCCTCCGCCCAGTAGCGTTTAAGTTTGTCAAATGAAGGAGTGGCTTTGGACTGTAGCAGAGCGTACAACCTGGATACCTTTCCCCTAGAAGCATTAGCATTCATGGTTTCAGCTAGTACAGGGTCACCAAGACATATAGAGGGAACATTCGGGAACCTCCCTTTAAGAAATAGGCGGAGGCCAGAGTATTGAAGCCAGACGGATGGTTTTCGCCGTAAAGCCTCGGGTAAGTCCGGTCATTCTAGGAAGTTACCTTGGTCGAAGACATCAAGCATGGTTTTGTAACCCGCCGCAGCCCAACAGTTCACTACGGCCAAGGGGATAGAGGGGGCTTCTGGGAGGAAATTCCATAGTGGCAAACTGCTCTGAAAGGGATGATAAGCGCTGGGAATCTTCCATATCTTAGGCAGTTCTAGGAACGTGGTGCCCACCGGATCTAGCGGAGCATATTGAAAACATGGGGCGGGGGAGAACCAGGGCCTGGATATCCCGACCCTCGACCGCCAACCCTGCCCCACTGTTCAAAGAGAACTGGGGCACCTACCCACTTCACCCCCCATGTACTCAGCGCCTATGAATGTGACCTAACAGTTCGGGCTGGACTGCCTCTTTTGGGGTGGGGCCAAGCCTGATAAGCATATGGTCTGTCTTCTTTCTGTACATGCTTGGCAGACAAATAACATGTTCTGGAGGGTGGCCCAGAGAGATGCCAGAGGTTAGGATGCATTTGAAACCTTCCAGCCATCACCTCTTTTGCATTGCAGATTAATAAGTGGCCATTCATACACTGCACATCACAATGTTCTCTTTGCTTACACATGAACATTTCTTTGAATTTCTCTACCATTGATGCGCTAGAGTAGCAACAACTGATTACACTTCCTGTAATGTTATTTTACGTGATGTCAGCTCTGATGATGTCAATACATATGGAAGTTGGGGGGGGCTGCACGTCTTTCCCCATAGGGCCTTGGAAATCCCAGGGCAGGTCCTGGAGAGAAATTTAACATGTCAGTGCCCTGTATGCAGACTAGGCATTGCTATGGGGGTGGGGAGGTGAGGTGTTATAGCCCTGGGTGTTTTGGTTGTAGCCCCGGATAGAAGCTTAGGGGCTACAACCATAAGTCTAGCTAGCCCCGAGTCCCGTCAGTCCCGACATGAGCTTAGCCCCTGATCTTTTCCAGACCTAACAACACCCCTGACAGAGTTTTCATACAGTGCTTTTATTGTTTGTGCAGTATATGTGTTAAAATACCGTTTTCAGGTGAATCATCGGACAGGGGGAAAGTCAGCCCCAAGCGCAGGGAGTGGGAGTGGTCAACGCAGGCACCAAGAAGGAAAGCAAGGAGGAGAAGGGGTCCAGTGGGCCCGGCGGCTGCCTCCCCCGATGGGGGGTTCCGAACCGGGTGGGGGACATGGGGTTTTCGTTGCCAAATTGAAATCTTGCCCAAGATAAGGATAGGTTTGGGGTACCCGGGGAGGGGTGCTTATAGGAGACAATAGGGGCTGGGGGGAGGGACAGGGTGGGTCACTGGGTTGGGGAAGTGGCACTGTTCCCAAGGAAGTGGTTCGGGAGGGGCTAGAGGCTGGCAGTGCGCCCCCGGTGAAGGGGGGGCATGGGTCTGTTGGGAGGGTGTCAGGGTATGGGTCGTGTTTCTGTCAGGAGAAATTCCTCGGTTTCCATGGGCAATGGGTAAAGCTCTGAAAATATTTTCCTTAAATGTGAGGGGTTGGAATTCGTCGGTTAAGAGGAAAAAAGTGGAGCTTATGTTGCTGAAAGAGAAACCTGACTTCATTAGCTTTCAAGAAACTCATATACAAGAAAAGGACAGGCAGAGGGTGAGGCTGATGGGGTTAAGCCGCCTTTATCAATCAAATGGCCAGGGGAAGAAGGGGGGCGTTCTTATAGCCCTGAAAGATGGTCTAGATATAGCTGTAACAGGCGTATCCCGGGACAGTTCGGGCAGGTTCCTGATGTTGAATCTTCAACAAGGCAGAGAGGTGTGGTCTGTGGCATCCCTTTATGCTCCAAACACAGGGCAAGATCACTTCATACAAGTAATGTTGGGTAGATTGGAGAGGGCTGCTATGGGCAATATAATACTCACAGGGGACTTCAATTTAGCTTGGGATCCGGTGAGAGATAGGAGTGCGAGACTTTTTCAGGTCCAGACTAAACCATCTAAAGAGCTGCAGTCTAAAATTGAGAACCTATCATTGGTGGACGCATGGCGGGAAAACAGGGGTGAGGAGAGCGGGTACACTTTTTACTCTCATGTACACAGATCGGCTTCTAGGATAGATTATGTCTGGTTGTCTCGTTCCCTGATAGGCAGGCTTAAGGAGAATGAGGTAGGCGCGATTTCGATCTCAGATCACGCTCCGATTGTGATGGAGCTTGTTGCGCCAGCGCAGGCGGCGGGGCTGTGGAAGTGGAAATACCCTTCTCACATATTTAAAGACGAGGTGTTGCGGGAAGAGCTGTGACAGGAGATTAGTTTCTTTTTTCAGAAGAATGACACAGAGGGTATGGATCCAGGGATAGTCTGGGATGCCTTTAAAGCCACCATTAGGGGGACGATTATTGGGATCAAGGCTAGAAGGGATAGGGAATTTAGGAAATTAGAAGAGGACTTGGAGGCTAACTTGAAGGCAGTCATGAAGAAATTAGCCGTTAGACCCTCCGCGGAGACTAAGAGGAGGTACAGGGTACTTAAGGGCCAATTTGACACGATAGTCTCGGCCAAGGCAGAGAGGGCATTGCTACACCTTAAGCTGAAGTATTATGTGAAGGCTAACAGGGCGGATAGGTTATTGGCAAGAAAGTTGAGGGGCAAGGAGAAAGATAGAACAATATTGAGAATTAAAACGGCGGCGGGAAAGGTAGTCGCAGGGACCCAAGATATTAGAAGGGAGTTTGTGAGGTATTACGGGGAGGTGTATAAGTCGGATAGCCCAGTGGAAGGGGATCACGGGAAGTATCTGGAGGAGGGCCACCTCAAGGGGATTAAGTTAGTGAATAGGGAGGAGCTTGAGAAGGATTTAACTATAGATGAGGTTCGCAAAGCCATTGCGGCTCTCCCCCTTAACAAGGCTCCGGGACCGGACGGCTTCAGGCAGACTTTTATAAAACGTTTAGGGACGTCTTGGCCCCGAGAATGGTTGCTTGATACAATGCATTGGGATATCCACATCTATGGAGGAAGCAAAGGTGGTATTACTCCCTAAGCAGGGGAAAGATCTCACTTCTTGCGGGGCCTATAGACCGATCACTCTAATCAATCTAGACGCAAAGATCTTTACTAAGATTTTGGCGGCCAGGCTCGAACCTTTCCTCCCATCCTTAGTGGAATCAGACAAGTCTGGTTTTGTATGGGGGCAGGCAAACGCATGATAACACCAGAAGGATAGCCCATATTGTAGAGAAGGTGAACAAGTTAGATAGAGGCTATGGTGGTGGCACTCAACGCTGAGAAAGCGTTTGATAGGGTAGAATGGAGCTTTCTCTTTGCCACCATGCTTAGGATGGGCTTTGTGGAAAAGTTCCTGGGCAGGATTGAGGCGAACTATTGTAGTCCCACATTGCGCCTGATGGTTAATGGGGAGGCATCAGATCCGGTAGCGGTATCTAGAGGTACGAAGCAAGGCTGCCCACTATCGCCATTACTGTTTGCAATATATTTGGAGCTACTCCTGAGTAGAATTAGACTCCACAGGGGGATTAAGGGGGTGATGTTTGGGGGAATGGAGCATAAGCAAGCCGCCTTTGCAGACGATATGTTGTTGACCCTGACGAACCCCCGAGAATCCCTGGAAGTGATTGAGAGTGTTTTTGGGGAGTTTGCCAAATTGCAGGGCTATGGATCAATAAAAGTAAGTCAGAGGTGCTGTGTATACATATGTCCCCTGGGGTGGACAGGGAATTAAAGAAGAGCTCTGAATTTGCCTTGGCGCAGGGTGGAATTAAGTATCTGGGGATGGTTATTACAGGGACAATAGTGCATATGTATGAGGCAAACTATCTCCCGTTGTTGAGGAAAATCAAGGGGCTTCTCTTGGGCTGGGGACCATTGGCGGTGTCTTGGTTAGGTAGGATCAACGCTTTAAAGATGATTATCCTTCCAAAATTATTGTATTTGTTTATGGCACTACCGCTTAGGGTACCGGCTCTCTTTTTTAGAAAATTAGGCAGGCTTACACAGGCCTACGTATGGTGGAAGAAGAAGCCTAGAATTCCTCGTAGCCTGATGCAACTGCCCAGAAGCAGGGGAGGCATGGGGAAACCGGATATGGTTAATTACTAACGGGCAGCTCAGATGAGGGTACTAAGGGATTGGACCAAAGATGACAGGGGGAAGGTGTGGAGGGAAATGGATAGGGCAGTAACAGGATATGGTCTGGAAGGGGTACTCTGGCTTCCCTGGGAGGACAGGCCCTTGAGGATGTACTGCAGCGCAATTGAGGCGTTGGTAGGTAGGTCATCGGATGAGGCGGTGCGCAGATCGAAGATTACTACCTTCCCTTCACCTCTCACACCCATCTGTGCTAATCCTCAGTTTACCCCTGGGTTGGGAGCTGACTCTGGTTTTGACGCGTGGCAGGAGGGGGGCTCTAAGTGCCTAAGGGACCTCTACGAGGTAGGTCAGGTAAGAGACTTCCCTACCTGCAAGTCCATCTTCGGGTTGGGGGAAGAGGAATGGTTCCGTTATATGCAATTAAGACATTGGGCCCTGCACCTATCAATAAAGGGGGCAGCTACAAGGGATCTTACCCAATTTGAGAAATATGTTACTACAAACGCAGGGGACAGACACCTAGTAGGGGACCTGTACAGGCTACTAAAGAGGGGAGGCGGTAGGCAAGAGGAGTTTTATGGCCAGTTGGGAAAAAGAAACCAGGCAATCAATTGCATTAGAGCAATGGCGATTCCTGTGGGTGCATATTCCCAAGTTGACAAACTCTTTACAAATTCAAGAAATTTGGGTGAAGTTGATGTACCAATGGCACCTCACTCCCTGCAAGATAGCTAAAATATATCGGTCCAAGACCGCCCTGTGCTGGAGGGGATGTGGGCAAGAAGGTTCCTGGGCACACGTCTGGTGGCAATGCCCAAAGGTAGTCCCGTTCTGGGCCAAGGTTTGTGAGGCGGTTCATGACACAATGGGCATAGAGATTGTTGGAAGCATAGACACAGGGCTGTTAATTTTGGGGCTGGATGGTACTCTGGACGAGATGCGGACGAAGGCCCAGAAGAAGGTATATATATTTCTGGTGATGGCTGGGGCACAATTAATAGCACAAAAATGGAAGGCGAAGTAAGCGCTCGCGGAACATGAGTGGGTGGGAAGGATCTGGAGACTTGCAGCACTGGAGAAGGTGACGTACGCGCTAAAAGGAGAACATCAGCAGTATCTTTTGGATTGGGACGTGGTGTTGCAATTTCTTAAAAGAGATTCAAGGGCAGCACGGTGCCCGCGTAACATGAAGCTTTTGGGATTGGCCTAATATGGGGCCGGGAATGGGCATGGGGTGGGGGGGGGGTATTTGGAAGGAGGTAAGGGTTCCGGGTGGCCCCTCACGGTGGACTTGGACTGCCCAGCAGCATGGAAGAGGGGCGGCGTGAACCGAGCGAAGTAATGACGCTTAACAAAGGTCAGAGCTTAAGAAAAAAGCAGAGTTGCACAGCGACCTGTGGGGTGGGAGGGTGTGGGTTGTTTGGGAGAGGGTTGGTTTGTTTACTTGTTTATAAATGGCAATAAAAATTTCAATGACAATATAAAATGCCGTTTGCCACTAATGTTACCATAAATGTGGTTATGGGGACCGGCATGCAGAAAGCTATTTGGAACTACGCATGCCACAAACTGTTTCTGATCTGTCACCGCATCTAATGTCTCCTGCAAAACCATTTTGAATAGCTGGCCGCACTAGCGCACAGTGAATGAAAGTGATGGCCGTCCGCCAAGGGGTGGGTACATGCTGGTAATCATGTGGCAGCTGTTGTTGCATAACTGATTCCAGTGGACTACATTGGATTGTTTTCCTTGCTCCGAAAATGCATGCCCAGTTCACAGGAATCAAGCTGCTCAGTACTGGTCCGAGGCAGACCCGTTTCCTGGGGCGGGCAAAGCGGGTCACTGCCCGGGAAGCACACCTAAATAGCTCAGGGAGGCAGAGCAGGAAGGGGCCCACCCAGAATGCTCCCTGTGAGTCACCAGAGAAAATGTTAAGCATTCCTTTCTTACAAACAAAGGAATGCATATTGAGAACGCAGCCCCTGAGATGGAGATGGCCTGGAGGCACACACCCTGTGCCCCTTACCCTTTGTTTTTACACAGCCTTAAAAGTGTGGCTATTTTATAAGTGATGGCTCATTAAACGCGCCATTGTTTTTACACAGTATGTGCTTAACATTTCAGAGTTAAGAATTGAACATGGGACATTTTTATTCAGAAGGCTAGCACAAACCATCAGTTAGCTGACCAAACCTACGCATTCTTCCAAGAGAATTAACGTGCTACACAAAAGAGTTTTAAACAATGTTCTTTATTTTCATGTCTTGTTATTAGACAAACTTTTTTTTCCATATTACATTTTAGTTATTCTAGGGGCTGCTTTGGGACATGGACTAAGTGCATCCGCTCAGCATCAAAGCATTTTCTTAACAAGCCAACCACTGCCTAGCGCACACCAGATGGCACTTCAAAGTGACTTGGCACTTTCATTAGGAAGGCAGGGTTCATTGTGTGTCACCATGAAGACAGCAGTCCATGGAAAATCAATGTTGTGATAGGTGTGCAGCAATGATTGGTGTGCTGCAGAAGCCACCAACCTGTTGGTTAATGGCGTCAATGTGGTGCTTCTCTATGTAATAGCACATACACCTGTTTTTGTATGTTGTGCCCCATGTCCATACAATAGCACACTGGAACATTTTGTGTATGTGGCTATGACGAGCATGCGATAGTGTGCCCTTACTTAAACACATAAATCAATAAAAGAAGTTGCCTCCAATTGTACATCCACTGGTTAAACTCCCTTTGTACACTGCCTCACCATGAGCTTCATTAGCTGGAGGTCAGCACTAATACAAGATGCCAATGCCAGCTCTGTTAGATAAAGCATGGACCTCCTCTTTTTGCAGATATAACCCATGAAGATTTCGTAATGGTGAGGAGGTAGTGGCTGAGGAACTGTGGACCCTTTACCACGCACCAGAAGCTGGCTTTGTTTAACACGCTTCATCAGTTTATTACTGGTCAGACTAAAGATTGTAAGAGGTACAATCCTTCCTGTGTATCCTTTCCGTGCATTGTTTATTGGGTGACTCTTGTAGGGTATCTTTCCTGTCTATAGATATAATTTCCTAAAGATGTTTCTGAATATCGAGACTGAAGCCCTCCTCATCTACAATTCTCCAGTAACAAGAAGAAAAAGAGCCATTGAATGCCGCTTGAGCGGCTGATGTTGCAGCCATTGTATACTCACATCCAAAACCGCAAGCTGTCCAAATGAGTATGTATGGTGCATGGTTACAAGCATTTTAACATTAGTGCATGTGTTGTGAACAGGCATGGGAGTACCAAGTCATGTGTCTCTTATGGATTTAGAGATGCATACATAAAACCCTTTTATCACAGACTTATCAAATATAGAAATCTCTGATCACTGCTATATTCCTGAAATGCTTTTGTGATTTAAGGTAAAACAGACAGGAACACTCATTGGTGCTATTTGTCCTCTTTCCCCCTCTTATAGAGGTATTTTGAAGAGTACAAGAGGAGTGTACCAGACTGTCCATCTTAGAATGATAACCTATTAGAAAATAATTAATATGGTTAGTCTAGTATTGCCCCTTGCGAAAGACAAGTGAGGTGGTACGAACAAAACGCCCGCAACACAGGACCATTGGGCCCTCAGATCCCGGCAGGTTGGTTATACTGCAGTGTGCCAGTACGGACAGTTTGAAACTGCTTCAGGCAAAGCCTTCCCTAAGAGTAGGTGACAGAAGAAGGCTTTACTTGGGCAGCAACAGCTGTGTTTTCACATTAGATTTCTTCTGTAAAGTACTTGAATTACAATGTAATGAAACCAGCTTCATTTGTATAGCAATGATTTATTGATATTGAGGAGGGGGTTTGTCGCACGACACAGAGGTGTGTGTAGGTTGGGAATGACGTGTGTCAGTAGGTGATAGGGTGTGCATTCTAGCGTTTCGCACTGGGCACCAGGTTGGCTAGAAACTGCCCTGGTCCCAGGGTCCTGCTTTCCGATTCCCCCTGGCGGTGCAGAAACCCTAGGCAGACTATCCTTCCTGCTCAGTGTTTCTGCCATAAGATGCCCCCACCAACCACATCAATAATTCCAGGAGATTTTAATATTTTAGCTGATGCATATGGGCGACTGACAAGTCTTATGTACAAATCACTTCCGCTGGTACGTTAACCTCCCAGGCTATCTTATCGGCACCTGTTCCCGCAGGTCACACACGAATGACATACTATGTCTGATTGTAATATTACTTGGAGGGGAGAGTTTTTATATTTCACATGTGATCAATATTAAATTAGGGAAAAACCGTCTATGAAGTTCGACGTTTTTGAGAAATGTCTTTTTCCCTGGCAGATAGCTGTCTTCAGTACTCCATTTTCACGAATGAGGACTACCAACAACGGCAAAAATATGCCTGTCTAGTTCACCCCTGTATCATTATAGCTGACCGCCCCCATCCTTCCCCCAAAACCCTATCCCATACCCCCCGCCTGCCCCCCGACCCCCACCGGCGTTTGTTCCTCTTTAATTCCCAATCTCCACACAACCAGCGATTTTTCGCACCGCCATAAAACAGAGTCTGCGGCCCTGGCCGTGCTGTTCCGTTCCTCTCAGACCCTGCTTGTCGGGGGCCCTTGTTATATTTAATGCCATGCTATTAAAAATTGATCTTCTCACAGCCGGCGCTGGCCTTCCGGATCTGCGGCGATTCCGCAGCCAATCGGGGCCCGCGTTGCTCCTGGGAAGCACAGGTGCTCCCCGTGACTGGAATACAGTGAGAGAGCAGCACGTGCTGGTGGCGGGGGCCGAGGTAGTAGTGGGGGGGGGGAGGGTGGAGGAGGGGTGGGCTCTAGAAGTTGAGACGGAGTCGAGAGGTGGGTGCTGGGCATGCTCTGGCAGAGGGGAGGGACGCCCTCAGAAAGGGGCACTCCCAGCAGGCAGGGTGTGGCCAGGGTGTAGGCGCTCTTCACAACAGGTGGGCGGGAGGCGGCACTCTCTGTTGAGGGCTGGGCTAGGGTGACCAGATGTCCCGGTTTTGGGACGGTCCAGGAAATTGGAGCTCTGTGCGCCTTTGTCAAAATGATGTTTTGCGTTGGAAACTGCAGTGGTCCCGGTTTTTGATAGTAGGTCTTAATAGCTGGCAGGCATAGCTTGCACAGAAGAAATGCTGCATTTTACAGCTTAAAATATTGTTAGTTTGTGATAAATCAATTATAATATTTTTACATTAGTTGCCCTCTCCCGGTTTTTTACTTTTTAAATCTGGTCACCCTAGGCACTCTGCCCCTCATGGAAATTATTCCAATAGTGGCCGCTGGGTGGCAGTATGGGGCACTGAAAACAGATGAGCCTTCTGGTGAGGACTTGGGGAATGGTGACAAGAACTGGACATTTTTTATTTTTTTATTTATTCAAATTTATTTAAAGCGCACATCAGCCCAGGGGTATCGTGGCGCTGTTACAGATAAACATTAAGCTGGTTACAGTGGAAGGAAGATGGTTACAAGGCAATTTTCATTACAGGATAATGTATACAGATGCTGGTATTTACAGACACATTTTGTAGCAGAACATACGCATGGTTGAGGAGAGTGAGGGAGGGTGCGAGATTTGTGTGCATCCCCTGACCCGCCCAACACACATGCAGAACAGCAGGGGCCTAAGTTCTGCTGTTCGACTGATACTGGTGCAAGTATCAGCGGAGCAACAGAACTGAGCCCCCTGCTGTTCTCGTAAAGTATGTTTAAGGGCGCTTTGCCTCCAGCTCAGTGTCATGCAAACAGCCTTATTAAAGAGTCACACCGGGATTCTTTAATAGGTGCTGTTTACATGACAATGAGCTGGAGGCAAGGCGCCCTGCTCCCTGGGGACACCCGTGGTTGACTGCACCATCTGAGCGCACCTTGAGCCGGCGCGGAATGTCCCCGATCCTGCGCCTCGACGAGTAGGCCGCTTTCAGATCTGAAAGCAGTGGTGCTTGTCGAGGTGCAGGTTGCTCATGCGTGCCACAGAGCGCTGGGGCTCGCACAGAAATCTACCAACCAGCTCTGAAGCTGCCTTAACACCCTGTTGGGGGGAGCGAGCCAATCAGGTGGCGCGGAACCAGCTATGAAAGTCAGCATTCCATGCCCCCTGATGGCCGGCTATTCCCCGCTGCTATCTTCCCCATCCTCCATACCCTTATTATAATTTTTTTATTCCCACCTTCCCCCCCATCAACTTACCTTATTTCGGCTGTGGTGGCATCTTCCACTCTGCTCCCAACGGCCGTTATGGAAACGGAAGAGGGGCTCCATATGAAGCCTGCCTTCCCTTTCCATGGCGGACATCTTGGAACAGTCTTTTCTTTTTGTGAACGGGACACTGCAAAGTTCCCCATTCATGGAGCAAAAATACTGTAAATAAGCCCCGTCCCAGTGCATCGGACAGGTGCTAATGGCCTTATGTACCCTTTCCATGGGCATCAACGTGGGGTAACGGCCCAGATCCCCTGTTAACTGCCCTCACTTCGATCGGGCCATTAACCCTCCGGGATTGGGTTCTATGAAGAGATACTGTGTTGTGCAACCAGGCGGGGGACCACACCCGTTGGCCCTGTCCCCTCCTTCCCATAGCCCCGCCCCTCCAAAGAGGTGACAGTTCCCCCCAGTACATTTTTTTCATTTCCAGCACTGACTGGGATAGAGAGGGAGAACAAGAGAGAAAATTACACATAGAGGTCAGAGGAGAGAAAGGGGCACTTCAGAGCAGAAGAGTGAGATAATGGGGGCGATGGGAGGCGAGGCGGTGGGCAGAGTGTGAGACGCAGGGGATAGAGACCTGACCAACAAAGCAGGGTACGGGTGAAGAAGGAGAACGAAAGGATTATGGTGTAAGGTGGGAAAAATGGATCAGAAGTCAGTGAGAGGCAACAAGCAGAGACTGGGAAAGTGGCAGAAGGAGAAAAGGAGCAGATAGAGGCAAGGGTGGTCGGGGGGATGGTGAGGCGAATTGCGTGAGGTGAGTTTATAGAGGCAGGGGCGCAGCCTTAATAAAACATTTCTGAGGTGGGGACTGGGGGGAGGTTTTAAAAAGAGAGTTGCGTAGAGATTCCTCAACATCTAATGTGCCTGCCTGCATGGGGGCCAACTTTTGATTTTCGCTATAATGGCTGACATTCTGACACCAAGCGAGGCAAGGGAGCTGTATCCATCCCCAGGTCAAAACAAGCCATTCCAGGGCACATTTTGCAGCAACAGTTGGAAAAAGATGCCACAGGATTTACAAGCAGGTCTAAACGTAAACCATTTCAGCAACAGTCGCCTAACCTTCTGAGTTGTCTTTCCTTGGCATTCTGCTTTTGGATCTCCACCTTCTCCCTACTTCTCCTGTGGCTCCAAAAACAGCAGCTCTGGCCTATCCAGCCCTCTCCTTCCCCTTCTACCCCGCAATTAAGGCTCAGGTGGTCCATTGATGAGGTGTCCTGCTTTGATTTGAGCAGCACATGCTAATTTTGCAAGATGCATTTTAACACACCACTGAGCCTCAGCCCAGCAGGCTAAGAGCCATACGACCTGTAGCGCTAAAATAACACAGCACCCAATCCCTTTTGTTTGTCTTCGTATTTGATCACCCCCATACAAATACAAATGTAAAATAATCAGGGTGGGGCCTAAATGGTTCAAGGAGTAAGGGGGCAGCTGTTCCCTCTGTCCCCAAGCACTCAGCACCAATGCCTGCATGCACACTGTCATGCATGCTCGGGAGGATAGCTCAGGGGCAACGTGCTTGCCTTGGAAGCAATACGACACCAAGCACCCGGGTCCGCACTGAGAAATCTCTGGGTATTAAGCGCGTTGTAAATAACCTATCATGTCAATTAGGCCTTTGCTTTATGCACTCTAGACTGGTAACCCTTACCGCTAAGCGGTCGCACTGCTCCCCACTGTCCTGAAAAAAACACAGGGAAAAAAAGGTGAAGCACAGCGGTCATTGTTGATAAGCTCTTCATGCACAGAAGCAAACAGGGCACCTGAAGGGACTACATGTCCCAGCATAGCAAGCGAACCTGTATCAATACCTAACCAGGAACGGGTTGAGCTGCATGTAGGCTGCAGTAGGTGCATTAACCCATTGGGCTGTTGACTCCCCCTTCCTCTGAGACCAGGAGGCTGAATTTTAATTGGCCTTTGTTTGGCCCAATAGATCCATCTTTCACCTCAAATGACAGGATAGTTTCACAGATGCTAATCAGCAGGGGGCAGGAGGCATGTAACAGCTGTCCAGAGCAATTAAGTCTTTGGCGTTGTCGTGGGGGGTGGGGGGGTATATTGATATGGGCGGGACAGGCTTCTGTTATATGCCACTGTGGTCTTTTGCTGCAATGATTGCTTAAGCCTAAAAACTCTCCTTTCCCTGTAGGCAGATTTGCCAGGCGTTTGCTGTAGTTCCTCTTCTCCATAGCATCACATCAATATCCTCAAATTCCTTAATTTGGGGGGGCTTAAGCCCTCCCAAGCCAATGACTGGATCTGTCATTGCATAGAGGTGATCTAAGGAGAAAGGGGGAAATGGAAGGAGGTTGGAATCAAAGAAGAGGCAAAGAGATGAGGGGAGAGCGGTGCAGGGGAAAGGACACTGGAGAGTGGCTGATGGGAAATGGTCCGGAAGGCTTGACAGGGACCCCTGCAGAGGACACTGATGAAGAGAGGAACCGGGAGAAAGAGGCGCAACATGCAGTGGGGGATTGAACGCGGGATAATAAATGCTTCCCATCACAGTAAGCGACTGAGGACATCCCCCATTGCCTAGACACCCTCCCCCAGCCACCCTCTCCTCCCCAATAAGGATCTGGCCTCCTTAGGAACCGGCCTGTAACAAGGTTGCTGCCTAATTAGGCCCCCTGACGGCTGCAGCAAGAGCCCACCGGCTCCTAGGCGCCTCTCCAAAAAAGCAGATTTCATAAATAAATCCTGGGGAAAAAAAGCAAGCGAGATCTTCTGCAAAATGCAGAGGCGGAGGTGGCTTGGGGACATGCACGGTCCTTGGCGTCAGAAGAGCGAGACTTTCCGGTCACCGAGCCTCTTTTCAGCCGATGTTTATGGACTAGTGACGAGGCGAGAGAGAGGGAGAGGTAGATGGAGAGAGGGGGTGATGAGCAAGTGGGCTAGAAAAACCCCACTAAAGGTAGACGCACAGCAGGGCCTGTTCCGGCAGACTACTAGCCCTATCGTTTGAAAGACCGAAAATCAATAATTGCCATAGAACACAACCAGAGGCGAGCTCAATGTGGGCTAAGAGATGCAATACATGGCCTACAGGACCGATAGGGAAAAACCTCCAAGTACACCATGATGCACTAGCTCAACCAGGTGAGACTTCTACTGAGAACCAATGAGAGCTCACAAAGCTAATTCCATAGACTAGCGCCTCCGCAGGAGGACCCGAATCAAATTGTATCTCTCCATCCCATCCCAGATCAAGACAACAATTTTCAGATATGATATGATATGACATGGCATTTATAACACACCTATACACAAGTGTTTCAAGGTGCGAAGATGTGTCTGGTGCTACCCGAATAAAATTGTATCTCTCCATCCCATACCAGATCAAGACAACAATTTGCAGACGTGTCTGGTTCTGCCCGTAACCGTAGTTCAGCCTAGAAGGCCAACTCTCTTCTGTGAAAGAGCAACCAGAGACACATGTTTCGGCATCATCAGTGACTCACGCAGAAATGTCTATAGAGGTGACCTAACACCAACAATAAACCTGTGATGTAATTTTGTTACCCCTAACATATAATCGACTGACATGAAAAACAGAATCTCTGTCAATAAACATAGCTGATCTGGCACATACAAGCAGTAGTCGACACCCTAAGATGCTCACCCTCACACAAAAACGATCACAAACATGAAACTTTTGAAAAAAGTAAAATTTGAAATGATCAAATCAAGACAGTCGATACTGAGTAGCAAGATAAGGGTCAAAGTCAAATAGAGCTTGAATAAAACAACTTCATCATCCTTCATGAGACAATTCTCGTGAAAAATATTTCTTTTTTTTTTTTTTTTTCTTTTTTTTTTTTGGTTTATACAAACCTTTAAAATACATCGTTTGTCAGAATCCAATCGTAAATACAAAGCAAGACAAGACTAGACAAGGCAGAACATATAAGCATGAGATAAGCATGAGGTAAAGTTCCATCCTTTTGTCAAGGATCAAGCCTTTGGTACTAGCGGAGCCTTATCGAGAAGGTCCCTATGGACTTCATCTGAGAGTTTACACAGTGTTAAGCACTACCCTGAAGTCCCTGTACTGCGGCGTCAGATAACTCAAGGCTCCTTTCAATCTCATGCAAAAATAAGGTCAGCGCCCTTGTCAGTTTTGTGTTGGAGCCCGTAAACATCAAGTGCCACCATTCTTCAGCACTCCTCAGTGAGTATTCATTTAACATTTGGCCTAAGTGTTTAGTTTTTAGGGATCTATGGAAAGGGCAGAATAGGACAAGATGTTTGAGTGTTTCAATGCAGGCTTTACAGAACCTGCATACTGTGTCTGACTTGTCCTTTCCAGCCCAGTTCTTTGTTCGTTCTTTTGTTCTAAACAGATTTAGGCGAAATCTCATGAAAGTGGCCCTCCTCCTGTTGTATGGGAATAAGACCACATAATTTTGCAGTTTGTTAAACGCTCTTGCTTCACTAGGGGCATCTCTCATTGTTTTCGAAGTCCTTCGGTCTGTGCTAGTTTGAATCCAGTCTAGTTCCCATATCTTTTTCTTTACCATCAGTGGATTGTCGTGCAGCGTTTTGATATTGGTCTCGTACGTGGTCAAAAGCTCTTCACATTTTTTTGACCATATGCCTAACAGCCCATCTGGGTTCGCGTTTCCAGGATTGCTCAATATTTTATATTGGGGAGCGGCGTCAGGCAGCGTGATTTTCCTAAATAGAGCCAGGGCGTTCCACGCAATACGAGCCTCAATGGATATCAGGCCTAGCTCGTATCGCAAGCAAACTGTTGAAGTGCTGTTTGGTAGGTGTAAGGTTTTCACCCAGAAGATGTGTTCTAGGGTTGACCAGAGTTCCACTGGACACCCAAAGGCATTTTCGGCTCCGTATATGAGAGCTGGGACAACCTTCTGTTGGTAGAAGGATATCACTGGCTTAAGCGAGAACTTCCCATATCTTTTATTTAGGATCATGGCTTGGGAAGCAAAATTTCGGCATTTTGTTTTCGCAATCTCCACCCAAGGGCTGTCATTTAAGTTTGTGTTAACTTGCATGCCGAGATATCTTGTGCTTTCTACCGTAATTAGTTTTTCTTTTCCTAAATGCCAACAAAATTTGTTGCTTTTCCGGTGACGGCCCGTTTGCAGGTTTTGCAGCATCAGAATTTCACTTTTTGTGTTGTTGATGTACAGACCGTTGTTATCCGCGTAGCGTTCTACTGCATACATTTTGCGCTGAAGGCCGATTGGAGTAGTGTCTAGCAGGATTAGGTCGTCAGCGTACAACATCCAGCTCAGAGCAGTGCCATGTATTTTTGGGGAAAAGGATCGAGGCTTATCAATAGCAATGCCGATATCCGAGAGGAATAAATTAAATATGATTGCCGCCAGGGGGCAGCCCTGTTTAACTCCACAAAAGGTGTTGATTTCTTCTGTAAGAGTTCCACGTTGGTCAAGGCGCACTCTAATGGTTGTTGCAGTGTGGATTTCTTTAATGGCGGCTAATAAGCTCTCCGGACAGCCCCAGTTTGTCATCTTGGTCCACAGGAGTTCTCGGTCGATGGAGTCGAAAGCATGGGAGAAGTCTATCAGGGCCAAGTAGACCTTTTTGCCAGATCTAATTGCTTCCATCTTCAGCAGATTTATTAGCAAGAGGTTTAGGCGGCAGCCAACCCCTTTTACAAAGCCCGTCTGTCGTTCGTCAAAATGGTTGCTATCTTTGATCCATTGTGACAATTTCTGTTGGAGCATTGTTGCATACACTTTGCCTAATACGTCCAGAAGCGCTATTGGTCGGTAGTTTTTGGGCTCAAGGCGATTTCCTTTTTTGAAGATAGGAACTATTATTGCAGATTTCCAAGAATTTGGAGTTACACATCTTCTGCTGATTCGGGTGAATAGTTCTTCACAGAACTCTGCCCATTGCTCGGGATTTTGCTTTATAGTAAAATTAGTAAGGCCGTCCGGCCCTGAGGCCCTTGAGGCGCTCACATTCTTGATGATTTGAAGTAGATCCGCTTTGGGAAAAGTGAGGTCCCATTTTGTTAAATTTGGTGTTATCGGGGACAACCATTTCCCTTTTTTGCTGTACAGATTTTCAAAATGTGAGGTCCACCCTGCTTCTGAAACTGTGTTTGTCGTCAGTGCTCTTTGGGGAGCGCCTTCATTGTTAATTAGGCTCCAAAATTCAGATGAGTTTTTATTTCTCATCTTTTGCAGCATCAGTTCAGCGTCGTTTTGGAGCATTAGAGCCTTGTGAGAGCGAATCCAGTTTTTGTAGTTCTGTTTTGCAGCATGTATACCTTGCATAAACGTTGTAGGATCTCTGAGTTTTATGTGTCTGATAGTTGCACGAAGTTCTCTCTTTCTCCTCATAACCTCTGCGTCGAATTTGTGTTTGTTTGCAAATCCAGGGTTTCTCGATCCGTGTTTTTTTTCCACAAACAGTTTGAGAAGGTGGACGTATAAATAAAATATTTCTAAATGTCAATCCCTCAGGAGTTTCTTTCCAAGCGGTGAACACTTGACAACATGTTTCGGCATCTAGCGTCATTCTTTGATCTTTCATCAGAGCATATTACGTTGTGTTAGATATAACTCAATATATCATACTTCAAGAGAGTCAGATGCATTTTCGAAGTGCTCATTCATGTATGTCTTAAGATTGTATCACTTGCAGTTAACTTCAGAAATTAAAAATGCGCCATTATGAAATCCTGATTCAAGATTGGGGTTCAGTCATCTCATAACAGAGGTGGGAGGCAATGGGATTAATGTCTCTACGGGTTAAGGCACAAACTATGAACCCTGTTAGCTGCTCCTGAGAGCTAGTCCATATGCCCCAATGTACAATATATGCACGACTGAGGACAATTGAGACGTTTTTGTGCAGTGTTGGGGTGTACCGGGAACTGGGGGGTATGAAGGGGTTGCTGATGTAAGTTTTCTTTTTTTCTCTTTAAAAATGTTAATAGACAGATGTATTTTTTAAAAAAATGTATGCAAAAATAAACTCAACTTGGAGAGGAAAAACTCACAGATATGCGATGTTGCGAGTTAGGAACTGGACCCCCCCCTCTTTGTGCCAATAGTCTACTCACTTATAGCATGACCAATATTGCAAAGGAGAGAGAACATCAAGTGGCGATATCTGTGATTTAAGCAAACCTCAAATGCATCTATCGATGGAGTGATAGAGCTGAGAAAGCTTGACAAATGGGATCCCCACATCTTATGAGTAGATATATCATAGGAAAATTAAAAAAAGTCCTAGGGGAAAGTCGGGATGAAGTTACGCTGCAAACCGGATTCCAAGAAATGTATGTCGTACTCACACCAGGGATCCCTGTGCACCCATGAAGAGCATAATATGATAGGTTATTTATAACGCGCTTAATACCCAGAGGTTTCTAACCTGTGTTGCTCCATGCGGCTTGTTTCCAAGGCGAGCACTTTGCTGCTGAGCTATCCTCCCGAGAGTAGCAGCAAGGGCAAGCATAGCAAAATACACCTCTTTCTGTCTTCATCAATTAGTTACACACAGTCATCGATTTGGCCTAAGGTCTGCAAATCCTGCCCAGCTGAGTGCTGAGCAATAATTCAATTTATTTTATAAAGACCATTAAAAAATGCATAGATATACATACCTACATCGTTCATCACCTCGACAGTTATAATTATAACTGTTAAAAAGTACATTTATCACAATTTCATTAAAAAACTTCAGGTCATCCTGAATAGCCGGCAATGAAACACTGGACAACTCCGTCTAACTTGTGTAGTGTTTATTTTTAATTGGGGGGCACCCTCCAAACCCCCAATAAAATAAAAGTCCCCAGGCCTGAAATTACTTGTTAATGCTTCACAAGTCAGAGGGAGCTGTCCACTGCTGAAAACGATTCCATACAGTTACAATGTATTTCAGCACGGACAGCACCCTCTAACTTGTGTACTGTTTATTTTTCTTGGGGATAGGGGGGGGGTCCCCCAAAACCACCGTTTTCAAAATTGAGCACTACCCCACCCAGACATCCATACATTTATTGATGGAATGTTTTCGATGGAAAATTCTTTCAATTAATATTTTTCGATGAACAAGAACTTGATGAAACATTTGTAGATGAAAAGACTGCATACCGATTTGTGACATGCTAAGCCAGTTAGAGAATGTCCACAGCAACAATATTTTTAGTGGATACAGAAGACCATTCAGTTAATGTTCCATAGTAATTATATATCTAGAGTGGTATACAGGAGTCCATTTGATTAATGTTTCACAGCTATCATATATTTAGTGTAGGACACAGAATTCAGCTGAGTTAATGTTGTCCAGTAATAATATATTTAGTGTAGGATACAGTAGTCCGCTCAGTTAATGTTCCACAGTTATAATGTATTTAGTGTATGATACAGAAGTCAGCTGAGTTAATGTTGTCCAGTAATAATATATTTAGTGTAGGATACAGTAGTCCGCTCAGTTAATGTTCCACAGTTATAATGTATTTAGTGTAGGATAGTGTAGTCTGCTCAGTTAATGTTGCACAAAAAATAATATTTTTAGTATAGGCTACCAGTGTCCACTCGGTTAATGTACCAGAGCAATGATATATGTAGTATGGGATTCGGTAATAATATTTTTAGTGTAGGATACAGTAGTCCACTTAGTTAATTTTTTACATTAGTTTATATTTTTAGTTTTCTACACTAATAATATTTTAGTGTCGGATATAGTAAAGAAACAGTACTTTTTTACCTTGTTGTATGTTGTTTTTTTTTTGTTCTCAGGTTTTGAATAATAATAAAAAAACAAAAAAAGGCTTCCAAAAGCACCTGAGTAATTTGTCGGGAGGATTTGTTGAAAGGATGTCGCATGTGTAACTAGGCCCCTGTTTCTTTTGTGTGATCAGGGAACACGTGTCAAGCCTGACCATGGGCGATGGTGCAGGAAAGGGGGCGGGGAGCGGCGGTAGAGAGAGGGTGTAATTCGTCTCTTTGGGGAGTGCAGCTTGTTTGATGAAATGTTTTGTCGATAAACGTTGACATATTCTGAATATTGCCTCTGCGGGGTTCCAGCGACGTTTCTTAAGAGCTCGGTTGGCACGGTCAAATGTAGGCGCTTTGGCCACCACACTTGCCACTGCGCTCCATGTTTTTGGGAGCTTGGGTGAGTCGGGTCAGATGTGACACTGACTCTTCAGGTGACAGATCACCAAGGACGAGGTGGCAGCAGCGCCAGTGGGTAAAGCGGGCCCTAGGAAGGGCACACCCACAGTCAGAGGCTTGAGAGACCGGATCGGACCTGCCCCTGAGCAGGGCACACACCCCCCCTCAGCACCCAGATAGGCAGGGTCGGGCGTCAGGCATGCATGCCCCAGCACAGCTAGGTGGCACGGATCCGCATGGCTGGGATGGGCAGGGTCGCAGGAAGGGGCAGACTCTCGGGAGAGGGGTGGGCTGGCACGGGCCCGTGTGCGGTCCTTGCTGGGATGTGTGCAGATGCTCTGTGCCAGTGGAGGCGTCTCTGAGATGTGCACAGCTGTGAGCTGAGAAACTACTGCAATGCAGTACTTGCAGCTCTGCCCGGCGCCCACCCACCCCCGCCCCCGTCTCCCTCTCCCCTCTCCGCGGGCCTGTCCAGTCCATTCTACCTCTCTCCTCTGTGTGTCCCGCTCCCCCTGCCTCTGCTCTCTCACTCGTCTGCTCGCTTAGACTATATGTGTTCAGTCCCTCCCGCCCTCAGCCTCCCCTTCTCCTCACCTCATCCCTCCGGCCTCGCAGCATGTGTCTCTGCCGCCCCCCCCTCCCCGCCCTTTCTCCAGTGGCTCCCCGTCTCCGCGCATTACCTCTTAATCTGACCACCTGTCCGCCCCCACCTCTGCCCACTGCCCTTCCTAGCCCCGCCTTTCATCCTCTGACCATCTACCTTTCCCGTGTAATGCTCGCCTCCATCTGCCGCGCTCCGCCCATCCTCTCTCGCCTGACTCTACTTTCATCCTTATACCGCTGCCCTTTCAGTTTTTCAAATTACACTCAACACTTTTTACTCTGTCTGTTCCTATTCCATCATCCATCTGTCAATCAATGAACCCACATATTCTCTCTCCTTACTCCCACTCCCCTGAAATCAATCTCCTGAATCTTATTTCTCTAGGTCCCCCTCTCTCCCCCTCTCTCTCCCTCTTCCCCTCTCTTTAACTTTCCCTCTCTCCCTCTCTCTCTCCCTCTTCCCCTCTCTTTAACTTTCCCTCTCTTCCTCCTCTCCCTCTCTCCCTCCCCTCTCTGTCTCTCTCCATCTCTTCCCCTCACTCTCTCTACTACCTCCCCATCACCCCTCTATCACTCCAGCGATCTTCTTCTCTCCCACTTTCTCCCTTTCCCCACATAATCCTCCCCCTTCTCGCTTTATTTCGCTCTCTCACGCTCCCTAAATCACCCCCTCCCCTTGTCTCTCCCTCCCCACTCTCTTTCCGCCTCGCCCTTCCTCGGTCTCCCCCTCTCTGTGTGTCACTCTCTCTCTCTCTCACCCACTCTCTCTCCATCGCTCTCACTTTCCCTCTCACTCCCTCTCTCTCTCGCCGCCTCACCCATTTCTCTCCCTCGCTTGCTCTCTCTCTTTTTCTATTAATCTCAGTCGGGCCGTCCCACCCCTCCCCCTTGGCCTGTCTTCTACTTTCTTCGTTTACCCCTGTGCCAGTCCTTTTACACAGTCCATTCCAGCCTGTCACCCTAGAATCGCCCATACCTTCCAGCCTGTCACCGTAGAATCGCCCCCGCCGTCCAGCCTGTCACCCTAGAATCGCCCCTACCTTCCAGCCAGTCACCGTAGAATCGCCCCCGCCGTCCAGCCTATCACCCTAGAATCGCCCCCGCCGTCCAGCCTGTCACCCTAGAATCGCCCCTACCTTCCAGCCTGTCACCCTAGAATCGCCCCCGCCGTCCAGCCTGTCACCCTAGAATCGCCCCTACCTTCCAGCCTGTCACCCTAGAATCGCCCCCGCCGTCCAGTCTGTCACCCTAGAATCGCCCCCACATTCCAGCCTGTCACCCTAGAATCGCCCCCGCCGTCCAGTCTGTCACCCTAGAATCGCCCCCACATTCCAGCCTGTCACCCTAGAATCGCCCCTACCTTCCAGCCTGTCACCCTAGAATCTCCCCCGCCGTCCAGTCTGTCACCCTAGAATCGCCCCCACCTTCCAGCCTGTCATCCTAGAATCGCCCCCACATTCCAGCCTGTCTATCTAGAATCGCCCCCACCTTCCAGCCTGTCACCCTAGAATCGCCTCTACCTTCCAGCCTGTCACTCTAGAATCGCCCCTACCTTCCAGCCTGTCACCCTAGAATCGCCCCCATCGTCCAGTCTGTTACCCTAGAATAGCCCCCACATTCCACCCTGTCTATCTAGAATCTTCCCACATTCCAGCCTGTCACCCTAGAATCGCCCCTACCTTCCAGCCTGTCACCCTAGAATCGCCCCCGCCATCCAGTCTGTCACCTAGAATCGCCCCCACATTCCAGCCTGTCTATCTAGAATCGCCCCCACCTTCTAGCCTGTCACCCTAGAATCGCCCCACCTTCCAGCCTGTCACCCTAGAATCGCCCCCACCTTCCAGCCTGTCACAGTACCGTCGTCCATGTGTGTGTTTCTCTAAACACATCCATCTCTACTCCCTGCCTGTCACCGCCTCATCCTTAAACCACTGAACATGTTTCTCTCGCTTCGCCGTCCCCCGCCCACTCTTTTTGCAGTTTGTCACACTCCGCCACCCCCTAACGCATTATTGTTCCCCATCCCCCCTTCCTCAGGTTTAACTCTACCCTCATCGCTTTTCCTTTCAAACCTCCCGTATATCCCCCCTCTCTCTCTGCTTCATCCCCTGTCCCTTGTCTATCTCTCTGCCGTGATCCTCTCACTTTAATATGTGCCCCTTTTCTCATTCCCCTCACTCCTATCTCTCTCGTTCTATCCCCTCAATATAATAATCTATGTTTATCCCCCTAAATAAACCCCTGTGTCTGTGCTTCTTTCTCACAGCCAGCCTTAACCGGTTCCTCTGCCCTCATCCTTCCTCCTTAATCGGTTCCTCCACCCTCATCCTTGCTTCTTAATCAGTTCCTTCACCCTCACCCTTGCTCCTTAATTGGTTAATCTATCCTCATCCTTGCACCTTAATCGGTTACTTTACCCTCCTCCTGACTCCTTAATCAGTTTCATTACCCTCATCCTTGCTCCTTCGTCGGTTCCTCTGCCCTTATCCTTGCTGCTTTATCGGTTCCTCTACCATTATCCTGACCCCTTAATCAGTTCCTATACCCTCATCCTTGCTCCTTAATCAGTTCCTCCACCCTCACCCTTGCTCCTTAATCGGTTCATCTACTCTCATCCTTGAACATTAATCAGTTCATCTACCCCTATCTTGGCTCCTTAATCAGTTTCACTACACCCTTAACCTGGCTCTTTAATCAGTTCCTCCTTAATTGGTTCCTATACCCTTATCCTTGCCCTCATTCTTACTCCTTAATCCGTTGCTCTTCACATATCCGTCTCTCTTCTTCATCTTACTATTGTAATGGCTGAGGCAACCACCGACCATTCAAAAGCAATATCCTCTTTAATTTATATAGGTTTGTTTCACTGGGAAAGGGAAAGGGGAACACTGACTTCCTAAGCAGTTTCCTGTGAAAGTAAACTAACTGTGGCATTCCTAATCACAAGGTGTAGGGGGCAAAATAACACAAGTGCAGATGCCTCATGCTGTTTCCCGACTAATCTTGAGGAACAAAGTCTTGAGTCTGCCAATAACTGGGCGCAGGGTCCAATCACCTTGTATCGGTCAATCAGACACACTGAGTTCATGGGCATTTCTCTCTTGTCAGCTGTGATTTTCTGGATCAGCTGGCGTCTTCCTTGGTCAGCTGGGGTCTTCTTTAGTAAGCTGGGGTCTTGCTTGGTCAGCTGGTGTCTTCCTTGGTCAGCTGGCGTCTACCTTGGTCAGCTGGGGTCTTGCTTGGTCAGCTGGCGTCTTCCTTGGTCAGCTGGCGTCTACCTTGGTCAGCTGGGGTCTTCCTTGGTCAGCTGGGGTCTTCCTTGGTCAACTCGCATCTTCCTTGGTCAGCTGGGGTCTTCCTTGGTCAGCTTGCATCTTTCTTAGTCTTTTGGGGTCTTCCTTGGTCAACTCGCATCTTCCTTGGTCAGCTGGGGTCTTCTTTGGTTAGCTGGCATCTTCTGTGGCCAGCTGGGGTCTTCCTTGTTCAGCTGGGGTCTTCCTTGGTCAGCTGGCGTCTTCCTTGGTCAGCTGGGATCTTCCTTGGTCAGCTGGGGTCTTCGTTGGTCAGCTGGCGTCTTCCTTGGTCAGTTGGTGTCTTCCTTGCTCAGCTGGGGTCTTCCTTGGTCAGCTGGCGTCTTCCTTGCTCAGCTGGGGTCTTCCTTGGTCAGCTTGCATCTTCCTTAATCAGTTGGTGTCTTCCTTGGTCAGCTAGCGTCTTCCTTGGTCAGATGGAGTCTTCCTTGGTCAGCTGGCGTTTTCCTTGCTCAGCTGGGGTCTTCCTTGGTCAGCTGATGTCTTCCTTGGTCAGTTGGTGTCTTCCTTGGTCAGCTGGCGTCTTCCTTGGCCAGATGGCTTTCTCCTTGGTTAGCTGGGATCTTCCTTGGTCAGCTGATGTCTTCCTTGGTCAGTTGGTGTCTTCCTTGGTCAGCTGGCGTCTTCCTTGGTCAGCTGGTGTTTTCCTTGCTCAGCTGCGGTCTTCCTTGGTCAGCTGGTGTCTTCTTTAGTAAGCTGGGGTCTTGCTTGGTCAGCTGGCGTCTTCCATGGTCAGCTGGCGTCTACCTTGGTCAGCTGAGGTCTTCCTTGGTCAGCTGGGGTCTTCCCTGGTCAGCTGGGGTCTTCCTTGGTCAACTCGCATCTTCCTTGGTCAGCTGGGGTCTTCCTTGGTCAGCTTGCATCTTTCTTAGTCTGTTGGGGTCTTCCTTGGTCAACTTGCATCTTCCTTGGTCAGCTGTGTCTTCCTTGGTTAGCTGGCATCTTCCGTTGTCAGCTGGGGTCTTCCTTGTTCAGCTGGGTCTTCCTTGGTCAGCTGGCGTCTTCCTTGGTCAGCTGAGGTCTTCCTTGGTCAGATGGTCTTCCTTGGTCAGCTGGCGTCTTCCTTGGTCAGTTGGTGTCTTCCTTGCTCAGCTGGGGTCTTCCTTGGTCAGCTTGCATCTTCCCTAGTCAGTTGGCGTCTTCCTTGGTCAGCTGGCGTCTTCCTTAGTCAGTTGATGTCTTCCTTGGTCAGCTGGCGTTTTCCTTGCTCAGCTGGGGTCTTCCTTGGTAAGCTGACGTCTTCCTTGGTCAGTTGGTGTCTTCCTTGGTCAGCTGGCGTCTTCCTTGGTCAGCTGGTGTTTACCTTGCTCAGCTGGGGTCTTCCTTGGTCAGTTGGTGTCTTCCTTGGTCAGATGGCTTTCTCCTTGGTTAGCAGGGGTCTATCGGGGTGATGCTTTGGTCCTCCTGTACTTGCCACTACCCAGCACCACTCCACCTTGGAGCTGTAGGTTACCTACACAGAGTTTAAATTCTGCAAAAATGCAGATGGCCCCAGGGGTTATATCTCATTCCCCTTTAGGCTGGTCAGGGTCGCCTACTTGATGACAATACCTGTGAAGTTCAACCAGCAATTCCTCAGAGCTGATTTTAACTGCCCCCAGGCTTACGCTGATTCCTCTGCCTCCTCAGTGCCATCCTGGGCCCAGTTTTCCTGCAGCTGGTCAGTTCTTACCGTCCCATGCTCTTTCTCTTCCTCCCACCTACTCTTCTCCCCAGCCCACCCGCCTCCTCCAACTGCAACCTTCTTCCTCTTCCTTCATCTTCTCGGTCCTATTTCTCACTCTAGTTTCTGCTACCATCTCCCTCTCTCTCTCTCTCTCTCTCACTCTCTCTCTCATACATGTTTATTTAATTATTACAATCTGTATAGGGTAGCACCGTCTTGGAGTCAGCTGGCCCCTTACTACAGGTCGCTTAATTCCAACATGGTGTGGACTGTCGTTTCCGGTGTGACGAGTTAGTGCACACAGCTGCACCGGGTATGCCTTTCCTTTCCTGTGACTGTAGGCGTTCCCTGTTCACCACACAGACCTCAATGTTATTCTTATGCTCGAATAGTGTTGTCAGTTTGTGGTACCTGGGACAGTTTCCAAACATTCTGTGAGGAAACAGGCTCCTGGCTTGGGGTCAGCAGGCGGGGAAGTTGCTCCTACATTGTCGTGTGGGAGGCCATTTTCTGAAGATGTCCCAAGGTAAATGTGGGCAGTGGCACACCTCAACAATAAGGAAGTGATCATTGCTGGGACAGGAAGTGATGCAAGTTGTAACACGTGAGGCTCTTTATCAACACCCTGAACATTCTTTGTTATAGAGGTTCAGTTCAATGTCCTCATTTCAGTGGAAGCATGCATGTGGCTTCTTGTAGATCCGAAGACGTTTAGAATTTTGTGGAACATGCATTTGTGCATGAACAAGGCGTCCATTTGCAGGGCTAAGAAAGTGCTAATTGGTGAAACCAGTTGCGGGACCTAAATTAGCTTGTGGTTTAGTTGCTGGTCATACATGAGGTATGTTATCAAGACCTGCCCCATTTATTATGTCCTAAGTATCTCCACTTTTGATATCATGTCAGGAATATCTTAGCTTACTTCACATGGTCCAGTGTTTTAGTGGACAGAACGGAAAGTACAATTTAAGTAGAATCATAACAACAGTTGAGGCATTGACAATGGGAAGTGAAAAGAAACTTCCTTACGTTTCAAGGAAACCACTCAATAAATGGGTTCCGACAGACTTGAGGTATTGAAGCCGGAAGTGTATTGTAATTGCAGTGCTGTGTTCAGCCGTAAAGGTAGATCAGCGGGTTGCGCGCTCACTGCTTCAATCTGTGTCTGATCTGCAGGTTTGAATACCGAGAAGGTCGACCCCGCCTTTCATCCTCTTGTGGTTGATAAAAATAAAGTACCAATTTCGATTGGGTAGTGATAATCATTTATAAAAATTACCCGAGCAAAGTGCCTTGGATAAAAGTGCTATATAAATAACACGTCATTGTTAAAAGAAAGCTATGACATCAGATCATCTTTGTACACATGATTGGGCCACAGGTCTGATGGAATTAGTTACTCCTGCTGGGAAAGTAATGTGTGTGTGTGGGGTTGCCACCTAGAAAAAGGCAACATTTTCATACATTATGTAACATCTTAAGATGAGGTATTGCACCGGCAGAAGTGGCCAGGGAAGATGTGCCCTTTTTATGTTGAAGAGGCGCAGAATTAAGTATTCAGAAGTTGATGGACGATTTCTGATCAGCTGCAGCATTGCAACAATCAGAAGCTGCAGTAGCTGGTTGTTAGAGACCAGCGTTCACATGATTACACTTCAGGATAAATTGGGCCAGATGTAGGACGATGAGGCTATGAGCCCTGGTGCCTACCTGTCTAGAAGACTACATTCAGTTTCAGTTTATCTCGTTCTAGCTAAGCGCGCGCGCACGCGTGCACAAAAACACATACACAAACCCCACACACATACACACACACACACCCCCTCCCATAACTACACAATCATTTTGCAACGCTAAGATCTGAATATATAAAATTGATCAAACATTGTGCTAAATCTATTGAGGCCTTTCCTTTAAGAAAACAGTTCTCCGCAAGCAGGCTCTACATAAATATTTTGCAACTGCACTTCGTCATCGGTCGTTCCACAAAAGTGAATGGCTTGAGCGGTTGTTCTGCTATTATGTTCCAGAAACCTCGGTTTTAGACACAACTTCCTGTAATCCCTATACAGGGGACAGAGCAGCAGGAAATGTCGGCCATTTTCTACAAAAGTCCTGCAGACAATGCATTGGCTGAATTTCCTCGCATTCTAGTCGCTTGAATTCACATCCATGCAATGCCAATGTCTGTGTAAAGGAGATATTGGCACTGAAGGCGGCCTGTAGCCTTTGTGGGAAGCATTTTTAAAAGCAGAAGTTCCTTTTGGGATAACCATTGATCATTGGATTCTGGCGGATCTTAAAATCATTGCTGGTGTAAATCAGTGACAGGAAAAATTGATGTTTATTATCTTGGGTCCCATCCTTGCAATTACATTATGCCCTCGGAGTAGGAATGGTAAAGCATATCCACAAATTAGACCAGAAACTAAGAGTATCCGTACAAGAGGTGTCTTCGCGTATGGACTGAATAGAGAGCGTGAGAGCGACTGCATGCTCACAGGCTCACCATATGCTCTAGAGGGTCCACCCTCACCAGAGATTTCTTATCTGGCACAGAAGAGGTGACGCAAGATTACCCGAGTCAAGGGCAGGCCACTCAGAGAGAAACAAGATGGCGATAGCCTGTTATATCACATCCGTTGTGACTGCGTTGGCTCGGATGGCAAGTTGACAAACTAACTAAATAATATCCAATCCCTTCAAAACCTGTGGGCAAGGAAAAGGATAACCTATTCTAAGGAAGGGGTCGGATCAAGAGAGTGGCCAAGTCCCAATAGAAAAGCATGCCAAGCTCACAAGGCTAGCTGACATCTGGGACAGGAAGAAGAGGTTTGAAGAGATGCTGTGCAGACTGGAGCACTGAGAGTTGATGAGTAGCTGAAAGCACTTGAGCCTTCAGCAATGGTGAGAACCTGGCAGCGCTGAACCCTGAGAGATGTGGAGAAGCTAGCAGTTGACCCTTCAGCAATGGTGAGAACCTGGCAGCACCTGAACCCTGAGAGATGCGGAGAAGCTGAAAGCACTTGAGCCTTCAGCAATGGTGAGAACCTGGCAGTGCTTGAACCTTGAGAGATGCTGAGAAGCTGAAAGCACTTGAGTCTTCAACAATGGTGAGAACCTGGCAGCGGCTGAACCCTGAGAGATACTGAGAAGCGGAATGCACTTGAGCCTTCAGCAATGGTGAGAACCTGGCAGCGCCTGAACCCTGAGAGATACTGAGAAGCTGAAAGCCCTTGAGCCTTCAGCAATGGTGAGAACCTGGCAGCGCCTGAACCCTGAGAGATGCAGAGAAGCTGAAAGCACTTGAGCCTTCAGCAATGGTGAGAACCTGGCAGTGCTTCAACCCTGAGAGATGCGGAGAAGCTGAAAGCACTTGAGCCTTCAGCAATGGTGAGAACCTGGCAGTGCTTGAACCTTGAGAGATGCTGAGAAGCTGAAAGCACTTGAGTCTTCAACAATGGTGAGAACCTGGCAGCGGCTGAACCCTGAGAGATACTGAGAAGCGGAATGCACTTGAGCCTTCAGCAATGGTGAGAACCTGGCAGCGCCTGAACCCTGAGAGATACTGAGAAGCTGAAAGCCCTTGAGCCTTCAGCAATGGTGAGAACCTGGCAGCGCCTGAACCCTGAGAGATGCAGAGAAGCTGAAAGCACTTGAGCCTTCAGCAATGGTGAGAACCTGGCAGTGCTTCAACCCTGAGAGATGCGGAGAAGCTGAAAGCACTTGAGCCTTCAGCAATGGTGAGAACCTGGAAGCGCTTGAACCTTCAGAGATGCTGAGAAGCTGAAGGCACTTGAGCCATCAGCAATGGTGAGAACCTGGCAGCACCGGAACCCTGAGAGATGCTGAGAAGCTGAAAACACGTGAGCCTTCAGCAATGGTGAGAACCTGGCAGCGCCTGAACCCTGAGAGATGTTGAGAAGCTGAACGCACTTGAGCCTTCAGCAATGGTGAGAACCTGGAAGCACCGGAACCCTGAGAGATGCTGAGAAGCTGAAAGCACTTGAGCCATCAGCAATGGTGAGAACCTGGCAGCGCCTGAACCCTGAGAGATGCTGAGAAGCTGAACGCATTTGAGCCTTCAGCAATGCTGAGAACCTGGCAGCACATGAACCTGAGAGATGCTGAGAAGCTGAAAGCACCACTTGAGTCCAGAGTGATGACGAGAAACCGAAAGTACCTGGACCCTGAAAAGTGCTGAGAGGAAATGATATAGGCTCTTCATTATTCTCATTGTTGAATGATACATTGATCACGGCTCACAGTGCTTCTGTGCTGAAGGCAGCAAAGATGTCCTGTTATTTAGACAATGAAACTTCAGATACAGGGAATTCAAATCAAAGTCAAGGAATTAGACTTCCAGCTGAATTACACAAATCTGAAGAATAAAGCCTTGCTGCAAGAATATTGGAGAGTGATCCATACATATCTTAAGCCCATTCCGAACCGGAAAAAGCGTAGATAATTCATGGAATTGTGATTGGCTCAAGAGAGGTGTTCTGAGTTAGGCCGGGAACTCTTTCCCCGATAGAATCTGCAGACTGAACCCTAAAAACAATGCAATAGAAACAGTGAAACATCCTCTCACACACTGTAAGGATTTGGGTACAGGAAGGGCCTCACACCTGTATAGATTTGGGGGTCTCGGACTGGATAACATGTTTGGAAGGACATGAGATCTCCTGGTCTTCAGCGACACTTGAGTTCTGGGCAAGCATTACCGGAAACCTGGCAAATAATGTGCAATGATAAACAACATTTCAAGCAAGGAGTGATGTGTAATCATTGCATATAATAAGGGGTATTTATGATTAGTGTTCCTGTCTAATGGATTCTCTTCTTAATATGATTGATTTGCAGCCTTGACATTTTTGATCTTTTGAATGTTTTAAACTTAATGAATCGTGTTGGCCGCGACACCGGAACTTTCCTCGCCATTGTGGGATGTACCCTACTTTCCATGCATCCTGCCTTTATCCTGTGAGGAGCACAGCCTGGGATGCAGGATACCCTCGAAACTGGGACTGGAGCTGAGATTCCCACCTACTCATGGGCGCCACTCACCCTCCAGGACAGCTGGTGCGTCATCATGGAGTGTACAGGGAAAGATCAAACTCATTTTGCCATGGACGCGGTCCTGGGTGGGGGTGGGTCACCGGGAGGCGCACTCGCATGCAGTGCTGCTCAGTCGCGCTCTCACACATCAGAGATGAATGACGGCTAAACAGCCCTTGCTAAGTTAAACATGGGTGCCCCCTGGATGTGCTTAGCATGCAGAGTAGAATAACATACACACTTATAGGAGGGTAGCTCTCAGCTATGGGGATATATTACACCGGATGTAAGTGATTTCTTCGAAAATATTTCGCCTCATGGAGATTTCACCGAATCCATTTCACTGAAAAACGAAATGAACTTTTTACCTTTTCTACTTTTTTAAATGCGGGAGGAGTCCCCCTGCAATCCCTCCTCAGCCCTCCCTACCCTAATTTACACCCTTACCTCACACGCCACCTATTACGCATTACTCATATACCATTTCCCCTACCATTTTCGGTGAAATATATTGTCAGTGAAATTTCATTAGGTGAAATGGTATTTGGTGAAATATACGGTAACGCATTACACCGAGGGGTTCAGTGTGACATCTGATAGACAACGAGTGCGAAGCTGGAATTATCCGTGCTGACACTCTGAACCTTGACATGAAATGGAGCCCGTAGTTGAAAGCCACTCATATAATTGTATGTTGAGTATGGACCCAGGTGTAGCTTTTCCAACCCCTAAATTGTCTCGTATGGACCAGCAGAGTGGGGGGATGGGGGACTTAACACAACATAGAAAATACCCAGGACCTCATTAGCACAGGAATAAAGGGCCAGAGCACAGGAAGAAATGGTGGCAAAGGCATAGTAATGGCATTGCTGCACTTTACCACCGATGTCCTGCACCACCAAATTCTGAGTTTGGGGTTAAAGTGGAGGAAAAACCTCCAGCAAATGCTTCCTCCACTGGAGGATTTACTGCAGTCAGTGTTGCCGCAGGGGTAAATCGTCCAACTCAAAAATTGAGTTCAATGGACTCAAGAATGGGTATCGACAGTGCCATTAAGTTACTCGGGTTTGGGCACACTTACTGTGATTGCGAGTGGCTAAAACTGTAAACAAATTTGGCAGTATTTGCAAATGACACACTGCCAAACTTGTAACAAGGCCTCAAGTTTCCTTTCCCCTTGCCCCCAGAGCACCCTAAGAAGGCAAAAAATGTATGTCAGAGGAAATTCTCTCTGCCCCTTTTGTGACAGCGCACCAGTCGATTATAGTCATATGACATCACAGCAGAAGAATACAGCATTTGCATATGGAAATAATTGTTACTGTACACAGCTGTAAAGGATTGCCATCTGGTAAGGGTGTAGAAGCCCTGGCATTTTTATTTTTAATAGATTAATAAAATCAGGTTTCCCATTCAGAAGGTCCATGCCAGAAGCTTAGTGTAGACTAGTGCCCTGCTGAATCAGTAGCCTGATCTACAGCGAGTGCCCTACAAGTGGCACAGAGCAGGTTCAGAGGACACAGGTGCCCATTTGACAGCTGCAGTGACGTCCAAGTATCTGCAGCACAGGGGGTGCATTTAAGACACGCACCCCTGTTCCCAAAACTACATAACTATGAGAATGCTGCCCTGGTGGCATGCTAAAGTGTTAATGTAAGCCATACATGAGTTTGAGGTATGGTGTCCAACATCCCTCATACTTATTCAAGCCACATACATTTGATATCATATGTGTGCCAGTCCTTCGGTTTGGGTCTACTTGGTCCAAAATAGTTGACCTTTTCACATTTGACTGAATTTCTTTGCTCGTTTTTTGTTCAAAAATGCGGGGGGAGACCCACAAACAACTCTACCTCCTATTCACTTACCCCACCACATATATATTTAATTATGTTTTACAGAATTTTGACCGAAAAAAAGATCAAAAGAATTCAGTAAAAAGTAAAAGGTCAAATGTTTTTCGAACAAGTAAGCTTATACCAGTCCTTTGACCCAGCTCAGATGTGAAAGGCATGTGTATGACCCCCAGCCAGGCTGTCTGCTGCTGCCATCGGGACTGTAGCCTTTGGGATTGCCTCTCTTTGTTCATTTGAGTGGGCAGATAACACTCTCCCCAGAGAGACAGCCGCTCCACAGCAGAAGCGTGTCCAGGGAGTGCCCTGGGGTGGCATGTGCCACCCCTGGAATCTGATTGGCCACCCAGGTACCACCCCAACATCCTAAACTATGATCACTATGTGTGTGTGCACTCATACTTCGTGCCACCCCTGCATAAGTCAGTGCCCCACTTGGGCCACCCCAGTCAAAAGAGTCTGGACACGCCAGTGCACCACAGGAAGCTGTCCTAGGAACAGGAATCACGGGACACACCCATCCTCAAAAGGAGTAACCTCACACCAGGGTGCTGCATACCAAAAATACCTTAGATTCTTTTGAGAAAAGAAGGGGCTGGGTTAGACAGAAGGAGCTCCTTACAGCTTGAGGAAAGTTCCACCATCTTATTTCTCTCTGCCCCATCTTTCCTTCCTGTCCCCTCTACTTCCTATAGCACAAAGCACATTGGATGTGATGTCAGAAGGCAAAGTCCACTTGTTCCAAGGCAAGGATTTGACCTTTAAATTTGGCTTGCTTTTGTCCAATCACCTGTAGACGTTTGCCTTTAAAAGAAGGGGTCTCCAATCCTCCTCAGATTTACTTTGGAACAAACACCTGAGGAAGAATTGTGTTGGACCTCTGTTGGGAGAGTCAACTTTCCAAATCCCTCCAGCAGTTATTGTAATTGGTTATTTAATAACGTGCTTAATACCCAGAGGTTTCTAAGCCAGGTCCCAGGGATTGAACCTGTGTTGCTTGGCGTCATCACAGTGCAACAGAGGTTCGAAACCCAGATCTGTTGTTTGGAGCAACAGAGGTCTGCGCTTAGAAACCCAACTTGGTATTAAGTGTGTTATAAAAAACGGATTAAATGAATAAAAGTTGCACCATTATAAAACGCTTCTGTGAATCAGACCCTTAATCTTTCCAACCACAGAAATGTTAATTTGCCCTGTGCTTTCTTGAGTTTTTACTTTCTTCAGGTTGCATTAAATGCACAATTACAAACTAACGTAGCAAAGTACCCCCACCTTGGACTGAGAGCCATTTGACCATTCCTAAATGAGGGAAATACGACTACTATTGCTAGGGCTATCATCCTATCACAATTGGATTATGGCAACGCATTGCTGCTAGGGACAAGAAAGAAAGAAATCGAGAGATGCCAAGTTATGAAGAATAACGCTGTTCATATCTGTAAAGGGATCAAGAAAGAGAGCATATAACGTGCGGAAGGAAATCACTGCACTGGTTGAGAATAGAGGACAGAATCATATTTAAATCCATGACTATAGTTCATAGGTGTTTACACGGTGCGGCCCCTATGTATTTCAAGAAACAATTTCTTAGATACATTCCATCGCGGCCCTTGAGATCAGAAAATCAGGGCTGGCTAAAATTGTGTTTCAGTCGGGCAACAGGCATGGGCAAAGCCTTCCCAGTGCAGGCACTTCTACACTGGAATAAGCTGCCCACTATCCTCCGGCTGGAAAAAAATGATTTCACCTTTAGGAAACTCCTGATAACTCACCTGTTTAAATGAGTTGACTCTAGTCCAGTGAATTTTCCATCAGCATCAGCTGTAATTGTGTGTTGTCTGTCTTTAAGATGTTTTGTGTTCACGCGCCCTGATGCCCGCGGACTTTCGGCGCGCTATAAACATATAAACATAAACAAACAAACCATACATGCAGACGAGCTGCAAATATACACTCTCTCTCCCTTCTCTTTGGTGCTTGTATTCAGGCACAGCTCGTGGCCTGGGGGTTGCCAGTACAGCAGCTCTCTATCCTCGATGGCATTATAAGTGTCAGGCATCGTCCTGACTTTCCTACATTTCCTCCTGGGTCACATTGCATGATTAATACATTGCTCTAACCTGAGTTACACTAACTCCATCTTCGGCTGTCCTGGTCAGGACACCCAAGGCAATTCGTTTCCGCCCAGGGCCGTTAATCGCGTGGAAGGCCCTGCCCGGTCTTTCTAGTTAACTGTCAGCTTCTGTGTGTCTCGGACCTTGACAAGTGGGTGTCACAGCTTCTTTGGCCGAAATACCAATTACAGTGGGATTAATTGAGGCTGGCATTTCCTGCCGCGCCGGGTATTTAGATAAATGTCTCCTGCACACCAGCCGCTGAACCAGAACTCGCAGACTTCATCTCAGCCACAGTGATGGAGGCAAAGCTGCACGGCAGCGAAGAAGCGACTAGGCCGATCCAAAGTAGCCAATAGGAGTGGGAGATTAAGTGAGCTGACGGAGCAAGAATGGCCAGGACGGAGATACAGCACTGCAAGCCCAGCGAATAGCGCCTAAAGGGCACGGTCGCCATGATACATGGGCAGCAGAAACTCAACGCACATCACGGTTTGATTTCAAGAATGAGAAGAGTTTGAGGAGAAAGCTGCTTGACATAAGGCAATTAAAGGCCTGCAAATTCCATATGCATGATTCGTTAAGGATGTCTGTGAATTGGGGACTGGGCAAACGCATAGCCAACGTTGCACTAAGGCCCGGCATTAACTCTCAGCCCCTCCTCTTCTAAAATTCAGAGATGCTCCCAGTTTTGAGGAGAGGAAACATTATCAACGGAAACAGGAAGGAGGAAGGTCCAGTGAACCAAATGTTGTGGCAGATAGGTTTATGCGTATTTGTCGGCCTTGTCGGCCAGAGTTCACTCTGAAAAACAGTCTACTGGTGTTTGGCTGGCTTGGAGCAGCCTCAAATGGGCCACAAAAGCCTGTAGATGCCTCACTTCATCGGAGGTTCCACGCGTGACGTCTCCATTCAACACACCGCCCTCCCGCATCACACTCCTTCTCAGCAGCCTAATTGATACCCACCCGCCTACAATCCTCACCAGTGCTGGTCATTGGGCCGGTTCTTGCCGGATCCAAGATCCGGCACCAGATGTGTAGACGGATCCCGGGATCTGGACAGAGTAAGCCACCCCAAACCCCTGCTCTGCGCTGGGTAGAAGGGGAGAAAAAAAGCACCCGTGAGCAAACTGTAACTTCCTCTGGTGACCCCATGCAAGAGGTCACAAGAGGAAGTTACAGTCCTCAGCCACAACATGATTAATTTATGCTATGTTTGTCGGATACGTGGACCCGGATTATTTATTTATTTATGCAATGTTTCATTGCATAAATACATATACAGGTATACGACAAACATTGCATAAATAAATACCCTTATTAACAACACACAGGATGCAGCCACCCAACTGCTTTCAGAGGAGAGCTGCAGGAGCTGTGCCGGGTGGGATTCAAGTAAATGAAAACGTTGCTTATGGCGAACAGAAATCACTGTTTGAATAGTACCCAAGGGGAAGATTTTTTTAATAAAATGGGATGCAAATTGTGCATTTTAAAGATTATTTACTCCGCAACACTGGTCAAAACTATTATCCGCATAGTGAAGTAACTCATCACCAGTGCCATGGAAGTGGTTTAAAGTGGAATTGATATATAGTTTGGAAAACAAGCAGCATTAAAGAAATAGCGCCATTTTAAACTATTATTTTGGATATTTCCTTTGATCGGAGGTCAACTGCCAGCTCCGCCCCTTAACCCTGCCTCTTCGGCACCATCCCCTCAAACTCCGCCCCCACCCTGGCCATTGTGAGACCCCACCAATTTTTTTCCATTTCCACCACTGATCCTCACCCAACAAAAATCCTTTTTGTGCTCCTTCCCCTGCCCTGCACCCTCTTCACCAGGCACCCCGGAACCACTTACCTGCTCACCTGTGCGGGGCTTCCTCTTCCAGCCCTTCGTGCATCTTCTTTGGTCTTAGCGTGCCAGTGGGCTTCGATGGGCAGAGTTTCCAGGGCGGCCTCTTTTTCTGTGCAGCCCAGGAAAGGCAGCCCACTGGCCCACCCGTGACGGGGACAGATGCCAGCCCATGTTATACTCAAATGTATGTTCTCAGGATGTCTGAACGAATACATATGGTTCATGATTAAAGACACTTTAATGTTGAGTTGGGTGTTGTGATAAAACAACGAGCACCACGCACAATGTGAATTATGTACTTAGTGATTCCAACGCACAGCCCTCTAGACACAGGCTTATTTCTCAAACATAAAGCGCCAATATCATTCTTCTGTCCACAAAATGCTATTTGATTTATAGCAAAGAAGCCAGAAATATTCACTTATGCCATTTGTCCCTTTCTCATACGGGTATTTGAAAAGAGTACAATAGGAACTAATGTATATGGTTATTGAAGGTTTTGATAACGTTCTTTGCTCAGTAAGACAAGTGTTACATTCCTATTATGACTACTATATGCACTGGAAGTGATCATTAGAAATTAACATGTTTAATTCAGCCAGTTTACAATATTATTACAATCCAATAATTCCCCCACTATGTTGTCTGTTGTCTTGAAAATGTCCAAACATCTTTGAAAGTGTCATGCTCAGATTAAAACCAAGGACCTGCTGCTTCTGTGAGCATCAAGGCAATGTTTCGTTTTGGGGGAAGGATAGAGGGGGGAGAGGGAGAGAGAGAGAGAGAGATAGAGAGAGGACACAGATCTGTGTATGAAACTATGACAGGTACAACTAGTTCTACTTAAAACTCTTAAAGCATAACAAACTCAGATTGGAAACCCTGTAGGCAGAGTCCCAGCCCTGGGAGAGCAGTGTGGCACTTGACATTCATATCAACCTCATAGTCCTTTTTGGATCCTCTCTGTTCGAAACTGTCCTCCGTTTGCATTGCATAATTACTCTATGAACTTAAACTGAATCTGAAATCTTATAGAAGGTGGGTCGCAGTATATGATTTCTGAATAGCCCCATGGACTTTCAGGATGTGTCACTTTCGACCATCCTACACAGTCCAGTATATTATGATACAGCAGGGATTTACAACCCATGGCTCATCATATGGTTTGGACTGCAATTGTCATGATCTCCCATGGGAGCAGTTGCCAAAAACATCTGGTCAGTGGAAGATTGCAGACTCCTGTGACAGAGGCTAGCCCTTTGCAAGCATAAATGATCCCATACGAGTAGAGGAATAAGTAGGGGCTGAAGTGCCTACTCAGCCCCACACTACTACTAAACCAGCAGCGACCCCAAACTTAAAGGTGAAACGGGCAAAGCCCAACCTCTTTTAGTCACGTGAGTTGAGAGCAGTCAGAACTCTTCAGGAGGGGTGTGAGCTGGTACAGAAACAAACCAAACAACAAACCTACGGTGGTACCAAAACAATACCCAGCCAGGGTTCTATAAAAATAGGATCTTTAAATACTAACAAAAATTAACACAACTAATAACAACACTACTGGCCCATCCCTGTAAGGGGAAACACACGCAGAGAAATAGACTTTCAAATAAAAGTGCACTCTGGACTTGCGGGTAGGGGTGCTCAGGAAAAGTTTTCGGCAGCATATTGTCAAAGTACATGAATATGTTTCTCAAAAGGTAGATAAGGGGGCTTAAAAGTCACCAAAGTCCTTTAATGCAGACCAGGGAGACAATGCCTCTTCAAATACCTGTGTACGTTGTTATTGGGGCTCAACAACATAGAGCTAGGATGTTCAACTTCCAACCAGGAGTCTGGGGGATTTTGGTGCTGAGCCGGGGTCAGGTGTAGTCAAGAAGTGGCAGTGATGGGTTCCACCTATACAGTGCTGCTCAGCATTGGGGGCAGCTTGCAGGCGGACGATGTTGGATTGGCGGTGGAAGATTTGGCATCATTGGGTGTGGAGAAGCGGATACTTGTTTTCAGCATAGAGTGAGCTCAGCTGGTTCAACACAGCATCAGGGTACTGCAGCAGGGTAAGCTTTGAGCTTGAAGAAGCTGAGTAACAGGCAGTGGTGTTGAGTTGAAGATGCTAGAATACTTCCTGGGTCTCAGATGCGGAGGTGGCAGAGCATCCCAGAGATGCAGAGGCGGTCGGGGTTGGAAATGACTTCAGTGGTTCTCTTGCAGCAGCTTGGATGACACTGGCAGTGCCCAAACCAGTGTTGAGGCAGTTTAGAGATGTATGGAAAGCCACAGTTCACTCCCTTGGTTCTTTTGTTGCTGGAAGCACCAGCCTGAGATCTCACGGCCAAGGTGAATCCTTTCTTCTGCCCTTCCCAACCTGTAAGGTTTGTAGAGAGCACTTGCAGGGCCCTGTCACCTCCGGTGAGCAGGATCCTGGGTACCAGTCTCTTAGTTGCAGTAGGCCTTGTCCAGCCATCTGATCATCCTGCATAGGCACTTGGGCTGATTAAAGACAAGAGCATGGCTCTTAATTGGAAGTCTCTGCCTTTACCTCTATGGTAGAGGACTTTGAAATGGACAGTATCCCCAATAAAGTCTCAAGTGAATTATTATTTTCTTGAAGTCCAAAGATCAATCAACTAAGAGGACGATCTCTGCCTTGTATAGCCAAAATGATACAATACATTCTGGTCCACAACAATCCTGCTGCTAGTGATCCAATTCTGAATTCTGTAACAAATGTCCTTCCCCTGATGATGTCATGCCTAGAGTGCATTGTCTACAGGAAATGGGATAAGGGACTAGAAGTTTAAGGACCCCCAGAAAACCCAAAGTGGTGAGACCCAGTGTTGGTCTGTAGTTCCTCTCTGGGTGACTCTAACTCTACCCACTTCCTCTGTCTGCCTCATTCAAAAGGACTCCGGTGATCAGCACACTGCTGTGAGAGGGCCGTTATCATGGCAGGACAGTCTTTGGATCGCTGTTTCCCAGGGGATCCCCCCGCCCCCCGTGGGGAGAGATCCTGTTACCTCTGAGTGAATCAAAGAAGAAACTTCCTGGGCTGGGTCTTACATGGTTGTTGTGGGTGCACCCAAGCCAGACACCTAAAACACCATAGTCCTGTCATTCATTCATAACTGCTTAACAAACTGACATAAATATGACATCCAAATGCTTGTGGCTGTATAATTGTGTAATCTCAGTAGCCACCATGTTACAACTAGACATGGCTTACATTTATATTTTAGTAACTGCCACCAGGCTATCTTGGTTACACAATTATGATATTTTCAAACAGATGTGCAGATGATTAAAAGCCATCTCTGCCTGTTGTGCCCCAGCAGCTGTGTTCAGGGATGCACATGCGACCTTTGACCCTGCCCTGCTGCCACTGCAGGCCCTTGCTGGGGATGTCGTGAGATGGTCACAGCAAGGTTAATCTGTGCATTATTCTTTTGGACATGCATTATGAAAGTGGTCTCTGATTAGCAGATCCTACTTTCAGAAGCATAAATACCAGCTTCATTTTATTATTAAAAGTTTTTTTTTAAAGCTCAGGCTATTTAACTTCCACAGATGGCATTCTGACACAACCCTTTTTAACACTTGATGACTCACAAGCATTCACAGGTCAATTACGGGGACACATTTTGGCAAAAAGACCCTCATCTGCCCCCTCCGAGCACCACTAGGCTTTGCAAGCATACCTACATACTTAAATACCCCCTGTGGGGATATGCTCCTTCCTGCCTCAGCATTCCTTGTTCTAAAAATGTTGGTTTTCCACTTTTTCATGAAAGAAATTAAAAACAACAAACGTATTGGATTGGAAGTCATCTGCGTTTAAAGAATAAAAGGCTTCTTAAGTTATTTTTCTCGTTCTAGTGCGAGGTGTCCCACCAACACTAAACACAGGAAAACTTTCCTTAATTTCCAGTGGGCTGTAAAAATAAACATTTTAACATGTCCCACTATCTGCAGGGAACTGTTTTAGGGCCCTGTTTTCAATGTCATCCTTCCCTCCTTTGTATGACCATTTGGGTGAAGCTCAAAATTTAAAAGGCAAGGGACCTCGAACCACTCATAATCCAGATGGTTCAAGGATTTTGATTGTCTTGAGAGGATAGCTCAGGGGCAACATGCTCACCTTGCAACTAAGACGATGCGCACAGCACCGGTTCGATCTCTGGGTCGCGCTCAGAAACCCCTGGGTATTATCTGTATTATAAATAACCAATTATAATTATGATGTAATTTCCTCAAAATAATTCGCCCAAGACATCTCAGCAGTCCCACAAGAATGTAATGAACCCTTAAAAGTGAAAATTGGTCTTGCTGCTGGCAAATTTATTGTCCCAATAGACCTGCTCTGGTCCCCTACTTTTCATGGAACAGCACTTGAATGAACCCCTGTTAGGGATGTGATGTTGCACGACCAGGCTCCCACGGTCAATGTAGCATTTTTCAGAGAACACGCAATGGGGACAATCTGCACAAGCTGGAAGCACTTTACAGAGAATGGTGTGGTGTGTGGAGTCAGGTTAATGCCGGATTAGAAGAATCATAAATGTCTACGGACTCTCACCTCGGGGAATCACGAGTATCAATATTGGCTCTGTGTTCCTAAATTTAGCATTGTAGAGTTTTGTCCATGAGACCGAAGGTTTTAGGCTGTGATGTCCCTCGCATAGTCTGTGTCAGTGTTACCCAATGTTAGAGCCTTCAACCTTTGATTTTGCCAGAATCAGACAGAGTGTCAATTCATGATTTACTCGTCCCAGAAGTCCTTGGCTTCTGCGGTTCAGCTTTACACAATGTATCTGAACCCCTCCAGGTGAGGAATTTCACCTGGCTGGTTGTGTGAGAGTTCCTTGTTGGCCTGTGGAAGTTTTTCGAGTTTTTGGGTGTACCGCCATAGCTGTACTCAATGGAGATGCTCTCAAACCATGATCCGTGAGCCAGTCAACGCTTCCTTACACATAATGCATGAAGAAACACATGCGACCATTTATGGTTGCGGGAATACCCTGCCTCCGCAAGAAGGGTCCCGGGCAGATCTGGCGAGTGCTTGTCACTCCCTGGGGTTCTTTGTGAAATTCACATAACATTTACAGATATTAAGCCCTGAGGAAGAGAACCTGCACATGTTGCATGGTGATATCTGCCTCTGGTTATGATATGATATCATATGTTATTTATAACGGGCTTAATACCCAGGGGGTTCTAAGCGTGGACCCGGGGATCGACCCGGTGGTGCTCAATGTCGTCTTGCTTACAAGGTGAGCACGTCGCCCCTGAGCTATCCTCCCGAGACAATACAGAATCCAGTTTGTTTGAAAGAAAGCACCCTGCTGAATGGGTGCTAAGACTCCTGTTTCAGCCCCCAAACTAGATAAGAATGAATGGTATAGTGTCCTGAGAAAAAGACCTGGAAACTATAAGAAACATCAGAGAAAAAATGCCATAAGCTCTCACAGACCTTGGAGACCTGCTCCATAACCACGTCTTCCAAAGGTGAGGCCGCAAACACAACGCTCAGTTCCACCTCGCGAGGGGAAAACACCATCCTGTCTCTCAGACTCTGGGTCTGCCTGCCAGCTGGTCAAAAAAGGGGCCATGCCTCAAAGGAGAGTGGGCCATTTGAGATCTCAGATACCCACTACTGAGATCATGGATAGCCGCTGGTGAGATCACAGATTCCCGCCACTGTGATCTCAGATATCTGCCACTGAGATCTCAGATACCCTCCACTGATATCTCAGATACCTGCCCCACCCAAAGCCAGAGGGCAGCAGCAGCAGCAGCCTCTGCAAGATCAAGGTGATGGTTGGGGGAACATACAAGCTTTGGCATCCCCCTGCCACAGCAGTGCCAAGAAGGTAATCTTGTGACCTTAAACGAACCCATAATCCATTGAATGGGTCAATGCGGGTGCTCTGGGCACCCTAATACCAAAGGTGAGAACACCGGGAGTAAATAGGGTCGTTCCAGGCACTCTTCGAACAGCATTTACGCACACATGGACCAAGACAGATAGGCCAGTCCTATTTGATCAGATGAACCCAAAAGAGACTTACTGGCTCAGTAATACGTCAAACCGACACCGTAGTGAATCTCAAAGAAACCAACGGGCGCTTCCGAAGCAAACAATCTAGCCTCTGGCTCTAGAAATCTGTAATACTTTGTAAAGTTCAGTACTACTATGGATGTGTAACAAAACAATATATATTAGTTAATTCTTATGTAACAATTAATTGCAAAAACACATAGAAATCAGAACCGTGCTTCTGGTCACTCAATTCATTGTACCATCACCACACAGCCGTGTGGTGTGATGACAGTATATTGTTGTCCACTGTATTGACATTGGAAGGGGGAGGAAAAGTGGGCATCTCTGAAGCCGACCCCCTCATCACGTTTCTAATGTAATGCATAAAAGAGTTAGATGTGATCCCTTTGTGCATTCAAATGATTTGAAGTAGAGAGGTCTGTCCCAAAACTGAAAACTTTCAATTTCTAGCTTCAAAATGAGCGTGCAAATGCACAGAATAGGGTACTTGGAATTACTGGAATGCCTCCACCAATATAGCCTTATACAGCGAGGGAGGGGTCATTACCATGGGATAATGACCAAGTTATGGCCCAAGGCGAAGCTGAGGGCCATACGTTGGGGAAGGCTCATTATCTCAAGCGATAATTACCCCCCTAAGGTTTATAAGGCTACTTGTGTATAGTCGCGTTATAAATGCCATATCATATCATATACTAGCACATGGTGGGTGCTGTACATGCTTTGGTGTTTTGATGGTGAAGTAAATGATCTCCATGTGCTAATATTTCATCAATACCACGTTTGCTAACAATGGGGCAGCGATATATTTGTAATTTGGTGGAATGGTCGCAATTGGTAACTATCTGGGATGTTAGCATAATTGGTTGAAAAATATTTGACCTTTTACTCTTACCAAATTTGTTGTCATCGTTTTTTGGGTCAGAGTTCGGTCAAATTTAAGTAAATATGGGGTGGAGTAAGGGGTAGTGTGTACGGAGGGTCCCCCCACCCCACAATTTCGACCAAAAGAAGAGCAAAAAAAATTTGGCCAAAAAGTGAAAAGGTCAAATATGTTCGACCAAGTAGGGGTAAACCACTATCTGGTGGTGTCCCTTCAAAAAACATGCCCTTGAATGATGTTTGTTTGTTTTGTTTGTTTATTTATTTGTAGCGGGCGCCAGACCCGAGGGTATCCGGGCACGTGTTCAAGAATACTTTAAGCTTACATGTTACAGTTACACATTTCAGGAGGGTTGATGTCCCATTGTTAATTGGTTCTTTCCAATGAATAGTTAGCAAGAATATGAAAATTTATGTTGTTTTATCACGCATACCCAGTGCTTAAAGTAGGCCGGGGCCTGCCGGTGCGGGCACCGGCAGTCTCCAAAAAGTGAGACTGAGCCGGGGCCCTGCCGGGGCCCCCCGATCCCACTTAGCCACGGCGGGTGCATCTCCCGCCACAGACGCGACGGGAAATGAGCCCGCCGGCCGCCCATCAAGAGGTCAGGCATGGCAGAGTCAGGCAAGCCTGTGACTGACAGACTTGCCAGCCAGTCACAGCTTGAGCGACGCTGTGACTGGCTGACACTTCTGCCAGTCACAGCTGTCTGCTGCAGTGCTGCCGGAAGAGCACCTTGGAAACTAACTTCCTCTGGCAACCCCTCGCGAGGGTTACCAGAGGAAGTTAGAGTCCCAGGAAGGAAAATAAATGAAAGAAAATGCGTGCGAGCCTCGCACGCATTTTCTTTCATTTATTTTCCTTGTTCCAAACATTCTGCTGTTTGTTCCCTCGCACAATGCGAGGAAACAAACAGCAGAAAGTTTAGAACGGAGAAAATAAATGAAAGAAAATGCGTGCAAGGCTCGCACGCATTTTCTTTCATTTATTTTCCTTGTTCCAAACATTCTGCTGTTTGTTCCCTCGCATGCGAGGAGGATCGCATACTTGCCAACATTCTGTGACCAAAAAGATGTGTAGGATTTTTCAAGTTTCAAAAATAATAATTCCCATAACAATGACATCACAGGAAAATACAAAACATGCAAACAGCACAAGATGGAAAGATGTTGAAATGTAAAAATTGAATAATTGTGAATGGTAACTTAACACCAAATTGTCAGCAGATGCTGTGTGATGGTGTTACACTCTGCCACTTGCTTTCACTGGTGGTTCACCTAAGAGTTGTCCCGGCAAGAGTGCTGGACAGAGTCAAGTAGCGGTCAGTTCAGTGGATTGGTCTGAGTCCAATTAAAGTAATCACCTACCAGTCCACTGTATAGACAGACTAATGTGTTGCATGCTTTGTCCTGAAGCCTGCCTTAGAGTCACAAAAATTACATGCCGCCACTGTAAAAAGCAGTAGGATCTGTCACTGAAATCTGTAGGCAGTAGGACTGCTTAAAAGGCAGTAGCCTACTGCCTGAATCTGTAGGGTTGGCAAGTATGGGATTGCATGCATTTTCTTCCATTTATTTTCCCATTGCACCATTTGTTGCACCAAAGTCAGCAGTATCCTCATGGTGGCTCTGTGAACTAGCCTGGTGCGCCCTGATATTCAGTTGTTTTTGGTCCTCTGGACTATCTTGGTTGTGTGAAGCAACATGGGCATTATGTTGGGTAGTTTTCCTTTGCCTAGCACAAATATGAAGCATTCTCCTGACCCTTGATGATCATTTTCTTTCATTTATGTTCCCCTGATTTTTATTCCTGGTGCTAATTACTGCATTTGGCATGCCATACCGGATTTGATACCGGATTTGTTTCACACAATGCTGGCCCTTAACACCCTGATCTTTATTCCTGGTGCTAATTACTGTATGTCCATGAGCCGACATTCCACTTTCACAATATCCATTCCAATGTACAATCCATTCCAATGTGCAAAGCACCTTTCATTTTTGACTCATGGTTGGGACTTTGCTGTATTCTAATTTCATAACAAAATGGGAGAGGGGCTTCAATCAGGTGTTGACAAATCCTACCCTTGTTACTTGAGTGTGGGCCAATACACCAGATAAGGCCTTGGCCCTGGGCTATAACATCCCACTATGGCATTAGAATACTGCCTTTGTCACTGCCTAACTTTTCAATATTCCTGAAAATTCTAATTGTCACAAGTGGTTTGCGGTGTATTTAACTGTTGCAAATGAGCATTTTAAAATGCCACCTGGCAAATAAACTTTTTTTTTCTTTTTTTTTTGCAAAGTTTTCTTTTGCAATGTGACTCACTAGCAATGTGCCCTTATTGCCAATTTTTGTTCTATAATAAATGCATGGGCACAGCATAAGTGGCAGGCATGGGTAGCATAAAATCTGGTTCACAAATAAGATAAGCTATGCTCAGTGCAGTAAACCACATAAATAAATAATCACCTTGAGCTTTGATTTGTTATACTTTAAGCCATGTAGCAAGCAGTCTGCTACACAATATGTACTTAGTAATGTAGGCCCGACCAGTTTTACCATGTCGCATTTAGGCCCCGCCCACCAATTAGGCCACGCCCATCACGTCTTAGGCCATGCCCCCACATTAGGGCCCCCCCTCAGTTTCTTACGCCACTTAAAGCACTGCGCATACCCATTTAGCTCACAAGCCTCCCACTGGGCTCAGCAGAAGAAAATAGTTCTCAAGTACTTGACATGGTGTATGTTGGTAAACATTACCTGTGACAAGTACTGTATTACCCTGCATCTGGTACCAACCCGCCCATCACTTCTAAAATCTTGACGGCGAGTGCTCAACCACATCTGCCACGTATCCAGTGAAAAACTTGCAGCAGTAATCCTGCGGCCAAAAAAGCTGCTGTTTAAAATGCACTTTTGAATGCATATATATGTGCGGGGTGAGTTGGGGTAATACTTCAACGCAAGAGGGATTAGGAGGGTTGCGTGGGTCCGCCCTGCATATAAATGCATTGAAAAGTGCATTTTAAATTTTAAATTCCAGCTTTTTCGGCCGGGGGATTATTTCAGGCAAGATTTTCACATGGATCCATCTGCCAGAGGTTATTCCAAGAAACTGTTAAGCTTATCGGGTTAGCCACTCTCAATGTACCCAGCAATGAGGAGCATATGAGTTTTCCTGACCTGGGAACTGCTGTCCATCTAGCAAGCTCTTACAAATGGGTATGACGGACTGAGGACGTATCGACGCCACAAGACATTGACTACCAGGGCCTATGAGGAGCCCATCTGGCACACACAGGACTGGCCGCGAATAACAACTCAGGACCCCACATGGGGCAAGAAACCACCACCACTAGCCTTGATAAAGACCCACGAGGTCGAAACACGTGTCGGCAGACCTGAACTGGGTCCATGAGCCCTCACCACAAATAATTTGATGAATAAAAACTTGCACTTATCACCAAGCGCAAAACAGCGTGGACAATCTACTTTCTGAAAAAACAAATAAATTGCAAGGTATCCAGGAAAACCCCTTATCTTATAAATGGGTAAACCCTTGTTTGCTGAGAGATCACCGATCCTTGAGTCGTGTTTACTTACCATTGAAACAAAATTGTGCAGTTTGCTTATTTGCAGCGCTAACATGGCATATCACCCCCCCCCCCCCGCAATGCATGTGCCTCCTACCCTCCAAGAAACCTCTTACCAACGTCTTCCCATCCTGGGTGTTCGATCAGATAGAAAATCACCATTAATTATATTTTTGACTCAGTACATGCTATGTCTGATAGGCTTAAATTAACATTGCTAGATATTAACATGATACCTCTACATATGATCGGATAATCGCAGAATTACCACGCTCCTGGCGAAGGCATGGCAAAACAATTTCTATCACACCGAAACATGCACGTCACCCTCATCCTGCAGCATGATGCATGATTGATGCACGAATCTCTAATCCCAAAGGCTTGTCTCTGTACCACGACTCATGATTTATTGATGAAAGCCCGCCTGTAAGTAAACGATCACATATGGGTTGCGCGGTACTAGTCCTTGATTAATAATCTTGACGCCTCACTTGAATCCGAGGCTATTAAGCATTGTGGGAAACAAATTGATCCATCCCTTCAGATTGGAGGAAGAATACCCTGTAGGAAATCAATGTTGATTAAGGTGTTCAGCGCGATGTTGATTAGTAGATGCCTGTGAAGTATCATTATGAATTCACTGTCCGTATGTATGTACATTTTTTATGTTGAAATTGTTTCTATCAAGCCTGTTCCTCTTATTTTACATTTATAGTTATTTTCATCTTTTCTGCATACGGAATATATGTCATATTTTAAAATGTGCTTAGTTCACACACCACCATCTAAATGAAGAGAAAACATTTTCCTAATAGGTTGCCATGCACCTTGCACGTAAAATCTTTTACTTTTCTATTTACCCATGGCCGGGTTTCTGCCGGGGCAAATCGAGTTACCCTTGTATATGAACTCGTAAGGCCTCTCTCGGACACCGTACCCAGTCCCTGAAGGGTGTAGTGCCCCGGAACTACTTCCTTCCAGTGCTTCTGGCTTCCGGCCCACCTCTGCACCGTTCAAAGGCCTGCGCACAGTGTTGCCAATTTAGCGACTTTCTCGCTATATTTAGCGAGAAAGTACGCCCCCCCTAGAGACTTTTTCATTGAAAAGCGGCTAGCGAGAAATCTAGCTACTTTTTTCAATTGGTTTGGAGACTTTAAAAAAAGTGTGGTCATTCGCCCGTTTTCTAATGGGAGTAATGCAAAAACACACTGATAACTTAAAAGGGAGGTGTTAAAAGGGGAGGGGGCCACAGTAAAAGCCATAAATCGCAGGAGGAAAGTGGAGGTAATTATGCAAATTAGGCAGTGACATCATCTAGCTACTTCTGGCGACTTCTAGGTGAGCCAATAGCTACTTTCTTCACTGAGGAGTTGGCAACACTGCCTGCGCAGAAGGTGTGACTTCAGCCGCGTGAGAACACGAAGGCAGGGTTTCACTCTGTTAAATGCGCGCAAACCGCTCGGAGATATAGGTTTTAAGCTCGCGCTTGTGGTGACGGGGTCCTGCCGTGACTCCGGATCCCAACCCACACATTATCCTGTCTGTGCTGTGGTAATACAGCTATATTTCCCGCTCTCGCCTGCAAAGCGTGCGCGAGCGAGGCGCTCTCGAGGGGGCGGACACTTCTTCACAGCTTCTGGAACATAAAAGGGCGCCTTTCTTCCATAGACTCAAAAAAGAGACAGGAAAGGAAAAAAAGAACGGAAAGGACCAGCCCACGGACAGGCACTGCTTCGCTTTGAACATCCACACTCCCGGTATCAGATGCGGTGTATTTATAGAGCTGTTAATTTTACACCTCCGGCTTCTCGTTCCCGGCGGGCGTTCATTCCCCCCTTGGCCTTAGGCCTATGACACCGTCATATACGAGTAGGGCTTCTGAATGAAGCGGAGCAGGCGAGGGTGGATGGAGGGGTGTCTGCGTGCATCGCTGGGGGAGGGGTATGGAGAGGAGAGGATGGATGGATCAATTGGTCGAGTGGATGGATAGATATAGGTGGATGCATGGGTGCGTGCGTGTATCAGTGGTGGTGGGGCTTACGGAGAGGGGGATGAATGGAAGGATATAGGTTGATTGATGGGTGCATGTAGTGCATTACTGGGTAGAGGTACGTGGGGGAAGGAAGGAAGGAAGGAAGGAAGGAAGGAAGGAGGAAGGAAGGAAGGAAGGAAGGAAGGTTGGTTGTTGATTCAACAGCCACTGCCCTCACCCGCCTACCCCCCTGTGCTCCCATTCTTCCTTCCTGGCACAGGCATGTCAATTTAACAGTGCAGTTAGTAAGGCCAGATGTGGTGTAACACACAGGATAATAACTTACACTGGTGCACAACTGCAGATGCAAGAACAAATAAAGACACTGGGCCTCATTACGACCCTGGTGGTACAGAGTGAACGGCGCAGTAAAAGGTGCTGGTGCCGTTCACCCTGTACCGCCTCATTACGAGTTCCCCTCGCGGGACACGGTAAGCACGCCTGGGAAAACCAGGCGTGCTTACCGGGTCCCGCGAGGGGAAGAGAGAGCAAACAACGGGCCATCTCGTAATGGCCCGTTGTTTGCTCCCTCTCCCATTCCCATTCAGCCCTATGGGGGCCGAAATGGGAATGGGGAAGGACCGTGTCCGGGTCCTTGGAGGGAGGAATTACCGGGCCTTCGGAACTCGGAATGGCCCGGTAAGTCCTCATTCCGAGGACCCGGACCCCGACGCGATTTCGGCGGCAGCCATGCTGCCAATAGCGGCATGGTTACTGCTGACCTCGTAATGCCTCCCTAACCTGTATCCCCTTTCTGTATGCCCCGCAAGTGCACCCTTAATATAGCGATAGTGTTTGCCTGGTCATGCCGGCTGGTAACAGCTCGCTGACTTCAGGTAATGGCCCAAGCTAAGAGAGGACGAGTCGGCTAGGTAGGCGGCCATGAATACCATGAGCAGCCGCGTATCTACAAATAACGCCAGTGTGCCTAGCACTCTGAATGGCTGTAGCGGCTGGCCATGGCGCAAACATTCTATCGTTATAATTGTAGCCATGTTTTTGGGGTATCCGCAGAAATAATCGAATGCAACATTACTTAATGAGAAATGACCAAATTTGTTGGTCAAATTTGTTATGGATTTTTGACAATTGTATTAATGTATAGATGGGGGTGGGGTAAGGGAATAGGTGAAGGTGGGAGTGGAGGCAGCTGGTCTCCCCCCAGCCCCCGCATTATTTAAAAAAAAATTAAAGCAAAAAGAATTCTGTAATTTCTCATTAGGTATTTTATTTTTCTTCATTTGATGGTAATCCATATTTTTGTGCCCTTTCACTCTATTTCCGTGTTATACAGTACACTGTTAGCGCCAGGGGACCACTCTGGTGGTGATATTGCGTGGTACAAATGTCCTTTAACATTAACTGTTGCTTCACAGCTAGGTTCACGCTACATAAAGACACATGCAAACCCATACATGAAAAGCACAGCTGACTATGTTGTCTATATTGTTCGGCTGTGGTGATTGGTTTCCTAGCAAGTGTGGAGGAAAACAAAGTTTTGCTTTAGTGAATTATGAGACAATCCCTGAATGGGACCTTTGAAGGAGAATCCGTTCGGGCAATGCAGGATGAAAACGATGTTGTCCAAGATGCAGGGCTGATCAATGGGCCGGCTCTTGCCGGGTACGAAATCTGTCATCAGATGTCTGGCCGGATCTCGCGGCCCGGCCTCCCTCATCCCTGACCAGGCTATATCGAGCCCCAGCTTCACTGAGGGAAGATGGGAGCTCGGTGATCTAATCTGCACTGTTCGCGTGTCTGCAGCACCTATTCGCTCAGCCTGTTTTCTTTCTTCTGGCCGGAAAGGCGCACCCCGGGAATCAATGGCCATGAATGTAACTGTGAGGGGGCATCACTGTTGAAAGCAGGCTTTCTACACGCTGGGCACACTATTGTTTTTCAAATGCGCATTTTACACTTCCATAGAAAAACAAAAGTAATTTTTAAACTGAAAAATGCTGCTTGCATTCACTAGTTTGCTTGGATTTTTTTTTGTCGGCCTTCCACACATACTTTGTAATTTGTGGGCCCCTTTGTGTTCTATCACATGTTATATTTATAAAGATGTTATATGCTTGTCAAACTGGTTAATCACAAATACATGCTTCTGTTCTGCTGACAGCAGTTATTAGGAAATTAAACTGGTGGTTCATGGGTGCTAACCCTTGATTTTCAATACAGGGGTAGAAATACCTCCACCTCTGCCTTGCATATAAGCAAGCGACCAGGCCAACCCATCCCCAGGCCAACCACATTTTATAGCACTTGTTTTCTTTTTATAAGGAATTGCATAAAGTCATACGATTAACAGCCAGTTTTTAATATAAACATCTCAGCAACGGTCTCTCAACCTGCTGAGCTATCCTGGTAGCCTTCTACTGTTTAGTGTGTTTATGGATCCCTTAAGGTACAAAGAATCCCTGCATTCCCAAGGGTATTTTGGGTGCACCACTGCCATGGAAGTGATTTAAAGTGGACATTATGTACAGTGTGGAGTTTGGAAAAGAAGCCACACGAAAGAAATTGCACCATTTTAAAAATATTATTTTGAACATTTCCTTTCAGTGTAGTCCAACTGCCAGCTCCGCCTCCTCAAAACTCTGCTCCCTCGGAACTCCGCCGATACCGCCAAACTCCACCCTCACTCCGGCCCTTGTGGGATCCCCCTTTACATTTTTTCCATTCACCACTGCCAAGATGGTGGCATTACCTTTTGAATCAGAAATTCCACTGCTGTCAATAGAAAAACATCATTTTAGGTTGTCGAAATTGTCATTTGAACATGTGAATTAATAGAATGGAATGCGGACGAAACGTGACTGAGTTTCTGACCAAGCAATCACTCTTCTAAGTTAGCATAAGTGGTCAAAGGGGGCGGGAGCTAAAGAGTACAGTGTTTCTCTATCTTACCAAAAATTAAGCGACCATCCCCTTACCTTTTATGGGCAAAGGGTATTTACATTTCTTACTGGTCTCCTATGGGGAACTGAATCTGTGACCTTTTGGTTATGCACTGGTGCCGTTGCTTGCTGAGCTATTTTGCCCACACATCTTTTCATCTGTTGATTCCCATTTCCTGCTTGTGACGTAAAGCCCTTTCACAAACCTCCACACAACACTGAACCGAGCGCTGGAAGACTAACTTCCCAACTCATAAGAGCTCTCTTCCCGTTTTCATTTGCATTTAAGCATGATTAATGGTAGGCTGCAGCAGGCACAGATGAGTGTGGGTAATGCTGGGGGGGGAAGGGGTTCTTTGTCATGTCTCATTCTTACAGGTTCAAATGGTGGGTGATTAGAAATGGGAGGGATGCATAGAGCAGCATGCTGTGGAAAACATTGACTACCAGGAGGTGATTGTATGATGCATTTTCTTTGGGTTTGGACGAACAGATTGTATCTAAAATGCAGAATGCATGTTTAGAGTACATTTGGCATAGTAGATAAGATCTAAACCCATAATTCTGAACAGGGGTGCACGGGTTGCACCTCGCACCTCCAGTCCGGTATTATGATTTGCGGGGGTGTCCCTTGCATTTATTATAGGCAGTGCGGGGGACAAACGGCCAAAATCCCAAAAGACTGAATTAGAAAATGCAGGCTAGTGGGCTCTGTGATTAAGTAATTTCGATCTTTTGTGATACGATATTATAACGTACATAATTTTCTTTCACTGTGCTTTTCAGTTTTGATAGTACTGGGGTTAGAGTGTATGAAAGGCAGGGTGCTAGCTTAGGGGAGATGTTGGGGGAAGGGAGAGGGTGGTATAAAGGAAAGGCAGGCTGCTAAGTAAGTATATGTACTATGTAGGTACGTATAACGCATCACTTCAGTGGACACTAGCCGCAGGCATGGCTACCCGCACACGTCAGAATACAGCAAGGACTTTGACAAAATGTGGTCGTGGTGGTCACATCTTTTTCCGCCTACTTACACCAGACTATGCATCAACACCTTTGACATCTGCATGCTGCGCAGACCTGTGACAAATTTGGGCACGCTTGATAAATTCGGGCACGCTAAACACATAGTGAGTCTCTAGCACTGACGCCATCCCCTGACTCCTCCTCAGCACCCATCCCCATGCCTGACTTCATGGGTTGTTTTCTGCTGAAGCCTGGCCAGCCACCAAAAGCCATATTTGGCCAAATGCACACATGCATTGTAATCTTATTCCGTGACCTCAAACGTTCTAGATTTTGGTCCCTGAGGGTGTTCCCACCACAAGTGCATTTAGATTATAATAATGGTAAAAGGCGCTATATAAATGACAAGTACAATATAATATGATTATTTCACATTGAAGGTCAGTTTGGGGGGGGGGGGTGGTGTTGACATGGGATGTCGGTGAGATGGGCAGGCATAATTCCATGACTTATTTGTAAACTAAACTTCAACCACTGGCTAGCATGCAAATATGTGAAAACAGTGCACAAATAGCAAATCATGAAGGTTTAGACCGAATGGACTGTTGAGATGACAAAAGCCTATTTTACACATTTGCTTTCCTCTTTTGCGGGTGCAGGCAGACCTTCATGCATAAGTGATTGGGTCTCCTGATATCCATTTACAAGATCGCACATGTTGGAATCCTGCAGGGAGTGGAGCAGGCAGACACAGATGCAGTGTGACATATAGAGGCCAGTTGCAGAAGGGCACTGGCTAATGTTCTGGTGGAGGGAGCAGAGTGATGCTTGGTCGCATCGCCATCTAGTGGCCAGTGACAGAAAGGCACGCCTGAGGTGCTTGCCAGTTAGGGATTAGTTGAGATTGGGGACTGGCAAAACAGATTCCTGTGCAGCACTAACACTCAGTGAACAGTCATAGCGTGTCACTGGATGACATCTAGCAGGCAGGGTTTTAAGTGAGACAGGGCTAGCTGGGGCAGAGTCTCTGAAAATTGAGTTCGAGGCGGGGCTCCGCTGGGGCTCTCTACAGTCACCTGGTAGCCCCAGACCACTAGAAGTCAAGGCATTTTTTGTAAAGCCTGAAGCTCTCACATATATACGAGAGATTCAGGTTTTAAAAACAAAGCCTAGCCTTTTCTTCCTTTATAGCACAGACCCTGCCAGGCACCCACTTAAGTAGAGCTGCAGGGACCATCATTGATGCGGTCTCCCTGCCCCCCTTGCACCATCATGGCACTGGAATATCCAGCTGGAGCCTCGCAGGCTCCGGAGCTGCCTGTTGCTTCCCTCTCCATTGTCCCGCCTCCCCTTGGCTCCCATGGGCTATTCGCCCTGTGGATGCTGGAGAGGGCCTAGCCCCCAGCACATGTGCATGCCTTGCCATCCTACATCCAGGCACCGAGGTAAGCGCATGGATGCGGTCTCCCTGGCCCCCCCCCTGCACCATCATGGTGCTGGAATATCCAGCTGGAGCCTTGCGGGCTCCGGAGCTGCCTTGCAGCTTCCCCCTCCATTGTCCCGCCTCCCCTTGTCTCCCATTGGCTATTCACCCTGTGGATGCTGGAGAGGGCCTAGCCCCCAGCACACGTGCATGCTGTTTATTTTGTTTCTCTTCCGTGCTCCCTCCCCTCCCTCCACCCGCCATTGGCTGGATCGCTGCACTTAATTCTCCCTCCCAGGGCAGCCCTTGCGGCTAAGGGTCCCAAGGCAAAGGGCGGCTCCTACAGAGGCGGCTCCAAGATGAGTCTGCAGGTGTCTGCAGGGCAGCAAAGGAAGCCAGACACCAACAAAACTGTGAGTGTGGCATGGGTGGGGAGTAGATCAATCACTCTACTCCAGAAAGCCCTTGCCACTCTACCTTACCTTCCATAGCGTAAACTGCCATAGAACAGCCCCTTGCAAACCTACAGAGATTTTGTGGCCATCAGCCTAAATCCACTCTTGAATGAACTGTAAATGTTGCATTCCACTACAAACTAGCGTTCTAACCAAGGCTGACTAGCGCCACACATACAGAGAACGATCAAGATTATCTTGCGTCACACTTAGACAGGTGTAACAAAGTTAGCATGTGCCACACTTAGATGGAATTCTTAACTCTAGCTTCTATCACATCTAGACAGGATTGTGAATGTTAGCATGTGCCACACTTAGATGGAATTCTTAACTCTAGCTTCCGTAACATCTAGACAGGATTGTGAATGTTAGCATGTGCCACACTTAGATGGAATTCTAGCTTCGTCTCATCTAGACAGGATTGTGTATGTTAGCATGTGCAACCCTTAGCTGGAATTCTTAACTTAGCTGACATCGCATCTAGATAGGATTGTGAATGTTAGCATGTGCCACACTTAGATGGAATTCTAGCTTCGTCACATCTAGACAGGATTGTGTATGTTAGCATGTGCCACACTTAGATGGAATTCTAGCTTTGTCACATCTAGACAGTATTGCGTATGTTAGCATGTGCCACACTTAGCTGGAATTCTAGCTTTGTCACATCTAGACAGTATTGCGTATGTTAGCATGTGCCACACTTAGATGGAATTCTAGCTTTGTCGCATCTAGACAGGATTGTGTATGTGCCACACTTAGCTGGAATTCGTAATTTAGCTGACATCGCATCTAGATAGGATTGTGAATGTTGGCGTGCACCACACTTAGATGAAACTGTGGATGATGACAAGTGCCACACTTGGATAGAATCGTGATCACTAGCCTGCATCACATCTAGACACGATATTGATGATTAGCAAGTGCCACACTCAGATGGAACAGTGAATGATGGCAAGCATCACTCCTAGACACAATTGCAAGGACAGCAATACCAACTAACCAATCCACTAACAATCTCATCCCTCTTCATAAACCTCTCAAACTCTAACCAAATACAACCACAAACCTAAAACACAGCAATCCACACAAACTTCACTACACTGCATTAACAAAACAAATCACACATAGACTTGCACAACAGCACACGATGACTTCCGACCATAAAACACCCCAAGCCCAGCCAACGGACCCACTGGGCTGATGCTACCAACAGCACATCACTGCTCTCTTGCACTTTTCCAGCTTATTCCCACTAACTTAACCCCCCTCTCCCTCTTTCAGAGCCGCCAGAGCGCCAGGGGACCACTCCAGGGGTGATAGCGTGCGGTACAAATATCCTTTCACATTAACATTCTCGCACCCAAAGTGCAAGGGTGATGATCGATGCAAAGGGGTGCCTGGTTGGGGGTCGGTGCAGCAATGAAGCAGCAACATTTACCTGACCTGAATGCCACCTGTTAGGCCATGGCCCTTTTTACAAAATCGAGCTGTGGGACATGGCCAAAAAGGTGTGTGGCCTAACAGTCAACATTCACATGATGGAAATGTCAACCTCTTTGGCCACGCCCCTATAAGAGCCCCAGCTCGAGTTTGCATATCACTTAAAGCCCTGCTTGCAGGGGAACTCGGGCCAGTGTGCAGCAGTGATACAAAGTAGTCCATCACCACAGTGTGGCATTGACTGAAATTCCCGGGAGGATAGCTCAGTAGCAACGTGCTCACCTTGGAAACAAGACGACACAAAACAACACAGGTTCGATCCCCGGGTCCGCGCTTAGAAACCTCCAGGTATTAAGCGGTTATAAATACACAACTAAGAAACATATTCCTGTAACAGTGCCTCGATGCCCCCGGGCTGTGTGAGCGCTTTAAAAATGCAACAAAAATAATTACTGGAGTCTGGAGATAACCAATCAAACAGAAAGATACTAGTGCGTAGTGGCCAGTCAGAGTATGTCAATGAGTGAGGTTGCTTCAGCGAGCAGTTTGAGGTGCAGCACTCGCATGCAATCCCAAATTGGTGTATATCAATGGGCGCCTTCCTGCAGGTAACTGTAGACCGATGCAGCAGTAATAGTGGCCATTCACCGGTGAGCAGGGTTCTCAAAGTTCACTCCATCTGTCCATGATATGCACAAAAAAATACACGTCAATAATACAGTGAATCTAATTTATTTATTTTACATATTCTGCCGCTGTCCTAAATTTCTGGCTTGTATCCAGTTCTCAAGGACCACACTTGGTGACCCCGGTTCTAGGGAGCAAAAACGGATGCAGTAGTGACCCCCCGTTTTCTACATATAATATGGCATGGGGTGGAGTTTGGTGCGGATCAGCAGTGACCCCCAGTGGCGATTCGCTTTATGGCACATGATTAGACCCTAGACCTAGAGGGACTAGGTGCAGCTAAGCAGTGATCCAGAGTGGTCAGTCAAAAGAAGCGGGGAAAGACTGCATTGCCCCTACAGCCAGAGTAAGAGGCCAGCGCAGCCCCATTTAAACCTTTATAAAGTTATCTCCTCTTCACGTGGGCAAAATCATTATAACGCAACGGTTCCAAAAGTACATGGATACGTTGCCAGCCACCTGTTTGGTGCTTTGATGCAATTGGCCAGCCAGGCAAGTGCCTGATAACTGCACTGCTCTAAGACACACTGCACAACACCTCTGCCATAAGAATGTAGCTATCCCTGATGCTGCACACATAATGATTGCCTGCTCTTGTACACTCTCCAGACCACCTCTCAACACCCATCCATGTGCCAGCTCAACGCAGGCGTCTGGCAGAGGCTTGGCCACCAATCCATACCTTTGTATTGGCTAAAATGCACACACGCATTTCATATCTCTTCGACCTGAACTTCGGTCCCCAAGGGCATTCAACCTACAGCGCATTGGGACCATACCATATGGTGAAAGGCGCTATACTGATGATGAGGATGATTAAGATAAAGTCAAAGGCTAGGCCACTCGGGCAGTATGGCATTCACTGATGTCCTGCATGGGTAGGTCAACAGTGGAGTAGCAGGGATACCCAGTGGGCAGCCACAGTATGGCATTGGCTGCAGTCACATACTGAACAGACACAGGTGCAACAGTGGCAGTCAATGGTCAGATAGCGTATGACACAGGTGAAGGTCCCGGGAAGTGCCATGTATGGGGAAATTGAAATGGACAAAGACCAAGTTTCCAAATGCCAGCTAAGCTAGGGTTCAGGTGAAAGGCCAGTGGGTTCCTTCAACCACCAAATGAAAGTAGGCTCAAATGTATTCTTCAAAAATACAAGCGACATCCCTTAACACGATGAATAAATTGATTGGACTTTGAAAGCCCTGAGCTGCGGCCACCATCCGTCATTCGCTAAATTCCCTCGTTAACATTCATAACGGCAACCCCTCTTGAATCTTGCACACGTTTAAGTGGCACCTCATCAATCGCCCAGCCCTCCTGGAAAATTGACTTTCCGCCATGTTGAATTGGTCTGGTTTACGATTCTGCCTTTATGCAGTGTGTGCTTGGCGCCTAGAGCTCAGTAGCCGAAGACATAAAAACGAGCCTTTACGCCACACAGACAGGGAACACGCCCACATTAAAAAAACAAGTGTTGGCTAAGCAAATTGTTTTGGCTTTTCTATAGAAAGACACGTTGCCCTCCCTCTATTGTTTTCTAGGAATAACGCAACACAATTGATAAGATATTACTAGCAGTTTTTAACGTTTATTTACTAAAGCAAAAAATGATAACATGTTACACTGTGTCCTTACATTTTCTATACAAAGTTTAATTTTAAAAAAAGGAGACAAGCTAATTACTTGAATTCAGGGCTGTGTATTAAGTTGATGTGCTGCTTACAAATCAAGTGGCTGAAGGCACCATTAGCTGAGGTCTTATTACAATTAAAGCGACTGCCTAATGTCTGCAACTAAGCCATTGCCTTGTGGCGTCGTGGCCAGGAATAGCGGTTTAAATAACTTTAATGTGACAAAGCTGTAGATAAAGTGGGGAACGTGGCACTAGCCGTTCTACTGGCATTTAGGGCCTCATCACGAGTTGGGCGGTAACGCTGGCGCTAATAGCGCTGGCGCTATCTGCCCTACCGCCAAACCCACTGGCGCTATTAGCGCCGGATCACGGGTTTGGCAGATTTGCAAATCCCCATTCCCCATTGAGCCAATTTGGGAATGCCCCATTCCCCATTGGGCTCAATGGGGAAATTTTGCACTCATACCGCCGGCGGATTACCCGCCGGTGGTATGAGCGCGAATTTTCAGCAGATTTCCCCCCAGCTCAGAGCTGGGGAGAAATCCGCTGAAGCCCTGATTTGGCGGACCCTTAAATCCGGCGGTAACAGCACTACCGGAACTCGTGATGAGGCCCAAAGTCACCATAAACAGCAGGATCATGTGCCAAACTCACAAACACTTTGCATACCAAGAGTTTTTTCTTTCTCAAACAGGTGTCAGCACCACGTATATGAGACAACTCTAATAATAGAAATTGCATATTTAACAAGGTTTACATCCTTTCCAAATATAACACACTGTGTCTGATGAGGTCACAGAACACAGCATCACTCCGGTGATAAATCAGAGAGCACATTTTTTCACTGCTTATGACATTACAGAAGTTACTGTTTCACTACTGATGACAAAACAGAGCTGTAAGGAAGGTTTGGTATCAACAGTAAGACAGACACAAGTGCCCACAATGCGAGGGTGTTTATTGAACTTTAACACGGGTGTGATGAATGCCTAGCTAATTCTAAATCTTCAGATGGGAGGAAGCTACGACCATTAAATAATAATAATGCAGTCCTAGCGGAGTCTCGTCAAAATAAAAGGGCCTATACTAAAAAACCTATTGCCAATTCTTACCGCTAAATACAAATAGTGTGGGGTGAAGTTCATGAAAAAGAAAGAAGTGTTCACAAAAGAATAAATCAGGATAATTGGGCAGTTGGCCTCCCTGCCCCACGCTTTCAGCACAGGGAACTGGAACCAAAAGCGATGGCCGTGTCCTGGCCACCTGGATGTCAGATCCCTGGGGACTAGTCAGGGAGACACCTTCGGGGTTCTCACATACCCTTACCCTATGCAGTGTAGCCGCATCTGTTTCACAGGGGAACCGAGAGAGGAAATCCATGTTCCCTTGGTCTTTGCCTTTTCGATGCTCCACAGTGAAACGGTAGGGTTGCAGGTCTAAGAACTTTCTTCATAGGAGGTAGTATCTGGGGTTGATGGCAAGGGCTCACTTGATGGCAAGGGCCTCTAATTCCAGCACAGAGTTATTTTTTTCACGTGGGAATCTTTGCGACTCATAAATAAGATGGGATGTTCCAATCCATCGCAAATTTGTGAGCAGACTGCTCTTAGCCCTCTAAAGCAGGCGTGTTTGTAATACAAATTCCTTTGAGAAATCTACTACCTTTGGGATCAGGTTCTAGCACAGGGTTTGTTTTAGGTTGTTGTAACATATATCATCCTCGTCAGTTTTCATTTTCTGGGGTATAGCATTCTTTAATTTGTCTGTTGGCCCAGCTGTCCTGTCCAGGAAGTTTGGGATAAACCTACGGTAATAACCGATAAACCCTAGAAATGCGCTGAGATCTCTTTTAGTTTTACGTGTAGGGGTATCAAGTACGGCCTTCACTTTCTCGCATTGTGATTGTACACTACCATTCCCTACAAAGAAGCTGAGGTATTTCACGGCTGATTCGGCCAGTCTGCATTTGGATGGATTGGCATTTAGCCCAGCTTCTCTGGGGGCTCTCATAATAGTAAAAAGATGGAATAGATGGTCTTCCCAAGTTTTACTATAAATGGCGATATCGTCAATATAAGCTGCACAGAAATCAGAGTAGTGCTGTAATATTTTGTCCATAAGTAGTTTGAAAGTGGCTGGATCCCCGTGTAAGCCTAAAGGGAGGACTTTGAGCTGGAATAGTCCCAGGGGCATCGAGAAAGCTGTCTTTTCATTATCAGGTCCATACACTGGGACCTGCCAGTATCCTTTTGTTAAGTCTAGGGTTGATTTAAAAGTGCCGTTTCCAAGTTTATCAATTAGGTCATCCATGCATGGCATGGGATAGGCATCAAATTCGGAAATGGCTTTAACTCGGTGGAAATCCTAGGCAAAAGCTCCAGGAATAGTCAGGTTTGGTGTCTTATACGATAGGGGAGGACCATGGGCTTGAAGAGGGTTCAATAATATTCGCTCTTAACATTGTATTCACTTCCCCAACCACTATCTGTTTACAGGCTTCTAGGAGTATATATGGTTTCAGATGAACCACTTTTCGATTGGGAGTTCTAATGTATGATAGGTGCCTTTCACTCTTCCGGGTTTCTTGAGAATAGATCAGGAACTGATACAATTGCATCCTTTAAATCTTGTTGTTGATTAGATAGCTCTTGAGGAATTAATTCAAAGTTGACTATTTCTTCTGGCACCAAACAGGATAGTATTGTGGCATTTGTGGCAGACAGGTTTTCCTTCCACTCTTTTAAGAGATTTACGTGATAGAGATGGACCTTCTGTGTCCTGTCAGGTTGTGCGACCTTATAAGTGCAGGCTACTGTTCATTCCAGTATTTCGTATGGCCCATGCCACTTGGAGACAAGCTGTTTTCCGAGGTCGGCAAGAGGACCAGTACCTTTTTTCCTACGGGAAACGATCTTAGGTTTACCCTTTTGTCATTGGTGGACTTTAGTTAGATTATGGGCCTTTTCCATATGAGTATAAACTAGATTTTGAACAAGTCTCGTATGCTCCCGCAATTGGGTAGCAGTTTGCGAAAGGGGAATGGGTGTCTCTTCTCTTAATTCCCAGGTTTCCCGGAGCATGTGCAGGACATCTCTATGTTCTTTTCCATTAAGCAGTTCGAAAGGAGAGAATCCAGTGGATGTCTGAGGGGTTTTTCTTACTGCAAATAGTCACCAGGAGATCATACAGTCCCAGTCCTTCCCGTCCTTATCTACCAACTTTCTTAGGATCATTTTATCTCTCTACCAAACCATCTGTTTGGGAATGATAAACTGCAGTTCGTAAAGTGGTTATATGGAGCAGCTCCTTGACTTCATCCATGAGCTTGCTCATAAAATGTGATCCTTGTTCCGTCAGGATTTCCATAGGAAAGACAACTCTGGAAAAATATGGAAGGAGGTGCTTTAGAATTTGCTGGGTGGTGTTGCTCCGCATAGGGAATGCCTTGGGGTATCTTGTTGCTTAGTCGACAATCACGAGGACATATTTGTTACCCAGTATAGACCTTTCTAAAGGTCCAATGATGTCCATCCCAATTCTTGAGAAAGGGATTTCTATTATTGGTAAAGAATTCAGAGGAGTGTGACAGAGTGCCTGTTGTGCCTGGGAGAACGCTGGCTGTTGGTGGAAGCTCCTTCTGCCTGTGGATGAAAGCCATACTTTACTTCACATTTCAACAGAATGGTATTTTGATGTTCCAGAGACTAAGGACACTTGAACTAGATTACATAAAGCACATATTCTTACAGCAATTTTCTTATTACATTTTAGATAATCAGTAATTCTCCTGCGTTGCTAAGTCACTCCCCCCTGATTGTGTGAGCTACTATTTGGCCAACGGGCTGTGCACACACGGAGTGCGAGAGAGTGGGCTGGTGGCTAGTGACAACTCTTGTGCTATGCTAATTATGGATTTTGATACTGCCTTTAAAGTTACAATGTATTGGAATTTTGTCTTCCTACTCGTAGAATTGTGACAATCAGTCTCTTCTGTATTTCAAAATGAAGAAAAAAACAGCTGCTCTCAAAAAAGATGCCACGGTAGCCGCTGCTCTTCCATTTACACATAGAATGAGCATCTCTAGAGATGCAGCAATGCCTCTTCCTTTGTCTCCTATTACGATCGGGACATGTTGTAGTGGGCCCAACAGTGTTCAAATGATCGTAGGAATACGCCTATTGTACCCTTTGACGTATGTACAATTGACGGTCCAGAATCTTATCTTCCCAATCTCTTTGTGGTGAAGACCGTGACTCAGAAGTTACTAACAACTCACATAATGCTGTTTTGGGGTTAGACCGTAAGAAAGTCCCAAGCAAACAGATCATGAACCGTTCATTTTTGAACACCCCCCCTATTTTTTGTTCAGGGGAAATTACTCTGGGATTATCTGAACACCTAGATGTAATTGAAGGTACTTGGACGAACCTGCTGTTTGTGGCAAGGACAAAACCATTCCACCATTAAAGGGATCAGTGGACTGGACAGTATTGCTCTGTCTGCTGAATGACCGCATACTGGGCTAATTGAAAAAGCATACTGTAATTGTTAGTCTGGAAAAACAAATCACTATCATGGTCTTGCCCCCCCCCGGGCAAGCATGCTCCGGTCTCAGACAATCTTAGACAATCTCCTAGGGGAGGTGTTGATCCCTACACCCCCCTGCTCCCTCGTACCTTCGGCCCTACGTGTACTGTGTTACTCCTAGATTACTTCTAACAACATACCCATGCTGTACAGAACAAATAATACCAACACAATACCAACATACTCCTATCTTACTACTGTGGACACAAATCACAAGACACAAAGAAAACACATGAATCGATCCAATTATAACAGTGGAAAACATTTATTTATGCACAGCAAAGCATAATTCAGGCAATGCTAAAACTCTAGCCAATATCGAATTTGCACCTTTTATGCTTCTGGTGCAAATCTACCATACAATAACTATAAGCCTTTCAGGTCTCTAATGCAAACCTGTGATGCACGCCTATAATTCTACTACAGTCTAGATGGAAGCGTGTGATTCTAATGCAGTCTAAATGCAAGCGTCAAACATCCAACAATCCTCTCCTTCATGCAGAATCGAACCTCTCCAATCCTATCCACACCAATCCACACCATGCTTCACACTCACTCTCTTAAGACAATTCCTATCTGATCTTCCCTTTCCCAAACTCAAAGCTCTTTGTGCGTAATTATTGGGGGTGTGGGGGGTGGACAGGGATGCCCGTCCCCCAACCTCCATGGCACACCATTCTGTCCCCATGCATTTGGCTCGGGCACCTCCCCTTCAGATGCCATGTCTTTCCCAAACCCATCAACAAAGTTACCCCACTAAATGTAATCAATCAGTTTATCTAGCCATGAACCATACTTCCCATTTGCTTGTGCATCTTTCTGTCTCCAGTTCTGTCTTTCAGGTCTCTCCTCTATGCACAACTCTGCAATCAGCCAGTCAGCAGTGGAAGGCCCCTTAAGATCTGGTCACACAAACTGCTTCTGCCAAGCTCTGCCAAGCTCTCTCTCTCCCAAAGCCATCGGATTCTGCTGCACCAAGACATCTCTCCCTCATTCTCAGGATTGCATTCTCCAGCCATCAACAATTAACTCGAACAAACTCCATCTGTATTTAACTGCATCCTCCAACAGACTCTCAGCAACCAGCAAGGACTAGGGGCAACTGCTTCCCAGCAACTCCCTCGAACTAGGCACTCTCCTTTCTCTCCACCTCTGCTTATAGTTTCCAATGACGCACTCATTTCTATGGTTACTTACATTCTCTACTAAGAATGTCTATTCCCTTTGTGTCAGCATTAACAATGCCTGCCAGTCTGTGTTTGCATTTACTTTCACTGCAATTTCTGTGTCAAAGAGTGTCAAAGTGACGTTGGACATCATATCTCTACCTTGGCCTTCCATGTTTGGTGCGAAAAACACCATCTAATTCCATCTATTTCCATTTGCATCCCCTGTTGGCATCTGTCTGCATTACAAAATGCTCTCTTAGTGCCCGTGTTCAAAGCATCCCCTTTGCAAAAAGCACCTCTCTCCCATCTCTCCATGCCGCTCCGTCATGGCCCCCACCGTTTGTTGTCCCCGCGAAGCTCAGAGCTCAAGCTGATTAGCCTCCCTTCACCTTCCCCAGTCGGACAAGGGTTTGTGTTATCTGTGTCTCTCTGCCAATGTTTACAAATACTTGTACACTGTTAACTCAAAACAATCTTCGCACTGAGCTCAGTGGCACAGGCAACTTCTGTGTCTCCATCAGAAATGGATTCAAATGCCTCATGCTAAGTGCTTTCTAGCGTTTACGCTATCTTCTCGCAATGCAAGCGCTAGCATAATGCAGACTCATTCTAAGTGCACAATCAACATGCATACTTGTGTGTCAAACATATCTCTAAATATATAACTACAAAGCATAACAAGGTTTCATTCTAAATGGCTCTTCACGGCATTTTCAGATTAGACTGTGTGTCATTCCCAGGCCTACTTTGTTCTCTCTCCTGCAAACAAGACTTCTCTCTCAGCCTAAACACAATTTCTAATGCACAATGCGATATCATTTTAATCAAACCCTTTATACAACAGGGCCTATTTCTCTCTTCAAATGCATAAGTGCAAAATGGCTAATTCAAACTAAGTGGCAGACTAATATGTGAATAAAGTAATGATGCTACTTCAGCAATGTATAATGGATAGCTAAATCAGGATACAATAATTCCCAAAGCGATAATACTGGGTAACAACGAGTAATGGTTCTCTACCAATGGGTACTAATGGGTAGTGGTTCTGTAACAAAGAGTACTTATTCTCTAATGATTCTCTAATGATTCTAATGATGAGTCTAACGATAGCAATTCCAGGCATCTCATTTGATCAGATTCCACATAATCTTGAATGAAGTCCTGCATGTTGCCACACTTCTTCCCGATAAGATTGCTAAGTCTCTGCTTACTCCTGATAACACCCAGCCTCAAAAGATGGATATTCTTATATAGAATCTCGACAATGTGGGTTTTAGGGGGCAACAAATAGTAAAGAAACAGCTGAGGAAAATACTAAAAAAGAAATAGATGGAAATTGGCGATGACCTTAAATTCAATCAACAAATCGTCAAGGAAATTCTTCTTAAGGAATAAGGAATTTCACGATTTTATTGATGGGAGTCAGGTTGACGAGTAAGGGCACATGATCTCGGATTCTGAGGCTCCAAGTATAAGCGACCAATTGAGCTCAAAGTTACGATCACATCAGTCACTGAGATCCCATTCCAATAGAGCCACCCAGTGTGAATACTTGGAGGGTCCGAATAGATTATCAGATGCTCTGAAAAATAAGAAGGACAAAGGTAGGATAGATAAACATCTAAAATCAATTGAGTCAGGAGTAAACAATATTTTTGATATATTTAAAAATCCTTCAGCTCTTTCGAGATCTAATACCCCAACATCAGCTGGACATACTGCACTGAGAGATGATGAAGATCCACTGTCATGTGGGCCAATGGGTCCGGGAACGGTATTACCTCTTGCACAACAGGGGTAATTTCCAAGTAACAATGACCATGCCAAAGTTTAATTAAACACTCCTTTACTAAAGTCAAAATATGAGCTTCAAGTTCTAGTCTCTGCGCATAACCACATTTCATCAAATGATGTCAAACCAGACATGGGTTTTGGGATTAAAACTCTATCAAGTGTTTTACTGCCACAAAGTTCAACTGATTCCGCTGAACCTTCTGAAAAGAGAGTTGGCTTGTTGGACAGGGGTTTGGATGAAGACTCGATCCGTCAGCTAATAGATAGCGTACTACATCAATAGAGTCAAACTCCTGATGGAGGTAGTGATCTACAGGATAAGCAATCCTGTGGAATTTCAGATATGAAGAAGAATTATGGTCAGGATGCTGCTGTTCAGGGTCACACTGTAAATAAAAGTGTGTAAGTTAACAATGATGTTGCAATGAAATGTAGAGACACAGGAGGAATTGGTAATAAGCTCTCAGATAAAAAAGGACCCTAGAGTTAGATAACTATCTTAGACCTCCAGTGCTACCAGATGAAGCTAGTCTTTCCTGGTATTACTTATTCGAGGAAGGTGGGCCCGATTCTTTGAACAAATCCTATGTACTTAGTCTGTTCTCGGATATACCTGAACTAAGTCTAATTTCATCCGCAGATATCAAATTGATTGATTCTATTGACCTATATAGGTATGACTATGTAATACTAATCATTCCATCCCCTCTTGTTAGATCACTTTTGCTTAAGGAAGTAGGTTCTCTACAGAAACGTGGTTTTGATATTACCAACTTTTATGCTCCTAGTCACACTAAAATGAACTTGGGAGGTAAACTGTATTGTACAAAGGAAGTGGTAACTATCCATGAGGTTACTACCGGTACCTCAGAGGGACTTGTGATAAAACCAACTGAAGTTCAGGATTGGAGATGGTTGGCTCTTTCTTCTCGGAAATCTATTGCTCAACTAAAAACGATAAGTCAACCACTTTAGCTTAGTTGGCAATCTCTGACTAATGTCATGGAATTTCACGGGGTACTTGCACCTGGTCTTGAATGAAAAGCTAATATCTGAACTAGCTCAGTTTGATGTTACATTATAGCAGGAGACCTTGGCAAGAGGAAACTTATTATGGGATGATTTTGATGTTCAATGTGTCCAGGCAAGTTGTGGTTTGAGAGGGCGACCCAAGGGGGGGTGCTAGCTCTGGCCTACAGACGGGGAACAGTAATTCAAAAGGTGTCTGTTTGTCAAATATTAAGCTCTTTCTTGATTGTTACATTCCAATCGACCTACCCATAGGTTCTATGGATCTGATGATAATAAATGTATACTGGAATGCATTTGATTTGTCAAATAGTCAGCTGGAAAATGCACTCGATAGTTTGAGTTTTCTGATTGACAATTGGCTCTATGAAAAGCAAGGAGGGCTCATAATATTGGCAGGGGATATGAATGCGAACTGTAATCAGGATGTATCAAGTATTGAAGGTCCATTGGCCTCTTTGGATAAATTGACTTCACAAAACAGGAGAAAAATGTTTCGGGGAGCTCTCTACCTGACACTGTCCAGCAGTTGCGTTTTGGAGCTTGTTCCCAATAATTTGCCAACCTGGCATGCTAGGGGTGCCTCATCAATAATAGATTGCATCTTTATTTCCCAACAACTAGCTGTTAGATTGGGAGATTTTGACCTAGGTTCGTCTGCTTGTAGTGATCATTCCATGCTTATCCTGAACTTGAAATGGTCAATGGGTATACAACCTCATGGGGTATACTGTGAGGGCACCAAAATTAATGTTAGAGGTAATAGAGAGAAGTCGACTGCTCAGAGGATTAAAAACAATGTTACATGACTTTAATTCTAATACCCTGTAGAAAAAAAATGAATTATTCAGTAGACATTTTCCAGGTTATCTTGGGCGTCTGATTAACAATATGTCAAATTCTGATACATCTGCTTTAACATCGGAGCAAAAACACAAACATTCACCTGACTTAGTGGTACGGGAAAGAAGAGCACAATTAAGGAAAGAAATAAGAACTATACTCAAACAGGGGGGTGAAATGTCATTATTAAAAACACAGATCAAAAATACTAGACAGCTATAGAAAAACTGGATGATATACCATCGATCCGTCTTAGACACGAGAGATAATGAAAATATGTTAGCTTCTCTGAAAGGCCCCAATTCTCACAACTTCTGGTCTCTGGTGAATAGTACGGAAGTCACTCAAGTACAACTGGTAATAAATTTGATAAATGAAAAATTTTGGTCTGAATATTTTGAAAATATGTATAAAGCACTGGACACAGCCCAATGTTTGGATCTTAGATGTATCAGTTCATATTATCTCAAGATAAATTATTAAGTCTAAAGTCTCGAAAACACCCAGGCCTAATAACTTATCATATGCTTTTCTGAAACAGAATGTCCCTATGTGGGTTAGAATATTAAATGTTATTTTTACCAATGTTATTATGCCTACGTCCTGGAAAATATCTCTTGTTCTTCCTATCTTTAAAAAAGGAAGTTGTTTTTGCCCTATGAACTACAGACCTATTGCCCTGATGGACACTGACTCTAAGATATTTGCGTCAATAGTTTTGGAGAATATTCAGGTCTGGATAGATGAGAACAACATACTGGACCGTAGAGAAATAGGATTTAGAAAAAACATGGGCACTGACTGTGGAGGGCTTCTTTTAACTAGCATACAGAGACAAGCCTGGGCGCAAGATGCATTACCTGTATTTGTTGCCTCCATGGATTTGTCGATGGCATTCAATATGGTTGATCGAACAATTCTGTGGAAAAGGCTACTGGAACTGGGTATAGATAAAGGCCTGCTAGATCTAATCATTTATTTATATTCCAATACCAAGATGAGGGTGAGATTGAACTCAGAAGGTCTAATGTCCAAAGACATAAGCACTTATAATGGTCTAAAACAAGGGTGCATATTTCTCGTGTACTGGTAAAGCGTTAGAACACTGTGGCCTAATAACACCCAAATTGGGGCTCCACGAGACTTCAATGGATCACTTATGCAGACGATTCTTTTATTGTTGGACTGCACCATAATTGGCCTTCAGCGCTTAATAAAAGCATTTGGGTCCTTTGTTGCTGATCTGAAACTCAAGATCAATCCATCAAAAACAGTAATTCTTCATCATGGTAAGGGAAGTAAAAGTATACATGGAAATGTGAAGACAAAATTATAAAACCCCAGAATGTGCTCCACTATCTAGGATATTCGTTCTCCAGTACATATTCTAAAATCTTCTTTAAAAATTGTCTGAAGGTGAAGGCTGTTGCTGCCTCGAGGTAAGTACATTTAATTGAACGTAAATATGTGAAATATTCAATTTTACCCTGTAGAGAATTCTACCACCTTAAGGTGATACCTCGACTGTCATATGGTCTGGATTTTCTTCCTCTTGATTTAATACCATATTTAAAAATGTGGAGGCACTACTATGGTGAAGAGTATTATTCTATATTCCTAAATGAGTTCCTTTTGAGTTAATCAGATATGAACTTGGATTGCAATCTTTAATCTTTGAAAAACTGTATGCACTGGAAAAGATTATCTCTTGCGAAAATGTATTACATCAAATAAGGATTTATGTATTCTAGATTTGGGGAAGATATTCCTGAGATGTTTATGACAGACCTTAAAAGGGATGCAGAATCTGTTCTTCTGAATTTGGGATCTTCACGTCAAATTCTGATTGATAATCCAAATAAGATAGAGAAGTTAATCAGAGCCAATGATTGTTGTGAGAATAATGCAGCGATATTGAACACCAAATTGTATTCGCAAGCAGTTTCTTTCTGGAAATTGTATTCGGATCTGGAATTTTATGTTAAAAAGTATCCCAGTAGATCTCTCAGAAACAGTATTATGTGGTATTGTTTCAATGTTATGAAAACGCAGGAGATTGTAAATATACAATATCCTAGTTTGGGAGACTGGAAATTTTGTGTTTTTGTCAATCAAATGGCGAGACAGAGACTCTATAACACTTACTGTTTGTATGTCCCAGTTTGCTTCTTCAAAGAATTCTTTTTTTTTCTCAATTTGTGAATAGTATTAATTTAGTATATAGAGAACAACTGTGATCACAAATGATGCATGGAGACTCAATCATACTGAAAATTAGAGGGATTGCTTTTTTAAAAAAATGTTTGTAATATTACTTGAACAGGAGTTTACTTAATGTTTGGGTGATACGTTTCTCTTTAAGAAGTTTTGATTTAATTATTAGCTGTATATTCTGATTCTATTTGTTTGGACTTTTCTACTTATTTTCTACTTTTTGTATATCTGAATTCATCTTTTATATATCTTATACTTTGTAAAGGTTTAAATAAACCAGGAACTATTTTTTTTTAAAAAGGATTCAGAAGGGTAGGCAATGGGATGTGAGTACTGGTTTTCTGACATATTTCACACGTCTGAATAAAGGTTTTTATATCAGCATGGATTTTGGATTGTCTTAAGTGTCCCCTTGTCAGATGGGAATGCGCAAACTCTAGTACAATCTTCCGATGGGTTTTGGGGATTACTAACTGAGTTTTACTTAGGCCTTCTGTGGATGTTTCTTTTCTATATAGCAATCCTAGCTTTACGAAGAAAAATGAATTTTGCTTCTCTACACAGTCTCCTTTGGGAATTGCTTGCAAGAAAGCTTCAGTGAAGGCTGGGTCATTTCGTTGGGCGAAGGCTAGGTCAGGACAGATGGTAAGCTCTTCTGCCTTTTTTCTATTCACTGGTAGATGGTTCATCAGCTTCCCTAAGGCCTAAGGTACCTCTCTCTGTTTCTTCTGGTTCACTTTCTTCAAAATGAGGAAATAGAGCCTTTTCAAGAAACCCTTGCGTGATTTTGTCTCCATGATGTACTTCAAATGGGACTTCACCATGGTTCTGTAAGAGAACCTTTACGTCTCCCCGGAAGTCGGGATTGAGGACGCCTGCTACAACGTCTATACCAAACTTCCAAGCCAGGCCAGATTCTGGGGCCAATCTTAGATAACACCCAGCAGGGGTATCAAAGCTAAGCCTGTGGGAATCATTCCTCTTTTCCCAGGAGGGATAGTAGCGCCTCTACTGCTACAGATATCAAAGCCTATTGATTCTTTCGTGGCCATAGAGGGGTTGCAGGCTCTATGACTAAGCTTCTGGAATTGTTGGGTTCCACAATTTGTTGCAATTGAGTCACATCCCACTCCTGACACCACATATAAGGAAGGTATTGTATCAACAGTAAGACAAACACAAGTGACCAGTTTAAGGGCATTTATTGAACGTGAACAAGGATGTGATAAACACCTATCTAATCCTAAATCTACAGATGGGAGCAAGCTATGACCATCAAATAATAATAATGCAGTCCTAGTGGAGTCTCGTCAAAATAAAAGGGCCCATACAAAAAAACGAAATGCCAATCCTTACCGGTAAATACAAATATTGTGGGGTGAAGCTAATGAAAAAGAAAGAAGTGTTCACAAAATGATAAGTCAGGATAATTGGGTCGTTGGCTTCCCTTCCCCACGTTTGCTGCACGGGGCAAGGCGATTCAGTCGAGCAAAGCCCACACTCTGGATTCTGCGGCATGAGGATTAAGTTCAATTTTCACAGTTTATGATCTTCTGGGTGGAAGCCTCTTTACTATATAGATAAACGTTATTTTCCTTTCAAAAGGATTCAAAGTTGGGTGTTCCCCCTGGATCATCCTCAGCTGGGCTCATATCCTTTTCATAAGTTCCAAGTAGGATCCCCCTCTTCCGGGCTCAGATCCCTTTTAAACCAATGTTCAGATAATTATTTCTCTGGTGTTTCACGGTTCACCCTGGCACCCCGTCTGCCGGGCACAGATCCCTTTCTTTCGGTCAATTAGTGTCCCTCAGCCAGGCTCGCGCAAATTGTGATTTACCTTAAACTATCAAAGACTTTCAAATGTGCACAGGATTTAGCTTGACCTGTTGCATGACCACTTCGATTTCGTTATTCCTTTTTCTCACACTCAGCCTCAGTTGGATACCTGACAGAGACTTTCGAATTAGCGCCCAGTGGTTCTGGACCACTCTGTGTATGATATCTTTTGTTGGCCTCCCAAAGTTCAAAATGTAAAGTTCAATTACTCCTTTGGTTTCCCATTATATTTGCGTTGCTCTTTGCAAACACCTCACACGCTGTTCTCTTTGTACAATGTTGCTGCTTGCAACCTTGGTTCAAAACACAAGCTGGTTTGATATCAGTCTCTCCGGCTCACCGGCTGTGCTGTCTTTTCTGATGCTGCTTTGTTGTAGAAGCCAAGGACAGTACCACAGCAGCAATCACTCCTCCCCACCTTGGTTATTGATGCAGGAGAGCCCCGGATATCTCTGACACACTGTGCAGGTTTGATCAGCCTTAGTTCCTGGTCTTAAGTTTCTGACATTCCGAGGCTCACGAAAATAACGGTCTTTAGAGGTCACAGGTACTTCCCTCCTTGCAACTCTCTCTAGTCTCACTGTCTTTCTCCTTGTATTAAACTGCCATCTTGGAACTGCTGTTTCCTCGTGTGGTTTGTCTCGCTCAGATGACAGATCCCCAGGGACTAGCAGGTGAGACACCTTCAGGTTTCTCACAGAGCACACTGTTGCACTTCTGATGGCATCACAGAATACAGTATCCCACTACCAGCGAGATTATAGAACACATGTTCGCCCCACTGAAAGGTTCATAGTGGTTATAAAGTGCCTGCAGTACCCCCATAAAAAAGACCCAGGTATTGATTTAGGCAGGGGAATCCCCCTAAAATGGCAGTCTCAAAACCTATTAACCTACATGGCCATCCATAAGAAGGGCTGTGCCATTAAACCCCATCCCTCTCCATGTTACTGGTAGCTAATGGCGGTTTAGCAAATGGGTGTTTATGTCAGATGTGGGTGGGCAGGAGCAAAAAGAGCGACAGAGCAGGAGTTGTGGACCTGTGTGCGCTAAGTAAGGTAGTCGTTGTAGCGTTCTAGTTCTGATGGACGTTCTGTCCTATTTCTTTGTCTGGTGTGTGAAGACAGGAAACACGTGATGAGGATGAACAGGGGCAGTGTTATGTAAGAAGTCTGAATAAAGGACATGTGGTGGGCACCTCCTCCATGTGGCCTCCGTTTTATTTATGAGCCCCGTTTGAAATGACGATGAACGCACCGTGTCAAACACAAAACTGGCGACAAAGGGGGTTGGGTAGTCGAACCTGCCCGGCTGCTGCAGCAGAGTGGTCTACAGACCCAATGAAGTGGGCAAGTGTGCACGCCCTGCAGACACCTCCTGCTGTACAGTGCAGGGTGCAAATGCTCCAAGAGAGTCGATGACATTTGGCAAAGGGCCAATCCCCTTCACGGCGCCCGCTAAATCAACCACTTTGCATGAGCATGATAGATTTGACACAGAGCTAGCACACTTCGCATCCCTGGGCTCACCAATGAAAGTGCATGTGCTGCTTGCAGCCTACGCAGATGATAATCAGAGGGGTGTGACCCCTATTGGCCACAGGGAGCACTGCTGAGCCTGGAAAGCAACGTGGATTCATCTGGAGATGGTGATCCGCTCAGGCCTGTCAGTGTGGGACCGCCACTACTTGTCCAGATGAGAGGTGCCGGGACACTCACAATGTCGGCTGATGATTCCATAACCTCCACGGTTGCCTCCACATTCCCACCAGTAATTCCCACCCATCCCGAGGAGCATCAGGAAAATGAACAGCTGCAAGGAGCACTGCCTTTCGATATTACGGACACCAGCAGTTAAGGGACAAGATGGGCCAGATGGCTGAAAGATTTGTATGTCTATGTTGATGCCACGGAGGTGCAAGAACAAAGACACTTATGATGCATTCGCTGGGTCCCACAGTGCGACGCATGTACGAGATGCCAGAGGATGCCACTGCCACATACACTGGTGTAATTGACTTTCTCAATGCTTATTTTGCCCCACATAGGAATATAGATTACAAACTGGACATGTTCCACACAACAACCCAAGAGAAGGCTGAAACACTGCATATGTTCATTATGTTGCTGAGGAAAATGGTGAAGTATTGTGACTTTGATAATTACTCTGTAGCAGAAGCTCTTCGACAAGTGATAGCAGGATGTGCGTCAAATGACTTTTGCAAAAAGCTGCTTCAGAAAAGGTTGCTAGAGGAGAACCTAATGTTAGGGCACATGGACACAGCCATCAACATGCAAGCCAAATCCCTGGGTAAAATAATAACAATATCTCAGGCCACCCCAGCCCCAGTATGTCAAATGCAACCCATGGACCAAATGATTAAGAAAGAAGCACTGAAGTGCTACAGATGTGGATATGACTTTCCTCATGAAGAAACATGCCCCATGAAACATGGTCAACACCCCTTGAAGAGACGATACTGCTGCCGAGGATCAGAGAGTAGGCGCAGTTCCAACCAAAGATCTCCCAATTATCACATAAGAAGATCACAAGACAGATATGTCCCATCCCCTCGGAGACCCAAATGCCTGGCAGGAAGACGTTAAGAACGAAGGTGGACCACCACACTGAACATAATGGCCTTAATCAGTGACGTGTCATGCAAAGGATGGGATGCAGAATAACTCTTACGCCAAATAATTTGACCGACTCAGGAAGTTGGCAAAGTCTCAGTCGACTGTCTTAATATCAAATGTCTAAAACAGGGAGATAAAACGGACATCAACAGACGTTCGCTCGAGCTCTCAATACATTCTACATAAAAACAGACTTCTATACTAAAAATTCATCAAAAGTGACAGACTACTATGTGGCAAATAAGAAAAACCTACAAGGGTTTGTGGTTGGTTCAAGGTGTTCTTTCTTTGCACCTTAACATGGGATGATTCAGCGTCTCACGGTTCTTCATGGATAGATAACCAGTCTTGGCTTGCTCCAGCTTTGATACCAGGCCAAACAGCTTCACCGTTCAAATCAGCGATCTCCAGCTAATTCTTTGCTGCGACACACAGCTCTCGATCCTCCTTTCTCTGTGCATTTGAACTTACTAAAATGTGTGACACCGATGTCCAGACACTATACAATGGCGGCTTCACCTGCAGTCTATTCACTAGGTATAGCTAGCTTCTATGATTAATTAGTCTACTTACGTTTGCTCCATCTGTACATTCATTGAACGGGTTGCATTTTCTGCAGTGTGTCACAGACACATACAATCTTCTTTTGTTCATAAGGATGTTCACTCGATTCCTTATTTCGTCATCAGTTTCTATAATATCCATACATCGTCTTTCCTTATCTTCTTAGTGCATCACTCTCACTTTTTGTGACGTCAACACCCTCTCTTTCTCTTGTTTTCATATCCCTTCAGGGACCTCTTCGAGATTGTCATCTCTTCAGGGATACATCAGATAGAGTTTTCGTAGTGGATACCTTTAATCGAACGCTCTTTGCGGAACAGTCATAGTCACTGGTATTAAACATGGCCCAGTTTCAGGTTTTCAACATACAGGCAGAAGGGGGGCGGGATTTCCTGTAGAGGCATTTGGCTCCTCCTCTAGAATACCAGAGGAGCAACAGCAGAAACCAAAGCGCCAGAAGATTCGATATATAGAAGTGTCGCCCAGTTCCCAGACAGAGTCTGATTCTTAGTCTAGCAGAGAGAGAAAGAGGGGATGTGTCCATGCCATTGGAAATAAGATGCCCATCAAATACAGCCCCACCTTGTTGCTAAACATCAATGGGATCAGGAATTCCTTACAGAAACAGGGGCCACAGTGAATGTTATGAGCGAAGAGACAAACAGTCTAAAACACGCAACCAAGCTGAAGACACCCGACAACTTCCCTGCAAAGGAATGTTTGTCGGTTTGCTCGTACAAAGGCAAAGCCGAAAAATTGACAATATATGTAGTTAAAGGTGATGTCCCGGGAGGAAGTATACTAAGCTTCAAGTCGGCCATGAAAATGGACCTGGTACACATCATGTACCAGTTAAAGTCTGCATATACCTTAAGTGCAAACAACATGGTAGTAAAGCTATTTCCATGGTTATTCAAGGGACTGGGTAAGCTGAGAGACAAACAAATACAGCTTCACATCAACAGAGATGTTCTGTCCAGAATTACAGAGGAATTCCTCTAAACATTCAGGCTCAGATGGAAGTTGAGTTACAGTCATTACTCAATCAGGACATAATTGAACACATGAAAGGGGCGACTCCCTGGGTGTGCCCAATTGTGCCTGTGCCCATAAAGTAACACGGGGGGAGGGTAATACACCTGTGCGTAGACATGTGCATGCCGAATCAGGCCATTGAGAGGAAAGACCCTTATCGCCCAGAATGACAGGTATAATGCACCTTCTACATGGTGTAAGGGTATTTTCCACGCTGGCCCTCAATAAAGGTTATCATCCGTTTGAATTACACCCGGAGAGTCATTATATTACCACGTTAACTACCCACATAGGACTGTTTAGATATAAAAGACTACATTTCGGCGTCTCATCTGCGACAGACATTTTCCAGAATGAAATACATCAAATAATTCGGGATGTCCCCAGTGCTTGAATTATAGCAATGATATTCTAATATTTGGGGCCAACGAAGAATCACGCAATGACACGTTAAGTAGGCCCTAGAGCAGCCAAAGCTGACACTCAATATTAACAAATGCAAATTCAGCAAATCCATACTAAAGTTCTTTTGGCCATATATTTTCAAGTGAAGGCCTCCGGCCGGATCCAATGAAGGTACAGGTGCTGATCATAACACAACGCCAACATCTAGCTCAGCTGTAAGGTCATTCTTGGGTATGGCCAGCTACTGTACAAGCTACATTAAGGATTTTTCAACCTTGAGGTTACACACAAGGAAAGGACAAGAATTCCATTGGTTTCAAGAGTATGAGGCTTCCTTTAATGAAATAAAGGCTTGTATTTCGTCACCTGAGTGCATGGCATACTACGATACTGAACACGAAATCAAGCTGACGGTGGACGTGAGTCCCATTGGAATAGGGGCCATTTTGGCACAGTACAAACACAGGTCTAATTCACCCAGATGCATCCTGTTGTATGCCAGCCGAAGTCTATCCCCTACTGAGGGTGCCTACTCACAGCCAGAAAAGGAAGCTTGGCTGTTTTATGGGAGTGTGAACATTAGCACCCATTTCTCTATGGAAAAAAATTAAAAATTGTCACTGATCATCAAGCACTTACCACCATCTATGGGAAACCTAATGCAAAAATGCCACCATGCATTGCTCGTTGTGGGTCTACGTTTGCAGGAGTTCAGTATTAACATTGTACACAAGCCAGGGAAGGAACAAAACCCTGCTGACTTTCTGTCCAGATTCCCACTGCCCGCCAGGGAAGATGCACAGACGTCGAAGGTGGATCATTATGTTAGCTACATCATCAGTAAAGCACTTCCAAAAGCTTTGAAACTGAAGGAAATAGAACAAGAAGTGGAGAAGGATGTCCTGCTAAATCACGTCAACGAGTGGGTGCTACCGGGGAGATGACGACAGCAGAGCATGTCGAGACCAGCGCTGTCAGAAGAACAGCAGAAGGTGATGCAAACGTTTGCCCTCATGAAGGATGAGCTGTCTGTATTCACAGCAGTTGTGAAGGAGACTGGGAGGTTATTGTGGTTGCCACATGTGGTTTCATTGGTTGTTTGGATGATAGCAGTTGAAATGCCCCAACGTGGTGTTGTGGTGCATGCTCAGTTGTGTATAATAGAGGCCAGTCATGTGCAGCGTGCATCCTCTGCATCTTATAGAAGGATAGTCAATTGTAGGGTTTGGTAGGAATGATGTCGGGGAATGGAGTGAAGTCTGCTTTCAAGCAAGAGACATTGGGCCTTACAACCAGTTTTGCAGAGCGGTACATTTTTGCATGTAGCTCCATTACCACCACCTTTTTGGGTGGTAACGGAATAACTGACACTTTGCCGCACTGCTATAGTCTGACTTTGGAGGTGCAAGATTTCCTTCCAGCAGGTTAAGTAATTTCTCTACTTTACTTACAAATATTGGACGATTTACTGCACCAGAATTCCATGCAGTAAATCATCCAAAATCCCCTTGAGTCCAAAATTTACAATGCACTTAATTCGGTGGCCATTCTGCCAGACCGATTCACGGTAATAGTAAATGGTTTTAGCGGGAATTCCAGTAGAGTTACCGCCAAACTGGTGATGGGTCCCAATGTATGTCACAGAGTGAAAGATTCTAGTCAGTGAGTTTTATGCCAATTGATAGAAAGAACTGTGTGGCAAAGTCCGTACATCTTTGATGGAAGGAAAAGGTGGGCTATTAGCCACATTGGCCTGACACTTTTAGTCATCTAGCGGTGAAGATGATACAGAGACACTTGAATTCTATTCTGGCCTCGGAGTGGAACCAGTGGTGGACCATGATTGCAGGCTTTCTGTGCTGGACTTCACGCTGATCTGAGATTGGGCACGTTGAAGGATGCAAGACAGGCACGAGCAATAATTCTAGCCTATCGACAATGGAGGATCGAGACCAGCCTTCCTTAATCTACACCATAATAGAGATGTGTCAAAAGAGTCAAATGCAGACACAAGGTCGACAAATGGTAGACAAAACCGGGCTTTGTTTTTCCGATAAGGTTTCAAAAGATGCAACTTAAAATATTAGTCACTGGTATCAATCTTAGATGGAAACCCATCCTGGCCACTAGACATGATGCTCTCATCTTCTAGCCATCAATTTTCAGTATTTATTCGGAGTTCACCATAAACGTGGGACCAAATTCCTAAAAGAGAGTTTTGCCAATACTTTAGGCTAAATCCTTCGTACCCTTTTTGCGTCTTTTTATTCATTCCGGTACACAGAAAATATCTCAAGCAGAGGGGAGGCACTCGCCCAAAAAACAGCTTAGGTCCAGGGAGGATTACAGTTGATTAAGTACATTTGGCGGCTCTCAATGGCCCAAGGAGGGACCCCAATCTTCCAAGAATGTGGGCCATTTTAGTGGTATTTCTGCTCTCCAGTGGCCTCACATACAACTGCACTAGATTCATGTTCTTAGTGACTATTGTGACAGCGCTGCTTGTTGGCTGTGTTATGGGGTCTGGGGGGGATCATCCAGGTTTGGATGACACTACCTGCTCTATGGTAAAGGCCATGGACCCAATGGGCCGCAGGACAAGGCACACTTAGACCCTCAATGGAGGGGACAATAAAAACGGCCAACAGTAGCGCAAGGGCATCATGGTCTCAGCAGGGGTCTGGTTTCCATTAGCCACAGAGGGCTGGATGCCACCGCTAGAGAAATAAACTCCTAGGGAGCAGAAGTCACCAATTTTTCTCTAAAACAGACTTTGGATGTGAACCAGTGAAATCGCTCGAACCAATAGTAAATATCGAAAGCCCAATAGGCATAATGCAGGGTCTGTACCAGCAGTAACCAACAAAACCACTCCCAAGTTTAAGGGGTACTCTCACATTCCCCAGAACGTATGTACTTGTATCGACCCCAACATGCCTGACAATGTGTTTGTCTCATCCCTGTGACCGCTACTCTTGGTGGTCACTGTGCCATGGGAAACACCACTATACAGCAAGGAATGTATGCAAGGCTCGCTCATGGACAAATATATGCAGGTCCCTGTTGAGTCCTGAACAACAATATCTTTCATTGGTTTACCAAACAAAGCTGTCAAACTGCTGGCACAGCACACACCCGAACCCTGCAAGCCAGGGACTTGAAGACTTGTGGACTCCTGCACAGTACACCCACTGTGCACCTCTGCCTCAAATGTGCCCAATATTGCACAACCAAGCAACAGTGGCAGCAAAGACGAATAACGTTCCAAAATGGCAGACAACCCTAATGAGTGTTTGGTCCATGCAGTGCTTCAGATAAGATTTTTAGGTGGGAGTATTGTACTCCCTATTTTTAAACTTTGAGAATAAATGTGATATTGAGAGTAAAAATGACTTTTCTCCTTTGCAAGAGAGTAAGCTGTATATGACACCAAGCCGACGTGTGCAAAAACTGTATGGAGATCATTACCATGCAGCAGGTTTCTGCATTGTGACAGAATACACCTTTCATTATTTATCTAAGGTCTGGCCATTTGATCTCACTTATATATATGTAAATGTTGAAAACACAAACACCTAGCCAATTACATAGTAAAGCAAGCATGCATTGTATTGTGTGTTTTGAGGTTCGATAGCAAAATTGTCTTTTGATGTTTAATGAAAGTCTTCATTTCCTGGAGCTATTACTACCTAATGGTATGCCAATGTTATGATACAACAGAGCAGAGAGGCAAGGACACAATGCTAAATTCTATATCTAATCTCATGGTGTAATGGTCATTTATATAGCGCTTTTGGCAAAGCGCTGTACATAGAACATATTAATCACAATTATCACCAAACCGAAGTCGGTACTCCTTTATCGACCTTGAAAGGATGAAATGCTGAGAAGGCCTTGCCGGGATTCGAACCTGCAACCTACAGATCACGCACATATTGCAGCAACAAGTGCTCAACCAGCTAAGCTATTTTATTGGCTAACAGCATGCACTGTTAGTAATTTACCCTGCTTTAGTAGTCCATTGTCAGTTATTTCCAAAGGGAAGGGAATGGTTTGTTGGCTTCCGAAAACAATGTCCTAACAGAGGTTGATAAGTGGACAGAGGTCCGAGTAAGTTTCAAGGAGTAATGAAAGCGATGGAGTCAGTTAAAGAATGAATACAGACCTACCGGGAACTGAATGACGTTCTAACCTAACAAAGGAGACCGTGTTGTGAGACACGAACAGGAGTGAAGGCTGCTGGTAAGTGTAGTCTGGAAATGAGCATGCAGCGTTTAGGCTATGGTCGAGACAGGGATCAGTGAGTGTGTGTGGAAGTTGGATACAAAAGTAATGTGAACAGAGGATGAGGTTAAAGAACGTACTTCACAGGGCTGGAATGGTTCCGTCTATCAAGTGTTCTGACGATTGGAAGTGTATGAGTCTGAAGCGGATGGGAAGCTGGGCGTAGCGTGGCAACAGTAAGAGTAGCAACGCACTGTTGCTCTGGGCGCAGCTCCTGAAGTACTGCTACTGGAACAAAGGGTGGAGTCAAACCTGCCGGTACCAAAATGCAAGGACCAAAATGCAAACCCAAACATGGTGCCAACAATGCCACATTGACCAACAATGGCATCCAAACATCACAGTATGCCCTCTCCGAAGGGGAGAGAACCCTGGCTTCCCTGGATGGCAGAGATGAAAACAGATGACGAAACGCAGAGCGGAAACTTTGGAACCAGGTTCCCAAGTGCGTTCCGCAGGGGAATAACCCTTCCAGTCAACCAAATATTGAAGTCAGCCCCTATAGTACCAAGAATCACAAAGCCCGGCCACCTCAAACTCAGGGCCAGATGACATCAGGACTGGTGGGGATCTCACAGACACTGTACGATGAAATTGATTGAGCTGATCCGGCTTAAGCTGGGATACATGAAAGGTAGGATGTATGCAACTCCAAGAGTTGGGAAGCTTGAGTGTGAAGGCAGCAGTTCCTTTACACTCCAACACACGAAAAGGCCCAAAATACCTGGGAGACAACTTTGAAGGAATCAATCACCTGGGAAGAAAACGAGAAGCCAACCATGCGAAATCAGCAACTGCGATAGAGGGGACTGGTGTCCAGTGCCTGTCTGCAAACCTCTTCATTCTGAACTGTGCTTCCTGCAAAGCGAGACATGCCATCAGATGTTGTCCACCAGCCTGTCAATGACCTGAAAAGAGGTGGCATGTGGAATCAGGGTTGGAAAAACCACAGGATGATATCCAAAGGTACAGTAAGAAGGACTGGTTTTGGTAGAAGAATGAGTAGCAAAGGTAAGAGTTCCTTCCAGTTATCTTGAGCCGAATATATGTAGTAGCGAAGATACCCTTTCAAAGTCTGATTCAAGCGCTCAGTTTGCCCATTAGTTTGCAGGTAGTACCCTGAACTGAGAGCTCGAGAAATGCCAAGAATGCTGCACACCTGTTTCCAGTACAGTGAGGTGTATTGCGAACCCCAGTCTGAAATGATAGTCTCCGGTAAACCATGGAGAGAGAAGATGCAATCAATGAATGTGAGCAGCCGAAGGAATACTGCATAAAGGAACAAAATGTGCCAATTTTCGGGAAGTCAACTGTGACCATGATTGTGGTACAATTGTCGAAGGTAGGAAGATCCACTATAAAATCAGTCGAGATGACCTGCCATGGCTTGGTAGGGATTGACGTCTACACTAGTTCGCCTAATGGGGGTATGCAAGGAGTCTTGGTTCGTAGGCATATTGTACAGGAGGCGATGTAGTCCTATACATCTTTCCTGAATGAAGACCACCAAAAGTGTCTTTGCACTAAATCTAATGTATTCACGAATCCCCGATGTCCTGCAGCCTGGGTGTTGTGACAGAGCCTCAATAATTCTTTACGGAGTGTCTCAGTAGAGATGACAACCTTCTGGTCCATGAAAAAGCAACCCTTACTCTTAGTGAGCTGATGTTTTAGAATGACTTTGGGATATGCTTCTTCAAAGTCTTTTGATTGCTCCTCTTTCTTTTGGAGAAAATTATAAATCACAGGAATGAATATGGCCTTAGGAAATATCAAACAGGGAAGTAAGTGGGCACCACTTTATAGGGTGAAATGTTTCATCAAAGGTTGAATATACTGATTAATTCATCCAAAATAAAAGAGGAGCTGGCTGCGACAAGTCTGGAGACACCCCGACTTCAAAACGGAACAACAACCAGGAGACCGAGTCAAAATACTAGGTCACGCAGCCGCTCTCAAAAAATGCTCAGAGGAGGGTGTACTCACTTCCTGCAGAAACTCAAATCCATCAGTCTACAGCCAAATCAATTGATGTTTACCATAGACATCAGAAGTCTGTATACTTCCATACCACATGATCTCGGTATTGAAGCTGTCGAATGGTTGCTACTGCAAGCACCTGAGGTGCGCGCACAAAAGGAATTCTACTTGACCCTGTTACAATTCATCTCTGAGAACTCCTATTTCCAGTATTGCAATCAATTCTACCTACAAACTTCTGGGACCTCTATGGGTGCCACCATGGCACCCTCATATGCCAATTGTTTTATGTTTAAATTTGAGATGGACCATATACTGACCAAGAACGAATGGAAAAGGGACATCCACATGTGGACTAGATATATCGATGATATTTTTGGTGTGTGGATAGGTACAGAACAGCGATTTGAGGACTTCTTCGGATACATCAACAGTATTGATCCCAGAGTACAATTTACCAGAGAATTCTCAATGGATGAGATCACTTTCCTTGATGTACAGATAACAATGAAAGACACAGGCTATAAAACAACCCTATTTCGAAAACCTACAGATTTCAACAACGTGCTTCACATCTTGAGCTTCCACCAGACTAGCTTACTCAGGAACTTGCCATATAGTCAACTCTTACGGGTTAAGAGAATCGTCAGCGATCCGGACGATTGCATAGCACAACAACTTTTGATGAAAGAAAAATTCCTACAACGAGGTTACCACCAAGAAGAATTGGACCTTGCTGCCAGCAGAATTAATATCCTCGATCGTGATACTCTACTCTCTGCACCAAAGAAACCAGCTAGAGAGTTGAAATCACCTGTTTATGTGTCTAAATTTTCCACACAAAGCAATAAAATCATGAAGACTATTAAAAAACATTGGAATATTTTCAAAAATGACACAAGAGTGCAAGACTTATTTAAAGAACCACCTGTGTTCGCCTTCCAAAGAAGTAGGAATCTAAGGGACGAACTTGTACAAACTAGAGTACCTAACACAAAATTGTCCACACAACGTACTGGTACATTCCCATGTTTGCAGTGTGTGAATTGTAATTCTGTAATCAAAGGCAACATTGTTTTTCACCCACGGACAGGTCAAAAGATTACTCTGAAAACATATGGTACCTGCGATAGTATCAACATCATATATGGCATTAAATGCCCCTGTGGAAAATACTACGTGGGCCAGTCCACAAGAGCGGCAAAGATCAGGTGGAATGAACACCGCTCCTGTATCTGGAATTCCAATCCAAATTCAGCTGTGGCCCGCCATTGGGCCACGAACAATCACAATTTGTCACAGATTAAGTTTCTGGTGTTGGAAGTGCTAACGAGAAACAATCCTCATGAAGATCTCAGTTTACGATTAAACCGGAGAGAAACATTCTGGATCGACAAACTGCAGTCTGGTCCCTAATGGATTAAATGAGGAAATTAATTACCACTGCTATGTCTAAAAAATATGTTCTGTGAAGTGCACGCCTATTGTATTGTTTGGTTTCCACGTGGTTCTCCGACCACTAATGTACGGATTGCATCCTTCCTGACTGTGATCCTGTCTGACCATGTGACTTGTATATTTGCCTCGCTGAACATCCCGGACCCTGTTGGGACCCAAGGTGTCGTCCTGTTGGGCGACACCTTTCACAACGAGGTCATTTAATATGAATTGCCCTTCAGACTATCGTTCCTCATTCACTAATGTACTGACTCCTTCGTCTACTTTTTAGATCTAATTATAATACCCCGCTGTGTATCCCGGACTTTGTCTGGGACCCAAGGTGCCGTCCGTCTGGGCGACACCTACCACAACGAGGTTAGCAGAATGATGGTCTCATTTGTATGTTATGCCATAGATTACAGCATTGATATATGTTTATTATGAACCTCCTATTATCATTTGATGGTTCTATACAGTCATACCACTTTGTTGCTATCTCTTACCTCCAGCTGTCTGGTTTACATTTTACTTACTCTCCCTTTTGGTTACGAGTATTTCTTCCTTTTCTAGATTTTCTCTTATTTTCTCTTTTTTACCTAATTTGTATTTTTAGTTTTCACTTTATGCTGTATATTCATGTATTTGTTCATATTGCGATTATAACAATTGTGCTTTGTCTCATTTTTTTATTTTACTAGGCTCCCTCACGGAATATTTCTTCTATTTTTATGCCTCATTTAGGTTATTTTTTAAATGGTGTCTAAATTCCTTTTTTCGATAGGATTTAGTGAGTACATGCCCCATAATTACTTATTAGCCCTTAACTCACAGCCACACTTCTGCTTGTCACCTTGTTACGCGACCATCGGACACTCGAGCGCGAGGCGATGGTCACGTGCGCATAAAACCCCGGGTTTCCAAGGCGACCACCTAACACGGCGTTTCGCTGTCGGATACTCCCTGCAGCAGCACCCACTCGCTCCGAGCGGATCCTGGTAAGAGACGCGCTTGCGTCAATTTACATCGTACTGAGGTCTTTTACCTCCCTCTACCATACTTACCTTTATCCACGTTTCCCTATTTAGATTACGAGATTATTGACACTTCAATCTGCTGCTGCATGCACGCTTATACGTGGCGACCCATCTTGCGTGTGGGCACCCAACGTTTTTTTGAACCTTAGCAACACAATTAAGGTAATCAGACCTCTTTTTCCTTTATTCATTTTTTCTGCATTTTATTTTCAATTTTCTCATGTTTATTATCCTGTTGTTCCTTTCTTTTTTACACTCTGCATCTTCTATTGGATTATCCACCAACTGGTATGTGTATATTTTGTTACTCTACATTATGCATATGCAATGACATTATTTGTGTATTATGCCTTTTGTTGTCTGTAATTGCATAGACTTGCCCTGAAGAAGGAAACCTTTCCGAAATGCATTGGCCCTAGTCTATTGTATACATCTATTGTACATATGTGTTGCGGTTCACTCTCCTCTCACTAAGAAAATATTAGTGACAGCTATATTTATCTTCTGGATAAACCAAAAACTTTTGAAAAACCAACGGATGACTCATTGCATTTATTTTATTGAGAACCTTAATTACTATAGATACAACTAAACCTTTTGAACTATATAACTTTACACCCTCCTCTGGGCATTTTTTGAGAGCGGCTGCGTGACCTAGTATTTTTACTCGGTCTCCTGCTTGTTCTTAGGAAATATCAATTCAGATTTGAACATAGACACAGACGTATGATCCTTCCTTGATAAGGCATATGCCCGCAGGTTAGCTCGACCAGGAATAAAGGTAAAAATGATTCGGTATGGAGAAAAGAAATGGGCGCAACAAGCTTGTCTGCTATTGCGAGTTTGTGCATATTGGAGTGCACAGAGATTATGGTGATCAGTCCTCACTTCAATAGGGTGTTGGGGTCCTAGTAAAAGATGACACCATTCTTTGAACGCCCACTTAATGGCGAGAAGTTGTTTTCTAGAACAGTATAGTCCAGCTCCGCTGGGGATAATGTTTAAGACAGATAACCTACTGGACGTTCCATGCCTTGTGAGTCGATTTGCAGCAAGACTGCCCCTAAACTGTGGTGTAAGGCGTCAGACTCCACTTTAAACTCACGGTTTTGATCTGGGGTAACAAGGACTGGGGCTCTGGTAAACAATTCTTTCAATCGTGTGAAGGCTTGTTGTGTCTCCTGGGACCAGGCAAAGGTGACTTGTTTTTTCATGAGGTTAGTCATAGGTTGTGTGAGGGTAGAAACATGTGGGATAAACCAAACAATGCTACGTGAGCACAAAAAGACCACTTTTTTGTTAGGGGCTTGTGGGATGTGGCCAGGAATACATGAACAGTAGAAGGTTTCCAAAACAAGCTACCTATAGATGTCTACATCTAGATTGGAGATTCAGGATGGTGTGAGGTAGCTATAGGTCAGAATCTTGTGTGAAACATATATCACAAGATATGAACAAGGCTGGTTTTACAAAAAAATATATTGAGTTTTATTTTCTGGTACATCATAAAAAGAAGGACATATAATAGTCCATTCTTGGTTTAAAAAAAAATATATTTTCACATATGAGACAACATAAAACAAAAATACATGGAACACAGTTTTCAAGAATACAAATATCAATTTGCATATGTCAAAACAGAATTAAGCTCATCATTAACTTGAGGTGGTGTTAGTACAACAAGGTGACTTCCAAACATATATATTATAGTTGATTTTTCAAGGAGGACCCCTTAGGAAATGTGCCGACAGAGGTAACTCTGTTTCCAGCCTTAGATGTCTAAACTCTCCGAGATGAAAGAGTGTGAACTGCTGTAACCAAACAGTTGGTAGTCCGACTAAGGCTTTCGTCAGGACACAAGTAGAACACCAGAAGATGGAAGTCTTGTTTTCAGAAAAGATGTTGTTTTGTTTTTGACCATATATCTACAAAAACACACAATATACATCTATTATTGCCCAGCTAGTAGATTTCTTTCACCAAAAGCATACACTCAATTTTCCTGATATTTCCAAACTTTAATATAATTTTTTGATGTGCATCACTGATATATCATTGTCTAATAATGTATATACCACTTTGTTACTTTCGGATTTTAATTAATCATCCAGCTGATATATTTATTATATCCATATAAGCAGATTTCTTTTTTTATTTGTTTTTTATCTATGCTCGAGTTGCATCAGCATTTGATTAATTATTTGATCAAAGAGTGAAAACCATATTAGCAATCATAGATGGCGGGAAAAATAAAGGACAAGGACAGGCATAAACATCCACTGGATTTTGAGCCTATCAGTCTGCATACCTTGTTAAATTATTTCAAACAGATCCTGAAGAATTAGGACGATTGATGTCATCAATACATGTATTGCCCTCGTCTGAATGAGTCACCCCAAAATGTGCATGTTATATCCGTGGGGTTCCTATGGTGAGGAAGATGACACAAAAAAGAAGAAGGATTCACATTTGTGTTATCTGCTGCTACGATTATTTTACTACATATGATATGTCTCTGATCATACCTGATAGTTAGTATAAACAATGCTTGCATGCGCAGCCACTGCGTTTTGTTTTATTGACAGCGTGGACGGTCTGAATGGCGTCTGAAGCTGTCGCGGGAGTGCTCGGATATCTTCATTAAAGTCTAATAACTGTTAGCAACTTACTTGGGTCGCGTAAGCACTGCGAAGTATCGGGATCCGTGTGAAGATACGAAGAATCAGGTCACGTGATCCAGCTAAAATAGCTGACGCGTGACGTGATGACGTCATTGCATAGTCAAGTGGCGTCTCGAGGTATCTAGGAAGCTACGATCTGGGTATTTATGGCGGCCATGTTGGTGCGGCACACCTCATACTGCAGGGATCTACTTACAAAAAGGACTGAGCAAATACAGAGGATAAATTAGGCAGTCTCAGATGCTGTAGTGAACTATCCGTGACACCATGATGTTAAATCTCACAAAGAGAGTTGAATTACTTATAGTTAAGATTAAGATGGTGGAATGTGCAGCCACATATCTAGGCTACCACAGGAGAGGAAAGATGGTGTGCACGACTATTCCAGACATCAATTTATCGAACAGTTATGTGGATATGAGTACTGGTACCTAACATAGTTGTGTGTCCTGCTCATTTATGCACAAATAGATTCCACTCAATATATAGGTTTAATCCACATTTCACCGAGTCCAATTTGTGGATCCATTTTTGTTCAAGTTTATATAATTTCAGATCTCTGTCCCCTCCCCGAGGGTGCGGATCAACAGTTTGTAGAACACACCATGATATCTCATTATATGAGTGTTTCATTTTCTGGTAATGTTCGACCAGTGGTTTGTCCTTGGTACCATTTTTTATACAGGAGCGATGTTCTCCTATACGGGTACGGACTGTTCTTTTAGTTTTCCCAATGTAAAAAAGTCAGCACGGGCAATTTATACAATAGATAGCCCACTTGGTAGCGCAGTTTGTAAATGATCTGAATTTCCACACTACAGTTTTTAGGTCAATGGATTTTTGATTTTTAGTAAAATTGCACATCAGACATGTACCACACTTGTAGTGACCTACAATGGGAGGTAAGTGCCAGAGTGGGGATTGTGTGGCCAAATCAGCAGACTGTCTAGGATATGTATGCACCAGTTTGTCTCCTATGTTTTGGAGCCGTTTGAAAGCAAAACGGGGAGGCAAGATGGAGAAAGAGTCAGTATTGATCATCTTCCATTTTTTGAGGATGGTCTTTCTAAAATCATTGCTTATGGGAGTGAAAGTCGTCACACAGGTGATTTTGTCTAGTGCAATGCTTTTTTGTTTGGACAGACAGTCAGTCCTTTGGGCATTGGCCGCCCTTTTGTATGATCTTCTAATGGTGCGTGTGGGGTAGCCTCTGGCTTTTAAGTTCATCTTTAATACCTCACTATGGGCCACAAAGTCTTGTTTGTCTGAACAATTCCGTCTGATACGTAAAAACTGTCCAAAGGGTAAGTTTTCTCTCAGTGATTGTGGATGAAAACTAGTGAAATGAAGCAAGGTATTTTTTGGGTCGGGTTTTTGTACAGACTTGTCCCAATTTGGTTGTTTGGCATTCAGTAAATTAGTAAATCGTGGAATGCAATTTGAGTATTGTTATGCTCCCCAGTGAAATTGAGGGAGGACTTGCATTGGTTCAGCCAAATGTTGAAGGTTTTGAATTCTGTGATGGTACCCCGCCAGATCATAAAGATATCATCAATGTACCGATACCAGGCTTGGATATTTTTGGCAAATGGGTTGGTATCACTATATATGTGATTTTTTTCAAAATGATCCATATATAGGTTTGCTAAATCAGGAGCAAATGTAGCCCCCATGCTAGTACCATTGAGTTGTTGAAAAAAGGCACCATCATGAATGAAAAAATTCTTTGTCAAAGCAATGTGTATACATTCAGCAATAAAGGCTGAAGGTGGACATTTAACCTCTCGTGTTTCAAGCAACTCTAACATGACATTGATGCATTTGGTCTGTGGGATATTGGTGTATAGTGATGTCACATCAAGTGTGACTAACATATCTTCACTCTCAATGGTAACAGCGTTTAGGATGTTAATCATTGCAGTAGAGTCCATTACAAATGATTTCATTTGACTCACAAAGGTTTTCAAAAACACATCCGCATACACTGAAAGAGGTTCTAGTAGTGAGCCTATGACCGACACTATGGGACGACCTGGTGGAATGGTAAGGTGTTTATGTATCTTAGGTAGGCAGTAGAATGCCGGAGTCACAGGATTTCTGTTGATCAGGAAGAGTTTTTCTTCATCATTAATCCACCCTTGTTCTGCTGCGTGTGTAACCAGGCTAATTATTTCCTCCATGATTGTGATGGTCAGATCTGATGGGGTGGATGTATACACTAGGGTGTCAGACAGTTTTTTATTCACCTCGGTTTTATAGAGGTCCACACCCCAAAGTACAATCCCTCCTCCTTTGTCAGCCGGCTTGACTACAAATAAAGGGTTCGTTTCCAGATTTTTTAAGGCTAGATGTTCCAGTTTTGAGAGATTATCTCGACACTTGTTTTTATTAGCACATAAAAATTTCATATCCCTTAGGATTTTATTTTCAAACGCCAGTATTTCCGGTGATACCATTGATTGTAATGATGTGAAATTGGAGGGTTTTTTGTTTCCCGATCGATTACCATTGTCAGGTATGGGGGTCATTTCTATCATGGAAGAAATATTTTAGCCTGATGAAAGAAGTTACGCATTTCAACTTCAGTTTGGAAGGTGTCTGCTCGAGATGCAGGAACCAAGGACAGCCCTTTTGAAAGAACTGATATCTCATCTGGCAATAGTACCTGAATCTCCAATCTAGATGTAGACATCTATAGGTAGCTTGTTTTGGGAACCTTCTACTGTTCATGTGGGACAAACCGCCTATAAAAATTAGCAAACCCCAGGAATCGTTGAATGTCCTTGACTGAAACAGGGGTTGGCCATTCTAGAACTGCAGTGACTTTCTCTGGATCCATTGCGATTCCTCTTGCAGACAGAATATAACTTAAATAGTCAACTTGGGGTTTATTGAACTCACATTTTTCAAGCTTGCAGAATAAATGGTTTTGCTGAATATGTCGTAAAACCTCCTGCACATCTTGGATATGGTCTGTGGCAGTTGCTGAAAATACCAAGATATCATCCAAGTAGATGATAATGTAATGAAGTGAGATGTCTGCAAACAAATGGTCAATGAACCGTTGGAAGACGGCAGGTGCATTTGCTAATCCAAAGGGCATGACTCTGTATTGGAAATGGCCGGAGGGTGTGCGAAATGCCGTCTTCCATTCATCACCTTTCTTTATGTGGATTAAATGATAGGCTCTGCGCAGATCTAAATTGGTATATATAGTGGAACCCTTCATGGCCTAGAGGATATCTGGAATGAGAGGCATAGGACATTTGTCTGGTACTGTGATCTTTTTAAGTCCTCTGAAATCTATGCATTGGTGAAGTTTGGATGTATTCTTCTTTGGAATAAAAAATAGTGATGCTGCGGCGGGAGTGGTGGATTCAGAGATTAGACCATTCTTCCGATGAGTATGTAAGTATTCCTTGCAGACTGCCTTCTCCTTGGTAAACAGAATATACATCCGGCCGAAAGTTAGTGGACTATCTGGGATGAGATCAATGGCGCAATCATCCCTCCCATGTGGCGGAAGTTCAGAGTATTCAGTGAGAGAAAAGACTGCCTGATATTGTTAATATTCCTGGGGAAGAGCCGATATTTGATTGAGCATCATGCACCCCTTCATACAGGCGCTTGTACTGGAGATCTCTTCTTGTTGTCCTAAAGTCTTACCCAGACAATGGTTTAGTCAATATTCAGATCCTAAAAAGAAGGTTCCGGCGGACCAGCTTAAGTAGGGATTGTGTTCCCTTAACCACGGGAGCCCAATATCACAGGATAATGTGCCGCTTAAATGATGTCTAATACTAACTTCTCCTGGTGAGATACAATACTCATCACTATGGGTTGAGTCTGGTCTTTAATTGGACCGGAAATGAGAGGACCCCCGTCCACCCTCTCAACTGGAATGGCTATAGTCTTTGCAGACCGAGGGATGCCATGAATTGAGGCCCAGCGATCGTCGATGAAATTCCCTGGAGTTCCAATGTCTATAAAAGAAGGAATGGTATCGAGTCGAGTGTTACCCCAGGTGAATGAGATTCCTAATACCAGCATAGCATTTTCTGATGGGAAGACTCAGTGAAAGGAAGGAGCAAAAATGGGGGAACCTTTATCATGTTGGTGATCCCAAACCGTTGTTCCATCTACGGTCGGGTGGTGGCATTTCCCGGCTTCCTGAGTGGTGCAATTGGACATTCTCTTACAGTATGGGTATTGGCTCCGCAATACATATAAAGACCTTGCAATCTTTGCATGTTGAGTTCCTCAACTGACAATGGGCCCCTGGCTGTACCTAATTGCATCGGTTCTTCCAGAGGAAGGACTTTACCAGTGAAAGAGATACCTTCTGGAGGAGGCCTATAAGACCTTCCCTTCTTTTCGTGATGTCTCTCCTGTAGCCTGTAATCTAATTGCATTACTAAAGCAATACATTTGGTCAAATTGTGTGGACGGGGAACACGTGATACATCGTCTTTTAATTCATCCATCAATCCTCTGCGGAATATAGTGATTAAAGCATCATCTGGCCAGGCAGTATCTGAGGCCATCTGCTTAAACCTAGTAATATATGACAAGATATTCTGATTTACTTGCTTGAAATCAAGTAAATGTTCTTGTGATGATATGGTTACTTCCTGTCTCCCAAACATGCTCTTGATACTGTTGCAGAAGGCAGGGTAGGAATCCAATATAGGGTTGTTGCTCGTGACTAATGGTGTTGCCCAAGCCAATGCTGCGCCTCACATTTGTGAAATCATGTGTCCTACAGTATCACTGTCAGTATGGGAAAATGCTGCCTTAAATGCAAACTGCACTGTACAAGATTCTACGAACTATTTAAAGGAATGGTTCGGTCAGAAATATTATTGTCCCTATGGTTCGGCCATGTGTTTTTAACCATAAGTCGATCGATCGTACAAACCTTTCCTATGCAATTTACCAGAGTTTTCGTCTCTTGAACTCAAGCGAAATCAGGCAGCAGGACGCGGCCATCTTGTGATAATCTTATCAGTTGCCGCATCGCCCAGGGTGGACTGCCTTTGTGGCACTAAATCATATCCCCCACCCCTGAACCTGACATCACTAGACACGTACCGCCCATTTCACAACGCCAAAGCACGTCTCATGTCAGTTTGCCCTCGTAATCCAAATAACGAGTAAGTATACTCTGGTTGTGATGTCAGTTAGGCCACTACTATTTCATGGTTGTCTCCTATATTCTCGTAACTTCAATATATCATCAGTTTAGTCTTGCAATTCGCTAGTAATAGTCGCATAAAAGTCGTTCAATATTGTGCAGTGTTTAGTTAGCATTTGTCCTGGCAAAAATGCCATTGGATACAAGAATTGTCATTGACAGGTTTAATACACTTATCTTGGTCATTTAAAAGCAGTTTCTATCTTTCTTTTTCACAGGTGGTACAGGCTGGTGGCCTATCGTTTGTTTACATGGTGGCTTCATGGGAGGCTTGGACACCGCATTTGATGAGTAATACCCGCCTGTGTCGTTGGTGCCATTAGAGAAACTTTCCCCAGTGACAGCGGTCAGTACAGGGGATTTTCCCTCGCTGTACTGCACCCAGACCTTTACAATGTGTAGTAGTTTTGTGCCATCAAAATAAGAAACAAAATAAAACGCAACATATTTTTTTATCAATGGTTGTTTCAGTTTTTGTTTTTAAGAGAATCAAGTGTGTTTCCATTCAGCAGTGTTCTGGTGCCTTGTCTGCACGCCCCAGGCCCATCCATCCCCCCTCCACTATAGAAGGCAGTTCGCACCAGTGGATGTGTGCTGCCAAGGGGTGCTGTTAGGGGCACGAACGCCAAGGTGCCAAACACTATGTACACTTCAAAGCTATCTTTCACGCAGGGGTCATTGTTCACAAGGCCTCCTCAGACCCTGTGTCTCCAGGCAGGCTCCCCTTCAAGCAGGCCACGCCCCTGCAATCCACATGAGTGTGTCTCCGTTCAGCAGTGTTCCGGTGCCTTGTCTGCACGCCCCAGGCCCATCCATCCCTCCTCCACTATCAAAGGCAGTTCGCACCAGTGGATGTGTGCTGCCAAGGGGTGCTGTCAGGGGCGCGAACGGCCAAGGTGCCAAACACCATGTACACTTCAAAGCTATCTTTCGCGCTGGGGTCATTGTTCACATGGCCTCCTCAGAACCTGTGTCTCCAGGCAGGCTCCCCTTCAAGCAGGCCGCGCCCCTGCAATCCACAACATGTTCTGATTTTCAACACATCAATTAATTGTTTGTGAAAGTTATCCTATAATACATCCGCCCACGCTGCACTGGTTTTGCTGTGGTGCCCAAAAGAAAGCGTGCATTGAACAATGTATGGTCCAATTCCTTCTTTCTCACATTTTTATGCAAAATAATTTGCGAATAATGTTGACCTTTATTTTGCAGAATTTACTACAATGCCTGCATGTTCTATTTTCGGTTGCCCTTCGAAGACCGAAGACAAATCTGAAGGCATTACAATGCATGTATTCCCTAAGACTGTTGATCGAATAAGAGAATGGGTCAGATATTGCGGATATCCACTGGAAGAGCTTGAAAGTAGAGTCAAAAAAGTCTTGGAGGACAAGAGGAGTGATCGATACCGCATCTGCAGCCTGTACTTTACCCCGAATATGTACGACACATCCTTGTACACAAAGAAGAATCAACTGAGAACAACTTGAAAATTGCTCACAAACGCTATTCTGACTTTATTCGTTCACATGCCGCCACAGGTGAGTCACGCTTCCGGATTTAGCTTTAGGCCTGTATTTTAGGTGTAAATGTCACTTATAATACTTTCAATATTTGGTTCCATGAGATAATATTGCCGCAAAAATATCGCCATACAAAAATGTTGCCATATTTTTGCGGCAATATTACCCCATGGAACCTGCGGAGGACACCCCTGCAACCCCCTCATCCATTTACCCCATAAATTATCCCCACCAAAAATATCGCCTATAGCCGTTCCCGACGACCATATGTACGGCGATATTTTTGGTGGCGATAATATTACCGGATACCCAATATTTATATGATTTAATAGCTTTTTAAATAATGACCATTTTGCTAAACATCAGTCCTTGTTTTTAGAACTCTCATAGAAAATTGATTTATGGGCGCAGATAACTATGCTATATTATGCATTTACATAAACATAATTTTCTTGTATTCAGTCTCCTTACATGCCACTTTTTAATGTTGGCATTTCTAAATCGAATAATACTTTCCCTTTACAACTCCATGACTATCCACCGAATATGAAGCAACAAGATTCAACACCAAGTCTTGCCTGGAGTTATCAACCACTTCGAGCGCGCATCAGGTAATCTTACTTAGCTATTCTGTTCCAGAATTGTTTTATGCATGGAATTTGAGATAATGTGATTATATTTTTGCAATGTGTCATTGCTTTACACAATGTTTTTCGTGGTTTGATATTGATATGTACCCTTGTCCGCGTCCCAATGTTTGTGTTCAATTTCCAATATTTTCATCCTTACTAATGCAAGTACTGTGTTTCAGGGAGATGCTGAAGCGTCCACTACAATTACAACATCCCTCGTAGTAGATCCGGAGCCAGAGGTATGGGTCTTGACAGTTCCATGGAAAGTAGATAATCTGATCATATTTACATATCGTGTAATTGTTTTACACAATGTTTCATTCGTACTTTGCTATTGATATTTACCTTTGTCGTCTTTCCAAAGTGTGTGTCCAGTTTCAAATATTTTAATCCAAACTAATGCAAGTACTGTGTTTCAGGGAGATGCTGGAGCGTCCTCTACAATTACAACATCCCTCGTAGTTGATCCAGATGTATGGGTCTTGACAGTGCCATCAAACGAGATAATCTGATCATATTTACATATTGTGTAATTGTTTTACACAACGTTTCATTCGTACTTTGCTATTGATATGTACCTTTGTCGTCTTTCCAAAGTGTGTCCAGTTTCCAATATTTTAATCCATACTAATGCAAGTACTGTGTTTCAGGGAGATGCTGGAGTGTCATCTACAATTACATTATCCCTTGTAGTTGTTCCGGAAACAGACCTTGTAGTTGATCCGGAGCCAGACCTTGTAGTTGATCCGGAGACAGAGGTATGTGTACTGACAGTACCCTCTAATGAAAGAAAGTCGTCTAATTTTATGTGTAATGCAAATGACTTATTTTAAACGGATACTCTTTTCTAGGGATATATAAAAAATCTGTATATTGACGGGAGGCACGTGGATCTGAGTCGGTGCACCAGCTTGCTGATGGTGATGTTAAACTAAAGAAGGTTTCAAAGAAAAGAAAGAAAAATAAGGTTAGTTATAAACAGTTTATATTTTTGGCAATTGTTTTGTGCTGACGCCTTCATTATATGCTTTTTTTTAAATGAAAATTGTACAATACTGTATGTTGGATTTACACTGAACATCCCTTTTCCTATCTGTCCTGTAGTTGCCCAATGGAGTACGGACTATGCAGACACAGACAGTGATACAAATGAGAGATGCTGCTTCCCAAACTGTTTTCACCATGGAGGAACTATTAATTGAGGCGCGGCGTGTTCACACTCGAGATTCCTTTGTCCAATGGCCAGAAAATGAATTTAATGTGACCGGCGAATCCAGCAAAGTGTTTTTGGGCCATTGCTACAATGCGACTGCTCCGCCAAATGAAGATGAAACTGAATGTATAGAAGATAGTTTTACATTACTCGCAGGGCACTTGACACAATCAACACCTGGCAAAAAAATGCCCCCCAAAAAACAGTTGACATTGATGTTTTCTCCTATCCATGATCAAGAAACAGATGTTGAAATGACAGAGACTGAAGCATCAACACTATTGACCGACGAACTAGACAACGATATCAACTATAGTATGTCCAGTTTGGCTGATATGTCCACAACGGTTCAGTCCGAAACAACAGTGTTGCAGGATGATGGTCTAATAAAAGAGGCCCAATACATAGTATTCGACAGAAGCTTGATGGAGATTATAAAGATGCTTAAATGTGTGCATTCAGTGAGAGGGGAAGTATGTGGGAAGCCATTGGTGAATGTGACTCGTCTAACACAAGGCAGTAACCTCAAAATACATTCCACCTGTGAAAAGGTACATAAAACATTTTCATGGTCCGCTCAGTCGATGCTGGGGAAACTGCCAGCTGGCAATCTACTGTGTGCAGCAGCTTTACTTTTCAGTGGCTCTAGTTTCACGAAGTTATCCAGTTTCTTTCAGTTTGTGGGACTCCATTTCATTTCCAAAACGCAGTACTACAAATACCAACGTGATTATCTATTCCCTGCCATTAGTGAAGCTTGGAATATTGAACAATTGTCTATTCAAAGTACATTCTCTGACAAACGGTTCAGGCTAGCCGGCGATGAACAGTGTGACAGCCCGGGATTTTCTGCTAAGCATTGCACATACCATTTTCAGAACATGGAAAGTAACAAAATTGTGAGTTTGGTGGTCGTGCAGGTGTCCCAATGTAAATCCTCGGTGGCCATAGAGAAACTTGGTTTTATAAAATCACTGGAATGTCTACAATCGAGGGGAATGCAAATCAACCTCATTGCCACGGACAGACATGTTTCAATAGCCAAGACAATGAGAGAGCAGTTTCCAAAAATGAAACCTCAATTTGATGTATGGCATGTTGCCAAATCAATCAATAAAAAAATCTCGGCTGTGGGGAAAAAAAAGGTTTGGAAAGTATTTCACAGTGATCCCAGTCTTTCAGCAACCATCTTTGGTGGAGCTCCAAAACATGTGATGGGTCTGTGGAAATTCTACTGGAAAACTGGCCGTCACTAATGCACCACTGTTCCAACGTTCACCACTGGACAGAAAACCAACATTTCCACCAATGTAAACATGGCCCTTTGTCCCCAGAGCAGGCACGGAAGAAGAAGTGGCTGATTCCATCTTCACCTCCACACAAAGCCCTTGAGAAGATTGTGTTTGATAAAACTCTATCTAGAGATCTGAAGGGACTCACAGAATTCTGTCACACAGGAGATTTGGAGGTGTTCCACAATATGTGCCGAAAGTACAGGCCAAAGGGATCGCATTTCGGCATCAGAGGCATGAAATATAGGACATTACTGGCGGTATAAGCGCATAACGAGAATGTGGGCCGTGAACAATCTAGGACTGCAGGAAACTTAGGGACGCTTCGCAACACTATGGCCTTTACGAAAAGAAGCAAAAAATGGGTGGTCAAACCAGTATATGAGGAAATGGAATTCAATTTTGTGAAAGATCTTATTATTAATGTCGTAGAGATGCATACTCATGGAATTTCACGCGAATCTGTTCAGGGCACACATACATTGCCACAAAACATTGCCAACGTGCCCACCCAAAGCAGAGCTCGTTGAACAATTCAAATCCCAGTACAAATGATTACCATCTGTTTTTATTTTTGCCAAAAATGTTTTTATGAAGTGTCCAAATAAAGTATGCAATATTTCTTTTGAAATCTATCCTCTTAGTCAGTTTTTTTTTTAAAATAGTACAATTATTATGATTGCTTTCACATTTCACAGTTTAGTCGAGCTACTGTGGGACCTTTATTTTTCACATTAGTGACCGATGGATAACAGTGTGTAAGAATCTTTGGGTTTTGGCATTTGCCTTGCCATACCATTCCCCAAACAACTGAATATCTGCTCATCACACAAAATGGATTAGACCTAGGCTACATAACATACTAGGCACACAAGAAATACTGACTGTGAAAACATGCCATGGGGTAGGAGGCCATGAGATAAGCAGAGGTGAGCCTATTACTAGGCACACTTTGACTCAATTTCTTGTGTTACATCGACTATAATTTTGGAGTATGGGGCATTCTGTCATTGGCAAGTTTCCCCTACCCCTCAGCAGCACCACGAACAACGAGCAGTGAGAGCCCCCAATTTTTTCCTCCTGGGCCCGTTCTTCAAAATTCATGTTCTCATGGATGCGTTGACACTGGATGTTGCAAAGTAAGAATGTAAGTTCATTGTGAGTGAAGGTCACCAGCTTTGAATTTTTGCTTGGGAGCTGGGAGGCCCACGCGTACCGCACACAGTATAAGGTTCTATTGTTTTTTGACCTTGAGAGATAGGGGCCATTCTGAAAGGGATTGAATTGAAGGAGGGGTGTAATAACGTATGATATGATAAGGTTGTCCATTCCGAAACTGGACCTAGTTACATGTAAGTTCAGTTTATGAAAAATCGTTCACACGAACGGAGGAGTCTGCATTACGGTCTGCATTACGCCAAGGGAATGGAAATGCCGAATATAATGTAAGTTTCTCTTTAGACGATTTTATACCAGAAATAGTCGAAATACGAATAGCTTACCGTTATTGCTGGGTTACATTGTACTTGTTCGTTCTGTGTGGCATATTGCAATGAAGTGCTAGTACAACCTTTGTGTGCTGGGCTATCTACCGGGCACATGGGCAGTCCAGCATTGACATGCATGTAGACCACCACTGGTTTCCCCCTGGTTCTACGCTAATAAATCATTACATTGTATGTGCAACTCGAATTGTTGCCTCAGTTTACGTATTACGTTTAGAGCTCAACATACTCCATTGCACTATCCTCGGAAGCAAATAGCGGAGTACTTTGATATTCCACGTTGTATTCCCTCAGTTCACATTGTGTCACCTCTGCGCTAATAAAGGAAATGATTAATTGTAATAAAGATCGGCTACTGAGACACATTTCTATTTTTATGTTTTGCAAACAGGTACATCGTGCCATTCTGCGATTGTCATCTATTCCAGACCCCAACCGATGGATTCTTCAATCGCCAGCTGCAGCTACATCTCAATCACTGGATTTATTTGACTATTCTTTGGGACGATTGACAAGGGCCAATATGCCCCTACGCTGTACCTGCGATTAGGAGCAACATAACAACCTTTACGGTGGTCTAGTGCCAAGTTGATGCACCAGCCTTGCAATTCACTGTGTGACCAAAATGCTTCATTTACCCAAAACGAACACCCTGTGTACCAAAAAGGAACAGCGCTTGACTCACGATAAACATTTGCGGATTTGCAGATCGAGAGCAAAGAAAAAAAGTTCCATTTTGATTGAATATGTCAGATGCAGAATGTTATCGAAACATTTAATGTGAAATAAATGTACTTTACCAATTGTACATTCTTGCTGTTTCCTTTTAAAGTACAGTTTCATATTCCTAATAGTGACGCGCTGTGCTGTGAGACGATGTGTGCTGCTTTTCAGGTTCTGCGTCAAGTCGCGTAGGTGACGACTGGGCGCGTTTGGCTACGCTGCCCAGTAACGTCACGGAGAGCGGGGGAGAATATCAATGATTTGGTGATGTCAGGCTCAGGAGCGGGGGATATGATTTAGTGACGCAAAGGCAGGTTACACAGGGCGATGCTGCAAGTGATAAGATTATCACAAGATGGCCACGCCCTGCTGCCTGATTTCGCTTCTGTTCAAGAGATGAAAACTCTGGTAAGGTGCATCGGAAATGTTTGTAAGATCGATCGACTTATGGTTAAAAACACATGGCCGACCCATAGGGACAATAATATTTCTGACCAAACCATTCCTTTAACCTTCTGAGGATTCCCATCAAAACGACCTGTAAGTAAAGGTCCGGGTGGAACCACAGAACACTGAGGTGAACGGCCCACTTGTTGTCGCAAGGTAGCATTTACTTGTTTCAAATGCTGCACTACTGCTGATAGTGACTGTACTGCTGCAACTAACTTGCACCTGTTGATCCATGTTAGCAGTTCCCAAATACTTGACTGTTATTTACTCTTTCGGGCGTTGCTAACTGTGATAATTTTAATGCATAAATGCCCTTCTGAATCCACAATACAAGCAGTCAAGATAAATGGCATCCACTAACCTGTATCCTTGACACAGCTTGCTGATTTGAGAATCTACCTGGTCTTCTCTTTATACTCCGACCATAGAGTAAACCCTGTGTAGCTTACGTGCGCGGGTTTCGAGAAGTCAGGTTTGTAATCCAACGTCCCGGGTAACTTCCCTTCAGCTCAGCTTGTCTGTACTGGAATGAAATACACACAGTAAGTGGGGATTTTGGATTCACGATTACCGTGCATGGACTGTTAGTAATTTACCCTGCTTTAGCAGTCCATTGTCAGTTGTTTCCAAAGGGAAGGGAATGGTTTGTCGGTTTCCGAAAACAATGTCCTAACAGAGGGTGATAAGTGGACAGAAGTCCGAGTAAGTTTCAAGGAGTAATGAAAGAGATGGAGTGGGTTAAGGAATGAATACAGACCTAGCGGGAACTGCATGCTGCTCTGACCAAACGAAGGAGACTGTGTTGCGAGACAGTGAAGGCTGCTGGTAAGTGTAGTCTGGAAATGAGCATGCAGCGTTTACGCTATTGGCGAGACAGAGATCAGTAAGTGTGTGTGGAATTTGGATACGAAATGAAGGTGAACAGAGGATGGTGTTAAACAATGTACTTCATGGGCTGGAATTGTTACATCTGTCAAATTTTCGACGATCGAAGTGTATGAGTCTGAAACTGATGGGAAGCCATGAGTAGCGTGACGACTGTCAGAGTAGCAACGCACTGTTGCTCTGGGCGAAGCTCCTGAGTACTGCTAGTGGAACAAAGGGCGGAGTCAAACCTGCTGGTACCTTAGAGATGCATGTACCACTGCGTTGGAGATCCGACACCATCTTGCAAGGACCAAAATGCAAACCCAAAACACGGCACCAGCGATGCCACAATAACCAACGATGGCATCCAAACATCACAAATACTGGTGTGCTTTTACCAGAAAAAAAGCATTTTTTGTTACAAAATATCGATTCTCAATTGCAACTTAGTTTTCCATCTTATTAATTTTACAATCCTAAAATGCTAGGAAAATAAATATGCACAGTGCTTCTCTTTGCTCGAAGAGCAGCAACACAGCAGAAGCTGAATGGAAAGAAACCATTAATTTTATCACAGTGTGCAGTTTCTTTTTTTGAAAGGCTTCAGAGAAATACATTCGGTTTCCATGGCTTGCAATTACATCCATGTAGATAAAAATCAAAAGAAGCCTACTGGTTTCTGTTGAGTAACCTGACCTTTGCACTGCCCTCTGCTCTAAACTTGTGTGTAAATGTATACAGGAAAATAATAATGCTGTCGTATTTATGAGTTTTGCATGCGTAAAAAGGCCTCGTACGCACCTTATCTGGAGGCCTGTGTCCATGGATCAATGAGGAAGCATGGTTTCAAACAAGCACTAGCTGTGACATCATATTCAAGCCAGTAAAACCAATCCCTATACTCTGCCGGGCCAAATAAGTAACTGAGTAGAATCCTTACATTATGGGCCCCTCGGATGAATGTAAGGAATGAGACACGGACACAGAAGTCATATTTGTGGTTATAGACTTTTATTAAATAATAAGAGTTTGGAAAATGCCTCACTGTCCCTACTTGTAAGAGGTATTTCCCTACCTCAAACAAAACTAAGGGTCTGTACATTGTCAAGATGTCCAAAGCAAAACTGTCCTTTGTCCAAAATCCTATCCTTGTCCTCACATTCTAAAGTAACTCTAATGTGTAAAGGGGTAATGCTTTTATTCTTGAAAGGTGCACAAATGTTCAAAGTTCAAAGGAAGTTCAAAGGACATATAAAGGTACTCCAACAAATATAACGGCCCCAAGGGTCAAGATCGGGTAGTGACTGCCATCCCGTGGCCACATGGGGAAGGCCCCCCCATGGAAAGAAGTGAAGACATTGCCAGATTCATCACATGAGCCAGTGTAAGTATTAAAGGTCACATTGGGCAGCCAGAGCTGTCGGAGTTGGAGGTTCAGTGAGACAGAGGTTGTGGAGCAAGGATGTGGTGGGGCAGAGTGGGAAAGAGGGTGAGCAGGAGATGACAGATCAAGAGAGAGAGTGAAGGAGATTGCAGAGCAAAGCGAACCGGGTGAGGGTGAGCAGGAAGAGTGAAAGACATTGATGGAGGTGATGCAACACAATGAGCATAAAGAAGGCGAGTAGAACGGAAGAAAAAGAGTGGATGAGGCTGAAAAAGACCAAGAGTAGACCAAAGAGAATGAGGATAGGAAGCAGGATGAGACAAAGGGAGTGGATAAGGTGGAAGGGGGTCAACCAGGACAGGGAGGTATAGCAATGGAGGTGGAGACAAGGGGAGGGAAGGATGTAAATCAGGAGAGAACTGGATATGAGGATATGAATGAGGTATGACAACACGGAGTGATAAGCACCTGTGAAGGGCATAGGAAGTGGCATCAGAAATTACCAATTAGGAGAGTGTGATAATGTGAAGAAGTGCAAAACTGCGAGGGGAGATTAAGTCCAGCAAGTTGTGTCCCATTGAGGAGCAACAGCAGGAGAGTAAGACAGAGGAGGAGAGGGGGACTAGTGAGGGAGCGTAGGAGCATGAGGAGGTTCCAGGTGCCCAAGACCAGGTCATCAGCATGGTAGGAAGCCTACCACCCCACTGTTGGTGGACACAGTGGCAGAGTCAACCAAATGTATCAGCAAGCCCGAGCGTTTCCATTCCCAGATCCAGATTGGTCTGGTTCAACATCATGAAAGCTTGGTTACACGGCCCATGACCCTAGGGCCGGCAAACTCAAGGTGGTGGAAAGGTCTGCCAAGTAGGGTGAAACCTGACAAGTGCAACGAAAGGATGTCTATCTACAAAGGCAAGAAAGAAGTGTCAGGCACTTAAACCTCAAAGGCTGGAGACACTGTCTATGGTGACCGGGTCAGTGGAGTCAAAGAGTGGGGAGAGATGGACCGTGGTCCTTAAGCAAGTTGAACATCCTTATCATTGTTTTCTTTGAGCTCCCCGTAATCTTATTTGCAGCCTGTCGTGACCCATCAACTCTTTTGCTTGTGCTTGTGAAATAAACTCTTTTGAACTTGTTGTTCTGGGCTCCATGTTATCTATCTGGCAGACCCTCATAATGACTCCTGATCTGAACTGGCCAATAGGCAAATGATCAGGGCCAGCTGCCTTATTGTAGTTTTGGCTCTGGAACACACCTTCCACTTTTCTGAGAGTAGATGGTTTGAACCCACTATCATGGCCCTCTAACTTTCTTCACCGGATGAATGATTTGCTACGTCATTGCAATCATTATATCATTTAAAGAATTGATAAGTCCATAAATCACCAGTGATGACTGATACCACCAATAACACATGGCCCCACTTTTAGAAAACGCCAATTGCCAGTATTCTCCACTCTATATAGGACAACATCTTGCAGTGTCCCTGGTGTTTTGTTGTGCTTCCCTGCAGCGCTAAAATCAAAAGACGTATCCTGGTTATTTTGCCACCTATGATTACTCGGAGTGATTGGTGCACGTGACTCACCACTCACTCACTCTGGACTGTTCATTAAACCGGTCACCAGATGTCCGCTTGGTACACCTCACTGAATTTTATTCTTGCCAAAAGGGGCATCATCTGTGAGCTGGGGTGTTTGCTAGGTCTGGAAAAGATCCAGGGCTACAATAATGTTTGGGTACAGGATGAACAGCTGGCATAAAACATATGCTTTCTCTTTTCCTATTTTCTATATTTTCTACCATCTGCAATATGTGTGCCATCTCCTGGGATCTCACTTTTTCCGCAGATCGCACTTGCATGGTGATGTCCGATGGGCAGGACATTCTGTGATCATCAGATCCTAATCACTCTCTACACTGCATTTCATTTTCATATGAATTCTCAACTTCCTTAAATCTGGGCTAATAGAAATATAATCAGCTATACTACACCTATACCCTGTCCTGAAGGGAAGGTAGACTCTGTTGGGCTACGGCATCAGACAGGTGTTCCCTAGGTGTTCCCTTTCTCAGTTTGGAGATGGCTGCCTTTGCTTTCACCTTAACCTTCATGATCCCGTATGAGGGACAGGGCAATGGGTGGTGTCGCAGAGTTTGCCTGCGACCAAGAAACCCTCCAAGAACATCCAACATATTGCAGTATTTTTATGTGTTACAAGAAGGGCCAACTTACATTTAAATAGGAACTTCTGGAAAATCAAAATGATAGCCTGGATCTTCTCCTAGATGGGATCGGTTCAATTTCCCCTCAGGTACCCTACCTTTCAAAATGACCTTTCCATTGCCTGCAGATTCTCAGGCTCTTCCTAGTCTTTGTCACTTTGTTTTTCCCACCTTGAGCGTTGCATTAAGTTTTGCTTGCTATTATGATTGTTCTTTCTGCTGCTTCATGAATTGATGATTGACATTTCCTGTTATTAGACCTCACCTTTTGTTTTTCTATTCCTGCCACTGTTTGTGTAGTTAAAGAAAATAGGAGTCAAGCTCCTAATTTAAGCCAGTCAGCTTTTCTGTGGCAAGTGACTTTCATTAAGTTGTTGTTGTTAACTTGTCAAATCTGCATGATCAGTTTAACTTGTCTAATCTATTTTTGTATGTATGTCATACTAGGAGTATGATATTAAGTGTGATATTTATGAAATGTATTACATAAGTGTAAAGTTTTAAGTTTAAACTATAACACATTACACAAATAAATAATAATTAGGTTGTTGCATCCTACCCAAAGCTGTTGTCCTGTCCCCCTTCTTGGCTTGGAATGGCAGTACATGCTTGACATTGTTCTGTTTGTTTGCGTGCATTGTTTCGCGAGGATAGCTCAGGGGTAACGTGCTGGCCTTGGGAGCAAGACATCACAAAGGAACACAGGTTCGATACCTGGGTCTGCGTTTACAAACCTCTGGGTATTAAGCATTATAAATAACCTATCATATCATATAATTTGTCAGAGATGGTATAATCTTTCTATTCAGTGCCGGTTTTCCTGTGTGTGAAAGCATTCACCTGAAGCATGTAATGATACATTATAGTGAATGAATCAATGCATTCTATAGTGGAATGTTGTTGTCTCGGATGAATGGCTCAGGGGCAACTCGCTGCCTTGGAAACAAGACAACGTGGAGCAACAGAGGTTCGACCCCCCGTCTGCACTTAGAAACCTCTGGGTATAAATAACCAATCTGATTACTAATGTAATGGTAGTAATGAATGCGCATTTTATTATATCAAACCTTGTCACTTATAGATAGTGTAATTCAATGGTGCACATCTGCCCTGTGCTCCAGATGCAATCCTTCCCAGCACAATGTATGCTCCTCAGAAGTTTCAAAATGAATTCTCGTTGTCTGAACCCTAACCTTTAAAGAGCAAAAAACGCAAAACGGGAATTAAAAGAGGCTCACTTCACTTAATTTTCGGCATGTGCATCATCATACATGGTAAAAAACAAAAAAAAACACTAAATGAAGAGATTTATTTCAAAATGCCCCATTACAGCTGTGGCGCTAAGAGTAAGAACAGGCAATTTGTGCAAACGCTGTCTGCCACGTTACGTGGTTGGAGGTATTCGCTGACAGCAGTATTCCAATGGAATGCCACCCTGAATACAAGGTGGAGTGCCACCGTAAAACACCTCCAATGTTCCTCTCCACCTAAAAGATGGAGGTTCAAATTGCTGAGGAACACTTAAAGGGTTTTACATGTTTTCCCCGTAGCAAATTAAACTGTGTGAGGTGAAAAGGTGGGCATCACTGATGGTCGCCTTCTCACACTCTTTTCACTGTAATGCAGGGATGGGTCAGTAATGGTAATGCAAAAAGTGCTATTTGGTGTTGCACGTAAACCATTGTATGACAGGCATTATAATAAGATTGTGTGTGGGAGAGAACGCGTTGCTCATAACTGTTGACAGAGCCCAGTAATTGTGGGCAAATTATATTCATCAGAGCTCTTGTGTTCATTGGAATGAAAGGGGTGCAATAAGCACTTAGAGATGGAGGGATATGATATGATAAGTCATTTATAACGCGCCTGTGTTTTGAGGCGCGACAAGGCAAGGGGAGGGTGACAAGACAAACGATTTTACTAGGCCTTGTGTCATTCAGATCGTGCAAGTGCGAGAACGAGAAGTGCAAGAGGAAAGGGAGGGGGGAAGTGCAAGAGAGAGGGGAGGGGAAAACAGGGCAGCAATGCTCTGAGTGTAAGTGCAGCCAGGGCGGCGCGACTCTGGGTAGTGCAAGGAGAACCATGGACTGTAGGGTTACAGTTACAGCCCCTAAGTGCGTGGTAGGCCCAGAGGCAGTGCAAGGGTGACTGATCAAGAAAGAGCCTGGTACGAAGTAAGACTCTGAGGGTAGCCAAGCAACCACTTGGTACAGTAGACAGGTAGGTCATCAGGGGAGGGAGAGGACATTTTTTAGCTGCTTCTGGAACTTCAGGTGGTCCGGCTCAGGTTTCAGAGGGACAGGGAGGCCATTCCAGAGGGAGGCACCTGCAGAGGAGTGAGATCTACCGTCCTATCTCTGCCTGGAGAAGCATCCAACCCTTAGAGAGTTGGAGGTAGCTTAGCAAAGGGCGCAAGAACGAAGGTATTTTGGAATATTCAATGCAGTGAGGTCCAAGCTCCAAGGACACTTAGCTTCTGCAGTCCCTGTGGAGCAAAGGAAAAAAGGTCAGGAGATAATCAATACCGGGTATCCGTGTAATGTTTGTAAAGGAGTATATTGTGAGCTCTTTTGTTCCATGGGGATTATAGAAAAGCAAGTGGCACTTGGAGATGAAAGTATTCATTACTGTACAGCCTTGTCATCAAGGTCGAGTAGTATACTGTGAGGTTTTCTTTACCATGGGGACGAAGGAAAAGGAATCAGTGGTGAAGAAATTCAATCTGATCTTTGACAAACAGCATATTTTAAGAAGTTGTATTCCAGTCATTGCGAAGATAGCAATCAACCTAAAAGTCAGAACTGGGTTTAAAATAATTAATTGCAATGCAGCCTTGCGTTCTTTGGCAAACAGCATATTCTGAGCAGTTCTTTTCCTGTCATTGTGAAGAAAGCAAACCACCTAGCCCACCGTACTGAGTTTGAAGGGATTCATTGCAATGTAGCCTTGTGATCTTTGGCTAACAACATATTCTGAGTGAGTGTTTTCCAGTCATTGTGAAGAAAGTAATCAACCTAGCAGGCAATACTAGGTTAGAAGGGATTATGTGTGGGGCAGCCTTGTCATCCTGGGCAAAACATACATCCAGATGTCATGTTTTGCAACCAAGGGAAGGGATGGAAGAAATCAGCACTAGGTACACATTAGTATTATTGCACGGCAGCCTTGTGATATTGGTCAAACAGCATATTCCAAGATCTTATTGCGAAACATGATGCAACACTGGAAGAGACACATTTACTGGGTAGTTAGTCCTCCGCAACCTTAACTACCAATGAACAGAGGCAGGCTTCTTTCACTATATCTACCCCAGTTTTTAACTTTAAAAGACCCACAGTAGCCCTTGAAGTAGATGCTACCTTTCTGCTCTCTAGCGATTGACAAAAGCGAATGTTGCTCTTGTAGATAGCTATTTCTCAAGCATGGGGTCTTACATGGATACATATGCTATGAAAAGTCCCAGGCTGCGAATCCTCAGAAATATAAAGCAGTATAGCTTTGAGCTAAAAACTGCTTGTCGCTTGCATAGCCTATTTTTGGGACTTTTGGTCATACTGCTCCAGCCAATAACTCCTCCTTAACTCCACTCCTGGTGGCCATCTTCAGATTATTACTGCACTTTTTTGTAATGGGAGTCCTCGAGTCTCGCTCCTCGACTTTTGCGATTTTTGCCTATTTTTGATTTAAAATAATTTATATTTCTTCATCTGTCACTGTAGTAACCTGTGGGCTGCGGGGACGTTTTGACGGTAGAGATCCCACCATCCATCAGATCTCCAGTTCATGTGCGGGCCGCAAGCTGCATTTTGGGCCTACTGCACTCACCATGTCGGAGGCCAAGGAAGTGCCTCTTCAAGGCTTGCTCAAGATGCGGTCAGAAGAACATCTGCATGGAAGACCGCTGTCAGAAGTGCATCTATTGTCTGCACCCGGACCACATTATAAAAGGATGTCCCATCTGTCAGTCCTTCTCCTCAAAGACCAGGAAGGATCGTCATCTGAAGTAGGTGGCATGGCTTGAGGAAGGAATGGCCTCTGACTTGGTGTCTGTACAGAGTCAAGCCTCCTCCCGGTCTAGCAGGCCCAAAGAGCATGCTCCCTCTGACAAGACATCAAGGTCCTTTGAGTACGCTTCCAATGGGAAGGTACCTAAAAAGGCAAAGTCATTGAATGCTACGGATTCCTCGCCAATGAGCACCAGAGCTGTGGTGTCTCCGTCGTTTGGACCAATGACAACTACGAAGGGGGCGCCGTCTTTGGAGGGCCTGAGATCGTCCATTCCTTCCCCATCGACCACTCAGACCATATCGATGAAGCATCACTCATCATCATTGAGATCCTCGTCGACGACACCAAGACCGTCGTCGTCCAAGACATCATCACATCATCATCCACGAAAACTCAGTCGATGACATCATCCTCCAGGCCAGGGGTGCTGGTTTTTGTCCCGTCTGCAGACTTGTCAACAACTGTGGTTACTGTCTCTACGTTAACGACGGCTGCTTCCAGAGTGGCATTGCATCCAAGGCCGCTGTCAGCCCTGACTGCGTCTGAGTCGCTGTCACTACCTACTCCAGGTGCACCTGTGTTTGCCACCTTCCAGAGAGGTGCAAGCATTTACAGAAAGTTACCACCATCACTCCTTTTTCTGCCTAAGCCCACCAGGACACCTCAGCGGCAGGCCACATCCCCTATGATGCCTCCCAGGGCATTTACCCCTACTCCTGAGGTTCAACCTTCAACCCTTTTGAAGGAAGAGAAGGAAGAGTTTCCAGAAGACGTTGGCCCACCCCCGGAAGAGGGGCATTGTGGCCTTGTCCCACAACCAGTACTGCAGCCAGTTGAGCCAGCTTGCCCCCCAAGTCCCTGGCCTCAGGCTCCAAGTCTGATACCTCCAGCTCCAACGGATGTTTCATTGGACATTTTGATGACTCTCCACAATTTGGTCACTAAGATTCAGCAGCGCCTACTGCCTGTGGCTGCCTTGAGTTTCAGTGGTTCCCGGCCCAGCTCCTGTTGCCAGTCCGCCAAGGCCTTCTCGACCATGCCTAGCACCACATCTCCCAGTGTCTGTGATCCCGCAGCAGCCACCTGCCCCATGGCCCCCAATTGTGATGAGCCAGACCTGACTGGAACTGACACAGGCACGGATACCAACCCGGATAGGCATGGTGCTCAGGGAATGGGTGAGTTTGAGAACTACATCCCATCAAATGGGGAGCCACCAGATATGGATTTGCCATCCAGAGACTCCCCTCCAGATGAGGTTAGATCTTTCCAGGCGATGATCGCCTGGGCTGCAAAGCTCTTCAACCTGGTCCCCGGAAGAAAAAAAGAAGGAGGGATTCCTGTTCCAATACCATGAATCCTCCAGAAAGACATTGGTTGTAGTCCTGCTTCTAGATGATGTCTGGGAAGATAGATTAGTGGTGATGAGGAATCCTTACTCTGCTCCTACTAAAAAAAAAGAAGTAAAGGGTAAAGGGAAAGAAGTAAAGGGTCCTGAACACAGCCCCTAAATGCCTCAGATGCCATCCAACACCAGACTCAGTAGTCTCAGCTGCTGCGAGGAAGAGGTCTTCAAACCCATCATATTCTTACTTAGTCCCACCTGACCATGAGGGCAAGAAGCTGGATGTGGCTGTTAAACGCATTGGTACCACTGCGCTGTCTAGGGTCAAGGCCACCAACGCCCTAGTTATCCTCGTACGCTACGACAGGGAGCTCTGGTACAAGATGGGCCCCATCCTCGATTTCCTGTCGAACGACAAGAAAGCAGAGTCCATGGACATTTTTCATGAGGGTGAAGTGGCATCAGACCATGCGATCACTGTCGCCCTGGACATTGCAGACTCAGGCTTCAGACAAATGGGCAATGGTCTCACCCTATGCCACCAAGGTTGGCTCAAGGCCACTAACTTCAGGCAAGACGTGAAAGCCGGGGTTGTCAACATGCCTTTTGACTGTGAAAACCTATTTGGTAAGGCAGTGGACAAATCTTTCCTAGCCATTAGAACAGACACAGAGACGGCATGCTTTATGGGCTCACTTCAACAGAGGAAGCAGGCATTTTTCTTCCCAAGGGGCAAGGTCTCTCAAACATCTAAAGTTATCAGCCCATCCGACCACCAGCTCTCTTGCTCCACTCTGCAGGAAGCATATAGAGGCTTTTCCCAGACCTACAGAGGTGGTCCCCAGCATTGTCGCCTCCAAGCTGCCAGGACACAGACAGCAAAGGAAGCCTGACCAGGCTCAGGTCCCGAGCCCCCACTTCAGCACCCGGGTATCACAGTTTGTCGACAAGTGGCACAACATCTCCACAGACAAATGGGTGCTCAGCATCATCAAGCAGGGTCACACCCTAGAATTCCAGGGCAGATTCCCTTGCATTCCTCCTGTGACAAGATAGGAGCAGCACGGAACCCAGCTCCTCAAGGAAGTTTAGGCTATGCTGCAAAAAGGGTCCATAGAATCTGTCCCACTGTACATGCAGGGCTGTGGAGTATACTCAAGATACTTTCTGATTTGCAAGAAGTCAGTCAGGTGGAGACCCATCTTAGCCTTACGACGCCTCAACAAATTCCTGAAATCCCAAAAATTCAGGATGGTTACTTTACAGCACATGCAAAGCCAGCCAAGGCAGGAAGATTTCCTATTGGCACTAGATCTGGCAGACACATATTTTCACATCCCCAATCATCCAAAACATCAGAAAATCCTGAGGTTCATCATCCAAGGAAGAGATTACCAATTCAAGGCGCTGCCTTTTGGCATCAAATCAGCCCCAGGGTTTTCACCAAGTGCTAGGTCCTGGTGGCAGTGTTTCTCCACCACAAGGGAGTGTATGTCTACCCCTAACTGGATAATTGTCTGGTACGGTCCCGTTATAATGCCCTGGGGGCGCAACATACAGCAGAGATGGTCTACACACTCTAACCTCTCTGGGATTCTCTATAAACTATCCAAAATCCTGCATGGTGCCACCACCCAAGACAGTCTGTTCCTGGGGACCCCACTCAACACAGTATCTTGCCTGGCAAACCCATTGGAGGAAAGAATAGGGACCATCCTAGAGAAAGCCCAAAGGCTGTCGCCGACCAGCGTTGCTACAGTCCGGTCCATTCAATCCCTGTTGGGGATGATGCCCTTGTGCATCCATCTAGTCATTCAATGCAGACTGCAAATGAGACTGTTTCAGGAGATCCTGGATGCCAGATGAAGCAGAGCTCTGGCTCATGGAATGGCAGGATAGTCATCAATCCAGCTTTCTGCTAAGCCCTATACTGGTAGTCCATTTGCCCTCACATCTCGCAGAGCACTTCCTTCAGGACCCCTGCGCATCAGGTGAAGGTCACGACCGATGCCTCACTGGAAGGTTAGGTTTCCCACACGGGCCAGCTATATGCCAGAGGCCTATGGCTCTCGGAGGAGTAGGCATTGCATATCAACGTACTGGTACTATGGGCAGTTTTCTTGGCTCTCAAGTCTTTCAAGCATAGCCTCTTGGGAAAGGTGGTCAGGGTTTCCACGGACAGCGGGGCAGGAAGAGGTTGCCTGTCCTCTCTCTTTCTCTCTTTCTCTCTCTCTCTCTCTCTCTCTCTCTCTCTCTCTCGGTACAGAACCTGTGGCGCTGGGCCATTGCTCACTGGATGTTTCTAGTCCCGTTCCACATGGCAGGCGTTCAATACAACATTGCAGACTCTCAGCCATTAGCTGCGGTACTTCCATGAGTGGGAGCTCAAGCAAGCTTAAGCCTCTTGAATCTTCAGTGAGTGGAGCCAGCCTCAGATTGACCTGTTTGTGACGGGAGCCAATACCAAGTGCCAGCGGTTTGCCAGCAGGTATCCTCAGCTGTGACATCATCACACTCCGGCAAAGCTGGAAGTGTCCCAACCTAATCCATGAGGTGGGACAGTCATCGTGACGTCAGCACAATTTCGGTAGGTCGAATTGGGGAGTAAATCGAAAAGTAATGTCTGTTATGCTGACCCTAAAAAGAGTATTGAAATTGAATTAGCTATATTAGTAAAAATGGGTGCAGAGTTGTGCATGCAGCCTCATTGCTTTGACATCCTAATTTAGGAAGTTCATGCTTGTTCCTCATCACTGATCTATGCAGGTACAAGACATTGTTGTACGTTCAGTGCAGCTATTGGTTCCCCGTCTGAATGGTGATTGACGATACCCTCTTGATGTGGACTTAGCAGAGACGCCCCTTGGCATGGGTTGGGATGACAAGCCCACTGTTCCATGCAGTCTTTCTCTAACAGGGCGCATCAAATCCTATATCAAATCCTATATGTTTTGATTTACACTCTAGGCCTGGGTGTTCCCTATGCCTAGGTTCAAAGAGTCCTTCTTGTGAAGAGTGCTTCTTGTGAAATCTCATCCAATTTCCACAGAGACTTGTACTTCACAAACGGTATCTGCCTTTTCTCGAGGAACAGTGTTTACCACCTCATTGTGAATATGGGTCATTGGAATGGCTCTTAATATCATACAACGGTTGAGCTGACTGAGCTTGATACCTCATTGCATTTTAACTGATTGGTTTGGACTGTCTTCTGGTTTCGTGACACTGTTTATATGGCACATACATGTAGGTTGTTGTTATATTAATGCTGTACTTCAGTTGTCATTTTTGTTTGTGTGTATCATTTGACCTCAAAATGCCAGACCCCTGATCACTTCAAACAGCGACAGAATCACGGCCCTTCCGAAACCCCTAATTGATAACCTCCAAAATGGATGCGAGATGGGGGCACCCCGCGGATCTTTTAGTGCCGCGGTTGTGCCCCCATTCGCATCACTTACGATCCAAATCTACTTTGAGTCCTTACACGAGTGAGCCGGAGTACCCGGAACGCCACTGGGACCCTGTGACCCTGTGATTTCTAATATAGACAAATGCGGAACAGAGCGTACAAATTTGTGTGTACGAATAGCGTTGGTTATCCCCATGACAACGGCGCTGTGGCAGAGCGCCCACACCAATATGGCCGACATACAGACAGCCTTGTGCGCATGCGCGGGGTTGCCGGGACTACACAGAACGCTAAGCTCTTTCGTGCCAGGGTCTTGGCAGCGGTCGGCGCGCTTTGAGAAGCTCTGACATTAGGTGAGTGTGAGGATTATGCAAGATAGCATATTACCGAGCGGGCTTCATCTGAAGTCACTTAACGTGCCTCTTACACCTTGGCGAGATGCACGCCGTATTTTTAACAAATACCATCCGGCTAGCTACAGGCTAATTCACAACCTATGACTGACCTTAAGCCCTCTTCGCGACAACTCATGACAAGCTCAACATGTAGTAATGAGTGGTTTAAACTCAATCGTAACCAGTACATTCACTTTCCTTAGTGTTTCGCCGGCCGTACTTTGCCGTTTCCCAGTCATCTGTGATTTTCAGTTGAAGACTGGGTGAGGTATGGATCTGGACTATATTAAGCAACTTAACTGTAAGCGGTTTTGATCTTTGAGTAGAAGGTACTTACCTGAGTGACTTTCTTGCTTCCTTTTGATAGGTCAAAATTTGGAATACAACTATCCCCCGGGAGAGGTTAGTGGCATTAGCCTCTCTTTGATTTCTCAGCCATTTAACTTAGCCTTACTAATTAATAAGACTAAAATACTTGTCCCTTTGAATTTCCCACAGGAAAAGAATTAAGGAATTTATCCATTGTTAATTACTCATTGTATATAGGAACAGTGAAGCCCCCACCCTGAAGATGGATCATTAGATCCGAAACGCGTTGGTCATTTGTAAAATCCAAAAAGGGCTTCCCTTGAGGGAGCGGAGATTTTGTAAAACCCATAAAGGGTCTCCCTAGAGGGAGTTGATCACCCCACGAGACAGTTGTCTCTGATGATTGACATGAATACTGTAACAATTTCATGATTATTGTAATGCCTGCGTCATGTTTTTTATGTTGTTTGATTAGATGACTTTGTTAGAAATTCCATTTTGAAAAAACGGTGATTGGTCAATTAAAATGAACCATATCTGTAAATATTGTTGTACATTTTGTTTTATACCTTTGGTCTATTGAAATACGTTTTCATTGAATGTAATACTGAAATCTGTATAGTATAACCATCACAAATTTTGAAAATGACTCTCTGAAGTTTTCTGAATTAATTCAAGCCCCTGGTGGCAAAAATCTGATTATGTGGCAATAATTGAATAATTGAACTTAGGTTCATTAGGAGTGCATCTTGGCTTACTGCATAGCAATACACAGTTCAGGTTTTGTACATCCTCAGGCAAGGAGGCTGGGGGGTGTATTATCATTCCCGTGGGAAGGCCTTTTCCTTTACGCATTCCAGTCAATTCTGCTGCTCCTACGTGTTGTGTTAAGTTATGTAGATTTATACCACGCACCGCTACCACCTAAGGGCAGTCTCGAGTCGCTAATGTGGCTCAGCCAGAAAGAGGACAGGGTTGGTTAGTGAGGTAAGAGTGGTAGGCTAGATCCAGAACCAGGAGAAACTGGTGTCTGTGTGTGTTGGCTTGCGAATGGTTTGTTGCGTGCACTGGCTTATTGTATCCGTACGGGTAAGGTCCAATACATGGGTTGTTTCTATGTGACTGTTTGTTATGTAGGAGTGTGTCTGTGTGTTTTATGTGTAGATTGGATGATATTTCAGGTTGGGTGCAATGGCTTGTATCCGTATGGATAAGGTCCAATGCCTGGGTTGTTTCTATGTGACGGTTTGTTATGTAGAAGTGTGTCTGTATGTCCTATGTGAAGGTTGGATGGTATTTCTGGTTGTGCACACTGTCTTGTTGTATCCGTATGGGTGAGGTCCAGTGTCCAGATTTGTTGTTGTAAGCGTGTGTTACTTGTGTTGGCTATGTGTTAGTGTATAGTTATCTAGTCTAGTGGGCATGTGTAGTGTTTGGTGGTGTATTGGAGGAAGCAGGAGCGGGGTGGTCTCTCTATGTGGCTAATCTACACAATTCAATACAGTGATACACATGATTAATTACACAGTCTATCAAAGTGTGACGTATTGCTAAGCTTCAACAAATGTATCTAAAAGTACTCCAGGGCTAATCTTCACAACACTATCTAAATATGATGGATCGCTAATCTTCACAAATATATCTAAAAGTGCTGCATGGCTAATCTTCACAAGTTTAGCTAAATGTTCTGCATGCCTTAACTTCTCAATCGATCTAAGTGTGATGCTTGGCTAATCTTCACCGATCTATCTAATTGTGCCGCATGTCTTAACTTTATAATCTATCGAAGTGTGACGCATGGCTAAACTTCAAAATCTAAGTGAGACACATGGGTGGTCCTTGCACTTGCTAAATGCAGAGAATGGTACATGACACAATTGGGCTAACAGCAGAGAATTTGTAACTGGCACAATTAGTGGAAAAGCAGAATTTGGCTAGCTGGCGCAATTGGGGTAACTGCATGTAGGCATATGATATTAGTTAATAGGAGAGATGAGGTTTTACACAAAATAGGGTAAGTGCGAGATCTAGTTACTTATTGAATTGGTGTTTTATAACACGCCTAATACCATACCTGAGTTCAGTTTCTACGCACGGATCTGGGATTTGAACCTCTGTTGCTCTGCGTGGTCTTGCTTCCAAGACCAGCGCATTGCCCCGGTGCTATCCTGCGTTCACGACATGGCTGACTAACAAATCTGTGATAAGTGAGGTGAGGCTACTCTACACAATTAGCAAAAATGCAAAATATGGATACCTTAGACAGATAGCCTATATTTATAATAGGTAATAAGAGTGGTGGGTTTGTGATGGAGTACAGTAATGCCTGTACTCCCCGCCTACACCACACATACCTTATCAGTTGTTGCTGGTTGACGGCAGCAGGCTTCCCGGGAGAACACGGGTAAGCATGGACGGGCACTACTTCTTCAGAGGCTGCCATTTGCCTTGGAGCCCTTAATCGTGGGCTCTCAGGGCAGGGGCTGCCCTGAGGGTCATTCTCAAAAAGGGTTACTCAGGCCAATTGGGGCTCGTGGGTAGGCGGGCGGCTGCAGGAACAAGGAAGCGGGTTGGGGTGCGAGCTGGGACAGGGCTAGTGCATAAAGGGCCACTTGACTGCCTCTGCCACTTGCTAAAGGGCTGGGTGGGGAGAGAAAACAAAAGCCAAACAGAGGACTACATCACCAAGCCAGGTCACTCTACAGGCAGGCCACACAAAAAACGGGTTGAGAGTCAAAGGGAAACAACGAATACATCCCATTGAAAATCAACTAGCTCAGAAAACGAGTGCAATATACTCACAAATGCCACCAAAATGTGCACAAATTCTAGTTAAAATCGGATTGGAATCAGGAGAAAGCACTCACAAAGCACCTGCCATGCCCTAGGACTGATGACCAAGTGGTCTCTGTGAAGGAAGACTGCAGATTATATTCAGGAAGGCAGAGGGAAGCTGGAAAATTGGGCACCAGGACAGAGGCAAAGGGACACCTGACTGCCTCAGCCAATACCTAAAGCGCTAGGTATGGTGAGAGAAAAGCCAGAAACAAACAAAGGACTACATCACCAAGCCAGGGCACTCTACAGGCAGACCAGCACTAAAAGCACGTTGGAAGTCAAAGGGAAACAACAAATAAATCCCTTCGAAAATCAACAACTAGCCCAAAAAACGATTGCAATATACTTGCAAACCCCTCCAAAAGGCACACAGATTCTAGCCAAAATCAGATTGGAATCAAGGAAAAGCAAACTCATCAACATACTCAAACTATCCTGCTGCAAGATTATCCTCATTGCACCGGCGTGGACAATAGAGATTTGGTACCCGGACCTTCCTCACCTGTTAGTGGTTCTGGCCATCAAACTGCCTCCTCTTCCTGACCTGCTAATCAGAGAAGGAGGGGCAATCCTGCATGACAACCCAGTGCCCTGAACCTGTCGGCCTAGGTCCTGCAGCCTTAGTATCTGGGCATTTGTTGCTGCTGTTGGAATGAAAGAAGATTTTAGCCAAGGCCAGGGTCTCTGTCTGCACTTGTATGCTACAGACACAAATGGAAGCGTGTTATGGTGTGGTGCCAATCATAGGAGATCTCTCTGCTGTGCGTCACAGCACCACAACTTCTGCCTTACCTGCTCTCACTGGCTAAGGATGGCCTTGCACACGCGTCCATCAAGGTGCACTTAGCCTTCAATATCCTGGCATACACAGGTTCCTGGAAAGCTCTCCCTGTGGTCTCTCAGGCTTGTGAAGGAGTCTCCCAAGGGCCTCTACAGAACAATCCCCCCCGGTGAAGGCTTGTGCCCTGGCTTGGGAATTGAATGTGGCCTGGCCAAATTTGATGGGTATTCGTTTGAGCCTATGCATCAGACATATTTGAACTTCCTCTCGTGGATGGCCACCTTCCTAGTGGCGATCCCCTTGGCCTGGCATGTTAGAGAAATCCAGGCTCTGTCCTGTAGCCTCCATATTTGTCTTTCCACCAATCCATGGTGGTTCTACGAATTCACCTGTCCTTTATGCTAAAGTTCCCGTCTGACTTTCATTTAAACCTTTGGTCATACCAGTTTTCTTTGCAAACCCTTCTACGTCTGCTGAAAGTACCTTGCATTCACTGGACGTGTCGCTTGCCTTGAAATTCTATGTGACACGCACTAAAGAGTTTTGAAAGACTTCTCCACTTTTTGTCAACTTTGGACCTGTGTGGCATGGGAAGGCCCTATCATAGGCTTTCATCTCCAGGTGGCTCTCTGGCTCTTTCATGCATTGCCATCAAGTGGCCAACAGACCATTGCCAGGACGGCCGAGAGCCCATTCCACCAGAGCCATCGCTTCAGCTACTGCATTCCTCTCTGCTGTTCCCCTGCTGGATATCTGCAGGGCTGCTATGTGGAGGTCTACCCACACAATCATAAGGTTTTACTGTGTCGGCAGGGATTCCAGGGAGGAGTCTTGTATCGGTCAAGCAGTGCTTCGCAACATGTGATGAGTCTGTTCCAGGGGTGAGTGTATTGCTTCAGTTTAGCCTTGCCACCCCCCGTGGTTGTGTAGGTGTACTGCTGGGTGATCGTATTCATATCACATGACTCCATGTAAGACCCCCATGCTGGAGAAGGTACAAGTAACTCTTGTCTCCAGCATGGGTCTTACATGGATTCACATGCAAACCCTCTCCTTCCCCTCTCTGGCTCTACTTGGTTCCTACTGCCACTTTACATGCACAACCAAATCTGAAGATGGCCAATAAGGGTGGAGCGAAGGAGGACCTATGCCGTTGGCTGGGCAGTAGGACCCAAAGTGACAGCAATAGGCTATGCAAGCGACAAGTGATTTTTAGCTTAAAACTATACTACTTTATGTTACTGAGGATTCCCAGCCTGACTGGGAACATTCATAGCATGTGAATCCATGTAAGACCCATGCAGGAGAACAAGAGTTATAGGTAAGTAACGTGTACCGTATGGGAGGTTAATTCTAGTCTTGGGGTTCTTGTCAATCAGCTTTATTCCTCTTGACCATAGTCCCCAAGAAACATTTTGTAACCTACTTTGTATAATATTTTCATTATGTTTCTATGAAACATTGCACATTTTTGAACGTCAAAATACCTATAAAAAATGTTTTAAAATAAAGAACGTTTACAGGATAGAACACCAGCTGGAGCGTTCCTTTGACAGTCCGGCTCACCATAGAAGGCTCTACAGAAAAACCACCTGTGCGCCCCTGGTGTAATTTTTTGGGGGTGCAAAGTTAGCTTATTATAGAGAGAGAGAGAAAGAGATAGCGAGAGAGAGAGAGAGAGAGAGAGAGAGAGAGAGAGAGAGAGAGAGAGAGTGTGTGTGTGTGTGTAGGTGTAGCACTATTTCAGAAAAGTGTCCAAGATAGTGTGATTTGGTCTTTTTCTTCCAACACTCCATCCACTCGGCTCTCTCTGAGCAACCAGGTGTGATTAATCCTCTGTGCAGCTATTAGCTGATTTACATGAAGAAAGCAGCAGTGTCCAATCCGAACGGAGATTCAGAGGTTTGCAAATGAGATTTGGCGGATTTCTGGGACATGCATGGTAGGTGATGGTGAGAGAAAGTAAAACACATATAAGGCATAGGAGCAAAAAAGGAGCTATGCCGTATGACGGATGTTATAAGTAAAAACTTTGGGACCGCTTTTCAATGGCAATTCCACAATACCAAGAAATGTCAAAGCAAATAACCCCGACTTTGTAAACGTAGAGAATATGGGTTTTACTGAAACATCTTACACTCTACATTTACAAACCTAGACCTATTGGCATTGCCAATGCTTTTTTTTAATGACACTACGCGTTCTATCAAAAGTAAAATATCATAGATGGAAGGCTTTTAAATTAACCATAACCGCTGGTTTAACTCTTGACAGACTTCCAAGCCACACTTGATTCAGTCCACCTGCGCCATTACAGACGGAAACTTGTTATTTACAAACCAGTCTTGGTCCAGCCCACCTACTGTATTGGAGCAGGCCAGCCCTAGCTGCAAGCTTGCATCCCCTCCGTTTGGCAACAAAATAACACAAGGCATGTGTGTGCCTTGCTGGAAATAATCAGCCAGATGCATCTTAATTCCCTAACTAAACCAACCAAGGCCCCCTGCCTCTAGGTAATCGGTGCCTCGCTCAGGGAGACAAAGCGAAACTAAAAATGGCTGAATGGAAAGAAGGCTTCACATCTAGCATGAGCAGTGTCATCGTTCTGCGCATGTCTTTCGTTCCAGCTTAAGCGTCAGCCTTGGTCCTGCCACCAGGGGGAACAGTTTGGTTGGCCTGAATTGTTAGACCACAAGGCTGAAACGTGGCTGGGGTTGCTTGCACTCCTGTGCAGGGGGAATGTGGACTAACATTTCGGTCTGGATTCTAACTTTCAGTGAAAGAACCAAAACTCATTTGCCTATGGCTAGTCTCCTTCTGTAGTGGCTCAGGCGGGCTAAAAAATGATGGTATGGAAGGATGTCCATAGCAAGAGCATTGGTAGTGATTAATTCAAAGCCAAGTGTGTATCACTTTTTAATTTAATTACACTTTCCCCTCCATAATTACATTTCCATTGTACCAGCCATATTACTCTACCTCGCCTTCATTGGATCAACCTGAACAGTAGAACATTTTAACATATTTTATCAGGTACCTCAGTTTGTTTATGCACCTGCTGAAAAGATCTGTGTGCAATCTGCAGGCCACAGGTTTGCGTCTTGGATGAGGCAGAAAAGCATTTCTTCCTTCTGAAGCTGAGAAAATGAGTAATATTGAATGGGCCCATGTCCCAGTGTGCTGGGATGGAGCGGAAAAAGGGCTTAAGCCCTGTGGGATCTTTTCCCAGGCCCGCACCACTAAAAAGTGGCAGCTGCAGGCGAAACCAACATGTCCAGACCAGTGGGAGAACAACTAAATGGATATGCGGCAAGCTGCAAACCTAGGCAATCTCTCCAGTGGGCGACTGGCCTCCTGGTATAGTAGGCCACTGCACCATGGGCCACTTTTGTGTGGACAACCTATTTTGCTTCTCTTGCCCTCTCTCCAATGCACCCGTCCCCCTTCCTAGCATCCTTGTCCCGGGAGGATAGCTCAGCGGCAACGTGCTCGCCTTGGAAGCAAGACAACACGACACCACAGGTTCGAATCCCGGGTCCACACTTAGAAACCTCTGGGTATTAAGCGCGTTAACTTATCATATCATATCCCTCCTCATCCCCCACATCCCTTTGATGTAAAGAATGTGGTATACATCCTTACGCTTAACGAATGTCTTTTGTTTGTGTTATGCTTAACTACTTTTTAATCCTTAAAAGGTAGAAATGTGCTGTAAAATTCACTATGTGGACTCAAATACAAATACAAATATTTTATCAAATGTACTTGTGGGAGAACCCCCAAATTCCTACTTAGAGGAGTTGGGCTTGCTCCCACAGCGTAAAATGGGGCCCCTTTGAAAATAAATTCCAGGGCCACCACTTATCGCCCCCATACCCAAGACCTGTGTGCCCCGCCCTAACATCACCCAACTCACAAACAGAGTAGCAGTTGGAGACCCCATGAGCACAGGACACAGGCCATACAGAGGCACCACCAAGGGGTGTGCAGGGGGTGCCACAGCCGCCCTTATTAAATCCCCCACCGGCACGCCTGCGTATGAATGCAACTTCGTGTGCCACCCCACGATTTCCAGTGACCACATCAGGCCACCCCTATGAAAAATGTCTGGGGGCACCACTGAGGCCATGAGAGGGGGAGGGTAGACACAATCATGCTGGTGCCGTGGACAGGCCACTGCCTCTTTTTAATATAAACTTTGCACATGAAATCTTAGTGCAGATGTTGTTGGCCTAGAAACAATATCTTTGTGCAAGGCTTTATGGGGCTGTGGGGTCGAAAACAAAGGCGAAGAAGGAGTGAGAGGAAAAGAAGGGGGTATTGGGGTCTCTGCTGTATTAAAAGAGCGTCACGGTAGCGTCATTAAGACAAATGACATTTCAGCCTCATATTTAAGTGCCACTACATTTATAGGCACAGTGAAGAGGATAGCTCAGCGGCCACCTGCGCGCCTTGGAAGCAAAACGACACGAAGCAACACAGGTTCGATCCCATAGAAATCTCTGTCTGTTTAAGTGCTTCATAAATATGCAACGTTAAGACAAAAACAATTATGCAACTAAAAAACCAACAATTCCGGTAACAGCGTCTCAATGCCCGTGGGCTGTGTGAGTGCTTTAAAAATGTAAAATAAAAAAAGTGACAGAGCCCTGGTAGTCTCCTGACATAGTCACTACTCATGTGCCAGGCAAGCCCCCTGCCCTACCAAACATTGTAGTACATCTTCTGTTTGCTTTGTCTGTAAGAAAATCGAGTGATCGAAGTGAGCGGGAACGGTCGGGAGCGGTGTTCCTCTAATTTAATTTTTTTCTGGTTACCATGCCTCTACTTTTTACGACCATATTCCACCATCTACCATTCTATACCGTGGATTTGTCCATTCATGTCCTGTAATAGGAGCCTTAGTTACTAGTCACTTAGACTATTGCAATGCCCCGGCCGCAACGCCTTGTCACATGTTGCACTATGCTTCCGCCTACCCTCTCCCCTGCCGAGACCACAGTTCTGCTACTTTTTTCGGTACACTTCTACCACTGGTAAGAACCATGGGTCACAGGTGTCATGAGAAACGAGCAAGCTAAGGGACAAGTCAGGGCTATGATCCATATAGCGATCAATGTAATGATTGCACGGTTGAATCTTTAGTTTTGGCTCTACATGCAATGCTGCCTGCACAGTTATGTGACAAGAGTAAAAGGAGTACGCTGTTTATGGGTGACAACTTCCAGATTGACTGTGTTGGGTGGGGACGGCAGAATCCAAAAACACAACCTTTGACTGAACTGCAAGTGGCATCACACAAAAGGCTAAGTTGCCCCCCAAAACTAAGGATCGGTGGAAAGTCATAGTGTGGGAACAATGTGTATTTTGGATTTAAATATGTCCTTTTTTGACTCGACGTGACAATGGTCTCTGGTCCTCCATCCCACCAGTCCAAGATATCCCCCAACAGTGAAGGAACAGAAACTAAAGGATAACCCAGTGTTGGGATGCCAGTGCAACGCCCCAAGCAGGGAAAACGGTTCAGGCTGCGTACACTGTATTAGTAGGCATTTCATGTTAGCATTTTACTGTTGGGCGCGGTTTTTGTGTTCAGTAGTAGGGGCCGATGATGTGCTCTGGGGTGTGTGCGAGCAGGTAGTGGGAAACGGGTAGCCAAAAGGAATGGAGTCAGGCGTTATGGTCATTGAGAGGGCTGTGGGCTGAGGTAGCAAGGGTCTCGCCCTTGTTGGATTTCAAGAAAAGTTATAAGATGTGTTTTGGAATTAAACGACAAAGGCACTCTGTTGAAACCTCAGTCCTGTGAGATCATGGGAAGGACAACCCCCCCCTTCCGTGCCCCCCCCAGAGAGACGTTAGGCCTCGTGGACCACAGGTAGATTTGTGAAGCAGATGACAGTTGATTGGGTCAAGCTGCAGGGCCCCGGGGAAATGGGATTGGAATGATGTTGGGTCTGGGAAATAGATATAGCCTGTGCCTTTGAAGGTTGGTTTTATGGGAGCAGGGCATGCTGGTCAGCGGCACTGTTCTGACTTGAGTGTCGTGTAGACCGATGAGACCTCCGTCCCCAAGTGACGCACAGGGGAACTAAATAGAAACCCGCTGTATGACCTTTGAGGCCACAGGTGAGAGATGTCTTCTCGGATCCACGGAGCCTCTAGGAACACCGATGCTGCTGTCAAGAGGGAATGAGGTTAAGCACCAGGCAAGCACAATACAATAAGGAAAACAAGTAACTAAAGTGTCTTACCTATCTGGTGTAATGGAGACCCAGGTGACCTAGTAGGGAGGTTCGAGGCTCATTAGATGCGGCGATCCCCGGAATGGTAGAACCGCAGGTTCAGCGTGGATGAAGAGTAGCCACCTGTGGGAGTCAGGGCTGGACTTGAATCCCCAGTAGGGAAAAGGCGTAGAAGATCAGCAAGGTACCAAGGGATGATCCAAAGACAAGTCGAGGGGCAGTCCAAATATCCGGTAACAGGTAAAGAGTTCCAAGCAAAAGTACCAAGGGGTGTCCGAGGGAGTCCGAGATAGATTTCCGTGGTCAAGGTAAACAAGGAGCAAGTTGTAACGCCAAACAGTGTCCGAAGCCAGCTGAGAAGCAATGAGCGTTCTGTCTCTCAGTCCTTTATACTGATCGCCCCTGGGTCACGTGACTTCTCTGGATCATGTGATGTCCACCAAGATCACATGGGGAACGCCGTAGTGTATCACGTGACTGGCGTGAGGACGTGAGGCCGCCCTTTCTGCTATACGTTCTCCAAGGCAGTTGCCAATGCAGAAAGGGTTGCAATCGAGCCCGTACACTGGTACGGAGTTTTCGGTTCTGTGGGTTCACCGAATCACTTGAGCCTCGAAGCTTGGGAGGAGGTGTTGGGGGAATGTGGGCAGTGTTCTGATGTGTCGTGGCCTGGTGTGCAGAGGATCGCCTAACATAGCCCCCCCCCAACGGCCCACGACCCCGTGGGCAGGACGGATGATCCCTATGGAAGCGGGCAACCAACCGCGGGGCGTTAAAATCAGATGCGGAAACCCACGAACGCTCCTCCGGGCCGTAACCCGTCCAATCCACCAGATACTGGAGCCTACCCCTAAACCACCTAGAACCCAAAATGGCCGACACCTCAAAAACATCAGGAGAGGTCAAGGACACCGGCGCAACAGGGGTACGAAGACGGACTGAGTCGGGACAGGGTTTGAGGAGGGAGACATGAAACACAGGATGGATACGCCAAGAGCTGGGGAGTACTAAACGGAAAGCCACCGGATTAACAACCTGTGAGATCACATACGGCCCGACAAAGCGAGGCAGCAACTTCCGGCAACCCACTAGTCGTAGATGCCGGGAAGATAACCAGACCCTAGAACCCACCACCAGAGGGGGAGCAGCACGACGCTTGCCATCCACACGGGCCTTCATGGAGGCCTTTGCTTCAGTGAGATGAACCACTGTACTTGCATGAATAGCCGAAAAATCCCTAAGACATGTCGTGGCCGCAGGATTCAAAGAACCAGAGGCATCAGGGACCGGCAAAACCTTGGGATGTTGACCATAGAGGGCGTAAAAAGGAGAATAACCAGTAGCTGAATGAGCCGCGTTGTTATACGCGAACTCCGCAAGCCGCAAAACGGCCAACCAAGAGGACTGATGTTGCAATATGAGGCAACGAAGGTATTGTTCCATCGATTGATTCGTCCTTTCGGTCTGGCCATCGGTCTCCGGATGATAGGCCGAAGAATACCTCGTATCGATGCCCAACAGTTTCGTCAAGGACCTCCAAAACCGAGAGGTGAACTGTGAACCTCGATCGGAAACAATGACCGAAGGGAGGCCGAATAACATAAACACATGTTCAAAAAACAAGTCCGCCAAGACAGGGGCTGAAGGGATACCCCTACAAGGAACAAAACGGGCCATTTTAGTGAACGTGTCCACCACTACCCAGACGGTGTCAAAGCCTTTGGACTTGGGGAGATCGGTAACGAAATCCATTGTTAACGTATGCCAGGGCCTGGGAGGTACCGGAAGTGGAAGCAACAATCCAACCGGTCGACCCCTTTGATGTTTAGCCTGAGCACATACCGCACAAGATCTGACATAACACTCTACATTGCGCTTCATAGAAGGCCACCAACACCAACGCTTGAGAAGATCTAACGTGCGCTCTTGTCCGGGATGGGCATTAAAGGGAGCGTCATGAGACCACTCAAGGGCTAGATTATGTGTATCAGGTGTAGGAAGAAACAGGCGTTCATGTACGAAAGGTAGACCATCAGAATATACAGGATCCCATTCTCGCAACTGGTCAGAATGATTGCTAGTCCAGGACCGGACCGAATCTAATAGTGACAATGAGGGTGTACAGAGACATATCACATGGCTTTTACCGAGAACAGTGTCGGGGAATGTAGGCAACTGGACCCCTCCCGGAGAACGTGACAAGGCATCCGCCTTCCCATGTGAAGTGCCAGGACGGTGCATGATATGGAAATCAAAGGCGGAAAAGAAAAGATGCCATCGGACCTGTCTGCTATTGATGCATTTCAAAGAAGCCAGATCCTGTAGGTTCCGATGATCGGAGTATACCGTGACGGGATGTCTAGCCCCCAGAAGATGATGACGCCAGACACGGAAAGCATCCATGACAGCCAAGAGTTCTTTCTCCGTGACGGTATAATGAGACTCAGTACTGGAAAACTTACGGGAATGATATGCAACTGGATGTAATTTGCCTGTATTTGGACATGTTTGTGATAATACCGCACCGAGGGCAAAGGAAGAGGCATCCGCCTCAACTATGAACGGAAGATCAGGATTAGGATGTTGGAGTACCGGTGCGGTAGTAAAGAAGGTTTTCAAAGCCTCAAAAGCCTCCTGCTGTTCTCTCTGCCATTGATAAGATACCTGAGGACTAGTTAGGGCCGTAAGCGGGGCTACAATTGTGGAAAAGGAAGAAATGAAACGTCTGTAAAAGTTGGCGAACCCTAAAAAAGCCTGCAAGGATTTGAGTGTACGAGGTACTGGCCAATCTAATACTGCTTTGACCTTAGATTCATTCATGGATAACGCCCCAGGGGTGATGTGAAAACCCAAAAACTCGACAGTTGTCTTATGGAACTGACATTTCTCAGGTTTGGCAAACAAGGAATGTTCTCTCAAACGGGTCAATATTTCTCGGACATGATTCACGTGTTCATCAAGATCACGAGAAAAGATTAGGATATCGTCCAAGTACACAACCATATATACATCCAATATATCCCTGAATATGTCGTTCATGAATCGTTGGAAAGTGGCCGGGGCGTTACATAGGCCAAAGGGCATGACCAGATATTCGTACAAGCCATACCGAGTGCAGAAAGCGGTCTTCCACTCGTCTCCCTCGCGGACGCGTACTAAGTTGTATGCGCCGCGTAGGTCGAGCTTAGTGAAAACGGAAGCGTGTGTTAAATGGTCTAGAAGTGGAGTGATTAACGGGATGGGATACCTATCCTTTTTAGTGATAGCGTTAAGACGCCGATAATCTACACAAGGGCGTAAATCCCCCTCCTTCTTGGGTACAAAGAAGATAGGACTTGCCGCGGGCGAAGTGGAGGGGCGGATGTGTCCTAGTCGCAGGGCGGTCTGTACATAGTCTTTCAACGCCAGTTCCTCCGAAGGGGACAAAGAATAGATCCTGCCCGAAGGAATATTGGAATCGGGAAGCAGTTCGATTGGGCAGTCATATGGTCTGTGTGGAGGGAGTACCTCAGACGAGCCCCGGTCGAACACTGACTCGAATTCTCTGTATTCTGGCGGAATCCCAGATACCAACCCCCCAACAGTATGTGTATGCACAAGCTCCGGATCGTCGACAGTCAGTGCGAGTTGGGCTAAGGCCCCCAAGGCCCGGGAAGGTGTGTCAGGGGCTTGATGGACCGGAAGACAATAATTCTGACAGACATCAGACTCAAAGACTACAGTACCTGACTGCCAATTGATCAACGGATTATGTTCATGTAACCATGGAATCCCTAGGATGATGCCGAATTGGGGTGTGGTGATCAAATCAAAACTCAGGGTTTCGGTGTGTACTTCTTGTATGGTTAACAAGAGGGGTGCGGTTTGCTGTCTGACAGGACCCGAAACCAGTGCAGAGCCGTCCACGGCTTGGACATGTTCCGGTCGTGTTTTCACCACTAAAGGTAGGTTGAGGGAATGGGCCAAATCAATATCTATGTAATTACCAGTGGCACCTGAATCAATAATGATATTGACTGCATGAAGAAGGCCTGTAGAGGGACATAGGGTAGCCTTTACAGAAATGGGTTGAACACGAGTAAAGGCAAGGGAGGTACCCGGAGAAGATGACGGAACACTCGACCTGTTCTCCGGTTCTAAGGTCGAGCCGTCCGAAAAACCTGACTCTTCCTGGGCCGTCGAGGACACTCTTTCACGAAATGTCCAGTGGTACCACAATAAAAGCATGCATTATCCACCCTTCTACGTTCTCTCTCAGATGTCGAAATAGGACTACGTAACCCTCCCACTTGCATAGGTTCTTCGGTACTGGAAGCAGGAGTGCCAACAAGAGTGGGAGAGGAAGTGGCCCCCAATTCAGCTCTACGCTCCGATCGTCGTGCATCTACCTGCAAGACCAGATCAACCAATTCCTGATACTGAGTAGGCATAGAAGGGATCATTGCTAGTGCATCTTTCATGGTGTTACTCAACCCCCTATAGAAAACCACCGCCCTCTTGTTTTCTGGCCATGATGTTTCCGCAACTAGCTGATTGAATCGGGTGATGTAATCTATCAGAGACCTTTTACCCTGAGTCAATTCCAACAACTCCAAATCCCTAGACTGTACCTTGTGTCGGGTATCGAATACTCGGGCCATTTCTAGGACCAGCAAATCAAAGTCATAAAGAACTGGGCTATTGTTCTCTAACAGGGGATTAGCCCAAGCGGCTGCTGTTCCGGCCAAATGGGAAAGGGCGAAGGCAGCTTTAGCAGTGGTGGTGGAAAAAGCCAAAGGTCTGCATAGGAAATGTAACTTGCACTGATTAATAAAGGTTCTGAACTTCTTGGGATCCCCTTGATAGCGTTCAGGAGCAGCTAGGGGGGAAGGGGTTGGAAGTATCATCGGAGTTGGGACTACAGGAGCAATAACGGGAGAGGGCGTAGTGGAGGAGCTGGCATCGCCAAACTCAGGGTCTGCAGGAAGGGAATGTTGAACACTTTGTATGGAATCTAACCTTTGATGGATCACAGCGTTTGCGGCGGCCATATCTGCCCTTAATATTGTAATTGCCTGAACCAAAGCAGCTATGGGTTCATCCGTGGATCCCTGCATCGTCTGACACGACTATACGGCTTCTCAGTCTGTTCTGACTTGAGTGTCGTGTAGACCGATGAGACCTCCGTCCCCAAGTGACGCACAGGGGAACTAAATAGAAACCCGCTGTACGACCTTTGAGGCCACAGGTGAGAGATGTCTTCTCGGATCCACGGAGCCTCTAGGAACACTGATGCTGCTGTCAAGAGGGAATGAGGTTAAGCACCAGGCAAGCACAATACAATAAGGAAAACAAGTAACTAAAGTGTCTTACCTATCTGGTGTAATGGAGACCCAGGTGACCTAGTAGGGAGGTTCGAGGCTCATTAGATGCGGCGATCCCCGGAATGGTAGAACCGCAGGTTCAGCGTGGATGAAGAGTAGCCACCTGTGGGAGTCAGGGCTGGACTTGAATCCCCAGTAGGGAAAAGGCGTAGAAGATCAGCAAGGTACCAAGGGATGATCCAAAGACAAGTCGAGGGGCAGTCCAAATATCCGGTAACAGGTAAAGAGTTCCAAGCAAAAGTACCAAGGGGTGTCCGAGGGAGTCCGAGATAGATTTCCGTGGTCAAGGTAAACAAGGAGCAAGTTGTAACGCCAAACAGTGTCCGAAGCCAGCTGAGAAGCAATGAGCGTTCTGTCTCTCAGTCCTTTATACTGATCGCCCCTGGGTCACGTGACTTCTCTGGATCATGTGATGTCCACCAAGATCACATGGGGAACGCCGTAGTGTATCACGTGACTGGCGTGAGGACGTGAGGCCGCCCTTTCTGCTATACGTTCTCCAAGGCAGTTGCCAATGCAGAAAGGGTTGCAATCGAGCCCGTACACTGGTACGGAGTTTTCGGTTCTGTGGGTTCACCGAATCACTTGAGCCTCGAAGCTTGGGAGGAGGTGTTGGGGGAATGTGGGCAGTGTTCTGATGTGTCGTGGCCTGGTGTGCAGAGGATCGCCTAACAGGCACTCAGGGGCTTAGCAAGGTGTGAATTTCAGATGGCCGTACTATGGGGGTGAAGAAATAACCAAAGTCCTGCCATAAAGCCAGTACCCTGGTCGTGCCATTTCATGGGCACTGGAGTTTTCCGGACAATAAGGGAGAGGTTGTGCTACGGTGATTTGAGACGAGAGGAGCAGATGTGAAGCCAATGCATTTAGTTACATGATTGGAAAAACTGATTGTGTGCGCCATCTGGTTTAATTAGAAGTTTATTGTATTACCAAGCAGGGTTGACCTTGTACTCTCACCTACTCTCTGATTGGGCCCTGTCAGGGAGATGCACACCACATGTGGGTAATGATCCCTCCAGCAGTTGAGATACATGCCTTGTTGTAATTATGTTATTTTTACAGGTGAACCAATAATGTTGCATTACTATTCATGACAGTGGGGGTCATTCCGAGGTTGGAGGTAATGGAAAGACGATGCTGGTAAAGGATTACCGGCATCACATACCGGTCCAGGCCGTTCCGACCTAAATCACCGCTATTAGCGGTACTGTAAATAACAGTGCCTCTATTAGCGGCATGGGCGCGGGCACGCGGCCCATCATAAAGGCAATAGCGGAATACCGCTAAAGGGAGTAAATCACAAGTCAGGCGGACAAGCAAATACCGGCATCATGAAGGTGCAAATAGTGGATACCGGCATGCAGTAAATACCGGCATCAAGAACCAACCATAAAATGCTATGTGCAGTGTTCCCAACTGACACAGGTGCATACTATCAGCACAGGTGGAGGCAATGGAGTCTGGGCCAGTACAAAAGGAGCACACCCACACACCACACCCCTTCCCACACCAAGATGATTCCAATAGTAGTAGCAATACTGGAGCTGGAGGACATGCTTGCATTGCAACACCAGCAACAACAGCAACAGCAACAGCAGGCACCACAGAGGAGACGGAGCAGGAGAAGAAGGGTGAGACAGGCCCAGCATGCCGCACCAGTGCAGCCAGCGTAACCAGGCAGGCAGCCCCCAATCCCTTGCATCAGAGCCAGTCCTCTCAAACTAACCTCTGAGCAGATCCACACCCTGTACCGTCTGGACCGGGACACCATCACCACCATCATGGACATGATACACAACGACATAGTCAGCCTCATTGAAATACGCACCGCCATCCCCCCTCTACTGAAGGTAGTGTCTGTGCTCTACTTCCTTGCCACAGACACCTACCAGCACACAGTGGGGCACATGCACGGCATATCACAACACTTATTTTCTCGCATTCTGAAGCAAGTGCTGGATGCTCTCCTCAAGCACACAAGGGACTACATATCCCTACCACGGACTCCCCAGGAGATTTTTTAAACAAAAGTTGGCTTCCATGCACTGGCAGGCATGCCAAATTGCTTAGGTGCCCTCGACTGCACCCACGTGGAGTTGGTGGTCCCGCATGCCATGGAGGTGGTGTACCGCAACCGCAAGCAATACCACTCCATCAAAGTGCAGATGGTATGCAACGCCAGCAAGATCATCACACATTGTTGTGCCCGATATCCCGGATCAACTCATGACTCAATGGTCCTGCTGAACTCCACGCTACCACGCTTCTCGGAGCGACATGCTGTACAACGTACCTGGCTGCTTGGTAAGTTGCATGACAGGCACATGGCAGTGAAATGGGGGGAGAGATGCACACACCACCATGGTGTCAATGTTAATGTGACAGCACAATGTGCACATTGCTAAACACTGTGCCCCATAGCATCCCAAACAGAACATGACATCAAAATCCCATAGGAATGAAGTAAGGTCGAAGCCTATCACAACATGACTAACAGTAAACCACCCCACATCCCACAACACGTGCACCACTCATCAGCGGACCTCACCCTCCGTAACACCATCCAGCTACATGCAGTGTATATGCACTATGTTGCTGTCTCCAGCGAATCACCACACAGGACAAGCAACAATGGGAGAGCATTGGACTGAACCACTAAGAGAATCCACTGTCTGTCAGAGGGCCGCCACAACCACAGGAATGCTGCATGTCACCATGGGAAAAATCAGCGCTGAATGCCTAATATTGCAGAGCCTACTGCCAACGCTCCCAGTCAGAAAATCCTACAGAACACAACACATCACTAAATTGACACAAACACAGCTGTATGCGTACACAATGCATGAGCTACAAGATGGCAGAGCACACCGTATATCATCTTGAAGATGCAACCCACACCATTATTCCATGGCACACGACACATTGAGGGCCTAAAAATGGCGTGCATACAACCAGGGACATGTGCATGTGACCAACGATAATCTGCTGGCATGTATGACTAGTACAGCTGTCCATCATCAATCAACTGACATATACCTTTTTTTACCTCCCATGCAGGTGACAGTGGCTATCCCTTGATGCCGTGGCTCCTCACCCCTGTCCGAAACCCACAGAACAGGCACGAGGAGGGTTACTATCGATCCCACACCCATACCTGTATGGTCATTGAGCAGACCTTTGGCCTGTTGAAGGCATGGTTTCTCTGCCTTAGCCCGTCGGGTGGGGCACTCCTCTACAGGCATGAGAAGGTGGCCAAGATCATCATGGCATGTGTCATGCTGCACAAAATGTGTATCTGACGCAACGTGCCCCTGCCCCCTGACATTGAACTGCAACCACCTGGTGATGATGAAGGGGATGAAGAAGAAGTGACTGCACATCATTGCGGTGCTGATGCACAGAAGGGACGTGCTGTGCATCACTCAGTGATTGCACAATATTTCTGACACACATGGCTGCAGAGGGTGACATGATAGTTGGACAGAGGGCACTGGGTGTGGGGGTACATGTACACTATGCACTGTATATAAATAAATGACACATATGCAATGATTAATGTCCACTCAAGTCTTTCTTTTAACACAAAGGGTGTATTGAAATTTACAATGAAAACGAAAGTGCACTAACACTCCACCACCCTCCACCCCTCCCCCTCCCCTCACAACTCCCCCACACACCCTCACCTCCCTCCACCTCCCCCCACAAATCCCCCACACACCCTCACCCATCTCCCTCTCCCCTCACAACTCCTCCACACATGTCCCAACAAGTGTCTAATGCCTTCATCAGGCTGGCCAGTCTACTTTTTGGCACTCCCTGGACCTGGTGGCGGCATGTCCGGCCGGCGCAAGGTGCGCTACGACCTGCGGAGTGGGCTGGTCTGTGTTGTGCTGGAGGACGATGGTGTGGCCGCCTGCTCCATCTGGGGTGCCGGACGTTCTGCATCCATAGCATCAGCGATGCGGCTGAGGACCTGCCGCAGGGCGGATACCTCCTCACACAGTCGGCTAGTATTTTCTGCAAAGAGCTTGCCCAGGGAGGCAGTGTTATCTGCAATTATCTTGCCCAGAGAGGCAGTGTTTTCACGCCACTCCTGCCTTGCCTGGGCATTGTCATTCACAAACTGACGCACAAGGGCAGTCAGCTCCTCATGACGCTGTGGCCCGCTGGTACACCTGTGGAGGTGGAGGGTGCTTGGGTGTCATGTTGGACTTCGATGGCCTCCACTATGGGACTCATGGCCCCTTGGTTATACTCCCCCCTCCCAGACTGCTCTGGGGTGGTGGAGTGGTCAGACTCCAAAGATGCGATTTGGGGGGATGGGGCTGGACTTGGTGTGCAGGGCTGTTCTGAGGTGTCGTCCTCCACAGGCAGCCACACCTCTTCCTGTGCCTCCTCCTGAGCCAGGGATGCTGTGGCTGCCACCTCCCCAACTGAGCTGGACTCTGCTGAGTGTGGAACATCAGCTGTGTCCAGTGGCAGTGGCAGTGGGACAGGGGTTGCAGCTTCCGCCTCGACTGCCCTTGGCGGCACCAGTGCCGTGGCATCTGTAGGTGGTTTCTTTGGTGGTGCATGGCGGGCCTTGGGTTGGGCCTTTGAGGTGGAAGGCCTTTTGGCCTCATCCCAGGCCCTCTTACGGGGTGTGGGTGGATGTGGGGGTGAGTCCCGCGCCTCGCTGTCATGGTCTGAGCCTGTGTGGGTGGGAAAGAGGGACAGCATGAGTGATGGTTTGATAAGCATCATGCATACATTTGTATAATTGCTCATCTAGACATTATAGGGTAATAGGCAGTTGAGTTTGGACGATCACGTTGCTTGCTTGCTACATGGGTGGGTAATGCAGGCATCCATCAGTGGTCACTCATGTTGGGGCAGACGTATGGTATGTGACATGCATATTTCTTGGGGCCTGCATGCAGTGTGACTCATGCCATTGACATCTTAGTGTGGTTTGTGTACGGTATGCCATTGCCTTGCTGCAGGCATCTGCATGTGTCTGTTCTGCGTACCACAACTGTGCTGGGAATGTGTGTGTATTGGGCCATGGCTTGCCTCTTAAGACAGACATATTGGTGGACTCTCATCAGACTCTGCATTACAATGCTTTCTTAGGACACTCACCTCTGTACGCCGATGACTTGGCGCCACACTCCATGTGTCCAACAACTTCTATTGACTCCATGCTAATCAGGCTAGCACATATGTCCTCCCACCGGGACAGCTTTATGGGGGAGCTTGCTCTTCTGCCAGTTGCCATTGCCTGGCTCCTGTTGGCAGAGAGTATGTGGTGGACTCGGCAGCCGCAAGTCGTCCTACTGCTTCCTGCAGTCCTTGATAGTGCGGGGGGTGTTACTGACCGCGCTTACTTTTTGTGCCACAAGTGCCCAGATCTCCTTCTTGCGTATTATGACCTCCCTCTTCATGCTCTGGGCAAACACGACATCTGCATTTTGTTCTAGGGTCTCCGCGAGCATGGTCAGCTCATCTTCATTAAAGCGCTCCTTGTGCTGGCGGGAGGCGCCCTTCTTCACAGCCTTGGGCATTGTGGTGATGTAGTGTTTAGGATCTCACACACAGCAGTATCCAACAGGTCCTGGCTGCTGAGGATAGCAATGGATTGTGTTTTTAAAGATGGCCGCTGTGCTCTTTCCCGTTCCTGTGCGATGACGTTACTTCCGGTTCCGCTTCTTTACAGTGACCACTATTAGCGGTGACCACTGATAGTGGTCACCACTAATGCCGTCTTGATTCATTCCGGTAGTACAATCTATGCTTTAGTTGATGGCGCTAAGGCCCTTTTTCGGGGCTTTAGCGGCATGCCGGTAATGTCATTACCGGCATGGCGCAAAGCTCGTGCCCGCAAGGTCGTAATGGCCCTCTATTAGCGGGCTCTTACCTACACAGACACGTTATTTGCTCCATGCTGGTAAAGACAGTTACTTACCTCCAACCTCGGAATGACCCCCAATGTATTAGGTCATTTTTAAGGGGAATGTAGTTAGACAAGTTTAACCAATTTATTTATTTCATTTATTTGTTTAGTTTTAGAAAAAAAACTTTACAAATTTTTGTTAAAATTACATAAAATTACAAAATTACAAATGGTTACATAAGTACTAAAGATTACAAATAAATACATAAAATAATTACATAAAATTGTGCACATTATATCCTACATTTTGTTAATATAATGTGCATTCTAAAATCCTTGACACTGAGCTCACTTTACATTCCTACATAGTATTGCTAAAACATCACCAGTGGTTGTGTCAATTACAGTGCTCTAATATTATAATTCTATAGTCTTTACATTTTTTAAAGGAGGCCATAGTACTTGGCTCTTAGCTTAACTAATTAATGTTCTTTAATCATCGGATTATTGTTCAACTTCTACTTTTCAAGCTTATTTTTAATACTCTTCCACAGTTGATATAAGCTTATATGGACTGTCTGCCGATCAGTAGTCAAACAGTATATCCAAAAGGCATCACTTTTAATGTAATCATAGTTGTGTACCAAATGTCCTAAATTTGTCATATATTCTGTACTCAATTCAGGACACTGTAGCAGAACATGTTGAGGAGATTCCAAGATGTTAGGTTTTTTGCATATTCTACATGTTCTTTCCTCACGCTGGATTTTTTGTTGTGCCTCCATCATTGTTAATAGAGGAAGTTGGTTAGTTCTGATCCTTAGTCGGAATTGTCTGACTGCAGGGTTTGGACATCTTTTTAAATAGTTTCTGCTTGAAGATATTTATGTACAATCCTGGAAACAAAAGTATAATTCTTTAATTGTTCTAGATGTTCATAGTTTTTAGTCCAATCCCAAGATTTAACCTTATTGGTATATATCTGTTTCAATATTGTGAATGCCGTATTTTATAATACAATGGGTGCCATTGAATTATATTAAAAATAGTATCACATGTGTTTTCGAATGCATCATTCCTTCTGGTTCTATCATCTAATAAATCCAGTAGTTTACATTGCGGGGATGAATGCATTTTTAAATGTAGCACTCCAGTCTTCATCCATATCGTACTTTTTAAAGATGTTAAACCTAGTTTGAGGTGGATGTATTGTATTGGTGTGCTTGGGCTCAGTTTGAGAAGTCTTCTCCAAAACCAACCTTCTAGTACGTCAAACCAGTTAAGTTATTCCATTGCCAAAGCCTCTAGCCCGTATAGAATCTGGGGGCTGAAGCATTGCTTGTATAGGATTAAGATTCCTTCCAGGCCTCCAGATAAGATGCGTAATAGGCTTTTTTACGCATGAAAATCTTGTAAATACGACAGCTTTATTATTTTCCTGAGTACATTTACACACAGGTTTAGAGCAGAGGGCAGTGCAAAGGCCAGGTTACTTGACAGAAAACAGAAGGCTTCTTTTGATATTTATCTACATGGATGTAATTGCAAGCCACCTCTGAAACAACATATATTTCTCTGAAGCCTTTCAAAAAAAGAAACTGCACACTGATAAAAGGAATGGTTTCTTTTCATTCAGTTTCAGAAGCACTGTGCATGTTTTCCTAGAATTTTAGGATTGTATAATTAATAAAATGGAAAACTAAGTTGCAATTGAGAATTCATATTTTGTAACAAATTATGCTTTTGTTTCCAGTAAATTCCAGTAACATTATTGTATTTTGTTCCGGTGCTGTGTGCATAATCATGCAGAGGCACATTGTTTTTAGACTTAGAATTTAATTTACACTATAATTATAAAAACAGTCTGTAAAATGGTGACTATGCACAATTTAGTTTACATCCATTCAACTTTGCAGTCAATGGGGTACATTACTATAAATGGTCAGTGGCAGCAAAGTCTTTGCTCTAGGGTGAGTAATTGTCATTACACTAATCACAGATGTTCTAGCCTCTCAAATCTTCAAGGCTACAATTAAAACATCCAAAACCTGACTCTCCACTACATTCAAGCACTGTTCAAAAAGAAATAAAAGTTACATTGGTAACTGAAATAGCAAAACCTGTCCCTGTGATAATCCAGATAGGTATTTAACTGTATGTAGCGCTTCATAAATGGTTCGTCCAACATCTAGGTACTGTGATTATTATACCTCAGTCGATACTCAGTTAACCGACCTCTGAAGGATGTTAGCCAATAAGATAGCTTAGCTAGTTGAGCACTCATTGTTGGAATCTGTGCATGATCTGTAGGTTGCAGGTTCGAATCAGGGCAAGTCCAACTCAGCCTTTCATCCTTTTGAGGTCGATAAAGGAGTACCGACTTTGGTTTGGTGATAATTGTGATAAATATGTTATATTTACAGTGCTTTGCCAAAAGCGCTACATAAATTATCATTTGACCATTAGATTAGATATAGAATTCAGCATGGAGTCCTTGCCTCTCTGCATTGTTGTATGATAACATTGGCATACAATTTGGTAGTAATAGCTCCAGGAAATGAGGACTTTCATTAATCAAAAGACAATTTTGCTATCGAACCTCAAAACACACAATACAATTCATGTTTGCCTTACTATGGAATTGGCTAGGTTTTTGTGATTTCAACATTTAAATATATACAGGAGAGATCAAATGGCCAGACCTTAGAGAAATAATGAAAGGTGTATTCTGTCACAATGCAGAAAGCTGCCGCACAGTTATGATTCCCATAGAGTTTTTGTACACGTCGGCTGGATGTCACATACATTTTACTCTCTTGCAAAGAAGAAAAGTCATATTTACTCTCAAAGTTTAAAAATAGGGAGTAAAATATTCCCACCCCAAAATCTTATCTGGAGCACTGATTCCTTCTATCGAGAACCCAGCCGTTTCTCTTGCAAATTTTGCTACTAGCTCTATTAGTTTTTTTGCTTTTATTTGTTTGTTTTTTCGATTATATTTTTATAATTTCTGTCATTGCTCATGTCTAGTCCGAGATACGGATACGAGTTCACGTATTCTATTGTTCCTATTTCAGTTACCATGTCTGGATGGGAGGCTTTTTTTGTGGAGAGAGCCATGGTGTTGGTTTTTCCCAAGTTTATCTTTAGTTTGTTTACTTCTGAGTATTTTATGAGTGATGTAAACATTTCTTTAATCCCGAGGTATGTATAATTCATTAAAACCAAATCATCAGCATGAATTAGACATGGTATAGCTTTTCCTCCTCGGTTCGGGCAACAGCCATGTACAGGGACTAACCAGTCTGGAAGATCTGCCATGTACAAGTTGTAGAGTAACGCAGCCATCGGGCATCCTTGTTGCACCCTGCATGATATATCAATCGGGGCAGTAGTACTGCCATCTATATCTAATCCTGCTCGCCCTTGTGGACCTTGATGTCATTGTTCTACTATCGTGATCAACCAGTTGGGGCATCCCCATTTCCGTATTTTATTCCATAGTCTTTTGCGGTCTACGCTGTCGAACGCAGCAGCGAAGCCCACGAAAATCACGTATAGTGTGGTGCCTCTCTGTTGTCGTGTGTCACCAATGCATGAGTCTAAGACCCTTAGATTATGTGCGGTACCTGCTCCCGGTCCGAAGCCTGTTTGTGTAAAATGTAATATCTCTTTACAATTGGCCCACTCTTGTAGTTTTTGAGAAACAAAAGTAGAAAATAATTTTCCAGAAGCATCAAGCATCAACAACAGGTGATAGTTTTCAGGTAGTCCCCGTTCCCCTTTCTTATATACTGGACGTATTATTGCCTGTGACCATGTTTTTGGTATTTGTTGGGTTTTACAGACTTTGTTAAATAATTCACACAGTATCACTGCCCATTCATGCGAGTTTTGTTTGAAAATGGCATTAGCAAGTCCGTTGGGGCCTGCAGCTCTTGAGTTTTATGATCGCAGATTTCAGCTTCTCGACAGTGAACTGCATAGGCCATTTTTCATTGCTGTTTATAATTTGATCTTCCAGACTGTTGTTTTGTTTTTGTTTTATGAAGGTCACCCAGGTGATCACGCATGTCTCCTTTGGCTTTAGCTAATTTTTCCCATATATTCTTTGTATTTTTGCTGGCTAATGTTTTGATCATTAATTGCCAGTCTTGATTTAGTATAGAGTATTTATGATTTCTCAACCATTGTTGATAGTAGCCTCTTATTAACTTTCTTTGTTCTATGAACTGGTTGCATTTTAACCCCAAGGTTTTTAGCTTTCGTAGTTTTTTCCACATTTCCCGTTTTGTATCACGGACAGCCACATCATATGTATACCGATTTTTCTGGCATAGCATCTTATGTTTCATTTTATTTCGCCTGTTTTCTTGGTTAGTTCATAGAACTTATTTTCTATTTCATCCAACTGATAGATGTTTTATTTCAAACAATATCTTTTTGCAAAATATTTCAGACTCTTTTTTAAAAAAAATTCCAAGTTGCCTCCTGTCTAACGAATGGTTGTTCCTGCATGGTTGACAACCATGTTTTTGCATCTACTGGAACAATTCTCATGTAGATGTTTATTGATCTGTAAGATTATCATCTTGTGATCACTATTAATCATTGGGGTAATTATCAAACTTTGAGCTCTTTCTAGACTTTCGTTATTCCTGAAGATGTAATCAAGAGTTGATTCACTGTTGTTTCCCTTCCATGTATAAGCTGCGGGTATATCCCCCCGAGTCCTGCCATTAATCGTCGAGAGCCCCCATTGTTGCAGAGTCGTTATCCATCCATGCCCCTCATTATTCCCAATTCTTTGAGTCATGATGATCTTTTTCTTTACGTTTTCATATTCTGCGCATTCACTATTGTCATAGTATCTTGCATTCAAGTCTCCTCCTACTATGACCATTTAGTTCTTTGTTTTAATGCTAGTTGTTATTAATGCACTTTCAATTCCATCCTTGAGTTCTTCTAAATCGTTCAAATTTGGAGGTGCTTACACGTTTACCGCTAGGAGTTACCAAGATGTTCCCATTACTTGTTGTTCAATCTCCACAGCCAGTATATTTTTATTTTGAGGATCAATTGTCATCTGTTTAGACCCGAATTTCTGGCTCACTCCAATTATTAGGCCTTCGTAGGGTCTTCCCTTCCTGCCTTTACTGGCTAGTACCTGGCATATGTAATAACCCTCCATGTACAATGGGCAATCTAGCCAGAGCTCTTGTAACATAAATATGTCACATGTACGTAATTTTTCAAGTGACTGGGTATCTTTTATTATGTGTTTGAAACCACGAGTATTCCAGCTGGCAATCCGCAATGGTCACTTTGAGATCATCTGATTATTACTTTCTGGGATTGACTTGTATGTTGGATTCCAGGAAATAGCTTGGTAACCAGGAATTATCGTAGCGTTTTTTGCATTTTGTCTGTCGTTATGTGTTTTGTCGTTGTTGGTCATTTTACAAACTGTGAGTTGTAGTCCTTGTCTATATAATTCAAATGCACTTTCCCAGAGCATTGATACTGCAGTATATGAAGTAAAGCGAATTATCGCCCAATTTGTGGCACTATCGAGGTCGGGTAACTCAATATGTGCCATGTCTCTGCTTTGTATCATCCGTAGCCCTGGGATGGATGACCATATATGTACTAGGGCTGAGCGATTTAGGAATGGACTTTCATTAGTTGTATTAACTTCATCTAGCTGAATTGCCAGATTAAATTTCTCATTTTTTATATTATCTTCCATTTGTTTTGTCACCTCTCTTTGTTTATTGAGATCTTGATGCCATACTTCGCTCTTTCTTTCTGCTTTGGCATCGTAATTGCTCCTTCCCGACGACGTGTATATTCTGTTGGCCCATCTAACTTTGGATACATATTCTTCCAATGGTATTTTCTGTCCAATTGCTAATTCTTTGTTATTTTCTTGTTTTTCTTTATTCGTCTCATTATGGCATCCCTTGTTATTTATAATTCCTTTCTTTACTGTCTCATAGCTAGGGGCATGAGTGCTTGTCTTTACGTTTTGTGTTTGTTTCCAATTGTCTAGAGGACCTTTCGGGCACACTGTTCTCATAGTGCCATCGGTTTGGCAATTGGAAATTATTCTATGTGTCTTGCTTTTACTATCATCTATATGGGATTTTTCCTGGTTATGGGCTATCTTTTTTGTGATTAGCTCATGTTGTTGTGTTATTGGACCTTGTGTATCATTTTTTGCTCTATTAGATGTTGATGTTACTTCCATCATAGAGATTTCGGCGCACAGTGCGTCCATTGCATCTTCTTCGGATCTAGCAGCAATGTTCACTGAGTCTTGTATTTCCCAGGAATTATTTGAGTCATCTAGCTCAATTATTTTATCTTCGGGAGCTTTCTGCTCATACAGTTCTTTCCTGTTACTTCTATTCATTTCAGCTTTTCCGTTTATGTCCTTTATTTTGACTGGTTCTCAGCTTGTTGTGAGTGGGACTTTTTTCATGAGTGGCATTGTTGCTCTTATTGGGTCATCGTTATTTACTATAAATTTCGTCATCAATGAGTACAGCCTCTGTTGTTCTGATGCCACTCCTAGGGATAACTTGTATAATGCTTCTACTCTACAAGACAACTTTTCAAGTTCTTCTGTGATTTCCCTGGGCGTACTTGTTATCTTTCCAGATGTATCTTCTCTCTCCTGGGAAAGTTCTTTTCCATTGTTCCTGTATTGTGATTCCGAATTATTTAATCTTTCTATTTTTGGCTTTGCAGATAGATTGCTCAGTTGACTCTCTCTTTTTTGTTGGTCCGGATAGGCGCCCAAAGATTTTCGTCTTATCGAGTTACATAATTTTAATAGAGATCCATTATTATCCAATGAGAAGTCATTCAGCGAAGGTTGTTCTTGACTGATTTCATGCATCTCTGTTTCCTTATTATCATCTCGTGGTGCTTGTTTGGTAATCTCATCACTGTGCTCTTCTTGGGTAGTGTCTTTATGAGGGGCACCTATTCCTGTAAAAAATCCTGATATTTTTTGTTGTTGTATGTCAGAAATATTCTGATTTTTACTGAGCTACTTCTTTTCTCGTTTTCTTCTAGGCCCTTCGCGTGCATTTTGTTGTTTTTCCTTTGAGGATTGATTGACTTCTTAATCCACTTCTTATTTGTTTAAATTTCATTTTATTGCAGTTTAGGCTTCAATTCACTTTTCTATTAAAAGCACAACCAATGAGTTAAAATAATACTGTAGTGTGGTGCTTGGGGCATGCTTTTCCGTTTGCACCATATAAAAGCTCTGTTAAAATCTCCCTTTCCTCTGCTAACTGGTTCAAAGATTTCTGTATCCGCACTCACCAGTTTCCCAATGGGCTTAGTGTCATCCGTGTGCCAGGTAGAGCATAGTATATAAGGCACCTGTATGGAAAGGATAATTTTTTGGTCACTTCCAGCTTTTCCATACAATTATGCTAGGTGTGCATTCAGAAGGGAGTCTGCAGCTCCCTAATATAGTGCACTTCACGCTATCTCCATCGGTGAGGGGATGTAAAATATCTCCCTGGCAAGGCTCTAACCAGAGAACAACGCTGCAGCCCCACAGATGGTTTCAGGAGGGGCTCAGGGGAATCTTGCTTCACTCTGCCTCGGTTAGGGTCTCCTCAGCACTCTGCGCCTGACACACAGTGGGGGTCAGGGAAGGGGTAGTCTAGTAGGGAGCAGCAGGATGAGGAGGGGGGGAAGGAAAGGAAAAAGGCGTCTGGATTCGCCTTCAGTTATACGGGAATGGCGGTCTCAGGACTTACCTCATTTAAAGCAATGAGGCGTCACCGCTCTGCTGTCTGGGCACACAGCGGATGCCGTACGGGACTCCGCTGCTTGGGCGCTGGGCTCTACTTGGGTCCCAGAATCGCGGTTCTCAAACAGGACCTCCGCTCTCCTCAGCGTTCCAACGTGACAGCGTGTTAGACGCCCGCTACCATTAGAGTAGCGGACCCTCCACAGTTCAACGCACCACACTCGTCAAGCCGCACCAGCTGCTCTGAACTACACAATTCTCGCAGTTCTCTGGTCGCTTCCGACAGTGCTATCTCCAATAGGTAATGGACTACAGGGGACATTTAGATGTGTGTATAGGTGGTAGCCAATGTGGACCGTGGGATAATGTTGGAACTTTGTATGCATAGTTATTGGTAATCAGCGGTTCTCTGCTATAAAAGATGTAGCCCGACTGGGCATGTTGAGCTCCATTTCAGTTTAGTCCTACGAGACTGTCTGACACGTTTTTCATGCAATAAATCGTGCTTTCATTGCAAAACTGGTGCACTTATTAGTTGACCCCCTGTGGAGCTATTTTTTTTTATCAACTGGGTTTTGGGAATTTACCTACACCAGTGACATTTCTGCATATTTACACACATTTTATGAAAAATATGCAGAAACAAGGCTGTCGAAATTCCCTGGATACAGCTTGAAATGTTTTGCAAATATTGTTATTTAGCACACGATTGTATTTTCCTATTTTTACCGTGGGTGAGAGCCTTAAAGCCAGGACTGCTTGAGAATGTAAACTTGACATGGGCCAACACAATGTGTTTTTCATCTTGCTTCTGAGATATACATGTGTGATTACATCGCCTGCACTTGGTAATTGTTGATGCAGTCATGCATTAAATTGTTTTGCATGATATGAACACAAGATCTCTCTCTTCCGCAGGAGGCTTCCTCTGGAATGACATCCCTGCCCCTCCCAGGCTTGAGCCAGATCTCCTTAAGTTCCGGAAGCTTTTCAAGACCTTTCTTTTCTCTTCTTCCTTCCTCTGCCGCATTGACTGGCTGCCTGGTCCCTCCTGAGGCCTACAGGGCAACAGATCCTCATCCCCAGTCGACCCCAGCACCCCGGTCTCCCTGACTACCCCCTCTCTAAACCTGCACTTGCCCTCCCAGACCCCCCTCCCCTGACTAGCTTGGTGGGGTTTGCATCCCTACCGAGCCTGGTCCACCCTCGTCCTCGCACTTAGCGTGTGGTCCTCACTCCCTGCATCCCATGGCACTTGCCCACATGGTCTCCCCTTAGCACTTGACTAGCTCTTCTTCCCCTCTTCCCCCCACACTTGCATGCTGCCACTCTGCCCCCCTCTTCCCTCCCACCCTAGCAGTATCCCTTCTGCCCCAATCGGCACTTCCCCCTTGCACCTCTTGTTACTGCACTTGCACAATTTGAATGACACAAAGCCTATTAGTACCCGGCGGGGAGGGTGTTAGCCTATCAGCCAATGAGGAGGCTCAGAACGAGGGCATTACCAGCGATAATCCCCCTGCTCCGAGCAGCCTCGCGGCTGGAGGCCGCCATCTTCCCCCGCTGACGAATGAGGTAAGTGGTGTCTCATTTCCCCTCTCCCCTGACTCCTCCCCTTTCCCCCATCCACAGGATTCCCTCCCCGCATCACATCCCCACTTACCTTTGTTGAAGTCCATTTTGGGAGCAGACAGGCTGGGAACACTTCTGTCCCCAGCGCATCCGCTCCCTATCTGCGACAGGCCGTCATGGAAAGGAAGAAGGGACTACATGTAGTCCCTTCTCCTGTTTCCATGGCGGACATTTTTTTTTGCTTACTTTTTTCAAGTTTTTTCAATGGCCGCCATGAAAAGGGACAACAGACTTCATTTTCCCTCCCCCAGCGGCCATTTCTTTTTTTTCTGTTCTGAAATGCCAGATCGTTTCAGAACAGAAAAGAAATACTTTTAGTACTCCGGTCTTATGGGCTGGGGTACTAATAGCAATAGGCCCCTCGCAGGGAGGGCATTACCACTTCAGGTAATGACGCAGGGCTCATAGTTACAGGCCCGAGCGACCCTGCACCCCTTTTTTGTCTTGTGGTACCTCGAAACACTATTTGATGTATAGGCGCATTATAAATACACAGTAAATAAATAAATAAATAAGTGGCTTTCCCATAAAAAATGAAACGTACAGTAAGTTACATAAATTAACTGGTGGTTTTCATCTTATCTTTTCGTTGTACCTTGATCTAGAGGTTGAAAATATTAGATGAACAAGGCAGCTTCTTTATTATAAGCAAAAGGTATAGAGCCCTGGAAGCCGCAAGAGCAAACAACAGGGTGCTACCACAGCAGGGAATTTTATTTTGGGTTGTAAATGGGCCCCATGCCCCTGGTGGCAATTGTATTTATTCCCTACTGTGTCTGCTCTGGACTGAAATAAATTACTTTTCAGAGCAAACATAGAGTTTCTGAAATAAAGTGATGGTGAGTGAAATGATCATAAGATGGAGCTTTGTAATGAGGAGGGAACAGTCACCTCCAGAGTGGGACTGATGGAACCCTGCTATGGGAGAAGTAGAGAGGCCTCCTCAAATGTGAGAAAAAAGAAGCACTGACAGAGAAATGGTGCCAGCAGTGTTAAAACAGTGATACGTCAGCGTAAGAGGCATAGAGAAAGCCTTTCAGTGTGTACTAGATTTCAGGAAGCGAAACCAAAGCTCTGTAAATTGCAAATATGTATTAAAAATATCAAGTTGTTTATATAGTGCTTCATGCAGCCTTTCTGCCACTTCTAAGTGCTTTAAGGATAGCTGTCATTGTTAGCCATGTAATTAGACTCAGTATACAAGCTTGGAGGGATAAAATGCTGGACAGATAAGGAGTCCTCTTGTGCCCTGGTGGGATTCAAACTTGTGAAGTGCAGGATTGCCGCATGTCAGAGACGTATGCTTAACGTGTAAGGTATTGTGGGGCCGGCAGTGGGCACACAGCTGCTGGGGGACTCAGCACCCTGTTGGGTTGCCGGGGTCACCCGGACTTACAGTCGTTGCAGGGCAGGACCGTGATAGGCCATGGGGACATGGCCTGGGTGCCTTTGGCACCATGGGTGCTGGGAGCATCCAAGATGGAGGGTGGCCTGGGCGGACCCAGGGCACGGTGCTGATCTGGGGGCGGGGGGGCTCAGACCTGCAGGACCATGATCACACTGTGTGGGCCTGCAGGCCAGGGATGCAGGGCCTTGATGACACGGTGTGGGCCTGCAGACCCGAAAAGAGAGACAGACACAGGACTTCCATTGTTGGACTATGCAGCCGTTCTGAGGCACGGGCATGCAGGGGCTGCTTTTATTAGGTCGGGCCCATCTTAAAACGGCAATACACTTAAGAGTGTCACAAATAACACTTCCCCTTAAGAGGGCAATACACTTTGGAGGGTCACAAATAACATTCCTCCTTTTCATAACGAACAAAAACAAATGTTACTGAATCATAAACGATCCCCCCCCATTATAGAATGACAACATTTATACCACTTGGGAATTGTAAGGTAGATGAATCGACGGATAGACCAATGATATACACAAAGGGACTCAGGTAGTTGCAAACATATAACATATATCGAACAAGCAAAAACATATTCAGCGGGTGACAGTTGTGGTTGGCGAACTGCATGTGGTATGTTGTCAGTTCTACCACATTTTACAAGACCCTTTATTAACCTGGGGTAAGTGGAACTTCAACCACTGAATGATGCCATTGTTAGCACAGCTTTGCATCCATTTAACTGGGACCACTTTAAGCATATAATGTACATGCAGGCTCACATCATCCAAACACATGTTTACTGAGTCCTCTTAAAGGAGACCAGTTCACTTTGCATCAGTGCGCGTTCAATGTAGTCACTACCACGGGTCAAGGTCCATTGATGGCATAGTTCAAAGGCCAGCAAAGCCGCACCCGGGGCCACATCGGCTTAGTCCCTTGATGTTGGGGCAGGCAGCAAGACGCGGGTAGCAGGGCGTCTAGGCTGCACCACATTCCGGCTCTCTCAGGCGGGAATGCCTCTAGGTGTTGACAGGGCAGGGGGTGGCAGCATGTTACTCACACGGCTACTCGGCAGACAGTTTTGCGACATATCTCCTGGGTTGGCTGCACGAGCACCCTCATGGGGCGAGAGCAGCAGCCAGGTAGGTGCCTTGCAGGGCGGAGGGACTGCCCACTTGTCAGCCGGGGTAGTTGCAATTGATGCTCTTCCCAAAGCAGCAGGAGGCCGCTCTCGGTCTCTCCCTCCTTCAGGCAGTAGTCACTGCTATAGATGATGGGGCAGCGGTCCAGGCCAGTTCTAGCTTCCCTTTTCCCTGGCAGTAAAATTGGGCAGGTGATGCCCTAGTTCAGAGGCTGGCAGAAACCCGCTCCCTGGGCCACATCGGCCTGGTCCATGGATGGTAGGGCAGGCAGGGAAACACTAGTGGCAGGGTGTTGGGGCCACTTGCTGGGCATTCAGGGTGACACTAGTGGCCGGGTGTTGGGGCCACTTGCTGGGCAGAGAGTATGTTCTATGTCCATGAAGTTGGGAAATGGCAAACAGGTACTGTCCAATTGTCCTATTTGCTGTGCTGTATCACTGTGCCCGTCTTTTATCTTTAGTTCCTAAATGGAGCAATGTCATTGTCACCGCCAAAGGCCCAGGGTCTACAGGGGCCCATCTCTGTTTTTTCTTTACTGCGCCGACATGGTGCACTTCATTTACTGTCAGTGCAACGATTGTTTTTTATCAGCACCCTATTCACATGATTACCTCGCCGGTTTGCATTGGAATAGGGCGCTCATGCAATAGCATGAGCGTCCTATTACAGAGATTAACCCCCTGTGACTCGCTGAAGCAGGGAGTTGGAAAAATACTGTTGCATCCTGCCTCCTCCCCCTGCCCCTCCCCCGTTGACAGGGGCATGCGGGAGGTGGGGGGAGGGCGCCAATTCACACAAGACGCTGCTACTACTAAGGCCGGCACTGTTAAAAGGGTAATACACTTGCGAGGGTCACACATAACACTTCTCCTTAAAGGGGCAATACACTTGGGAGGGTCACAAATAACATAAGGCACCCTCTTTGATATGATGTAAACATGTCAAAATACAAACATTGCTGTGTGCTCTCTAATACTGTCCTAAATACGTGTCTGTGCACTCCTCTCCTTGGTATGTTGGTGTCTGGGTTCAAGCAGAGCCCTCACATCACACATTGCACCACACTGCAGGCCACACTTTTCTATGCGCAGGAGCTCGGGTTCAAGAGATTTCTACTTATTATAATTACTCTGTGAAGAAAATAGCTCTTCCTCACCCTGAATCTAGGCCCATCATGCCAAAAATTCCCAAAAGACCTTTAGTTCATCTGCACAGAGGTGCTTTGCGACTACATTAGACGCCAAACCCAGGCCTCGAGATGAACACCTATTTTTAGATATACCCTCCTGACTTCTGTTTCTCCGCTCCCCTCTTTGCACTGGTTGGCTGGAGCAGTTAACCACAGGGTGCGGGCCCGGGGCCCATTATCCCTTCACTGGTGTCAGCCTCTCGCGCGTGCCCTCTGGGTTTGGACTCGGGGTAAGCGCCTGCCTGACGCGTCACGCGCAGAGCGACGCGAGACGGAACCCGTGATTACACTAATGGGGCGCCAGCGTCGCGAGGCTCCGCCCCTTCGCCTCTAATGAACGCTTCACTGGCGGCGCTCACAAAGGAAGGGGGACGCGCACCCCCTTCACAGGTCGCGTGTCCTCAGCGGGGACCCGAGTGACCAAAGGACGTCCGTCAGCCAGGCGGCATTTAGGCAGGGTTGCTGCCCGCCAGCCCCATATACCAGCACAGCGGGGAGGATATGAAGAGGGCCCATTTGCACAGTTGGAATCAACGCAGTTTAAAGAATTGGAACAATTTGGAGCTGAAAGAGTAGGATTAAAAAACCGCGGGGCCCGATTCAAGCTGGTTTAAGAGATAGATGATAGTATTTAGTAGGCAGACGGCAATTAAAAAAAAAAAACCTCTATCGTAGTATTGAACTCCGGAGGTTGGTGTGGGTCAAAGATAGGAGAGGAAAAGCGTCGTGGCATTAAACTATAAAACACATTAATTGTATCTGAGCTGCACCCTCTGCAGGTTTTAAATCAAAAGCCCCCTCCCAAAAACAAGACGTTGGAACATTTCAATCCACTAATTTCTTTCATGAGACATAACCGAAACTACTGTATATTTTAAAATGACCAGCAAAGGCCTAGCATTTTGCTAGGAGTATCCCACCCGCACCCCTTTCTGGATCAACCCGAAATAATTCTTCCAAAAACTGTGCTTGGTTATACTTTTTCTTTTGCTTTTTTGATGGGTATATCTAGTAAAAAAACAAACAAAAAAAGTGCTCTTTCCCGTATCGTTCACCATCAACAACAATAAGAATTCCATTATCACATGGAACCTTTCTCTGTAAGGCGTGCAACTCCATGTAAGCCCCGTTTGCTTAAATATACTGTAACCAAAGCACTGCATTGTCCGTGCTTCGGCTGACGCAGAGTATTGAAGCAAAATAGCTCGGCGCGCAGATCCCTGCACTCTGCTGGCCACAGCCATAGACCCTGCTTGCCACGGCCAATAGGTTGCGCCTGAAAGGGACCTATGCCAAAAGCGCCATGTAGAAACAGCCGGCGCCCAAAGCGCTGTTTCGGAACGTCCAGCTTCGAGTTTTAAACACAACCACTGTAATTCTTAAGTATATACTTCCATCTTGTGGTTGCTTTTGGGACTACAGCTTCTAGCTCCGCAGATGCTTCTTTGTCTTATTATTGTTTGAATTTGATAGTAGCGATTCCAACCGTCGATTGGTAATGTGCGACATACGCATGTTTCTAGGAGAGCGCGGATAACTCTATGAAGGATTTATTGATTGATATTTTATTTCTATCGCGCTTGTACACAAGTGTTTCAGAGCGTGACAAGGCAAGGGAGGGGAACGGGAGAACAAAACAGCGATCTTACTAGGCCCAGTGACATTGAGAACGTGCAAGTGCATGGGAGAGGGGGAGGGGAAAAGTGCATGGAAGGAGGGAGAAGTGGAAAGTGCGAAGCAGAGGAGAAACAGATAAATAACAATAAATAAATAATAAAGGCAACAAACAGTGGTAAGGCAGCCAGCAATTTGCAAGTGCAAGGTTTAAGGCAGCAGAAAGGGTAGGTCTGATAAGTGCAGGAAGAAAAAGGGAGGGTGCTGTATGGGTACAGATACAGACCCCAGTGCAAGGGGTGGCTCGGTGCAAGGGGTGTTCTACATAGAATGCCAAATAGTGGCATTCTATGTAGAACACACTAGCAAACAACCTGTCCCTCGTGCACAAATATGATTAGGACGAAACCAAATTTCTGCTTCAGCCACACTCCAGCTAAATCAAAGCTTTTTGCCGCGTTGTCTGACAATTAACTATCAGACGAAAGTGCATGTTTTTAAGTGTTATTGACAAGGAGTGCTGAGTAGAGTAAGAGGTAAGCAGGGCGTGCCCCTCGATGAATCTGTCCAGTTGACCTGTGGGCCAGTCTGCTAGAAGGGCCATGGTGTTATATGTTGGAGGACTGGATTTGTGTGGGACATATGGCACAGTAGCAGGCCCGGAAATTGTTATGGGATTTGAGAAGAGGTGGACATGGATGTTTGAAATGGAAAGACAGGCGCTTCTTCTGGGGCAATATGGACGTGGTTGAGATTTAATTTCCGTGGTCGAGATTTAATTTCCCACCCATGTTGGCCTTTCAGGAGAACGTGCCTATCAGGCAATCTTTCCATTACACTGTAGAACGGTCTGCCTCAATGGGAAAGGTCTGAGAGTTGCGAGTGCTCTCCTGTGTAGACAGCGAGAGAGAGCGCCCTGCCTGCTGCTGGTGGTAGGGCTGATGAGTGAGAGGTAGAGAGACAGCCACAGGGCCTGTACCCGCTAGTGTAGTGGACTAGAGGGGCAAAGGGGGACAGTGGTGGGACCTCAATTGAAACATCCCTTCATGCAAATTTACTGTTCAGAAGTATCTCTCTCCCAAAGGGCAGGGACCGCCCGGTGGCAAGGAATCAGTGTTTACAGGGCGCTGTTCATGCAGTCAGAGAACACAGCATTTGGGAACGGATGTACCGAATGGCCTGGTAGCGGCGCTGCAGTCCTTTGCCCTTCTCAGGATGGGTGTTGGGCAAAGGGGCAATGTGCAATGATGGCATTCATAGCATAGAACTAATGGTGGGGCAATTTGTGCACCCCCCCTTTACACAAAATAGTGAGTGTAAGTACAAAGGCTGCAGAAGATAACAGGCTGCAACCCTTCAGCTGGTAAGGTAGCTCAGCTGGTAAAGCTCTTTCTGCTGAGCTCTGTGTGTGATTTGCAAGTATGAATCCCAGCCTTAAATGATACCTACTTGGTTTGGGTAGTAATAATTGCATATTAAAATGTTGTATGGCGAGATCACTAGGGGGCACGGACGATAATGGCCACTTAGAGCACAGCTCCCCTCCCCTTTCGAATTAATCGAGGATATTTTGCGGTTTTATCGATGCCTCAATATTTGAGAGCTTGATTGGTTGATGTCTGGTGGTGGAGAGCAGCCTGGGCACTTAGAGGCACTCGTGTTCTCCAACGGCCCACTAGAGGAAAGGCCCTGACATGAGCCGGGTACTCAAGTTAAGAGCCTGTTCAGGAGCAGAGGAAAGTGTGGGGCGATGTGGACGTGCGAGCCCCGTCGCGGCTCGCCTGGAGTGGGAGCGTCACAACACGGAGGTGGAAAGGCACACGTAAGGAGCAGCATCTCCTGAAGAGAAGCTGTGCACAAGGAGAAGGGTGAGATAATCAAGGTCATATACTGAAGTTCCAGCGAGGTACACGGCTCTGAGGTTCGGCGTGGCAGTGGCTGACGGCCGGGTAGATGGATCTATAGGATTTGGGACCTGACACGTGGCCTGAAGGAGGAGGTAGATAATAGTGTGTAGCCCAGGAGAGGGCAAGCTGGACATATTGTGGTTGCTCACGTACCTGAGTAGGAGCCAAAGCGAAGAACAGCACCAAGTAGGCGAAGACGGATCGGATGCCTCTGGCATTGTGGTGGACACCCAGACCTACAGTAATGCCTAATTGCGAATGGCAAATGCAGTGAAAAGGGTTGATCACCAAGTGTACTGGGCTCTATCACAGGGTGCCAAAGCAAGAAGGGGAATGTGAGATGGGACTGCTTCTTGTTTATTGGGGTGTTCACGCCTATGGTAGCAGGGGAGCAAGGCAATGGCAGGGAAAAGGTCACCCTTGGAGGGTTCAGTTGAGGAAAGCGTCTCTGCAGGAGTGTACTTGAGAGAAAATCAAATCCAGTTTAATGAGAAGCTCACTTTGAGGCACCCACGCGGACACCTTCTGTATGGATTACTGAAACTCACCTATATACGTAGGGTGAAGGAGAGATTCAGGAGGGCTGGAGAGTCACGGAGGCTCATCAAGGGGGAGAAGGGCGGCCAGAGTGTCAACAGCTATCTCAGCCTCCCAGAGGTACACGAGGCGGCAAGAAGAAGGTGGGAACGGTCCCTCCCCCAAGAGGGTGGTGCAATCAGATTTGCTAAACAAAGATGATATATGGGGCATCTTATCAGAGATTAAGGCCCTTAGAAGCGTTACAGAAGGCTTGATAGCAGATTTGAGGGGCACAGTTGAGTCCATAGAAGGCTAAATGGAGTGGCTTGTGAATAATCAATTTAGTTTGGACTTGGAGATGATAATGGACTCCAGGCTGACGGAACTTGAATCCAAGGAAGAGGGGGTGGTCCTGACGTTAGTTTACTTGGACAATCGGGAGAGACGGAACAACATCAGGGTGGTGGGAATGAAGGAACGTGATGAGGAATTTCCCCTGGAGGTTGAAAAGAAGGTGCATAAAGTTATTAACCACCTTTCTGAGGTGGATGGCAGAAAGCTGGTACAGATTGAACGGGCACAGAGAGGGGGTAAAGCATACAGTGGTGGTCCCAGATCTATCGCTGTGTGATTCCACCGATACAACGAAAAGATGGAGGTGCTGGCCAAGGCAAAGATGGCATCAAACATAGCATATGAAGGAGGGAAGATGCACATTTGTCAGGATTTCTCCAGTCTAATCCTATCCAGGAGGCGGGACTGTCGCACTCTGAAACAATGGCTCACTGCGAAGAGAGTTAGATACAGATGGGCATGCCGGTTTACATTGCAATTTCAGTGCGGGAATGAAGACTACCGGATTACCACAGCCATGAAGCAACCCAAGTCTTGAGCCACTTAAATTCAGGGCCTACCTGGAAAAGTGGGCCACCGCAAAAGGAGAATAAGGAACAGCACTTACCCCCAAGAAAATTGCCACAACTAAAGAAAGGGATAAGGGGTCCAACATATATGAAACTGGGCACACCATCCCCAATGAAAACACGTTCAGAAATGCAGTTGGGTGACAGTCACACCGCATTACATTTTTGATGAAAATTTAAAATGTGACGCATCGTTGAACTAATTAATCTGTCGGGGGATGGATGAGGAGGTGCCCCGAGTGCCCCTCGATTGGAAGTCAGAGTCTTGTGGGGAATGTTTACTTTAAAGGGGTCTATTTGGTTGTTATATGTTGGGGAAGTTGGTGGGGGTTTTGGGGTGACACCTCGAAGTAAATGGGTACGAGTTTGTGAATGCATGTTGCTGGGTGTGGGCGATGGTGATAATGAGGTATCGATGTCAGGAGCTTTCATAGATGGGTGGGGATGATTGCAAAGTGTAACAGTGCCTCATCAAGAGGAGGCCGAATAGGTGTGGGTACATTGAATGTTAATGGGCTCAATTCACCGACAAAGAGGTCATTGATAGTTCGAGAATTCCATCGGGCAGCCCTAGATGTAATGTTTATACAGGAAACAAGGTTACAGGATTGGGAGGAATGAGCCTAGAGGGGAGGAGCATTGGGTTAGGTTTATTGGGCCTCTAGTGAGTTAAATGAAGGTGGTGTGGGAATTCATTTGTATTTATGCCCTACATCAGGGTTCTTGTCAATTTTATATCAAATGTATATGCAACATTTTGCAGGGCAATTACATTTCTGTGGATGCAATCACATTTATAGGAGTTCAGGGGTGCAGAAAGGGGCGGGACCACCTATCGGCTGAAACACTTGATGAAAAGTATCCCACGTTACTACTCGCTTGGACACATGCATTGCATTTTTGAATGAGAAAATCTATTGTGGGTGAGGGTGGAGGGTGTGTTCGAGGGCAGGCTTTGTGAGGTGGGGGGGAGTTCGTGTGGAAAAAATGTAAGCAATTTGGCATTCATATGTAATGGGAGAGAAGAGTCTATTTTAAGAAATTGCAATAAAGAAGAATTTACTCCCAAAAAAGTTCTGTGTACATCGCTTTGGGGAAAGCACTATATAAGTAATACATTGTTATAATTATAATACGCAATGTGGCTTTTTAGCGACCCCCATCGCTTACAGGGACATGGGTAGTATTTCGTAAAAAGTGCTGCATTACGAAGAGGCCTTTGGGGCACAGGCAGTGGTCTTGAGCCACTGCTGTGTGTTCTGTTTTCACTTAATGACTGAATTCCTCTTGCATGGACAGATGTTTAGCATTCAATGCTTTGGGACTGCATGCATGGCCAGAAACCATTGATACATTTCCATGTGACCTTGCAAGGAAGTAGGGAAACCCACATTCCCCCTAAGTGACCTTGCAATTCACAAGAGGTTGCAAAGTGTGTGATTCGCAACGGCAACTTGCAATATCCACTTTTTCTTTGCAACCTGACCTTTTGTATTCGTGAAGCCTTCCACTTTGAGTAGCACTGGTTTTGAATATGAAGCACTCGGTCTTACATCTGCTCCCATTTTGTTTTAATCTATTCTTTTCAGACATTTATGCTTTGAATAGGATAACTTTATGACAATGAAGGGAAATAAAACGCACATTGGAGCGCGTATTTAAAATTGGGCTATATTTTTAATGGTGCTTTTCAAGTTCTGAGCATGACTTATTAAACCAAAAATATTCAATTTCATATTTGGGCTCGGCCAAATACTTGGAAAAACAATTTGTTATCAGCCGAATACTAAATATGCTGTCAGTACACAAATATAGTTTATCAACCTCAGAAGGAACAAGGAAGGGCGCTGCAACATGAGCTAGGAGAGCTTTCACGTGCTGTGACATTCTGACAAACGCAGATGGCTTATTATATTACGATATGGCATTTATAACGCGCCTATACACCAGTGCTTCAAGGCGCGAGATTATAATATACAGTGCTGGATTAACCGTCATGCCACGTAGGCACTGCCCTATGGACCCCACTCCTTTTAGGGGCCTTGCGCACACCAGGGCTTAATTGGATTTTTACAAAATTTGAATCCAAATTAAATACAAAATGATTTTGTATTTAAATTGGATTTTGTATTTAATTTGCAGCCCCTGCGCCTGCCGCGTTAACATTTTATGGTGTGAAAATGATGTTGGTTTCTGAGTGTCTCCCCATGTCCACATGTGGGCCCCTCCCTGCCGAGTCTTTGCAGCATTTTCAGTTTGTTTCAGTTTCTACTTGCGTGCCTGCGCGTGCCAGCCAGGGCCCAAGCGCATACTCAGTGGGTCAGACACATCCTAGCTGGTGCGCACGGCAGGCAGGCCTGAGAGCACCGCCACCAGCAGGAGGACAGACAGTGGACCAGTAGTAAGTCGTCATCAGAGGCCTACGGAGGACCAGCAAAAGTGAGGCGTGAAAGGGAGGACCGACTGGGTGAAAAGGCTGCAGAGTAGACAACGCAGCCAGCTAAGAGGAGTGGAGTGAGTGGAGGGAACAGCCAGGTTGGGCGGGAAGAAAGAGGAATGGGGGCTCCTGCTGCACCGGCCATTAAAAGCCTGATGAATCACCTCCCAGTGTTTCACTTGATTTATTCATGACCGGGCCGGCGTTTGTGTTAATTGCGCAATGCGCATTGTGGTTTTCTAATAAGGTCGTCCTGGGGAAATTTGATTTCCGGAAAATGTTTTCGGTTCTACGCAAATCCCTTGAGGAATGCACGTTTTTACTTTGCATTTGTTTTTTTATCTTTCTAAACATTTCATGGATGTTTCAAAGCATGCACGGGTGGCCGAGGTGTCCTTCTGTGTGGGAGTCGGAGGGCATGGGTGTTCGTTTGTGGGTGAAGTACGCCCGCAGCATCTTTGCAAGTAAAGAGTGAACAATTGACTCACAGCAGTTTGTGTTCTCCGTTTCATCGTGTGTTGCAATGCACGCTTTGAAGTGGCCTCATGGCGACGCGTTTACCACGCAACCAGTGTTTTAAATGCGGCAAAGAAGAGGCACAGTCACTCCACAATAATCCAGGTCAGGCATAAGCAGCTGAAGAATTAAGAGGGAGACTGTGCATTGCCTTTGTCATTGCTATCACGGCGATACACATGTAAGATTTCGGGAGGGGTTTATGATGGCATTTCTTTCTGGCACCTGTTTTGGTCGAGCTTACACCGCACAAGGACCGTTTGCTGATCCACAAGTGGTGTCTTTTTCACTGGGCAATAAAAGCGCAATTTTGTACTTGTCCCGGGCCTGTTTGGGTTACTTTTCTCTTCTCTATGTATCCAGCGAATGTCTTTCTAATTCTATCCTGTGTGCACTGCCTAACTCACTTGTGGTCTTTTGTGCCAATAGACATATGGTGTCCTGACATCTTTGATTACAGCTTAAAAGAAAACAAACAAAATGGTGTTCCCTGGTTTCCGAGCCAAAGACGTTATGCACCCTTAATTCTTTTTTTTTTTAAATGGGAGGAAAGGAAAAATAGCAAGCGTTGGCAATGGCAACAGTTTGGGCTTTTGTGTAGACGTGTGAAAGGCACTTGCCAGGCAATGCCTTATTGGTATTAACAGGCTATTGATGGTAGCAGGTGCAAAATGGTGCGAGTACCTGGGCATTTAATAACAGTACCTGGCAAATGCCTAATACTTATACACAAGCCAAAACTGTTCCCTTTGTCCATTCTTCTTTTAAAAGGACTTAAGTGAAGGACATGTAGCATGCTTATAAATTGAGTGGCTTAAGGCAGACCTGGTTGGCGTTTTTATTGCACCAGTGGCGCATTTACAACTCCAATTAAGTCATTAACCCTGTGAAGACCACTCTGAAAAAAACACTGGCAGGCACTTTGAGTGCAAAGTTTCATGATAAAACTGGTTGAAAGCAAGCTCTGAGAGTTCCCACGAGGAGGTGTTTTGGGCGGGGAGGGCCAGGAACTGGCTGGGGAAGGCCATGAGCTTACCATGGCCATGGGCAGTCAATGGGTGGGCTAATAGCCAAACAACACCTACTGGCTGTGTGTCCCACCTCATATGCCATTTATCCGTATCCAAACTCTAATGCAATAGTTTTGCCTTATAGGTCTCGCTTGCCTAAAAATGGTGAGAGAGGTTGTAGTTTTATAATTTTTGTAACGCATTAGGGCCAGGCTGTTATACAATAGGTTTGGGCGCTTTTCGTTGGACTAAAAAACAGCACCAACCGGATATGGATGTGCTCAGTTGAGCGGGAAATGCACTTATAATCCCCAGAAGGAATTTGAATGTGAGCCAGTAGCATCCCCAACACCAATAGCCCATGGGCTATGGTGTGTTATAAATAAATAAATAAATAAATAAATACAACAGTCCCAAAATATAATAATGTTCAAAGTTCTATAAGAAATATATACAAATCCACAGAACACTCAACTTTCAGAAACACTATCAAAAACCCACCCCAGTTAAACAAAGGCAAAGAACTGCAGAAGTTACTAATGCAGCACTCTGGATACTTTAAGTTAAGGAATGTCCATCTAGGTAACTATTTTGGCAGTACACGAAGCAACAAAGGACCTGAGTATTAACATTACAGCACTCTATATGAGGCATTGAAAAATATGAAAATAAATACATTATGTTGTAATGCTGTTGTGCGCTTTAAAAATATGAGTAAATAAATAAATAAAATATATTCTGTCGTTGGCACACCCTTGTTGTTTATCTGGATACTTAGCAGGTAGGAAAAACATACACGAAATGCAACAAAGATACCGAAAGTAATATGCGTTGGAGGAAGAAGGAGCTAAAGGGACGTATCCGGTCTCTAGGGCCCAAGTGGTGGGCTAAGGGGACGGAGCATTTAATATCACAGAAGATTCTGGTGAAACAGTGCCAGCATTGCAATCTTGCAAACTCATTTTTTTGAAAATATGGCCATGGTGCAATCAATGTTCCCAAATGTTATGATAGCGTTAAGAATCTATATGTGTCTCGTAATCACAAACGCTACTGGTGATCAAACCATTTCGAAGTTAAAACTATTGAAAAATTGTCATCGATCTTCAATCACAAAAAAATGACCGAGCTCACTTGCCATTATGGTCACTGAATATGACCTCTTGCGAAAGGTAGACTTCCAAGATATCCTGAAAGATTTCACCACAAACAAATTGAGGAAAGTGAACATTTAAAGATTAGCTGGTTTATTAAAATTACACATATTTTTGTTGTTTAATAGCATTAATAATTCTTAATGTTTAGTTAATGTTTAGTTTTGTATAATACAATTGGTTTATTAAAATTGTTGGTTGGTAAAATGTAAAACGTATTAGGAGATCATCTGTGGGGGGGCCTGAAATTTGGACTGCCTATCGGCCGCCACAAGGTTTAATCCGGCACTGATAATATAATGCTTTGGACTTGCAGTAAAGCAGGGAACAGTAGTGGGAAATGGACGATAGCTTGCCACCAGCCGAGGCCCTCAAAGGGTTTGGGATAAACATTAAGGAAGCTAAGTCTGCATTAGTTTACGAACACGGCTATCATCAGAAATCATAACTCGTAGTCCTGAAGAAAAAACCAGTACATTTCTGAACCATATGACCTTATCAGTCATCTACGATGGGTTTGGCAAATTGTACTTTTCACAAAAGGGTGTGGTGGTGTGGGGTGTGATGAGGTCTAACTTCCTGTAGCACCTTACGTACCTAGGGTTTCTCTCGAGAGCTCCTTCGGCACCTGTCTTGAGCAGCACCTATTCTGATGCTTCCTGCATCACTCTGCAGTCCAGTATAGATTGGCGAGGGCCCCACTGTTCATGGGCCAACCGTCCATGCAGTAGCCTTGCGCGCAGTGGCTGTGAGTGAAACAGTGAGTACAGTGGTCAGTAGGTACACGTGAACACTACGGGTTCACGTAGCACCCAGCCACCTCTACATCGTTACGCCTACAGCAGTTTTCCATTTCCTCCCTAAGTGTGCATCAGGAGGCTGTGAGTGTGCCAGCGAGAGCATTGTGGATGCTGGAGGCTTCTCAGCGAAGCCCTGCAGGCCTCTGTAATTGAAACCACATAGGCTTTGCTAATGGCACAGTGCGGTGGGCAGATCGTGAAAAGTGATGAAGTAGATGAGAAGTGATCTGATTACTTACCAATAATCTTCATTACTCTTAGTCATGCTCTTCCTCGTCCCAGTATGTACTTATCAGGTAACCTTACCTTCTCGCAGGAACCCTTCTTTTCTTTTTAGTTTTTTCCTTTGACCCTGCCTACTCCGTTCGGGGCATAAAGTGTACCCAAACCAACATACACCAGTAACACCACGTGGCCCTTGAAGGCCCATTCACTTTTTACCAGTTGGTTGGGAGAGGTGGGAGGAGAATACTTTGATGAGGAAGAATAGGACTTGGAGTAATGAAGATTACCAGTAACTAATTAAAGCATTACTTTCACGTTCCTCTGTCCCTCCCAGTACTTAATTATTAGGTATGCCACCTCTAGGTAATGAATAGGCCTAGAAAAAAATACCAGCGCAGCCATGGTGAAATGCACACCCACCATCACCAATTTATTAAGGACAAAAACATCTACCGAGCCTTGTCCATATTTACAATGGTGCCACCCCCATGCCAAAAGCCCATGCTTCATGATAGTGTAGATTAAGGTGATAGTGCTTGAAGAAGGTGTTCGGATCCACTCAGGTGGCAGCCTTGCAAATGTCCTGAATGGAAACCCCCCCTTGCCTCAGCCCAGGAAGCTGCCGTGCCCCTGGTGGAACGGCCCTGAGTCTTTGAGATTGCAGGGGGACCCTGGGGCCTCGTAGGACAGGGAGATGGTGTCCCATAGCCAGCAACTGACTGAGATGGCCACCTTTTTCCCTGTAGATGGTCCGCCGAAAGTAATAAACAGGCTACTGGAGGCCCTGAAGGCCTGGCATCTCTCCTGATAAATCAGGGCGGCCCCTCTAACATCCCTAGTAATCAAGTTCCTCTTTAGGTGAAGGTGGATTGGGAAACACAGTAGGCAGGACAATCGCTTGGGATTGGTGAAATGTTAAGACCACCTTAGGGGGAAAGACCCTGTTTCTTAGATGACACCTAAGGAACAGGGACTCCTTTGTGCTCATTAAACATGGGGCCTTGCTGGGTATAGCACTAAGTTCCCCCAGACACCTGGACGATGTAATGGCTACCAGAAAAATAGTCTTATATTCCAGGAATTTCAACTGGCCATCCCCCAGGGGTTCACATGGAGGTGATTGAAGTACCCTGTCAACTAAAAGGAGATCCCAGGGAGTTAGCCCTGAAACCGAGAGGGGTATGGATGGGGAGAAACTCTGCAGGAGTCTATTCACCCAGTCCAGAATGTCTGGGTCAGAATTCCCTGAGAACCTGAAGGAGTAGATAGCTGCCCATTGAGCCCGAAGGGTAGACACAGCCAAACCCTGATTGAACCCTTCCTGTAGGATCTGAAGAGTGTATGCCCCAGGGCCTGAAGTCAGAGATATGGACTTAGCCCGACACCAGGAATTTAAATTCCCCCAATGCCTGTCATAGGCTTTAAGCATAGAGGGACTTCTGAATGGAGCCAGCCACATCCTCTGAGACACCTCTCTTTCGCAGCCTTTTCCTCTCAATCTCCAGGTGCCCCAGTTGATGTTTTCTGGGACCTAAAACCTCTGGGGATATACCAGGAGGAGAGGAAGAAGAGGGAGCACTACCATTGGAGCTACTGCCAGGTCTTGGAGGAGAGGAAATCAGTCCGTTTGCAAATTAAGATGGACCACCAGGATGACCTCCGAACTAGTCTTGATTAGGACTTTTGGAATCAGAGGAAGTGGCGGGAAGGTATAAAGTAAGCCTACTGCCAGGGTATGGACATTGCATATACTCCCCAAGCTCCGTGGGATGGGAATTGGGAGCAGAACCTGGTAACCTTGGAATATTGAGGAGAGGCAAACAGATCTAAATGTGGGACCCCAGAATACTGCAGCCATGCCAGAATGTGTCTGTCGTCAGTTCCCACTCAGCTGAGGAGAACACTCTGCTCAGTTTTTAACATTTTTTTAATTTTATTTCATTTGTTACACGCCCAGACCCTGGGGTATCACGGCGTGGTTACAGACATCTTTGGAATATATTGATATATACAGTTGGTTACACATAATATACAATTGGTTATTCATAATATACATAGGACAGTGGTATTACATAGTCAATGCAAGCCATTACAGTAGTGTTGCCTCTGTGCTGTGCTAGTATAAGTTAAGCAACCATGTTTTCAGTTGTTTTTTGAAGAGGGGGAAGGTGGTCTCTTTTTTAATATGGATCATGAGGGAGTTCCAATGTCTAGGGGCTAGGACGTAGAAACTGCTAACCCCTGCTTTATTAGTGTTGTAGCAAGATGTTACTAGACTTTGGTTATCATTAGATTTTAGGGATCTCACGTTTTCTTTTTTTGTAGTACATGGTTAAGGTAGAGGGGTGCTTTGTTGGTGATACATTTGTGTGTGATACATAGGGCTTCATTACGACCCTGGCGCTAATGGGTTAACGGCGCCGTAAAAGGCTGCAGCGCCATTAACCCATTAGCGCCTTACTACGAGGTCCCTTTGCGGGAACCGACCTGAACGGCTGGTCTAGACCAGCCGTTAAAGTAGGGACCCGCAAAGGGACCTTAGTGCTAAGTACGGTACTGCAATTTGCGCTACCGTACTTAGCGCCTTCCCCAGTCCCATTGAGCCCTATGGGGCAAAAATGGGAATGGGGAAGGGCCAATGTTCAATGGGGAATTACCGGCCCGCCAACCTTGGAATGGGGTGGTAATTCCCCATTGAACATTGGCGGACTCGTTACGATACCGGCACCAACCATGGTGCTAATAGCGCCATGCTTTAGCGCCAGTATCGTAATGAGGGCCATAATGTTTTAAAGATCATTATTGCTTTAACGGGCAGCCAATGGGTGTCCTTCCTGACCTTGGTTATATGCTCCTGTTTTTTGATCCCTAGTGCTGCTCTTAGGGCTTTGTTTTGCAAAAGTTGGAGTTTGCTAAGGTTGGTAGAGGAAATCCCTAACAGTAGTATGTTACAGTAATCCAATTTGGATAGTATCAGTGCTCTGGCCAGGGTGAGGCAGTTGGTCGGGGTTAAGAGTTTTCTGCTTGGCGCTATAGGTTTTGAGGTATATGCTGTAGAGGATGCAAGCGTATTGATGTGCTTGGTCATTGTAAGGTTGGCGTCTAGGTATACACCTAACGTTTTCACTTGCTTGAGGACTGAGATCAAGGTGCCATCAATGTTGATGGAGGAGTAGTCGGGGTGGAGGGCCGCAATTTTGTTTGGTGATCCAACGATGAGGACTTCTGTCTTTTCATCGTTGAGACCAAGGCTACTCACTGCCATCCAGTTTTGTATGATGGAATACATTTTGTTGATGGTTTGGGAGTCTTGGTCATAGTTGCCTGTGATGGGGATGAGGATCTTGGTGTCATCTGCAAAGTTGGTGTAGATGACACCCATTTCGTCTAAGGCGGAAAAGAGGAGTTTGGTGCAGGCGTTATATAGTGTAGGTGAAAGGCATGAGCCCTGGGGGACTCCTATTGGTACGGCCATGGGTTTGGCGGCTTCCTTACCTTGTCCACCAACTGGTTGTCCTGCCCCTTGATGTGCACCACTGAGAGCCCAAGAGGTTAGATTCGGCCCAGCACCAAAGCCCAACGCCAGTTTGCCAAAGGATTGGGACCGGAGGCCCTCCTGTCTGTTTACATAGGACACTGGTAGTCTATTCCGTTTGGAAAAGGACTGACTTCCCCCTGAGTAACGATGCAAAGGCTTGACGTGCCCTGGCTGCTGCTGCCCATTCTCTCCAGTTGGAGGAGTGGAGAGCTGCTTGATCTGCCCACAGCAACTGATGAGAGAGACCCTACATCACCACCCCGCTGCTTGTCTGACTTTAATTGGTGGTAAGAATGGTCAGTATGAACCAGAATTTGTGGTGTTCGATCACAAGGGGCTTTAGTTAACCTGGGCCCAAGGTAACAGAAATACACAAGAAGAAATGTGTCCCTGAACCTGTAGAATGTCCCACACCAAGGCCTGTTGGGAGGACAGCAACAGTCAAAGGGCTGACTGAAATCTAAGAGCTCCGTCCACCTAGAAGCGAGCCCCAATAAACAGTAGATCCTGAGTCATTTGGAGTCTGGACTTCGCTGTGTTGAGGATAAACTGTAAGCAGCGAGCATGTTATTTCCACGTGTCTTACTAGGAGGTCACAAGAGTGTGCTTTGAGGAGCTAGTCGTCCAGGTACGGGAAGATCTGGATTCCCTGTAGATGTAGCGCAGCTACCACTGGTCCCAGAACTTTGGTAAATACTCATGGGGCCGATTTCAACCCAAAGAGGAGAGCCCCGAACTGGAAATGATCCCCATTCACAGCAGACCTCAGGAACTGGGGCCCCCAGATTGGGACATGGAAATAAACAAAATGGAGATCCAGTGAGCTAAGAAGTCCCCTTCCTGAACCAGGAGAATAATCCATTCCAGGCATTAAATCTTGAAATGTTGAGTCGTCACATGGATGTTTAACTGCTTCAGTTCTATGCTATTTTGACATTTCCCCTTAGGGTTTGTGGACCAGGAACACAATGGTGTATACCTCCCTTCCCCGTCTTCTGGATGGGTACCCTCTTGATTGTCTTCTTTAGCCGCAGTTCTAGGATTGCTAGTACCATTGCCTTCCTCTTGCCTAGACCTCTGCAGAGTGGTGTGGAGATTGTTGCTGATGGCTGGCTATGGGGATGATGAAAATTCCAACCTGTAACCCCAACGGATCAGTCTGTTCACACAGGCATCCCCAGAAAGCCGGTTCCATTAGGTCCAGAATCTTTGAAGGCAACCCCCAACTGTCCTGGCATCAAAACGTCTGTTGTTTGGCAGGTGAAGGACATCCCGATGTCCACTTTTGCCTGGCAGAGTGTCGCCAGCGGCTCCCCTGGCTAACAGGCTAGGGTTTTTTAAAGCGCATGGTCGAGAAGGAGGGTCCGGGCTTATGTTCAATCTTCCTCTGCAGTTTTCCTGAACACTTATCTGCCTTGAAGATACAATGGACCTTGTCTTCGAGAGAGTCTCTCCAAAGAGCATTTGTCCCTCAAAGGGGATTTTCATCACTATGTTCTTTTGATGTGAGTCCAATTTCCAGTCGTTTTAATGCAGATGTCTACTCCCTGCAATGATGGAGCCCATAGCCATTGCTGACACCTAGACACCACCAAAGGCCAAGTCAGACATAAATTCTACCTGTGACTTAACCGCCTGCAGAATCAGGAGAGGCTACAATCCTCGGTTGCCTTAGTTGCATGTTTTAGTCCCCCAAAGCAGCTTCAGCTGTGTAGGAGGAGTAGGTTGCGGTTCTCAGGGCTAAATGGGGCCCCATATGCCTTCTTTAGAGCCCAATCTGCCTTTTTATCTGTCTGGTCTTTGATAGCTTCTTCTGGCTCCATGGATGATCTTCCCACCAGGCTGTGCAGAATTGTGTCAACCTGGATACTCTGTGGCATCCAAATTATCAGGGCAGGCTTCTATCCACTGCCACTGTCATTGTGTCACTGCTGGGAACCCTCAAAAGAGTAGGAACGAACAGCTTCCATTCCTGGATGAGCTCAATCGCAAGACCCTTTCCGGGGTTCCAAACAATATACAAATCAATTAATTCGCTTTCATATATTAAATTTTCTTTTAAATCATACATTCACGGTTCCTTGTGTAGTTTTTCAAATATTGTTATTTATTCCTGACTCGTCAGTGTCACATAATATCAGCCAATGCATTTCGGACATCCGTCCATCATCAGGGCTATTAACACTACTGTTTTCTCATAAATATGGATCCCATCATCACAACATTATACGTTAATGTAATTCATTCCCAATTCATCATTTTTGAGTAAAATTCAAAAAAAATCAAAAGTAAGTAAATTGCACATACCCAAGGATTGTTGCAGTCCAAGGTAATATTTAGAATAAAACGGAAAAAAGAGAAATTCATTGTAACACATTATCCCATCATTTTACCACTGTATTAAAGTATATACATATGGCTTTAGTTCACTACCTGGTCGCCTTTAATCATCCAGAGTGTATTCCAATTCTGCTATGTTTCCTCTTAAGCAACACGCTTCCCTGTTGGTTAAAAAGCTCGAGTTTAGGACCTCATGTTATTGCATTCTACTTATCCTCAAAAGATCTATTTCCATTACCCTCATTCAGTTCTTACCTCTTACTCTACATGCTGTGCCGACGCGCTGGCTGCTCAAAAGGAGCTGCCGCCGTCGCTGGTGGCGTTTATAAAACACTAATCTTTTCCGTGCATGCGCTTAAGCTTCTATCTTGTGTTTTCTCACCATTCTATTCTCCAGAGAACCTCCCTCAGTCCTCACTTTTATAAGCACTCCTGGACATTTTCTTTATTTAATTTTAATGTTATTGGTGACAAAAAAGATAGATATTCTAAAGTTCATATGTGTGCTGAGGATGTAAATCTCTTCCGTGCATGCGTGTTGGGAAAACACTACATTACGGGTACCGCGCTTGCGCGTAGACCCTCGAGGTAGTGTTCCTAATCGTGTAATGAAGTGTGTGTTGCATTCAGTGGAAATCAATGCATTGCTTCATGTTTTTCACATAAATATTATTTCTGATCTATCTCATTCCCCAATCGGATATTATGGGTTTGTCTCAAGTGTTACTATGTTTCTCTTTAATAGTGTTAAAATCTCTTATTTACCCATGTGCCTCTTACATTTAACCTATATATACCGTGTATGCATGTACATACAATCACATTCCGATTGTCCATCAACCCGAATCACATTTCAATTGTTCCAACACCACGGATCCACTGGCTGGCAGTCAAGGGCACTGCCTTATGTCCCACAGGGGGTTGATTCCCTGCGGGACATGACGTGGACCCTCTGTTGGTAGTACATTAGGCTTGCAAAATTGTTAAAGGTGTTCCATCAGGTGTGTTACTCATTTCCAACAGGTGACTACAAAAAACACATATAGTTGATCACTTCATTTATACCCCCGGGTCTCAGGGAGTCAAGTCGATCTATCCAAAATGACTTGCGTCGATTTAGTTTTCTCTCCAGGTCTTCATGAGCATTATATTGTTGAATAACTTCCAGAACTTGTATCCTCATCTGGCTGATGTTGTGTTTCATTGAATTCCAATGTCTTGCCACTGCTGAATTTATATTGTTGTTCCAAATGCATGACCTGTGCTTGTTCCATTGTAACTTTCCTGGTCTCTTAGATTTGCCTACATAGTACATGCCACATGGACATTTGATTCCATAAATTATATTTGGTGTGTCACATGTCGCATAATGCTTTAGTCTGATCTTTTCACCCATACGTGGGTGGTCTATGGTATCTCCTTTAGTTACAAAATTGCAGTTACTGCAATGCAAGCATGGGTCTGTCCCTTTTCTTGTTGTCTGTAGCAGTTTTTTTCCAGGTCTTGTTTTCACCAGTCTATCTCTTAGATTTGCACTTCTTTCGTAGGCAAAGGTAGGCAGTTCTCTAAACAGATGTTCCACTCGCATGTCGTTTGGCAACGTGCACCAGTTCTTTTTAATCGCATTTTTGGTCATGTTACTTTGTATAGAGTAACATGAGACGTAGACTATATTAGGTTCCTTTTTGTTCTTTTGCATTACCCTACTCTGGGGTTTCATCAAGCGTTTTTTTGCTGCCTTTATCTCTAAGGGTTTATACCGTCTTGCTTCAAATCTTTCACCCATGTTCTCGATTTCTTTTTCAAATGTTGTTTGATCATTAACAATTCGTTTCACTCTCATCATCTGTCTGAATGGTAAGTTTCTGATAAGACTCAGCTGGTGGAGGCTTAAGAAGTGTAGCAGATTATTACGGTCGATCTCTTTTCTGTAGATATTAGTCGAAAAACTGTTATTCTGAATTCGAATATCCACATCCAAAAAATGTATTTCTGTTTTAGAGATCTCATGAGTAAATTATATCCATTGGTCAATACTATTTAGATAAATGAAAAAATCATTTAGGGTTTCCTCTGTACCGATCCATATCCCAAAAATATCAACAATAAACCTTACCCACATCGAGAGGTAGTTCCTCCATATAGCATGATCCAAAACGTGATCCTTTTCGAATGCATGCATAAAAGTGTTTGCATATGTGGGCGCCAAGGAGGCCCCCATGGCTGTGCCAGATGTTTGTATGAAAAATTTGTTCCTGCATTGAAAGTAAGAGTTTTCTGAAATAAACTGTAATAATACCAAAATGAATTCCTTTATTGCCTTCAGATCACCTTCCTTAAGGAGTAGCCATTCTATTGCTTCCATGCCCAGGTTGTGTGGACTAGACGTGTATAAGCTCTTTACATTAATGGTAAACATAATCGAGTGCGCTGTATGCTTTTTGCTTCTCAATTTCTCCAAAAATGGATGGTTTCCTTGATGTAGGTATCAGTTTTCTGAATAAGCGGTTGCAAGAATTGATCTATATACTGCCCTAGCGGTTGTAATAAGCTATCCACACCGGAGACTATCAGTCTGCCTGGTGGTTTGGTTAAAAGTTTGTGTATCTTGGGCAGAGTATAAAAGTTAGGTATTCTCGGATGCTTGTTGGTGAGAAAAGATCTTGTTTTTTCGCTTACCCAACCTAGTTCCTCAGCTTTCTGCAATAGTTCCTCCAGATTTTTAAGTATCTCTACTGTAATTAAGTCACCTCATTATTGGTTAATACTCTTGACAATATATTCACAACTAAGTTTTCTTCTGACTCGCTCCTCTGGTTTCCACTGTTATTGGTGACAAAAAAGATAGATATTCTAAGACTGATGATCCTAATCCATCAAGGAGAATAAAACAATTGTAATACTTAATCCGGAAATAAATAAATAGGAAATTGCACGCAATAACTCTAGGTCGATATTATAAAAACCAGAGGATACCAAGAGGACTTAGAATAAACCTGAAACACTTACGACTACCTAAACGGTGAGGTGCACACCTGTATGGATAAATACTCTACTCCATTCCAGAGGAAACAACACCAAGGAAGTACAGATGATACCTCAAGTACAGATTCTGAAGATTCTAGAGACAAACAAAGTACGTCTAGACAAAATACTTTGACAGAACGACACACATAACCGACGACATACACGGGAAGAGAACCAGCTGCTGCTCCTATTTTTTTAGGACGAGAAACCGGAAGAAAAGAACGCAACGGGGGAAAAGAAAACCAAAGAGCGGAAAACAGAGAAGCAAGACAGAAGAAAACTTAGTTGTGAATATATCGTCAAGAGTATTAAGCAATAATGAGGTGACTTTACTCCAGAAAGGCTTAAGTTTTGTTCCTACCCGTAGCACAACCATGTTTGAAACCAAGATTGATTTATTCAAATTGGTCAGAAAATTGAAATTGAAAGTGTTTTTTGATGAACTTGAAAGGGAACAACCAAAAGAGCAGGATCTGTGTTCCATCCATAGACATCTTTCACAGACAAGTACCCAAAGATTTAAAGAAAGTTTTATTTAAAAAACCAAGACATGGTAATCTGAAACCTAATGAATTCAATCTGCTTAAAGGTTTGTTCGGAGATGACGACATAACGATACGACCGGCGGACAAAGGGGGAGCACTTGTCATTATGAACAGCCAAGATTACCACAATGAATGCATGGACCAATTGAAGAACACTGACGTATATTCAGAACTCGACAATGACCCTACAGTAGAGATACTTAAACATCTGGAGGAACTATTGCAGAAAGCTGAGGAACTAGGTTGGATAAGCGAAAAAACAAGATCTTTTCTTACCAACAAGCATCCGAGAATACCTAACTTTTATACTCTGCCCAAGATACACAAACATTTAACCAAACCACCAGGCAGACCGATAGTCTCCGGTGTGGATAGCTTATTACAACCGCTAGGGCAGTATATAGATCAATTCTTGCAACCACTTATCCAGAAAACTGATACTTAAATCAAGGACACCACCCATTTTTTGGAGAAATTGAGAAGCAAAAAGCATACATCCCACTCGATTATGTTTACCATTGACGTAAAGAGCTTATACACGTCTATCCCACACAACCTGGGCATGGAAGCAATAGAATGGCTATTCCTTAAGGAAGGTGATCTGAAGGCAATAAAGGAATTCATTCTGGTATTAAAACAGTTTATTTCAGAAAACTCTTACTTTCAATACAGGAACACATTTTTCATACAAACATCTGGCACAGCCATGGGGGGCTTCATGGCGCCCACATATGCAAACACTTTTATGCATAAATTCAAAAAGGATCACGTTTTGGATCATGCTATATGGAGGAACTACATCTCGATCTGGGTGAGGTTTATTGATGATATTTTTGGGATATGGCTTGGTACAGAGGAAACCCTAAATTATTTTTTCAGTTATCTAAATAGTATTGACCAACGGATACAATTTACGCATGAGATCTCTAAAACAGAAATACATTTTTTGGATGTGGATATTCCAATTCAGAATAACAGTTTTTCGACTAATATCTACAGAAAAGAGACTGGCCGTAATAATCTGCTACACTGCTTAAGCTTCCACCAGCCGAGTCTTATCAGAAACATACCATTCAGCCAGATGATGAGAGTGAAACAAATTGTTAATGATCAAACAACATCTGAAAAGGAAATTGAGAACATGGGTGAAAGTTTAGAAGCAAGAGGGTATACACCCTTAGAGATAGAGGCAGCAAAAGAACCCTTGATGAAACCCCAGAGTAGGGTAATTCAAAAGAGCAAAAAGGAACCTAATATAGTCTATGTCTCATGTTACTCAATACAAAGTAACAGGATCAAAAATGTGATTAAAAAGAACTGGTGCACGTTGACAAACGACAGGCGAGTGGAACATCTGTTTAGAGAACTGCCTACCTTTGCCTACGAAAGAAGTGCGAATCTAAGAGATAGACTGGTGAAAACAAGACCTGGAAAGAAACTGCTAGAGACAACAAGAAAAGGGACATACCCATGCTTGCCTTGCAGTAACTGCAATTTTGTAACTAAAGGAGATACCATAGACCACCCACATACGGGTGATAAGATCAGACTAAAGCATTATGCGACATGTGACACACCAAATATAATTTATGGAATCAAATGCCCATGTGGAATGTACTATGTAGGTCAATCTAAGAGACCAGGAAAGTTACGATGGAACGAGCACAGGTCATGCATTCGGAACAACAATATAAATTCAGCAGTGGCAAGACATTGGAATTCAATGAAACACAACATCAGCCAGATGAGGATACAAGTTCTGGAAGTTATTCAACAATATAATGCTCATGAAGACCTGGGGAGAAAACTAAATCAATGCAAGTCGTTTTGGATAGATCGTCTTGACTCCCTGAGACCACCGGGTATAAATGAAGAGATCAACTATATGTGTTTTTTGTAGTCACCTGTTGGAAATGAGTAACACACCTGATGGAACACCTTTAACAATTTTGCATGCCTAATGTACTACCAACAGAGGGTCCACGTCATGTCCCGCAGGGAATCAACCCCCTGTGGGACATAAGGCAGTGCCCTTGACTGCCAGCCAGTGGATCTGTGGTGTTGGAACAATTGAAATGTGATTCGAGTTGATGGACAATCGGAATGTGATTGTATATACATGCCTACACGGTATATATAGTTTAAATGTAAGAGGCACACGGGTAAATAAGAGATTTTAACACTATTAAAGAGAAACATAGTAACACTTGAGACAAGCCCATAATATCCGATTGGGGAATGAGCTAGATCAGATATAATATTTATGTGAAAAACATGAAGCAATGCATTGATTTCCACTGAATGCAACACACACTTCATTACACGATTAGGAACACTACCTCGAGGGTCTACGCGCAAGTGCAGTACCCGTAATGTAGGGTTTTTTCCCAACACGCATGCACGGTACAGATTTACATCCTCACACACATATGAACTTTAGAATATCTATCTTTTTTGTCACCAATAACATTAAAATTAAATAAAGAAAATGTCCGCGAGTGCTTATAAGCGTAAGGACTGAGGGAGGCTCTCTGGAGAATAGAATGGTGAGAAAACACGAGATAGAAGCTTAAGCGCATGCGCGGAAAAGATTAGTGTTTTATAAACGAAACCAGCGATGGCGGCAGCTCTTTTTGAGCGGCCAGCGCGTCGGCACAGCACGTAGAGTAAGAGGTAAGAACTGAATGAGGGTGATGGAAATCGATCTTTTGAGGATAAGTAGAATACAATAACATGAGGTCCTAAACTCAAGCTTTTTAACCAACAGGGAAATGTGTTGCTTAAGAGGAAACATATCAGAGTGGGAATACACTCTGGATGATTAAAGGCGACCAGGTAGTGAACTAAAGCCATATTTATACACTTTAATACAGTAGTAAAATGATGAGATAATGTGTTACAATGAATTTCTCTTCTTCCGTTTTATTCTAAATATTACCTTGGACTGCAACAATCATTGGGTATGTGCAATTTACTTACTTTTGATTTTTGTTGAATTTTACTCAAAAATGATGAATTGGGAATGAATTACATTAACGTATAATGTTGTGATGATGAGATCCATATTGATGAAAAAACAGTAGTGTTAATAGCCCTGATGATGGACGGATGTCCGAAATACATTGGCTGATATTATGTGAAACTGACGAGTCAGGAATAAATAATGATATTTGAAAAACTACACAGGGAACCGTGAACCTACGATTTAAAAGCAGATTTAATATATGAAAGCGAGTTAATTGATTTGAATATTGTTTGGAACCCCGGAAAGGGTCTTGCGATTGAGCTCATCCAGGAACGGAAGCTGTTAATTCCTACTCTTTTGGATTATGCTACAACCTTGTGCCTAGGCTAAAGGGTGAGCTCCCATACAAAGTGTGAGAAATAACTAAATTGGTGAACTACCTAAAAGACTTAGCGGTGCCCACCCTACCCCAAAATCCTGTAACTGCTGGCAACCCTCGCCACAAATAATCCATCTTTACTATCCAAAGATTTACTGAAAAGACTTTGGAGAGCTCCAACTGAGCCAGCAAATTCTTTACTGAGATTTCCTAGAGGAGCATCAGCAACATGACCTCCCCATGGCGCAAAAAAGTTAATTTTTTAAAAAATGTTTATTTTTTTATTTTGGTTGGTTCAAAGTTTTAAACCTTTCAAAACAGTTACAATATAAAACAGAATTATTTTGATTTCCAACTATTCGATTAACATTCAATAATATTTTTCCTTTGCAATTCTCTTTAAAATATCAGTAGCAAATATAGCATGACAATTGTGTAAAATTCAATACATAAGAATTAAAAGGGAATAAAACATAAGTAAGAAGAACAGGGGAGAGACAACAAAACCCAGACGAGTGCAAAATCTATCAATCAGTTTTAAATAAAGCACTCAAAAACTGTACAATTGCAATTCGCACTGACAATTTAGTGTGGGTAAATAACCATTGCCACGCTTGCATAAAGTCCATAGAAGGTAATATACATGTGACTCTTTGGAAGTGTTTCTTTCTCAAGTCCACCAAATCTGGCCATTCAATTTAACAGTGTTGCAATGTTTCTTTCTGGGGCATTTGCACCATCTACAGAAATTCTGATTTGGTGAGATCAGCTTCATTTTTGCTAAAACATCTCGTGGATGCCAGAGATTGAATCAAAAGCGTAGATATTCATTACGCATTTGAGGAGAGGGCCACTTATGAAGATAATCAGCTATGGTTCCCAATTTGTTGTGGCCAAATAACATGATATCAAAATCATTTGCATGAGAGCATTGATTGATGATGTTTATCCAATCCATTTGAAATAATTTTATTTTAGCTCCATCAGGATTGTGTAGGAGTGTATCCAAAGGAATGCCCGCGTCAGCAAGACTGTTTAATGTATGCTGAAGCCATTTGCATGGAAACGAGTCTTCAGAGGATGTTAAATAACAGGCTTGTACACCTACTACATTTGCTGACGATAAATTGATTAAACATTTTCTAAGAATGGCACATCTCTTCCACTGAACTTGGGAGAATAGTGAAGGCAGACCGAGTTCAAACCGTATCATTGCTCGAGATGAGCACTTCGGCAAGCACAAAATTCTTTTCCAAAATGTGGCTTCAATAACGTCCCAAAATTCACGTTATTGAGGTAATGAGGTTTCTTTACCATACTTTAGAATGGGTACTGCTTTCTGTTTGTAGAACATTACAACATGATTGCATGAAAATTTTGCAAATTTGTAGGTTAGCAACGTTGCTTGATTGATTAATGATTGCAACTTTTGTTGAAGTTCCACTATGCCATTATCAGTTCTCAACGTGTTTGTGATCGAGACTCCCAGATACTTATAGAATGGCACTTTTTCAAGTTTGTCCGGACCCAAGTACCAGTCCAGGTGTTTGGTGGTGGTCTTGGCTTTGCAATCCTGCACAAGGACTTTTGTTTTCACAATGTTTATGACCATGTTATTTGCAGAGGCATAGATATTTAGCTTATTCAACATGTTTTGCAAACCTCTAGGAGTTTGTGATAACATGATGAGATCATCTGCATATAGTAAATAGTTAATCAATTGTGAGCCCAATTTTGGAGCATCGCAGATGATGTCTTGAAAGGCATGAAAAGATTGTCAAGTATGAAAAGATTGAATAAGGTTGATGCCAAGATGCACCCTTGCTTAAGCCCTCCATGAGTTCGAATATGTGAGGATAGCTGGCCATCCAGCATTAGCCTAACTTGCATAGAGGTGTGAGTATGCAATAACATAATTAAGGCTAATAATGAGGGAGGACAATTATACTTGCTTAGCTTCTGGTATAGTAATAACCGATCAATCGAGTCAAAGGCAACTTTAAAGTCTACAAATGCTAAGAACAAGTTTTGTTCACGCTTTACATATTTCACTTTAATGTGATTCAAAATCATGATATTTGGAATGGTTCCTACTCCTTGTACAAATCCTGCTTGTAGAGGATCAAGTAAGTTTGAATTAGAGATCCAACTATTAAGCTCTTTGAGCAGGATGCGTGCAAAGATCTTCCCAGGAGCATCCAAAAGGGCTATTGGCCGATAACTGCTTGGGGCTTTCCGGTCCCCTTTTTTATATATGGGTACAGTTATCTAATGTCGCCAGGATTGAGGAATAGTTTGATATTTGTTGACTAGAACAAAGGTGTTGTAAAGGATTTGTGCCCACAGAGTTGGATTTTGTTTAAATGCATAATTCAAGAGGCCATCTGGGCCAAAGGCTCTCGAGCGACTAATAGTTTTAATACATAATTGAATATCCAAGAGATCAAACTTAAGAAAGAACTTAGATGGTCAAGGCAAATCATCAAGACTCAGATTGTTTGCTGGGGGGGCATATAAAGTCGTAAAATGATTGATCCAGTTGTTTTCTGTCACGCTATTAGCTTGAATAAGAGCCTGCGGTCCAATATGGCTACCATTGATTATGGCCCATCTTCTCGATGAATCCTTAGCTTGTATCAAGTTTAACATGCAAAGGCCATCTTCTTGATATAACCGGCCCGCCTTGCTCCCAACCAGTTTTTGTATCTGGTTTTGCTATTTGCAAGCGCCAGGCCTCTTATACCTACATGGAGTCGGAGGATGTTTCTTTTCTCAGCCCTAAACTCAGCTTTTCTCGCTTTTAGCTCCCTATCATATTGATGCAACGGATCTTTAAGAGGTGTAAAAGTCAAATGCAAATCCCTATGCATCGCCCATAAAATGTACTACACCACTGAGCCCACCTTTCTGGGCAATATATTTAAGAAGCTGATTTCTTAGCGTACTCTACATTCAAATTATGTAAATCTCGCTTTCAGTTCCCAAGTGCAGATTTATAAAATGGGGTAATTGGTATTTTTCAATGCAGGGTTGCCTTATTCGGAATTCCCATGCTATCAACATCAGAAAATAATATAATAATCTAAAATGTTGGAAATTGCTAATACCGTTTCTATATCCAGTGTGCCACTTATTGAACTTCTTTTACTGTTAGATGTTCCTGGAATTAGAAATCTAGGGGGGGTTGACCTTCTCGGAATCCGAGTGCTAAGGTGCCCTCGTGGGCCAAAGTTTGCCCTTAATAAATACACAAATACATTAACCCAGCCCCTCCCTGCTCTTTTCAGCCCCAATGCCCTCTGTCCAATAATGTTGGTGGTTCTTTTACAGACTTTTTGATGCGAGTTTGAAAAAATCCTCAATACCAGGTGGCAAAGCCTCTGCAATCTGCCCCCCACGACTGTCCCTATTAAAACGGTGTGATTACTGGGGAATCGAGCATCATTACAGTAATTTCTCAGTAAATCAGCGGAAAACTCATTTCTGTTCGCGTCACTTGGTCAGGCGGAATTTCCACCTGATTATAAGTGGTGATAGCAGTGTAATTCCCCATTTATTTTGCGGCTTTTTTTTGCAGAAATACCGTGGGGTAATTACTGCTGCAGTAATTCCACCAATTCTGGCGATATATGGGCGTTGAGTGGGAAGATTCATCTCCAGGATATTTCTGGAGGTAAATCCTTCACTCAAAGTCAAAACTCAAAATTTGGCGTAGTGGTAAAATTGCCAGTAACTCAGTTACCGCCAATGTGACCACTTACCACCCAACTCTTAATGAGGCCCATGTGTCGCATCCTCATAATATCCGGAGGACCCCTGAATGAGCGGGGTGAAGGGACATTGTCATTTAGAATTGAAGCCAAATATTTGGTGTTTACAACGGCTGATTGAAGGCTGAAATGAAAAACCTTCTGAGACAGTGTGGGACCTCCCAGCCACCGGGGAGAGTTATGACCTGTGAACACTGTTATATTAACAGGATCAGCAGGGGAAAGTAGGGGAAAACTAACAAGGATATTTGCCTTGGCGGTTGCCTGGTGCATAAGGCAGTGGGGTGCACTACTAACATCCAATCTGTGAATGATCGGCACAAGAAAGATGTGCATGCTGGTGTGCAGACAGCAACGTGTGTGTATGAGACACTAGAAGTGAAGCTGTGCATGGCGAGCTGCAGTACTGTGATCCAAGGTACTGGCACTGGCAATATGGACGTATGCAGCTCTGACAGAAAGCGCGTGTGCGCAAGATACTAGGAGCAACAATGGGAAACCCTTGGTTCCCCTTATGGTATCCCTAGATGGCGAGTGGGATGTGCTCTGTTGCCACATCTGTAAGGGAGAGGAGCTGCTTTTACCAATTGTGGTATTCCATTGGAATACTTTTGTATATCAGAAATTCACGGTTGACTGTATGGCGGGCGTCCACTTGGAATATGTAGGGGCTCTTCAACTAACCATTCGGCTTTAAACCTCTGTTTCCATTTCCTTCCCACTCTCCCCCTCCCTTCCTTATATATGTCTTAGCTCTTGCACTATCTGAAATGTCGTCAGGCCGAGTACGATAGTTAATTTCACATCCTTACTGTTCATGGCCTGCAAGAATGTCATTGTATTTTCCCTTGTTCCCTCCCTTGCCTTGAAGTGCTTTCAAACACATCGTGTATAGGTACTATATTAATAAACTGTCATATCATATCATAAACTGGGTTCTGTGGCTGAAAAACACTATGACACAGAACAGTGGTTAAAAAACATGTCTTCTTTTTTATATCACAACCACAAACAAGAAAACAATGTACAACATGATTATTAAACACATATATACACGTTCCCTTGAAGATGAGAGTGGCTCAGGAAATCTCACCCAACCCCCCACCCCCAGGCTAGTCACAGCCTCAGTCTCTATAGCCCCTTTGCAGAAGTATAGTTCCTATGGTTCCTTGTAGAGTGTTAGGCCCCCACAAGGAGTTTTTATATAGCATTAACCCCCGTTCCAAGGGCTGGAACAGGGGGTTAATGCTATTAGCATCCCGGGTTACTGATGTGGAAAAGGGGTGCTAAAAAAGTATTTTCATTCATTCAACGGGACGCCGCACACATCCTGTTCAATGAATGAAAATACTTAACCAAAATGGCTGCCATGGTTATAGAAGGCGGGGCTCCATACAGAGCCCCTCTTCTATGACCATAGCAACGGAAAAGGGAAGCTGCTGCGGTGCCACAATCAGGTTAGTGGGGATCAGAAGGGGGGATGGGATTATTTTTTGCAAAAACAGATAATAAGCAGGGGCAGGGGAGATGGTGCCCCGCGGCCCGGGAGGCAGCCTGCGGTTCTGTGGAATGCTGACTTAGATAACAGCTTTCAGCCCACGATCCATGGAACCTGATTGGCTGCACAGGTAACTGACAACGCAGAGGAAACAGGATGGCTGATTATGGGAGGCGGTTGGGATTGGAGAGAAGCAGGCGATGAACCGAACAAGGCCGAACAAAGACAGGGCTGTACTAGGAAAGGGCACTAGTGTTGGAGAAGGAATGTCAATCATTGCTTCCTAGAAGGCAAATACGGGGCAGGGTGGGGTGTCGATCTCTACTGCCAATAGGTGCTTGGGCATGTTAGAAGTAAATGTCATAAACAGCGTAATTTTAATGATGACGTTTGTAGAGAAACCCCTCCATGCTCACACCAGAAAAAATACAACCCGCTAGGTAAAAAGGCCCAGCACACCTCTTGCAAGGAGAACAAGGTTTAATCTCTGGCTCTGGCAAAAACAGCATGAGCAGTAGCTTTTAAGGATACACAGTGTCATGACCGACATACATCACATAGGTTACAAATCCTAGTAGTTGGTTGGTGTGACCCTATACACATATAGCCTGCTCCATACGGGATACCAGGTGAATGGTCCCAGCAGCTTCTGTCCATCTTCTTGCACGTGGAGATCTTATTCTTTTGTCAGCAAAATATAAAACATTAATTGGCAATTGGGTTACACAGACAGCTCATTATTTCAGAGGTCTACAGTGCACCTGGTACCAAGGACATGAGCGAGGCGGCTACTTTAGAGGTTTCGATAACTCTTCAGAACTGCATGAACCCCTGCTCCTTCCCAAGATACGCCGGTGCCTCACCAACTTTCCCACCTGAGGCATACCTTTGTTACCTTTTCCCCTGGTACCTCGCAGCACAAATCACGTGACCTGATGGTGGGGGCAGCCAGTCCCTGTTCTCTGATCTTCCTGATCAATTGGTCACTTTACAGCTTTATGACCAAGGGTCTTGGGCTGGTCAGTGTACAAAAATGCTTATGTCTTGGGCTTGGGTGTCTTAGGTCGACAAAACTTCATAATCGGAACTGGTGGAGGCCTAATGCCCTCACCCCCATTCTCATGGGGTAGCCTCTTCAAAGATCCATTCCAGCCCTCTCTTGACCTTGCAGGGCACTTTCCTTCTGGGTTGCATGCACTACTGATAAGATACAATAAAGGACCATTTGTCTGTGTGTGTGTGCATTCAGGAAATTAACCTCCTGTCAAGCTGCCAGGGCTGTGAGTGAAGTACAAACGCACACCCTTCTAACCCTCTGAACTAACTGTGAACATGCTAGCATAACCATAGCACTAGACCTCAACTTCAAAATGGCGTCTACCTTCTAAAATGGGATTTTACTACACACGTGATTCTAAAGTTACAATTCGTTATGTTTCCATTACACACTAACTTCTATAAGTTGGTCCCTATGTCCCCTTCGTTCTTCCAACTCTCCTGCACTGTCTCCTTCTACAATCGCCTTGTCCTGCTTCGTTGCTGGACCTGGGGCTTTCGCTGTTGCTTCCCAACATTCCTCCATTTCGTTAATTCTATATTAATCAACTCTCTCGCTAGCCTCTCAGCCTCCTCATACCTCCATGTACCTTTCCTAGGCACCCAACCTTTACATAATGAGTGCAAAGTTTCTCCTGCTTGATAAACATAGATTCTGATTTTTTTTTTAAACACTAGAAAAACACCCCCAGAAGTAAAAAAAAAATATATATACCCCTAAAATAGGAAACCCTATCTATACCCAAAAACAAGTGGATTTGAGGCTGCAGCCTGCAGGGATTATAATTGAGATGGTGCACACTTCAAAATAGTTCAAGGTGTAATACGTTTTAACTTACTTCCCTGCAGGCAATCTCTTCCCCTTTCCTTTGTCGCGTTTCAGTGTTGTACCTTGTGTCATATTCTTAACAGTGTGCTGGTTCCTGCTTCAGGAGGCAGTCAATTTTCAGTTCCTGCTGGACCCATACAGGCTTCAGTCTTGTGAGTACTGTTTCCTGATTTGTGCCTTAGGGTCCAGACATAGACACCCACTCCTACTGTTCCTTTCCATGAACATTGAGAGTGGGGCCCTGTAAAAGTAACCAGCTCAGAAGGCTAGAGTTTCACCAGGCATGTTTCACACATTCTGGGTCCAGCACAATTGGGAACCTAAAGTGTTTGTCTTACTTGTACTCCCTGCCCCTTTCTGTTCACTGCCTTTGTTGCCTGTCTAAAGTGCTTGCCTATCCTTTTATGTCTGCAGGATTCCTTACACTCCTATCTCTTGTGCACTTCCCCCCCCCCCCCTTGGCATTGTGTCTCTACCCTCAAGCCCCTGACAGCATGGCACGATAATTCGGATTTATTGTTTGGCAAATCATGTTGAAACATTACCTTAATTTATAAGCTCTTAATCAAATATGAGCTCTATTACACTTACAGTTTTCCCCTCTGTTGTTTCAGAGCGAGATTGATACAAGATCCCTAATGTTTACATCTATACTCTGGTGGACACACACCCTTTTGGGTCGAGAGTGCATTCAGTGCCTTTAACTTTGTATGTTGTCTTTTAATGGTAATAACAAATACTATCTGCAGACAAATCTATATTTATAAAAGTGAAAATGTGTGGGTTTGTGGCTGGGTTTGTGGTGAAGCGTTGTTGCTTATACGATTTCACACCATTTCACCAATCTGCACTTTGCATAGTTGCCTGTTAGGAACCTCCAGACAATACTGGCTACATGACATTTGGACACCACACCCCGTTCCCCAGATTTCAGCACAAGTCAAAATTTGTTTGTGGGTTTGTGGCTTGGCAAAGTGTTGCTCCTTATACAATTCCACATTGTTTCACCAATCTGCACCAAATTTTGCATAGTTATCTGCAGGGACCCTCCAGACATTACCGTCTATATGATATTTTGACACCCTGCCCCTTTCCGTCGATCGGAACTGGACAGCTGCGGTCTCCACCAATGTGACGCGTAGGGCCTATAGCATAGACTTACCTAATTTTACTGCCAGAGGCATTATTCCCCGAACTTCATATTTTCTCTCCACACCTGAATAAGGGAGCAAGCCACAGGTTACATTCTGGCCTTATTTTATTGAACTGTGTAGGATAAGCCAAATCCTTACCTGAACTTCGTCAGCTACCACGAGGAACTCTTTGTTGGGGTCAAGCTGCAAACTGCAAGGAATCGGACAAGAGTGAAAGTCAGACATGTGAACTCTTACGAACTACATACTTTTCGGAGTCAATATTGTTCTGGAACTCACCAATTCCTTCGAGCCAATGAAGCAAATGGTTATCAACGCGCCCCTGTGCTCAATACAGAATGGAGAGCTCATCTTTTCAAACCATCAGGTGAGACTATAAGATGGGACATCAAAGGTGATCTGTGGGGAGAACAGCGGGGGTAAGGGGATTTACACTCAACTCCACGGGTCGTTAATTCCCTTTCTCCATTTGCAGAAGAATATTCCTACGGGCCAAGCAAACGAAGCTAGGTGGGCCAGTCCAGTCCGTCATCTCGGCCCTACGCGTCACATTGGTGGAGACCGCAGCTGTCCAGTTCCGATCGACGCCTCTGTGGGAGCCAGGTGAGCGTAACACAGAGATTATACTCAGTGGCTATAAGTGACTATACCATCATTAAGTGGCCATACCAAATACTAGATGCAGCGAATAGGTTTTATTTTCGATAGTACGCAGGAATGGATTATATTCTGTGGCTGTAAGTGGCAGCACTATATTTTAATGGAAAGACCAAATAATTGCTGCATGCAAAGTTGTGATGCAAGGAAGTACATTCAGTGTTTGTAACTGAGTCTGCAACATGCCATCTTATTGTGAAGCGCAAGTGGAGGTACAGCCAGTATTTACAGGTGAGCCAGGAAAAACAAGTGCAGAGGTGCAGAATTTGGGATGCTCCTGGTATTGTCTACTACCACCCACATACACTTAAAATGAGTCTGAGGATAACAATAACGATCAAGATAACGGTGGTGAACCATCTGAGACCAATCCACTACACATGAGTTTGGGAAACAATCTAAAATAGGAGTGGAAGGAGGAGAACAATGCCACAGTCACAGCGACAAGAGGCAAGGACAAAGCTACTCTCCCACCTCTCTTCAGATTCTTTCAGAAAAAAGCATGTCAGTCCTGAAAGTGGAAAATGTCAGCTTGTGGCAGGTGCACAAAGAAGTGGGAATACAAACGGAAACCCGTTTTCTTAATCTGCTTTAATTTTTTTTAGTTTTAAAGTCAGGTTAAGTGGAACAAATTGAAGAAATTAAACAATGCCTCGAAGGACAAACACACAGACAAATGGGATTAAGAACAAGAAAAGGAAAGGTGTTTAAGCTTATTTAAACTGTTTTGGGTGCCACGAAGAGGAAAAGGAGGAGGAAAGGGAAAGCGTTTTGCAGTCTTTTTCACTAGATAAAGTTTGGGTAAGAGGAAGGACGACAAAGGGGGGTACATAATAAACACACAAACAAGGGGGCAAAAAGAGACTAATGAGCCTTCACATCTAATGCACAGCCAAGAAAAATCACCAAAATAGCACACTAAGAAACAGTGAAAATGGAGATTGTGAATTTCAGAAACCTGTGAGGACATTGTGGAACAGCACAACAAAGTGTTCTCAGAGTCAGTGGTGTTTACGAGGAGAGGTAATTACTGACGGGCCCATTGGTCAGCACTCACCCTCGAAAACGAGTAATACAAGATAGCTGCACCATGCGAGGACAGAGTGCAAGATTCACATACTCCGGCAAGGATCAATAATCAGGACTCAGTAAATTGGCAAAGGGAAGTCTGTTTAATGACAAATACATCAGCTTATGGAAATCAGCAGCATCACGAACACCTGCCTCACCCCGACTTCCTCGAACTTCAGTACAACAGCCTCTTTTATGGGCAAACTTCATCATCATTGACGTCTAATTCTACAAAAAATCATCATGCAATACAATTGGTTGGGAAAGGTAACTTAAGTATAGGTGCTATATCTGTATATGGAAATAATGCAAGTGGATTGGATAACTCTTATCGGGTGGGCGTCTACACCCTTCCCTCTACACCACACGTGATTGACGTCTCTACAAGTACGATGTCTCATTGGTTACAATGTCTATAGGACCCTAGATTACATGGTTCCTTGTGATTGGGCAAGTTACACCACTTAACATAAATCTCCATTTTAATTAGCAGCATGCAGAATAGACACCCAGGTGCCTAGTGTCCCAGGATTCACCCTGCCTCCCTTCCATCAATCAGTGGTTTAGGGCTATGTGTCAATTAGTTAGCTGGGTATGGCCTCGGATCTGCAGTCTCTTATCAGGAAAAGTTATGCCACCCTCTGGTTCTGGATGACATCAGGCGTTGGTACATCTTCGCGCCTGTCTGGTCACGTGTTGGTCCAATCTGCTTCAGTTTCCAGTATTTAATTCTGTATGCGCTAAGCCACCTGCATGGGCCTCTCTTATCTTAACCTTCACGGGCGGGCTGGCATGCTCTGAAGTTGAAGTTGGAGCCTCGTGAGCTCATGCTCACCTCCCCTTCTCTGGTTGACCTCGATTTCCCCGGCATGAGCCATCCTTTGTTAAGTTTCGATCCCGCTCCTTTTCTCAGCTTGGGCCTGGATATGAAACTTGGCCAGTCAGGCCTTGGCCGCCTGGGAGTACTTCTGTTTATACAAAATGGAGTCGCACGTGTACATTGTGCTGTATTGAGGTAGATGTATACAGTCGGCGCTTGCCTCTCTAACTTCTACTAAGCATTGCAAGCAGAATTGATTACTTAGCATCTTGCGTTTCAAGCTTATTTACACACGTTCAATAAGGCGGTTGCTTCCATCTTGTCTCATGGCACCATTCTCATATGTTTTTCACAGTGTCTCTCCCCTTTGTCCTTTACAATTATCCTCGCAGTTGTCAGTACTGGCATGCATGCTTTCAGTACTCCTTCAGTTCGTTCTTGGAGCTGCTCTGGTCCTTGTTTCATCTCCACTGGCCTTCCATTATGGCTTTTGGAGTCTCTTCATGGACCGTGTGTAGGCATTCCTCCTCGTTCCGTATCAACGGCTGGTATGGTTGTCTGATTGGGTACCGTGCTGCCCAGGGTTGCCTGGTTATGGGCATTTCACCAGGTATTGATCTTCTAATGTACACAGGGCAGAGGCCCATTGCAGCCCTTTGTTGGTTCAGCTGATCCTCGTACGTCACATACCTTGGCGAGTACTTTACTGGCACCTCGATGCGAGGGGCAGGGTGCAGGCCACGTCTGGGGTCTCCTCTACAGTGTCATGGCTCCCAAGGGCCTGTTCAACCATCTGGAAGCCAAAGGAATCACAGAACCAGTTGCAGCAGCGGAATGGCTAAGCGCATTGATCCTTCTAGAGCAAGCAAACCGCAGCAAACACTGGCTGAGTGTAGATCTCCACACTTTGAACAGAGACATCCTCACTGAAGCGCAGTAACATAAAACAACGCAACTAACAGCTGCCGCCATGCCAGAGTATCTGAGCTGATACTCATGCTAAAAAAATGCTACTGTCTTCACCAGATCAATATGCACGTCTCGTCAGATAAGACTGCGCGAAGAATGTGGGTCACTGACAGTATTCATCACCCGACTCGGAGTATGCGGATGTACTTGCACATCGGTAGTATAGATCTGTGGCAATGCGCTCGTCTTGGCAGCAAGGGAGGATGAGCACCAACCCAAAAAAGTCATGAAGTGAGTATTGCACTGGTTAAAAAAGTGTGCACCAATGGTAATCTCCAAAAGAAGAACTCAAATAGTTCTATGTCCAGCGAGGATAGCTCAGCTGCAACGTGTTCGCCTTGAAAGCAACACGACCACACAAAGCAACACAGGTTCGATCCCCGGGTCCGGGTTTAGAAACCTCTGGGTATTTAGGTGCGTTATAAATATGCAACTAAGACAAAGTTACACAACTAAAAAACAAACAATTCCTGTAACAGCGCCTTGATGCCCATATGCTGTGTGAGTACTTTAAAAATGCAAATAAATAAGCTCTCTCAGAATACTCCAAAGTTCTTCAAGAAAATAGAACCCATCTGGAGGCTGCTAAATAATGGGTCCGAATCGGGGATGTCATTTGGAGGTCTCCCTTGCTACCCCTAATAAAGAAAAACGTTTATTTTTTATTTTATTTCAAATGTAAGCTCCTGGGCTGTGGCCAACGCATGTGGATCTTTGTTTATGGAGTGGCTGGCTTTCTTGTTCAGGCCTCTTAAAAAACCGGGAGTTCCACAAACCACCTTGAGCAGTGGCCCTAAATAAGAAAGAATAGGAATAACAAATAATTTGTCCTTCTGGAATTCTGTACAGTAATATTTCAGGCACACTTCAGGGGTTGAGTCACTCATTTAGTCTGTTCTCAAACACATCAACTCAGTCTTTCATCCTTCTGAGGTCAATAAACGAGTAGCACCACAGGCTGGGTGTACATTTGTTCTATATAAAACGCTTAAGCGTAAGTGCTATATAATAACATCATTATCGTTTGGCCTTGGACTTCTGCTTGCATTCACAGTACTTTGGGTAATAAGGGCCTATACACACTGATATTAACTAAACATATGGTGATGCATTCTTGTATGAAATGTATATCACATAATAGTGATAGCGTAACCATATTTTTCGTATTTATCATGTTTTGTCAAGGGGTGAAAGGTCGTGTTTCATGGCTTCCCATTATGTCACTTCGGGCTGGGGTCAAATTACATCACTTCCTGTGATGTCATCAGAGGTCAAGGGTGGTGTGATGTCACTTCCCCTACCCCTGGCATTTTGGTGACATGACGTTCCTGGTCAGAATCAATCTGGAAAAAAGAACTCAAAGCTGCATTTGCAAAAATGAAGTTCTACATTGTAAACACAGTGAAGCTCATTCCATGTTTGGCAGTAATTCAGAGGTGATTCTGCCAAATTACTGCCAAAATCAGATAAAGTTACCGACATTTGGTCCCATGTGTTTACTACAAGATTACAAGTGATGGGTGGTGTTAGTCCTCAATTATTGGGGATTTTTGGCAGAAATAACACTGTCAGAATTACTGAGTAGTAAATCGGATGATTTTTGGAGGAAAAGTGGAGGTAAAACCCCACTTTTGCTCAAAAAATCGGTGAAATTACCACTCGGTAATTCTGCCGGTGAGAATTCCACCAAAACGTGAAATTCACTGTGCTGGAAAAATTTAGTAATTTCGTTAACGCCCTAAAAAGTGGTGGTAATGGAATTACTGCCACTTTTTTCTGCACCAACAAACTCAGAATGATCTTGAGGATCCCATTTGACCTCAAGCTGGACACATTGATCACAGTTGAAGCCACCGTTTAGAGAACAGTGGCGTCCTTGGCCATGAAAAGAAACAGAATGAAATCCCAGTTGACTTTGGATCCCAAACACTGCATCAGAAAAGAAGAATTCAGTCACACCGCCTCCTTGCGAGTTCTGCTGTGTGGCAATATTTTGGTGGCAATTCTATTATCACCACTTTTTTGGCAGTAATGTGATTACTGACAAGTTTACTGCAACGCTGAATACTGACTTTGCAGGTGAAGTGGAGGATTTACTCGAGTCACACTACTGGAGGTAAATACTTCCTACAGACTCCAAAAATGGACATTAGCACCACCTCACCAGCACTCCAAATCATGCAGTATTGAGTGGTGGTAACGGTAAATGAGTTTGACAGTAATTTCAACCATCCATAGAAAGAAATGTTGGCCTGTGTATTGGCAGCGAACAGGTTTAGAATGTATGTATGGGTCTTGACATTTCACCGCCACACTAAGCACAAAACCTTCTGTACAAATACTCAGTCTCGGGGGTCCATTGATAGACGCCAAAAATATAATTTAAGCATTCGGCTGCTTATCGAAGCTAGGTCTGCGCCCAATAAATACCACAATAATAATAATGATAATAACATATCAAGATTTGTTGCAAATTGATATGAGTAGAGATTTACAGTGGAGCGAGGTCCTGCATGAGGGAATGATCCGGGCACCCTCGACTGCCTGTCAAGGAGCCAGCACCCAGTTCATTCCTGGAAGACAAGGGTTTAGTAGCCTCCCTAAAAGACATCGCCAGGGAATGAAGCAGGCAAGCGGAGTGAAAGGCAGTGGCGTGATATGATGGCCTTCGACAATGTTCTACAGAGGGTTTGGCACTAGGGCGTTCATTACAAGTTTGGTGGTATCAAGCACGTAAATCCGGCAGAATATCACCAAACTGTATTACTGATACCGGCATTCAGTCTGCCGGCGTCAGTGATAAATCCCCATTCCATGGAGTCCTATTGGCCTCCATGGGGTTTTGCCAATATTACTATCACTGGAATTACCACAATTATCAGAGACCCATGGTAGCCAGAGTCCTTCAGGATCATCTCTGTAGTCCTGCTGATAGACCTCATTCAGAGACTCATGGTAGTCATAGTCCTTCAGAAGGATCTCTGTAGTCCTTCAGCTAGACCTCATTCAGAAATCCATGTTAGCTGGAGTCCTTCAGAAGGATCTCTGTAGTCCTTCAGCTAGACCTCATTCAGAAATCCATGGTAGCCAGAGTCCTTCAGAAGGATATCTGTGGCAGCCTGGACATGAAAGAAGTGGGCCAGAAAAATACAGAGACATGGTTTATGCAGACTGGAGTGTCATTCCTCATGCATTTTGTGTAAGGGAGGTCTGTAGTGTCCTGCCGTGCACCACGCTCTACAACCGCATTGCGCAAAGTAATCCGCGTTCATGTGCTACAACCGTGCATGCTCCAGGAACCGACTATGCAAGAGATGAGAAAACAGGAGACCAGCCACAGCTCTTCTCCTTCAGGGCTCCACACTCGGCCCTTTATGTATATAGGAAGCACATTTCTTTTCAACACCAATAACAGTACTTTTTGCAGTTCACTGCACCTCCCTCTGATTACTAAGCGTGACTCACATTACTACAGCGAGCTATGCAGTCTCTCACCCAGCCAATTCATTTATTTAATTTGTGATTTATATCACTCTAAATCTTTGACACCTCCATTTGCTAACCCGCCAGGCAGGGGAAGGAACCCATATAGCAAAGTATCACTTTGTGGGCCCCTAATCTACCCTACCAGCCCAATGCATGATTCCTAATGTAACGTATGTGGTTATTAACTCATCATCAGCAATCATAGGTGTTTATACAGTGCTTCATGCTATATCTCTCTTATTCCTTAGCACCGTAACTATTTCTGGCAAGGGTGTTGATTGTATCTTTCTCGAAGGAAGAAGGGTTGGTGTAGTCTTGCCGGGATTCGAACATGTGAAGTGCAAACTTGCGGCATATCATTGGCAAATTATCAACCTATGAGCTGGCTACACAGGGAGGTGATCTACATATAAAATATTTCAAGTAACATGGTGTTCTTTATTCACCAGTAGAATAAAGTGATGCATGGGGGTAACGTTCATAAAGTATTTGCGGTTAGTGATCCTCGGATGCGCTGCACAGACCTTCCCACAGACCTCCTCAAGGATCCAAGGCGTCTAAACTCAGTTAGAGGGAAGTAGAAGACCACTCCTATGAAACGGTTGTACAAGCATTGAGCTCCCCAGTCACACCCTAGCCATGATCCCCACAGAGAAAGAATCTCACAGTTGAATGGACACGGGCACAGAAATGCAACTCGTGTCTTGCTCGCAGGCATGATCCCTTGCGAGCAAGAGGATCATGAGCAAATTTCGCCAGGAAATTGGATTAACTTTCCACTCCATGAGCCGGCCCACCACCCACACCAGAGAAAGAGTCAAGAAATGCAGACCAATGATGCTGTAGACGCCATATTGAATTTTATTGTATTTTCAGACAAAGAGATGACTTCTGCCTCTCTCCCCGCATCTGGAAGATTAGGACGTTCACGCTCTTCAGTTGGCCTCCACCTGGGCCACGCCGGTTATGTTTTGGTTGGAGGTTAAGCCACGGGGACGATCCCAGTGGAACCCAATGCTGGTAATGACAGAGCCTGAGTAGCGCCCACTGATGTAGCGCAGGAATGTGTTGCCGTGGAGCGGGAAGCTGTTAAAGCTCGTGCCGGAGGGCTGGCCAACGCGGAACATGCGGCCCTGGTTGGTCAGGAAGATCAACTCGTTGACGTAGCTGCTGTACTTCCCGGAAACTTGCTTGATGTACTCCCCAGAGTCAAGGAGGACCTCCAGGTAGGGGCTTGAGAGAAGACCATAGATTGGGCTCCAGTAGTTGCCATGCTTGATCTGGATTCTATAAATAGAGTAAGAAAATATTATGCAACTTTTGCTATGCTTTGTTGTGTTATTGTAGCGTGGAAAGGTAACTTATACTAAATATTGCCTGTATGCAAATTCCGTCCTGCTTAGAAGAAAGGCGCGTTTACAGAACACATTAGTTTAAACCTAGATAATAATTCTATTTAAAAAGTAAATGTGTAAATATGAACAGAAATTACATTTTTGTAGCTTATTTCAGAGTTTTTTTTTATTATTATCTGAAGCAACTGACTTTTGTGGAACTATCGCCCATTCCCTTTCAAGAACAATGAAAAAAAGAAGAGATGTTGAAGTAAAACCAGAATGTTTAACTTTCAAAATGCCGGAGTCTTAGTTACCTATGATAAAATGGTATGCAAAGCAAAACAGGAGGTTATGTACATTAAGAGTGGGCATTTGACCCTGTCAGAAAGTGTTAGCCCCAGTATTGGCTAAATAAAACAAAAGAAAGACTGATAAACACAGTGAGTGGGATTCATGCCGCCATTATGGGGCATTGGCCTCCTGCATGGGTACGAAGCGGGAAGCTGTGCCACATTAAGAGTGGGCCAATCTACCCTGTCCCAACACTGAGTACATAAAACAGAAGAAGGACTGGTAAACACAGTGGGTGGGATTTATGCCACCATGATGGTGCACAGTAACCAGGCATGGGTACAAGATATGTAAAGCAAACCAAAAGGCCAAAGGTCGAGGGCTGTTTGGTTCTGTGCTGCTGCACTAGTCACAGACCAGGAAGTAAAGGGTGTTCTCGAGTATCTTGGACAAAGAGTGTTAGGAGCAACTCAGCACCCACATAATAAGTGTTTTTTTCTTTTAGTGTTCATATTTGATTGTTTAGCTCCACACAGGTAAGCAACACTTTAATACTCATTGCAGTGAAGGACAAGTAACACAGGTATTTGTTTTAAAAAGGTGAGGGGACAAACCTATTGAAGCGCTTCTAGGGAGCCCCTTTGCCTTATGAAAATGCATTTGAATCTTACCCTTGAATGCAACTAGTGCTCTCACGGATGCGCAGGCCTGTGATTGGACCATATATGTGTTGGCCAGAGAACGTGAAGGCCGTACCAGATCCGCCGCCAAACTCTCCACTGAATGAAGAAATGCGCAACCTGACTGCAAGAGAAAACAAAGGATTTAAGACGGTCTGTCACATACTGGCGGCATACTCTCTACCTCTCCCGCTCAGTAACTCTCCCATTCTGGTGGCATACTTTCTACCTTACTAACATACCCATACTGGCGGCATACTCACTATCTCTATAGCTCAGTAACTCTCCCATACTTGCGGCATAGTCTCTACCTCACTAGCTTACCCATACTGTCGGCAAACTCTCTATCTCTAAAGCTCAGTAACTCTTCCATACTGGCGGAATACTCTCGATCTCTATAGTTTAGTAACTCTCCCATACTGGCAGCATACTCTGTACCTCGCTAACTCTCCCATACTGGCAGCATACTCTTGATCTCTATAACTCAGTAACTCTCCCATACTGGCTGCATAGTCTGTACCTCGCTAACTCTCCCATACTGGCGGCATACTCTTGATCTCTATAGCTCAGTAACTCTCCCATACCTACCTACGGCATACTATGTACCTCGCTAACTCTCCCATACTGGTGGCATACTCTCTACCTCTCTAACTCAGTAACTCTCCCATATTGGCGGCATACTTTCTACCTCACTAACTTACCCATACTGGCAACATACTCTCTATCACTATAGCTCAGTAACTCTCCCATACTGGCGGAATACTCTGTACCTCGCTAGCTTTCCCACACTGCCGGTATACTCTCTACCTCACTGACTATCCCATACTTGCGGCATACTCTCTACCACACTTAGGGCCTTACCGGTACCGGTAAGGGCACCTGTACCGGTAAACCCTTACCGCCTTACTACGAGTTCTCTTTGCGGGACCCGACCTTAACGGCTGGTTTTACCAGCCGTTAAAGTAGGGTGCCACAAAGGGACCTTGGAGCTAATTACGGTACCGCAATTTGCGGTACCGTAATTAGCGCCTTCCCCATTCCCATTATGTCCTATGGGGGCAAAAATGGGAATGGGGAAGTGCCTTGGTGAATGGGGAATTACCGCCCCCGGTCACCTTGGAGTAGGGCGGTAATTCCGCCATCCACCAAGGCGGACACAGTAAAATACTGGTGGCAACCATGGCACTAATAGCGCCATGGTTACCACCTACCATGTAATGAGACCCTAACTCTCCCATACTGGCGGCATACTCTCTATCCCACTAACTCTCCCATACTGGCAGCATAGTCTCTACTTCACTAACTCTCCCATACTGGTGGCATGCTTTCAATCTCTCTAGCTCACGTACTCCTATTTTGACAGCATACGCTCTATCTCTCTAGCTCAGCAACTCTCCCAGCTGGCAGAATACTCTCTAGCTCACTAACTCTCCCATACTGGCAGCATAGTCTCTACTTCACTAACTCTCCCATACTGCTGGCATGCGTTCTACCTCTCTAGCTCACCTACTCCTATTTTGACAGCATACGCTCTATCTCTCTAGCTCACCAACTGTCCCAGCTGGCAGAATACTCTCTAGCTCACTAACTCTCCCATACTGGCAGCATACTCTCTACCTCACTAACTCCCATTCTGGCAGCATACTCTCTACCTCACTAACTCCCATTCTGGCAGCATACTCTCTACCTCTCTAGCTCACTAACTCTTCCATATCAGTTGGCATACTCTATGCCTCTATAGCTCACTAATTCTCCCATACTGGCAGCATACTCTCTACCTCACTAACTCTCCCATACTGGTGGCATACTCTCTACCTCTCTAGCTCACTAACTGTCCCATGCTGGCAGCATACTTTCTACCTCACCAACTCTCCCAAGCTGGCGGCATACTCTCTACCTTTGTAGCTCAAGCTCACTAACTGTCCCATACTGGTCTCATATTATCTACCTCATTAGCTCTCCCATACTGGTCAGTATACTCTCTGCCTCTCTAGATCGCAAACCCTCCCATACTGGTAGCATGTTCTCTACCACACTAACTCTCCCATACTGGGGGCATATTCTCTACCGCACTAACTCTCCCATACTGGCATCATACTCTCTACCTCACTAACTCTCCCATACTGGTAGCATACTCTCTACCTCTGTAGCACACTAACTCTCCCATTCTGGCGGCATACTCTCTGCCTCTCTGGCTCGTTAACTCTCCCATACTGGTGGCATTCTCTCTACCTCTGTAGCTCACTAATCTAGGGGAGACTGGAAAAAATGAGCAGTGGGATGAGTTGATTAAAATTCGCAAAAGACTGATACGAAGAGAACTACATGCAGTTATTATGTTGGAATATTTAAAAAATCAGGCGTTACCACAGGGACTCATTGCGCGCAACGATCCAAGACTCTTCATGGATAATAATGATTTTAAGTTTAAATGGAGTCATACCGATAACAAATGTGGCTGAGATTGGCTTATTTTAATTCTAGAAACTGCTCAAGAGACATAGAAGTCAATTTAAATTGATCTCAACTCATTAGTGGAAGAAATTAAAAAAGAATCTTGACTTGGATTCATTTAAATCCAAACTGGAGGCACATCTTAAAGACATGCATGAGTTTAAAGCAGACACTGCCAACGAGAGAGTGAAAAGGATGAGAAAGGACTTATCTAATTTCAAACATGAGAAAGGTTTTTCCTATTCCAAAAAAGATTACACATTTGGAGGTGGTTGGGAAGGTCAGAAACAAAATCGACGTCTACACTTTAGAAATACGTCATATAGCTCCAGTGATGATGGAGGGGTGGAAAACGAGGATACTAGTAGACCAGGCACAAGTGAGGCTACCACTGAGAGTGATGGTCGCACTAAAAGGGGAAGAGGAGCCTGAGGCCAGTTCGAAACACAGCAAAGACTCCCTTCTTTAGGCCTAGGAAACAACCAGCGAGAGTGGGAAACGGAACAAATGCAAACTCGCAGTTTCAAACAATGGTAGTTAATCTGGTGAGTTATGCCCTGTCTGAGTTAGAAGAACTCACTCTCAACAAGGGCATTAATGTTGTCATTTCCAAGCACCATAATCCATTCAAATTTAGAGTGGAATTCCATAAATGTATGCAAAGGTACATTTGAAAGAGTTGTTTGAGACAAGTAGCAAATCCGATAACTGTATTGGGTTAAGGAACCCATCTGTCTTTTGTCCGACCTGTACACACTCATTCATTGGAATCCATTATGTTTGAGAAAAAGGTCATAGAAGATATGGAGAAGTTAGAAGCCAGTGGCATTCCCCACCATTCCGACATACTACCCAAAATTCATTAAATGGTGTACAAACCCCTGGGTAGACCCATTGTCTCAGGGTCAAATCTATCCTGGAACCTTTGTCCAAGTACGTTGATTTCTACCTCGGGCCCTTCATCCACGAAATTAAGAGTTATGTCAAAGATACTAGGGATGCTATCAATAAGATAGAGGGCCAGGCTTTCAACCCATCTGAGAATGTACTTATGTGTTTGGATATCCAATCATTATATACTAATATTCCCCAGATGGCCACCTTGTAAGTGATGGAGGAGACCCTATTACCGGCAAGGCTACTGCCAACCTTGTAATGAGGCCCAATGTGACCTCAGTGATGGGCCACTCCAGCCAGGTTTCCGTGCTCTATTGTTAGTATCATCCCCTCTGTAAGAACAATTTTGTAAAATATTATGACTTATGAGCTCTCTGCGTGCAATTTGCTAAACAACTACCAACTTTTGGCTATTGATAACAGCCTGTTTTTATGTTTTGAGTAATTATGGACAAGGTAGAACTATATGGAAAGAAGCATGTAATATTATCAGATAATACCCATTGTGGGGTTTTGCCTTATAGGTATATCGCCCTTCTTCCCCTTGACTCAATCATGGATACGGGCCTTCAAGCCAAGCCATTTATTTGTATGCACCAGCCTTACAAGCCATAAAAGTGTTGTGCATTCACGCCACCACGCAGTGACGTCATCATGTCCCGTGATGTGTATATTAATGGCAGTAGCCATTTTGATTTGGCACACGCGAACGCGAGATGAGACGGAAATACTGAGGCTTGTTGTTGGTGTTTGATAAGTAAGTGGAAGTCCTTGCAGGCACCCTTTAATTTGCTTCCTTCCCCCTTTTTTGTAGAAACTCCTGGAGTTGTTTTGAATAGAGGGATACACCCCACTACTTTCCAGATGCCTTGCATGAAAATGGCCTGGCTCTGGGACCGTGTGGTCGAGGTAAGCCCTGGTGAACACTATCAAAAGTGGATGCTAGATCATAAGTTGGTGCTAGCGTGATCAACAATGAAAGTTGAAGGTGGTCTTAAGGATTGGTCTAAGGCACACCAGTGAGGTATGGATCAATTATTTCCCATATTCAAACACTAGGGGAATCTTAGAGTGTTCAATAATAAAGTCAATCCCAGACCTTTTTTAAAGAAGTCTCTTCGGTTTATGTATTTAAGGGACTATGAAAGGATTATGATGCACTGATCGGTCAAGTATACTACACGCACATTCTTTATCAGCCCCTGATGAATGTCCAGCGGAATCAAGCATTGAGGACAGAAACTTGGACAAGTTATGCTAGTTCAGGAGCACAGAATTGCACATTGTCTGTACAATGCTCCAAATACTTGAAAACAAAGTAGTGCAAAGTGCCACTCTCTTGGTTTTAATACGTGTGTAATGTTTAGAGATGAATTATTTGTCTATTGTATTTTTTCTCTGTAAATTTATTAGAACGTGTCTATGATTGTGTGTGCATATATGTTTAATACAATCTATTGATGATATTGAATATGTGGTTCTAAAATCTAATGATGGAGTAATATTTTTCAGTTCCTTTGTGATTTAATTGTTTAGCTTTCCTTTTCTTAATAGTAAATTGTGCACCCGCTAAGGTAGGAAGGCCTAATTCTACTATGTGGGGCAACCGTAGTTTCTTTTGGCGCACTAATCTCTTCCATCACATTCTTGGCACAGAAGAGACAGCAATAATTAAATCAATATTTAAACCCAGGATATATTGTAAGGAGTGGTAGGAGTGTGGTGTGTATAGGAACATACACAGTCAAAAAAAGAAGGCATGTAAAAGTACAACACTCTGTCCAAAGACAACAAAATGTAAAGTCTACAAAGGTTGGGAAGCAAACATTAAGGTACAACATCACACTATACATTCAACCCAAACCCACACTAGACCAAGACTTAATGTAGCTATAGCATGGATTTGAACACATCTTTAAAGTGAGAATCACAGCATGTCTCAGATAGGCTACCTGTTCAAGTGAGCAGTTGTTTATTGTATGTTGCCTTATTTTGTGTGTGTGTGTTGTATGTTTAATGCCAGTGAACATGTGGATGCAATGAAACAGTGTTAATGTTCTAGTTTGGGTGTAACTTAAAAATCGGGCTATTTCCTAGATAATTGGTTTTGGGTCTGCTGGTCTGTCCTAAGGTTTGACCTTAGCGCCCTGATGCCTCATTTGAGGGGAGACGTTGCGCTCTACAAAAACACCTACCTTCCTCCCTACCTAGGCATACCGGTGGCTGCTCTCTCGGATTGGGTGGGACTGGGAATAAAGGTAAGAGGGGGCCAGCATCCGCAAAACCTACCAACATCTCGGAGACCAAAGGGCAGATAGGGGTCAAGATTACAGGCCTAAGCTAAAATATGCTAGGTCCGCTGAACTAACGATTAGGGCTTATTTGGAATAAGGTCACTTGCCCAGTGATGGAAGTGTACCAGAAAAAGTAGTGGAACACCGCACCCGACTGTTCCCACTCACTTCAACCACTGCACTTGCCCCTTAAGAAAGATCTGATATCGGCTATATTCTATGAAGGTTGAATCAAATAAAGGCAGCCTTTGGGACCTCACTTGAGCTCTTTACACAGTTATCTAGCTATAAACAAAAATGGAAAGCATGGTGTGATTGTTCCTAGTTTGAACAATATTCCCTCAGCCTTATTTGGAGGTAGCACTGGCATCAGTGGAGAGTGGCAAGGGGAGGAGGGAGGAAGGTCAACTCCCACAGGCCTCCTTTCGGATGCCAATGTGCAATTCTGCCAGTGCTGCTCGCAAAAAAGTGAAATAGTAGTGCCCAATGCCCTGTGAGGAGCCCATACCCACCTCCCACTAGCCGCTGGAACCTAAATCTGCCTCTGCCAGTGTGCAGTGACCCCCATGCTTGGTAATCTTAGGCCAACCTTCTGTGTGCTCATGACTGGCCCTCCATCTGTCTTAGCTGCCCCACTAATGCCACTTACTATCCCGCATGCAAGCGGGCCATTCGAGTTTTTATCTTTTTTTTCTTTGTTTTTCTTTATGTACCATATTAAGCATGTGAATTATAATTATAGTTGGTTATTTATAACGTGCTTAATACCCATAGGTTTCTAAGTGGGGACCCCGGGGATCGAACGTGTATAACTCCTGTGAGACCACTGTGCCAAATGCTGCAGCTTAAAGCAATTCTTGAATGCTCGCCTACACATTTTCTGCCACAGGTTGTCCCCCGTCTCTTACCCAGGTCTCTCTCCCATTGTGCACAGAGTCCCCTGGTGGCCCCCACCTTGGGTTCTACTAGCACCCCGTAGAGGCATGGGATAAGGCCTTTCATGTCTGCATGCCCATCAAGCACTTTCTCCCCTGGGGTGAGTTCCCTCTGAACACCCCTTCCATTTTCCGGACATAAATATCCCCTTGAGCCTGAGATACAACAGTACTGGCAGACTACCTATATCCAGTGCCTCCTCTAGCTTCTGAATATTTATGAAATCCTCATTTTGTACCAGTTCGTCCACCCTGCTGAGGCCTGCTTCAAACCAGGACTGGAAGCGCTCAACCTCAGGTATGTCATCTCTGACCGGTGGTGCCGAGATATGGCTCATTGGGGAGGGCCAGGTGGTGATTCCTTCCTCCCTTTTCTCCATAGCCATGACTTCCCAGTGTAACCCCAGAAACTGATGATTTCTGATGCGTCTCAGGAGGCAGTTGCTGGGGAGCCAGGAGGTGTTGGTATTCAACGAAAACCCACTGTTTCTCTGGATCCTCCCTCAAGTGTGGGACCACTGCTCTAAGTTGTACGGCCCTATAGTATGTCATCAAGTCTGGCAAGCCCACTCCCCCCCTCTCCTTCAGCAGAATGAGTGTCTCATAGCCTACCCCAGGCTTTTGACCTTGCCAGAGAAATCTCGTAATGCATCGCTCAGCCTCTCTCAGATGTTCTTCAGGTGCACTGGTAGTGAGCATCTGAAATAGGTATAATACCCTTGGGAGGAGGTTCATCTTTATCACATTCAATATCCCCATCCACGTGAGTTGCCCCTTCTCCATATTAGTAAACAGCCTATCAAACAGGGGAGGGGATAGTTGGCCCGGCCCAGGTCCCGGCCCGGCCGAACAATGTTGATCCCAAGATATCTCACCCCTTCCAGCTGCATCTGTAATGCCAGGGGCTCTATTTCCTCTATCTTTCTGGCTGAGTCAGGGGCGAACAGGAAAACCACTGACTTGCCGATATCCACCTTGAACCCTGAGTACCTTCCAGAGTCTCTGATGACCCTCAAGGCAGCAGGAATGGACTGGGCAGGGTGCCTCAGGTGGAGCATGACATCATCTGCATAGAGTCCAAGTTTGAATTCCCTGTCCCCCACCTTAATGCAAGGCTAATAGAGGGCACCCCTGTCTCGTACCCCTCTCTAAAGAGAATGTGCAGGATAGCCACCCATTCACCGTGACTCTGGCCGATGGGCCCTCGTATAGAGCCTGAATGCCCAGTTGGATCCCTCTACCGAAGCCACATTTATTGAGTACCCCATTAAGGAAACCCCAGTCCACCTGGTGAAAGGCCTTCTCTGCGTCTATTGCCACCAAGACTGGGTTTCCTTCTTCTACTGCAGCTATTCTCATGAGGTGGAGTGACTTACGCAGGGTGTCTGCCCCTTGTCTGCCTTGGATAAAACCAACTTGATCCAAATGGATGAGTCTCAGCATAAGGCCCTCCATTCTTGTGGCCAATATCCTTGTGAAAATGTTTGCATCCACGTTGAGTAGGGAGATGGGTCTCTAAGACTTACAGTCTGTGGGGTCTTTGTCTGTTTTAGGGATGACTGTGATTAGCGCCTTCCCAAATGATGCTCTCCTAGTGGCCATAATACCTGTGAATAGGGTGGCCAAATGTCGTGCCTAGGGTCCTGCAAAGGTCTTATAGAACCCCGCCGTGAAGCCATCTTCCCCGGGTGCTTTCCCCAGCTTTAGGCCCGATATCGCATTCAACACCTCCTCCTGTGTGATCGATTTCTCTAGTTCAAGACTCTCCCCGATTCTCAGTTTCGGGAGTGTCACTCCTGCAAGTTATTTCCCCAGCATATCTTCATCAAAGCCCCCTTCCTTTTCATACAACCTTTCATAGAATGCTGCAAAACCCCCTGCTACTGCCCCTGCTTCCGAAAGCCTCTGACCCCCTTCTCCTCGGATCCCTGAAACCCATCTCTCCGCTCTCTGGCCTCTGAGTTTTGCTGCCAATAGAGCATCCGCTTTGTCCCCCTTCTCATAATATCTTTGCTTCAAGTACTCTTCCCATCTCTATGTCCTTTAACTCCTGGCGTTTACTTCAGACCACCCTAGGATCTTCCTCCCTCTCCCCCACATTCTTACCCTCTACTTTCTCCAATAAGCGGATTCCCCCTCTAAGGTTTCTGGACACCAGGGTCCTGATCCTTTTCTTGGCGGCCCCTTCCCTGATAATAAGGCCCCTCCATGTTGCTTTTGCAGCATCCCATACCATTCCCCTTTCAACTTCCCCTGTATCATTGATTGAGAATAATTCTTGAATGGCCTCCCTCTTTTCCTCCGCAAAGACGGTGTCTCTAAGGAGGACGTGGTTACTTCGTCAGAGGGACTCCCTGGGTTTCGAACCGGACAGGACCACTTCCATCTATACCAAGTCATGATCAGACCATCTGATCAGAGAGTGTTCACATGTGCCCACCCTATTGACATACTGTTGTCCCATGAAGAGGTAATCTATTCTCGTTCTGGAACCATGGACAGGTGAATAGAATGTGTAACCCCTCACATCTGGGCTGGAATCCCTCCAGACATCAACTAGCCCTTGGTTCCACATATGGTCAGAGAGCCTCTATTTTGTGCACCCCCCTACTCCCTGTGGGGATATGCCTGCCAATGTGGTCCACTTCCCTGTCCACCCACATAGTAAACCCCCCCCCTATGATGAGGAGGCCCTCCGTCCTGCCCATGATCTCCCCCTGGCTTCCCTCAAGAACTGCATTCGGCCAGTATTTGGTCAGTAGATGGACACTAGGGTAACCCTAGTGTTGTCAATAGATCCCGAGACCACTAGTACCCTCCCATCCGTTTGACCTCAGACCACTGGGTCAGAGGGCCTAAACCTCCGGTTCAGTAAGATCCCCACTTCTCCCTTTTTAGAGGGTCCCGAGGCCCAGAGGACTTGCCCAATGTGGGCCCCTGGGATGCGTCTCTCTTCCCAGGCACCGTTCGGGTCCCTTGTATCAGGAGTATGCCTAGGTTGCAGTTTCTGAGGTCTCTACCCAATAAAGAGCATTTTGTGGGGAAATTGAGGCCCTTCACATTCAGAGAGCCTACCTTGAGAACCTCGACACAGCCTTCAGCATTAGGGAGCGCCACTAAGAGCCATCTTTTCTCTTCTTAACCACTCGGTGCCATGGGGTATAATAGCTCCCCTTTTTACTCAAAGCGTGTCTTTCCATGTGTTAATTTGCAAATCCCCTCTGACCCCCACTCCACCGCCCCCCTTAAACTTCATTTTTTTTTTAGACACCCACCCAGGGTGTGCCACAAAGTAATAAAACTCTGCTCCACTGTTGATTCACATATCACCACACCTCCCCCCAGTGGGAAGTATTCACGTTCAGACTCCCGTAATTTGTCGTACCTGAATTCTCTTCTTATCATTTCTCATTCCCCTTCTCCTCGCAAGGAGGGGTATTTAGCTTCCTGAATTTTCTGCTGCCTTGCATCTTCTTCTTTGTGGCCTGTGGGCCCAAGGGCCACCACCGTTGCTCCAGCGGTGCCACCCTTGGCCCCCTCGGAGTCCCCAGTTTCTTCTTCACTTTTGATGACCTGGAGCACCTGGAGGGCTTCCTTCTCACTGGTCACTCGGTAGTCCACTTCCCCACGTTCAAAAATCAGCGTGAAGGGGAAGGACCAGCGGTATCTGATGTCCTCTTCGGAGAGCCACTGTGTGAGCGGGCGGCATTCACTACGACGGGCCAAAGTTAGGGCGAGAGATCTTTAAGATTTCATAGAGCAAGCTCCCCCAGGCGTTTTGCTTTTTCTAGAACTTCCATCTTCTCCCTGTACCTGAGAAAGCATACCACTATGGACCTTGGGCCCCTGCTCCCTCCTCCGCCTCTGTGCTCTCGTTCCAGCTGCACTTCTTTGCTCCCTTCTAGTGCGAACATTTGATTGATCAGGCCCTACACTTTTCGTCCAACTTCTGTCGGTGACTCCCCCTTCTGTTAACTTACTCCGAGAATTCGTAGGCTATTGCGCCTGTCCCTAATTTCCAAATCGTCCAGCTTCAATAGTGTGTCTCTTCCCTCAGTTCCAAGTCGGTCAAACACGTCACATATTTCAAGTCGAGGACATCTATTTGCAGGTGGTTGTGCTCAAGACCCTCCATTTTGTCCTCCATTTAGTCAACCCTGCCCTTAAGGTCGCAGATTGAGGATTGGATATCTGTGTTTATGGCTTTAATCTCTTGGAATATTTACTTAAGGTCGTCCCTGGTCAAGGCGGGAGCGGGAGTGTCCTCCCCTGATGCCATTTCTTGGGTGGAGGAGGGGGTCTTCCCCAGGTCAGGCCGCAGGGGCCTTCGGAAGCACTGCAGTGCGTGGATCCCCGTGGCAGTCTTACAAGTCACGTTGGTGCGTCCCCGCTTCACCTCCAGGTCGATTCCCTGGTGCACTAACAGGGTATAGTTCCCTGTCTCTTGGGTCCAAGTGCCACTGAATGCTAGGGGCACGTTCCTCTGCTCTTTGTATCTTCGTGGGGGCTGGGCACCCCAGCCTGGTCTTTAGTGTCTGTTTCCTTGATGGTCCGAAGCCCAATGTAGGTGCAGGGGCTCCCGTCAGGTCTCTTCCCAGTGCTTGGGTGAGTGCAACTCTTGGGCCAACTTTGTATGATGTTTTTGCATCGTGTGCCCGAAGTGGGGCCCCTCCTCTGATAGGGTTGTATAACACCATTGATGTGCCTGGTTGGGGGGTGTTTCTCCCCTGAGGCAGCCTATGGCACTGGTGAAAAGATATTACAGCAAACCTACATATTAAATTGCCCTCAATTTCCGTGGGGTGATGGCCCATTCCGCCTTCAGGGCAATCCTACACTTCCTGTGACTCCTGGGGTTCGCCCGGCTCCAAGGACTGAGTGTGGATCCAAGACAGCAGGGAGTCACTTCAGTGAGTGTCTCTTGAGTTCCGTGTGGTGTGTCCTTCCTTATCACTCCTCTCTCTATGAGGCATCCCCCGTGAGGGGGTTCACCACTCAGTATTATGTGGAGGGTTTTTGTCTTTCTGTTTCACCCACTGGGCCCATGTCGTCCTATTAAGTAAAAATGCCCTCGTCCTCCGGGTTCTCCGCAGCGCGTTACCCACAGAGGTATGGGCTTGTGTTGTTCACTCCCCTGATCAGGCTCCTAGGTGGTGGGTCTTCCCGCGTCCCTCTTCCGCCAGTCTCCTCACCTTTACCGACCCATCACTGGTGGGGTGCAGGGCCGAGGTTCTTCTGGGTGCCTACCCTGCGGCCCGTCGTCCACACACTAGAGGCAAGGGTCTTGTTGTGGGAACGGGAGCAGCGACACCGGTTCCGCTCCCTTTGCTGGATGGCGTCTATTGCGGGTTGCCGCTCTCAAAAACACGTGACAAGTTCCGGCAAAAGTTGCCATACGGGTGAAACACGGAGCCGACGCGTGTTTCGACCGTAGTCTTTATCAAGGCCGACACAAGTTGGGTGACATGGGTGCCAGAAAAATGGTATAAAGGTCCGAGGGCCACCCTGTTAGGGTGCCTACTGCAAGCTGGATAGCCTATTGTGGAGAATTTCTCCAATGTCACACAACTTGTGTCGGCCTTGATAAAGACTACGGTCGAAATGCATGTCGGCTCCCTGTTTCACCTCTATGGCAACTTTTGCCGGAACTTGTCACGTGTTTTTGAGTACATTAAAAAATTGTACAGAAACAACTTTTGAGTGATGTGTCCACATTTTCTACTCACTCACATTTAATTGATGCCAAGACAAACCGCACAGAAAGTGGACAACCACGAACTGCCAGCGCCAACTACCAATTAGCTTTGTCACCGCATCCAGTACTTTTAACTCTTGAGAACCCTGGAGTTTGGTTCTCTGATAAACCATGTGCCAGGCTGCAGGCAACAATCTAACTCAGAACTAACACGGTGCGCAGGGGACAGGTTTTTCCCAACCAAAAACTCCAACCCTCCTGAAAAAATAAGTTTAGATGTGATCTAGTGGGAATGCTGGAGTGAAATCTAGTGGCTACATTTAGATGTGGTCTAGTGGAAACGTAGGCTTGTAATAACGTAGCTTAATTTAAATGTGGTCTAGTCGGAACACTGGAGTGTAATCTAGTTGGTAAATTTAGATGTGGTCTAGTGGGAACGCTGAAGTGTAATCTAGTTGGTAAATTTAGATGTGGTCTAGTGGGAACGCTGGAGTGTAGTCTAGTGGCTACATTAAGATGTGGTCTAGTGGGAACGCTGGAGTGTAATCTAGTGGCTACATTTAGATGTGGTCTAGTGGGAACGCTGGAGTGTAGTCTAGTGGCTACATTTAGATGTGGTCTAGATGGAATGTAGGCATGTTAACTAGTGGCTAAATTTAGATGTGGTGTAGTGGGAACGTAGGCGAGTGATCTAGTGGCTGAATTTAGATGTGGTCTAGTGGGAACGCTGGAGTGTAATCTAGTGCTGGTCAAGTGAGAACATAGGCATTTAGTCTAGTGGCTAAATTGAGATTTTGGTCTAGTAGAAAAGCACAGACTCTGTTTATTGGTTAAGCTGAGCTATTTTGTGGCAGTGAAGCTGAGATGTGGTTGAGTGGTTAAGTTGAGATGTGGTCTAGGAGTAAATTGGAGTGTGGTCATCAAGGGATGCTGGTATGTGGTCTGGCATCAAAGTTGGGATGATGTCTAGTGGTGTAGTTGAGAAATGCTCCAGTGGTTAAGCTCAGACCCGATCAACTGGCTAAGCTGAGATGTGTTCTAGTGACGAAGCTGAGACTTTGTCGAGTGGTTAAGCTGACACTTGGCGCCATGCTGAAACTGAGATGCGCTTTGGTAGCAAAGCTGATATGTGGTCGTAGTTAAGCTGAGATGTGTTCTAGCGGTTAAACTGAGATGAGGTCTAATGGTGAAGCTGATTTGTGGTCCAGACGTTAGCCCGAGATCATGGTTAAATTACTGGTGGCCGCTCGGATTCAGTGTAAATTGCTATCCATATGTCAAATATGTATTTATGGAAATGCTCCGGTCTATTTGAAAGATAGGGTCAATGTCTATCATCCAAAAAACAAACCTGCGATCAGCGGAGGGCCTCTTGCTAGAATCTCATTGCGTCAAACGAGCCCGTGGATATGGTCGGGCATTCCATGTTCAGGGAGCGCGGGCATGGAATGCCTTACCTGTGCAGTTGCGCAAAACCGAGAACTATCTGGCTTCTAGGAAGCAGCTGAAAACTTCCTTATTCAGGCAAAATGAATGATTCTTACTGCAGTCTTAGTATACCTGCTCTATCTGCCTCTCTGCACCTAGATGCCCACGGGCTTTGGCGCGGTATAAATATAATAACATAACATTAAATAGTCATATGTGCATCCCAGTTCCTCACTTTAAAATGAGTGATCCTGGGCAAATAACTTAATCTCCCCATGCATTATATCCCGTTTCTAACGAAACTGGAGTGCCTAGAAGTTGGACAACCCCCCTTTTTAGGGCAACATAAGCGCCAGGGATGCTCATAACAAACAGTGGGCCCCATACTGCCCCCTGCCCACCCTCATGGGAACGCGATTGCCAGAGCTGAGAGGCTACATTTGGCAAAGGCCCTCTGCCCTCCCCAAGGCATTAAGACTGCAGGACAAAAGGCATGGAGACTCACCAGCAGAGGAGACCGTCGGAGCCAAGAGAGCGAAGGCCAATAGCAGGTACATTCTGTGGAGAGATGGCGGATAAGAAGAGAGTTTGAGAGCACTTTCCATAAACAGCAAGAGAACTCCCCCTGCCCGCAGCCAGCCCTCATATACAAGGCAAGTGACTAAATGGCCGTTTTCCATAAACAGCAAGAGAACTCCCCCTGCCCTCAAACAGCCCTCAGATACAAGGCCAGGGACTAAAGGGGCGAGCAGAGGAGACTTGCATCTCCCAGCGCATAGCGTGGAATGAACTGACTGGGTTATTGGTTGCTCAGGTAGCCAAGGTAGGACACTATGCTAATAGACCGCCATGATAATGAAAGCTGAGCGTGATTGGACAGCTCTGTGGGTTAAATACAGTTCAGTTAGGGTCCAGGGAGCAAGGAGTTAACCATATCTCAGGGGTTCTACGTTATTTTGCCCAGGATTTTTCGTCGCAGGACTTTCCATCGCCGTTTTTTTATGGAAAACTCGTTTTTTTTGGGGGGGGGGTTAACCCCCAAACCCCCTTGTTTTTTAAAAAAATTATTCCCTTTCATCCACAAATATTTATTTAATTTTTAACCCCCCCCCCAAAAAAAAAACAATTATTTTTTTTCGATAAAAAAACGGCGATGAAAAGTCCCACGACGAAAAATCCTGCGGCAAAAGAACTGTATAGCATCTCGGGTACCTGGGCTACTTCATTTGGTTAACAGTGGTTAAGAGAGCCAAATGAATCAGACAGTTTCAGGTGGTGCAGAAAGCATGGGTAAGTGGGTCAATGCACCTGCTGCAGAGAATACTGCAGCGTTCTATAATCATGGCATTACTGAAGCGAATGTCGCCTTACCTGTCGCTGTCGGAGGGTGCTCTAGGTCTGGTCAGGCTGTGGAAGGCGTGTTCGCTTCTGTCGCTGACTTTTCGCCTCGTCTCTCTCTATATATACCGTGCCCCTGCTTTGATGTCTGCCCAACAAACAGAGGCTTATCAGGAGGTAGCATACGAGGACCCGGGCACCCTTTGGGCACCCTTTCGGCGCCCGTGCCAGCCCCCTAGTGCACAATGCATGCTTTCATTGGTACCGGATATCCGCCCGCGTCATCCATGGACTGTGGCAAACAGGTGGCCCCAGCCCTCGCATGCAGGCTGTGGGGTTTATGGCACCTCCGAGGGGAAGCGGCCATCAGTCGGAGTCGCCTTTGAACTTGAAGGGCTCATGCACACGCCCAGCGCGGACTATCTATCTCCTTCGCAAAGTTCGCATGTATTAGAAAGTCTTGTCATACACTGTGGTGCATTCCCCATTCACCCGAGTGTCTGCTGCCGTCCAGCCACAGAACTGCCCGTTTACATGTGCTGCTCATAACAAGGAGCAGGGGTCAAGTTCTAAAAATAAAAGTGGGGGGACTCATCAACAAACGCAGTGCCAGAAATGAGCATATCATGGTGAAATATGCACTTTTCATTAAATTGGCTTTGCATAACCACCCAAATTGCACAGGGCAATGGCATTTGCCTTTCATAAAAGCAAAACACACAGAAAACCAAGAGAGGATATTTTCTTCCAATAGTGTATTTGAAAACGTTAAAAGGTGTGCACGTTTTAAACTCCAAGAACCAATACAAACGTTTTCCCTGGGACTTGCAGTACCTAGGTGGGACATTTCACCTTAAGTTGTTTGTTACTTTTCATCAGGTTAAATAGTGCAATGGTGAAGTGTCCGACCTGCAAACCTGACCACTGCGTTTGCATCCCTGAGGTTGGCTTTAATTCATAATTTCAAATAGGACATTCAATATTTCTCATTTTAGCCTGGGGGGGACTGACTCCCCCTCTGAAAAAAGTGGGTGGACTCCGTCCCCCAGCGTGTATACTCGACTTAAGCCCTGACAATATGAGCATAGTAAAAACGAGATTTGACATTTAGTTATTTATTGTGTCTTGTTACAAACAAGACACAATAAAAAGTAAAAAAACAAAATGACTAAGAGATAATAAAGAAAATCAGCTGTACTGGCCACAGTGAATTAGAGTCCTGGCCAATTTAACTCCACGAAAGCCTTACGTTGTTTAGAAGGCAAAGTGCAGGGACCATTACTCTGTTTATAGGTATGCAAGTGTCACCTACCTCAGCCCCGACAGCACTTAACAGGTACCCTTCAATGAAGCGAGAGTAGAGTCTCAATATAGCTGCTTGTGTCACAGTCCCTGAAGCCTTTGTCCACTCAAGCGAGCTGGGTGTCCATGCCCCTAGCTTCATGCTCAAGAAGTCACATGGCACGGTGCCCCGGTCATGCCCCTAGCTTCATGCTCTTGAAGTCACATGCCCGGCACCTTAGTGCCCTCATGTACGCTGGGTGTCCAAGCCCTAGCTTCATGGCTCTTGAAGTCTCATGGCCTGGTGCCCCGGTCATGCCCCTAGCTTAATGGCTCTTGAGGTCTCATGGCCTGGTACCCTGGTCATGCCGCTAGCTTCATGGCTCTTGAAGTCTCATGGCCCGGTGCCCCAGTCCCCTCAAGTACGCTGGGTGTCCATGCCCCTAGCTCCATGGCTCTTGAAGACTCATGGCCCGGTGCCCCAGTCTCCTCAAGTGCGCTGGGGGTCCATGCCCCTAGCTTCATGGCTCCTGAAGTCACATGGCCCGGTGCCTAAGTGCCCTCATGTACGATAAGTGTCCAAGCCCCTAGCTTCATGGCCCCTGAAGTCACATGGCCCAGTGTTTCAGTCCCCTCAAGTGCGCTGGGTGTCCATGCCCCTAGCTTCACACTCAAGAAGTCTCATGGCCCGGTGCCCCGGTCCCCTCAAGTGCGCTGGGTGTCCATGCCCCTAGCTTCATGGCCCCTGAAGTCACATGGCCCAGTGTTTCAGTCCCCTCAAGTGCGCTGGGTGTCCATGTTCCTAGCTTCATGGCTCTTGAAGTCACGTGGCCCGGTGATGGGTCCCCTCAAGTGCGCTGGGTGTCCGTGCCCCTAGCTTCATGGCTCTTGAAGTCACATGGCCCGGGGCCCAGTCCCCTCAAGTGCGCTGGGTGTCCATGCGCCTAACTTCTTTCACAACATGTACCTCCAAGACATTAGGTTCACTCAGGATTCACCCACGTCCCTCCTGGACCTTAAGCACTCTGAGGAGTCAGAATGGGTCAATGGATGTTTCTGCTCTCGCATTCAGGGTCCATTTCAGGCAGTCAATATCCTGTCACCCTCCCGGCACGTTTCCTGTTTTCTCTCTCTTCCTGTTTCCAAGGGTTACTTTTGCCAAGCCTTAGAGTGTGGCTTACCAATTCCTACCCGGGTTTTAGGAAGGGATTAGGCCTCTCTGGCAAACTTGCCCCTCCAGGGTTTCCAACGGCTTCCAACTTCCAATCTCCTTCTCCAAACCTTCAGGTTTTGGACCGGTGTCTTCCGTTTGGCTAGTCCCTGAGGGTCTCCAAATTACATCCTTAATGGCATTATTACTCTGAGGTCTACCTGAGGAGTGACGCAGGTCCATGTGTTTTGAAAAGCATCCATGATGTGCAGCGCCATCTTGGATCCATTTCTATTGCTGGGAGCATCTGTGTGGCGTTCCCCATTCTCTTCATCTTGCGGGTGGCTGGTTGACTGCATGTTCGAAGCAATTCCGGTGTTTAAACCACAGCTCGGCTCACCCAATGCCAGGTAAAGGCAACAGTATGCTCTCGGCGTTGCCCAACTCCATAGGTTTATGCTCCGAGCCTCTTGCCCTACACACCCTTGCCGTTCTTTCCATTCCAGGAGACGCTATGACTCTTGGTATTGCATTCTGGCAAACTGAGTCGTTAGAAGTGAATACGCCACCTGGTAAGACATTTTGGTACACTGAGTCTTCAGCAGGAACAGCAGAACCCTTGACAATGCCTTCTGGTGCCCTGAGTCCTCCGGAGTCAGGGTCTGAATGTTTTTGTCCAGGAAGGATTCAGCACGTCTTTGGGGGGACAGCGAGATTGCGGGAACCCTCCTCAACCAGCCTCTGGGGGAGGCATATCCAGTGGCGGTGGGACCAGCCAAGTCCATAGTGACTTGCTTATCCCAAATCTAAGAATGGGGAGTTCTGGGAACTCGCACACTGTGTGTATGTATGGTAATCCTCATTAGTCCATCTATATCGGTCTTTGGTTTGTGGTCATTCTGGTCATTGCGTTTGGTGTCAGGTGTTATGTGTGTGGTATGAAGAGATATAGGGTAGGGTGGGGGACAGAGCAGGGCTAGTAGGGAGCAGTTTTAGATACACTACATCAAACACTAGCACAATGACATCAGGTGCAGTCACAGGAGCAGGTATTAGCGGAGTGCATGCAGGGTGCAACCATGGGTCCATACCTTGATCACCATCCAAACATCAGACATCAAACCAGTATAATGGGCCAAGATGTTGTCATCGGGGCCAGCATTAGGGGGAACGTCAATACAGGGTGCACTTATGAAGCAATGACTAAATCTGAAGAAAGCCTCATTGGCAGCCACCTGCGTTACCGGGCTTCAGCGAGGAGCGAAACACCACATTGTCATGGGGCATGAGACATTTTGGTACCAAATATAAAACAGAGATATAATGGCACCGGATATGGTCACTGGGCCCGGAATTCATTGGGTAAGATACGGTCCAGTCATGGAGCAATATAGCACCAGGGCAAACACCCTTGGCAGCAGGGCATGAGCAGGGCAACATTGGCAGCGTTCCATGTAGATACACTGCAGAGAGGTGAGCTACAAGCAGAGGTGTAGATCAGGAGAAAAACATTGTTCCATATCGTATTATCATAGGTTGCTTTGTGGGAGTGAAATATTTAGGGGGTCAATTTATAACATATGCTAATGGCTTGCAGTGGACCACCAACATGTGCACGTGTTGTCGGTCCACTGAATGCAATCTTCGAGTGAGTGAAAAAGTAAAGAGTAAAACCAGGCGAAATGGTTTTCACTGTTTAGTTTTACACTCCGTTTTGCAAAAGGTAAATGGTGCCTGAGGTGGATACTGATGGATTCCTATGGAATCCCACTGCTCGTTAGCAGAGGGTTATGCGAGGCAGATTCCTATGGAATCCTACTGCTCGTTAGCAGGGGCTTATGCGAGGCAGATTCCTATGGAATCCTACTGCTCGTTAGCAGGTGCTTATGCGAGGCAGATTCCTATACTGCTCGTTAGCCGTTAGCAGGGGCTTATGCGAGGCAGATTCCTATGGAATCCTACTGCTCGTTAGCAGGTGCTTATGCGAGGCGGTTTCCATAGGGGAAGGGGCATACAGTAGAGTTTTCATTTTCATCATGCCTTCCACCTCCGTCTTGTAAGAGCAGAGCGTTTTAAGCCTGCATACATTGTTTCATGCAGACGTAAAAAGCTGTGCTCTTCTAAGACAGAGGAGGAAGGCATGATGAAAATGCGAACTCTACTTTATACCCCTTCCCTGCCAAGGATGAAAACGGGCCTTAGTGGGCAAGCTGGGCGAACATGCATTATGTCTGCATTTGTGCTTTATGTTATCGCTCTGTCCAGTGTAAAATGACCCCCTTATAGCATTGCCTGGAAGTGAAAAATCACAGCTGGAGAAGAGGCGAGTTGCTCTCAGTGAGGGCAGATGTCACATGGTGCAGTCTACAGGCTATGCTGCCGATGGGTTTAAGTTTGTTGGTTGTAGTATTTGCGCAGAGTGGACCAAAAAAATAGTCCAACTGGGTTCTGTTTGCTGGCACTGGGGATCCAGTGCCAGCCTGGCGTAAAGGGCTCAGGCCCAAGAAGACATAGAGCCGAGTATCTTGTCAACCTCTCTTTATTTTACTTCTTCACGCTCCCGTTTCCTTAACTTACTCCGCCCCTTCCTCCTTCTCGGGTCCCTCCCCCGTTCTCTCTTCGTAAATGAACTGCGTCCTTTCCCATACACAACATTACAGATTCATAAATAGGCAAGGCCTTCACTGATTTTAGTAAATGAGGTTGGAGTGAAGTGTACACATTCCCTCTGGATGTGAGTCCCAAACTTCGGCATCCATGTCTGTGAACGTGGAGCCTCTGTGCCTTTTTATCCGCTATAGCATGGAGCTATACATTGTTTGGCGGTCTGGTGGGATGTTCTCCTTGATTGAAGTCTGCTCTGTGGACCTGAAGGGTGCAGTGGGTGAAGCAAAAAGCTTTGAAATGTATTCCTTTCTTATTTATTTATGTCTATAGCGCCGGAACCCACAGGCATCAGGGCGCCTAACAAAAACACGCAAGGACAATGAAGAGACAGCACAATCACTAGGGCAAGTTTAGGCGGGGGGTGAGGGGGGATCACTCGAATAGACTGAACAGATTCCTCCTGTCGAAGTGTCAGAGGGAGGGAGGGAGTTTTAGGCCTCAGTGGCACGGAAGATAAAAGATCTTCCATTGCCTCGAGTGTGGTTGGGCTTGGGGCACACAAGAAGTCGTTGGTACTGGATCTCAAGGTTCTCTGTGGTTGGCAGTTCTTGATTTTTTCTCCCAGATAGGTTGGGGCTTTGCCATGGACAGATCTATGTGCCAGCGTGAGGATCTTGAACTGGACTCTCGAGCATATAGGAAGCCAGTGGAGACTTTTTCTGTGATCTGAGATTGTTTACCCCAGCTCCTGTTCTTAATAATGCGAACAGCATCATTTTGAATTTTCGGAAACTTGGTGATATTGCTTTTCGATGCGCCACCTAAGCGAGCATTGCAATAATCTAATCGAGAGAATATGGTTGCACTGGCTAATGGTTCGAAGTTTGTTTCGGAGATGAAAGGCTTGATTTGCCTGAGCAAATTAAGGTGGTGTTGATGTGTTGTTTTCACTAAGTTGCTAACCGATGAGTCAGAGCTCAAAGAAGTGTCCAAATAAGTGCCTGAGGTTTTAACTTTGCTGGAGTAGTGATATGGCAACCATCAATCTCAAAGAGGGCGTACCGCATGTCTAATTTGGGCCTAGTTTGTTGAGGGCCAAAGGGAAGAAGCTCTGTCTTAGAATTGTTGAGGCACATCTGATGGGTTTGTATCCACTGTTTGTGCAAACAATGCTGTCTAGTTTGAGAGAGTCCGATTAATGGATGGCATCCAGGGTGCAAAACAAGAAGTGATGGCTGGAAGGTTTGGAATTAATTCTATCCTCTGACATTGCTCTGGCCAACCCCAGACCATCGTTCTTTGCCTGCCAAGCCATTACGAAAGGGGAAAGTCAATACGCAAATCAGGCTTCGTCCCACCCCAAAATGGGCAGTCCAGCCCAAACTTCTTGGCCACATCCCTTCTGCATGAGACCACTAGCATCCCCAAACATGTTTCAGCTTTGTTGGGCCTCATTAGTGTGGAGTAGCTTGGGTCTCTACGCCCAGCCGCCGCGGGACCCACTCTTGAGCATATCCGTCCCACTCGTGGTGACTCATGCGAAACAAAAGGGGTGATGGCTGGAAGGTTTGGAATTCATCCTAACCTCTGGCATTGCTCTGGGCAACCCTCTAGACCATCGTTCTTCGCCTGCTAAGCCATCCATTTCTCTGGGCAATCCTTTTGATTTGATTTGATTTAAATTATTTATAAACGTGCACCTGACGAAATGAATCGTATCTGGGCGCAGATGTATCAGTGATAAATTAACCGTTTTTGACAGTGCTATCATTTCAGAAATTTCTCAAGCAAGTGACTAAATATCAGTGCTATTATCAGCAAAATAAATAAGTCTTCAGAGCCTTTCGGAATGTCATGAGAGTTTTATGTTCTCGAATGACTCTCGGAAGGCTATTCCAGAGTTTTGGACCATGAACTCCAAACCTTCGGTCTCCTCTGCTCCAGTGTCTTGACCGGGGCACCTGCAGCAACATCTTGTCGCAAGAGCGTAGTTGACGGCCAGGGATATGAATCTTGTTTTTGTCAGACAGATAGCTTGCTTCTAACTGACTCATACATTCAAAGATACCGTTGAGGATTTTGAAATCTATGCATTCCTACACAGCTAGCCAATGTAGCGACCGCCTTAGATTAGAACTAGGGGATGATTTTGCCACCACAATCACCAATCTGACTGCCGCATTTTGGGCTACTTGTAGTCTCGGTAATTGGGTTGGCGGAATTCCAGCCAGCAGTTAATTCCCATAATCCAGGCGTGAACTGATGAGAGTTCCCACGACTGTAGCCCAGTCCTTTTCTGCTATAAATGGTAGGATCTGTCTTAACATCCGTAGGGTGTAGAATACAGATTGTACATTCGCACTAACCTGTGCCCTACTCCCCGTGTTATTTTCCCAGATACAGCCCAGATTTTTTATTTTAGAAAAAAAGTCCAGTTTTGAGCCCAAAAAGCAAGGTGACAATACTTGCTTGTTATGTTGCAATTGATCATTATTGATATTTAGAACCAAACAATTCCACCTCTGTCTTATTGGCATTTAGCAACAGCTGATTCACACACATCCAAGTCTGCACCTCCTTTATGCAGTGTTCCACCAGTTCAAAAGTGTCCTCTGATCTCTCGGTTCGCAAAAATATCTGAGTGTCATCAGCGTAAGAATGGAATTTAGCTCGATGTCTCGACCATTGTTCTTCGCTTGCCAAGCCATTACAAAAGGGGAAAGACCATATGCAAATCAGGCCTGGTTCCACCCCAAAAGGGGCAGTCCAGACCAAATTGCTTGGTCACATCCCTTCTGCACGAGACCACCAGCATCCCCAAACATGTTTTGGCCTTATTGGGCTTCATCACTGATGGATAGCTTGGGTCTTTAGGCCAAGCATGCACAGGACCCACTCCTGGGCCTACCCGTCCCACTCGGGGTTACTTATGCAAAACAAAAGAGGTGATGGCAGGAAGGTTTGGAATAAATCCTAACCTGTGGCATTGCTCTGGGCAACCCTTCAGACCATTGCTATTCGCTTGCCAAACCATTAAAAAAGAGGAAAGACCATTTGCAAATCAGGCTCTGTCCGACACCAAAAGGGGCAGTCCAGCCCAAATTGCTTGGTTACATCCCTTCTGCATGAGACCACCAGCATCCCCAAAAAAGTTTCGGCCTTGTTGAGCCTCACCAATGAGGAGTAGCCTAGGTCTCTAGGCCCAGCAGGAAAGAGACACACGTCTGGGCATACCCGGCACACTCTGGGTGACTTATGCAAAACAAATGAGTTGATGGCTGGAAGGTTTGAATTAATCCTAAACTCTGGCACTGTTCTTCACCTCCCAAGCCACTACAAATGGGGAAAAACCATATGCAAATCAGGCTTGGTCCCACCCCAAAAAGGACAGTGCAGCCCGAACTGCTTGGTCACACGATACCACCAGCATCCCCAAACATGTTTCAGCCTTATTGGGCTTCATCAGTGAGGGGTATCTTGGGTCTCTATGCCCAGCAGGCACGGAACCCACGTCTGGGCCTACCGTCCCACCCAGAGGGACATATGCAAAACACAAGAGGTGATGGCAGGAAGGTTTGGAATTAATCCTAACCTCTGGCATTGCTCTGGGCAACCCTCTAGACCATCGTTCTTCGCCTGCTAAGCCATCCATTTCTCTGGGCAATCCTTTTGATTTGATTTGATTTAAATTATTTATAAACGTGCACCTGACGAAATGAATCGTATCTGGGCGCAGATGTATCAGTGATAAATTAACCGTTTTTGACAGTGCTATCATTTCAGAAATTTCTCAAGCAAGTGACTAAATATCAGTGCTATTATCAGCAAAATAAATAAGTCTTCAGAGCCTTTCGGAATGTCATGAGAGTTTTATGTTCTCGAATGACTCTCGGAAGGCTATTCCAGAGTTTTGGACCATGAACTCCAAACCTTCGGTCTCCTCTGCTCCAGTGTCTTGACCGGGGCACCTGCAGCAACATCTTGTCGCAAGAGCGTAGTTGACGGCCAGGGATATGAATCTTGTTTTTGTCAGACAGATAGCTTGCTTCTAACTGACTCATACATTCAAAGATACCGTTGAGGATTTTGAAATCTATGCATTCCTACACAGCTAGCCAATGTAGCGACCGCCTTAGATTAGAACTAGGGGATGATTTTGCCACCACAATCACCAATCTGACTGCCGCATTTTGGGCTACTTGTAGTCTCGGTAATTGGGTTGGCGGAATTCCAGCCAGCAGTTAATTCCCATAATCCAGGCGTGAACTGATGAGAGTTCCCACGACTGTAGCCCAGTCCTTTTCTGCTATAAATGGTAGGATCTGTCTTAACATCCGTAGGGTGTAGAATACAGATTGTACATTCGCACTAACCTGTGCCCTACTCCCCGTGTTATTTTCCCAGATACAGCCCAGATTTTTTATTTTAGAAAAAAAGTCCAGTTTTGAGCCCAAAAAGCAAGGTGACAATACTTGCTTGTTATGTTGCAATTGATCATTATTGATATTTAGAACCAAACAATTCCACCTCTGTCTTATTGGCATTTAGCAACAGCTGATTCACACACATCCAAGTCTGCACCTCCTTTATGCAGTGTTCCACCAGTTCAAAAGTGTCCTCTGATCTCTCGGTTCGCAAAAATATCTGAGTGTCATCAGCGTAAGAATGGAATTTAGCTCGATGTCTCGACCATTGTTCTTCGCTTGCCAAGCCATTACAAAAGGGGAAAGACCATATGCAAATCAGGCCTGGTTCCACCCCAAAAGGGGCAGTCCAGACCAAATTGCTTGGTCACATCCCTTCTGCACGAGACCACCAGCATCCCCAAACATGTTTTGGCCTTATTGGGCTTCATCACTGATGGATAGCTTGGGTCTTTAGGCCAAGCATGCACAGGACCCACTCCTGGGCCTACCCGTCCCACTCGGGGTTACTTATGCAAAACAAAAGAGGTGATGGCAGGAAGGTTTGGAATAAATCCTAACCTGTGGCATTGCTCTGGGCAACCCTTCAGACCATTGCTATTCGCTTGCCAAACCATTAAAAAAGAGGAAAGACCATTTGCAAATCAGGCTCTGTCCAACACCAAAAGGGGCAGTCCAGCCCAAATTGCTTGGTTACATCCCTTCTGCATGAGACCACCAGCATCCCCAAAAAAGTTTCGGCCTTGTTGAGCCTCACCAATGAGGAGTAGCCTAGGTCTCTAGGCCCAGCAGGAAAGAGACACACGTCTGGGCATACCCGGCACACTCTGGGTGACTTATGCAAAACAAATGAGTTGATGGCTGGAAGGTTTGAATTAATCCTAAACTCTGGCACTGTTCTTCACCTCCCAAGCCACTACAAATGGGGAAAAACCATATGCAAATCAGGCTTGGTCCCACCCCAAAAAGGACAGTGCAGCCCGAACTGCTTGGTCACACGATACCACCAGCATCCCCAAACATGTTTCAGCCTTATTGGGCTTCATCAGTGAGGGGTATCTTGGGTCTCTATGCCCAGCAGGCACGGAACCCACGTCTGGGCCTACCGTCCCACCCAGAGGGACATATGCAAAACACAAGAGGTGATGGCAGGAAGGTTTGGAATTAATCCTAACCTCTGGCATTGCTCTGGGCAACCCTCCAGACCAATGATCCCCAATGTGTAGCTTGGGAGCAACATATTGCTCACGCCACCCCAAATTGTTGCTCTGGGCCATGGTGTGGAGGCCTAGAAGAGGTGATGAAGGTGTGAGACCTCAGTAGCAATATAGCCAGTACAGAGTCGTGGACTGTGTGACAATATTGGCCAATGAGACTGCTGTGTTTCTAGCTGGTTTATTATTATGCATGCAAGATTTGTTTGTTGCCACCATGCAACTTATTTTTCAGAAAATGTCCTTATTGTATTAGTGTCATTGTGAAAACCCTGTCATCTATAGATACTTTGCCCAGCTGACCAATGTATTAATGAGTAAAATAATTGTACCGTGTTTGTGTCCTGGAGAAAATTTTCATATTATGTTCCTTTGGTACAGCTAGTAGGAGTATAACGGACACCTAAGGGGCATGCATACCCAACTTTCCTTTATTACATAATTTACATGCATTGCTTTTTGGAAAAGTGAGGTTTGTGTTTGATGCCACAATGCATCATATTTATCGACAATATTAATGTTGGTGTTATCTATTTTTGTTATTACATTGGGCCTCATCAGGCTTTGGGCGCAGTGGTAGAAATGTGGCAGTAAAACTATTACCGCTGCATCACCACTCCGCCCAATCCTGATTTTGGTTGAACAGTTGGAAGTTTACTGCCCCATAGAGTCCTATAGACTCTTCAAAAATTGGGGAGTAACAGCCTTACCACAACTTGGGCTCCAGTGCTAATAGCACCGGAAGGAGTTGCGGTAACGCTATTTGAATAGGTGGTATCCCAGCAGATTTACCGTCAAAGTTGTGCTGAGGCCCATAGTCTCCTAGTGGAAAAACTGTCATCGTTTGATACTCTGCCCATCTAGCACATGGCCAATGGGCAGATAATGTAAATGCAAGCCACATTTTTCATTATTGATTTACCCTATATACAAATTCAATTAAGTTTCTGTTAGGTTTAAATTTAAAAGCCAATTAATTAATCCAAATACTTAGTAAACACCACCACAGCCCTCTATGAAGGTCTCATCAAATGCTCAACGTTTTGACCAATGCTTCCCACTAAATCTTGGGTAAAATCTCTTTTGTGCAGAGAAAAGATGCTCAAAATCCTTCAGAAAGGTGTTCTTTTTATTCCGTACCACCTTTTCACCAATGTTACAGGCCTCATGTGCTTTAAAATGCACTATTTGCCATTACATACCAAAAATAATTCTTAGGGGATAACCTCCAAAGCCCAGTGAAGTGATCTTTAAAGCCTACCAAGTAATGACCAGTATTACTCCATCCATTTTTATTTAATCATATTTCTCAGTTAAAGTTAGCAATATTTAGAAATATGTATCATATTTTTTTATAAAATTCACAGTGAAGAAGCCAAAAGTAAAATGCAGCTTTAACATATTCAAACAAGCTATATATAAAACCGTGATCATTACAATTAATTATATAAAACATAGCTCCGATGCATAGCCACGTTTACGCAAAACAGAGAAACAATGAAACATTAAATGAAGATGAACCAAATCTTCGACTCCTATTTTGTGGGCACACTTTGTTCTTTCTCCTGCACACCCTTCATAATTTATTGCGGGGTGAGTACATTTAAACATACCATTAGCATCAGCCTCCTGCATTCTCGGGACCTTATTTCACAGATTTCTCCTTGCCATCTTATATGCGTACGTAAGACTGTATTTAAAGCTAAAGAAGGCTGCCCATGTATATTTCTCTCCCCATCAGACAACCTCTTTTGAGTTGACTTAATGTGCCAAATTTAGTTATTTCCCACCCCTATCCAAATGGAAAGTGCCATACAACCCCCCATACCACAAGCATTTTTCTTTACATGGGGAGGCTTCAATCACGTTTACTCTGAAATTCACTTTATTATTAGCAGAAAATCACAGATGTGCTTTAAAAAAATAAGTTAAACATCTTAACTGGCCTGACACCTTCAAACTGAGTACGTCCAATTCAGCTCATAAGGCGTGTAAGGGTGCAGAAGTAAGGAGATCGACCACAGGTGGTACACTTTTGGCTATAAACTTTTATGTTAAAGAAAACAGGTTTGGGACCTACTTCAAAAAAATGAACTAATGGGCCAGTCAGGATGTCAAAAGTAAAAAGTCCACCATTGTGTTGATTAACCTATTTCCGACCCACACACTAACAGCTTAACAATAAAGTGTATAGGCCTCCCCTTCGGATGATGTGTCGTAGATGTTTTCTTTCACTGAAGCCTAGCCCGGCAAAAATGCACAAAAGCATCTTTATTTGCCTCGGTCCCCACTGCCACCCTTGTTGCTAAGCTGAGCATTGGCACAGACAGTTGCATCGGTGCCAGTGTTTACCACTGTGGTTGTTGTGGAGGCACATTTGGCTTTGCTGACGGTGGTGGTGGCCACAGCATCACATGTGCCGGAGGTGGGGATGGCACAGCTGTCACCAGTGCTGGTAGGCACAGCTGCCATTGCTGTCAGGGCATTGGGCACTATGATGGCTGAAGCAAAGTTCCTGCCTTTCTTCCCTTTGCCAGTTCTATGGCCTGCATCCCTGGAGGTGCGTCTAAAGGGTGACACTGGGGTTGTAGTAGTAGTGCCAGAGGTGCCTGCTGTGAAGCTGCCTTCCTGTTGCACATGGCTGCCATGGCTACCTATGATGAGATGAGTGACATGCCATCAGATGAAATGTGCATAGGGGTTGTTTGTGCATTGCATTACAACTTTGTCCTTAGCCCACCCACTCAATACAGTTCTTATGGGGAAGGGTGTGGGTGTTTTACATGTGACGCCAGGCACTTGATGGCAATGCACCATTCAACTGGTGAATGCATATTGACTGTGTGAATGCAGTAGGTGGTGTGGCCCTGAAGGGATTGTGTAGTGGCCATGGGGGGTGATCATGGCGGTGAGACTGGTTGCAGCGCTTCATTGAGTAGGCCACAGATGTGTGCAGCATCCCTACAGCCCCTCATGTGACTTGTTTGTGTGTGGACGGGTGTCATATGCCACACATATGTCTTTCTGACCCATAGCATTGCATGTTTTCCTATTACTATGCATGTGTGGGTGATGCTGTATGCTCATGGATGGTAGAGTTGTTGGTCCATTCAGGGTACATATGGCTACTTATATGTTACTGATACGGTACCTTTCACACTGTCCTCTCACTGCACGTCAAGTGTGCTTGGGTGTGAGTTGGCAGGTGCCATGCTCATTGAAATGTGCGATTGTGCATTTCTTTTGCCAGCCACATAGTAAGCAGGTTGACCAGCAGTGGATGACCTGTGACTTTGTTGTGAGTCTGATGTTTCAAATTGCACTTACCAATCTCAGTTTAGCTGCCAGCTCAGAGCTCAGCTGCACCTACTCCCTCGAGGCAGGCCAGATGGAGAATGGTGCTGAATGTCTCCTCCAATGTGTGTCAGGACCAGGGGCGTCACAGTGCCTACTCATGTGGCAACTGTCTCCCTGTGGTATTGGGCAAGGAGACTGTGCACGCTGGCTTTCAGATCATTCCACCTTTTTTCAGATCTTCCACATCTCTGGGTACAGTCCCCACCTTGTCACGGAACTCTGACCAGATCATGGACCTACGTTGATGTGTGGCCTTTTTTTTTTTTTTTTTTTTTTTGTTTTATTGGTTTGACAAAGTTAAACCTTTAACATTCCCTTAACAATCCCTCCTCAAAGAGGTGGAGGCCCCCCAAAAATAGGGTCGAGTTCCAAAATCTCTAAATGATCGTCCCTAGGCCAGAGGCACCAGTTATTTGGGTGGCATCCACCTCAGATTCCCCCTCCTCCCACTCCAGATTCAAAGATTCAACAAATTTCAGAGCATCCAAGGTGCGGCCCACTTTCTCAGCTGTGATGAGCCTTTCCCAATACTCTTCTTCATTCTCCTCCGTGATCAGACTCGTATAATTTCCCATATACATCAACCGAATCAGTTTAAGGTTCGGGCAAGTCAACATCACATGCCTTATAGTTTCCAATTGGGCCTTCTTTCTGCAAAATCTGCAGTGTGCTAGTGATTTGTCAATTTGCCTTCTGCGCCACCTTATTTCTCTCGAGTGCCAGATGTTAAACCTACAGCGCATGAGCAGATCTCGATAGTGCTGTGAGGGGAATTTCATCAAATATGGAGGTAATAAATTCAGGACTTTGCGTTCCCAGATGACATTATGACATAGGTCTCGTGCTGATTTCTTTTCCTGTGTTTCCTCCCAGTCTTTTTCCCGATTTGTTCTTTTAGCCTTTTCAGGATTGTTTTTCAGAGTATCTTCGGAAATCGACAGGTGTTTCAAAGTATCTTCACACCTCTTTTTCCAGTCTTGGAGAATTGAATCACTACTGGAATCGCCTGGCTTTGCTAGGATCCTGAATGGTGCAGGTGGATTATCTAAAATGCACTTTCTATAGAGGGATAATGATTTCCACGTCGTGATTGAAATGATGGATTGCAGTCTTAATTCCATTCTTATAAGTTCCAGGGGTAGTGAATTCGGAAGGCGCAAAATCTTTCGCCAGAAGTAGGCTTCACATTGGTTCCAGACCTCCCAACGTAGGGCTAAAAGAGCCTCGGCTCCATATGTGATGACGGCTACTACCTTTTGCTTGTAGAAGGTTATAACCGGCAATAGAGAGAATTTCCCATATCTGCGATGTACAAGTAGCCCTTGGTTAACCAGACTTTTTAGTTTTTCTCTGATCAGAATATAATGTGGCTGCTCGTTATAGCTTCTGTTAATTCTTATCCCAAGGTACATCGTAGTATCGACCACTGCCGACTTGATTTCATGGTCAGGATCATTGATTTTTTTGCGTTTACTTTCATATCATTCGTTTTCAGATACTCATTAAAGGCCTCAATCCTGCGCTGAAGACCTATCGGCGTCTGATCCATGAACACTGCATCATCCGCGTATAGCATCCATGGTATATCTATGCCATTGATCTTCGGAGGGAAGGCCCGGATCCGATCTTGTGAGGATTTCATATCAGCCATGTAAAGTATGAAGAGAAAAGGGGCGAGGGCACATCCCTGCTTAATGCCTCGGGATGTCTTGATCTTCCTTGATAGTCCACCATCTGCATTAATCTGAACTTGGATTGAGGTATCGGTGTACAATGCCTGGATTGCCTCCAGTAGGTCCACAGGGCATCCCCAAGCGTTCAGTTTAGCCCAGAGCCGTTCTCTGTTTATTCCATCAAACGCCTGCTCGAGATCAATAAAGGCCAGGTAGATAGTTGTTTTTCCTTTTAAGGCCTTCGCTTTTAGTATATTGATCAGGAACAGGTTAAGGCAGGTGCCCACTCCACTCACAAAGGCAGTTTGTCGCTCGTCTAGAATTCCGGCTTGAGCTGCCCAGTTCTTTAAATCACGTAGAAGGATGGAGGCAAAGAGCTTGCCAATGGAGTCTAGTAGCGCAATCGGCCTGTAATTTCTAGGGTTGCCACGATCACCTTTTTTAAAAATAGGCACAATGTAGGCCTCCGTCCACGTACTAGGTATTTGTTTAGTTCTCGCTATTTGTTTAAAAAGTGCGTGAATTAAATCAGACCAGCCTTCCATGCTTTCTTTTAACATTTTGTTGGAGACGCCGTCTGGTCCAGCCGCCCTATAAGAGCTTAATTTTTTGATCAGCATTTGGATTTCTTCTTTATCAAAGATCAATGACCACGTAGCGTTTCCTGGTTTTTTTTCCGCAACCTTTCCCTCAGTTTTTCCTTTGAACAGGGCAGTATAATGGTCGAAACAGTTTTTCTCGGAGACTTGATTAATACCTATGGCCGATTGGTTTGAGTCTCTGTTATTAATTAGATCCCATGTACTTTTTGTATTGTTAGCTGCTAAGGCTGCCATCATATGTTCTGCGTCACTTTGAGTTCTTTGGTATCTGGTTGATTTTAGCCAATTCTTGTAGATTTGACGGCATTTTCTTTCCAGATCGCATTTGTCTAGGCTATGAGATTTTTTAATACGCCTAAGGTCAGCTCTGTATCTTTTTCGTCTGGCGACTACAAATTCATTAAAGGCGTGTTTCTTCTTTATTTGCTTCAGCTTAGATGGATCATACTGAACCTCATAGGCTTTAAACAGCCATTTATAATCAACCACCTCTTTGCCCTTTTCTACAGCTTCCTGGAAGTTTTTCCCCAGTGTTGGAATAATCTGGTCTTTAAGTCGCAGTCTGTTTCTTCCCCATGATATCTCAGTTTCCATCACTTTTCCTCCCCTTGGGAGAGTTCTTGAATCCCATGCAAGCTCAGTTTCCAGAAGAGAGTGATCACTATTTGCTTGCTTGATCACTCGGAACGAATTTATCCGGGCCAGCGTATCTCTTCCCACAAAGCAATAGTCCAAGCAAGCTCTCAATTTTCCACTATGCCAAGTGTCGGCCCCCATTAGGTCACCCTTTGTTTGGCTATTTAGCATCATCATATCCCGTGTGCCCATTTCCGTCATCCATTGGCTTTCTTTTCCTGTAAGATTTTCAATCTCTTTAATTTTTCCCCTTGTGTCTAGGAGCTTGATGTTTAAATCACCATTCAGTAATATAAGCTGATCTTCTTCCTCCGTCATGGACTTGTCAATGGCTTTCGTGATTGATTTTAGGTATGCCCCTGGGTTTGGCATTTTTTCCCTCCAGTATGTATTAATCAATAGCAATTTAGTCGTCTCTTCCTGATTTTCTATTGTAGAGGCTATTTTCAATATTTGGACATAAGGATTTGGCATTTCGTACTTGAGTATTTGAAGGTTGCTATCGATTTTTTTTAGTACCAGTAAGCCAGCAAACGGTCGACCTTTTAGCCCCTTCTTTGCCGGATTGAAGAAGACTTCAAATCCTTCACATATCGGGGGTTCACACAGCCATGATTCTTGGATACAAATGAGATCATATTTGGTCAAGAAAGCGCTTTCCGTCGAGAACAGATGATGGAATCCTCTGGTATTCCATGAGGCACAGCGAACGAATCCCTGTCCAGCTTCCTCATTCTATTGTTTCTTTTTTGAGTTGCGATCATTTGACAAGGGGTACCGAACATTTGATTTAATCTCAAATTTGTTTTCATTTATTTTGTCCTTTCTTGGGTTTTGTGAATTGTCAACCGTGAACCTCAAGGTTTTTAAGTTTTCGACGTTTTCTTTAGTGCTGTGTAAGTGGCTTTCGGGGTTTTTGATACCTTCTTTTTCGTTTTCTTTCGGGGTCTTCCTCTTATTTTCCTCTTTTTCTTGTCCATTTTCTCCCCTCCTTTTCCCCGTTGATTCTTTTTCGGTGTAGGATGAGTACTCATTATTTTCCTTTTTTCTATCCTTTGCGGGTATATCGGTACTATCAGGCTTAATGTCATCCTCCAATTCTGTTAAGCAGAATCCCTTTTTTTTTAGGATATCAGCTGCCTTCAGAAATTTCTGCTTGATGTCGTTTGAGTTGAGATGTAATATAACTTGGTCCATTCTCTGTTCTTTTGGGAATTCCACAATTTTGATATCTTTAGTAGATATCATGCGTAGAGCTGATGTTTGGTTGCAGAGTGAGACAACGTAGCTCCTGTTGAGCAAAGCCCTTCTTGGACCATTTGATGTCGTCACTAATTTCAGACAGCATTCTTTTGATGGAGCTGTCCTCGGGGGGGGGAGCGGACGCTTTTGTTTCTTTATTGATCTTCTTTGTTTCTTTAATTCTATTTTTACCATCTTGTTTTAGATGAGAGTTTTCAAGGTGAAATTGTACCCTCTTTTCTTTGGTAGCCAGCATTTGTCTTTTTTGCTCTAAGGTTTTGAAGTTAGCAAAGTTGTCATCAGCCTCGTTGAATTCTTCTATTTCCAACAAGTCGGATCAGGTTTTTTTCTCTTTTAAGATTATCGGCAGGATATCTCGTTGGGGTATCTTACGATTGGGGGGGTTAGAACTCCTCTCCGCCAGCTCCCAGTTGTCCATAGTTTCCCATTCTGATGGGCTGATGCATTGCCATTTTTCATCCTCTCTATAGTCTTCCATAATGTCAATCAAATCACTTAGGTCTTCTCATTGGTATGACTCATCTCCATTTACCTTCATGGCCGGAGTCGGGTCTTGCCCCCCTCCCACTTCCTTTACATTCGTATCTACCGAAATGTTCGTATCTCCCATTGCCAGTTCTCTCCTCGGCTTCTTTGCCTGTTGGGGATTTTCTCGTCTTGGTGGCGTTCTTAGATTCCTTAAAAATGCCCTAGAGCCATTTTTCTTCCGTTTTAAGCCTTCATTTTTAGTTTTTTTACCATTTTCGTTAGGTTTTGTCTTCAGCTCACTTTCCTTATCTAAGAGCAGGTCCTTGGATGTCCCACCTCTAAAGATAGCGAAGTTTGTTTTTTCTGATTTTAGTTTAATATCAAAAGTTCTCATCCCCTTACAGCCAGGAGAGATCAATATTACCTCTTTGGTCATTTGCTCATTTTGCATAGGTTCATATGGTTTAATTTTACTCAGTTTCATGGGACCTTTACCTCGACGCGGATTTTCAACCAAACTTATCTCATCTTTTTCCTGTTTACATAGATTTCGCATCCACTTGCAGTCTTCCAGAACCGCCTCCATCAATAGGGACTTATCGTTAGCATCTCTCCTTGCTATATCCGTGAGGCGATTTTGCCATGTGAGCGATTTTTTCGGCTTCTTTGTCCATTCGTACATTTAAATTCCTCAAGGACAATTCTGTTTGTATATTTGCCTCTTTGATTTGTATGTTAGTAGTAGTCATCTCTTTCACAGAATCATTTATCATCTCATACAATTTTAGGTATGGTGCCAGTGTGATGTTCAAAGAGGTCATAATCACTTGCTGAAGGTGTTTCATATCCTTTTCTCTGTTCATTTGGTAAGCGTCTTTAATTAGGTGTGTAATTTGGTCTTTCGTAGAAGTTTCAGAGCACTGCTCTTGACCGTCCAACACAGGCGTCTGAGTTATCTTCGTTGTCACTTGGGGTTCTACAGAATGGCCTTGTGGTTTTGAGCTTGTCAGTCTCTCTTCGAGGCATGGATTTCTCCTCTCCGTTAAAGATCTTTGTAATAGGGTCAGTGGCCTAGGGTCTCTTTGGGGTTTTGTAACGAGGAGCTCGGCCTCCACGACCTCCGACTCCAGAGAGCTCCCTTTTATTTGATCCTTTTCGAGTTCAGCCATTTTCTCGCTTATTATCGAGAAGCTCCTCCTTTTTTCTCTCTCTATTTTCTCCGTCAAAAGGGTAAGGTCTTGCATGATTTTGCTAGCTAAATTTGAGTTGCTCAGATTAGCTAGTGGCAACATTGTCATTCCCTCAGTACCTGTAATTTTTGATGGAATTTCGCTTTCAAAATTCCACAGGGTTTCCTTTTCTAGTCTGGCCTTTGGGGGGAGCATCCCCTTTGGATAGGGCGACTCCGGCATATCTCTATGGAGGGTCCAAGAAGGAAATTGATGGGCCGTTAGGTCGTTTGGTATCAGGGCAGTTGCCTCCTGCTGGGTGTTATTTTGGGGGGTCTTTTCCTTGAGCCACAGACCTCTGTTCTCTTCCCTGTATGGCTGGAAGATATCACTTATTGTTGTGGGTTCTTCCATGGCTCTCAGAGGTTGTTTATTTTTCTCTATTTCCCTGTTGGAATCTGGCGAAGCTTTCTCCCATAATTCTAAGTCTTTTGTGGTCCATTGGTCCTCCTTTTCCCAGACAGACTCATACAGTAAAGGTCTGTTTGTAATTTCCTTTAGAGTCAAAGTAGGGGAGGTCAATGGCAGACTGGAGTTTTCGTCCGAAATGCTTTCGCACATATTTAGTATAGGTGCAGTTCCATAATTGGCTGCATCATAAGTCGGCATGTGTATAGAGTCAATTCCCTTCCTTAGGGAGATTACAGGTGGTATCGAATCAACTGAGTCTCTCCGTATTTCAAGGTTGCTAGGTTGATCTAATATATCCGTTGTCTCTTCAGGGCTCAGATTAGCCGAGAGAACCGGGCTTTTCTCGGATGATACCCCTACCATCTGGTTTACTTCAACTAAGCTTTTTTCTTTGTCTCTTGGGGACGCAGTGTTGGTCGTTTTACTCAGATATCCTTCACCAGCAATTAAATCTGACTTCTTAGCCTGGTCGGCATCCTCGTGCGGGTTCGATGTTTCAAAGGGGGGAGAAGGGTGACTTATAGGTTCTTCGACAGTAGGAACTGTGCAAGCCATAGGTAGAACAGGCGATTTTGGAACTAGCCGCACAGGGTCTTCTATAGCCATACCCAGCCTTTTCTCACTACCTATATCGATCGTTGGGGCCCCCATAGATGAGCTTTTCCGCTTCTTGGTGCAGAAAGGTAGGCGAGATTGTTTCAGCGTTGACATGTTCTGTACACACTCTGGGCTGCCATTTGCTTCCGGAAGTGATGTAAATTTTTGCCTTACCTGCAGGCGAGTTCGCAGGGCTGTTCCTTGTGACTCCATGTGTGCAGCCGTAGGTTTCATCCTGTAGTGCAGCTCCTCGGTGTGAACTTTATTTCCTCAGCTCTGCCTGTCGTAACAGTAGGCTATTACTTACGCAGCCCAGCAGCCAAACAGCACAACAGCAGGATACTCCGTTGAATCGATGCCCTTTGCGCGCTCGGGCTTAGCGCCGCAAGGGTGCTTGGGAAGTCCTTTTATGGCACTTCCTGGAGGCGGTGCCCGGGGGCGGGAAAGGGGCGGAGCTTGGTTCGCACTTCTCTCTCCTTCTCTCTCCTTCTGTGCGCCACTCCTCACGCTCCTCGCTCTCCTCGCTCTCCTCGTTCTCCTCGCAGCAACAGCAACAGCTGATTAGGGCCGTAAATGCAGCCACAGCACAACAGCAGGATACTCCGTTGAATCGATGCCCTTTGCGCGCTCGGGCTTAGCCTTTCTGCTGCTGACCCCATACAAAGCATCACCGCTGGCCACCGTATCATCGGCCAGGACTGTAAGCTCCACCTCTTACCTCTGGGACACGGCTTATCAATTTCTCACCTGAAATGACATATGCCTTCAGTTTCCTTGGATGGCTTTAGCAAATTTAGATATTTAGTGGATTGTGTTTTTCAAAATGGCCACTGAACAGCTTCTCCCGTTTCAAAAGGAGATTAATTCTGCCTAGCGGTAAATCAGCTGATTTTTGGTTGGGCTATCCTTCAAATATTCCACCATTCTTGATGGCGGTAACAGTAATTCTCCCGATTCGGGTGGAATAGCCCTCGGGAACCCATTTACGGTGGAACGTAATTACAGTACCGCTGCTGGTGTTTGTGTGTGCTCCTGGTGACTTTAGATACGGCTCTGGGGTGAAATAGCCCTGAATGCCATAATTAAAGGCCGGAGTCATTATGAGGGCTCCCCAAAATGAAAGGCCTGCTGTGAATTAACACGGAAATAAGGCACTGCAATTTCAAAACGAAAAAGAGCAAAATTAGGCAACAAAACGTGGAGATGCCTAAACATTTTCATTGCCTTACCTAAGGGAAAGACACGAGGAAACATTTGCAAAAGGTCTGGGAAAGCTGAAGCCATATGTCATGATGCCTACCCCCAGGCATCCGGACCAAGCCCATCAGCCCCGGGAGCACGCATCTAGACATTTAGTGAAACCTCAGCAGCCCCGGCTAGGGGCTATCTGGGTTCAGTCCTGGCGCCTTAGGCACCAGGCTCATAGTAGGAGTCAGTCCTGGCGCCTAAGGCGCCAGGCTCATAGTCATTACTTACCTCAGGCAGACCATGCTGCAAATGACTCCAATCCAACATGAAGCCTGAAAGGGACTATTTTTCTACAGGGACTATTCTTTACTCGGGTGTGGTTCTAGGGACTTCTTACCTGGGACTACTTTTGAGGCTATTTAAACCACACCCGACCAGCAACACACGCTTCGCGTTATTCTGCATCGAGCATCGTAACACTCACCGTGCCTGCAGCCTGCATCCAGGCTTCTGCCAGGCCCGCCTCGAATCCGGAGCTCCTAAAACAAAGAGGAAAGAAAGGGACAAGGTTAGAAAACGAACTTATTTCTATTCTACACCTGATTCTGGATCCATCTTGTCTCCGGACCTGTAAAGAACATAATTTCTGCACGCGCCGCACCTCCAGCTGCAGCGCCGCGCCATACTCACCAGTCTTCACAGCATCCTTCGGGTCGGCGCTGCCTCCATCATTTCTTCGCCGAACTTCGGCACCTAGGAGACAAAAGAAAACCACAAGGTGAGCCGAGAGAACCAACAAATATAATTCTTACCACCATAGACTTACCTGATTTACCACCGGAGGCATCCTTTTGTGACTCTCCATATTTTCACGTGCCGCATCTGTGAAGAGAGACAAAACAACACGTTTTCCTCGTGCAACATTTACCGGACAGCGCCGGGTAATACAGACTCTTACCTGAGCGCCACCAGCTGCCACAAGAGCATCTTTTCACGAGCCAGCTGCAAGACAAGAAAGGAAGGGGGGAACAAGAGTGCACATCGGACATATTGAACTCTATGAACTTAATACTTACTGATCCTCACCAGGAACCTCAGAGTCAATACTCTCCGGAACTCTCCCGAGCCTTCAAACCAGTGAAGTAACTGGAATCGACACGCCCCTGCAAATCCACGCAGAATGGAGAGCTCATCTTTCAAGAATATAAGGTGAGATTGCTGTGAGGGCATTTCGGAGGTGATTAGTTGGGGAGGACTGTGGGGGTGCCATCACTTGAATCCACAAGTGGCTAAATCCATCTCTCAACTTGCAGGAGAATATTTCTACGGGTTAAGCAGACAAGATTAGGAGGGCAGATCCAGTCAGTCATCGCTGCACTACGCATCATGTGGGTGGAGACTGCAGCTGCCGGGTCCCACCGACGCCCCTGTGGGAGCCAGGTGAGCGTAACACCATATTGTCAGAAACGGCGGTGTCCAGCCATATTGTCAGAAACGGCAGTGTCCAGCATGTAAATGAAAGTGCTAAGATTGTGTGCAAGCCTGTACAGCAGAATTGAGCTTTTTACTATGACAGAAATAATTGCATGCAAAATCCGTTTTTCCTTTCAGTTAAAGATATGCTCCTCAGAATGTGTGGGAAAGTTTAACAAAGGAACTGGAGTTCTGTTCATGAGGAGCCCATCACAAGAGGAAACAATAATTCACATAATCTAAAAGGAGATGTGAAATTGCAGCAGAATTAAAGGTTTCACGGCTAAATGCTGCACCCATTGACATTGCAATTGTGCCTTTAAAATGAACACTTTAAGCATTCAAATGCACAGCTAAAGTCTTTATATATATTTTTATGTTGCCCTTCTATGATCACTGTTGCAGGAAATTACTTTTGCAAGGGTTTACATGTTCAGATTGTGTGCAGTTGCTAAGGTTGGTTAAAAGTAAAATGCTTGCAGTGGGGTGAAAAGGCTGAACTCTTGGTTTCATTTCCCTGCTGTAAGTCCCCAAGAAGTGATACTAGCTTTCAAAGCCCTGTTGTCATGGGAATGAAAGTCTGGTTTGAGGCCAGTCTGTTAAAAATACAAACCTTAGGTTGGTAGAGATCATTTGTGCAGGGGGCAAGATAAGAACATTCTCCTGCTCCCCAGCTTTTATGACTACAACCACTTAGGCCGTCATAAAACTGGCCATTAGCCCTTGAAGCCTTGGGCTAATCTAAACACAGGAACTCCTCTTGACATCATAGCCAGCAACAGTTCCCTTCCAAGGGTGGGGGTCGGAATTAAGGAGTAGTTTCACTACCATTGGACAGAATGGCAGATATGCTGTTTATGGGATGACTTTGGCAATATTGGTTGTGCACTTTTCATGTTCGGATTTCTGAAAAGCTGTCAGCGAGCCGCATCTGGTGAGCCAAATACAATTCTGGTGGGGCCGACACAACCCAAGTTATTTAGGAAAATATCATGGGGCACTCCTGGTATGACTGAGAAATATGAAAAATTGAGGAAACATACAAAAGTTGATCAATATTCCACCCACCGAATGCCATATTTTTTATTAATACAGTTCGGGAGTAAACAAGAAAATACTGTAGCTTCGCAACAGTAGGACGCACAGACACCTAACAAAGTATATGCGATTCCCTAAAAAATATAGTATTAAAAAATGCTGCCATATGTGTCCAAATATGATGAGAAAGGGCATTTATCATACTGTGAGATTTCCATGTGCAAATACTAGACCCAGCCCCCTGTCCTAGTTAGATGATGGATTGGTTTTCCTTCCCTGGCTTCTCAAAGCACTCCCCCATTCTCTGGACCTATCGGCCTGCAGATGGGAGGGAACCTCTGAACACTGCCCAATCCATTCTGAGAGAAAGATGACACATCCATAATGTCATTTACCTTATAAATAAGTCACTCCACCTCAAATGAGGGGTTTCCCTACCAAATCTTGAGGTGTGCAGCTGACAAGATCTGGATCCATACTTGCAGAGCGAGGCCTAAATCTTGCACTGAAGCCAGGAGCTGGAGGAGCTGACTGACCCCTTGCTGTCCAAGCAGTGATGCCCTGATGCTTCCTGGTGCCCCGTGCAGCCCTCTCTTGTAAGTATAGTCATCCCCAGCAATAGATTAAATAAGCCCTATCTTCTTTAGCATTGCCATAGAGATTCCCCCATGGAAAAATCCCCTATCTTATTTGTTTGTGCAATTCAGTCATTTTCCTATTTAAAAATATTTTACTTGTCTGTGCATTGTAGTAACTCTCCCAGTTGAAAAGTCCTTCATTTGCCTGTGCATGTAAGTCATTTTCCTGTTGAAGAATCCTTTGTATGTCCATGCATTTAAGTCATTTCCCATTGAAGAATCTTCAGTTGCTTGTGTAGATCACAAGTATATTATTCTTAATAAACCAAGTAATTTCCACATTTATTTCACAGGATTGGAATAGTTGGCATTCGAAACTAACTACCCTTCCCAGTGGCTTGTGAGTCATTATAAGTATGAAGTGTTCCCCAAAGAAATTAATTTCACTGTGAGACCAAAAAACGATTTTGTCCATGTGTTTAAATAGTGACCTACAAAAGGAATTTCTATTTGCATCTGTCATTTTAAACCCAAACCGATTTCCCTATTGTGTGCTATTCCTTTGCCCAGAGCCTACCTGTTATTTGCCTCTGTCATTTTAGCTCAAAACCGATTTTCCTATTGTGAGTTCCCCATTGCATAGAGCTTGCCTGTCAATTGCAGCCTTAGAAAAATGAGTGTCATTTGTATTTTCGTTTCCCTGGAAATTTAGCTCAACCTTTTAAAACCAGTTTTTTCCAGTCTGTTCCTCTTCCTGTACTGTATGGTGATAACGAATTTCCAATTGCATTCCCTTTCCATTTGTCCATGTGTTGCATATTCTAAAATTGATTTTCCTATTGTGTGCTGGCTATTATGTTCTGAAGCCCTATTTGTCTCCTAGGAATAAGCAGCACGAAGTACCTTGTGTGCTGTCCCATAGCAGTTGTCTTGACTAGTTAAAAACCCATTGTTCCTGGTGCAGAAAAACGAATTGTCCCATTTATTGCTGACTTCCCATATTGTTTCTGATACCCCATTCAAAATCCGATTTTAACCTGATGTTCCCTTTCCTTGCCACTGCCTTGCCTTCAAATCCGACAAGCCTAGTGGAGGTCTAGGGGGGTGGGTGGGGGGTGAAGGTTGCTGGGACTCAAGAATCCTTTGTGTGCGCATGCACTTTCCTGTGGGTTGCATTCATTTTTATGGTGATTTAAACTGTTTTGATAGTAGTGGTGAGAGGAGTAAAAAGTAAATCTTTGACCTATACATGTTTGAGATTTCTCAGTGTTCCACTTGACCGAAATAGTACTCTGGAGTTTGTGTTGCCACACATTGGTGGCTATTGTAACTGTGTATTCAATTTTCATATTAAATAGTGAATTAATAAAATCTTCATTGATAACACACCAGCCCGGTTCCTAGTCTACTGTGGCACGGGTTGCGTGTGGAGGTTGGGTGCGAGACGGGTTGGAGTCCTCCTTAAAAACAAATCTGGTTGTAAAAATAAAAATCGGTTTTATTGTGCGCCACATTCATTGCAGGGGAAAGAGCTGCCTGACTTGCTTGTGCTGCCTAATATATTGTGGCAAACTTGGGGGCTCGTAGTCTGGGATTAAGGATTGTATTCACCCGTGACAGTGTAGCACAGCAGACTAGCCCATTGAAGGTATTGTTATAGTTAATGGATGGTAAGCTGGGTTACATTGTGATGGCACCGGCCAAACTTGTACCCTGGATGCCAGGCTGTGTGTCTTAAATAAAATATTGTGAGCATAAACTAGGCAGGATCAGGGTGTAGATGTTGCCCTTATATAGACAGCCCATCAGGTGCAGAACACCTTTCACAATGAGCATCGTGGAAATTAACATGGCTAGGAAGCACCTTCTATCCACATTGTTAATTAAAGGGGAATGGGTAGAACAGGGACATGAAACCTGGCAATCTAGAATGTGCAACAGGTGACCTCTATAAATATGGATGTGTGGCAAGACAGTGGCCAGTTACATCAAGCCCTGACAGATTTTTACATGATGCAGACCACCAAAGATGAGCAAATTAAAATGGTCCAGCTCACTGCATATATGTACTTTCACATGATGATCATGGAAGAAAGGAACCAGGAGAGTGTAACCTCTGTGCAAAATCAATCTGAGCTTTTGGTTCAAGCGCAGAGAGAGTTAAGTCAAGTAGAGGAGAAACACCATTCAACAGCTAAAGGAGTAGTTGGCCGCACAGCACCAAATTAATTCAGAGCGAGAGTCCCATTTCTCTGCACTGAAAGAGTAGTGCCAAGAAGGGGTTGAGAACCTGGAAGAGAGTTAATTAAATTGAGTCAACAAGTGGAGTACAATAGAATCTGCTTAGAGGACATGTGCGCTTTGCAAAATCAGATTAAGCAATTGAAAGAGGAGAATAATCAGTTGATTATTAAAGAGGTCCATTCCCAAGAGGAATTTGACCAGGAGCGCCGGCAGCTGAGTGCTGTGAAACAGCAGAGAGATCACCTCAGTGAAAAGAATACCACACTGTATCAGGAAAAAGATGCCCTATGCCAGGAAGTGTGCTAGTTGAAGGCAGACCTGGAGAAAGGTGATTCCAGGAACTGACTGACATAAAAGTAGAGAATTCAAAGTTAATGGGACAGATGAGACAAACAGAATGTGACCTACAGCAGACAACACAGATCAAAAATGCACAGAGTGAGGAGATTAGTCTCCTGCAAAAGAAGTCAGAGTATTCCCATTTAATACAAGATTCACAGAAAGAAAATGAGGCCCTTTGTGAGGAGAACAAGGGACTCCATGGCCAGGTAGCAGCACAAGGTAAGGTCATAGTAGCCAGTCAAGCCCTGATAGTAGAGTACAAAGCTCAGGCCTCTGTGCACTACCAAGAAATAGGGGCTAAGAAAGAGAAATCAGAGAGAGTAGAGAAGGAACGGGCTAGATTTAATCAGGCCTTGAGGAACCCCGAATTATTAGGGAATAGAAGGGCATCCCCTGATCACGGTGTGATGTCCTCTGTACCAGGGGCCTCAAGTCAACTCACCACCTCGTATGCGCAAGGTACTGCTAACTTCATGCCTATGAGTTCACAAGAAAGGGAATATGAGGCATCTGAACTCAATTAGGCCTAGCATGACTGAGCCGGCAGGCCAGCCCCCCTCAGAGATTGACGGACGTGCATCGTTGCTTAGGTACAAAAATATTTTGGCAAATAAATCTGACCAGGAACATGCCTATGAAGAGAAGATCAGGGAGCTAGACTGGCAGAGACATGGGTTACAAAGGGACCATCTGGTCCACTTTGCAGATAAAGAAGAATCAGAGTTTAGGCCTCAAATGAGCATCCTGAAAACCTCCATTCATTCAGGGAGGTGGGGAAGTTCTCCACCAACCCCAGAAGAAGGGAGGAGTCAGATGAGTACTCCCCTGTGCGAAAAAAGGGACCCCAAGGGAAGTGACCCAGAGAGCGCACAATACAGCAGGGAAGAAGAGACTAAACCCTGTTATTCTGGGAGCGACTCCCAGTCTAAAAAAATCAGGGAGCACCTAGAGGATAGGGACTGGACAACAAATAGTAGCAGCTCTGAGTCTGAGGGCGAATGGACTCGGGTGCAGCAGAAAAAGAAGGTTGCCAAACAAAAGAGAACTCTGGTAAAAGACCCCATTCGACAAATAAAAGCCTTTAGAAACATCATGACTCTACCACAAAAATGCCAAGTACTCAGTACTCAGTCTGGGAGCATCTGGAGCTGTATGACCAGAGGCATCATTTGGCATCTAAAATGACCATAATTCCATGGAGTTTGTCAAGTGGACATTCTCCCCGGAATACTCCAGCTGCTTTGCTGGGTTGGAGGATAAAAATCATTCAAGATGGCCTACCTACAAGGCGGTCACCTTGAAACACTTCTCCATGCACCGGAACCCCCAGTAGGCTTGCCAGGTGGCCTACAACCTGCAGTGCACAGAGGATTTGCCCAGACCTCTAGACAGGTGCGCATAAATAGTAGGGAGTTTGTTAATACTTATTTTCAATCCATCCCTAAGTACATCCTGACACAACTGATTAGGGACTTCCACGATGAAAGGACTCCGGATTGGGTAATAGAACGGGCTGTGAAGTCCAAAAGCCAGTGGAGAAAATAAATCCTCCCAAAAATCCCAAACCATCCAACCCGCCTGCTGCTGCCAAGGTGGTGGAGGTGAAGACTACCCCCATTTTGGATCTAGAAATGGGGGGCCTAAATATACCCCTCCCTCTAACAAACCAAATGAGAGGCAGAGGCAGACCCGTCTTGGGGTATGTATGGACTCCCCCGGCTCAAGGGGGGGGTCCAATCAGGTAAGTACAGCCCCAGGAAACGTTCCTCCAAACTTCCAGCAAAACCTCCCTCAGGAGGGCAGTAATATTCCACCCTCAATTTAAGTTTCTTCCTCAGGTACCCTCCAAACCCCAACCTTCAGAACAATCCTCCTCTCTCTCCCAGCTTTCAGGATTCTAGAGCCCCAAATCAGGAAGAATGGAGACCAAGGATGCAGGGCTACGAGGGAAATCCTCAATACTCACTCTACTCTGGGAGAAGGGACAGTTACCGTTCCAGAGAGCAGCAAAGGTTTGATCATAGACCCCCATATCAACCAGAGAGGATGTCACAACTGTAGCACCAGGTCCAAAGCTTGACCCAAGAACTGAGCCGCATGTTGAGGGCTCAGCAGAGCCCTCAAATGAACATGGCTGCCCAGAACAGCTCAAATCTTGGGTCTGGGACGACCACATAGCAATGACAGGGAGAAAACCCAGACAACCAACAGGTTCCAGAGGAGGAGCCCCGGGGGTAGGGGGGATGCAAAGCCCTAGAGAAAACTTCCTTCCTCACCCGTGAAAAGCCCCTAGAAACCTCTGAACCTGACCACAAATCTCCTAACCCCGAAAAGCTGAAACCTAGGTAACAGACGGTAAGTAGGAGAAACCAAGGGACAAAGAAAACCCATTTTGTGGAGGATGTCCGCATCCTCCAGTTTGAAGGGGAAGAATCCCTGGAGGATTCAGGGAAGAAAGTCTTCTCTTTCAAGGACGGGGGGGATTCCTCCCTAGGAAAAATGGGTTCCAAAATACCCTAACTTAGACTGAGTAAGCATGGGGACTGATCCAGAACCATCTATCCCTGAACCCCAAAAAGGTCACCCCTATGACCCAGAAATAAATGAGGGATCCTCTCCGCAAACCGGTCCAAGTGACTGTCCCAAGAAAAAGGGGTACAGCACAGAATCAGGGGAAAAAGGGATTCCCAAACACCCCAAATCTCAGGATGTCAAATTTTCTTTACAGATTCCCAGACTCTGACACAGAAAACTGCCCAAGATCACACTGCGTCGGAGTTCAAAATCAAGAAATTAACTGCCCCGCTGGCCCAAAATGCAAATGTACCCCCCCCCCCGCCAGCACTATCTGAAATGTCGTCAGGCCTAGTACTATAGTCACTTGTTTTGTTCCTCCCCTCCCTTTCTGCACCCCTATCCCTCACCTTTTGTTTTCTCCGGCTCTACCAGAAATGTCGTCAGGCCTAGTATGGTAGTCGCCTGTCTGTTTCCATTTCCTTCCCACTCTCCCCCTCCCTTCCTCATCTATGTCTTAGCTCTTGCACAATCTGAAATGTTTTCAGGCCGAATACGATAGTTAATTTTACATCCTTACTGTTCATGGCCTGTAAGAATGTAACTGTATTTTCCCTGGTTCCCTCCCTTGCCTTGAAGCACTTTAAAACACATTGTGCATAGGCGCTATATAAATAAACTATCATAGCATATCATATCATATCATTTCCTTTGCCCCCTTGATGAGAGAGAAGGCCGATTATGTTCTTCTGTCAAAATACAAGGGCGGTGTGCATTTTCAGCGCATCCCCAAGCCACCCTTCTGTCCAAAAAGGCATTTAATCAAATCAATTCAGGATGGGGAGGGGGTCACCAAATTCCCCTCACACCTCTTCCTGGACAACTCCAGAACTTCGACGGAAATGACATTCCTGTCGAGGGGACTGTGGATCTAGAGATCAGAATGGGTGACATAGGGTGAAACACCAGGTCATAGTCGTCACCCCAGAGGGCACACCCTGTCTCCTAGGGAATGACCTCCTTCAGAGGTTGTCAGCCCTAATAAACTGTGTGAACAAGGTCCTCTGGACCCAGACTAACCGGCCAATAAAACTAAAACAGAACACTATGTAAGTCTAAATGGCACATTCCACATGGTTGAGCAGCTGTCTGACCAAATTGAATTCCACTTTAGGAGCAATCAAGTCCCCGACATAACTTTAAACTCTGTAGGAGAACAAATTGGGGATGGGAACCCTTCTCCATTCTTGAAAATCAACCTTCCGCCCAGTTTTAAGTGGAATTCCACGCTGGAAGGAAATACCCTGAAATTTTATACTGATCCACAATTTGAAGAAAACCCAGCTTCGATGATAAAAGGTGACGAAAAACCAGCTAAAAGCCTGGCTGAGATTCAGAAAAAGGGTGAACAGCTGTTCCTCCCCATTCATGTAAATGAGGGGGCGCGGTGGCCCTGTTCTCGCCTGAATAATGGAAAAAGCTTCATCAGCGAAGCGTTATTGAGGAAACTCCAAAAAGATCAGACCATTCCCACATTTCAGCTGATTGATAAGTGGGAAATGGGCCCGGAAACTCCCAATTCCAAACATTCCCTGTATAGCAGGTGCATGCTAAAAATGGCCATTGGCGACAAAAGCATAGATCATAATTATTGGGTTGTAAAAGATGTCCTCTCTGCATTTTATTTAGGGACGGACATTCGCAATCGAATCGCAATTAATTTAGACCTAATTAAACCCATGGGGTTCGACAATCCTGAAAAAGCATTTCGGTCAGCTCAATTGGTGCCGTAGGCAGTTGAAGTTCAAACTGGAGAAGAGGTCACCATCCCAGGACTGGTCTGACAAGTCACCATCCCTCTAAAAATTAAGAGAGGACACAACCTCCAGAACCCAGATGCTTATGTAAATTTAAATGATCACTTCCAACAGCAGGGATTGTATTTGAACCCGACACCACTAGTTGACCTAGAACACAACACCATTCAAATATTGGTGGATAACAGCGACCCTAGGAGTATCACTCTGGGCGCAGACACCTTCATTAGAATGATGGTTGATGACCAACATTTCTCCATTGACTTAGGGAATGAGATCATGGGACAGATCCCTGATGACTGCTACAATTGTGACGATGACTTACCTCCAGAACAGATTTTCACCCAGAATAGGGGGAATTACTTGGTGTACTCTTCCTGCCCTTATGGGGGTGAAGAGGTGACCTGTGACATCAGGAAGGATGAGGTGGTATTTCAGGTCAACAGTGACTGCCTCCCCTACCTGAAACCGCCTGTCTAGGCCAACACCATAACAAGAGATCTCTCCACGCAGCTGGAGGATACTGCAGTATTTTCAGGCAGATGGTTGAGGAACGAATCAACCTCGCTGGTTCCCTTGAGACCGAGGAGCAAAAGCAGAAGCTGAAACGGGTGTTTCTGGATTTTCAAGAAATCTTTGATGTGGACTCGTACAACTTTGGTCGCACTGGGATACATTCTACATCCATACCCACGGACCCTGGGATTGCTCCCATATTCGTGAAGCAATATCAGTTGCGTCTCGCGTCTATGGAGTCACTCACAGAGATCATAAAGAACGTAGAGTCCCATGGTATAATTTGTCCAGTCCACAGTACCTTTAATAACCCGGTACTGGGGATACTAAAACCCAATGGCCAATGGAAACTTTGCACAGGCCTTAGGGAGTTAAACAAACAGGTCCACATGTACCGATGGCCTCTTCCCAACACTGATCAGGGACTGCCCCAGGTCCAAGGGCCAAACGTATATACTGCCATTGACCTGACCAATGGTTACTATACAGTACCAGTGAGTAGGGAAGACCAGTGCAAGCTGGCCTTTACCTTCGGGGGGCAGCAGTACACGTGGACCCAAACCCCCTTTGGATATAAAACTCCGGCAATGAATTTAACATTTTTCTGCACAAGGCCATGCCCAACTTGGGTGAAAGGGGAAACCAGGCCTACGTAGATGATGTTCTGATTAAAGGCTCACCCGTGAAGAACATATAGCAGAAACCCGCTTTGTTCTGAGCCAGTTGAATAAGCCGGAGCAAAACTGTCCTTCCAGAAGGCACAGTGGTGTAACACCCGCATGAACTTCCTAGAGCATGAAATCACCCCTGAGGGTCTCAGTCCCCAGGCGAAAAAAGGTGGAAGCCTTATTAAAATTGAAGGAGCCTACGACTCTGCGTGAACAAAGAAGCCTCCTTGGACTAACTAATTGTAGTAGAAATTTCATAGAAGACCATTCATAGAGGACTATGCAGAGGTCATGAGACCATTGGTCGATTTTCTAAAGGCCGGGGTCAAGTGGGAGTGGGGTCCAAAGCAAGCCAACGCAGTGAAACAACTGAAGAGAAGCCTTTCACGAACACCTTGTTTAGCTTACCCCACCAAAAACAAGGAGTTCTTCTTGGAGGCAGGGTTCTGAAATACTTGCTTGGTAGCAGTATTATACCAGAAGCATGACAAAATTCAACGATTGTGAGAAGGCACTCCTGGCAGCGGTGTGGGCATTGAAAAATGACTGCCCGCTCATCCAAGGGGAGCACATCATTGTCGAGACTCCTCACCAGCCTTTGCAATACCTCCAAAGGGACAGAATACGGGCAGGGAATGTCAGTAATTCCAGAATTACTTCCTGGATTCTGTCCATGCAAGGCTTTCTGTGGAGGTCAGATATGGCCAAAACAAGAAGAGTCCCCTCGCACAAGGTTTGGCTGACTTGCATGATTGTGCTCAGGAAAACTGTGTCGAGGACAAAAGTCTAAAAACCCAAGACAACATGGAGGCATACCTGACCACCCTGCACAAAGTTTATGAGGAAGACATGTGGCAGGAGATGCCCACAGTTTATATGGACGGGTTCTCCTACCATGTTGATAACAGTGGGGAAAAGGAACTGGTGGCTGGCATTGGGAATGCCTGGGTGAATGATGCCCAGAGCCCTACGCTGGGTACAAGATCGGTCCCGAAGTAGTCAGGTTGTAGAGTTGATGGCGGTTCATCAGGCCATCCTCACTGCTATGCAACACCAACTCCATGCACTAGTCATAATCACTGATTCAGATTATGTCCGGAATGGGTTTGTGGAGCAGCTGAGAAATTGGAAAAACCGAGGAATGCTGTGTACAAACAACAAACCACTCAAGCATGGCAAACTAATACAATCCATTGATGATCTGGTCACCACTAATGAGATGACCATCTACTGGAAGAAGATCAAGGGTCATTCCAGAATAGAGGGACCAGACAAAATCGGAAATGACTTAGCTGACCAGCTGGCCAAAACCAGAGACATCAATGTGGATCTCCTAGAGATTGAGTCCCTGTTGGGGGAAATCCAGGTCACTGCTGTCACCAGGTCCCAAACATTTGCCCAAAAGGAGTTCTCAACTGCCCAATGGAGTAAGGAAACCCCAGATGTTGATTTGAATACGGCAAAAAAAGGGGATCCGATTATTGGGAAATGTTATCAACAATTGAAGACCCCATGAATTTTGCTCTGACCGAAACCGATTACATCGGGAAAGAGGATCTCCGGGTGTTGATGAAGTTTCCCAAAATGTTCCGAATCCAAGACGGTTTGTTGATATGGAGATCCATCTCTGGAGGTGACCAGTGGGTGGTAGCTACCTCATTCCGAAGTCTGGTGTTAAGTCACGCTCATGACGCGGCCAAAGCCAGTCATCGGAGGTTTCATATAACTTTGGAAATCTTGCGAGAGGTTGCATGCATGCCACACAAGGGGCTGAACCTTGACCAATACTTGAAGGGGTGTCTGGTGTGTGTGCAATATCAGCCAAGTTCCCTCACACACCGAGCTCCCCTACAGAAAAGGGGGATGACACTGCCTTGGTCAGATTTGCAAGTAGATTTCATTGGGCCTGTGATTCGCTCCTGTAGAGGAAACAAGTACATGTTAACTGTAACATGCTTGTTTACCAAGTGGGTGGAATGTCTCCAGGCCCCAAATTGCAAGGCAGAAACAGCAGCTGCCCTGATGATCAACCATATCTTCTCACGTTTCGGCCTTCCCCAAAGGATTGAGTTGGACCGAGGAAGTCACTTTACCAGCGAGGTGATGACAAAGATGTGGGAGATACTTGGTAAAGAGAAAACTCCATATTGCCTACCGCCTAGCCTCTAGTAGGAGAGTTGAGAGGTACAATAAAATGATTGTGGGCATCCTAAAGAAGTTTGTGGCAGACTCTGGGCCTAGTTGGGACATCCGACTACCACTTGTACTGATGGCCATCAGGTCTACACTATCTTCTGCGCCAAAAATGTCTAAATTTGAGCTAATGACTGGATGAAAAATAGTCCTACCTCAGCATCTGCTCTACAGAACACAAGAGCAGACCCTGATAAACGTGTCCACGACACATGAATATATTGAGAATTTGATAAAACACCTTCAGCATGCTTTTGCGTACTTCAACGAAATCTGGAAAAGTCGGCAGAGGGGATGAACACCCACTACGATTTAAAGAACACTACGAATGAATATCAAGTAGGAGACAGGGTCTACTTGCACAATTTTCAAAGGAACCAGACCAAGGAGTGGATGTTCCTTCTCTCCTGGCGCGACCCCTTTGAAATTGTAAATACAATTTCACCTGTTGCCTATACGAACCACATTCCTAAAGGAGAACAAACGGAAGCGAAATGGGTGCACATCAATCAGTTGAAGTGCTGTCATCCCAGACAAAACTTGCAACTGATTGAAGAACCCAGTGAGGGCAGAGCCTACGAATCCCCCGAAGAGTAAAGGTAAGGAATTGGAACCTGCATGAAGAAAAGATAAATTTATAGGGAGTAGAACAATTATTTTTATTAAGAAGATAATGAAGATGTAAAATGTAAGAAAAAATGTGTGCTTGAAATATATATATGTAGGAAAAAAAATGGGTGTTTGAAATGTATATTTTGTATGTGTCTCTTCTGCTGTTTTGTTGTCAATTTTCACGTCCCTACCTGGGGAAAGGGTATTGTATGAAATACTTAATCTGTCCATTTTTGTTGGCAGATCAATTAACTCCTTGCCTCTACAGGCCGGAATGGAGCCGCCAGAAGGGGAGAGGCCCGGAACCCACAACCTAACAGAAAAATAAAAATCTGAAGAAAGTGGGGGAAAACCAGTTCACCAATCCAGCAGGAACAGGAATAGAGCAGACACGCTCTGAAGGAGAGTCCTTGAACGAACTCAGGAGCAGGCGCACTCTAAAGGAAATCCCTCGTGAAATGAACACCCCACTCTCTCCTAGCTCTTCTCTCTGAATAAAGTTATCAAAGAGCTAGGAGGGGGGATTTGTGGGGTGAAATAGCCCTGAATGCCATAATTAATGCCCGGAGTCAGTATGAGGGCTCCCCAAAATGAAAGGCCTGCTGTGAATTAACATGGAAATAAGGCCCTGCAATTTCAAAATGAAAGTAGCAAAATTAGCCATTCAAACTTGGAGATACCTAAAAATTGTCATTACCGTACCTAAGAGAAAGACACGAGAAAACATTTGCAAAAAGTCTGGGAAAGCTGAAGCCATATTGTCAGAAATGGCAGTACCCAGCATGTTAATAAAAGATCAAAGATTGTGTGCAAGCCTGCGCAGCAGAATGTAGCTTTTTACTGTGACAGAAATAGTTGCATGCAAAATCCATTTTTCCCTTTCATTTAAAGAAATGCTCCTCAAAAGTGAAATGCTTGCAGTGGGGGGAAAAGGCTGAACCCTTGGTTTCATTTCCCTGCTGTAGGTCCCCAAGAAGTGAAACTAGCTTTCAAAACCCTGTTGTCATGGGAATGAAAGTGTGGTTTGAAGCCATTCTGTTAAAAATTCAAACCTAAGGTTGGTAGAGATCATTTGTGCAGGGGGCAAGATAAGAACATTCTCCTGTTCCCCAGCTTTTATGACTAAAACCAATTAGACCATCATCAAACTGGCCATTGGCCCTTGAAGCCTTGGGCTTATCTAAACACAGGAACTCCTCTTGACGTCACAGCCAGTAACAGATCCCATCCAAGGGTGGGGGTCGGAATTAAGGAGTAGTTTCCCAACCATTGGACAGAACGGGATATATGCTGTTCAAGGGATAACTTTGGCAATATTGGTCATGCACTATTCATGTTCAGAATTCTGAAAAGCTGTCAGCGAGCCACATCAGGTGAGCCAAAAACGGTTTTGGTGATGCCTACACAACCCAAGTTATTTAGGAAAATACCTTGGGGCACTCCTGGTGTGACTCAGAAATATGAAAAATTGGGGTAACATGCAAAAAGTGATCAATATTCCGCCCACCGAATACCATATTTTTCATTAATATAGTTAGGGAGTAAACGAGAAAATATTGTAGCTTCACACCAGTAGGTCGCATAGACACCTAGAAAAGTTTATGCGATTGCCTGAAAAATATAATTAAAAAAAATTCAGACATATGTGTCCAAACATAATGAGAAAGGGCATTTGTCTTACTGTAAGATTTCCATGAGATTAAAACCAGACCCAGCCCACTGTCCTAGTTAGATGATGGATTGGGTTTCCTCCCCTGGCTTCTCAAAACACTCTCCCATTCTCTGGACCTATCGGCCTGCAGATGGAAGGGTACCTCTGAACACTGCCCAATCCATTCTGAGAGAAAAATGACACATCTGTGATATCATTTGCCTTATAAATAAGTCACTTCGCCTCAAATGAGGGGTTTCCCTACCAAATCATGAGGTGTGCAGCTGACAAAATCTGGAACCATAATTGCAGAGTGAGGCCTAGATCCTGCAGTGAAGCCAGGAGCTGGAGAAGCTGACTGACCCATGGCTGTCCCAGCAGTGATGCCCTGATGCTTCCTGGTGCCCCATGCAGCCCTCTCTTGTAAGTATAGACATCCTCAGCAATAGATTAAATAAGCCCTATCTTCTTTAGCATTGCCATAGAGATTCCCCCATGGACAAATCCCCTATCTTATTTGTTTGTGCAATTCAATTATTTTCCTATTGAAAAATATTTTACTTGTCTATGCATTGTAGTAACTCTCCCACTTGAAAAGTCGTTTGTTTGCCTGTACATATAAGTAATTTTCCTGTTCAAAAATCCTTTGCATGTCTGCGCATTTAAGTCATTTCCCATTGAAGAATCTTCAGTTGCTTGTGTAGATCCCTAGTATATTATTCTCAGTAAATCAAGTAATTTCCACATTTATTTCACAGGATTGGAATAGTTGGCATTCAAAACTAACTATCCCTTCCCAGTGTCTTGTGAGTCATTATAAATATAAAGTGTTCCCCAAAGAAATTCATTTCATTGTGAGCTAAAAACGATTTTGTCCATGTGTTTAAATGGTGTCCGACAAAACGAATTTCTATTTGCATCTGTTATTTTAAACCCAAACCGATTTCCCTATTTTTGCTATTCCTTTTGCCCACAGCCAACCTGTTATTTGCCTCTGTCATTTTAGCTCAAAACCGATTTTTCTGTTGTGCGTTCCCCATTGCATAAAGCTTGCCAGTCAATTGCAGCCTTAGAAAAACGACGGTCATTTGCATTTTCATTTCCCAGGACATTTAGCTTAACCTTTTAAAGCCCGTTTTTCCCAGTCTGTTCCTCTTCCCCTACTTTATGTGATAACGAATTTCCAACTGCATTCCCTTTCCATTTGTCCATGTGTTGCATATTCTAATATCGATTTTCCTATCATGTCCTGGTTAGTATGTTCTGAAGCCCTATTTGTAATAAGCAGCACGTAGTACCTTGTGTGCTGTCCCATAGCAGTTTTCTTGACTAGTTAAAAAACAATTTTTCCTGGTGCAGAAAAAGAATTGTCCCATTTATTGCCGACTTCCCATATTGTTTCTGAAAACCCCATTCAAAATCCGATTTTAACCTGAAGTTCCCATTCCTTGCCACTGCCTTCCCTTCAAAGCTGATGAGCAAAGTGGAGGTCTAAGGGGGGTCAGGGTTGCTGGGACTCAAGAATCCTTTGTGTGCGCATGCACTTTCCTGTGGGTTGCCTTTATTTTCATGGTGTTTAAACAGTTTTGATAGTACTGGTAAGAGGAGTAAAAAGTAAATCTTTGTGTTATACATGTTTGAGTTTTCTCAGTGTGCCACTTGACTGAAAAAGTAATCTGAAGTTTGTGTTGCCACAAGTTTGGCGGCTATTGTAACAGTGTATTCAATTTTCCCATTAAATAATAAATTAATAAAATCTTCATTGATAGCACACCGGCCTGGTTCCTAGTCTAGTGTGTCACAGGGTGCGTGTGGAGGCTGGTTGCGAGAAGGGATGTAGGCCTCCTTAAAACAAATCTGGTTGTAAAAATAAAAAGTGGTTTTATTGTGCGCCACATTCATTGCAGGGGAAAGAAATTCCTGACTTGCTTGTGCTGCATAATATATCGTGACACCGCCGTATTTCTGCTAGACACCAAAGCTCATGATGAGGCTCTTTGTCTAGAAGGAGAAAGGAGTAAAGAGGAAGGTCAAGACCTAGGTATAAGCAGTAGCAGAGTTTGTTGAGTATGAGGGTGGAGAATAGGGTTTTCATTGAGTGGTGTGTAAGAAAGGTTGGAATTTTCAGAGAAGGTTGATATGCTGAGCAGAGATGACGGTAGTGATGAACTGTTGCAGTTGGAGATCGTTGTCAAAGAGGACCCCCATTTTGTGAGCCTTGTGCGATGGCGCAAGAAGGGCAGGTGGGACGGAGATGGGAGAGGGGAGGAGACGGATGGCTTGGATGCCGGGAGAAAGGTGAATTTCATTTCCAAAGAAGTGGTAAATGGAGAAGGTGGCAAGAGCCAAAATTAAAGCAGAAAGGCACAAGGGGACTGGGTTGGCCCAAGGCAGCTGAAAAATGTGGGAGGAGACAAAAGACCCAGGCAGGAAGATCAGAACAATGAGGTCTCTAGATGACAGGGCGATTTAGCAAACTGCTTAGAAGGAAGATAAGGGGCTTGAAGATTAGGGAATGCTATTAGCAGATCCTGGATCCAACTCTAAGCCCTTGAGAACATTGAGCATGACCTTAAGTTGGTAGATGGAACGAAGTGGTGTTTCCACCAGAAATCACAGGGAACAGGCAGAACTGGGACTTGTGAGATACCTTTTTTTGTTAGGTAGCCATGGGTGCAGAACCCAGTAAGCCCACATCTACATAGTTGGCCTTGAAATCGGCAAGCAGTTGAGAGATTTGGAGCTTGACAGTATGGTCTCTTTCATTTTGATATAACTTTTATTCCTGTGCACACTGAAAGGAACTATCTGGCATACACTCATTTGTGTGTCCCTCTCAGCCTCTATGACAGAGATGTAGAAAATAAGTAGGTTTTGGTTGACGTACTGGTAGAAAATTAAACAAGGATGTTGCTGAGGGAGAGGTATGAAATAAGACATGTCATCATGTTGTCACTACTACTGATTGCTACATCTCAGTGACCTCCATGGATAATCCAAATGTACAAAACATGTATTGTTAGCATGCAGAGAAGAGCACCACAGACTTGTTTGGAGGCTGGTAAGAGATTAGATTACATTCAGAGGATATAATAGATTGTGCCATTTTTTAATGGCCAGACCAAAGCCTAGTTGCTTGCAAATGTATACATATCAAATAATTGGATTCTTTTTAGGCAAGAAAGTGCATTTAATATCAATAACTGAGTGTGTTACAACATTCTTCCACTTCTTGGTAGGTAGGAGGAGATTATATTCAGTGGTTGTAAGTGACTGTGGCATCTTTTAGTGGCATGATCAAATACTTGTTGCTTGTGAAGTTACAAATATTGGCATTCTTTTGAGGCACAAGACCTGTCACAAAGAAGACATAGATAAATCATTAAGCTGATTTATTCATGATTTATTAGGATGAGCCTACTGAATATGTTTTTCTGGTTTGTTAATACAAAAGAGTCCAAATAACAAACATGAGTACATAATGCAAAGAACAGTCAGGATAGCTGTTCCTCTATCTCAATCTCCCTTCTCCCCTTTCATCGCCAGCAAAACCAAAACAAACACAATGTTTTTTGTAGTACTGTTCAATAGGTAGACCCTAGATAGTCCCCGGATGTCAACAGGCCCAAAGTCTGGATCCTCCATGTATGTATTTATTTATAGAAATCACAGGAAAGCAATGCATTTTTGGCACAACAAGTATAGCAGTGCGGAGGACATGGGTACTTGACAATGGGGTGAGAGAATATGACTTGAAGACCAGTTGTTGCAGGGGAAGGTGGAAAGATAAACGGGGACAAGGACAGGACATAATGATATACTAATAGGATGGTGGAGGAAGTGCTAAATTAAGGATGGAGTGGTGATGGAAAATTGCTGCAGTGTTGTCCGTGAGGGTAGGGAGAGTGGGAAGAATGGTGATGGAGTAACGTACAGTGCTAGGAACCAGGTCTGAGATTGGATTTAAATAGTAGTAGTGTTTTAGTAGTACAGAGAGGGAGAGGAAGAGCATTCCAGAGTAGGGGAGTGAGGAGAGGGAGAGAGTGGAAACGAGAGGGAGCACAGGGGGCTTGAGTAGTGGCAAGGTGGTGTGCCGAGAATTAATGTAACGAGCAAAGGGGAGAGTAGGGAGTGAGATGAGCAGATAGGTAAGGTGGACACGTGCATGGATAGTTTTGAAGATGATGAGAAAAAGTGAAAACGTAGCTCTTTGTTTCATAGATAGCCAGCCAATCTGGTGATGGGCAGAGGAGGTAGAGGTAATGCGAGAGAGATTGAAAAGTGTGCGGACCGTGAAGTTGAGGACTTTGTCTAGAAGTGAAAAAGCATAGTTGGGCAGGCCATAAAGGAGACTGGCACAGTAGTCACATCTAGAAAGGACTAAGGAAGAGATTAGCTGTTTACTAGTATTGAAAGGATGAAGATGACAGATTTACCTGATATTGAGGAGGTTGAGCCTGGTTGCCGTGGCAGATTTGGAGATGAAGAGCGAGAAGTGTTGAGAATGGTCGAAGATGGCACCAAGGTTACAAGTGTAAGCAGAGTAGGAAAGGTACTCAGGAGAGAAGAGAAGAAGAGGGGGAGAAGAAGAAATAGTCTGATTGGCTGGGAAATAAAGAACTTCAGTCTTAGTGGAGCTGAGCATGAGCGAGTAAACCACCATCCAATATGGGCAGCAATTGATGGGTGATTGGATTCACTCATAGGCTGGGGGTTTCAAGTGCCCCAACACGTCTTTCAACAAGTCCAGCCTTCTCCTTCACTGATTCTATATGGTCTTGGTCCAAGGTTTGAAAATTACTTATGTCCAAATATTGGTGACCACTGGAAGGAGAGTGAGGACCACCAAGCATAGACACACAGCCTCTGCCTGGTCTTTAGCCGATTAGCTGAGGTCTTGAAGAGAAGGATTCTTATCTCTGGCTTAGGGATCCTCGGGCAAACAGCAAATTACCTTTTGTGGCTATCCTCTTGGTGCCTTTGTAACAATTGCATGTCTAATGAAATAAAATAAAAGGCATTGCATAAGTTGGGTCACTCCTCTCTCTCCTTGTCTTCATCAATCAGCCGTTCATTGCTCTAAACATCCATCATCTCCTCCTCACTTCACTATGTGCTCATAATTCCTCCCATCTTTATGGGTCTACCAAGTGTGGGGTGTACATGGGACACCATCCCTTTCCGATCGTGCCTGCCCAGGCCCTTTTCCTTCTCGTCTCCTTTTCTCACATATATTAGTTACCTCCTTCATTATTTCTTTCTCTTGCTGAGTTTCCTATATTCTCTCCTAATTCCCCTTTAATCGCAGCCTCTCGGTTGTTTCTTCCCTCTTAATGCCTCCGTGTGTTCTCTCACCACCCTCTTTGGCATTTTCAACAGCTCTTCCTATGCTTTCTCCAACTGTTCTCTCACCATGTCCTCCTATTCTTTGACCCCTGTCTCCAACAGCTAGTACATTTCTCTACACCTCTCCACCTCCACTTAGTCGTGAACTGTCTTTTCCCCTATAGTTCGACCAGCTCCTTCTCCTGATGCTATCATCTTCTTCTATCTACCCAACCGCCTGAGTCTCTATCTTTCTTTAACTTCTTTGGTCTTTCACTTTCCAAATTCTTGGTTCTCTTTTTCTTCAGCCTCAGGGGTTCTTTTCTCATTAGCGTCCTGGGTCTCCCTCTTCTCAGCCTACTTGGTCTCTCCCTGGATCTCTCTCCCCTACCAAATTCACTGCCATTCTCCAAGTCACCTCTTCCTCCAACTCCTTAATCCTAGCCATACCCTCCCTTCTCCCACAACCACCTCCAAAGCAGCCTTCATTTCTCTGCTCTTCTACATTATGATCCATCGCTTCACCTGTGTTCTTTTCAAACTTCCACAATGGTCTGCCAAACCTGACTTCTTTTACATGGGCCTGGCCTCTCCTCTTAGGACCTCTCATCTTCTAGGTATCTTATATATTATTTTGCAATATTAGATTGGTGTATTTGAACTTGCAGAAAGTAATCTGACTCGATCCTACGCTCCGACCTCCCTTACTGCTTCCTAACCAGCTCTGCACAGAGCACCCATATCCCGATAGCTATGGTAGTGGACATCCTGTCTGCCCATGCATACTGTGGACCCTACTGAGCAGCGTGCTTCACAGGGTTTCCATGTTTCCAATTCCCAGCACCTATAAACAGGCATGCTTGAATGCAGGGCTCATGATTTTCAACTTGGTAAATGTACATTTGGGTACCCTTTCCCCCAGTGCTAATCTTCCATCAGAAGTTGCTCTCACGACTGCCTGTTGCTTTGGAGATTTATCTGGATTTCTAAAAGGGGCAGCACTGGTAGTTAGCTCCATTCAAATGTTTCTGCCATGCTCTTGGAAGAGGATCGAATGGACCAGGGTATCCTCCTCATGCCTCACCTGGGCCATGTGTTATATAGCAAGTTGAGGTGCCAGGTGTCCTTGGTCAACCTATACTTAACTCTTACAGTAAGAGACAGTGCTTAGACAGAGAGCGCATTCAGTATCTAACTGAATGTGTTGTCCTTTAGTGGACATATCATATAGTATTAATACTACTTTCAGTGAATGAAAATCTTATATTTTATGGAAGGGAGGAGATATTTTCCGTGACTGTTACTGAGGATGTCTTCCTTTAGTAACCAGGCATAATACTTGTGGCAGTCAAAAAGTTCTATATTTCTTGGCAGGCAGGAGGAGATTATATTTAGTATCAGTAACTGAGGGCATTGCAATTTAGTGACCACACCAAACACTAGTTTCTGGGAAAATGTCTTATAATTGTCAGAAGGTGGAAGGATATTGTTTTCACTTGCTTTAAGTGACTGTGCCATCTTTTAGCGTCCATACTAAACACTAGTTGCTTGTGATGCTTCAAATAACAAATATTAGAATTCTTTTGAGGTTAGTGAGTGCATTCAGTGTCTTTAACTTACTACATCATATTTTGTAGTCAAACCAAATACTAGTTGCAGAGAAAAGGCCTTATGATTATTGGCAGCCAGGAGATTATATTCAGTGTGTGAAACTGTGTATTGTCGTTTATTTTTCACACAAAATGTGAGTTGCAGGGAAGAAGTTGTACATATCTTAATAGGTAGGAGGAGCTTATATTCAGTGGCTATAGGTGACTGCACCATAGCCACTAATACTTGTTGCTTGGGAAGTTGTGAATAACAAGAGTTATAATTCCTTTGAGACAAGAGTGCATTCAGTGCCTGTAACTTTGTATGTTGTCTTTTAATGGTAATACCAAATACTATCTGCTTACAAATCTATATTTATGAAAATGTGTGGGTTTCTGGCTGGGTTTATGGTGAAGTGTTGTTCCCTATACAATTACACAGCATTTCACCAATCTGCACCACATTTTGCACAGTTGCCTGTTGGGACCCTAAGGACAATACTGGCTACATGACATTTTGACCTCCCAACTTGTTTCCCAGATTTCAGCACAAGTCCAAATTTGTTAGTGGGTTTGTGGCTTGGTGAAGCGTTGTTCCTTTTACAATTCCACATTGTTTCACTAATCTGCACCAGATTTTGCATTGTTACCTTTAAGGAACCTCAAGACATTACTGGCTATATGACCTTTGGACACACCACCCCTTTCCTCAGATTTCAGCAAAACTCTGAATTTGCTTGTGTGTTTGTGGCTTGTCGAAGTACAATTGCACACTGTTCCACCAATCTGCACCAGATTTTACATAGTTACCTGTTAGGACCCTCCGGACATTACTGGCTACATGTCATGTGGACACCCCACTGCTTTCCCCGGATATCAGCATACGTCAAAATGTGTAGGTTTGTGGCTTGACGAAGTGTTGCTCATTATACATTTCCACACTGTTTCACCAATCTGCACCAAATTTTGCATAGTTACCTGTTAGGACCCTCTGGACATGACTGGCTACATAACATTTGGACACCTCACCTTCACACTTGAGACGCTTGCCTAAAATCGGCAAAACATCAATGTGGTTGTAGAAGGACCGGTCCTCAACCCTAAAATGCACAGTTTCTGGGACATTTGCACCGCAACTCACTGTACCACACCAGGGTGGTGCAACAGGTGGGGAGAGAGCACAGTAGGTCCCAGTATGCAGCAGCACACCAACTCTCGCCTCCCCCAATGTCTGCTCCGGGTTATGTTAGCCAGCCACACAAGCCCATTCTCATTGCAGTCACACAAGGCACATCAAGTGATAAGCGAATCGGAAAAACAGCGACCTACAGGATCATTGATTTTCAACAATTGATCAGAGTGTTGGCATGTCTGTCCACAGAACCCATTTGGAGAATGGGTACTTTTTGATAGTTTCTTATATTTCTTGGTAGACCAGAGGAGATAATATCCAATGTTGTTAACTAAGTGTGTCATTCTTTAGTGGTCATACTAAATACTGGTTTCAGAAAGAAATCTTATAGTTTGGGAAGACAAAAGGAGATTATACTCAGTGGCTGTAAGTTAAATTGCCATATTTGAGTGGCCATACCAAATACTAGATCTAGAGAAAAGGTTTTATTTTCGCTAGTACGCAGGAGTAGATTATATTCTGTGGCTGTAAGTGGCAGCACTATATTTTAATGGAAAGACCAAATGATTGCTGCATGCAAAGTTGTGAATAACAAATCTTAAAGTTCTTTTGATGCAAGGAAGTACATTCAGTGTTTGTAACTGAGTCTGCAACATGTTATTGTGACTATGCGGAAGTGACCATTTTGAGTGACAACACATGCAGATCACCTACAAGTGCCACGAGGAGAGGGCAGAATGTGGAGGAGGTTGAGCACGCTGTTTCTGGGTTCGAGGCAGGAGTGGAGTTACAGCCAGTATTTACGGGTGACCCAGGAAAAACAAGTGCAGAGGTGCAGAATTTGGGATGCTCCTGGTATTGTCTACTACCACCCACATACACTTAAAATAAGTTTTAATTAAGAATTAACACCGTCAGAATTACAGAATGGTAATTCCGATGATTTTTGGAGGAAAAGTGGAGGTGAATCCCCCACTTTTCCTCCAGAAATCAGTGAAATTACCATTCAGTAAATCTGCCGGTGGTAATTCCACCAAAACTTGTAATTTAACAGTGCTGGAAAATTGAGTAATTCCGTTACCACCCTAAAAAGTGGTGGTAATTGAATTACCGCCACTTTTTACTGCACCAACAAACTCAGCAAGATCTCGAGGATCCCATTTGACCTCAAGCTGGACACATTGATCACAGTTGAAGCCACCGCTTAGAGAACAGTGGCGTCCTTGGCCCATGAAAAGAAACAGAATGAAATCCCAGTTGACTTTGGACCCCAAACACTGCATCAGAAAAGAAGAATTCAGTCATGCCGCTTCCTTGCGAGTTCTGCATAGTGGCAATTTTTTGGTGGCAATTCTATTTTCATCACTTTTTTGGCAGCAATGTGATTACTGACAAGTTTACTGTAACGCTGAATGCTGACTTTGCAGGTGAAGTAGAGGATTTACTCGAGTCACACTACTGGAGGTAAATACTTCACTTTACCTTCAAAAGACGTCTGAATTACTGTGGCGGTATTATTGCTTGTGGTAAAAATGCCAAAATCTCTCCATGTAGTCCTGCAGACTCCCAAAATGGGCATTAACACCACCTCACCAGCACTCCACATCATGCAGTATTGAGTGGTGGTAACAGTACATGAGTTTGACAGTAATTTCAACTACCCATATAAAGAAATGTTGGCCTGTGTATTGGCAGTTAACTTGTTTGGAATGCATGTATGAGGGGGGGCAAGTCATGCACGCCAAAAATATCATTCAAGCGCTGCATTGCTTCTCGAAGCTAGGTCTACGCTCAATAAATACCACAATAATATTAATAATAAAAATCATATATCAAGATTTGTTGCAAGATGGTATGAGTACAGATTTACAGTGGAGCGAGGTCCTGCATGACGGAATGATCCGGGCACCCTCGACTGCCTGTCAAGGAACCAGCACCCAGTGCATTCCTGGGGGACAAGGGTTTAGTAGCCTCCCTAAAAGACATTGCCAGGCAATGAAGCAGGCAAGCAGAGTGAAAGGCAGTGGAGTGATATGATGGCCTTGGACAATGTGCTACAGAGGGTTTGGCACTAGGGGGTTCATTGCAAGTTTGGTGGTATCTTGCCCGTAAATCCGGCGGAATACCACCAAACTGTATAACCGATACCGGCACTCAGTCTGCCGGTGTCAGTGGTAAATCCCCATTCCATGGAGTCCCATTGGACTTCATGAGGGTTTTGCCAATATTACTGCCACTGGAATCACCAGTGCCGGTAATACCGGCTATTTTTGCCCGTCAGCTCTTAGCTGTAGTTAAATGAGGCACCTCACCGGCAAGCTTGTAGTTTGCCGGTGCGGAAACATGCTGGTATACGTTAATACCGGCATGTTATTTCTGCACCGGCCAACTTGTAATGAGGCCCTATGTGGTGGTGGGTTGGCCGAATGAAACATGTGCCTACTCCTAGCTCTGCAACCGTACAGGCAGATCGCCTTGTGAGAGAGCAAGTGGTATTCAGAGGTAACAAAGTGATCTCTGCTTTCGGACTGAGGCTGGTCGTTTTTGCTATGGTGCTTGAAGGGTATTTCGGATTTACCAAACATAGAACGAAAGAAGCGTATAGGTTGCCTGATGTGGATGATGACATAGAGAGAGCATTCAGTGCAATGAATGTTACACCAGTGACAAATTACTACACACCAGGCAGGATTTTACTTTGTTTAAGACATGACCACAAGAACACTGATCCGCGTCTTGGAAGACTGCATGAGAAGGCAAGGATTTCCCAAAGAGCTAATTACTGATAGCAGAGTTTGGTTAGTATTGCAGACAATGGTAGCTTTTCTAAGAGAATTGAATGTAAAACAACCACAAAGCAGGTCTCCATCACCCCCAAGGTCAATGGCAAAGGTTTTGAGAGTAAATAGATAGATCTAAGGAAGCCTCTAGGTGGCTGTGCCATTCAACAATCACTTCTACTTACATGCCCTAGAAGAGGCTGCGACCCACCGGCTGAGACCCAGTATAGTTTCAAATGATGAGAGGGGGAAGAGAAGGGCCCACCCACGTTTTATGCCAACCCAGAATCTGGATGCGATATAAGATATTAGCATGCCAGTGGGAGATATACTGTGGCGTTAAAAAAAGAAATAGATTAAACAAAAGCACTACTATGATGACATGCATGAGGCGAAGTGTCCCTGCAAACACACAGGGGATTGAGTCAAAGCGAGAATGAACAGCGACGACGGAGACAGTATCCAAATCCAGCCGTCATCTGCAGGCGCTCAGGGCAGGAAATAACTATGTACGCAAGGAGAAAATCAGAGTCTGCAATTTGGAAAGAGTAGCTCTTCACTAAACGAGAGCAGGAAGCGAGCTGGCAAAAAGGGGCACTCCCCTCCTGCTGGAAGGCCGTGAAGCCCCACAAAGATGGAAGACCTCCAGAGGGAGGACACCAATCATGGTGAACAGACCAACATCTCACCTCACGATGAAGTATCTGGAGTGAGTGAACAAAGCAGCCCTGCAGCTAGACATCATTCAGAGACCCATGGTAGTCTGAGTCCTTCAGAAGGATCTGTGTAGTCCTGCAGCGAGACCTCATTCAGAGACCCATGGTAGTCTGAGTCCTTCAGAAGGATCTCTGTAGTCCTGCAGCGAGACCTCATTCAGAGACCCATGGTAGCCGGAGTCCTTCAGAAGGATATCTGTGGCAGCCTGGACGTGAAAGAAGTAGGCAAGAAAAATACAGAGACACGGTCTATGCAGACTGGACTGTCATTCCTCATGCATTTTGTGTAAAGGAGATCTGTAGTGTCCTGCCGTGCACCACGCTCTACATCCGCATCGAGCAAAGGAGTCCACGTGCATGTGCTACAACTGCGCATGCTCCAGGAACTGACTATGCAAGAGATGAGAAAACAGGAGACCAGCCACAGCTCTTCTCCTTCAGGGCTCCACACTCGGCCCTTTATGCATATAGGAACCGCATTTCTTTTCAACCACAATAACAGTACTGTTCGCTGTTCACTGCACCTCCCTCTGATTACTCTGTTTACTGACTCACATTACTCACATTACTACAGCGAGCTATGCAGTCTCTCACTCAGCCAATTTATTTAATTTGTGATTTATATCACTCTTAATCTTGAACACTTCCATTTGCTAACCAGCCAGGCAGGGGAAGGAACCCATATTGCAAAGTATCACATTGTTGGCCCCTGCTTTACCCTCCCAGCCCATTGCATGATTCCTAATGTAAGTTATGTGGTTATTAGCTCATCAGCAGCAGTCATAGGTTTTTATAGAGTGCTTTGTGCTATATTTGTCTTGCTTCTTAGCATGTAATCATTTCTGGCAAGGGTTTTCAATGTATCTTTCTCGGAAGGAAGAAGGGTTGGTGTAGTCTTGCCGGGATTCGAACAATGTGAAGTGCAGACTCGCGGCATATCATTGGCGAATCATCAATCTATGGGCTAGCCACACAGGGAGGTTATATACATTTAAAATGGGGTTCTTTATTCACCAAGTGAAGCATGTGGGTAACGTTCATAGAGTATGCGTGGTTAGTGATCCTCGGATGCGCTGCACAGAGCTTCCCACAGAACTTCTCGAGGATCCAAGGCGTCTAAACACAGTTAGAGGGAAGTAAAAGACCACTCCTGTGAAACTGTTGTACAGGCATTTAAAGAGCACAGAGACTGAGCTCCTCAGTCACACCCTAGCCATGATCCCCACAGAGAAAGAATCTCACAGTTGAATGGACACGGGCACAGAAATGCAACTCGTGTCTTGCTCGCAGGCATGATCCCTTGCGAGCAAGAGGATCATGAGCAAATTTCGCCAGGAAATTGGATTAACTTTCCACTCCATGAGCCGGCCCGCCACCCACACCAGAGAAAGAGTCAAGAAATGCAGACCAATGATGCTGTAGACGCCATATTGAATTTTATTGCATTTTCAGACAAAGAGATGACTTCTGCCTCTCTCCCCGCATCTGGAAGATCAGGACGTTCACGCTCTTCAGTTTGCCTCCACCTGGGCCACGCCGGTTATGTTTTGGTTGGAGGTTAAGCCACGGGGACGATCCCAGTGGAACCCAATGCTGGTAATGACGGAGCCTGAGTAGCGCCCACTGATGTAGCGCAGGAATGTGTTGCTGTGGAGCGGGAAGCTGTTAAAGCTGGTGCCGGAGGGCTGGCCAACGCGGAACATGCGGCCCTGGTTGGTCAGAAAGGTCAACTCGTTGACGTAGCTGCTGTACTTCCCGGAAACTTGCTTGATGTACTCCCCAGACTCAAGGAGGACCTCCAGGTAGGGGCTTGAGAGAAGACCATAGATTGGGCTCCAGTAGTTGCCATGCTTGACCTGGATTCTATAAATAGAGCAAGAAGATATTAGGGAACTTTTGATGTGCTTTGTTGTGTTATTGTAGCGTGGAAAGAAAACTTATGCTAACTATTGACTATATGCAAATTCCGTCCTGCTTAGAAGAAAGGCGTGTTTACAGCACACATTAGTTTAAACCTAGATAATAATTCTATGTAAAAAGTAAATGTGTAGATATGAACAGAAATAAAATTTGTGTACCTTATTTCAGAGTTTTTTATTATTATCTGAAGCAACTGAACTATCGCCCATTCCCTTTCATGAACAATGAACAAAAGAAGAGATGTTTAACTTTCAAAATGCCGGAGTCTTAGTTACCTATGATAAAATGGTATGCAAAGCAAAACAGGAGGTTATGTACATTAAGAGTGGGCATTTGACCCTGTCAGAAAGTGTTAGCCCTAGTATTAGCTAAATAAAACAAAAGAAGGACTGATAAACACAGTGAGTGGGAATCATGCCGCCATTATGGGGCACTGGCCTCTTGCATGGGTACAAGGTAAGGAAAGCAGGAAGCTGTGCAACATTAAGAGTGGGCTATTCCACCCTGCCCCAACACTGACTACATATAAGAGAAGAAGGACTGATAACACAGTGGCTGGAATTCATACCGCCATTATGGGGCATTGGCCTCCTGTACGGGTACAAGGTAAGCAAAGCTGGAAGCTGTGCAATATTACGAGTGGGCCAATCAATCCTGTCCCAGCACTGACTACATAAAACAGAAGGACTGATAACACAGTGAGTGGGATTCATGCCGCCATTATGGGGCATTGGCCTCCTGTACGGGTACAAGGTAAGCAAAGCTGGAAGCTGTGCAACATTAAGAGTGGGCCAATCTACCCTGTCCCGACATTTACTACATAAAACACAAAGAAGGTAGCAGGCGCCCCTCTCTCGAAAAAACAGGGCATGAGAACCTGTTCAATGGTTTGTAACAACTTTGACAGTTCGCAGCAATCTGCTTTTTGTTCGCTGTACCTTTCACAGATGGGCAATATCCATTTGCATATCAGTCTTTGTCCCGCCCACATGGGCAGTCCAGCACCGAAATGCTATGGCAATTCCTTTCTGAACAAGAGTACCAACAGCAACACCATACACGTGTTTCTGCCTTGTTGGGCCTCATCAGTGAGGAGGAGCTGTGCCTCTCTGAGCACAGTGAGCAGGGAGTCCAAGTCTAGTTGCCCCCAGGTAACTTAGGGTGACCGACCCCAAGTTCCTTCCAAGAATACAAAGAAGATAGCAGGCGCCCCTCTCTCGAAAGAACACGGCATGATAACCTGTTCAGCGGTTTGTAACCACTTTGAGAGTTTGCAGCCATCTGCTTTTTGTTCACTGTACCTTTCACAGATGGGCAATATCCATTTGCATATCAGTCTTTGTCCCGCCCACATGGGCAGTCCAGCACCGAAATGCTATGGCAATTCCTTTCTGAACAACAGTACCAACAACAACCCCATACACGTGTTTCAGCCCTGTTTCAGCCTTGTTGGGCCTCAGTGAGGTGGAGCTGTGCCTCTCTGAGCACAGTGAGCAGGGAGTCCACGTCTGGTTGCCCCCAGGTAACTTAGGGTGACCAAGTTCCTTCCAAAAATACAAAGAAGGTAGCAGGCGCCCCTTTCTCGATGGTGGAGGGCTGTTTGGTCCTGTGCTGCTGCACTAGTCACAGACCAGGAAGTAAAGGGTGTTCTCAGGTATCTTGGACTAAGAGTGGTAGGAACAACTCAGCATCCACATAATAAGTGTTTTTTTCTTTTAGTGTTCATATTTGATTCTTTAGCTCCACACAGGTAAGCAACACTTTAATACTCATTGCAGTGAAGGACAAATAACACAGGTATTTGTTTTAAAAAGGTGAGGGGACAAACCTATTGAAGAGCTTCTAGGGAGCCCCTTTGCCTTATGAAAATGCATTTGAATCTTACCCTTGAATGTAACTGGTGCTCTCACGGATGCGCAGGCCTGTGATTGGACCATATATGTGTTGGCCAGAGAACGTGAAGGCCGTACCAGATCCACCACCAAACTCTCCACTGAATGAAGAAATGCGTGAATTGACTGCAAGAGAAAACAAAGGACTTAAGATGGTCTGTCACATACTGGCGGCATACTCTCTATCTCTCCAGCTCAGTAACTCTCCCATACTGGTGGCATACTTTCTACCTCAGTAACATACCCATACTGGTGGCATACTAACTATCTCTATAGCTCAGTAACTCTTGATACTGGCGGCATACTCTCGATCTCTATAGCTTAGTAACTCTCCCATACTGGCGGCATACTCTGTACCTCGCTATCTCTCCCATACTGGCGGCATACTCTTGATCTCTATAGCTCAGTAACTCTCCCGTACGTGCAGCATACTATGTACCTTGCTAACTCTCCCATACTGGTGGCATACTCTCTACCATTCTAGCTCAGTAACTCTCCCATACTGGCGGCATACTTTCTACTTCACTAACTTACCCATACTGGTAGCATACGCTCTATCTCTATAGCTCAGTAACTCTCCCATACTGGCGGCATACTCTGTACCTCACTACCTATCCCATACTAATGGCATACTCTCTACCACACTAACTCTCCCATACTGGCGGCATACCATCTACCTCTCTAGCTCACTAACTCTCCCATACTGGCAGCATACTCTCTACCTCAATAACCCTCCCATACTTGTTGCATAGTCTCTACCTCACTTACTCTCCCATACTGGTGGAATGCTTTCTACCTCTCTAGCTCACGTACTCCTATTTTGGCTGCATACTCTCTATATCTCTAGCTCACCAACTCTCCCAGCTGGCAGAATGCTCTCTAGCTCACTAACTCTCCCATACTGGTGGCATACTCTCTGCCTCTATAGCTCACTAACTCTCCCATACTAGCAGCATACTCTCTACCTCACTAACTCTCCCATACTGGTGGCATACTCTCTACCTCACTAACTGTCCCGTGCTGGCCGCATACTCTCTACCTCACTAACTCTCCCACACTGGCGGCACACTCCCTACCTTTGTAGCTCAAGCTCACTAACTCTCCCATACTGGCAGCATACTCTCTACCTCATTAACTCTCCCATACTGGTCAGTATACTCTCTGCCGCTGTAGATCGCTAACTCTCCCATACTGGCAGCATACTTTCTACCTCAGTAACATACCCATACTGGTGGCATACTCTCGATTTCCATAGCTTAGTAACTCTCCCATACTGGCGGCATACTCTGTACCTCGCTATCTCTCCCATACTGGCGGCATACTCTTGATCTCTATAGCTCAGTAACTCTCCCATACGTGCAGCATACTATGTACCTTGCTAACTCTCCCATACTGGTGGCATACTCTCTACCCTTCTAGCTCAGTAACTCTCCCATACTGGCGGCATACTTTCTACTTCACTAACTTACCCATACTGGTAGCATATGCTCTATCTCTATAGCTCAGTAATTCTCCCATAATGGCGGCATACTCTGTACCTCACTACCTATCCCATACTAACGGCATACTCTCTACCACACTAACTCTCCCATACTGGCAGCATACCATCTACCTCTCTAGCTCACTAACTCTCCCATTCTGGCAGCATACTCTCTACCTATCTAGCTCACTAACTCTCCCATACTGCCAGCATACTCTCTACCTCAATAACCCTCCCATACTTGTTGCATAGTCTCTACCTCACTTACTCTCCCATACTGGTGGAATGCTTTCTACCTCTCTAGCTCACGTACTCCTATTTTGGCAGCATACTCTCTATATCTCTAGCTCACCAACTCTCCCAGCTGGCAGAATGCTCTCTAGCTCACTAACTCTCCCATACTGGTGGCATACTCTCTGCCTCTATAGCTCACTAACTCTCCCATACTGGCAGCATACTCTCTACCTCACTAACTCTCCCATACTGGTGGCATACTCTCTACCTCTCTAGCTCACTAACTGTCCCGTGCTGGCAGCATACTTTCTACCTCACTAACTCTCCCAAACTGGCGGCACACTCTCTACCTTTGTAGCTCAAGCTCACTAACTCTCCCATACTGGCAGCATACTCTCTACCTCACTAACTCTCCCATACTGGTGGCATACTCTCTACCTCTCTAGCTCACTAACTGTCCCGTGCTGGCAGCATACTTTCTACCTCACTAACTCTCCCAAACTGGCGGCACACTCTCTACCTTTGTAGCTCAAGCTCACTAACTTTCCCATACTGGCAGTATACTCTCTACCTCACTAACTCTCCCATACTGGTGGCGTACTCTCTACCTCACTAACTCTCTCATACTGGTAGCATACTCTCTACCTCACTAACTCTCCCATTCTGGCGGCATACTCTCTGGCTCGTTAATTCTCCTATACTGGCAGCATACTCTCTACCTCACTAACTTACCCATACTGGTGGCATCATTCTCTCTACCTCTGTTCCTCACTTATCTAGGGGAGCCTGGAAAAAATGATCAATGGGATGAGTTGATTAAGATTTGCAAAAGACTGATACGAAGAGAACTACATGCAGTTATTATGTTGGAATATTTAAAAAAAAGTAGGCCTTTCCACAGGGCCTCATTGTGCGCAATGAGCCAAGACTCTTCCTGGATAATAATGATTTTAAGTTGAAATGGAGTCATACCGCCAACAAATGTGGTCGAAATTGGCTTATTTTTATTCTAGAAACTGCTCAAGATACATAGAAGACAATTTAAATTTATCTCAACTCATTAACGGAAGAAATTAAAAAGAATCTTGACTTGGATTCATTTAAATCCAGACTGGAGGCACATCTTAAAGACATGCATGAGTTTAAAGCAGACACTGCCAACGAGAGAGAAAAAAGGATGAGAAAGAACTTATCTAATTTCAATCATGAGAAAGGTTTTCCCTATACCAAAAAAGATTATACATTTGGAGGTGGTTGGGAAGGTCAGAAACAAAATCGATGTGTACACTTTAGAAATACGTCATATAGCTCCAGTGATGATAGGGGTGGAAAACGAGTATACTAGCAGACCAGGCACAAGTGGGGCTACCACTGAGAGTGATGGACGCACTAAAAGGGGAAGAGGAGCCCGGGCCAGTTTCAAACATGGCAAAGACTGCCTTTTTTAGGCTGAGGAAACAACCAGCGAGAGTGGGAAATGGAACAAATGCAAACTCGCAGTTTCAAACAATGGCAGTTAATCTGTCGGATTATGCCCTGTCAGAGTTAGAAGAACTCACCCTCAACAATGTTCTTAATTTTGTGATCACCAGGCACCATAATCCATTTGAATTTAGAGTGGAATTCCAGAAATGTATGCGGAAGGTACATTAGAAGATATGCAGAATTTAAAAGCAAATGACATTCCCCACCATTCCAACCTTAGTGGGAAGAAGCAGGAGACCCTACGCCATCTGTGGTCCAATAAACATTTGGTGATCCGCCAAGTTGACAAAGGCGGCACCACTGTTATCATGAACAAAGTAGACTACGTTGATGAAAGTCTTAGATTCTGTCTGATGAAGGGAGTTATCAGAAACTGGATAATCATCCCAGTACTAAACTGGTAGATATTATGAAGACCAAAGTGTGTCGAGCTTTGGAATCACGTATGATCAGTAAGCAAGAAGCAGAGTATCTTGTACGGTAAAATGGAAGAGTACCTGTTTTTTACATACTACCCAAAAATCATTAAAATAGGTACAAACCCCTGGGTAGACCCATTGTCTCAGGGTTCAACTCTATCCTGGAACCTTTGTCCAAGTACGTTGATTTCTATCTCAGGCCCCTCATCCACGAAATGAAGAGTTATGTCAAAGACACTAGGGATGCTATCAATAAGATAGAGGGCCAGGCTTTAAACCCATCTGAAAATGTACATATGTGTTTGGATATCCAATCATTATATATTAATATTCACCTGAGGGCCACCTTGGAAGTGATCGAGGAGGCCCTCCTGAAACAGAACGATGATCATTCAGTCAGTAATTCTTTCATTGTTTGGTGTACGGAGCTAGCGCTTACCAATAATTTTTTCCAGTTTAATTAGAACTTTTATGTACAAACTGAAGGGACAGCAATGGGAGCAGCAATAGCACCCAACTTTGCGAATTTGTACGTCAACATGTTTGAAGAGACTATTGTAATTTCTGCGTTTAATGCTTTTAGAGATCATCTGAAACATTGGCTAAGGTATATAGATGACATTTTTGTCTTGCGGTCTGGGACACAAGAAGAGGCAGTGGATTTTGTAAAATGGCTAAACAACCAAAATAGGCATTTGAAATTCACAGCCTCTATGAGTTGTACTGAAGTCAAGTATCTTGACATTACCATACGCCAGTCTCAAGGAAGTCTGTTGGTTAAAGCATTTACTAAGGCAACAGACAAAAGTGTATTGCTACATTATGTGATTCATCATGCCCAACATGTCAGGGACAATCTCCACTTTGGACAATTTCTACGCCTAAAACGGAATAGTAGCATGAGAGATACCTATTAGACAGATACTAATAAGCTTTCAGACAAACTGACAACCCGTGGTTATCCCACAAAACTCGTGAAGAGATCTGCTAAGAGAGCCTACACTAACCATAGGGAGGCTCTATTAGAACAACAGCCTGAAGAAAAGAAGTATGCAAAACTGTTTTTTGTTAGTACTTTTAGTAACTTGTCCTACAAAATCAAGAATGTTATAAGTAACAACTGGAAGAAATTGCTCCCTAAATCCAGTAGTTTCTTTTGGCTCACTCATTTCTGCCATCACATTCTTGGCACAAAAGAGACAGCAATAATTAAAACAATAATGAAACGCCAGATATATTGTAAGGTGTGGTAGGAGTGTGGTGTGTAGAGGAACATACACAGTCAAAAAAGAAGGCATGTTAAAGTACAACACTCTGTCCAAAGACAACAAAATGTAAAGTCTACAAAGGTTGGGAAGCAAACATTAAGGTACAACATCACACTCTAAATTCAATCCAAACCCACACTAGACCAAGCTTAATGCACCTATAGCATGGATGTGAACACACTTTTAAAGTGTGAATCACAGCATGTCTCAGATAGGCTGTCTGATCCACTACAGAAATGACCCCTCATGTTTCTAGCTGAACCATGTACTTTCAATGGATCGCTGGAAGTCTGCATTTTTATGAGAACTTTTGTAATGCTTTGTACGTTTTGTTCAAGTGAACAGTTGTTTATTGTATGTTGCCTGATTTTGTGTGTGTGCTGTGTGTTTAATGCCTTTGAGCATGTGAATGCCACAAAACACTGTTAAAGTTCTAGTTTGGGCGTAACTTAAAAACCGGGTTGTTTCCTAGATAATTGGTTTTGGGTCTGCTGGTCTGTCCTATGGTTTGATCTTAGAGCCCTGATACCCCGTTTGAGGAGAGACGCTGCGCTCTACAAAAACACCTACCTTCCTTCCTATCTAGGCATACTGGTGGCTGCTCTCTCTCGGGTTGGGTGGCTCTGGAAAAAAAGCTAAGAGGGGGCCAGCATCCACCAAAGGACAGATATGTGTCAAGTCTACTGGCCTAAACTAAGATATGCTAGGTCCGCTGAAATAATGGTTAGGGTTTATTTGGAATAAGGCTACTTGCCCAGTGATAGAAGTGTACCAGAAAAAGTAGTGGAACACCGCTCCCGTCCGTTCTCGCTCACTTCGAGCACTGCGAGTTCTGCCTTACGAAAGATCTAAATAGAGTGATGTCTAGGCCATATTCGGCTGTGATCTACTGAGGTTCAACCATGTGAAGGCAGCCTTTGGGACATTACTTGGGATCTTCCCACAGTTACCTAGCTACACACCGAAATGGAAAGCAGGAGAAGGCTTTATTCCCTCAGCCTGATTTGGAGGTAGCACTGGCATCAGTGGAGAGTGGCAAGGGGGCAGTGGGGAAGGTCAGCCCCCACATGGCTCCTTTCGGATGCCAATGTGCAATCCTGCCAGTGCTGCTCACAACAAAAAGTGAAATAGTAGTGCCTGTTGCCCTGTGAGGAACCCATACCCACCTCCCACTAGCCGCTGTACCCAAAAGCTGCCTATGCCAGGGCGCACTGGCCCCATGCTTGGTAATCGTAGACCAACCTTCTGTGGGCTCATGACTGGCCCTTCATCTGTCTTTTTAGTTGGCCACTAGTGCCACGTACTATCCCGCTTGCAAGCGGCCCGTTCGAGTTTTTTCCCTTTTTTTCTTTCTTTTTCTTTATGTACCATGTTAAGCATGTGAACATGGGAAACATGTGGTGCATTTACAAGATTGTGGGCCCAGGGATTTCAACGAAAGTGAATACTAAGGACTGAAGACCATTCAGTGCCCGATTACTTAAATATTCCCTGAATATCAGGGGTCTGTGCTAGCAGTGCCTCCAAGAACAATTCAGTGTAACTGTTTTATTTTCAGTGTGCCGCTCTGGAATCTTTTTACCTTATAATTATAATTCGTTATTTATAATGCGCTTAATACCCAGAGGTTTCTTAGTGCGGACCCGGGCATCGAACCTGTATCACTCCTGTGAGACCACCATGCCAAATGCTGCAGCTTAAAGCAATTCTTTATTATTATAGATTAGGGTGACCAGATGTCCCGGTTTTGCCGGGGCTACTGGGTATTTTCACCTCTTTCCCAGGGTCTTGAGACGTTTTTAAGTTTATAAACACTGTCTCAGGATTTGGGGATCGGGTGGATAACATCCCGGTTTTTGGGCCAATGTCCTGTGTCCTGATTTTTCCATTGATTTGGCCAAAAAACTGGATGGTATCCAACCGATCCGCAAATCGCAGACAGGGTTTTAAAACGTAAAAGTCTTGGGACCCCGGGCACTCTTCTCACTCGATCAACATGACACAGGACAGGCCACCCACATAGAAGTAGGACTAGTTTCACATCTGATGGTGTAGTCCGACTACTATGTCAGTGGCCTGTCTGGGTTTTTTTATGTTCAAAATCTGGTCACCCTATTATAGATGCTGAACAGCTATAGAACTGAGACACTTATGAAGAGGAGCTCTTGACATATCTGGAAACGTGGCCCAGAAACAGTACCATTCCAGTGCAGAAAAAACTGTAATTGATGTACGAATTAGAAGCCTTCCGCTGTGCATCAAAAGCAGTTACTTTGCAAAGGGTGGGCAGGGGTGGAGTCAGCACTGCGAACAGCAGGGCAAGCATGGCAAACATGGCAAACAACACTTCCGTAAGCAGTGGTGTTCCATCATGTCTCAAAATGAGTCCCAGGCTTCGGCCGCTGTCAGCCCGGACGCGCGATGAGCACTGCTGACATCCAACCACACAGACAACCGACTCGCATCATTGTGGTGTGGACATTGAAAATGGCGCTCTGTGCAAGTGTTCATTGCCCCCTCAGTCTTTTCGCTCTTTTACGGGTCTTCAAGCCTCGATTGCGCCTCAATCACGATGAAAAGTAGATGACTGCCTTTTAGTATTCTCTTGGCAGTTTCTTCCGCTCATTTGAGATTTCAGGTACCCCTTGCTTTCCATGCCCAATTCCTACAGAACATGCCTTTATCGTCCTGGGTAGCAATGGCCACTATAGCTCTCTGTGATCACCTTCCTCGGAATACAGTCTAGCACATTCAACTCTGTGGACCATCGATGGCCCTCCTCTAATAGGAAGAAAAATGTCCATTCTCTTCATCTGCATTTCACCTTTTATGCAATTTACATTCAAGCTCCAGCAGACACTTGGACCCTGGAGGTATGGTCCAATGCCTCAATTGGGGTGTCATTGGGTGGACGCCTTGTGATAACGTTAGCATTATATTTGTGCCATAAAGCATTCCCTGCAAATGCAATTGCCTCTAGATGATGGCACTGCCCTGAGGAACTTATTAGCACTGGTCAGTCCTGAGAGCTTGGCTGTGGGCTCGCGTACACACATGCATCAGCACTGCGGAAGGAGAGTGCTTTGTGCTAGTTCAGGGCAAGCACGTGTCTCTAGGTGGCCATGCAGCAGTGGGAGGGATGGGTAACGAGTGGACTTCCTAGAAATGGGTAGTAGGTAGAAGATGTTGACCTTATCCTGGAGATGTTTGGTAGCAGCGACAGGATGCTATCCCTCGAGCTGTTGTGACTCGCACTGTTAGGACTCATTCTGGACATGGCAGCTTTCCGACCTCTTCACACATTCGATTGTGCAAGTGTGGCCAATGGCGTTCTTCTAGTGGTTTCGTGAGAAACTTTCTAGTGGGTAGTTTACTATGTGGCCTAAAAGTTACGTTTGGATGCGGTCGAGAGGTTGGAATTGACAAATGGTCTATTAGTTAAGTTGACATGTTGTCTAGTGATAACACTTAGATGTTGTCATGTGGTGAGGTTGATAGGTAATTAAAAGATTACGTCGACGGGATCCAGTGGCTATGCTGTCGGCTAGTGGTTCAGTACGAATGTAGTCTGGTGGTTAGGTTGAGCTGTGGTCTGTTGGCTACGTGGAAATTTGGCCGATAGTCTAAGTTGAGATGAAGCCTCCATCAGAGATTCGTTCTCTCTAGAGCTACACAAACGCATAATGGGAGCACAATGGGAGCTCCCACTGAGAGGCTAGTGGGAAGACTGAGAGAGGTATTGCGGATGGGCAGTTTTCACACCTGGTTATTCAGAATCCCAACCCCAAGCCTTTGCTGGTAAACTTCTCACGTTGCAGCATCAAGCTCCCCGGTGTCGCTTTCCAATTACCACTGTTGTGAAAACAGGTGTACCGGATTTGTAGGGGAATGTTCTGGATTCTTCAACATTCTTGATTAACAAAGCATCTCACTGAGTGAATACCCCCCATCAGCAGGAATGCGGTGAATCCCGACTATTTTAATATGGCTAGAAGAATTGATTGGGTCGGAACTAGGTGGAAGGACTAGGGTGGCGATTCTGTTGTCATTTCATGTGTTCCCCCTAGTGTGATGCAATACATGTTAGCTTTGAGTTTAGCAAGCACATGGCAATGTGGGGAAATGGGGTTTTAGACGTAGACTTTCTTCTATCTTCCAGGGTTTGGTGGTTTAAGGGAGTTGGAGTCATGTAAAGTATTGCAGAATAAAAGTAGCAGTCACACCGGATATAGCCCATAGCAGAGTATTCCTAGACAAGTCTCGGAAAGTACTGACTCTATAGTATTGCCAGGGTAGTTTGCAAACATGGGCCTATATCACCCCAGCTTGAGGTGATACAGCCTCGACAGTGTCTAGTTTAATCGGGACGAGACTGGGTGTCAATCCACTTTGACGTCACCTGTTAGAGATCCTAACCTTGATGAGGAGATCTTAGAGCTCTCTGATGTGTGTACACTGATTATACAGATAAGACAGTTGGTGAGAAACAAAAGGTCAAAATGGCATCCTGGAATGTAGCCAGAACGCCATCCCTGGTTCATACTACGGGCATTTAAATCATTTGTTAAAGGGATGTATGCTATATTGATGGGACGGGAAACTTGGGCTGTGAATGAAATAGTCTTGGAAGGCTTAAAATCTTGGGGAAGTGAGTCTTGCGACCTACTGATATGGGTACCCATTAATTTGGATTTTATTTATGCAGTACAACTGACACTCAAGAAGTGTCATGGCAACACTACCGCTGAATGGATCCCACAAGCCGAGATAAGGCATTTATTGAACTGGAAGAAGGAGTCAGAACGTAGCACAGTCTATTAGCAGGTACCCAATGTTGTTAATTGGGGGGACTTCAATGCAAATGTAGGCAAGGTTTGCCAGATGGCTTTGTTACCATAATGAGGACTCCATATATGTCATCCCCACACAATACATCCTTGCCGATAGGTTAGATAACAGGGGTTTGAAAAGGCACACATTCCACCATGAATGTGGGTGCGTCCTCTTGGTGGTCATTTTAGGGCTGACCGCACAGGTAGAGTTTTGTAGCTGCAAGGGGGATCCCGACAGTCAAGGACATCATTGCGACTCTTTGCGCATTGTCCTCAGTGACTTACTTTGGAGTTCAGGGTGTTCCTGGCAGTGACCACCTTCTGTTTGCAGTAACATTAGAGTTAAATGACATCACTAAACAGAGGGCTGGTGAAAATATCCGGGAGGGCCAACTAACTGCCAGTGGTGATGGATAAGCTGGGACAGACCGACATGGCGACGGTATAAGATCGTACATCTGCGCAATGGGTGCGAGGGATATAGCAGCATGATCAGATGAACGTGAGAACCAAACTAATATTTTAGGGCTTATGTTGCTGTAGTTAATCTGGTGACACAAATAGTTCTGTATAAGTCATCTTGCAAGGAGGTGACCCCAAACAACAAGTGTTTTTCAATAGAGTGAGAACAGGTCCGAATGGCTTTAAAATCACCCGGTAACCAGCAGGAAATACAGAGGACTTTCTTAAAAACTGAATTTCAAGAAAGCAGAACTAGCACAAAAGGAAGAGGGCTGTTTCTCTTCTTTTTTAAGTGTTGGCTGCAGGAGATCAGAATTCAAGGAGATTCTGGGAATTGGTAGCTCACGGCACTTACGTAGCAGATGGAAAGAGAATAATCTCACATATCCTGCTTCTTAATAGATTAAGTATTTTGGGGCTATAAACTCAACAGGGAAGAACGAATTGGACAGAGGTGGGCCTCTTTCCCCTTCTGTCATCACTTAAGGGAAGATAATAGCAGCACTACATGTAATGTCCCCACTTACCCTTGAGGAATTCAAGGAGGCAATTACCTTACAGAGGTCAGGTAAATCTCCAGGCCCTGACTCCATCCCAGTTGACTTCTTTAAAATGGATAGTGAAGTATGGAGTTTAATATTGCTGGGTGCATCTAATGCAGTTGCCAATGGTCAGAACCCACCTGTGTCAAGGCCCATGCCGATGTAGCCCCGATTTATATCAAGGGCTGTAAAAAAGAACCCCCCTCTTATTGGCCGATCCTTGGATTGGATTACTCTAAACGGATATACGGGAGGATAATTCTACCCTGGATGAAGGAGTTGGTGGAAGGCAATGATATTTTGGCTCCTCAGGGGGGACACTGGATCAAAGTTTAAATCTGCACTTGATTTGGGAAGAATATATTCATATCAATAGTGGAAGTGTTCATTGAGCCTTCATGGATCTCTCAACGGCTTTTGACTCGGTCGATCGGGCAACGCTGTGAGAGATCTTGAGGGCAATGGGATTGCTGCTTGATCTCTAGAGCCTATTGATGGAACTGCATAGCAAAAATGCAGCATGTGTAGGCTATGCCCGGGAGGCGCTTGCACAGATAGATTGAACGTGTGTTGCAGATACGGGAGGGGGCCTCTGTGCCCCACTGCTTTCTAACCTTTTATCCTAACTTGTTTAATTAGGTGCTTTAGGCAGCAGAGATCGATGTCCCAATGGTATTGAGAGTCACAAAGCCCTTGTCGGGGTATAAGGATGACACAGTGCTGAATGCCAGATACCCTAATATACTCCAGCAATTGATATCAGTGTATCCTCATTACATATCAGACTGGGGTTTGAAAATCAGTCTGTTACAATCAGTGACCTTGGCCATAGTAACTAAAGCAAACATAGCCCATGCCGTAGGTTCAAAGTAGGGAGGACTGGCACTCAATAGAAGAGCAGAATGATTATTTGGGCATCCACTTTGGCAGTGGCTTAAGGGGTAGTGACCACTTGGTAAGACAATCAGTGAAGATGGCACAAAGTGTGAATGCCATGTTTAGTTTGGTGGAAACTATGCAAATTCATCTATAAACATGACACTGAAAATCTATAAGGCAAAGATCAAAGCCTTATAGACAAAGCTATGGAGCAGGCATCTGGTGTATTGACAAGTAGTCGAAAATACACGTATTTGAAGAATATTGCAGCTGGAGATCTTGTTGAACATGACCCTTCTAGATCCGACCTGTGATTACACAATTATCACTGGTGATCTGAACATAACTTGTCATAATCGAAGAGGTAAAAGCTTATTTGTAGTTACTTTGAGATGGAACTTTATAATGAATGAGCGTCAACTACTCAAGCTGAACGGGGCCAAACCAGGAGATATTCCACAACATAACACCTGGCATCGTGGTGCTCAAACAGCCATGATTGATTACACATTTGTAGATAGGTTTCTGTTTAATAACATAGTAGAGTGTTCTATTCTACCCCAACAAAAAAGTGACCATGACATACAAACCATGCATTGGTCTTGGTCTTTTCACGAGAAACAATATGATAATTCTCTGGCAACAAATCTGACTCTGAATACTGCGTTAAATAGATTCAAGTGGTCTCCTCAATCATTAAATATGCTAGAATGTAATCTGCAAAGGAGTGAGAGTGACAGAGTGAATGGGAACAATTCTAGTGCTCCTACCTATGTGGAAGAAATGCAGATTGTTGCTGTGAAAAGAAATAATTCCAAGATAAGTAGCAACAAGACCCTGCATTCATATGATATAGATGTTTCATTGCGTAAATTGCAATATCGAAAAAACAGAAGCCAGGTTATGCATCAGAACCATCTTGACAAAGGAGTTATACTTAAATCCTTGAAATGTAACTATAAAAACTGGCTGAAATCTAAACATGCTCTGCTATACCAACAAGATGCAGAAAATATGTTAGATAAACTAAAATCAAAGAATTCAGCCAAAATCTGGACTTTGTTGAACTCTAGACAGTCCAAAGTACAAACAATGCATCAGTTGAATCCTATACCGCAAGAAGTATGGGCCTCCTTCTATAAGTCCCTGTATGCGGATACTAGTTTGGAGGAGGTCTATACATCTAAAAAGGGCTCACAAGCAAAGGACTTAAGTTTTGACCTGGAGGACATACTGTTACAAATATCTAAATTATCAACCTCTCGTGCTCCAGGCCCTGACGGTTTATCTAACTTATGATTAAACAACATCCCATGGCTTGGGCGAAAAATGTTCTATGCATTCTTTTGAAAATAGTTTCTACTCATTGTATACCACCGTCTTCGAGAACATCGATTACTATACCAATTTACAAAAAAGAGGACAATGAAAATCCGGCAAATTATAGACCAATATCATTGCTAGATATACCTAGCAAACTATTTGCTAGATTGTTGCTAAGAGACCTGAATGAATGGCTGAATGATGTGCAAATGAGGGACCCAAATCAAATGGGCTTTATGCCGGGGATGGGAACAGCCATTAATTTACACATTCTGGAAATCATTAAAAGCCTAGAACAAATAATCTACCTTGCCTTTATTGATTTCCAGGCCGCGTTTGATCGGTGTGCAGGAAATTGTTGGTAAAGAAATTGTGGGAGGCAAATTGCCCAGAATATTGAATATACTGGATAAAGGAATTGCACTCAAAACAACTGTACGAATTAGGCTGGCCTCTGATGGAACCTTGTCTGATCCAATTTCCACCTTCAGAGGACTTAAGCAGGGGTGCATCCTAGCTAGTACTCTTTTCAATTTCTTTATGGCAGCAGTGCATCACGAGTTCATGAACTGTAGAGCAGATGCCCCATGATTAGCAGGTCATCCCATCCCATGGTTGTTTTATGCCGACGACCTGGTGTTGTTGACAAAGACCCCAGGGGATTTGCATAATCTATTGGAAGCCTTAAGTAAATATGCAAAGGCAAACTTCTTGGCAATAAATCAAGCAAAATGCAAAGTCATGATATTAGGCTTGAAGAAAATGGTTCTCGGCAAACGGTTCGATGGGTCATTCAGGATAAAGAAATTGAAATAGTTTCTGAGTACAAATATCTAGATCTTCAATTTAGCAATGACTTAAGTGATAAACCATTTTTTAGAGTTTTGAAACAGAAATTGTCAACTGGGATACAGCAAACAAAAATCATACAGGCTAAATATCGCAAGTTTTCCTTGATGCCAGCAGTGATTTTTTATAAACAAAAAGCTGTCCCCATTTTGACTCATGCTACTGAAACAAGAGACATCATGAGTAAGATGACATGGGTCAAGATGGAAGGGGAATTTTGGAAATCTCTCTGTGGCTTACCTGGGTCAGTTTCGATATGCCTGTTAAACATGATTTAGGTTTAGTGTCTCTATATGCGGTTTATCTATGGAAGGTGTTAAGCTTATATCGCAAGTATATCATGGTCACTGAAAGGAATGGTGTGATGTTTATCATGGGAAAATGTATGTTAAATTCAGATAACATCAAAATTAGCAAATGGCGAAAGTGGATACAGTCAATAATGGTTGAAGTTGGTATTGCCGAGGAGCTCTTAAAAATTAATCCTGAAAGGGCAAAAAAGAAACTATGGATGCTTGACTGGATTAAAACCAGAAAGGCTTGTGCAAAACTAAGGATATTTAAATATCAATCCTATGCTATTAAGAAACTACACAAAATGGAGCAATATTTAGATAATTTCCAAATCCAAAAAATCGATTTGGCTACTTGAGAATAAGACTGAATATTTGTCTCTCAAATGAAGTTCGCTTTATGCGTAAAATGACATTGAATGGAGATTGCAGATTTTGTAAGGAATTACAGTCTGAAACCTTAAAACATCTAATTGCTGTTTGTCCTGCACTAATTGAGAAGAGATGTGAATTCCACAAACGTTTGTTTGAGGAACAGTGTATTACGGATGAGGAGGTCCTTTGGGATAAATTGTACCATAGTCAACGGGCCAAAATGAATATAGCTATACTCGTGTTTGTGGAAACACTAAACTTGAAAGACTGTAAGGACTACTGTATTTTGGGAAATGTGCAATAAATGAAATATATGAATGGATTTATAAGTTTTGAAGTGGAAAAAGTGAAACAAATTACTAAATAGGTTCTCGGGAGAGGTAAATGAGCAAATTCCTGAAGCTAGTGTAAAGTGAAATAATCCACAGAAGTGTGTAAAAGTATTTGTTTTAGAATCATTTGAGAGTGTATACATTTTAAATAGGTGATATTTTTTTTTGTTAAAAAGTTTCTGTAAATTGAATGTAAACTGTATATATATGATGGTTGTAAGGTGTTTGTTTTGTTTGTACATTTTGAAAGGCTGTTTTTACAGTTAAATCAAATTTAAAAAATAAATTAAAAAAAATAAAGAATATTGCAGCTTCCGCCTTCTGCACCTTCTTATGTGGCCCTTTTGAAGGCTTGTCTGACCTTTTGGAAGATGATATGCGGGGGGCACCAGCAATATTGTGGCTAAGTAGAAAGGCAACCCTTAGATAAAGATTATCTCATGCCCCCTTATGAAACCTAAGCACATGTGATGGTTACTTAAAGATCCCATGGATGAAGGAAAGCACAATTATTACCCCCTAAGAGAGGAATATGGCCACCATTTTGTAAATACAGCACACTTATCTGATATGAGGCGGCCCAAGAGACAGAGGCGGACGGTTTTAGAGTTTAGAGGAAAATCATGCTGGTGTGGATTCGTCCAAAGTGAACAATGTGCTTCATAGCAGAATTATGAACTTAAAAAATGTGCCGATTATTTGCTCCAATGGTCTCGAGGAGGTTTTGCGCCAATGAGATTCAGACTTAATCTGGTGTGGTTAAAAACGGCGACAGGGAGCTGGTCTAAAACTCAGCTGCATGGTCAACTCTACCCAGGTGGTCATAAAGCTATGGAGACGGCCTGCATTTTCTTATGATGCTCTAGAATCTTGCACTTTAAAATGGATTCTAAAAAACAATTGCGCTTGACACTGCAGGGTAGTTCTCATGTATGTTTTTATTGATGTATGTACCTCATATAGTCTGGGCTTATTGATATAGTCCCATCTTCTATCAACGCCCATGCTGTCAATTCTTTTCACGCCCCAATCCGAGGGCTGCCCGTATGGCTAACCTGTCTTGACTGTCGGTACCAACCACAACCGCATAGAGACTTTCCTATCAGCACACATAACTGGTATTTCCGACCTGCAACCATCAACACCAAAGGTTTCTGCATCTGCCTTCCGGCTATCCGACTAACACACCCTGCCCTCCTTTCATACAGAGCCGAGTGCAGCCAGGCCAACATTATTGGCAGAAAGGCGTTATATAAGACCACTTTATATTACGTTTACATTAAACAGGCCCTTATGGGCTGTACGAGAGTGATCAGCAAACATACTGATCTGGTGGACGTGGGACTGCTTCGTTATAGTTCGTACTTTGTGAGAACTTCTAATACGATGCCACCAGACATTTCATTGTGTTGTTTAATGGTGTTGGAGGGGAAGAAAATGCACTTTGATTTAGATTCTGTGCTTTAAGAGATTGATATACGTACCGTTTGCCCGCTAATTATAATAGAACTTGGTAGGGGCAGCGGTACTGAAGGAACGTTGAGCTTCTCCTCTGTTGGCTATTTGAATACTGTTTTGCCACCAAAGTGGCAGTCATTTGATGGATACACTGTTGGATAGTTTAATACTGATGTAGGTGCTTTTATCAGAAATCCTTTTAGGGAATTTTGCACCTTTTAAATTGCCTTTTTTCTCTTTTATGTGTGGGTTAATTGCTTTTTCTCCGCATGGCGACTCTGTGGCTAAGGCGGGTGTATTTGAGACCTATCCTGTTGGAGGCTAGTATTCACTTGCTTGGACCCGCATTACTATTTTGAAGCCGGTGTTCTATTCCTGTAGCAAGGTGTGCTGTTGCTCGTTATTGGCATAGAGCCTGGCTGCTCAGGAGCAAGATATTGATAAAGTGATGATATCCTCCGTTAGTTTTGCATTGGTGTTGCGAAATCAATAAGCGTCATAGGCTGTCAGCATAGATTGCCTAGTTTTAAATGTCTTTGAATAATGTTTTTGATGTAATAATTTGAGATATGGAAGAATTCTTATTTTAATGTTTTCTTGTGTAGGTTTTATCATAGCAATATTATGTATTTTATGATGTGTTTGAACCTGATGACTTTTTGTCGAATAAAGGTTTTTCAACAGGTAATTGCTCAATCTAATTTTGTATTATTGTTATGTCTATACTTTAATTCATTATTTTAGTTATCCAAATAAAGTTACCAATGATAATGATGAAGTCGATAGTCGGGTGGAAGTCTGGCCTAATGGCTAAGTGCAGAAATGGCCTAGTGATTGGGCAGAGTTATCCAGTGGAACAGATGAGATGCAGCTTTATGGATACGTTTAGGTGTGGTCTAGTGGGAATGTAGGCGTGTAATCTAGTGGCTCAATTCAGATGTGACCTAGTGGAAATGCTGGAGTATAATCTAGTGGCTAAATTTAGATGTGATCTAGTGGGAATGCTGGAGTGTAATTTAGTGCCGAGGTTTAGATGTGGTCTAGTGGGAATGTAGTCGTGTAATCTAGTGGCTATGTTTATATGTGGTCTAGTGGGATTGCTGGAGTGTAATCTAGGGCCTAGGTTTACATGTGGTCTAGTGAGAACGTAGGCGTGTAATCTAGTGGCTAAATTTAGAAGTGGTCTAGTGGGAATGCTGGAGTATAATCTAGTGGCTATGTTTAGATGTGGTCTAGTGGGATTGCTGTAGTGTAATCTAGTGGCTAAATTTAGATGTGGTCCAGTGGGTATGTTGGAGTGTAATCTAGTGCCTAGGTTTAGATGTGGTTTAGTGGGAACGTAGGCGTGTAATCGAGTGGCTAAATTTAGATGTGGTCTAGTGGGAATGCTGGAGTTATATCTAGTGGCTATGTTTAGATGTGGTCTAGTGGGATTCCTGGAGTGTAATCTAGTGGCTAAATTTAAATGTGGTCTAGTGGGAACGTAGGCGTGTAATCTAGTGGCTGCGTTTACATGTGGTCTAGTGGGAACAATGGAGTGAAACCTAGGGGCTAAATTTAGATCTGGTCTAGTGGGAACATAGGCGTGTCATCTAGGCTACTTTTAGATGTGGTCTAGTGGGAACATAGACATGTAATCTAGTGGCTAAATGTAGATGTGCTTGTGGGATTGCTGGAGCGTGATCTAGTGCCTAGGTTTAGATGTGGTCTAGTGGGAACGTAGCCATGTAATCTAGTGGCTACATTTAGATGTGGTCTAGTGGGAATGTAGGTTTGTTATCTAGTGGCTAAACTTAGATGTGGTCTAGTGGGAACGTAGGCGAGTAATCTAGTGCTGGTCAAGTGAGAACGTAGGCATGTAGTCTAGTGACTAAATTTAGATTTTGGTCTAGTAAAAAAGCATAGACTCTGTTTATTGGTTAAGCTGAGCTATTGTCTGGCAGTGAAGCTGAGATGTGGTTGAGTGGTTAAGCTGAAATGTGGTCTAGGAGTAAATTGGAGTGTGGTCATCAAGGGATGCTGGTATGTGGTCTGGCATCAAAGTTGGAATGCTGTCTAGTGGTTTAGTTGAGAAGTGCTCCAGTGGTTAAACTCAGACTCGATCAACTGGCCAAGCTGAGATGTGTTCAAGTGACAAAGCTGAGACTTTGTCTCTCTAGTTGTTAAGCTGACACTTGGCGCCATGCTGAAACTGAGATGCGCTTTGGTAGCAAAGCTGAGATGTGGTCGTGGTTTAGCTGAGATGTGTTCTAGCGGTTAAACTGAGATGAGGTCTAATGGTGAAGCTGATTTGTGGTCCAGACGTTAGCCCGAGATAATGGTTAAATAGTCATATGTGCATCCCAGTTCCTCACTTTAAAATGAGTGATCCTGGGCAAATGCCTTAATCTCCCCATGCATTATATCCCGTTTCTAACGAAGCTGGAGTGCCTAGAAGTTGGATAACCCCCCTGTTTTAGGGCAACATAAGCGCCAGGGATGCTCATAACAAACAGTGGGCCCCATACTGCCCCCTGCCGACCGTCATGGGAAGGCGATTGCCAGAGCTGAGAGGCTACATTTGGCAAAGGCCCGCTGCCCTCCCCAAGGCATTAAGACTGCAGGACAGAAGGCATGGAGACTCACCAGCAGAGGAGACCGTCGGAGCCAAGAGAGCGAAGGCCAATAGCAGGTACATTCTGTGGAGAGATGGTGGAGAGAAGAGAGTTAGAGCGCACTTTCCATTAACAGCAAGAGAACTCCCCCTGCCCGCAGCCAGCCCTCAGATACAAGGCAAGGGACTAAACGGGCGAGCAGAGGAAGCTTGCATCTCCCAGCGCATAGCGCGGGAATGAACTGACTGGGCTAATTGCTGCTCAGACAGTTTAAAAGTTGGAAATGTTGAAAAAAGGGATTGTTTTTACATTTGCATCGTTTTGCCCTTAGCCAAGGTAGCTCACTATGCTAATAGACCACCACGATAATGAAAGCCGAGCGTGATTGGACAGCTGAGTGGGTTAATGGTAGTCCAGTTAGGGTCCAGGGAACAAGGAGAGAGCCAAACGAATCAGTCAGTTTCAGGTGGTGCAGAAAGCAGAGTTAAGGTAGTCAATGTACCTGCTGCAGAGCATACTGCAGCGTTCTATAAGCATGGCATTACTGAAGCGAATGTCGCCTTACCTGTCGCTGTTCGAGGATGCTCTTGGCCTGGTCAGGCTGTGGAAGGTGTGTTCGCTTCTGTCGCTGGCTTTTCGCCTCGTCTCTCTCTATATATACCGTGCCCCTGCTTTGATGTCTGCCCAACAGATAGAGGCTTATCTGTAGGTAGCATACGAGGATCCGGGCACCCTTTGGAAGCCCGTGCCAGCCCCCTAGTGCACAATGCATGCTTTCATTGGTACCGGATATCCGCCCGCGTCATCCATGGATTGTGGCAAACAGGTGGCCCCAGTCCTCGCATGCAGGCTGTGGGGTTTATGGCACCGCCGAGGGGTAGAGGCCATCAGCTGGAGCCGCCTTTGAAGGGCTCATGCACACGCCCAGCGCGGACTATCCATCTCCTTCACATGTATTACAAAGTCTCGTCATACACAGTAGTGCATTCCCCATTCACCCAAGTATCTGCTGACGTCCACCCACAGAACTGCCCGTTTACATGTGCTGCTCATAACAATGAGCATGGTAAAAACGCGATTTTGGCATTTATTTATTTATCGTGTCTTGCTACAAACAAGACACAATAAAAAGTAACTAAAACAAAATGAAAAAGAGGAAATAAAGAAACTCAGCGGTACTGGCCACAGTGAATTAGAGTCGTGGCCAATTTAATGCCACGAAAGCCTTGGTTTAGAAGGAAAAGCGCAGGGATCATTACTCTGTTCATAGGTACGCAAGTGTCACCTACGCCAGCCCCGACAGACCTTAACAGGTACCCTTCTATCAGCAATGAAGCGAGAGTAGAGTCTCAATATAGCTGCTTGTGTCACAGTCCGTGAAGCCTTTGTCCACTCAAGCGAGCTGGGTGTCCATGCTCCTAGCTTCATGGCTCTTGAAGTCACCTGGCCCAGTGCCTCGGTCCCCTCAAGTGCTCTGGGTGTCCATGCCCCTAGCTTCATGGCTCTTGAAGCCACATGGCCCGGTGACTTACTGCCATCAATGGCGATGGGTGTCCATGCCCCTAGCTTCATGGCTCCTGAAGTCACATAGCCCAGTGCCTTAGTGCCATCAAGTGCGATGGGTGTATATTACCTTACCTTCAAGGCTCTTGATGTCACATGGCCCGGTGCCCCGGTCATGCCCCTAGCTTCATGGCTCTTGAAGTCACATGGCCCGGTGCCCGGTCCCCTCAAATCCGCTGGATGTCCATGCCCCTAGCTTCATGGCTCTTGAAGTGACATGACCCGGTGCCTTATTGCCCTCATGTGCTCTGGGTGTATGTGACCTTACCTACAAGGCTCTTGAAGTCACATGGCACGAAGCCTTAGTGCCCTCAAGTGCGATGGGTGTCCATGCCCCTAGCTGCAAGGCTCTTGATGTCAACTGGCCCAGTGCCCAGTACCCTCAAGTGTGATGGGTGTCCATACCCCTAGCTTCATGGCTCTTGAAGTGACATGACCCGGTGCCTTATTGCCCTCATGTGCGCTGGGTGTATTTGACCTTACCTACAAGGCTCTTGAAGTCACATGGCACGATGCCTTAGTGCCCTCATGTGCACTGGGTGTCCATGCCCCTAGCTTCATGGCTCTTGAAGCCACATGGCCCGGTGACTTACTGCCATCAATGGCGATGGGTGTCCATGCCCCTAGCTTCATGGCTCCTGAAGTCACATAGCCCAGTGCCTTAGTGCCATCAAGTGCGATGGGTGTCCATGCCCCTAGCTTCAAAGCTCTTGAAGTCACCTGGCCCAGTGCCTCGGTCCCCTCAAGTGGGCTGGGTGTCCATGCCCTTAGCTTCATGGCTATTAAAGTCACATGGCCCGGTGCCCGGTCCCCTCAAGTGCGCTGGGTGTTCATGACCCTAGCTTCATGGCTCTTGAAGTCACATGACCCGGTGCCTTATTGCCCTCATGTGCGCTGGGTGTATATGACCTTACCTTCAAGGCTCTTGAAGTCACATGGCAGGGTGCCCCGGTCATGCCCCTAGGTTCATGGCTCTTGAAGTCACATGGCCCGGTCTCTTAGTGCCCTCAATTGCATGGGTGTCCATGCCCCTAGCTTCAGGGCACTGGAAGTCACCTGGCCCAGTGCCTCGGTCCCCTCAAGTGGGCTGGGTGTCCATGCCCTTAGCTTCATGGCTCTTGAAGTCACATGGCCCGGTGCCCGGTCCCCTCCAATGCGCTGGGTGTCCATGCCCCTAGCTTCATGGCTCTTGAAGTGACATGACCCGGTGCCTTATTGCCCTCATGTGCGCTGGGTGTATATGACCTTACCTACAAGGCTCTTGAATTCACATGGCACGATGCCTTAGTGCCCTCTAGTGCGATGGGTGTCCATGCCCCTAGCTTCATGGCTCTTGATGTCAACTGGCCCAGTGCCCAGTACCCTCAAGTGTGATGGGTGTCCATGCCCCTATATTCATGGCTCTTGAAGTCACATGGCCCAGTGCCCCAGTCCCCTCAAGTGTGCTGGGTGTCCATGCCCCTAGCTTCATGGCTCTTGAAGTCACCTGGCCCAGTGCCTCGGTTCCCTCAAGTGCTCTGGGTGTCCATGCCCCTAGCTTCATGGCTCTTGAAGTCACATGACCCGGTGCCTCATTGCCCTCATGTGCGCTGGGTGTATATGACCTCACCTTCAAGGCTCTTGAAGTCACATGGCCCGGTGCCCCGGTCATGCCCCTAGCTTCATGGCTCTTGAAGTCACATGGCCCGGTGCCCGGTCCCCTCAAATCCGCTGGATGTCCATGCCCCTAGCTTCATGGCTTTTGAAGTGACATGACCCGGTGCCTTATTGCCCTCATGTGCTCTGGGTGTATATGACCTTACCTACAAGGCTCTTGAAGTCACATGGCCCGAAGCCTTAGTGCCCTCAAGTGCGATGGGTGTCCATGCCCCTAGCTGCAAGGCTCTTGATGTCAACTGGCCCAGTGCCCAGTACCCTCAAGTGTGATGGGTGTCCATACCCCTAGCTTCATGGCTCTTGAAGTGACATGACCCGGTGCCTTATTGCCCTCATGTGCGCTGGGTGTATTTGACCTTACCTACAAGGCTCTTGAAGTCACATGGCACGATGCCTTAGTGCCCTCATGTGCACTGGGTGTCCATGCCCCTAGCTTCATGGCTCTTGAAGCCACATGGCCCGGTGACTTACTGCCATCAATGGCGATGGGTGTCCATGCCCCTAGCTTCATGGCTCCTGAAGTCACATAGCCCAGTGCCTTAGTGCCATCAAGTGCGATGGGTGTCCATGCCCCTAGCTTCAAAGCTCTTGAAGTCACCTGGCCCAGTGCCTCGGTCCCCTCAAGTGGGCTGGGTGTCCATGCCCTTAGCTTCATGGCTATTAAAGTCACATGGCCCGGTGCCCGGTCCCCTCAAGTGCGCTGGGTGTTCATGACCCTAGCTTCATGGCTCTTGAAGTCACATGACCCGGTGCCTTATTGCCCTCATGTGCGCTGGGTGTATATGACCTTACCTTCAAGGCTCTTGAAGTCACATGGCAGGGTGCCCCGGTCATGCCCCTAGGTTCATGGCTCTTGAAGTCACATGGCCCGGTCTCTTAGTGCCCTCAATTGCATGGGTGTCCATGCCCCTAGCTTCAGGGCACTGGAAGTCACCTGGCCCAGTGCCTCGGTCCCCTCAAGTGGGCTGGGTGTCCATGCCCTTAGCTTCATGGCTCTTGAAGTCACATGGCCCGGTGCCCGGTCCCCTCCAATGCGCTGGGTGTCCATGCCCCTAGCTTCATGGCTCTTGAAGTGACATGACCCGGTGCCTTATTGCCCTCATGTGCGCTGGGTGTATATGACCTTACCTACAAGGCTCTTGAATTCACATGGCACGATGCCTTAGTGCCCTCTAGTGCGATGGGTGTCCATGCCCCTAGCTTCATGGCTCTTGATGTCAACTGGCCCAGTGCCCAGTACCCTCAAGTGTGATGGGTGTCCATGCCCCTATATTCATGGCTCTTGAAGTCACATGGCCCAGTGCCCCAGTCCCCTCAAGTGTGCTGGGTGTCCATGCCCCTAGCTTCATGGCTCTTGAAGTCACCTGGCCCAGTGCCTCGGTCCCCTCAAGTGCTCTGGGTGTCCATGCCCCTAGCTTCATGGCTCTTGAAGTCACATGACCCGGTGCCTCATTGCCCTCATGTGCGCTGGGTGTATATGACCTTACCTTCAAGGCTCTTGAAGTCACATGGCCCGGTGCCCCGGTCATGCCCCTAGCTTCATGGCTCTTGAAGTCACATGGCCCGGTGCCCGGTCCCCTCAAATCCGCTGGATGTCCATGCCCCTAGCTTCATGGCTCTTGAAGTGACATGACCCGGTGCCTTATTGCCCTCATGTGCTCTGGGTGTATATGACCTTACCTACAAGGTTCTTGAAGTCACATGGCATGATGCCTTAGTGCCCTCAAGTGCGATGGGTGTCCATGCCCCTAGCTTCAAGGCTCTTGATGTCAACTGGCCCAGTGCCCAGTACCCTCAAGTGTGATGGGTGTCCATACCCCTAGCTTCATGGCTCTTGAAGTGACATGACCCGGGCCTTATTGCCCTCATGTGCGCTGGGTGTATTTGACCTTACCTACAAGGCTCTTGAAGTCACATGGCACGATGCCTTAGTGCCCTCATGTGCACTGGGTGTCCATGCCCCTAGCTTCATGGCTCTTGAAGCCACATGGCCCGGTGACTTACTGCCATCAATGGCGATGGGTGTCCATGCCCCTAGCTTCATGGCTCCTGAAGTCACATAGCCCAGTGCCTTAGTGCCATCAAGTGCGATGGGTGTCCATGCCCCTAGCTTCAAAGCTCTTGAAGTCACCTGGCCCAGTGCCTCGGTCCCCTCAAGTGGGCTGGGAGTCCATGCCCTTAGCTTCATGGCTATTAAAGTCACATGGCCCGGTGCCCGGTCCCCTCAAGTGCGCTGGGTGTTCATGACCCTAGCTTCATGGCTCTTGTAGTCACATGACCCGGTGCCTTATTGCCCTCATGTGCGCTGGGTGTATATGACCTTACCTTCAAGGCTCTTGAAGTCACATGGCAGGGTGCCCCGGTCATGCCCCTAGGTTCATGGCTCTTGAAGTCACATGGCCCGGTCTCTTAGTGCCCTCAATTGCATGGGTGTCCATGCCCCTAGCTTCAGGGCACTGGAAGTCACCTGGCCCAGTGCCTCGGTCCCCTCAAGTGGGCTGGGTGTCCATGCCCTTAGCTTCATGGCTCTTGAAGTCACATGGCCCGGTGCCCGGTCCCCTCCAATGCGCTGGGTGTCCATGCCCCTAGCTTCATGGCTCTTGAAGTGACATGACCCGGTGCCTTATTGCCCTCATGTGCGCTGGGTGTATATGACCTTACCTACAAGGCTCTTGAATTCACATGGCACGATGCCTTAGTGCCCTCTAGTGCGATGGGTGTCCATGCCCCTAGCTTCATGGCTCTTGATGTCAACTGGCCCAGTGCCCAGTACCCTCAAGTGTGATGGGTGTCCATGCCCCTATATTCATGGCTCTTGAAGTCACATGGCCCAGTGCCCCAGTCCCCTCAAGTGTGCTGGGTGTCCATGCCCCTAGCTTCATGGCTCTTGAAGTCACCTGGCCCAGTGCCTCGGTCCCCTCAAGTGCTCTGGGTGTCCATGCCCCTAGCTTCATGGCTCTTGAAGTCACATGACCCGGTGCCTCATTGCCCTCATGTGCGCTGGGTGTATATGACCTTACCTTCAAGGCTCTTGAAGTCACATGGCCCGGTGCCCCGGTCATGCCCCTAGCTTCATGGCTCTTGAAGTCACATGGCCCGGTGCCCGGTCCCCTCAAATCCGCTGGATGTCCATGCCCCTAGCTTCATGGCTCTTGAAGTGACATGACCCGGAGCCTTATTGCCCTCATGTGCTCTGGGTGTATATGACCTTACCTACAAGGCTCTTGAAGTCACATGGCACGAAGCCTTAGTGCCCTCAAGTGCGATGGGTGTCCATGCCCCTAGCTGCAAGGCTCTTGATGTCAACTGGCCCAGTGCCCAGTACCCTCAAGTGTGATGGGTGTCCATACCCCTAGCTTCATGGCTCTTGAAGTGACATGACCCGGTGCCTTATTGCCCTCATGTGCGCTGGGTGTATTTTACCTTACCTACAAGGCTCTTGAAGTCACATGACCCGGTGGCTTATTGCCCTCATGTGCACTGGGTGTATATGACCTTACCTACAAGGCTCTTGAAGTCACATGGCACGAAGTCTTAGTGCCCTCAAGTGCGATGGGTGTCCATGACCCTAGCTTCAAGGCTCTTGAAGTCACCTGGCACAGTGCCCGGTCGCCTCAAGTCCGATGGGTGTCCATACCCCTAGCTTCATGGCTCTTGAAGTCACATGGACCGGTGCCCTGGTCCCTTCAAGTGTCCTGGGTGTCCATGCCCCTAGCTTCATGGCTCTTGAAGTCACATGGCCCGGTGCCATATTGCCCTCATGTGCACTGAGTGTCCATGCCTCTAGCTTACTGCTCTTGATGTCACACGTCCCGGTACCCAGTTCCCTCAAGTGCGCTGGGTGTCAATGCCCCTAGCTTCATGGCTCCTGGAGTCAGATGGCCCGATGCCTTAGTTCCCTCAAGTGCGATGGGTGTCCATGCCCCTATATTCATGGCTCTTGAAGTCACATGGCCCGGTGCCGTATTGCCCTCAAGTGCGCTGGGTGATCATGCCCCTAGCTTCATGGCTCTTGAAGTCACATGGCCCGGTGCCGTATTGCCCTTATGTGCGCTGAGTGTCCATGCCTCTAGCTTACTGCTCTTGATGTCACACGGCCCTGTGCCCAGTTCCCTCAACTGCGCTGGGTGTCAATTCCCCTAGCTTCATGGCTCCTGAAGTCAGATGGCCCGATGCCTTAGTTCCCTCAAGTGCGGTGGGTGTCCATGCCCCTATATTCATGGCTCTTGAAGTCACATGGCTCGGTGCCTTAGTGCCCTCAAGTGCGATGGGTGTCCAAGCCCCTAGCTTAATGGCTCTTGAATTCACATGGCCCAGTGCCTCGGTCCCCTCAAGTGCTCTGGGTGTCCATGCCCCTAGCTTCATGGCTCTTGAAGTCACATGGCCCGATGCCTTAGTGTCCTCAAGTGTGCTGGGTGTCCATGCCCCTAGCTTCATGGCTCTTGAAGTCACCTGGCACAGTGCCCGGTCGCCTCAAGTCCGATGGGTATCTATACCCCTAGCTTCATGGCTCTTGAAGTCACATGGACCGGTGCCCTGGTCCCTTCAAGTGTCCTGGGTGTCCATGCCCCTAGCTTCATGGCTCTTGAAGTCACATGGCCCGGTGCCGTATTGCCCTCATGTGCACTGAGTGTCCATGCCTCTAGCTTACTGCTCTTGATGTCACATGTCCCGGTACCCAGTTCCCTCAAGTGCGCTGGGTGTCAATGCCCCTAGCTTCATGGCTCCTGAAGTCAGATGGCCCGATGCCTTAGTTCCCTCAAGTGCGATGGGTGTCCATGCCCCTATATTCATGGCTCTTGAAGTCACATGGCCCAGTGCCCCAGTCCCCTCAAGTGTGCTGGGTGTCCATGCCCCTAGCTTCATGGCTCTTGAAGTCACATGACCCGGTGCCTTATTGCCCTCATGTGCGCTGGGTGTATATGACCTTACCTTCAAGGCTCTTGAAGTCACATGGCAGGGTGCCCCGGTCATGCCCCTAGGTTCATGACTCTTGAAGTCACATGGCCCGGTCTCTTAGTGCCCTCAATTGCATGGGTGTCCATGCCCCTAGCTTCAGGGCACTGGAAGTCACCTGGCCCAGTGCCTTGGTCCCCCCAAGTGGGCTGGGTGTCCATGCCCTTAGCTTCATGGCTCTTGAAGTCACATGGCCCGGTGCCCGGTCGCCTCAAATGCGCTGGGTGTCCATGCCCCTAGCTTCATGGCTCTTGAAGTGACATGACCCGGTGCCTTATTGCCCTCATGTGCGCTGGGTGTATATGACCTTACCTACAAGGCTCTTGAATTCACATGGCACGATGCCTTAGTGCCCTCTAGTGCGATGGGTGTCGATGCCTCTAGCTTCATGGCTCTTGATGTCAACTGGCCCAGTGCCCAGTACCCTCAAGTGTGATGGGTGTCCATGCCCCTATATTCATGGCTCTTGAAGTCACATGGCCCAGTGCCCCAGTCCCCTCAAGTGTGCTGGGTGTCCATGCCCCTAGCTTCATGGCTCTTGAAGTCACCTGGCCCAGTGCCTCGGTCCCCTCAAGTGCTCTGGGTGTCCATGCCCCTAGCTTCATGGCTCTTGAAGTCACATGACCCGGTGCCTCATTGCCCTCATGTGCGCTGGGTGTATATGACCTTACCTTCAAGGCTCTTGAAGTCACATGGCCCGGTGCCCCGGTCATGCCCCTAGCTTCATGGCTCTTGAAGTCACATGGCCCGGTGCACGGTCCCCTCAAATCCGTTGGATGTCCATGCCCCTAGCTTCATGGCTCTTGAAGTGACATGACCCGGTGCCTTATTGCCCTCATGTGCTCTGGGTGTATATGACCTTACCTACAAGGTTCTTGAAGTCACATGGCATGATGCCTTAGTTCCCTCAAGTGCGATGGGTGTCCATGCCCCTAGCTTCAAGGCTCTTGATGTCAACTGGCCCAGTGCCCAGTACCCTCAAGTGTGATGGGTGTCCATACCCCTAGCTTCATGGCTCTTGAAGTGACATGACCCGGTGCCTTTTTTTCACTCATGTGCGCTGGGTGTATTTGAACCTTACCTACAAGGCTCTTGAAGTCACATGGCACTATGCCTTAGTGCCCTCATGTGCACTGGGTGCTCATGCCCCTAGCTTCATGGCTCTTGAAGTCACATGACCCGGTGGCTTATTGCCCTCATGTGCACTGGGTGTATATGACCTTACCTTCAAGGCTCTTGAAGTCACATGGCACGATGCCTTAGTGCCCTCAAGTGCGATGGGTGTCCATGACCCTAGCTTCAAGGCTCTTGAAGTCACCTGGCACAGTGCCCGGTCGCCTCAAGTCCGATGGGTGTCCATACCCCTAGCTTCATGGCTCTTGAAGTCACATGGACCGGTGCCCTGGTCCCTTCAAGTGTCCTGGGTGTCCATGCCCCTAGCTTCATGGCTCTTGAAGTCACATGGCCCGGTGCCGTATTGCCCTCATGTGCACTGAGTGTCCATGCCTCTAGCTTACTGCTCTTGATGTCACACGTCCCGGTACCCAGTTCCCTCAAGTGCGCTGGGTGTCAATGCCCCTAGCTTCATGTCTCCTGAAGTCAGATGGCCCGATGCCTTAGTTCCCTCAAGTGCGATGGGTGTCCATGCCCCTATATTCATGGCTCTTGAAGTCACATGGCCCAGTGCCCCAGTCCCCTCAAGTGTGCTGGGTGTCCATGCCCCTAGCTTCATGGCTCTTGAAGTCACATGGCCCGGTGCCTTAGTGCCCTCAAGTGCGCTGGGTGATCATGCCCCTAGCTTCATGGCTCTTGAAGTCACATGGCCCGGTGCCGTATTGCCCTTATGTGCGCTGAGTGTCCATGCCTCTAGCTTTCTGCTCTTGATGTCACACGGCCCTGTACCCAGTTCCCTCAAGTGCGCTGGGTGTCAATGCCCCTAGCTTCATGGCTCCTGAAGTCAGATGGCCCGATGCCTTAGTTCCCTCAAGTGCAGTGGGTGTCCATGACCCTATATTCATGGCTCTTGAAGTCACATGGCCCAGTGCCCCAGTCCCCTCAAGTGTGCTGGGTGTCCATGCCCCTAGCTTCATGGCTCTTAAAGTCGCATGGCTCGGTGCCTTAGTGCCCTCAAGTGCGATGGGTGTCCAAGCCCCTAGCTTAATGGCTCTTGAATTCACATGGCCCAGTGCCTCGGTCCCCTCAAGTGCTCTGGGTGTCCATGCCCCTAGCTTCATGGCTCTTGAAGTCACATGGCCCGATGCCTTAGTGTCCTCAAGTGTGCTGGGTGTCCATGCCCCTAGCTTCATGGCTCTTGAAGTCACCTGGCACAGTGCCCGGTCGCCTCAAGTCCGATGGGTGTCCATACCCCTAGCTTCATGGCTCTTGAAGTCACATGGACCGGTGCACTGGTCCCTTCAAGTGTCCTGGGTGTCCATGCCCCTAGCTTCATGGATCTTGAAGTTTCATGGCCCGGTGCCATATTGCCCTCATGTACACTGAGTGTCCATGCCTCTAGCTTACTGCTCTTGATGTCACACGTCCCGGTACCCAGTTCCCTCAAGTGCGCTGGGTGTCAATGCCCCTATCTTCATGGTTCCTGAAGTCAGATGGCCCGATGGCTTAGTTCCCTCAAGTGCGATGGGTGTCCATGCCCCTATATTCATGGCTCTTTAAGTCACATGGCCCAGTGCCCCAGTCCCCTCAAGTGTGCTGGGTGTCCATGCCCCTAGCTTCATGGCTCTTGAAGTCACATGGCCCGGTGCCCGGTCGCCTCAAATGCGCTGGGTGTCCATGCCCCTAGCTTCATGGCTCTTGAAGTGACATGACCCGGTGCCTTATTGCCCTCATGTGCGCTGGGTGTATATGACCTTACCTACAAGGCTCTTGAATTCACATGGCACGATGCCTTAGTGCCCTCTAGTGCGATGGGTGTCGATGCCTCTAGCTTCATGGCTCTTGATGTCAACTGGCCCAGTGCCCAGTACCCTCAAGTGTGATGGGTGTCCATGCCCCTATATTCATGGCTCTTGAAGTCACATGGCCCAGTGCCCCAGTCCCCTCAAGTGTGCTGGGTGTCCATGCCCCTAGCTTCATGGCTCTTGAAGTCACCTGGCCCAGTGCCTCGGTCCCCTCAAGTGCTCTGGGTGTCCATGCCCCTAGCTTCATGGCTCTTGAAGTCACATGACCCGGTGCCTCATTGCCCTCATGTGCGCTGGGTGTATATGACCTTACCTTCAAGGCTCTTGAAGTCACATGGCCCGGTGCCCCGGTCATGCCCCTAGCTTCATGGCTCTTGAAGTCACATGGCCCGGTGCACGGTCCCCTCAAATCCGTTGGATGTCCATGCCCCTAGCTTCATGGCTCTTGAAGTGACATGACCCGGTGCCTTATTGCCCTCATGTGCTCTGGGTGTATATGACCTTACCTACAAGGTTCTTGAAGTCACATGGCATGATGCCTTAGTGCCCTCAAGTGCGATGGGTGTCCATGCCCCTAGCTTCAAGGCTCTTGATGTCAACTGGCCCAGTGCCCAGTACCCTCAAGTGTGATGGGTGTCCATACCCCTAGCTTCATGGCTCTTGAAGTGACATGACCCGGTGCCTTTTTTTCACTCATGTGCGCTGGGTGTATTTGAACCTTACCTACAAGGCTCTTGAAGTCACATGGCACTATGCCTTAGTGCCCTCATGTGCACTGGGTGCTCATGCCCCTAGCTTCATGGCTCTTGAAGTCACATGACCCGGTGGCTTATTGCCCTCATGTGCACTGGGTGTATATGACCTTACCTTCAAGGCTCTTGAAGTCACATGGCACGATGCCTTAGTGCCCTCAAGTGCGATGGGTGTCCATGACCCTAGCTTCAAGGCTCTTGAAGTCACCTGGCACAGTGCCCGGTCGCCTCAAGTCCGATGGGTGTCCATACCCCTAGCTTCATGGCTCTTGAAGTCACATGGACCGGTGCCCTGGTCCCTTCAAGTGTCCTGGGTGTCCATGCCCCTAGCTTCATGGCTCTTGAAGTCACATGGCCCGGTGCCGTATTGCCCTCATGTGCACTGAGTGTCCATGCCTCTAGCTTACTGCTCTTGATGTCACACGTCCCGGTACCCAGTTCCCTCAAGTGCGCTGGGTGTCAATGCCCCTAGCTTCATGTCTCCTGAAGTCAGATGGCCCGATGCCTTAGTTCCCTCAAGTGCGATGGGTGTCCATGCCCCTATATTCATGGCTCTTGAAGTCACATGGCCCAGTGCCCCAGTCCCCTCAAGTGTGCTGGGTGTCCATGCCCCTAGCTTCATGGCTCTTGAAGTCACATGGCCCGGTGCCTTAGTGCCCTCAAGTGCGCTGGGTGATCATGCCCCTAGCTTCATGGCTCTTGAAGTCACATGGCCCGGTGCCGTATTGCCCTTATGTGCGCTGAGTGTCCATGCCTCTAGCTTTCTGCTCTTGATGTCACACGGCCCTGTACCCAGTTCCCTCAAGTGCGCTGGGTGTCAATGCCCCTAGCTTCATGGCTCCTGAAGTCAGATGGCCCGATGCCTTAGTTCCCTCAAGTGCAGTGGGTGTCCATGACCCTATATTCATGGCTCTTGAAGTCACATGGCCCAGTGCCCCAGTCCCCTCAAGTGTGCTGGGTGTCCATGCCCCTAGCTTCATGGCTCTTAAAGTCGCATGGCTCGGTGCCTTAGTGCCCTCAAGTGCGATGGGTGTCCAAGCCCCTAGCTTAATGGCTCTTGAATTCACATGGCCCAGTGCCTCGGTCCCCTCAAGTGCTCTGGGTGTCCATGCCCCTAGCTTCATGGCTCTTGAAGTCACATGGCCCGATGCCTTAGTGTCCTCAAGTGTGCTGGGTGTCCATGCCCCTAGCTTCATGGCTCTTGAAGTCACCTGGCACAGTGCCCGGTCGCCTCAAGTCCGATGGGTGTCCATACCCCTAGCTTCATGGCTCTTGAAGTCACATGGACCGGTGCACTGGTCCCTTCAAGTGTCCTGGGTGTCCATGCCCCTAGCTTCATGGATCTTGAAGTCACATGGCCCGGTGCCATATTGCCCTCATGTACACTGAGTGTCCATGCCTCTAGCTTACTGTTCTTGATGTCACACGTCCCGGTACCCAGTTCCCTCAAGTGCGCTGGGTGTCAATGCCCCTAGCTTCATGGTTCCTGAAGTCAGATGGCCCGATGGCTTAGTTCCCTCAAGTGCGATGGGTGTCCATGCCCCTATATTCATGGCTCTTTAAGTCACATGGCCCAGTGCCCCAGTCCCCTCAAGTGTGCTGGGTGTCCATGCCCCTAGCTTCATGGCTCTTGAAGTCACATGACCCGGTGGCTTATTGCCCTCATGTGCGCTGGGTGTATTTGACCTTACCTACAAGGCTCTTGAAGTCACATGGCACGATGCCTTAGTGCCCTCATGTGCACTGGGTGTCCATGCCCCTAGCTTCATGGCTCTTGAAGCCACATGGCCCGGTGACTTACTGCCATCAATGGCGATGGGTGTCCATGCCCCTAGCTTCATGGCTCCTGAAGTCACATAGCCCAGTGCCTTAGTGCCATCAAGTGCGATGGGTGTCTATGCCCCTAGCTTCAAAGCTCTTGAAGTCACCTGGCCCAGTGCCTCGGTCCCCTCAAGTGGGCTGGGTGTCCATGCCCTTAGCTTCATGGCTATTAAAGTCACATGGCCCGGTGCCCAGTCCCCTCAAGTGCGCTGGGTGTTCATGACCCTAGCTTCATGGCTCTTGAAGTCACATGACCCGGTGCCTTATTGCCCTCATGTGCGCTGGGTGTATATGACCTTACCTACAAGGCTCTTGAAGTCACATGGCACGAAGTCTTAGTGCCCTCAAGTGCGATGGGTGTCCATGACCCTAGCTTCAAGGCTCTTGAAGTCACCTGGCACAGTGCCCGGTCGCCTCAAGTCCGATGGGTGTCCATACCCGTAGCTTCATGGCTCTTGAAGTCACATGGACCGGTGCCCTGGTCCCTTCAAGTGTCCTGGGTGTCCATGCCCCTAGCTTCATGGCTCTTGAAGTCACATGGCCCGGTGCCATATTGCCCTCATGTGCACTGAGTGTCCATGCCTCTAGCTTACTGCTCTTGATGTCACACGTCCCGGTACCCAGTTCCCTCAAGTGCGCTGGGTGTCAATGCCCCTAGCTTCATGGCTCCTGGAGTCAGATGGCCCGATGCCTTAGTTCCCTCAAGTGCGATGGGTGTCCATGACCCTATATTCATGGCTCTTGAAGTCACATGGCCCGGTGCCGTATTGCCCTCAAGTGCGCTGGGTGATCATGCCCCTAGCTTCATGGCTCTTGAAGTCACATGGCCCGGTGCCGTATTGCCCTTATGTGCGCTGAGTGTCCATGCCTCTAGCTTACTGCTCTTGATGTCACACGGCCCTGTGCCCAGTTCCCTCAACTGCGCTGGGTGTCAATTCCCCTAGCTTCATGGCTCCTGAAGTCAGATGGCCCGATGCCTTAGTTCCCTCAAGTGCGGTGGGTGTCCATGCCCCTATATTCATGGCTCTTGAAGTCACATGGCTCGGTGCCTTAGTGCCCTCAAGTGCGATGGGTGTCCAAGCCCCTAGCTTAATGGCTCTTGAATTCACATGGCCCAGTGCCTCGGTCCCCTCAAGTGCTCTGGGTGTCCATGCCCCTAGCTTCATGGCTCTTGAAGTCACATGGCCCGATGCCTTAGTGTCCTCAAGTGTGCTGGGTGTCCATGCCCCTAGCTTCATGGCTCTTGAAGTCACCTGGCACAGTGCCCGGTTGCCTCAAGTCCGATGGGTATCTATACCCCTAGCTTCATGGCTCTTGAAGTCACATGGACCGGTGCCCTGGTCCCTTCAAGTGTCCTGGGTGTCCATGCCCCTAGCTTCATGGCTCTTGAAGTCACATGGCCCGGTGCCGTATTGCCCTCATGTGCACTGAGTGTCCATGCCTCTAGCTTACTGCTCTTGATGTCACATGTCCCGGTACCCAGTTCCCTCAAGTGCGCTGGGTGTCCATGCCCCTAGCTTCATGGCTCTTGAAGTGACATGACCCGGTGCCTTATTGCCCTCATGTGCGCTGGGTGTATATGACCTTACCTACAAGGCTCTTGAATTCACATGGCACGATGCCTTAGTGCCCTCTAGTGCGATGGGTGTCCATGCCCCTAGCTTCATGGCTCTTGATGTCAACTGGCCCAGTGCCCAGTACCCTCAAGTGTGATGGGTGTCCATGCCCCTATATTCATGGCTCTTGAAGTCACATGGCCCAGTGCCCCAGTCCCCTCAAGTGTGCTGGGTGTCCATGCCCCTAGCTTCATGGCTCTTGAAGTCACCTGGCCCAGTGCCTCGGTTCCCTCAAGTGCTCTGGGTGTCCATGCCCCTAGCTTCATGGCTCTTGAAGTCACATGACCCGGTGCCTCATTGCCCTCATGTGCGCTGGGTGTATATGACCTCACCTTCAAGGCTCTTGAAGTCACATGGCCCGGTGCCCCGGTCATGCCCCTAGCTTCATGGCTCTTGAAGTCACATGGCCCGGTGCCCGGTCCCCTCAAATCCGCTGGATGTCCATGCCCCTAGCTTCATGGCTCTTGAAGTGACATGACCCGGTGCCTTATTGCCCTCATGTGCTCTGGGTGTATATGACCTTACCTACAAGGCTCTTGAAGTCACATGGCACGAAGCCTTAGTGCCCTCAAGTGCGATGGGTGTCCATGCCCCTAGCTGCAAGGCTCTTGATGTCAACTGGCCCAGTGCCCAGTACCCTCAAGTGTGATGGGTGTCCATACCCCTAGCTTCATGGCTCTTGAAGTGACATGACCCGGTGCCTTATTGCCCTCATGTGCGCTGGGTGTATTTGACCTTACCTACAAGGCTCTTGAAGTCACATGGCACGATGCCTTAGTGCCCTCATGTGCACTGGGTGTCCATGCCCCTAGCTTCATGGCTCTTGAAGCCACATGGCCCGGTGACTTACTGCCATCAATGGCGATGGGTGTCCATGCCCCTAGCTTCATGGCTCCTGAAGTCACATAGCCCAGTGCCTTAGTGCCATCAAGTGCGATGGGTGTCTATGCCCCTAGCTTCAAAGCTCTTGAAGTCACCTGGCCCAGTGCCTCGGTCCCCTCAAGTGGGCTGGGTGTCCATGCCCTTAGCTTCATGGCTATTAAAGTCACATGGCCCGGTGCCCGGTCCCCTCAAGTGCGCTGGGTGTTCATGACCCTAGCTTCATGGCTCTTGAAGTCACATGACCCGGTGCCTTATTGCCCTCATGTGCGCTGGGTGTATATGACCTTACCTTCAAGGCTCTTGAAGTCACATGGCAGGGTGCCCCGGTCATGCCCCTAGGTTCATGGCTCTTGAAGTCACATGGCCCGGTCTCTTAGTGCCCTCAATTGCATGGGTGTCCATGCCCCTAGCTTCAGGGCACTGGAAGTCACCTGGCCCAGTGCCTCGGTCCCCTCAAGTGGGCTGGGTGTCCATGCCCTTAGCTTCATGGCTCTTGAAGTCACATGGCCCGGTGCCCGGTCCCCTCCAATGCGCTGGGTGTCCATGCCCCTAACTTCATGGCTCTTGAAGTGACATGACCCGGTGCCTTATTGCCCTCATGTGCGCTGGGTGTATATGACCTTACCTACAAGGCTCTTGAATTCACATGGCACGATGCCTTAGTGCCCTCTAGTGCGATGGGTGTCCATGCCCCTAGCTTCATGGCTCTTGATGTCAACTGGCCCAGTGCCCAGTACCCTCAAGTGTGATGGGTGTCCATGCCCCTATATTCATGGCTCTTGAAGTCACATGGCCCAGTGCCCCAGTCCCCTCAAGTGTGCTGGGTGTCCATGCCCCTAGCTTCATGGCTCTTGAAGTCACCTGGCCCAGTGCCTCGGTCCCCTCAAGTGCTCTGGGTGTCCATGCCCCTAGCTTCATGGCTCTTGAAGTCACATGACCCGGTGCCTCATTGCCCTCATGTGCGCTGGGTGTATATGACCTTACCTTCAAGGCTCTTGAAGTCACATGGCCCGGTGCCCCGGTCATGCCCCTAGCTTCATGGCTCTTGAAGTCACATGGCCCGGTGCCCGGTCCCCTCAAATCCGCTGGATGTCCATGCCCCTAGCTTCATGGCTCTTGAAGTGACATGACCCGGTGCCTTATTGCCCTCATGTGCTCTGGGTGTATATGACCTTACCTACAAGGTTCTTGAAGTCACATGGCATGATGCCTTAGTGCCCTCAAGTGCGATGGGTGTCCATGCCCCTAGCTTCAAGGCTCTTGATGTCAACTGGCCCAGTGCCCAGTACCCTCAAGTGTGATGGGTGTCCATACCCCTAGCTTCATGGCTCTTGAAGTGACATGACCCGGGCCTTATTGCCCTCATGTGCGCTGGGTGTATTTGACCTTACCTACAAGGCTCTTGAAGTCACATGGCACGATGCCTTAGTGCCCTCATGTGCACTGGGTGTCCATGCCCCTAGCTTCATGGCTCTTGAAGCCACATGGCCCGGTGACTTACTGCCATCAATGGCGATGGGTGTCCATGCCCCTAGCTTCATGGCTCCTGAAGTCACATAGCCCAGTGCCTTAGTGCCATCAAGTGCGATGGGTGTCCATGCCCCTAGCTTCAAAGCTCTTGAAGTCACCTGGCCCAGTGCCTCGGTCCCCTCAAGTGGGCTGGGAGTCCATTCCCTTAGCTTCATGGCTATTAAAGTCACATGGCCCGGTGCCCGGTCCCCTCAAGTGCGCTGGGTGTTCATGACCCTAGCTTCATGGCTCTTGAAGTCACATGACCCGGTGCCTTATTGCCCTCATGTGCGCTGGGTGTATATGACCTTACCTTCAAGGCTCTTGAAGTCACATGGCAGGGTGCCCCGGTCATGCCCCTAGGTTCATGGCTCTTGAAGTCACATGGCCCGGTCTCTTAGTGCCCTCAATTGCATGGGTGTCCATGCCCCTAGCTTCAGGGCACTGGAAGTCACCTGGCCCAGTGCCTCGGTCCCCTCAAGTGGGCTGGGTGTCCATGCCCTTAGCTTCATGGCTCTTGAAGTCACATGGCCCGGTGCCCGGTCCCCTCCAATGCGCTGGGTGTCCATGCCCCTAGCTTCATGGCTCTTGAAGTGACATGACCCGGTGCCTTATTGCCCTCATGTGCGCTGGGTGTATATGACCTTACCTACAAGGCTCTTGAATTCACATGGCACGATGCCTTAGTGCCCTCTAGTGCGATGGGTGTCCATGCCCCTAGCTTCATGGCTCTTGATGTCAACTGGCCCAGTGCCCAGTACCCTCAAGTGTGATGGGCGTCCATGCCCCTATATTCATGGCTCTTGAAGTCACATGGCCCAGTGCCCCAGTCCCCTCAAGTGTGCTGGGTGTCCATGCCCCTAGCTTCATGGCTCTTGAAGTCACCTGGCCCAGTGCCTCGGTCCCCTCAAGTGCTCTGGGTGTCCATGCCCCTAGCTTCATGGCTCTTGAAGTCACATGACCCGGTGCCTCATTGCCCTCATGTGCGCTGGGTGTATATGACCTTACCTTCAAGGCTCTTGAAGTCACATGGCCCGGTGCCCCGGTCATGCCCCTAGCTTCATGGCTCTTGAAGTCACATGGCCCGGTGCCCGGTCCCCTCAAATCCGCTGGATGTCCATGCCCCTAGCTTCATGGCTCTTGAAGTGACATGACCCGGAGCCTTATTGCCCTCATGTGCTCTGGGTGTATATGACCTTACCTACAAGGCTCTTGAAGTCACATGGCACGAAGCCTTAGTGCCCTCAAGTGCGATGGGTGTCCATGCCCCTAGCTGCAAGGCTCTTGATGTCAACTGGCCCAGTGCCCAGTACCCTCAAGTGTGATGGGTGTCCATACCCCTAGCTTCATGGCTCTTGAAGTGACATGACCCGGTGCCTTATTGCCCTCATGTGCGCTGGGTGTATTTTACCTTACCTACAAGGCTCTTGAAGTCACATGACCCGGTGGCTTATTGCCCTCATGTGCACTGGGTGTATATGACCTTACCTACAAGGCTCTTGAAGTCACATGGCACGAAGTCTTAGTGCCCTCAAGTGCGATGGGTGTCCATGACCCTAGCTTCAAGGCTCTTGAAGTCACCTGGCACAGTGCCCGGTCGCCTCAAGTCCCATGGGTGTCCATACCCCTAGCTTCATGGCTCTTGAAGTCACATGGACCGGTGCCCTGGTCCCTTCAAGTGTCCTGGGTGTCCATGCCCCTAGCTTCATGGCTCTTGAAGTCACATGGCCCGGTGCCATATTGCCCTCATGTGCACTGAGTGTCCATGCCTCTAGCTTACTGCTCTTGATGTCACACGTCCCGGTACCCAGTTCCCTCAAGTGCGCTGGGTGTCAATGCCCCTAGCTTCATGGCTCCTGGAGTCAGATGGCCCGATGCCTTAGTTCCCTCAAGTGCGATGGGTGTCCATGCCCCTATATTCATGGCTCTTGAAGTCACATGGCCCGGTGCCGTATTGCCCTCAAGTGCGCTGGGTGATCATGCCCCTAGCTTCATGGCTCTTGAAGTCACATGGCCCGGTGCCGTATTGCCCTTATGTGCGCTGAGTGTCCATGCCTCTAGCTTACTGCTCTTGATGTCACCCGGCCCTGTGCCCAGTTCCCTCAACTGCGCTGGGTGTCAATTCCCCTAGCTTCATGGCTCCTGAAGTCAGATGGCCCGATGCCTTAGTTCCCTCAAGTGCGGTGGGTGTCCATGCCCCTATATTCATGGCTCTTGAAGTCACATGGCTCGGTGCCTTAGTGCCCTCAAGTGCGATGGGTGTCCAAGCCCCTAGCTTAATGGCTCTTGAATTCACATGGCCAGTGCCTCGGTCCCCTCAAGTGCTCTGGGTGTCCATGCCCCTAGCTTCATGGCTCTTGAAGTCACATGGCCCGATGCCTTAGTGTCCTCAAGTGTGCTGGGTGTCCATGCCCCTAGCTTCATGGCTCTTGAAGTCACCTGGCACAGTGCCCGGTCGCCTCAAGTCCGATGGGTATCTATACCCCTAGCTTCATGGCTCTTGAAGTCACATGGACCGGTGCCCTGGTCCCTTCAAGTGTCCTGGGTGTCCATGCCCCTAGCTTCATGGCTCTTGAAGTCACATGGCCCGGTGCCGTATTGCCCTCATGTGCACTGAGTGTCCATGCCTCTAGCTTACTGCTCTTGATGTCACATGTCCCGGTACCCAGTTCCCTCAAGTGCGCTGGGTGTCAATGCCCCTAGCTTCATGGCTCCTGAAGTCAGATGGCCCGATGCCTTAGTTCCCTCAAGTGCGATGGGTGTCCATGCCCCTATATTCATGGCTCTTGAAGTCACATGGCCCAGTGCCCCAGTCCCCTCAAGTGTGCTGGGTGTCCATGCCCCTAGCTTCATGGCTCTTGAAGTCACATGACCCGGTGCCTTATTGCCCTCATGTGCGCTGGGTGTATATGACCTTACCTTCAAGGCTCTTGAAGTCACATGGCAGGGTGCCCCGGTCATGCCCCTAGGTTCATGACTCTTGAAGTCACATGGCCCGGTCTCTTAGTGCCCTCAATTGCATGGGTGTCCATGCCCCTAGCTTCAGGGCACTGGAAGTCACCTGGCCCAGTGCCTTGGTCCCCCCAAGTGGGCTGGGTGTCCATGCCCTTAGCTTCATGGCTCTTGAAGTCACATGGCCCGGTGCCCGGTCGCCTCAAATGCGCTGGGTGTCCATGCCCCTAGCTTCATGGCTCTTGAAGTGACATGACCCGGTGCCTTATTGCCCTCATGTGCGCTGGGTGTATATGACCTTACCTACAAGGCTCTTGAATTCACATGGCACGATGCCTTAGTGCCCTCTAGTGCGATGGGTGTCGATGCCCCTAGCTTCATGGCTCTTGATGTCAACTGGCCCAGTGCCCAGTACCCTCAAGTGTGATGGGTGTCCATGCCCCTATATTCATGGCTCTTGAAGTCACATGGCCCAGTGCCCCAGTCCCCTCAAGTGTGCTGGGTGTCCATGCCCCTAGCTTCATGGCTCTTGAAGTCACCTGGCCCAGTGCCTCGGTCCCCTCAAGTGCTCTGGGTGTCCATGCCCCTAGCTTCATGGCTCTTGAAGTCACATGACCCGGTGCCTCATTGCCCTCATGTGCGCTGGGTGTATATGACCTTACCTTCAAGGCTCTTGAAGTCACATGGCCCGGTGCCCCGGTCATGCCCCTAGCTTCATGGCTCTTGAAGTCACATGGCCCGGTGCCCGGTCCCCTCAAATCCGCTGGATGTCCATGCCCCTAGCTTCATGGCTCTTGAAGTGACATGACCCGGTGCCTTATTGCCCTCATGTGCTCTGGGTGTATATGACCTTACCTACAAGGTTCTTGAAGTCACATGGCATGATGCCTTAGTGCCCTCAAGTGCGATGGGTGTCCATGCCCCTAGCTTCAAGGCTCTTGATGTCAACTGGCCCAGTGCCCAGTACCCTCAAGTGTGATGGGTGTCCATACCCCTAGCTTCATGGCTCTTGAAGTGACATGACCCGGTGCCTTTTTTTCACTCATGTGCGCTGGGTGTATTTGAACCTTACCTACAAGGCTCTTGAAGTCACATGGCACTATGCCTTAGTGCCCTCATGTGCACTGGGTGCTCATGCCCCTAGCTTCATGGCTCTTGAAGTCACATGACCCGGTGGCTTATTGCCCTCATGTGCACTGGGTGTATATGACCTTACCTTCAAGGCTCTTGAAGTCACATGGCACGATGCCTTAGTGCCCTCAAGTGCGATGGGTGTCCATGACCCTAGCTTCAAGGCTCTTGAAGTCACCTGGCACAGTGCCCGGTCGCCTCAAGTCCGATGGGTGTCCATACCCCTAGCTTCATGGCTCTTGAAGTCACATGGACCGGTGCCCTGGTCCCTTCAAGTGTCCTGGGTGTCCATGCCCCTAGCTTCATGGCTCTTGAAGTCACATGGCCCGGTGCCGTATTGCCCTCATGTGCACTGAGTGTCCATGCCTCTAGCTTACTGCTCTTGATGTCACACGTCCCGGTACCCAGTTCCCTCAAGTGCGCTGGGTGTCAATGCCCCTAGCTTCATGTCTCCTGAAGTCAGATGGCCCGATGCCTTAGTTCCCTCAAGTGCGATGGGTGTCCATGCCCCTATATTCATGGCTCTTGAAGTCACATGGCCCAGTGCCCCAGTCCCCTCAAGTGTGCTGGGTGTCCATGCCCCTAGCTTCATGGCTCTTGAAGTCACATGGCCCGGTGCCTTAGTGCCCTCAAGTGCGCTGGGTGATCATGCCCCTAGCTTCATGGCTCTTGAAGTCACATGGCCCGGTGCCGTATTGCCCTTATGTGCGCTGAGTGTCCATGCCTCTAGCTTTCTGCTCTTGATGTCACACGGCCCTGTACCCAGTTCCCTCAAGTGCGCTGGGTGTCAATGTCCCTAGCTTCATGGCTCCTGAAGTCAGATGGCCCGATGCCTTAGTTCCCTCAAGTGCAGTGGGTGTCCATGACCCTATATTCATGGCTCTTGAAGTCACATGGCCCAGTGCCCCAGTCCCCTCAAGTGTGCTGGGTGTCCATGCCCCTAGCTTCATGGCTCTTAAAGTCGCATGGCTCGGTGCCTTAGTGCCCTCAAGTGCGATGGGTGTCCAAGCCCCTAGCTTAATGGCTCTTGAATTCACATGGCCCAGTGCCTCGGTCCCCTCAAGTGCTCTGGGTGTCCATGCCCCTAGCTTCATGGCTCTTGAAGTCACATGGCCCGATGCCTTAGTGTCCTCAAGTGTGCTGGGTGTCCATGCCCCTAGCTTCATGGCTCTTGAAGTCACCTGGCACAGTGCCCGGTCGCCTCAAGTCCGATGGGTGTCCATACCCCTAGCTTCATGGCTCTTGAAGTCACATGGACCGGTGCACTGGTCCCTTCAAGTGTCCTGGGTGTCCATGCCCCTAGCTTCATGGATCTTGAAGTCACATGGCCCGGTGCCATATTGCCCTCATGTACACTGAGTGTCCATGCCTCTAGCTTACTGCTCTTGATGTCACACGTCCCGGTACCCAGTTCCCTCAAGTGCGCTGGGTGTCAATGCCCCTAGCTTCATGGTTCCTGAAGTCAGATGGCCCGATGGCTTAGTTCCCTCAAGTGCGATGGGTGTCCATGCCCCTATATTCATGGCTCTTTAAGTCACATGGCCCAGTGCCCCAGTCCCCTCAAGTGTGCTGGGTGTCCATGCCCCTAGCTTCATGGCTCTTGAAGTCACATGACCCGGTGGCTTATTGCCCTCATGTGCGCTGGGTGTATTTGACCTTACCTACAAGGCTCTTGAAGTCACATGGCACGATGCCTTAGTGCCCTCATGTGCACTGGGTGTCCATGCCCCTAGCTTCATGGCTCTTGAAGCCACATGGCCCGGTGACTTACTGCCATCAATGGCGATGGGTGTCCATGCCCCTAGCTTCATGGCTCCTGAAGTCACATAGCCCAGTGCCTTAGTGCCATCAAGTGCGATGGGTGTCCATGCCCCTAGCTTCAAAGCTCTTGAAGTCACCTGGCCCAGTGCCTCGGTCCCCTCAAGTGGGCTGGGTGTCCATGCCCTTAGCTTCATGGCTATTAAAGTCACATGGCCCGGTGCCCGGTCCCCTCAAGTGAGCTGGGTGTTCATGACCCTAGCTTCATGGCTCTTGAAGTCACATGACCCGGTGCCTTATTGCCCTCATGTGCGCTGGGTGTATATGACCTTACCTTCAAGGCTCTTGAAGTCACATGGCAGGGTGCCCCGGTCATGCCCCTAGGTTCATGGCTCTTGAAGTCACATGGCCCGGTCTCTTAGTGCCCTCAATTGCATGGGTGTCCATGCCCCTAGCTTCAGGGCACTGGAAGTCACCTGGCCCAGTGCCTCGGTCCCCTCAAGTGGGCTGGGTGTCCATGCCCTTAGCTTCATGGCTCTTGAAGTCACATGGCCCGGTGCCCGGTCCCCTCCAATGCGCTGGGTGTCCATGCCCCTAGCTTCATGGCTCTTGAAGTGACATGACCCGGTGCCTTATTGCCCTCATGTGCGCTGGGTGTATATGACCTTACCTACAAGGCTCTTGAATTCACATGGCACGATGCCTTAGTGCCCTCTAGTGCGATGGGTGTCCATGCCCCTAGCTTCATGGCTCTTGATGTCAACTGGCCCAGTGCCCAGTACCCTCAAGTGTGATGGGTGTCCATGCCCCTATATTCATGGCTCTTGAAGTCACATGGCCCAGTGCCCCAGTCCCCTCAAGTGTGCTGGGTGTCCATGCCCCTAGCTTCATGGCTCTTGAAGTCACCTGGCCCAGTGCCTCGGTCCCCTCAAGTGCTCTGGGTGTCCATGCCCCTAGCTTCATGGCTCTTGAAGTCACATGACCCGGTGCCTCATTGCCCTCATGTGCGCTGGGTGTATATGACCTTACCTTCAAGGCTCTTGAAGTCACATGGCCCGGTGCCCCGGTCATGCCCCTAGCTTCATGGCTCTTGAAGTCACATGGCCCGGTGCCCGGTCCCCTCAAATCCGCTGGATGTCCATGCCCCTAGCTTCATGGCTCTTGAAGTGACATGACCCGGTGCCTTATTGCCCTCATGTGCTCTGGGTGTATATGACCTTACCTACAAGGCTCTTGAAGTCACATGGCACGAAGCCTTAGTGCCCTCAAGTGCGATGGGTGTCCATGCCTCTAGCTGCAAGGCTCTTGATGTCAACTGGCCCAGTGCCCAGTACCCTCAAGTGTGATGGGTGTCCATACCCCTAGCTTCATGGCTCTTGAAGTGACATGACCCGGGCCTTATTGCCCTCATGTGCGCTGGGTGTATTTGACCTTACCTACAAGGCTCTTGAAGTCACATGGCACGATGCCTTAGTGCCCTCATGTGCACTGGGTGTCCATGCCCCTAGCTTCATGGCTCTTGAAGCCACATGGCCCGGTGACTTACTGCCATCAATGGCGATGGGTGTCCATGCCCCTAGCTTCATGGCTCCTGAAGTCACATAGCCCAGTGCCTTAGTGCCATCAAGTGCGATGGGTGTCCATGCCCCTAGCTTCAAAGCTCTTGAAGTCACCTGGCCCAGTGCCTCGGTCCCCTCAAGTGGGCTGGGAGTCCATGCCCTTAGCTTCATGGCTTTTAAAGTCACATGGCCCGGTGCCCGGTCCCCTCAAGTGCGCTGGGTGTTCATGACACTAGCTTCATGGCTCTTGAAGTCACATGACCCGGTGCCTTATTGCCCTCATGTGCGCTGGGTGTATATGACCTTACCTTCAAGGCTCTTGAAGTCACATGGCAGGGTGCCCCGGTCATGCCCCTAGGTTCATGGCTCTTGAAGTCACATGGCCCGGTCTCTTAGTGCCCTCAATTGCATGGGTGTCCATGCCTCTAGCTTCAGGGCACTGGAAGTCACCTGGCCCAGTGCCTCGGTCCCCTCAAGTGGGCTGGGTGTCCATGCCCTTAGCTTCATGGCTCTTGAAGTCACATGGCCCGGTGCCCGGTCCCCTCCAATGCGCTGGGTGTCCATGCCCCTAGCTTCATGGCTCTTGAAGTGACATGACCTGGTGCCTTATTGCCCTCATGTGCGCTGGGTGTATATGACCTTACCTACAAGGCTCTTGAATTCACATGGCACGATGCCTTAGTGCCCTCTAGTGCGATGGGTGTCCATGCCCCTAGCTTCATGGCTCTTGATGTCAACTGGCCCAGTGCCCAGTACCCTCAAGTGTGATGGGTGTCCATGCCCCTATATTCATGGCTCTTGAAGTCACATGGCCCAGTGCCCCAGTCCCCTCAAGTGTGCTGGGTGTCCATGCCCCTAGCTTCATGGCTCTTGAAGTCACCTGGCCCAGTGCCTCGGTCCCCTCAGGTGCTCTGGGTGTCCATGCCCCTAGCTTCATGGCTCTTGAAGTCACATGACCCGGTGCCTCATTGCCCTCATGTGCGCTGGGTGTATATGACCTTACCTTCAAGGCTCTTGAAGTCACATGGCCCGGTGCCCCGGTCATGCCCCTAGCTTCATGGCTCTTGAAGTCACATGGCCCGGTGCCCGGTCCCCTCAAATCCGCTGGATGTCCATGCCCCTAGCTTCATGGCTCTTGAAGTGACATGACCCGGAGCCTTATTGCCCTCATGTGCTCTGGGTGTATATGACCTTACCTACAAGGCTCTTGAAGTCACATGGCACGAAGCCTTAGTGCCCTCAAGTGCGATGGGTGTCCATGCCCCTAGCTGCAAGGCTCTTGATGTCAACTGGCCCAGTGCCCAGTACCCTCAAGTGTGATGGGTGTCCATACCCCTAGCTTCATGGCTCTTGAAGTGACATGACCCGGTGCCTTATTGCCCTCATGTGCGCTGGGTGTATTTTACCTTACCTACAAGGCTCTTGAAGTCACATGACCCGGTGGCTTATTGCCCTCATGTGCACTGGGTGTATATGACCTTACCTACAAGGCTCTTGAAGTCACATGGCACGAAGTCTTAGTGCCCTCAAGTGCGATGGATGTCCATGACCCTAGCTTCAAGGCTCTTGAAGTCACCTGGCACAGTGCCCGGTCGCCTCAAGTCCGATGGGTGTCCATACCCGTAGCTTCATGGCTCTTGAAGTCACATGGACCGGTGCCCTGGTCCCTTCAAGTGTCCTGGGTGTCCATGCCCCTAGCTTCATGGCTCTTGAAGTCACATGGCCCGGTGCCATATTGCCCTCATGTGCACTGAGTGTCCATGCCTCTAGCTTACTGCTCTTGATGTCACACGTCCCGGTACCCAGTTCCCTCAAGTGCGCTGGGTGTCAATGCCCCTAGCTTCATGGCTCCTGGAGTCAGATGGCCCGATGCCTTAGTTCCCTCAAGTGCGATGGGTGTCCATGCCCCTATATTCATGGCTCTTGAAGTCACATGGCCCGGTGCCGTATTGCCCTCAAGTGCGCTGGGTGATCATGCCCCTAGCTTCATGGCTCTTGAAGTCACATGGCCCGGTGCCGTATTGCCCTTATGTGCGCTGAGTGTCCATGCCTCTAGCTTACTGCTCTTGATGTCACACGGCCCTGTGCCCAGTTCCCTCAACTGCGCTGGGTGTCAACTCCCCTAGCTTCATGGCTCCTGAAGTCAGATGGCCCGATGCCTTAGTTCCCTCAAGTGCGGTGGGTGTCCATGCCCCTATATTCATGGCTCTTGAAGTCACATGGCTCGGTGCCTTAGTGCCCTCAAGTGCGATGGGTGTCCAAGCCCCTAGCTTAATGGCTCTTGAATTCACATGGCCCAGTGCCTCGGTCCCCTCAAGTGCTCTGGGTGTCCATGCCCCTAGCTTCATGGCTCTTGAAGTCACATGGCCCGATGCCTTAGTGTCCTCAAGTGTGCTGGGTGTCCATGCCCCTAGCTTCATGGCTCTTGAAGTCACCTGGCACAGTGCCCGGTCGCCTCAAGTCTGATGGGTATCTATACCCCTAGCTTCATGGCTCTTGAAGTCACATGGACCGGTGCCCTGGTCCCTTCAAGTGTCCTGGGTGTCCATGCCCCTAGCTTCATGGCTCTTGAAGTCACATGGCCCGGTGCCGTATTGCCCTCATGTGCACTGAGTGTCCATGCCTCTAGCTTACTGCTCTTGATGTCACATGTCCCGGTACCCAGTTCCCTCAAGTGCGCTGGGTGTCAATGCCCCTAGCTTCATGGCTCCTGAAGTCAGATGGCCCGATGCCTTAGTTCCCTCAAGTGCGATGGGTGTCCATGCCCCTATATTCATGGCTCTTGAAGTCACATGGCCCAGTGCCCCAGTCCCCTCAAGTGTGCTGGGTGTCCATGCCCCTAGCTTCATGGCTCTTGAAGTCACATGACCCGGTGCCTTATTGCCCTCATGTGCGCTGGGTGTATATGACCTTACCTTCAAGGCTCTTGAAGTCACATGGCAGGGTGCCCCGGTCATGCCCCTAGGTTCATGACTCTTGAAGTCACATGGCCCGGTCTCTTAGTGCCCTCAATTGCATGGGTGTCCATGCCCCTAGCTTCAGGGCACTGGAAGTCACCTGGCCCAGTGCCTTGGTCTCCCCAAGTGGGCTGGGTGTCCATGCCCTTAGCTTCATGGCTCTTGAAGTCACATGGCCTGGTGCCCGGTCGCCTCAAATGCGCTGGGTGTCCATGCCCCTAGCTTCATGGCCCTTGAAGTGACATGACCCGGTGCCTTATTGCCCTCATGTGCGCTGGGTGTATATGACCTTACCTACAAGGCTCTTGAATTCACATGGCACGATGCCTTAGTGCCCTCTAGTGCGATGGGTGTCGATGCCCCTAGCTTCATGGCTCTTGATGTCAACTGGCCCAGTGCCCAGTACCCTCAAGTGTGATGGGTGTCCATGCCCCTATATTCATGGCTCTTGAAGTCACATGGCCCAGTGCCCCAGTCCCCTCAAGTGTGCTGGGTGTCCATGCCCCTAGCTTCATGGCTCTTGAAGTCACCTGGCCCAGTGCCTCGGTCCCCTCAAGTGCTCTGGGTGTCCATGCCCCTAGCTTCATGGCTCTTGAAGTCACATGACCCGGTGCCTCATTGCCCTCATGTGCGCTGGGTGTATATGACCTTACCTTCAAGGCTCTTGAAGTCACATGGCCCGGTGCCCCGGTCATGCCCCTAGCTTCATGGCTCTTGAAGTCACATGGCCCGGTGCCCGGTCCCCTCAAATCCGCTGGATGTCCATGCCCCTAGCTTCATGGCTCTTGAAGTGACATGACCCGGTGCCTTATTGCCCTCATGTGCTCTGGGTGTATATGACCTTACCTACAAGGTTCTTGAAGTCACATGGCATGATGCCTTAGTGCCCTCAAGTGCGATGGGTGTCCATGCCCCTAGCTTCAAGGCTCTTGATGTCAACTGGCCCAGTGCCCAGTACCCTCAAGTGTGATGGGTGTCCATACCCCTAGCTTCATGGCTCTTGAAGTGACATGACCCGGTGCCTTTTTTTCACTCATGTGCGCTGGGTGTATTTGAACCTTACCTACAAGGCTCTTGAAGTCACATGGCACTATGCCTTAGTGCCCTCATGTGCACTGGGTGCTCATGCCCCTAGCTTCATGGCTCTTGAAGTCACATGACCCGGTGGCTTATTGCCCTCATGTGCACTGGGTGTATATGACCTTACCTTCAAGGCTCTTGAAGTCACATGGCACGATGCCTTAGTGCCCTCAAGTGCGATGGGTGTCCATGACCCTAGCTTCAAGGCTCTTGAAGTCACCTGGCACAGTGCCCGGTCGCCTCAAGTCCGATGGGTGTCCATACCCCTAGCTTCATGGCTCTTGAAGTCACATGGACCGGTGCCCTGGTCCCTTCAAGTGTCCTGGGTGTCCATGCCCCTAGCTTCATGGCTCTTGAAGTCACATGGCCCGGTGCCGTATTGCCCTCATGTGCACTGAGTGTCCATGCCTCTAGCTTACTGCTCTTGATGTCACACGTCCCGGTACCCAGTTCCCTCAAGTGCGCTGGTTGTCAATGCCCCTAGCTTCATGTCTCCTGAAGTCAGATGGCCCGATGCCTTAGTTCCCTCAAGTGCGATGGGTGTCCATGCCCCTATATTCATGGCTCTTGAAGTCACATGGCCCAGTGCCCCAGTCCCCTCAAGTGTGCTGGGTGTCCATGCCCCTAGCTTCATGGCTCTTGAAGTCACATGGCCCGGTGCCTTAGTGCCCTCAAGTGCGCTGGGTGATCATGCCCCTAGCTTCATGGCTCTTGAAGTCACATGGCCCGGTGCCGTATTGCCCTTATGTGCGCTGAGTGTCCATGCCTCTAGCTTACTGCTCTTGATGTCACACGGCCCTGTACCCAGTTCCCTCAAGTGCGCTGGGTGTCAATGCCCCTAGCTTCATGGCTCCTGAAGTCAGATGGCCCGATGCCTTAGTTCCCTCAAGTGCAGTGGGTGTCCATGACCCTATATTCATGGCTCTTGAAGTCACATGGCCCAGTGCCCCAGTCCCCTCAAGTGTGCTGGGTGTCCATGCCCCTAGCTTCATGGCTCTTAAAGTCGCATGGCTCGGTGCCTTAGTGCCCTCAAGTGCGATGGGTGTCCAAGCCCCTAGCTTAATGGCTCTTGAATTCACATGGCCCAGTGCCTCGGTCCCCTCAAGTGCTCTGGGTGTCCATGCCCCTAGCTTCATGGCTCTTGAAGTCACATGGCCCGATGCCTTAGTGTCCTCAAGTGTGCTGGGTGTCCATGCCCCTAGCTTCATGGCTCTTGAAGTCACCTGGCACAGTGCCCGGTCGCCTCAAGTCCGATGGGTGTCCATACCCCTAGCTTCATGGCTCTTGAAGTCACATGGACCGGTGCACTGGTCCCTTCAAGTGTCCTGGGTGTCCATGCCCCTAGCTTCATGGATCTTGAAGTCACATGGCCCGGTGCCATATTGCCCTCATGTACACTGAGTGTCCATGCCTCTAGCTTACTGCTCTTGATGTCACACGGCCCTGTGCCCAGTTCCCTCAACTGCGCTGGGTGTCAATTCCCCTAGCTTCATGGCTCCTGAAGTCAGATGGCCCGATGCCTTAGTTCCCTCAAGTGCGGTGGGTGTCCATGCCCCTAGCTTCATGGCTCCTGAAGTCAGATGGCCCGATGGCTTAGTTCCCTCAAGTGCGATGGGTGTCCATGCCCCAATATTCATGGCTCTTTAAGTCACATGGCCCAGTGCCCCAGTCCACTCAAGTGTGCTGGGTGTCCATGCCCCTAGCTTCATGGCTCTTGAAGTCACATGACCCGGTGGCTTATTGCCCTCATGTGCACTGGGTGTATATGACCTTACCTTCAAGGCTCTTGAAGTCACATGGCACGATGCCTTAGTGCCCTCAAGTGCGATGGGTGTCCATGACCCTAGCTTCAAGGCTCTTGAAGTCACCTGGCACAGTGCCCGGTCGCCTCAAGTCCGATGGGTGTCCATACCCCTAGCTTCATGGCTCTTGAAGTCACATGGACCGGTGCCCTGGTCCCTTCAAGTGTCCTGGGTGTCCATGCCCCTAGCTTCATGGCTCTTGAAGTCACATGGCCCGGTGCCGTATTGCCCTCATGTGCACTGAGTGTCCATGCCTCTAGCTTACTGCTCTTGATGTCACACGTCCCGGTACCCAGTTCCCTCAAGTGCGCTGGGTGTCAATGCCCCTAGCTTCATGTCTCCTGAAGTCAGATGGCCCGATGCCTTAGTTCCCTCAAGTGCGATGGGTGTCCATGCCCCTATATTCATGGCTCTTGAAGTCACATGGCCCAGTGCCCCAGTCCCCTCAAGTGTGCTGGGTGTCCATGCCCCTAGCTTCATGGCTCTTGAAGTCACATGGCCCGGTGCCTTAGTGCCCTCAAGTGCGCTGGGTGATCATGCCCCTAGCTTCATGGCTCTTGAAGTCACATGGCCCGGTGCCGTATTGCCCTTATGTGCGCTGAGTGTCCATGCCTCTAGCTTACTGCTCTTGATGTCACACGGCCCTGTACCCAGTTCCCTCAAGTGCGCTGGGTGTCAATGCCCCTAGCTTCATGGCTCCTGAAGTCAGATGGCCCGATGCCTTAGTTCCCTCAAGTGCGGTGGGTGTCCATGACCCTATATTCATGGCTCTTGAAGTCACATGGCCCAGTGCCCCAGTCCCCTCAAGTGTGCTGGGTGTCCATGCCCCTAGCTTCATGGCTCTTAAAGTCGCATGGCTCGGTTCCTTAGTGCCCTCAAGTGCGATGGGTGTCCAAGCCCCTAGCTTAATGGCTCTTGAATTCACATGGCCCAGTGCCTCGGTCCCCTCAAGTGCTCTGGGTGTCCATGCCCCTAGCTTCATGGCTCTTGAAGTCACATGGCCCGATGCCTTAGTGTCCTCAAGTGTGCTGGGTGTCCATGCCCCTAGCTTCATGGCTCTTGAAGTCACCTGGCACAGTGCCCGGTCGCCTCAAGTCCGATGGGTGTCCATACCCCTAGCTTCATGGCTCTTGAAGTCACATGGACCGGTGCCCTGGTCCCTTCAAGTGTCCTGGGTGTCCATGCCCCTAGCTTCATGGATCTTGAAGTCACATGGCCCGGTGCCATATTGCCCTCATGTACACTGAGTGTCCATGCCTCTAGCTTACTGCTCTTGATGTCACACGTCCCGGTACCCAGTTCCCTCAAGTGCGCTGGGTGTCAGTGCCCTAGCTTCATGGCTCCTGAAGTCAGATGGCCCGATGGCTTAGTTCCCTCAAGTGCGATGGGTGTCCATGCCCCTATATTCATGGCTCTTTAAGTCACATGGCCCAGTGCCCCAGTCCCCTCAAGTGTGCTGGGTGTCCATGCCCCTAGCTTCATGGCTCTTGAAGTCACATGACCAGGTGGCTTATTGCCCTCATGTGCACTGGGTGTATATGACCTTACCTTCAAGGCTCTTGAAGTCACATGGCACGATGCCTTAGTGCCCTCAAGAGCGATGGGTGTCCATGACCCTAGCTTCAAGGCTCTTGAAGTCACCTGGCACAGTGCCCGGTCGCCTCAAGTCCGATGGGTGTCCATACCCCTAGCTTCATGGCTCTTGAAGTCACATGGACCGGTGCCCTGGTCCCTTCAAGTGTCCTGGGTGTCCATGCCCCTAGCTTCATGGCTCTTGAAGTCACATGGCCCGGTGCCGTATTGCCCTCATGTGCACTGAGTGTCCATGCCTCTAGCTTACTGCTCTTGATGTCACACGTCCCGGTACCCAGTTCCCTCAAGTGCGCTGGGTGTCAATGCCCCTAGCTTCATGGCTCCTGAAGTCAGATGGCCCGATGCCTTAGTTCCCTCAAGTGCGATGGGTGTCCATGCCCCTATATTCATGGCTCTTGAAGTCACATGGCCCAGTGCCCCAGTCCCCTCAAGTGTGCTGGGTGTCCATGCCCCTAGCTTCATGGCTCTTGAAGTCACATGGCCCGGTGCCTTAGTGCCCTCAAGTGCGCTGGGTGATCATGCCCCTAGCTTCATGGCTCTTGAAGTCACATGGCCCGGTGCCGTATTGCCCTTATGTGCGCTGAGTGTCCATGCCTCTAGCTTACTGCTCTTGATGTCACACGGCCCTGTACCCAGTTCCCTCAAGTGCGCTGGGTGTCAATGCCCCTAGCTTCATGGCTCCTGAAGTCAGATGGCCCGATGCCTTAGTTCCCTCAAGTGCGGTGGGTGTCCATGACCCTATATTCATGGCTCTTGAAGTCACATGGCCCAGTGCCCCAGTCCCCTCAAGTGTGCTGGGTGTCCATGCCCCTAGCTTCATGGCTCTTAAAGTCGCATGGCTCGGTGCCTTAGTGCCCTCAAGTGCGATGGGTGTCCAAGCCCCTAGCTTAATGGCTCTTGAATTCACATGGCCCAGTGCCTCGGTCCCCTCAAGTGCTCTGGGTGTCCATGCCCCTAGCTTCATGGCTCTTGAAGTCACATGGCCCGATGCCTTAGTGTCCTCAAGTGTGCTGGGTGTCCATGCCCCTAGCTTCATGGCTCTTGAAGTCACCTGGCACAGTGCCCGGTCGCCTCAAGTCCGATGGGTGTCCATACCCCTAGCTTCATGGCTCTTGAAGTCACATGGACCGGTGCCCTGGTCCCTTCAAGTGTCCTGGGTGTCCATGCCCCTAGCTTCATGGATCTTGAAGTCACATGGCCCGGTGCCATATTGCCCTCATGTACACTGAGTGTCCATGCCTCTAGCTTACTGCTCTTGATGTCACACGTCCCGGTACCCAGTTCCCTCAAGTGCGCTGGGTGTCAGTGCCCCTAGCTTCATGGCTCCTGAAGTCAGATGGCCCGATGGCTTAGTTCCCTCAAGTGCGATGGGTGTCCATGCCCCTATATTCATGGCTCTTTAAGTCACATGGCCCAGTGCCCCAGTCCCCTCAAGTGTGCTGGGTGTCCATGCCCCTAGCTTCATGGCTCTTGAAGTCACATGACCCGGTGGCTTATTGCCCTCATGTGCACTGGGTGTATATGACCTTACCTTCAAGGCTCTTGAAGTCACATGGCACGATGCCTTAGTGCCCTCAAGAGCGATGGGTGTCCATGACCCTAGCTTCAAGGCTCTTGAAGTCACCTGGCACAGTGCCCGGTCGCCTCAAGTCCGATGGGTGTCCATACCCCTAGCTTCATGGCTCTTGAAGTCACATGGACCGGTGCCCTGGTCCCTTCAAGTGTCCTGGGTGTCCATGCCCCTAGCTTCATGGCTCTTGAAGTCACATGGCCCGGTGCCGTATTGCCCTCATGTGCACTGAGTGTCCATGCCTCTAGCTTACTGCTCTTGATGTCACACGTCCCGGTACCCAGTTCCCTCAAGTGCGCTGGGTGTCAATGCCCCTAGCTTCATGGCTCCTGAAGTCAGATGGCCCGATGCCTTAGTTCCCTCAAGTGCGATGGGTGTCCATGCCCCTATATTCATGGCTCTTGAAGTCACATGGCCCAGTGCCCCAGTCCCCTCAAGTGTACTGGGTGTCCATGCCCCTAGCTTCATGGCTCTTGAAGTCACATGGCCCGGTGCCTTAGTGCCCTCAAGTGCGCTGGGTGATCATGCCCCTAGCTTCATGGCTCTTGAAGTCACATGGCCCGGTGCCGTATTGCCCTTATGTGCGCTGAGTGTCCATGCCTCTAGCTTACTGCTCTTGATGTCACACGGCCCTGTACCCAGTTCCCTCAAGTGCGCTGGGTGTCAATGCCCCTAGCTTCATGGCTCCTGAAGTCAGATGGCCCGATGCCTTAGTTCCCTCAAGTGCGGTGGGTGTCCATGACCCTATATTCATGGCTCTTGAAGTCACATGGCCCAGTGCCCCAGTCCCCTCAAGTGTGCTGGGTGTCCATGCCCCTAGCTTCATGGCTCTTAAAGTCGCATGGCTCGGTGCCTTAGTGCCCTCAAGTGCGATGGGTGTCCAAGCCCCTAGCTTAATGGCTCTTGAATTCACATGGCCCAGTGCCTCGGTCCCCTCAAGTGCTCTGGGTGTCCATGCCCCTAGCTTCATGGCTCTTGAAGTCACATGGCCCGATGCCTTAGTGTCCTCAAGTGTGCTGGGTGTCCATGCCCCTAGCTTCATGGCTCTTGAAGTCACCTGGCACAGTGCCCGGTCGCCTCAAGTCCGATGGGTGTCCATACCCCTAGCTTCATGGCTCTTGAAGTCACATGGACCGGTGCCCTGGTCCCTTCAAGTGTCCTGGGTGTCCATGCCCCTAGCTTCATGGCTCTTGAAGTCACATGGCCCGGTGCCGTATTGCCCTCATGTGCACTGAGTGTCCATGCCTCTAGCTTACTGCTCTTGATGTCACACGTCCCGGTACCCAGTTCCCTCAAGTGCGCTGGGTGTCAATGCCCCTAGCTTCATGGCTCCTGAAGTCAGATGGCCCGATGCCTTAGTTCCCTCAAGTGCGATGGGTGTCCATGCCCCTATATTCATGGCTCTTGAAGTCACATGGCCCAGTGCCCCAGTCCCCTCAAGTGTGCTGGGTGTCCATGCCCCTAGCTTCATGGCTCTTGAAGTCACATGGCCCGGTGCCTTAGTGCCCTCAAGTGCGCTGGATGATCATGCCCCTAGCTTCATGGCTCTTGAAGTCACATGGCCCGGTGCCGTATTGCCCTTATGTGCACTGAGTGTCCATGCCTCTAGCTTACTGCTCTTGATGTCACACGGCCCTGTACCCAGTTCCCTCAAGTGCGCTGGGTGTCCATGCTCCTAGCTTCATGGCTCCTGAAGTCAGATGGCCCGATGCCTTAGTTCCCTCAAGTGTGGTGGGTGTCCATGCCCCTAGCTTCATGGCTCTTAAAGTCGCATGGCTCGGTGCCTTAGTGCCCTCAAGTGCGATGGGTGTCCAAGCCCCTAGCTTAATGGCTCTTGAATTCACATGGCCCAGTGCCTCGGTCCCCTCAAGTGCTCTGGGTGTCCATGCCCCTAGCTTCATGGCTCTTGAAGTCACATGGCCCGATGCCTTAGTGTCCTCAAGTGTGCTGGGTGTCCATGCCCTAGCTTCATGGCTCTTGAAGTCACCTGGCACAGTGCCCGGTCGCCTCAAGTCCGATTGGTGTCCATACCCCTAGCTTCATGGCTCTTGAAGTCACATGGACCGGTGCCCTGGTCCCTTCAAGTGTCCTGGGTGTCCATGCCCCTAGCTTCATGGCTCTTGAAGCCACATGGCCCCGTGACTTACTGCCATCAATGGCGATGGGTGTCCAAGCCCCTAGCTTAATGGCTCTTGAATTCACATGGCCCAGTGCCTCGGTCCCCTCAAGTGCTCTGGGTGTCCATGCCCCTAGCTTCATGGCTCTTGAAGTCACATGGCCCGATGCCTTAGTGTCCTCAAGTGTGCTGGGTGTCCATGCCCCTAGCGTCATGGCTCTTGAAGTCACATGGCCCAGTGCCTTAGTACATTCATGTGCAATGTGTGTCCATGCCCCTAGCTTCATGGCTCTTGAAGTCACATGGCCCGGTGCTCAGTCCCCTCAAGTGCGCTGGGTGTCCATGCACCTAGCTTCATGGCTCTTGAATTCACATGGCCTGGTGCCCTGGTCCCTTCAAGTGAGCTGGGTGTCCATGCCCCTAGCTTCATGGCTATTGAAGTAACATGCCCAGTGCCTTATTGCCCTCATGTGAGCTGGGTGTCCATGCCCCTATCTTACTGCTCTTGAAGTGACATGGCCCAGTGCCTTAGTGCCTTCATGTGCACTGGATGTTCATGCCCCTAGCTTCATGGCTCTTGAAGTCACATGACCCGATGGCTTATTGCCCTCATGTGCACTGGGTGTACATGACCCTAGCTTCAAGGCTCTTGAAGTCACCTGGCACAGTGCCCGGTCCCCTCGAGTCCGGTGGGTGTCCATGCCCCTAGCTTCATGGCTCTTGAAGTCACATGGCCCAGTGCCCTGGTCCCTTCAAGTGTCCTGGGTGTCCATGCAACTAGATTCATGGCTCTTGAAGTCCCATGGCCCGGTGCCTTAGTGCCATCAAGTGCGATGGGTGTCCATGCCCCCAGCTTCATGGCTCTTGAAGTCACATGGCCCGGTGACTTACTGCCATCAAGTGCGATGGGTGTCCAAGCCCCTAGCTTCATGGCTCTTGAAGTCACATGGCCCAGTGCCTTAGAGCTATCAAGTGCGATGGGTGTTCATGCCCCTACCTTCAAGGCTCTTGAAGTCACCTGGCCCAAGGCCTCGGTCCCCTCAAGTGGGCTGGATGTCCGTGCCCTTAGCTTCGTGGCTATTAAAGTCACATGGTCCGGTGCCTGGTCCCCTCAAGTGCGCTGGGTGTTTATGCCCCTAGCTTCATGGCTCTTGAAGTCACATGACCCGGTGCCTTATTGCCCTCATGTGCGCTGGGTGTATATGACCTTACCTTCAAGGCTCTTGAAGTCACCTGGCCCAGTGCATCAGTCCCCCCAAGTGGGCTGGGTGGCCATGCCCTTAGCTTCATGGCTCTTGAAGCACATGGCCCGGTGCCCGGTCCCCTCAAATGCGCTGGGTGTCCATGCCCCTAGCTTCATGGCTCTTGAAGTCAAATGACCCAGTGCCTTATTGTCCTCATGTGCGCTGGGTGTATATGACCTTACCTTCAAGGCTCTTGAAGTCACATGGCACGATGCCTTAGTGCCCTCAAGTGCGATGGGTGTCCATGCCCCTAGCTTCAATGCTCTTGATGTCACCTGGCTCAGTGCCCAGTACCCTCAAGTGTGATGGGTGTCCATGCCACTAGCTTCATGGCTCTTGAAGTCACATGGCCCGGTGCCCTGGTCCCTTCAAGTGTCCTGGGTGTCCATGCCCCTAGCTTCATGGCTCTTGAAGTCATATGGCCCGGTGCCCCATTGCCCTCATGTGCGCTGAGTGTCCATGCCTCTAGCTTACTACTCTTGATGTCACATGGCCCGGTACCCAGTTCCCTCAAGTGCGCTGGGTGTCAATGCCCCTAGCTTCATGGCTCTTGAAGTCACATGGCCCGGTGCCTTAGTTCCCTCAAGTGCGATGGGTGTCCATGCCCCTAGCTTCATGGCTCTTGAATTCACATGGCCCAGTGCCTCGGTCCCATTAAGTGCTCTGGGTGTCCATGCCCCTAGCTTCATGGCTCTTGAAGTCACATGGGCCGATGCCTTAGTGCCCTCAAGTGCGCTCGGTGTCCATGCCTCTAGCTTACTGCTCTTGAAGTCACATGGCGCAGTGCCTTAGTCCATTCATGTGCAATGTGTGTCCATGCCCCTAGCTTCATGGCTCTTGAAGTCACGTGGCCCGGTGCTCAGTCCCCTCAAGTGCACTGGGTGTCCATGCCCCTAGCTTCATGGCTCTTGAATTCACATGGCCTGGTGCCCTGGTCCCTTCAAGTGAGCTGGGTGTCCATGCCCCTAGCTTCATGGCTATTGAAGTCACATGCCCGGTGCCATATTGCCCTCAAGTGCGATGGGTGTCCAAGCCCCTAGCTTCATGGCTCTTGAATTCACATGGCCCAGTGCCTCGGTCCCCTCAAGTGCTCTGGGTGTCCATGCCCCTGGCTTCATGGCTCTTGAAGTCACATGACCCGGTGGCTTATTGCCCTCATGTGCACTGGGTGTATATGACCTTACCTTCAAGGCTCTTGAAGTCACTTGGTATGATGCCTTAGTGCCCTCAAGTGTGATGGGTGTCTATGCCCATAGCTTCAAGGCCCTTGAAGTTACCTGGCACAGTGCCCGGTCCCCTCAAGTGCGATGTGTGTCCATGCCCCTAGCGTCATGGCTCTTGAAGTCACATGGCCCGGTGCCCTGGTCCCTTCAAGTGTCCTGGGTGTCCATGCCTCTAGCTTCATGGCTCTTGAAGCCACATGGCCCGGTGACTTACTACCATCAATGGCGATAGGTGTCCATGCCCCTAGCTTCATGGCTCCTGAAGTCACACGGCCCAGTGCCTAAGTGCCATCAAGTGCGATGGTTGTCAATGCCCCTAGCTTCAAGGCTCTTGAAGTCACCTTGCCCAGTGCCTCGGTCCCCTCAAGTGGGCTGGGTGTCCATGCCCTTAGCTTCATGGCTATTAAAGTCACATGGCCCGGGGCCCGGTCCCCTCAAGTGCGCTGGGTGTGCATGACCCTAGCTTCATGGCTCTTGAAGTCACATGACCCGGTGCCTTATTGCCCTCATGTGCGCTGGGTGTATATGACCTTACCTTCAAGGCTCTTGAAGTCACATGGCCCGGTGCCCCGGTCATGCCCCTAGCTTCATGGCTCTTGAAATCACATGGCCCGGTGCCCGGTCCCCTCAAATGCGCTGGATGTCCATGCCCCTAGCTTCATGGCTCTTGACGTGACATGACCCGGTGCCTTATTGCCCTCATGTGCGCTGGGTGTATATGACCTTACCTACAAGGCTCTTGAAGTCACATGGCACGATGACTTAGTGCCCTCAAGTGCGATGGGTGTCCATGCCCCTAGCTTCAAGGCTCTTGATGTCAACTGGCCCACTGCCCAGTACCCTCAAGTGTGATGGGTGTCCATACCCCTAGCTTCATGGCTCTTGAAGTGACATGACCCGGTGCCTTGTTGCCCTCATGTGCGCTGGGTGTATATGACCTTACCTACAAGGCTCTTGAAGTCACATGGCACGATGCCTTAGTGCCCTCATGTGCACTGGGTGTTCATGCCCCTAGCTTCATGGCTCTTGAAGTCACATGACCTGGTGGCTTATTGCCCTCATGTGCACTGGGTGTATATGACCTTACCTTCAAGGCTCTTGAAGTCACATGGCACGATGCCTTAGTGCCCTCAAGTGCGATGGGTGTCCATGACCCTAGCTTCAAGGCTCTTGAAGTCACATGGCCCGGTGCCTTAGTGCCCTCAAGTGCGCTGGGTGTTCATGCCCCTAGCTTCATGGCTCTTGAAGTCACATGGCCCGGTGCCGTATTGCCCTCATGTGCGCTGAGTGTCCATGCCTCTAGCTTACTGCTCTTGATGTCACACAGCCCGGTACCCAGTTCCCTCAAGTGCACTGGGTGTCAATGCCCCTAGCTTCATGGCTCCTGAAGTCAGATGGCCCGATGCCTTAGTTCCCTCAAGTGCGATGGGTGTCCATGCCCCTATATTCATGGCTCTTGAAGTCACATGGCCCAGTGCCCCAGTCCCCTCAAGTGTGCTGGGTGTCCATGCCCCTAGCTTCATGGCTCTTGAAGTCACATGGCCCGGTGCCTTAGTGCCCTCAAGTGCGCTGGGTGTTCATGCCCCTAGCTTCATGGCTCTTGAAGTCACATGGCCCGGTGCCGTATTGCCCTCATGTGCGCTGAGTGTCCATGCCTCTAGCTTACTGCTCTTGATGTCACACAGCCCGGTACCCAGTTCCCTCAAGTGCGCTGGGTGTCAATGCCCCTAGCTTCATGGCTCCTGAAGTCAGATGGCCCGATGCCTTAGTTCCCTCAAGTGCGATGGGTGTCCATGCCCCTATATTCATGGCTCTTGAAGTCACATGGCCCAGTGCCCCAGTCCCCTCAAGTGTGCTGGGTGTCCATGCCCCTAGCTTCATGGCTCTTGAAGTCACATGGCCCGGTGCCTTAGTGCCCTCAAGTGCGATGGGTGTCCAAGCCCCTAGCTTCATGGCTCTTGAATTCACATGGCCCAGTGCCTCGGTCCCCTCAAGTGCTCTGGGTGTCCATGCCCCTAGCTTCATGGCTCTTGAAGTCACATGGCCCGATGCCTTAGTATCGAAGTATCGAAAACAAAAGGTTCGACATACTAATTTTAACATGCAAGTGTGCTGGATGTCCATGCCCCTAGCTTCATGGCTCTTGAAGTCACATGGCCCAGTGCCTTAGTACCCTCATGTGCAATGTGTGTCCATGCCCCTAGCTTCATGGCTCTTGAAGTCACATGGCCCGGTGCTCAGTCCCCTCAAGTGCGCTGGGTGTCCATGACCCTAGCTTCATAGCTCTTGAATTCACATGGCCTGGTGCCCTGGTCCCTTCAAGTGAGCTGGGTGTCCATGCCCCTAGCTTCATGGCTATTGAAGTAACATGCCCAGTGCCTTATTGCCCTCATGTGAGCTGGGTGTCCATGCCCCTAGCTTACTGCTCTTGAAGTGACATGGCCCAGTGCCTTAGTGCCCTCTTGTGCACTGGGTGTATATGACCTTACCTTCAAGGCTCTTGAAGTCACATGGCACGATGCCTTAGTGCCCTCAAGTGCGATGGGTGTCAATGACCCTAGCTTCAAGGCTCTTGAAGTCACCTGGCAATGTGCCCGGTCCCCTCAAGTCTGATGGGTGTCCATGCCCCTGGCTTCATGGCTCTTGAAGTCACATGGCCCAGTGCCCTGGTCCCTTCAAGTGTCCTGGATGTCCATGCCCCTAGATTCATGGCTCTTGAAGTCCCATGGCCCGGTGCCTTAGTGCCATCAAGTGCGATGGGTGTCCATGCCCCTAGCTTCATGGCTCTTGAAGTCACATGGCCCGGTGACTTACTGCCATGAAGTGCGATGGGTGTCCATGCCCCTACCTTCAAGGCTCTTGAAGTCACCTGGCCCTAGGCCTCGGTCCCCTCAAGTGGGCTGGATGTCCGTGCCCTTAGCTTCGTGGCTATTAAAGTCACATGGCCCAGTGCCTGGGCCCCTCAAGTGCGCTTGGTGTTCATGCCCCTAGCTTCATGGCTCTTGAAGTCACATGACCCGGTGCCTTATTGCCCTCATGTGCGCTGGGTGTATATGACCTTACCTTCAAGGCTCTTGAAGTCACATGGCCCGGTGCCCCGGTCATGCCCCTAGCTTCATGGCTCTTGAAGTCACATGGCCCGGTCGCTTAGTGCCCTTGAGTGCATGGGTGTCCATGCCCCTAGCTTCAAGGCTCTTGAAGTCACCTGGCCCAGTGCATTGGTCCCCCCAAGTGGGCTGGGTGGCCATGCCCTTAGCTTCATGGCTCTTGAAGTCACATGGCCCGGTGCCCGGTCCCCTCAAATGCGCTGGGTGTCCATGCCCCTAGCTTCATGGCTCTTGAAGTCAAATGACCCAGTGCCTTATTGTCCTCATGTGCGCTGGGTGTATATGACCTTACCTTCAAGGCTCTTGAAGTCACATGGCACGATGCCTTAGTGCCCTCAAGTGCGATGCGTGTCCATGCCCCTAGCTTCAAGGTTCTTGATGTCACCTGGCTCAGTGCCCAGTACCCTCAAGTGCGATGGGTGCCCATGCCCCTAGCTTCATGGCTCTTGAAGTCACATGGCCCGGTGCCCTGGTCCCTTCAAGTGTCCTGGGTGTCCATGCCCCTAGCTTCATGGCTCTTTAAGTCATATGGCCCGGTGCCACATTGCCCTCATGTGCGCTGAGTGTCCATGCCCCTAGCTTACTGCTCTTGATGTCACATGGCCCGGTACCCAGTTCCCTCAAGTGCGCTGGGTGTCAATGCCCCTAGCTTCATGGCTCTTGAAGTCACATGGCCCGGTGCCTTAGTTCCCTCAAGTGCGATGGGTGTCCATGCCTCTAGCTTCATGGCTCTTGAATTCACATGGCCCAGTGCCTCGGTCCCCTCAAGTGCTCTGGGTGTCCATGTCCCTAGCTTCATGGCTCTTGAAGTCACATGGGCCGATGCCTTAGTGCCCTCAAGTGCGCTGGGTGTCCATGCCCCTAGCTTACTGCTCTTGAAGTCACAGGGCCCAGTGCCTTAGTCCCTTCATGTGCAATGTGTGTCCATGCCCCTAGCTTCATGGCTCTTGAAGTCACGTGGCCCGGTGCTCAGTCCCCTCAAGTGCACTGGGTGTCCATGCCCCTAGCTTCATGGCTCTTGAATTCACATGGCCTGGTGCCCTGGTCCCTTCAAGTGAGCTGGGTGTCCATGCCCCTAGCTTCATGGCTATTGAAGTCACATGCCCGGTGCCTTATTGCCCTCATGTGAGTTGGGTGTGCATGCCCCTAGCTTCATGGCTCTTGAATTCACATGGCCAGGCGACCCGGTCATGCCACTAGCTTCATGGTTTTTGAGGTCACATGGCCCGGTGACTTACTGCCATCAAGTGCGATGGGTGTCCATGCCCCTAGCTTCATGGCTTTTGAAGTCACATGGCCCGTTGCCTTAGTGCCCTCAAATGTGATGGGTGCCCATGCCCCTAGCTTCATGGCTCTTGAAATCACATGGCCAGGTGCCCCGGTCATGCCCCTAGCTTCATGGTTTTTGAAGTCACATGGCCTGGTGCCTTATTGCCCTCAAGTGCGATGGGTATCCACGCCCCTAGCTTCCTGGCTCTTGAAGTCGCATGGTCCGGTGCCTTTGTACCCTCAAGTGCGATGGGTGTCCATGCCCCTAGCTTCATAGCTCTTGAAGTCACATGGCCCGGTGCCCTGGTCCCTTCAAGTGTCCTGGGTGTCCATGCCCCAAGCTTCATGGCTCTTGAAGTCACATGGCCCGGTGCCTTATTGCCCTCATGTGCGCTGGGTGTCCATGTCCCTAGCTTACTGCTCTTGATGTCACATGGCCCTGTGCCTGGTCCCCTCAAGTGCGCTGCGTGTCAATGCCCCAAGCTTCATGGCTCTTGAAGTCACATGGCCCTATGCCTTAGTGCCCTCAAGCGCGATCGGTGTCCATGCCCCTAGCTTCATGGCTCTTGTAGTCACATGGCCCGGTGCCCCGGTCATGCCCCTAGCTTCATGGCTCTTGAAGTCACATGGCCGGTCCCTTAGTGCCCTCAAGTGCGATGGGTGTCCATGCCCTTAGCTTCATGGCTCTTGAAGTCACATGGTCCGGTGCCCGGTCCCCTCAACTGCGCTGGGTGTCCATGCCCCTAGCGTCATGGCTCTTGAAGTCACATGACTCGGTGCCTTATTGCCCTCATATGCCCTGGGCGTATATGACCTTACGTTCAAGGCTCTTGAAGTGACATGGCCTGATGCCTTAGTACCCTCAAGTGTGATGAGTGTCCATGCCCCTAGCTTGATGGCTCTTGAAGTCACCTGGCCCGGTGCCCCGGTCATGCCCCTAGCTTCATGGCTCTTGAAGTCACACGGCCCAGTGCCTTAGTGCACTCAAGTGCGATGGGTGTCCATGCCCCTAGCTTATTGGCTCTTGAAGTCACATGGCCCGGTGCCTCGGTCCCCTCAAGTGCGATGGGTGTCCATGCCCCTAGCGTCATGGCTCTTGAAGTCACATGGCCCGGTGCCCTGGTCCCTTCAAGTGTCCTGGGTGTCCATGCCCCTAGCTTCATGGCTCTTGAAGCCACATGGTCCGGTGACTTACTGCCATCAATGGCGATGGGTGTCCATGCCCCTAGCTTCATGGCTCCTGAAGTCACACGGCCCAGTGCCTTAGTGCCATCAAGTGCGATGGGTGTCCATGCCCCTAGCTTCAAGGCTCTTGAAGTCACCTTGCCCAGTGCCTCGGTCCCCTCAAGTGGGCTGGGTGTCCATGCCCTTAGCCTTATGGCTATTAAAGTCACATGGCCCGGTGACCAGTCCCCCCAAGTGCGCTGGGTGTTCATGACCCTAGCTTCATGGCTCTTGAAGTCATATGACCCGGTGCCTTATTGCCCTCATGTGCGCTGGGTGTATATGACCTTACCTTCAAGGCTCTTGAAGTCACATCGCCCGGTGCCCCGGTCATGCCCCTAGCTTCATGGCTCTTGAAGTCACATGGCCCGGTGCCCGGTCCCCTCAAATGCGCTGGATGTCCATGCCCCTAGCTTCATGGCTCTTGAAGTGACATGACCCGGTGCCTTATTGCCCTCATGTGCGCTGGGTGTATATGACCTTACCTACAAGGCTCTTGAAGTCACATGGCACAATGCCTTAGTGCCCTCAAGTGCGATGGGTGTCCATGCCCCTAGCTTCAAGGCTCTTGATGTCAACTGGCCCAGTGCCCAGTACCCTCAAGTGTGATGGGTGTCCATACCCCTAGCTTCATGGCTCTTGAAATGACATGACCCGGTGGCTTATTGCCCTCATGTGCACCGGGTGTATATGACCTTACCTTCAAGGCTCTTGAAGTCACATGGCACGATGCCTTAGTGCCCTCAAGTGCGATGGGTGTCCATGACCCTAGCTTCAAGGCTCTTGAAGTCATCTGGCACAGTGCCCGGTCGCCTCAAGTCCGATGGGTGTCCATACCCCTAGATTCATGGCTCTTGAAGTCACATGGACCGGTACCCTGGTCCCTTCAAGTGTCCTGGGTGTCCATGCCCCTAGCTTCATGGCTCTTGAAGTCACATGGCCCGGTGCCGTATTGCCCTCATGTGCGATGAGTGTCCATGCCTCTAGCTTACTGCTCTTGATGTCACACGGCCCGGTACCCAGTTCCCTCAAGTGCGCTGGGTGTCAATGCCCCTAGCTTCATGGCTCTTGAAGTCACATGACCCGGTGCCTTATTGCCCTCATGTGCACTGGGTGTATATGACCTTACCTTCAAGGCTCTTGAAGTCACATGGCACGATGCCTTAGTGCCCTCAAGTGCGATGGGTGTCCATGACCCTAGCTTCAAGGCTCTTGAAGTCATCTGGCACAGTGCCCGGTCGCCTCAAGTCCGATGGGTGTCCATACCCCTAGATTCATGGCTCTTGAAGTCACATGGACCGGTGCCCTGGTCCCTTCAAGTGTCCTGGGTGTCCATGCCCCTAGCTTCATGGCTCTTGAAGTCACATGGCCCGGTGCCGTATTGCCCTCATGTGCGATGAGTGTCCATGCCTCTAGCTTACTGCTCTTGATGTCACACGGCCCGGTACCCAGTTCCCTCAAGTGCGCTGGGTGTCAATGCCCCTAGCTTCATGGCTCCTGAAGTCAGATGGCCCGATGCCTTAGTTCCCTCAAGTGCGATTGGTGTCCATGCCCCTAGCTTCATGGCTCTTGAAGTCACATGGCCCAGTGCCCCAGTCCCCTTAAGTGTGCTGGGTGTCCATGCCCCTAGCTTCATGGCTCTTGAAGTCACATGGCCCAGTGCCCCAGTCCCCTCAAGTGTGCTGGGTGTCCATGCCCCTAGCTTCATGGCTCTTGAAGTCACATGGCCCGGTGCCTTAGTGCCCTCAAGTGCGCTGGGTGTTCATGCCCCTAGCTTCATGGCTCTTGAAGTCACATGGCCCAGTGCCCCAGTCCCCTTAAGTGTGCTGGGTGTCCATGCCCCTAGCTTCATGGCTCTTGAAGTCACATGGCCCGGTGCCTTAGTGCCCTCAAGTGCGCTGGGTGTTCATGCCCCTAGCTTCGTGGCTCTTGAAGTCACATGGCCCGATGCCTTAGTGTCCTCAAGTGTGCTGGGTGTCCATTCCCCTAGCTTCATGGCTCTTGAAGTCACATGGCCCAGTGCCTTAGTACCCTCATGTGCAATGTGTGTCCATGCCCCTAGCTTCATGGCTCTTGAAGTCACATGGCCCGGTGCTCAGTCCCCTCAAGTGCGCCGGGTGTCCATGCCCCTAGCTTCATGGCTCTTGAATTCACATGGCCTGTTGCCCTGGTCCCTTCAAGTGAGCTGGGTGTCCATGCCCCTAGCTTCATGGCTATTGAAGTAACATGCCCAGTGCCTTATTGCCCTCATGTGAGCTGGGTGTCCATGCCCCTATCTTACTGCTCTTGAAGTGACATGGCCCAGTGCCTTAGTGCCTTCATGTGCACTGGATGTTCATGCCCCTAGCTTCATGGCTCTTGAAGTCACATGACCCGGTGGCTTATTGCCCTCATGTGCACTGGGTGTACATGACCCTAGCTTCAAGGCTCTTGAAGTCACCTGGCACAGTGCCCGGTCCCCTCGAGTCCGATGGGTGTCCATGCCCCTAGCTTCATGGCTCTTTAAGTCACATGGCCCAGTGCCCTGGTCCCTTCAAGTGTCCTGGGTGTCCATGCAACTAGATTCATGGCTCTTGAAGTCCCATGGCCCGGTGCCTTAGTGCCATCAAGTGCGATGGGTGTCCATGCCCCTAGCTTCATGGCTCTTGAAGTCACATGGCCCGGTGACTTACTGCCATCAAGTGCGATGGGTGTCCAAGCCCCTAGCTTCATGGCTCTTGAAGTCACATGGCCCAGTGCCTTAGTGCCATCAAGTGCGATGGGTGTTCATGCCCCTACCTTCAAGGCTCTTGAAGTCACCTGGCCCAAGGCCTCGGTCCCCTCAAGTGGGCTGGATGTCCGTGCCCTTAGCTTCGTGGCTATTAAAGTCACATGGTCCGGTGCCTGGTCCCCTCAAGTGCGCTGGGTGTTCATGCCCCTAGCTTCATGGCTCTTGAAGTCACATGACCCGGTGCCTTGTTGCCCTCATGTGCGCTGGGTGTATATGACCTTACCTTCAAGGCTCTTGAAGTCACATGGCCCGGTGCCCCGGTCATGCCCCTAGCTTTATGGCTCTTGAAGTCACATGGCCCTGTCCCTTAGTGCCCTTGAGTGCATGGGTGTCCATGCCCCTAGCTTCAAGGCTCTTGAAGTCACCTGGCCCAGTGCATCGGTCCCCCCAAGTGGGCTGGGTGGCCATGTCCTTAGCTTCATGGCTCTTGAAGTCACATGGCCCGGTGCCCGGTCCCCTCAAATGCGCTGGGTGTCCATGCCCCTAGCTTCATGGCTCTTGAAGTCAAATGACCCAGTGCCTTATTGTCCTCATATGCGCTGGGTGTATATGACCTTACCTTCAAGGCTCTTGAAGTCACATGGCACGATGCCTTAGTGCCCTCAAGTGCGATGGGTGTCCATGTCCCTAGCTTCAAGGCTCTTGATGTCACCTGGCTCAGTGCCCAGTACCCTCAAGTGCGATGGGTGTCCATGCCACTAGCTTCATGGCTCTTGAAGTCACATGGCCCGGTGCCCTGGTCCCTTCAAGTGTCCTGCGTGTCCATTCCCCTAGCTTCATGGCTCTTGAAGTCATATGGCCCGGTGCTGCATTGCCCTCATGTGCGCTGAGTGTCCATGCCTCTAGCTTACTACTCTTGATGTCACATGGCCCGGTACCCAGTTCCCTCAAGTGCGCTGGGTGTCAATGCCCCTAGCTTCATGGCTCTTGAATTCACATGGCCCAGTGCCTCGGTCCCATTAAGTGCTCTGGGTGTCCATGCCCCTAGCTTCATGGCTCTTGAAGTCACATGGGCCGATGCCTTAGTGTCCTCAAGTGCGCTGGGTGTCCATGCCTCTAGCTTACTGCTCTTGAAGTCACATGGCCCAGTGCCTTAGTCCCTTCATGTGCAATGTGTGTCCATGCCCCTAGCTTCATGGCTCTTGAAGTCACGTGGCCCGGTGCTCAGTCCCCTCAAGTGCACTGGGGTTCCATGCCCCTAGCTTCATGGCTCTTGAATTCACATGGCCTGGTGCCCTGGTCCCTTCAAGTGAGCTGGGTGTCCATGCCCCTAGCTTCATGGCTATTGAAGTCACATGCCCGGTGCCATATTGCCCTCAAGTACGATGGGTGTCCAAGCCCCTAGCTTCATGGCTCTTGAATTAACATGGCCCAGTGCCTCGGTCCCCTAAAGTGCTCTGGGTGTCCATGCCCCTGGCTTCATGGCTCTTGAAGTCACATGACCCGGTGGCTTATTGCCCTCATGTGCACTGGGTGTATATGACCTTACCTTCAAGGCTCTTGAAGTCACTTGGTATGATGCCTTGGTGCCCTCAAGTGTGATGGGTGTCTATGCCCATAGCTTCAAGGCCCTGAAGTTACCTGGCACAGTGCCCGGTCCCCTCAAGTGCGATGGCTGTCCATGCCCCTAGCGTCATGGCTCTTGAAGTCACATGGCCCGGTGCCCTGGTCCCTTCAAGTGTCCTGGGTGTCCATGCCCCTAGCTTCATGGCTCTTGAAGCCACATGGCCCGGTGACTTACTACCATCAATGGCGATGGGTGTCCATGCCCCTAGCTTCAAGGCTCTTGAAGTCACCTTGCCCAGTGCCTCGGTCCCCTCAAGTGGGCTGGGTGTCCATGCCCTTAGCTTCATGGCTATTAAAGTCACATGGCCTGGGGCCCGGTCCCCTCAAGTGCGCTGGGTGTTCATGACCCTAGCTTCATGGCTCTTGAAGTCAAATGACCCGGTGGCTTATTGCCCTCATGTGCGCTGGGTGTATATGACCTTAGCTTCAAGGCTCTTGAAGTCACATGGCCCGGTGCCCCGGTCATGCCCCTACCATCATGGCTCTTGAAATCACATGGCCCGGTGCCGGTCCCCTCAAATACGCTGGATGTCCATGCCCCTAGCTTCATGGCTCTTGAAGTGACATGACCCGGTGCCTTATTGCCCTCATGTGCGCTGGGTGTATATGACCTTACCTACAAGGCTCTTGAAGTCACATGGCACGATGCCTTAGTGCCCTCAAGTGCGATGGGTGTCCATGCCCCTAGCTTCAAGGCTCTTGATGTCAACTGGCCCACTGCCCAGTACCCTCAAGTGTGATGGGTGTCCATACCCCTAGCTTCATGGCTCTTGAAGTGACATGACCCGGTGCCTTATTGCCCTCATGTGCGCTGGGTGTATATGACCTTACCTACAAGGCTCTTGAAGTCACATGGCACGATGCCTTAGTGCCCTCATGTGCACTGGGTGTTCATGCCCCTAGCTTCATGGCTCTTGAAGTCACATGACCCGGTGGCTTATTGCCCTCATGTGCACTGGGTGTATATGACCTTACCTTCAAGGCTCTTGAAGTCACATGGAACGATGCCTTAGTGCCCTCAAGTGCGATGGGTGTCCATGACCCTAGCTTCAAGGCTCTTGAAGTCACCTGGCACAGTGCCCGGTCGCCTCAAGTCCGATGGGTGTCCATACCCCTAGCTTCATGGCTCTTGAAGTCACATGGACCGGTGCCCTGGTCCCTTCAAGTGTCCTGGGTGTCCATGCCCCTAGCTTCATGGCTCTTGAAGTCATATGGCCCGGTGCTGTATTGCCCTCATGTGCGCTGAGTGTCCATGCCTCTAGCTTACTGCTCTTGATGTCACACGTCCCGGTACCCAGTTCCCTCAAGTGCGCTGGGTGTCAATGCCCCTAGCTTCATGGCTCCTGAAGTCAGATGGCCCGATGCCTTAGTTCCCTCAAGTGCGATGGGTGTCCATGCCCCTATATTCATGGCTCTTGAAGTCACATGGCCCAGTGCCCCAGTCCCCTCAAGTGTGCTGGGTGTCCATGCCCCTAGCTTCATGGCTCTTGAAGTCACATGGCCAGGTGCCGTATTGCCCTCATGTGCGCTGAGTGTCCATGCCTCTAGCTTACGGCTCTTGATGTCACACGTCCCGGTACCCAGTTCCCTCAAGTGCGCTGGGTGTCAATGCCCCTAGCTTCATGGCTCCTGAAGTCAGATGGCCCGATGCCTTAGTTCCCTCAAGTGCGATGGGTGTCCATGCCCCTATATTCATGGCTCTTGAAGTCACATGGCCCAGTGCCCCAGTCCCCTCAAGTGTGCTGGGTGTCCATGCCCCTAGCTTCATGGCTCTTGAAGTCACATGGCCCGGTGCCTTAGTGCCCTCAAGTGCGCTGGGTGTTCATGCCCCTAGCTTCATGGCTCTTGAAGTCACATGGCCCGGTGCCGTATTGCCCTCATGTGCGCTGAGTGACCATGCCTCTAGCTTACTGCTCTTGATGTCACATGGCCCGGTACCCAGTTCCCTCAAGTGCTCTGGGTGTCAATGCCCCTAGCTTCATGGCTCCTGAAGTCAGATGGCCCGATGCCTTAGTTCCCTCAAGTGCGATGGGTGTCCATGCCCCTATATTCATGGCTCTTGAAGTCACATGGCCCAGTGCCCCAGTCCCCTCAAGTGTGCTGGGTGTCCATGCCCCTAGCTTCATGGCTCTTGAAGTCACATGGCCCGGTGCCTAGTGCCCTCAAGTGCGATGGGTGTCCAAGCCCCTAGCTTCATGGCTCTTGAATTCACATGGCCCAGTGCCTTGGTCCCTTCATGTGCAATGTGTGTCCATGCCCCTAGCTTCATGGCTCTTGAAGTCACAGGGCCCGGTGCTCAGTCCCCTCAAGTGCACTGGGTGTCCATGCCCCTAGCTTCATGGCTCTTGAATTCACATGGCCTGGTGCCCTGGTCCCTTCAAGTGAGCTGGGTGTCCATGCCCCTATCTTCATGGCTATTGAAGTCACATGCCCGGTGCCTTATTGCCCTCATGTGAGTTGGGTGTGCATGCCCCTAGCTTCATGGCTCTTGAATTCACATGGCCAGGCGACCCGGTCATGCCACTAGCTTCATGGTTTTTGAGGTCACATGGCCCGGTGACTTACTGCCATCAAGTGCGATGGGTGTCCATGCCCCTAGCTTCATGGCTTTTGAAGTCACATGGCCCGTTGCCTTAGTGCCCTCAAATGTGATGGGTGCCCATGCCCCTAGCTTCATGGCTCTTGAAATCACATGGCCAGGTGCCCCGGTCATGCCCCTAGCTTCATGGTTTTTGAAGTCACATGGCCTGGCGCCTTATTGCCCTCAAGTGCGATGGGTATCCACGCCCCTAGCTTCCTGGCTCTTGAAGTCGCATGGCCCGGTGCCTTTGTACCCTCAAGTGCGATGGGTGTCCATGCCCCTAGCTTCATGGCTCTTGAAGTCACATGGCCCGGTGCCCTGGTCCCTTCAAGTGTCCTGGGTGTCCATGCCCCTAGATTCATGGCTCTTGAAGTCACATGGCCCGGTGCCTTATTGCCCTCATGTGCGCTGGGTGTCCATGTCCCTAGCTTACTGCTCTTGATGTCACATGGCCCTGTGCCTGGTCCCCTCAAGTGCGCTGCGTGTCAATGCCCCAAGCTTCATGGCTCTTGAAGTCACATGGCCCGGGGCCCCGGTCATGCCCCTAGCTTCATGGCTCTTGAAGTCACATGGCCGGTCCCTTAGTGCCCTCAAGTGCGATGGGTGTCGATGCCCTTAGCTTCATGGCTCTTGAAGTCACATGGTCCGGTGCCCGGTCCCCTCAACTGCGCTGGGTGTCCATGCCCCTAGCGTCATGGCTCTTGAAGTCACATGACTCAGTGCCTTATTGCCCTCATATGCCCTGGGCGTATATGACCTTACCTTCAAGGCTCTTGAAGTGACATGGCCTGATGCCTTAGTACCCTCAAGTGTGATGAGTGTCCATGCCCCTAGCTTCATGGCTCTTGAAGTCACATGGCCCGGTGCCCCGGTCATGCCCCTAGCTTCATGGCTCATGAAGTCACACAGCCCGGTGCCTTAGTGCACTCAAGTGCGATGGGTGTCCATGCCCCTAGCTTCATGGCTCTTGAAGTCACATGGCCCGGTGCCTCGGTCCCCTCAAGTGCGATGGGTGTCCATGCCCCTAGCGTCATGGCTCTTGAAGTCACATGGCCCGGTGCCCTGGTCCCTTCAAGTGTCCTGGGTGTCCATGCCCCTAGCTTCATGGCTCTTGAAGCCACATGGCCCGGTGACTTACTGCCATCAATGGCGATGGGTGTCCATGCCCCTAGCTTCATGGCTCCTGAAGTCACACGGCCCAGTGCCCCAGTCCCCTCAAGTGTGCTGGGTGTCCATGCCCCTAGCTTCATGGCTCTTGAAGTCACATGGCCCGGTGCCTTAGTGCCCTCAAGTGCGATGGGTGTCCAAGCCCCTAGCTTCATGGCTCTTGAATTCACATGGCCAGTGCCTTGGTCCCTTCATGTGCAATGTGTGTCCATGCCCCTAGCTTCATGGCTCTTGAAGTCACAGGGCCCGGTGCTCAGTCCCCTCAAGTGCACTGGGTGTCCATGCCCCTAGCTTCATGGCTCTTGAATTCACATGGCCTGGTGCCCTGGTCCCTTCAAGTGAGCTGGGTGTCCATGCCCCTAGCTTCATGGCTCTTGAAGTCACATGGCCCGGTGCCATATTGCCCTCATGTGCGCTGAGTGTCCATGCCTCTAGCTTACTGCTCTTGATGTCACATGGCCCGGTACCCAGTTCCCTCAAGTGCGCTGGGTGTCAATGCCCCTAGCTTAATGGCTCCTGAAGTCAGATGGCCCGATGCCTTAGTTCCCTCAAGTGCGATGGGTGTCCATGCCCCTATATTCATGGCTCTTGAAGTCACATGGCCCAGTGCCCCAGTCCCCTCAAGTGTGCTGGGTGTCCATGCCCCTAGCTTCATGGCTCTTGAAGTCACATGGCCCGGTGCCTTAGTGCCCTCAAGTGCGCTGGGTGTTCATGCCCCTAGCTTCATGGCTCTTGAAGTCACATGGCCCGGTGCCGTATTGCCCTCATGTGCGCTGAGTGACCATGCCTCTAGCTTACTGCTCTTGATGTCACACGGCCCGGTACCCAGTTACCTCAAGTGCGCTGGGTGTCAATGCCCCTAGCTTCATGGCTCCTGAAGTCAGATGGCCCGATGCCTTAGTTCCCTCAAGTGCGATGGGTGTCCATGCCCCTATATTCATGGCTCTTGTAGTCACATGGCCCAGTGCCCCAGTCACCTCAAGTGTGCTGGGTGTCCATGCCCCTAGCTTCATGGCTCTTGAAGTCACATGGCCCGGTGCCTTAGTGCCCTCAAGTGCGATGGGTGTCCAAGCCCCTAGCTTCATGGCTCTTGAATTCACATGGCCCAGTGCCTTGGTCCCTTCATGTGCAATGTGTGTCCATGCCCCTAGCTTCATGGCTCTTGAAGTCACAGGGCCCGGTGCTCAGTCCCCTCAAGTGCACTGGGTGTCCATGCCCCTAGCTTCATGGCTCTTGAATTCACATGGCCTGGTGCCCTGGTCCCTTCAAGTGAGCTGGGTGTCCATACCCCTAGCTTCATGGCTATTGAAGTCACATGCCCGGTGCCTTATTGCCCTCATGTGAGTTGGGTGTGCATGCCCCTAGCTTCATGGCTCTTGAATTCACATGGCCAGGCGACCCGGTCATGCCACTAGCTTCATGGTTTTTGAGGTCACATGGCCCGGTGACTTACTGCCATCAAGTGCGATGGGTGTCCATGCCCCTAACTTCATGGCTTTTGAAGTCACATGGCCCGTTGCCTTAGTGCCCTCAAATGTGATGGGTGCCCATGCCCCTAGCTTCATGGCTCTTGAAATCACATGGCCAGGTGCCCCGGTCATGCCCCTAGCGTCATGGTTTTTGAAGTCACATGGCCTGGCGCCTTATTGCCCTCAAGTGCGATGGGTATCCACGCCCCTAGCTTCCTGGCTCTTGAAGTCGCATGGCCCGGTGCCTTTGTACCCTCAAGTGCGATGGGTGTCCATGCCCCTACCTTCATGGCTCTTGAAGTCACATGGCCCGGTGCCCTGGTCCCTTCAAGTGTCCTGGGTGTCCATGCCCCTAGCTTCATGGCTCTTGAAGTCACATGGCCGCGTGCCTTATTGCCCTCATGTGCGCTGGGTGTCCATGTCCCTAGCTTACTGCTCTTGATGTCACATGGCCCTGTGCCTGGTCCCCTCAAGTGCGCTGCGTGTCAATGCCCCAAGCTTCATGGCTCTTGAAGTCACATGGCCCGGGGCCCCCGTCATGCCCCTAGCTTCATGGCTCTTGAAGTCACATGGCCGGTCCCTTAGTGCCCTCAAGTGCGATGGGTGTCCATGCCCTTAGCTTCATGGCTCTTGAAGTCACATGGTCCGGTGCCCGGTCTCCTCAACTGCGCTGGGTGTCCATGCCCCTAGCGTCATGGCTCTTGAAGTCACATGACTCGGTGCCTTATTGCCCTCATATGTCCTGGGCGTATATGACCTTACCTTCAAGGCTCTTGAAGTGACATGGTCTGATGCCTTAGTACCCTCAAGTGTGATGAGTGTCCATGCCCCTAGCTTCATGGCTCTTGAAGTCATATGGCCCGGTGCCCCGGTCATGCCCCTAGCTTCATGGCTCTTGAAGTCACACAGCCCGGTGCCTTAGTGCACTCAAGTGCGATGGGTGTCCATGCCCCTAGCTTCATGGCTCTTGAAGTCACATGGCCCGGTGCCTCGGTCCCCTCAAGTGCGATGGGTGTCCATGCCCCTAGCGTCATGGCTCTTGAAGTCACATGGCCCGGTGCCCTGGTCCCTTCAGTGTCCTGGGTGTCCATGCCCCTAGCTTCATGGCTCTTGAAGCCACATGGCCCGGTGACTTACTGCCATCAATGGCGATGGGTGTCCATGCCCCTAGCTTCATGGCTCCTGAAGTCACACAGCCCAGTGCCTTAGTGCCATCAAGTGCGATGGGTGTCCATGCCCCTAGCTTCAAGGCTCTTGAAGTCACCTTGCCCAGTGCCTCGGTCCCCTCAAGTGGGCTGGGTGTCCATGCCCTTAGCTTCATGGCTATTAAAGTCACATGGCCCGGTGACCAGTCCCCTCAAGTGCGCTGGGTGTCCATGCCCCTAGATTCATGGCTCTTGAAGTCACATGGCCCGGTGCCTTAGTGCCCTCAAGTGCGCTGGGTGTATATGACCTTACCTTCAAGCTCTTGAAGTCACATGGCCCGGTGCCCCGGTCATGCCCCTAGCTTCATGGCTCTTGAAGTGACATGACCCGGTGCCTTATTGCCCTCATGTGCGCTGGATGTCCATGCCCCTAGCTTCATGGCTCTTGTAGTCACATGGCCCGGTGCCCCGGTCATGCCCCTAGCTTCATGGCTCTTGAAGTCACATGGCCGGTCCCTTAGTGCCCTCAAGTGCGATGGGTGTCCATGCCCTTAGCTTCATGGCTCTTGAAGTCACATGGTCCGGTGCCCGGTCCCCTCAACTGCGCTGGGTGTCCATGCCCCTAGCGTCATGGCTCTTGAAGTCACATGACTCGGTGCCTTATTGCCCTCATATGCCCTGGGCGTATATGACCTTACCTTCAAGGCTCTTGAAGTGACATGGCCTGATGCCTTAGTACCCTCAAGTGTGATGAGTGTCCATGCCCCTAGCTTCATGGCTCTTGAAGTCACATGGCCCGGTGCCCCGGTCATGCCCCTAGCTTCATGGCTCTTGAAGTCACACGGCCCGGTGCCTTAGTGCACTCAAGTGCGATGGGTGTCCATGCCCCTAGCTTCATGGCTCTTGAAGTCACATGGCCAGGTGCCCTGGTCCCTTCAAGTGTCCTGGGTGTCCATGCCCCTAGCTTCATGGCTCTTGAAGCCACATGGCCCGGTGACTTACTGCCATCAATGGCGATGGGTGTCCATGCCCCTAGCTTCATGGCTCCTGAAGTCACACGGCCCAGTGCCTTAGTGCCATCAAGTGCGATGGGTGTCCATGCCCCTAGCTTAAAGGCTCTTGAAGTCACCTTGCCCAGTGCCTTGGTCCCCTCAAGTGGGCTGGGTGTCCATGCCCTTAGCTTCATGGCTATTAAAGTCACATGGCCCGGTGACCAGTCCCCTCAAATGCGCTGGGTGTTCATGACCCTAGCTTCATGGCTCTTGAAGTCACATGACCCGGTGCCTTATTGCCCTCATGTGCGCTGGGTGTATATGACCTTACCTTCAAGGCTCTTGAAGTCACATGGCCCGGTGCCGCGGTCATGCCCCTAGCTTCATGGCTCTTGAAGTCACATGGCCCGGTGCCCGGTCCCCTCAAATGCGCTGGATGTCCATGCCCCTAGCTTCATGGCTCTTGAAGTGACATGACCCGGTGCCTTATTGCCCTCATGTGCGCTGGGTGTATGTGACCTTACCTACAAGGCTCTTGAAGTCACATGGCACGATGCCTTAGTGCCCTCAAGTGTGATGGGTGTCCATGCCCCTAGCTTCAAGGCTCTTGATGTCAACTGGCCCAGTGCCCAGTACCCTCAAGTGTGATGGGTGTCCATACCCCTAGCTTCATGGCTCTTGAAGTGACATGACCCGGTGCCTTATTGCCCTCATGTGCGCTGGGTGTATATGACCGCTGGGTGTATATGACCTTACCTACAAGGCTCTTGAAGTCACATGGCACGATGCCTTAGTGCCCTCATGTGCACTGGGTGTTCATGCCCCTAGCTTCATGGCTCTTGAAGTCACATGACCCGGTGGCTTATTGCCCTCATGTGCACTGGGTGTATATGACCTTACCTTCAAGGCTCTTGAAGTCACATGGCACGATGCCTTAGTGCCCTCAAGTGCGATGGGTGTCCATGACCCTAGCTTCAAGGCTCTTGAAGTCACCTGGCACAGTGTCCGGTCGCCTCAAGTCCGATGGGTGTCCATACCCCTAGATTCATGGCTCTTGAAGTCACATGGACCGGTGCCCTGGTCCCTTCAAGTGTCCTGGGTGTCCATGCCCCTAGCTTCATGGCTCTTGAATCACATGGCCCGGTGCCGTATTGCCCTCATGTGCGCTGAGTGTCCATGCCTCTAGCTTACTGCTCTTGATGTCACACGGCCCGGTACCCAGTTCCCTCAAGTGCGCTGGGTGTCAATGCCCCTAGCTTCATGGCTCCTGAAGTCAGATGGCCCGATGCCTTAGTTCCCTCAAGTGCGATGGGTGTCCATGCCCCTATATTCATGGCTCTTGAAGTCACATGGCCCAGTGCCCCAGTCCCCTCAAGTGTGCTGGGTGTCCATGCCCCTAGCTTCATGGCTCTTGAAGTCACATGGCCCGGTGCCTTAGTGCCCTCAAGTGTGCTGGGTGTTCATGCCCCTAGCTTCATGGCTCTTGAAGTCACATGGCCCGGTGCCGTATTGCCCTCATGTGCACTGAGTGACCATGCCTCTAGCTTACTGCTCTTGATGTCACACGGCCCGGTACCCAGTTACCTCAAGTGCGCTGGGTGTCAATGCCCCTAGCTTCATGGCTCCTAAAGTCAGATGGCCCGATGCCTTAGTTCCCTCAAGTGCGATGGGTGTCCATGCCCCTATATTCATGGCTCTTGAAGTCACATGGCCCAGTGCCCCAGTCCCCTCAAGTGTGCTGGGTGTCCATGCCCCTAGCTTCATGGCTCTTGAAGTCACATGGCCCGGTGCCTTAGTGCCCTCAAGTGTGCTGGGTGTTCATGCCCCTAGCTTCATGGCTCTTGAAGTCACATGGCCCGGTGCCGTATTGCCCTCATGTGCACTGAGTGACCATGCCTCTAGCTTACTGCTCTTGATGTCACACGGCCCGGTACCCAGTTACCTCAAGTGCGCTGGGTGTCAATGCCCCTAGCTTCATGGCTCCTAAAGTCAGATGGCCCGATGCCTTAGTTCCCTCAAGTGCGATGGGTGTCCATGCCCCTATATTCATGGCTCTTGAAGTCACATGGCCCAGTGCCCCAGTCCCCTCAAGTGTGCTGGGTGTCCATGCCCCTAGCTTCATGGCTCTTGAAGTCACATGGCCCGGTGCCTTAGTGCCCTCAAGTGCGATGGGTGTCACATGGCCCGGTGCCCCTAGCTTCATGGCTCTTGAATTCACATGGCCCAGTGCCTCGGTCCCCTCAAGTGCTCTGGGTGTCCATGCCCCTAGCTTCATGGCTCTTGAAGTCACATGGCCCGATGCCTTAGTATCGAAGTATCGAAAACAAAAGGCTTGCATACTATTTTTAACATGCAAGTGTGCTGGGTGTCCATGCCCCTAGCTTCATGGCTCTTGAAGTCACATGGCCCAGTGCCTTAGTACCCTCATGTGCAATGTGTGTCCATGCCCCTAGCTTCATGGCTCTTGAAGTCACATGGCCCGGTGCTCAGTCCCCTCAAGTGCGCTGGGTGTCCATGCCCCTAGCTTCATGGCTCTTGAATTCACATGGCCTGGTGCCCTGGTCCCTTCAAGTGAGCTGGGTGTCCATGCCCCTAGCTTCATGGCTCTTGAATTCACATGGCCCAGTGCCTGGGTCCCCTCAAGTGCTCTCGGTGTCCATGTCCCTAGCTTCATGCCTCTTGAAGTCACATGGGCCGATGCCTTAGTGCCCTCAAGTGCGCTGGGTGTCCATGCCCCTAGCTTACTGCTCTTGAAGTCACAGGGCCCAGTGCCTTAGTCCCTTCATGTGCAATGTGTGTCCATGCCCCTAGCTTCATGGCTCTTGAAGTCACGTGGCCCGGTGCTCAGTCCCCTCAAGTGCACTGGGTGTCCATGCTCCTAGCTTCATGGCTCTTGAATTCACATGGCCTGGTGCCCTGGTCCCTTCAAGTGAGCTGGGTGTCCATGCCCCTAGCTTCATGGCTATTGAAGTCACATGCCCGGTGCCTTATTGCCCTCATGTGAGTTGGGTGTGCATGCCCCTAGCTTCATGGCTCTTGAATTCACATGGCCAGGTGACCCGGTCATGCCACTAGCTTCATGGTTTTTGAGGTCACATGGCCCGGTGACTTACTGCCATCAAGTGCGATGGGTGTCCATGCCCCTAGCTTCATGGCTTTTGAAGTCACATGGCCCGTTGCCTTAGTGCCCTCAAATGTGATGGGTGCCCCTGCCCCTAGCTTCATGGCTCTTGAAATCACATGGCCAGGTGCCCCGGTCATGCCCCTAGCTTCATGGTTTTTGAAGTCACATAGCCTGGCACCTTATTGCCCTCAAGTGCGATGGGTATCCATGCCCCTAGCTTCCTGGCTCTTGAAGTCGCATGGCCCAGCGCCTTTGTACCCTCAAGTGCGATGGGTGTCCATGCCCCTATATTCAAGGCTCTTGAAGTCACATGGCCCAGTGCCCCAGTCCCCTCAAGTGTGCTGGGTGTCCATGCCCCTAGCTTCATGGCTCTTGAAGTCACATGGCCCGGTGCCTTAGTGCCCTCAAGTGCGATGGGTGTCCAAGCCCCTAGCTTCATGGCTCTTGAATTCACATGGCCCAGTGCCTCGGTCCCCTCAAGTGCTCTGGATGTCCATGCCCCTAGCTTCATGGCTCTTGAAGTCACATGGCCCGATGCCTTAGTATCGAAGTATCGAAAACAAAAGGCTCGACATACTATTTTTAACATGCAAGTGTGCTGGGTGTCCATGCCCCTAGCTTCATGGCTCTTGAAGTCACATGGCCCAGTGCCTTAGTACCCTCATGTGCAATGTATGTCCATGCCCCTAGCTTCATGGCTCCTGAAGTCACATGGCCCGGTGCTCAGTCCCCTCAAGTGCGCTGGGTGTCCATGCCCCTAGCTTCATGGCTCTTGAATTCACATGGCCTGGTGCCCTGGTCCCTTCAAGTGAGCTGGGTGTCCATGCCCCTAGCTTACTGCTCTTGAGGAGACATGGCCCAGTGCCTTAGTGCCCTCATGTGCACTGGATGTTCATGCCCCTAGCTTCATGGCTCTTGAAGTCACATGACCCGGTGGCTTATTGCCCTCATGTGCACTGGGTGTATATGACCTTACCTTCAAGGCTCTTGAAGTCACATGGCACGATGCCTTAGTGCCCTCAAGTGCGATGGGTGTCCATGACCCTAGCTTCAAGGCTCTTGAAGTCACCTGGCACAGTGCCCGGTCCCCTCAAGTCCGATGGGTGTCCATCCCCCTGGCTTTATGGCTCTTGAAGTCACATGGCCCAGTGCCCTGGTCCCTTCAAGTGTCCTGGGTGTCCATGCCCCTAGATTCATGGCTCTTGAAGTCCCATGGCCCGGTGCCTTAGTGCCATCAAGTGCGATGGGTGTCCATGCCCCTAGCTTCATGGCTCTTGAAGTCACATGATATGATATGATATGATATGATATGATATGATATGGTATTTGTAACGCGCCTATACACAAGTGTTTCAAGGCGCGACGAGGCGGGGGGGGGGGAAACAAGGGAAAGACAGACAAACGATCCTACTAGGCCAGGTGTCATTCAGATCGCGCAAGTGCCGAGGTAAGGGGAAAAAGGAGAAAGTGCAAGGGGAGGAGGTGGGGGGGAAAGTGCAGTACAAGGTAAGTAGCGTAAAATAAATAATGAATAAAAAGGGCCAGCTGGTGGCAAGTGCGAGGTAAGTGCAGAGCAAGTGCTGGGAAGGGGGCTGTAGGGATACAGTGACAGTCCCACGGTGCAGGGGGGGCCAAGGGAGGCAGTGCAAGTGGAGAGTGGCTGGGCCCTGGACCGAGGTCGCTGAGAGTGGCCCAGATGCAGGTTAAGTGCAGAATTCAGTGGGGAGTTAAGCAGGTTTAGCAGGGGAGAGGGAGAGAGAAGGCAGAAGCGAAGAGGAAGGTTTTGAGGTGCTTCCGGAACCGGAGATGGTTCTCCTCAAGTTTCAGGGAGGCAGGAAGGCTGTTCCAGAGGGAGGCCCCTGCTGCGGAGAGAGATCTACCCCCAGCTCGTTGCTTCGAGAAGCGGCTGACCATGAGGGAGTTGGAGACGGATGAGCGAAGGGCTCGTGAAGGAAGATATTTAGGAAGAGAGAGTTGAAGGTATTTAGGCCCCAGGCCCCAGAAGGCCTTGTGGACAATGCAGAGGGTTTTGAACTTAATCCTCGCAGCCACTGGGAGCCAGTGAAGAGATTTCAGTCCAGGAGAGATACGGTCCCTGGGCTTGAGGCCAAGGACAAGTCTCGCAGTTCTGTTCTGGATAAGTTGCAGAGGGCGGAGAGTGGAGGCAGGCAGATTTAGATAGAGGCTGTTACAGTAGTCCAGCCTTGAGAGAACCAGGGCCGGGAGACAGTGAGCTTCTGGGGGAAGGAGAGGAAGGGAAGAATACCTCTGAGGAGGTGCAGTTGGTAGTGAGACTTCTTAGAGACGTCAGATATATGAGGAGAGAAGGAGAGTGTGGAGTCGAAGATGACCCCAAGGTTTTTAGCCTTGCAGGTAGGGGCAGGAGGGGGGCCAAGGGAGGCCGGCCAGAGAGCTGAAGGGAAGGAGGGAGTGGGTGTGCCGATGAGTAGAATCTCAGTCTTACTGGCGTTAAGGCAGAGGTCATTGGCGGCACACCATTCCTTGATAGTAGACAGACAGTCGGAGATGAGGGAAGGAGAGGAGGAGGCCGAGGGTAGCCTGAAAATGAGCTGGGTATCGTCCGCATAGCACTTACTGCCATCAAGTGCGATGGCTGTCCATGCCCCTAGCTTCATGGCTCTTGAAGTCACATGGCCCAGTGCCTTAGTGCCATCAAGTGTGATGGGTGTCCATGCCCCTATATTCATGGCTCTTGAAGTCACATGGCCCAGTGCCCCTGTCCCCTCAAGTGTGCTGGGTGTCCATGCCCTAGCTTCGTGGCTCTTGAAGTCACATGGCCCAGTGCCTTAGTGCCCTCAAGTGCGATGGGTGTCCAAGCCCCTAGCTTCATGGCTCTTGAATTCACATGGCCCAGTGCCTCGGTCCCCTCAAGTGCTCTGGGTGTCCATGCCCCTAGCTTCATGGCTCTTGAAGTCACATGACCCGATGCCTTAGTATCGAAGTATCGAAAACAAAAGGCTCACATACTATTTTTAACATGCAAGTGTGCTGGGTGTCCATGCCCCTAGCTTCATGGCTCTTGAAGTCACATGGCCCAGTGCCTTAGTACCCTCATGTGCAATGTGTGTCCATGCCCCTAGATTCATGGCTCTTGAAGTCACATGGCCCGGTGCTCAGTCCCCTCAAGTGCGCTGGGTGTCCATGCCCCTAGCTTCATGGCTCTTGAAGTCACATGGCCCGGTGCCTAGTGCCCTCAAGTGCGATGGGTGTCCAAGCCCCTAGCTTCATGGCTCTTGAATTCACATGGCCCAGTGCCTTGGTCCCTTCATGTGCAATGTGTGTCCATGCCCCTAGCTTCATGGCTCTTGAAGTCACAGGGCCCGGTGCTCAGTCCCCTCAAGTGCACTGGGTGTCCATGCCCCTAGCTTCATGGCTCTTGAATTCACATGGCCTGGTGCCCTGGTCCCTTCAAGTGAGCTGGGTGTCCATGCCCCTATCTTCATGGCTATTGAAGTCACATGCCCGGTGCCTTATTGCCCTCATGTGAGTTGGGTGTGCATGCCCCTAGCTTCATGGCTCTTGAATTCACATGGCCAGGCGACCCGGTCATGCCACTAGCTTCATGGTTTTTGAGGTCACATGGCCCGGTGACTTACTGCCATCAAGTGCGATGGGTGTCCATGCCCCTAGCTTCATGGCTTTTGAAGTCACATGGCCCGTTGCCTTAGTGCCCTCAAATGTGATGGGTGCCCATGCCCCTAGCTTCATGGCTCTTGAAATCACATGGCCAGGTGCCCCGGTCATGCCCCTAGCTTCATGGTTTTTGAAGTCACATGGCCTGGCGCCTTATTGCCCTCAAGTGCGATGGGTATCCACGCCCCTAGCTTCCTGGCTCTTGAAGTCGCATGGCCCGGTGCCTTTGTACCCTCAAGTGCGATGGGTGTCCATGCCCCTAGCTTCATGGCTCTTGAAGTCACATGGCCCGGTGCCCTGGTCCCTTCAAGTGTCCTGGGTGTCCATGCCCCTAGATTCATGGCTCTTGAAGTCACATGGCCCGGTGCCTTATTGCCCTCATGTGCGCTGGGTGTCCATGTCCCTAGCTTACTGCTCTTGATGTCACATGGCCCTGTGCCTGGTCCCCTCAAGTGCGCTGCGTGTCAATGCCCCAAGCTTCATGGCTCTTGAAGTCACATGGCCCGGGGCCCCGGTCATGCCCCTAGCTTCATGGCTCTTGAAGTCACATGGCCGGTCCCTTAGTGCCCTCAAGTGCGATGGGTGTCGATGCCCTTAGCTTCATGGCTCTTGAAGTCACATGGTCCGGTGCCCGGTCCCCTCAACTGCGCTGGGTGTCCATGCCCCTAGCGTCATGGCTCTTGAAGTCACATGACTCAGTGCCTTATTGCCCTCATATGCCCTGGGCGTATATGACCTTACCTTCAAGGCTCTTGAAGTGACATGGCCTGATGCCTTAGTACCCTCAAGTGTGATGAGTGTCCATGCCCCTAGCTTCATGGCTCTTGAAGTCACATGGCCCGGTGCCCCGGTCATGCCCCTAGCTTCATGGCTCATGAAGTCACACAGCCCGGTGCCTTAGTGCACTCAAGTGCGATGGGTGTCCATGCCCCTAGCTTCATGGCTCTTGAAGTCACATGGCCCGGTGCCTCGGTCCCCTCAAGTGCGATGGGTGTCCATGCCCCTAGCGTCATGGCTCTTGAAGTCACATGGCCCGGTGCCCTGGTCCCTTCAAGTGTCCTGGGTGTCCATGCCCCTAGCTTCATGGCTCTTGAAGCCACATGGCCCGGTGACTTACTGCCATCAATGGCGATGGGTGTCCATGCCCCTAGCTTCATGGCTCCTGAAGTCACACGGCCCAGTGCCCCAGTCCCCTCAAGTGTGCTGGGTGTCCATGCCCCTAGCTTCATGGCTCTTGAAGTCACATGGCCCGGTGCCTTAGTGCCCTCAAGTGCGATGGGTGTCCAAGCCCCTAGCTTCATGGCTCTTGAATTCACATGGCCAGTGCCTTGGTCCCTTCATGTGCAATGTGTGTCCATGCCCCTAGCTTCATGGCTCTTGAAGTCACAGGGCCCGGTGCTCAGTCCCCTCAAGTGCACTGGGTGTCCATGCCCCTAGCTTCATGGCTCTTGAATTCACATGGCCTGGTGCCCTGGTCCCTTCAAGTGAGCTGGGTGTCCATGCCCCTAGCTTCATGGCTCTTGAAGTCACATGGCCCGGTGCCATATTGCCCTCATGTGCGCTGAGTGTCCATGCCTCTAGCTTACTGCTCTTGATGTCACATGGCCCGGTACCCAGTTCCCTCAAGTGCGCTGGGTGTCAATGCCCCTAGCTTAATGGCTCCTGAAGTCAGATGGCCCGATGCCTTAGTTCCCTCAAGTGCGATGGGTGTCCATGCCCCTATATTCATGGCTCTTGAAGTCACATGGCCCAGTGCCCCAGTCCCCTCAAGTGTGCTGGGTGTCCATGCCCCTAGCTTCATGGCTCTTGAAGTCACATGGCCCGGTGCCTTAGTGCCCTCAAGTGCGCTGGGTGTTCATGCCCCTAGCTTCATGGCTCTTGAAGTCACATGGCCCGGTGCCGTATTGCCCTCATGTGCGCTGAGTGACCATGCCTCTAGCTTACTGCTCTTGATGTCACACGGCCCGGTACCCAGTTACCTCAAGTGCGCTGGGTGTCAATGCCCCTAGCTTCATGGCTCCTGAAGTCAGATGGCCCGATGCCTTAGTTCCCTCAAGTGCGATGGGTGTCCATGCCCCTATATTCATGGCTCTTGTAGTCACATGGCCCAGTGCCCCAGTCACCTCAAGTGTGCTGGGTGTCCATGCCCCTAGCTTCATGGCTCTTGAAGTCACATGGCCCGGTGCCTTAGTGCCCTCAAGTGCGATGGGTGTCCAAGCCCCTAGCTTCATGGCTCTTGAATTCACATGGCCCAGTGCCTTGGTCCCTTCATGTGCAATGTGTGTCCATGCCCCTAGCTTCATGGCTCTTGAAGTCACAGGGCCCGGTGCTCAGTCCCCTCAAGTGCACTGGGTGTCCATGCCCCTAGCTTCATGGCTCTTGAATTCACATGGCCTGGTGCCCTGGTCCCTTCAAGTGAGCTGGGTGTCCATACCCCTAGCTTCATGGCTATTGAAGTCACATGCCCGGTGCCTTATTGCCCTCATGTGAGTTGGGTGTGCATGCCCCTAGCTTCATGGCTCTTGAATTCACATGGCCAGGCGACCCGGTCATGCCACTAGCTTCATGGTTTTTGAGGTCACATGGCCCGGTGACTTACTGCCATCAAGTGCGATGGGTGTCCATGCCCCTAACTTCATGGCTTTTGAAGTCACATGGCCCGTTGCCTTAGTGCCCTCAAATGTGATGGGTGCCCATGCCCCTAGCTTCATGGCTCTTGAAATCACATGGCCAGGTGCCCCGGTCATGCCCCTAGCGTCATGGTTTTTGAAGTCACATGGCCTGGCGCCTTATTGCCCTCAAGTGCGATGGGTATCCACGCCCCTAGCTTCCTGGCTCTTGAAGTCGCATGGCCCGGTGCCTTTGTACCCTCAAGTGCGATGGGTGTCCATGCCCCTACCTTCATGGCTCTTGAAGTCACATGGCCCGGTGCCCTGGTCCCTTCAAGTGTCCTGGGTGTCCATGCCCCTAGCTTCATGGCTCTTGAAGTCACATGGCCGCGTGCCTTATTGCCCTCATGTGCGCTGGGTGTCCATGTCCCTAGCTTACTGCTCTTGATGTCACATGGCCCTGTGCCTGGTCCCCTCAAGTGCGCTGCGTGTCAATGCCCCAAGCTTCATGGCTCTTGAAGTCACATGGCCCGGGGCCCCCGTCATGCCCCTAGCTTCATGGCTCTTGAAGTCACATGGCCGGTCCCTTAGTGCCCTCAAGTGCGATGGGTGTCCATGCCCTTAGCTTCATGGCTCTTGAAGTCACATGGTCCGGTGCCCGGTCTCCTCAACTGCGCTGGGTGTCCATGCCCCTAGCGTCATGGCTCTTGAAGTCACATGACTCGGTGCCTTATTGCCCTCATATGTCCTGGGCGTATATGACCTTACCTTCAAGGCTCTTGAAGTGACATGGTCTGATGCCTTAGTACCCTCAAGTGTGATGAGTGTCCATGCCCCTAGCTTCATGGCTCTTGAAGTCATATGGCCCGGTGCCCCGGTCATGCCCCTAGCTTCATGGCTCTTGAAGTCACACAGCCCGGTGCCTTAGTGCACTCAAGTGCGATGGGTGTCCATGCCCCTAGCTTCATGGCTCTTGAAGTCACATGGCCCGGTGCCTCGGTCCCCTCAAGTGCGATGGGTGTCCATGCCCCTAGCGTCATGGCTCTTGAAGTCACATGGCCCGGTGCCCTGGTCCCTTCAGTGTCCTGGGTGTCCATGCCCCTAGCTTCATGGCTCTTGAAGCCACATGGCCCGGTGACTTACTGCCATCAATGGCGATGGGTGTCCATGCCCCTAGCTTCATGGCTCCTGAAGTCACACAGCCCAGTGCCTTAGTGCCATCAAGTGCGATGGGTGTCCATGCCCCTAGCTTCAAGGCTCTTGAAGTCACCTTGCCCAGTGCCTCGGTCCCCTCAAGTGGGCTGGGTGTCCATGCCCTTAGCTTCATGGCTATTAAAGTCACATGGCCCGGTGACCAGTCCCCTCAAGTGCGCTGGGTGTCCATGCCCCTAGATTCATGGCTCTTGAAGTCACATGGCCCGGTGCCTTAGTGCCCTCAAGTGCGCTGGGTGTATATGACCTTACCTTCAAGGCTCTTGAAGTCACATGGCCCGGTGCCCCGGTCATGCCCCTAGCTTCATGGCTCTTGAAGTGACATGACCCGGTGCCTTATTGCCCTCATGTGCGCTGGATGTCCATGCCCCTAGCTTCATGGCTCTTGTAGTCACATGGCCCGGTGCCCCGGTCATGCCCCTAGCTTCATGGCTCTTGAAGTCACATGGCCGGTCCCTTAGTGCCCTCAAGTGCGATGGGTGTCCATGCCCTTAGCTTCATGGCTCTTGAAGTCACATGGTCCGGTGCCCGGTCCCCTCAACTGCGCTGGGTGTCCATGCCCCTAGCGTCATGGCTCTTGAAGTCACATGACTCGGTGCCTTATTGCCCTCATATGCCCTGGGCGTATATGACCTTACCTTCAAGGCTCTTGAAGTGACATGGCCTGATGCCTTAGTACCCTCAAGTGTGATGAGTGTCCATGCCCCTAGCTTCATGGCTCTTGAAGTCACATGGCCCGGTGCCCCGGTCATGCCCCTAGCTTCATGGCTCTTGAAGTCACACGGCCCGGTGCCTTAGTGCACTCAAGTGCGATGGGTGTCCATGCCCCTAGCTTCATGGCTCTTGAAGTCACATGGCCAGGTGCCCTGGTCCCTTCAAGTGTCCTGGGTGTCCATGCCCCTAGCTTCATGGCTCTTGAAGCCACATGGCCCGGTGACTTACTGCCATCAATGGCGATGGGTGTTCATGCCCCTAGCTTCATGGCTCCTGAAGTCACACGGCCCAGTGCCTTAGTGCCATCAAGTGCGATGGGTGTCCATGCCCCTAGCTTAAAGGCTCTTGAAGTCACCTTGCCCAGTGCCTTGGTCCCCTCAAGTGGGCTGGGTGTCCATGCCCTTAGCTTCATGGCTATTAAAGTCACATGGCCCGGTGACCAGTCCCCTCAAATGCGCTGGGTGTTCATGACCCTAGCTTCATGGCTCTTGAAGTCACATGACCCGGTGCCTTATTGCCCTCATGTGCGCTGGGTGTATATGACCTTACCTTCAAGGCTCTTGAAGTCACATGGCCCGGTGCCGCGGTCATGCCCCTAGCTTCATGGCTCTTGAAGTCACATGGCCCGGTGCCCGGTCCCCTCAAATGCGCTGGATGTCCATGCCCCTAGCTTCATGGCTCTTGAAGTGACATGACCCGGTGCCTTATTGCCCTCATGTGCGCTGGGTGTATGTGACCTTACCTACAAGGCTCTTGAAGTCACATGGCACGATGCCTTAGTGCCCTCAAGTGTGATGGGTGTCCATGCCCCTAGCTTCAAGGCTCTTGATGTCAACTGGCCCAGTGCCCAGTACCCTCAAGTGTGATGGGTGTCCATACCCCTAGCTTCATGGCTCTTGAAGTGACATGACCCGGTGCCTTATTGCCCTCATGTGCGCTGGGTGTATATGACCGCTGGGTGTATATGACCTTACCTACAAGGCTCTTGAAGTCACATGGCACGATGCCTTAGTGCCCTCATGTGCACTGGGTGTTCATGCCCCTAGCTTCATGGCTCTTGAAGTCACATGACCCGGTGGCTTATTGCCCTCATGTGCACTGGGTGTATATGACCTTACCTTCAAGGCTCTTGAAGTCACATGGCACGATGCCTTAGTGCCCTCAAGTGCGATGGGTGTCCATGACCCTAGCTTCAAGGCTCTTGAAGTCACCTGGCACAGTGTCCGGTCGCCTCAAGTCCGATGGGTGTCCATACCCCTAGATTCATGGCTCTTGAAGTCACATGGACCGGTGCCCTGGTCCCTTCAAGTGTCCTGGGTGTCCATGCCCCTAGCTTCATGGCTCTTGAATCACATGGCCCGGTGCCGTATTGCCCTCATGTGCGCTGAGTGTCCATGCCTCTAGTTTACTGCTCTTGATGTCACACGGCCCGGTACCCAGTTCCCTCAAGTGCGCTGGGTGTCAATGCCCCTAGCTTCATGGCTCCTGAAGTCAGATGGCCCGATGCCTTAGTTCCCTCAAGTGCGATGGGTGTCCATGCCCCTATATTCATGGCTCTTGAAGTCACATGGCCCAGTGCCCCAGTCCCCTCAAGTGTGCTGGGTGTCCATGCCCCTAGCTTCATGGCTCTTGAAGTCACATGGCCCGGTGCCTTAGTGCCCTCAAGTGTGCTGGGTGTTCATGCCCCTAGCTTCATGGCTCTTGAAGTCACATGGCCCGGTGCCGTATTGCCCTCATGTGCACTGAGTGACCATGCCTCTAGCTTACTGCTCTTGATGTCACACGGCCCGGTACCCAGTTACCTCAAGTGCGCTGGGTGTCAATGCCCCTAGCTTCATGGCTCCTAAAGTCAGATGGCCCGATGCCTTAGTTCCCTCAAGTGCGATGGGTGTCCATGCCCCTATATTCATGGCTCTTGAAGTCACATGGCCCAGTGCCCCAGTCCCCTCAAGTGTGCTGGGTGTCCATGCCCCTAGCTTCATGGCTCTTGAAGTCACATGGCCCGGTGCCTTAGTGCCCTCAAGTGTGCTGGGTGTTCATGCCCCTAGCTTCATGGCTCTTGAAGTCACATGGCCCGGTGCCGTATTGCCCTCATGTGCACTGAGTGACCATGCCTCTAGCTTACTGCTCTTGATGTCACACGGCCCGGTACCCAGTTACCTCAAGTGCGCTGGGTGTCAATGCCCCTAGCTTCATGGCTCCTAAAGTCAGATGGCCCGATGCCTTAGTTCCCTCAAGTGCGATGGGTGTCCATGCCCCTATATTCATGGCTCTTGAAGTCACATGGCCCAGTGCCCCAGTCCCCTCAAGTGTGCTGGGTGTCCATGCCCCTAGCTTCATGGCTCTTGAAGTCACATGGCCCGGTGCCTTAGTGCCCTCAAGTGCGATGGGTGTCACATGGCCCGGTGCCCCTAGCTTCATGGCTCTTGAATTCACATGGCCCAGTGCCTCGGTCCCCTCAAGTGCTCTGGGTGTCCATGCCCCTAGCTTCATGGCTCTTGAAGTCACATGGCCCGATGCCTTAGTATCGAAGTATCGAAAACAAAAGGCTTGCATACTATTTTTAACATGCAAGTGTGCTGGGTGTCCATGCCCCTAGCTTCATGGCTCTTGAAGTCACATGGCCCAGTGCCTTAGTACCCTCATGTGCAATGTGTGTCCATGCCCCTAGCTTCATGGCTCTTGAAGTCACATGGCCCGGTGCTCAGTCCCCTCAAGTGCGCTGGGTGTCCATGCCCCTAGCTTCATGGCTCTTGAATTCACATGGCCTGGTGCCCTGGTCCCTTCAAGTGAGCTGGGTGTCCATGCCCCTAGCTTCATGGCTCTTGAATTCACATGGCCCAGTGCCTGGGTCCCCTCAAGTGCTCTCGGTGTCCATGTCCCTAGCTTCATGCCTCTTGAAGTCACATGGGCCGATGCCTTAGTGCCCTCAAGTGCGCTGGGTGTCCATGCCCCTAGCTTACTGCTCTTGAAGTCACAGGGCCCAGTGCCTTAGTCCCTTCATGTGCAATGTGTGTCCATGCCCCTAGCTTCATGGCTCTTGAAGTCACGTGGCCCGGTGCTCAGTCCCCTCAAGTGCACTGGGTGTCCATGCTCCTAGCTTCATGGCTCTTGAATTCACATGGCCTGGTGCCCTGGTCCCTTCAAGTGAGCTGGGTGTCCATGCCCCTAGCTTCATGGCTATTGAAGTCACATGCCCGGTGCCTTATTGCCCTCATGTGAGTTGGGTGTGCATGCCCCTAGCTTCATGGCTCTTGAATTCACATGGCCAGGTGACCCGGTCATGCCACTAGCTTCATGGTTTTTGAGGTCACATGGCCCGGTGACTTACTGCCATCAAGTGCGATGGGTGTCCATGCCCCTAGCTTCATGGCTTTTGAAGTCACATGGCCCGTTGCCTTAGTGCCCTCAAATGTGATGGGTGCCCCTGCCCCTAGCTTCATGGCTCTTGAAATCACATGGCCAGGTGCCCCGGTCATGCCCCTAGCTTCATGGTTTTTGAAGTCACATAGCCTGGCACCTTATTGCCCTCAAGTGCGATGGGTATCCATGCCCCTAGCTTCCTGGCTCTTGAAGTCGCATGGCCCAGCGCCTTTGTACCCTCAAGTGCGATGGGTGTCCATGCCCCTATATTCAAGGCTCTTGAAGTCACATGGCCCAGTGCCCCAGTCCCCTCAAGTGTGCTGGGTGTCCATGCCCCTAGCTTCATGGCTCTTGAAGTCACATGGCCCGGTGCCTTAGTGCCCTCAAGTGCGATGGGTGTCCAAGCCCCTAGCTTCATGGCTCTTGAATTCACATGGCCCAGTGCCTCGGTCCCCTCAAGTGCTCTGGATGTCCATGCCCCTAGCTTCATGGCTCTTGAAGTCACATGGCCCGATGCCTTAGTATCGAAGTATCGAAAACAAAAGGCTCGACATACTATTTTTAACATGCAAGTGTGCTGGGTGTCCATGCCCCTAGCTTCATGGCTCTTGAAGTCACATGGCCCAGTGCCTTAGTACCCTCATGTGCAATGTATGTCCATGCCCCTAGCTTCATGGCTCCTGAAGTCACATGGCCCGGTGCTCAGTCCCCTCAAGTGCGCTGGGTGTCCATGCCCCTAGCTTCATGGCTCTTGAATTCACATGGCCTGGTGCCCTGGTCCCTTCAAGTGAGCTGGGTGTCCATGCCCCTAGCTTACTGCTCTTGAGGAGACATGGCCCAGTGCCTTAGTGCCCTCATGTGCACTGGATGTTCATGCCCCTAGCTTCATGGCTCTTGAAGTCACATGACCCGGTGGCTTATTGCCCTCATGTGCACTGGGTGTATATGACCTTACCTTCAAGGCTCTTGAAGTCACATGGCACGATGCCTTAGTGCCCTCAAGTGCGATGGGTGTCCATGACCCTAGCTTCAAGGCTCTTGAAGTCACCTGGCACAGTGCCCGGTCCCCTCAAGTCCGATGGGTGTCCATCCCCCTGGCTTTATGGCTCTTGAAGTCACATGGCCCAGTGCCCTGGTCCCTTCAAGTGTCCTGGGTGTCCATGCCCCTAGATTCATGGCTCTTGAAGTCCCATGGCCCGGTGCCTTAGTGCCATCAAGTGCGATGGGTGTCCATGCCCCTAGCTTCATGGCTCTTGAAGTCACATGATATGATATGATATGATATGATATGATATGATATGGTATTTGTAACGCGCCTATACACAAGTGTTTCAAGGCGCGACGAGGCGGGGGGGGGGGAAACAAGGGAAAGACAGACAAACGATCCTACTAGGCCAGGTGTCATTCAGATCGCGCAAGTGCCGAGGTAAGGGGAAAAAGGAGAAAGTGCAAGGGGAGGAGGTGGGGGGGAAAGTGCAGTACAAGGTAAGTAGCGTAAAATAAATAATGAATAAAAAGGGCCAGCTGGTGGCAAGTGCGAGGTAAGTGCAGAGCAAGTGCTGGGAAGGGGGCTGTAGGGATACAGTGACAGTCCCACGGTGCAGGGGGGGCCAAGGGAGGCAGTGCAAGTGGAGAGTGGCTGGGCCCTGGACCGAGGTCGCTGAGAGTGGCCCAGATGCAGGTTAAGTGCAGAATTCAGTGGGGAGTTAAGCAGGTTTAGCAGGGGAGAGGGAGAGAGAAGGCAGAAGCGAAGAGGAAGGTTTTGAGGTGCTTCCGGAACCGGAGATGGTTCTCCTCAAGTTTCAGGGAGGCAGGAAGGCTGTTCCAGAGGGAGGCCCCTGCTGCGGAGAGAGATCTACCCCCAGCTCGTTGCTTCGAGAAGCGGCTGACCATGAGGGAGTTGGAGACGGATGAGCGAAGGGCTCGTGAAGGAAGATATTTAGGAAGAGAGAGTTGAAGGTATTTAGGCCCCAGGCCCCAGAAGGCCTTGTGGACAATGCAGAGGGTTTTGAACTTAATCCTCGCAGCCACTGGGAGCCAGTGAAGAGATTTCAGTCCAGGAGAGATACGGTCCCTGGGCTTGAGGCCAAGGACAAGTCTCGCAGTTCTGTTCTGGATAAGTTGCAGAGGGCGGAGAGTGGAGGCAGGCAGATTTAGATAGAGGCTGTTACAGTAGTCCAGCCTTGAGAGAACCAGGGCCGGGAGACAGTGAGCTTCTGGGGGAAGGAGAGGAAGGGAAGAATACCTCTGAGGAGGTGCAGTTGGTAGTGAGACTTCTTAGAGACGTCAGATATATGAGGAGAGAAGGAGAGTGTGGAGTCGAAGATGACCCCAAGGTTTTTAGCCTTGCAGGTAGGGGCAGGAGGGGGGCCAAGGGAGGCCGGCCAGAGAGCTGAAGGGAAGGAGGGAGTGGGTGTGCCGATGAGTAGAATCTCAGTCTTACTGGCGTTAAGGCAGAGGTCATTGGCGGCACACCATTCCTTGATAGTAGACAGACAGTCGGAGATGAGGGAAGGAGAGGAGGAGGCCGAGGGTAGCCTGAAAATGAGCTGGGTATCGTCCGCATAGCACTTACTGCCATCAAGTGCGATGGCTGTCCATGCCCCTAGCTTCATGGCTCTTGAAGTCACATGGCCCAGTGCCTTAGTGCCATCAAGTGTGATGGGTGTCCATGCCCCTATATTCATGGCTCTTGAAGTCACATGGCCCAGTGCCCCTGTCCCCTCAAGTGTGCTGGGTGTCCATGCCCTAGCTTCGTGGCTCTTGAAGTCACATGGCCCAGTGCCTTAGTGCCCTCAAGTGCGATGGGTGTCCAAGCCCCTAGCTTCATGGCTCTTGAATTCACATGGCCCAGTGCCTCGGTCCCCTCAAGTGCTCTGGGTGTCCATGCCCCTAGCTTCATGGCTCTTGAAGTCACATGACCCGATGCCTTAGTATCGAAGTATCGAAAACAAAAGGCTCACATACTATTTTTAACATGCAAGTGTGCTGGGTGTCCATGCCCCTAGCTTCATGGCTCTTGAAGTCACATGGCCCAGTGCCTTAGTACCCTCATGTGCAATGTGTGTCCATGCCCCTAGATTCATGGCTCTTGAAGTCACATGGCCCGGTGCTCAGTCCCCTCAAGTGCGCTGGGTGTCCATGCCCCTAGCTTCATGGCTCTTGAATTCACATGGCCTGGTGCCCTGGTCCCTTCAAGTGAGCTGGGTGTCCATGCCCCTAGCTTCATGGCTATTGAAGTAACATGCCCAGTGCCTTAGTGCCCTCATGTGCACTGGATGTTCATGCCCCTAGCTTCATGGCTCTTGAAGTCACGTGACCCGGTGGCTTATTGCCCTCATGTGCACTGGGTGTATATGACCTTACCTTCAAGGCTCTTGAAGTCACATGGCACGATGCCTTAGTGCCCTCAAGTGCGATGGGTGTCCATGACCCTAGCTTCAAGGCTCTTGAAGTCACCTGGTACAGTGCCCGGTCCCCTCAAGTCCGATGGGTGTCCATGCCCCTGGCTTCATGGCTCTTGAAGTCACCTGGCCCATTGCCCTGGTCCCTTCAAGTGTCCTGGGTGTCCATGCCCCTAGATTCATGGCTCTTGAAGTCCCATGGCCCGGTGCCTTAGTGCCATCAAGTGCGATGGGTGTCCATGCCCCTAGCTTCATGGCTCTTGAAGTCCCATGGCCCGGTGCCTTAGTGCCATCTAGTGCGATGGGTGTCCATGCCCCTAGCTTCATGGCTCTTGAAGTCACATGGCCCGGTGACTTACTGCCGTCAAGTGCGATGGGTGTCCATGCCCCTAGCTTCATGGCTCTTGAAGTCACATGGCCCAGTGCCTTAGTGCCATCAAGTGCGATGGGTGTCCATGCCCCTACCTTCAAGGCTCTTGAAGTCTCCTGGCCCAAGGCCTCGGTCCCCTCAAGTGGGCTGGATGTCCGTGCCCTTAGCTTCGTGGCTATTAAAGTCACATGGCCCGGTGCCTGGTCCCCTCAAGTGCTCTGGGTGTTCATGCCCCTAGCTTCATGGCTCTTGAAGTCACATGACCCGGTGCCTTATTGCCCTCATGTGCGCTGGGTGTATATGACCTTACCTTCAAGACTCTTGAAGTCACATGGCCCGGTGCCCCAGTCATGCCCCTAGCTTCATGGCTCTTGAAGTCACATGGCCCGGTCGCTTAGTGCCCTTGAGTGCATGGGTGTCCATGCCCCTAGCTTCAAGGCTCTTGAAGTCACCTGGCCCAGTGCATCGGTCCCCCCAAGTGGGCTGGGTGGCTATGCCCTTAGCTTCATGGCTCTTGAAGTCACATGGCCCGGTGTCCGGTCCCCTCAAATGCGCTGGGTGTCCATGCCCCTAGCTTCATGGCTCTTGAAGTCAAATGACCAGGTGCCTTATTGTCCTCATGTGCGCTGGGTGTATATGACCTTACCTTCAAGGCTCTTGAAGTCACATGGCACGATGCCTTAGTGCCCTCAAGTGCGATGGGTGTCCATGGCCCCTAGCTTCAAGGCTCTTGATGTCACCTGGCTCAGTGCCCAGTACCCTCAAGTGCGATGGGTGCCCATGCCCCTAGCTTCATGGCTCTTGAAGTCACATGGCCCGGTGCCCTGGTCCCTTCAAGTGTCCTGGGTGTCCATGCCCCTAGCTTCATGGCTCTTGAAGTCATAGGGCCCGGTGCCGTATTGCCCTCATGTGCGCTGAGTGTCCATGCCTCTAGCTTACTGCTCTTGATGTCACATGGCCCGGTACCCAGTTCCCTCAAGTGCGCTGGGTGTCAATGCCCCTAGCTTCATGGCTCTTGAAGTCACATGGCCCGGTGCCTTAGTTCCCTCAAGTGCGATGGGTGTCCATGCCCCTAGCTTCATGGCTCTTGAATTCACATGGCCCAGTGCCTGGGTCCCCTCAAGTGCTCTCGGTGTCCATGTCCCTAGCTTCATGCCTCTTGAAGTCACATGGGCCGATGCCTTAGTGCCCTCAAGTGCGCTGGGTGTCCATGCCCCTAGCTTACTGCTCTTGAAGTCACAGGGCCCAGTGCCTTAGTCTCTTCATGTGCAATGTGTGTCCATGCCCCTAGCTTCATGGCTCTTGTAGTCACGTGGCCCGGTGCTCAGTCCCCTCAAGTGCACTGGGTGTCCATGCTCCTAGCTTCATGGCTCTTGAATTCACATGGCCTGGTGCCCTGGTCCCTTCAAGTGAGCTGGGTGTCCATGCCCCTAGCTTCATGGCTATTGAAGTCACATGCCCGGTGCCTTATTGCCCTCATGTGAGTTGGGTGTGCATGCCCCTAGCTTCATGGCTCTTGAATTCACATGGCCAGGCGACCCGGTCATGCCACTAGCTTCATGGTTTTTGAGGTCACAGGGCCCGGTGCCTTACTGCCATCAAGTGCGATGGGTGTCCATGCCCCTATCTTCATGGCTTTTGAAGTCACATGGCCCGTTGCCTTAGTGCCCTCAAATGTGATGGGTGCCCATGCCCCTAGCTTCATGGCTCTTGAAATCACATGGCCAGGTGCCCCGGTCATGCCCCTAGCTTCATGGTTTTTGAAGTCACATAGCCTGGCACCTAATTGCCCTCAAGTGCGATGGGTATCCATGCCCCTAGCTTCCTGGCTCTTGAAGTCGCATGGCCCAGCGCCTTTGTACCCTCAAGTGCGATGGGTGTCCGTGCCCCTATATTCAAGGCTCTTGAAGTCACATGGCCCAGTGCCCCAGTCCCCTCAAGTGTGCTGGGTGTCCATGCCCCTAGCTTTATGGCTCTTGAAGTCACATGGCCCGGTGCCTTAGTGCCCTCAAGTGCGATGGGTGTCCAAGCCCCTAGCTTCATGGCTCTTGAATTCACATGGCCCAGTGCCTCGGTCCCCTCAGGTGCTCTGGGTGTCCATGCCCCTAGCTTCATGGCTCTTGAAGTCACATGGCCCGATGCCTTAGTATCGAAGTATCGAAAACAAAAGGCTCGACATACTATTTTTAACATGCAAGTGTGCTGGGTGTCCATGCCCCTAGCTTCATGGCTCTTGAAGTCACATGGCCCAGTGCCTTAGTACCCTCATGTGCAATGTATGTCCATGCCCCTAGCTTCATGGCTCTTGAAGTCACATGGCCCGGTGCTCAGTCCCCTCAAGTGCGCTGGGTGTCCATGCCCCTAGCTTCATGGCTCTTGAATTCACATGGCCTGGTGCCCTGGTCCCTTCAAGTGAGCTGGGTGTCCATGCCCCTAGCTTCATGGCTATTGAAGTAACATGCCCAGTGCCTTATTGCCCTCATGTGAGCTGGGTGTCCATGGCCCTAGCTTACTGCTCTTGAAGTGACATGGCCCAGTGCCTTAGTGCCCTCATGTGCACTGGATGTTCATGCCCCTAGCTTCAAGGCTCTTGAAGTCACATGGCACGATGCCTTAGTGCCCTCAAGTGCGATGGGTGTCCATGACCCTAGCTTCAAGGCTCTTGAAGTCACCTGGCACAGTGCCCGGTCCCCTCAAGTCCGATGGGTGTCCATCCCCCTGACTTCATGGCTCTTGAAGTCACATGGCCCAGTGCCCTGGTCCCTTCAAGTGTCCTGGGTGTCCATGCCCCTAGATTCATGGCTCTTGAAGTCCCATGGCCCGGTGCCTTAGTGCCATCAAGTGCGATGGGTGTCCATGCCCCTAGCTTCAATGCTCTTGAAGTCACATGGCCCGGTGACTTACTGCCATCAAGTGCGATGGGTGTCCATGCCCCTAGCTTCATGGCTCTTGAAGTCACATGGCCCAGTGCCTTAGTGCCATCAAGTGCGATGGGTGTCCATGCCCCTATATTCATGGCTCTTGAAGTCACATGGCCCAGTGCCCCAGTACCCTCAAGTGTGCTGGGTGTCCATGCCCCTAGCTTCATGGCTCTTGAATTCACATGGCCTGGTGCCCTGGTCCCTTCAAGTGAGCTGGGTGTCCATGCCCCTAGCTTCATGGCTATTGAAGTAACATGCCCAGTGCCTTATTGCCCTCATGTGAGCTGGGTGTCCATGCCCCTAGCTTACTGCTCTTGAAGTGACATGGCCCAGTGCCTTAGTGCCCTCATGTGCACTGGATGTTCATGCCCCTAGCTTCAAGGCTCTTGAAGTCACATGGCACGATGCCTTAGTGCCCTCAAGTGCGATGGGTGTCCATGACCCTAGCTTCAAGGCTCTTGAAGTCACCTGGCACAGTGCCCGGTCCCCTCAAGTCCGATGGGTGTCCATCCCCCTGACTTCATGGCTCTTGAAGTCACATGGCCCAGTGCCCTGATCCCTTCAAGTGTCCTGGGTGTCCATGCCCCTAGATTCATGGCTCTTGAAGTCCCATGGCCCGGTGCCTTAGTGCCATCAAGTGCGATGGGTGTCCATGCGCCTAGCTTCATGGCTCTTGAAGTCACATGGCCCGGTGACTTACTGCCATCAAGTGCAATGGGTGTCCATGCCCCTAGCTTCATGGCTCTTGAAGTCACATGGCCCAGTGCCTTAGTGCCATCAAGTGCGATGGGTGTCCATGCCCCTATATTCATGACTCTTGAAGTCACATGGCCCAGTGCCCCAGTACCCTCAAGTGTGCTGGGTGTCCATGCCCCTAGCTTCATGGCTCTTGAAGTCACATGGCCCAGTGCCTTAGTGCCCTCAAGTGCAATGGGTGTCCAAGCCCCTAGCTTCATGGCTCTTGAATTCACATGGCCCAGTGCCTCGGTCCCCTCAAGTGCTCTCGGTGTCCATGCCCCTAGCTTCATGGCTCTTGAAGTCACATGGCCCGATGCCTTAGTATCGAAGTATCGAAAACAAAAGGCTCACATACTATTTTTAACATGCAAGTGTGCTGGGTGTCCATGCCCCTAGCTTCATGGCTCTTGAAGTCACATGGCCCAGTGCCTTAGTACCCTCATGTGCAATGTGTGTCCATGCCCCTAGATTCATGGCTCTTGAAGTCACATGGCCCGGTGCTCAGTCCCCTCAAGTGCGCTGGGTGTCCATGCCCCTAGCTTCATGGCTCTTGAATTCACATGGCCTGATGCCCTGGTCCCTTCAAGTGAGCTGGGTGTCCATGCCCCTAGCTTCATGGCTATTGAAGTAAAATGCCCAGTGCCTTATTGCCCTCATGTGAGCTGGGTGTCCATGCCCCTAGCTTACTGCTCTTGAAGTGACATGGCCCAGTGCCTTAGTGCCCTCATGTGCACTGGATGTTCATGCCCCTAGCTTCATGGCTCTTGAAGTCACGTGACCCGGTGGCTTATTGCCCTCATGTGCACTGGGTGTATATGACCTTACCTTCAAGGCTCTTGAAGTCACATGGCACGATGCCTTAGTGCCCTCAAGTGCGATGGGTGTCCATGACCCTAGCTTCAAGGCTCTTGAAGTCACCTGGCACAGTGCCCGGTCCCCTCAAGTCCGATGGGTGTCCATGCCCCTGACTTCATGGCTCTTGAAGTCACATGGCCCAGTGCCCTGGTCCCTTCAAGTGTCCTGGGTGTCCATGCCCCTAGATTCATGGCTCTTGAAGTCCCATGGCCCGGTGCCTTAGTGCCATCAAGTGCGATGGGTGTCCATGCCCCTAGCTTCATGGCTCTTGAAGTCCCATGGCCCGGTGCCTTAGTGCCATCAAGTGCGATGGGTGTCCATGCCCCTAGCTTCATGGCTCTTGAAGTCACATGGCCCAGTGCCTTAGTGCCATCAAGTGCGATGGGTGTCCATGCCCCTACCTTCAAGGCTCTTGAAGTCACCTGGCCCAAGACCTCGGTCCCCTCAAGTGGGCTGGATGTCCGTGCCCTTAGCTTCGTGGCTATTAAAGTCACATGGCCCGGTGCCTGGTCCCCTCACGTGCGCTGGGTGTATATGACCTTACCTTCAAGGCTCTTGAAGTCACATGGCCTGGTGCCCCAGTCATGCCCCTAGCTTCATGGCTCTTGAAGTCACATGGCCCAGTCGCTTAGTGCCCTTGAGTGCATGGGTGTCCATGCCCCTAGCTTCAAGGCTCTTGAAGTCACCTGGCCCAGTGCATCGGTCCCCCCAAGTGGGCTGGGTGGCTATGCCCTTAGCTTCATGGCTCTTGAAGTCACATGGCCCGGTGTCCGGTCCCCTCAAATGCGCTGGGTGTCCATGCCCCTAGCTTCATGGCTCTTGAAGTCAAATGACCCAGTGCCTTATTGTCCTCATGTGCGCTGGGTGTATATGACCTTACCTTCAAGGCTCTTGAAGTCACATGGCACGATGCCTTAGTGCCCTCAAGTGCGATGGGTGTCCATGGCCCCTAGCTTCAAGGCTCTTGATGTCACCTGGCTCAGTGCCCAGTACCCTCAAGTGCGATGGGTGCCCATGCCCCTAGCTTCATGGCTCTTGAAGTCACATGGCCCGGTGCCCTGGTCCCTTCAAGTGTCCTGGGTGTCCATGCCCCTAGCTTCATGGCTCTTGAAGTCATATGGCCCAGTGCCGCATTGCCCTCATGTGCGCTGAGTGTCCATGCCTCTAGCTTACTGCTCTTGATGTCCATGGCCCGGTACCCAGTTCCCTCAAGTGCGCTGGGTGTCAATGCCCCTAGCTTCATGGCTCTTGAAGTCACATGGCCCGGTGCCTTAGTGCCATCAAGTGCGATGGGTGTCCATGCCCCTACCTTCAAGGCTCTTGAAGTCACCTGGCCCAAGGCCTCGGTCCCCTCAAGTGGGCTGGATGTCCGTGCCCTTAGCTTCGTGGCTATTAAAGTCACATGGCCCGGTGCCTGGTCCCCTCAAGTGCGCTGGGTGTTCATGCCCCTAGCTTCATGGCTCTTGAAGTCACATGACCCGGTGCCTTATTGCCCTAATGTGCGCTGGGTGTATATGACCTTACCTTCAAGGCTCTTGAAGTCACATGGCCTGGTGCCCCAGTCATGCCCCTAGCTTCATGGCTCTTGAAGTCACATGGCCCAGTCGCTTAGTGCCCTTGAGTGCATGGGTGTCCATGCCCCTAGCTTCAAGGCTCTTGAAGTCACCTGGCCCAGTGCATCGGTCCCCCCAAGTGGGCTGGGTGACTATGCCCTTAGCTTCATGGCTCTTGAAGTCACATGGCCCGGTGTCCGGTCCCCTCAAATGCGCTGGGTGTCCATGCCCCTAGCTTCATGGCTCTTGAAGTCAAATGACCCAGTGCCTTATTGTCCTCATGTGCGCTGGGTGTATATGTCCTTACCTTCAAGGCTCTTGAAGTCACATGGCACGATGCCTTAGTGCCCTCAAGTGCGATGGGTGTCCATGGCCCCTAGCTTCAAGGCTCTTGATGTCACCTGGCTCAGTGCCCAGTACCCTCAAGTGCGATGGGTGTCCATGCCCCTAGCTTCATGGCTCTTGAAGTCATATGGCCCAGTGGCGTATTGCCCTCATGTGCGCTGAGTGTCCATGCCTCTAGCTTACTGCTCTTGATGTCACATGGCCCGGTACCCAGTTCTCTCAAGTGCGCTGGGTGTCAATGCCCCTAGCTTCATGGCTCTTGAAGTCACATGGCCCGGTGCCTTAGTTCCCTCAAGTGCGATGGGTGTCCATGCCCCTAGCTTCATGGCTCTTGAATTCACATGGCCCAGTGCCTGGGTCCCCTCAAGTGCTCTCGGTGTCCATGTCCCTAGCTTCATGCCTCTTGAAGTCACATGGGCCGATGCCTTAGTGCCCTCAAGTGCGCTGGGTGTCCATGCCCCTAGCTTACTGCTCTTGAAGTCACAGGGCCCAGTGCCTTAGTCCCTTCATGTGCAATGTGTGTCCATGCCCCTAGCTTCATGGCTCTTGAAGTCACGTGGCCCGGTGCTCAGTCCCCTCAAGTGCACTGGGTGTCCATGCTCCTAGCTTCATGGCTCTTGAATTCACATGGCCTGGTGCCCTGGTCCCTTCAAGTGAGCTGGGTGTCCATGCCCCTAGCTTCATGGCTATTGAAGTCACATGCCGGGTGCCTTATTGCCCTCATGTGAGTTGGGTGTGCATGCCCCTAGCTTCATGGCTCTTGAATTCACATGGCCAGGTGACCCGGTCATGCCACTAGCTTCATGGTTTTTGAGGTCACATGGCCCGGTGACTTACTGCCATCAAGTGCGATGGGTGTCCATGCCCCTAGCTTCATGGCTTTTGAAGTCACATGGCCCGTTGCCTTAGTGCCCTCAAATGTGATGGGTGCCCCTGCCCCTAGCTTCATGGCTCTTGAAATCACATGGCCAGGTGCCCCGGTCATGCCCCTAGCTTCATGGTTTTTGAAGTCACATAGCCTGGCACCTTATTGCCCTCAAGTGCGATGGGTATCCATGCCCCTAGCTTCCTGGCTCTTGAAGTCGCATGGCCCAGCGCCTTTGTACCCTCAAGTGCGATGGGTGTCCATGCCCCTATATTCAAGGCTCTTGAAGTCACACGGCCCAGTGCCCCAGTCCCCTCAAGTGTGCTGGGTGTCCATGCCCCTAGCTTCATGGCTCTTGAAGTCACATGGCCCGGTGCCTTAGTGCCCTCAAGTGCGATGGGTGTCCAAGCCCCTAGCTTCATGACTCTTGAATTCACATTGCCCAGTGCCTCGGTTCCCTCAAGTGCTCTGGATGTCCATGACCCTAGCTTCATGGCTCTTGAAGTCACATGGCCCGGTGCCGTATTGCCCTCATGTGCGCTGAGTGTCCATGCCTCTAGCTTACTGCTCTTGATGTCACACGGCCCGGTACCCAGTTCCCTCAAGTGCGCTGGGTGTCAATGCCCCTAGCTTCATGGCTCCTGAAGTCAGATGGCCCGATGCCTTAGTTCCCTCAAGTGCGATGGGTGTCCATGCCCCTATATTCATGGCTCTTGAAGTCACATGGCCCAGTGCCCCAGTCCCCTCAAGTGTGCTGGGTGTCCATGCCCCTAGCTTCATGGCTCTTGAAGTCACATGGCCCGGTGCCTTAGTGCCCTCAAGTGTGCTGGGTGTTCATGCCCCTAGCTTCATGGCTCTTGAAGTCACATGGCCCGGTGCCGTATTGCCCTCATGTGCGCTGCGTGACCATGCCTCTAGCTTACTGCTCTTGATGTCACACGGCCCGGTACCCAGTTACCTCAAGTGCGCTGGGTGTCCATGCCCCTAGCTTCATGGCTCTTGAAGTCACATGGCCCAGTGCCTTAGTGCCCTCAAGTGCGATGGGTGTCCAAGCCCCTAGCTTCATGGCTCTTGAATTCACATGGCCCAGTGCCTCGGTCCCCTCAAGTGCTCTGGGTGTCCATGCCCCTAGCTTCATGGCTCTTGAAGTTACATGGCCCGATGCCTTAGTATCGAAGTATCGAAAACAAAAGGCTTGACATACTATTTTTAACATGCAAGTGTGCTGGGTGTCCATGCCCCTAGCTTCATGGCTCTTGAAGTCACATGGCCCAGTGCCTTAGTACCCTCATGTGCAATGTATGTCCATGCCCCTAGCTTCATGGCCCTTGAAGTCACATGGCCCGGTGCTCAGTCCCCTCAAGTGCGCTGGGTGTCCATGCCCCTAGCTTCATGGCTCTTGAATTCACATGGCCTGGTGCCCTGGTCCCTTCAAGTGAGCTGGGTGTCCATGCCCCTAGCTTCATGGCTATTGAAGTAACATGCCCAGTGCCTTATTGCCCTCATGTGAGCTGGGTGTCCATGCCCCTAGCTTACTGCTCTTGAAGTGACATGGCCCAGTGCCTTAGTGTCCTCATGTGCACTGGATGTTCATGCCCCTAGCTTCATGGCTCTTGAAGTCACATGACCCGGTGGCTTATTGCCCTCATGTGCACTGGGTATATATGACCTTACCTTCAAGGCTCTTGAAGTCACATGGCACGATGCCTTAGTGCCCTCAAGTGCGATGGGTGTCCATGACCCTAGCTTCAAGGCTCTTGAAGTCACCTGGCACAGTGCCCGGTCCCCTCAAGTCCGATGGGTGTCCATCCCCCTGGCTTCATGGCTCTTGAAGTCACATGGCCCAGTGCCCTGGTCCCTTCAAGTGTCCTGGGTGTCCATGCCCCTAGATTCATGGCTCTTGAAGTCCCATGGCCCGGTGCCTTAGTGCCATCAAGTGCGATGGGTGTCCATGCCCCTAGCTTCATGGCTCTTGAAGTCACATGGCCTGGTGACTTACTGCCATCAAGTGCGATGCGTGTCCATGCCCCTAGCTTCATGGCTCTTGAAGTCACATGGCCCAGTGCCTTAGTGCCATCAAGTGCGATGGGTGTCCATGCCCCTACCTTCAAGGCTCTTGAGGTCACCTGGCCCAAGGCCTCGGTCCCCTCAAGTGGGCTGGATGTCCGTGCCCTTAGCTTCGTGGCTATTAAAGTCACATGGCCCGGTGCCTGGTCCCCTCAAGTGCGCTGGGTGTTCATGCCCCTAGCTTCATGGCTCTTGAAGTCACATGACCCGGTGCCTTATTGCCCTCATGTGCGCTGGGTGTATATGACCTTACCTTCAAGGCTCTTGAAGTCACATGGCCCGGTGCCCTGGTCATGCCCCTAGCTTCATGGCTCTTGAAGTCACATGGCCCGGTTGCTTAGTGCCCTTGAGTGCATGGGTGTCCATGCCCCTAGCTTCAAGGCTCTTGAAGTCACCTGGCCCAGTGCATCGGTCCCCCCAAGTGGGCTGGGTGGCCATGCCCTTAGCTTCATGGCTCTTGAAGTCACATGGCCCGGTGTCCGGTCCCCTCAAATGCGCTGGGTGTCCATGCCCCTAGCTTCATGGCTCTTGAAGTCAAATGACCCAGTGCCTTATTGTCCTCATGTGCGCTGGGTGTATATGACCTTACCTTCAATGCTCTTGAAGTCACATGGCATGATGCCTTAGTGCCCTCAAGTGCGATGGGTGTCCATGCCCCTAGCTTCAAGGCTCTTGATGTCACCTGGCTCAGTGGCCAGTACCCTCAAGTGCGATGGGTGCCCATGCCCCTAGCTTCATGGCTCTTGAAGTCACATGGCCCGGTTCCCTGGTCCCTTCAAGTGTCCTGGGTGTCCATGCCCCTAGCTTCATGGCTCTTGAAGTCATATGGCCCGGTGCCGCATTGCCCTCATGTGCGCTGAGTGTCCATGCCTCTAGCTTACTGCTCTTAATGTCACATGGCCCGGTACCCAGTTCCCTCAAGTGCGCTGGGTGTCAATGCCCCTAGCTTCATGGCTCTTGAAGTCACATGGCCCGGTGCCTTAGTTCCCTCAAGTGCGATGGGTGTCCATGCCCCTAGCTTCATGGCTCTTGAATTCACATGGCCCAGTGCCTCGGTCGCCTCAAGTGCTCTGGGTGTCCATGTCCCTAGCTTCATGGCTCTTGAAGTCACATGGGCCGATGCCTTAGTGCCCTCAAGTGCGCTGGGTGTCCATGCCCCTAGCTTACTGCTCTTGAAGTCACAGGGCCCAGTGCCTTAGTCCCTTCATGTGCACTGGGTGTCCATGCCCCTAGCTTCATGGCTCTTGAATTCACATGGCCTGGTGCCCTGGTCCCTTCAAGTGAGCTGGGTGTCCATGCCCCTAGCTTCATGGCTATTGAAGTCACATGCCCGGTGCCTTATTGCCCTCATGTGAGTTGGGTGTGCATGCCCCTAGCTTCATGGCTCTTGAATTCACATGGCCAGGCGACCCGGTCATGCCACTAGCTTCATGGTTTTTGAGGTCACATGGCTCGGTGACTTACTGCCATCAAGTGCGATGGTTGTCCATGTCCCTAGCTTCATGGCTTTTGAAGTCACATGGCCCGTTGCCTTAGTGCCCTCAAATGTGATGGGTGCCCATGCCCCTAGCTTCATGTCTCTTGAAATCACATGGCCAGGTGCCCCGGTCATGCCCCTATCTTCATGGTTTTTGAAGTCACATGGCCTGGCGCCTTATTGCCCTCAAGTGCGATGGGTATCCACGCCCCTAGCTTCCTGGCTCTTGAAGTCACATGGCCCGGTGCCCTGGTCCCTTCAAGTGGCCTGGGTGTCCATGCATGCCCCTAGCTTCATGGCTCTTGAAGTCACATGGCCCGGTGCCTTATTGCCCTCATGTGCGCTGGGTGTCCATGTCCCTAGCTTACTGCTCTTGATGTCACATGGCCCTGTGCCTGGTCCCCTCAAGTGCGCTGCGTGTCAATGCCCCAAGCTTCATGGCTCTTGAAGTCACATGGCCCTATGCCTTAGTGCCCTCAAGTGTGATGGGTGTCCATGCCCCTAGCTTCATGGCTCTTGTAGTCACATGGCCCGGTGCCCCGGTCATGCCCCTAGCTTCATGGCTCTTGAAGTCACATGGCCGGTTCCTTAGTGCCCTCAAGTGCGATGGGTGTCCATGCCCTTAGCTTCATGGCTCTTGAAGTCACATGGTCCGGTGCCCGGTCCCCTCAAGTGCGCTGGGTGTCCATGCCCCTAGCGTCATGGCTCTTGAAGTCACATGACTCGGTGCCTTATTGCCCTCATATGCCCTGGGCGTATATGACCTTACCTTCAAGGCTCTTGAAGTCACATGGCCTGATGCCTTAGTGCCCTCAAGTGCGATGAGTGTCCATGCCCCTAGCTTCATGGCTCTTGAAGTCACATGGCCCGGTGCCCCGGTCATGCCCCTAGCTTCATGGCTCTTGAAGTCACACGGCCCGGTGCCTTAGTGCACTCAAGTGCGATGGGTGTCCATGCCGCTATCTTCATGGCTCTTGAAGTCACATGGCCCGGTGCCTCGGTCCCCTCAAGTGCTCCGGGTGTCCATGCTCCTAGCTTCATGGCTCCCTATGTCACATGGCCCAGTGCCCCAGTCCCCTCAAGTGTGCTGGGTGTCCATGCCCCTAGCTTCATGGCTTTTGAAGTCACATGGCCGGTGCCTTATTGCCCTCATGTATGTTGCGTGTCCATGACCCTAGCTTCCTGGATCCTGAAGTCACATGGCCCAGTGCCTCAGTCCCCTCAAGTGAGCTGGGTGTCCATGCGCCTAGCTTCATAGTTCTTCAAGTCACATGGCCGGTGCCTTATTGCCCTCATGTGCGCTGGGTGTCCATTACCCTACCCTCGTGGCTCTTGAAGTCACATGACCTGGTGCCTCAGTGCCCTCAAGTGCTCTCGGTGTCCATGCCCCTAGCTTCCTGGCTCCTGAAGTCACATGGCCCAGTGCCTCAGTCTCCTCAAATGGGCTTGGTGTCCATGCCCCTAGCTTCATGGCTCCTGAAGTCACATGGCCCAGTGCCTCAGTCCCCTCAAATGGGCTGGGTGTCCATGCGCCTAGCTTCATTCACAACATCTACCTCCAAGACATTACATTCACTCAGGATTCACACACGTCCCTCCTGGACCTATGTTTACTCAGGATTCACACACGTCCCTCCATGACCTAAGTTCACTCAGGATTCACACACGTCCCTCCTCGACCTAAGTTCACTCAAGATTCACACACGTCCCTCCAGGACCTAAGTTCACTCAGGATTCACACACGTCCCTCATGTACCTAGGTACGCTCAGGATTCACACACGTCCCTCCAGGACCTAGGTTCACTCAGGATTCACACACGTCCCTCCAGGACCTAGCTTCACTCAGGATTCACACACGTCACTCATGGACCTAGGTTCACTCAGGATTCGCACACGTCTCTCCTGGACATAGGTACACTCAGGATTCACACACGTCCCTCCTGGACCTTAAGTGCTCTCAGGATTCAGAATGAGTCAATGGATGTTTTTGCTCTCGCATTCAGGGTCCTTTTCAGGCAGTCAATATCCTGTCACCCTGCCGACACGTTCCATGTTTTCTCTCTCTTCCTGTTTCCAAGGGTTACTTTTGCCAAGCCTTAGAGTGTGGCTTACCAATTCCCACCAGGGTTTTGCCAAGTGTTGGGCCTCTCTGGCCAGCTTGGCCCTCCAGGCTTTCCAATGGCTTACAACTTCCAATCTCCTACTCCAAACTTTCAGGGTTTGGACCGGTGTCTTCAGGCAGTGTTTCCCTCAACTTTGCCTTTCTCCATACAGTCCCCTTCTCAATCTTCTTCTTCTCCATGTTCTCTCCTTGTATCAAATGAGCAGAGGCAGGCACGTCATCTCACTGCAGGATCATATACACTCTAATCTCCTTTCCCAGCCCCTTTTATACAGCTAGGATTGGGTAGGTTTCGCTAACCTCTCATCTGTTTCTAATTCCCTGTAATTATTTAAATTCTGTTCAGTGTTTGGGTAGTCCCTCTGGGTCTCCAAATTACATTCATAATGTCATTATTACTCTCGGGTCTATCTGAGGAGTGAAGCAGGTCCATGTGTTTTGAAAATCATCCCTGATGTGCAGCGCCATCTTAGATCCATTTCTATTGCTGGGAGCATCTGTGTGGCGTTCCACAGTCTCTTCATCTTGCGGGTGGCTGGTTGACTGCATGTTCGAAGCAATTGTGGTGGTTTGGACCGCTGCTCGGCTCACACAATGCCAGGTAAAGGCAGGAGCGTTCTCTCGGCGTCGCCCAACTGCATAGATTTGTGCTCCGAGCCTCTTGACCAACACACCCTTGCCGTTCATTCCATTCCAGGAGACGCTATGACTCTTGATACTGCATTCTGGCAAACTGAGTTGTTAGAAGTGAATACGCCTCCTGGTAAGACATTTTGGTACACTGGGACTTCGGCAGGAACAGCTATAACCCTTGACAATGCCTTCTGGTGACCTGAGTCCTCCGTAGTCAGGGTCTGAAGGTTTTTGTCCAGGATGGATTTACCACGCCTTTGGGTGGACAGCGAGATTGCGTGAACCCTCCTCAACCAGCCTCACGGAGGCATCAGTGGTGTCACTAGGAGGGCTGGGGGGGCCGGGCCCCTCCTCTGAAATCCGGGCCCACCCCTTGTGCCCCTCTTACTTCAGCTGGGCTACTTTCTCTGTACTGTCTGCAGTTCGAAGTCCGCCCGCACAGCACACACATAGGGCCGTAATCAATGCTGCCCACAACAATGGAGAGCTGTTAAGTTCCCCCTGCAGCCAAGAACAGCAAAAACAGAACCAAAAATGATGGGTTATTAGTGACTTAATGGTTTCGTGCCTACAGTCTGATGGGAGGGGAGGTGCAGTGGGGTGTGCACAAAAGATTATCTGCAGGAGTGCTTCTGATGTCACACATTGCCCTTTTATAGGCGGCCCCCCTACTTTTGTCTTTGGCCCCCCTACTTTTGTCTGTGGCCCCCTCTGTGCCCCGCCTAAATTTGATTTCTGGTGACACCACTGGGAGGCATATCCAGAAGCGGTGGGACCAGCCAAGTCCATAGTGACTCGCTTTTCCCAAATCTAAGAATGGGAAGTTCGGGGAACTCACACAGTGTGTACGCATGGTAATCCGCATTAGTACATCTATATCGGTCTTTGGTTTGTGGTAATTCTGGTCATTGTGTTTGGTGTCGGGTGTTATGTGGTGTGGTCTGAAGAGAAATATGGTAGGGTGAGGGACAGAACAGGGCTAGTAGGGAGCAGTTTTAGATACACTACATCAAACACTAGCACAATGACACCAGGTGCAGTCACAGGAGCAATTAGCGGGGAGGTAAGCAGGTGCAAGCATGGGTCTGTACCTTGATCACCATCCAAACATCAGAGCTCAAACCAGTATAATGGCCCAAGTTGTTGTCATCAGGGCCAGCATTAGGGGGTACGTCAATACAGGGTGCACTTATGAAGCAATGACTAAATCTGAAGAAGGAATCATTGACAGCCACCTGTGTTACCGGGCTTCAGTGAGGAGCGAGACACCACATTGTTATGGGGCAGGCGACATTTCGGTACCAAATATAAAACAGAGATATAATGGCACCCGATATGGTAATTGGGCCAGGAATTCATTGGGTAAGATACGGTCCAGTCAAGGAGCAATATAGCAACCAGAGCAAACACCCTTGGCAGCAGGGCATGAGCAGGCCATCATTGGCAGCGGTACACGTAGATACGCTGCAGAGAGGCGAGCTACAAGCAGAGGTGTAGATCAGGAGAAAAACATTGTTCCATATCGTATTATCATAGGTTGCTTTAGCCTTTGTGGGAGTTAAATATTTAGGGGGTCAATTTACAACACATGCTAACGGCGTGCAGTGGACCACCCACATGTGCACGTGTTGTCGGTCCCCTGCATGCAATCTTCGAGTGAGTGAAAAAGTAAAGAGTAAAACCAGGCGAAATGGTTTTCACTATTGAGTTTTACACTATGTTTTGCAAAAAGTAAATGGTACCTGTGGATACTGATGGCTTCCTATGGAATCCTACAGGTGCTTATGCAAGGTCGTTTCGATAGGAGAATGAAGATTACCCCGGCTAATTGCGCAGGGAATATTAATTCTATTAAAGACTAGGAGGCAAGCATTATGCTTCAACTTCATTTATTTTACTCTCCAGTAGTTTCAACAAAAACACACACAATAACACTGAAAAGTATCTTCCCGTCACTTTTCTTTCTTTGAAACTACAAGTCCCATAGTCCCAGTAGTTCTATTTTACTCAGTCCAGCTATGACACTCTTCCTGTCCTTGGACTCCTCCTCTCTTTTACGGCTCTGAACTGCCTCTTGAACCTTTTATCAACGTCCCACCAACAGGGCAAACTGCTCCAACTTGACGCAAGCTCAACGGAGCTGCCTTCCCCTTGTGGTGACTGCTTCCGTCAGACCTTGATACTCCCTGAGCTTCTTCACTCAATTGTTCTTCTGTTCTTCCCCTAAGCATCATACAAATAACAATATCAGGGTGGAGTCCTTGTACTGTAGTATCCATTGTTTACTACATACATTTTTAGACAATACATGACAGGGCGGGAATTTAATGCTTGCCTCCTAGTCTTTAATAGAATTAATACTCCCTTCGCAATTAGCAGGGGTGATTTTCATTCTATGTCAAGACTAGAGGCGAGCATTATGCTTGTTCAAGGCTTCTCCAATAAAGTTGTCGCTAAGCTTTCAATCGGCTTGAAATAAAACTCTTTGAAAGTGTTATAGCTCGCCCAATCAGCTGCCTGCATAATATCTCGCAGAGATACCCCTGCTGTAAACGCTCTGGACGCCATTGCCCCTCTCACTGAGTGTGCTCCATATATATTTAGGTCAATACCTGCTATCTGCATCACCTCTCTTACCCATCTTGCTATGGTGGCTACTGCCTGAAAAGGCCTTCTGCGCGCAATCAGTAGCTGTTTAGTGCCAGCCGCTATACACTTTGCTACACACCATTTGGGGTTAGTTGGAAAATACGGGTAATGGACCATAGTCGTGCCTGTCTTAGTCCTTCAGACGATTTAAAATGTGACCGCTTCTGGTCCGAAGGACTGCCTGTTAATCTCAAGCGCTTTAACGCCTGCCATCATCTTACAGGATACTAGGAATAATAACATCGCTAATTTGCCGGACAGCTGCTTCAGTGAGAGATACCTGTCACCTCCCAAACTTTACTATACTTTGACTCTGGGGGTGCCTTATATCTCGCCCCTCTTATGAGCCTAGCTACCACTGGATGTTCTCCTGCTGGAACTACTTCAATTGGTAAACGACCAGCTGAAATGGCTGATCTGTACACTCCAATGGTCCGAAACGCTTTCCCATCTTGTAATAGATATGCTAGAAAGTTCAATATAGCAACTACAGGGACCGAATCGGGATGAACGTTTCTCCCTCTACAAAAGTTTGACCACCTGGCCCAAGCTGCGTTTTAGCTCCTCCTATTGGATGGTGCCCACGATTCTGCAATGAGCTCTGCAGCTTTCGGTGAAATGCCTGGCAGCATCCAGTGTCTTCTGATACTCTGCACACTATTAGTGGTAGAGTCCCTCTCACTCGCAGAGGATGAGATGACCCAGCTGGGTCAGTGAGGAGTCGTTCTCCGTCCGGGAGAACTCAAGGTATGTCTGCTGACAGCTCCATCAGCATTAGAAACCATACTTGTGACTTCCAGAGGCGCTATCAAAATTAATTCTGCATTCTCCCTCCGACACTTCGCTAAGAGCCTGCCCAGCATCATGAATGGAGGGAATGCGTAGTGCAGTTGCCCTGACCATTGTTCCCAAAAGGGGCAGTCCAGCCCGAACTGCTTGGTCACATACCTTCTACACAACACCACCAGCATCCCCAAACATGTTTCACCCATGTTGGGCCTCATTTGTGAGGAGTAGCTTGGGTCTCTGGGCCAATCAGACACGGGACCCATGCCTGAGCATACCCGTCCCACTCGGGGTGACTCATGCGAAACAAAAGGGGTGATGGCTGGAAGGTTTGGAATTAATCCTAACCTCTGGCATTGCTCTGGGCAATCTTCCAGACCATCGTTCTTTGCCTGCTAAGCCATCGATTGCTTTGGGCAAACCTTTTGATTTGATTTGATTTGATTTCATTTATTTATGAATGCGCACCTGACGAAATTAATCGTATCTGGGCGCAAATGTATCAGTGATAAATCAACTGTTTTTGACAGTATAATTTCGCAAGCAAGTGACTAAACATCAGTGCTATTATCAGCAAAATAAATAAGTCTTCAGAGCCTTTCGGAATGTCATGAGAGTTTTATGTTCTCGAATGACTCTCGGAAGGCTATTCCAGAGTTTTGGACCATGAACTCCAAACCTTCGGTCTCCTCTGCTCCAGTGTCTTGACCGGGGCACCTGCAGCAACATCTTGTCGCAAGAGCGTAGTTGACAGCCAGGGATATGAATCTTGTTTTTGTCAGACAGATAGCTTGCTTCTAACTGACTCATACATTCAAAGATACCGTTGAGGATTTTGAAATCTATGCATTCCTACACAGCTAGCCAATGTAGCGACCGCCTTAGATTAGAACTAGGGGATGATTTTGCCACCCCAATCACCAATCTGACTGCCGCATTTTGGGCTACTTGGAGTCTCCGTTATTGGGCTGCTGGAATTCCAGTCAGCAGGGCATTCCCATAATCCAGTCGTGAATTGATGAGAGTTTGCACGACTGTAGCCCAGTCCTTTTCTCCTATAAATGGTAGGATCTGTCTTAACATCTGTAGGGTGTAGAACATAGATTGTACTTTCGCACTAACCTGTGCCCTACTCCCCGTGTTATTTTCCCAGATACAGCCGAGATTTTTTATTTTAGAAAAAAGTCCAGTTTTGAGCCCAAAAAGCAAGGTGACAATACTTGCTTGTTATGTTGCAATTGATCATTATTGATATTTAGAACCAAACAATTCCACCTCTGTCTTATTGGCATTTAGCAACAGCTGATTCACACACATCCAAGTCTGCACCTCCTTTATGCAGTGTTCCACCAGTTCAAAAGTGTCCTCTAATCTCTCTATTCTCAAAAATATCTGAATGACATCAGCGTAACAATGGAATTTAACTCTGTCTCGACCATCGTTCTTTGCTTGCCAGGTTATTACAAAAGGGGAAAGACCATATACAAATCAGGCTTGGTGCCACCCCAAAAGGGGCAGTGCAGACCAAACTGCTTGGTCACATCCCTTCTTGCATCTACAATGATTTCTGTGTGCCAGTTGGGGGTCAAAATAAACCAATCCGTGTGCTTCTGCCAGAGCTCTCTTGATGGACTTGAATGCTGCCTGGCATGCAGGGGACCAGATGATTGTCGACTCTTTTTGAAGAAGTCTCCAGATCCGCTCACTGATGGACGCGTAGTGTGGGATGTAGCATGCACAGTATCCGGCCATCCCCAGGAATGAACGGACATCTGCTACTTGTAGTGGCTCCACCAACTTCGTGATGGTACTGACTTTGTCGGGTCAGAAAATGTGTCCAAAGAATTTCAGTTTGGTTTTGCTGAAGCAACATTTTTCGATGTTGATCGTTAGACCAGCATTTTGTATCACAGTGCATGTTGCAATTAGTGCTGCATAGCGTTCCTCACGTGATGTCCCGAACACAAGAATGTCATCGCTGTAATTCAGCACGCCCTTCATGGGTCTCATTACCTGTCTTATAGCCTCCTGGAAAATTTCAGCCGCAGAATAGATTCCAAAGTTTAGGCGTCTGTATCAAAATAGACCTTGATGAGTTGCGAATGTTGTAATGCCCCTTGATTGGGGTGTAGTTCTAGCTGGTGATACCCCTGAAATAAATCAAGTTTCGAGAACATCACTAACTTGTTGAGCTGTACTATCATGCCTTCTATCCACGGCCCGGGGTGGCGCTCTCTTTGTATTGTAGTGCTCGCCATCCTCATGTCCACGGATAAGCGTAGTCATCTACCTTCCTTGGGCACGAGGACCAGGGGGGAAACCCATGGGGTCAGGCTCATAGCTGGTTCGATGATACCGTCCTTGCGTAATTTATTCAGCTCTCTGGAGACTGCCTCTTGGAGATGGAAACCCAATCTTCTGGGGTGCTGGGGGACAGGCCTTACTGATGAGTCGATGTGTAATTAAGAGGTGCTCCTTTGAGCTTTCCCAGTCCTGTGCAAAGCTGGGGCAATCTGGCTTGGATCTCATCCTTGGTGATGAAGTTTTGGCATGTGAAGGCATTGATCGTGCACACTGTACTTCTGCTGTCACACCCCTTGCGGACAAGTGGATCACGGCCCCTGCGCAAAAATGGATGTCGATGAGTCCTAGACACAACGCTGTCTGGTAGCTGAGGAGGCACCAGCCTTTCATCGGGCTCCTGATAACATGGATGATGGTGTCTACTATCAAACCCTTGTGCATGAGATGGCGTTTGAAATGTCCAATGGCATGGAGGTGCAACGTCGCTCCCCATTGAAAAAATCCTTGCGTATGTCTTCTCTAGCGGTGTCCTCTCAGGGATTTGCAGATACTCTTGCTCCCCCATGATGTTAACTGTGGCACCAGAGTCTACCAAGAAGCAGAATTGTCTGTTTCCAATCTTGACTGAGATTCTCGACACTTCTCTCGCTTCCCTGTCGTCCTGGATGAGGTTGACATATTCATCTTGGAACGACTGGTCGTAGTTGGCGCTTCCCTGATATGGCGCAACCTGTTGTATGCCCTCAAAGTCCTGATAATTGTGAGGAAGCTCATCATATTCGTCTACTAGTCAGGAAGGCTGGTCATAGTAATCCTAGTCCTGCTTATAGTCAGGTGGGAGGTATTCCTCTACCGCTCTAACGTATCGCTATTGATTTGGATGGTAGAACCTGCCCCGGTAGGCTGGGATCTGCGGTGGCGGTCAATACATCATGGTTTGGTGTTCTGGGTACAATCTCAGGGTAGGGAACAGTCTCCCTTCCCTGCAGATGGATTGGAAGTGGATTTCCCTCCCGCAGTTGGCACACCTTTGCGAGAGGGCAGGGCAAGACCCTGAATGCGAGAACGCCATTCCACACCTGTAGTACTGCCTTTGTGGTCGGGGCCCAGGCTGGTTGGTAGTCTTGTATGATGCGGCCCATCTCTCCCCTGGTCACTGGCTTGTCAGCTGGATTGCAGCAATGAGCTTGGAGTTGACTATTTCATGACGGGGGCGCTCGTCATGGAGGCTGCTTGGGCAGCGACCCTCTCAAAAATTCTCGCCAGCTCGCTTAATTCATCGATTGAGAGGGGCTTTTTCAGCAGTTGCTTCTTGAGGGCTGGTGACAGGCAACCCTCTATAACCCGTAATCGTATTGCTTCGTCTAGGGAGAATGCATGGAATTGACACTGGGCTCCCTTAATTCTGAGGCAGGTGATGAATTGGTCGACAGTCTCTTCCACCCTCTGTGTGCATAGATTGAACATATACCTCTCATAGTCTCAGTTCGGTTCAATCACAAGTTTTCCGTTCAGGGCGTTGATTATCGAGAGAAAATCAGGTTGGTCTGCCGGCGGAATTGTTTTGGCAATAGTTTTTATCTCACTGCCAACCAGGTTGATGAACATGTCTTGAAAGTTGGGGGATTTCTCCTCTCCCGCTGCCTTCACAAAGTGGTCAAAGTCTTCCATCCACTCAACCCATCTTGGGCCTTTGTCTGCTTGGGGGTCATGGCGAACCGCAGTGGCATGTGCAGCAAGACTGTCTTGGACCTGGGCATGGGAGACGGGGTATCTGGGTCACTCATGGTGGCTGGCGAGGCAGTTAAGGTAGACGGCATGCAAGAAAATCAGCACGCCTTACTCTGCTGTGGCGTGTGCGACCTCAATGGAAGATGCAACCACTTATTTCCAATGGACAGCGTGCGCAGGCCTGTGGTGGGCCAATGTGCCCCTTGTGGTGGTGTTAATACCCACACTGTGGTTACACAGCAATGTCTTTCTTTATATATTTTATTCTCTTTTTTTTGTTTTTGTTTTTTTTCCACAATTGCTCCCTTGATTTGATGGGGTTGTGGGGCAAGCTTTCAAAAATGCCCCTGTTATGGTCAGCTGACATGTGGAAATGAGGTTGGAGGCAGGGAGGTGGTGCGAGAGGCGAAGAAAACACTGTGGAGGCCACCAATCTTATGCACGTGTTTCTCCTCCACATGTGGCGCTCTCCACGTTGTCCTCCCGGTGGGGGAGGAGAACCTCTGGTAAATTGCCACGAGGCCTGCACGCAAGAGACTCCTGTTATTTCTCACATGGAGCATTGAAGGGAGAGGATGACTGGACCGCCTTGGTCCTTTTGTCCTGGATCGAGCGTTGACAGCGTTGCTTCGGGATCGCCAGCACACGCGGGAGATATGCTGATTGCGTATCCATCTTGGTCGGAGTGGCAGTGTGGTGGGATCACCAGCCCGAGGCAGGAGGACGCCATGGTAGGATCACCCGCCTGGAGGAAGGAGCTCCAGTCCGCTGGAGACAGCCTTATCGCCAGTTGTTGCCTGGATGGGCAATTCACAATAAAGGACACAGCATCAGAGAAAATCAGGATACGTCTTTCTTTATTCTCAGGATAACAGTAACTGACGTTCCTTTCCCAACTCCTCCTTTTACTCCCACGTTCTTCTCTCTTCCCGCCAGTCCCACGTCTCTCCCTTAAAGGGGCAGAGACGCGTAACAGGATCCAGTATCCTCCAGAGCTGATAATTCACACTTTCCCTGCGCCCTTAACGGTGAGTAGAATCAGCCTTCTTTCTTCTCCATGGTGCAAAGAAAGTGTGTTTTATTTGCTAGCCTGGTGGTTATTTTCTTGATTGGAAATCTGTAAAGAAAATCTTACAATTAGCAATGGGTGGATTTGGGGACTCCTTTTACTCCCCTGATTCTTTGCTGTCCCCCTTTAGGTGGAGGCAGTACTCAGAACCTTTTTTGGGGAAAGGACCCCTCCATTTCTACCTTGTCTGGATCATATTTTGGAGTTTGAATAGTTTCTTGTTTTGGGTCGGTCTCCATACTAACTCTACCCCACTCAGGGTCTTTTGGGATCCATTATTCTTTGGGAGGGATCCCCCCTTCCTGAAAAAGAAGATTTGCTTACCTGAGTCCTCCAGAGACTCTTCTCGTTCAAAGGGGATGAGCTTAAGCTCTTCCACAGAGTGGGCTTTTCTTTGGCCTCTCCTAGTTACCCTTTGCTCTTTTGGTTCTAACATTACAGGAATAGAAGAGTCCCTTTCAGGCTGAGAGGTTTTTAGGGGTTCTGTCTGGGTGAGAAAGGAAAAGGAAGCTTCCTCTAGGGCTTGGCATCTCCCCGGCAACCCGGCCACCTCATCAGGAACCTGTGGTTTGTCGGATGTTTCCTCCCGTCATTTCCCCCGTGGGCATCAGCCCTGGGTGTTGGTTCATTCTGGGAAGCAGGGTTAGGTTGAGGGTTGGACTGAGCCCTCAGTATGCGCCCCAGGTCATCGGTTAGTTTCTGGGGTTTATGGTCAAAGTTTCGAATCAAAAGATTCGAAAAACAAAAGGTTTGAATCAAAAGTATCGAAAACAAAAGGCTCGACATACTATTTTTAACATGCAAAAGTGCATTTCTTTCTAAACCAATCCGTCAACAATAGTCATGGATTGGTTTCAATTGAAATGCACTTTTACATGTTAAAAGTAGCATTTCAATGCTGTTTTCTTTGTAACGTTGAAACGTTACATGGAGTGTCCAGTGCTGAAATTACAGGGCTGGACAGCTCCATGTAACATTTCAAAGTTATTTGTGTATATTGGCATTAAAATGCCTTTTTTGAAACTTTGAAACGTTACATGGAGCTGTCCAGACCTGTAATTTCAGCACTGGACAGCTCCATCTAACGTTTTAATGTTTTAGTGTATATTGGGAGGTTCCCGCCAGCCCCACCCAACCCCCTCGCCACCCTCCCACCCCCAACCCTAACCCAACCCCAACCCTAACCCTTACACAAGTTTCGAAAGGCAAACTTTCGAATTTTTTTCGAATAAATTGTCACTCGAAACTTTTGTATTTCGAAAAAAAAGATTTGAAAGTTTGCCTTTCGAAACTTTTGCATTCGAAAAAAATGACTGGACACCGTTTTTGGATCTGTCGCCCCAGCTGTGAGACATTTTCTGGGTTGTACGGAGGTCTCAAGTCATACCTCTTAGGCTCCTGAAGCAGGTAACTGTCCCTTCTTCCGGAGTAGCTTGGGTACTGGGAACGTCCCCCATAATTTTCCAACCTGAATCTTCCATCTCCCAGGTTCAGGGATCTATTGTCCTTGAATTGGGGAGAGAGAGGATGGTTATTTTGGAAAAAGTTCAGATTGGGAGGTGGAGTGCTACCTCTCTCCTACGGGAAGTTTGGAGGGAAGTTTCCCGGGATAGTACTTACCTGATTGTTTCACCCTGCTGGGCTGAGAGAGTGTATAAATACAAACACAAGTCATCAGTCACGCTGATGAATGGCCCAGTCACTCCTTGCGAGGTACAAAAGAAACCTCTTCCTCTATTCTCTTAAAACAATTTATTGACATAAACAAAACAAGTAATACTCAGGTCATTCAAGCATCGAAGGTACATGCACATTCAATATCACTTTTACTAAATTCTTCTTCCAAAAGTATAATCCAACAAAAGAATAACTAATTTTATACCCAACAGGGTATTGTTGCTCTCCACATTTTATTCAATGGAACAGTTTTTTGCAACAGGCAATATTGTTCATCAAGTAATTCCCAATATACAGTACAAATCGCTAAAACATCTACCACCCACTACGAATCGGCCAAAGGTCCCACTGAAATATTGCGAGAGATTCCCAGAGAAGAACTTGAGAAAAACCTTCATGAGAGCTCGGCTAAACTTACTGAACACAAAGGAAATTTTGGCCGCACGGACTCGGGTGCCTGCCGCCCACTGCCGCTTATGTGAAGTCCCAGACCAAGTGGAAACGATCCGCCACCTTCTCATGTCATGTCCAGCTTTAGCAGTAGAAAGGCAAGCATACTTGGCACCACTTACTTCAGACGCAACTGCACTCTACGACGAAACTTGCTGGTTTCGGCTGATCGCAGGAGACTCTCCCAGATGGGCCAGGATGACAGCCAAATTCTTGGATGTAGCACTCAAAAGAGCCAACTCTCCTGACGGCAGCGGGCCTCTGGCAAACACGAAGTAGGGCTGTCTGGAAGCTCGACACGGACTCTCCTTGCACGACAAAAGTGGTGTCCCAAGTCTGAAGCTTCTTTTTGTAAAAACCAAAGGGGTTAAAACAACAAAAAAAAAAATATATACATTACAAGAAGTTCAATACATGTTTACATATAAATGAATCACAGTTCTGGGTCCAATCCAAGCCACACCAAATCAGCAGAACAAAGAATTCCTAATGTGATGCTTGCTGTAGACACCACACTGCATGTTTCAAGGCGTATTGCCCCTTCTTCAGGTGTAACTGCTAATCATAAATTGTGAACTTTACAGGATATAAAAAGAGTTAACGTCTCTGTAAGTATAGTACCTAGTCAATCTAGTGTCAATGGTCTAAGTGCTTATTTATTTATGCAGCAACCTGTCTAATCTTGTAATCCCAGTTCCATTCATCCACCCTCTGTGGAGAATCACCAGTTCCAAAAGCTGTAAGATGTATAATGCACCTATTTGCCCAAGTAGAGTACCTCACCATCCATATAGATACATGCATATACATATATTGCTTTAAGACAAAGTCTATGGTTCAAAATGACCTACTTCAATGGGTATGAGAGTCATGAAGGGGAGTTGCCTCTCAACCTCATGGTTCACCAGTCAACGCTTCTCCTGTCTGTCACAAGCTGTAGACCAAATTAAGTTTAAATCTCACACTCAAAAAACACATGTGCTGGGGCACATATCCCCTGATTATGTGGTCAGCAACTCCTAAATCAGTTACCTGATGTAATTCCAGTATCAAGCTTCATGCAGGAATTGGGACACAGCTTTAAAACAGCCGCCGGTCCCGCATCAGCTTTTGTATCCTTCCTGATTTGATCATGTGATCCTGATATCATCTTTCGCCTAACATGGTATTGCGCATTTAAATAAACGTGCATCACTTAATCCAGGTCTCATTTTCAATCAATTGAGTATTCCAGTTATGTATTCAAGCCTCGATACAGGCAAAAAGCGGTGGCTGGACAAGCAGCCTCGAGTCCCGTATCAACATAATTTTTTAAAAGGATAATGATCATGTGATGCCGACTCATACCGTCATCCTAATTCAAAGTTCTATGATCACGTGATGGGGACACCCAGTCCACAACATCACGTGCATGGTTGAGAGATTAGGGTGGCCATGTTGGAGTGTCAAATATACCTGATACAGCTACCAGTATTCAAAGTGTTCCTGCTGTCCCTGTCTCTGCAATCCCAAATTTCCTAATCGTTGCAGATTTGATAATGAATCTGTGTATACATGATACTCATCGCTGAAACATACTGATGTTAATATGTATTTATATTCCCTGTGTATAATTTTTTATCATCCTTGTGTATAACAATGTGGTGTGCACTTGGCAATATGCAATATACATTTACTACGAGTCTCACCAAGGATCTCGTTAAGTACAAATAACACGTTCATTACTGTTTTACATTCATCCGTGAAATGCACTGTTGATACAATGCTTAATTTGCACCCACCAACATGTTTTGAGAGAAAATACATCAACTCCACAAAAGTTGTAACAGTATTATGAAGAGACAAGGTTTATATGAAACATGTCAAATCAAACTCAATGTTTAACCCTTTGGGACTTAGAAACTCTAATCTCTCAATCCAATGGATTTATTTTTGTCGTAACAAGACCTTAATGTGTCCTCCTCTTCTTGGGCATTTAACCTGCTCAAAAACAACCAGTTTCATCTGTGCTATTGTGTTATTGAATGATTTAAAGTGTTGCACTACTGGCAAATGTATTGATCCTGTACGTGTGTTTGATTTATATTCTGTCCAACGTAATTTTACTTTTCTTGTTGTAAGACCCACATAGAACATGCCACATGGGCATCTGATACCATAGATCGCATTTGCTGAGTAGCATGTTGTTGTATGTCGTAATTGTATTGGTTTGCCTGTGTATGGATGGCTGATAGTGCTCCCTTTGATTATATTATTGCAATGTTGGCATTTATTACATGGGTGAGTTACTTTATAGATGATTTTCCCTGGCTTATCTTCTGTGTAATCTGATCAAATGAGGTAATCTTTAACTGCCTTACTCTTTCTATAGGCAAACATTGGTTTCTCTTCAAAAAGTTGAGCCAAGACTGGATCCATTTTTTGGACTTCCCAATTCCGTCTTAGTATCTTCTTAATTCTGGAGCTCTGTTGTGAGTACATAGTCAGATACACCAATTTCCCATCTTGTGTCTTCTGCATAGGTTCCAATGATTGCTGCCTTGACACTCCTGACACTTTCTCCTGTGCTTTAGCAACTATTTCTGTTAGGTAACCTCTCCGGAGAAATGTATTGTGTAATATGGCTGACTTCTCCACAAACTGTTGTTCTTCTGATATAATCCCTTTTTACCTTAGGAACCAACTATACAGAATTCTCTCAATGGTAGTTTTTGGGTAGAAGCTTGATGCTAATAGGATACTATTCTTGTCAGTCGGCTTGTTGTAGATCGTGGTTTCTAGTTTGTTATTCTTTATGTAAATTTCCACATCCAAAAACTGGATTCTATTGGTACTGGTCTCTGTGGTAAATTGAATCCTTGGAGCTAATGTATTCATGTACTGGAAAAAATCATCCAATTCTCCTGACGTGCCTCTCCACACTCCAAATACATCATCAATAAATCGATAAAAGCACCTTAGATGATTTTTCCATCTCAGATTGTTCAAAACAAATTTGTCTTCAAGATAAGACATGTAAGTAGTGGCAGATCCTGGTGCCATGGCTGCTATTTGCACAAAATACCGATCTTCAAATCTAAATAAATTATTAGATTAAACTATCTTCAGTAAGCTCAACACATATAGTCTGTTAGCTGTACATTCCTCCGTGGACAAAACAAGCCATTCTATGGATTCTAGCCCCACTTTATGTGTAATGTATGTGTACAAGCTACACACATCCATGGTGAAAAGGATGTCCACTGTTTGATCAAAGTCCAGATCTTGAATTTTTAATAAAAAATCAAATATGTGGTATCTTTTAGATAGGTTCTTGAGAATTGTACTAGTGGTTGAATAACTTTACCTATATAGTGGCCTAACGGCTACAATAAGCTGTCAGACACTGCTATTATTGGTTTTCCAGGAGCATCAATTAAGCTTTTGTGCACTTTAGGTAAGATTTACAATACTGGCATCACTGGATGTAATTTGGTAAGAAATAATCTTGTTTTCTCTGAAATCCACTCGTTTTGTTCTGACTCATCTAGGAATGAGTAAATTACTTTCCGTACTTGTTCAGTTGGTTCTTGAAAGACTTCTAGATAAGTGTCTTGGTTTAACAGTTGTCGTTCAATTTCTATTTTGTATTTCAAATGATCCATGATGACTTATGCTCCTCCCTTATCAGCTGGTTTAAAAATATATTCTCATTTCCCCAGAGTCATGCTAATGCCCCTCTTTCATGTTTAGTGAAGTTCCCAATTATTTCATCTTGAATGAGAGTTTATCAAGTTGACCCAGAACTTTTTTTTTAATACTTCCAACACATGGTTCTGAGTATGAGGTAAGAAATAACTCTACAGTGGCATTTCAAGATATTCAAATGTATTTTTTCTTTAGGAAGACTACTGCTGTATCCAGACACAAATGAGATGCCCTTCTGTAGTGTTTTATTTTCAAATGGACTAAGAGAAATTGAAGAAATATTGATAGCTAAGTTTTTTTGTGGGGAAAATTCACCTGGCATGCTGGATTTCTTCTTTTTGACTTATCTGGTTTTAGTCTGCCTAAAAAAGGCCTCCAACTGGTACTGACAGTCCCTTCCCTTTGATACCCCTGTCCTTGATCTTGTTGTTAAGCTCTAGTTTAAAGTTCCTCTTCTGTCTCTGGACCTGACGCGTCTGATGAGGTAGTCAGTGAAGTTGAATTCTTCCTTGGTCTTGGCTGGAATTGTTGTCTACTCTGGGATTTATAATAGTCTTTCCAAGTATAGACAATATCTAGTTTGTAATCAATCGTATCCCACCTGAATGCGCTCATCTTTTTTGACTCAATCTCCGTCTTGAATTTTTCTAATTTGATGTTTGTCTTCTAATGTTGTCAATATTTGTCCTTCGTCATCAAGAGTGTTGTCTTGATCGTCTCAATTTCCTCTGTCAGCTTAGACAGTGATTTAGCAAGCTCTTCAATCTTCAAAAGGATTAAATGCAACAAGCATTTGTTTAAGATTTGCCTCCATCATTTAATAAAGCCTGGGCTGTCTCTGCACAAGGTAGGTTCCAAATCTACCCTAAAGCCTCTCTGGATTCTCTGAGATTTAAAATATTGTGCCAGAGTGCTGGAATGCAACTTCTGATTGATTTCCCTCCTGATAATTCTCTCAAGTTGATTGGTTAACTCTTCTGGGTTTTTAACTTGGCTACTTTCTCTTTCTGTATGTGACATTAAGTTCAGAATCCGTCCTGCTTCCTCTTCCGTGAAGTCAGGAGTTTCCACTCTATTATTGGTTAAAGATTCTATTTTAGAAAATGGCATTGTATCAAAGCTAATTTACGTGTGTGATCAGTCTTTATATAGTCAATATATATAGTCATGAAGGATGTGTGCAACCCTAAAATATTATGTAGCAAAACAAAAACAATGTATGAGGTTTAGGGTGCACTACAGACCACAGTATTGGCTTGGTACCCTTATACCTAGGGCTTACATGGGAGGCAATATCTGAAGGATCATTGTTCTGGGCCCCTGCCTGACAACCATTCGATTGGGCCGGGGTGAGGGGTCCCTTCTGCCTTTCATTTTGCTTGTTGGCAGGAGGGTTAGTGTTAAGCCCCCCATCTCCAGGTCCAAGGGAGGGGTAGTTCTCACCTCTTCCACCTTTGCAGCAGCAGGTGTGTTAGATGGCTTAGGGGTTTTCGGGGTGTTTGTATTGTCAGGGGACTTTTGTACCTCATCGATCCTGGTGGCTTGTTCAGTTATCCAACCCAGGGTCCTGTGCTCATGAAAGTCACGCACCAGCTGAGTAATTATGTTTTCGGGGAGCACATGGATATAGGTAGTCACAAACTCCCTGCTATGTGTGTCCACTCGGCGGGAATTTGGAGCAAATGTGCGCTTTAGCCTCTGCACCAAGTCCCTAGGGGCCTGATCCTCCCCACATTGCAAATTATATGCAGCCTTACAAGCCTTATGTGGGTTTCTGTGTGAGGAGAAATGTCTTAAAATTACCCCCTTATAGGTGGTCCATTTATAATGATCCTGGTCCTCCAGTCCTGCAAAGAAACTTGAGTACTCAGGTGAGAAAGTTCATTTAGCAAATGCTATGCAATTCACATCATTTCTGATCTGGAATGATGCCATCATATGCTCATTAAGTTCCAAGTGTTCCTATACTGAATACTTGGCATTCTTGTGGTATAGGGTCAGGAATCTCTTAATGGGCTTGATTTTTCTTATTGGGTCTTTCACAAAACCCTTGTTCTGTTTCCCTGTCTTTTTCATCCTCTGTACCTTAGTCCCTTCATTTTCTGACTCAGAGCTTCTCTGTGTACTCCATTCCCTGTCCACTAGGTGCACCCTATCTCTATGATATCGGGAATATCTCCCAGAGTCATAGGATCTGGACACCTGTCGCCTGGACTGCAGTGAGCTCTCACGGGCACTTTCCCAGTAGTTCATTTTAGACCCAGGATTACACTCAGTCTCTTCTGCCCTCCTTTCAGGTTGTCTGGGGAAGTCCCCCCATCAACCTGAATGGGTTGAGGTTTTTAATCTGTTCTTCCTGGGTTGAATCTCTGGCTTTTCTCTTCCAGCAAAATGGGACAGGTTGTCTCTTTGTATACCTATCTTCTGCAAGTCTAACTCCTTGATCTTGTCATCATAGGAGATTTCCCGTTCGGAATTACTCACAAGATTCCTTTTGACCTCTCAGGACACACTGGTCTGGCCACCTTCCCTTACGTGTGGTAGAGATGAATACCCAGCAATATCAGACAGGGGCTGGTCTTCTAGATCAGTTAGGCTAAGCTTGGGTGAGTCTAACTTGCTCATGTCACCCTGTTCTTGATAGCTGGCATGCATGAGGTTGGTTCCCATTTGTACAAGAGAGGTTGTACATTACTGGCATGTGGCCCATGTTGCGAGTGGCGCCTCACCTTGTTCAGTGGGCCTTGTCCCATATTTCCTGATTGGTCAGGGTGCCATAGGGCCTGTTTATAATTTTTAATTTCCTTGTTGAGACTCTCACACCTGTGTCTCTCTTTCCTTATTTCCTGTTGGAAGTCAGAAAGCTGGCTTTTTAATTCTCCCACTAATTTGTGATTAGTGTCAAGCACCCTGCTCTGAGCTATCAACTGATCTTTTGTTTGCTGCACCTCATGCTGAAGTGATTCTGAAGAGGGGACCTAAACATTCCCTTGTGACCCCCCGATGATGTATCACAGGTGTGAGAGACGCTATTCATTCAGACAGCAATTCATGCCATATCCTGATGACATCACAGAGGAGACGAACCTGCATTCTATAGAGCAAGTTGACTGACTGCAGCCGCATAGAGCCGATGACATCACAATTCGCATCACGACATAGATGCATTACATATGAAGCACAAATGCATTCCTGCACAAAGCTACACAGACATTTTAGTTTATTGCTGATAGACACAAAGCACATTTTTATGACTCACATAGAGGATGATTACACATACTTTTCATTAAACGGAAACCGCAAGACACACAAGAACACATATGGATAGCTTCCCAATGCAACAAACAGGGATGGCCATGCAAATAAAGATGGACGATATAGGTACGTTGGAGTGGATGGGAGAGGTTTTGATAATTTGAGACAAAGAGAAAGCTGATAGACTAATCCAGCTGAAGCTGACAGAGCAGGCTTCCATTGCAGTTACTGTGCACCGACAGCCAAGGACACATGGGGAAGGAACGTTCACAGATAAGCAGAGACAATAGGGCACCTGCACGAAGCCAAAGCAGAAAATCCTCATAATTAGAAACAGAAGAGAGACTTTCCGTGGTCCTTACACACGTGGGCTGAACATGGTGGGCAATGCCTATTCATTCGAGCTAGGTAGAGATTGCTGTTCCCACCGGACTGAATACAGGGAGATACATGTAGCACAAGTTCAAAGACAAATGTTCGTCTCACGGCACAGGAGATCGGGGGAGGGAACATGCAGTACCTTCAGAGTCGTTCACACTACCTGTCCATGGCTCCAAGGCTGAAAGGACCCTGTCTGTCCATCCCTATTCACCCACTCCGATGTGTTTATACAACGTTGCACCACCCAAACACCTGTCACTAATCTGTAACTTTGTATTTGATACTTTTTGGAGGTGGTCTCAGGAGGAGCCACCAGATACATATTTTTGATTGTTATTGTGCTATGGTCAATTATCTCACTTTTCACAAGATACTGATATAGTATACAAAAAAGATTAAAAAACATTACACATTTTTCTTAGAACATCAGGAATCCCCTCAACAGAGAGAACAGTGGCAAATTACACAGTTCTTTCAGAGCTTGTACAAAATTTAAAAAACATTTTCAATTTCATCCCAGCAATCTCCAGGACTGCTGTTCATATAGTTTCAGGATTATAAGTAATTTATAAAGTTCTAAAGACAGGAAGGTTTCATGCCCCAAGGATAGGCGATGACAAAAGTCTCTATAATCTAACCAGCTCAGTCGGTACAAGAATCTATCTGGAGAACATTTGGATTCTTCATGCTCTAGTCCCTGCACACTCTATCAAGATGTGATACAGAGATTGATTTACACAGAAATTGCACAGCTCACAGGCACTTCTCATCGGTCTAATCTGTTGCCTGCTAACCAAAATTTCACCAGAGGGCAGCAAATGCAGACGTAATTTTAATATTGTGTCTCTACCGCGGCTGTCTGGAAATTGCACAAGATAGCGAGGGAGTATTCCCTGATTCTTATCCAAGACTGAAGGATTATCATGGAGTTTTAAACTTCTCATGACATTGATTGTGAATATCCAATTCATTACATATAAGGTCTTGTTATAGCACTTAAGGTTTAAGCTCAAAGCAATGATGTTTTTTTTTGTGATTGTGCAAGAATGTATTCCACCTTAAACCTCAATTTTTTGATAAACCTTTTTGACTCTGTCGATTTTCCTGTGCTAAATGTGGGCATTTGATAAGTCTAAATAGCTGCAATAGTTTCCATTCCAAGCATGCTCTCAGAGATTTTAAGCCAAACCCGTATCGCAGTGCAGTTATTGGAGTGGACAGAGGGAGTCCTGAGGCCTTTTTCCATACTCGTCCCTCCGAGTAGTCCCAATCTAGGTCCCAGGCTTGTGATTCTATATCCAATCCGTACAGAAGAGTGGGGATGATTTTGACCCTATTGAACGTGAGCATTGGTTTCAATGAGAACTTGCAAAATGTATTTCTGATGATTTTCATTTGGGCTGTGCGTTGGTCTATTTTCTCTCCCAATTTCCTTTTCAATAATAACCGTCTAAAGCCTAAGTATTTGGCTTCCACTACCGGCTTAGTAAGTATTCTCTCCAGGTTCCAAGAGTTTATCTAGGCATTTTTTGCGTTGTTGCCCATCCTAAGGATGTTGCTTTTAACCGGGTTCATTATCAGTTCGTTGGATCCAGCGTAGTTGCTTATAGCATTGAGCAGACACTGGATTCCCCTGGGGGTGAAATCCAGAAGCAGGATATCATCGGCATATGCTAGCCAAAACACCCTTCATGATCCAAATTTAGGATTAGTAAAAGCAGTGCTGTTTAGATGTTCTGCAATATCTGCTAGGTACATATTGAAAAGAAATGGGGCATAAATACAGCCTTGCTTCACACCTCGCCCAATCGATATCTTTCTTGTCAAATCGCCAGAGCCATCCAAATTGACAACTATGTTTGTGTCCTCATGCAAATACACTAAGATTGCTAATAGCCCAGGAGGGATGCCCCAGTTGTTCAACTTTCTCCACAGTAAGGTCCTATTCACTGTGTCTAAGGCCACATACAGAGGAGCCCTGCCTACTCTCCATGCATTGTCCCTGAGTGAGTTCACCAATAGGCCATTCAGAGCTGTGAACAGACCGCTCCTCAAACCACTCTGCGCTTTATCTAGTATATTGTTTTCATTTACCTAGTGCTCCATTTCCCTTAAGACCATGCCAGTGAATATCTTGCTGTCGGCATCTAAGAGGGCGATGGGGCGATAGTCCAATCGCCCCTTTTGAAAATTGGTACTACCCCTGCAGACATCCAGCTAGAAGGGCACTGTTCAGTTTTAAAATAGTTCATGAATAACTCTATAGCACGGTTGACCACCTTCCTACATTTTCTTTCAGTGTGTGGTTGGAGATACCATTTGGGCCAGCTGCTCTGGAACGAGACACTGTGTCAATTAAATCTCTTACTATTTCACATGAGCCACACCTCATCCATGGGACTTTGGATAGGTTATCTTTTACACACACACTCTGCTTTGAGCACGGCAAGGTATTCCCACCATTCATTAGTGACCAGTAATTATGACTATTCTGAGAAATGAGAGCCACTAGCATATCTTCATCCTGGTGCTTCTATATGAGAGATCTATTAGCTCTATTCCAATAGTGCTTTTCTCTCTTTCCTGAAGTGATCTAAATCACTGCTTTGCTTTCCTCAAGATCCTATTTTTCTTCTTAGTTCTCTCTTACGCTGCAGTGTATTTTCATCAAACTGACAGGTGTGAATTATTCCATTAACCACTGGTTGCTAGAAAATTGGTAATATTGGTGGGAGTGGACTCATGGTGTAATGCCCCTAATGGTATGCTTTGTACCAATGTTCCAGTTCTTTCTTGAGGCCTTTGAAATTCATGTTTTATTGCAAAAGGTGGTTTTTCCCCTCAGTTACTTCTACTTTATTTGGGTACACATCCCAACCTCTCCCACTGGCTCTACGGAGATCTTCAGGCATAGCCTGTTATGGTCGCTCTCTACTGCTTCATTATCTTCAGTTCTGTACAGGTGTGGAACGGATTTTGAGAAACAATTATGAAATCTATTATCGAGGTTGAGTTGTTCCCTTTCCAGGTATATTTAGGAGGACAATCACCCTGAACATTTCCGTTGTAACTCAATAGATCCCAATCTAAACAGAACCAAACCCACTTCAAGCCCCTGTCATCTGTACAGGTATGGAACGGATTTCGAGAAACAATTATGAAATCTATTATCGAGGTTGAGTTGTTCCCTTTCCAGGTATATTTAGGAGGACAATCACCCTGAACATTTCTGTTGCAACTCAATAGATCCCAATCTAAACAGAACCAAGCCCACTTCAAGCCCCTGTCATCTGTGGAATCGGGCCTATGACTAGTATTCTGCTTGGACAAACAATTTACATTCAACTCTCCTGCTATAAGAATATGAAGATTGTCTAGCCTGTTAACACAACTTGGAATAATTTTGGCGATTTGTTCCCAAAAATTGTCAGCTAAAATACAAGCAGGATTATGATAGATGTTAAGCACTAATAGGTACTTCATCCCATCAGAACGCCCACAAGTCCTCAACACAGCTAGAATGCATTACATACAGTTTGAGATTACTTCAACCTTATCAAATTTCGTATTTCTCGAAGCTATTAACAAACCACCCGAGGGCCGCCCCATGCCCTTAACAACTGGCCACTTGACACAGGGTGCTGAAGCCAGCAATGACAATTTCAGAGAGCAATCAGGTTTCTTGTAGTACAATAATATTGTGGTCATCTAACATTTTTTGCCAAACTGTGTTATTCATAAAAGTTCTATAACCAAGGGTATTCCAACTGATGACACCCATCGTTTTGCATGCTAGAGTGGCGACTCATTTTCGTAAAAATTTTGAAAGACTTGTGCCAAGATGCCTGGTGGCACTGCCCAAATTCTACTATTAGCAATTGCATCTTTGTCAATCCCCCGCACTTTATTCAGAGTGTTAGATTTAGCTACTGTGGGATCCTTTTGGTCCTCTTCTATCCCCCTAATGGCCATAGATCTTTCTTTCGGCCTAGAATTCAGGGTGAGATTTGAAAACCTTTTTTCAGGAAAGTATAGAGAACTGCTAGAAAGGCATTCACTCCAAGACGAGACTGCAAGCCCACTTATACTGCTGCTGTGGTGCTTTAATAAGGGAAGTGGATTTACTCTCTGTCCAACGAAAAAAGATACAACTCTGGAATATCCTTCAATATTTTTAGGATGGTCTGTCGATTCAAAATGGTTTCCACTCCGCTACCACCTATGTGCTCAATCAATAGGTGAGGGCATTCAAAGCAGGTGGTTGAATGTCTCTCTCCGGGGGAAAATTCCTTTGTTCCTTTGGATCCTGCGTCCTAACTTTGATGGACATTACACAAGTCTGTGTAACAGAGGGCAGTGATCCAGAAGGCCTAATGATAGATTGTGCAACATGCATTTCCACACTCCAAGGTACCCCCCCGGCTGATCTTTTTGAGGGTTTGTTGTTTGATCATGAGTCAGAGAGGATTTATGCATTTTGTATTTCCCTATTTGGAAAATGGGAGCCCAAAGTTCACTTTGCAGGGTGGAAGTAATTAACGACCCACCACCACTCGGGTCCAAAGTCTGCTCCTCTGGAATCTGGTTCACTTGTGTTTCAGCATTTACAAAAGTGTTCTTCTTAGATGAAATTGATGTAGATGCATCTTTTCTAGGGGCTTTCTTACCCTTAGTTTGTTGGATTCCGATCTTGGCGTCAATAATTCCGACACTTAAGTTGTTCACGGAGCAATTGGTCGCACCGCGACTCAACCAAATATGGTTGCCCAATGGGTGCACTAACACCTATAGAAACATTTAGGTAACTCACCATACTAACCTATCTCGGTCCACATTAGGTTTGTTGGTTTGTAACTGCATTTGTGATGTCATTAGTGGACAAAACCAGTGTACAACCGCCTAGACACAGAGTGAGCGTGGAGAATTACACATTGTTCAGGCTGCAATCCCTGTCATTTGAATGTGTAATAAAGACAGTTGAACTTTGTTCTATGGCTGGGTCTTCTGTTCTTGGTGCGGGGGATTTCCAGGGCCCAGTTCCTCTTGCCTGTATACCGGGAGGCTGCTATTAGTCCACTGACCGTTTTTGCAATTTATTCTGCCTCTGTGAGCCTCTATACTGCATGCATTATCAAGGCTCTTTTCCTTCAGGAGAATAATCTCTTTCTCTTGCTCATCTATAAAATGTGCTGCCTCTAATAGTTCTGCTTCTATTTGTCTCAGACGCTCTTCTAGATCATTCCTTTCTTCTCTAATTCTGGTCAATTCCTGAGGACCTGACTGTACCTTCTCTGCGTCCACTTTCAACCTGAATGCATCTTGGTCTTTGACCAGTTGTAAATTCCGTTGTTTTAGAATATTTACATTCTGCTGCATTTCATCAAACTCCTTTTGTGAGTCTATCTCTTTAATAATGGACTATTTTCCCTTTCCAATTCCCTAATTTCTTGTTTGAGGGCCATAATGTCATCTAACAACCCTCTGTTTTGACAAGTCTGGTAATTCAATTGCGAATGCAGGTGATTTACAGTGTCTACACCCTCAGAGCATGCATTAAGCAGTGGAGCAAACTCTCTCTCTCTCTCTCTCCCTCTCCCTCTCTCTCTCTCTCTCTCTCTCTCGCTCTCGCTCTCTCTCTCTCTCTCTCTGCACAGGCTTGCTGTTGTCTTTTCAGCTCATCCTGTAGTTGATCAATGATCCTTTCTTTTTGTAGATCAAAATATTTGCTCTGCTGCACTTTATCTCCAAGCTGTGTGAATTCTTTCGGAGCCTGTTTACAGGCCTCAGGCCACTTCATCACATCAGCCTCACTCTTTTGCACTTGCTCTTCCACTAACTGCAAGTGGAAGTGTAAATGAGCTGAAGCTGAGCCATTTGACTTAGTTCTTCACACTTTTTTTGGGGTCACATAAAATGTCTCTAATTCATTGTGCAATAACCCACCTTCACACAAAATGGCAGTGCTCACTGAGGTGACCAGTTGAACACTTCTAGTTTGCCAGCTCCCAGCTTCACTCTCACCCCATTCTCCTCCAATGAACAGCTTAGCCAGCGGGTGCTTCCTGGCATCACAGACCTCTATGGTAGTCATTTTAAAATGTTTTTTTGAAACTTTTGTAAAACCTCTTTTGTGCAGAGGCATAAATCACCCTGTACCTGCTTGATTTCTACACACACTGCCAAATCAATTCTTACTCAATCTCCTTTTTGCCTTAGCACTATACTCAGTCTTATTTTCCTACACCTACATTCCCTGGAACTCAGGGGCCAAGCCTTAGAGTGTCCTTTTAACAATGCACAGTGACCTTATATCTACCTTGTCTTGAGAGGATATCTCAACGTCAATGCGCTCACCTTGGAAAAAAGACGACACGGACCAACACAGGTTCGATTCCCAGGTCTGCGTGTTATAAATACCCTATCATATCATATCATACCTCAATACAGTTACACCAAAATGAATATCCTGTCACCAATGCACTTGTCATGAGTCAACAATACTAGGCCATATCCCGGCGCATGAGCAAAACTCACTTAAGAACGCCTAGACTGGAGGGTGTGTAACCAGCAGTGTTTAGTTAGGGTGATGGGGAGTATGAGGCAAATGATGGTATGAGAACAGCTATACCGAATGGTGTCATAGTATCGCTGTGTTCTAGTTGAGTGGTGGTGTAAAGAAGAGAGTAAGCGTGGAGATGCGATATGGTGGTTTACCTTAGGTGCTTGAGATCGAGCACATTCCAATAGTTCCATGTACTCTATCCGTTCCATGTACTCCGACTGTTCCAGGCATGCGACCGTTTCAAGCACTCAAAACCGTTCCTTTCAATGCTCTTTCCAACGTTCCATTCACTCCAAACCATTCCATGTAAGTCACACCATTCTATGCACTCCAATCCATTCCATGCACTCCAATCCGTTCCATGCACTTCAATCCATTCCATGCACTCCAATCAGTTCCATGCACTGTAATCCGTTCCATGCACTGGAATTCATTCCAGGTCATACTGAAGACCCATATAGAGTCACACAAATCTCCCTCCCGCCCTCTGTGCCCACAGTGAGGCAAGAACCACGCCGGGGTATAGGAAATATATTTGTATTTATTTGGAAGATTGGTAATAGAGATCAAACTAAAATGACACACACAACCTTCTTAGTGGCTCAGAATTAAACCTCTTGTTACACAGATAAATCGCGCAAGTTGGTTGGGAAAAACACAAATCACAATACTTTACTTTATATAGATTTTACCTCAATAAATAATCAAACTGGTCAATAAACACAAGCAATTAACTCCTATGGTGCTGTGCAATTTCAATTTTTTGTGCACACTTAAAAGGCTAGCAGTTTGGTTCATAGATTGGTACAAATGCATATGGCAATTAAGATTTCACCTTCAATTCTGGTTTAAAATAAACACAGGGTGATTTAGTGTTTTGCTTTCAGACCCATCACTGAAAGGTCTGTGTTGGGGAAGTTAGACAGTAAAAATAGGCATGATTTCAGAATTGTTGGATTTCTTACTCCCTCCAGTTAAAGGCCTGTGTTGGGGAAGATGGATAGAAAGAATTGGGATGATTTGAGAATTTTGGATTTCAGTTCCCCCGGCCCCCACTAAAAGGCCTGTGTTAGGGAAGCTGGACAGGAAAACATTGGGATGGTTTGAGAATTTTGGATTTTAGACCCCCCTCCACATAAAGGCCTGTGGTGGGGATGTTGGACTAATAGGATTACCCAAAGGAATTACTATCTATAGTTTTCAGCGCACAATGGAAATGAGCTTTGTTAATTTCAAATTTTAAGATAAATCATCCCATGGTGTTCTGCCAAGGAAGATTAATTAAATTAATATTTTTTGTTAAATAGGCTAATGATCTACACAGTCCCCCCCCTTCTTCCCACTATAACCAGAAAGGATTTAAGGCAAGCAGATTCACCCACCTTTGGTTTGAATTGGCTCAATTCTACTTACATTGAAAGCCTCTTTTTAGAGTTCAGGAAAGCCAGCTGAATTTCAGGACCCTCTGGGAGGACCGGGCAGGGGTCTGGTCACTCCACTCTCCAGGATGGTCCCTAGCTCTTCACCATAGGACCCAGTCAGCTTGTTTTAGGACTCCCCAGCAATGGACAGCTCCACCCAGATGCAAAGCTCAGCAATCTCCTGTGGTGTTTTCTTGCAGCTGTCAGATCAAGATTTTCAGCAGCTCTCCCCTTTCCTCATAGTGCATTCACTTTATATACCAGTGATGACACCGTCAAGATTTCAATACTGGGTGATGCCCTGCAACAATTCTCGCAACCAAGATTGGACAATTATCCTTCTCTCTAGACCCAAGTGCAGCCTCTCCCTAAGGATTGGTTTAGGAGTCTGGAGCAGACATATGACAATTCCCATTTGCAATCCCCTTTTATTTTCATGTCAACTTTTAGCAGAAATCTACTTATGTGTTCAAAACTTTGTAATTTACTAGTGACTGCCAATCAATATATATATATATATATATCAAGAGCCATATACAATCAACCTTGAAGAACTAAACATAAGAACAGACTGGACAACAAAGAGTAAGTTGAAGCAGAAATCGAAGTTTAATCCAATGAACAACCTGGGCAATAACATCGAAGCATTTCAGACACTCGTAATTGAAGATCTGAAACAGTTCAGAAGGAAGAAAAGACCAAGATCGAAAGAGAATCTATCGGCTGCAGACACGTTAGCTTTGAAAGAACTACAGACTTTGAATACCTGCATTATTAAGCCCTCTGACAAAGGACGAAATATTGTCTACATGAATAAAGACGATTACATCAAGGGGGCTTATAAGCAGCTGAACGATAAGAAATGCTACGAAAGAATGGCAAGTAACCCAAGTAAGGAATTGGAGAACACAGTGAAAGACTTCCTTATGAGATGGGAAAATAAAGGCATCTTAACGGAAGATAACTGTAAATTCCTCCTGACTTAAACGCGGTCATCCCGACTATCTATTTCCTCCCAAATGTTCACAAGGACATGAAAAAACCTCCAGGGAGACCTATAGTCTCATCTTTTGGCTCAGCTCTAGAAAATATGCCGAGATATATAGATGAGGTAGTCTTTCTCTTTGTATCATCCCTTCCATCTTTCTTAAAAGATACAACACATATTGAAAACACACCCTGGGAATCGAATTACATGATGGCCACAATGGATGTAATTTCTTTATACACATCCATAGGGCACGAGTACGGTACAAATGCATGTGAGAGCTTTCTGAAAACCAGATCCTTAAATTACAAGGAACACACGCAGATGGTCCTTGAGATGATCAAGCTGTGCCTTACCAACAATGTTTTCATATTTAACAATGAGTATTTCAGACAGGTGCAAGGTACTGCGATGGGCACGACATTTGCCCATCCTATGCAAATCTGACAATGGGAGTGTGGGAAGGAACAGACGTCTGGTCCGGCCAAAACCATACATTCACTGAAGACGTTATAGTATGGCTGAGATACATCGACAATCTTTATATAATCAGGAAAGGATCAGAGCTTGGATAGACTTTGTGAAACTTCTCAATGACAACAAGAACAACTTAAGCTTCACAGAGACACATAGTCAAAATTTTTAAACTTTTTTAGATGTCAACTTAAGAATTGTGGACCAAACACTGACAACTGAACTCCATAGGAAACCTACTGGAACTAATACCCCTTTACATGCAACCAGTGGTCACTCTAAGAAATTGATTTGGAGCATCCCTTACAGGGAATTTATAAGAATTAGATGCAACAGCTCCACCCTAACAGCCTATGAGCGGGATAGCAAGACTGCAGCAATTGGTTTCCTTGGACAGTGTTATCCTAACAAATTCATTGAGAAGGCGTAAGTCAAGGCAAGGCAAAAGGAAAGATCAGAGCACCTCACAGGATCTCGTTCGTCAGTGAAATTAACCAATGAAAAGGAGACAATGAGAATGATCCTGACGTTCGACAACGATGCACCTGAAATAAGACGTATACTCTGCAGACATTGGTGGATAAAGACCTCGCAACAAGTCTTAAAATGAATCCTGAGATCAGTTTCAGGCGGAATCGCTCCCTAAGAGACAATCTGGTACAAAGTTTTATGGCACGTGATGAGTCATCCGAGAAAGAGACGTGGCTTACAACACAGAAGCCAGGTTTTTGTAAATGCACTAGGTGCAACATCTGTAAATTTGCCAAAAATTGTTCGACCTATAAAGATCCTATGCTGTGAAACCTAATTACCAAACAGGAGAAAATCACATGTAGAACAGAATTTGTGGTATACGTATTGGCATGTGCATGCCAGAAATGGTATATCGGCAGCACTGAGTGCAAACTGAAGATACGTATCCAACAACATGTGAGGGCCATTCAACACCAAGATCCGAACTACCCAATGGCCAAACATTTCAGCGACCATCACAAGAACAACATGGATAGTTTTTACTTTTTTGGCATTCATATGATAGACAAGGATTTAAGAAGAGGCGATAGAGAGAAAAGCCTTCGCCAAAAAGAGACGTGCTGCATTTTAGATTTTGAAAGCAAATCTCCAAGCGGTCACAATACAGATGAAGAACTGTATACCTTTTTAGGATAATGTCATATCAGTCATAACCAAATAGCCACTGCATTGATATCATTCACAGTACTCGTATTTGCCTCCGGTAAATCATAATGTGCAATGTATGCTTTTCTATCCAGAAATATGACATCATACGGATCTCTGGGTTTCATTGTAAAATTGAGATGGATATAGACCTCCATCTATGTCTGCCCTTGAAAAGAGTTTCTCAGTTTTTATTATTCTCCACTTCCTCACACACCAACATATATGGGACAGCGTGGATTGCTCATTTTTAATTTATTTTTTCTTGTCTGTACTTTGGATCTTGTGATGGGATTGTTTGATCCAACATATATTCACTATGTAAATTGTTTTTAATTGGTGAGACATGTGATGAATAGTGGGAGGTTTTCAACTTCTAACCTTTGGGACTCTATATAGGAGAGAGATATTAATCTGAAGTATAAAGTGCTAGGTATGTATTTTTCAAAAATACCTAAATGCAACTGCAACAATACAAATGGCGAGCAAACAATCTAAGCAGGGGACAAAGTTTGTCTGAAACATACCTAGCAATGGGTTTTAATACTAGTCATTTAGTGATGAGAAAAGCACTCACACTTTACATAACAAATATTTATTTTGTTTCTAGCACCTTAGAATTTGCTCCTAGCATTATGCACTTTAGACATATTAACAAGTACTATGTATGTTATGACCTGCTGCTGAATGCTATCTACCTAGAATACTTACTGCCAATATTTCATAGCTAGAACACTTGCTGTCACTATTTTATACTGTGGGTATCCTGAGGAATGCTTAATGGTAAGCATCATGCACCTGGAGATCAAGGGTTTAGCACTAATGACTTTAAGTTGCGTTGCTAGCATCACCCATTTTAGATTTACGATCAAGCATGGTACCACTGCCAGCACTCTGCACTTTAGAATCAATGTTACCCTGATGAATGTTCCATGTTAAATACTATAGATTCTTAGAACCATTGGTTAATACTATGCACTGTAAGAATTGTTACAAGTACTATGCTATGTGTTTAGTGTCAAGCATTCCTATATATATGATTCAATATTATGCACTTTGAGACTAGTTCTGGGTACCATGGTATCCATATCGCGTGATGTTCCGAATACTTGCAGGACATGATCAGGCCTGAGGACTAGGGATGGAGGTAATAGACACCTTACCCGTATTCAGGTAGAGTTGAATGGTATAAAGGCCTACACATGGAATCATCATGTAGGTGGTAAAACTGGCGAATATTGCATTTTGGGTTATTAAAAATCAATGATGATGTTCTCTTCCATTATTTGCACTATCCATCTTATATTGTTGGACAAACGTTGAAAACAATGGATTTTGAGAAGTATACAATTCGTATTACTATCTTACCAACATGTGTTTAAACGTTAGGGGACTTCCATGCCTAATTCTCAAAGACTAATAGACAATCTATGTCAATTACAAATATAGTCCAATATATGCCATCTCTGTAATGTGATATGGGTATAAACAACAGAGGGACAATATGAAAGGCTACTCAGTACCACAGGCTTTATAAAGTTGCATACCAGGTAGACCCATTTAAAGATGGCCGGCACCGATATACACAAACACATGGATTAGTCCTTCTTCTATGGTTACTCACATGTCACATGGGGTATTTCAGCCCACAACAATGTCGGGGTCATTAGTTGTGAAGAAGCGGACAGCAGACCGCGTAATGCGTAAACTCAATCTACTGTGCGCCAAACACTTTTGGAGAACCACAATGTGCGTGGTTTTATTTTCTGCCATGAAAATGTGCAATGATTTTGGATTCTAAATAAAGTGTTATACGTTCTACATGGTTTCCCGACTAAATTCTTTTTGGACTGAGGAGTGCTCCTCCAACGACTGCCAAGTTAACAGCCGAATGGGGAGTTTAATAAAACAACAGGCGGGTCCGCACCGTGTTGCACGGCCGTTTGCCAATTTTCCACCATTTTTACAAAAAGCTTAATAGTTCTGAATATGCAACTTACTCTTCACATTCCTAATTTTACCCTCCACCACTTTGCCACCTCTCAAATTCATAACATGTCCAGAGCAGTCAGGAACATCTTTTAGCTGGTCATTACAATTCCCTAAATCGCAAGTGGAGGAATTTTATATCAGAAAAATCACCTGGAAATTATCTAAAGAATGAAACATACATGTACTCAGTGCGACTTGTGGTTCCTGGGAAAATGCCAAAATTGTGATTTTTCTATTTTTTTAAACAAACGGAATCTTCATGTATGCAAATATGTGCTTCCCTTCCTCTAGTCCAAAAATTGATTAGCCTCTTTGTTCTTTGAATTCTGGTTCAGCTTTGTTTGCAGCCCCTGTTTTTACACCTCCCTCCTACATTCTGGTCATGCACCGGCTAAAACATTTGGCCTGCACAGAACTGCCTTCAGAAACAGCAGCTCTAGGGAAACTTGGTTTTTGACACACATCCTTCGGGCAGGCCCCATTTTATGGAAGTTGTAAACAGTTGGGATGCAAGCCAGGCTTTCCTTGGGGGAGTCCTTTGTGGATTTTGCCCAGAGAACCAGCATTTGTCCTTGGTTGAAAGGAACTCACATATTGCATTTTCTAACATCAGCCTTGATTCTTTGACATACAGTGTGTTTAACTGATTGGGGTTCACTTTGCTTTTGCGCTGAAAGTACAGCATTGTTTCTTTCTGTCATTAAAAAAATACACTTTGAATTATCTGCTGGTCATTTTTTCTGCTGAAAAGTGGGTCTGAATTGTCGCAGTGCACCACCTTTTGATGGTTGGCAGTTTCAGAGAAAATGTTTTATTTATTTCTCAGCCAGTAATGTGATGTGCTTTTCCAATCTGCTCTTGGATCACATTTTTGTTTTCGCTTTTTCTGGATTTAGGGCCTCATTACACAGTAGGCGGTGAGCCATGGCGCTATTAGCGCTATGGCTCATGCCGGTAAAATACTGGCACCGCCTTGGCGGAAAGGGAATTTACCACCCCATTCCAAGGTTGGAGGGGCGGTAAATCCCCCTTCCACCATTGCCCTTCCCCATTCCCATTTCTGCCCCATAGGGCTCTATGGGAATGGGGAAGACGCTAATTACGGAACCGCAATTTTGCGGTGCCGTAATTAGCTCCGAGGTCCCTTAGCGGGTTGGATTTTAACGCCTGCAAAAAGCAGGCGTTAAATCCCCCAACCCGCAAAGGGACCTCGTAGTAAGGCGGTAAGGATTTACCGGTACCGGTATTTTACTGGTACCGTTAAATCCCTACCGCCATCCGTGTAATGAGGCCCTTAAACTGCAGAAGGACACCAACATAGTCTGCCTAAATAGGCCCCTTTTCAGCATGCAGGTTTCTGAATGCTGGCAGGTCACTTCTGCAATGGACCCTTCAGTTCCGTTGGTTTGGGTCCTTTAATTACACCCCACATATGTGACAGGGCAATTGATGTCTAAGTGTGACCTAAAGTCAGCTTTTTGTTTGTTGCAGGAGAACCCAGAGGACGTTTGGATTTTGTGTATGCAGTTTCAAGGTGTGATATTTGCATAAAGGTTATTGCCCGTGGCATGCTCCATATTTCTTGCCCTGGCTGAATGATATATCCTATTCATGCAATGGTACCTCTCATTTAGGACCGGATTTTACCAAGCACTACATTAGTTGATTGACTTTCTGTTTGTGGGTCGGGCGAAAGACTGGGAAGAATATTCGGTGAGTTTAGGAGCTAGATGGATGAGATAAGGGTACCATTGGCATTAGAGAAACTGAAGCACTGGATGTAAAGTTGACATTTCTGGGTATTGAGCTGCTTTCAGAGGCAATCAGCTCTAGGCTGCCAAAGGTCAAAGTAGAGTGCTGCAGCTTTTGGGTGTGACTACACGGATCATGAAACTGGATATATTGTAAGCGCATAGACTGCCTGGGCACCTGAATTGTGCATAGAAGGTGGTGGCACTAGGCAGACATTTTTTTCCGGAGTATGGCATGAGCTATGTCAACAGCTAGTCCTCCACACCACAGGATTTGGCTGATAGAGCAGAGAGCAAGAACAGGGGTCTATGGAGAAACTTCTTTTTGTATGAGTGTGATTTCAGGGAGACCTGAAGGAATAGGAAGTGCAGCTATGGTTCGGCATGTACTGGCAGGGGAGCTGGAGTGCAGAATGATGTCTGGAAACGTAGCGAGGGAGGAGTCAACATTGACTTTTTGGAATTATTTCTGTTACTCATGCCCTTATTACTATGGGGAAGGTGGGGAGAACAGAATGGTGAATTGCAATGTAGAAAATTAAGTGCAGGTGTCAATAGTACTGAGTCAGAAAAAGTTGAAAAAGTGCCCAAATAGCTGCATATTTTTGTGTTAGGATGTCTGCACCCCAACATTGTGTTTCAAAGTAAGGCATTTTCCAGGTAAGGACAGCATAATAGCTAGAGCCTTATCTCCTCTGCAGTGGCAGTGATTCCATGGGTTGGCACCAGAGGCAAGCAAGAAGCTGGTGATTATTCCTGTGTCGACCGGGAGATTAAGGTTCCTGGAGTTGGCGGGAAAATCCTTGGCACTGTCTTCCTTGGTAGAAGGGCACTGGAAAGGTGGTGTTGATGCAGAGGAGACTAAAAAGGAAGACATGGTGAGTTTCATATTGCGATTGGTGGACAAAGATTTTTCAAGGACCACAATTACGACGAAGATGGCAGAGATATCCTCTTATCGTAAATGATGGACGTGTTAGATTTTATCAATTTTATGTATTATTGTTGATTAATAACGTTCCCAGTGTGATGGCATTGCCATCGGGGCACCTCAAGGAAAGGGAAGCAGGGTTGCATTTAATCAAAGGGAGATTGTGAGACAGCTAATTTGATAGTTCGTACTTGGTACATTGCATAGCAGGTAACTGCTAGTGGGGAAGGAAGAAGAACGAGCAGAAGTGTCTGTTCAAATATGGGCGGGACAAATGCGATGGAAGCCATAGCCAAGGTTTGATTGAACTCATGGTGTGATGCAGATCCTCAGCAGATCTTTCAGAGTTAACAGTAGCCACGGTCAAATACCAGAGGTGCTGGATAAGTTTAGATACACAGGGGGCGAGCTACTAACGAAGGATGGGTTGAAGTGGTTGGTTTCACACCAACGAGTAAAAGGAAGGTTGTGCCAGAGGGCAGTGCGAAAGCTACAAGGGTTTTTCCAACAAGGTTCTTCTTCTTGAATGCCATGTTGGTGAGTTTCCAAGAGCTGACAGATCTAACGTTTCATGAGCGTATTTCTTTACTTTTTAGCCAAGGTTTGTATGGCCATTTTCCCAATGGCTTGATGTATGAAGAGAGTTTTTTGCAATCAATGATCTGATTCCCAATGAGCCACTGGGGGGGGGGGCGGTATGGGAGGGATGGGGGGGGGATTGAAAGCCGGTGTGATTTGGTCTCTCAGTTTCCTTCCCATGTGTAATGTAAGGAATCTTGTATATCACCCTACTGGCACCCTTGGTGGCCTTGCTGCTTGTGACAATGCACAAAAAAGGCGTGGGTGGTCTTTAGTGAAACATTGGAAGAGGCAAATGTGAAACCTGTGGTGTTGGTGGGTGTAGGTGGGAAGTACATGGTTCTTAAGTGCTGATATGCTTTCGATGGGTTTGGCAGAGACACCTGGGAGTATGTTATCCATAGGAAAAAGCCCAAGATCTACTAGACTTTAGCACTTTGGGGCTGGTCAGTCGTTGATGTGGGAAAGTGCAACAGGGCTAAAGAGGAGAACTAAGTTGTGGCTCAATTAGTGTTGATGTGTTAACAGTTAGGCCTGTGACAGGCATTTGTGGAAGATGTTTGTGTGTACTGTAAGGTTGTGGGAGAAATTAGACAGGAGACCATTAGCCGGAGGAATAGGGGTGGTTTAGTTTAGTTTAGTTTAGTTTATTTGCTTGTATAGAGCACTGAACCCAGAGGTATATAGGCGCTTTGCTTCGTGGAATAGACATGTTACAAGTATGAATTTGGTTACAGAGAATGTACAATAAACACAAGTTGTGTTACAGAAGTAATAGATAATGTACAATGTAAAACACAGAACATGAGATATGTTGCGGTGGGCACAGAGAGTGACCAATGTAATCAAAGGGCTTGAAGGCAGGCAGAATACAGTTGTGTAAACACAATGTACAAAAGAGGATTAGCAATGCAGCAGAAACAGGGAATAGATATAAATACATATATATAATGTGCCTGAGGTAAGGGAACCTTATGGTGAGCCTTGTGACAAGAGCCAGGATTTAACTTTGTACTGGAAGGCCGGGAAGGAGGGTTCACCTCTGAGGCTCGAGGGGAGCACGATCCAGGTTTTGGCTACTAGGACAGGGAAGCTGGGGCCACCTGAGTTTTGCAGCCTGTATCTGGGGATTGTAAGACAGTGGGTGTAGTTGGATCTGGTTGGTCTGGAGGAGGTTTTTCTGTGGAATTGATCGGAAATGTATTTGGGAGCCATATTGGATAGGCATTTGTGAGTGATCATAAGAGCTCTCAAGGTAATTCTGTCATGTATGGGAAGCCATTTGGCATTGCGTAAGTGATGAGAGATGTGGTCTGAGCGAGATGTGTTTAGTGCTGCACGGAGGGCGTTGTTTTGCAACACTTGGAGTTTGTGGAGGATTTATTTGCTAGTACCCAGATATTTGGTGTTGCAGTAGTCCAATTTGGGAGAGTATCAGAGCTCTGGCAAGTGTGATGCATCTCGGGATCGATAGAAAAGGTCTGCAGGCAGTTGTAAGTTTGGCGGTGTAAGCCGTGGAGGGCGCTGTGGCATTGACCTGTCTCGAGAGGGAGAGGGTAGAGTCAAGGTAGACTCCGAGAGTTTTGGCATCTTTGGATACATTGATGAGATTTCCATCAATGTTAAAGGACTTATATTGCGGGGTTCAGTTTATTTAAGCCTTCTCTGGTTCCAACTAATAGGAGCTTGGTTTTGTCATCGTTTAGACAGTGACCATGTTTGGCCATCCAGTCTTGGATACTACTGTAGATTTCGTTTAGACGGGCAGAGTCTATCTCGTAAGATCCTGTGAGCGTGTTGACAATTTGCGTATCGTCCGCATAATTTGTAAATGGGACTTTCATATCATCAAGTAGATCGAACAGCATCTTGGTAAAGATTTACAGGCCGATTCATGGAATTAATGTGCGCCAAAAATTGCAGCACAAGCGTGCGAATCGCAGCGCAAGCGTGTGAAAGCCACGCACATCGATTCATGGAAGTCAGTGAGCGTGTAAATCCTGGGATGTGCGCTAAAATCGTGTGTGGCACATGTGGGCGCACACGTCATCAAACGGCGTGTGCTACGTGCACAGCGAAAGCGCACATAGCACGGCGCACACAACAAAAGTGGGCATAACACGGGGTGTAACACGCGGAATGGGGACCAATGTGTGAAAATGTGGGCGTTACGGGGGAAGTACAGGAGGTAAATGCGCGGAACGCCCACACGCGCGCCTACAACACGTATTCATGGAATCGAACTGGGGAAACACGTGCGCCAAAAAAGACATGCTAATCCGGAAACACGTACGCCAGCAGGGAGCAGGCGTACGCGGCCCCGCGCAGCATAAAAGTGCACACAAACAACAAACAAGTTCAGACGCTACGATGAATATACCATTCCTCGCAGCAGTGGTCGTGGGACACTGCAGGAGGAGGAGGATAGCCAGGCCCAGAATTATTACACCCAGGACCAGCCTTTTTGGGATGCCTGATGACCAGGTGTATGGGAGGTACAGGTTCCCACCACACATAATACTCGACCTGGTGAGTGAGTGGGAGGATGACCTCACATCACCCACCCTGTGCTCCCAAGCACTGAGCCCCTTGGAAAAGGTGCTCAATGTACTGCACTTCTTGGCCAATGGTTCATTTCAGTGGACAAGTGCCATAGTGGGGGGTGTCACAGGCCACGCAGTCACGCTGCCTACACCAGGTGTTGGCCATCATGACTGCATGCTCTTCAGTCCGCAGGCACAGATACATGCCTAGAACACCTGCAGAAAGGCAGTCTGCCGTCCAGGACTTTTACGGGGTGGCACACTTCCCCAAAGTGCTAGGTGCCATTGATTGCACCCATGTGGCTCTACGTCCTCCCAGGGCAACTGAGCACATCTATAGAAACTGCAAGCACTAGCATTCCAGCAACGTGCAGGTAGTATGTGATGCCAAGGGAATCATCACCTCAGTATATACCAACTATCCAGGGTCCACCCATGACAGTTTCATTTTCAGAATGTCACCCCTAAACCGGGACCTAGAAGCTGGGCGGCATGGTGATACATGGCTGCTTGGTGAGTATAAATGCCTCTGCACATGCATGCATGTCAGATACTGAGTAATGTCAAAACCCCACTAATGATACCCATCATCACCTCCCCAGGGGACAGTCCCTACCCTCTGAGCACACACATGATGACGCCAATTCGGAACCCCACCACACCACCCGAGGTAAGATACAACACAGCCCATATTGCAACCCGGGACATAGTCGAGCGCACATTCGGAGTGCTCAAGTCACGCTTTCACTCCCTTGACCGCTCTGGTGGGCGGCTGCTATACGCGCCCCCAGTAGTGTGCAGGATCATAGTGGCAGCATGTGTCCTGCACAACGTTGCAACCTGCCGGGGCCTGCCGGTGGACATGGTGGTGCCCCCACATCCCCAACCACATGCACGCCTGCTGCGCATGGGAGGGGAAAGGGCACGTGGTGAGGCAGCCTGTATGCAGCTGGTGGCTAATTACTTCACCTAAAATCACACCCCTGTGGAGTGCACACAGCCCTGGCACATACCAGCTGACAATCAATGATAATGACATAAAGGACAGTCAACTGTCACAACCATACGAGCCTGAGATTGGTCACCTGGAAGTCTTACATTGTGTGCATCCCTACCTACTGAAAGACAACCAATGCTGTGTCACAAAAAGACACACATTTATGCTACATGAATGACTGCCCCCTTGCAAAATAGAACATGAAAATAGTGCCATGTCACCAAACCCCTCCCATCTCAGCTACCCAACACACCATGGCATGTCATGCAATGTGAAAGCAACCAAATGAATACACAACACATGACACAAGTGTCACAAAGTGCACTGTTCCAAATGGAAACAGGCCACAGACAATATGCTCCCAGTAATCAATAACAAACAGCACACATGAACAAATACTTACCAGCAACACAATACAGCAACACAGGATGAAACGGTGGCAAAATATGACAGTACAAAATCAAAGTAGTGCAAGTCTTACAACCTGAATAAGCCAGCACATCGGCCCCTTCCAACTGCATAGTGTTGCTTTCAGGCAAATGTGTACTGCATACAAAATGAACTGCATCTGCAAAGGAGACGGCCTTGTGAAGACATGAAGAAGGTACCTGTGAATAAGGAGGAAGACATGGATGCACAAGCACATACCGATACACCATGCAGTGTTCAATACAACAACATTCCCCACTAGGGATGTCCACACAGTTTTGACTACAGACTGCCCACACAGCTCATGGGAGCCCAATGTCACTGTGTAAGTCACTGTCACTTGGTCACACCCTTTGCAAGCCCATGGAAAGGGGAAGCAGGAGGGGTGTGTGTGTCATGAACCCAAGCATCTAACCCAAAGACAGGACAAGCCTGCATGTGCCCAGCTGGAATACACATTGGATGCCCATGGGAGCAACACAAGGCAACACACTGTAAAAAAAAAAGAAAGAAAAAAGAATCGAAAATCAAAAATGGCCATGTGTGGACCAGGGGGGTGGGAAAGCCACCCAGGAGGTTCGAGGACAGGGTGCACACCAACACCCACCTGTGTGGATGATGCAAAAAAAGAAATACCTCCATGGGCTCATGGCCTGCACGGCTACGCCAATTTGGGAGAACTGCTGTCGCTCTCTTCACCCTCTGCTGCTACATCAGGAGGTGGCGGTGCTATGGGAGGCAGCCCACGCAAAGCTTTGGTATGGTCCTCCATGGCAGCAAGCATACAGGTGTGGAAGGTCTCGTTCTGGTGGATGATAGTACGGAGAACCCCATGCAGCACCTCACGGGTTGCCTGCATTTGTGCACACATGGCCTCACGTGATGCCCGGATCTCCTCACGAGTTGCCTGCAGCTCAGCTGAGAGTGAACGTGTGAGCTGCTCCAGCTGCTGTTCTGACCTAAACTTTCAGGAAGCCTCAAGTTCACCCAGAGTCTCCCTGAGGAAATGGAGTTCTAACCTCAGGGCTTCCCCTTGGCCCTGTGACTCTACAGATATGGCTTCGCGCAGAGTCTCCAGTGCCACCCGTCAGTCCCTGTTGGACGCCAACATGTCTTCCCTGTGTGATTGGCAAATGGATTCTGTTGCCTGCTGTTGTGGCTCCATCTGCCTTTCAGGGGGGAGAATGGAAATGGCCACCCTCTCCATTGCCTGAGCCATCATTTCAACCGATGCTCCCTGTTGTGCTGCTATACTGTAAATGGCATTTTCCCATACAGTATTGCCTGGTGGCATACGGCCACTGCACTGGCGGGCACCACACCTGTTTGGGGCAAGGCGATCTGCACCTTGCTGTGCTGGCACTGCCTGAGGCTGCAGGACTGCATTCCCCCTCTGATCTGCTGGCCCAGGAACAGGATCAGATGTTGTGGAGTGTGACCCTGCATCCGTAACCATCAAAGGCGGAGTTACCAACACTGACATCCCCATAGAGGGGCCTACCTCCGGTGTAGGTGGGTTGGACAGAAAAGCATCCCTGCCAGAAACACTCACCTGCGACAGCATATAAGTCCCACTGTCCGATTCAGCACCTGAATCATAGAGGTCTGGGGAGGTGCACCCAGAGACACCCGTGGACAGTATGATCTGCAGGAGGATAGGGCTTTCACCCACCACCACACCACGTCCTCCACTGGTGCCTGGTCGTGGCTGAGATTCCTCCTTAGTTCTGCACCATCTCCTCCACCTCAACAGCATCAAGTGCGTCATCACCTGCAAAAACATGAAAGATACCAAATGGAAACAGGCATGAGCACCATAGCACACACATAGGCATGACAAGGCAGAGATCCAGTACATGAATAACACATGTCCCACACGACTATAACCGTGGCATGCATGCACTGTCAATGATTGGAAGGGGAGGCAAAAAGCAGACACTGAGGACTCCAAGATTGAAAATCAACACATGTGCTGCATGCTGGATAGCACTGGCATCACATATTAGCCTGTGAGTGGCATGGGCAATCCACATACATGACACATGCCAGCACACAATTGCACATAGCATAGCCATGGTACATTTGACATGTACAGCCATATGTCAGTGAATGAGTACTGTCACCCATCCATGTGAGATGGACATGATGAGATGAAAAATGCAAAATAGTGTGACAAAATATGCATGTGCCACACACTCCAACACATCCAGTGTGCAATAATACAGTGATGGTAGGCAGATGGATACATCAATGGTTGTTCAATTCAACATGACAGGAAACAACAATCATGTTCCACATTCAAACAGGCCCCAAAAATTAATGTGAGCAGGCCCTTACTCAATCAGCCTGAATGGTCAAATCATTCAATAACAAGGTAATAAATGTGGCACAATGTGGGTTTGTTATCTATGACAGAAGCATGCCACATATGTAGCATTAGGGCAGAAAAATGCGTTGCAAAAATGGGAGGATTGAAACAATCAGGCTGAATGAACACTGAAAACGCAGAACAATGTTGTTGCAAGATGACAGTTCAAGGGCAACTGCAGTACTGTGGCGCTAATTGGCTACTGCGGTCAGAAGGGATACTGTCATACCCAAACCCAAGGCCGGTGAATGGTTTGGAGGAAGCACATGGGTGACCCATACCACTCAGGAGTACACACCCATACCTGGCACTCAATCATTACACATCACCCAAGAAACATACACATGGATTACACACACTTGCATGGGCACTCACCGGACAATGCCTCATAATCTGGTAGGTCTCCCACACCTTGGATCTGTTCCTCTGTGATGAATGTTCCAGCAACAGACTCATGTTCAGTGAGTTGGTCGTCCTCTGGTGGAGACCCACCGCCAGTCAGCAGAGTAGAGGCATGATTGGCAGCCAGCTTGTTCTTTGCTCTGCGTTTAAGGTCATTCCACCGCTTGTAGCAATCATCAGCTGTGCGCCTCACAAATCCAAGGGCACTAATGTGGTCCGCGATGGTCTGCCACTGGGCCCTACGTTGAGCAGTCGTAGTCTTACAGCCTGCAGTCACCAACATTTTGCCGCTATGTGCCGACACATAGGCCACAAGTGCATCAAGTTCGGCGTCATTGAAGCTAGGCTTCCTTGACGTGCCGGAGTGTGCACCCTTGTTCTTCTTCTTGTAAGGTGGTGTGGATCCTGAGTGGCATATGCTGCTCTGGTCAGTAGGGGCAGAAGCGCAGGTGGACTGGGGACTAGAAGCCTGTAAAGGCACAATGACCATAGGTCTTGGTGCAGGCATTGGCTGCATGGTGATGTCGGCAGGGCCAACGTCGGTGTGATGGACCTGGACCGACACTGTCCCGGCTGGGAGACTCGGAGCTGGGGTGGATTGAGCTGCAGCTGCCCCTGCAGCCTCCCCATCTGGCTACTTGGGGCAGCAGATGACATTGCTGCCCCAGATCCACGTGGCCTGGTGACAGCAACTTTCACTGCCACACGTGGATTAGATTTGCTGACCTGGAAGTCAGCCTGGGAGTCATCCTGTGCCGGTTCAGGTGACAAAATGGGGCGGTCCAACTCCAACAGGGGCTGAGCTGGGATGGTGTCAGCTACGTTTCCCACAACCATTGGGGGGGGCATCGGTGTCCCCGATTGGTCCTCCACACACAGGGCTCTAGGGGCACCCTGCAAATCCTGGCCACGTCCCCTACCGCGCCCACCATGCCCACCTTTTGGAGGTCGGCCACCTTTGCCTCCCTTACTGCTTAGTCGCCTCCCAACCATGGCACTGATGTTGTTGTGCGTATGGGAGTTGCAGTAAACAATTGTCCTGGGCAATTGGGGTGAAAGGGGTAGGGTACTAGATGGAATTCGTACCCTAGTGCTCTAGCAAGGCTGTATGTGACCCTTGGGGGAAGCTGACAGGTCATGCAATGCACAGGCACCCCAAAAACAAAAGTACATGTGTACGCACCCCTGGTAGACCACGTGCGTGGGAAAATTAACCCGCACTACGCTGTGGCACCCAGAAACACAAAAATAAGCATACGTGTGTTACACGCAGCCTACAATGACCTCTGAAGTGGTACACGACACACAGGGGCAACCACAGTTGGAAAATACGTGCGCAACTCACCGTCTGCCTTGAAAAAGAACGTGAAAAAGACATGTGTCTGCGCATTGACAACACCCCCGCCAAAAGAAGAAAAGAACGCAGTCTGAGGAAACAGGGAGTACGAACTGGAACTGTTGTGAGGTAATCGCGTGTGAACCGACAAGAAGTACAAGAAACACCCACTCGCTCTCCACAAAAAGCACGTACAAGAAAATAGCATGATACTCGTACCTTTTAAGCCGGCCCACACGTGCAACGTCACTTACGTGCTTACGTGCTAAGGCCCTTTCCTCCAATAGCACGGTGACGTGCAGTTTTCTCACGTGCTGATTCACAATGCACCTGTGTTGTGGGGAACGCCCTCGCACATAACGTCACTTACGCGCTTACGCGCTAAGGGACTTTCCTCGGATTTCACGCTGATGTGCACTTTTTTCACGTGCCAAATCACTCCGTATCAAGCTGGCCACGCAAAAACACACGGAAGACCATGCTCCTGCCCAAAAGGCCATTTTCGTGCCCCCAAGAGCCCCGAGCATGCTCCCACCAGCCATCTGCTGCTGTCTGCCTGCTGCCCACGTGCCCTGCTATTTGGTGCCTGCACGTCAGCCATCTGCAGGGGTCCAGTTGCTGTGTCCAGCCCTGCTGGAACAGAAGACTCCCGACTGGGATACCATCGCTCCACAGCCCAGCCCCAGGACCCAGTTGCCCACCCACCCCTGCCTCGAGGGTCGCCATGTCGGGGCAAACACCATCTGAGACCACTGGCGACCCCCAGCCAGAGAGGCAGAGGGCCACCAGCTTCAGTGAGAAGGAAGTTGGTGTCCTGGTGGAGCATGTCCTGGGGCATTATGATGCCCTCTTCGGAACATCACGCGCCAACAAGGAAGGACGGTGGAGGATCTGGGAGGATGCAGTGGTTGCCATCAATGCGGAGGGGGTGGCAACCCGCGACAACAAGCACGTCCGGAAGTGCTGGGAGGACTTCAGGTCCAGGACCCTCTACAAGGCCCCGCGTCTCGCGAAGGCAGAAGATGCAGAGGAGTGCCGGGTCAGCATGAGCAACATCCAGATGAGGGTCCTGGAATGCGTAGGCCTAGCGCTCCACGCCCAGATCCTTCGGAGGCAGACCCGTCTGGAGTTGAGCGGTAAGTGGCCATGCATTGCTGTGTGAGACAGGGCATGTTGCAATGTGCTGGTAGTCTGATACTTGCCTGTATGTGTGACATAGGCCATGTATGGATGTGTGTGTGCAGGGACATCATGGTCATGCATGTGAGACCAGTAATGTGTGAACCACATGGATGGTGCATGTGTTGCAATGCAAAATGGGGAGCGTATGTGGAATGCACACATGAATGCATGGCAGTCTCTGTTCTTGGACATGGAGGGGGGGTGAGGGATGGGTGCTGCTCTCATGTACATGTATAGTGCACATGTGTGTGTGTCTGAGAAGTGTGTGTGTGACTTTGAAATGCCATGGATGCATGACACATGTCCGTGATGATGTGTAGATTCACTCATGCAGTGCGGTCACCGTTGTATCCACTGTGTCTATCCATTGTGTCTGTGGTGTACAAGCCATGATGCATGAGCCTCTGGTGATGTGTGTGCATGGGATCAGTGTGAGCCATGATGCATGTGAGTTTGAAGGCAACATTTTGGTTAAAAGAGGTCCTTGTACATGGATGCTGATGTTGATTGCAGGCGCTGTGCCTGTTTCTGCATGTGTGATGTGTCCATGTATTGTGGAGGGACAGGATGGAAGTGACATTTGACAGAGCCACTCATGTGTTATTGCTTCCTGTCTAGGGGAATATTGTACTGTACCCTGATGCTTGTGTTCTATGTCTCCCTCTACACAGCGTCAAGTGAAGAAGAGGGCGGAGACGGCGCTGTGGAGCCAAGTGGCAGGGATGCCTCCACCGGGCGGCGACGCAAGGCCCAGCCACCATCCCAGGAATTGCCATCATCCGGGAGCGAGGGGACTGGTGCCGCGTCTGCCACTACGGCTGTTACGGAAGGGCCGGGTGAGCCCCCACAGGGGCTTGCAATGGCGGAAGATGGTGTGGAGACATCCAGGTTGGTGGTCTTTACAGAGGAGGAGGAGCCCGCTACTGAGCCGCACATGGGGCCTCGTGGGGGTAGTACCACTGGTGCAAGTGGTGCAGTCCAGGGCCAGGGTCAAGAGGCAGCACATTTCACCGCGGGGGGGCCTGTGCATGTCGCTGTCCTTGACCCTGTGACTGCACCACCATGCACCAGCAAGGATGCCCCGTCCCAGGCCCATCAGCAGGTAGGGGGGAGTGCCACGTCATCTGCTTCTCCACTACCTGCGGACGAGGGGTCCAATGACCGTATGGGCTCCGTCCTGGTTGGTGTCGCGTTGTGCACGCGTGACATTCGTGATGATGTGCGTGCTTCCTGGGTGGAGCACGCATGCCATCACGAACAGCAGCGTCGCGACGTGGCACTGTTGGGAGGGGCTCTGGTCGGTGTGTTCCTACATTTGTCACGCACTCTGGCGGACCTCTCCTCCTCTGTGGAGACTATGCGCCAGTCGTTCTCCCTGCCGTCTTCCGGCCCAGCTTCCACCAGGGCCCCCTGTGGACCTGGCCTGACAAACACAGCCAGCTTGGTGGAGATCACATCCCTGCCACAGTCGGGAGTCGGCGGTCCAGCAGGAGTGGACACCATAACAACTGGAGACCAGCTGGTGGAGGATGTGCAGGCATCATCGGACAGGGCACATGGACAGCAGCAGCAGCAGCAGGCTCTAGGTGGGAACAATGATGGCTCAGGGCCATCGACATCAGAGGGGCAAGCATCAGCCAGAGGGCAGGAGGACCCTGGAATGGGTGTGTCTTCCGTGTGGCTGCGGTTGGGCCAGTGTATAGATGCGGAACGGCGGCGGGCAGAACAGGCACGGCTCACAATGGTCAGGGCGGAGAACTCCATGCGGAGGGCACTGAGGCAGGCCGAGTGCCTCGAGGCTATACGCAGGGGGTTGGAGTCCAACATGGCATCGTCCCTGCGAACTCTCGAGGCCATGGAAGAGGACCGCCTCCAGGACATTGAGCAGGAGTTTGATGATGCCCTGGCCTGGGAAATCGGAAAGTGAGCCGTCGGACTAGCCCGCCGCCATTGTATATAGTTTTTAGTTTTAGGTTTCATTTTCGTTTTCCTTTATTTTGGGGTGTTTGGACTTTGCCCCACACATTTGTATATAGTTTTTTTATTAGGTAGTTTTTTCCATAGGTTTCTGTTCTTTCGTTGGGCTCATAGACCCTTGACAATTGATTGTACATAGTTGGACAATGGATTTATTTGAACTTTTTCTTTGCATTTCACCATGGATTAATGGATTTTATGTTTTATGTTTCCTTTGGATTTGCTTTGGTGGAGGGAGAGTTTGGACTATTTTTCTTTTGGATTTCTCTGGATTGGTTATACTTTTCATGTACTCGTCTTTTGGACATGCTTTTCATTTCATGTTTGCAATTTTTTTATGCTTTCATTTCATTGCTTTATTTTTGTCCATAATACATTATGATATTTTACTTCCATGTGTGTAATTTGCTCTTTGAGTTCATGCATGTGAAAATGTGGGTTTACACAATCAATGCCAACCAGTGTGTGTGTGTGACGGACATGTGTTGATGTACATAGTTGACTTTTGGTTTGTGTCTTGGGAGAGGCATGCCAGTGTGGGGTGGATTGGGAAATCATTGCGTCTCAAGACTGGTGTGGCGTGCTGTGGTATTTTGTTGGAGATGTGGGCCATGATTGTGCATCTTTATGTCATGTAGGGGGGGACCTGAGTCAGGGCCCGAGGCTGACTGCTGGGTGGGTGGGGGTGCTGGGGGACATGAGTCGGGGCCTGCTGGCAGTTGCCCGTCAATGCTGGGTGGGTCGGGGTGCTGGGGGACATGAGTCGGGGCCTGCTGGCAGGTGCCTGTCAATGCTGGGTGGGTGGGGGTGCTGGGGGACATGAGTCAGGGCCTGAGGCTCACTGCTGGGTGGGTGGAGGTGCTGGGGGACATGAGTCGGGGCCTGCTGGCAGGTGCCCGTCAATGCTGGGTGTGTGTGGGTGCTGGGGGACATGAGTCGAGGTCTGCTGGCAGGTGCCCGTTAATGCTGGGTGGGTGGGGGTGCTGGGGGACATGAGTCAGGGCCTGAGGCTCACTGCTGGTTGGGTGGGGGTGCTGGGGGACATGAGTCAGGGCCTGAGGCTCACTGCTGGGTGGGTGGGGGTTCTGGGGGACATGAGTCGGGGCCTGCTGGCAGGTGCCCGTCAATGCGGGGTGGGTGGGGGTGCTGGGAGACATGAGTCAGGGCCTGAGGCTCACTGCTGGGTGGGTGGGGTGCTGAGGGACATGAGTCGGGGCCTGCTGGCAGGTGCCCGTCAATGCTGGGTGGGTGGGGGTACTGGGGGACATGAGTCAGGGCCTGAGGCTCACTGCTGGGGGTGGGGGTGCTGGGGGACATGGGTCGGGGCCTGCTGGCAGGTGCCCGTCAATGCTGGGTGTGTGGGGGTGCTGGGGGACATGAGTCGGGGCCTGCTGGCAGCTGCCCCTCACTGCTGGGGCGTGGGGTTGCTGGGGGACATGAGTTGGTGGTCACTAGTGCAAGGTGACATGTGGGCTGGCTGGGGGGCATGCCCATGGTGGATGGGCTGCGTGCGGGACATGACCAGGGGTGCTGGGTAGTCCCCTGTGGTGTGGGCTGCCTGCAAGGGCCGTGGAGGGGGTGGAGGGCAAACCCGGGAGGACCCACACTGCCAATTCACGTGTGGGACTTCCCGCGCACCCCACTGGATACACGTACCCCGCTCTGACAGTGAAATCGCATGTGAAACTCCCCGCAAACCCCAGTAATACACGTACCCCGCTCACACAGGGTCAATCGCGTGTGAAACTTCCCGCAAACCCCTGAAATACACGTACCCCGCTTGCACAGGGCCAATTGCGTGTGAAACTCCCCGCGAACCCCAGTAATACACGTACCCCGCTCACACAGGACCAATCGCATGTGAAACTACCCTCAAACCCCAGTAATACACGTACCCCGCTCACACAGGGCCAATCGCATGTGAAACTACCCACAAACCCCAGTAATACACGTACCCCGCTCACACAGGGCCAATCGCGTGTGAAACTTCCCGCAAACCCCTGAAATACACGTACCCCGCTTGCACAGGGCCAATTGCGTGTGAAACTTCCTGCGCACCCCCGAAATACACGTACCCCACTTGCACAGGGCCAATCGCGTGTGAAACTCCCCGCGAACCCCAGTAATACACGTACCCCGCTCACACAGGGCCAATCACATGTGAAACTACCCACAAACCCAAGTAATACACGTACCCCGCTCACACAGGGCCAATCGCATATGAAACTACCCACAAACCCCAGTAATACACGTACCCCGCTCACACAGGGCCAATCGCGTGTGAAACTTCCCGCAAACCCCTGAAATACACGTACCCCGCTTGCACAGGGCCAATTGCGTGTGAAACTTCCCGCGCACCCCCGAAATACACGTACCCCACTAGCACAGGGCCAATCGTGTGTTAAACTCCCTGCGAACCCCAGTAATCCACGTACCCCGCTCACACAGGGCCAAACACGTGTGAAACTCCCCGCAAACCCCAGTAATACACGTACCCCGCTCGCATAGTGCCAATCGCGTGTGAAACTTCCTGCAAAGCCCCGAAATACATGTACCCCGCTCGCACAGGGCCAATCGCATGTGTAACTTCCCGCAAACCCCCGAAATACACGTCCCTGCTCGCACAGGGCCAATCGCGTGTGAAACTTCCTGCGAAGCCCCGAAATACATGTACCCCGCTCGCACAGGGCCAATCACGTGTGATTCTCCCCGCGCAGCGGGGTACGTGTATTCGGAGGGGTCCGCGGGGAGTTTTACAGGCGTTTTCATGGTTGGGGGCCTGTATGCTGGTCCACTGGCCTGTGCGCCATGTACGGGATTTGTGCCCTGTACATGGCGCACGGGGAGGGGTTGGGGGCATAACTGGCGCTGCTGCAGGGTCGCTGCGCCACTCTGCGCTACGGCTGGTAATTGATGTTAAAATCCATGAATACGCTGTGCGCGGAAATGGATTTTGGCACACGTGGCTGGCACACACAGTCGCATGCGCACACTGTGCGCCAGCCGTGTGTGCCACTTGTGCGCTGAATTCTATGAATTACCTCCTTAATATAGTGTTGGGGAAACGCAGGAGCCCTGAGGGACTCCACAGGTGATAGGCGAAGGAGCAGCCACGACTGAGGCCGAGAAGACTCTCGTGGATCTGTCAGACAGGAACGATTGGATCCATTTGGCTTCTTTGTGTGAGAATGCAGCTAATGAAGTTAGGTGAGTGGTCAGAATGTTGTGATCCACCAAATCGAAAGCAGCAGAGAGATCTAAAAATAGTAACAAGGAGGGGTGACCCTCGTCTTTAGCTTCGTCCATCTGGATTTTGAGATCCAGGAGAGCTGTCTCTGTGCCGTGTTCAGGCCTGAATCCGGATTGACGGAGGCAAAGCAGATTGTTTGATTCTAGGTGATTCTGTATTTGGATGTAGAGTGCTTTATCTAATATTTTTAGCAGGAACGGAACAGTTGTAATTAGTCGGTAGTTTGAAGGGACATTAGGATCGAGGGAGGTTTTTTTGATGAGGGGCATAACCCAGGCATCTTTCAGGTTTTTAGGTACAAAGCATGAGGCAAATGAGGACTTGATGAAAGAGGTGATTAAGGGTGCAAGTTCTTTGGCTCCCTCTTTAATGATGGTGGCAGGGCAGATATCCCCCTGACATTTGGCAGGTTTAAGGCTGGTTATTATAGCCTCTACATCTTTTGTGGTTACTGGTAAAATAATTCGAATAATTTGGTTGTCTTAGGTGGGGTAGATGTTGTTTATTGATTTTGGGTGTGACTTTAGAGGCAAGGATGAGTCTCTTGGTATCTACTTTAGCTTTAAGTAGTGCTATTTTATCTAGCAGTGCCTTCTGGATGTTGGCACACCACAGGGCGTCTTTGTTGCATGTTGTCTGAGGTGGCACTGGGGATTCCAGTTCTTTTAGAATGGCGAAGAGTTCTTTGGAATTGGATTTGGCGTTTGAAATTCTATTGTTGAAGGTTTCGCTTTTGGTTTTTAGGACAGCCTTTTTGTAGTTATTGGCTGTGATGTTGAACTGTTCTTTGTTCGGTGGTGACGGGTTCTTTCTCCAATTGGATTCTGCTTGTCTTTTAGACTTACGCATGTCCTTGAGTCCGGATGTGTACCATTTGTTTAAATGACTAGGCTGTTTAGCTTTTCTAGTTTTGAGAGGAGCTATTTGGTCTAGAGCAAGAAGCAGGTTGTGATTATAGGAGTCAACTAGGACCACGGTGTCCAAGTTGGGGGACGATGTGTGATTGATGATGGGTTGTATCAGAGGGAGTAAATTCTCCATGTTGATCATCCGACTGTTTCTGGTCATGGCAGGTAGGGCTTGTGATGAAATTGAGGTAGATTGGTTGGCATTCTCGAGCTCGAAGTAGATGATGTGGTGGTCTGACTATGCACACAGGGAATTTGAGAGTATTTCAATTTTACAATTGAGGTCCGCGATCCAGTCCAGGATTCTACCTTTACTGTGTGTGTAGGTTCTACTATGTGCTGTGTGAAGCCTAGTTCTTGACGTGAGTGTTCCAAGGCTATGGCGTTAAGGTCTTGAGGGTCGTGAAAGCACAAATTGAGATTGCCTAGAAGTAGAATTTGGGAGTTGGGTTTGGTATGATGCTTGAGTAGTTTGGTTAAATCCTCGTCAAATGAGGATATAGGGCTGGGTGGTCTGTAGATTAGGTGCATGAGTAGCATGCGCTGAGGTGATAGTGGGAGTTTGATGGAGAAGAGTTCTCCTGAAGAGAAGGAGTGGTGGGAAAATCTCTAATCCCAAGTTGGGGTCTGGTAATAAAGGCAACCCCCACCCCCTTACTGGTTGTTCTGTCGGCTCTAAGGATGGTGTCGTTTTCTGGCAGGGCGAGCACAGGTGAGGGGCCTGCTGCTGGGTGTAGCCATGTTTCGGTGACTGCTAGAAAATCAAGCTTGTTAGATGAGATGAGGTCGGCTATGTTGAGAGCATGCGCTATTAGGGATCAAGCATTTACGAGTGCTCCCTTAAGGTGGGTGCTTTCTGGCTGGCGGGTCAGTGAACTGGGGTGTGGCTTATGTGGGCGAGTTGGGGAGCTGGTGTTGATGGGCTTGTGGAATCTGGTTCTGCCAGAAGTGGTCTGGATATTTGGTCTGACTTTGTTGCGTGCTTGGTATCAAGTTGGAACGCCTAGTGTGGAGTTTCTGCATTCAAATGAGCATAGTGTGCGAGTGAGATCGGTGGTGCCATATGGATGCCACTGAGTGAGCTCTAATGATGAGCAAGTGTCCTGATTGTCTTTGTACAGATGCTTGGTAGAGGCGGTAGGCTTCGATGTCTCTACTGTGGATAATGCTGTGGCATTGATGTGATCAAGAAATAAGCTGGCCATTACGAGAAAGGTTAGCCCTAGGTGAGCCATGGGTGTATTTTCAGAGTGTGTCTTTCTGTACTGGGTGCTGGGGGTAATGAGGAAGCTGACTTGCAGCTGTGAGAGGGGGGACTGGGCAATGATCGTCGAATGCCTTCAGCTGAAGCTAGCAGGGTAATGGAGCTGGACTGACTGTACTGCTAGAGATAGCAGAGTATCTTTGTGATCTGCAGGGACAGCTGAGCAGTGCAGTCTAGAGTAGGCAGGCAGTATGCACAATTAGTAAGAATACAATGCAAATAGACAGGAATACAATGCGGCACAATGCAAATAGGCGAGAGTACAATGTGGTCAATGCAGCCTGTAGATACAGTTGGACAATCCGAAGGCGGTGCCTGATGTGCCTGGACTGTGACTGAACTGAGCAAAGCGGTCTAGGATGGGCATGCGGTCTACACAGATAGTAAAGATACAATATGATCTACACAGTTAGTAAAGATACAATGCAGATAGGCAGGAATGAAATGCTGTCAATGCAGTCAGAGGACATGGTTAAACAGTCCGAGCAAAGGCACCTGCTATGCAGTGTGGTAGACTTGTGGGATCCTGTCAAATGCGCTCTGTGCGGTGCAGCTGATAGTGGCGATTAATAAAAATTGTTACTTGGGTTCAGGCATGGTGCGGAGGGGAAGTTGCATGTGGCGGGTAACACGGACCATCATAAAGCAGAGAGTTGTTTAGACAAGAGTAAGATTGCATCTGGGGGCGTTGTTGTGGCCAAGGGAGTCCAGCCGAGCTTGAGGGATGCAAGCAGGTTTAAGGGTATTACCCAAATTGACCTTTTGCAATTGACCTTTTGCACAATTGACCTAATTATAGTGGTCCTAATTGACCTTCTGCACAATTGACCGTTATATTATTTTTGTTATTTTATATATGTATTGGGTTGGTTTCAGATTATAAATGATATAAGGGGATTGGGTGGGGGGTTGTGCGGGATTTTGGATTGGGTGGGGGATTGCAGTGGGTTTCCCCCCGCATATATGTCCTAATGGACCTTCTAAATTAGGTCAATTCTCTCAAGGTCAATTCTCCCGAGGTCAATTGTGAAAAGGTCAATTAGTATACAACTGGTTTAAGTATAAGGAGTTGAGCCGTCAGATGGTAGGACGGCTAGGAGGCTCAACGCCGAATGTGCACCTTCAATGGGAGTGCTTTGAACAAAGAAGTTGCAGGTGAGGTTATAGTTGTATGCAATGCAGAGGGTGTCAAATGTAGTGGTACCAAGGAGGAGTCGGAGGGCCACTTGCGGTGTTGTTGAAGACTTGGGCAGATACGTATGGTGTGAGCAGAGTTCATAAGGGGCTTACCGCAGTGTGAAGGCGGGGTTAGCAGGTACTTATGTGGAGGAATCAGCCAGCAACAAAATAGGAAATCCAGGAGAGACACAAATGATCCCAAAAGGGCTCCTGGCCGAGGCGAACAGCGTATCGGTCAGGCTCAGTCAGGCACCTTATCATGCACCTACTAGTGCACCGGCTTTGCCCGCCGGCGAACACTGATTGGCTTAAGGTCAGATCTCGGCCCAATCAGCTAGCAGGAGGCCGTAGTGAGTCCAAGGATGGTCGTCATGGTCACGGCAGCCATCTTAGGTAGGTGCCATTTCATAATTTCACAACATTGTACCCCATGTACAAGAAGAAAAGGTTCTGTGAATTGGCAGATGTGGCAGTCTAGAAGCCTCACTCAGTACCTTAAGCCACCTGTTGGGGTTTATGGGAGGAAATACCTTTTAGTTCAGGGCTAGGTCTGCTTGAAATGTAGGGACATGCTCATGCGCTCTGCATAGAAGCCTGCATGATTTTTGCCTGTCAGAACATCATCTGTTAGGGCCAGCATGAGGTGTTCATCAGACGTTAGTCAGGAGGTTGGAGCAGGGGCCAAAATCCCTGCTTGTTTCTCCCAGAGGTCTACCCTGCCGTCTCCCACGCTCCTTAAACGCCTCTCACAACTGCACACAGCCACAGCCCAAAATGGAGTTCCCCCTGCTCTCACCAGCCGCAACTCACCACTTTGCTTTCAGAGTGGTGCTGCAACTCTGCTGAGGGTTCCACATGATGAAAGAGGAGCAGAAAGGCAGTAGTGGAGTGTGCATTTCCGAAGGACGCCGGGTACTCCAACCATGGACCTTGCAGGAGTTGCAGCGGCATCAGGAATGTGAACAGAAGCATGCTGGCAGTGATAGACAAAGGTGTTTGGGTGGCGGGCGGTAGGATGGACAGTCCAGTAACACTCTAATCCCGTATTTGCAGTCTCTCTGACCGCTTGCTAGGTAAGTAAGTAGCTCAGCCTGAGCAAAACAATAAAACCAGGGCTAAGGCAGGTATGCTGTATTCATACAATGTTAGGGGCTGGTCTTTCAGGTGTAGAGGGCCGATCACGGATTAGCATATGCACAAGGTGTGAGCTGTGCCCACAGGAAGGTACTGTCTCACCAATTAGCAGCTATTTTGCATTACACAAAGGAAATGGGCTGCTTTCTGGGGAGGGTGGGGTGTGGTGGACTGAGTGGTGCTTTGTTATCTACAACTTTAGATTATTTGGTATGGTTTCTGGATGGGTGTCAGAGAACAGTGGCTTCAAAGTTTTGAAACTATCTCTAAAAGCTAGAAAAAGACATGTATTTTGCTCAAGTGGGCTCCCATTTGTTGCCTGGTCATATTCTATCATCTTGTGACGTGTGGGCTCAACACTTAGGGGATAGCTGTGCTGTCTAAAGCTTGAACTCATAAGGTACAGTGTATGCAATTTAAGGGCTAGCTCTGCCGTCAAACGCCAGACTATGGAAGGTGCGGTACATGGGAAATTAGGGGCATAGTTCTAACACATGCTTCGCACGGCACAGCGGAATGTAGTCTCTCTGCATTGTGCGCTTCTTCAAGGGCTACAAAGCAAATTAGCTATGCTAACTATTTAATATATATAAGAGTGATATTGTTTGGGTTATCTATTTACATACAAATATTCATATTGATTGTGTATTAGTTTGAAAATAGTAAGCTCCTAATAGTACTGGTGCAGCTTTGCACAAACAATCATTCCGATTAAGCTAATTTAATGCGTAAGAGAAAAATGTATATGTTATGTTCATAATAAGGTTACAACAATGTATTCCGTTCTAATTAATTTCAACCCTAAAGAGTTTCATGACTAATGTCATCTATTCTTTAAAAGGTATTATTTTTACATAAACAAGACATTGGGCCTCATAATAAGTTTGGTGGTAGTCTTCTTGCTGGTAAAACCGACAGGCTGCTGCCAAACTTCCAAAGAAATCCGGCACCCGCGAATGGGCAATTACGGGTCATTACGGCCCTGCCGGACCCAGTAATTGTCCATTCGCGGGCGCCGGAATGAAATGCTCCCCATTCCCATTGAGCCCTAGAGGGAGAATGGTGCCAGTGAATTCGACCTGCTGTGCTCGCGGGTGCCGTTCTTCCTGCCAGGTCAGACCTGGCGGGCAGAAAGGCACACTCAAGCACAACTCGTAGTTTGCCGGTCCGGGATCCACTGTACCTGCAAGCTTACCGGTACCCTAGATCTCGGACTGGCAAACTTGTAATGAGGCCCATTGTTTGCTTATTTTTAGCATGATTAGCTACATTCTATATCTTACTATATATGAGGTGTAACAGTGATTTACTGTATATTTGATCGTTACATTTCTTAATTGAAATTCTAAGGTCTCACCTTTTACATGAATATTACAGATCTAGTGTTTTCCTTTTTAGGCAATTAAGTACTATTCTCCTCCATGTTAATGCTGTGGCAAAAGACCCACGGCGGCGGGCCAATACCGGCCCAGTTAATGCCCCCGGGGCTGTAGTTACAGGCCCGAACGTAGCGAGGGCCTTAATGAATCCCCGGGGGCATTACTGTGGGTGGTATTGGCCCGCCCCTGAGGGTCTTATAGCCATTAGTACTTCGGCCCCTTAGACCGGGGTACGAATGGCATTTTTTTCTGTTTTGAAACGCAGCAATAAAATGGCCGCCGGGAAAGGGAAAACGTAGTCTGTTTTCCCTATCCATGCCGGCCATCGGGAGCGGACGTGCTGGGAACAGAAGTGTTCCCAGTGCGTTAGCTCCCGAGAAAAAGAAAAAAGAAGGTAAGTGGGGTTGGGAGGGCAGGAAGGAGGAAAAAAAAACGTACCTGAGTCCCCGGCGGGGGACGAAGGCAGCCTCCAGGCTTGGGGAGGCTCGGAGCGGGGATTGCCCTGTTTTGAGCCTCCTCGTTGGCTCAAGGGGTAGCACGCCCCCCGCTGGGAACAAACACCAGCACGCTCGTACGTCCACGGGAATACCGTGTGGTATGGCTTGGAAAAGAGCCAATCCACGTGCAGCATTTCCCGTGGACAGAGCGTGCCGGGTACTAATTGATGGTACGATAGTCTATGAATACAAAAATATGTATAAATCACCTTTCTTGTGTTGATATGGATCTTTCTTTATATCAAAAAAGTAACCAAGTAATTGCATGGTTAAAGTATAGCTTATCTATTGTTTAGTGCTTACCTTCAGCATTTTACAAGCAATATGCAGTATTATTCCCACGTGTTTATGCATTCCGGAAGCGTGGGTGGCATTTTGAATTGTTTATGTACAGTTCCCTAATGGTCAGTGTAGAAGAACAGTAGTTCCCCTAACAATTCGGCCAACTTTAAATATATTGACATTGTTTTGGGCCACAGTACTTTTACAGTTATCTATTATTTAACACAAATTACAATATATATCACCATGTGTTTTTATTTTACACGGGTATGATTCATATAATTACAGAATAAATCAATTAAACACCAGCCGTTAAAGATAGTGGTGCAGTTCCCACAAGTTACACAATGAAATGAACGGCCAATCACACAAGTTTAAATAATATATATATAATTGTCTAATGGATAATCTAACTGGGGAGCAATAGTTCACTTAAGATACAGTTTATTGGTTGCACTTATCCATATTTAATCTTACAACATGTACCGTGGTATTCATTAGATACATTTCATACTGAGGCAGGGCAATTACTTATGATATCCAGTCCACCAATTGCTTCATTGTATTTTAACAATGGATTCATTATATTTGTATGATATACTACAAGCAATATCGGTTAGTTAACTAAACATCGGCAAATAATTGTTATCTACTTTATGGCTTTTCAACCAATTTCCTTAGTCATTATTTACTCAGAAACACATCAGTTCTTTATCCTTGTTTAATCCCACTCTTATCGAATTAATGTAAAAAAATGAAATGTCTTTGTAACATATTTTCTCTATTCCTCCCTCTTGTTCAGTTACATGCTCTTGCAACTTTCCTATTGTGCTTCCTATATAAAGTTTAGGAAAAATACAAATAATAGCGTGTACAACAAACGTCCTATTACAGTTAATGATTTCATCAACATTGATTTTTTTGTTATGTAAATCTTGATATTCTTTGACATTATTTAATGCCAGAATACAATTATTGCTAATACCACATTTATAGAATTCTCGTTTTTCTGCGTTTAACCACGTTCAGTATGTGGGAGTTTTACATCAGAGGTGGCTCCTGATAACTTATCCTTGCTCTAGAGAATGTAATTACAGGGGATTCTGAGATATACTGACAAACGTCTGAACCCAATGTAAGAACTTTATAGTGTTTGTTAAGCCACTTGTAATTGAAGTCACTATTTGAATTGTATCGGGTTATGAGCCTGATGTATTTGGCTTCTTCTTGTTCAACTTTGGATTTAGGTAGTAAAAGTTGTGATGTAACTTTTTTGCTAACTCTTCAATCTAAATTGTGTACAACCTTTTCAGTGTAACCTCTTTCTTTGAAACGTTTAGAAATTAATGGAGCGTCACAATCATACTCTGTTTAAACTGCAATTCCTATGGGCGCTGTTAAAATTTCCTGTAGGTATATTGTTGATCGCATTTCTCTTATTGCAACTTTTTCTGTGTAGAATATTGTTGTCTTCTGTGGGTTTTCAATATTCTTTGGTTTCTTATTTCCCATTATGTTCAAAGATGTCTAAATCTTAGAAATGGATCCACATTGTGCAGTGAGTTATTGTATATTGGATATTCAATTCAATGGTATTTAGATACTCATAATAATTGTTCAATGTTATTTCATCACTATTCCATATTAAAACGATATGATGCATATATCTCGACCACCTTATCAGTCAGTCAGTATTAACTTTATTCCGCCATGGGGCCACCAAAGTATACATATACATCATATATATAAGACGTAACTCATATACAGTAACGAAAACTCAAATTGCTAACAAAGCTTCCAGGCCATGTAGCAATATCTGCCATGATTACTACCCCAGGGCACAACCTGATGCCAGCAACCTATGAATCAGTTAGGATCTACTTAGTAGGCCCTGTGAACAGCCATCCCACTTCCATTATTGGCTCCCTCAGATCTGGTCTGCAATGGGACTATGTTAGCTCTAGAAAACGGTGGGTCGTGAGACCTGGCTCCTGTGGGGGAAACCTTGTTATAGCGGGAGGAGGTACTGATTTCATTTGTGCTTTGTAGTGATGGTCAGCATCTCATTTCAATTCCCAGCATACCAATGGCCACCCTTTGTTACCTCAGTTCAATGCGAATGGAGTCAAAAGTACACCCCCTGTTATAGCGTATTGTTATGCAACTTGTAATATCATCTCTAATTAGGGAACAGCATCCGTCAAGCATTCTGAACCAGTGGGTACACTTATTAATTAGCGATTCCCTAGCTTCAGGCTGGTCACTGACTCCATGTCTTGCCAACCTTGATCTTAGAGCACGATGGCTGATGACATCAGGAGCCGCTCTAGGTTCTACATGGCCAGCCCCTCCACCTGACTTACCACCCCAGGGCATGGTCCTGGCTCCACAAACATCTTGCCTACAGTCAGCCTGCCGTGACGTTTGAACACATTTATCCTGCAGGTTATGGATTTCAGGGTTAGTGCCAGGGTCTGCTTGTTTCCGAAACCCCTTTTTGGGTATGGCATCGGCGTAACTGATGCTATTGACAGTCATGTCGGGCGGGTTTGCACCTGGCATCAGGGTGCTGTGGAATTTCTCCACTGCTGGCTGGGGGGCCCTTGTATTGTCCTCCATGCCTAGTTGATGCTCCCCCAAAAGCACCTCCTCCTACTCCTCTATGATATTCCAATATGAGAATTAACAACTTCTTCAAAGCCGCCAGTTCAATAAGGACCGGGGAGCATTTACATCCCTGTGATGGTCCCTCGTCGACTTGGTCAGGGGTGGAGATTGAGGGAATTCTGTGGGAAGATAATGTGCTGTGGGAGTTACCACACAGCTGATGCCCCTTTCCAGCACACATGACCCATGCCTCATCTTTATGATGTTCAAAACCTCTCAACGATGTAGGGGCACTGGGCCTAGAAGGCGTGAGCCCTCCCCCTGTAACTCTTTTTTGGAGAGACTGGACTCTGCGTTCGGGATTGTAACATCTTTGGCACACTCTGGATCATGTGTTGCAGGCTTTGGGGCTATAATGGCATCAGGGTCATCAATGCCGTTCACTTAGGGCTTGCTTTCTGGATGATTCTTCAGAGTTACAGGTGTGGGGGTGGGAGATGTGGGGGTGGGAACAGTTACAGGTGCAGCTATGGGAACAGTTGGCTCATGTCCCCCTGGATTGTCCTTGCCCAGATCGGGCCCCCCTCAACTGGGCGAGTGTTTTCCAATCGCTGCAATACATCACCAACCAACTTGATCACTTGGACTTGTAATCAGCACACTACACCTGTATGCTTTGTCTAGGATCTTAGAAAGGGTCAGCATTAGCGAATTGAGACGCTAGGGGCAGCACTGGGGGTCTGCCTTGTGGTTCTTGGAGGGGCAGGGCAATGAGCACTTTAACACAAGGAAGCAAACCAAGAAGACACACTTCCGGATTGTGAAAGGCCTTTGCACTCATTCTGAAATACTCTCACCACAGACTTTTTCCCATTAGACTTCACTATTCACTGAAATGTGGTTGTAGACCACAAATGATGGTCGATAAAGGGTTGCATGTTTTTATTTACTTGTGCCGAATGATAACTGTCCCTTGTTGCTGATTTCAAATACTAGCTATTTAGTAACAATGAACTATTTCTAAAATTACATCATAATACAAATACTAAAATGATTATGTTGACTGTTTTATTTATTTCAGAAATTGTATCTTTGAACAAAATGATTCCATTAAGAAGTGCGAAAGCCTGTGTTGTTATGCTTTGCAGGCAAGAGCGCCAGCCGCCTTTCCATGTAGACTTGTGATTTCGGAAATGCATTGAATGTGCGTATCTCTATGGTAGCCGAAGGTGACACAAGCAGAAGCATGTGTTCTGTTTTCTGCTGCGCCAATGTCTGACTGTCTGTTGCCACGAGATAGCCATGGCGAGAGGTGAGGCAGTTCCCCTGAGAGACTGGTCTTTAAAGCCACTCGTTCTGTTTGCTTTTATTACAAATTTGCTTAAAGTCCTTGACGTACTGTGACCTTTTAAACTGTTTTTATTATCCCCATTAACTGTGGTTCCCTCCTCTACTGCTGTATTCATTTGCACCTTGTGAGTCCTCTTTCTTTTTCTATTATCTCACGCTCTTGTGCGATCAGCTATTTTTATCCCTCACGGCATAAATATGTCAGAGAGAACACCCGTGAAGAGGACGGGCGCAGCGGGCACGTCGACAGCGCGCTGAAGGGCCATGGGTCCATCCAGCTGTGGTAGGCGACGGCACTGCTCCGCCCCGCCTAATTTACTCGCACAATGAGCTAACTGCATTGGCCCCTCATAATCTGTGTTGGCCTCGAGGTTTTATTACTAAACTGTCCGATAAAACCGTTGTGGATAACAGGCTACACACTCCTCACCTGAAGGGCCTGCTTATTAACGCCAGGTCTGCGGTAGCCCACCATGATGACATTCTTTCCACTTTGGACAACTTCACGCCCGATGTTCGGTGTATAACAGAAACTTGGTTCACTACTGCTTCTGGACCAGGCATAATCCGAATGCTCCCTCCTCACTACTGCATCTTGCAATTGGATTGGCCTACCCCTAAACTCGGTGGCAGAGTTGCCATTGTGTTTAATAAGTCCATAAGCTGCTCCACTATTGCTCTCGCCCACAAACCTTCATGTGAATTACTCTTAGTCAGGATCCAGGTCTCTCCTGAAAATTCAACATATTTCTTAATCATCTACCGCCCGCCTGGATATGCGACTAACCAATTTCTGGTTGACTTTGTTCAGCTAGTTGCTGATCTATCTTTGACTTATTCTAAAATAGTCATCCTTGGTGATTTTAATCTACACCGTAACAACCCTCTTCATCTGCAAGCTAATAAACTGGTCTCCTTCCTGGTGGATTGTACTTTCATCTTGAGAAATCCTAGTCCAACCCACACGGGCGGGAACCAACTTGATCTTATTTTCTCTGAATTTAATGATCTCCATACTTTTCCCCCCTGGGTGCTGCTCTGGTCTGACCACTACCTGCTCCCTTTCTCCATTCTCCTCCCAATGCCTAAACTCAGGCCTAAGTTCCAACTTATAACCAAATGACATTGGTCTAATATCTCTATCATAGTCCATTTCTAACTCTTACTCAAAAGGGCTTCACAGGTGATAAAAAACCCCTGTCTTGCCCTGATTGCTGCTTTGCAGGATACAGCTGATGCTCTGGCTCCCTCCAGGCTCTTTGCCGCATGTGCTAAACCTTCTCCTCCCTGGTTCTCCACTGAACTTAGGCTGTTCAAACAAAAATGTCACCAAGCTGAACGGAGATGGTACAGACTCCTTGAATGATCAGCAAAACTTGTCTATGTACAGGCATGTACTATTTATCAGACCGCCATAAAAAAGGCAAAAGCCTGTCACTTTGCCAATCGCATTCTTACCGCTTCCTGCTCTACTAAGGAGGTGTTTCATGTGGCCAAGGAATTGACAACTCCTGTATGTACCCCCTGCCACTCTAAAACGCAAATGCACTGCGATCACATTGCATCATTTTTAGGGAAACAATCTGTAAAATCTGCAATCTGATACACAGAAAGGTCTGTTTCTGCAGACACCCCCACTGCTCATCTCCCTCCGAAAGAGACCCCTTCCATTGCCTTTAGATTTAACATAGTGACCAACACTATGGTCTCAGTTGCTTTGCTAACACTTAAATCTGCTTCCGCATTGATCCTATTCCTCTCTGCACTCTTCAAACTGTCTCTCATAAACGTATCCCTCTGCTCACGGCAACGCTTCAACACTCTTTCTCAACTGGAGACATTCCTGAGCCTCTCAAAGATGCTGTCTTCTCTCCTTTACTGAAAAAGGCACATCTTGATCCGGCTATTGTTGAGAACTATCACCCTAGAGCTTTACTTCCTGTCATCATGAAACTGCTAGAATCTATTGCAACTCCCCAGTTCTCTGCCTTTTTGGAAGCCAACCACCTTCTCCGCCCTTTTCAGTCCAGCTTTCGCCCTGGAATGGGAAAGGAGTCTGTGATGGTGGCTCTTATGGACGACATTGCACCGCTTCAAGACCGCAGAGAGGTGGGTGATCTTATTCTCCTTGATCTCTCCGTGGCCTTTGATACTGTTGACCATCAGAAGCTGCTCCAATGCCTCCTCGATTCTGGGATCTCGGGTATCCCCCGGAAGTGGTTTTCATCCTTTCTATCCAACCGGCTTCAAACAGTTTCCCTCCCCCTTTCACCTCCCCCCTACTGCTCTGAACTGTGGGGTTCCTGAGGGATCAGCTCATATCTCCCCTTCTATTTAATTTACATATGCAGACCTTGGCCAATCTGATCACCAGCCATAGGGTAAACTTTTTTCCTATGCTGATGATACGTAGATTCTTTTCCGACTCAATGTCCCCTTGTCCGTCCGAACCCCCCCTCACCGTGCCAGAAATTGAAAGATTGTCTTTCTGCGGTTGAGGACTGGATGGCCAATAACTGGTTTAAACTCAATGGAGACAAAACCGAGGTGTTACTGGTCAGGTCCAACAGCGCAGAACAGCCCTGGACCTGTGAGTATTGCCCACCTCACTTGGACCATGCCCTGAACCCTCCTTAGTTGTCAAGAGTTTAGGGATCAAAGTTATGTCTTCAGGCTCCAGAGAAGCCCAAATCTCGGCTGTCAGCGATTTGGTTTTGCTAAACTCAAAATACTGAAAAAAGTCCTTCCGTTCCTTCCATCTGAATCCAGGACTAAGATTGTGACTGCTTCCATTATGGTCTCCCTAGACTATTGTAATGGTATCTACCTAGGTCAACCTGAGGCTTTACTGCAACAACTGCACATCCTCCAAAAAGCAGTGGCTTGCCTCGCCCTGGGAGCCCCTAGATTTGCTCACTCCTCTGACCTTCTACGCCACCTTCATTGGCTCCCTATCAGGAGCCGAGTCAAGTTTAAAATTCTGTGCCTTGTTCATCGTGCCACTCACAGCACTGGAGCCGAGTTGTTTCAATGTAGACTTGCCCCCTACATACCCCGCAGGCTCCTCCGTACAGCGAATCAGTCGTTGCTGAATAGCCCCAGATTCCAGCGGGTCAGAGCAGGAGGGAGATCTTTTACAGGACTTGCCCCTACGCTTTGGAAGCCCCTGCCATCTGAGCTCCGCAACACTCCTGACTACCCTCTCTTTCGAAAACATTTGAAGACTTATCTGTTCTAGCCCCCTGGTTCTGGAACTTCGTCACTCTCCTCAGCGCCTTGATGCATTTTGGTATTTGTTGGCCCTCTACACATTTCCCCACAATACAATAGAACAAGGGTGGGTGCAGTGTTAAAGGCATTGAATTGTAAGTGATGTTCCAAAGAAAACACAGTCACAATACATAGCTACAAGCTGCCGAATCGGTATACAGAGGATTCCTCCAGAAAGAGCGCTGGGGTGGTCATTGCTTTAAGCTTTATTTCGGAACTCAGAAATGTGCTAAACGCAATCACATAAAAAGGTTTTCAACCTTTATAAAATAGCATCAAATACAAAATTCACTAGAAGACAAATATGCAAGTACGGTATAAACAGGATGAAAAAATGAACATTCACAGAATTTTTGTATGCACATTTCTTTTTTTTTCTTTTTTATTCTCTTTATTGGTTTTCCAACATTTTAAACATTCCTCCCCCCTGCCCCTCTCCCTCTCTTCCCTCCCCAGCTCTACCCTCCCCATGCCCCCTTGAGGGCTGGCATGTCTCTTTCCTTCCTCGCAGGATTCTTGCTTAATTCTTCTCAGTGAAGATCCAAGAGTTGTAGGCGTTGAGGACACTGTAAAATGCGTCATTTACAAAATGTTCCATTCCAGTACAAGTTAGCAAACCCGGCATTTAAAGAAGATGAAACTTTTGTCAAGCAGAAAATAATAACGCGCATAACTGTCACTTGAGTGACAGAGCAACACATGCACATTGCTTCACTGTCGCCACCTCTGTCCTCATAGTCCCCCCTGGCTGTCCCAGCTTGCAAGAGCAATCCGTTGAGGCATATCGATGCTAACAAAGATGGCCTTTTGTGGTGCTTCATGGCAAGTGGATACTTACTCAGGCCCGTGGCTGGGGCCAGAGGTAAATATGCTTTTATCAATGCAAGACGTTCTTGTTTTGCTTCTCTTCCGGCTTGGATTACCCCACCATATCTTGCACTCAAAATGTAAAAACAAACATTTAATATACATTAGTCATAATTAACTATATAGCTGCTCAACAGATCCCTGGGTAAAACATGTGACAGTGTGTTTCTTTGGGTTGTCCATATGGAGGACCACAGATCCAGGGGTAGGAGTAGGACTGGGCCTGTAATACAGGGCATATTCAGTTCCAGGTGAACAGCATAAATCAAAGTTGATTGGGAAGATGTTCCCAGAAGATGTCAGAGAAAAGCATTTTCTATCTGTTGAATTCTCTCAATCCTGGCTCCACCTCAAAGCTTTGTGCCATACATGGCCAAAATCGGGCCTTTGCCGAAAGATTTTAAGAACTGGGGCAACAAGTCGTAGAACGGAGCCAGAAGTGACTTGGTCCATCCGTGCACTGCAGTCTCGCAACACGGGCCGTCCTCTGTCTATTCTCGGAGAACATCAGCCTCAGATGATCACAATATTGACACTGTGGAAGTGGGAGCCCACCTGCCAATGAGGTTCCAATAGACTTATATTTACAGTTAAATTGCATCGTCCCTGATTTAGCAGAGTTTACCATGAGACCTGTTCCATCAAGAAATAAAACATAACTATGGATGAACCGCAGTGGTGCCGTTGTGTCTGTGCTAATAGCACATCTTTGCCTGCCTCGAAGATAAGCAGACAATTCACAACCAAGTACACAACATCTGAGCTCACAGTCTCCAAAAGAGAGGTCAGCTGATTGTTATATAACTTAAAAAGCAGAGATGCCAAAGTGCTCCACTGACATACCCCCAATGTTACTGGGAATGTACGGTTACATTGCCCTTGATTACCATACCTAACCTAGGCCATATCCTCAGTATTAAGCCCATTTATTGGGTATAGTAAATCACTGTTTATTCGCAAGTGTGGCCTAAAGCTTGGCCCGACCTACACATCGAATGCCGATGATAAGTTCATGCATTCCAAATTCAATGCTTTATTATATCCACATACATATTTAGATGGTAGCAGATTCAAATGCAATGCTTGCATCTCTGGAAAACCACCATTGCATGCTAAAGACAACAGGACACTGTTTTGGTCTGGGGGTTTATTATGGGATTCATTCAGAAGTTATTGGTGGGGTAATAATGTAATTGATCATGCGAACAGACTGACCCATATCATTTTTTCTTGCTGCCATACAAGTAATAAAAACAGTAGCAAGTGCATAATACTCACCTCTGTGCCATTAATAAAATCATGACTCTCTATTGCCAGACTTGGAGTAATAGAAATGAGAGAATTCCTGATTATGTTGCATAACTCCAAATCTCCCCTAGCATATTTTTCACAGTTATCATGCTGGCTCGCTGCACAAATGGATTCACTGTTTCACTGCTCAAATACTTAGCAACAAAATCTTTATCTGTGGATGTATCCAATTTAATATATTTTAGAATTTGTAGTATCTAAATATCTTAACTGCTGTTTTTCTTAAGTATTCAATTGTTTTGACTGAGCACAATATCTTTTTGAATTTCAGGACACTGATGATCAGCCCTAGAAAGTACAATAATAGCTGTGAAACACGTATCAGCCAGTGTAGAATAGTCATTCTGCAATGATAAAGTGCCAAAAAGGAACACAATGCGATAACTGGGAATTCAAAATATATAAAGGGGATCTGGACAAAAAATGTACCTTGCAGTAATCGTAAACATTACATGATTGGCTATTTGTTTTAGTGTCCCACACAGGACCTGACCTTTAGAGGAGATTGTAACTAAAGTATTGCCTAACTGGGTCCAGGTGGAGTACTCTAGCTTCTATAGAGTCCCTGGAAAGCCACATAATACCCACTGTTCTACACCATTTCTCTTCACTGGAGGTAAATTTAAGTTTGCAAGACCCAGTTCATGATTTTTGCAGATCAATAAGGCCACCAAATTATATTCTGTTGTGAGAAAGGCAGCTTCAAATCTCGGCTTTACACACAAAGCAGATCCTCGACCTGGGCTGCTTCCCACATTTCAGACGTGGGGTGCCATCAGTTAAAAGACTGACTGAAGCAGTGTACAACGCTTGAAAAGTTCACCCGGAATGTCTCTGCATTCCTTTAAGCAGCGCTTGTGCAGAAGGGCAAACCCAGGCAAAGGGGGCCCAGTTGGCAACCACATTGTTAGTGCAAATGTGCTGCTATTCATTGTCTGTTATAATTGAGTTCTATTAGGCTAGGGAAACTAGTCTGTCATTTGTTCTGTCTTTTTGCACTGATGGCTGTATGGGTTGCACAAGGTACACGTGACTGGATTTCTTGGCAGGTCGTGGCTTGCTCTTGTGGGTATTCCTAGAGGGGCTTTAGGTAGCACCGCGCCTGGCATCGGTATACGTATTGTGAGTTAGAACATTTGTGTATGCAGGCATGTGTTTCTAGATTGGATGGGTGACTTTTCTCACATGTTACTTCTAGTGTGTTATATTCCCTAAACCACCACTTGAGGGCATGCACACAGATATGTGCTGTGTATTGTGTTGTGTGTTTGTTGTTGGGATGAGTCTGCAGGACTAGATTTTCGTGTTGGCCGAGTTTAGTTGTCAAATGAGGGGGAGCCTAGTGTCATGTTAGAATATGAGGCCTCTTCGTGGGGAGGGACTTAGTTGGGGTGTGGGATGGAGAAGGGAAGCGACGGGGTTAGAAGGGAAGGAGTTAGTCTGAAAAATATAGATACGTGAACAGTTGGCCCATCTCTGCCTCCTTTATTCCGAAGACCTGACCCATGTCACGGGGGGCACCCCCCCCCCCCCCCCCACATTCCCCCAGCGCTGGGTGCCGTGCGCATATAAGGTAGGGCTGAAGAGCCCAAACATCACAATGGCGACGAGCAGATCCCCACTCCCACGCAAGCGATGGCGCAGTGCGCCGGCTGAGGCAGAAGCTGCACTAGGCCAGCACGACGCGCACAGGCGGTGGCAGTGAATCAGTTAGGCGGATCGGTCTACAGTCCCCATGCCGCACCCCTGTTTTACATCCGGACCGCAGCGGTGATATTCGCAGGCAGTGCAGCCTGCAACAGTAACTGTGAGGAGCAGGCCTCACTCCCCGGGACACGATCGCGCAGGAGAGGGCGGCAGCAGCAACCTGGGCATCCCCCTCGCCTGGGCAAGGCGCTGCACTTCTGCACGAGAGAGGTCTCCCTATGGCAAAGAAGGCAGTGCCGGGGACAGCGGGGTTGAGTGCTGACTTGTCCCCCACTGCCAGCCCTAAGAATAAAGGGCACAGTTGCCCAAATAAGGGCCAGTTTGACACACCACAAGCACTGTGTGTAGGGGAGCCCGCCAGTAGACCATGGTGGGCCTGCAACGGCAGACTCAGAGACACCTCCCAGGAGACAAGTGGGCCCCCATGGCAACGGGTGACTGGGAGGGTGATTGACCCTGTCGAGATAAGACATTGCAGCCACCATCCTTGCGCGCCTATCAGAGGCATTCCACATGGCGAGAGTGAAACCATTCCATGGCAGGTGCCAGTGGCTTTCGACCTGACTGGCACCAGTAATTTGGGCCTGAGGTGGGTCAGTTGGTCAAAAGACTTCAAGGTGTCCATGTATGTGTACGAAAAGAAAAAGAAGGCCGTGGGTGCGGCTGTCTGCGACATCTTATATGAGCTGGTGGACGAAGAAAAAGCAATGTTTCAGGAAATACAAGCGGCCATGGCCATCTACTTTGCCCCACATATCAACATGGACACATGTTCCACACAGAGACCGAGAGGTGTGAGAGACCAATTTTGTCATGAGACTACGCATTTGCATGAAATACTGTGTCTTTCACTGTTACTCCAATGATGAGGTGCTCAGGACACATGTAATATCAGGGTGTGAGTTCTCTGATTTTCACTGAAAATTACTACAAAAACGGAGATTGTCTGACAAGATTCTGATCATGGCCCGGTCTGACTCTTGCTATTTCGCTACAAGTTCAGAATATGCAAAAACTAAAAATCCCCCGTCAAATAGAGATTGTGACTCAGTCCAGAAATGATCGCCCATGCCAGGGGTGAGCTCCCACAAAAATGAATTTTACATGCTACCACGTGCCCCTCCCTGGGACAGAAGTGTGCAGCTTGCTGAGGAGAGGACCACTTCCGAGTAGCATGCAAGAACGCTCCTCAATCCCCACCTCAAAACTCCTCGCTGTCCAGCAGCAGGCAACACACAAAATACCACAGGGAGGAATGCAGAAGCACCCGTGGCCCTAGGAGATATAAGCCAGCAGAAGGGAAATACGAGAAATATCACAAACGGAAACCAGAGAGGTCTCCAGAAAGAAGGATGTCACGTCGGCCGAGACGAAACCTCCAATACGCAGTGGCAGACTCAAAGTCTGGGAGTGACTGGTCAGGCTCCTCTGCGGATCAACGGAAAAGAGGATACATATGGGTACTTCAGAATGACACGGCCAAATAACATAGCCCCACGCTAACCCTGCGAGTCCCCAATACACCCACAGACCTCCTCATAGACACAGGTACCGCCGTGAATCTCATTAGCGAAGAGACATACAACAAACTCCCACGACCCCCTAAAGTGAAGCCTTCAAAGGTGGACATCTACCCATACGGGTCTGACATCCTGCTCCCCTGCAACGGCGTATCCACCACCATGTGCACACACAAATTGCACACAGCGGTCCGCATACAACTGCATCTTCTATCCATGGCAGCCAACAGTGGGTGCATTCTGAGTTTCAAAACGGCGCTGGACATGGGCCTGGTAAATATCCTTTACAGCATTATGGAACACAAATACGTGTCCCCGGACAGTCAAAATGTTTCTGAATTTGTTCAGACGCTTGGGAAAGCTTAGAAACTGTAAGGTCGGGCTGCACATCAACCCCACAGTCAAACCGGTCACACAGCACTACAGGGGAATCCCCATCAACATCCAGAAGCAGGTCGAGGAGGAGCTCTATCGACTACTGGACCTCAACATCATCGAACGGGCGAGTGGCTCAACGCTGTGGGTCTTGCCACTAGTGCCAAACAAATCAGCGGAGGGATCCACCCGTTTGTGTGTGGACATGCGCAGGCCGAACAAAGCCATCCAGAGGGAACGACAGCAGGCACCCTGGATCACCGATATGATCCACCTCCTAAATGGCATCACCATGTTCTCCAAGCTCAACCTTAACAAGGGCTACCACCAATTGGAGCTGGTGCCTGAATCCTGGTACATCATTACCTCTTCCACACATGGGCTTGTTTTGCTACAAGAGACTTAATTTTGGTATATCATCAGTGGTGGAAATATTCCAGGAGGAGATGCATCACATCATAAAACATACGAAATTGCCTAAATTATAGCAGTGACATTCTGGTGTTCGGCAAATCCCCCATTTAGCACGATGACATACTGAACTGCGTCTTTCTGGCACTGGAGGCTGCAAGAGTAACATTGAACAAGGACAAATGTGAATTTCGAAAAACATATGTTGAAATTCTTTGGACACATTTTCTCGAAACGGGATGAGACTGGACCCGGAAAAGGTGGCGGCCCTGATGGAAAATCCAGGCCAACCACTGTTTCGGACTTAAGATACTTCCTGGGGCTGAGCAGTTACTATTCAAGATACCTGGAAAATGACGCCACCATCAGCGTGCCACTCTGTGAACTCACTAAGGAGGGCCAGCAATTCATCTGGTTTCCGGAGTGTTGGGTTTGGGTTGTTTGACTGTGGTAAAATTGTTCGCGGCAGAATTGACCATAGTCAATTTTGCTGTGAATACAATTTTACTGCACCCAAACACACTAAACCCATGCCCCCCAATTCCTCAGTAGATCCCCCCCACCCACTTAGCTTTTCTCCGTCCACTGCCTCTCCTGACCCTGCAGCATCAGTTCTGTCCCTCTAACGTGGGTCGGATCTGACGTTGCAGGGTCCCATTTTCTTTTCTTTTTTTTCTGCCCCCCACCTCCAATGTTCAGGAAGCGGGGGACACCCCTACAACCCCCCCAAGGCCAAAAATACTGAACACCCCCGCAACCCCCACTCGACATGTTTGGTTTTTTCATAATCGATCGAATGGTACTGGCCGAATTCAGTCAAATGTACCATTCGATCAATAATAAACTATTAAATAGGGTAATACCGGAGTGTCAGGCCAGTTGTGAGGATTTACGTTCAAAGATCACATCGGCAGCAGACTTTGCCTATTTCAGCTATACTAAGGACACAGAAGTGACAATAGACGCCAGTCCTGTGGGACTTGGAGCCATTTTGTCACAATGTGATCCAAAGGCACCCCACAGCAAACAGATGGTTGCATACGTGAGCTGAAGCCTCATAGAGAAAGAGCAGTGGTACTCCTATGCCAAGAAGGAAAGCCTGGTGGTGGTCTGGGCTTGCAAATGTTTTCACCTCTTCCTGAATGGCAAAGCTTTTACTATCATCACTGACCACCAAGCCCTGCTCACGATTTATGGAAATCCACAAGCCAGGATGCCCCCATGCATTGCACGATGGAGTCTGTGTCTACAGGATTATACATTCACCATACAGCACAGGCTAGGGAAGGATAAAAACACAGCAGACTACCTGTCGCGCCACGCCTGGGGGTTAGCCCGACAGGAACAATTGATACCGGAAGAATACCTGAACTATATCAACCACCAAATGAAGCCATTCCCGATTGTTTGGGCGACACTACAACCGGAGTCAGAAGCTGATCCTGTGCTCTCCACAATAACCGAGTGCCTTCAGGAAGGAAGGATGAAACATGCTAAAGACGTGGCCAAACACCTAGATCAGCCCGCCCAGGATGACGTACAGAGCCTGTGCCTTGTCCAGGAGGACACTGTCAGAGAAGGCCACATCATCCTCAAAGGTTGCAAGACCGTACTACCCAGGTCACTTCGCCAGTGGGTCTTTGATCTGGCCCACGAGGGTCACGAGGGAAGTGCATCTACCAAGAAAATGCTCCGCCAGAAGGTTTGGTTCCCACCAGCTGGTTTATTTTTTTTGGCCCCCCCAAATCCCTGTTTTTTATACCCTTTAAAATGCACCTGAACAATAATGAACCTTTTACCCCCCAAAAACATGCATTAGATGGAATTTCTTTAGATGGAAACGTTTCGAAGGAATGGTATTAGATGAAATGGGTTTAGATGAATTGACTAGATACCCCCCAGCTAGACAACGGAGTGGAGGATGCAGTGCAGAATTGCACTATATGCAGGGTGGTGGCTCCTCCACCCAAGCCTCACCCGTTACAGATGTCGTGCCTGCCAGATGGCATCTCAGAAAAATTGGCAATTGACGTCTTTGGGCCCATTAGAGATGGATTGTATGTACTAGTGTTAATTGACAAACACTCTAGGTTCCCAGAATTTCAAATCATACCTTCCACGGCTGCTACGGCAATCATCCCAGCCCTGGACAGGATTCTCACGGCATACGGCATACCGAACACTATCATATCGGACAATGGGCCACCTTTCAGGAGCCACGATTTCGCAAACTTTGTGGATTACATGGGATTCAAGCATTGCAAGATAACACCCTTCCGGCCTAAGGCCAATAGCATGGCTGAACGGTTCATGTCCATCATTAAGAGGTTGCTGCAGATAGCTCATGTCACAGGCAAGCCATTTGAACAAGTCCTATATCAATTCTTGCGAGAGTACTGGCACACGCCACACTGCTCCAGGGGTGAGTGCCCGGCTGACCTAATGTTTGGCCGTCGAGTCAGAACATGACTCCTTCATAACCCGGAGGAAGGGGAGACGCGCAACAAGGACTGTAAGATGAGGGTACGAGAGGTGGCTACCGAGACAATTATGAAAGAATCTGCTGGCACACGGAGAGGAGCCAGGGAAACAGTATTAGACGTTGGGGATCAGGTGTTGGTAAAACAAGCAAAACAAACAAAGGAGGACCTGCGTTTGCTCGTAGGACTCTCACAGTGTCCAACAGAAATGGCACGATGGTCACAGCGAACGACGGCAATGGATGGACCATCACATGGAAAGTCTCTCACTTCAAGAAAACTGGGGACAAGATCCTCAGAGAGAACGACAAGGGAGAGGACACATACGGGGACTCGGATGAGTCATCCCAGTGAGGGGTCAGAGGAAGAATGGGATGAAAGAGAGATGTTGCGATAACCCACCCCAAGGGCTGACCCGGAACGCTAGCCAGCCGGACGAACAGTGAGGGTCAAGATAAAGCCCAAGAGACTCATAGAGGAAATTGACTGATCCCTCTTTGGGTTCAAGAAAGGGGGAGGTGTTATGTTAGCATATTAGGCCTATTAGCCTCATTGTGTGTGAGGGACTTCGTTGGGCTGTTTGGTGTAGAAGGGAAGTGACAGGGTTAGGAGGGAAGGAGTTAGTCTGAAAAATAAAGATACGTGAACAGTTGGTCTGTCCCTGCCTCCTCTGTTCGGAAAGCCCGACCCGTGGCATTGGTGGTGGGCCACCCAGCTCTGGGTGTCCTGTACATGCAAAGTAGGGCGGAAGAGCCCAAACATCACACCTACTTTCTAGTAAATTGCAGTGTTCTTTGCATTGGTTGTCTGTCACCAAATTGAGTGCCCTGGAAATCTATGTCTGGTTCATGAGCCTCCTATGTGAAACGCCCCATTTGTCTTTTTGCCAAAGCTCCACTGCCTTTCACTCATCTAATTTCCTCTTGATACGTGGTATCACATTGGGCCTCATTACAAGGTTGCCGGTCTGGTAAAACCAATGCTGGTATGACTGTACCGGCATTGCTTACTGGACCGGAGTATTACGATCAGTGATGCCGGTGTAACCAGCATTGGCAGGGACCCGCTCTGACCATGCTCCTCCTTGCCGGTATGAGCGCAGACACCCGGCAGCCATGCCTGTGACAGCGGCATGCCGCTGCGAAGTGCACATTAAGAGTCGCACGGACATATAAATACATGTATGGAGATGCCAGTAATGGCGGATACTTTGATGCTGTTAACACCGGCGTCGCTTGGCTGGCGTTAATAGCAATCTGCTTTGTAGACACCTGCCAGAGGTGCACACAATCAGCACAGGTGGAGCCAATGGAGTCTGGCACAGCACAAAAGAGGCACTCGCACACACCGCACCCCTCCCAAATCCACAATCCTACCATTGGCAGTTGCAATACTGGGGCTGGAGGACATGCCTGCACTGCTTCTCCTTGAGCAGACAGTGAACCAGAGAATGCAGCAGAGGAGCAGGAGGAGAAGAAGGGCGAGACTGGGCCAGCACACACCAATAGCGCAAGCAGTTGTACCCCGCAGGCAGCCACCAATCCCTCGCCAAAGGGCAAGTCCGTTTCTCTTAACCTCTGCACAGATCCACACCCTGTACTGCCTGGACAGGGACACCATCACCACAATAGTGGACCTCATCCATTATGACCTGGTGAGCCTCATCAACATCCGGACAGCCATCCCCCCCTTGCTGAAGGTAGCGACTGTGCTACACTTCCTTGCCACAGGCACCTACCAGCACATAGTGGGCAGCTACATGGAATGTCACAACCCTGTTTCTCCCGTGTGCTCAACCAGGTGGTAGATGCACTCCTGAAACACACCAGGGACCACATGAAGCTACCACGGACCGCGGAGGAGGTGAATGCAACCAAAATAGCTTTCCATGCACTGGCAGGCATGCCAAACGTCATTGATGCCATCGACTGTACCCATATAGAGCTGGTAGTCCGGCATGCCGTGGAGGTAGTGTACCACAACAGGAAGCTCTACCATTCCCTGGCTGTCCAGATGGTGTGCAATGCAAGCAACATCATAATGCATTGCTGTGCAAGATTCCCAGGCATCACACATGATGCCATGGTGCTGCGCAACTCCATGCTTCTGCGCTACATGGCACGACACGCTGCACAATGTACCTGGCTACGGGGTAAGTCCAACCACAGGGCCATGAGGGGTGTTGGGGGGGGAACACAAGCACTGGCAACCTGACTGCTGGCTGGGCGATGATGGGTGTTGAATGGGGATGGGGGGGACACAAGCACAGGCAACCTGACTGCTGGCTGGGCTATGAGGGCTACAGCAACATAGCACTGGATGGCCTGCATGAGCAACACAAGTGCACACCACATGCATGAATCCATAATCACCCCAGAAAATAGGCGTGAACATTACCATGGATGCAATGAAGTGCAGATAGACTGCGTTGGGACATAGAAGTCAAAATCGCATGAGGGACCACACCTACACACCTCCACATCCCAAACCTCCACAACAACATATCACACACGGAACGAGACCGCACACAGCGTCCTGGGTGTCTAAAATAGTGACCCTAGTGAATTCAACAGAATGTTGGACACAGCCAATGGATGAAGATGTGGCATGCCTACATAGCTGTGCGTGGATAGAAGCAATATACACAGTGCCCAGTACATGCATCAGGAACATCATTGGACATGAACTACAGGTACCACAATGCACCATCCTGCACTCACAATGCATGAAATACATGAGCCCAGCAAAGTAAATCACGGGTCAATCTGCCATGCCTGAGCTAAATCCAACTGCCACACAGGGAAATGTCAGTCAATGCACCCACCACACAGATACACCGCAGACCAGTCTACCGGGATACAATCCTTCCTGAATAACCGGACTATGCGTGTCTTTTCACCATCAGCATCCACCGACCCCATTCCCATCAACTGCGGGGTGCCACAGGGATCATGTGTTTCACCCACCATGTACAAAATATTCACGAAGCCCCTTTTCGATGATCTTGGTATCACCTACACTAACTATGCAGATGATACCCAGATCCTCATACCGCTGACGGGAGATTATGACAAGGATTTTGCCTTGGTGAACAGGGTGTTCCTCATCATCCAGGCATGGATGGCCACTCACGGTCTATGCCTGAATGATGACAAGACAGAACTCATTATCCTCGGCAGCACCCCTAATCTGAACAAACTAGCCCACAAATACTCCAGCTTCAATATTGATGGCATACGTATCAAAGTTGCCAAAGAAGTGAAAACATTAGGCCTTTACTTAGACGCCACCCTCTCCTTCACCAATCAGGTCAACGCCATGGCCTCAGCCACGGCTTACACCTGTAAGCTAATTAGAGCTGCCAAGCCCTTCCTCTCCACAGACAGCTGCATTACCTTGGGCAGAGCACTAATTATCTAAAAATTGGACTATTGTAATGCCCTTTATATGGGGGCCAACAAGCACTATATTAATGAAATCCAGATTCTACAAAATAATGCCCTCAGAGCGGCGCTGGGTATAGCAAAAAAAAACACATCTCACAGATAAGGAGAATGGCAATTGCTCACCACTAATGATAAAATCTTGTTAAAAACGGCCTCACTCACACATAAAAGCCTAAACAATGCTGCCCCACGATATCTCGTAGACAGATTTAAGAGACAATCATCTAATCGCCCAATAAGAATGGCCAACTCTAACCTAACAATACCTAGATTTAAACGTGCCAAAATTGAAGGGTGCAGCATCCCAGTCAAGGCTGCTCAGCTGTGGAATTCCTTACCCCTGGCCTTAAGGGAAGACCAATTTTACCCACACTTCAGATTTAATATCACTAAATGAATTAAAGAAAATGACTGATAAACCACCATTACCCCACTCTGTATACACTGTCAACTCCTTGCAACCTACTGACCACTCTGCATCTCTCTACACTTACTCAATGGTCTGTTGCAATACCCTGACATCTCTGTATATAACTTCTCCATGTCATCTATCACCCACTTGACCGCTCTGTACCTACTGACCTTATCTTTTTTGTATATACCCCCTGACTACTACATATTCTATACTTTGTATTGGTTTTGTGTATACTTATGTACAGCACTGTAACCAAGCTGAAATTTACTTGTAGCTCTCTGCACTCTGATACCCTCGGGTCTGGCGCGCATTTTAATGAATAAAACAAACAAAAATCAAACATGTCCAGACACCTTATAGGACACTTCTAAATGCAATGGGTCAAGCATGGCAACTATTGCAATCATCAATCAGCTACCAACACTAACATATGATTGCCTGGTGCAGGATTCATCCACATTACCTCATTTCCACCATGCCATTACCCACACAGCCTCACCACAGAAACTTCACTCTTCACTGGTGGACCATACCACCAATGTGAATGTGCCTTAGTGATATGGGGAAGGCATTGATGGACATGTACATGGTGACATCAAGAATGTCGAATGCATGATTTGCAAACCAATGTGTATCATGAAGCACATCAGGCAAAAGTGTCATGATGCACTGTACATTCATAGTCCATTTGCATTGGCAACACATCCATCAGATTTAAGGACATCATGGACCTTTTGCCTTCATTTGTGTGAGTGCTGTTTCTGATAGAAAGGTCCCTGAGACGTGACCATCACCCATCCCCCCCAACCATGGCTCATCCCTAAGTACAGTTACCTGGGTCTTCCAATAAGGAACATGTCAAGTACAGTCATGAATGATCTGTTGCATGTAATCATGAACACTGTACAGGCAGTGGTCACAAGGTATGACCAAATTAATCACAAGTACAGGTTCCATTGCTCCCATGCAGGTGATGCTGGGTATCCCCTGTAGCCGTGGCTCCTGACCCCCATCAGGCAACCAGTCAACAGGCACGAAGAGGACTACAACCGTACACATGCACGCACTTGTGTCACGATTAAGCAGACTTTTGGGCTGTTGAAGGCCCGGTTTCATTGCCTCAGCAGGTCAGGGGTCGGGGGGGCACTCGTTTACAGGCCGGAAACGGTGGGCAAGATAGTGTTGGTATATGCCATGCTGCACAACATGTGCATCTGGCGCAACGTACCCCTGCCCCCTGACATGGACCTGATACCACCTGAAGATGAGGATAAGGATGGGGAAGATGCTGGAAATCTCCGGCGGCACAACGTGCATGAAGATTTGATTGAACAATACTTTTTATGGACTGGGGAACATAAGGCACTGGGAATGGGGCTCACTGGGCACTGTACAAACTTAAATTGACAGACACTCAATAAGCAATGTCCAGTCATATGTTTTCCTTGCCAACACCAGCTGTATTGAACAGAAATTAACTATGTACATATTGCCATTGATGAAAGTACACCACTATCCCCAACAAAAATAACCCCACTAATCAAACCCTACTACCCCCAACCCCACTACCCCCACACTCTATGCCCTCATACCCAATACCCTAACACCCAATACCCCAACACCAAATACCCCCAACCCCAGCACCCCAAAACCCAACAACCCCCCCAAATGCCCCCACCACGACTCCACCACTACTCCCTCACAGCATGCACATGTGAGCCTATCTAATCACGCACCCTATTCGGAGGAGGGGGTTGAGTGTCTGTGTGGTGCATACATTGCACGGAGCGATGCACCGGGCTTGTGTGTGTGGAACTCGCCGGTTTTGTGCTCGAAGATGGAGCAGGTTGGGGGTCAGTGTTGGCATTCCTCTGCTCTGCCATAGCGGTAGCCAACTGAGTGATGCCCTGGGTGTTGGCTGCCATCCCTTCCCGAACGTGCCGGGCCACGCGGTACATGGCCCGGCTCACCACCCTGGCATTCTTCTACAGGGCATCCTGAATGGCCTGCCGTGTTGCCTCGCCATCTGCCACATATTGCCTAACTATATCCTGCATGGCCTGCTGCCGCCCCTCCATGCCGGCCAGCCTCCTCTACAGATCCTAGATGTGTTGTGCAGCAGGTGGTTGCACGGGAGGTGGGTGTGTGGGCTCCCGGGGCTGTACACAGCCTCCTCCATGTTGTTGTCAGCGGCACTTTCCTCCACGGTGCTGTGTCCAGATGAGCTATGTACCGGAGAGTACTGAGGGGTTGCCTGCATGGGTGGCGTAGTTTCACGGTCGTCATGCATGCTGCTGTCTGGGGGGTCTGCCACCTCCTCCTTGCTGTGTTGGGCAGATTGTGCTGCCTCGCCCTGCTCACTTGTGGCCACTGATTGTGGCTCCTCCACGTCACTCGCCACTGGGGATCCCAGGTCTTCCACCTGAGGTGGTAGCTGTGCCCCAGATGTGTTGGTTCTGCGAGTTGCCAGGAGTGGCTTTTGGCTGGTGTGCCTTGCTGGCAGAAGTGGGTCTTTTCTGGGGGGCCTTGGTGGGGGTAGGTTGTTGCAGTCTGCTTCAGTCCTGCCCTTGAGGTCGAAGGGCCCTGGCTGGAGGAGACGTTTTCGTCTCCACAGCTCCGACGTGCAGCAGCGTTTTAGGGTGTTGGGGCGTGTTGTACCTCGCTGTCTGTTCCTGTGCCTCTGGAGGACAGTGAGGCAGAGCATCAGTCATGGATCATCATACATCCTACATCCTTCGATGCTAGTACATTCCAAGTACTGCTCATTCTCATGGACATTTTGGAGGGGCAGCCATGATGCATACAGGAATGGGGGGGTGCAGTGTTTGAGCATGCTTCTGGTGCAGCCATGATGTGCATGGTGTTTGTTGGATGGCCTAAAGGTGTCTCGTGGTTTGCATGTTGTGGCTATGCCTCAGTGGCTGTGTGCGTAGATGCATTGATGTTTACACTGTGTGCATGGTCATGGTAAGTGGGTCAGGTGTGCAATTGGCAGTGGTGATGTGTGCACAGTGCCATGAGATGGCACAGTGGTCAGGCCTGCATCTGTACAGTGATGTGTTTGTGTTTGTGTGTGTGTGCATGCAGATGGTGCTTGTGTTGGCAATTGGGGACTCATGTGGGTTGTGTCAGTGGAGTTTGTTGGGTGTATACGTGGCAGGGACATTGTGGTCACGTTGGAGGTGGCTTTAGGTGGTGGGTGATGGGGCATGTGTTTGCTCTCATCTAAGCGCCATTGGGACTTTGCCATTGGAGTTGGAGGTGTGTGTTGTGATTTTGGTATTACGCTATGGGTCACTCACCGTCATCGTCCGATGTTGGGACTCCCGTCTCGGCGCCACCGATGCCCTCGATTCCCTCCATATTTATCACCATGCTGCACGTCTCCTACCACGTGGCAAGTTGTATTGGGGATGGTGGTCCACCTCCTGTGCCCAGCCCCTGGCTGCGATTAGTAGAGAGCAGGTTGCGGACCCGCAGCCAGAGATCAACCCAGCGCTTTCTGCAGTCACGTACAGTCCTGGGTGTTGTCCCCACTGTAGAGACCTTTTGCGCAGGTCTGCGCAAAAAAAAGACATCAGCGTGTTCCACCAAGATATCAGCTAGCATATTGAGCTCGACGTCGCTTCCTGCAATGCACTGTGCCTTACCTCATAGCCATGTTCCATTGCTTGCTTCCGCACGCCTCGGTTCTCTGGTCCAGGTCCTGTAGGCTGAGGATTGCAATGGATTGCATTTTTTTTTTTTTTTGTTTCATAATTTTTTATTATTCAAGATACAGATATTATTACATATGTTAGCACATTACAGACTTTGAGTATATCTGGTAAGCATAGAGAATGAACAAAGATAATAATTTTCAACAAGAAAGGGTATAACCATGTAGAAGATATATGAAATTAGATGCATTAAATTGAACAAGAATGGAGTAGCAATTGTAGAAAGTACTGATTAAACCTGGATTAGTATAATATATATCTGTAATGAGTAACTGATATGGAGGTATGAGTAGAGAGATGGGGAGACAAGACTGGGTAACAGACAGCTGACAAACTAGGTACAGAAGGGAGCTAGGTGGAGGGGGGGGGAAATGGGTATAAGATAATTATTGCATAAAACTGATTCTTATCTTACATTGATAATTAAAAACAAGCATTATTACATAAATATAATCATTCGATTCGTAACGTATGCATGAGAGTGTATATTCAGGAGCCATGAGCCGTCGCATTGAAACAGTTGAGATAACATGTGAAATAGTGCCATTTAGCGTTGTATTTAGAGATTGTATTGAGATTTTTTGCCATGCACATTTCCAATTTGTGAGTTTGACATAAAGCATTCCACCATGCTCTGGTAGAGAGCGATCGAAAGTCTTTCCAGTTTGCAGTGATACATTTTAATGCTATACATATGAGTAGGTCGTATAATCTAGCAGAGTCCGATGGAATTTGTGTTGTGATGGCTACACTTCCTAAGAATATGCTTAAAGGAGAAAATGGAACACTTACAGAGAAGATGCGCTGAATACATTTCCAGATATCGTACCAAAATTTGACAATATATGAACATTCAAAGAACATATGCATATAAGTGGCAGGAGAAAGGCCACATGACCAACATTTAGCGTCGTAGTTCGGGTTAGTCTTCGCTAATTTATCCGGAGTAATGAATGCTCTATGTATAAAGAAATAGTAGTGTTGTGTAATGTTAGCTGAGACTGATACTTGTTTGATTTTAGAAAACAAGCGGTGCCATATGTGGTCCTCAAACTTATATCCTAAGTCAAATTCCCATTTGAGACGAATAGGACAAATATTAAATGTTGAGGTAAGCATATTATATATTTTTGAGGCTCTGACCTCACCTGTCATGGTTAGCTGTAGTAGTCTAAAGGCGTCTGGGGAAAGAATCTTATAGGAGAAATGATTTAGTGCATCAAGGCAGGAGTTGATTAACTTATTGTAAAACTGAAAGTCAGTCTTGGGTATGTTGAATAAGGTAGAGAATTGTTGGAAGGAGAGAATAGAAGGACCATCTACAATGTGTTGGATGAATCTAATTCCCTTTCCAATCCATGCTTTACGATTGAGGATCTTTTTATTTATGACAATATTTTTATTATGCCATAGTAAAGGGGATAGATGTTTATTGGGATTTTTAGTGTGGGGGAAGAGAAAGGATTGTAGCGCTGAAACGGATGCTTTAATAGGTTCCGAAATGTTCCTAGGAGAATACTTAAATATGTATATATGGTCAGTGATATCGTGTGGATGAACTATATGTTTCTCTATTGTACACCATATAGGGATATCTGCAGATTCGGGATCTGTGAACCATTGGCGAGATTGTTTTATGAGAAATGCAGAGTGGTATAGCTTAAAGTCAGGGAATTTAACACCACCCATTTCATAAGGTGCTTTGAGTTTAGTTAGCGCAATTCTTCTGCTTTTTCCTATTCCCCAAAGAAAATTTAGTAGTATGGAATATATAGATTTGAAAAAGGAAAGGGATAGTGGAACGGAAAGGAGCTGAAGATAGTAAAGTACAATAGGGGACAGCATCATTTTGATAGTATCCAACCGCCCCCACCAGGAGAGGTAAAGAGGGGACCATTTGGATGTAAGGTCTTTCAGGGTGTCCAATAGTGTTTTTGTATTGAGTTTGATGGTTTCTTGAATTGTAGGGGCAAAACGAAGTCCTAAATATTTGATGGATCCACTACACCATTTGAGGCCAAAAGATTCAATGTCATGCTTGAGGCAATAGGGATTTAGTGGCATAATTTCTGATTTTTGTCTGTTAAGTTTATATCCTGATACATGACCAAACTGAGATAGAGTTTCTAAGAGGTTAGGTATATGGAATTTAGGGTTTTTGATCAGGATAAGAATGTCGTCTGCATAAGCAGCAATTTTGGTTATTGAGGTGCCTACTTGAATCCCTGGGATATTTTTGTTTAATCTTATTGATTCCAGCAACGGTTCCAGTGAGAGAATATATAATAGCGGTGAGAAGGGGCAACCTTGCCGTGTGCCCCTGAGTAAGGTGAAGAATGAAGAGGTTTGTCCATTTAAATATATAGCGGATTTGGGGGCTGAGTATAGAAGTTTTACCAGTGAGATAAATTTCTCACCAAATCCGTGCCAGCGTAAGGATTGGAACATGAAATTCCAGTCTACACGGTCGAACGCTTTTTCCGCGTCCAAAGCGATGGCAGCATATCCTTGTCTGTCTTTTTTGTTCTTAGCTACTAGACTAATAGCATTCAGTAGGAGTCTAGCATTTGAGGATATATTACGTCCTTTTACATAACCTGTTTGATCTGCTTTAATCAAATTTGGGAGGGAAGATTCGATTCTATTAGCAAGTATTTTAGCGAAAATTTTGCTTTCTATGTTGATTAGAGAAATGGGTCGGAAGTTACTGGGGAGGGACGGGTCTTTGTCGGGTTTAGGGAAAATGATCAGTAGAGCTTCTGAAAATGATCCAGAGGTGGATTTTTGCGATATAAAGTATGAAAAAAGAGTTTTGAGTTTTGGTGTCAATATATGGGATAAATTGATGTAGAATTCAGTTGATAGTCCATCTGGACCGGGTGCCTTGCCTTTGCCCAGGCTGTGGATGGCTTTAGTGATCTCTGAGGAGGTAATTTCGCTATCAAGGTGAGAAAGGTCTGATCTAGGGTATGAAGTACGACTAATGTTTTTAAAAAAGGATTCAATTTCATCTTTTGGAATAGAACATTCTGGAGTGTATAAATCCGCATAAAATTTTCTGAAGCATTCTAGTATAGCGTCAGGACGGTGATGAGATATGCCTTGAGTGTCTTTGATATGTGATATTTGAACTCTTTCTTTTTTAGTTTTTAAATATGAAGCCAGCACCTTGCCCGCTTTGTTTGAAGTTTGGTATATTTTTGTTTTATATTTGAGTATGGTTCCTGCTGCGAGTTCTGTAATTTCTTTGTTAATTTCAAAACGTAATTTTATTACTTGTCGTAAGTTTGTTGAGTTGGTGTCTGCGTAATAGCTTTGTTCTGCAAGGGTGAGTTTCGAGTAAAGGTCATCTATATGTTTTTTCCTAAGTTTTTTGTTCCTACCGGAGAGGGCCATTATGTGACCTCTCATGGCGGCTTTGAATGCATCCCAATTATTGACAACCGAGGTATCACCATCAAGATTGTTAGCAAAGTATTGTTGAATGAAGGCTTGAACTGATTGGTTAAACTGTGGATCATTTAGAAGGAAGTTGTTGAGTTTCCATCTAGTAGCAGTTTTGTTCGTTTCAGCAAGGCAGAAAGAAGTAATAACCGGTGCATGATCTGATATGATAATATTAGCGATTTTAGAGTCTATAATGGATCCAGATAGGGTTTTGGTTGCAAAAATATAATCCAACCGTGATAGTGTATTATGTGGGGGTGAATGGAAGGTATAGTCTAGTTGTGTGGGGTGGGATAGTCTCCAGGTGTCGATTAATCCTGTCTCCGCTAGGCATTGAGTAAAAGATTTATGAGATTTATTTGGTATGAATATGCAGTTGGATTTTCGGTCTAAAAAAGGATCAAGGACCTGATTGACATCTCCGCACATTATCAGATTGATGAAGTTATTTTTGAGTATCAATTGTTTGATTGCGGTCCAGAAAGGGGGATCTGGTAGTGTGGGACCATATATGTTGAGAATAGATACTTGTGTGGAGTCAATTAAAAGTTTTACCCAGACCCATCTGCCATTTGTATCTGCATCTTGATCGAGGATTTTGCAGGGTTGTTTTTTACTAATTAGTATAGCCACTCCATTTTTCTTGGAGATTGCAGGACTAGAAATAACCTCTTTAACCCAAAGAGATTTAAGTTTCATAGATTCTTTGTTAGATAGGTGTGTTTCTTGCAGGCAGGCTATTGTTGGCTTATATTTGTTTAAATGAGATAATACTTTGCATCTTTTGATAGGATTTTTACATCCTTTAATATTCCAGGTTATACACTTGAAGGTCATTTAGTCAGATACATAGTGATAAACATGCAACATACGACTGCGATACGATAATAGAATCAGATCTTTAGTAATGTTGTTAAAAACATATATACCCAGGTAATGACACAAAAGGATTGAACATTGAGGGTCTGGAAGGGGAGAAAGGGGTTTGATCCCATTTTGGGATAATTTAGGCAATGAAATACAAAAGGTTGTGGAGATCAAACAGGACATAGGATAAGGATTCAGGAGAAAAGAGATAACGGGGATAGGTATCGCCAACTGGGTCGCCAAAAGGAAAAGAGCGACCATCAGTGGAAGAGGGACACCCGAACGGCATCCACCCCATTTTGTTAGAGCAATTGGGTTATAGCTGCATTAGGTAATTACTAGTATAAACATACAATATAATAAAACACCTTTATCACGAATTGAAAGCTAGACTTCAGGTTGTAGTTGATGTGCTTGGCGGATTGGAGGTATCCATACCATCACACTTTAGGGTTTGTATGAAAGATCTTAAATCAGCTGGATCATCAAATATAGCTGTGCGACCCTCATGTGTTATCTTGAAGGAGCATGGGTGGTATAAACCATATCGGATATTTAATTGTTTTAGAGCAGGGCGGAAGGATAGAAAAGTCTTTCTTCTCAGAGCCGTGCTTCTGGCTACATCCTGTGAGATATATAGTTTACTGCCATGCCAGATAAGTGATTTACGCTCCCTTGCTGTTGAAACAATGAGTTGTAGTTGGGAATATTCCAATAGGTAGAATATCATTGTTCTCGGCAGCTGACGAGATGTGGAGGAAGTTGAAGGTTGACCTATTCTATGGGCCCGTTGTATGTTGAATTTTGTGTCCAAGGGCAAATGTAAAATAGCTGGTAAAAATTTTTGTAGGAAGGTAATAGGGTCGGATCCTTCAGCACCTTCTGTTAAACCTGAAATGCGGAGATTATTGCGCCTGCTGCGATTTTCCAAGTCTTCGTTGTGCCTTTGGAGGTCTTTAATAGATTTTTCTAACTGTGCTACTTTAGGGGATAAGTCTTCAAGCACTCCAACTCTTTTCTCTACCTCTTCCACTCTGTTATTAACACCCATCCACTTTTCATCAAGTTGCTGTAGCTTAGTATTGGTGTTTTCCATGAAGGGTTTAAGTGCCCTAATTTCCGCTAGGATGACTTCAATAGCAGGATCAGAGATTCCTAGTGGGGGTGGTGATTCACTTTTAGGTCTTTTCAGGTTTGTTGTGGAGGAGGTGGCGTCTTTAGCAGAGGGTGCATTTTTTTGGTTTGTTTTATTTGTTGCCATAGTTGGAGATTGTAAAGTAGACTTTGTCTTTATAGTTTTTATTACTGCGTCAAGTTGTAGATGAGTTTGAATATGACAGCTCAGTGGATAGTTTGCTTAGTTATATTTCCTCCTTGTTATAAAAAGATAGAGAGGTTTGTTGATTTGAGGGCTTGAATTGAAGGCTTGAAGACGTTTCGCAGAGACTCTTTATAAATATCATTTAAGACAGCCTGCAGTATACAATTATTACATCCATATTGTTTGTACTATGTTACTCTTATGTAAAGAGACCAAAATGGAAGCATAGAAGAACAATAAGGCGTATACTACAGAAATTTTTTGAATATGTTTCACAGGTAATGTTGGTAGCAGCAATCTTTCTGTGCAGTGTATTATTTGAAGAGGAGTCCACCAGTTTAGTAATAGAGGTGAGGAGTTTGGGGGCTGGGGAACATTAATCCAGGCTGTGGAGCTTACTGATAGGGATTGTTGAAGCAATTGTGACTAAAAATTTGAGAATACTGTTTTTATTTGTATTGATTTTCTGCATATATTCCTCAACATTTGCTTTCTCCCCTTTTAGCAATCCCTTCTCCCTCCACTCCTCACCTCTCCACTTTCTTTCGCTTTGTTTCTCCTTTTTGATTTAGAATTCTTCCTCAGCAATCTTTTTTTTTTTTTTTTTTTTTTTTTTTTTTTTAGAAGTGCCCACCAGGTGGCAGCGTCGTCTTGGGCACCCGTAGTATTAGGCCCAGGCCGGCGCGTCACGTGAAGCGCGACGCCGACCTTTACTTCATGCAGGGCGGCGCTTCTTCCACACTCTCTCGGAGTCTTGTCAGTGCGCGATGCTGCGAGCCGAGCGGCGCCTCCAGCTGTTCGGAACGGCGCTGAAAAACACCCGGTTGTGTTCCAGTCGTTTCGCGGGATACGTGCAGGGAAAAAGGTAAGTTTTATTTATATATAAGTATGCCTAATGCATTTGTTTAAGAAAATTATGAGGCGGAGTAGCGCGGTCAGGCGGCCATCTTCTTCGGCGCTTAGCCACGCCCCCTGGATTGCATTTTTTAAAGATGACAACTGGTGCATTTCCCATTCCGATGCAATGACGTTGCTTCCAGTGCCGGTATTGCCGGCATCAGGGTATCAGTACTTACAGCATGGAGGATGCCGGTCCCGGTGCCTGTGGCATCAATGATGCCAGTATCAAGGGTTTGGGGGGCCTTACCGGTGCAACCGTACCGGCATGCCAGAATGCGCATGCACACTGACTCGGAATCTACCGTAGATTCTGGCAGCTACACGGACCCGGTTGCACCGGCATGCCGGTAATCTTGTTTTTTTACTGGTAAACTCGTAATGAGGCCTATTGCCTTTTTGTTTTCCCAGTCCACCTATTTTACTGTTGCCCCACCACCTTTCCGTTTCCCCACACGCACCACAGTTCCTGTCCCAACAACCCCCCTTTCTCCACTGGCTGATCCCCCTGTGCCGATAGTGCACTGTTGTGTTTGCCACCTTCTGTTTCCTGCGCCACCTCTCCATTCCTCACACTTTTTTCATCTGGCTTGGTTTTTGCACTGCTATTTGATCTCACAGAGAGTGGAAGGGTTTATCCAGGAGCCTTCACACCCATTCAACACTCAGACATATTCCCTGCCACATGTTCCTTGCCCCAGATCAACATTGCGCTACCAACTTCACAGCATGCCCCAGAGATTGCTTGCAACCTTATTTCGACAAGTCTTCCATTTAGCAAAGGAAGGTTTGCATTCATTAAGCTCCGGCTTTCGTTGTTAATGTTTTTCAAATCTAACTGAACACACATGCACAGGGCTGGCTTTAAGCCCGGGCCACCCGGGTGACAACCCGGGGTGCTACATTAGCCCACCTACCACGCCAGCTCCGGGAAGTCTTTCGAGGGCTCCACAGAGCTGTAGTGATGGGTGAAGGTGTGCCAGGTGCCTCATTATAATGCAAGGTGCCCGCTCTCATGCTGGCACACCCAGCGCCAGCACTAGAGCGGGGTGATTTGTATTACAATCCAGCAGGGCTGTCAAACCAGCATGGGGCAGCCTTTGAAAGGTAGCCCCATGCTGGTTTGACAGCTGCACTCTATTGATGTGATTAACTCACCACTCCAGCATTAACTGGAGAGTCCAAATTTGAGTCTCCCCGCCCTCAGGGATCCAGGTGGGGGGTGACAGTGGAGGGGGTTGGGGGCCACAGAGTTTTGGTGTCTTCCCCCAGGGGCTGCCAAAGGTAACACTGGCCCTGCATGTGCATGTTCAATGGCAGCCTGAACCCGTGCGCTGTCCCCTTGTAATATTGTGTGAGATGTATTCTGCCAAGAGAGTAAGTGGAACCATATATGTTCTTGAATACTGCCTGCCTTGTAAAACAGGTGCAAGTTTGCCAGACCCAGACATGAACTATTTGTATAAGGACTTTGTTTCATGGTCTGAATCAACATCCAAGAGCAAATCCGGGAAAGTAGAATGCAGCCGCCCTGCAGAGCAGTGCAAGGGTGGCCTAGGGATGTTTCCATATCCTGCCTGCTTCAGAGAGCGAGGAACACGTATGGCCTGTTTTCTATTGGTGTTTGGGATTCTGAGTTCGATTCCATATCTAGAAGAAAGCCCAGGAAGAAGCCAGTGAAAGTAGAATGTGACCGTCTCCAGGTCATTGGTTGGCCTCCAGAGCTTTGAATGAATGGAATTCTGTCTGTTTCTGCTGTGATTCCACTGCGAGGCTACACACAGAGACATCCATGGTCAGGCTTGATGGGAAGTTGATCCACCGGCCAAGGATCAGTGATGGGCATTGGTGTAAATCATCAAAGTGAGTGAAGGTGAAAAGGTAAGGGCAGGTCATTTACATTTTTTTAGTTTTGTATTTTTCACATGGAGATCTTGGGTGAAGGAGATTATAATAAAATACGTGCCTGAAAAAAATAAACCAGTTTAAGGTTTAGGCAACCAATGCGAGAAATCGAGTAGAAGAGGGATCTTGATTTCGTGATTCATGGCATTACCATTGTTGGAAGAAATTACTGAACCTCATCCCACATATCAGATTCTCCACTATCCCACCCCACAGCTGCAATTTCATGTGCCCCCCTGGACTCTTAATGGATTGTCTGTGTTTACCCGTTCAACAATTGCTGCAGCTTTTCCTGACCTCCTCCCAAGAGTTCCACGTAAAAATGTCCCCTGACAAAAAAGTTGCTGTTTTTTGCGGAGACATAATTACATTGAACTTGCGGCGGACACACCTGCAACTCCTATTTTCTTTTTTTTTATTATGGGAGCAGGGGACATCCCCGCAACCCGCCCCCATACATAATGTCACCATATATAATGTTGCCAATGGCTCTTCCCAGTGACATTATGTATCGGGGCATTATTACCTAATACCCTCCAAACACCAGATACAAATAACTAATAATAATAATTGAATAATATTTATTATTGTTAATATTATCATTACTTGGTGATGAATATAGTGCTTCATCCCAGATTCCCTCACCTTTTAAGGGCTGTAATCGTTGGTGTCACTATTAGTTCCCACTTGTGGTACTGAATGTATCGACTTCAGGGCGATGAAGGGCAGAGTCAGCCCGGGCCGCTGTGTCGAACAAGTGAGCACATTGCTCTATAAACTGATATTCAGATCCTAGCAACTTTTTACCTGTTACAGAGAATGAAAGAACCAGCACCAAAATCTCCCTGCCAAAAATGTATGACGGTAAAATGGTGGTGCGGAATGTATTTGTTACCCTCCAATTCCATCTTTTTAGAAATACCTTTCTCATCGGATAGCCTGCAGGACAACGAGTTTAACCAAAGAAGCAGAATGTAATCTTTGTGAGTGAAAAGGTGAATCTAACAGGTGAATTTAAGAGTCTGCAACCTTTGTCTCACCAAATGGTTCGTACCACGTCTGCCAAGACTCGTTACCATTGACTCTGCTGGCTAGAAGTGATGGGAGTTGTAGTGCAAAACATCTGTGGAACCAAAGATTGCAGACCCCTGAAAGATGAAAGAGGACTGCTGAAGATCCCCTTAGTTTGAGCAGCAGTGTATTCTCTCTGCACCACTAGGGACAGAGCATCTTGCAGGACATGGTCTTCAGCTTGGGGCTACCAAGGATCAGGATGACAGACTGGGTTGGCGAGTAAAGGTAAATCACAATCAAGCACACACAGAACCATGGGCTTGTAGGAGGGAACATGTCTATGAACATCAGTATCTCTGCTACATAGAATGTGATGTAAAGGAGTAACAGCAGCGTTACAGTCTTAACAGCGCGCAGCCCAGCCTCACTGCGCGGCGTGCTTGAGGAAGAGGAACTCTGCACCATATGTTTGGCATGGGCACAGAGAGATTGTATAATGAGCCCATTTGAGATACTTACGAGTAGTAGGGGCACAGTGCATCCAATTATATTGCTGAACAATAGATAGTAAAGGTTAAGTTTGGGTACACCACCCACCAGAGTAATATTTCCAGTAAGGTCAGTGGTTGTGTTCCAACTAAGCTCTTTGTCCAAACTCCATGCTGCAGGAAGACTGATGACCAGGGACGTCAACACAGACCACACCAGTAGCCCGTGCACCACCTTGGCGACGTTCTGCTTCAACTTGATGAAGAACGGGCTAGTAAATATTAAGATCTGAATGCAATAAAAGACACAGAGGCAGACCGTGAACCAAAAGCTGGAGAATATGGGAAAGAAGATGAGAACATTGAACATGGAATAGATCCCATCAGAGAAGTACCCATCGCTCCACATAAATGTACAGAAGTCATTGATCGTCATGGTGCACAGGAAAACAACGTTGGACAGTCCCAGTGTGCAGACTACAAGGTCGCAAGCATTCATCCGAACTCCTGGGTCCCTGGCGTAGAAGTTCACGGCCACAATGAATATGTTCGTTATGATCCCAGTCACTGTGCTCATCCCAAGGATTGCCATTGACAAGACAGTGAAAAATGAGAGCATCCTGCGTGTCCGCTATTTGCTATCATTGAATATCTCAACGTCTTTAATAGCAATAGCCACTCAGTCTTAAGGTGAAATTATGCTTTTCCATAAGTGAGATGGACCGGATCATCAGTTCCAAAGATGTCACCTGAAATAAAGACAATATTGTTTAGCGTGAATTCTCCATCTTTTTACCAACGTGTGCATCACACTGTGCATATTCAATTATTGAGTGAACAGAGGGGTCGTTTTAACCAATGAAGACAGTTGATTTGCATACAACCAGTCTTCGACTATTTAATATTATAGGACATGTAACTCCTGTTATACCACAAGCAAAATCCTTATCAGCCTCTATTAGCACTTTGCCAGTATGACATAACTTTTTATATCACTCTGTCCCTATTTACTTAAATAGAAATGTGTTACACCTTGTACTACCGTGGGTACAATCTATCGGCCACCTGGTCAGATCACCTCCTTCCTCTCTTAGTGGGTGGACCTCTTTTCCTCCCTCCTGGCCTCGACCACTCAACGCCTCCTTCTTGGAGAATTCAACATCCATCTGGATGCTTCCTGTCCCTCCTCTGTACTCTTTTGTGACCTCTGAGACTCTCTCTCTCTTTCTATTCTCCCCTCTGGCCCAACTCACTCTGCATGGCACATTCTGAATGTTCTGATCTCCTCAGAACTCCCTCTCTATATCCCTCTGACCACTCCTCTCTCCTGGAGTGATCACTTTCTCCTTTCTTCCCATCTCTCCCTCTCTACCCCTCAGGCCAAGTCAACTCCAGCACTGCCACCTACCTTCTCGGTCATCCGGCCCATGAATTGTGTGTCAGTTGAGGCTTTTGCTGCCACTTTCTCTCCCCCTCCTCCACCTCCTGTTGACTCTCATCCTGATATCATCATTTCCAAACTCCACTCTGCTTTGTCTGATACTCTTGATGTTCTTGCCCCTGTCATGAGGATCCGCTTCAAGCCCAATGATAAGTGCAACTCTTGGTACGACTCTGACCTCGTCACCCTTATACGCAATTGTAGGGTGGCTGAGAGAAATGGCAGACATCTTGTGCATCCTCTGACAAACTGGCCTGCTGCCCGCTCCAAAGGCAATACCGTCTCTCTGTCTGCACTAAAAAGAGAGCCCACATTCAATCCCACGTCTCTGCAGCATCTAACTACTTGGCCAAACTCATTAAAACCTTCAAGGAGCTGGCCAATCCTGCTGCAGTCTTCACTTCTCCTGTCCCCTCTCAGGCCCTCTGCACAGCCTTTGCTTCCCATTTCATCTCTGAAACCCACGACATCCTGTCCACCCTCTGGTCTTCTCCTCCTCTTCCCTCTTCTCTCTACACCACCTGCTGACCCCCTGCACATGTCTCTCCTCCCTCTTTCTCTTCCTTTCCTCTGTTCTCCCAGATAAGATTTCTAGACAAGTCCGATCCATGAAAGTCTCATCAAAACAGGTCCTTCCCTGTTCATCCAAAACCATCAAGGACCATATTGACACCCTTGCTCTTGCCCTGGATGACTTCTGCTACCACTCCTTCACCACTGGAACCTCCCCCTCCCATCTGAAGCCCTGTCTTATTCACCCTTTTCTCAAGAAACCCACTGCCGATCCCTCCTGCCCAGCTATCACCCAATTTCTATCACTCCTTTCTTGGGCAAACTCCTGGAAAAGCTGGCCAACTCCCAGCTTAACCGGCACACTGACTATATTGGTTGTCTCCATGACCATCAGACTGGCTTCAGAGCAGCCAGAAGCAAGGAAACTGCTCTCCTGAACATCCGTGAAGACCTGCTCTCCAACCTTGATTCTAATCTCCCCTATGTCCTCATCCTACTCGATCTCTCTTCTGCCTTTTACACGGTCAACCATTCCATCCTGCTCAACCGCCTCCATGATAACTTGGGTATCACTGATCTGGCCCTGGCCTGGCTGACCTCTTTCCTCTCCAACCGACCCTCCCAGGTCCAACTTGGGTCCTTCATTTCCTCTATCTCACTCTCCACCTGTGGTGTTCCTCAGGGGTCTAACCTCTCTCCCTGGCCTTTCAACCAATACCTGGCACCCCTCGCCCACCGCATTGCTGCTCTCTGCTCAAACTTCCAGTGCTATGCGGATGACACTCGGCTCATTTTCAGGTTCCCCCCTGCCACCTCTTCTCCCTCTATCATCTCTGACTGTCTGTCTGCAATCCAGGAGTAGTGTGCCGCCAATGACCTCTGCCTTAATGCCAGTAAGACAGAGATCCTCCTCATCAGCACTCCTTCACCCTCCTTTCCCACCACTCTCTGGGTGGTCTCCATTTCCCCTCTCCCTGCTCCCACCGGTGAGGCTACGAACCTCTGGGTCATTTTCGACTCCATGCTTTCCTTTTCTCCACACATCTCTGATGTCTCTAAGAAGTCAAACTACCAACTGCACCTCCTCAGAGGTATTCTTCCCTTCCTCTCCTTCCCCCAGAAGCTCACTACCTCTAGAGCTCTGGTTCTCTCTAGGCCAGACTTCTGTAACAGCCTCTTTCTAAATCTGCCTGCTACTACTCTACACCCTCTGCAACTCATCCAGAACAGGACTGCGAGACTTGTCCTTGGCCTCCAACCCATGGATCGTATCTCTCCAGCCCTGACATCTCTCCATTGGCTCCCAGTGGCTGCAAGGATTAAGTTCAAAATCCTCTGCATTGTCCACAAGGACTTCTGGGGCATGGGTCCGCAATACCTTCAACTCTCCCTTTCGGAAATATCTTCCCACTCGAGTTCTTTCGCTCCTCCACCTCCAACTCCAACAAGGTCAGTCGCTTCTCCAAGCAACGCATTGGTGGTAGATTTCTTTCTTCGGCTAGGGCCTCACTCTGGATCAGCCTCCCCGCCTCTCTAAAACTTGAGGAGAACCATCTTAGGTTCCGGAAGCACCTCAAGACCTTCCTCTTTGCTTCTGCCTTTTCTCTTCCTCTCCCCTGCTGATCTGTCTATTTCTGCACTAGGCACCTAGCTACCCTCTGAATTAGGGCCCAGATCCCAGACCACCTAGCAGCATACCACCACTTCCTCCTGGAAGCTCCTGCACTTGGGTCTGTATCTGCAACCCTACAGTCCCCTTACGTGCACTTATTAGACACCCGTTGTCTGCGCTTAATTCTTGCACTTGCCACCTGCTGGCCGCACTACCTCTTTGTGTTTTGTTTTGATTACGTGTTCAGCACTTTCCTCTCAGCCCCTGCCCCTTGCATTCCCCCCCTTCTATCTCCCCAGTACTTGCGCGTTCTAAATATAATTGGGCCTAGTAAGATTGTTGTTTTTTCCTCTTGCCTCATCATGCCCTGAAACACTTGTGTATGGGCGCGATATAAATAAAATATCATATCATATCACTATTAACACCAAAAAGTGATGTATGGAAATTGAATTAATAATTTTTTTTACATCCACCAGGGGGCGCAGAAGCTCGGTCACCTGATCCAGCGTCTCCCTCCATCAGGCCGAATCAAACCTATTAAATCAATATAAATTATAATTTTCCAGAGCCCAATCCTACGTTCCTTTTTCCTTATCTCCGGGGCAGCTCCAGCTCTGGTTTCCCCGTGGTTCGCCTCCACCTTCAGCGTGGTCTCAGCCTGTAGCCACTTGCTGCTTCAGCGGCAGATGGGCCTCATATCTGCCTAGGCCCCGGTGTGGGCGTGTCTGACCGCCTCCTGCGGGGCCTGACCTGTTTCTCCAACCTGCTTCATCCTCTCAGCAGACCGTTCTCACTTCAGCAGCTTCCTTGACAGAAGAGGTCTGACCACCTCCAGCGACGCCTGGACTGCTTCCCCAGCCCTCTTCATCCCATCTCCGGACCATTCTCAATGCAGCTGCCTCCTTCACTTGTGCGGGACGCTGTGTGGCCCAGCACTGTGTCACCGGTACCCCCTATTTCCTTGGGGATGCGTGGCTGCATTGACTGTCCCCTCGGGGTCTGCTCCAGCTCTGCCCCTGCTGTGGGGTGGCCCTGCTTGGACCTGCTCCATCTCCCCTGATGGGCGGCCCGACCCACATTGCCTCCAGCGGACTGCTACTGCACCTCCTCCGGACTGTCTGCGCGACCCTCCCTGGGTCTGTTCCTGCTCTGCTTCTGCCACAGGGTACCCTGCTTGGCCCAGCTCAGTTTCTCCTGTGGGGTAGCCCACTCCTTCTTGTCTCCTGTGGCCTTCCTCCTCTGGACTGGTCATGCCACCCTTTTCTCACCCGGGTCACGCTCCTGCCCTCCAGCTCCTGTTTCCTCTGTGGCATGCTCCTTGCTGTTGCCTCTGCCTCCCCAATGGTGCCTGTGCCTCTGCGCACCCACTCCGTCCTGGATCTCCTCTGACCACGGCGCTGCTCCAACTGCTCTTGACTTCCACCACCGTATCCTGCGGCCTGACCCCCAGTGGCTGGACCTCCGCTTCCCCTTTCACTGTGCTTACCCGACTCCTGCGACCTGCTTCCTCACGGGTGCTCGTGTCGACCTGGGCTGTGGCGCAGCTTCTCTGGCCTTCACTGCCCTCAGCTGCTGGTGCAAAAGCAGAGGACAAATCCTGCTGCATCTGACCACACTGTGCCTTCTCCACCCTGGCCTGGCTGCCTTCTGCTATCTGCCTCTACATTGCCTGGCCCGGCTGGCATCTGTACACCTTGGGCCCTTTCCACCCAGGGCAGCCCGCCACCTGCACACTGCCTTTGTACCTGACCTGCCCACTTCCTGCTACCCCCTCTGCACTTGCCTTGCCTGGCTGGCATCTGGACACCTTGGGCCCTCTCCACCCTGGCCAGCCCGCTTACTGCAGACTGCCTCTGTACCAGCCTGGTTCTTGCTGGCCTCTCATCTTTGCATCTGAACCTTCCTGAGTCCTCCCCACCCTGGGCCTGCTCACCCCCTGTTGCCTGCCTCTACTCTTGCCTTGGACCCGCTGACCTGCCACCTGTGTTCACCTATCCGAGTTCTTCTGACTGTACTCTCCTGAAGCTGACCTTACCCTGGCTGCGTTCTCCTGCCTGTGTTCTCCTACAGTTTTCTCCTGAAATCTCCTGCTGCATTTAGTCCCCATTTGAACCCCTCCACCTGGAGTCTTCCCGCCTACTCCAGCCCCCTCTGCCTGGCTCCAGCTGGCCCCCATCTGTATTCTCTGACTACTAGCCTCCACTACCTCTGGGCACTTCTCCGTCTTCCTCAGTGACCTGTCCCCTCTACACCTGGTTCCTGCGAGTTCCCATCTGTGTTCTCTGACTACTAGCACCCACAGCCTCTGCGCACTTCTCCGTCTTCCCCAGTGACCTGTCCCCTGCAGCCTTCTCTATTCTGTGGCTGCCCTTCACCTTTGACCAGCCAGCACTGTCACCCCTTCCCTGACCCCCACCTAGTCTTGCTCCCACCTCCAACTCTCCCTCAGCCTCCTCCCTGACCTCACCCAACTCCCCAGTGAATATCTTCCCTGCTCTTCTCTCTACCCTGTCCTTGTCGCTCCATCACTCCACTCTCTCCTTCACTCATCAGACTCCCCCATTTGTTACCCCCTCCTTTCCTCTCTATCCATCCCCTTCTCCTCCCCCCCGACATGCGCGGTCCCCCTCTTCACTCTCCTCTACCTCCCTCGCCCCTCTCTCCACCCCCTCTTTCCACCTGCGCTCCTTGCCCCTTCTCATCTCCCTCTCCTTCATCCTCATGGCCACACCCTTCCTCAACCCTTCCCCCGCCCACATCATCCCCCTTCCTCATCCTCCTAACCTCATCTACCCCCATATCCTTGAACCCTCCAGCTTTATCAATATTGCCCCCTGGAACACTAGATCCATATGCAACAAGACTGCTGCCCCGTCTGATCCACTCCCCACCCTCTTATTTCCAAAATCTACCCTCTTCTTATTCCTTACCTCACCTCCTTTTTCAACATCTGCCTCTCCTCTACCTCCTTCCTTTCTGCTTTCAAACACGCTACTATCATCCCTATTCTGAAAAAAACCCTCTGCTAATCCCCTCCTTGACTCCAACTTTCACCCTATCTCTCTTTTTCCATTCCTTTCTAAGCTCCTCGAACGCTTGGTCTACTCTCAACTGTCAACTTTTGTCTCCAATCTCTCTCTTCTCCCCCCTTCTCAATCTGGGTTCCGCCCTAAGCACTTCTCTGAAACTGCCCTCACCTCTGTTCTCAACTCCCTCCTTACCACTCACTACTCTAAGCAATCCTCTGTCCTCGTCCTCCTTGACCTCTCTGCTGCCTTTGGTACCGTTGATCACCCCTTACTCCTCAACACTCGTTCTTCCTTTTTGTTTCAAAGGCTCTGTTCTTGATTGGCTCTCTTCCTACCTCTCCAACCGTTCATTCTCTCTCTTTTGGGTTGGTCGCACCTCCCCTACTCTCCCCTTGGACTTTGGTGTCCCCCAAGGTTCTGTACTAGGCCCTTTCCTTTTCTCTCTTTACACTGACCTCCTTGCCCCATCATCTCTTCTTTCAGTATCTCTCACAATTTCTTTGCTGACGACACCCAGCTCTTCCTATCTTTCTCATCTTTCACACCTGACATCCACCGCAATCTTGCTCAGGGGTGGACTGGGAACCAAAATAGGCCCTGGAAATAATGTTCAAAGTGGCCCCATGTTACACATTTTCAGCAAGCCTAACCCTTTTCCTATAAGAAAAATCAAAAATAAAATAGGTTACCACATAAAAAAGGTCCAGAGTGCAGAGGCCTACCAGGAAATTTCCAGAGTTCCCCCATAGGCCAGCCCACCCCTGGTCTGGAGGCACAAGAATTCCAATTCTCCTTATCATAGGAGAAAAAATGACACAAATATTTCCAAACAAAATGCTTTTGTGCATTTGTATCTTCAGAGGATTACAATGGTGTAAGCACGCTTCTTATGCAAGACCTTGAGAAAATGCATGCATGCGGTGTTGGGGGGAATCTGGGTTTCCCCTGTTTAGTCAGAGAAAACCACCCGTGGCGTCGCTCGCGCTCCTCCAATCAGATGAATTCACATCGCTTGCTATTGTTATTTATACGTCAGTGGCAAAAACGCTGCATCAGGACAAGCATGAATGACCCACCATGACATGCTTATGAAAGTCCTCTGTGTTCCTTCATATTTTCGCCACCTACACGTTCATGTTACTGGTCATACATTTCACACTCCCTCACAATGTCATTTGGCAGCAAAGGTTAAGGAAACTCTAAAAACAACTCAAAGAAAACATGAGCATTAAAAAATCCCTGCTGACCTTGCAGCAATAGCATCACAGGCTTTTCAGAAAGTTCGGTCAAAGGGCATAACGTAAACAGCTATATAACACACAAACACACTCGCAGCCATCACTGCAGCAGAAGCGGGAGAATTATCACATTTAGCTGCATATACATTCCTGATACTATTATTATGATTATTGTTAGTATTATTTTACTATTATCATCATTTTTAGTGTAGGCTGTTATAAAGCCGAAACTATTGCATCGGAGTACAGATAGGGAGAAATGACATATGAGGAGGGGCACATGGCATGTAGGTGTTGTTCGGTTATTTGCCCACCCAGTGACTGCCCATGGCTATGCCAATCCCTATGGCCATTCCCACCCAGTTCCTACCCCTCCCCGCCCAAAACACTTCCTCATGGGAACTCTTTGAGCTCGCTTTGATCAAGCCTTCCCATCAAACTTTCCACTGGTAGTGCCTGCTATGGGTTTTTTCAAAGCAGTCTTCTGAGTGTTGATGACTTAATTAGAGTTGTAAGTGCTACTGGTGTAATACACATTTCTTAACCACGTTTACCCTCAGCCACTCGATTTATAAGCACTAAATATAAGGTCCTTCACTGTAGTTTTGTTAAAAACAAGCATTGGCAAAGCCAGTGGTTTTGGCTTCTGTTAGTATTAGGCATTTGCCAGGCACTGCTATTAGATGCCCTGGTGCCATTTTGCACCTGCTACCATACATGGCCAGGTAATAAAACCACGGCAGTGACTGGCAAGTGCTCTTCCCATGCCTACTACAAAAGCCCGAACTGTTGGCAAGGCCAATGCTTGTTATTATTATTATTCAGTTGCGGCTAGTGGAGTGTCAAAGTAGATGGGCGTACATATTTTCTCTGAATTTGCATGAACGAGTGCAGCAAGTGAGCCCAACCAATTTACAGCGATTCCAAGGGAGGGTTTCCTGTGAGAAATGTTTTTAAAATAATGTGTTAAAATGGTGCATTTTTGCAGGGGAAACCCAGGGCTTCACCCACTTCTCACATGTTCACAACTCCCAATCAAGAATAGATTACTTTTGGGCATCTACGGGCCTGGTGGGGAAGGTGGGCAGTATTGAATTAGCACCAATCGCCCTTTCGATCACGACCCGATAACGGCAACATTTAACATACACAGGACACAGGGAGGGATCTGGACATGGAAATTCCCAACAGACATACCACAAGACAGCCTTATAGTGGAGACAATAAAAGATATGATCGAACACCACTTCTCCAAATACGACAAAGGCGCAACCCCACAGAATAATGTATCGGACGCTTTCAAAGCGGTATTACGGGGTGTCCTCATAGTGATACAAGCACGAAGGGACAAACAGCGGAACAGATGGGAGGAAGAAATAGAGGTGAAACTAAAAGGACTACAAAACGAGGTAACAAATAACCCCAGTAGGAAAGGGAAACTAGCCCTGAAACACATACAAGGCCAGCTAGGAATGATGCAATGCGAAAAGGCAGAAAAAGCGCTCCTACGACTAAAACATAAATAAGGGGCAGAAGACAGCTATACTAAAATAAAAAGACAAACATGGCCAAATAAAGAAATCTAATGAGGAGATGGGGGAAATACTGAGGCACTATTACCAGACCCTATACAAATCAGACGAACCAAGATAAGATAGGTGGAAGGAATACTTGGGGAAAACTCACTCTCCCCCAGATCACAAATGCAGATCAAAAGATACTGGACAGGGACAAACAGGTTGAGGAAGCCCTCAGTGCAATCAAAAAACAAACAAAGCACCGGGCCAGACGGATACCCAGATGTTTTCTATAAAATGTGCCAAGATGTGCTAGCCCCAAAACTAACAAACCTGTTCAACAGCTTCAGGATCAAAGGCAATATAATCAGTTCCATGAATGAAGCTAAACTGGTGGTCTTCCCCCAAACCGGGAAAAGACCCATCACTTCCGGGATCACACCGACCGATAGCCATAATTAATTTACACGCAAAACTATACATGAAAATTCTGGCAGAGAGACTTACACGGCTGCTCCTGACGCTAATAGTTCCAGACCAATCGGGTTTCATATCCACAAGACAAACCGCGGTCAACACTCGCAGGCTGAGCCACCTAATAGAGAAAGTAGAACAAACCCACATCCCAGCCATACGTGTGTCCCTATACGAGCAGAAAGCTTTTGACAGGGTGGAGTGGACACAACTCTTCCACACCATGAAAAACATGGGATTCTGGGCGAATTATCTGCAAATGATCAAAGCCCACTACAACACACCTTCGTTGTGGATAGCCCTGAATGGAACCCTGACGAGACAAGTAATCCAGAGCAGAGGCACCAAACAGAGATGCACACTCTTAACCTTACTATATGCCATATTCTTGGAGACGCTCCTGATTCGGATTCGTGAAGCCCGACAAGTGAAGGGTATAGTGATGGGTTGGGGCAAACACAAAACCATGGAGTTCACGGATGAAATGCTAATAGCATTGACGACCCCCGAACTTTCACTCCCGGTGCTGATAAATAAACTACACCAATTTGGCTCCAGCTCCAGACTAAAAATAAATAAACAAAAGTCACACATATTAAACCTAACAGAGAACCCTGCGATAGTTGACAGGCTTGCCCGAACCACCCAATTGAACAATGCCCCAGAAGGGATTACATACCTAGGGATCAAACTAACATCCTCAGTTGAACAGATGTATAACGCCAACTATCCGAATCTCCTGGCAAATCTAAAAGCAGACCTAGAGAGGTAGAATTCCCTCAGCATCATCTGGTGGGGGAGACTGGCCGTTATAAAAATATCAGTTTTACCGAAACTGTTCTACTATTTTCAAACGCTGCCAGTGAAGATCCCTAGATTGTTCTTTAGGTCACTGAACAAATTAGTGAGCACCTGCATATGGAAACACAAACCCCCTTGAATTGCTATGTCTACATTAACAGCACAGAAAAGCCAAGGTGGACTAGCTTTCCCTCACCTCCGGAGATATTACAAGGCAGCAGAATTGAGAGTAATAAAGGAATGGGTGGCGCAATCTCCCCAACACATCTGGGCCAGACATCTGGGCCAGACAAGATAAGGCGGTGGCGGGTTCCCCCCTCTCAAACCTACTATGGCTAAACAAATAGTACAGACATCCCAATACCAAGATAAGCGAGGTCATGGAGGCGGGGATCAAGGCCTGGGACTCAGCGGTCAAAAGAGGGGCCCTGACGTAATTCCCATCACCCTTTAACCCGATGTTCGGGAACCCGGACTTTCAACCGCGGATGGAATGGGACACATAAACCAACTGGATGCAAGCAGGATGTTGCAAGATAAGAGATATGTACAGGGGCCAATCTATAATGACATACCAAGAATGCAAACAGACACTGGGAATAGCGGCCAAGGAAGAATTTTAATATACCCAACTAAAACATTGGATCACCCCGCCCCCCATTAAAGAAGCAGCCACAAGACAGCTGACGCCGTTCGATACCTACATGACTACAGACACAGGTTCCAAGAAGATAATCTCTACAAACTCCTGAACGACCAAGGAGAAGAAATACAATGGAACTATATGAAACGTTTGGAAAGAGGTTTGGGCAAACTCATCACGGGAAAACAATGTGAATACGTATGGGGCATAATCCCCAAACTAATGCGCTCAATTCAGGTGAGAGAAATGTGGCAGAAAGTTATACCACAATGACATTACACCCCCGAGAGACTCCACGTAACGTACCCGTCCACCAACGATTCATGCTGGCGCGGATGCCTCCCGAAAGGGAACTGGAAGCATATATGGTGGAGCTGCCCGAGCCTCCAGCAGTTTTGGGGGGAAGTGATATCCCGGGAGGTAAAATGATGCAGGGAACAGACCAACTTCGGGACAGGGTATGGATGGCAGGAATGTGGGAACCAGGTCAGGGCTCCCACATGAAAATTCAAAAGAGCGGAGTGATGACCTTGGTGATAGCGGCATGGCTGACGATAGCCCAACAATGGAAACAAAAAACCCGCCCACGATGACTGGATGCAAAAAGTATGGTGATTTTGTCTCACTGGAATGGATGACATATAAACTTCAAGGATCACCCGAAACCTTTCGCAAAGACTGGGGCCACGTCCTAACCTACTTACAAAGTGACTATATGCTACAGTGATGCCCGCACAACATCAGAATTCTGGACATTATTTAAAGCACTCCACACACCGGTAGAAGAACCTATCAACCCCACTGAGGGGGTGTGGAGGGTCAAAGGAGTTGGGTGGGAGATGTTGACATTGTTGATATTCATGTTAAACTGTAAAATCAATAAAATGTAAAATCAATAAAATATGTTTTTTTTAAAAAGATGACAGTCCAAAATAAAGGGAATGTCCAATCAAGGTTCTATAAAAATATATCTACATAACACACACTACCTGTAATAGAACAAATGGAAAATACTGTACAGAAACCCACCCTGAAGGAAGAACAGAGAAGATGTCAGAGGAAACTAGCACTCTGAGCGTGGTTCCAGGGGTGGTAGGAGAATTACTAGCCACAAAAAGAATGTGTTGATGTTGAAAACAGGTACAATCATGACCTAACCAGTGTCTAGGGCCCAAGTGGCCGAGGGGTGCATTTCATGGTCAACAGTACCTGGATTAAATTCTTGATGGAATCCAAGTAGTATCAAATGTGGTTGCTTTGTGCAGCAGAAGGGGTGCTCTCAGTGATGCAGTTGAGACGGGCTTTAGCTACTGGGAGGGATCGATGAGTGACGCTCCAGCAGTTCAAGTCGGCAGGCTACAGTCATTGAAGTGGTGACGTTGGGGGTGTCTATGTGCAGGCCGATGAGGCAGCCATTCAAGGGCTAGTTGGGCTGAGCCATGGTTGTAACTACTGGTCAGAGCCTGAGTGTGACTCACCAGGGATTCAGTTTGGATCCGGGCAATAAGCAGGCGATTTGGGCCTAGCAGGTGATGGGCTTAGAAAGGGCATGAGGCAGCGTTAAGCTGGTTCAAAGTGAAAGCAATAGTTGGACTTGATGAAAGAGCAAAAAAGCCAGTGCTGCACCTTCCCTCTCGTTCACAGTGCAATAAACACAGAGCGATTGGTTCGTAAGAACAGAGAGCATCGGCTGGCCTGATCGCCCAGCTGCTGTGAATCCTGCCCAGGGGCAAGTGAGGACAGGATGGTTCCATTCAGGGTCTGCTCTCCCAGCTCAAGGAGATTCTGGCACAGGTTGGTAGGTCCTGGTCCTGGTCCACTGCAAAGGTCACTCCCGATGTACCCTGGGAATGGGTAGGAGGCAGTACTTCCTTCTGCGTTGGATGGCTCCTTCTTCACCTTAGGCTAAGGGCTTTGGAAAGCACCACTTTTTTTCAAAGGAAGTTCAGTAAGTTCTTTTCAGGTGAATCTTTGTGTCTTGAGAGGATCTGAGAAAATCTAAAGAAGGGGTAGGAGACCCCTTCTTTTAAAGGCAAACATCCCCAGGTGTTTTGAATAAAGCTAGCCTGACTTAGTGGTCCAATCTCTGTGCTTGAACAGAGTGGACTTTGCTCTTCTGATGTCAGACCCAAAGTGCTTTGTTCCGGACGAAGTGGAGGGAACAGGAAGGAGAAAGAGAGACACAGAGAAACAAGATGATGCAAGTCTCCTTCCATTGACCCGGGCCTCCTGCCTACTTTAATCCCGCCCCCTTCCCTTCCCACTAAGAACAAATGCCTTTAGAGATACAGCACCCTGGTGTGAGGCTACTCCTTTTGAATGGCTGTGCACCTTTGATGCCCATGCGCCGGACAGCTGCCTCCAGCGTAGGTTGTTAACTGCCCGCACAAAGAGATCATCATCAACAGAGCTTTGTTCGGCATAAAATACAAAACATTGCAGAGATTAAAATGGTTTAACAAATTAAAATAATTGAATAAAATGGAAGCAAGCCATTTAACAAAATTCACAGCAATTAAATAAATTACAGTCATTTCAAGCCAATTAGGCATCAAACATCTGAAGCAAGAAGAGCAATCAATGATTGCCGCCTTGAAAGCTAAAACAGCATAGCTAAAGCAATGCCTTTTTCCTTAACAGCCATGCCTTATGACTGTATCGAGCAGTTGCGAATACTACTTGGGGAAGTAGGAAGCATTGGGTAAAGAAAAACATTGCGGTGTTAGGTGAGCAAATACCAGCATCTCTTAGAATTGGCCTCAGATATACACGCCTTAGCCTCAGAGTCCTATCACAAATCAGTAAAAAAATGCAAAACAGTTTCTTTAGTCACCCCACACATCGGACAAATGTCTGAAACTGATTCCCGCCAAGAGTGCGTTAAATCGGCGACAGGAAGAATACCCAGTCTAAGGTGCATGTACAACGATCTTTCAAAAGGCAAAATAATAAAATCTAAGTAGTGTTTAAAACAGAATAGGACAAAATGTCTGAATAAAAATTACCGACCCCACCAAAAGACCTAAAACACACGCCACGAAAAGTTCTAACTACCAAAAGTTCGAACTTTTCGTGGTATGTGTTTAGGTGTTTTGGTGGGGTCAGTATGAAAAAAAAAGAAAAAAGGCTATCAGGGACTGGGGGGGCGGTCCCCTGCAACACTGCACTCACTAAAGTGAACTGGGGTTGCGTGCGGGGGACACCCCCGAGCTCTCCGAACAGAAGAGGAAAAAAGAAATAATAAAAAAATGGGGCTGCGGCCCCGCAACATCCCCCTCACTATACTACACAGTATAGTGGGAGGGGGTTGCGGTGAACCCCCTGCATGTTCGCATGGGAAATGTACGAACATTTTGTGTTCGTGCATTTCCCATGTAAACATTTCCGTCGCAGGAAATGCAGCCGCGGGCAGATCACGCAGATCCGTTTAAAGCCAATCTCTAAGTTGTAAGCAAGGTTCTCCAAACCCAATTTGGACTTGGTGGTGTCAGATAAAAGGTACTCCCAGGTTCGCAACTTAGCTGTCATTTATAATTTGCTTACAACGGCACAACTGCTCACCATGGGGTTTTCCCACAGCTCAGAAGCATCCAGGGCACTAAGCATTTTCTTTATATGCACAAACCAGTTGAGGCTTTTCCCACCATTTAAAGACAGTGGGCCTCATTACACGGACGGCGGTAAGGGTTTACCGGTACCGGTAAGGGCACCGGCACCGGTAAACCCTTAACGCCTTACTACGAGGTCCCTTTGCAGGTTGGTACTTTAACGCCTGCTGTTTAGCAGGCGTTAAAAACCAACCCGCAAAGGAACCAGGGTGCTAATTACGGTACCGCAATTTGCAGCACCGTAATTAGCGCCTTCCCCATTCCCATAGAGCCCTATGGGGCAAAAATGGGAATGGGGAAGGGCAATGGGGGAAGGGGGAATTACCGCCCCGCCAACTTTGGAATAGGGCGGTAATTCCCCTTTCCTCCAAGGCGGTGCCGGTATTTTACCAGCATGGACCAAGGTGCTAATAGCACCTTGGTCCTCTGCCTACCGTGTAATGAGGCCCAGTATGTGCGCTAGTGCATCTCTACATTTGCTCAAACCCGGTTGGTGCAATACTCAAAACCAAAGGAAAAACAGAGCTAAATCGAAGCAGTGCCAAGTTCCAGATGGGTGAGAGCAGAAGGAGCGCTTATAGGGCGAAGCAACAGTTGTTTTAAGAATGTAATTTCTTTGATAATCAATGACCAGCCGTTGAGAACCCACAAACCTCAGAGCCATACAGACTAGCAGGTAAAACCTGCACATCGTATGGATCCAGAACGGGGGATACAGCACCACTTCCATGATGCACAAAGTAGGACCGAATAGCCCCAGTATGCTTGTCAAGATTGGCCGCTGCTTTTTAACTTGAGCCCCCCAACCTGGATACTCTTGAAATCCCACGCCAAGATAAACAAAATGATCGACTTGCTCAATCAAAGTGCCATTGACTGACTTTCAACAAAATGGATTTATATTTTTGTTGGCAAGGATTAAACACCATTGATGGTGTGCTCCGAGACACCCAACCGGCCCATAGAGTTCGAGTGTGCTCAGAAGCACTTTAAGACAAGATATCAGCACCCGTGAGATGGATGGGGGTGCAGATTTATACTTCAACGCCAATCAATAAGGACAACTCAACGGTTTGGCAAAGGGAGTCAGTTTAATGACCAGTAAAAAAACGGGGAGTTATGAATATCAGCAATGGCGCGATCTTCCTTCTCGCTTTAACTCCAATGAACTTCATAAAAATAGTAACATTTATACTGAAAACTCGTCATCATTGACGTTTAACACTCAAAAGTTGACATGCAATTCTATTGGTTCGGTAAGGTCACTTTAATATAGGTACTATATCTGTATATGGTAACGGAGTGAGGGGATTGGGTAAACACTGTCAGGTGCGCATCTAAGCCCTTCCTTCAAAAATGACTACTGCAAACGTCACTAAAAGTACAATGTCCTATTGGTTCTGCTAACTATAGGACCCTACATTATTTGGTCCATTGTGATTGGGTTGGCACCAACCCCATGCATACTTTTCCACTTTGCTTAGCAGCACGCAGAATGGTCAGCCAGGTGTGGGGTGCCCCTTAGTTACCTGGCCTTCCTTCAATTATTGTTACAATCAATCATCACTTTAGTAGCCATGTGTCAATTATTTCACTGTGGCTGGCCTCGAGACGGCATCTTATGTCTGGAAAAGTTCTGATATCTTCGCATGGCCTGGTGCCAATGCGTGGGTGTGAGTCCTGGCTTCTTCTTGCTCGGCTGGCCACGTGATTCGGGACCGTGAATTTGCCTCTTTTCCATCAATTTGTGTATTTTATTTTTGTTTCACCCACCACCTGCCTTTGTCTTCTTATCTCGACCTTTCAGAGGCAGGATATTCTGTTCTTAGTATCAATTAAATGTAGCTACTGCTCGTCTCTTCTATTGGTACGACCTTGGCTTTCCTGGCACGAGTTGCCTCTGCCGAGTTTTGTTTTAGCCGTTTCTTCTCGAGTTTGCTAAATCTGAAGCTTTTTCTCATGTGGCCTTTAGTAACCTGGGTTGACTCTGCTTCTCGTGCAAAGTGGAAATACACTTATATAACGTGCTTCGTTTGAGGTAGATTATGTATAGTGGCGCTTGCCGCACTATCTTTCTACTAAGCATAGCAAGCCGCACAATCTTCTTAGCTTTCTTGCTGTTCCAAGCATATGTACAGGTGTAAACTGGTCAAATATCTTTGCCATGCTTACAGCTTAAGCTTCTTATATTTGACATTGCCCTTAAACTTTAAGTTCCCGATATCCTTGTTCATGGTATTTCGTCCATTTGTGTCATTCTCTGGTCATCATTTCTTCCATGTGAGAGTCGGTCCGGGTTCTCGTGACGTCACCGTTTGTCTTCCATTAAGACCCTTTTGGTCTCTTCAGGGACTGTACTTAGGCGATCTTCATTTCATTTCAGTTGTTGATAGGGTTTCCTCAATAGATACCTTACTGTCCATGGTTTTCTTGGTACTGGTACTTCAATAGGTGCTGTTCTTCTGATAGGTACTGGACAGAGCTCCACTGCGGCTCTCTACTGGTTTATTTGCTCATCATACGTCACATATTTCGGTGTGAACGTTTATAGTACTTCAAAATGGGCGGTTGGAGTGCAAGCTTTATTTGGGACCTCCTTTACACACCCCCCTCTGGGCGATTCATCAACCACTTTCACCTCCTTCTTTGGATCTGTCTTCTTTTGTTCCCCTGGATTCACTTTTATTTCATCGCCTGGGTTCATTCCTTCTTCATCTTCTGGGTCTATACATGAGGGTCTGAAGAAATGTCTCTTTGGAGTCCATATTTTTATAACTCCTTTTAAACTTCCTGCTGTCCTTACCTGTTCGTCTTTGTTCCATGTCATCAGTTGACAATGTCCATTTGGGATGCAATAAACCCATCTTCCCACATAATTTCTGTGCTTCCTGGGATGGAGAAAGTTTGCTCCTACTGGTGCGTGAATGCTGGTCTTCACAAAATCTCTTATTTCCTCTTCAGTCAGGTCTTTGGGCTTCCGTCCTGGCTTAACATCAATCATTATCTTCATCCCTATGGCTTTTTTTTGCAGTTTTCTGGCACTGAGAGATTATTATCTTGATAACACATAATCCTAGCAATATCATCACTAGCAGGGCTCCCAGGAACTTGAATGCTTCTGCCATCCATTATGGAACCCATGAGAATAGTGATCCAAACCAACTGTCATCATCACTTCATCCGTTTCATCAATCATCTGGTTCTGCAGTTTTGTCAGCATACCTATGGCTTCTGTTACAGTTCCATTTTCCTCATCGTGAGAAGGTATAAATGTGCAACATGATTCTCCGATATTTGCACAAACACCACCATCCATGGCTGTGATCATGTTAAGTACATATCTGTTCTGGAAAGTCATCAATCGGATTGCTCTTAACTCCTCCTTGATTGCGTTGAATCCCATTATGGTTGTGTTGATGGTCTGCAGTAACTCCCATCTGGTTACCTGCAACCATTTAGTATTGGCTCCAACTTGGAATCTTTGCATGAAGATTGTGGTGGACACTGATGAGGTGAGGCTAAACAGCCTATGTTCATATGGGATAGCATGAAAAGCTTCTTAAGATTTGGCAGAAAAGTAATTTTCCGTTTTCATTCGAGTCAACAGTTCCACAGATCTCTTCTTCCTTAGGTGAGCATCTGCTTTCAGGAAACTGTCAATATTCAAGTCACTTTTCGGGATTACCAACGCTGGAACGTGGACATTCACTATTGTGCATATAACTCCCCAGTTTCTTGGCAGACTGATGTATACTTTGGATACACATGCCCAATAATGATCCATAATTACTGCAGTACCTTATATCAAAGACCCGTCCACAGTTCTGATTCCCTCCCATCTTTCTAGTGGCATTATTTCTGAAGCACAGTTTTGGGATTTCCAGTGGCACTATCTGCAAGGGTCCTCCTCTGTCTTCGACCTATGTCAATAATTTTGCAAGTCTTGGCCATAATGGCTTGCATAGTCTTTGTGAATTCTCAATCGCTTCTTTGCAGGCTCCAAGGACAATCCATGCCCTGCAAATCACTACCCCTTTTTCCCATCCATCTGGTGAAAGCACTGTTCCCCAGATTTGCATTTGGCCTCTGTTTTTCCAACTTCAAATTTCTTCTGCAGATTTTCCTGGACTCTCCAGTTTCTTGTTCACTTCCCATCTGATTTCAGCTCCTTTTACTCCAGGTTTCTCGTACCTGATTACATGATTCTTAGTATAAGCTCTGTTTCTTGCCTTTATGTCTTGAACATAATCATTTTCATCTGGATCAATTGCTTGAGTTGCCCATTTCAGTGAGGCATCACTACCCATGAACTGGCCTCTGGTCTTGCACATTGCTATGTGCGAAAGACAGTGTGCTGTCTGGACATCAATTTCTACGGCTACGAAGATCTTTGACTTCCCCATGCTGTACGGTAGGAGTGCACAAACAAATCATTCCCCTTCTGAACTTAGTCTTCCAACTTCTATCATGTGCTGGTACCAAATGTTGTTTCCCAAATGTGCTGTACTGTCCAAGTAATCGTTTAGTTCCTTGTCATCTCTGTGCATGCTTCTCTTGATTCTTAAGGTCTTCATATAGTTCGTTATAACTGCATCCCTGAATGCATCTGTATGGCTCCTTCTTGCTGGAGGACTCTCAGGTATCCCGGTCCATGGTGCAAGCCTCCTCATCTGTGCCATTTGAGTAGACAAAAGTCTGGCAGTCCTTTCCTTGTCCTCATATAGCTTTTCCTTTCTGGTTAGAAATGTCTGCATCCACTCTGGCATTGGTTCAGTATATGGTTGTACTGGAGAACTTCTACTTGTCCCTTTCACTGGAACATATACGCTTGGCAATGTTGTCTCTGTGGGATTGTTCTTCCACTCTTCTTGTCTTTTCCTTGCTCTGGCTATGAATGGCCCTAATGTATCTACTATCAGTTGTGCTCATGCAGAGATCTTCTCCGAGTTTGCTTTTGCCTCTCTTGGTGTTGGATCAGGCGTTTATGATACTGCTGTTTCTGTTGGCTTTCTTTCCAACTCTTCTTGTCTTTCCATGACATCCGCTCTCTTCATTTGGCTCTTTACTTTGCTTATAGTGGGATTTCTCATAGTAGGCAGTCTTTTCTTCTCCCATGCTTTGGATTGTGGTTCTGCAGTCATTGACACTAGGCCTGGTGTATGTGCATTCATTGTTTGCATGCGTGTGGTTGTCAGTAACCTTTTTAAATTCATGCTCTGCCGACCCTGTCTCTGGCTTTTCGATTTGCTTGTTACCACAAATGTTTGTGTGTCATTGCTAATCACATCCATCTCAAGTTCATTTATTCCACCATCAGATCTTCTAGGGACTGAAATGACTATGTGAGGTCTGGGTGCCTTCGTAGGCTTCATGCGTGCACAATTAGGTGGGTGCACAGGAATTGGAGCGCTTTATGCACCAATAAAAAATGCAGTTCTCATCGTTAACGACAGTAAAACAATGATGAATATAATACACAAATACATTATGCCCCTGTAGGTCAGGTGGCAGAATTTAGTTCCAGAGAAAGGTGAACATCTTTCCTCCTGCGGGAGGACTAGAGTACTGCTCTGGACCCCCATCTCGATCATCCATCAAATGTGCTAACTTTTAATACAAATTTTAAACAATATTGTCTCTGGATTCTGTTTGGTTCGGTTTGCGGGCTGCAAGTATTTATACAATTGTCTCTCTTTGTTTGGACACTAGATTGTCTACTATTTCTAGATATAGTTCTCTTTTTCTATTTGTGTATCAAAACAGGCAATAATCCAACAAGTCCCTCTATTGTGCATGTTCACAATATACTAATTCCCAGTCTGTGCCCCTGATCTGCTTCATTCCCAAAGACATGTTGTATCCTTGTCCATATGAAAAATAAAAAATGAGATCTCTGGCGCTACTCCCTCGATCTGTCCCTTGGCGGAAAGTTTAAAATATTCTCAAAAAGTTCTGTTGGTGGTTAGAAAGTTCCACTTGCATCACGATGCCATGCAGACCATGCCCATCTGTGTAGAATTTGCTGGGTCTCTGATGAATGTGAGGATGTCAACATCTACAGGTCTCCCCACTAGCTCTGGAAAATCCTTGATTAGGCGGAAGAACACGTTACTCACCAACCTGCTGTCTTCTGGTGATAGGGACATTTGTCCTGTCTTGCTGAGTTTCAGGATCGTAGGCTTTGATTTCAGTGTGAACAGTGTCTGCACTTTCCCTTTGTGAGGAGAGCCACTTGGATTACTATGCTGTTCAGGATTATGCTCAGACATTCTGTATTTGCTGGATCTCAAAGAAAAGTTAATACATCTGTCGTTCTCCCGACAAGTTCTGGGCAGTCTTCGATTAAGCTAAAGAACAATACGTTGATAAGCTTTTCTGCTTCCTTCTCCGCTTGGAACATTTGGTTTTTCCTCGCTGTACTCAGGAAGTAGGAGGAACTGCTTGGCAATCACATTAAGCAATCTCCTTACTGTCTTTTTGTTTTCAGGATCTTGAAGAAAGTCAGTGACACTGGTGAGTCTCCCCACCAATGACGGTACGATCTTAGCACTAGATCGAAGTATGTCACCACATCTTCGGTGATGTCGCTACTGTGGGACACCATAAGTGATTCTGAACAAGGTCTCTGTGTGGAAGGAATCTGGATACTGTGCTTTCTTCCAATTTATGTGTCCTCAGACTATGTTGTGGTTTATAAATGCAATTTTCTTCTTCACCCTGCAACTAGAATGCACAGAGTGTCAGTTTTGTTTAATGTCCTTATACTCTTTTTTGCTCAAAGGAATGTCCAAAGTGAAACCACAACTATTGCACAAATGTTCTTTGTCTTTACTTTGCTGCTGATCATGCGTCCTTCTTCCTCGTCATGGATCTCGTCTGCACGTGCTGTTGTCCTTCCCCGTTGTCTGTAATCTCTTAGTGCTGTGGTGCAGGCAGGGGCCCTTCTCCGATGTATGGCTTGATGTCACCAAAAAAGATTCAAGCTCTTCTTCCTTGTAGCTTCACAGAGGGAGTGCAGTCTTCCACTTGAAAGGGACTGTTAAACCTTGGCTTGTCCCACCTTTTCCTCGTATGGTTCTTTACCAAGACGGTGTCTCTAGGGAAAACGGATGGAACACAACGTCCTTGAGCTGTGCCTGTAGTAGTATCTCCTTCTGTGTTCCGTGGTGCCCTGCACCCTTTTCGTCGTCGCTGCAGCTGGTCTGAAATTACAGTAAGGCAGGATGTCGTGCAATTCAAGTAATTTTGCATTTCAGACCCTAAGATTTCTCCTGTTGACTGGGCATCACATCTAGCTCTGTCCTGGGGTGTTAGGGGAGTGCACAGTTTTCATCCTGTGGCTATTTTGTGCGGCATAAAATGGCGGTCGGAACCGGGTTGATTCCTGAGTGCATACAGTGCCAAAGGAAGGCAGTGCAACCATCCCTTTCTTAGAGTAAGCTTCAACTTGGCTATCCTTTCCTTTAATAGGCCGTGGAGCTTCTCACATATCCTGTTACCTTGTGGATGATACGCCGATGAGAACTAGTGCTTTATACCAAGCAACAAACTAATCTGCTCAAAAACGTCATTTACAAAGTGAGTCCTGATCTCATGACTTTGCATACCCCCCACCTGGGGAATACCTCCCTCACTAAAAATGTGGCCACACAGGTAGAGTCTGGGTGTGTTCATGGACCGGCCTCTATCTATCTAGAGAATGGACACACCACAACAATTAGGTATCTGTACCCGTTACATACTTGAATCATGTCGACGTAATCATAATGCAAGTGCTGTAAAGGCCCATTTGGCCTTCGGATGACTCCTCTCATTACTTTTAATGTGTGCCCAGCTGTGAACTGTTGGCAGATTACACAGTTCACTATAAAAAAAGCAACGTGCTCGGTTAAGTTCGGTATGAACCAGTCTTGCACGAGCGTTGCCGCTAGATTCTCTTTTGACATGTGTGCCGGATAGTGTAACTGCTCCAGCGCTAATTTTAACAGGGATATAGGCATCACTGGTTTACCAGTGCTGTCTTGTCACCACAAGCTTTCGGAGGGGTTTAAAGAACACCCTTGCTGTTTCAATACGTTTTTTCCTCCTGTGGTGCCTCCCCCTGGAGTTCCATCAACTGTGTTTGTCCTAGATTATTGTAGTTTTCAGGTGTTATCCATGTAACAATCATTTTCTCATTTGTGTGAGCGACTTCCACTTCCATGATCGTCTCACTCTTGGATGCCATACGCTTAGCTTCCGTGTCTGCTGCTTGATTTCCTCGTGAGATAATATCTGTCCCCTTCATGTGGGCGGCGCATTTCATGACCGCTATGCCCACTGGGAGCTGTAGTGCCTTAATCAGTCTGTCCAATAATGCTGTGTGCTGTACTGGCATGCTGTCTGCTTGGAGGTAGCCCCTCCTTTTCCAGCGCGCTAAGTCTGCGTGCACTGTTGACGTCACATAGGCGGAGTCACTGTACACAGTTACTTCCTGGTCTGCGTGATTCTCAATCGCGACTATCAACGCCAATTATTCTGCAGCCTGTGCTGAATAATGAGATGGTATTAGTGCACTAAGGAGTACTGGAAATTCTCCATTTGCTGTGTGCTTCACCAAAGCAATGTCTGTATATTTTTGTCCATCACTTTGATCGATTCTCAAAGAACCGTCAATGTAGACAATTTCTCCTTCTGCCAATGCATTTTCTTTCCCTCTGGGGATTTCATCATAGAATTCTTCATATTTCGCACAGTCATGTATTGGCTCTCCTTCAGTGACTGGCTTGGCTAAGAACATAGCTGGGTTCACTATCTTGCATCGGACAATTTTTATCGAAGGATTCGATATGAGATGTTAGTGTGCCCTTCGGTTTCTCTAGAATAGCAAATAGCGAGTACTCTACGTACAGTGTCATTGAGCATCCAATTACAATGGTAGTAGCCTTCTCGATGGTAAACGCTGCGGCAGCTAACCTTTGTTCGCATGGGAAATGGCCCCTCATCACTGGGTCTAAATTTCCACTATAATATGCTAGGGGCTTGTACCCCAATGGGTTTGCTGTGTGAGCACTGCTGTCATAATGTTGCCATTCGTGTGTGAGAACAGGTAAAATTCTCCGGCATAATTGGGGATTCCTAAAACTGGTGCTGTGCAAATTGCTCTTTTGAGTTCAGAAAATCCTTCCTCCATGGTCTGAGACCATTCAATTTTTTCTTTCATCACTTGGGCTTTCTTTAGGGCCTGAAACAAAGGCTTGGTGTAAAAGCTGTAGATGAAGACCCATGCCCTGGCATAATTGCACAGGCTTAAGAAACTCTGCATCTGCTTTACCGTGTGTGGCTTGGCTGTGTTTAGTATGGCTTCAGCTCTTGCTGGGGTAACTCTTTTTCCCTTGTGTGAAATCAGCTGACCTATGTAGAGTACTTCTCACTGACAATACTGTAACTTCTCTTTTTCAACCTTATATTCCTTCTCAGCCAATATAATCAATAGCTGATCAGAATCGTGTCTGCATTGCTCCCCTGTCGCGCTGCAAATTAAGATGTCATCTACATATTGCAAGACAACACTTTCTAATGCAATATTGCTTAGGTCCATATGCAGGACTCTATTAAAGATAGAAGGAGACTCACAGTACCCCTGGGGTAGCCTTGTGCTTTTCAGGCGCATCTGTCTGAACATGAATGACATCAGATCTTGTGAGTCACGGTGCAACAGGATTGAGAAAAATGCATTTTTCAAGTCAATCACCATGAAATATTTTGTATCAACAGGTATATTACATAGGATTGCAGCCGGGTTAGGGACTAAAGGGAACTCGGCTACAAAAATATCATTTATCGGCCTCAGATCTTGAATTAGCCTCCAAGACCCTCATTTTGATGTTTTGATAGAGTAAACTGCAGTATTGCATGACGACTCTGGCGTCACTAAGATGCCCTGCTCCATCATAGCTGAAATTGTCTAAAAAATTCCTTCATCTGCCTCCCTGGGCATGGGGTATTGTCGTGCTTTTGGAAGAGAGGCTCCTGGCTTCAGTTTAATCTTCACTTCACCGACTCCTTTCAATAAGCCTACATCATAAGGGCCTGTAGTCCATACTGAGACAGGCACCTGGGCCATGGTGTCATCAAAATATTCAGGACGGTTCTGTGCCAACATCATTCTCTGAGGCACTTCTCATTTGATCATTCTCAGCCAAAAAAGTGAAGTTTGCCCCAACTGTTGTTTCTTCCATATCTGCTTGCTCGTCAAACAGATCGTCATCAGTGACGTCAGTCAATCGGTACCCCTCTTCGATGGTGATTACTGTGCACCATTGTCGGCCTTCATCATCATAACCATCGATCAAAACCATTTTTCCTTGCATCGCGGCTGTGTGTATTATTAAGGGAAATACTTGATCCCTTTCCTCATGCATAGGTATTCTTGGTCTGAATAGAAATTCATCTGGAGTCCTCATGATCTTGTCTGCAAGGCCTGGCAGCCCTGCCATTAGTATACGTACTTCATACGCAAATATGTCGGGCTCCAATGGTACAGCCCGCATGGCTGTGTGTCCTGCGTATGCTCTAATCATTTCGCATACATTTGAATAGTGCATTCCTGGAGTTGAACATACTATGCCCTCCTCCATGAACGAGATTGTCATATTTATCTTCGTCATTAGAGCTCAACCCAAAATGTTTACTGGGGTTTGTCGTGAATATAATATAATAGAGGCACATTCATTTCACATTCTCCTATAGAGACTGGAAGGGTGTTTGTAAAGGGAACACGACTTGTCGCCGGACAAGGAAAACTTGCCTTCATGTATTCACGAACGTGTTGCACCCGTGTCAACGAGGAAGGAATATTCTTTATCCCCTATAACGACATCCACTCTTGGTTCCCGGTGAGGGTCTGGTGTCACTGATAGGATAGAACACATCAGGGTTTCCCGTGAGCTGCCTTGTCCATATATAATTTTGTTGCACCTTGTGCAAATGGACTTCCCCCATCACCAGTATTACTCCTCATTCCAGGGTTCACGGTCTGTCCTGTGCTCACTGTCTGTGACAGTTGCATTGGTGACTGTTGGGACTGTCCTTGTGGAAAACTCACCAAATTCTGAGGTTGCAAGCCTTGTTGCGCTCCTGTGTTTGTCGTTGCACTGTGTGATTTTGTGCAACTCCCTGCTGTAGAAACACAGGTGGATTCACCATGCTTGCTCCTAGTCCTTGGCCGTTTTGCATCATGCCTTGATTTCTGCATGTGCGCGTTAAATGCCCTGTCATCCCACACAACCAAAATACTGGCGGTGGTCTGACCACTTGCCCATTTGGCATATCTTGGTTGCCATTTTGCATATTTTGAAAACCTCCTTAATTACTCTGAAAACCTCCCTGATTACTCTGCCATCCTCTCCCTCTAAATCCTCTCCCCCTGGGGTGAAACCCAGTATTGCCCTGATTATTCTGCTGTGGATTATTGACTTATGGCATGCTCGATTCAGCTGTGCTAGTTATCATTGCTCTTTCAAGAGCATATTTTGACAATTTCTTCTGCACTAATTTAGCCTCTTCACCCTTTCGTGCAGCTTCCTTTTTGTGTTTTTTTTCTTGCAGCAGCCCGCAATAGTGTGTAATGGTCAGCTGTATTTCTGACCATGGCTTGGCCTTGATTCCTGCCAATTTCTTGAGCTGTTTCTGTACCAGTTCTCGCAGCCCTTGGCACAATATATGGTAGAACACAGGTATAGATTTCCCCCAAGATTCCAGAGTCTCGAGTACCCATGCGTCTTGAAAATTCTGTATGTAAATCAATGGATCTTCTGACTCCTTCATTTTACGTGTCATAATAGCTCCCATGTCGGAAGTATCTGGGTATAGCACTCGTAGTGCTTTCCATACCGCGGTTCTGCAATTGTTAAATGGAGCTCCGTCATGCGCGGTATAAACTGTGGTAACACCAGGGTAACCTACCCGTGTCCACACATCGTCTGCTTTATCACCAAGTATGGCGATTAAGAGACCTTATATATCCCCGATAGCTAACGTGCTCCCTCCCATCATTTTCTCTAGCTCGTGTATCAATTTTCTGGCTCCTGATGTTAGAAATGGAAGCTTATTTTTCAGGTTTTCCTGATCCATGTGTGGCCATGGAATATATTGTGGTCTCGCCCCTTCTTTCTCAAGCAACGGAAATTGGGATGCATAGCCCTCTCTCTCTTCTCTCATTGTTCTTCTATCTATTGCAGGACTAATATTCCTGCATCGCCGTCTACCTGGCAATGTCCATAGCCGACTCACATAAAATGGAGACACCCCCCCTCTGACCGTGAGAGACTTCTTCGTGTCGGTCTGACTGTTCGGCTAACTCTGATGCCCTCGGTGCAGGCTCACTAGTGTCTGACCATTTTATCCCTTTTCCCCTTGACAATCGTTTTTCGCATCTCCTCTCTTCCTCCTTTTCCTCACGCTCCTCTCTTTCGATGTCAGACATTGTCTGCCCCCAACTCGTGCAACTTCTTGCATCCTCTTTGTTCCTGCTTATTTCCAATCTATCTAGGGATAGGTTTCTATTCCCACTACTTCGCGAGACATCCTCAGTGTTGTAAAGCTGAGTGCTCTCCAGGTGCTCGTCTTCCCTCTCCCCTTGGGGTACTTGTTTTAGCCCCATTTCATCATATATCATATCGATCGTCTCACTGATGCTTCTGGTGTCGAAGTCATCCTCGATATTCGCCCTAGATGTGCCTGGTACCGAATTGTACTCAGGAAAAAATTCTTCTATATCTTCCCAATCTACTACTGACTCAGGTTTTTTAACCTCTCTTTCCAGACATTCGAGATGGAGTGCTCTCTGTCTTCTCTTACGTTCTGCATCGTCATCGATCTCCCTGAGCTTCCTCGCTTCTTCTCTGACCCTATCTTCTTCCTCTGTCTTTGCGTCTCTACGTTCATTTTCCCTTCAGATTTCCTCATCCCTTCGTCTCTTTATTCTTGTCTCCCGTATACTTTCCTCTTCCTCTAACCTTCGCTGCTCTTGTCTGTTTTCATCATTGGCTGCTCTCTGTTTACGATTGTGCTGCATTTCTAGCTCTTCACGATATAACTGTTCTCGTCTATGTCTATCTTTTTTCCTTATTCTTTCGTCTCTCAATTCTTTTTCTTTTTCCTTTTCCTTTCTCTGTACATCGTCTAACGTCTCCTTTTGTTTCGCGTCATCAATGCCTTTGCCATCGAGTTTCGATAAAATCTGACCTCCCATCCATTCGTTCTTTGCGAATGCTATCTCATCAGTTCTATCCTCGCTTCCTTTCCACCTTTTGGCTTCTCTCTCTGTATCGAGAGATGTATTTGTCTGTGTCTGGTCTCTTCTCTCGTCCTTGCATCTCTCCTTATCCTTCAGAACTTTGGAGGTAATATCTCTATCTCTTTCTTTATCTAGATTTTCGTCACTACTTTGCGTAGGTGACTCATACGCTGGGTTGCCATACCCCATAGCTGCTCTAAGTTCCCTGAGTGGGTATAACCCTTCCTCCTTATCATTTTCAATGTTTGTTTCAGACAGAGCGGTTGGCGCTGAGGGCGTCTCATCCCCCTCTGTGCATATATTAAGTATCCAGTCTGATAGCCGTTCCTCTTCCTTTTCTTTTTGACACATTTTCCACAACTCTAGACTAGCTAGGCGTTGGTCTAACCTTTTGCCCGTGTATGTGGCGTGCAAGTATGTTGTCATGTGTTGCAAAACAGCTTTAGATAATGACCCGCCCTGTGGCCAAGGCATTAACATCTTGTGGCCGATTCCTTTAACCCATTCTGCACTGTACATTTTCAGCTTTGGTGCATGTTTCGGCAACTGTTTGCACAGGTGTGCTAATGGAGTTATGTCTTCCATGCTTAAATCTGTTTCCTTTCCCTTTATATAACACTTGTTAACGCTTTACGTGACTTAAACAATTCCAACAATATGAGCGAGCACCAATCACTGCAAGCTCCAATCCCATTTTTCCCATAAAATTTTATATCTTCTATTTTATTCAATAAACATCAATTTGTATACTACAATATCTCAGTTATTTAATCACGTAAATCTTGCGTCAGTTCCTCTAAGGACATTTTTTTGACTTATGATGTCACAACAAACAACACATAAGACAGACGTTAACAGACTAGACGAACTCCAGCTGCCACATATACCTCTTCCTCTAATATTCTTAACCCGACATGGAGTTTAAACCCATCCCTTTCACAAAAAGTGCCTTTAATCGCTGTGGTGGCCTATTCGTTCCCCTTTATTTGGGACTCTGGATGCAGGTTTCTTCTGGCCGATTATATTAAAAGCGTAGGAAATAAAATAGACGAATCCTCTCACTTCTTGGGTGTCTTCCCCAGTATCCTTTCTCTTCTCGGGTGTCTTACCCGGTATCCTCCCTCTGTCTACTTAATTATTCTTGAGTCATTATTTCCTTTCCCATATATATATATATATATATATATATATATATATATATATATATATATATATACATTCGTATCTACTTCTGACTATATTTTGTTTTCCCGCCTCCCTCTGTTACCTTTTCCCTTACTTGTTCTAAGATATATACTTTTTGCCAAAGCATTAGTCTTTTTCACTCACCGTTCACATGTTTCCTCTCTGGATCCTCGGGATCACTGCCTTCGTCACCGCCTTCTCCGGCTTTTCTCCCACTCAGCTGCCCCTAGGAGTGGGAAGGGGATATGTGGGGAAGCACAGGTCCCTTCAGACATCGTTCTGCAGATTTAATTTTTACTCTAGCACTGTCGACAGAGAGCTTCACCGTCTACTCAGCCGAATAGCAAAGGACTTGTGATATTACCAAGGACCTAGAGTTACTTTATGTCGAAGGTCAATGGGTGTCTTTGTCTAATCAATAATCGATAACCATCTGATCTCTGCTACCAAGTGTGCTCAGAGACCCCTAACCGGCCCATAGAGTTGGAGTTTGCTCAGAAGCACTTTAAGACAAGATAGCTGCACCAGTGAGATGGATGGGGGTGTAGATTTATACTTCAACATGAATCAATAAGGACAACTCAACGGTTTGGCAAAGGGAGTCCGTTTACTGACAAGTACAAAAAACGGAGATTTATGAATATCAGCAATGGCACGATCTTCCTTCTCGCTTCAACTCCTATGAACCTCATAAAAATCGTAACATTTATACTGAAAACTCGTCATCATTGACGTGTAACACTCAAAAGTTGACATGCAATTCTATTGGTTTGAGAAAGGTAACTTTAATATAGGTACTATATCTGTATATGGTAATGGAGTGAGGTGATTGGGTAAACACTGTCAGGTGGGCATCTAAGCCCTTCCTTCAAAAATGACTACTGCAAACGTCACTAAAAGTACAACGTCCTATTGGTTCTGCTAATTATAGGACCCTAAATGATTTGGTCCATTGTGATTGGGTTGGCGCCAACCCCATGCATACTTTTCCACTTTGCTTAGCAGCACGCAGAATCGGCCAGGTGCAGGGTGCCCTTAGTTACCCGGCCTTCCTCCAATTATTGTTACAATCAATATTCTCTTTAGTAGCCATGTGTCCAATATTTCACTGTGGCTGACCTCGAGACTGCATCTTCTGTCTGGAAAAGTTCTGATATCTTTGCCTGGCCTGGTGCATGCGTAGTTGTGAGTCCCCGCTTCTTCTTGCTCGGCTGGTCACGTGATTCGGGCACCGTGAATTTCCCTCTTTTCTATCAATTTGTGTATTTGATTCTCGTTTCACCCACCACCTGCCTTCGTCTTCTTATCTTGACCTTTCAGAGGCAGGATATTCTGTTCTTAGTTTCACTCAGTCTTCCCACCTTCACATCTCCGGCATTGTGGGCAGGTCTGTTGGCCGGCTACAGCAGATCCTTGCACTGCCAGAGAGGACATGTTAGAGTGCGGACCAGGAACAAGAGGTTGCAGGGCACCTCTTTATGCGGTAAGAGTCATGACTCTTCTGATGTTTTGATACCAGCTGGGCGATAGTTCTTCCCTCAATGAGGGTCGATTATTGTCCTTTTGCCGATTACCTCCAAACTTGCATTTTAGCCTAACACGAGTGTCAGGATGACAGACCCCAAGAACATGGGGGCTAACTTCATATCCAAACAAGCCCTGAGGGGCTCAGCAGACACAATGGCCTTATCCCCAATTATTAATAGGGATCGGGTGTTGGAGGTCGCAGCTCTCAGTGAGCGCAGGAGATTGCGAGTGCTTAGCAAGCAGAGCAAAACCCCGGATAAAAAAACAGTATATGTACCCCAAGCCAATATGCAAAAAAATAGCTTTAAAGTCCATCTGACGCCACCATTGTCCACTCTTCGCAACAGTGGAGAAACCTGTAATCACACAATTCTCCACTCTTCAACAGAGAGCTATGTCTAGCCCACCTCAATCGGAACCCATAGGCCCTTCCACTGGTCCTTCCCAATGGTCTGAGCATATGGCTAACATTGCCAAAGAACTTCTTGCATGTAAAGACCCATTCGACCTCGGCATACTGGCAGAGGCTCTGAATAACTGGGCCTCATGCCCAGGGCTACCTATGGTGAATACAGCCTCCCGGACACACTGGCCCACCTGCACAGGCGTTCTGCCACAGTCTTCTTTCTTGAATGCCTCCTGCCAAGCCATTATTCTAAAGGAAACAGTAGACCAAGGGACCCAAACTGATTGGGGCAGTATGGACACACCCAAACTTATTGGATCAATTGTTGACTGTAAGGAAAAGGCCACTATTCCCAATATAGTTGGTCCATTGGAAAGTTTTCCCCTGGTGCGACGAAGTGAGTCGAACACTGCACACAAAGAGGAAAGTCAGCCATTAAACCTGAACTCTAAATTGAAGAGAACTCTTTCTCGGAATCTACAACAGAATAAGTTACAAATGCCAAAAATAAAAGACTCAAATTTATATGATTTTGTAATGGATCAAAGAAACTTTATTATAACCAAAGTCCAGAAGATTGAATGTAAAGAATCCAAAGAAGCTCTGCGTAACAAGGTTTTAGCCTGGTTACGTCAGAGAACAGGACCAGGGGTGGTTAGACGCTTGGACTTAATCATCACACGCAGGATAGATCAGAGCGATTGGTGCTCATAATCTAATAGTGACTGTATCTTAGTTGGCTGTGGGGATAGCACCCTACCTACCTTTCTTAAACGCTGTAAATATCTGCCCAAAGGTGCCACGAAATGTAATTTGATTCTCAAAATTCTATAGTCCTCCCTTTTATTGTTATTCTGCTGTCTAATGTATGTTTCACAGTCATCCTTGTAAAGAATCTGCTTTTTACTGCCATAGTGTTTGGCCTTTCCCCAGATGGAACCCGTTGACCTTGTTCTTTCCTGGTACGCTGATTGCTCCTGTATTTTCATGCTCTTGTTCTGTGTTTCTTGTTAATCGTCATGCTGTTTGGATCTTATGCCAGTATGTCTATCCGTATGTATCATGTAATATTGTTGTGTTTTTTGTTGGGCTATAAGCCTTCGGGTATCCTGTGCGCGGTACAAATAATAAATCAAATTAAATGTAGCTACTGTTCATCTCTTCTATTGGTACGAACTTGGCTTTCCTGGCACAAGTTGCCTCAACTGAGTTCGTTTTAGCCGTCTCTTCTCGATTTTGCTAAATATGAAGCTTTTTCTCATGTGGCCTTTAGTAACCTGGGTTGATTCTGCTTCTCGTGCAAAGTGGAAATACACTTATATAATGTGCTTCGTTTGAGGTAGATTATGGATAGTGGCGCTTGCTCACTATCTTTCTACTAAGCATAGCAAGCTGCATGATATTCTTAGCTATCTTGCTGTTCCAAGTATATGTACAGGTGTAAACTGGTCAAATATATTAAGCTTCTTACATTTGACATCACCCTTAAACTTTAAGTTCACAATATCCTTGTTCATGGTGTTTTTCGTCTATTTGCGTCATTCTCTGGTCATCATTTCTTCTATGTGTGAGTCGGTCCGAGTTCTCGTGACGTCACCATTCATCTTCCATTAAGACCTTTTTGGTCTCTTCAGGGACTGTACTTAGATGATCTTCATTTCGTTTCAGTTGTTGATAGGATTTCCTCAATGGATACCTCACTGTCCATGGTTTTCTTGGTACTGGTACTTCAATAGGTGCTGTTCTTCTGATAGGTACTGGACAGAGCCCCACTGCGGCTCTCTGCTGGTTTATTTGCTCATCATACGTCACATATTTCGGTGTGAACGTTTCTGGTACTTCGAAATGGGCGGTTGGAGTGCCGGCTTTATTTGGGACCTCCTCTACAATGGTCTTGCCAATATTTAGATTCCATTGGAGCTCCTTACATTTAGCTACAAAAATAGGTAGAGATTTCTTTAGGCCCTTGGGAATGGTGGATATCAAAACAGCGTCATCCGCATCGAAAAGTGCTGGATATTTATCAGCTGACAGTTTCGAACATTCTTGGCACCCCTCTAATAAAACATCAATAATTTCTTGGATATAAATATTAAAAAGAAGGGAGGCCAAGACGCACCCTTGTTTTGCACCTGTATTTACAGAAAACTGTGAAGTTGATTTGCCTCCCGGTCTATAATGTACACAAGCATTAGTTTCAGAGTATAATTGAATTATTATAGATATCAGGCTTGGAGGAGCATTGCGAGTTAATAAAATCTGCCATAAAGACGCCTTTGAAAATTGAGTCAAAGGCAGTTTTTAAATCTGAAAACATCACATGTAAATTTATCTTCCACAAGACAGTGTAGTTTAAAATTAACAAATAGAATATTAAGCATTGATCCAATGCGCCTCTATTCTTTCTGAATCCGGTCTGCACATCGCTTGTTATATTGTTGCTGACCACCCATTCCTGGGAATAGCAAAGTATAATCTCCCAAAAAAACTTGCCTAATCCATCCAAAAGAGAAATTGGGTGGATATTTGAGGGATTGTTCTGACCCACCTTTTTGTAAATAGGGCCAATCACAGCACTACACCAAGAATTTGGAATAGTTTCCTGCACTAAGATGGCATTAAAGTTCTTAAAGAGAACTGGGGCCCAGACAGCCACCTCATCCATAAAAAGATCAAATGGTACTAAATCGAGTCCGGCAGCCTTGCCCCTATTAAAGGAGCACATGGCAATTTCCACTTCTTTCACCGAAATACACCTAAAGTCAGCAGTCGAAACCGTTGCTAACAAACAGGGAGGAGAATGGAGAGAAGAGTCATAGTACACTTTTTCAAAATGTAACTTCCAGGTTTAGCTCCTGATGCATAATTGAACGGACTCTTTGTCGTTTGGACCTGTGTCATGAACCAGTATTCCCAGAGCTAAGGGCATTTTGTAAAGTTCTCCATTTATCTACAATAGGTTCTTTCTTTTTACACATAGTCAAACCTTTATAATGACCTCTTAGTATAAGTAGCTTACCCCTATGCACTCCATGTTCTGACCTGAGGCAATTTTCAACTTCCCTTTTTGCTATCTGACCCTCTCCACTCTCCATCATAACAATCATGTTAAGTAAATGTTTTCTTCCTTATTGTTTTTACAGACGCAGAGACATATGGAAGGATTTTGGCCTTCATACGTTCATATTCTGTTAACAATGCCTTTTCGAATAATTGAATCATACATTCGAGATTCAGTCATGTTATCATTGATGGCCACCCATTTTAATGATTTACGAGCGTGACCTTCAATTGCTAATACTTGGCCATGTGAGATGTCACAAGATTTTGTACAGCCTAGCGCAGATTCCGAGACACAAACTGAGAGCTGGAAGTGATCACTCTCCGATCTCCAATGCATCTCAACTTCAATGATTCTACTCCAATCTTTTACAGTAGTAAAAATGTAGTCGATGAGAGAATTCACATTCACCCCATTGACAGTGGGCTGTGCCGGCTGATCCCCCATCAATCGCAGATTCTACAGCCAAGCTGTGCACACTAGACGGAGGGGCCGCCGCCACAGGCAGAACATCCCATTCAAGCTCCAGGTCATCCCACAGCCCCAACTCTTTTAACAGTTCCAACTGAATGTTGAAAATCAACTACAATAACATATTTTCTTTTTTGCAGACAAGGGAACAAACTTCGTTATAATCTATACATCGTAACATAGGTTATGTTTTTGAGGCATTGAAATAGATTGTAAATTTAAATAAAAAAGAAGTTCACAAAGTAAACAATAGCATGAAAATCAACGCTCGATACTCGCTACTTCGTTGATTTATTTAGATATTTTGGCGACATTGAAAAGACAGTGGTGGGTTTGGCTTCGGAATATAGCTTAAAAAATGGTCCTTGCCAGCCCCTAACAAAGATCAATGACTGGAAGGTAGAGAATCCTTTACATCTGTGTCCATCCTTTCATTTGCTGGTAATTATTTTGATGATGTCAAACAAATGTAAACTCGCTTCCACATGACATGTTATTATTTGCTTACTTAAAGTGTCTTGCCGAATGGAAAAGCGGTATTAAGAAATTAAGAAATTAGACACTCAAACCTCATCAGTGACAGGGATTTGAGAGTGAGAACCGAAGTAACTCTGTCCCCATCTGCTGGTACATAGATATACAACCAGTTTAGGTATATGTATCTAAATACTCGACGCATAGACAAAGAGTTAAAAAGGTTATTCACAAACTCTGGCATTTCCACTCACAGGATATCACACTGGGATATCTTCATCAGGACACCCCGACTTTTTGCATACACAAGAAGTAGGAACATCAAAGACATGCTAGTTAGAAGTGACAGGAAACGCAAAGAAACACATCCTAATAGATGCGGTGCCTTCCTGTGCATACAATGTACAAACTGCAGTTTTGTGTTGATAGGAAATGTGGTTAACCACCCAGATTCTGGCAAAAAAAATACCTTAAGAATGTCACTTCTTGTGATAGCCACAACATAATACACAACATAACAAGCCCTTGTGGGAAGCATTGCATGGGTCAGTCCACGTGGAAAGCCAAACTCAGATGGAATAAGCACTGTTAAAATTTGCAGACCAAGAATCTAAAATCTCCCGTGACGGGACATTTTTTGGAACAAGATCATCAATTTTCACAGAAGAAGTTTCAGATCCTGGAAGTCATCCCTTCTAAACCAGTTAGAATGTATGAATTATTTTTCATGAAATATATTTCAAACATCCCTTTCTTTACAAATAACATGTAACATTTAGCCTGATAACATAGATAGTAAAAAACGAATAAACGAGATATGATGTGACCAATAGAAAGGGAGTTTAGCAAAATGTACACAAACCAGAACCTACTCGTCTACTTCATTTTAAATAGTTCACACGTCTTACCTTTTCCAATTGTAGCAGCATGAAAAAAGGACAAGTGTTCGCCTCACCTAAGAAGCGGAAAAAGCATCCAACTTAAATGATGGGCCAGATCTTTTAGTTCTTTCACCATATAGCTATTTAAATGTCCCTGTCGAATACATTATGGGAGAGACAACTTGTTCCATTCGTGGATGAGTCAACAAACATAAATCCAACATCAGAAGCAACACTGCAAAAGTATGTGGCACGGGGTCATGGTCCACATCATTGCCCTCGGGGCCTGACATGCCATTTTGCCAACACAGCTCAGGTGTGTTCAGAGTGCTTTCGGACAGCTGATGAGGGTGCCTGTTTGTTTGTATGATCCACCAAAAACAGTGTAAGCATATTGGTGAAACTGCAAATGCTATGCCATTAGAAATGTTTAAAAAGCGGCATGTCTATCGCAAAAAAAATACTTTAAACATGTGACTTTATCGCACAGGCTAACGGGCAGTATCTGAACTTGCAAAGCTGCACAATGCATTGGGCAGGATCGCAAGTTGAGCGAAGCATGACATGTTGAAACATCTTGGCTTAGCCTCATATCAAATTGGATTCTGGTACTTGTGATCCCATAGTGATAATCTGTGCAGGTGGGCCAAGCGACAAGTGTTAAAATGGCATGTCCTAGAGAACATGCCATTTTACGGTAAAAGCGATTTCTTTTGGAGTAATTTGAACACTGTGGACGCGATTCATGGAAAAGTGAGCATTTCTTCCAGAATTGCCTTGCGCCGAGAAAGATACTCGGCGAGCCTGCGCGCAGATTTGAAAATGCACACACCACGTATTCATGGAATTTACTGCACAAAGTAACCGTATTCGCAAGTCGTGCCCGGAACGCCCCAGACAGGCCCCCATGCAAACCATAAACAGCCAGAACAGCTACCTTTGCATGCACCCCTGGGCGCAAATACACTCACCCTTCAAACAGTGCGTGGGGTCCCCTGCAAGCAGGTCTGCATCTCGAGTACCCTGCGCAGGGTCCCCTTTAACTGGTGCCGGCCCCCCGACAACATGCGTGTGATACTTCGTAACTCGGGATAAACTCGGAAAATCTGTGTGTGAACCCCCGTAAACTGGTCCTGCATCCTGCTACACTGTGTACGCACACCCTTAAGTTAGATCCGAACCCTGGTTGCATACACGCACCCCTAAATCCGACATGCAAACCCTCCTCTGCGCTGTGAATACTTTGCACAAGTGTATTTACGCCTGCCTTCAGGTGGCTTAGAGATCGAGGGATTTGCGTGGCAATTTCTATGCCGAGAGGCTGCACCGGGTGTTCCATGAATATGGGTCATGTGGCGCAATTTGGGGCGTGCGAGCGATGGTTTACGGGCCGTCCCTCCTAACACCCACTTTTTTGCATGTTCTTCCCCATTTTCTGTGTTCCGTCCCCTTCCCAGCCCTTTGAGCAAGCCACGCCCATGCTCCACATGGTGTCACGTGCAAGGCACACGATGGCTCGCAGAGACGTGCCAAGCCTGCACGAACTCCATGCAAGTCCTGGTAAAGTCCTGGCATTTGAATCGACGAATGGAAGTTTGCACGCAGTTTGACACACAAGTGCCCTATTTCCCGTGCAAATAATTCCATGAATCGGGCCCTGTGTATTTTGGGTATTTTAGGCCACTTGCTAAAGGAACACTACATGTTGTGGGTATTAAATCTAACTGGATATAAGTTAAGCAAAATTTCAAATTAAGAATGTATTACCTTCATTCAACTTGAATTCATATTTTCTCTGCGTAACCTGTTTTTGGAGAGAGAGAGAGATTAAAGTCATGGTGCTGCCATTGCTGTTGAATGTTTTCTCCCGGCTCATCAAGCTCCTTTACACTATGTACAGTTTACACTGGATCTTCATTCTTCTCTACACAGCATAGAGAGAGAGAGAGAGAGAGAGAGAGAGAGAGAGAGAGAGAGAGAGAGAGAGAGAGAGAGAGAGAAAGAAGAGAGAGAGAGAGAGAGAGAGAGAGAGAGAGAGAGAGAGAGAGAGAGAGAGAGTGTGTCTCTCCCTCTCTCTAGGTATTATGACAATAACTGAAACCTGGTTATATAAGGTTGCCTGACCCACCATATCCCCTGCAGTGCCCTCAGGGTATAGCCTGATACATAGGGATAGACAAGAGGGAAGAGGGGGAGGAGTTGCTTTTATTTTTAAACTGACCTAACAGTCTGGGAGGTAGATGTATCCGGTCCAGATGGCTGTGAAACACTCCCGGTCAAAGTCAGGACCGATGCAGAAACTGCATTCAACCTGATTCTGATTTATAGGCCACCCACCCTGATGCAAGAATTTGCAACTGAACTATTACCAGTGTTAAAGCCCATCACTAAGGCTATGCTACTGGGGGATTTCAATTTATGTTAGGAACAGATACAGATCACTGAGCTAAAAGCCTTGCAAGCTCACTTAGCAACTTAGGTCTCTCCTGCATAATTATTGATGCCATCCACATCAAGGGGAATACCCTTGACTGGGAGGCCACTCATAACATCGCAGTCAATGACCTTTCTATCCACCCCTGCCCATGGTCTGATCATTTCTTTATCCAGTGGGTCAAGCTATGTGACAAAAGGATAAAGATTAGAATGAAAGAAAGATTTCTCATAACATGGAGAAATATCAGAAAGCAGCAGCCATGCCAGCTTGGATCTCCCCCCCTAGTTAGTGAAGTGAACAGAATGGAATCAGGAGATGGGCTCGCTAAAGCATATCAGGAGACCCTCTCAAAAGCAACTAATGCTATTTCTCCCCTTAAAACAAGGTTGGTACAGAACTAAAATTTGAATGCATGGTTCTCCTCTGAAGCTCAGGGGCAACACGTTTGACTTGGATTCAAGAAAACACGGTGCAGCACAGGTTCGAATCCCAATCCTACACTTAGAAACCACTCGCAGGTATTAATAAACTAAAACAATTAAAACTCCAGAAACTCAACGCGTAAAAACCCCCAAAGGATGCCTATAATAGGGCATCTGAGGAATTTTAAGTGGCTGCTGTTTTAGCAAAAAAAACAATGTATGACACTAGAGTTTCTAACGCTCAGCATCCGTCAAAATAACTTTTTAAAGTGCTAAAAGAATTAGAAATCCCTGCCCGATTAAACAGGATGCTCTCAATAAAGATGTAGTATGGTGTAGGTCCATACAAGAGGCAATGGTGGGCAAACTAGACCTGATCAAAAAGAATATTGAGGTCAGCAGGAAGTTGGCGGAACAAGAAGAGGCCGCTTCTACCACAGCGACCAAGAACATTCTAGAATATTAATTAAATTTTAGGTGAGTGTCTGAAATTGAGATGTCCAACATTATAACTCAAGCCAATAAAATGTAAGGAGGGTGATACCTGTCCAGCCATCACCATTAAAGACTGCGCTCCTGCACTGATACGGGTTTTGTCCAAATGTGTTAATGCTTCTTTTCAAGAGAGTCATGTGCCTGACAAGATGAACAATGCCTCGGTTATACCGCTTTTCAAAAAGAACAGGCTTACAACCATTGGTGCCTGCTAATTATATTATTACTAACACACCGTTTTTATTAAATATTTTAGATTGTGTTGCATACATTCAGATTTTGGGGTACCTGAACACTAATAATACTTTGAATTAATGGCAGTCCAGCATTAGGCAAGGGCGTGGCACTGAAACAGCCCTACTGGACTTAAAATCTAGATTACTCCAAGTGATGGACAAGGGACACGCTTCACTGCTTATGTTGTTGGACCTGTCTACGGCTTTTGACCTGGTGGACCACCCTCTAGAATTCACCAGGCTGAAGGAGGTGGCTGCCTTTTAGGATAATGCAGCTGCTTGGATTGAGTCCTTTCTGAGCAACAGATTGGTCAGGGTCAGCATCGCAGAGGCGGAGGCCGTGCACGCCCCCCTGTATTTTGGAGTACCTCAGGGCGTGTGCCTCTCTCCCTCATTGTACAATATTTTTACAGTCCCTCTCTTTGATCTATTGGAAAGCAAAGGCATTTGGCTGATGAATTATGCAGATGGCACACAACGTGTCATCCCGCTATCTGGCATTCTTGAGGAAGATACTAAGAGCGTCAATAATGTATACCAAACGATACAGGCACCATCCCGGCATATTTAGCCGAGGCTCTTAAGAAGAAGCCGCTGGTTCATTCTCTCAGATCCAATAATCTGAACTTGTTGAAGGTGCCTAGATGCAAAGTGACACAGTTGATCAAAGGGTCTCCCTTTGTAGCAGCACCACAAGCTTGGAAATCTAGACCCCGCATCCGAGAGTAATGCAATCCACAGACCTGTTTAAAAAGAAAATAAAAACTCTGCTTTTCAGATAACCCTTCCCTTGACCTGCAACTCATATCCTCTAATCCTGTGTGTTTAGCCGGTGTGGGACGGCTTTAATTGTGTCTGTCTTTGTTCTGTCCGCATGTTCCTGCACCCGTATGCCTCTGTGTCTTTTGGTGTGCTATATAAATGAAATAAAAATTGGGTGGGAAAGCTGCAACAACTGGTGTGCTAAGGCTCTGCTCCTGCCTACCACTCACTATACACAAATTAAATGTTGTGCAGCAGTAAGGATCGCGCTTATCCAAATGATTAAAGAAGTGTTTTTATTAAGCAACAATGCACTCCAGGTCCTAAACACAAACTGGACTCTTAGTCCTTGTAATTCGAACCTTAAATATGTTACTTGTTAATCACGCATTTTTACAAGTTACAAGTATTTTTTCTGTCCACAAAAAGATGTGTGGCAAAAATACCAACTGAACAGACAAGAGCAACTAATATAGGTAAATACCTTTATTCACAAGTGACCCAATGGGTTAGGGCTAAATCTCTATAAGGAGAAGAGGTATTTTCATACCAACACAGCATATTATTCTCTGAGAACAATCTAGGCACCATGTCAGGATGGAATAAAGTATAACGTGTTGGGGTTCCTAATCTAATAGAGACACTCGCCTCCTTCAAGGTTCTCTAGTCTATTGGCCAGTCTATGGGATACAGCACATACATGTCTTCAATTCCCAAATAGGAAGCGGTTGCAATAAATGCCAAGTGGGCCTAGGGGTTTCTGTACAACATTGGCATCTCTCAAAAGTGTCACTATGGATCAAGCAATGCAGTGGAAGTGGTATTAATATGCCAGGGACACTGGTCTCCCCATCATCTCTAAGGCACAACAGAACCTCACCCAGATAGCACCCATCCACTTATTTGCTTCACTTTCTCTGGGTTATAGCAGCCAGCTCGCGTCTTGGCATTATCTACCAGCAAGTACCCCTCACCCCCATGATTTAGGTACATGTCATGCTCAGATAATCTCAATCTCTAACTGCAGGTCACGCCTCTAGGCCAAGATATCATGATCTGGTCTTTCTTGTCATATGCATAACTGCCAGGAGCTGAGTTATAATCTTCATCAGGTCTCCGGTTTCTCCTTCTCTGTGACAGGCCTCTGCCAGTGTCTGAGATATAGCCAGCTGCAGCGTTTCCTCTCTCTCCCCTTCTATGTGCTCTGCCGGTGTCTGGGATATAGCCCTCTGCAGACCTTTGCTCCTCTCTCCTTCCATGGATCTCTGCTGTATCAGTGTCTGACATTAAGGCCTCAGTAGGCTTTCAGCTCTCTTTCTCAACAAGGCCCGGTCTCTCCCAGCTGTTCAGGTCTTGCAGCTCTTCAACCAAAGTCTGGACTTCTACGCCTATTCTCCAAGACCAAGGAAACAGAGCCAAGTGCCGCCACCCTGATTGGCCGAGGTGGGAAGTTAGTTTCTGCAGGGATCTGATTGGGAATGAGGCTTTGTGGTTCACAACTCGGGGGGGTTGGGGCTTTAAATGTTCTGATGGACATTTTCAATTCAAACAATATACCTTTGCCATTTGTATGTTGAACACTGTTTACATCCCTCTCCCTCTTGCTGCCTTCTTTGGAGGTAAAGGAATTTCACCCTGGAGAGTTTACAAAACCTGGGCCCTGCTTCCTGCTATTTACCCTGTACATTTCGAGATGGGGTTTCCAGTGTGGTTTTATGGCCAGATAAGTATTTGACCTACTGCAGAATGGGGGTGGGATCGTTTCCGCTCTGCTGTTCTGGGTGAATAAGTGGGAAGAATTGTTGGTGTGTGAGAGGGGGCCAGGATTCCTTTAGCCAGAGACTATTCTGGGTGATTCTTGACCCTTGTTCCATGGAACCGGGAGTGGGAGCTTCATTGGAAGCAATTGTGTGGGACCATGTTGGATATTGGATGTGTGGGGCGGGAGTTCCCCTACAGCCTAACTACGTTTTAGACATTCCTTTACAGCTATTCTCATGTGCATAGAAAGAGTGCAGGAAAGAGTGTGCTTTCCTGGGAGGATCCCAATGCACGGGGGAGTTTGGCACCACATCTAGCTTTGGATTTATGCCACGGGTAGGATCTGGGACTGGTGGAGGGGCTGGGGGAAGAATTCCTTACAGCACCTTCAGTGTGCCAATGGCATAGCAGGTGGGCATCTTTGGTCACCAGAGCTCATCTGAATACAAAAACGGTAGTGACTAGTGTGATCTCACGATAATGTTGCAGATACTAAATGACCTCTCCGTCCTCCACATTTTTCTAAACCATTTTCTGCATAAGGCTCTACCATGTTGCCTCCTCACAAAATGATAGCATACTCAGTTATAGCCTTTGGGTGGAATCTCCTGTCTGCCCATAAAAACATCTGGGGTGTTCTTATCACTCCGACAAGAAATGTCACATGACTTTGTCCTGCAAAGTGATCACTGGTATTCTCTCTCTCGCTAGAACTTGGATGGCACACTCCGTTACAGCAGGTGGATTTAATCTCCTATAAAGAATTGTAAGACATTTTCTACACAAGCAACACATATTATATTTCACCAAACACTGCACACTGAGTTACAGTTTCTGAATATAAACTCATCTTGCCTCCAAAGAATTATTAGACTTTATCACTCAACTTATATATTGTGTCATCATGAAAAGGTGATACTCTTGATCACAGCCACTGAATGCACTCTGACACCTGAAAAGAAATCTTAGATTTTTTTATTTGCAAATTTGCAAGCAACAAGTATTTTGTATTTTGTCTCGCCACAGAAAGAAGGTGCAATGATTTACATCTGCTGACTGCAATCTCTTCCTACCTCCCAAGAATTGTAATACTTTGGGCCTCATTACAAGTCTGGCTCTAACCCTGCCAGTGCTTCTGGTGGGTTGCCACTAGACTCGTAATATTTTACTGGTGCCTGACTTCCTGGTGCCACCGGGACATTACAAGTCTGGCGACCTGGGTAGTCAGGCAACGGTAAAATGTTAGTCCCCATTCCCATAGAGCCCAAAAGGACTCGGAAGCGGCGGCACCGTCGGTAAAGGTGCCGGCACTTCCGTGAAGAGTCTGCCTACCATGGCCTCTGTGCCCGGCAGTGTCAGACCTGTGGGGTGTAGCGGCCCCAGCAGGCAACCTTGTAGGTTGCCGGTCTGGAAACAAATGTGCTGGTGAGCTTACCAGCACCCTTGTTTCTGGACCGGCAAATTTATAATGAGGCCCTCTGTCTATGGAAGCAACTACTACTGTGTCTATAAAAAGATAGCATTCCCAGTTATAGTCGCTGAATGTAACCTCCTGCCTGTCACCTAACAAATCTGGGAAGTTCTACTCGTCACCATGTTAAGGATTGTCATATGAGTTTTTATTATACAAATCGGTCATGGGAATTCTCTCCAACCTTGGTAGTGAATCGTCACAACACGATGGCCTACCCTCTTTCATTGTGCTACCTCTCCATCAACTAAATCCTATTTTAATATTCTACCTCTCCATTGGCTAAATCCTGCCAATGTTCTAACGCCCCCTCAATTGTGTCAATATATGCTTACCCAAGCGTACAGGGCACTTTATGCCCATTTGTAAAAGGTGCTAAGAAATGCACTGCTGTGATGCAAAATGTAAAGTAATGAGCACATCTATGTTATGCTTGGTTCATCACTGCTAAGAAATGTAAAATGTAAGTTTATTTTCTATCAATGAAAAATTGAACCAAGAACAGGAAAATTATAAAAAAACAAAATGGCTATTCGATCAAAGGAAAAGGAGCTATTGCTTTACACTCAGAGCAAAATGCATTGAGAAACATGACTTACTGTAAATAAATGCCACCCGTGACACACAGTGTGAATTCAGTTTGTATTGGAAAGTGCACACCTCTCCAGAGGAACAGGAATCTCTCCTGGAAGCAGAGTGTGCATCTACCAGCCAATGGAGAGGGAAGAGTACTGCCACCTGCACGGATTCCAGCACTGCAGGGGAACAGCAGAAGGGTCAGCAGTACCTGCAGCAAAGACCTGAGCAGCACTTTTTTCAAGGGCTCCAACTTGTGCAGAGGAATCATAGTGCTGCTGGTGTGGATTTCCCTCCATCAAATCAATACTTATCAGTCTAAACATGTGCCTGATACCGGTTCCTCTGGAAAAGAAGCAGAGGTAGTCTGTTGGGGTGTCCTCCTCACCTACATTGGTCTCTTTGTGGAGTAAATTGGCACCCAGAACACAGCGTAGGCAAGCCAATGTTTGATTCACAATGTTGATTTTTATATAGTTCAAGCAATGGTTGAAGCTAGTGATTATTGCTCTCCTGTGTGGAGAGGCCTAATTGTACCTTTTATGTCTCGGGAATATCATAATTGATAATAACAGTCTTGGAAAAATAGTGTGCAGCTCTGTTGCAATCCTAATTCAGCTGGGACCATAATCTCTGATGAACATATGTTGAAAATGGAAGGGAGTGAAGATTCTGTGTGGTGAAGTAAAACACCAGTGCCTGTTTTTAGACAGCTGCCCCTACACCCTCCTCATTGCTCTGTCTGTGGCATCTTATACTTTGTGCATCCACCACACCTGAGCATTTAATGAAAGGAGTGATTTGGTCTGAAATTATTCCATGTTGCTGGTGTTCAACCTAGCAGCAATCATGTTATTCAACTGTTACATGTTATGACCCACTGCACTTTTGCAGCACTGAAGGGGGATGGCTGGAAGGGTTTGAATTAATCTAATCCACTGGCATTGCTCTAGGTAATAAGGCAACCCTCCAGACCATCAGCCTGTCTTGCCATTACAGAAGAGGAAAGACAATTGGTCACTCAGGCACGGCCCCATGAAACAAATGGTGTCCCAGCCAGAACTGCTGGGTCATAGCCCTATCGTGTCCCCTTGGCTTGCTGGGACCAGAGGTTAGGAGTTGCACACATGCAGCGTGAGAAATGCACGCCAATAAAGCATACACAGGATGATGGAAACACGTCTTCTGTATTTAGCTTCCTCTTACATACTGCTGTGTAATGCAGCAGTTCCTGTCCTGCGCACGCATGCTAGCTCTCTCCTCTTTGGCTCTGCCTCTGAACGTTAACTGTGTCCTGCCCGGACACAACAAGCCCTTCTGCAGGAGACCACAAGCAACCCCAGACATGTGTCGGCCTCATTAGGCCTCATCAGTGAGGTGCAGCTTCCCCGGGAAACTTCCCTCCAAACTTCCCGCAGGAGAGATATATCACTCCACCTCCCAACCTTATCATTTTCAACAGGTGCCCTCAGAATCAAAACTTCCAGAATAATCCTGCTCTTTCTCCCCTGTTCCAGGACAATAGATACCTGGACCAGGGAGAAGGGTGAATCAGGACAGGAAATTATGGGGAAAATTTCCAATAGCCGAGCTACTCAGTGAGACGGGTAGTTAGCCTTTTTGGGAGCAGCAGAGGTAGGAACAGAGACCTCCCTAAAACTGAGAAAATGCTTCACAGCTGGAGTGACAGGTCCAGCAACTGGCCAATGACCTGGTGCACATGCTGAGGGCACAGTCAAGCCCTCAACCTAAGCCTGCTTCCCAGAATTCCCCACCTCCCGGGTCTGATGTCCTGGGGGGCTGGTGGGATGACAGAAGGAAAGTTTTGACAAGCAACATGTTCCTTAGTATGGGTCCCGTGTGGAAGGGAGGTGCAAAGCCCTAGAGGAAGCTTCCTTTCTCACCTGGACAGAACCCCTGGACACCGCTCTGCCTGAAAGTGAATCTTCTACCCTGGGAAGTTAGAACCCAAAGAGCAAAGGGTAAGTAGGAGCAGTCAAAGAAGAACCAGCTTTGTGGAGCAACACAAGATAATCCTCTTTGAAATAGAAGAATTCCTGGAGGATTCAGGTAAGCAAATCTTCAGGAATGGGGGATCCCTCCCAAAGGAAAATGGGTCCCAAAAGACCCTTAGTTTGACAGGTTAAATATGGAGATCGACCCAGATCAAGAAACTCTTAGACCTAAAAAATAGAAACCAGATAATGCAGAAACTGAAGAGCTACCCTCCCCACAAACAGGTTCTTAGAATTGTCTTCAGGTAAAGGGAGACAGCAAAGAATCTGGGGAGAAAGAGGATCCACCAATAACGAAAATTGCTGATGTCAATTACAGATTCCTGATCTCCGACACGGAAAATAGCCCAAGGTCACAGTGTCGGAGTTCAATATCAAGAAAATGACTGCTGAACTGACATGTAACTCCCACATTCTTTGCACGCCTGAGGAGAAAGAGGGCAGATTTTATGCCTCAGTCAAGGTGCTGGTTCAGTGTGAATTATCACCTCTGGTGGATACTGGATCCCAGGCCACCCTCCTGTCCAAAAAGTCCTTTGACCAACTATACTCATGAATGGCCGAAGGTCACCAAATTCCCCTCATACCTCATCCCGGACAAATCCAAAATTTCAATGTGAAGAACATTTCATTCGAAGGGACTGCAGATTTGGAAATAAAAATTGGACAACATCAGTTAAAACATCTAGTGATAGTCATGACTCCAAATGGCACACTTTGTTTACTGGGGAACTATCTCCTTCTGAGGTTATCACCTCTGATCAACTGTGTGAACAAGGTCCTCTGGACCCAGACCTATCAGCCTATAAAACAAAAAATGAGTAGCAATTATGCAAGCTTGAATGGTACCTGTCATTTAATCGAACAACTGTCAGAGAAAGTTGAATTTCATTTCCAGAATAACCAGGTCCCAGACATCACCTTCATCTCTGTAGAAGAACAAACTGGTGATGGGAACACTCCTCCATTCTTGAAAATCAACCTTCCTCCCAGTTTTAAGTGGCATTCCACACTGGAAGGCACGTGAATCCAAAGTCAGAAGAAACACTGAGTCCCATGAAAAAATACAATGAAGAGCCAGCTCAAAGTCTGACCAAAATTCAGGAAGAATGCTAACAGTTGTTTTTCCCCATTCAGATAAATGAGGGGGGGGGCTGTGCTTGCTAGATTATACCTGAATAATCTTTAAGAATTTAATCATTGAAGGTTTATTCAGGAAACTCCCAAAAGATTAGACCATTCCCACCTTTAAATTGATAGATAAATGGGTGTAAACCCCAAATTCCAAACATTTCCTGCCTAGCAGGTATATGCACAAACTGTCCATTGGCAACAAAAGTATAGAACATGTATGTGGGTCATGAGAGATGTTCCTTTCTGCCTTTAATTTAGGTAGTGACATCCTCAACCGCTTTGCAATCAATTTGGATCTAATTAATTATAAATTCTGGTCCTGACTGGAGGGTTACCCCGTGGGCTTTGACAACACAGAAAAAGCATTTCAGTCTTCTCAGTTGCTGCATTATGTGGTTGAAGTTCAAGTGCGAAAAGAAGTTACCATCCCAGAACACGTGCAGAAATTCATGATTCCTCTGAAAATTAAGCGAGGAAAGAACCTCAAAGACCAGGATGCCTATATAAATTTGAATTTCCATCTCCAAAAACAAGGTTTGTATTTACATCTGACACCTCTAGTAGATCTAGAGCACGACACCGTTCAAATATTGGTGGATAACAGCTACCCTCAATGTATCAATTTTGGCACAGACACCTTTACTGGAATGGCGGTTGATGCCCAACATTATTCTATTGATTTAGGTAATGAAATCACTGGACCAATTCCAAACAAATGTTTTGACATCCGCAATGGTATTCTTCCAGAATAGATTTGTACCCATCAGGGTGGAGGGGATTTCTTGGTGTACTCTTCATGCCCTTATGGGGTGGAATAGCTGACCTGTGACATCAGGAGTGATGAGGTAGCATTTAGAGTCAATAACAACTACCTCAAATCCATGGGATCTCCTGTCCAGGTTAACACCATAAAAAGAGATCTCTCCAGCCAACTGGAGGAAACCACTGAAATTGCTAAGTTCGGGGTCTTTCCAGGTTTCAAGCAGATTGTTGAAGAATGAATCAGTCTTGCTGATGCTTGTGAGACTGAGGAGCAAAGACAGAAAGGGAAACAGGTATTCCTGGACTTCCAGGATATTCATATGGCTGTGGAAGCACATCTATTCATTCAACCACCATACCCACGGACCCAGAGATGGTTCGAGTATTTGTGAAACAATACTGGTTACCTCTCGTGTCCATGGGGTCACTCACAGAGAATATTAAGAACTTAGAATCCTGTTGGATTCTTTGTCTGATCCACAGTACCTTTAACAACCTGGTACTGGGGATTCTAAAACCAAATGGCCAATGGAGACTATTTGCAGTAATGAGGGAGTTTAACAAACAGATTTACATGTCAAGATGGACACTTCCCTAAATCGAACAAGGGCTGGCATAGATCTAAGGGTCAAAACTGTACACAGCCATTGACTTGACAAACAATGACTGGACGGTACCCGTGAGTAGGCAAGACCAATACAAGCTTGCCTTTACCTTTGGGGCAGCAATATTCGTGGACCCAAACTCCCTTTGGATACATAAACTCCAGCAATGAGTTCAACATCTTTCTGAATAAGGTTGTGCCCGATATGGGCGAAAGGGGAAACCTGGCCTATGTACATGATGTTCTGATCAAAGGTTCAACTGCAAAGGAACATACAGCGGAAATCTGCTATGTTCTGACCATGTTGCACAAAGCGAGAGCAAATCTGTCTTTTCAGAAGGCACAGTGGTGTAAGACCAGAGTGAACTTCTTAGGGCATGAAATTACCCATAAGGGTCTCAACCCCTATGCAAAAAAGGTAGAAGCCTTATTGAAATTAAAAGACCCTACTACTCTGTGAGAATTGAGAGGCCTTCTTGGACTCACTAATTATAATTGTAAGTTCATTGAAGACTATGCAGAGGTCACATTGTCCTTGGTCCATTTATGAAAGGCAGAGTCAAGTGGGAGTGGGGTCCAGAACAATCTGAGGCAGTTAAACAACTGAAAAGAAGCCTTTCCCAAGATCCTTGTTTGGCTTTCCCTATCAAGAATAAGGAGTTCTTCTTGGAGACAGTGTTTTCAGATACTTGCCTAACAGCGGTATTGTACCAAAAGCACAACATGGTTAACAAAGTTATCTCGCATGCAAGCAAAACTTTGTCCTCTGTGGAGGAAACATTCAATGACTGCGAAAAGTCACTCCTGTCCACGGTGTGAGCATTGAAAAACTACAGCCGTTCATCCAGGGGAAGCACATTGTAGAGACAGTTTACCAACCCATGCAATACTTACAAAGTGACAGAAACTGGGTGGGGAATCTAAGTAATTCCTGAATTACTTTCTGGATTCTGTCCATGCAAGGCTTTCCTATGGAGGTCAGATATGGCCAAAACAAGAAGAGTCCTCTAGTGCAAGGATTAACAGACGTGCATGGTTGTGCTCAAGACAACAGTCTCAAGGACGAAAGTCTAAAGATCAAAAACAATATGGAGGCGTATTTACCGTCCCTGTACAAGGTCTATGAAGAGGACATGTGCCAGGGAATGCCCACAGTTTATGTGAATGGGTTCTCCTATCATTTTGGTAATGACGGGGAAATAGAACTAGTGGCTGGCATTTGGAATGCCTGGTGAATGATACCCTGGAGCCCTCTGGCAGTTACAAAATAGTACCATGAGGTAGTCAGGTGGCAAAGTTTATGGACATACATCAAGCCATCCTTACTACAGTACACCACCAACTCAAAGAACTGGTCATAATAACCGACTATGATTATGTCAGGAATGGGATTGTGGAACACCTGATTAACTGGAAGAATCAAGGCACGCATTAAAGCATTGGAAACTGATCCAGTCGATTGATGATCTGGTGACCTCAAATGAGATGACCATCTATTGGAAGAAAAGAGGTAATTCCAAAATAGAGGGGGCAGATAAGACTGGGAATGACCTGACTGACCAGCTGGATAAAACCAGATCTCTGCAGGGGGGTTTCATAGATACAGAATGCCTGCTGGGTGAAATCCAAGTCACTGCTGTCACCAGATCACAAACATGTGCCAGCAGTGAACTCTTGACTGCCCAGTGGAATAAAGATATCCCGGATGCAGATTTGATCACTGCACAAAAAGATTATTGGAAAATTCCATCAACACATTGAACACTCTGTGAGTTTCCTTTAACAGAATCGGATTACACTGATAAAAAGGATCTCCGGGTGTTGATGAAGTTTTCCAAAATGTTCCGGATCCAAGACGATTTGTTGGTACGGAGATCCCCATGGGATGTGACCAGTGGTTGGTACCTAACTCATTCCAGAGCCTGATATTGAACCACACCCATGTCGCAGCCACTACAGGTCATAGGGGTTTTATACGACATTGGAAATCTTGAGTGAGTTTGCATATTGGTCAGGCATCTATTTAAAGGGGTGTCTTGTGTGTGCTCAATTTCAACCCAGTTCACTCACACACCGAGCTCCCCTACAGAAAAGGAGAATGACACTGCCTTGATCAGATTTTCAAGTCATTTTCATCAGGTCAGTGATTCGCTCCTCTAGAGGAAGCAAGTACATGTTGACTGTAACATGCTTGTTTGCAAAATGGGTAGCATGTCTTGCTGTCCCAAATTGTAAGGCGGAGACAGCTGCTGTGCTAATGATCAACCACATCTTCTCTCGTTTCGTCCTCCCGCAAAGGATTGAGTCAGACCGAGGAAGTAATTTTATCAGTGAGGTGATGACGAAAATGTAAGAGATTCTAAGGGTAAAAAGAAAACTCCACATTGCCTACCACCCAGCTTCGAATGGGGGGTTCAGAGATACAACAAGACAATTGTGAACATCTTGAAGACGTTCATGGCAGACTCTGGGCCCAGTTGGGACATTCGATTACTGCTTGTCCTGATGGCTATTAGGTCTACACCATCTTCTGCAACTAAAATGTCTGAATTTGCACTTATGACTGGATGAAAAATGGTGTTACCTCAGCATCTGCTCTATAGAACTCAGGAGCAGACACTTATAAATGTGCCCACCACTCATGAGTGCATTGAAAATGTAAGGAAGTACCTCCAGCATGCTTTCTTTTATGCCCAGCACAATTTAGAGAAGTGGGCTGAAGGAATGAAATCATAGTACGACCAAAACACTACGAAAAAAAAGCATGAGGTGGGTGGCCCGGTTTACCAGTACAGTTTTAGAGTAATCAGACCAAGGAACGAAAATGTCTTGCGTCTTGGCATGGCAGATTTTAAATTATAGACAAAATCTCACCTATTGCATATTAAATCTGCATCCCGAAAGGAGAACGGACGGAAGAGGAATGGGTGCATATCAATCAGTTGAAAAGCTGTCATGCCAGACAAGCTTTACGACTGATTGAGGAGCCCAATGAAGTTCGAGCCGAGGAACCATCGGAGGATTGAAAGGTAAGAATGAAATCCATGGATGGAAACTAAAATACATAGAGGGAGTAATTTAATAAAATATGGTCTTGTCATTGCCTCATTGAAATGTGATAAATGCATCATAGTTCTATTCAATGTTTCCCATAGTTCTATTACATTTTGTTTCTCAAATTATATGTAAGGTTTTCCGGTGGAAAAAGTTCTTTATGAAATACTTCACCTCTTTTTATACTCCTATCTGTAGAAGGATTAATCTCCTTCCCTTCCAGCCTGGGGAACAGAAGTATGTGAGTCTGGGGAGGACCCCAGGAACTCAGGAAAGGGACCAAGGAAAACAGAGGGGTTCTATTACCATACCCCAGAAATCAAAAATAAAGAGATGGAGGTCAGAGAACCCATTCCCTAAGGAAGGAAAGGAGCAGTATGTGCTCCATTGATAATGTGAACTGAAAAAAAAATCCCACTCTTCCCTGTTCTGTCTCAGACAAAAATCAATGGACAAGAGCAGGGGGAGGGGGGCACTTGTGGGATACTTTCATCCCTGGAAAATTAACAGAAGGGCCAAGTTAGGCCTCTAATGTGAAATACATTTTCTCATGGAAAGGTACACTGGCAGCATGAAAAGCCATCCTCAAAACTTCAACACTGTTAAGGTGCTTAGTGGACTCCAACATTTACTTACCAAATAGGCCTTGCATGCAAAATTGAAGGCCAAGAAAAATTAGAGGATGATCCCACATGGAAAGCAGGGTGTTGCAAACACTGAAACGGCAAGGTCTGGAAATAAAGGCATGGAGAAAAATGTTCCCTTGCCAAAAGGAACATATCATGAGAAGGTCCTTGAACAGTCATGGCAAGATGCAACTTATTAAAAATAAATAAAAGGCTTTACATGAAAAATAAATGCAACAGATTGAAAAGGCAATATTTTCTTTCATATACATTTAAAAGGCCTTGCCTCATTACGACCCAGGCGGTAAGTTACCGCCTGGGCCGTGACTTTAGCACCATGGCGTAAACTACGTTTACGCCATGGTGGTTGGCGGACTTACCGCCCCATTCCGACCTTGGCGGGGCGGTAAGTCCCCAATCCCCATTTACCCTTCCCCATTCCCATTTTTGCCCCATAGGGCATAATGGGAGTGGGGAAGGCGTTAATTACGCCACCGTAAATTACGGTGGCGTAATTAACTCCATGGTCCCTTAGCGCCATGGATTTTAACACCTGCTAAAAGCAGGTGTTAAAAGCGCCATGGCGCTAAGGGACCTCGTACTCAGGCGGTAAGGGTCGGCGCTGTTAACGCTGCCGTTAACCCCTTACCGCCTGGGTCGTAATGAGGCCCCCTTATGTACACAAGGAAATATAACCTTCAACAATATAACAGTTCCTGAGACGGAGCCACCTGCTATGCAGAACACTCAAGCAGTGATCAAGGAATTATATTGGGGGGGACTGTTCTCTGAGATAAACAGCAGGATGAACAAAGGCTGATGCGTTTACTCCAGGCTTAAACCATCAATGGGGTTGCAGAGCCTGGGATAGTATTTCAAAAGAACTGAAGCCTATATTGTGAAATGGAAGTTAGGATTTGCACATATGTTTGAACATTTTCATTCTTATTATAGACTATCATAGTTTTTCACTTTCTCAGCAATAATAAGTTGCTCCAAGGCCATTCTAGTGTCATTTCAAAGTTTATTACGAGCCCATTATGGTGATGTCATTTATCTAAATCTAATCTAAATTTGATTTTTGCATATTGTGTAACAATTGAAAATGTGTTTGTAGCATCCCCAAAAATGTGATGAAACCAAATGTTGGGGAGCTGGTGGCTTATTAAATTAGATATCTGGGTAGAAGCCTTAACATTCCTAACTATTATAATTTTTGTATAACCTGAAAAAAACTGCTGTTCGCACCTGCAACATCTTGCTGTCATGGCAAGTTGTGCTCACAAACAAAAGTAAACGCTGCCTGGCATGCTGGCATGCTGATATGTCAGGCAACATTTACTGACTTTACACTGCAAAGTGAAAATGTGAAGGGCAAAAGGTGGTATACGTGCGTGTACGCCGCCTTCTGCCTTTTGCATTTGCACCCAGCTGTACAAGTGACAAAAATTTGGCAGCACGGAGTAGCTTACATTACAGTGTAAACGTAATGGTTAACTGCCATCAAATTATGTTAATAATGAGCAAAATGAGCTCCAGTAGGATTTTATCCAGACGCTGAAACAGAGGACGGCCGATCCCAGGGGACACAGACAAGTATCTGAAGGAGGATCCTGGGTAACTGCAAGAACCAAGCCTTGAGAAAGAGAAATCTAGGAGATAAGGGTGAAATTAGAATTCTTGAACAAGTTACCTGAAGAGGTGAAGGATCTGACAGAGAATATATAGACAGATATCCAACCAGCCCTGTTCACCCTGGCCGAGAAGTTGACAATTCTGGCTATAGCATCCAACAGGATCCTATTATGACAAATACGAGCGGCCAGGGAGAAGACCAGCCAGAGGAGAAGAACCCAAGCCAGTGCAAGCGGGCTACTAGATCTTTAAGTAGATGGTACCTTCAAACAGTGGAGTGATCCCACTAGCTCAGATGAAGAAGACAAAATACCACTTTCTACTCCAGTAGTTGGGGCCTAACCCACTACTGTCTGAGATCCTGACCAGACAAATGTGGAAGACCTGTTACAGGCCCTCCTCAAAGCCCAACTAAACATCAGCCATCAAACCAGGAAACTTTGGCAGATTTACAAAGTGTGATAGGGCTGAGATGTGAATACCCTGCAGTACCTCTGACTATCCTACAAAAGTTCAACACCAGAGGAGATTCCTCCACCTTCTTCATCAACATTAAAAGGGTTGTCAAGACAGCAGGTTATCATGGCGACCTCTGGACTAAGTACATCTCTCCCTTATTGATAGCAGAAGCATAGCAAGCATTCCAAGCCCTAAATCCAGACAGAAAGACCCTGTATGAAGATGTTTTGGAACGTCTATTACAAGACCAATAGCATTATCGGTTTAATCTCTGACAACTTCGCCTCCATCAAGCCGAACCTCCCAAATTTCCACCATATCAAGTGTGAGACCTACTTAATAAATGGCTAAAAAACAAAAGCTATGAAGAAGTAAAAGAGATGTTCATCTTGGAACAATTCATAGACGATCTTGCCCTGTATCTCCAAAAGGTCATCTGGAAATTGCACACACCCCCCCTAGAAGAGGCCATTCAAACCACTAACACTAGCCATCAGTCCATGTATGCCTGGGAGATCAGTGGAGGACCACAAAAATGGTGGATGTAAAATGGTCAGGGAGATCAAGAGAGGAGAGTCTAACTGACCGCTGGCCTGCATCTAGCGCTCCAGATCTAGCTGAGGGTAGAGGCAGGGCACCAATTCTCAAAAAGAGCCAGAAACCTGGACCTCCAATTCTACCTTAGGTCATCCCATGTTATGCCTGTGGGTAACCAGGAAACCTAGCACAATTCTATTCAGAAAAACCAAAGAAGGAGCTGAGGGAGATTGATCTCTTCCAACCAAGAGAATACTTTGAGCAAACAGCAGCAGACTCAGCTCAGTGCATCGATACAGAACCAGAGCCACAGTATCTCACAGATATATTCCAAGAGGAAGAGTGGGAGTTGGAAACAGGAGCCTGAACAGTGTTCACTATGGTGGAAACTCCCCCAAAAAAATCAACCTTCCCAAAGATCTCCTGGCTAAAGCCCTCCTGTACTCTGGGAGCAAGAAGACTGCTGTACAATCCAACCTAATCATGCTGGAGGAACTGAACCACAAGAGTACCGTTCAGATCATCTGTGTCCATGAAGATGTCAATCTTTACCCACCAGCTGTTGTGATTCTATAAATTCTATAAATACTTGGTCATGAATTCCACAGGCCAATGATCCTGATGCCCAGACTCCCTGAATATGCCTTTATTGGCACAGATTTCCTATTATTTGGCAAGTGTCTCATGTTCAAGGACACAAAGTGTCGGTTCTGGGTGGGGGTAATCAAGCAGCCAGCATCCAGCAAAAGGAGGAGAACTCAAAGGAAAGGGAGAGGTGGTTGACAAGGCCTGTAATCTGGCCTTGTCAAAGGGAGAGGAGAGTTATTTTTTCATGAGGTTGGGGAAGTAGGGAGGAATCCAAAGCCAGCCCTAGTCTTGAGGGCTGGTTCAGCTACATGGGCACACATTCCTCTTACCCGCCCCCATGTGGCAGCTGTTTGTATGCAGAACCTTGCCTGCATACAAGCCTTACCTCATTTATTAGATACTCACCAGTGTCTTCCTATCCTTTCTAGAATACTGGCATCCAAAGCCGAAACCGAATTTCCCAAAAAGACGGTGGCATCATCCATGGAACGAAGCCAGTGAAAGAACAAGAGATTGATGCCTGTGAGGTGCAAATAACAGCCATCAACAAACACCAGAGGCACAGGCACTATGTGACCCAGAGAGAGAGAAGCAATGGCCATATACGCAGCAGGCAGTAAGCTCTTGCAGAGGATGGGTGCTGGGAACCCATATATCGACACAAAAACCCCCTACACCACAGGGGAACAAAAAGGAAACACAACTAGGGATGTGCCGAATAGCATATTCAGTATTCGGCCGAATACCAAATAGTTTGTCAAATATTCGGCCGAAGCCGAATATGAAGCCAAATAGTAGCTTAATTTAATAAATCATGTTCCAAACCTGAAAGAACACACTTATTAAAAAAACAAATAAAGCACCATTTTAAATGCATTCTATACTTTTATTTCTCTTCATTTTAATTAATGCAGCATCTTTATTTAAAATATAAAATCCAGAAAAAAAGCAGATTTAACCAAAATGAAGGGACAAAATGTACAGAAGGTTGTTGCATATTCAAAACCAGTGCCAGTCAAAGTAGGAGTCTCCACAAATGCAAAAGGACTAGGTTGCAATGAACAAAATGGATATTTCAATTCGCAACTGCCTTTGTGAATCAGACGCATGCAGTTGCAAAGTTGCTGTGGTTGAGTTTCGAAACATCTTTGTAGGTCACATAGAAATGTAGAAAATGGTCAATATCGAATCATGCAGGACACAAGTCAAAAGGAAATCTGAAATGCGTGAACTCCATCTCACAACTATTCACCCCCACCCCCTCATTGGCCAAACAAAGGAGAGGACTCTCCCAGAGAGGCTGTTGGTGTTTGGTGAATGGGTAAGCACCCGTTTATTTATTGCAATTGATTTTGTACACCAGGTCTAACTATTCAATGCATTAAAAAAAAAACATAAAAAATAACAATTCTGGATTATACATAGGGGAAGTTTGTTTATGTAGCTCTGGTGGCCACCAAAACAATTAAACAAATTATAGCAGCAGTAAAACATACTTTAACATTTACTTGATACTTGATTGAAATATAGTCCTATTCTAACTAATACATTTGCTGCAGTTTTCCACCAAATTTGCTGTTGCTTTTGTCACTTTCGTCTTTTTGCCTGTGTAGTGCTGTTTTTGTTTTGTTTTGATTTCTCTGGGCAATAAAGAAAGCTGCTTGGGTAGTCTGGTGTGTTAAAGCAGCGGCGACCCTGAATTAATCTGAGTGGCTTGCAGGTTTCACACGATTCAGCCTTTCATTCTTCAAAGGGTAATTTCACACGCATCACATTTATACTACAAAGCAATATATATAAAACATAGACAGGTGTGCAAACGTACAAGTGCAGCCCTCTGGTGACTGTGCGAGTGAGCTTTGCCAGATGGTCCTGACTCCACTCCCTCGTCTAGTTGTGTTCGTGCTGAAGGCTCCCCTGTAGAGTTTACAGCCATTTCTTTAAAAAAGACTAGTCTGTCCTGGCCCCTTCTCTCGAGCGCTGCCGGTATCCCTCTTGCCCCTGCATTCAAATGATGCTAGAAGTGATTACACAGCAATTATGACCTGCAGCCATTTCTGAGTAAACAATCGTCCGCAATCACTCGTGCTGATGGAAAGGTGTTGTGTCTCAGCATGGTCTGTTCCTTTGTCACCTTGGCAGTGCCGAGACCAGCTGTTAATATGTTGGTCAAAAGAGCAAAATGCTCATTTTGAGAAACAAGCGTGTGAAGGGGCTTAACATTTAGGAGAGCCAAAGCACATATCCAGTGCCCTTTCATATATTAACTAGACAGAAAAGGCCTAGATGCACATTCTGATTAGAGAATTGCTTTATGTCAGAGTTGAATCCACTGCCAATAGCCCAACTAAATAAAACATTCTTTTAAAGGAAACATTTCAGAGGAATAGTCCTATGTTTTGCAGAACAAAAAGGCAATTTAATCACTGCTACCTGATAGTTTCTTTTTTTATTCCTCGTTAAAGAAGAATCTTTTTCGGGCTCTGGTGCCTTCATTGTCTGATTGCTCTGAGTAGGTGTAGGGTGGTATCTCTCTGCATGGTCTTGGGAGGTGGGAGGCCATGCAGGGATTTATGTTTAGTAGGGATGGGCAAGCAGAATGCCAGGAATGGGATTTGTTTTTTTGCAGTGGGAGGTGGAATGCCATGTATGGTATTTGTGTTAGGGGTGGTAAGCCCCAAGTAGGGAGTTTGTGGGAGTGTTGGGGAGGCAGGATGCCAGCAATGGCGGCTTGCACTGTATGCCAGCAGAGTATCAGCAATGGTGTCTTTGGTTCCAAGACTTACATGCTCATTTTGCCGGTTCAGCCCATGTTTTCCACTTGGAGTCAAGCTGGACTTTAAGGCTTGGCCCTGTCTTGGCCCTTCCCAGAATTCTCTGTACGTCCCAACTATACATCCTACAAATTCCACCAACAGAGCATAGCTGTCTGTCTCATACAGAGTCCTCACACCTATCTTTACCCGCTGTGACACACTAGGCCACTTTGGAACTGGAGAGGTTACCCAACAGAAATTCCTCTGAGAGGCCTGTTAGGTGGGGGCATATTACTCTGCCTTAAATAACCAAGCCCTGCTAGTTTCCACTACCTATTGTGAATTCCTAATGTTTCTCCATGGGCATGTCCCATTGGAACAAATGCTGCTAATTTTTCACTTATCCTCGCCACTCCTTCTCGCCAATACACAAACATATGCACCTTATCATTCCTGATAATATATCAGATAATGTTAAATATATGGACTCAAGTCCTTAAAAAAAGAGAAGGGGGGACTATGACATAAGCAATGGGAAGTGACATGACAGGAACTGAATGTATCCTGAAGTGAAATATGCACATTTCTTTCAGTTTGTCTTTTCCAACTGAAGAAAGTGCACACTGAATATAAATATTCGCCAAAAGGTAAGATTTTCCTATATTGTTGGTGGCTAAGTATAAAAGAATAGCACCTTTTATGTCTAATAATCTGCAACAAAACATGCCCTTAAAAGCAGAGTACAATATAAGATATTTTACTCTAATAGCGCTTTGTAACAATCTCTGGTGGCACACCTTGGAGGAGTCAGGGTGCAGGATCTTGGTAAGCCTATTTTTGTCAAAAGAAAACATCGGCATGAGCAAATTAAAAACCTACAACCTTCGTAGTGCCTCCGCTGGTGTTGAAAATCACGTCCCGGAATGGTAGGCATCACAGGAGCGAGTTCTGACTTCTTTACGAGTGGAGAGATCAATATTCAAATCTCTCCCGGCGGATAAGGGCTGTTTTCATGGGAAAGATAGCATTTTCTCTAGGGATGGTCAGCAGGCATCGAGTTCTGGTCTAACTTTTCTGCTAACAGCGGATCATAAAGACTCTGGCGTTTCTACGCCCAATGCTCCCCAATTAAAAAACTGTTTGACATCTAATTTGGATTACACCCTAACCGCTACATCCATCAAAAATACAATCCTAAATTACTTCCCTGTGGAAGGTAGGGCCTTCATAACGGCCACAGAGAGGAAGGGGAGTATGCTTGGAGCAGACTTATTCAACAGTGATTTATCTAAAGCTCCAGGGCTAAATTCTGTCCAGGAAGAATTGAACATGAATTTGATGGAGGAGGTTAGCGATAACACAAATATCCTCCCTAATTCTGATGCTTCCTTCGAGTTGAACGCGATCTCTGCCTTATTGGAAGTGTCAAGAGATGAAGAGGCTTCTCTGCAAAGTATAACACTGTTGCCGTCTAAACCCACATTGGAAGAGATGAGGAGGGCTGAGTCCCGGGATCAAGTCTAAAACTCGGCATCAATTGTTGCCTTAAACTACGTGCTTAGTTCGCTTGTTAAAGTTTTTGAGAATTTAAAAGCTGAAGTTCATCTCCATTTGGGTTCCCTGTTGCAGATTACCAAAGATTTAGAACTGAATTAAATCTCGCTGGTGGCCCTGAAGTCTGCGGTAAATGACTCTATAAGAGAAACTTTGGTGGAATTTCGCCTCCTGTTGAAAAATCATGGTAAAAAAATGTACTTATTGGCTGCTCAGTGGGAGGGAGCGAAAATGGAACTCGCCATACTGAGGTAATAGTCCTAAACTCTCTGAAGTTTCAAGTGCACATGTTTATGGGCCATGCTGTAGATGTTCACCGGTACCCATGGATGTGCCAGGTAGTGTTGACATTGATGACACTCTGTTGTCTGGGTCTACATTGGAAGAATTTATGCGCTTAGCCGAAATGGCGGAGATAGAAATTGTCGCTCAAGAGTCGCGAGAGGTCCCCTAGGCGAGTTTAGATCAAGCTTTGAAACCTCCGAAATATCAACAAGAACACGATTCAAGCAAGATGTCCAATGGGAAGTCAGAAAAGAAAAAGAAACAGAGAAAACAACTCTCACTACCCCAAAATGACTCCCATCACGTAGAGGCCTCTAAAGAGAACGCCAAATGTGGTCCCAAGGCAAAGAAGACCAACCTTCCAGGTAGTACGAACCACTTTCTTTGTAACCTACAAGGACTTCAGATGAAGAATGGCACCAAAAGTAAAAAGAAAGAACCTACAGGTGATGGGAGGAAGTCCTCATCAAAAAAGAGCTCCTTCCGCCCTAAGCTCTCTTGATAATAGCACCAAGAGCTGGATATTGTGAAAATCACAGTGGGGAGCCAAACAAAGCCAATTAAACCGCCCCTAAAGATTGCTCCCATCTTTCTAAAAGGGATCAAAGCAGTTCCCAATAAACATCCATTAAAGTTTGCTCCTATTTTTTTTTAAATCCAAAACTGAAGAGCAATGCAACAACACAACCAGCTCTAATCTGCCTTGGGGCCTAAAAGTCCCACCAACGGACCATGACCACCAGCTACATAGTTCCACAGTGACCACGGCTCATTCTATTCTTAATAAACCAGTTGGTGAACCATGCTTGAACTCTGGAGACTGCCAAAGCAATGTATTGAGAAGGGAGGTCTCTACTATTAGAGCCGTCTGGAAGAACCAAAAATGGTCTCGGACTCCCGATAAACCGAAGGAGCTATCCCAAGGTTTAACTCTTTTTTTGTCACATGCTACCTTGAATGACGGAACCAAACTCCCTCTGAATCACTCTGTAATTCTTTCTGAAATTAAAACCATCCCCAGTTTAAAATATATCACTAATGCAGACATTGAGCAGGTTGGTTTCCCGCATTCACCGAACACTGATAACGCAGAATTGGTGTTGAGATCTAGAATGGGTTCGGAGTCCATACTAGGGGCCAAGTCAGAGTGGTGTCTGAGGGGCCTGATGATAACTAAAGACCTCAGAGACTTTGAAGAACTAACCCCGGTTTCCACGCTTGCTACAATTCTTCTAGCTTCATCCCAAGTGAAAGCTAAAGGCCTGTCAGCATCCCCAACACTACTTGACTTGGTACCAGAGATATTGGCCCTCATTACAACTGAGGTGCTAAGTGCACCAACTTTACCACCATGGTGTAAACTACGTTTACACCATGGTGGATGGCGGATTTACCGCCCCATTACAAGGTGAGTGGGGCGGTAAATCCCCATTTCCCATTTTCCCTTCCCCATTCCCATTTTTGCCCCATAGGGCATAATGGGAGTGGGGAAGGCGCTAATTACGGCACCGTAAATTACGGTGCCGTAATTAGCACCAAGGTGCCTTAGCACCATGGAACTTAACGCCTGCAAAAAGCAGGCGTTAAGGTGGGAATCAGGCGTTAAGGGTTAATGGTGGCGTTAACCCTTAACGCCTGAGTTGTAATGAGGGCCTTTGTCTCAGATTGTTCTTAAACTTGGGCTTGCTGAAAAGAACCTCTAACTAACCTGCCCATACGAACTCTGTTCTGGAATTCGAGGGGCTTTAACTCCTTTTGTAATGAACCTATGAAATGTTAGGTGTTTGGATCTTTCGATTGCATTTTTTTCCAGGAATCCTGGGTGAGATTGGGTTTTGATGTAGCTGGGTTTTCTTCTTATCACCAGTTAGCTAGTGGATCAGGGATGGGGCAACCTTTTGGTGGACTATGTATCTTATGCAGAAATTCGATCTTTGATGATTCAGTCCTAATTTCTGAGGAGGTTCTGGGTATTATGATTGTTAGAGCCAGGTTGAAGCGCGTACTTAGCACTGAGGGATGGCTCCTAGTAAATATTTACTGGAATCCTGCCCTAGTGTCTCTTATTGCATTTATTCAGAACGTACTGGATTTAGCAATCTTGGCTACAGCTGGTTTTACAAATAGATGACATAATTATCATGGGTGACTTTAATTCGCACTGTCTTGGAACTCTTCCCATGATAAGAGGAAAGTGTAATCGAAAGATACTGGATGGTAACGTTTGGAGCGAGTTCATGGAGGAATGAGATCTCAGGGCACTCAATGGAAATGTGTGCAGTGATATCCCCGTGGCTCCAACTTGGAGAAGGGGAACCCTTCACTCAGTTATCGATTACGTTTTTGTCTCTAGGGGTTTGTTTGAGAGCTGTAACAATTTCAAAATCACAGATGGTGGTCTTAGTGATCATGATATGTTGGAGGCATCTTTTGGGGTAGCACTGAAGTATGGGACCCATGGCTCGCCCCAGAGGTTATCCCTCAACTCGGCAAGTAACAGACTTGTAAGATTCAGTAAAGGGGTACAAACTCTGAATAATAACTTAGTGAATTATGCCAAAAGTCTTTCTGACCCAGAGTTGTCCTTACAATGTGGTCCTGAAAATTGTGTGGAATTACTTTAATCCTCCCAGTACTTGTTCTCAGAAGTTGCCCCCCCACAGACATCATTTTGATCTACAAACCTTGACAAAAAATAGAGAGAGTAGCAAACTGTTGAGAATTGTAAAAAGAAATTGGGAGAGCAATGAAATCCAACAAAGGGATCAGGCCAGAGAGATCAACAACTCATATAGGAATTGGATGAGATCACATAGGGCCATGAGGTTACAGAAAGATGGGGAGAAAATGCTAAAGGCAGTTTGCCTAAAAAATTCATGACATTTTTGGGCATTAATAAACCCAAAGGTCAATAAACCGAAGGACGCGATAATTCAAGAACAGGCCTGGATTGACCATTTCGCCAAAGTGTATCCTCATTCTAAATATAGAGAATCGAGGAATGATTTGGTAATACCATGGGTTCTCAGTTCTTCCATGGAGGAGATTATACATTAAATTATGAAATCTTCTGCGTCACGTGCTGCACAACCCAATGGTCGTACGAACGCCATATTAAAATCAAATCCCACAATTTGGTCGAGAATGCTGAAAGGCCTCTTCGACCAAATAGTTAAGACTAGGAGAATCTCGGATTCTTGGAAAAGCTTGATCATCGTACCTATATACAAGCGAACTGATCGCTTAGCCGCATCTAATTACCGTCCAATTTCTTTACTGGATGCGGACATTAAATATTTGCAGGTCTTGTTTTGAGAGATCTAGAAAGCTGGGCTAAAGAAAACGGGATTATCGCAAAATTTCAAACGGGATTTAGGAAGGGTCTTTCCACCTCTCTCAACGGTTTGGTTCTGAACTGTGTCACTGAAGAATGCTTTGTGAAGGATGGGAAACCATTGTTCGGAGCCTGGGTTGGACTAATACCAGGCTTTTGACACCATCAGCAGAGATTGGCTTTGGGGCAAGTTGCAAAGCTGGGGTTTGCCTGACAATTTGTTGGAAATCCTGATTGAACTCCACCATAACTCTACTCTTCGCATCAGATTATCTAAATCTGGGGATTTATAAAAAAAATCGAGATAAATAGAGGTGTTCATCAGGGCTGCCCTGTCCCCCCTTTTCTCTTTAACTTGTTCCTGGTGGACCTTTTGACTAGCTGCAAACTTTACTTCGGGCAAGTCCTAAATTGGGTATGACAAAAATATCGTGGCTAGCATACGCAGATGATATTGCCATTCTGGATCATATGCAAATTGGTCTACACCGTCTCCTTAAGGCTCTTGTAGACCCTGCAAAATTAAACAAACTAACGATAAATCCACATAAATCCAGTGTTGTAATCTGTAAAAGACCCCAGAAGAGGATTAAACCATTTACTTGGCAGTTGGACAACCAAGCTGTGCCGATAATAAATGAGATTATGTATCTGGGCTCAAGTATTAGTGCGTATCCCACTAAAAGGTCCTTGCTTCACAATTTGGACATTAAGATTCTGAACCTAGGGTCTCAGATGATCAACATTTATAACAAATTCTGTAGGTTCTCAATTATTCCACCCACAAAATATTATGTAAGAAAAGTAGTCCCTTCACTCTTATTTGGTTTGGAATGCAGTACCCAGAGCTTTGCCATTAATTGGGACAAACTGGAATCCAAGTTGTGGAAGAGAACACTTAATCTCCCTAATTCGGTCCCTATAGTCTCCATCTGATATTAATTGGGTTTGACTTCCCTCTTGGCCTGGATGGAATGGAGATGGATCTCCACATACAGACTAATCATTGAGCCCCCACCTCAATCTCTTTACGAAGACATAGTAACCCAGTTTCCGAAGGGAGATAATGGATTTTTAAATGCATTAAGGGATAGATCTACTGAGATTCTATCTAAAGTGGATTCTGATGTAGATACCTTGGTGCATAACCTGCTAAAATCTAAAGAGAGTTTGAAAAAGGAGATTGGATCAGAACGATAGAGCGAATGAGAGCATTAACATTTTCTTCCTCCCTATCAGAGTTTGACAAACCCAGATCCTTTATGGCTACCTATCTGAGGAGATCCCTGGATCCTAGTGTGAGGGCTGACTTCCTCAGATTGAGATTGAACATCCTCCCAAGTTTAGAAATCCAGCACGCGAGAGATAGGGAAGTTCTTCCCAAGGTTACTCTCCACCCTCTGCAACTTATCCAGAACAGGACTGCAAGACTTGTCCTTGGCTTCAAGCTCAGGGCTCGTTCCTCTCCTGGCTCCCAGTGGCTGCGAGGATTAAGTTCAAAACCCTGAGCATTGTCCACAAGGCCTTCTGGGGCCGCAATACCTTCAACTCTCTCTTCCTAAATATCTTCCTTCTCGATCTCTTCGCTCATCCGCCTCCAACTCCCTCAGGGTCAGTCGCTTCTCCAAGCAACGAGTTGATGGTAGATCTCTCTTCGGCAGGGGCCTCCCTCTGGAATAGCCTTCCTGCTTCCCTGAAACTTGAGGAGAACCATCTCAGGTTCCGGAAGCACTTCAAAACCTTCCTCTTTGCTTCTGCTTTCTCTCCCCCTCTCCCCTGCAGAATTCCTGGCAAAAATTGCACTGGATACCTGACCACCCTTTCTCATCTTGGGCCCATGCCGCGCCAGTTGCCCACCTGCACTGCCGTCCCTGGCAACCCCTGCACCAGGGGACTGGTTTCTGTATCCCTACAGTCCCCCTACCAGCACTTATGTCTGCACTTACCTTGCACTTGCCACCAGCTGGCCGTTTTTACTTATCTATTCTACTCTCCCATGTACTGCACTTTCCCCTTTCCCTTCCCCATGCACTTTTCCCTTTCACCTTCCCATGCACTTGCGTGATCTGATTGACACCTGACCTAGTAGGATCGTTGTCTGTCTTCCCTTTGTTCCCCCTCCCTTGCCTCATCACGCCTTGAAACACTTGTGTATAGGCACGTTATAAATGCCATATCATATCATATCATACCTGTCAGGAATGTGAGCTGGAATTAAAGCACTCAATCCAACATGTGGTGATTGGTAGCCCTGGGACCTGGGCTCTAAGGGTCCTCAGACTGAGAAAATTTGTTCATGCTATCGGTATGTTCATGCTATAAACTCCTTGACATCCCCCATGTTCTGGGAAAGACTCATTTCAGGGAATTAAGTGTTTCTAACTGCAGAAGTCGTAAACATCTTGAGGGTCCAAAAACTCACTAATAAGAGTGGAATCTCATTAGACGAACAAGAGTTTAATGATCGTGACAAGAGGCGATGAAGAAAGTCCTTTGATTTGAATCCTTTGGGTCATTTAGGTAGATTGCTTGCTATTGCAATGATCAGTTGTTTCATTTTATGTGAATGCTGTGCATGTTTAATTATGTTTAATATGAATTGACTTCCTTTTAAATAATTTGAATACTTAATGTTACATTGCCTATTCATGAAGTGGTTTACTGTTGATATGTGTGTAAAAAGTCAAGATTTGTCTTGGCTAATGCACAATAAATAAAATAAATTATAAAAAATATATTTTACAGCTGTGTGATAGCAATTTGTCTGGTTCTTGTGACTAAGTGTCTGGTCTAATTCTATTCAGTTTTGCAAACTGAAGTCTATATTTGCCTTTCTGAATTCTTTTGCATTGTATTCAAATGAGAATGACAAAGTATTCGGCAAGAGGCAAATAGCAAGAAACTATTTGGCCAAAGCCGAATAGCTTTTGTTCAGCCGGAATTCGGCCGAATACTTACTCGAAGCCAAATTTCAGTACACCCCTAAACACAACCTACGCTGCCCAGGGAACATTACTGGGTATCCCCACCAAATGGGGACCCAGAACACAAGCTGCAACACTGGATAATCTATGCCACCATCTTTGGTATGTGGCAAACCACCACCCAGAGCAATTGGACAGGGTTCAGCGCTTTTCAAGATTTTCCCTGGTGCATTCAAGCCCCAGGTAGGGACGATATGGACAGATTGGCAAGCGAGAGGATGCCAGTCCTCACAAGGGGAGAGGGATTTAAGCAGGGGACAGGAAGAATTAAGTCTGTCAGCAGAGTCGGACTGCGCCATAAAATTATCTCTGTCACCAATGAAAAAGTGGCCCACAGTTGCAAATGGCTATTCATTCCTTTTGTGACACTATTTGTATAGTAACCATGGGGGGATTGTTTTGATAAAATATGATGCAAATTGTGCATTTTAAAGAATATTTATTCAGAAACACTGGTCAAAACTACCAGCCGCATAGTGAAGTAACTCATCAAACTGGCCCACATTGGCCAAAAAAGTGGCCCAGTTTGACCAAAACCACACCAGCATTTTGTGTTTTTGGTTCGCCCATGGGCCTATTGCCCTATAGGCCAGTCCGAACATATCTTTCAGGCATTGAGGTGGAGGGCGACCAAGGGGCCAGCAGTAGGAAGGAGGGAGCTGCAACCTGATGGGGAGATTCCTGGAGCAAGTGGAGTTTTGGGTCAGGGGTGGAAAGTTGTTCTTCAGTATGAGTGTGCACGTCTGTCAGGCGAGTGAGCAAAAGGTTGAGTGTAAGGATTGAATATGAATTGATTTGTACAGAATGAAAGGAGGGTGTTTGAGTAGCAGGTGGGAGGAGTAGAGTAGTAAGAGGAGGAGACTAGTAATGAGAGGAGGGGAGTAGTGGTGGAAGGGTGGAAGTAGTAATAGGCGGAGGAGGATAGTAGTGAAAGGAGGTGAGTAGTAGCAGGTGGAGTAGGGTACTCGTGTGGAGGAGGGGAGAGGTAGCAGAGAAGGTGAGTGTTGTATTAAAGTGGGAGGAAAAGGAACATTATAGAGTGGAGGCAAGGACTAGAAGGAATGAAACATCGGGGGAGAGAAGATTGGTGTGATGAGTAAGGTGTAGGCCATTAGGAGAGAAAAGGTGAGCGTGGGCATGTGTGAAACCGCCTGAATCCTAATGAGTACTTTCAAGGTACTATCCATATTCCTCATCAGAACACTATGCTCTGGATAGAGTACGGACAGTTAGGAAGTTCCTGAGGGAGTTTAGATAGCTGGCACTTAGGTAGCCGCCCAGAGTATAAGACAGTGAGTTTACAGTAAGGTCATTCAGAATCATTCAAGTCTCTAATGCAGCACATCCCTGTTGTCGTGGTTGTGTATGAGTTACATGTAATCAAATATCCATAACTCAGATAATGATACCAAATGTATTATGACATCCAAGTCAGCTTTATGAGCCATAATATCAGAGTGAACTAGCTGAGCTGACACATGTTACAAGAATGTATTCTCTTCCTCAGGGTTCTCAGGATGTTACCGTTTTTGATTGACAGTATACAGTAAGGGTCAACATTCGGTGACACAAACTGGGAGTTACAAAAGCCTCATTTAGGTAGGAGAGGCATAACAAGATGAGAGAGAGGGACAGCCTTAGCCCCCACAAAGACAAATTAAACATTTGAACTGTCTACACAGAGTTCTTTCAGTGCCATCTGTGATAGTGTCTCTCTATTATCTTCTAATCTTATTATGCGTGGCACTGTCCGGCTCTAGATCTATTCAACAAGTTTAACTCAAACTTCTTCCAGCATAGTTGTCTTATCGTGTTATAGTTTTTACAGAATGTTATATCTATATCACCCACAAATCTATTGTTATAGGCTTCATGTCATTGAGATTGTTATTGAATTTTATGTTGTGTCGGGCGGCCGAGCAATGACACACTGACGCGCTAGATAAATGCTGTTCAAACAAGAGGTTTTATTTAGTTTAAGGTAGGAGGAAGGATTGGACCACCTGCCTATCTGAAATAAGGCAAATTATACAAATAACAAGCAAGTTCCTAACAAAAAGAATATCTGAGATGGACAGACACAAAGTGGTACATTTCTTGGATATCCAGCACTTACACTGACATTTTACCCAATTATTAAGTTCAAACCTGGTCTTACAAGTTCTTGTCCCTCCATACAAAACCTAATATACAAAACAATGTCCAAATATGTGGCCCGCCGAAATGTTAACATGTCCTTAGGTTTAGCGCCCAGGCGGGGGCTACATTGCGGGGTGGGACTAACTTACAACACGCATTTACACACACAAAGAACTCCTTATATGCGCACCTACATAAAAACAAACACACCAATATGTGCATATACATAAATACACACACACACATTACATACAAATGGCACTTACCTTACTTGCTTGCAGCCTACACATGCAAGGTGGATCGGATGGCCCTCCCCTGCTTTCCTCAACATAAACACATTTACCGACAGAAGAGAACTCCTCCCTACCTGTTAGCTTGCCTACAAGATTAGTGTAATAGTGGGAGGCACCAAGGCCAGTCTTTGTAAACCTTGCAGCATCTCATTATGATGCACTACGTTTGTTCCAGAGACGAAAGGGCTCTGCAACAAACAGAAAGGGGCACTCTGGCTGGGGGCACATCCCCAAACGACCATAGTGGCAGGCTGCCAATGGTATTCACTTTATCTGGCCTCTTCACAACCTTGCTTCTCACAATTCAGCATATAGGACATTCCGAGACCTCTAGCCGGCTTTACAGCCTTGTATCAGTGTATCAGTAGCAAGTAACTTCTCCAGCAGAATACTCACCTTGTACCAAGTGGCCTCGGCAGGAATTGTCAAGGGACATGTCCTTCTGCTCCTGGTCTGCCGCTGTTTTTCAGGGCTCTCTAAGTCTCACTGAATAGTGCCAAAGAGATTTGATTTGTGTCAGCCATTTTGATTGGCTTGGGATGCTAGGGTTTTGTATCAGAGGTTTGGGGGACTGTTTTTCATCTGGTTTCTCTTAAGAGGTCTTCAAATGTGTGTTAATGTGCATCTCCACAATGGTTGATTGCAGTATTCATCTCACCTGGTGTTTAAGATACTTCATAGGCACAGTGAAAGGTTTCATAATCTTGGATTCTCAATCATCGCAGCTCCGTGGCATTCCGCATTCTCTCAAGACTGGCCAGTGGACATCTGCATCATCTTTGCATGACCACACAACTTGTAGTCACTTTGTTTCTTTTCTACTCTCAGAAGATATATTTGGGATGTGACAGAATGCCATCTGGTGAGGGCAGAATAGCCTTTCCCTATTAAAACAATTATGTGGGCAATTCTGTTTCTTTAAAGGAGGCCTATTAATCGGGCTGTTCTTTCATCATGCCCCATGCCAACATTATAGTTGGCTCACGTATCTTTGCAGTCTCCTGTCAACCCCAGAACCAGCGCTGTAGTGGCAACAGAGCAGGTTTAAAGGACACATCTACATTCCTAACAGTTGCTGGGATACAAAGGCCAACTGGCTAGGGTGTCTCATTAATCATCTGCTCCTCTGATTCCAAAGATAACAATTGTGTATCCTAGTCAGCCCAGTGGCACTTCAAACTGTAAATATAAGGCATCCATCGTTATGACATGGTGGCTACTAGGATAACACAATTATACAACCAGAGAATTTGACACCCTTCCTCCCAGAGCACTTGAACCCTCCCCAAGAGGTCCCATGGGAATCAGAACTTCAAAGGAGGCACTGACATAACATAGACACTCACACAACAGGATGCAGATCACCTTCGAAATCAAATCCCGATCACTTGATACTATCTGTGTATCTCCTCACCCTCTCAACCACCTTCTTGATCACTTTTAATGATTTCCCCTGTACTGTCACCAACTTCTTTCTTACGATCATCACTCTTCTCTATACTGTTACCAACCCCCTTCTTGTTGTCACCAATCTTCTAACAATTACTAACCTCCTCTGTACTGGCAACTACTTCCTCCTTAGGATAACCAGTCTTTGCTTTACCTTCACTATTCTGTAAGTCTTACTTTTCTCTCCCACCTTCTCCCCCCCCTTTTGGTACTTTTGTCAGTCATCTGAGCACCATATTGTCACTTTCTATTTTCAGACTTAATAGTCTCCATCCCTCTCTCCTCTTCCTCACCCCTATGGGCCTCCTATTCACTCTGCTGATCCCTACCCATCTTCCTTTATTCACTCTCATACATTTCTAAGTCTTGTCCAGCAAGGTTGTGTATAAGAGAATGGGCGGGGGGAAACATCAGGAAAATGGAGGAGATGTATTAGGTGGAAGGTGGACATCCTTGCTAGTATCAGTCAAGAGGGTTTAGGGAGGAGGTTGGAGACAAGGGTGGGAGATAGATGTGGCAGGAGAAAATCAGCAGCAGATCAGAGAACACCAAGCAGTGGTTGGAAAAAGAAAAAAGGAATTAACAAAATCTCTGTTGTGGATTGAGGAGGACAATGAGAATGTCAAAATACAGCAGAAGGTGGAGGAACTGGTCCACAAGTTAATTCCTACACCGGCTAATTGAAGAGACGCACTTGAGCTTTCTTGCCCCATAGAGAGGCTGGACAGTTGGGCCAGAATGTATGAGACAGATAGAGGACTGACCTGGTGGAGGGATGAACCAATCCCACATCATGGCTATAATCCATCCCCATGGGCGGATCCTGTCAGCTAATCCCCCCTTTTATCACATAAAGGCTGGAGAGTGGGGACAAAGCACTGTAAAATACCACAATCTCAGTATGGCAGTGAGGTGTTCAGAGAAAGAGCTGCAGACCAGAGTGTAGAGACAGGAGTTTGTTTGGAGAAAGTTGGAGGAGAGAGCAAGAGATTGAGGAACTCCCAGGTGACGGAAGAAGAGATCCAGGATGCAGAGAAATAATGGAACCTGTCGAAAAGGTGTGTGTGGTGTTTAACCCCACTTTTTGTCGTTAGAAAAAGCAGTACAATCGGGCAAAAATAATTTGTCGAAATTGCCATTTGGAAAACAAATCAGAAGAATGCTCATAGATCTGCCCAGGTTCATTGAGCAGATGGGATATACCTAGAGACCATTGAACTGAAAAGTAAAGGGAAGAGAGTGGTGCCTAAAGGGGTGATGAATGTTCCCAGATGGATGAAGAAGCTGGACAAGAGCACCCCTGAGGATGACTTCCAGTTCTGATCTGGGACTTGGGGTTTGCTAGTCCCTCCTCTTTCTGATTGTCACATCCTGACCCTGCCTCCTGAACTTCCTGAATGTATCTGTTCAGAACTGTCACTCACGCAAAGCAAGAAACGCATGCATGCACTGGGGGTTCTCTGCAATCACCTTACATTGACTCCTTTAAAGGTGATTGGCGCATTGAAGTGGGCTCCAAGTGGACTGTTGGGCTGTCCGGAATTGCTGTGTGGATCGGCCTTCTCTTTCTCTTGAAACGCCGTGTGCAAGAGGAAGCTCAGTGTGTGCGAAACGCCGAACTCGACAGGACACCAGTTACTAGTCTGGTAGCTCTGCCCCCCGCTCGCAGCGCCCGGCCCCCTGCCAGCTGCCAACTTCCCTACTTAGCTTGTGCACTAGCGCATCGCGCGTGTGCATCGAAGTGGGCTCCAAGTGTTCTGTTGGGCTGTTAGGCAGTGAGGCTGGGAGCGCGGGAAAAGTGAGTTCTTACTTTCTTTTATGAAATTGGTATCTCAATTTTGCACGTCTGGTTTGAATGGTATCAAGTTTGCGCAGTGGGCGCCCCATGAAATCGTCTCCGGCTAAAAAAACAGACACTCACACAACAGGATGTTGTTGAAAAAAAGTTGAATTAATAAAAAAAAAAATGTCACTGCCTAAAGAGGTTGTGAAAAGTGATGTTCCTGGAACGAGTGCGTGCACTGCTTTAGCGGCACTTTGGGGTCCAATTACCGATCAGGACCTAATAAAACATGAGGTGGCATTCTCTTATGCGCGTGCACAGGCATTCGCAGCAGCACCAGATGGGTCTCCCCCAGCTGATTTCAAACTCCCGCCTAGGAAGCCCTTACCCAAACCTGACCGTAAAAGCTTCTTGAGTATGCGCATGGACACTGTAGTCTCTGAGCCTGTGCATTCCATTGACGCTACCCCTTCCTCCCCCTCTGACAACTCCATATTAGCGCCGGTGGTACTTGCTGCCCTGGAGAAACGAGTGAGGTTATCGGTGGGTCCTTCAACACCAGTTACCTTTCCAAGTTCCAAAAGAGCTGATGTTCACATTCACTGCAAAGACCCCATACATATGGAGGGCGTAAATAGCTCGCCAACACCTCTTTCCAATGTACGCCAGTCTTTCCCCTCTCCTGCCTCTAGTTCGTGTCCGTCTTCACCTGCTCGGCCGCCTTCCCTCACCCGGGCTGTACCTGGTATTAATATCTCAGTAACGGATCCCCTGTTTTTCCCCCCCAAAAAGGCATCGAATCATCCATTGGGCTTTGACATGCTGGAACCCACAGCTGACATGCAATCTCTGGAAGCATCTTATCCGGTACTAACAAGAATACTTAACTTGTTGGATCGCGGCCATGAGTACACGCACTACGAATTGTGGGATTGCAAAACAGCACTTACAGAAATCCTAATAAAAAGAAATAAACTAGAGGGTTTCATTTTTGCAGACAGTCTCAGACTGAGTGGTGACGGACATACACCACAGAGAAAAGACAAGCTGCTAACCAGCTCGGTCTCGACCCAAACAGATGTGTTAGAAATTACAGTTAATTAATCTTCTACTAGGAATGCCCCTACACTCACCTATGCATTCCCGCAATCCTTTGCACAAACCCTGGCTGCCCCAAGACCGCCTACTACATGTCATATTCTCTCGCATGCACAACTATGTACGGAAGTAGCAATTCATGCGGAAAAGTTGGAACAGCTCCTATTTTTCCTGCAACCCAGCCAGGTGGAGGAAAAAGCGGGCCCGTCTCATTCTGCTTGGAGGGAGGACAGGAACTCTATCCAGACAGCCCCTCTGTACTAGCCAAACTGTTTGAAACCACCAGCCAAACTGACTCCTATCTTGATAATATTACTTCTGCCCCTGATATCAGGCAATCTACTGTTGAGAATAGTCCCCCGCAACTTCCTGAGCGGTCCTTTATATCAAGGAAGGAAAAAAGGCTATGCTTCTGTGCTTTAAAAAGAAAAGCTGATCGGAAATAAACAGCAAAAATGTGACAAGATGAATTAATTCCTCCCATAAAAACGAATGAAAAAACCAAAATAAAAATTGAGAACAAGAGTGCAGGGAAGCCACTGAGCAAGTCTGCTGGACGGAAAAGTCTTGTAAATGACTTGGACACTGACGAAATAATTGCAACCAAACAAACAAAAAAAGTGCACCTCCAAATACCCCGTTCTGGGAATGAGGAGCTAGGACACCCCTCATCTCAGACGCAACTACCTAACTTCTTTAAACCTATTGATAACAAAACAACGCAAATAGGTAAGGTAGTTGTGTCCCCTTCTATCATCAGGGGGACGGTGACGGAAATGGCGATCACTAATGTGATGACCATAGAAGGTGACGATGACATCGAGTCACTTAATCCCTGCAATGATCGAGAGACTGTGAAGAAGTCCTCTCCTATGTTAAACAAATTGGGAGTAGGTGATAAGCAAAAGCAGCAGGAGTCAGTGCCAGAACGGTTTGTGGCACACCCGGAAGAACTCGGGGAAGCAACAAAACAATCCACTACTATCCTAGGATGGGAAATCATATCATTCAAGAATGCCATAAAGCGACTTAATCGCTCTGCCTTGATGCAAGCCTTCAACCGTATACCTGGTTTGCGTACGTTGCACTCGGATGATATCGAATGGATAACCCTGCCACCCATGCAAAACCATCGCATGGTATGTAAGGTGCAATCGGCCATTATCACCAACCTCCTCCTGCAATACATGGATGAGTTACGTTTTATTGGCCTAATGCTGTATCCGTTCGATTCCATCGATGATGATATCTCATTTAATGAAACGCCTCTGGCGCCTGGTCTGGCGGAATTGCCAAAGTCGGACACTGTTGATTCTAAAAGCGGCATTTATGCGGAAGTGATTGCACAACTTGTAAGTCTATCTAATACTAGTAAGGATTGGTCATGGCTAGCCGCCTTACAAAATACTCGAAACTCAGCCATGTCTAACATTCCCCAGTAAGTAGCCTGCATCCCTCTCCATCCTATCTTGGAATTCATGCGGGTACAGCAATCTGAAGTTATGGTTTAGTAAGCCGCATGTAGGATTGGAGTGTGATATTATGTTATGTCAAGAAACTATGGGCCTCATTACATGGTAGGCGGTGAGCCATGGCGCTATTAGCGCCATGGCTCATGCCGGTAAAATACCGGCACCGCCTTGGCGGAAAGGGGATATACCGCCCCATTCCAAGGTTGGAGGGGCGGTAAATCCCCCTTCCGCCATTGCCCTTCCCCATTCCCATTTCTGCCCCATAGAGCTCTATGGGAATGGGGAAGGTGCTAATTACGGCACTGCAATTTTGCGGTGCCATAATTAGCTACGAGGTCCCTTAGCGGGTTGGATTTTAACGCCTGCAAAAAGCAGGCGTTAAATCCCCCAACCCGCAAAGGGACCTCGTAGTAAGGCGGTACGGATTTACCGGTACCGGTATTTTACCGGTACCGGTAAATCCCTACCGCCATCCGTGTAATGAGGCCCTATGTGTACATACGATCTCGTGTTGCCCGGTTTCAATGTTATTCAAACTCATGCGAAACAAGGCACAAGTGGTCGGCCGTATGGGTGTTTGGCGATAGCCTTGAATACAAATCTAAATATATTGGTACTCGATGTTTTTAAAGCAACTGTAATGATGGCTGTACTAATCTTGCTCAAGGGCTCTCGGCTAACTCCTATTCTCCTGGTGTCCTTATATCACAACCCTAATACGATCAACCAAACATGTGCATTTCAAGAGCTCAATACTTTATTTGATGACATCTTGGTTCGTCATCCCGCATGTGATATTGTATTAGGAGGGGACTTCAATGCTTATTGTATGAAAAGTAACTCTACCCCATTGAGCTGTGGGAGTACTTACCAAACTTGGCATAGAGGCAGATTGTGGCAAGAATACTTAAAATCCTGGGAACTTGACATTATCCCGTTTTGTACTAGTGACGGGTGTTACACCTGGAGAAGAGGGGATAGATCGACATGTATTGACTAATTCGCCACATCGCGAGGTTTGCAATCGTATTCCGACAACATAGCAATATATGACCTGGTTTTAGTGACCATTACATGATCCATCTAAATCTTCATTGTGACATGATGCACCTGCACGTGGACCCGCAGCAAGGGTTTATAGAAGGGGACCGTCCTGGCCTGTCAATTCGCTGGGCCACTAAACTTTGTGATAAGGTGAACGACATGGTTTCTGCACGTTTAACATTGCATCACAGTTCTGACTTCTATTCTAACAATCCTATTGAGGAGATTACTGTGATATCTAGAATAATAACGGAGGTAATTCAATCTCTCCAAGTGCATGCACCGCTCCCCGAAGTAAGATCGTCGCCGATAGCCCTGAATTTTATTCATGAAGCAAAAAGATCAAAGAGGGCGGCTTTGCGTAGTATTTTTAAAACTGCTCCCACATGGGGGGTTTACTTATCAGAGAAAAAAAGTGTTCTGAACACTTATCGGAAGAGATCACAGACATTTTATGTATAATCAGGAGAATCAGAAAATGTTTAGTACACTGTGCCACAGAGACAGGCGCTCCACTTGGAGTTTGCTTAGGGCAGGTACAACTGTACTTTCCTCTGATCAATCATCATCTATCTCTGCGCAATCTTGGAGAATTTACTTCGAAAAAAAGTTTGCCCTCCCATCTGCATTTGTAGAAATCGTTCATAAATGGACCTGCTTAGCATTACCCTTCTTTCCACTCTGGGATATTTTGAGCATTGAAGCTGCAATAATTGCCCTGAAATACACAAAAGCAGCAGGCCCAGATGGGATTCCGCCTTGCGTTCTTAAACGCCATCCAGCTTTGTGGGCCGGGATCCTCAAGAAACTGTTTGATAACATGTTGACAGCTGTGTATACCCCACCGTCATGGCTAAATTCCATCATTGTTCCGATTTATAAAAAAGGAGTGAGGTCTCAGCCATGCAATTTTCGTCCAATAGCGCTAATTGACACAGCTGCTAAAGTGTTTGCTAGTTTGCTTTTGGGGGAACTACAAGCAGTGATTAGGGACCTTAAGATCTCGTCTAAATATCAAATTGGTTTCCGTGCAGGAATGGGGACCCCTTTAAATGCTACAATTATGGCGCATTTATTAGCTAAACACAAACTTAAGGATTCTGGCCCACTATACATAGCATCGATAGACCTCACATCTGCCTTTGACTCAGTTGTACGATCACTTTTATGGAAAAAAATGGCTGCTATGAACATACCACAATACATCATACAATTAATATCCAAGCTCCACACAAATACCACTTATTTGGTAAGGGTAAATAACCAAGGTGCTACAACACATCCAATAAAGATCGCCCTTGGTGTGAAGCAAGGATGTAATTTAGCAGCCACCCTTTTCAATCTTTATTTATGTGGCATCAATGATATTTGGAATACCCAGATCTCCTATCCAGCAAGGCTTGGATATCTCAAAATACAATGGCTAGCTTTTGCGGATGATATTGTAATATTTGATCGTACGCCCAAAGGCATGCAGACCAAATTGGATTTATTCGCATCCTACTCTCTAACTCATAATCTGAAATGTAATGTGGAAAAATCCAATATAGTAGTATTTAGGAATCGCAAGAGAAAGAACATCACCCGCAATTGGAGAATTGAGAATTTTCCCCTAACCATAGTTCCTCAAATTCGCTATCTTGGTTATACCATAACTGATTCCCAATCACTGGCAATGTGGAGGGAGATATTACAAAAAAAGCTGCTCCTCTCGCCACGCAAATGCGGATGGTATATCTGAAGTTTTGTACATTTTCATTGCTGCCACTTTTGCAATTTTACATCCTAAAAGTAGAGTCTGTTATCCTTTTTGATTTAGATATGTGCCTGGCAAACATTAACACCTACCTTGACCAACTGCAAGGGTGCATGTGGAAGGGGGTTTTGAGGTTGGCTAAATCCACACCAAATATTGTAATAAGGCAGGAACTTCGTATTACTGCCTTATCCGCACGCCGTAACTGGCGTTTACTGGCTAATTTTGCCAGAATGTTATATCCACCTGCAAATTGTCTTTATGAAGATTTGGGCCAACTCATGGTCGCGTCTGAACGATCTTCCATCACGATCTATTATACACAAATGATTCATTTATTGGACGAAATTGCACTTGTACCAGCTGACCTCGAATTTAGACCTAATCATGTAAAACGCTAACGGGAATGGCGGGTCTTGAAGGCTATAAGGAAGTAGTTTGTTTTTGCTCTTCAAGACGGCCCCATAAACCTTATGTAATCCAGTTTCCCTGTAATAAGGCTAGGGAAACCTATTTGCGATTTAAAATGTACCAATCTCTTACGCTAGAAAGAATCAGTGGTTGGAAACTGCACTGGAAAGTAGAAGCGCAGTTAGGATGTAGGTTCTGCAGGGATGGTTCGATTCAAGAAACCTTGAAACATCTGGTTATATTTTGTACATACTTTGAGGCAATACGTGCATTAACAATTGCAACTGACTGTATATTAACTGAGGCAACTAGGGAATGGCTTTGGTTAGCTTGCATGTGGGGGACCCGCACGAGCTTTATATTAGCACTGTGTAGACTGCTAGTAATTATAAACAATGAACTTGAGAAGATGTTTCACAAGAAAGACGAGCAGCCTACTTGCTGAGGCTAATAAGAAAATAATGGTATTTAGCTGTTTCTATAAAGCACATTTCGGCTACTGCTAGAATATGGTATGTTAATCCTTGGTAAATCGATTTTCTCTATTCATAGGCCCTCCTAGAAATTTAATTCCTTTATTATTGGTTGAAATTAATATGGTAATTTCGAGTTTAATTGCAAGTGTGACAATGAAGTTCCACCATTTTGTGTTGTCTACCGCTTGAACCCTTGTAAAAATAGGTAAATGAGAAGTTGTTGAAATTGCGTTATTATGATGGATAAGAAATGCATCACATTGACTTATTGTCCTGACTTAAATGTATATAACTCGTGCCTATCACCTAAATGGAATAGTACATGAAAGGAAACAAATTGTCACATCGATATTTTAGAGGTGATACATAAAAATGTATTTTTATTGTTTATCAATAAGAAAATATATTCTTATAAGATATGTTGAATTGCAGAAGTGAAACACAAAAAAATGTCTTCCTACTGTATTATAACAAGAAAAACTTAATTTTTATGAAAGTTGTGAAAGTTTGTTGATCGAACTAATAAAACAACGGTTAGAAATAAAAAAAAATAAAAAATAAAAATAAAAAGGTGATTGGTTGTCTATGGCAATGTGATTGTCCCCTGCCCTAAGATGGGGACTAAGTATAAAACTACCCCCTTGCCTTCTTTCATTAGCTTAGGGAGGCATCTGGGCCCCTTTGCCACCCTACTGTAGGTGTCCAAAGTGAGCCAGGGAACTTCTTCAAACCACCCTCTATAGGAACCTTATAATCCTGTTCCCAGTTCCTTGGTCAGCATCTCCATGATTAAACTATCACCTGTCCCCTCCCCTCCAGTTACTCTTGCCATTAATTGGTTTCAGGATCCAGATCTTCCTGTCTAGCTGGTATCAAAGGGCACCTCCAGTCAAGGACCCAGACTGGTGCAGAGCATAAGATTTCCCTTAATGCCAGAATAACATTTTGGTGAGTTTGATCAGTGATTGTGGGGATGGGTCATACAAATCTTACTTTACCTTTATCTGATAGTCTATGAGGGAGCGGCCTACTAGGCTTGGAATGGACTTGAGTCATGCTCCATTGCCTGATGAAGCCACTAACAGCTTATTTTCCATTTTAGAAAGGGATTTACCTGCTAGTAGGTTTCACAAAGATAGGCTCTTCATTTGCCTCTGGTAGATTGGACAGCCTCCTCAAGAGAGGGGTTATAAAGTTTTATAACCAACCATTGGAGGTAGGATGGGAGGGTGCTGGTGAATTTCTCTAGTACTACGATGGCTTTAACTTCCTTTATGGTCTTACACCGTACCCACTTGTTTATGAGGCCTTTGATTCTGTAGGACACCTGTCGAAAGAGTTTTATTGACTAGCAGCTGAATCCCCCTCAAATTCTGCCAGTAGGATTCTGGATCATGGCCTGTGTGCTCAAGTATTCCAAGTTTCATGTTGTCATAAGCAGCTGCATCATCAGGGTTTAATACCTGACACACTGCCTACAGATCTCCTGGTTACAATGTAGCAACAAACTCCCACAATTTATCATGGCCCCACACAGTCAAATCCCCCCCTCTATTTTGGCCCTCACTGCGTTGCTCTATCTTCAGCCCACTGTGCATAGGTAAAGATGTGCACTAAATGATGTGTTTATATGAGTTTATATGAGTGCTCAGTCCGTTACATATCTTCATCACACTGCAAATACATGAAAGTCCCCACTAAAAGAAAACTTTTAAAACCATTTAAAAGAAATTTCATCCACACACAAAATCATAAATGTTGTAAAAGTTATAAACGTAATAAGTCCTTAAATCCGAGAGTCGCAGAAATCACCCGATTATCCGCCTAACCATTAAGAGATTTCAGAGTTCATCTAACCTAAAAGCCCCTAGGTCGCACAACATTCTACTCAGGTAGATATTTCACCAAAAGTCAAGCCCAGCACATTCAACAAATACATTACTGAGGGTTTCCATTATCTTCCCCAAAAAAGAACCTACGCAGCCTATCCTTGAAACAATGATTTGCCCTTGCTTCCAAACCCTGCACTGTGGCCAACAAATTAAATCTAAATATCAAATACTCATCGTTCTCAGGATTGTTTTAACGTAATCTCTCAAGGATTCTTTTGTTTCTTAGTAACCCCTTTCTGTAGTCCAGGCATACTCATTCATTATTCCTGTTAAACTTGCTTCGCCCAACAGATTTAATGGCCTACTTAGATCTTTCTCCTAAGTTGGGTAAGCAGCTATAAGGTGTATAGACTTTCCTAAATTTCCTACCCCTCTAAATCTGACTTCGTGTATTGGAGCATTCAAAGAGCCTAGGTTTGCATTAGAGAGTTTCTGTTCAAATCACAAAGCTCCCAGACATGCCATTGCCCTCTATGAATGCAGTCTCAGCTCCACATTCATTGCTTGGCCAGAAAAGCTCACAGAAGCCCGACAGTCTCTGGTACACTTTCCCTCTTGCTTTGTTATTCTATTTGGCTCATATTGCCATCCACCAAAGTTTCTGCTCCTTATAGAACGGTGGGGATTATATTAACTTTAACAACCTTTATCAAAGGTAGCTGTGAAACCCTGCCTTGTGCTTTATCAAGCAAACTATTATATTGAAAGTTTGAAGAGGTTTTAGCCTAATCTTTCCTTGTTGATTTGCCCAATTCAGGTTACGAGTGAAAGTAATCCCAAAGTATACAAGCGAACCAACCTGTCTAAGTGTTGGTCTCCTAAATACCGTTGAAAGACAACTTTTTATTTTTTACCTTTGAACTGTAAATCCTTTGATTTTTCAGTGTTTATTATTAAGATAATATTATCACAGAAGTACTGTTATGCATGGTGCAAGCATTGCTACCCAATTGGTGTTTGATCAATTATAATTAACTTGCCTGCATACACCATCCATGTCAATGGTAAACCTTCTAATTTTCGAAGAAAGTTTGTTACTTTCTTTAAACTCTCTTATAAATCAGCTTCAAATACATTACATAAAGTAGGTGCAAGTACACACCCTTGCTCCAAGCATGTAAATGTGGGGATTTCTTCAGATACTGTCCCATTAACTGACATTCACACTCCTTGTTAAATGATATATGAGGTTTTCTGAAATTAAGAATGGGTGAAATGTAGAGATGCACACCAGTAAAGTTAACGAAATTATGATTTGAGTTCTAATTTCAATATGATTGGTCAATTTTTAAAACGACTATAGGTGCTCCCAGAGAGTAAAGTGCTACCTTTACTGAGAAATACTGAAAACTGGGAAGATTCACTGCAAAAGCACGGTGAATGAACTGAGGCACAGCAATAAGCAACCACTGTTGCAATGATTAAGTTAAATGTAAGAAAACATAAATGAGTGTATTTTAACCAGGGTAATTTAAATAATTCACAATTGTATAGAATAAACTTTCAATACCACAGTTTATATAAAGAACATATATGAGTATTTTTCAGCATACAGAAGTTCTATTGTTACAACAAATTCTGTCAAACAGTGAAAGATACAAACTAGTCCTTCACATGACAAATGTGCATTGCTATTCAGCAATATCTTCATAAACGCAATAACAATAACATAACAAAATTCAAGAAATCAAGTCCCAATATACGAGTTGACACAAGTTGTGTGATGTTAGTGTAACAAGTGTCCTCTCTTCTTAACTACGCGTTTCGAGCGGTAAACGCCCTTCTTCAGGTTATATATATTGGGTGAAGGTTCTTTCAATCCCTCCTGCAATTAATTATAGAGAAAATTCAGTAGGAGTTGTAATTTTGAAGTGCGTGAATATCAATACTGAATGACTTAACGGTATAACGTGGCACTAACCTTGATGGTGGACCCGGAGTATAGTCCAAGTATTTACATTCTGGTAGACTACGAAGTCACTGAAAAACATATGTATATCTGTGTTATTCAGAAGTGAAATAAAGCGTGGCTCAGGGGGAGCGAGCGCCATATATTAGCGCTGGGTCCCCCTGTTGCCACACATAGTTCCATCAAACAATACAAATGTACCAAAAGAAAACAGCCTAAATCTTACCTAAAAGATATGTGAACAAAATCAATCTATTTAGGTCGGTAGGGGAGACTTGGTGGGTTCTCAGTGTGCCAGGTTGAACTCTGTTACCATTCCTGTAACATATATTATATGTAAAACTTCAGAAGTTGCTAACATATTTCAATGTGTAAGTGGTAGGTGATTAAGGAGAGACAGCCTACCTGTCTCAAAGACAGCGCACTGCGTACGTTCTAGCCCGATGTAAGTTACGGCACGATAACCCGATTCACTCGTGTTTGTGTATTGGAAAAAATCTCTGTTGAAAATACCAAAACAGAGTATCAGATTTAAAAGCACTTTACATTTAGCCGTAACGCTAAATATGTGGTTTGTAACTCTTAACCTATAAGTACCTTAGTCTTATGAATCCGATCTGTATCCTTCTCTCTGCACACTTCCAATGTCTGTTTACCTCCGCCGTCTCGATTGAAGAAACGCGGATTGCATGGGAATGCTTCTACCTATATGTCCTTCTATTATTTCTATGGCAGCTCGATCACGGGCGCCATCTTAGAATGGGCAAAAACGCTATTAACCATGTGAATCTATTTTCTTGCCTAGTCTATCAGTGTTCATAATGATACCAACATTAAGGGAGAATATTACATTTTGTAAGCAACTCAAAGTGCAACTTATGTGTTGATATGGTAGTTTTAAAGTCAATTTAACTGAGAAATACATCCCAACACAGCATGTTAAAACACGGGTAACTGGTTTCAAAAAACCTCATCTACAAACACGTAGTAGCATTTAGAATCAGTGTATACCACTTACTAGATGTAAGTACACTGTTACAAAAGGCACAATAATGTAATTTACATGTATAATAACATTACAAAAAGAGGGTTTCAACCCCTTTACACCTAATTTCAACAAGAATGCATTGTCACATCAATTCCCACTTTAAATCTCACAGAAAACAATTCAAATCCCAATCCATATTCATTCCCCGGGGATACATAGTATCAGGTTTCTCGATCCAAAAGATCTCTCTCTGTTGTAATAGTTTCATCAAATTACCCCCAACTTCTTGGGAGTTTAACTGATTCCAAAAACCAAAATTTCATTTGTGCAATAGTGTGTCTTTCTGTCATAAAATGTTGTGCTACAGGTGATTTGGTAGAACAATTCCTTATATTTGACTTATGCTCTCCCCATCTCACTTTAGCTTTCCTACTGGTGAGTCCAACATAATATATGCCACAAGGGCATTTTATTCCGTATATTACATTTTTTGTGTCACAAGTAGATGTGTGCAGCAATGACATATTTTTACCATTATGAGGATGGCAGATAGAGTTTCCTTTCAATACATTATTGCAACAATTGCAATTATTACATGTTAATGTACCCCTGTATGTCTTTTCCACTTTAGTTTTTTGTGAGAAATCAAATTTAATTAAGTGGTCTTTCAGCAATTTACTCTTGCTGTAAGCAAAAAGTGGAGGAGTGGGGAATAGTTTTTCAAGTGTTGGATCTAATGTCAGCACATTCCAGTTGTTCTTAATGATGTTTTTAATTTTACCACTTTCTGAAATTAAGAATCTGAGGATCATTATTGTATTACCTGTATGCATAGATAGCTTGTAATGTGCCCTGAGAGTAGCTTCATCAGTGCCGCAGTTACTAACGATGGTCCTGACAAGCATAGGGGTGTGTTTATGTGTGTGTGCAGCATGTGTGTGTGTGTGTGTGTGTTGTGTGCGTGTTGTGTGTACATTATCCATAATAGCTGGTGATTTTTGTATCCTACATACTTGGAGGGCTTCTGCAGGACACAACATCTTTCACTTATGGCTCCAACTTCAGAACATCTTTCATTGCCTCACATTAGGGATGGGTTGTCAAGTCTGACTCTGTTAGTTATGTGGGCCTGGAATTTCTCCTTACTCCCCAAAGTGCTCATTCTTCAGTATACTTTTTGACTTTGCCATGTTTGTGCCACCTTATGACCAAACAACCCTACAGACAGAACAGAAAGTATGCTGACAATCAGAATATTTGGAAGTTCATAAGGATATGGTCATATATTGAGTGCATCAAAGGTTTTTATTTTCGTGCCCTTCCACTTACCATTCTTTCTTCTAGTCTTTCATCCCAGTCCTTCCTTTTCATTATAGTCATTTTCTTTCATCATAATACTTCATCATAGTTATCCGACGTAGTCATTCTCTAGCCATTCTCCTTTGTCATTGTCCTTCATACTAGCCCTTCTCATTCATCCTAGACCTTCTCTTTCATCATAGTCCTTCATTTGACTCCTTCACTGTAGTCCTTCTCCATCATAGCCATTCTCCTTTATCATAGTCCTTCCCAGTTTTCCTGGTAATCGTTGCTCATCATAATTCTTGTACCTTGTCCTTCTCCTTCGTTAATGTCCTTTGTTGTTGTCCTTCTCCTTCATCATAGTCCTTCATCATAGACTTCCTTTGCCATAGACCTTCTGCTTCTACTGTAAGGAAGGCATGGTACAGTGGTGGATGCTTACATAGAGTGGGGGCGCTGCCCCGCCCACTAAGCAGCACCCCAGCAGTGTGCTGCAGACTGAAAAAGTTGTGTGATTATTTTTGTGACATTTCTTTTCTTTGGTGCTTGGCGGCAAATGAAATCAATATGTGCAATTATATAAATATAATGAATTTGACTGCCACTAAGAGTAAGACCGCTCTGCAAATGTTACTGACTGCGCCTGACTGACACACTCACAGTGGTGCATCCACTTTTTTTTTATTGTAAATGTGTGGAGCTCGTAACTCCACGAACTCTATGTTAGTGTCACAATGTAGGAGATAGGCGGGTCGCTAGAGTGGCAGACACGCCAGTGTTAATCTGTGCGCAAACAGCACACCAGCCTCTGAATTTAGTATAAATTGGCTGGGGCATAGCAACAGATGTATTTACTGAATGTCATTGCCTGTTTGCCAGCCAATGACATTCATGAGTGTGGGTGGGGTTGGTTGATGCTGAGCGCACGCGTATATGTGTAAAACCTGATAGTATGGAGAAGCCTGGTTTCTTATCATTATGGAATCATTACTCATTGTTATGGAATCATTACCCATTTAGGGATCAGTTATCCATCATTGCATCCTGTTTAGTTATATGCATTTGCATTTGAATATAGAATGAGGCCTGTTATATTTGAAGTGCCATGTAGACACACGTTATATTTAGAGACACATGTAGAGATATTTTTTTATGTATTATGTATGCATGCAGAGAGACACGCAGTGTGCACAGACTATGCATTAAGTTTGCATTATACATAGCGCTTGGGTTTGTGAGTGAGATAATAAGCACTAGAGAAAACATGAGGCCTATGGCATTATAAAGCCATTCTGAATGGAGACACACAGAAGCTGTTCATTCCGCAGAGTGCAGAGAGTTGTTATGAGTTAGTGTATGAGTATTCGTAAACAGTTGCTTGGCAGGCAGAGATAACAAAACCTTTGTCCGAGAGGAGAGGGATGCTGGCCTATCAGCATGGCTCGCTGTGCTTCGCAGACAGAGAAAAGGTGGGGGCAGCGCCATGGAGAGAGGGAGAGCTTGTGTACGGAGAGCTTTGCATGCAGGAGGATAGAGGGAATGAATGGAGAAATAGAAATAGATGGTAAAATGGTGTACCGCAGGCAGAAGAAGGCCATGATATAGATAGGCCGAAATGTGATATTGACAAAGAACACGCAGTGATTGCAAAGTAAAGTACATGCAACACAGACATTTAGGCACGGCTCGGATTTAGGCACCACAAGACAGAGCCTAATATACTTTATTGATCAAATGAATTCATTATGAACTTAGTTAATGCTGATTGCATCGTAACAAACCTGGAGTGTTGACTCTCGTGATCCAATACCCATCCTTTTTGGAATGGGATCCGATTCACGAGGTTCTAAAAATAATAACGGGGACTGTGTCCCATCAGGAGTGCAGCAAAGGGCTATCAGCTGATAACGGTTGGTGTGTGTTTGGTGCTTCGTTTTAATGAATCCCGAGTGGCCTCAAGATTCTCCCTGCTGCACCTGAAATCTTGTATGAATTACATATGGAATTATGATCATACCTTAACGTAATAATCTAAATACATATTTTTGACATAGTTGTGCCTTCCACCACACATTTTGTTCTCATTTCGCTATGGTGGCCACAATTAGGGCGTGCACACCCTTAACTGAACTTTACTAATACATTTTCATTTAATTAACTAATACAATACCGTAAAACACTCAGATACAGGACCATGTCCTTTGCAAAAATTGATGCTACCACTAATAATAGAGCCGAGACACTGGGCTTTAGCGAGGAAGAAGCCAAGAGGATTTTAGGCCTCATTAAATCGACAGGTGATGAGCTGATCTCTTCTGATAAACCGGAAGCACTTATCAAGCAACTTGAGTGGAAGATACGTCGAGAAATAAACCTGAAGCTACATGCAACTACATTAGCACATTATTACAAAGCGCAAAGAATTCCGAGAGGACTAAGAGTCAATCTAGAGCTGACCTTGTGTAAGGAAAATCCTAACTTTGTGAAGAAATGTTGACAAATCCTCAATAAGTGTTCGTTGGACCTTATTTTACTGATGATCGAAGAGCTTTCTCATAATTTGACAACCCTTGATGAGGAAATTGATACAATTAAAGGAACTCTCTGTAAGAGTTACTCTGCAGATCAGCTTAAACAAGTCTTAGATAAAACCAATGAAAAATTAGCTAGATACAAACAAGAACTGGAAACCAAGAAAGTACGTACATTCAGACGAGATACCCAGGACTATAAACTCAACATTGTTCACACCTGGCAAGAGTACTATGGTCAGAAGATCCCTAGACCTTTTCAACAACGCACTCCTAGAACGGGACCTCCGAATGCAGATACCACCTCGTCAGAAGCATCTAGTGCAGAATTAGAAGTGATTGCTGACACAGGAATATCTACACCCTCGAGTTCAGTAACTGAGGGAAACGCTCCAAGGGCAGCTGTTCCTTTTTTAGAAAAAGACCAACCAGACGAGGACAAGGAAAGAAAAAAATCAGAGAGGAAGAAACAGACCGGGAAAAAGATATAGTGGTGAATATTTCATCTTACCAATTGTCACGCATGGAATCAAGAGTTCTCGACAAAGGCCTCTCGTTTGTACCACAGTACAATACTAATCTTCTGAGGGAAAAGATTGATTTCTTCAAACTTATGAGGAAATTAAAATTAAAAGTGTTTTTCAATGAGCAAGAAGAAGATGAAGACACTAGAGAGACCTCAGAATTTCTTGAACTGGCACCAAAGAGTGTATTTAATCCCCCTATCAACAATCATGTTTTGACGGTTTTCGAGAGAACAGTATTGGACCAGTTCAAACAAATTTCCTTTAGAACTAAGGAAAGAAGTAACTTTACTAAGATCGAACGACAAATGCTTAAAAGGTTACTTGACAACAGCGAAATCATCTTCAAACCAGCAGACAAGGGAGGAGCCCTTGTCCTGATGGACAAGACCAAATATATCGCAGAGATCGAACGTCAACTAATAGATCGTGAAACGTACCATGAAGTGGATTATAATCCAACTGAACAAGTTAGGAACCTGATAAAGGAGGTCCTGGACGAGGCTGAAACATGAGAAGTCATCTCTGAAAAAACACGAAAATTCTTGGAAAAGACACACCCCATTATTCCGGTGATATACATCCTCCTGAAAATTCACAAGAGACTCATAGACCCTCCTAGAAGACCCATTACAGCGGCAACTGACAGTATCCTGGAACCGTTGGCCAAATATCTGGATACGATCTTACAACCCCTCATACAGGAAACCCCGACCTACATCAAGGACACAACTCACTTTCTGAAAAAACTCAAAGAGGCTGTATTCGTTGAAGGAAGAGATACCTTATTTACCATGGATGTAACATCCCTTTACACCAATATCGCACATGAGGCGGGTTTGGAATCCGTTGAATGGTTATTACTAAACTCCAACAATTGTCAGGGGGACAAACTATTCGTATTAACATTGCTCAAATTGGTCCTAATGAACAACTTTTTCAGATTTCAAGATAGATTCTTTCTGCAAGTCTCAGGAACCAGCATGGGGGCCGCTATGGCACCAGCTTATGCAAATACCTACATGCACCATTTGGAAACAGAACACGTCTTAACATCAGCGAGATGGCTACGTCATCTAACCATCTTTGTAAGATACATTGATGACGTGTTCGGTATTTGGTCAGGACCGGATGAAGAGTTACAGGAATTCTTCGGTATGATGAATGACATGCACCCGAGGATTAAGTTTACAACTGAAACAAGCAAAACCACAATGAATTTCTTGGACGTAGAAGTATATGTGAAGGGGGCTAACCTGGAGACACGGATTTTCACCAAAACAACCGACAGAAACAGCCTTTTACTGGCAACTAGTTTCCATCCTCGTAGGACAATTGACAGTGTCCCCCTAAGCCAATTTTTACGGTATCGCAGAAACATCTCAGAAGATACCGAGTTTGTAAGACAGTGGAGGTCATTACGACCCAGGCGGTAAGGGTTAATGCCATCGTTAACCCTTAACGCCTGATTCCAATTTTAACGGCTGCTTTTAGCAGGCGTTAAAATCCATGGCGCTAAACCGCCTTGGTGTCACGCTCACCTGATTCCCACGGAGGCGCAGGTCTGGCTTCGAGTGCTGATGCTTCTTCTATGGTGAAGCACAGGACTCTGAAGATGGACTCACTGGCTCGCAGGAATACTCCCCTGTGCGTGAAAAGGGAGTATTACCTACTGACGGAATAATGCTCAAGCCTCCCACTCCCTTCCAACCCTTCACGATACCCTTCCTCGATTCCCCGTGAAGTCTCACCTTAGGGTCTGGAAGGATGAGTTCTCCATCCTGCTTCTGATGCAGGGGCGCGTTGAAACCCAGTTACTTCACTGGATTGAGGTTTGATGGGAGTTCAAATAAGCTTGACTATTCAGGTAAGGCGCTGTAAGAGTTCTGTAGCAAGTTCAAAAGTTCAAGCTTAATAATAATGTTCATTGTCTTATTGCAGCAAGCGCTAACGCTTATGTCTTTTTCCCCTTAGGGGCCGGGGTTCGGAATGCCGGAGATATGGCGCCGACCCGAAGTGAAACGTGCAGTTCCAGTAAATGACAGGTAAGTTCTGGATGAGTGTTCGGGTAAGGTCTTTGCATTCGCTCATTCAATGTCTTTGTCTTTTTTCCCCATAGGGGCCGGGGTCCGGAATGCCAGGAAGCGGCAGGACCCGAAATGAAATGGGAATGACCCAACAGGTAAGTCTTAGAAGGAAACTGAGCTTTTCCTATTCCCTTCCTTCTCTCACCTTGTGTTCTTGTCTTTTTCTCTCTAGGCTCTGGGAAGTGGCTGCGGATCCGGATGATCGCTGCTGAAGATGGAGGTGCCCAGGAAAGGTGAGTGAAATGCAGCGCTGCAGCGATCGAAGCGAAATCCTTTTAAAATGATGTCTTCCCTTTCAGGATCGTCGGTGTGAAGTCTCCGTGATGCAGCTTTAGCAGGTAAGGTCTTCTTTCTCTCCAATTCTCTCTTAGCAGGTGACCCAGGATGCTGACAGGCGTGGCTGAAGTCCAGAAGCAGGAGCTGACACGGTGAGCGTCCAGCTGCGAGGAGCAGAACAACGCGAAGCGTGAGTTGCTGATCGGGCGTGGTTTAAATAGCTTTGGAAGAAGTTCCAGGTAAGTATCCTTCCACCGATCAGGTATGTACCCTTCCCCGACCACACCCAGGGGAAAGTAGTTCCACAGGTAAAGTAGTTCCATTCAGGCCTCAAGAGGGCCTGGATGTAGCAGCATGGTCTGCATCAGGTAAGTGCACCTTAAAACACTTGAACACATGTCTAGCTTTATGAGCCTGGCGCCTAAGGCGCCAGGACAGGGGTCCAACATGAGCCTGGCGCCTAAGGCGCCAGGACTGTGTCCAAAGGGCCCCAGCTTGGGCCCGCTGGCACTTCCCTGGGGGAAATGATGCCTGCCTCTGGGGTTGCTGGGTCGGACCTGGCTCCTTGGAGGTAGGCATCATGACAGTACCCCCCCTCAAGGCCCCTCCCAAGGTTGTTCCCTCCGGGGGTTTTGGCTTGTTCGGAAATCTCCGGTGGAACCTTTGTATTAATCGAGGTGCGTGAACATGGTTACTAGGCTCCCACGATCTCTCCTGAGGTCCATATCCCTTCCAGTCAACAAGATAGAAGAGTTTGGACTTTAACACCTTGGAGTCTAAAATGTCTTTAACTTCGAATTCTAATTCCCCTTCAATATGAACTGGGTCTGGAGGCTTGGACAGTCGGGTCCCTAGTTGTACTGGCTTCAAAAGTGATGCATGAAAAACTGGATGAATATGCATGTTAGACGGTAAATCCAGTTTAAAGGCCACGGGATTGATTATAGCCTTGATGGGATAAGGTCCTATGAATCTGGGATTGAAGGTTCGCGGGCCCTTGAGGGGTAAATGTTTCGTTGCTAGCCATATCTGATCTCCTACTTGGTAAGGAGGAGTTTTACTTCGGTGCAAATCAGCGTTTTCTTTATACTTTTTCTTGGCTCGCTGTAAATGAGTTGCAGCTTCTTTGAAGGCTTGGGTTATTGTGGAATGCAGATGATTTACTGCGGGCATTTCCAGGGTCAGAGGTGGATCTAGATCAGAGGTCCGAGGATGGTGACCATACAAAGTATAAAAAGGAGTTTGTCCGGTTCCAGAATGCACTGAATTGTTGTATGCATATTCTGCGATCCAAAGGATGTCTTTCCAATTTAACTCGGATTGATGTAACATGCACCGAAGATATTGCTCGAGAGTCTGATTGGTTCTCTCGGTTTGTCCGTCGGTCTGGGGGTGGTGGCTGGTGGATAGCCGCACATCTATTTGTGCTAGTTGGCAACACTTCTTCCAAAAATGGGAGATAAATTGACTTCCACGATCCGAGACTAATATGGAAGGGAAACCATGTATGCGAACTATATGCTCCAGAAATTCCTTGGCCAAGGTGGAAGCTGAAGGCAAACCTTTTAAAGGGATAAAGTGGGCCATTTTGGAGAATAGATCTACAATTACAAGGATAGTGTTGTAACAAGCACAAGGAGGCAGGTCAGTTATAAAGTCCATTGACAAGGTGTGCCATGGTGCCGGTGGAATATCCAAGGGTTGAAGTAGGCCGGCTGGCCTTTTTTTTTTACCCTTGTTTTGGGCGCAAATTCCGCAAGACAATACAAAAGACTTTGGCCCTCATTACGACCCTTGCGGAAATCGACTGACCGGACCGCAACAGCGTAAATAGCGTTTCCGCCATTGCACGAAGGAGCAAAGTGCGGCCAATCACGACCCATCGGGCACGAGCATTACGCCATGGCGGAATCCGAAAGGCTGCGATGGCGGAAATGACCCCAAAACGGCCCTTACCGCCGCCGTACGCTGCACCAGGTGCAATACCGCCACCCATCTTAGCGGTCACCGTAATGAGCGGTCACCGTAACGAGCGTGCACCGCAAATTACGGCCACCGTAAATATACGGAAACGGAAGTAAAAGCATGTGGCCGGAACGGGAAACAGCACGCCGCACAACTATAAAATCCGAATCCCAACACAACCATAAAAAATCCGACCCTGACACATCCCAACCCGTTAGCAACCCCAGTTAAAAAAATAAATATGGGAAAGGTAGCCAAGAAAGCGTGTGACCGCAAGCGGCAGGTACACTTCTCCCGAGAGGAACTGACCGTGCTCACCGAGACCCTACAGGAAAATTCCGCCGTCGTCTTCTCCAGTCAGATGACCAGGACGGCCCTTGCCAACAAGAAGGCCATATGGGTCCTGGTGGCACAGCGCGTAAGTGCGGTGGGGACAACACCCCGCACGCCACAGCAATGTCGCAAGCGGTGGGACGACCTGCGGATCCGCGTACGCAGCATACTTTCTGCGAACAGGAACATCGCCACAGCTACCGGGGGGGGTTCAGAGTCGCCCATCAAGTTGACCCCCTGGGAGGAAATCTGCGCCTCCACCATAGGAATGGAGAGCATAGAGGGAGTCGGAGGGATGGAGAAAGGAGTGCCGACATCCGGAGAATCAGGTAGGTTGGCCAAGAGAAACAATGCGAAATCCACAAACCACGAACATGTGCAGTACCATGTGACCCCATAGTGCAATACATACTTAGCCCTGACAGCGCCCTCTAAAAGTCAGAATGAACAAACAAATCAATCAAGAAGCCATAAACAACCCCTACATGTGCAGCATGCACCCCCTAACTGCAGGCAGCCAAATGAATGCATCCTCAATCCACACGAAAATGAGACCACCTCCAAGGCCCAGTCCCAAACCAGCCTCATGTACCACCCCAATGCATTTGATACGTTGCCATTCCAAATCCGACAGACCCATAACTAACGCTCGCCCCTCTTTACTCCACCACAGGGTCCGATACCAACGACGAGCTGCAGGACACCCCTACCAGCACGCCTGCAAAGAGGGCCAGGACCAACGTCCCAAGAGCCTCCACCTCAGGTGCAAGGATCAAGACACGGCAGCAGCAGGAATCAAGTGGCAGCACACTGGAGGGGACTGCAACAGGCACCCCAGCAGCCAGCAAGTCCACAACCCCAGCACCACAGGTCCCCCCAAAGAACGTATCTGATGGCACTGCCTCTGGTGGTAGCAGCACCATAGGTGACACAGCTGTCATGCCAGCATGCTCCGACACGGAAAACAGTGCTGGCGACGTAGGTACCATCCATGACCTTTCCCAATCCCCCTGCATGTCCCATCCCCTACACCATGACGAAACCACGCAGGGGCACCCTGAAGACGACGACTGGCCAACCCCCACAAGTCCTGTGCCAAGGCAACATGTGTTGAGCAGCCCCCCTGTCACACCACCGCAAATGTCCATGGCCCAGCAGAGGCAACAGTCCCTCGACCTGCTGATCGAGCAACAGCAGGAAGCGTCCACGCTACTCAAGGACCATGCAAATGAATGCGGGGGTTCCAGGGCAGCCATGGAAACATCCACCGAGACACTCAGGGCACAAATAGAGAAAAGTAGTGAGAGCCTCAGGGGAGAAATGGAGAGAAGCACCGAGAGCCTGAGAGCACAAATGGAGAAAAGCACCGAGAGCCTGAGGGGGGAACTGCATGCGACGTCCAAAGACGTTTGTGCTGAACTTGCTGCTGTGCGCCGTGTGCTCTCGGAGCTCTCACAAACCCTCAGAGACATGCATGGACGCGAGCAGGCAGAGACCTCATCCGTGGCAAGTTCCGTCCAGGGCAGCCCCCAACGCAGATCTGGCAGGAACCTGCGCTCCACGGGCAGGGGTGCCCCTGATACCCGTAGAGGGGGCTTGCAATAGCGTCTACCCACGGACAGCATGCATATTTGGACACTGGTGTTGGGGGGGGAGGTAGTAGGGTGGAGGGGGTGTGTTGGGCTTCACTGGGTGGCGGGTCCATAGGGTGTATAAATCAAATCACATCAACAATACAGCACCTCATTATCATCCAATGACATGTGTGGACATTGATATTTGCGTACGAGGCCTTCATAGGCGTACAGTCCACAATGTGCCTGTACTACACACACACAGTGCCACAGGTCCCCTTTCCGTGTAATAGGCACCATGCGTGGTTGCTAGAAGCATGCATCTATGATGCTCTGTCGGATTGCACGTGCATCCTGTGCCTCATGGACTCCTTGAGGTGCCTCCACATCCCCACCCTCATCATCATCATCATCATCTTCAGGTGCATGCAGTACAGCGTCAGGGGGCATGGGCACATTCCTACGTATGCACATGTTGTGCAGCATGACACATGCCATGACCATCTTAGAAACCTTCTCATGGCTGTATATGAGTGCCCCGCCAGACCTGCTGAGGCTGCGGAAACGAGCCTTCAGTAGGCCGAATGCCTGTTCAATGACCACACGGGTACGTGAGTGGGCATGGTTGTAGTCCTCCTCATGCTCGTTCTGTGGGTTCCGGATTGGTGTAAGGAGCCATCTCTTCAGTGGATACCCGGCATCACCTGTATGAGACGAATAAAGGGTGTCAGTGGAATGATAGTGCTAAGTAGCCCCCCCCCCCCCCCCTGCAAGGTCATTGACGCATCAAATGGGCCACGATGTCATGCATGAAATGAGACTCACCGAGTAGCCAGGATCTGTGCCCTGCGTGTCGCTCCATGTAGCGTGGTATTCTTGTGTTCCTCAGGACCATAGAATCATGGGTAGATCCTGGAAATCTGGCACAACAATGCGTAAAGATCTTGTTGGAGTCACACACCATTTGCACATTGATTGAATGAAATTGTTTCCGGTTGCGGTACTGGACCTCCATGGCATGTGGGACAACCAATTCAACATGGGTGCAGTCGATGGCACCAATGCAACCCGGGATGCCGCCAAGTGCATGGAATCCCACTTTAGCGTTGGTAATCTCCTGGTACGTGCGTGGTAGTGTGATGTGGTCGTCGGCGTGCTTCAGGAGGGCATCGTGCACTTGGAAGAGTGTCCGTGAGAACAGTGGCTGTGAAATGCCATGCAACTGTCCCACTGTGTGCTGGTAGGTGCCTGTGGCCAGGAAGTGGAGTGCAGACACCACCTTCAGTAGGGGTGGGATGGCGGTTGGGCTATCTATCATGCTCACGAGGTCAGCATGTGTCATGTCCACAATGGCGATTATGGTGTCCCGGTCCAAACGGTAGAGGGTGTGGATCTGCTCAGCAGTGAGGTTGAACGGATCGGCTCGGAGGCGTGGGATTGCGGGCCGCCTGCGTGGTGGTGGTGGCAGTGCTTGTGGGCCTTGCTGACCCTGCCTTGCCCTCCTCCTCCTCCTTCTCCTCCGTCTCCCCTGTGCGCCCGGTTGTTGTACCTGTTGTTGTTCGTCGTCTTCTTGTAGTTGTAGCACTTGCAGTGCTATCTGGTACCCCAGGCCCAACATCGCTAGTCCTGCCGGTAGCATTTTGGAGTGGGAGTGGTTGTGGGAGGGGTTTGGGTCTGCAATATATGTGCTGTCGGCCTGTATGGCCTCCACCTGTGCTGATTGAATGAATCTGTGGCAGATGCAATCCCTTCTGGTCGAGCACGGCCCGCACGTAAGGCTGCATTTGGCCGCATGGCATCTTGGGATTGGAATCATGTATCAAATCCCGATGGCAGTGTGATGTACTTTGACTGATTTTCATGCTATGCTCCCATTGTTTCACATGCTATGATTGCAGCCGCTTACATACCTGTGAAGAGTCAGTGGTATGTAGGGCTCGATCGATGGCCGACCCTCATGCAGCACAGTAACGTACTTCACCGACGGGCGTGGCGTGCCATTTGTGATTGCAGCCAGTTAGCATCATGACACACAGCCGCACTACATTGATGTAATTGTGAATGCAAGCGTTCACAGAAGCCTTTTCGACGTAATGTTGCAAGTGAGGTATTCGAAGGCCAGCATTTTTGGTTTTGAAGTAGCGGCGAGGATACGCCCACAGGTCTGGCTGGAAATGTAACGTTCTATTGTAGAATGTCCTTGGGACATGGCCCATAACGAGCAGGCAATGAATGATATGAATTGAATGGGATGCGCAATAGCGTAGTGGACGATAAGGCAGGACGTTCCCAAATCCATCTTGCTTCACAACACTACAGATCCGGCCAGGGGCACAGTGGTTTTTGCGGACTGCATTACGCACAGACGCGATGGAAGTTTCACATATTATGTGAGTGAATATTCATGCGTTTTCATTGCGGGATGAGGGAATGATGTGTGGATGCATGGACTGATGAATCCGTTTAGGGTCTGCCATGTACATGGGTTTCTTGGTTCACTCCCCTTCCCCTGCGTTATGTGATGCAAGGCTGCCATAGTGGGACATACGTCTCTCTGCCCTTGTCGGATCCTCCCTGTCTCGACGCGCCTTCATACACTTGTGTCTAGGCACGTTACTAATCCCATGTCATGGGTTCTATCTTGACGGACGCATGCACAGTAACCGACGTTGCCAATGGTGTATTTAGCTCGATTGGTTTCGTTGTGATTCGATACTGGATTAGGGGTGTGTATATTCCTTTGGAGTGGGCTAGCATGCATATGGGTGTGGATTTGGTGTGTTGAATGAAGATTGTAATGCATCATGAGTCCCGTAATGCAATCGGTTGATTTGTGTTTCTTTTGGGTGACAGGTATCTCCTGCCCTATTGCAGATGCCATCTCTACGCCACTCCTCCAGATGGTTTTTACTCTCGACTCCTGCAGCTTCGGGTGAATCAGTGGAGCACCATTTCGATCATATGGGACGATCGCCAATGGGCCACATGCCCTTACGCTGTACTGGTGGCTAGGTGCAACATTTCGGCCTTTCAGCTCGACTAGTGCCTGCCTCATGGGACGGACCTGCGGTTCTTGCCGCTTCCATGTTGCCTTTTGGAACGTTGATGTAAGCCCTGTGTGCCATGATGGTACAGGGCGTCACACAAGTGGAAGCCGGTCAATTATTGCAGATGCAGCCCTCGGTGATGATGGTTGTTTTGGTGGGATTTTGCAAATTGATGTGGGGCCTTTGTCATTTGGATGTGCATTTAAATTGTATTCCGATATTTGTCGTGTTGCGTTGTTCTTTGCAGGTGATGTGGCGATTTTCGCTTTGTGGCGGTATGTATTGCATGATGATCTGCTTTGTGTTCCGCCTTCTGAGTTGACTTGTGTGGTACATGCTTCTGCTGATGGTTGGTTTGTTTACTGGCATGAGTACAGGGCTGGTGCAATCCCCCTCAGGATGCTGTTGTGGATGTTGCCTTGCGCTGGTGGCAAGCGATGGGGGACTACTGTTGTTTTGTGTCATGTGTTCTTGATTTTCATTTTGATGTGTTGTACCTTCACATGCCTGTGCTGCGTCAGTACGGCTATGGTGACATGCCGTACATGGATGCCCACTCACGGGGCGCTTTGAGCCCCTGCATGCTTTTCTACGTTGGCATGCATGGGTGAATAGTGGATTTCACTGGTTGCATAGTGTGAGTACATTGCGCCTGCCAGGAGTTGTGCAATGAGGCCAGGGAGTGGAGTACAGGCACTCAGTGGGCCATTTACGGTTGGTTCGCGTTGCCGTATTTCTCGCCATGGCGGAATGGTACTTTACGACGTGCTTGATGGCGTTCAGTACATGTCCGCTAGGGTCAGAATTCGCGTACCGTTGCGCCATGGCGGTGATTCCGGTTTTGCAAGGCGCGCGTGCGCGTACTTGGTGCAGTTAGCGTTGCCGTTCACTGCGGTGTCGCTAATGGCATCGTACTTTACGGTGACGGGTCATGATCGCAACGAGCGGTGTTCGATGGCGGTATTGCATTTCCGCCATCATTTTTCCATTTCCGCAAGGGTCGTAATGAGGCCCTTTATGTCTTTTCTCCAAGAAGGCCACCAGAAGTGGCGTTTGATTTTTTCCTCCGTTTTAGCGATACCAGGGTGTCCTTCCATTAATGATTCATGATGATGGGCAATAACAAGTTCTTGCAATTCTTTACTAGGCAGAAACAACCGCTCCTGGAAGTAGGGTAAGTCATCCTTAATGGTGTAATGAGGACCCTTTTGACTCCATTCCAGTAAGGCTGAAGAGTCTAGAAGTTGTTTTACTTGCGTTTGGATGTCCTCAATAGTTTGCAATGAAGTTAGGCCTAAGATTCTTTGTTCAGGTATGATTGGCACAGGTTCTAAACTCGAATTGGGTTCTTCCATGCCAATCCGGGATAAGGCGTCCGCTTTACCATTCTTGCAGGCAGGGCGATAGGTAATTACAAAATCAAATTCCGCAAAGAATAGAGCCCATCGGAGTTGTCGTGAAGATTGAGCCTTGGCCGTCTTTAAATACTGTAAATTTCTGTGGTCCGTAATTACGGTGATGGTGTGTCTTGCCCCGAGAAGGTAGTGACGCCAAGCCTTGAAAGCAGATTTAATAGCCAGTAACTCTTTGTCGGTAATTGCGTAGTTGATTTCAGGAGGAGAAAATTTCCTGGACCAAAAGGCCACAGGGTGTAGTTGGTTAGTTTCTGGGTCTCTTTGCGACAGGACAGCTCCCATGGCCGAACTGGATGCATCGGTTTCCACAATGTAAGGGAGATCTGGGTGCGGGTGCTTCAATATAGGTGCAGAGGTGAATTTGGTTTTCAGGTCCTGAAAGGCTTGTCCGGCCTCAAGAGTCCATTCAAAGCGTTTGTTTTTCTTTAGGAGAGCTGTGATGGGTTGGACTGTTCGGGAAAATTCCGGGATGAATCTTCGATAGAAATTGGCGAAGCCGAGCATGCTCTGAACTCCCTTCACCGAGCTAGGAGATGGCCATTTGAGGATGGCGTCCACCTTTCGCGAGTCCATTCGGACTCCTTGAGGTGTCAGGATGAATCCGAGAAACTCCACTTCTGTGGTATGAAAAACGCATTTTTCGAGCTTTGCAAATAGTCTGTGCTGGCGCAATTTCTCAAGAACTGCCCTAACATGTTTTCTGTGATCGGATTCTGAAGAGGAGTACACCAGGATGTCGTCAATATAAACAATGACACAGACGTCGATAAGTTCCCGAAGAACATCATTCATGAAGTACTGAAAGGCGGCAGGTGCATTGCACAAACCGAAGGGCATCACCTGATATTCGAAGAGCCCAAATTTGGTGCGGAATGCAGTCTTCCATTCGTCGCCTTCTTTTATACGCACCAGGTGATAAGCTCCTCGGAGATCTAACTTGGTGTACACACAAGCGTCTTTCACCTGGTCGATAAGCTCAGGGATCAGGGGCAGAGGATAACGATTCTTAATCGTTATTTGATTTAGGGCGCTATAGTCTATACATGTTCTAAGGTCGCCCTCTTTTTTCGGCACGAAGAACAGAGCTGAGGAGACAGGAGACTTGGACGGGCGAATAAAACCATTGGCTATGTACTGATCTAAATACTGACGCAAATGTAGGTTCTCAGGTTCCGTAACAGCATAAATCCTACTACAAGGTAGTTGAGCATTGGGTACCAGATCGATTTTGCAATCATAAGACCGATGGGGAGGTAACGTGTTAGCCTGTTCCTTCTGAAAAACGTCTTGGAATTCTTGGTATTCTGACGGTAGCTGTACAGGGGTGGAAGTTGCTGAGGCTAGACCCATAACTGGATTTCTTGGGTAACAAGTTGGTTCACAATCAGGAAAACGTATCTTCTTTGCTCGCCAGTCAATTCTGGGATTATGTGTTTCTAACCAAGGAATTCCAAGAATTACTTGAAATTGTGGGGCCTTGATCACATCAAACACGATTGCTTCCCGATGTCCATCCTGACCCACCAGTGTCATTTCAACAGTGGAATGCGTTACAGGCCCTGAGGCTATTTCGGTTCCATCTACTGTAGTAATGACATCTTGGGTTACTTTCGGGCGGAGAGGGAGCTTAATCCTGGAAGCCAATTCACGGTCTATGTAATTTCCAATAGCTCCACTGTCGATGTATGCTTTTATAGCATGCAACAGCTGAGGCTGTTTTGGGTCCACGAGCACCACTGGCCTGACAAAATGCGAGGTCAAAGAGTTTGTTTTCAAGCTCGGCAAGCGGACCCCTACGCTTGTCGGGCTAGGTCGTTTCCCGAATCAGGTGTCAATAAATCGTTATCTGTGGCTCCAACCACCTTCTTAGGTGGTTTAACCGGACAATTTCGAAGAAAGTGACCGGAAGTCCCGCAATACAGGCAAAGTTGCATTTGCCGCCTTCTCTCTCGTTCCTTCTGTGTTAATGGTCCTTTAACACCGCCGATTTGCATAGGTTCGGATACGTCGGTACTCTTGGAGTTAGCGTGGGTTTTGATCGGTACTCAAGTTTCGTACTTGAACCGATCTGCTTTTCTATTTTGAAGTCTGTGATCAAGTTGAACCACCAAGTCTATGTAGTCTGCGCAGACCTGGGGTGGATCTACTATCTGAGCTAGAACATCCTTAAGCTCTCCGCGCAGGCCTCGATGAAACAATGTGATCCTTTTGTTTTCTGGCCATCCAGTTTCCACAACTAGTCTATTAAAGGTGGCAACGTAGGACAGAAGATCCTGATTACCTTGTCGTAAGGATAGCAGTTTGTTATCAAGGGCCTGTCCTTGAGAGTGTCGAGCAAACAATCTTTCCATGCTGGCCTGGAAACCCTGAAAATTCTGGAGAATGGGATCATCCTGATTTACCAATGGAATAGACCAATCGGCAGCACTGCCACTGAGGTAAGATAGTATAAAGGCTACCTTGGTCTGGTCGTTAGGGAAGGCCCCGGGTCTGCATAGAAAGTGTAAACGACATTGGTTAATAAAGACGGCATATTTCTTGGGATCCCCCGCAAAACGTTCAGGCGGGGCCAAAGGCATGTGTCCAGGTAGATTGATTTGTACCGGGTTATTCAAACCCATTGATGTGGAAGTATCTCCGGAATTAGGTAAAGGAGTGTGCCCTGCCTGGGCCTGCAATAACCTTTCGGCAAGGTCATCTGTTCTTTCCTTGGATAGGATGAGTTCTCTTTTGAGAGCGTTAGTCTCCTGGCGGGCTGAGTGCACTTCTGCTCGTAATTCCCCCAAAAGCTGGGCCAGCTGATCTGTCTCGGAAGTCTCCATAGCGCCCGGGTGGGAAATTGTGGGTAGGCTTCGCGTTCTGTCACGCTCACCTGATTCCCACGGAGGCGCAGGTCTGGCTTCGAGTGCTGATGCTTCTTCTATGGTGAAGCGCAGGACTCTGAAGATGGACTCACTGGCTCGCAGGAATATTCCCCTGTGCGTGAAAAGGGAGTATTACCTACTGACGGAATAATGCTCAAGCCTCCCACTCCCTTCCAACCCTCCACGATACCCTTCCTCGATTCCCCGTGAAGTCTCACCTTAGGGTCTGGAAGGATGAGTTCTCCATCCTGCTTCTGATGCAGGGGCGCGTTGAAACCCAGTTACTTCACTGGATTGAGGTTTGATAGGAGTTCAAATAAGCTTGACTATTCAGGTAAGGCGCTGTAAGAGTTCTGTAGCAAGTTCAAAAGTTCAAGCTTAATAATAATGTTCATTGTCTTATTGCAGCAAGCGCTAACGCTTATGTCTTTTTCCCCTTAGGGGCCGGGGTTCGGAATGCCGGAGATATGGTGCCGACCCGAAGTGAAACGTGCAGTTCCAGTAAATGACAGGTAAGTTCTAGATGAGCGTTCGGGTAATGTCTTTGCATTCGCTCATTCAATGTCTTTGTCTTTTTTCCCCATAGGGGCCGGGGTCCGGAATGCCAGGAAGCGGCAGGACCCGAAATGAAATGGGAATGACCCAACAGGTAAGTCTTAGAAGGAAACTGAGCTTTTCCTATTCCCTTCCTTCTCTCACCTTGTGTTCTTGTCTTTTTCTCTCTAGGCTCTGGGAAGTGGCTGCGGATCCGGATGATCGCTGCTGAAGATGGAGGTGCCCAGGAAAGGTGAGTGAAATGCAGCGCTGCAGCGATCGAAGCGAAATGCTTTTAAAATGATGTCTTCCCTTTCAGGATCGTCGGTGTGAAGTCTCTGTGATGCAGCTTTAGCAGGTAAGGTCTTCTTTCTCTCCAATTCTCTCTTAGCAGGTGACCCAGGATGCTGACAGGCGTGGCTGAAGTCCAGAAGCAGGAGCTGACACGGTGAGCGTCCAGCTGCGAGGAGCAGAACAACGCGAAGCGTGAGTTGCTGATCGGGCGTGGTTTAAATAGCTCTGGAAGAAGTTCCACGTATGTATCCTTCCACCGATCAGGTATGTACCCTTCCCCGACCACACCCAGGGGAAAGTAGTTCCACAGGTAAAGTAGTTCCATTCAGGCCTCAAGAGGGCCTGGATGTAGCAGCATGGTCTGCATCAGGTAAGTGCACCTTAAAACACTTGAACACATGTCTAGCTTTATGAGCCTGGCGCCTAAGGCGCCAGGACAGGGGTCCAACATGAGCCTGGCGCCTAAGGCGCCAGGACTGTGTCCAAAGGGCCCCAGCTTGGGCCCGCTGGCACTTCCCTGGGGGAAATGATGCCTGCCTCTGGGGTTGCTGGGTCGGACCTGGCTCCTTGGAGGTAGGCATCATGACACTTGGTGCTAATTACGGCACCGTAATTTACGGTGCCGTAATTAGCGCCTTCCCCACTCCCATTATGCCCTATGGGGCAAAAATGGGAATGGGGAAGGGTAAATGGGAAATGGGGATTTACCGCCCCACTCACCTTGGAATGGGGCGATAAATCCGCCATCCACCATGGTGTAAACGTAGTTTACACCATGGTGGTAAAGTTGGTGTACTTACCGCCTGGGTCGTAATGACCACCAATCAGTGTCTTTACGTCACAAGTTTATGGAAAGAGGCTACAACCATACTACCTTAGCCCAGATCGAGGAGAAAGTGGCAACCATAGAGAGAGAGAGAGAGAGAGACACTCTACTGAAACCCAAAGAGCGGAACAAAGATGACTCTATGGTTTATGTCACCACATACTCAGCTCAAAGCAAAAAAATCAGGAGCATCATTCAAAGAAATTGGCCAATGCTGCAAATGGACCCCTCCACACAACCACTCTTTCAACAGTTACCAATTTTTGCTTACAGGAATAGCAGTGCTCTAAGGAACAGTTTGGTCAGAGCGGACCTATTGTTGCCTCAAGAGGCTCAGACTAAACACAAGGGGACCCAACCCTGTCATAATTGTCAGCATTGCAGTAATATCCTTCCAGGCAATACAATTTCACACCCACACACAGGGAAGCCCATTACACTGAAATATTCATGCACCTGTGATTCCTCGAATGTGGTCTATGCACTTAAATGCCCCTGTGGTTTCTATTATGTTGGGATTACCATGAGAAAGGCCAAATTACGTTGGACAGAGCATAAGTCCAATATTCGGACGAAAAGTCTCAGATCCCCAGTATCAACGCATTTCCTAGAAGCCAAACATAGTATTGCTCAACTGAAATGCATGATCTTGGAACAAGTAAGGGTGGGACCAAGAGGGGGTGATGTCCACAAGAGGCTACTCCAGAGGGAGATTGCTTGGATTGATCTCTTGGACTGTCTGAGCCCAAGAGGAATGAATTGTAAATTTGATCTTATGTGTTTTCTTTAGTGTTTTCCTTAGTGTTGTTTTTAGTGCATTTTTTCTATTTGTGTTAAGTTGCGTGTAGACAGTCAGTAATGAAAGCTAAGATAGTGCTATTGAACTATGTGCCTCGAAGCACCTAGTGCAGTGTTTAAGAGGCTAGATCTGAAATATGAGTTCCAATGATGAATTGAGTGTATTTAATACCTGTGAATTTGTGGGCTTTGACAGAAACCAAATCTAATGGTGAAGTTCATTGTGATCTAGTGGTGAATTTCATTGTAATACTCCAGATTTTGAACGGCGTAGGCACCGGGAGCTTTTGGTTGAGTCAATACCTTGTGAGTCTGGTAACGGGCAGAAACTTAAAAGAATGTGAGCGGGCATTGTACCGCAGGACAAATATAATGTGCATGTAATGGTGGTTCACTTTCTAGGGGCCTCATTGGGGTCAGTGTATAAAATATCTTCTTGTAATTGATGTTAACATTATACCACACATGTGGTGACCCTCGGATAGATAGGTGTAACTGGATCTCTGGATCACATGATTATCACCTGTTGGTCTCCATCACGACCTAGCGGGAGGTTGGGGCCTGGGACAGTATTATACTGCCGGGCGCCCCTCCTCCCGCCACTTATTAGTTTACCCTACATTAAGACATCCAAAATGTAAAGTGCCAGGTGGGGGCACCATACGGTTATTACTGTTTAGATGCCCTCTCCTCGCGCCTCTAATACTTCACCACTAATTACTCAGATACGCATGTCCTCACCTAGATGCACTTATAGGCACAGTAACACCGCTACCTCCCCTAGACACACTTTCCATGACTACTACCACATTCCACACGTACAAGAGACGTCATATATGGACACTCACAAACTGATGTGCCACTGAGATCTTTAATGCCCATACGCCCATGCACGTAATTATCAGGTCGACCCGATCATCATGCCATAGGGAACCAGTTTCCACTTGGAATTAACTTTTAACACATAGACCTGGAGATCGCGTCGGCTGAACAAAGAGCATATGCTGGTGGGATTGGCCTTTTGCTAGCTGGGTGCTGCAAGCGCCCAGTCCCACACCAAGATGGAAGTCAGGAGCCGAGACGCACATGCACGCCGGCTCCATGACGACCATGTAAATAGAACACTTCCGAGCAGCGCATCCCAGCGACGGGCTGCTCAGTTGTACTGGGAGTTGCATGACGCTAATGGTGAGTGTTGGCAATGAGAAATCCGAAGAACCCATATTATGACGGGTATTTAATATATTGAGCAACTCCATTACTATTGAACATGTCAGGGCTCCAACACATGTGAGTCTGAAATAGTCTTCGTGCTAACTGGCCATAGTTAACCCACCCGAGTGGTGTTCTCCGCTTGTATCTAATATATTGTGCAACTCCATTACTAGAGAACACGGCAGGGCTCCAACACATGAGAGTCTGAAATAGTCCTTGTGCTAATTTGCCATAGTTAACCCACACAAGTGGTATTCCCCGCTTGAGGTATGGACAGCGTTTTAGCCTAGAGTCTAGGTATGAGCACATTGAATAGAGCGTATCTTGGCCTGCACCGTTGTGTAAGCCCTTAGGTTGCTTCTAAGTGGATTTTCCGTGCAAAAAACGGGTAACATAATTGATCCGTGTCAGAATTAATTCAGTTACTCTACCAAGTTTAAAGTTGTCACCATTGCAGGGTAACACGTTTACAATACATTAAATGCACACCTTTGCTCTCCCTTTGCCCTTAGCCATCGCTCACTGGAGGTTGCAGCCTATCATCGTCACTTTACCCGGGGAGAGGTACTTCTCTTATTTCCGGGTAAGTACATTTAATGACGTTTGTACCAGGTTAATAGTTGACTTGTAGTTCAGAATATATACTTACTATGCACTCTTACACGTTTACCACACAGGTTGATACCGGTTTTTGCTACATACACAGGTATCAAGGTCAGTTCTACTCTTCACTGGAGAGTTACTTGAGAAATATCTCTGTTTCAATAGAGGTCTAATTAGTTTATCCTTCCATTTTGTAGGAATTAATGAACATTTCTGAAACTGTAACACACCCCGCCCTGAAGAAGGATTTTTGTTTAATCCGAAACGCGTCGGCACACATGTTTTATATGAGTGTGTTTGGGAAACTCTGAGCAGAAAGAATTATACTGCCCAGAACGAGAATCAAGTCAATGTGGTCTTTCTGTGTTGTTTAGCCACATGTGAATTCCTTGTTTAATTCAAATCGAATATATGCCATAGTGTGTATAATTTTCTGAATACATTTCGGTTCTTGTGAGGACTGTTAATCAGCCAAAATACTGTCATTGTTTCAGTAACTGTCAATATACAAATTTTGTTGTTAATGATTGTCCACATTATTAAGTAATAGTGTGGCTGCATACTGGTTTTTAGGTAAAATTTACATATATAAAATAATACTTTATCTGTCTAAACTCTGTTTTGTCTCAGTCTTGTGGTGCCTTTCTGTAGACGAGCAGATAGACAGAGCCTAATATACTTTATTGATCAAATGAATTCATTATGAACTTAGTTAATGCTGATTGCATCGTAACAAACCTGGAGTGTTGACTCTCGTGATCCAATACCTATCCTTTTTGGAATGGGATCCGATTCACGAGGTTCTAAAAATAATAACGGGGACTGTGTCCCATCAGGAGAGCAGCAAAGGACTATCAGCTGGTAACGGTTGGTGTGTGTTTGGTGGTTCGTTTTAATGAATCCCGAGTGGCCTCGAGATTCTCCCTGCTGCACCTGAAATCTTGTATGAATTACATATGGAATTATGATCATACCTTAACGTAATAATCTAAATACATATTTTTGACATAGTTGTGCCTTCCACCCCACATTTGAGCCCTGTTGGCAACCCACAAGCCAGCCGCCTTTGCTAACTTCTTTGGATCAATTTCCTGAGAGTCAGCCAAGTGCTGTCTCAGCTCAGGAGAGCAGGCACCATGAATATATTCCAACATAAACAGATTCCTCATACCTTCATAAGTGTTAACATTCAGTCACCCAGGTAGCCCAAGGGGTACCATCATGCGTTTTGAGGGTTCTAAACCTCTTAAAATACTGAGAAGGGATCTTCCAAAATCTAGCTATCAAAGCTAGCTTGACAGTTTCATACTCCTTTCTGTCTATATCCCCCAACTCCATTACCACATCAGTTGCGACGGGGGGTAGCCTAGAAAAAAGCCAAGGAATCAGCTGGTTACCTGTAATGCCTTGACTCCCATGGTTATAGCCAAAAGCAGCCAACCAATCCAAAATATTGAGCTTAACCTCATACAAGCTTACTGCATCTTTGGGCATGTGAGGCCCAGTGGCGGCTGCTTACATTGGGCGGGGGGGTGCCACCTCCCCTCCCCGCCACTGAATGAAGAAGAGACAACTCTTTTTGCAGTGTGGAATTAATGAAATCAATTTTTGCAGAGCGGCAGATTAATTCTTTATTTATTAATCTGCCGCTTTGCTGGGCTGCCAGGCCTGCTCCTGCCCAACCACTACAGCAGCGGGGCGCGTCCGGATCTACACAGACTTCGTTCATTTTTTGTACAAGTAGAGTGCGTGGAGCTCGTAGCTCCACGCACTCTACGTATCTCATCCTGTCATTTGGGAGGCTGTCGGGGAGCTGGAGCGATGGCCCCTCACTGTCAGTATTCTGCGCAAACAGCGCAGTAGGAGACCTCCTCCTGTGCTAGCATGCAGCATAGCAACAGATTGTCATTGGTTTACCAGCCAATGACATTCCGTGTGGGTGGAGTCGGGTCGTCGCAGTGATCAAGGCCCAGCTCTGCCGAAAACCAGGCCCATCGGACGTGTGCTGCTGCAGCCCTAGGTAAGTGATCGAATATGTTTTGTCTTTGTGTGGAACCCTAGTCATACGAACATTCGCTCATGGCGTACAACTTTGTTGTGCATGGGCTTTGACCCCCTCGGTATGTACACCTCCAGATTACACTTGGGCCAGTTCCGTCTAGTACGGCTCTGAGCTTTCTGATGCACGCGGGAGGATCACATTTTAAAAAGAACGGTAGAAAGAGGAGTTCAAGTGATTAATGCACATGTTTGCAGCTTAGCCACGTCATAACACTCTAATCCCACCTCACGCATGAATATGGGCCATTTGGTACCAGCCATCCCCACGGCCCAAACACCTTCAGGGCTTTAAACTCCCTAGGTGCTGGGCTATTTAGGCAGCCACGGTGCCATGATGTAAGCACCCCGATAAGCACTTCCAGTTTCACTACAAATCACGCATTCACCTCGGCTTACGAAAGACAGCAGCAATGATAAGCATCGTGAAGTGTGAACTGGCTAGGCCCTGCAAGGAACACATGGGCTTTGGGACAGACAAGTTTAAATTAAGGAAAGGCTGTAAACACTGCACAGGCAGCGGTGGCCGTGTTCACATGCCTGCAGGTGTTTGATTTTGCTGTGGCTGAGGTTAAGCCAGGCAGTGTTGGCGGGAATGTCTTGCGGCACCTCAAGGATGCTCATTTTCCAGGCCAGGCGCTCTAACATTCAACCACTCCACACAAAAGAAATCCCAGCCCTTCCGGATGGCAAAATGCCGAGGTTTATGAGGACCCAGACTTTATATAAAGCACTGGCCGAACTAGGGTTTTGCCCTGATTAAAAGTTTTGAACTGTTACACAGAGCAGGGGGACCCGAGCAATGATTAATGGCCTTTGTATTCGTAGATATTGGAAGGAGTCATTTATTGCCTGGCTGCTAATCTGCAAAAACCCTTATTATCTACACTTTCTTGGTTTTCTTAAATGTGACACCAGATAAAAGATCTCTTTTATAGGGGGCAATAAAACCTCTGCCTTCCTTGACCCTATCTCAAAGCAATTTCTCCATTACCTATCAGTGTGTGTTTCATTCGGCTAAAGCTAAAACAGGACACCTTTATTCAATGGCATTATATCTGCATTACTCGGCTCGTGGCATCGTGAAACACCTTTGAGTATAAAATGTAAGCGTTGTGCATGTTGAGCCCCAATTTTTGGAGTAGCATGTTTCAAATTCTACAATACAGACGCCATGCTGAGAAGAAAAACGCATGAGACGTGTACATAAAAAAGGGCCTGGCTATTTATTTGCATTCATTTATGAAGTTGTGAATCTCACTTGACACTATAACTGTGTGTTACAGTGATGATTAACAGGTTTAATAGTGAATAAACATGCTGGATATTGTCTACTCTGATAGGCTGCGGCAATGAAACTGGCCACCTTGTTATGCAACAACTATTTACCCTTGTGCGCCACGCTAGGCAACAATCTCTCTCCTTAATTAGGTGCAAGGAAATGGTTGGCTGGATATTAAAGCTGATCTCTTATTAATCCCCAAAACGTGCAGTTGTTTCTATGAATGCGAGTTGTATTGCTTCTGAAAAGCAATCTGGTAGAACCGTCTCAGTACTTGCACATTATTTTATGATTAGTAATGATCAGCCTGAAATTAGAAACTTGCTTTATGAAGCATTTATACAAGGCCTCCAGGCTCCAGTCCTAACAATGTCATTTATATCCTGGACCCCCTTCTGAAAGTTGCAGAGTTACACTTCCTTTCATTTACTGTCATCTGTTCATTTCTGCACTTGTACTGATTACTGACTATATAATGATGGATTGTGCATGCATACATCATAGTACCAGCTATTCTCAATACAGGCTGCTGTAAAATGCACCATCACACTTGCACACATAAGAATAATGTACCTAATGCTTTTTATGTGATATTTCGGTGGGTTTTGGACAGTAATTAGAGAATTTTGGAGGCCATTTTTCAAAATATTTCCCGTAGGGAGAACGCCCCCCCTCCCCCCACAACACTCTTGGGAGGTGTGGGCTCGTGCGCTACGCTCGCTCTCTCCCAAATTACACCTGGGGACTTTACGCCCACCAGCTTTAAAACTCAGCAGCCGCTACTGGTGAGGCCTCTTAGGACTGGAAGACCTAGAGGACTCTGGGAGAGAACCAGTTTCAATAGACAACTTTTTCATTTCAAGTGCATGATTCAACTCCATTTCTCTGAGTTTAAGTTTTTGATTTTTGCTTTCAGTTTGGGCTTGGATTCTTTTAAATTCCAACACAAGTCTCATTCTTTCCAAAGAGACAAATTCAGGACTTAATGTTGGACCTGATGGGGTCCCTGTGGTCAAAGGTTGAGACCTATGAGCAGGTAGAGGTAAACCAGGGCCTACATTGTGAGATTCTTCTGCCTTATTTAACTCATCCATAACATTAGAGCTGGGCTCTGACATATTATCATCCTCATCAACATTTTCCACATTTGCTGCAGGGGTAGGTGTTTCAGACCCACTCCTCAGACTTTGGTATTCTAACAACGTTTCAATCAATTCAACCGTCTTGCCTTTTACTGTGAGATTCCTAGCTTTACACATATCTCTCAATTGATCAACTGTTAAAGTGACTAGGGTCTCCTGTCTGTAGCTTTCCATATCAGTCATGATAAAACAATTGCTTCTCTAGTGTTGCTTAGCCTTGTGAGGTTTATTTAAACAAAGGTAAGAGTAGCACTCTAAATGTAACAAGTATACTTTATCCTCACCACTGTATACTAGTGTTAGGCAGAATCACATGCACTACCCTTTGGAAACACTACATGCAATTAAGACTACAAGTGTCAGTACATTTTCACCTTTGGTACACGCCTGTACTACACAGTTATGTGGTAGCAGTGGCTGAGCAGCCAGGCTTATCACAAGAGTTGAGTGAGCAGTAGAACAAGTTACACAAATGACCAACAAATACAGTGGTTCAAACAAACACTTACTTAGGTTTCTTGGTAAAAGAATATACATTTATTTACACAGTCAGTTTGAAAACATTACACTAGCAGGAGCAGCTCAATATCATATACTAATATACCATAAGTACATAACCAGTAAGTTACTGAACAAGTTCAGCTCCCCTGAAGTGGTTTTAAAAGGGGTAAAAAGACAAGGTTATAAGAATAAATAGCACAAATACTTTCATAGGCAGGGCAAAGGGTTTCAGTTCACTACAACCAGCAATTCAATTCAATAGGCCTGGGCCAAAGTCAATGATTCAGAGTCTTGTATAGGATAGCACAGTTCTGGTAGTAAATGGTTAAGTCTTTGCCATGGATATCAGAAGAATTTGGCTAGTTGAAAAGTTAGATGGATGTTTAGGGAAGGACAAGCCTTCGAAGTCGGGAAAGTTTCACAAACTTTCTCAGTGGCCGAAAAGATTTCCGCACTGAATTTGCATAATACCTTTAAAGTGAAAAAGAGCTGTAGCTGAGGCAGTTGTTCCTGCCAGTTCAAGCAGATCTCGCTGTTCCTGAGCTTCAGTCATGGGGACAAGATGAGTTCTCACCAAACTCAAGGGAAGAAGTTAACCTTGAAGGTATTCTCTGTCGATGGAGTTTCAGGCAATTCGGACTTGCGGCAGGGCTTCACCGGTTGTCCAGAAGTTGCAGCAGTCCTCTTCCTTCAGCTCGTCTTTGGTTCTTTCGCTCCAGTGGTCCACTATGCTTTCCAAGTCACAAAGACCTGCTGTTAAACAGTTTTCCCCCATTCAATCAACCTGGCTGTTAATCACACAGCAGGGTGGCTGTCATTGACAGACAGCCAGCTGGCCAATCACGACCGGTCGTCCAGGAGTTGCAGCAGTCCTCTTCCTTCAGCTCGTCTTTGGTTCTTTCGCTCGAGTGGTCCACTATGCTTTCCAAGTCACAGAGACCTGCTTTTAAACAGTTTTCCCCCATTCATTCAGCCTGGCTGTTAATCACACAGCAGGGTGGCTGTCATTGCCAGACAGCCAGCTGGCCAATGATGCCAGAGTGCATTCAGGTCTCCTAGGAGACTAAGCACAGGGAATTTCGGGCACCTCCCTCATATCCTGTCCACCCCAGACACCCTGGCGCCAGAGGAGGGCTTCCGCACTGAAGCCTGCCAAAGGCCAACGACCAAAGGGACCAAACCTGGTTTGGCGCACAGAGACAAACACAAGAAGGACCTTTCCAAATGGAAATGGCAAAAAAGTTGACCGGAGTCTGTTTGTACAGATAGGTCTTGGGTGCCATATTGAAAAACATGGCTGACCCGATTTTTAGCTACCGTTGTTCGTGGTCGGGAAAAATCATGGTAGTTTGGTCTAAACCACTGCCACCAGCCATTTAGAGTAGGGAATTGTAACATTTGACTGTTACATGGGTGTTTTTACTCAGGGGAAGCTAGGCAACCCCTCCAGCACACTATGGGAAGATAGTGTGTGCTGGGTCTGCAAATGTATAGAGACTAGTAAAGTCAATTTAACTTTACATGCTCCTGGAGACAGTAGTCAGTCCCAGAGAAGGTATTTAAACCTTGGGAAGTCTGAAAGACATCCCTGTGCCACTGCACTGAAGGTGCTGTGTGACAGACAGAAAAAGATGATGCCTATGGAGTTGCTTTAAAACTCCATAACCAAAGAACACAAAAGTAAAACACACATCAAAATACAAGATGGAAGAGTGAGAAAAAAAGTCTCACACTCTTCCCAGGTAAAAAAAACAAATCCTAGAAATCTAGCAAAGTTGCTGGAGGTCTCAAGAGGTAAGGGAAATTAGCAGATTTTTTAGAATTCTCCCTAACACAGATGCAAAATGGTGCGATGACCTCGGCATCTAATAGCAGGGCCTGGCAAATGCCTTATACTTATACACATGCCAAAACTGTTGGCTTAGCAGGCAATGGGCAGGCAATGGGTGGGCAAATAACCAAACACCTACAAGCTGTAACCCTCATCATATGCCATTTCCACCTATCTGTACCTATCTGTACTCTAAATTCGAATGCAATATTTTTGGCTTATAGGTGTAATAGCCCACACTAAAAAGGTGCTATCAGAGGAGGACAGTGTCAGGACATCCACTGAACTAATGTCTCTGTAACTATGCACGCTTCCGAGCCGTAAAGCATGGTTCACGCAATGAACCTCCTCTTGTCAGTAAAATGGTGGGAAATTCATCTTTATGATTAGAAATAAGTGATATGTGTGAACCTATCATTGCACACATGCACAGCATTTTTATATTCTTGAACCAGCCTCACAATCAGGTTGTTCCGATAAACAACATTTTTTTAAACTGCATGATGTGGGAAGATTGTGATAAGTTACATTTCTGTGGGCTGCATGATGTTTGCAGATTCATACTGCTCTGAGCCGATGTTGCCCTTTCTCAGATCAGTCTTTCGCGTTCTCTTTACAGACCGTCGAAACGCCTTGCATGAACAAATCCAACCAGTCCAGGTTAATTGTGAAACTAAAAACATTGGACTTCAACCTCCATACTAAACTCTCCAGAACGACAAGCCAAGTGAGCCAGGGTGAGTCTTTTGTAGGGCTGGCTGCTCAGGGCTGTCTGTTTCGGTTCTTCAGTAAAGAAGTCACACGGCTATCTTGCTTTAAAAAAACCTGGAAATAGGCTCATGTTTGTGAGGACTAAAGTAGTGGCGAGAATCAGATGGATGGTACAGACTACAGAATGGTATCTATGGCTAGCTGAGTGGGTGGCATGTGAAAATGGAAAGTAAAAAGACATATTATTCCAAGAAACCTGCATATGGGTGGGTCATCAGAAGCAAACGTATTGTCCATTTGGAAACAGTTTTTAGAAGGATAGACTAGGGTATTGTGTCTGTTCCCACTTACCTCATGATGTCCTGGTATCTTCCACCCGTTGAATGGTACACAGTGATTTCAGTTTTACAGCAGAAAAATCTCACGACCTTTGAAACATCAGAATGCCTTCTTTCTTTACCATTAATCCCACAGCGCTTGGGAGGGGTAGTGGGGATGATGCAGTCGGATAAATCAAAGCGTGTTTCTCCCCACATTGTAAACAATGTTGTTTTAGAATAGTATTAACAGAACAAACCTGCCTAATTTCTTCTATAAGCACTCGTTTACCAAACAAGCTGCAATACTTAACGTGTGGCTGCTGTCATAGTTGCTAATGGACATGTATGTTAACTCATGCACAGATAACATCTGCAATTATACCCAACTCAGCTGTACTGGTCAATGACAAGTAAAGCTGAGTTGGTTATAATTGCAGATGTTATCTGTGCCTAGTACCGACAAATTATATTACTGTCTTATGAAAGAGCATACCTTTGAACAATTACTACATGATCCCATATCAATATTTACATCATGTTTTGCTTATTAACAGGTGTCACTCTTGCTGAAAATGAATTTGGTGGATAAATTGCTCACAAAACAATTTTCCGAACTCACACACAGTGAAAAACTGGAGGTGAAACGACCTGATTGTCATGATCCCAGTCAGTGAGCTTAGTCCTCATTCAGGCTAGGCAGGGAACCTTATATCAATCAGCAGGTCAAAGGTGGGTGTTACTCTGGCACATGTGGCATTTACACCACCCACAGCATTTACTTCCATAGACTCCTGTGATGTTCAACAGCAATTTTCATCCACTAAACATGGCCACCGCAAAACCCATTCACAGGTAGCAGCATAGGTCTATTCATATTTGCACAGGAGCTACTTATGCCCCGCCTCTGCTGGGACGCGCGCTTCGCGTCTGCTCTGCTGACATTGGGTAACTCTACCAGCGTTTCTCCTCACAGAACCTGTGAAAAAAGGAGATAATAGAGATACTTGTTTTACAAAAAGCTATAGAGTACCAAAGCTCACATAAAAGACTTACCCGACAGAAGTTATCTCTGACGCTGTTATCTTCAGTTAAGAACTTTTATCCACTCGCAGTCGCAGCATCTTCAGTCAGAAGTTTCACTCACAGCTGCAGCATCTTCAGTAAGCTGTTTTTTGCTCGCAGCCACAGTATCTTCAGTCAGAAGTTTCTTCCGCAGCCACCGCATCTTCCAAAGGTTTTTCTTCAGATTTTCCGACAACCTGCAGAAAACACAAGAGGTATTTAATTAAAAAAATGAACTTAACAGTTTGACAGAGAAGACTTTTTAAATGCGTTACGTACCTGAAAGTTCTTCAAGTTTTTCATCTCACAGTTGTCACTGCGCTCTATCTACCTTGAAGGCTGCAGTTACTCCATATTGGCGAACTTACGTTTTAAAACGTTTTCTCATCCTGAGTAACTCTGCAGCCACCCGCAGCCATAATTCTTTTCCTGAATTCCTAGAACCTGCAAAAAAAGAAAGTAAAGAGAAAACTAATTAGAAAGAGAGGTCTCTCCAACGTAGGAATTAATTCAAGCCTTTAAAGATTACAGTATCTTCACCTGCTTACTTACCCAAGACTCATTCTTAAAAGAATAGACATTTCAAGGCAAGAAGCTATAGAATTCTTCAGCTACCCAAGTTGCCATTGTTTCTCCATCTCAATGCGCCCCAGTAGAAAAGCAGGACGGAGAGCTCCACAATAATAAAAAACAGGTGAGAAAGGAACTCAGCCCTAGAGTTAGAAGGGAGTTAATTGAGGGAATACACCTCTCATGTAGTGTGATCTTAGTTAATAGATGTTATAGCATTTCTATTGTTGTCATTTGTTTGTTCTAACAGAAAAAGAATCCTAAAGGCTCCAAGATATCAGGTCCACAGGCTAGGAAGGTATTATGCTCCCGAGGAGTCTGGGTAAGCGTTAAACTGATTGGCCAGATTAAAAAATCGGACAGTCCACTACAGATAGGGGAAAGGCCTACACACACATATTTCCATGGTTTGGTGTGAAAAGAAGACATGGCTCACTGGCAGTGTTGCTATGCAGTCTTTGTTCTGATTCCCCTGACTGCAGTTTGGAGGTGAAACTGTGTGGACAAAAACAGGAGTCACTGACTTAAAGCATTTGTCAGAAGAAAGCAAGAGACATGAATCGTGCAAATCTCATATCGAGAATATATTATAGCTGCGCATGTTGGGAAGTGTCAACATTGCAACACAGTTGGACGATACCTAGCGCCGGAACGTGATGAAGCATAAGGATGTGGATAAAAACCGAAACATCTTGTCAAAGTTAATCGACTGTGTGAGTTTCTGCGGTGCATTTGAATTGGCTTTATGTGGCCATGATGAAACTAAAGATTCTTTGAATCCTGGTGTATTTAGAGGCCAGGTGGATTTTGTATCTAGAATAGACGGTGCAATGGAACTGCATTTAAAGAATGCAACAGTATTTAAAGGCACTTCAAAAACAATTCAGAATGAGCTGCTGCACTGCATGCTCACAGTCACTAGAGAGATCATTATAGAGCAGTTAAAATGCACATATTATGTGGCTATTCAGGCAGATGATACAACCAATGTTTACACTAAGACTCACTCTGTGCTAGTCTATCACTACATTGATAAACGATTCAGAATTGTTCAATGGGTTTATTGATTTACTCATCTGAAAGTCTCTAGTGTGCAGACAATTGCTACTGGCATAATGGAAAAATGTGACAAAGTATTCCCTGAAGATTGCCACAACAAAAAAATGTAATTGCGCAAACATATGATGGTGCGAGTGTAATGAGGGGGGTATCTGGTGGGGTCCAAAGGAAAGTAGCTGAAGTGTATCCAAATGCCCATTATGTACATTGCTATGCACACCAGCTTAACTTTGTCATTGAACAAGCTGGTTCCAAAATATCAGAAGTTTGAATTTTCTTTACTGATATCTCTGGCTTCTGTGAATTTTTTCTCATTCTTAAAAAAGAACCAAAGTTCTAGATGAGCTATCAGATAAAAGACTTCCAAGAAAGACCAGCACGCACTCGCTGGAGCTATTCAGGTAGTAGAAGCCATATATCAGCATAGGGACGCACTCCATAGATGCTTTGAGATCATTGAAAAATGGGATGATTTTGAGGGAGTAACTATACTCAGGTGCTTTGCAAAGAAGCCTGCTGGATGTTTGCCTGTCAGGGCATTAGCTGTTAGGGCCAGCATGAGGGGTTTGTCAGACGTTGGTCAGGAGGAATGGAGCAGGAGCCAAACTCCCTGCTTGTTTTTCCCAGAGGTCTACCCTGCTGTCTCCCACAAGCCATATATTCCTCTCTCATGTGCACACAGCCAGAGACCAGAATGGAATTCCACCTGCCCTCACCAGACACAACTAACCAGATGTTGAGGCAGCACCAGAACTTTGTTTTTAGAGTGATGCTGCAACTCTGCCGAGGGTTCTTCATGATGAAATAGGAACAGAAAAACAGTAGCAGCGTGTGCATTTCTCAAGGACACTGCGTACACCAACCATGGACCTAGCAGGAGTTGCAGAGGCTTCAGGAATGTGAAGAGAAGCATGCTGGCAGTGAGAGACAAAGGTGTTTGGGTGGTGGGTGGTAGAATGGACAGTCCAGTAACATTATAATCTTGTATTTGAAGTCTCTCTGACCACTTGCTAGGTAAGTAAGGATCTCAGACTGAGCAAAACAATAAAACCAGGACTAAAGCAAGTACACGGTATTCATGCAATTTTAAGAGCCGGTCTTTAAGATGCAGAGGGCCAATCAGGGATTAGCATAAGCACAAGGTGTGAGCTGTACTCACAGGGGCTCTCCTGAAGTCAGGAAGGTACTGTCTCACCAATTAACAGCTATGTTGCACTACACATGGAAGATGGACTGCTTTTTGGGGGAGGGGGTGTGGTGCATTGATTGGTGCTCTGTTATTTACAACTTTAGACTATTTGCTAGTGTTTCTGGTTAAGTATCAGAAAACGTTGCTTGCAAAGTTTCAAAGCTAACTCTAAAAAGATATGAAAATGCATGTATTTGCCCAGGTTTTCTCCCATTGGATGCCTGGTCAGAGTTTACCTTCTTGTGACATATGGGCTCATCACTTTGTCGGATAGTAGTGCTGTCCAAAGCTTGAACTCATAAGGCAGAGTATATGCAATTTAGGGGCTGGCTCTGCTGTCAAATGCCTGACCATGTAAGGTGCGGTACATGGGAAAATATGGGCATAGTTCTGTTGAAGAAAGACTGCCAATGCACGGTGCAAGCCGTGCAAGTTAGGGATGTAAAGAAATTTCTAAACAGAGGCAAGCCAATGTGCTTTGATTATATAAGTAACATGAACAGAATTATATGAATTAATACATAATTAAGACGTGAATCTTCAAATATGGAAGTAATTTAATTTCCACAATGAGAAAATTATGCATTTCGATCTACTAGATCGCTTGTTGTATATACGTGAACACATAAGAGAAACATCAATACATAAGAGAAACATCAATACATCAATACAAATGTGTGTTTCTTGATGATGGTTAGACTGAAAATGTTATCCTGAAACAATTGTTAATGATCATCATTATATCTGTTTCCGAACACTTAAAATTCCATTTTGGATGTTAATTAGAATCCAATACTTAATGAATCCCAAAAATCGAGTCCACTGTTCTTGATAAAGTCCAAAATTCCAATGCTTTTTTTAGAGTCCAATGCCCAAAGCATGCTTCACACTGGATGGCGGAATGTAGTCTCTCCGCATTGTATGCTTCTTCAAGGGGTATAAAGCCTATTAGTTAGTTATGGTAAACATTTTGATAAATATGGATATTGTTTGGTTTATCTGTTTGTATACAAATATTCCTACAAATATTCATCTTGATCCTATCTTGAAAATAGTAAGCTCCTAATAGTATGGTTGCAGTTTTGCACAAACAATCTTTTCGATGAAGCTTTGATTGGTAAGAGGAAAATTAATGTTTTATAAAAAAAAATGTTTTGGTATTTGGTTAAATAGAAAACAGAAATGTGTAACCTTTAACATTTAAATAAAATAACATTCAAATACCAAATAGAGAAATACAATCCTTTCGGTATCACAAACAAGAGAACATCAAAAAAGGTACAAATATATACATTTTCTAAAAGCAAATGAATCCTTCCTAACTAACTAAATTAATTTTGATATAGCGCACACTCACCCAAAAGGCCTAAGGGCGCTCACAAAGACAAACAACAAGAATAACAAATAGGCTCAATAGGGGAGAGAAACGTCACTTAAAAAAAGCGACTAGCAGAGTCCTTAAAAGAATAGCTGAGTTATCATATGCCAGTGAGTGACTTTAGGCATCAAAGAGAAACGTCTTTAGACGTTTTCTAAACTGTTCATATGTTGTACATTGTTTAAGATATAGCAGAATCATATTCCAGCTTTTTGGAGCCCAGGCATCAAAGCTTGCTTCACCTAGTTTCTTGAGGGAAGTGCATGGTTGAACCAGTAGCATCAGACTATTGGAGCGCAATACGCGCTTTGATGTGGCTATTTTGATCCTAGATTTCTAATATTCTGGGGCTTTACCTGAAAGACATTTGAAGACTATTACTAGCCCTTTAAATTTCAGCCGTTGCTCAATAGAGAGCCAATGTCGTTTTGTACGATGTTCGGTGATATGAGATTGCTCGCTCAGTCCACCAACAGCCCACATGGCTCCATTTTGTATGGTTTGAAGACTTCTGATGTTCCCTTTAGAGGTACCTATTAAGAGGCTATTGCAGTAGTCTAGTTTGGTATTAACTATTGCCGCTGCAATAGACGCTCTGTTAGCTTCTGACAGATAGGGACGTATTTGCCATAAAAGGTGTGTAAAAAAGCTACATGACGATTTAAGATAGTACACATGTTTCTGAAATGTTAGATGGGCATCAAAGAACACCCCCAAAGTCTTCACATAATCAGATACAGGGATGCTATTGCCGTCAATTACAAAGGCCTTATAGCATGGTTCCAGTTTTTTTACCCTATGAGGTGTGCTGATGACCAGCAACTCAGTTTTTTTAATCATTAAGGACAAGGGAGTTAAGAGCCATCCACCTCTGGATTGCCTCATAGATCTTATTTATAACAGTTAAGTCATCTTTATAGACCCCAGATAGTTTAACAACTATATGGGTGTCATCGGCATAGTTAGCAAATTTTATGCCCATAGATTTTAGCAAGTCACATTGACATTTAATATATATGTTGAAGAGCAAGGGAGACAAACATGATCCGTGAGGGACACCACATATAATGGGAACTTTCAGAGACTTAGAGGATCCTTTAGCCACGCAGGCACTCCTAGGGCCGAGAAATGATTTAAGCCATAGGACTGCTTCTGGGGACCAAAGGCCAATTTTCTGAAATCTCTCTGCCAAAAGATTATGATCGACCAAGTCGAACGCAGCGGAAAGGTGCAACAAGAGAAGAAGAGCAGAATTTCCTTCCTCAATGATTTCAGTTATGCTGGCCTTCAAATCTAAGAGGGCTGTCTCGGTTCCATGATTAGTTCTGAAAGCAGACTGCTCCTTAGCCAAGATATTGTTAGTTTCAACAAAGTTTTGTAGCTGTATATAGGCTGTCTTGTCCAATATTTTAATTATAAATGGAACGTTCGTAATTGGACGATAATTCTCAGGCATCAGGGGGTCAAGATTATCCTTCTTTAATAGTGGAGTCATACATGCCTCCTTTATGCTAATAGGAACAATTGCATCGTCAAACGAACGATTAATGAGTTCTGTAACCCACGGTGTAAGAATACTAGCAATTTCTTCAAAAAGTGTAGTGGGGAAAATATCCCCCTTACGTGAAGTGGCTTTAAATCCTTTGATGATCGCCAATACCTCTTCTGCTGTCATTCTAGTGAATGAAAAAGGTTTTATCCCTTGACCTTGTACTTCCAGAAGTGAAGGTACTGGTGCCTCAATTAGACCTTGAGATCCTATCTTTTCCCTGATGCGGTCTTGGTGAAGCTGAGTCTTCTGACAAAAACTGTCAAGTATTTTCTGACACCAATCGTCATTTATATTGAACCTGTGTTCAGTAGTGGGGCCTGTAAGCTCTTTGAGGACTGAAAAGAGTTCTTTCGATTTTATTGAGGCCTTTTCAATTCTGTCATTAAGAGACAGTTTTTTTGCCTCCAGAATAAGGTGTTTATACTCTTTGGCTCCTATTTTGTAGGTCAGCAAAGTAGAAGGAGATGGGTATTTTCGCCATTGACGTTCACATTTCCTTTTATTTTTCCGAGACAAAATTATTTCAGGCAAGAAACAAAGTTTGAATCCTTTCTGTTTCTTATTGTTTTCTTGACAGAGAGGAGCAAGAATATCAAAAGCTTTGTTAGTGCCATTTCTAAAAGCAGTAGTAAATTCTTCCAAAGATAATTTTCCACTTAAGGGTGGTAATAAGGGTTGTATAGTTGATTTAAAAGCATGTCCAGTAATATTATTTATATTGCGTGTTTCAGACGCAATGTTTGTTTTCTTTGGGACAGGATTGAAATTCAATGGTAGTTCAAAGTGCACCAGGAAGTGATATGACCAGGGACATGGTTCTACATTTTTTAAAAGAGGTTTAATATTCTTGGTAAGAATCCAATCAACTAGGTTGCCAGCTTTATGAGTTGGTCAATCCACCAACTGTGCAAAGCCAAGAGAGGATAGTGTTTGCAGCAAGGATTGGACTTCCATATCCTGGTGGTTGTTGTCCTAATTACAACATATTGATAACGAGAGGAACAAATCAGCCAGAAAGAACTACTTCTACCCAACCACTACAGTACAAATGTTTAGGACCAAAGGGCACTCTCACGGAAAATAGCTGCTACAGAGATGAGGGAGTAACCATGGCTGAAGTAGATGTAATGTCGCTTGGCAGTTCAAGCATTTTAGGAAGCAAGTTACTGCAACTACTCTCGATGTAGTATGACCAGCTAAGCAACATATCTAAACCAATTCCTCCTCACCCAAGGCAAGCAAACCCGAGAATTATTTTAGGGTGTTCCATCTTAAGCCTTCTATTGCAGGGCAAGAAACCAAAAGATGTTTAAGGATTTCACATTGATCATTCTAATTGCAGAATTTGCATATGGCTTGTTTGACTGACAAAATGCCATATCTAACCAAGCTCTATTTGGTCAACACATGATTCCAGAGAAAACAGAGGAACAAACGCGGAATGCACGTATCTGGATACATTGCTAGATGGGCTGCTAGGGTCCCCACCTTTTTATGTTCCTCATTCAAATGACTTAATGGAGCATACCTATGCATACTGTGAAGAATCCTGCAGATCCCTCATTGAAACCCTGCCGACTGTCTCCTCCCGTGTGACCAGGGGAAGGCAGACACTTCATGATCCCAACCCTGGGGGTGGTTTACGGCAGGAGGATCAAACTGGTGGAGACGGGGCCCATAGCAGTGGGGAGATTCCGTGGGATGAGACACAGTATTTATCCTCTCATAGGGAGATTCTTACCACTGTGCCAAAAGAGGTTATGGCTTATAGCTAGTTCAATGTCTCTCAACCTCCTATTAAACCTAAGGCGGTGAACCCTAAAGTTGTAGCAACAAAATGTACTGTACCAAAAGAAAGACTCTTTTTGGTATCTAACATTAAAAGCCCTCCAAGGGTACAACAAAAAGGATTGCGGAAATGTTGTCTTCAATAAACCATCTTCCTCTTGTGAGAAACCAAAGGGTGTCTCACTTGCTAGCCCTCTGGGACTTGCCATCCAGGTGGCCAGGACACAGCCATCTCTTTTGGATCCAGTTCCTGGAGGTGGACCAGTAAGGGAGGATCACCTGGGTGAGGGGTCTTCAGGGAGTGGGGGTGAGACAACCTATGGTGAGATGCAGTATTCCCCCCTGTTTTGTTCATCCGACCTATCCTATGTTTTAGGATGCTCTGAAGTCCCAACCCCCCTTTTTACACAAAAACAGGGCCGAGAAGGAGGGTGACTCAGAGTAGCAACGTTAACTTTCACACATCATACTGGCCATGTCCTGCTTATCGCATCAGGCAAAGTCAGGCTCTTAATTCTAAGTACATAACCTGATACTAATTAGCTCTCCTCACACGAATAAAAGGCAGAACCCAAAGACACACTCTGAGCAAGGTAGAACACGAGAAAGAGCAGGAGTTCTGGGATGAAGGCAAACGTATTGGAGCAGAGCAACGGACCAAGAGATGATAGGTGCGGATTGGAAAACCACCAGAGTTCCCTACTGAAAGTCGTTGCCTCTGACAGGCCGCGAGAGACACATGGAAAAGGCCAGATCCTGCAAGTGAAAACTGCATTGTGTTTCAAGGATGCCAGCGACCCTCCCAGGTGAATGGCTGGCAAGCCTGTGGTACTAGCCTTGACTCGTGATTTAGAAATTGTAAATCAAAGAAGAAACGCACACAGCCGGTGACTTGGCATGTGACCTGAAAGACCGGTGTTTGTTGAAGTTTGAAATAGCAACATGTTATCACAAGTGAAGGTTGTACACGCATGAATGAGATGCGAGGAAAGCTAGACCTGTGAATGAACTTTGAAGTAAAAGACAGCTGCGAGTTCAGAGATACTAAGTAACGGAGTGGTCCGGCGAAAGAAAGTAGCCCACTCGAAAGTCTCGGTGAAAGGTAAAGAGTTTGAAGTAGGAAAGGGAATGTACAGCAAAAGCGACATAAAGAAGTTTAACTCCTAGAGAAGGGGAAAGTAAAATTGAACTGTACATTTTTTAGTCAAAATGGTTCTGGCGTGGTCTAAAAAGTGAGCTATGAACATTCGAAAGCCTTTGACATCTGAAAATGCTCCTACCTCGAAAGAGGGAGACCCAAAGTGAAGTAAGCTCGGTGAAGGGAGCACCCTTGCAAGTTTGTGTTGAACTTTATTGTGAGAGGTCTGAGCCCGGCAGAGGGGGACCTACGGAAACTGTGTGGTGAAAGGTCTGCACCCGAGAGGGGGGGACCTTTGTGAACTTTTTTGGTTGAAACATTAATCTTGGAAGTTGGCAAAATAGATTTAAACGTGGAAGGCCAGACAGGCCTCGATCCACGTTTTGAAACTGTTTATTGTACTGAAAGGCGAGCCAGAGTATGTCATCCAGTCTACAGGGACAGCCTTACTCCCTGAAATCTAACGTGGGCAGGAGAGCTGGTTGAATCACATTTATTCATTTGAACAATGATTTTAACTTTTGCATACATTTCTCCTTTTCACTTTTTTTTTGTTTTGAAGAGATAGGGCAGGCATTAGGTTTTGTTAGCATAGGCCATTTTGATTTGACATACTCCACTAGGATTGCGTTATTTATTTTTTGATAGTCAAGACAGCTCCCATCTTAGTTTTAGGGCAGACTATAGGCCTCATTATGACCCTGCCGGTCCGGAAAGAACGGTGGTGGTAAATCAGCCGTTCTTTCCGGACCGTCTGATTAAGAGTCCTGCAGGCGGGAGGTGTCACTCCCGCCAGGTCTGACCTGGCGGGTTTAACACCACCCGCCTGCAGGCGGACATGGAATCACCGGCTCTGTCATAGACGGAACCAGTGTTTCCATGGTCCCCATCCCCATGGAGTCCTACGGGGCTCCATGGGAATGAGGACTTACACAATTCTGCCTCTGGAAATCCCGGGTCAGCGGGGTCGTAATGCCCCTGTAATTCCGGGAATCATGGAGGCAGAATGGTAATACGAGTCCGGCAGTAACCTGACGGTTTTTCCGACTCGGTTACCGCCAGACTCGTAATGAGGCCATATGAGTTTCTCCAACCCCAACCATTTCAATAAAGTTTTTACACATTGTACCCACTGTGTCAGTGTCATACTTGTGATACCATGCCTCCCCTACACTCTAGAAAAGTTAAAACCTACAGCCCCTCTGTTAACATTACTAACCAAATTAAATCTACACTTAAATTAATCAAGTAGTAGAAAAACCCTGACATTAAAGAAACAGACTATATGTCCCAGAATCCTTTAGGGACTGAGACAAGGAAGAGGGTGGAAGAGATATACAGAGTCAGCTACTTGAAACTAATGGCTCATGCCTGACGTCAATTGCCAAACCTGTAAGGCATAAAAGGCTGCAACAGGAAAAGAAATGAGGAGAGAGCTGGAACAGGAGTTGGAAGGCTGGCAGTAGTAGCAGTAGTAAAAGAGCACAAGGCTAGCAATTCACGAGGGAGTGTGAACACAGAAGGCATGCTGGAATGTAGAAACAGCAGATTTCACTTCCAAGTTCTGAGAGGGTCCTGTGTTCTCAAAACCTGCATTGCCTGGTTGCACCGAGGAAGACGTGCTGAGAGTAGAGTGGTCCCCATGTGCTCTGAGTTGCTGTGATTGCAGAGCCGTAACTGTGCTGAAGGCCGAGGCCCGTATGCAGAAGGCAAGCCGAGGGACTGGGAAGTGAAGGAGGCTCCCAATCAAAGTGGTCGGACTAGAGACACCCGTGCTGCAAAGGGGCCTGGGTCCCAAGTGTGCCCAAAGCAGTAGCAGAAGGTGAAGAATTTGGAAGAGCGAAGCAACCCGCAACCGCAGTGTTCCTGAAGCCAGTGAGCGAAGCTCAGAGTTCAGGTGCACTCATTGGGCCTCATTACACAGACGGTGGTAACCATGGCGCTATTAGCGCCATGGTTGCCGCTGGTATTTTATCGAGTCTGTCATGGTGAATGGTGGAATTACCACCCTATTCCAAGGTGTGTGGGGGTGGTAATTCCCCATTCACCATGGCCCTTCCCCATTCCCATTTTTGCCCCATAGGGCTCAATGGGAATGGGGAAGGTGGTAATAACGGTACCGCAAATTGCGGTACTGTAATTACCTCCAAGGTCCCTTTGCAGGTCCCGTCCTTAACGGCTGGTTAAACCAGCCGTTAAGGTAGGGTCCCACAAAGGAACCTCGTAGTAAGGCGGTAGGGGTTTACCGACACTGGTACCCTTACCGGTACCGGTAAACCCTTACCGCCATCTGTGTAATGAGGCCCAGTAAGTTTGCCAGTAACTGTAACCAGCTCTAAAGTGACTTGTATAAACTGTTTGTCATTTCTGAATATATCTCTAACAATGGGAATGTAGCACACACTCTAATAGTGAAAGTCATAGAGTTTGCGTAGAAAGCAAAATAAATTTTTCTGTTGTTGAACATTCTTACTGTTTCCAGAGTGGTCGCATGTCCTTAACTGAAGAAGGAACACTCGCTAAACCATTCCGAAAACCAACGTTGACATTTTGTAAGAGTAACAAGTGAATACTGACTCAAAGGAAGGTCCTGTGTGGCCAATTTGTGTTTCCCAAAAGGAGACTGAAATTATCTCTGTGCTATTACGCAGGAATACAATCCATTGCAACCCGTTAAGGGTACACATCTATCTTAAAGAGTGGTCGTGTGTGCCTACCTTTGTTTACCTTTTAAGTCTGAACCTTGGAGTATTCTGGACAATCATTCTCTAATTCCAGAAGTTGTCATACTGACAAGGAGAACAAGCTTTGCCCAAGCCAAGAGGTAATCTCTTTCTATAGTGAAACAAGTCCTATTCAGATCCGTCCACCTGATTTGTGAGATTGTTAAAGGTCCAGTATCCCTTGATACAAGTGTGACATTATTGCCTAAAGCTGGAAGAGTGGCAATACAGCTTCTGGGTAATTACTGAAACCTAGAAGGTGTGAATAAAGCTGGGGAAGAGAGTTGGGTGCTTGTAAAAAGACAAAGAAAATAACATTTAATGCTAAAGTCTGCCGAAGCAGGGAAGGAGTCAGTTTTGGGGCAGAGACAGGTTATCCTTGTGACAGTGAGACAGATAGCAGAGGCAAAGGGGCTGCCCTTTTCTTGGAGCAGAGAAAGGAAGAGTGCCTTGCCTACCTGTAGAGGTCGAAGTGTCTTGTCATCACATTTCCAATACTCCTAAAACACTGAAGCAGAAGTATACTTGTGGCAGCAAGGCAGACAGAAAAGGCAAAGAGGCTGCCCTTTTCTTGGAGCACAGAAAGGAAGAGTGCCTTGCCTACCTGTAGAGGTCAAAGCGTATTGTCATCACATTTCCATTACTAAAACATTGAAGCAGAAGTACACTTGTGGCAGTAAGGCAGACAGTAGAGGCAAAGAGGCTGCCCTTATCTTGAGCATAGGAAGGAAGAGTGCCTTGCCTACCTGTAGAGATTGAAGTGTCGTGTCTTTAAATGCATAATCACTTAAAAATATAAAACTGAAGCAGCAGTACCTGAACTGTGGTGGTGTATAAAACTGTCACTGGATGTTACATTGATGTGGTTTCGAGGAGTAGTATATTGTGGGACTAATGTGACTGTTCTCATAGTAACAACAGTAGAAGAGAGGTTGTCGAGAGGGAAGCAGCACCTCCAAAGAGAAGCATCATGAAAATGATACCAAATTTACTGCAGAGGTTGTAAGCAATTGTAAGTTGTAGAAGAAGCTGTTTACATATTCTTTGAACTGTGACAAATAATCTTGGAAAGAACATATCCAGGATTGCCATTGGTACTATTTTCCTGGCTGGAATTGGAAGGGGATATTTTCCATCACAACCAGAGAGTTGTTACCAGTGGATTTTTGTTTAATGAATTTGTGTTTTGATTTGGAACTTGAACTCTATGGAAGACTGATAAGAACTGGTTCAAGACTTTTCTTTTCCTTGAATTCTATGGAAGAACCGATAAGAACTGGCACAAGACTTTTCTTTTCCTTTTAACATTTAGGAAATTGACTTTGAAACCCTGTGGTAGGGATTCTCCCAGGACAGGTAAAGGTCATGGAGCTATTGTACAATTCTTGTTTATTATTTTGCGTTGTTTATTATTTGCTTTGACTGTTTTGTTGTTTAGTTTGGGTAACAGTTTACCTATGTTAGGAGTTATTCCCATAGACTTTTGTAGTCTAGGCTTGGGTTGCATAAGGTCATACAAGCCATGGAATTCTCGTCAGGTTGGAACTTTGTGTTCCCTCAGGGTTCTGGGGAATACAGTTGTGGATTCAGGATGGGAGATGCTACTAGAAGGTTGCTTATACTTTGGATCTCCTCATTACATCTGGCCTATACCCTGTAACTATGATAAAGCACTTACCTTTTGTGCTTTCCGGCTGCTGTGTTTTCCCTGCATCCTGTCTATCATTCCTGGACTGAGAGACTACAATTTTCTTTTTTTTAAACTTTATTTTTGGTTTGCATATCACATCACATACGCTTCAGTTACCCTCTTACGTCTAAATACATATACTTTTCAATGAAGGTTCTCCCCTTTCCTTCCCCCAATGCATCCAGGAACATACACATTCATATATTTGCAACATTTTAGTTAAACTGCAGTTATGGATTAATGGGTTTTGTTATTAGTTCATTCGCTATCAGAGTTCTCTGTGTCCGGTGGGATGGCGCCCAGGTACGTTCTAAACAGAGTCCAAATGTCTTTCGGTCTACAAAGAGGAGATACCATTCCTAAATAAGTTTCCTCGCATTCATTAGTGTATGTTAAGGTTTTTAGGAATTGTTCTGTGCCTGGGGCATGGCTACTCTTCCAGTTTTGATGGATACACTTTTTGGCTGCTGCATAGGCTACGTTAAACAGTCTCCTGGTTTTTTCTGGGGTTTTCCCTATATCGCCGAAGAGGTATTTTTCAGGTTTGAGCTGCGCTGGGATTTGTGTTATATCTTTTAAGATGCTCGCTACTTCACATTCAAAAGTAATGGTGTAACTAGTTATGGTAACCATTTCTGGATGTCAACCACACTGTCCTAAATCCAAGTTGGCCCCATGGTGTGCATTTACCAAATCAGTAGCCTTATTGCAATTAGTAAGAAAGGTAATTAGGAATGCATTATAAGATCTGTAGGGTCCAGTAATAGGTTGTTTCTGTAAAGTAGGTATCCTATACAATGTATGTACTATCCACACATTTGTAATCAAAGGTCCATTTTGTAAACTAAAGGTAATTACAGAGTGCATATCTAACTGTGTAACAATAGAACCGGTCCCACTGTGGGAGGGTTTTAGAGACAGTATAAAGGTTTTGCACAGAGTAGACGGTGTAGTCTACTGGTGGCCATGATTACATTGAGGCTGGGAGTCACGACATGACGCGATGTTGATACGTAATGATGTCATCATTTCGCGTATGCGACGCGTTATGGGGGAGAAAAATGGCGAGTCTGTTGGTTGTGTTTTGGGGACAGTGGAACTGGAACAGAGCTCTCCTGGTCATTCATATAGCCAGCTCGCTCAACCACTGACTATTTTGTGCGCTTAATGTGCATTAGAACGCTGCTTCATTGCGTTACGCTGGATACGGGAACGCTACGCCATCGTGTTACGTTGGACACGATGATGTCATCATCCCACGCATACTCGCGAGGAGATGAGCGTCTCGTTAAGTATTTAAAGAGCCCAATTCAGTGAGTCCCAGTAGGCAGACCCGCTGACTGGAAGAACACTGCAGACACGCTGTCTCCGTTGCTTTGAGAGGTAAGCAAAGGGCTTTAGGGGAGTGGAGTTTTTTGGTCTCTGGCAGGGAGGACAGGAACTATGTCCAGTATCAAATTATGGGTATGTTTTTCACTGCAGGTTAGGTGTTGGAACCTTACTTACCCAGTAGAGTGGAAAGTGACCCTGTTACTTGGAAAGGGAACTGAAGAGTTGAGATCCTAGGTCTTGCTAGAAATATGCAGACGGAGTGTATCAAGTTAAGGACCTTGATAGATTTACAAATGTGTAAACAGGTTTATCCTGTCCTTTTCTATAATGAAAACTGATAGAGTCTTTTATGTCCTATTAGAACAATGGATGGGGCATAAACTAGCAAGTGACCCGCATTGGCTATGATACATGGTTGGTCTCAAACAAGAAACTACAATTTTCCTCAAGAGTGAGACAATCAACCTATGTGACCGAGGTGAGAGTACCAATCTTAGACGGTCCTTTTTTTCGCTCATATGGGTGGAGGGAATTGTGTTGTGGAATTGTTCATCCCGAGATACACTTGGAAAAGATCTAGGTGTCGTGTTCAGATATAGGTTAAACTCTCTGCTCCACAAAAAAGGTGTTTAACAAGAATAATAACTGTTAATGAACTTGAATAACCATTTATTGTTACAAGTTGTTGGCACAGGTATATTAGAAATTGTGTACTTGTTACACCCTATTGGTGATTAGGGTTGGCTAGGTTTAGTGAATTAACCGATAATGTCCATCTAGTAATGTGTATATGTTTGTATGTACCCTCAGTTATAGGAACCGGAACCATAGAGGAAAGACTAGAGAAGCCTACAGAAAGCACAAGACAAACTTTTGCCCCTGAAGAATGTCCAGTTATTAACAACATCAAGGACAGAAACTTATATAAATTGGGCTTTTTTGTACGCAGTAGGAAGCAAGAGTAATTAAGTTGCTACTGTGTAGTGTGTCAAGCATTTGTAAACTTGACTCTGTGTGGTGGAAAAACTACTTTTAACATTGTATACTTTTATGTGGTGTATATGTGTTTTGTAATGTATTTTGATACTTGTGTTATGAATAAGTAAATGAATTAAAAAATGATATTTTTAGTAAATGGCTTACACATCTTATTAATCATATTATACACAGCCCTTATTTGCTAAGGGGCTGTGACAGTGTTTCTGAGTTCTGAGGGTAACATGTTGTGTTAGTAATCATGTATCTGTCCCTTCTTTTGGTTAAATAGATATATTGAATCCTCACTTGGTAGGAGGGATTAATCACCACAGTGTGGGGCAACCCCTGAATGAAGCTTGCTACTTCACGCCAGAATCCGGCTATCAAGGGGCAGGCCCAGTACATGTGAAATGCATCCGCACCAGGGTTGTTACATTTCGGGCAGTTTCCGGATCCGGAGTTATGGAATTTCCCCATTCTGATTGGGGTGTAATGGAGTTTATTCAATATTTTGAATTTATGAGTCTTAGGCCCGCATTCAGTGATACTTTCTTAGTAAGAAGACAGTACCTGGACCATGTCCCTTCTTCTATTGTTGCACCTATGTCTTTTTCCCATGAGGCCTTGATGTTGTTAGACGATGTTGTGTGTGTTTGAACTATGTTGTATAGTATGGATACCCCGGTACGTTTGTGAGTACATTGATTGATAGCATGGGTGTTCGGGCGGTTCTAGTGGGAATGTCGGCCATCGTTTCTTGAATGCTGCCTTCATACAGTGGTATTGCAGGGTGACAAGTTGGTTTCTCCCTACTGTGTCAGCGAAATCCTGTGGGGTTACGAATCTACCGTCTGGGAACATGGTTTTCATTTTGAACTTGTATTCCGGGAGCCAGGTCTTCTGTATGCTAATGTCGTATTTTGGTTTAATGCCTGGAAAGTTCCATAACGGGGCTTCTCAATCATAGGGTGTGTCGATGTGGAGCCGTTTGCTGATTGCGGCCCATGCTGCAATTGTGCAAGATGCAGGGTCAAATTTACATTAGTCTCTATGAGATTTCGTGAAAACTATGGCTCTTAGGTCTGATGGACGGACTGAGTGCCATTCAATGGGGACATGCAGTGTCCTTTCAGTAGGGTCTTGCCAGTATTTGGCATATTGTGCTTGCGCCACTTGATAATACAGTTCAAAGTCGGGTGCGGCGAAGCCCCCCATTTCATAGGGTTCCACTAGTTTCTCCCATTTCAGCCTATTGACTCCGCCGGTCCATATAAAGGTGGTCGCCATGGAGCGTAGGTTTTCGAAGAAGGGTATGTCTGGCCATATTCGGACATTGCTGAAGATATACAGGAGTTTGGAGAGCACTACCATTTTGAGCACCGCGACTCGGCCTGCGAGTGATATGGGAAGTCTAGACCAAATTTGGAGATGGTATAGATAGCCTGGAGTGTGGATTCATAGTTATCAATATATAAGGAGGTTTTGTCTCTGGATACCAGAGGCCAGATTACAGAAACGTTGCACCAGTGCAAGTGCAAAGTTGCACGGTATTAGCACTAGGGCAAAGTTTGCCCTATTTTTATATACACAGGGACACATTAGAAAACTATTGCATCATGACAAGTGCAGTTAGACATATTAAAAGCACCAGGTCAAAAATTGCCCCTTGAGGGAGCCTATTGTTGAGACAATGTCGTCCAATTTGACGTATGGCTCTCACTTATATTCGTGCAGGAGGGGTTGTTTTAATTTCTGTCCCGGTGTGCTACTGGGGAGAGGATCACGTACGCGCGTATTGTTTAGATGTGCTGTCCCAGCTTGCAGTCGGGTCGGTGGAATGGGGTTAGGACAGTTATGTTTCGGCCTCCGCGGCCATCCTTTCCCCAGGGAGGTAGCCCTTTTTGTGACTCGAGGGCCAGTGCAATCACAGGGGCTCCGGCGAGCACAGGGGACGTGGGAGGTGAGTCAGAACATGCACGTATGGCCTGCCGGAGGACTGCATGGGGAGGTGCAGGGGGGGCAGCGCCGCTCCTACCGGATGAGTATCACCTTGGTCTTCGCCTCTTCTGTCCGGCATCACCCTGCGTCCGCGGTGGCCCGGATCAATGGTGTCTTCGCTCTCGGTTCGCGCCGTCTGCTAGCCTGACTCCTCCCCCGGTGAGGTTCACGCGCGGCCAAGAGCCACGGCTCTCACATAGTTTCTTATTGATGTGCGGGCGGCCTGGAGCTCTTCCTCCTTAGTCCCAGCTGTATTTGGGCATACAGCTACCTTTTTCGCCCGTTCTTGCAGTCGGAGATACAGGTATGCCCACCGATGTCAGCTCCGCAGTTCTTGTGGTTCGGGGGGGTTCGTATACAGGGTATTTTAAATCAGGATTTATCGCCGAGTAGGAGCACTTCTAACAAGCGGCCATCTTGATGCGCAGCAGCGCCCCCCCCTTTTGAGAGACTACAATTTTGGCGAGCAGGAAGGGACGCACAGTCTATGATGAGGATCAGAGCAATAATAATATACTGAGCCTGGGTCAGAGGTGTCCTCTGAAACTGTGAAGTGATGATTCCCAATGCTGCTGAGGATGAGTGGCCATATTGTGCGCCATGATGCTGCGTGAGAGAATTAACTGCAGGAGTGCTACGTTGTCAATGGCACAAGAAGAGCAAATGGTATACCTGGCTGTGTGAGAGTATTGACTGCAGGAGTGCTGTGCTGCCATCAGCACTGGATAAGGCAGCACCCATAGATTTTGGCGGGTCAGTGCCCATCAAGGCATCGGGAGATGTTGATAATGGGTGGCTGCCAGCAGGAGACCGTTGTTATGGTCGTGGAGTCAGAGCTCCGTTCAGATCGACAGTTAAGTGACCAACGATGACGTCATTATCATGCCGTGGGGGATGGCAATCCATGGAATGTTTCACCTCACTGTGTTCTGGTTGTGCAACGCAGTGTGTGCTGAGAGGAAAGCAGCCCTTTGCGCACAACAAGCGCAATGACGTATGGGGTTCACAAAGAAATGGTCAGAATGGTGCTTGGAATGTGGAGGAAGGAGGCGGTCCTGTGTCGGAAGATCGTTATATCTATGAAGCAGTGAACACTGAACAAATACATTGTGGCAACATTTAAAGCAGTCCGTGAAAGGGGTTTTAGGTCTCAGTAGTACTGTTTTTCTAAGGACAGCCTTTCAAAGTGAGGCCTGTTCCGGAGTTTTAACAAGGTACTGTTGTGTTATATGAGCGCCGCTGATGAGTTGAAGTTAATGCAATGCGGCCGGGTTGGCTTAAGTGAATTCACATGTGCGGCTGGTGGAAGTTAGACATTCACTGCATCCCAGCAGGTCTGTCTCCGCCGTGCGCCTGGCTGGGAAACTTTCCAGGAGTGTACGATTCCAGCATTATCTAGTATTGCTTAAATGTGTCTGCTCCAGCTGTGTTTGTGACATTTCTTTTCCCTCATGGGAACGTTTAATGATATATTGGTTTTTTTATGACTCTGCACGTTATGCGGCCTAAGGGCCTGCTGAATGGAAATGTATGCAATAAGTGGAACAAGTATTTTAAGATTATGATCGAGCATTAGGTACAGTTATACACTGCTGGTTATATGATTGTGTTTAACAGTGTTTTGTTTCTTTGTTTTTTGTGAATTCTCATCACATAGCCACGGTAGTGGCCATGTAGTTATCGTTAAGTTGCTGTTTCCATAGGAAGAGCACTTTTTGGGCGGCTTATAACTCCGCTCCCCCTGGATGAATCCCCACCAAACTTTGCAAAAAAGTATATGGGCCACTTTGATTTTTTTAATAAAGTTTGGTGAGAATTCATCCAGAGGGAACTGAGTTATAGGGGGGTCCCAAAACGTCTTTTTCCCCATGATGTAATGTGTATGGACATCTTGTACTCACAGTACTCTTATACCTACTTAATGACGTATGTTCTATGGCCTCCTTGTACGAACAGAAAAAGAGGGGTCCAATAAGGGCAGTATTTGAGCCCGTGCAGGGAACATTGAAATTGCCTACATGCTGTGTATACATTACTGTTTCCGAAGGCCTTACTTCCATGACTATAGGCCCTGGCCTCAACCACTGCCGCATGTGGCACCCATGCATACACTCCTTGTGTTGCATTTTCATTGGCAAGTTGTGGGGAGTGTGTGTAGTGTTGGGTGCATGGCTGAAGGCCATGTACCCAAAAACAAAGAGGTTGTTGTGGGGAGATACTGCACTCTTGGGTGCAGGGCCAAAGGCCATACACCCAATAATACACTTATACCTACTTTATGACGTTTGTTCTGTGGCCTCCATGTACGCACAAAAAATGAGGGGTCCAATAAGGCCAGTATTTCAGCCTATGCAGTGCCACAACCACCGCCACATGTGCCAACCATGCACACACCCATAGTGTTGCGTTTTGATTGGCAAGTTGTGGGGAGTGCGTGTAGTCTTGTGTGCATGAGGCCATGCAACCAAGGACAAAGTGGTAAGTACTACAGTTGGAAGACACTGCACACCCATCCCATGTAAGATCTACAGACACACACCTAGGAGGGGAGCCTCAGGGCAGAGGTACTTAACGATAACACACATATAGAATAATCCCCACTACCACACATCACCGAGGTAGTTGTGGGGAGACCCTGCAGTCTTGGGTGCATGGCTAAAGCCCATGCACGCAAGACTGAAGTTATAAGCAAGGGAGTTACAAGTTAATATGGGTGTGGTGGATTGTGGTCGTTGTATTCATGCCCTAGTTTCTTCACTTCATGGATGCAGAAGGTGGTCCGCAAAGTACATTTATAAGCAGTTGTTTACAAGAATCATGTTTTACATATGCAGCGATGGTTGTGGATAGGAACTGTACTCCTTGAAACTTGGTTGTAAGGCATAGGTGGTAGGTTACAAAAGGCCAGCCTACAGACAGTGCAGCATATTACTACCATAAATTAGACGAATTGATTCCCATGTGTAGAAAATGCCTGCCAATATACTTACTCCTTACTTTGTTCAGAATCCATAGATTATTTTAAAATTGGTTATCGTACTTGGCAGAAGAATCAGTTTTTCCATTTCTGTGATGAAAGAAAAAGGTGTGTTAATGTTTGCAGTTTGTCCACATTTGACACATTGCATAATAGACAGTTAACTTTTTTTTTAGACCCTCATATTTAGTTTACAAACCAGTGTACTGTGCATTGCACTCAGTTTCTGTGTTTGCTTTTCTAATCTTTGGGTCTGGGGAAAAAAATCCTTGTCGGATTAAAAAAAACCTTCATTTCTTATGCAACCAAGTATTTCATTTTTTCCTTTCAGTGTTTTCTTCATTTTTGTAATCAATGTTATGTTTGTTGCCTTCCTGCCCATTTTTAACCACAGTTAGATACCTGTAGGCGTATTCTAACTGAGCATGTGTTCTTACAAATTTTTGATACTCATTCATTTGTGTCATTGTTACATCTTGTTTCCTTCATCTTTTCCATTAATGTTTTCTTTGTTGCCTTCCTGCCGATTTTTACCAACACTTAGATACCTATAGGCATATTCTACCTGTGCATTTGTTTGCAACAATCTGTGATTATCATTTCTTTGTGTCATTCTTCCATCCTGTTGGGTAGTTAGATAACTGTAGGCGTATTCTAACTGTGCATTTGTTTCTACAGATTTGTGATACTTATTAATTTGTGTCGTTGACATATCCTGTTTCCTTCATCTTTCCCATTAATGTTTTCTTTGTTGCCTTTCTGCCGATTTTTAACAACAGTTACATACATTTAGGCGTATTCTGCCTGTGCATTTGTTTCCAACGATCTCTGATAATCATTTATTTCTGTCATTTTTCCATCCTGTTGGGTAGTTAGATACCTGTGGGCGTATTCTAACTGTTTGTAGTCTTTCACATACTTTGTTGACAATTTTGAAGTACACATTATTACGTAAAATTTTGGCTTCAAGAACATTAAATACGCATTTGTTAGGTTAGCTGTCAACCACTGCTTTAGAGTAAAGGTGCTATCATTACATTCAAACCATCCAGAACTCTTTTTAATGTATGCAGTGTAGTGACCTGCATTGGTTGTAGCTCCTGCATGGTAGATTATTCCTACTGTTGTAAAGGTTTTCTTTCCAAGTGACACTTGACCGAGTGTAAATCCAGTTAGTTTGCAGTTGTTTTTGGTGCCATCTGCATTATAACGTAGAAGCATAACTATAAAGTAGGCACTATGTGATTGTATCAGTGAGGTAGAGCGATTGTCTGAATTGCAAATACTACATATTCTGCCATAGTTTGCATTTTGTACAAGTTGACGAAATGGAATGCTCTCACAATTTGCTATGGTAATATACACAAATTGCTCATTTGGAATTTCTTCCTGTATCACTCTGTCACAGAGAGTGCATGTATGTTTCCACATGTAAGAAATTGGGAAGATTTCATTTACAGGTATGCTTTTGTTTTCCAATACTAATAGTATGTACATTAGAAATTCTTGTGGACCTTCTTGTGAGTTCATAGTGAATCTCACTATTCCAGCACAGTTGTCCAGTTGTTGCCTTACTCCATAAACACTGTGGGGCCGATTCATGGAACAAACGTGCGCCGAAAATCCATGCGCAAGCAGACGCAAGGGAGCGCAAGCGTGAGAAACGCAGCGCACGCGCACGCGTGCGATTCAAGGAAGACGCTGCGCATGTTTCCCGCTGTCCGTGCGCCCAATCCAGCCATGGCGCACGCAGGCATACACGGCGTGCGCTACGCGCACAGCAAAAGCGCACATAGCGCGGCGCACACAACCAAAGTGGGCGGAACAGTGGGCGTAACACGCGGAATGGGGAACAACGCGTGAAAACGAAGGCGTAACTGGGGAAGTACTGCAGGGAACTACACGGAACGCCCACACGCACGCGAACAACCCGTATTCATGGATCTGAATACGGGAAACCCGCGCACGGCAAAAGACGCACACAGGCGACAACGCGTCCGCCACACGAAGATAGGCGGAAGCGTCCCCGCGCACAGTACAAAAGTGCGCGCAAACAACAAACAGGTATATACAGCTACGATGAATGCCCCATTTGTCGCAGCACTGATCGTGGGACACCACAGGAGGAGGAGAATAGCCAGGGCACGCATTTTCGCACCACGGACAAGCCTTTTTGGGATGCCTGACGACCAGGTCTACGGCAGGTATAGGTTTCCACCCCACATCATCTTAGACCTGGTCAGGGAGTGGGAAGATGACCTTACATCCCCCACCCTTTGTTCCCAAGCATTGAGCCCCTTGGAGAAGGTGCTCAATGTCCTGCATTTTTTGGCCCCTGGGTCATTTCAGCGGACTACTGCCATAGTGGGGGGGTCTCACAGGCCACGCAGTCACGCTGCCTACACCAGGTACTGGCAATCATGACAGCGCGCCCCTCAGTCCGCAGGAACAAATACATGCCCAGAACACCCGCAGAAAGGCAGGCCGTTGTCCTGGATTTTTTCAGGGTGGCACACTTCCCTAAAGTGCTCGGTGCCATAGATTGCACCCATGTGGCGCTACGTCCACCTAGGGCCACTGAGCACATCTACCGAAACCGCAAGCACTGGCATTCCATCAATGTACAGGTGGTATGCGATGCAAAGGGAATCATCACCTCTGTCTATGCAAACTACCCTGGCTCCACCCATGACAGTTTCATATACAGAATGTCCGCCCTGAGTCGGGCCCTGGAAGCTGGGCAGCATGGCGACACATGGCTCCTAGGTGAGTACAAATGCCCTTGCACATGCATGCATGTCACACACACACAAATAAACAAACCACAATAATCACAACCATTTACACCTCCCCAGGGGACAGTGCCTACCCTCTGAGCAACCACATGATGACGCCAATCCGGAACCCCACCACATCACCCCAGGTAAGATACAACGCCGCCCATATTGCAACCAGGGCCATAGTGGAGGGCACATTCGGAGTGCTCAAGTCACGTTTCCGCTCCCTTGACTGCTCTGGCGGGAAACTACTCTATGCACCACCAGTAGTGTGCAGGATCTTTGTGGCAGCATGTGTCCTGCACCATGTTGCAACACGGCAGGGCGTCCTGGTGGACATGGTGGTGCCCCCACATCCCCAACCACAGGCACAGGCGCTGCCCATGGGAGGGGACAGGGCACGTGGCGAGGAAGCCTGGACCCAGCTTGTGGCCACATTTTTCACCTAAACTCCCACCCCTGCGGAGTGCACACAGGCCTGGCACATACCAGGTGACAATCGATGATGACAAAGAGACAGTCAACTGTCACAACCCTACCACCCTGAGATAGTTGCCATGGAAGTGCCACATCGTCTGCATCCCTAGCTACTTAAACACAAGCCATCCTGTGTGACCAAAAGGCACACATATGACATATGACATGATATGGCCTATACACAAGTATTTCAAGGTGCGATGAGGCAGGGAGGGGGGAACAAGGGAAGACAGACAACGGTACAACTAGGCCAGGTGTCATTTAGATTGTGCAAGTGCAGGGGTAGGGGGAAGGGAAAAGTGCAAGGGGAAGGGGAGGGGGGGAGTGCAGTACAGGGGAAGTAGACCAAAAAACAAATAGGTCAGCTGGTGGCAACTGCAAAGGTAAGTGCAGACAAGTGCTGGGAAGGGGGGGCTGTAGGGATAGAGAGACAGTACCGCAGTGCAGGGGTTGCCAGGGAGCCAGTGCAAGTGGAGAGTGGCTGGGCCAGGGACCGAGGTCGGTGAGAGTGGCCCAGTTGCAGATCCAGTGCAGTTCCAGTGAAGAATTCCGCAAGGGAGAGGCAGAGAGAAAGCAGAAGCAAAGAGGAAGGTCTTGAGGTGCTTCCCGAACCGGAGATGGTTCAAGTTCAAGTGAGGCAGGAAGGCTGTTCCAGAGGGAGGGCCCTGCAGCGGAGAGAGATCTACCCCCAGCTAGTTGCTCTGAGAAGCGGATGACCCTGACATGCAAGGTGTGCATCACACACACCTGCAAAACAGGCCATGGCCATCACTGTTATGTCACTCAAACCCTCCCAAACCACAACATGACATGGCAAGCAATACCCATACACCAACGCAGTAACAATAAGGTACACATTGCCATGTCCAAAATGTACAGTGGCATCAGACAATGATGCCTGACCAGGAATCAGATGCAATGACAGACCAACAACCTCCCACCCAAAATAAGTCATTTCCAAATGCATTACAAGAGTTTTAGACGTAACATAACAATGAATGCCTGTCTACATGCACATTGTGCATTGCAAAATCAACACTGCAGCTTCTGTGTGCTGTGTCCTACTCCTGCAACACACTGCTCAGCGCACAGCACAGTGAACAGCCATTGTGTGTGATGCACACCCTGAGCATCACATCTAAGTGACAGACCACATCAAAAAGCAAATTAGGCATGTACAGGATCCATAATTGGTCACAGAACATGTGCTGTAGGGACACAGTGGCCACCAGAAGGCAAACAGTGTACACGTGGATATGCAACGGTGGGAGTACATGTAGTGCATCAGAGTGCAAGTGTGTGGGTCTGCAAGGACATGCACTCAACATATGCATGTGCACTCAAATGACCATCAGTGTTCTCTACACATCACATGTGAACATTCACCATGCGTACACCCCAGCATGTCAAACCACAACTATCCCCTCGCACCTGAAAGGTAAACACAACACATGAACAGGCATTGATCAGCAGAACACAACATGTACATAGGATACCACCATTACAATGTCAGAGTTCCCATCACACTGCAGGGCAAGGCAACTATCAACAACAACCCCCCCCTCCCTCACAAATGACCATGACCCACTGAACAACTGCACCTGGGTCATGGAGCCTTCAACCCTCAATTCCACCTGGCCACAGGATCACCTTTACCCTTTGTCACCATCTCCCACCTTGTGTGTAAAAAGGTGCCTGCACCCTCAGAATCCACACTAATTTCTAAAATCACAAAAGCCAAGGCATAAAAATGAACCCGAACACCCTCCAGTAGATGACTTGACGTAGCAGTACCTCACAAAGGCCAAGTACTACCACAATGATGCAACAACCAAGGTAGCACAGTAAAACAATGTCACAACAGGATGTGAACCATGTGTGGTACATAACATAGGATGATGCACCATGAACGGATGTGTATTGTCACAGGTCCCGTGTACAGGCGCGGGAGTGTCACGAAACAACCACCCCCACCGTGTCCCGGGTGCCTGCAAGGTCAAACTCACACAGGCCCCTGAGACCCTGGTGGGGAAGGAGGTCCAGGGATATGCAGTCGGGACAGGTGTTGGCACACTGGATAACTGGAATGAGTGGCAGGAGAGGGGAGGAGGAATGACTCATGAAAGTAGGGAATGCACGAAAATGTACTACCTGCATGAACACATACACAATCCAAACAAACCTGGACATCATTGTCATGGCCTTCTGTAGTCCAGGCTTAGGAGTGGTATGAACCAACCACCCCCTCTAGGGTTTTGGTGCCTGTAAGTTCGGGGCTTACACAGGCATCCGCAACCCCAGCGGGGAAAGAGAGTTAGGGAACGTTGCTTGGATAGGTACGGGAAGCAGGAACATCGGGTAGAGGGTACAGGGTTCAAAATTGCATAGGATTCCGGGTGATTAGGGGGAAAAAAACATACCAAATTGAATCACACATACATCCATGCATTAGTGCACCCCCCAGCAAGCCTATGCAGAGCAGTTTGAAAGAAAAACAACAAGACATTTAGCTCTGGTTTTGAGTGCTGGCCTCCTGCCTGCGCACTCTCAGGTCCGGTTACAGGAGCACTGCAATTCTGCAAAGAGAGCCACAGTCAACAACCTGTACGTGCCAATTACACAAAAACACCCCACCAAACATGCCCCATAGCAACAAACTACTCTACAAACAGACAATCTGGTGTAGATGCTTCGTACCCATATATAACATTAGCCCTGTGACGGGTCATACACAGTCAATGCAGTAAGTCAGCCGCCGGTGGGTGCGTGGCAAATGGAACACCAATGTGTCACAATTCACACAACATGCAATGTTCCCTGGGTAAGCAGACAGACCCATATAGCAAGCCATGACTTCAGAGCAAGTTGCGTACCACCATGACCGAAACAAAGTTGGCAGTGCATGTATCAAAATGTACATGGAAATGAAATGCACTGCACCCGAGTATGTCCCTTGCTGTATGTCCCTGTTAGCTGCCCCTTTCCATGTCTCGGAAGGCTACATGGTTGATACAAGTGCCTCAATGGACCTTGGTCTACCGGAGGGTATGTGCCACTGCCCCTGCAGGTGTCCCAGACAGCCTTACAATCAACAGCCATCAGTCCACCAACACATCTGAGCTGCATTGTGTGCTTCAACACCAATATTCGTCCAAGCTCACCCTCAGTGCTGTGACTAAGCCTGCATGTGCAACTCGCCTGGTGCAAGCTTTGCTGTGTTGTGGCCCCCCTGTGCTGCTCACCTTGCCTGGAGTTCCTTGGAACATGTCAGCAGTTCTAGGATGTAGGTCTGCAATCCCTGTGCCTCTGCTTGTGCACACATGTGCATGTGGGCACCAACAAACGTGTCCAGAATTTAGACGTCCAATGGGCCATGTCTGCTGGCAAAGGTGCTCTGGAGGCTCATCCCCCTGCAGAAAGGGCATGAAACACATGATTAATGCTTCAAAGTCATCTGTGTGTGTATCTTCAGGCATCCCATTACTTGACCATGTCAGAGAGTCACATCATAAATCACACCATCAGTCCGTCTTTCACATCCAAAGTGTGGAACACTATCTACAGCATGAATTGCAACAAGCACGTGTACAGTAAAGATAAGAAACATACTACACAATGCATAGCAATTAATGTACACATTAATCAAGAAACACCCCATCTAGCAAAAGCTGAACAGTGGACAATAACACCAAAATCATCCCCACTAGGGGTGTAAACACAAGTCACACAGCACCAGACATGCCACAGATATGACAGTCCAAAGCCCTTGTGTAAATGTTTGTGACACCGAACCATCCTTGCGAGCCCATGGATAAGGGAGGCAGGAGTGGCATATGTGAGTCAAGGACCCCAAGCAGCAAACACATACACAAGGCAAGCCTGAAGGGCCCAGCTGGAACAGACAGTGGATGCCTTCAAAAGCCACAAAGCACCGCACCGTCACATGAAAGCACAATAGATAAGCAATTTTAAACTATATTAACTATTAACTAATTACACTAACTATGGAAAACCTACATTACCTAATTAAACTAACTATCAAACAGAAACTTAACTAACTAAACTAAAAGAAAAATCAAAAATGGCCACATACGACCCGGGGGGGAGGGGAGGCACCCAGGAGGGGGGAGGTACAGGGTGCTGCTCAACATCCACATGCGATGATGCTGAGCCAAAAAAAAAACCTCCATGGGCTCAACGCCTGCACAGCCCGACCTATGTGGCAGATAGATGGTCGTCCGAGTCTGGCTCATCCTGGAAAGGAGGACGTGGCACAGTAGCCTGGCCACGCCTAGCCACAGCTTGCCCCTCGTCGGCAGCAAGTCTTACCGGACGGGTGAGCCTGGTTCTGTGTGGTGATGTGACGTAGGTCTGCTTGCAAGGTAGCACGTGTAACACGGAGTTCCTCCTGCAAGGCCTGGCTGGACAACCGCTGTACCTCCCGGCAAGCCTGTAGCTCAGCCGAGATGGTACGCTCAAGCTGTGCAAACCTCTCCTCTGCCCGCTGCCTCTGGGACATCATAAGGACACCCAGAGTGGATCTGAGGGAAGCATACTCCTCCCTCAGGGCATTCATGTGCGCCTCTGCGTGAGCAGCAATTGCTTGACGCAGAGACGACATTTCAGCCTGGCGTGCCCTGTCTGAGGCCGCCATGCCCAGCCTGAGCGAGCGGGCCATGGACCGTGCCGCCTGCTGCTGGAGAAGCACCTGCCTAGCAGGGGCAGCACAGATCGGGCCACACGCTCCATGCTCTCAGCGATGTTCTCCATTGCTGCCCCCTGCCGTTCTGAATTGGCAGTAATGTCTTGCTCCCACTCAGTATACTCCGGTTGTGCGTGGCGACCGCGTTGCCGGGCTTGACCCCTGTGGGACCCAAGGACCGGGGGTCCTCGCTGTGTTGGCACCGCCCGCGGCTGCACGACTACTTGCCCCCGTCAACGTGATGTCCCAGGCACATCAGTGACTGGTGTGGAGGGTGACCCTGCGTCCCGATCCACCACGGGCGGAGGAACCAAGACTGTCTGATCCCTCAGTGCAGGTGTCGCAGACAGAGGAGTGTCCACATCAGAATCACTCACCCCTGACACATGGACTTGATGCTCATCCAACTCAACATGGACGTCAGAGTCGTCATCAAGGCTGGACTCATAGGCAGCCAGAGACAAGATGGACTGTAGCACTTGGGGGTTTTCGTGGCCTGCCACCCCACGACCCCCACTAGTGCCGGGTTGATGTAGTGGTAACAACCCTGTGTCTGGCATGACAACACCATCCTCCGCCTCCATTGCGTCATCACCTGAAAAATAGGGAGAAAAAAGGTCACTACACATGTCAGAAGCACACAACACACACCGACAGCAAATGCATCAGGCAGACATGTGACACACAACATATAACCTGCCATGCATGCTGGGTCAACTTTGAATTGCTTCTGTGATCAGACCTGTTGAAAGGTGGCAGTTTCCATGAAAGTGGGTCTATGCAGTGCAGAAAATGTGTACGCCACTCACTACCTACATGTACAAGGACTCCATGGTGTGTGCCAGGAAATGTGAAGGCAGTGCAATGTAAAATTCAGACATCACGTGCATTGTGCATTCAATGTGTACCATATCTAGAAGCTAAGCACCCCTCCACCCCAGTACCAAAGCAGGGATGCCTAGCATGGTATCAAAAGGCTGACCATACACCTGTGTATTGACAGGCAGTGTTGACTGGCATCAACAGCTGAATGTGATTCAAGTGACAACACTGCAAATGATGCTGGGACAGTAAGCAGGACACATGATGAAAACTCTGGATTCCGCCCATGTGTGAAGAAGACACAACAACAGTTGGACAGAGTCATTGGCCATTGAACAGGCTGAGGCCTGTGAGCCACACAGATTGCCAGACCCTAAACATGTGTGCAACGCAGGACTGAGCCACAGTTGACATGGGAAGGCTGATGAGATGGCAGGCAATGTATGTAACCAAGGACTTGTATTACAGTGATCATACAGTCAAGGACACATAGGGGCATGCGTGCAATGCACATGGAGCATGAATGGGCACTCATGTCCCTGCGGGACATCTGACCTATGCACAGTACAAGTGAGATACCCTGCATCAAGTACTAAGGCTGTACCACACGGCATATGTTTGGCAGATTGTACGCTGGAAGTTAGCATCTACACAGGACGCACGAACAAGAAAGTACACATTGGCAAGATTGAAGAACACCAGTGCAAAGGTGGAACTGGGGTGCAGAGTGGCAGAGGAGGGGCAAGGGAGCATGCCTACATGGATTCCCCGCATGCAGGCAGAGGAGACATGCATGACGGAAGCATCGGAACCATGTACACGTCACATGTAGCGGCTATCATGCACAACACATCCCACAAATGAAACACACACGTCCTCAACAAACACGCATCAACACTCACTGGACTGTGCATCAAAGTCCAGCATCTCTCCCACTCCTTCGACCAATTCAGGTGGTATGAACTCCGCAACGAGTGCCTCATGCGGAGTGAGCTCTTCCTCCTCTGGTGCAGGCCCACCGCCAGTCACCAGAGTCAAGTTGTAATTAGAGGCACGCTTAGCCTTAGTGCTGCGTTTGATGTCATTACGACGCTTTTTGCACTCTTGCACCGTGCGCACCTCATGGCTGAATGAACTGACATGTTCCGCAACATGCTTCCAGTGGGTGTCACGTTGGGCAGCTGTAGTCTGACTATTGGCACCCACTAGAATGTCACGGCTGTGGCCCCGCACGTAGTCCACGAGGAAGTCCAGTTCCTGCTTACAGAAAGGCTTCTTCCTCGACCTGCAGGAGGTCGTGGCTGTGTGTGGGGTCCCAGCCTGTGCTGCAGGTGCAACCTTCCTCCTCTTGGACTGTGGCACAGACCCTGGCTGGCTAATGCCGCCCTGACCAGTATGGCCAGTGGGTTCGGTGGATTGAGCCAAGGGAGTGGCAGGTGGAGGGATGACCAAAGGCCTGACTTGTGCGGTGGCAGCTGGGTGCCCACTAATGGACCCTGCGCAGCAACATCAGCTTTGGCAGGGTCATTGACCGCAACGGTCCTGGTTGGCAGACTCACAACCGGGGTGCTGTTGGGTGCATCTGCCCCTGCACTTGCCAACACCCGGCCAATCGGGGCAGCAGATGACATGACTGCCCCAGGGACACGTGTCTTGGTCTGAGCAGCCCGGCATGCCCCTATGGTTTCCCCCCTGGCCTGTTGGAGATCTACCAAGGGCTCTTCAAGTGCCAACGCAGCCTGCGCTGGCAGACCCTGAGCCTGGGTGGCGGTGTCCACAGCTGCACCTGCAGCTACCACTACCCTTCGGCCCGTGGCAGTCGATGGAACGGACTGCCGGGTCACACGGGCGCCAGTGCCAGATGCAGAAGCTGCATCCCCCGGAACCACAGGGGGTGGTGGCATGACTGCACCGACACATGGCACAACATTGTGCTCAAGTGGCGCACCCCTGCCTCTTCCCCCTCTGTGGCCGCCCTGGACACCCTGGAGTCCCCCTACTCCCTGGTCACCACGGCCACGTCCCCGACCACGCCCGCCACGAGGAGTACGCCCAGCTGAGGCGCCCCTCACCTTTGGTGTCCTCCCAACCATGGTACAGATGTAGTAGTGCCGGCACAGATGGAGTGGTGCCAATGGGAGGTGTACACCACAATTGACCTGGGCAATTGGGGTGAAGGGGGTGGGAAGCAAGATGTTAACAGCCCTCCTGCACCTGCAAGGCTGTATGTGACCCCGGTGATGTAGTGACAGGTCACGCAACGCTCAGGCACCCCAAAACTGCAGTAAAACCATGCACGCAACCCTGCAGCCTACGTGCGTGGATTCAACCTCCCGCAGTACGCGGTGGCACCCAGTAACACGAATAACACGTACGCGTGGGACACGCAGGCTACTATGACATCGAAAATGGGTGCAATACACAGGGGCACCCACAGTGGGAAAAAGAGCGTGTGCGACTCACCGTCTGACTAGCGCGATGCAGAAAAACATGCGTAGCCAATACCCCCGCCAAAAGAAGAGATACGTCCTTGATAGCTGTGAAGTTGTGATGGCGCGCAAAACAACAGGAAGCAGCAACACACGTCGGTCTCCACGAAAGGCACGTACAGCGAACTGGGCCCGCTCACCTTTAACCCGTGCTGAGGGAAATGCACGCGCGCGTTACGTCACTTACGCACATGGGCCCTTTCCTCGTATTACACGCGGACGTGCAGTTTTTCACGCACGCTGAAATGCCCATGCACGCCTGTGCGCGTCACGTCACAGGGGCGGTTGCGCTTGGGGGGCCTTCTGTCCAATGAAATTGCGTATGCGTGCAGACGCGCTTACGCGCTAAGGGCCTTTCCTCGAATTACACGCTGATGTGCCGAATTTTCATGTGCCAAATCACTCCGTATCAAGCTGGCCACGCGTAAGCACACGGAAGAGCACGCTCCTGCCCAGAAGGCCGAACTACTGCCCCCCCAGAGCCCCAAGCACGCTCCCACCTGCCATCTGCTGCTGCCTGACTGCCTGCTGCCCACGTGCACTGCCATTTGCTGCCTGCACATCAGCCAGGGCTGCTGTTGCTGTGACCACCCCTGCTGGAACCGAAGACTCCCGACTGGGATTCCATCGCTCCACAGCCCAGCCCCAGGACCCAGTTGCCCACCCACTCCTGCCTCTGGGGTTGTCATGTCGGGCACTGCAACATCTGGCACCACTGACAACCCCCGGCCAGAGAGGCAGAGGGGCACCAGCTTCAGTGCCACCGAAGTTGGTGTCCTGGTGGAGCAAGTCCTGGGGCAGTATGATGCCCTCTTCGGAAGTTCCCGCGCCCACAAGGAAGGACGGACTCGGATCTGGACTGACATCGTGACTGCCATCAACGCGGAGGGGGTGGCAGTCCGCGACTTCCAACATGTCAAGAAGCGCTGGGAGGACTTTAGGTCCAGGTCCCTGAACAAGGCCCGGCGCCTCTTGAAGGCAGCGGATGTCAAGGGTGCCGGGGCCACTTGTCGGAAGATCAGATGAGGGTCCTGGAACGCATATCCCCAGCGCTCCACGTCCAGGTCCTTGAGAGGCAGACCCGTCTGGAGCCGAGCGGTAAGTGTACATGCATCCTGATTGTGAGCTGTGCGTGTGGTGATGTTTCAGTAGTGTGCAGGTTGCACATCTGTTTGTATGGGGTCGAGTATGGGTGGGGGTGTACAGGGCCGTGGGGCTAACACATGCGAGGGCTGTAATGTGTGAGACATGGATGGTGCTTGTGTGTGTAGGCTTGCATGCCAAATGCAGTTGTGTGGGCACACATGTTTGGATGAATGTGTATGTAAGTAGACATGTCCGTGATGTCACGCATGTATGTTGTTTTCAGCTGCATGTATCAGCACTGTGTACATGTGCATTTGTGTGTATTTGACAAGGGTGCAACAGTGATGCAACATGGATGCATGTGACAGCGGGATGTGGAAGCCTGATTGGCAGATGTGACATGGATGCCCATCTGAACACTGCGACACTTGGCAGAGGTGTACACATGCATGCAAGTGTGGTGGTGTGTGTACATGTGTGGTGCACTTCCTGTGTTGCATGTGATGTCTGGCTCAGCTTTGCCTGCTCATGCTGTTGTATGGGTATGGATGGTGCTGGCAGTTGCGATATGGCTGTGGTATGGCTCATGTGTGCGAGTTGAAATGACATGTGTGTTGGGGATTGTGAAGTTTGCCAATGCCACTCATGTACAACTGTCATGTGTGCATGTGTACATTGTACAGTGCCCTGATGCCTGTGTTTTATTTCTCCCTGTCTGCAGCGTCAACTGATGAAGAGGGCGGAGAAGGTGCTGTGGAGCACAGCGGCGGGGATCCCACCGCCAGCCGGAGACACAAGGCCCGGCTCCCCTCCCATGTTGTCATCTCGCCGGGGAGTGAGGAGTCCGGTGCCGCGTCCCAGGCCGCAGCTACCGGGGGGAGGTCCAAGAGGCGGAGGTTGGAGTTGGACTCCTCGGCAGCAGAAGGGGCAGCTGGGACCCCACAGGGTCCAACGGGGGAAGATGGCACTGAGTCATCCAGGTTGGTGGGGGGTTTGGTGGAGGAGGAGGCCGTACAAGCAACAGAGACGGGGTCTGGAGGTGGGGATCCCACTGGTGCTAGTGGTGCAGTGCAGGACCAGGGACAGGAGGCAGCACAGGCCACCGCGGAGGTGCCTATGTGCAATCCTGTCCCTGATCCTGTCCCTGCATCATCTTGCACCAGCAGGGATGCCTACGTCCAGACCCGTTTTCAGGCAGGGGATGAGCAAACGACAACTGGCCTTCCTCTGCCTGTGGACGTGGCTATGCGGGTCCGGGTTGAGCCTGTCCTGACTGGTGTGGCGTTGCGTCAACGGGCCATGCGAGGTGACCTGCAGTCTTTTCATGAGGAGACTGCACGTCATCTCGAATGGCTCGTTGACCACGTCAGCCTGCTGGGACAGGTCACCCAGGCCGGATTCCTCCGTTTGATGGGGCTTGCTACGACCCCCTCCTCAACTGAACCCCCTACGCACCAGTCGTCCTCCGTGCCATCTTCCCACCCATCAGTCACCTGGGTGCCCTGTGGAGCTGCCTCTGACGGTGCGGCCAGGCTGGTGGAGGAGGCATCCCTGCCACAGTCGGGAGTCGGACGTCCAGCAGGGGTGGCCACATCAACGACTGCACCCCAGCCGCCGGAGGATGTGCAGGCAGCAGGAGGCAGTGCACGGGCAGAGGCACAGCAGCAGCAGCAACGTGGTGGGAGCCATGAAGGCTCAGGGCCTTCAACATCGGAGGGGCAGGCATCGGCCGGAGGGCAGGAGGACCCAGGACAGAGAGTGTCTTCCGTGTGGCAGCGGTTGGGCCACGCCATAGATGCGGAGCGGCAGCGGGCGGAAGAGGCACGGCTCACAATGGTCAGGGCAGAGAGGGCCCTGAGGCAGGCCGAGTGCCTCGAGGCAATCCGCAGGGGGTTGGAGGTGGACACGTCGACGGCCCTGCGGACCCTCGGGCCATGGAGAGGACCGCCTCCGGGACATTGAGCAGGAGTTCGATGATGCCCTGGCCCGGGACATCCAAAAGTGAGCCGTCAGACTAGCCCGCTGCCCTTGTACATAGTTATGTAGGTAGTGTTAGGTTTCCTTTGTTTTTTGATTTATTTTGTACCTTTTGGACATTGGCCACATTTTTGTATATAGTTTATTTTATTAGTTAGGGTTGTTAGATAGGTTTCATTTCTTTTGTTGGGATAATGGACCCTGGCTTGTTCGTCTGTACATAGTTCACTGTTGGATTTTATTTTTCTTTCACAATTTACCCATGGAGCAATGGCTTTCAATTATTAATTCACATTGGATTTGCTTTTGTGGACAGTGACTTTGGACACCATTACTTTGGATTATGATTTTTGGTTTTGCTTTTTTTCACGGACATGCTTCTTTTCATTTTTGTACATTCCCATTTCTGTTTCTTTATTTTTGAATCTATTTATGTTTCCTTTAATACATATTTTGTTATCGAACTTCAATGTGTAGTATCATCTCATTGGTTTCATGCATATCATGATATGGGTTTTGAGATTCACTGACACCCATTGGGTGTATGTGAGGGACATGTGTTTGTTTCGAAACTTGCAATTGGTGTTCTGTCATGTAATTGCCATTTCTGAGTGGGTGGATGCAATACTCGGGTGGGTGTTTTGCATTTGGAGGCTGACCATAGGGACCAGGGATCTAGATTGTGATGACATGTTGGCTGGGGAACATGAGTTGGGGCCTGCTGGCAGGAGCCCCACAGTGCTGGGGGGTGGGGGTGGTGGGTACATGAGTTGGACATGGGTGGGGGCCTGCTGGCAGGTGCCCCACAGTGCTGGGGGGTGGGGGTGGTGGGGACATGAGTTGGACATGGGTGGGGGCCTGCTGGCAGGTGCCCCACAGGGCTGGGGGTTTGGTGGTGGTGGGAAACATGAGTTGGACATGGGTGGGGGCCTGCTGGCAGGTGCCCCACAGTGCTGGGGGGTGGGGGTGGTGGGAGACATGGGTCGGGGCCTGGTGGAGGGTGCCCCTGCACTGCTGGGGGGTGGGGGCGGTGGGAGACATGGGTGGGGGCCTGCTGGCAGGTGTCCCACAGTGCTGGGGGGTGGGGGTGGTGGGAGACATGGGTGGGGGCCTGGTGGAGGGTGCCCCTGCACTGCTGGGGTGTGGTGGTGGTGGGAGACATGGGTGGGGGCCTGGTGGAGGGTGCCCCTGCACTGCTGGGGGGTGGGGGTGGTGGGAGACATGGATGGGGGCCTGCTGGCAGGTGCCCCACAGTGCTGGGGGGTGGGGGTGGTGGGAGACATGGGTGGGGGCCTGGTGGAGGGTGCCCCTGCACTGCTGGGGGGTGGGGGTGATGGGAGACATGGGTGGGGGCCTGGTGGAGGGTGCCCCTGCACTGCTGGGGGTTGGGGGTGGTGGGAGACATGGGTGGGGGCCTGCTGGCAGGTGCCCCACAGTGCTGGGGGGTGGGGGTGGTGGGGACATGAGTTGGACATGGGTGGGGGCCTGCTGGCAGGTGCCCCACAGTGCTGAGGGTGGGGGTGGTGGGAGACATGGGTGGGGGCCTGGTGGAGGGTGCCCCTGCACTGCTGGGGGGTGGGGGTGGTGGGAGACATGAATGGGGGCCTGCTGGCAGGTGCCCCACAGTGCTGGGGGGTGGGGGTGGTGGGAGACATGGGTGGTGGCCTGGTGGAGGGTGCCCCTGCACTGCTGGGGGTGGGGGTGGTGGGAGACATGGGTGGGGGCCTGCTGGCAGGTGCCCCACAGTGCTGGGGGGTGGGGGTGGTGGGAGACATGGGTGGGGGCCTGGTGGAGGGTGCCCCTGCACTGCAGGGGGGTGGGGGTGGTGGGAGACATGGGTGGGGGCCTGCTGGCAGGTGCCCCACAGTGCTGGGGCGTGGGGGTGGTGGGAGACATGGGTGGTGGCCTGGTGGAGGGTGCCCCTGCACTGCCGGGGGTGGGGGTGGTGGGAGACATGGGTGGGGGCCTGGTGGAGGGTGCCCCTGCACTGCTGGGAGGTGGGAGTGGTGGGAGACATGGGTGGGGGCCTGCTGGCAGGTGCCCCACAGTGCTGGTGGGTGGGGGTGGTGGGAGACATGGGTCGGGGCCTGGTGGAGGGTGCCCCTGCACTGCTGGGGGGTGGGGGTGGTGGGAGACATGGGTGGGGGCCTGCTGGCAGGTGCCCCACAGTGCTGGGGGGTGGGGGTGGTGGGAGACATGGGTGGGGGCCTGCTGGCAGGTGCCCCACAGTGCTGGGGGGTGGGGGTGGTGGGAGACATGGGTGGGGGCCTGGTGGAGGGTGCCCCTGCACTGCTGGGGGGTGGGGGTGGTGGGAGACATGGGTGGGGGCCTGGTGGAGGGTGCCCCTGCACTGCTGGGGGGTGGGGGTGGTGGGAGACATGGGTGGGGGCCTGCTGGCAGGTGCCCCACAGTGCTGGGGGGTGGGGGTGGTGGGGACATGAGTTGGACATGGGTGGGGGCCTGCTGGCAGGTGCCCCACAGTGCTGAGGGTGGGGGTGGTGGGAGACATGGGTGGGGGCCTGGTGGAGGGTGCCCCTGCACTGCTGGGGGGTGGGGGTGGTGGGAGACATGAGTGGGGGCCTGCTGGCAGGTGCCCCACAGTGCTGGGGGGTGGGGGTGGTGGGAGACATGGGTGGTGGCCTGGTGGAGGGTGCCCCTGCACTGCTGGGGGTGGGGGTGGAGGGAGACATGGGTGGGGGCCTGCTGGCAGGTGCCCCACAGTGCTGGGGGGTGGGGGTGGTGGGAGACATGGGTGGGGGCCTGGTGGAGGGTGCCCCTGCACTGCTGGGGGGTGGGGGTGGTGGGAGACATGGGTGGGGGCCTGCTGGCAGGTGCCCCACAGTGCTGGGGCGTGGGGGTGGTGGGAGACATGGGTGGTGGCCTGGTGGAGGGTGCCCCTGCACTGCCGGGGGTGGGGGTGGTGGGCCTGCTGGCAGGTGCCCCACAGTGCTGGGGGGTGGGGGTGGTGGGAGACATGGGTGGGGGCCTGGTGGAGGGTGCCCCTGCACTGCTGGGGGGTGGGGGTGGTGGGAGACATGGGTGGGGGCCTGGTGGAGGGTGCCCCTGCACTGCTGGGGGGTGGGGGTGGTGGAGAACATGAGTTGGACATGGGTGGGGGCCTGGTGGAGGCTGCCCCTGCACTGCTGGGGGGTGGGGTGGTGGGAGACATGGGTGGGGGCCTGGTGGAGGGTGCCCCTGGTGGCTGGGGGTGCAGGGGGACATGCGTTGGTGGGCAGTAGTGCAAGTTGACATGTGAGTTGGCTGGGGGGCATGGCCATGGTGGATGGGGTGCCTGCAGGACATGTGCAGGGTAGGCCCCTGTGGTGTGAGCCACCTGCAGGGGCCGTGGAGGGTGTAGAGGGAACACCTGGGAGGACCCACACGTGCAATTCACGCGTGGTGCTCCCCGCGCACCCCTGTAATACACGTACCCTGCTGAAATCGCGTGTGGAACTTCCCGCGCACCCCTGGAATACACGTACCCTGCTGATATCGCGTGTGGAACTTCCCGCGCACCCCTGATATACACGTACCCTGCTGACTTGGCGTGTGTGACTTCCCACGCACCCCTGGAATACACGTACCCTGCTGATATCGCGTGTGAAACTTCCCGTGCACCCCGAAATACACGTAGCCAGGACATTCACGTGTGGAACTTCCCGCGCACCACTGATATACACGTACCCTGCTGACTTTGCGTGTGTGACTTCCCGTGCACCCCGAAATACACGTAGCCAGGACATTCACGTGTGGAACTTCCCGTGCACCACTGATATACACGTACCCTGCTGACTTCGCGTGTGTGACTTCCCACGCACCCCTGGAATACACGTACCCTGCTGATATCGCGTGTGAAACTTCCCGCACACCCCGAAATACACGTAGCCAGGACATTCGCGTGTGGAACTTCCCGCGCACCCCTGATATGCACGTATCCTGCTGATATTGCGTGTGAAACTTCCCGTGCACCACGAAATACACGTAGCCAGGACATTCGCGTGTGGAACTTCCTGCGCACCCCTGATATACACGTACCCTGCTGAATTCACGTGTGAAAATTCCCGCGCACCCCTGATGTACACATACCCTGATGGAATCGCGTGTGGAACTTCAAGCGCACCCCTGTAATACACGTACCCTGCTGAAATCGCGTGTGGAACTTCCCGCGCACCCCTGGAATACACGTACCCTGCTGATATCGCGTGTGAAACTTCCCGCGCACCCCGAAATACACGTAGCCTGGACATTCGCGTGTGGAACTTCCCACACACCCCTGGAATACACGTACCCTGCTGATATCGCGTGTGAAACTTCCCGCGCACCCTGAAATACACGTAGCCAGGACATTCGCGTGTGGAACTTCCCGCGCACCCCTGAAATGCACGTACCCAGCTGAAATGACGTGCGGTACTTCCCACGCACCCCAATGATACACATAGCCCGCTTGCTGTGCTGCTACAGGGTTAGCGCAGCCCTTTGCGCTGGATTGGGGATTTTGATGGCTTTTCCCTTCACGAGAGGCGTTCTTGGGGGCGTACCTGGCGCTGCTGCAGGGTCGCTGCGCCACTGTGCGCCATGGCTGGTTTTGGTAGCTGGAATCCATGAATACGCTGTGCGCGGAAATGGGTTTTGGCGCACGCGGCTGGCGCAGGGATTCGCACGCGCACACTGTGCGCCAGCCGCGTGCACCACTTGTGCGCTGAATTCTTTGAATTACCCCCTGTATGTGTTGTCAGGATTGCTTGTTGCGTTTCTATGCGCACTAACATTTGCAAACACAATTGGTCTGTGCCGTACAGGTAAATATTGTTAACAATTGGTGGCAATTGAAATAGAATATTCATTGCTACATTTGCATAGCAAGTTACCCCACTTTCATTTGTAAATTTGAATGGGCCAGCAAGTTCTGTATCTGAGTGCATTTTTCGTTTGTTCTGTTGCTTCTTTGCCGATGTGCCTGGTTTACATTCCCTAATAGGTTCTTCTATGTTTGCGGCAATTGATGAAACTTTAGCTTCTTTTCTTTTTTTTGGGGAATTTCCTGTTGCATTTTGTTGCATTTCTGTTTCATTTACTTTTCTTTTACCACGTTTCACTTTATCTGGAACAGGGTATTGTTTCAGATGAGGGGTGTACAGTGAACGCAATCTATTGTATTCTAGAATGCAAGGAATATCAGCTTTGACTTTACTTGAATCAAAGTTTATTAGCATTAGACGGTCAAGTGTACGTAAGCGTGATAATGCTACGTAGCTCATGCCTTCCTTAAACACTGTCTTTCCTATATCTATCATTGCTTTCTCTTGGGTAAGACCTTGGGATTTATGAATGGTAACTGCATATGCAAGAGTTAGAGAAAATTGCTCTCTAGGTACATACATGTCTTTGAAGAGAAGGAATCGAGCCATTGAGCGCCCTATCCTTTTTACTTCTGAAACTTTATCAAAGCGAATATTGACAAACTGAATGCTGCTATCACATGGGTATGATTGAAAGCCAACAACTGTGCCCAGTGCTCCATTAACAAGCCCTTGCTCTATGTCAAGGTTACGTTTAAGCATTACTGTAAAATTTAATGATAATTTCAATACTTTTTCCAACCCAGCTGTGGTGGAGATTGAATTTTCTTAACTATTTTGGCCCTCATTACGACCCTGGCGGAAAGTAACTGACCTGAGCGCCATAGCGTAAATAGCGTTTCCGCCATTGCACGATGGAGTAAAGTGCGGCTAATTCTGACCCATCGGGCACGAGCATTACGCCATGGCGGAAGTGCAAAGTCCGCGATGGCGGAAATGTCCCCAAAACGCCCCTCACCGCCGTTGTACGGCGCCCTAGGTGCAATTCCGCCACCCATCATAGCGGTCACCGTAATGAGCGGTAATCGCAAAATACGGTGACCGTAAATATACGGAAACGGAAGTAAAAACATGGGGCCGGAACGGGAAACAGCACGCCGTACACCTATAAAATCAGAATCCCAACACAACCATCAAAAATCCGACCCTGAGACACATCCCAACCCGTTAGCCACCCTAGTTAAAACAATCAAAATGGGAAAAGTTGCTAAAAAAGCGTGCGACCGCAAGCGGCAGGTCCACTTCTCCCATGAGGAACTCACCGTGCTCACAGAGACCCTCCAGGAGAATGCTGCCGTCGTCTTCTCGACGCAAATGACCAGGACGGCACTTGCGAACAAGAAGGCCATATGGGCCCTGGTGGCACAGCGGGTAAGTGCGGTGGGGGCCGCACCCCGCAACCCACAGCAATGCAGAAAGCGATGGGACGACTTGCGGATACGCGTACGGAGCATACTATCAGCCAACCGTAACATTGCCACAGCTACCGGGGAGGATCGGAATCACCCATCAAGTTGACCCCCTGGGAAGAAATCTGTGCCTCCACCATTGGAATGGAGAGTATAGAGGGAGTCGGAGGGATGGAGAAAGGAGTGCAGACATCCGAAGAATCAGGTAGGTGGGCCAAATAAAACAATGCTAAATCCACAATGTCCAATCATGTGAAGTACCATGTGTCCACATAGTGCAACAGAAACACATGTCCAGGAGAACGTCCACATACATTGGCCTGATAGCGCACTTTAAAAGTCACATTAAATACATAAAAATTAAAAATCCTAAAAACACCCTCTACACGTGCAGCATGCACACCCTAACTGCAGGCTGCAAAACAACTGCATCCTCAATCCACACAAAAATGAAACCACCTCCAAGGCCCTGACCCAAATCACCCTCAGGTTCCACCCCAATGCATGTGATACATTGCCATTCCAATTTCCACAGACCCATAAATAACGCTCGCCCTCCTTTACTCCACCACAGGGTCCGATTCAAACGACGAGCTTCAGGACACCCCTACCAGCACACCTGCAAAGAGGGCCAAGACCAACGGCCAAAGACCCTCCACCTCAGCTGCACGGATCAAGACACGGCAGCAGCACAAATCAAGTGGCAGCACACAGGAGGGGACTTCAACAGGCACCCCAGCAGCCAGCATGCCCACAACAGCAGCACCACAGGTCCCCCCAATGGATGCCACAGAAGGCACTGCTTCTGGTGGCAGCAGCACCATAGGTGACACTGCATTAATGCCAGCATGCTCCGACACAGAAAACGGTGCTGTCGATGTAGGACCCATCCATGACCTGTCTCAATCCCCCTGTTTGTTTCATCCCGTACACCATGAGGATACCACGCAGGGGCACCCACAAGACGACGACTGGCCATCCCCCACAAGCCCTGTGGCAAGGCAACATGAGGTGATCAGCCCCTCTGTGACACCACCGCAAATGGGCATGGCCCAGCAGAGGCAACAGTCCCTCGACCAGGTGATCGTGCATCAGCAGCAACTGGCCACGCTCCTCAAGGAGCATGCTGATGAATGTGGGGGTTCTAAGGCAGCCATAGAAACATCTACTGAGACACTTAGGGCACAAATGGAGTGAAGTACAGAGACACTAAGGGTACAAATGGAGAGAAGTACAGAGACACTAAGGGTACAAATGGAGAGAAGTACAGAGACACTAAGGGTACAAATGGAGAGAAGCACCGAGAGCCTGAGGGGGGAACTGCATGCGACGTCCAAAGACGTATGTGGTGAACTTGCCGCTGTGCGCCGTGTGCTCACTGAGCTCTCACAAACCCTTAGGGACATGCATGGACGTGAGCAGGCAGAGACATCATCCGTTGCAAGTTCCGTCCAGGGCAGCCCCCAACGTACATCTGGGAGGAACCTGCGCTCCACAGGCAGGGGTGCCCCTGATACCCGGAGAGGGGGCTTGCAATAGCGTCTGCCCACTGACAATGAGCATCCTTGGACACTGGTGTTCGGGGGGGAGGTAGGAGGGTGGAGGGGGGGTGTTGGGCTTTCTTGGGTGGCGGGTCGATGGGGTGTGTAATATAATTTCACATATGCTATAAACATTTCATAATCATCCAATGAGATGTGTGGACATTGATCTTTGTGTACGAGGCCTTTATAGGCGTACAGTCCACATTGTGCATGTTCCAGACACACACAGTGCCACAAGTCCCGTGTCCATGTATCAGCCACCAGGCGTGAGTGCTAGAAGCATGAATCTATGATATTCTGACGAATTTCACGGGCCTCCTGTGCCTCGCGGACTCCTTGAGGTGCTGCCACATCCCCACCCTCATCATGACCATCTTCAGGTGCTTGCAGTTCTGCGTCAGGGGACTTGGGCACATTTCTACGTACGCACATGTTGTGTAGCATGACACATGCCATGACCATCTTTGCAACCTTCTCATGGCGGTACAGGAGTGCCCCGCCAGACCTGCTGAGGCAGCGGAAACGAGCCTTCAGTAGGCCGAATGCCTGTTCTATGACTACACGGGTACGTGAGTGGGCATGGTTGTAGTCCTCCTCATGCTGGTTCTGTGGGTTCCGGAGTGGTGTAAGGAGCCATCTCTTCAGTGGATACCCGGCATCACCTGTATGTGGACAATAAAGGATGTTTGTGGAATGACATTGCTACGTACGCATCCCCCCCCCCTTCCTGCCAGGTCATTGCCGCATCACATACCCCACATTATCATGCATGAAATGAGACTCACCGAGTAGCCAGGATCTGTTCCCTGCGTGTTGCTCCATGTAGCGTGGTATTGTAGAGTTCCTCAACACCATAGAATCATGGGTTGATCCAGGAAATCGGGCACAACAATGTGTAAAGATCCTGTTGGAGTCACACACCATTTGTACATTAAGAGAATGATATTGTTTCCGGTTGCGGTACTGGACCTCCATGGCATGTGGGACAACCAATTCCACATGGGTGCAGTCGATGGCACCAATGCAACCCGGTATGCCGGCAAGTGCATGGAATCCCACTTTTGTGTTTGTAATCTCCTGCTCCGAGCGTGGTAAAGAGATGTAGTCGTCTGCGTGCTTCAGGAGGGCATCGAGCACTTGCAATAGTGTCCGTGACAACAGTGGCTGTGAAATGCCATGCAACTGTGCGACTGTGTGCTGGTAGGTGCCTGTGGCCAGGAAGTGGAGTACAGACACCACCTTCAGTAGGGGTGGGATGGCGGTTGGGCTATCTATCATGCTGACAAGGTCAGCGTGTGTCATGTTCACAATGGCGGTGATGGTGTCCCGGTCCAAACGGTAGAGGGTGTGGATCTGCTCAGCAGTGAGGTTGAACGGATGAGCTCGGAGGCGTGGGATTGCGGGCTGCCTGCGTGGTGGTAGTGGCTGTGCTGGTGGCCCTTGCTGGCCCTGCCTTGCCCTCCTCCTCCTCCTGCGTCTCCTCTGTGCGGCCGGTTGTTGTAGTAGTTGGTGTTCGTCTTCTTCTTGAAGTTGGAGTACTTGCAGTGCTATCAGGTCCCCCAGGGCCAACATCGCTAGTCCTGCCGGTAGCATTTTGGAGTGGGTGTGGTTGTGGGAGGGGGTTGGGTGTGCAATTTATGTGTTTTCAGGCTGTATAGCCTCCACCTGTGGTTATTCATTCCACCTGTGCCAGCTGCAATCCCCTTTGGGCGAGCACGTCCCGCACACAACGCTGCAATGTGACGCATGGCATCTTGCTATTACAATCATGTATTTAATCCCGATGGCAGTGAAATATTGGTATATATGTTCATTCTGCTATGGTCCCATTGTTTCACATACTATCTTTGCAGTCGCGAACAAACTTGTGAAGGGTCAGTGGAATGTAGTACTCGATTAACGGTGGACCCTCATGCAGCACTGTACCGAGGTTCACCGACGGGCGGGGCGTCCCATTTGTGAGTGAAGCCACTTGCCATTTTCACACACTGCCGCACTACATGGATGAATTTGTAATTTCAAGCGGTCACAGATGCCTTTTCGACGTGATGTTGCAAATGAGGAATTCGAAGGACAGCGCTTTCGGTTTTCAGCTAGCGGCGAGGAGACGCCCACAGGTCTGACTGCAAATATAACGTTCTATTGTTTAATGTCCTTGGGACAGGGGCCATGGCGAGAATGCAATGATTGATATGAATAGTATGGGATGCGCAATAGCGTAGTGGACGAATAGGCAGGACGTTCCCACATACATGTTACTTCACAACACTATTATTCCGGCCTGGGGCACAGTGGATTTTGCAGACTGCATTACGCACAGACTCAATGGAAATTTCAAATGTTATGTGAGTAAATAATCAGGCGTTTTTATACCGGGATGAGGGAATGATGTATGGATGCATGGACAGATGATTTAATTGAGAGTTTGCCATGTACATGGCTTTTTGGAATCTATCCCCTTCCCCTGCGCTATGTGATGCAGAGCTGCCATAGTGGGACCATCGTCTATCTGCCCTTGTTGAACCCTCCCTGTCTCGACGCGCCTTCAAACACTTGTGTCTATGCACGTTACTAATCCCATCTAATGGATTCTGTTTTAACAGACGCATGCACACAAACACTCGTTTGTAATAGTGTTTTCACCTCGATTTATATAGTTATGATTCTCAAGTGATTTTTGGGTGGAAATAATCCTTTTGAGTGGGCTAGCATGCATATGGCTGTAGATTTAGTGTGATCATTGAAGTGAGTAATACAAATGAAGTTCTGATGCCCATACTATTCTTTTTCATTTCATTTGGGTGACAGGTATCTCCTCCCCTTTTGCCGCTGCCATCTGTATGCCACTCCTGCAGATGGCTTTTACTCCCGACACCTGCTGCTTCGAGTTAATCAGTGGAGCACCATTACGATCTTATGGGACGATCGCCAATGGGCCACATGCCCTTACGCAGTACTAGTGGCTAGGAGCAACATATCAACCTTTCAGCTGGACTAGTGCCTACCTAATGGGACGGCCCTGCGGTTCTAGGCGCTTCCATGTTGCCTTTTTGAAGGTGAATGTAGCCCCTGTGTACCATGAAGGAACAGGGCGTCACACAAGAAGAAGCTGGTCATTTATTGCGGATGCAGCCCACAGTAATGAAAAATATTTTGGAGGTTATGACCTAATAGCTGTATGGGCTTGGTGAATTTGATGTGCATTAAAATTTTATTCTGATATTAACCGTGTAGCGTTATTTTTTGCAAGTAATGTAGCATATTCCTATTTGTGGAGCGATGTATTGTGAGAAGATCTGCATTGGGTTCCGGCTTCTGAGTATAGTTGCGTGGTACTGTACTGGCCGCGTTTGCCTACGAAGCCCAGTAAGGTCAGGGATAGGGGCTGCCATTATGACTGTTTTAATGATGTCATGCTCAGGGGCGGGGGATTAGCTTTTGTGTAACAGATGCCGGTCAGCCAGGTGGATTGGTGGAATGATGTGATTATAAGAAAATGGCTGGTCACAGGTGCCTGTGTTTGCGTGCGTTTCTTGGAGGGAGACTGAGGTCATGTCCATTGGAATAGCTTCTGTATTCGTGCCATCTGTGCCCTGCAGCTCCCATTGGCCCCTCTTGAGATGAGCCTGGCTGCTCAGTCACTCTGCCAACTTGTGTGGTACATGCTTATGCTGATGGTTGGTTTGTTTACTGGCAAGAGTACAGGGCTGGTGCAGTCTCCCTCAGGATACTGCTTTGAATGTTGCCTTACACTGGTGTCAAGCGATGGGGGCCTGTTGTTGTTTTGTCTCATATTTCAGTTCATATTGCTGTACTTGAACCTTCACATGCCTGTGCTGCATCAGTACGGCAATGGTGACATGCCAAATATGGATGGCCACTCACAAGGCACTTGGAGCCCCTACATTCATTTGTTCGTTGGCATGCATGGGTGACTTGTACATTTCACTGGTTGCATTGTGTAACTTCATTGCACCTACGAGGAGTTGTGCAATGTGGGCAGGGAGTGGTGTACAGGCACTCAGTAGGGCCATTTACGGTTGGTTCACGATGCCGTAATTCTCACCATGGCGGAATGGTACTTTCCGCCATGCTTGATGGCGTTAAGTAAATGTCCGCTAGGGTCAGAATTCGCGTACCGTTGCGCCATGGTGGTAATTACGGTTTTGCATGGCGCGCGTGCGCGTACTTGGTGCAGTTAGCGTTGGCGTTCACTACGGTGTCGCTAATGGCATCGTACTTTACGGTGACGGGTCATAATCGCACCGAGCGGTATTCGATGGCGGTATTACATTTCCGCCATCGTTTTTCGATTTCCACCAGGGTCGTAATGAGGGCCTTAGTCTTGTTCTGGCTTGCTCAAACATGGGTACTGTCAAACCATGTACATCTAGTTTGTCTGTGGCGCTAATTTCTATGATTGCTTTAACATTGTTTCATTGAATTTGAAACAGCTTGCAAGAGTTGGCATTAAGGCCATACAATTGACATTTTTGTGCGCTATTTGTTCCATAACATCTGTTGCACATGCATTATTGCCATAAAGTGCATGTATATGCCGCTCTTTCAATAGAGCTTGTGCTTCTTGTGATAATACACCAACTCTAATACTTTTCAAAATGTTGGCATACGTGAGATCTGCAGATTGCTGCATGTTGTCAGTTCATTCTCTGTATTGGAAATGTTGCCAAAGGTTAACATTACCTATGCTACCACAGTTTTCCGGCAGAGTTTGTGGCCGAAGGTTTTAATAATCGGTTCACCTTTTACTGGTGTCCATTGTAGAAGATCTCCGAAAACGATAATCTGTTTCCCTGCAAAGAGTTCTTCGTTATTACTTTTAAGTACTTCTTGCAATCTGAGATGAATCAAAGCCAACATTAGATTGGAGACCATGCTCACTTCATCTATTAGTAGCATTTTCATTTGTTTCAATACTCTACGTAATTCCATTGCCGCTTCTGCAGAAAGTATGTAGTAGTCTAATTTATTTTGACGCTCTACTGGAAGCAGTAGTAATCGGTGTAAAGTCACACCGCCTATGTTGTAGGCAGCTAAACCTGTGGGGGCTGTTACAACAGCTGACAGTTTGTTGTTTGTCAATTGTTGAAGGAACTTGCTGATAATTTTGATTAAGAATGTTTTCCCTGATCCAGCTTCACCACTGACGTACAGCAGTATAGGATTGTAATTTTGTTAGGTACATTCTTTATTTTCGTGTTATACACCATGCACAATTTGTTTTGTTACCTCTTCAAAAATGGTGCGCTGATAGTTGTTAAGTTTTCCTTGTTGTACAGTTAAGTCCTCTGTATCTTCTTGATACTGATACCTGGTGTTTTCTATTCTGCCACAGCAACTTCAGCCTCATTTGCTATTAGTGGTTGTCCTAATGGTTCTTCACTTCCTGTTACAGAAGGTTGACTACTGTCGGAAGAGTCCTTATCTAGTTGGGCATGAATTTCTTCTTCCTGTTGCTGCTCATTGTGTAACATTGTTTTGTACTGCGTAAAGTTAACATCGGTGATAGTGGTTTCATTTGCTTTGAAAGCATCTTCATAGCACTCATAATTATCTAGTATGTCTTCCTCTTTTCTCCATGGTTTGAAAAGTTGTAACAGAGACATCTAATATAGTTCTTTCTGTTGAGGAGTTTTTAATGACAATTTCACATGATTAATTAAGCTTCGTTTGTTAAGTTTCACTAAGCTCCCTTCACAATCGGTCACTCTATATCGATGTTTGCTTTCATCAGGTTTTACATTATTTTTGTATGCAAAGTTTTGAGCTATGTGGTATGGACACATGCTTTCCAGAGTGGTACTCGTGTTCGGATAGTATGTGTCTGGTAAATTGTTTTTTAGAATGTCTTGGCTGTTGGGATCATTTCTGGCAATTGTTTCTATGTCCTCATATGATTTCAGCACTCTTTTTCTTGATTTTACAGGACCAAGACTGAGCCATACTATGTTGTCTGATTTTTCATACAAAGCAGTGCCGGTTAAACAATCTGCTGCTTCATAGGCCCCACATTCTGTATGAGAGAGCATTGTTATGCCTAGTCTGTACAATTTCTGTGATAATGTTTTGTCTGATGCTAGGTCATCCCAGAGGTCTTGAAGCTCTGTTTTTTCTGCTTTTGTTAAGTAGGCTGTAACATATCATGCAACAGCAGTGGAAATATCTGCAATGTACTGCACATCTATGTTTGCATTCCATAATAGGACAATGATTGCATTGTAATCATTGATATATTTTGATTCTTCCCTTCTTTTTATGTAATACGTGTTTTTAGACGATTTACCTTTAACACTATGTCGAACTGAAGACATGAAGTTGTTTACTTCACCTGTTTCTGTAACTGGTCTAGGGAAACCAAAGCGGCATTTGGTGTAGTATTTATCTTTGTTTTTGTATTTACGGCAACAATATTTGCCACATTTGTGTCTTTGAAATTGTAAAATCTGCCCATGGAGCTCACTATGTGTCTGTTGTGAAGGGATTTCACATGTGACATATTTTTGGATAAACTGCAGAACAGTGCTATCACTGTCGTGCCCAAATTTCGGAGGACCTTTGACACATAACAGCATATGAATATGTGGTGCTCCTCTCGCTTGATATTCTTTTCTCCAAAAGAAGTGTTGCACTTCTCCAAGGGGAGGAACAGTTCTATTGCCAATATAGTGTAGCATTGTAATGAAACGATGATGGAAATATCTTGAGACATTGACGGGATCTAAAGAGCAAGGTTCTCCTGGTGTTAATATATCTATGTTGTTTTTGTTGCTGTTTGCTATGCGTAGGAACTCATACAAATCTTCCCCTTCATATTCTGCACAACTTAGCGTAACAAACCAAGTTGGTGGTCCAAGGTTTGTGATCAAGCAACGCACGTCTACGTGCCGCCTGAACCAGTATTCCTTTGTACCACGCATGTTTGCAAACAAATTTGTTATACTTGACTGTAAAACCTCATCTTTTTCTTGTACTTTTTGTATTAACTGTGTAGCTGACATATTTTGAAAGTGTGTTCCATATTTAAGAATGTGTGCAACTCCATAACATAGTGTTGCTAATTCACTTTCATGAGTAGGTGGAATATGTATTCCACATTTTGCCTAAATCTGGGATCTTGCGAATACATTCGTAATGAACGGTATTCTGATGCCCAAATCTGAGTGAGTCTATCATCGTATCTCCCACCTTTGGCAGTTGGAAATAGCAGTGGAAAAGCACGTGCTTCTATACTTCTTTCCCAAATACTCATTGGGGACCCTTTGGTTTGTCACATTTGGTTAGTTTCTAGTGCATCATCTATGATTTCATTGGAATGCAATGGATGAATTGTGTAATGGTCAAAAAGAGTGGATACTGTAGCTGGATCCAAACGTTCGAATTGGCCAGTTTCTGATGGCTCTTGAATTATTTCAGTTGTTTGCCTTAAGCTTTCATCAATATTGATTTCCTTGTAGTACTCATTGTTATATTTTAGATATTGCACTGCTTGTGTTACTTTGTGTAAGTCTACTAATTGTTGCCAAATTTTCGTATCCTTTGTTGGTACTCCATTTACCAAGACTATTAAAGAATGGTCTATGGAACGTTCCACTCCTAGAGTGTGCACATTTTCCGTTAGATCTAATGGCAAGTAAACTACTTTGCCACAAATTCCTTTCACCAATTCAGAGGAAGGTAAATTTGCTGTTTTTGGATGAAGGCGTATAATTACTTGAAATGGGTGAACTGTTTGAATTATTATGCTCTCATACATTTGAGCTGTTGCAGGATTTTTGTTAATGGAAACAATTCCAAATTATTTGTAATTGCACGTGAAGGAGTGTGGTTGGTTTTTGTCTAATTTTGCAGTACAATAACTGCAACATATTAGGCATTCAGTTATTTCATATTTGCTTTCAGCTAAAAGATACAAAGCTAATTCAAACTATTTAGAGTCTTAATTGTTTTCTATTTGGATGCTATGTCCACATTTTTTGTGTTCCTTTTGTAAAACGTTCTGCAGCAACATACACACACATGGCTTGGTACTTCAGCCAATGTCCTTTTAAATTTTAGTATTTCTTTTCTATATGTGTGTAATAGAAGGTTGCTATGTGCAGAATTGTCGCTACTATGCTCTAAAACTGTTGCATTTTCTACATGGCTTTTTCTGAATACGGTCCATTTCTTCTTGTAAGTATTTTGTTGTACCATGCAGAAGAGTGGTATTTAAATTGCCTAATTCTGAAGCTGGACTTTTTGCACAGTATATTTTGTACACTAAATGTCTTACTTTGGAATGATGTACTGCTATTCTTTTGATATCTTTGAAGGTACCTTTGCAAATAGGGCCAGAAATGCAGGCTAGTGAATGTCCTTTTAGTCCTGAACTTTCCGCACTACATAAATATCCATATTTTGCAGCACTTTCATTTTACTTTTCTCTTTACCTTTTACATATTGTTTGAGGAACTGACGTAAAGATTTGAAAGCTTTGTTTGGAATGGTACACATTGATGTGCATGGCCATTTGTATACTGGACGGTGTGGTTCTGCTGAATCAAGAGGTAATACTGAGTTTTCAGAAGACAGTTTTGTTAGCAGTGTTTCTTGTTCCATGATGGTAGTATTGATTTTCTCATTCCCTCGTCCACTGCTATGCATAGCAATTGTGTTTGTTTGATTTTGTTTGTATGCTTCTTCATTAAAGTATGTCTCTGTGCTTGTTATGTGACTCCATCCACCACCACAAACATGCAAACAATTATTTTTGTTCACATTCCGTTTATTGCAGAGTTTCATTTGTAGTTTGGTACTTATGTTTTGTTAATGCTTTCATCCTTTTCAACACTAATATGAACAACTTCCTTTTGAGAAGGATGGCACTGTCCACGAGTGCTTGTAGAATTAACTTTCTACGGTACGTTTTAAGGGGTGAGGATAATTTTGGTCCTCTTCTTAGTAGGTTATGAAGTACTCTGTGACGAAACATTTTTGCCAACATACTTTTTTTACTATGGGTTATTCTTACACTATCAGGATTATTAGGAACATTGTTAGCTGTACTGGCAGCCCTTCTTTTGACAACATTTCTGTGTTTTGTGACACTTTTTGATGGAGGAGGTACAGTTTCGGTAGTTGAGACTTCTTTTATTATGTTACCCAACTGCATTAGGTGGTTTGTACCAAGATTCTCCACTAACTCTACAACAGGTGGATGCTTACATTGGGCACCTTTATTTTTGTTTGCTCTAATTCTGCGTTCCTTTCTACGGAGCTGCTTTTTGGTAGGCATTCTTTGGTGTCTGTTGAGAAAAAAAAGTATACTTTGGTCTGTTCTCCAATGTATGTGTGCTGTGTGCATGTGTGCATAAGTGTGATGGGGAAGCTCTTTGGCATGGTGTGTCAACGTACAGTGACCTCTAACTATCATTTGGTAAAGCTACTTTACTGTTTGTATACTAGTACAATGTGCTTTAGATGAGAGTACAAAGTGCCCTAATTGTGGCGAGAACCAATATTAATAACCGAAATGCCAAAAACTTGCTACCACAACTTACTTTCACAATCTAACCTTCTAAGGATTCCTTATGTTCTTTCAGTACCAAACACAGAGGGATTTGTCAGCCATTCCACCTGTTATTTTTTGTTCAATAAATGGATATTTGTAGGTAGAATGGTTTACAAATGAATGCTTGCTTTGGTTCCCAAAATAAACAAATAACCCACGCAGCCTCTTTAAGGAGAAGTTACAATATTAAGGTTGCACTGTACTTACTTTTTGTACAAGATGACCAGGTTTCTTCGGATATGTCTTCTGCAGTGTAGATGCTGTTGATTCTCAGGACAGTAGTCTTCACTGTGATTTTAAAAAACGATATCAATTACTTTGTGTGTTTGCAGCGGTCATGATACTGCAGACTTTACTTGTACTTCTTTCGACAGAGGATTAAACTTTCATATTTCAACCCAGTCGACGTGCACATTTCACTTCTCTCTATGCAGTCTTTCCATAGTACTTTCAATATGGTACTTGAAAGTCCTTCAAAATAACTACATTTTTTAAGTGTTTGGAAATGCCTTGTTCTTTACAAAATGTAGTATGCATAGGAGAGAGGTTTGTAAGCGATAGGGCAAAGTACTAGATGGGCAAACATTTTGTACTTGTTAATGAAAAGCATGATGTCCAAAAATCGGGAGACCCTCTGAAGGACATGTGAGCACCACAATCGGGAGCGATTACTATTCTCATACAATCACATTGCAAGAAGCATCACTGTAGGCAGTGCAGAGTACAGAACTCTGACATTTTCACACACAAAATTGAGGTCTGCCCTAAATTCTACTTCTGAACTCACACGCTTTTGGCGGGTGTTACCCGCCTTGTAAAGGGCAGACTCACCCGCCAAGCCTCCTGCATGGCCATTCTATCCAATGGACGTCTCACCCACCAAAAACAAAATCGGCTGATTTCACCCACCTTTAAGACAAAAATGGTTGAGAGCTATGCCTAAATAGGCATGCTTGCAACGTATGTACAGGTTATGCAGAGGACAGTAAGCGGTCGTGTCATTTGTTAATGACAAATCGGCATTGTTGCACTTTAAAAGCGGGAGCGTTGTTATGTGTCCCCTATGGAAATGTACCGCTATTATTTTGTCTATTTTACATCATAAGGGTTCCACATGTACTCTGATTAAAATGTACATACCTGTACTCTATACTGATGCATGTGCACATGCATGGAGGTGTACGTAGAAATTCGCAATCCTTGCACAGTCGCTTGTGAAGTAGGTGCTTTGCAATGGTATGCGATTTTTATTAAGAATCATCAACAGTAATTTTGAAGTGCGCAATGTTGATGACGGAGTTAAAATTAGCGATGTTCTATGTGTTTGGTGGATGATTGTGCGCCCGCTCAGTTGTGTCCAATGAGGGACTCGCTTTGGTACCATGTTTGTATATTGTTTGCGTAAAAAAAGTTTGTTTAAGGGACGTTATGGTTCTAAGTACAGCCGAAAGACCCCTGAAAATCGCAAGTTATGGTAAGCTATGAAAAATAACTCGCGCCACCACCGTGCACTGCTAAGACTAACACCCAGGACATCAAAGATGACATTGCAAATGTCATTGATGAAATCACTGATGACATCACATGTGTATGTACTTTTCATGGAATATGTGTACTAGGGATTTTTATTATAATGTTGCGAAAAAAGTGTCAAGGATATTGCAATAAATATCATACCGTTATTAGTGCTTTGAACGATGCATTGATATAAATAGCATTGTATTATGGGATTCTATCTAGTATACTGAGCTACTAATGGAGAAACATAGCATTGTGTGCAGAGTACAAGATGAAAGTATAATATTTGTAATGTTAATATGTTGAATAATGAAATGATAATTGTCGTGAAATGGTCGAAAATTCACAAAATGGGGTGTTCTGAGGACGTTTTTCGTATTCAGGGTAATTCATAGAATTTCGCAGAAAAGTGTCGCAAGTGGCTGGCGCAGAGTGTCCGCGTGCGATTGACTGCGCCAGGCACGTGCGCTAAAACCGATTTCCGCGCACAGCGTATTCATGGATTTTAGGCTTCCAAACCAGCCGTGGCGCAGAGAATCGCAGCGACCCTGCAGCAGCGCCAGTAACGCCCCCAAGAACGCCCTCGCGCAAGGAAAAGCCATCAAAATCGCTAAATCATCGCAAAGGGCTGCGCTAACCCTGGACCAGTTCACCGGGCTGGCAAACAGCAAACGCCAAGCGGGGAACGTGTATTTCAGGGGTGCGCGGGAAGTTCCACACGCGATTGGCCCCGTGCAAACAGGGTACGTGTATTTCAGGGGTGCGCGGGAAGTTCCACACGCGATTTCAGCAGGGTACGTGTATTTCAGGGGTGCGCGGGAAGTTCCACACGCAATTTCAGCAGGGTACGTGCATTTCAGGGGTGCGCGGGAAGTTCCACACGCGATTTCAGCAGGGTACGTGCATTTCAGGGGTGCGCGGGAAGTTCCACACGCGAATGGGCCAGTGCGAGCAGGGTACGTGTATTCCATGGTGCGCGGGAAGTTCCACACGCGATTCCATCAGGGTATGTGTATTTCAGGGGTGCGCGGGAAGTTCCACACGCGATTTCAGCAGGGTACGTGCATTTCAGGGGTGCGCGGGAAGTTCCACACGCGAATGGGCCAGTGCGAGCAGGGTACGTGTATTCCATGGGTGCGCGGGAAGTTCCACACGCAATTTCATCAGGGTACGTGTATTTTAGGGGTGCGCGGGAAGTTCCACACGCGATTGTCCCAGTGCGAGCAGGGTACGTGTATTTCAGGGGTGCGCGGGAAGTTCCACACGCGATTGGCCCCGTGCAAGCAGGGTACGTGTATTTCAGGGGTGCGCGGGAAGTTCCACACGCGATTGGCCCCGTGCAAGCAGGGTACGTGTATTTCAGGGGTGCGTGGGAAGTTCCACACGCGAATTCAGCAGGGTACGTGTATTCCAGGGGTGCGCGGGAAGTTCCACACGCGAATTCAGCAGGGTACGTGTATTTCAGGGGTGCGCGGGAAGTTGCACACGCGATTTCAGCAGGGAATGTGTATTTCAGGGGTTCTGGGGAGTACTACACGTGAATTGGCCGTGTGGGTCCTCCCAGGTGTACGCTCCACAACCTCCATGGCCCCTGCAGGCAGCCCACACCACGGGGGACTACCCTGCACCCCTGCTCATGTCCCGCAGGCAGCTCATCCACCATGGGCATGCCCCCCAGCCAACCCACATGTCACCTTGCACTACTGATCAACAATGCATGTCTCCCACCACCCCCACCCCCCAGCCACCATGGCCAGCCCCCACCAGGCCCCCACTCATGTCCCCTATCACCCCCACCCCCCAGCAGTGCAGGGGCAGCCTCCACCAAGCCCCCACTCATGTCTCCCACCACCCCCACCCCCCAGCAGTGCAGGGGCAGCCTCCACCAGGCCCCCACCCATGTCTCCCACCACCCCCACCCCCCAGCCACCATGGCCAGCCCCCACCAGGCCCCCACTCATGTCTCCCACCACCCCCACCCCCCAGCAGTGCAGGGGCACCCTCCACCAGGCCCCCACTCATGTCTCCCACCACCCCCACCCCCCAGCAGTGCAGGGGCACCCTCCACCAGGCCCCCACCCATGTCTCCCACCACCCCCACCCCCCAGCCACCAGGGACACCCTCCACCAGGCCCCCACTCATGTCTCCCACCACCCCCACCCCCCAGCCACCAGGGGCACCCTCCACCAGGCCCCCACTCATGTCTCCCACCCCCCTGCCACCATGGGCAGCCCCCACCAGGCCCCCACTCATGTCTCCCACCACCCCCACCCCCCAGCAGTGCAGGGGCGGCCTCCACCAGGCCCCCACCCATGTCTCCCACCACCCCCACCCCCCATCCACCATGGCCAGCCCCCACCAGGCCCCCACTCATGTCTCCCACCACCCCCACCCCCCAGCAGTGCAGGGGCAGCCTCCACCAAGCCCCCACTCATGTCTCCCACCACCCCCACCCCCCAGCAGTGCAGGGGCAGCCTCCACCAGGCCCCCACCCATGTCTCCCACCACCCCCACCCCCCAGCCACCATGGCCAGCCCCCACCAGGCCCCCACTCATGTCTCCCACCACCCCCACCCCCCAGCAGTGCAGGGGCACCCTCCACCAGGCCCCCACTCATGTCTCCCACCACCCCCACCCCCCAGCAGTGCAGGGGCACCCTCCACCAGGCCCCCACCCATGTCTCCCACCACCCCCACCCCCCAGCCACCAGGGACACCCTCCACCAGGCCCCCACTCATGTCTCCCACCACCCCCACCCCCCAGCCACCAGGGGCACCCTCCACCAGGCCCCCACTCATGTCTCCCACCCCCCTGCCACCATGGGCAGCCCCCACCAGGCCCCCACTCATGTCTCCCACCACCCCCACCCCCCAGCAGTGCAGGGGCAGCCTCCACCAGGCCCCCACCCATGTCTCCCACCACCCCCACCCCCCATCCACCATGGCCAGCCCCCACCAGGCCCCCACTCATGTCTCCCACCACCCCCACCCCCCCATCAGTGCAGGGGCACCCTCCACCAGGCCCCCACCCATGTCTCCCACCACCCCCACCCCCCAGCCACCAGGGGCACCCTCCACCAGGCCCCCACCCATGTCTCCCACCACCCCCACCCCCCAGCCACCAGGGGCACCCTCCACCAGGCCCCCACCCATGTCTCCCACCACCCCCACCCCCCAGCCACCATGGCAAGCCCCCACCAGGCCCCCTACTCATGTCTCCCACCACCCCCACCCCCCAGCCACCAGGGGCACCCTCCACCAGGCCCCCACTCATGTCTCCCACCACCCCCACCCCCCTGCCACCATGGGCAGCCTCCACCAGGCCCCCACCCATGTCTACCACCACCACCACCCCCCAGCAGTGCAGGGACAGCCTCCACCAGGCCCCCACTCATGTCTCCCACCACCCCCACCCCCCAGCAGTGCAGGGGCACCCTCCACCAGGCCCCCACTCATGTCTACCACCACCACCACCCCCCAGCAGTGCAGGGACAGCCTCCACCAGGCCCCCACTCATGTCTCCCACCACCCCCACCCCCCAGCAGTGCAGGGGCAGCCTCCACCAGGCCCCCACTCATGTCTCCCACCACCCCCACCCCCCAGCAGTGCAGGGGCACCCTCCACCAGGCCCCCACTCATGTCTACCACCACCCCCACCCCCCAGCCACCAGGGGCAGCCCCCACCAGGCCCCCACTCATGTCTCCCACCACCCCCACCCCCCAGCATCCAGGGGCACCCTCCACCAGGCCCCCACCCATGTCTCCCACCACCCCCACCCCCCAGCCACCATGGCCAGCCCCCACCAGGCCCCCACTCATGTCTCCCACCACCCCCACCCCCCAGCCACCAGGGGCACCCTCCACCAGGCCCCCACTCATGTCTCCCACCACCCCCACCCCCCTGCCACCATGGGCAGCCTCCACCAGGCCCCCACCCATGTCTCCCACCCCACCACCCCCCAGCAGTGCAGGGGCACCCCCCACCAGGCCCCCACTCATGTCTACCACCACCCCCACCCCCCAGCCACCAGGGGCACCCTCCACCAGGCCCCCACTCATGTCTCCCACCACCCCCACCCCCCTGCCACCATGGGCAGCCTCCACCAGGCCCCCACCCATGTCTCCCACCACCCCCACCCCCCAGCAGTGCAGGGGCACCCTCCACCAGGCCCCCACTCATGTCTACCACCACCCCCACCCCCCAGCAGTGCAGGGGCAGCCTCCACCAGGCCCCCACTCATGTCTCCCACCACCCCCACCCCCCAGCAGTGCAGGGGCAGCCTCCACCAGGCCCCCACTCATGTCTCCCACCACCCCCACCCCCCAGCAGTGCAGGGGCACCCTCCACCAGGCCCCCACTCATGTCTACCACCACCCCCACCCCCCAGCCACCAGGGGCACCCTCCACCAGGCCCCCACTCATGTCTCCCACCACCCCAACCCCCCAGCATCCAGGGGCACCCTCCACCAGGCCCCCACTCATGTCTCCCACCACCCCCACCCCCCAGCAGTGCAGGGGCACCCTCCACCAGGTCCTCACAATCCCCAATCATGTGCGTTATGGTCAGCCTCCACAGCCAAAAAGCCCTACCAAGTAACCCATTCACCCACATGGAAATGGAAATTACATGTTACACCCCCAATGTTCATGAAGCTAATGAACCCATGTCCGTCACACACAATGGTTGCAATTGAATGGGAAAACACCCAACATGACATGCATGAAACCAATGAGATGATACCACACAGTGCAGTATGAAAACAAAATTGTATTGAAAAAAATAAAGAATGCTAAAGAAATGAAACAAACTACAATGGGAATGAGAAAAAATAAGCTGCATGTCCGTATAAAAAAAAAAAAACAGCAAATCAGAATCCAAAAGAATGTCGTCCAAAGTCAAATGTAAAAAAATATCTATGCAATCAAGAACTATGTAAAAAACTACCAAGGGTCCATGAGCCCAACTGAACAAAGGAAACCTACAAAAAAACCTAACTAAAATGCAACTATATACAAAAAGTGGAGCAGAGTCCGTCGACTCCAAATCATAATAAGAAACAAAGGAAACCTAAAACTAAAGAACTATATACAAAGGCGGCGGGCAAGTCCAGCGGCTCACTCCGTGGTGTTCCGGGCCAGGGCATCATCGAACTCCTGTTCGATGTCCCGGAGGCGGTCCAGTTCCATGGCCCCGAGGGTCCGCAGGGACGACGCCGTGTCCTCCTCCAACCCCCTGCGGATTGCCTCGAGGCACTCGGCCCGCCTCAGGGCCCTCCGCATGGAGTTCTCCGCCCTGACCATTGTGAGCCGCGCCTCTTCCGCCCGCCGCCGCTCCGCACCTATGGCGTGGCCCAACCGCTGCCACACGGAAGACACTCTCTGTCCTGGGTCCTCCTGCCCTCCGGCCGATGCCTGCCCCTCCGATGTCGAAGGCCCCGAGCCTTCATGGCTCCCACCATGTTGCTGCTGCTGCTCTGCCTCTGCCCGTGCACTGCCTCCTGCTGCCTGCACATCCTCCGCCAGCTGGGGTGCAGTTGTTGATGTGGCCACCCCTGCTGGACCTCCGACTCCCGACTGTGGCAGGGATGCCTCCTCCACCAGCCTGGCCGCACCGTCAAAGGCAGCTCCACAGGGCACCCAGGTGACTGATGGGTGGGAAGATGGCACAGAGGACGACTGGCGCGTAGGGGGTCCAGTTGAGGAGTGGGTCGGAGAAAGCCCCATCAGACGGAGGAATCCGGCCTGGGTGACCTGTCCCAGCAGGCTGACGTGGTCAACGAGCCATTCGAGATGACGTGCAGTCTCTCCATGAAAAGACTGCAGGTCACCTCGCATGGCCCGTTGATGCAACGCCACACCAGCCAGGACAGGCTCAACCCAGACCTGGATGGCCACGTCCGCAGGCAGAGGAAGGCCAGTTGACGTCAGCTCATCCCCTGCCTGAAAACGGGTCTGGACGTAGGCATCCCTGCTGGTGCAAGATGATGCATGGACAGGATCGGGGACAGGATTGCACACAGGCACCTCCGCGGCGGCCTGTGCTGCCTCCTGTCCCTGGTCCTGCACTGCACCACTAGCACCAGTGGGATACCCACCTCCAGACCCCGTCTCTGGTGCTTGCACGGCCTCCTCCTCCACCAAACCCCCCACCAACCTGGATGACTCCGTGCCATCTTCCCCTGTTGGGCCCTGTGGGGTCCCAGCTGCCCCTTCTGCTGCCGAGGAGTCCAACTCCAACCTCCGCCTCTTGGACCTCCCCCCGGCAGCTGCGGCCTGGGACGCAGCACCGGACTCCTCACTCCCTGACGAGATGACAACACGGGAGGGGAGCCGGGCCTTGCGTCTCCGGCTGGCGTTCGGATCCCCGCCGCTGTGCTCCACAGCACCTTCTCCGCCCTCTTCATCAGTTGACGCTGCAGACAGGGAGAAACAAAACACAGGCATCAGGGCACTGTACAATGGACACATACACACATGACAGTTGCGTGACATCACGGACATGTCTACTTACATACACATTCATCCAAACATGTGTGCACGCACAACTGCATTTGGCATGCAAGCCTACACACATAAGCACCATCCATGTCTCACACATTACAGCCCTCGCATGTGTCAGCCCCACGGCCCTGTACACCCCCACCCATACTCGACCCCATACAAACAGATGTGCAACCTGCACAGTACCGAATAATCACCACACGCACTGCTCCCAATCAGGATGCATGTACACTCACCGCTCGACTCCAGACGGGTCTGCTTCTCCAGGACCTGGACGTGGAGCGCTGGGGATATGCGTTCCAGGACCCTCATCTGTTCTTCCGACAAGTGGCCCCGGCGCCCCTTGGCATCCGCTGCCTTCAAGAGGCGCCGGGCCTTGTTCAGGGTCCTGGACCTGAAGTCCTCCCAGCGCTTCCTGACATGTTGTAAGTCCCGGACTGCCACCCCCTCCGCGTTGATGGCAGTCACGATGTCAGTCCAGATCCGAGTCCGTCCTTCCTTGTCGGCGCGGGAACTTCCGAAGAGGGCATTATACTGCCCCAGGACTTGCTCCACCAGGACACCAACTTCGGTGGCACTGAAGCTGGTGCCCCTCTGCCTCTCTGGCCGGGGGTTGTCAGTGGTCACAGATGGTGTTTGCCCCGACATGACAACCCCAGAGGCAGGAGTGGGTGGGCAACTGGGTCCTGGGGCTGGGCTGTGGAGCGATGGAATCCCAGTCGGGAGTCTTCGGTTCCAGCAGGGGTGGTCACAGCAACAGCACCCCTGGCTGATGTGCAGGCAGCAAATGGCAGTGCACGTGGGCAGCAGGCAGTCAGGCAGCAGCAGATGGCATGTGGGAGCGTGCTCAGGGCTCTGGGGGGCAGTAGTTCGGCCTTCTGGGCAGGAGCGTGGTCTTCTGTGTGCTTACGCGTGGCCAGCTTGGTACGGAGTGATTTGGCACGTGAAAATCCTGCACGTCAGCGTGAAAATCGAGGAAAGGCCCTTAGCGCGTAAGCGCGTCAGCACGCATACGCGATTCTATTGGACCAAAGGCCCTCAGCCCGTAAACGCGTCAGCACGCATACGCGATTCTATTGGACCAAAGGCCCTCAGCACGTAAACGCGTCAGCACGCATACGCGATTCTATTGGACCAAAGGCCTTCAGCGCGTAAGCGCGTCTGTGACGTGACCCGCACGGGTGTTTCCCACACAGCACGTGATGACAGAGCACACGTGGAAAGACTGCACGTCAGAGTGTCATCGCGTGTAATTGGACAGCACGTCAGAGTGTCATCGCGTGTAATTGGACAAAAGTGCGCGTACACGCGATTGGTCTATGTACGTGTATATCAGGGGTGCGCGGGCACTTACACACGCAAGTACGTCAGCGCACCTGTATCCCGGGGTGCGCGGGAATTTCCACACGCTATTGGACTGGGTACTGGATTTCAGGGGTGCGCGGGTCACACGCTCGCCTACAACACGCGCAACGCATAAATTTGCGCGCTAACAAAATAACAAGCTCAGACCCAGGATGAACATACCGTTCCTAGCAGCAGTGGGCGTGGGCTACCAAAGGAGGAGGAGGAGGATAGTCAGGGCCAGAATATTCACACCCAGAACCAGCCTTTTCGGGATGCCTAATGACCAGGTGCATGGGAGGTACAGGTTTCCACCACACATTATACTGGACCTGGTGAGTGAGTGGGAGGATGACCTCACATCACCCACCCTGTGCTCCCAAGCACTCAGCCCCCTGGAGAAGGTCCTCAATGTACTGCACTTCTTAGCCACTGGATCATTTCAGCGGACAAGTGCCATTGTGGGTAGTGTATCACAGGCCACCCAGTCACGCTGCCTACACCAGGTCTTGAACATCATCACTGCACGCCCATCAGTCCGCAGGCACATATACCTGCCCAGAACACCTGCAGAAAGGCATGCTGCCGCCCTGGATTTTTACGGTGTGGCACGATTCCCCAAAGTGCTAGTTGCCATCGACTGCACCCATGTGGCTCTACCTCCCCCCAGGGCATCAGAGCACATCTATAGGAACCGCAAGCACTGGCATTCCATCAACGTGCAGGTAGTATGTAATGCCAAGGGAATCATCACCTCAGTATATGCCAACTATCCCGGGTCAACCCACGACAGCTTCATTTACCGAATGTCCACCCTAAGCCGGGACCTAGAAGCTGGGCGGCATGGCGATACATGGCTGCTTGGTGAGTATGAATGCCACTGCACATGCATGCATGTCAGATACTGAGCAAGGTCACAACCCCACCAATGATACCAATCACCACCTCCACAGGGGACAGTGCCTACCCTCTCAGCCCCCACATGATGACGCCGATTCGGAACCCCACCACGCCACCCCAGGTAAGATATAACACAGCCCACATTACAACCCGGGGCATAGTGGAGCGCACATTTGGAGTGCTAAAGTCACGCTTTCGCTCCCTTGACCGTTCTGGCTGGCAGCTGTTGTACACTCCCCCAGTAGTGTGCAGGATCATAGTGGCAGCATGTGTCCTGCACAACGTTGCAACACGCCGGGGCCTGGCCGTGGACATGGTGGTGGCCCCACATCCCCAACCACATGCACAGCCGCTGCGCATGGGAGGGGAAAGGGCACGGGGGGAGGCAGCCCGTACACAGCTAGTGGCTAATTACTTCACATAGAAATCACACCCCTGTGGAGTGCACACTGCCCTGGCACATTCCATCTGACAATCAATGATGACTCAACCTGACACTGATCCTGAATGTCTGGAGAATGAACCGTGAAAACCATATCAGCCTGAGATTGTTCACCTGGAAGTGTCACAATGTGTGCATCCCTACCCACACAGACACCACCAATGCAGTTTTGTGAAGTAACACATTCAAGCAGCTAAAATGAATACCCACTTGCAAAATGCAACAAGAGGACAGTGCCATGTCAGCCAACCCATCCCCAGCACCGCCACACGACACACCGTGCAATGTCATGCTATTTGCAGGTAAACAAAGTAATCCCCACAACATGACACTAGTGTCACAATGTAGAGTGTCCCTAATTGAAACTTGCAACACCTGAAATGCTCACAGTAATGCAGGACCAACAACAAACTTGAGCAGGTACTACCATTAACATGACATCACAAATGTTATATATTAGTAGTCTCACCACCTGGAAATGCCTGCACTCCCACCACTACCAACTGTGCAGTGTTGGCGCCATGTAGAGTTGTAGGTGCACTGCTGCCAACATGGACCCCATCTCCAGACTAGAGGGCCTTGTGTAGACATGAGGAAGGGACCTGCAAATTGGGAGGTAGACACAGATGATGAGTTACACATCAATGCAACATGCAGTGTACAACACAACAGCAATATGCACTAGGAATGTATACACAGTATTGACTAGACTACCCACACATGTAGTGGGAGTCCAATGTCACTATGTACGTCAATGTCACTTGGGCACACCCTTTGCAAGCCCATGGAAATGGGAAGCAGGAGGGGTGTGTGTGACTCAAACCCAAGCATCTGAACCAAATACATGACAAGCCTGCATGTGCACAGCCACAATGCAGCGTATGCCCACAGGAACCACGGAAGGCAACAAATTGTCCCAAAAAAATTGGGAAAAATTAATTAGAAATTAAAAATAAAAATAAAAATAAAAATAAAAATAAAAATAAAAAATAAAAATCAAAAATAAAAATAAAAATAAAAATCAAAATCAAAATCAAAAATAAAAATCAAAATCAAAAATAAAAATAAAAATCAAAAATGGCCATTGATGGGCCCGGGGGGGTTTGGGAGGCCACCCAGGAGATCCGAGGACAGGGTGCACACCAAAACCCACCTGTGTGGATCCTGAGGAAAAAAAACACCTCCATGGGCTCATGGCCCACACGGCTACCCTATTGTGGGAGTATCACTGCTGTCGCTATTATCACCCTGTGCAGCTGCATCCGGAGGTGGTTGCACTATGGGAGGCAGCCCACGCAAGGCCCTAGTCTGCTCCTCCATGGCTGCAAGCATGCGGGTGTGGTAGGTCTGGTTCTGGAGGATGAGTGTGCGGAGGTCCCCATGCAACAACTCACGGGATGCCCGGACCTCCGCCCTCGTTGCCTGCATCTCAGCTGAGAGCGTACGGGTGAGACGCTCCAGCTGCTGTTCTGTCCTTTGGTGTGTTGAAGCCTCAAGCTCAACAAAGTCGTCCTGAGGTGAAGGAGCTCCTGCCTCAGGGCTTCCCTGTGGCCCTGGGACTCAATGGAGATGGCCTCCTGCAGAGTCGCCAATGCTGCCCGCCTGTCCCTGTTGGACCCCAACATGTCCTCCCTGTGTGACTGGCAGATGGAGTCGGTTGCCTGCTCTAGTCGCTCCATCAGCCTTTCAGGGGGGACAATGGAAGTGGCCACCCTATCCATGGCCTGAGCCATCATCTCGGATGATGCTGCCTGTTGTGTTGCCATACCGTAAATGGATTGCTCCCATGCGGTATTGCCAAGTGGTGTACGGCCACCACGTCGGTGGGCACCACACCTGTCTGGGGCAAGGCGAACTGCGCCTTTCTGTGCCGGCACTGCCTGAGGCTGCAGGACTGCATTCACCCTCTGATCTGCTGGCCCAGGAACAGGATCAGATGTCGCGGAGTGTGACCCTGCATCCGTAACCACCAAAGGCGTAGCTGCCAACACTGACATCCCCATTGAGGGTTCTGACCCTGGTGCAGGTGGGTGGGACAGAACAGAATCCCTCCCTGGAACACTCACCTGCGACGCCACGTAGGTCTCATCCGAATCAACACCTGAGTACAGCTCGGGGGAGGTGCAGCCAGAGACACCCCTTGCGAGCACGACCTGCAGCAGTTGTGGGTTCTCACCCACCACCACACCACGTCCCTCACTGGTGGTTGGTCGGCCCTCGGACCCCTCCTGGGTCTGCACCATCTCCACAACCCCAGCAGTATCAGGTGCGTCTTCCCCTGCAAAGACATAAAAACAAAGAAATGGAAACATGCATTAGCACCATGGTACACAATGAGGGCTGAGAAGCAAGAGAACCAGTACTTGATTGACACATGTCCCACATGACTAAAACCCTCCCATGCATGCACCCTCACTGCATATGAAGGGCAGGCAAATGGCACACACTGATGACACCAAGATGGAAGATGAACACATTTTCTGCATGCTGCCTGGCAGTGGCATCACACATTGGCCTGTGATTGCCAGGTGAAACACACATGCCATCACACAGATGGAATGTACCATTGCTATTGAGTGAAGATGGAGAGGAGGGCAGCACCTATTCATTCAGTCCAGTTCCCGCATGTAATAGCTTTTCTAATTCTAACAGGTCAGATTTTTCACCTGGAGCTGCCAGTCCGAAATGGTCCAATTGCACAGGGACATGTATGAACAAATGATATCCAGGTAACAAAGTCACTCCACTTTACCATAGCCATGTCAGACATGTGACTAGAGGACTGCGACATGCCTAGTAAAAGTGGTGGAATGCAAACAATCTGACTGAATGAACAGTGAAAAATAAGCAACAATGTTGTGGCAAGGTGACACTTCAAGGGCAACTGGCGTGCAGTTGGGCTAGATGTCTACTGTTGGCAGAAGGGATACTGCTATGGCCAAATGCAGCTGCGCAGGATGTATTGCATGAAGCACATGGCTGACCCATACGACTCAGGCGCACACACTCTCACCTGGAACACAAACAGAAGCCCTCACACACACCATGCACATGGATGACACACACATGCATGTGCACTCACCGGACAATGCCTCGTAATCAGCCAGATCTCCCACGCCTTGGATCTGTTCCTCCGTGACGTAGGTCCCAGCGACTGACTCATGTGGAGTGAGTTCCATGTCTACTACTGGAGACCCACCTCCAGTCACTAGAGTTGCGGCATGACTTGAGGCCAGCTTACTCTTTGCCCTGCGCTTTAGGTCATTCCAGCGCTTATGGCAATCATTGGCTGTGCGCCTCACGATTCCAAGGGCACTTACGATGTCCGCAACGGTCTGCCAGTGTGCCTGGCGTTGTGCAGGTGTGGTCTTGGATCCTGCAACAATGACCATCTCGTTGTCATGTGCGGACACATACTCGACAAGTGCATTCAGTTCGTCATCCGTGAAGCTGGGCTTCCTGGACGGGCCGGAGTGTGTAGCCGTGTCTGGGGCATCAGCCTGTGCCGGACGAGCACTCTTCCTCTTCCGCTTGGAAGGTGGTGGTGATCCTGAGTGTCCTGCGCCGCTCTGGACACTAGGGGCAGGAGCCCTGGTGGACTCTGTATGAGGAGTGTGGGATTGAACACTCAGCATGGGAGTTGGTGCAGGCATTGGCTCAAGTGTGATGGTGTCAGGGGGAATGTCAGCAGGATGGACTAGGACCGACACTGTCCTGGCTGGGTGTGTGAGGGCTGGGGTGGATGGAGCCGCAGCTGCCCCTGCAGCCTCTCCGCCCTGCCTACTTGGTGCAGCAGATGACCTTGCTGCCACAGATGCACGTGGCATGGTGACATCAACGTGCACCAGCGCACGTGTCATAGGCCTGCTGACCTGGAAGTCAGCCATGGAGTCAGCCAGGTTTGGTGCCACAATGGGCTGGTCCAATAAGGGCTGAGCATGGATGGTGTCAGCCACATCAGCCTCAACGGGAGGGGGGGGGATTATGGGTGCCCTTGACTGGTCCTCCACACATGGGGGGACAGGCTCACCCTGCAAGTAACGACCACGTCCCCTACCGGATCCACCACGGCCACCACTTGTGGCTCTTCCACCTTTGCCACCCTTAGGGAATCCTCGCCTTCCAGCCATGGCACTGATGTAAATGTGCGTATGGGAGTGGCTGTAAACTATTGTCCTGGGCAATTGGGGGTCAAAGGGGTTGGGTACCAGATGGTAATTGTACCCTAGTGCTCTTGCAAGGCTGATTGTAACCCCTGGGGAAAGAGGACGGGTCACGCTACGCACAGGAGCCCCAAAAAAGGGAGATGACGTGCACGCAACCCCTCCTAGACCACGTGTGCAGAAAGAAAAAGCTGCACTACGCAGTGGCACAAGGTAACACAAGAATGAACGTATGTGTGTCACACGCAGCCTAGAATGACCTCTGAAGGGGTAGGCTACACACGGGGCAAGCACAGATGTTAGATACGTGCGTGACTCACCGTCTGCCAGGTAAAAGAGCGTGAAAAAGGAGCGCGTTTGGTTGGCAACACCCCCGCCAAAAGAAGATTTGTACGCTGTCTGAGGAGACAGGACAACAGTAGAAGGGAACACTGTTTGAGGGAACAGGCCCAGGTAAACCAGTAAAAGAGAAAAAGCTGACAGAGGTAACAGGGAATACGAACTTGAAACGCCGTGAAGTAAATCGCGTGTGAAACGACAAGAAGTACAGAATTCACCCACTCGCTCTCCACGAAAAGCACGTACAAGGAAATGGTGTTCTACATGTACCTTTTATACAGGCCCACACGTCCAGCGTCACTTACACGGCATGTACGCGCTAGGGCCATTTCCACCAATTACACGCTTTGTCACTTATGCGTGTAGGGCCATTTCCACCAACTACACACTTTGTCACTTCTGCGTGTAGGGCCATTTCCACCAATCACACGCTTTGTCACTGCCGCGTGTACGCGCTAGGCCCATTCCCACCAATCACACGCGATGAGACTCTGACATGCTGTCCAATTACACGCGATGACACTCTGACGTGCAGTCTTTCCACGTGTGCTCTGTCATCACGTGCTGTGTGGGAAACACCCGTGCGGGTCACGTCACAGACGCGCTTACGCGCTGAGGGCCTTTGGTCCAATAGAATCGCGTATGCGTGCTGACGCGCTTACGCGCTAAGGGCCTTTCCTCGATTTTCACGCTGACGTGCAGGATTTTCACGTGCCAAATCACTCCGTACCAAACTGGCCACGCGTAAGCACACGGAAGACCACGCTCCTGCCCAGAAGGCTGAACTACTGCCCCCCAGAGCCTCGAGCACGCTCCCACCTGCCATCTGCTGCTGCCTGACTGCCTGCTGCCCACGTGCACTGCCATTTGCTGCCTGCACATCAGCCAGGGGTGCTGTTGCTGTGACCACCCCTGCTGGAACCGAAGACTCCCGACTGGGATTCCATCGCTCCACAGCCCAGCCCCAGGACCCAGTTGCCCACCCACTCCTGCCTCTGGGGTTGTCATGTCGGGGCAAACACCATCTGTGACCACTGACAACCCCCGGCCAGAGAGGCAGAGGGGCACCAGCTTCAGTGCCACCGAAGTTGGTGTCCTGGTGGAGCAAGTCCTGGGGCAGTATGATGCCCTCTTCGGAAGTTCCCGCGCCGACAAGGAAGGACGGACTCGGATCTGGACTGACATCGTGACTGCCATCAACGCGGAGGGGGTGGCAGTCCGGGACTTACAACATGTCAGGAAGCGCTGGGAGGACTTCAGGTCCAGGACCCTGAACAAGGCCCGGCGCCTCTTGAAGGCAGCGGATGCCAAGGGGCGCCGGGGCCACTTGTCGGAAGAACAGATGAGGGTCCTGGAACGCATATCCCCAGCGCTCCACGTCCAGGTCCTGGAGAAGCAGACCGGTCTGGAGTCGAGCGGTGAGTGTACATGCATCCTGATTGTGAGCAGTGCGTGTGGTAATTATTCGGTATTGTGCAGGTTGCACATCTGTTTGTATGGGGTCGAGTATGGGTGGGGGTGTACAGGGCCGTGGGGCTGACACATGCGAGGGCTGTAATGTGTGAGACATGGATGGTGCTTGTGTGTGTAGGCTTGCATGCCAAATGCAGTTGTGCGTGCACACATGTTTGGATGAATGTGTATGTAAGTAGACATGTCGGTGATGTCGCGCATGTATGTTGTTTTCGGCTGCATGTATGAGCACTGTGTACATGTGCATGTGTGTGTATTTGACAAGGGTGCAACAGTGATGCAACATGGATGCATGTGACAGCGGTATGTGGAAGCCTGATTGGCAGATGTGACATGGATGCCCGTCTGAACAGTGCGACACTTGGCAGAGGTGTACACATGCATGCAAGTGTGGTGGTGTGTGTACATGGGTGGTGCACTTCCTGTGTTGCATGTGATGTCTGGCTCCCCTTGGCTGCTCATGCTGTTGTATGTGTAGGGATGGTGCTGGCAGTTGCGATATGGCTGTGGTATGGCTCATGTGTGCGAGTTGCAATGACATGTGTGTTGGGGATTGTGATGACATGTCTGAGGTTTGCCAATGCCACTCATGTGCAACTGTCATGTGTGTATGTGTCCATTGTACAGTGCCCTGATGCCTGTGTTTTGTTTCTCCCTGTCTGCAGCGTCAACTGATGAAGAGGGCGGAGAAGGTGCTGTGGAGCACAGCGGCGGCGATCCGACCGCCAGCCGGAGACGCAAGGCCCGGCTCCCCTCCCGTGTTGTCATCTCGTCGGGGAGTGAGGAGTCCGGTGCCGCGTCCCAGGCCGCAGCTGCCGGGGGGAGGTCCAAGAGGCGGAGGTTGGAGTTGGACTCCTCGGCAGCAGAAGGGGCAGCTGGGACCCCACAGGGCCCAACAGGGGAAGATGGCACGGAGTCATCCAGGTTGGTGGGGGGTCTGGTGGAGGAGGAGGCCGTGCAAGCACCAGAGACGGGGTCTGGAGGTGGGGATCCCACTGGTGCTAGTGGTGCAGTGCAGGACCAGGGACAGGAGGCAGCAGAGGCCGCCGCGGAGGTGCTTGTGTGCAATCCTGTCCCCGATCCTGTCCCTGCATCATCTTGCACCAGCAGGGATGCCTACGTCCAGACCCGTTTTCAGGCAGGGGATGAGCTGACGTCAACTGGCCTTCCTCTGCCTGCGGACGTGGCAATCCAGGTCCGGGTTGAGCCTGTCCTGGCTGGTGTGGCGTTGCGTCAACGGGCCATGCGAGGTGACCTGCAGTCTTTTCATGGAGAGACTGCACTTCATCTCGAATGGCTCGTTGACCACGTCAGCCTGCTGGGACAGGTCACCCAGGCCGGATTCCTCCGTCTGATGGGGCTTGCTCCGACCCCCTCCTCAACTGGACCCCCTACGCACCAGTCGTCCTCTGTGCCATCTTCCCACCCATCAGTCACCTGGGTGCCCTGTGGAGCTGCCGGTGCGGCCAGGCTGGTGGAGGAGGCATCCCTGCCACAGTCGGGAGTCAGAGGTCCAGCAGGGGTGGCCACATCAACAACTGCACCCCAGCCGGCGGAGGATGTGCAGGCAGCAGGAGGCAGTGCACGGGCAGAGGCAGAGCAGCAGCAGCAACATGGTGGGAGCCATGAAGGCTCGGGGCCTTCGACATCGGAGGGGCAGGCATCGGCCAGAGGGCAGGAGGACCCAGGACAGAGAGTGTCTTCCGTGTGGCAGCGGTTGGGCCACGCCATAGGTGCGGAGCGGCGGCGGGCGGAAGAGGCGCGGCTCACAATGGTCAGGGCAGAGAACTCCATGCGGAGGGCCCTGAGGCGGGCCGAGTGCCTCGAGGCAATCCGCAGGGGGTTGGAGGAGGACACGGGGTCGTCCCTGCCGACCCTCGGGGCCATGGAACTGGACCGCCTCCGGGACATCGAACAGGAGTTCGATGATGCCCTGGCCCGGAACACCACGGAGTGAGCCGCTGGACTTGCCCGCCGCCTTTGTATATAGTTCTTTAGTTTTAGGTTTCCTTTGTTTCTTATTATGATTTGGAGTCGACGGACACTGCTCCACTTTTTGTATATAGTTGCATTTTAGTTAGGTTTTTTTGTAGGTTTCATTTGTTCAGTTGGGATCATGGACCCTTGGTAGTTTTTTACATAGTTCTTGATTGCATAGATATTTTTTTACATTTGACTTTGGACGACATTCTTTTGGATTCTGATTTGCTGTTTTTTTTTTTATACGGACATGCAGCTTATTTTTTCTCATTCCCATTGTAGTTTGTTTCATTTCTTTAGCATTCTTTATTTTTTTCAATACAATTTTGTTTTCATACTTCACTGTGTGGTATCATCTCATTGGTTTCATGCATGTCATGTTGGGTGTTTTCCCATTCAATTGCAACCATTGTGTGTGACGGACATGGGTTCATTAGCTTCATGAACATTGGGGGTGTAACATGTAATTTCCATTTCCATGTGGGTGAATGGGTTACTTGGTAGGGCTTTTTGGCTGTGGAGGCTGACCATAACGCACATGATTGGGGATTGTGAGGACCTGGTGGAGGGTGCCCCTGGATGCTGGGGGGTGGGGGTGCAGGGGTACATGAGTTGGACATGGGTGGGGGCCTGGTGGAGGGTGCCCCTGCACTGCTGGGGGGTGGGGGTGGTGGGAGACATGAGTGGGGGCCTGGTGGAGGGTGCCCCTGGATGCTGGGGGGTGGGGGTGGTGGGAGACATGAGTGGGGGCCTGGTGGAGGGTGCCCCTGGTTGCTGGGGGGTGGGGGTGGTGGTAGACATGAGTGGGGGCCTGGTGGAGGGTGCCCCTGCACTGCTGGGGGTTGGGGGTGGTGGGAGACATGAGTGGGGGCCTGGTGGAGGCTGCCCCTGCACTGCTGGGGGGTGGGGGTGGTGGGAGACATGAGTGGGGGCCTGGTGGAGGCTGCCCCTGCACTGCTGGGGGGTGGGGGTGGTGGTAGACATGAGTGGGGGCCTGGTGGAGGGTGCCCCTGCACTGCTGGGGGGTGGGGGTGGTGGGAGACATGGGTGGGGGCCTGGTGGAGGCTGCCCATGGTGGCAGGGGGGTGGGGGTGGTGGGAGACATGAGTGGGGGCCTGGTGGAGGGTGCCCCTGGTGGCTGGGGGGTGGGGGTGGTGGTAGACATGAGTGGGGGCCTGGTGGAGGGTGCCCCTGCACTGCTGGGGGGTGGGGGTGGTGGGAGACATGGGTGGGGGCCTGGTGGAGGCTGCCCATGGTGGCAGGGAGGTGGGGGTGGTGGGAGACATGAGTGGGGGCCTGGTGGAGGGTGCCCCTGGTGGCTGGCGGGTGGGGGTGGTGGGAGACATGAGTGGGGGCCTGGTGGGGGCTGGCCAGGGTGGCTGGGGGTGGGGGTGGTGGGAGACATGAGTGGGGGCCTGGTGGAGGGTGTCCCTGCACTGCTGGGGGGTGGGGGTGGTGGGAGACATGAGTGGGGGCCTGGTGGGGGCTGGCCATGGTGGGTGGGGGGTGGGGGTGGTGGGAGACATGGCTGGGGGCCTGGTGGAGGCTGCCCCTGCACTGCTGGGGGGTGGGGGTGGTGGGAGACATGAGTGGGGGCCTGGTGGAGGGTGCCCCTGCACTGCTGGGGGGTGGGGGTGGTGGGAGACATGAGTGGGGGCCTGGTGGAGGGTGCCCCTGCACTGCTGGGGGGTGGGGGTGGTGGGAGACATGAGTGGGGGCCTGGTGGAGGGTGCCCCTGCACTGCTGGGGGGTGGGGGTGGTGGGAGACATGAGTGGGGGCCTGGTGGAGGGTGCCCCTGGATGCTGGGGGGTGGGGGTGGTGGGAGACATGAGTGGGGGCCTGGTGGAGGGTGCCCCTGGTGGCCGGGGGTGGGGGTGGTGGTAGACATGAGTGGGGGCCTGGTGGAGGGTGCCCCTGCACTGCTGGGGGGTGGGGGTGGTGGGAGACATGAGTGGGGGCCTGGTGGAGGCTGCCCCTGCACTGCCGGGGGGTGGGGGTGGTGGGAGACATGAGTGGGGGCCTGGTGGAGGCTGCCCCTGCACTGCTGGGGGGTGGGGGTGGTGGTAGACATGAGTGGGGGCCTGGTGGAGGGTGCCCCTGCACTGCTGGGGGGTGGGGGTGGTGGGAGACATGAGTGGGGGGCTGGTGTGGGCTGGCCATGGTGGCTGGGGGGTGGGGGTGGTGGGAGACATGAGTGGGGGCCTGGTGGAGGCTGCCCATGGTGGCAGGGGGGTGGGGGTGGTGGGAGACATGAGTGGGGGCCTGGTGGAGGGTGCCCCTGGTGGCTGGGGGGTGGGGGTGGTGGTAGACATGAGTGGGGGCCTGGTGGAGGTTGCCCCTGCACTGCTGGGGGGTGGGGGTGGTGGGAGACATGGGTGGGGGCCTGGTGGAGGCTGCCCATGGTGGCAGGGGGGTGGGGGTGGTGGGAGACATGAGTGGGGGCCTGGTGGGGGGTGCCCCTGGTGGCTGGGGGGTGGGGGTGGTGGGAGACATGAGTGGGGGCCTGGTGGGGGCTGGCCATGGTGGCTGGGGGGTGGGGGTGGTGGGAGACATGAGTGGGGGCCTGGTGGAGGGTGCCCCTGCACTGCTGGGGGGTGGGGTGGTGGGAGACATGAGTGGGGGCCTGGTGGGGGCTGGCCATGGTGGCTGGGGGGTGTGGGTGGTGGGAGACATGGGTGGGGGCCTGGTGGAGGCTGCCCCTGCACTGCTGGGGGGTGGGGGTGGTGGGAGACATGAGTGGGGGCCTGGTGGAGGGTGCCCCTGCACTGCTGGGGGGTGGGGGTGGTGGGAGACATGAGTGGGGGGCTGGTGGAGGGTGCCCCTGCACTGCTGGGGGGTGGGGGTGGTGGGAGACATGAGTGGGGGCCTGGTGGAGGGTGCCCCTGCACTGCTGGGGGGTGGGGGTGGTGGGAGACATGAGTGGGGGCCTGGTGGGGGCTGGCCATGGTGGCTGGGGGGTGGGGGTGGTGGGAGACATGGGTGGGGGCCTGGTGGAGGCTGCCCCTGCACTGCTGGGGGGTGGGGGTGGTGGGAGACATGAGTGGGGGCCTGGTGGAGGGTGCCCCTGGTGGCTGGGGGGTAGGGGTGGTGGTAGACATGAGTGGGGGCCTGGTGGAGGGTGCCCCTGCACTGCTGGGGGGTGGGGGTGGTGGGAGACATGAGTGGGGGCCTGGTGGAGGCTGCCCCTGCACTGCTGGGGGGTGGGGGTGGTGGGAGACATGAGTGGGGGCCTGGTGGAGGGTGCCCCTGCACTGCTGGGGGGTGGGGGTGGTGGGAGACATGAGTGGGGGCCTGGTGGAGGGTGCCCCTGCACTGCTGGGGGGTGGGGGTGGTGGGAGACATGAGTGGGGGCCTGGTGGAGGCTGCCCCTGCACTGCTGGGGGGTGGGGGTGGTGGTAGACATGAGTGGGGGCCTGGTGGAGGGTGCCCCTGCACTGCTGGGGGGTGGGGGTGGTGGGAGACATGAGTGGGGCCTGGTGTGGGCTGGCCATGGTGGCTGGGGGTGGGGGTGGTGGGAGACATGCATTGTTGATCAGTAGTGCAAGGTGACATGTGGGTTGGCTGGGGGGCATGCCCATGGTGGATGGGCTGCCTGCGGGACATGAGCAGGGGTGCAGGGTAGTCCCCTGTGGTGTGGGCTGCCTGCAGGGGCCGTGGAGGTTGTGGAGCGTACACCTGGGAGGACCCACACGGCCAATTCACGTGTAGTACTCCCCAGAACCCTTGAAATACACATACCCTGCTGAAATTGCGTGTGGAACTTCCCGCGCACCCCTGAAATACACGTACCCTGCTCGCACTGGGCCAATCGCGTGTGGAACTTCCCGCGCACCCCTGGAATACACATACCCTGCTGAAATCGTGTGTGGAACTTCCCGCGCACCCCTGAAATACACGTACCCTGCTCGCACTGGGCCAATCGCGTGTGGAACTTCCGCGCACCCCTGAAATACACTTACCCTGCTGAAATCGCATGTGGAACTTCCCGCGCACCCCTGGAATACACATACCCTGCTGGAATCGTGTGTGGAACTTCCCGCGCACCCCTGAAATACACGTACCCTGCTCGCACTGGGCAAATCGCGTGTGGAACTTCCCGCGCACCCCTGAAATACACGTTCCCTGCCGAAATCGCGTGTGGAACTTCCCACGCACCCATGGAATACACGTACCCTGCTTGCACTGGGCCAATCGCGTGTGGAACTTCCCGCGCACCCCTGAAATACACGTACCCTGCTGAAATCGCGTGTGGAACTTCCCGCGCACCCCTGGAATACACATACCCTGCTGAAATCGTGTGTGGAACTTCCCGCGCACCCCTGAAATACACGTACCCTGCTCGCACTGGGCCAATCGCGTGTGGAACTTCCCGCGCACCCCTGAAATACACGTACCCTGCCGAAATCGCGTGTGGAACTTCCCGCGCACCCATGGAATACACGTACCCTGCTCGCACTGGGCCAATCACGTGTGGAACTTCCCGCGCACCCCTGGAATACACATACCCTGCTGAAATCGTGTGTGGAACTTCCCGCGCACCCCTGAAATACACGTACCCTGCTCGCACTGGGCCAATCGCGTGTGGAACTTCCGCGCACCCCTGAAATACACTTACCCTGCTGAAATCGCGTGTGGAACTTCCCGCGCACCCCTGGAATACACATACCCTGCTGGAATCGTGTGTGGAACTTCCCGCGCACCCCTGAAATACACGTACCCTGCTCGCACTGGGCAAATCGCATGTGGAACTTCCCGCGCACCCCTGAAATACACGTTCCCTGCCGAAATCGCGTGTGGAACTTCCCGCGCACCCATGGAATACACGTACCCTGCTTGCACTGGGCCAATCGCGTGTGGAACTTCCCGCGCACCCCTGAAATACACGTACCCTGCTGAAATCGCGTGTGGAACTTCCCGCGCACCCCTGGAATACACATACCCTGCTGAAATCGTGTGTGGAACTTCCCGCGCACCCCTGAAATACACGTACCCTGCTCGCACTGGGCCAATCGCGTGTGGAACTTCCCGCGCACCCCTGAAATACACGTACCCTGCCGAAATCGCGTGTGGAACTTCCCGCGCACCCATGGAATACACTTACCCTGCTCGCACTGGGCCAATCGCGTGTGGAACTTCCCGCGCACCCCTGAAATACACGTACCCTGCCGAAATCGCGTGTGAGACTTCCCGCGCACCCCGGTATACACGCACACGTATTTTTTGTCAGCGGGTGTCCGTGTTTGTGGGTACCCCTTTGCACGTCATTTGTCCTGGAGGGCCACAGTATAGGACATTCATCATGGCTGTATATAGGTGCTATTTGCTGGCGCACCTTTTGGCACACATTTCTTCCAGGCGCAGAGACGCTACCGCCTGCTTTCTTGTGGCGGTCGTGTTTGTGCCTGTGCGCTGGTTTGAGCCTGCGCTTTTTTGCCCTATTCTATTCCATGAATACGTGTTGTAGGCGAGCGTGTGGGCGTTCCGCGCACTTGTACCCTGTACTTCCCCCGTGACGCCCACGTTTTGGCAAGTTGTTCCCCATTCCGAGTGTTACGCCCCGTGTTCCGCCTACTTTTGTTGCGTGCGCCGCGCTATGTGCGATTTTCGCTGTGGCCTGTGCGATTTTGGCTGTGACCTGGCGCACGCAGTTAGATGGCCTGTGCGCCAACGTGCGCCGCGCACTTTATTATCGCACATCCGATGGTTTTCTCGCGCACGCGTTCCATGAATCGATGTGCGCTGCTTTTCATGCGATTTTCGCACTTGCACTGCGATTTTCGCTATTCCACTGCGATTCGCACGTTTTTGCCCACTTGCGCCGCGCTAATTATTCCATGAATCGGCCTGTGTGATTGCTTAGCTGTATGCAATGAGGGAATGGCACAGAGAGTAAAGTGGACGGCGTCCGCGGACACCGCGGCTGTTCGTGGACAGGGCGTGCTACATCCAGGTTTTTCCAGGAAATCCAACATGGAAAGAAGACTGTACGGATCAGCCAATCAGATGTCGAGGTTGTGGATTTGTGTTGAAAGAGACTGTGTGTGGTGAAGATGGCAGAAGTAGAGAAAGTCCGGGTGTTGGTGCTTGGAGATATGTTTGTGTATGGTATGTGAAAGGAGTGGAGGTGGTGTGGAGCACTGTGCCTGATTGCAATGTACAGGGAATTGTACAAGTTTGTGAGGATATGGCCATGATGAACAGTCCGCATGTGGTAGTTTTGCACTATGGTGCTTTCCATTTGGGCAACGTCAGTGCCCCTACTTTGTTGGCTGATTTGGAACGCTTGGTTCAAGCCGTAATGAAGATCCTTCCAAATGCAAAAGTAATTTTTTCTGGATTACTACCTAGGGCAATATGTGTTACGCTCACCTGGTTCCCCCGGGGGCGTCGACCGGAACTGGGCCGCTGTTATTTCCACCAGCGTGACGTGTAGCGCCGAGATGACTGACTGGACTGGCCCGCTCAGCCTAGTTTGTCTGGCTCGCAAGAATATTCTTCTGCAAAGGAGAAGAGGAATTAACCACCCGTGGAATTGAGTGTCAACCCACCTTCCCCACTCCCGTTGTCTTCCCACTGATCACTCTTGATGTCCCCTCCTTATTCTCACCTGATGGTTTGGAAGGATGAGCTCTCCATCCTGCGTCGACCGCAGGGGCGCGTTGATGACCAGTTACTTCACTGGCATAGAGGAATTGGTGAGTTCCAGTATTGACTCTAAAGTCCAATTGTTCATAAGAGTTCAAATGTCTGCTCTTCACTCTGTCCGATTCCTTGCAGGTTGCCGATTAATCCACTCGAAGATTCCCAAATGGCACTCGGTAAGATTCAGGTAAGTCTATTGTGTCTTTCCCCTTAGGGGCCGGGGTACGGCGATGAAGCAGAGTTGACTGTGCCGACCCGAGATGAGGTGAAACCCCCGTGGTAAATCAGGTACGTTTTATGGGGGGTTAACTTGTATTGTCCTTGCTTTCTCCCCTTAGGGGCCGGGGTACGGCGGTGAAGCAGAGTTGATTGCGCCGACCCGAAATAAGGTGAGTACCTCCCGAGGTAATCAGGTTAGTCCTTGGGGGTAGCTTGTATGGCCTTAGAGAGTCCCCTCGCTCACCTTGCTGTCTTTGCTTCCTTAGGTGTCGGAGGGCGGCCGCGAGATGGAGAGAGCGTGATGGAATGCTGAAGTACCACCAAGCAGGTGAGTTCAGCGCGGCGCCGTAGAAAGCGAAGCGATGCTTCAAAGACTTCTGTATTTCAATTCGGTGGCGAAATGGATCAGGATTCAGGTAAGGATTAAAGTTAAAACTCCTGTTCTAACCTTTATCCTTTTGTCTTCTTGTTTCAGGAGTCCCAGGACTGAAGCGGGCGTGGCTGAAGACTGGAGCTGCTGAAAACACGGTGAGCGTTACGCTGCAGCAAGCAGAATAACGCGAAGCACGTGTGGCTGTCCGGGCGTGGTTTAAATAGCCTTGGAAGAAGATCCAGGTAAGTATTCTTCCACAGCCCCACCCAAGTAACAAAATAGTCCCTTCAGTAAAATAGTCCCTCCTAAGCCTCATTTGGCTTGAGTCTTCATGCAGCATGGTCTGTCTCAGGTGAGTATGCAGCATGGTCTGCTTCAGGTAAGTTATCAATAATGAGCCTGGCGCCCATGGCGCCAGGACTGACTTTATCTTTATGAGACTGGCGCCATAGGCGCCAGGACTGTACCCAAACAGCCCCTAACTGGGGCTTTTGGGCATGCTCCAAGTGGCATGATGCCTGCTTCCGGGGCTGCTGGGCCTCGTCTGGTCTTCCGGTGGCAGGCATCATGACAATATGGGACAATAGTTCAGTTTTTTGTCCTCAGCAAAACATTGCTAGGTGTGTCATCAACGGAGGCATGTGTGCCTTCATGCTTAGAGCTGGTATGTTCTTCTGTAATAATGAGAATATTGATGCCAGTAATGCTGTTAATTTTAAAGAAGATGGCATTTCTTTATCTTTTACGGGAAATGCCTTTCTATTTTGGAATGTAAGGGTTGATTTGGAGAAGGTTATGTGAAGATTTTAGGAGTAAAGTAAGAAAAAAACAAGAAAAAAAATACAAAATAACAGGTGTCTGTCAAGCATCTGTAAAAAAACAAAACAAACGCCTCTTTTCAGAGCCAACTTCAAAGGGGAAATGGGGCACACTATTTAAATTTACATTCACCACGCTCAGATTTTCGATATTTCCGCGGACATGGCGGTAGTCCGAGGACATAAAAATCACTGCGAGGCGGTTAGTATGTTCCATGTTACATGTATATGAAGTCAGGGATATTATGGTTAAGTTGTCCTACTAAAAACCTATGAAATTCAGTGAAAAAACTTTGTTAAAGGGACGTTATAGTTAAGGTGCGCTACTAAAAACCTATGAAATTCAGTAAAAAAACTTTGTTAAAGGGACGTTACGGTTAAGTTGCGCTACTAAAAACCTATGACATTCAGTGAAAAAACTTTGTTAAGGGACGTTATGGTTCAAAGTAAAACCGAAAACCCCTGAAATTCGGCAGTTATAGTAACATAAGCAATCATAACTCGCGCCACCGTGCACTGCTAACACTAACACCCAGGACATCAAAGATGACATCACAAATGTCATTGATGACATCACTGATGACATCACATGGCTGGCTCTCCCTTTGTATCCTTTACTGACATATCAAAGCCACATAGCTTTCTTCAGTAACAGTCAGGAAGTAAAAATTGAAAAGGTACTATATTTGTAGACTTAGGGTCAAGTCACATCATATGAAACATATACCTAGCGGAAGAAACAGGCTTGAAAGAGAGCAATAATTTCTGTGCATGAAGATAATCATTAGGGTTATCAGCACTTTATCATAGTTTTATTTTTATTACTCTACCTTCCCTGTATATGCTCATATTTGTATACATTATACTCACTCTCCTTTCCTTTGGGTGCAGTCACATCATGTGATACACATACATATGGTAAGTAGCAGCTTTGAAACAGAGCAATAGTTTCTCTGCATAAAGACAATCAGTTAGGTTATGAACTCTTTCTGCTACTACTTCTGCTTTTTTGTTTACTTCACTGTCCCTGTATATACTCATATTTGTATGTGTTGTTGTCTCTTTGTGTTTTGTCTGTAATAATTATGTATTAAGTGGGTTTTATTATCTACTTATTACATTTTTCACAGTACGCAAAACTCTAATAAGAAAGCAGTTATCATTTCAGTATTCAACATGGCAAGATTATGAATATGGCACCTTCATCATGTATGCTGCACACACTGCCTATGTTTCTGCATGAGTAGCTTAGTATACTGGATAGAACTTCATAATAGAATGCTATTTATATCAATGCATTGCTTAATGCACTAATTAGCTCATGATATTTATCCCAATGATCCTTGACAGTTTTTGGTCAGCATTATAAGAATCCCTTGTACAGAGTTTTTATGAAAAGTAAATACACATGTGATGCCATCAGTGATGTCATCAATGACATTTGAGATGTCATCTTTGATGTCCTGGGTGTTAGTGTTAGCAGTGCACGGTGGCGCGAGTTATGGTTGCTTATATTACCATAACTGCAGAATTTCAGGGGGTTTTCGGTTTTACTTTGAACCATAACGTCCCTTTAACACATTTTTTCACTGAATATATATATATACACATATATATGTGTATATATACATATATATATTACATGGACGCGGTAGCGTCCATGTAGTTATGGGTACGTTGGTGTTTCCATAGGAAGAGCATTTTTTGGGTGGCTTTTAACTTCGCTCCCTCTGGACGAATCCTCACCAAACTTTGCAAAAAAAAGTATTTTGCCCACTCTGAATTTTTTTGCAAAGTTTGGAGAGGTTTGGTCCAGGGGGGTCAAAGTTATAGGGGGAGTCCCAAAACTTTTGTGTTTCCCATAGACACAATGGGAAAAAACTTTGCGCACGCCTACAGCCCAAACCGCTGGACGGATTTACACCAAATTTGCGGCAGGAGCAGGGACTTGGTCCCAAAAGCGTGCTTTTGCAAATTTGGTGTTAATCCGTCCAGTAGTTTTTTTAAAATGAGCAAAATGTAAAGCAAAAAAATTAGTGATGTCTCTGTTCGCTCCGCGGACGGACTTCCCGGTTCGCTCCGCGGACAGTGCCCTGATTGGCCAAGCGGCTTGCGTGATGTCCGCGGACATGCGACGTGTTCACAGATTGGACGGCGTGGTGCCTGAAGCACATCAGATTTTCTGTGGCGCCCGCCATCTTGCATTCGCGGACGACCGCGGACAGCGCAGTGAAACTTGGATTAAAAATTGTATTTAGTGGAGTGTGTTGGTGGGTAAGAGTGTTTGGGGAGGGTGGGGGGAGTATGAGATAGGTTCAATGTTCTGTTTTTTTTATGTGCTAGACACTTTTGTTGAGTTCGATTTTTCTGCGGACAACACGGCTGTTCTGAAATGTTCGTAAATAAACAGAATGGATTCGGTGTCAAGTTGAAAGTGTTCTAAGAAGACTCGTGGGGTCCTGGAATGTTCGCAGGGGCTGTCCTGCAGACGTTGTCTGTATTGTTTGTTGTCAAGCTGAAAGTGTTCTAAGAACACTTGCGGTGTCCTGAAATGTTCGTACATAAAGAAAATGGGGGTGTTCTGAGGACGTTCTCCGTATTGTGTGCCTGGTTAACTGTATCCAATGAGGGAATGGCACAGAGAATTAAGTGGAAATGGTAGAAGGGCTGTCTAAGAGTTATGCGGTCTGCAGACAGGGCGTGCTACATCCAGGGTTTTCCAGCAAATCCAGCATGGAAAGAAGACTGTAGGGATCAGCCAATCAGATGTTGAGGTTGTGGATTTGTGTTCAAAGAGACTGGGTGTAGTGAAGATGGCAGAAGTGGAGAAAGTCAGGGTGTTGGTGCTCGGAGATATGTTTGAGCATGGTTTACAACAGTATGCTCAAAGCAGGCATGTTGCAAAGAATTTTGATGTTAAAGGAGTGGAGATCGTGTGGAGCACTGTGCCTGATTGCAATGTACAGGGAATTGTACAAGTTTGTGAAGATATGGGCAGGATCAACAGTCCCCATGTGGTAGTTTTGCACTATGGTGCTTTCCATTTGGGCTATGTCAGTCCCCTACTTTGTTGGCAGATTTGGAACACTTGGTTCAAGCAGTAATGAACAGCCTTCCAAATGCCAAAGTAATTTTTTCTGGATTAGTACCTAGGGCAATATGGGACAATAGTTCAGTTTTTTGTCCTCAGCAAAACAATGCTAGGTGTGTAATCAACTGAGGCATGTGTGCCTTCATGCTTAGAGCTGGTATGTTCTTCTGTAATAATGAGAATATTGATTCCAGTAATGCTGTTTATTTTAAAGAATATGGCATTTCCTTATCTTTTATGGGAAATGCCATTCTGTTTTGGAATGTAAGGGTTGCTTTGGAGAAGGTTATGTGAAGATTTTAGGAGTAAAGTAAGAAAAATAGAAACATAAAAATACAAAATAACAGGTGTCTGTCAAGCATCTGCAAAAAAACCCCCCAAAAAACGGCTCTTTTCAGAGCCAACCTCAAAGGGGAAATGGGGCACACTATTTAAATTTACATTCACCACGCTCAGATTTTCGATATGTCCGCGGACATGGCGTAGTCCGCGGACATGGAAATCACTAGCTAGGGGTTCAGTATGTTCTATGTTACATGTATATAAAGTCAGGGATATTATGGTTAAGTTGTGCTACTAAAAACATATGAAGTTCAGTAAAAAAACTTTGTTAAAGGGACGTTATGGTTAAGTTGCGCTACTAAAAACCTATGAAATTCAGTGAAAAAACTTTGTTAAAAGGGACGTTATGGTTAAGTTGCGCTACTAAAAACCTATGAAATTCAGTAAAAAAACTTTGTTAAAGGGATGTTATGGTTCAAAGTAAAACCGAAAAACCCCTGAAATTCGGCAGTTATGGTAAGATAAGCAACCATAACTCGCGCCACCGTGCACTGCTAACACTAACACCCAGGACATCAAAGATGACATCACAAATGTCATTGATGACATCACTGATGACATCACATGGCTGGCTCTCCCTTTTTTTCCTTTACTGACATATCTAAGCCACATAGTTTTCTTCAGCAACAGTCAGGAAGTAAAAATTGAAAAGGTACTATATTTGTAGACTTAGGGTCAAGTCATATCATATGAAACATATATATAGTGGAAGACACAGGCTTGAAAGAGAGCAATCCTTTCTGTGCATGAAGATAATCATTAGAGTTATCAGCACTTTCTCATAGTTTTATTTTTATTACTATACCTTCCCTGTATATGCTCATATTTGTATACATTGTACTCACACTCCTTTCCTTAGGGTTCACTGACATCATTTGATACACATACATACAGTAAGTAGCACCTTTGAAACAGAGCAATCATTTCTCTGCATAAAGATAATCAGTTAGGTTATGAAGTCTTTCTGCTACTACTTCTGCTTTTTTGCTTACTTCTCTGTCCCTGTGTATACTCATATTTGTATGTGTTGTTGTCTCTTTGTGTTTTGTCTGTATTAAGTGTAATTATGTATTAAGTGGGTTTTATTAGCTACTTATTAAATGTTAGACTATGAATATTGCACCTTTATCATGTATACTGCACAGACTGCCTAAGCTTCTGCATGAGTTTCTTAGTATACTGGATAGAACTTCATAATAGAATGCTATTTATATCAATGCATTGCTTAATGCACTAATTAGCTCATGATATTTATTGAAATGATCCTTCACACTTTTTGGTCAACATTATAAGAATCCCTCCTACAGAGTTTTCATGAAAAGTAAATGCACATGTGATGTCATCAGTGATGTCATCAATGACATTTGTGATGTCATCTTTGATGTCCTGGGTGTTAGTGTTAGCAGTGCACGGTGGCGCGAGTTATGGTTGCTTATCTTACCATAACTGCCGAATTTCAGGGGGTTTTCGGTTTTACTTTGAACCATAACGTCCCTTTAACAATGTTTTCTTACTGAATTTCATAGGTTTTTAGTAGCGCAACTTAACCATAACGTCCCTTTTAACAAAGTTTTTTCACTGAATATATATATATATATTTAAAATGTACACAAGTTTTTTTTAATAGGTTGGACATTCAAATGAAATGATATTTTGCACGAATGAGGCACTACATACTTGTGATGTGCAATGTTACATTGTGACGATTTGAGATGTAATTGAAATATCAGTGAAATTGGGCACATGTTGGGTGGGTTGCTGGGAAACTGTGTTAAGTGCATGTTACGCACATCTTAAAGCAAATTTAATCTAGCCATAGCGTGTCCTTTTCTGTGAGTGGTGCCTGATGACCACCACCATTTGCAGGGAAGCGTAGTAAAGCGCACAGCAGCACTACCCATGTGCATTTTAAAGTGCCCAATTTAAGTGCAAGGGATATCTGCATTGTTTAAGTTCTGGGGATATGTATCTGTCATGTGACATGTTTATAAGCATAAGTATATGAACTCAACTTACATTAATGGTATTATATTACTGCTGGTATCAGTAGGTTATTCCCGATTGAAAATGAGTATTATATATGTGCCACCATGGTTGATGGTGAGGCAATGACCCCTTAAGTGCCAGCCTATTAAGCAAGTCTAGGCAAAAAGGACGAGCATACTCGTCCTTGCCACTTATGAATATGCTTTTAAACTTGAGTTGAGTATGATTGCGTATTATATATTGAAAGGCCAAGTGAGAAATGAATGAGCAGGGTGAGAGTGCTATATTTGTGCACTCGAAATACAAACAGTCTACCGGTCATTTGCATGTGCATGTTTTATTTCATTTTTATTGCTTCTTCTAAAACTTCACAGGAGTAATTAACCTGTGCCTGTGTTTCTAGATTCTTTGTTTCTTCAACACTGTTATTGGTTACTATGTGCTCTTTGTTTTGTTTGTCGCTTTTCTGTCCTTTCTCATCTTGTGCTCTTTGGGGAAGCATTGTGGTGGTGTGAGTCTGCTGTACGTGGTTGTTTCAATTTTCATCCGGGTGGTGACAGGAGCCGGTGTGGGTGTTCAGGTTGATGTGTTTGGTTTGGCTGATTAAGGTTGTGAATGTTTCAGTTATTCAGTATGGAATGTGATTTTGTGTGTGATCCGAGTATGTCTCGCAAATGCGCTCGGGGTTGGCAGACCAGAGACCCCGTGTGGCAGGTGTGGTAAGACGAGAATATGCTGTGATGGTTTTGATTGTGGTATGGGGTGGAATGGGCTTGAAGATGGCAGGTTTGATATCTGGGATTGGCAGTCCTGGATAAGTGGTGGTATGTTTATGTGTTTGTCTGAACGTTAGTTGTGTGATTGTGGTATATGCTCTTAAGGTTGCAAATGTGGTTTGTTATTAGGAGGTTGTTGTTAAATGTGGTTGTTGAAGGATTCTGCCCGGTATGATGCGAGTCTGTGTGTTGACCCCTTCTTTATACGGAAGGGGTATGTATAGTGTAGGCTTGCAGTGCATAAGGCAATGCAAGCCATGGAATGTTGGTCAGGTTGGAACTTTGTGTTCCCTCAGGGTTCCAGGTACTACAGTTGGGGATTCGGGATGGGAGATGCTATTAGAAGGATGCCTATCCTTTGGCCCTTCCCATTACTTCTGGCCTATACTCTGTAACTATAATAAATCACTTACCTTTTGTACTTTGCGGCTCCTGAGTTTTCACTCCATCCTGTCTACCATACCAGGACTGAGACACTACACCTTTAGACTAGGTAGGGCAAGCAAGAATGTATTTGAAAACCTTTTCTTTAATAAAATGTCTATTCTTGAGAAAAATACAAGCAGTTTTTTGCCTCGCATTACTGACCCCTCACAATACCCTCTGTGATATTAATCCAATCATGGTTGAAAAAGGACTGTTTGGCTTTAGTTGGATTTTCAATCAATTCGTTCAGTGAGCTGTCAGATTTAATGAGAAGGTCACTGCACAGGTCGTAGATGTCCTGCACTAACCCACAACCTTTCTCCTGCAGTATCACCTTTAGGTCTACACACAAGGAACCTTCAGTGGAACACAAGCTCTTCCTTAGAAGAGAAAGGCATTTCCAGTGTGCTCGTGCTTTAATTGAGACAATATCCAACTCATATCTTATCTCCTCCAAGTCAGGGCCTCAAGAATAGGCAAATATTCTAGGATGGATCGAGTATACACGTCCATCCCGTATAGGATCTTGGGAATACTTTTCCTCTTATAATTCTGGGTGCATGGCAGCAGGGAGAATTTACCATAGCGTGCGTCTGCCCTGCTTAGTTGGTTTGCGAGGGCAGAACCACGACTTTTAAGTCACCTTTGTAACATACATTTTCCTGGTTTGGAGGTGATCAAGAAGCCCAGATAGAGGAAGCTATCAACCGTCTCCACAAGCTTTGACCTGATCCACCAAAGGAAGAATGATTTTAGTCTTTACTGGATTGATCTCCAAGGAGTGTGTATCCACAAAGCCAGAAAAACCATCAATCAGACTTTGCAGGCCCACAGGGTTGCAGTCAAAAATGTAAATATCATCGGCATAAGGTCCCCACAGCGGTCTCATGTTGTACAATTTGGGGGTTACCAACGCTGCATACTTCAAATAATCACCTATGTCTGCCATATACAAATTAAAAAGGTAGCACGCTAAAACACATCTCTGCCTGACTCCCGAAAGGCAGGAATTTGGCAAGAAAGTTAACCATTGTGATTCAATCAGACTTGGATGTTGGAATTTTCATAAATACCGATTATTATCCTTAAAAAACCATTCAGGATTCCCTGCATGATCAGTTTGAACCACAAAAGGTTTCGGTCCACAGCATCGAAGGAAGCCATAAGGTCTATCGATGCGATGAACCCTGAGTCATACTTACCTCCCCAGGCAAGGTGTGGTATGCATTCAAACATTAGGCCCTTCAATGATGCCCATATGTCTCCTGAACGCAATCTGCCATTTGAGGATTCTCCCAGTTTCATTTGCCCACAGTTCAAGATGCGTTAATAAAATGAAAGCAGACACCTGACTGTCTGCATCTAAAATGGCAAAAGGTCCATAGTTTATGGGGTCAGATCTGGCTGCCTTTTTGTGCATGGGCTTGATGTGTGCCGATGACCAGGAGTTAGGGAAGGATTCGGTCCTCACCACGTTTTTGAACAGGAAAGACAATGCCATTGCCCAAGCTACTGGTTTGCACTTAAATAAAATGTTTGAGAGCTTTTTTGGGCCGGGATCACGAGAGGTACTGATCTTGTTAATTACTCCAAGTACGCTCTCATCATTCAAATTTAAAATGCTACTCATGACTTTACCATAAGGCTCATTACTATGGCTAAACACCTTCCCTTTGGGCTCAGCCTACAAAGTTTGGAAGTCAAGCACCCAATCATTCTCAGACACTGCATTTTTTTGTTTGGTAGGCTGAGCGATATCTAATTCATTAATAAGCCTCCAAAAGCCTTCACATTTTTACTGCCTAGGATAGACAACAGAGCTTCAGAGTCCTCCTGACTCCTTCTGGCTAGATTACTACGGAGCCAGTTCCTGTTGGACTGCCTGGCCCATTGATCATAGCCCCCTAACCATGAATGATAGTTCAAACTATTCCTTGTCTGTCTTATGTCCCTTATCATGTTCCTTTTTCTGCAGGCTACCTCCTTGTTGTAGACGTGGGGGTGTTTCTTAATTCTAGAAGTCCCACCTTGTTTCTTCATTGTCAAAGTAGACTTTATCAAACTATTCACAAATGCTTCAAAGTTTTCCACTGTGAAGGTGTTATGTTTTCAGTCATGGGATGATGAAATCTGGAGGTTCAAAAGGTTCACCTGAGAGGCAGAGCCAGGATTCCAAGATATCCCGTTGCCTGCTGTGTTAATGGTTACATATTTAGGACCATTCTCCCGGTTATCTTCATTCAGCAGACATACTTCAAATTGTACCTCAAGCTTTGAATAGTCACTAAAACTTGTGGCAGCAATGTCCAATAGTATGCATTTTTCAAGCATCCATCTTCTAACAGAAATATAGTCAATAGTCGAACAGATAAGACTTTTTGACCAGGTAGGTTGAATAGGAATGTTATTGAAAACAATGCCTTTCAGTGGGGACAAACCCAGTCCTCGCAAACCCTCAATCCTTATTCTACAATTGTATTGTTTTTGTTTTCCTTGGTCCCTAATCTGATCACTATCAACCAAGGGGGAGTAATTGATGCAATCAAAATTAAGATCTTCCGGTAAGATGATGTGACCATCCACATATACCTCATTCCAATCATTGACACAACACGTGATATGGTCTAGAGCATCCTCCAAGCTATAAATACATGTTTGCCAAAAGAACATTTATGATTAAGAAATGGAAAAAGCCTTTCCCCAAAATGTTGACATGTGTTGCCAAAATGCCAAAACAAATGTCTGTACACCCAATAGCTACCATTTCCTTACATGAGTTTTTAAGGGTTAGTGGGCTGTCATAAGGGCAACTCACAACATAACTCACAACATAATCATCAATGGATGGAGGGGACCTCAACCAGGTTTCTTGTAGAGAAACTATTGCCTGGAACTTTTTTACCCACAGTAGGATTAGTTTGTTTGTTTGTTTGTTTGTTTTTTTGTTTGTTTACTTCACTTATAATGCGCACCAAACATGAGGGTAGCTGGGCGCAGCAGCACAGGATATGCGAGGGTTAAATACAGTTACGAGATACATACAGAGTAAAGTATGGGCAGTTAATTACAGTATAAACAGGCAATTACAGACTATGTGTGATCAGGCTGAGTAATTGTACAAGATATATACAAATACAAGGCGGACAGCAAGGGCAAGCACAGGAGGGACAAATGCAATAACCTGTCTGGGGGAGAGGAGTGAGGATGTGCACATGGGTAAAAGGCAAAACAGTTATGGGCAGACTAGGGATAAGGTAGTATAGAACTGGAGGGTTAGAGGTACGCAGTTTTTAACAGGTTGATGTAGTTGGATCTAAATTTAAGGAATGGCTGCTCCTCCCGCAAAGGGTGGGGCAGTGCATTCCATAATTGGGCTGCTCATACCTGGAAGCTACCTCCCTCAGCCTTGGCTAGCCTGAATCTTGGTATGATGAGGCTGTTTGTATTACGGGTTTGTGCTGGGCGGGTGGAGCTTCTCTTTTGGAATCTGTCTATGAGGTAACTTGGGGCGGTGTTACTCAAAGCTTTATGGACCAATGATACCACTTTTAAGTGGATTTTGTTTTGGGTGCACAGTCAGTTGTGATGGCGTCTGATCCTGGATATGTGCAATCTTTTGGACAAACTGAGAGCTGCTCGCAGGGCGTTGTAGGATTTGAATTCTTTGGAGGATGGATTTACTAGCACCAATGTAGAGGGCGTTACAGTAATCGAGCCTAGATAAAATCAAGGCTCTGGCTAAGATAATGCAGTTGGTGTCTGAGAGGAAGTGTTTTCCAGCTCTGATGAGCTTACAGGTGTAGGATGTGGCAGCTGCCATATTTTTCACCTGTTTGTCAAAGGAGAGGGTGGAGTCCAGGTAAAATCCAAGTGGCTTTACTTCCTTGGATACCCTGATAATATTACCGTCAATCTCAAATGAGCTGTAGACTTGGCTCAGTTTTTTGAGGTTAGTGTGGGTTCCTAGGATGATGAGCTCTGTTTTGTCATCATTCAGGCATAGACCGTGGGTTGCCATCCATGCCTGAATGATGATGTACACCCTATTCACCAAGGCCAAATCCTCGCTGTAATCCCCAGAAAGTGGGAGGAGAATCTGGGTATCATCTGCATAGTTAGTGTAGGTGATACCAAGAAGGTCAAGATCATCAAAGAGGGGCTTGGTAAATATGTTGTATAGTGTGGGGGAGATGCAGGAACCCTGAGGAACGCCACAAAGGATGGGAATCGGGTTGGCTGCTGCCACAGGGGAGAACACCCTCATAGTCCTGTCGCAGAGGAAGGACTTGATCCAGGTTATGGCTTCTTTGGAAAAGTGTGGCGCTGAGTCTAGGTGGCTGCAGAGGACCCCATGGTCCACAAGGTCAAAGGCAGCTGAGAGATCCAGCAGCAGAAGCAGAGCCATTTTTCCTTTATCTCATAATTCATCTATTTGCGCTTTCAGGTCAATGAGGGCGGTCTCTGTACCGTGTTGGGGGCGGAATCCTGTTTGGCATTTTCCTAAGAGTTTATGCTGTTCCAAAAAATGTTGGATTTGGTTGTATGCAATCTTATCCAAAATTTTAAGAAGAAAAGGTACTGTCGTGATGGGATGGTAGTTCATGGGTATAGGTGTGTCTAGGGTTTGCTTTTTGTGCAAGGGTAGTAACCAGGATTGTTTTAGGTTGGTGGACAAATGCCAGACGTGAATGAGGCGTTGACAAGCTTTGAGATAAATTAGTGAATAAATGAATATGTCCACGCCTGTTCCAAGATAAAAGTGTACGCTGGCCAGCCAGGCTTGTAAGAGTGGATGCAAGTTGTTCTTTATCCTTGATTTATTTCTTCAATTTTTTATTTATTTATTGTAATTGTTACACGCCCAAACCCAATGGTGTCACAGTGTTGGTTACTTCAAGCTTGACTGGTAACACTCTTAGAGTTATGGTACATACATATAGTTAATACAACATATTCAGTGCAAAGACAGCATTGTTTAGAACCTTAGTCTAATTTATCAATGAGGCAGGTTTTGATCACTATCTTGAAATGGGCCGGTAGAGTGTTCCAGGGCATTGGTGCAGCTACTGGGAAGCTAGAACCTCCCGCCCATTTACTTTTGTACCGTGGAACATTCAGGAAGGTGCTAAAGGAGGATCTTAGCGAACGTGTGCAGACCTTTTGGGTCACACTGTTGTTCAGGTAGATAGGCAGATCCTTGATTATTTTTTTTGTACCTTTTATTTATTGGCAGAAACAAGGCAGAGTGCATCGCTTGGTATCATTACAGACTTGTGAACAGGCTCATAAATGCAATGTTTCAGTTACATATATCAGTCAAAGTATAGGAACGTTTATACAGATTCAGAGGTAACAGTAGATGGATTGGACGTTGTACCATTTAACATTTCATCCCCCAATTGATAGGCCAGGTATGACCAAAATTCTGACTAGACCGTCTTAGGGCGGGATGGTAGAGGTACCAGATTCAGATATTCCTCCTCACACGTTTGAGTCCAAGTGAGTGCTGTAAGCCACATTCTAAAGGTAGGTGTGGAGGTTTGTTTCCAACACTGGAGTATACATCTCTTGGCGTCAATACAGCTTATATTTCCAAATGCCCTCCTTGTTTTGCTTCTGTTATTATCCCATATTCCAAAAAGCATGCCTAATGCGTGCGTTCAGCAAGGGTCCCGACTATGTCATTAAGCATTTACAAAACCCTGGCCCATAAGATCTGAAGGCAGGTACATGACCAGAACATGTGTAGGTGATCAGCTTCAGTGGAATGGCATCTGGGACATTTATGGAGCATGTTCCGGGCAAAGTGATTGATCCTCTGGGGAGTATAATAAAATCTATTCAGCAGTTTATACTGTATACAGAGAAACCTGAAATTGAGAGAAACAGTGCATGTATGCAAACACATAGATCTCCACTGGGCATCCGGCAAGTCTATCCCTAGATCCTCCGTCCATTTAACCTGCACCCTTGCCGTCAGGTCTGGCTGTTTCTGCAGTAACATCTCATACAAAGATGACACTATCCCATGTGTGCCATATGCGTTAGTAATGTACTGTAGCTCAGGCGTTTCCAAGGGTTCAGTTGAAAAACATGGCCATCAGGATCGAATTGCTGCACGGAGTCTATAGTACTGTAGCATTTCCAGCCCAGAACCAGAGTGACCCACCTCCCCCCCTACCCCTGCCAGGTTTGTGGTGTTATGAACCTCCCTTCAAGGAACATGTCCGTCATTGTTTCATAGCCTAACCCCCTCCAATGGGTCAGTATTTCCGGGTCATATGTGGGCTCTAGGCCCGGGAAACTCCACATGGGGAGAGATCTGTAATAAGGACCTAGAGTGGTGTCCGCTTGCAGCAGTTTGTGCCAGGCTAGCAGCGTGGCAGCAATAGGGTCAAATGGGCGATCATCTCTGTAGGTGCGGTCCAGTATAAGTGTTTGGAGATTGGACTCCCCGAATGCCAGTTGCTCAAGTTTGACATGTGGTGGTCGATGGACATCGCCGTACCAGAACAAAGCGTACTGGGCCTGTGCTGTCATCCAATATAACTCGAGGTCCGGGGCTGTAAAGCGTCCTCTCTCAAATGGAAGAGCCTTATACATCCATTTCTTCCGCACGGCTCCCACACGCCACACGAATTGCACACACTGACTATGCAATGATGCAAAATATGTCTTCCCATGCCAGATAGGGACAATTGCGAAAATATATAGTAGTTTCGGAACTAACACCATCTTTGTTAGGGATAGTCTACCCACCATGGTAATTGGGAGTGATTGCCATCTAGTTAACTTATTTACAACATGGATTTCCATAGCTGCATAATTATCTGCTAATAACGCTGCCTTCGTCCCAGAGACTTTTACCCCTAAGTATCTAAATCCCTCTGGAGACCAACAGAGCAGAAATTCACTAGTCGGTCATCTGGTATTTTCTGTAAGCAGGAATATTTCAGATTTGCTATAATTAATCATAAACCCGGAGAAGCCCCCATCTGAATTATGTCCCTCAGGATACGATCAAGGTTCACCTGAGGGTCTCTGGCGTACAGCAGTACGTCGTCAGTGTATAATGATATTATCTCCAGTTGGTCCTTCAGTCGGATGCCTTGAGGAAAGTGGCAAGCTCTAATCATATCTGCCATAGGTTCAATAACCAATGCAAAAAGGAGGGGGTAAAATGGGCAACCCTGTCGCATGCCTCTACCCAAGGCAAATGATCGTGACCTGTGAGAATTGACCAATACACTGGCTGTAGGGCAAGTGTATAGCAACTTAATATATTTGATCATATCGGGGCCAAATCCCATCCTTCCCAAGACCTCCCAAATGTATTGCTATGAGACCATGTCAAAAGCCTTCTGGGCATCCAATGTGACTGCCACTGCATCTGCCTCAGAATCTATCCTGGGCATCACATTAAAGAGTGTTCTGATATTCAAGGACGTCGATCTACCGGAAAAAAGCATGCCTGATCGTCATGTATTATATAGGGTATGAGCGATATTTGCCAGTACTTTCGCAAAGATTTTTGTGTCTATATTCATAAGGGACAATGGCCTGTAGGACTCACATTCATTGCTCGGTTTCCCGTGCTTCAGGAGGACAGTTATAGTGGCATCTCTCAGAGTGGCAGGAAGGATGGAGTTATGAAGTGATTCATTCCATACCTCGAGTAAACATGAGGAGGGTGGGGCTGCATATTCTTGGTAAAACTCGGGGGTAAGCCCGTCAGGTACTGGAGGTTTACCTTTTGAGAGTTCTGATATTACGTTCACTATTTCTTACAGTGAAATCGGATTCTCAAATCGGATTCCTTCCCTAGTCTGAGAGCTCAAGCATGAAATGGGAATCCTCTCAAATAGGGATTGCACAGTGTTTACATCATGCGGTGGGTCTGCCGCATACAGAGTGCTGTAGAATCTAGAGAACACGTTTAGGACCCGCCCACTGGGTGGATCCCTTCTCGTGTATGATGCAATCTACTTGCACAGGTCCACCTTCCGATCTGGCTACTCTAGCTAGCGTTCTACCCGACCTTTCACTCGCGCTGTATCTTCTAGCCGCCTGTGGGCGTATTAAGTATCGTACTTCCCTAAGTGCGTGCGTTTAAAAGAGCTCCAATTCAGTTTGGATATTTTCCAATACTTTTGGGCTAGGTGAGGTTAAGTATTCGTGTTCTAGTTGCTTGTTATTTATAACACGCTTAACACCCCGAGGTTTCTAAGCGCGGGCCCGGGGACCGAACCTGTGTTGCTCTGTGTCATCTTGCTTCCAAGGCGAGCACGTTGCCCCTGAGTTATCCTCCCAGGACAGGCCCACTCCCTGGATATGGACATGCCCCGTATATACACCTAAAGGCTTCCCATCTTACCCCTGCAGAGGTGGCGCCAGGTTGATTGCAATCAAAGTATGTGTCAATATCCGACCGAATCTCAGCTTTGTACACAGTATCCAGGAGTGCCTGAGACTTAAATCGGCAGGCGTTTCGGGGTGCAGAACACGATCCGAGAACCAATGTTAATATTACTGGTGAAGGATCAGATAAGGTGCAGGCTGTATCTCAGCACTCCCGATCCTCCCCATCAAGGAGCTCGACACCAAGAACAGATCTATTCGCGATGTGCTGTTGTGAACGAGGAATAGTACGTGTATTGCTTTTCCTGGTCATGAAGTGCTCTCCACACATCACGTAAACCAAATGATTCCATGTGCAATAGCAGCTTGCAGGTCGCTCGTGATAGGGATCTTGGGGCTGTCCCGGTTCTATCCCACGCTGTATCAAGTATCAGATGTATGTCCCTCCACATATATAATTGGAATCCCGATAAATCCCATCAGTATGGATGCCACATTGTCATAGAATTTGGGAGTATCAACATTAGGACAGTACGTATAAACCAACAGGTATTCAGCACCAGCAATAATACAATGTAGTATGACATATGTACCGTCTGGGTCGATGTAGCTCCTTTTCAGAGTAAACTTAACAGATTTGTGATTCATTATCATGACACCTCTGGCCTGGGCCAAATAGTTGGTAAAATATTTGTTTGCCCCCCAGATCAGGGCTATACCAGTTGGAGAAGCCCTCTTGGCATGTGTCTCCTGTATGAATATGAACTTAATGTCATGCCTAAGGGTGTTTGCCATGATTTTACATGACTTCGTATAGTTATCCAGCCCTCTAACATTCCAAACATTAGCTTCGTATCCATCATGTACCATATACAGCATCTACCAGTTCCACTCCCAACTCAGCGGATATTACGCCTGTTTTACCAGTATGAACCTTCTTAAGCATGCACTCTGCTGCCAAACATTTTTACATTTTTCCAGATTCGCTAGGCTTGGTTCCGTATAAAGCATCCATCTGTTTGCTTGACCTCAGAACAATCAGCTAGCTTCCCACACCCCTACCCTCCTTCACAGCCCCTCCCACCCTCCTCCTCTTTGGTTGGCCTGCCACAACTTGGCCTTCCCCTATTCTCCTGAAACAGCATAAAGTTAGCAACTGCTGTGGGGTAAGCTGTCGGCACTGAGACCCGCTATGTAAATGCAACATAATACCATACCTTTCAAGGAAACAAAAACCTTAATGTGGTGGGGTGACTTATGTTAACTATATCATCACAGGCTTAATAGGATACATGGTGCGGTCTATGAGTGTCACATCAGTTTGGTGGTGGATCATCATCAGCATGCTCAGGGCCATCCGGCATCGGGATTTGCGCCTCTATGAACTTGACCGCTTCATCAGGAACCGTAAAGAAATAGAGCTTACCACTAAATGGAATTTCAGTCTAGCCGGGAATAGCATGGCATATTGAATGTTGCGGCTGCGGATCAGTTTCTTAACACCGATGAACTGGCATTGTTAATTTTGTACTGATATGGAGAAATCCGGAAAAAGTCTGATTACTTGGGAGCCCAGGTGTAGTTCCTTTTTTCCCTTGCAAGACGGAGATGGCCCCTGTCCCGATAGCTAAGAACCTTAGCTATAATAGCTTGCAGAATGTAACTGTGCTTTGGCTGCGGACATAGGGCTCGATGTGCCCGTTCAATTGCAAAGAAGGGGGACAAGGCCGGTGATCCCAAGAGTTTCCTAAGCAGGTTCTCGGCTGCCTGTTCCATACCCCCTGTCAGGGCATCTTCCGGCACTCCCACTATCCTGATGTTGTTCCACCTGGATCGGGATTCTAAATCATCACATTTGGGCTTAAACATTTTCATGTCTTTTACCAGGGATGACACTGAGGGGGTAATTCATACAATTTAGTGCACAAGTGTGCGCGAGCGAATCCCTGCGCCAGCCGCGTGCGCTAAAATCCATTTCCACGCACAGCGTATTTATGGATTTCAGCTACCAAAACCAGCCGCGGCGCACAGTGGCGCAGCGACCCTGCAGCAACGCCAGTTATGCCCCCAAGAACGCCCCTCGCGCAGGGAAAAGCCATCAAAATTCCCAATCCAGCGCAAAGGGCTGCGCTAACCCAGTACCAGCACGGCAAGCGGGATACGTGTATTACAGGGGTGCGCGGGAAGTATCACACGCGATTTCAGCAGGTTACGTGTATTTCAGGGGTGCGCAGGAAGTTTCACACGCGATTTCAGCAGGGTACATGTATTACTGGGGTTCGCTGGAAGTTTCACACGCGATTCCAGCAGGGTACGTGTATTTCAGGGGTGCGCGGGAAGTTTCACACGCGATTTCAGCAGGGTACGTGTATTTCAGGGGTGCGCGGGGAGTTTCACACGCGATTTCAGCAGGGTACGTGTATTTCAGGGGTGCGCAGGAAGTTTCACATGCGATTTCAGCAGGGTACGTGTATTACTGGGGTTTGCGGGAAGTTTCACATGCGATTGGCCCTGTGCGAGCGGGGTACGTGTATTTCAGGGGTTTGCAGGAAGTTTCACACGCGATTTCAGCAGGGTATGTGTATTTCAGGGGTGCGTGGGAAGTTTCACACGCGATTTCAGCAGGGTACATGTATTTCAGGGGTGCGCGGGAAGTTTCACACGCGATTTCAGGAGGGTACGTGTATTTCAGGGGTGCGCGGGAAGTTTCACACGCGATTTCAGCAAGGTACGTGTATTTCGGTGGTGCCTGGGAGGATTACACGTGATTTGGCAGTGTGGGTCCTCCCAGGTGTTCCCTGTACACCCTCCACGGCGTCCCACTCATGTCCCCTTGCACCCCCACTCCCCAACAGTGCAGGGCACCTGCTAGCAGGCCCCCACTCATGTCCCACTCATGTCACCTTGCACCCCCACTCCTCAGCAGTGCAGGGCACCTGCCAGCAGGCCCCCACTCATGTCCCCTTGCACCCCCACCCCTCAGCATTGCAGGGCAGGTGTCAGCAGGCCCCGACACATGTCCCCCAGCCAACACGTCATCACAATCTAGATCCCTGGCCCTTATGGGCAGCCTCCACATGCCAAGCATCCATCCAAGTATTGCATCCACTCACTTAGAAATGCCAATTACATGATACTACCCCAATGGCAAGTATCTAAATGAACACATGTCCGTCACATACACACAATGGGTGCAAGTGAATGTCAAAACCCATATCATGACATGCATGAAACCAATGAGATGATACCACACATCGAAGTTTGATGAAAAAAATGTATTAAAAGCAACACGAATGGAATTAAAATCAAACAAACGTCAATGGAAATTAAAAAAGAAAAGCTGCATATCTGTAAAATAATGAAAAACAACAAATCATAATCCAAAGGAAAGGTGTCCAAAGTCACAGTTCCAAAAATTAAATCCAAGGGCAAAACAAAAGTGAAAACCATTGCTCCATGGGGAAATCCAAAGAAAAAAGTAGAATCTAACAGTGAACTATATACAGATGAACAATCCAGGGTCCATGATTCCAACTGAAGAAATGAAACCTATCAAAAACTCCTACCTAATACAAAAACTATATACAAAAATGTGGTCCAAAATAAAGAAAAAACCAAAGGAAACCTAACACTATCTAACTATTTACAAGGGCAGCGGGCTAGTCTGATGGCTCACTTTTGGATGTCCCGGGCCAGGGCATCATCGAACTCCTGCTCAATGTCCCGGAGACGATCCTCTTCCATGGCCCCGAGGGTTCGTAGGGATGATGACATCTGGAACTCCAGGTCCCTGCGAATGGCCTCGAGGTACTCGGCCCGCCTCAGGGCCCTACGCATGGAGTTCTCCGCCCTGACCATCGTGAGCCGTGCCTCTTCCGCCCGCTGCCGCTCCGCATCTATCGCATGGCCCAACCGCTGCCACACGGAAGACACTTCCCGTCCAGGGTCCTCCTGCCCTCTGGCCGAAACCTGCCCCTCCAATGATGAAGGCCCTGAGCCATCATGGCTCCCACCTTGTTGTTGCTGCTGCTGCTGCTGTGCTGCTGCCTGTGCCCTTGCTCCTGCTGCCTGCACATCCTCCTCCAGCTGGGGTGCAGTTGTGGAGGTGGCCACCCCTGCTGGACGTCCGACTCCTGACTGTGGCAGGGATCTGTTGTCCACCAGCCTGGCCGCAGGGTCAGAGGCAGCTGCACAGGGCACCCAGGTGATACATGGGTGGGAAGATGGCATGGAGGACGACTAGGGCATAGGGGGTTCAGTTGAGGAGGGGGTCAGAACAAGGTCCAGGAAACGGAGGAATCCGGCCCTGGTGAGCTGTCCCAGTGGGTCACCGTGGTCAACGAGCCATGCGAGAAGACGTGCAGTCTCCTCATGAAAAGACTGCAGGTCACCTCGCATGGCATGTTGACGCAACGCCACCCCACCCAGGACAGGCTCAACCTGGTGCCGGATAGCCACATCCGCAGGGAGAGGAAGGCCAGTTGGTGTAAGCCAATCCCCTCCCTGAGAACGGGTCTGGACGTAGGCATCCCTGCTGGTGCAAGATGATGCAGTGACAGGATCAGGGACAGGATTGCACACAGGCACCTCCGTGGCAGCCTGTGCTGCCTCCTGTCCCTGGTCCTGCACTGCATCACTAGCACCAGTAGAATCCCCACCTCCAGACCCCGTCTCTGTCCCTTACACGGCCTCCTCCTCCACCAAACCCCCCACCAACCTGGATGACTCCATGCCATCTTCCTCCATTGGGCCCTGTGGGGTCTCAGCTGCCCCTTCTGCTGCCGAGGAGTCCAACTCCGACCTCCACCTCTTGGACCTCCCCTCGGCATCTGTGGCCTGGGACGCGGCACTGGACTCCTCACTCCCCAACGAGATGACAACCTGCTGGGAGGGGAGCCGGGCCTTGCGTCTCCAGCTGGCGGTGCGATCCCTGCCGCTGTGCTCCACAGCACCTTCTCCGCCCTCTTCATCAGTTGACGCTGCAGACAGGGAGAAATAAAACACAGGCATCAGGGCACTGTACAATGGACTCATACACACATGACAGTTCCACATGAGTGGCATTGTAAAACTTCAGACATGGCATCACAATCCCCAACACACATGTCATTTTGACTCACACACATGAGCTATTCCACAGCCATATTGCAACAGCCGGCACCATCCATACACATACAACAGCATGAGCAGCCAAAGGTGAGCCAGACATCACATGAAACACAGGCAGTGCACTACACATGCACACACGCCACCACACTTACATGCATGTGTACACCTCCGCCAACTGTCGCAGTGTTGAGATCGGCATCCATGTCACATCTGCAAATCAGTTTTCCACATATCAGGGTCACATGCATCCATGTTCCATCACTGTTGCACCCTTGTCAAATAGACACACATGCACATGTACACGGTGCACATACATGCAGCTGGAAACAACACCAATGTGTGACACCACAACCATGCCAACTGACATACACAGTAATCCAAACATGTGTGCTCACACATCTGCATTTGACTTGCATGCTTACCCACACATACACCATCCATGTGTCTCACACATGAAAGGACTTGCATGTGTCTGCCTCACAGCCCTGTACATACACATCCATACATGGCCCTAGAAATACACATGTACAACCTGCACACTACTGGCACACCACCACATGCACAGCTTCCAATCAGTATGCACGTACACTTACCGCTTGACTCCAGACGGGTCTGCCCCTCAAGGAGCTGGACATGGAGCGCTGGGCATATGCGTTCCAGGACCCTCATCTGATGTTCCGACAGGTGGCCCCGGCGCCCCTTAGCATCCGCTGCCTTCAAGAGGGGACGGGCCTTGTTGAGGGTCCTGGACCTGAAGTCCTCCCAGCGCTTCTTGACATGTTGGAAGTCGCGGACTGCCACCCCCTCCGCGTTGATGGCAGTCACGATGTCCGTCCAGATCCGAGTCCGTCCTTCCTTGTCGGCGCGGGAACTTCCGAAGAGGGCATCATACTGCCCCAGGACTTGCTCCACCAGGACACCAACTTCGGTGGCAGTGAAGCTGGTGCCCCTCTGCCTCTCTGGCTGGGGGTTGCCAGTGGTGCCAGATGGTGTAGTGCCCCACATGGCAACCCCAGAGGCAGGAGTGGGTGGGCAACTGGGTCCTGGGGCTGGGCTGTAGAGCGATTGTATCCCAGTCGGGAGTCTTCTGTTCCAGCAGGGGTGGTCACAGCAACTGCACCCCTGGCTGATGTGCAGGCAGCAAATAGCAGGGCACGTGGGCAGCAGGCAGTCAGGAAGATGGCAGGTGGGAGCGTGCTCGGGGCTCTGGGGGGCAGTGATTCGGCCTTTTGGGCAGGAGCGTGGTCTTCCGTGTGTTTTCGCGTGGCCAGCATGATACGGAGTGATTTGGCATGTGAAAAAATTGCACGTCAGCGTGTAATTCGAGGAAAGGCCCTTAGCACGTAAGCGCATAAGCACGTCAGCACGCATACGCGATTTCATTGGACCAAAGGCCCTTAGCGCGTAAGCGCGTCTGTGACGTAACGCGCATGGGCGTTGCCCTGGCAGGGCTTGAAGATCCCACATGGATTTCCATTGCTCTGTACGTGCTTTCCGTGGGGTGCGGTGCGTGTGTTTTCCAGGCGTTGGGGTTCACATGCTATTACTTCACAGCGGGTGGGTGTTGGCTACGCGTTCTTTTACATGCAGACGGTGAGTGGTACCCTGCTCGCCCAAGGCCTATCGCATGTGAAACTTCCCGCGCACCCCCGAAATACACGTACCACGCTCAATCGCGTGTGAAACTTCCCGCGCACCCCTGAAATACACGTACCCCGCTCAATCGCGTGTGAAACTTCCCACACACCACTGAAATACACGTACCCCGCTCAATTGCGTGTGAAACTTCCCGCGCACCCCCGAAATACACGTACCCCGCTCAATCGCATGTGAAACTTCCCGCGCACCCCCGAAATACACGTACCCCGCTCAATCGCATGTGAAACTTCCCGCGCACCCCCAAAATACACGTACCCCACTCAATCACGTGTGAAACTTCCCGTGCACCCCCGAAATACACGTACCCCGCTCGCACAGGCCCAATCACAGTATGGGACATTCATCATTTCTGTATATTGCCACTTTTGTAATGCGCAGGGACGCTACCGCCTGCCTTCGTGTGGCGGATGTGTTTCAGCTTGTGCGTGTCTTTTGCTGTGCGCGGCTTTGCCCTATTCGATTCCATGAATACGTGTGGTTCGAGTGCGTGTGGGCGTTCCGTCTGCTTCCCTGCAGTACATCCCAAGTTACGCCCTTATTTTCGCGTGTTGTTCCCCATTCCGCGCGTTACACCCCGTGTTCCGCCCACTTTCTGGTGTATGCGCCGAGGTTGTGCGCTTTCACTGTGCGCGTTGCGCACGCCGTTCGGGATGTTGCAGTGACGTGTGCACCATGTACGGGTTTGGCGCACATCCGAGGAATACACAGGGATGCGCAGGGATTTCCATGAATCGCACGCATGCGCGTGCACCTGTTTTTTCGCGCTTGCGACTGCTTGCGCCAAGATTGTCAGCGCACGTTTGTTCCATGAATCGGCCCCTAAATTTTGAAGGCCGTGCACGTGGCCTCTGTCACCCCAATTCTTGTCTCGGCTTCCATATGCGACTGGATTCCCTTGACAGCTGAGTCCTCATGGAAGCTAAATTTGCTGTAGGATCATCTAGTTTCTCAAGGACTGCAGCGAAGCCCTTTGCCATGGCCTCCATCATGTGCATAAGATCTGGAGGCGGGTTCAATAGTATTTGCACCTGTGCCACCCCCGAAGTCATTGCAGGCTCAGAGGTACCCTTGGTATTAAGTGTTGTGAATGTATCCATGTCGCCTGCTTTTTTGCCTCCGCCCACACCCCTAGTCATACTGTTGTAAGCGAGGATGCCGTTCACACAACCACTGTCCAGGCCCACATGCAGCCACAGCCGTGGCACACACACCCCACAAGATGTTACACCATCTTCTGTTAGAAACAACCATACCAGTCTCGTGTGCAGTGCCCTTCTAGCAAGCCGCCACCGGATTGTTAGTCAACCATCCGTAGGACCCCCACTATATAGGCATGTGTATCAGACACTAAATCTCTTCTATTATTTAGTAGTGCTGGGTCAGTTTTGGGAGCACCCCGCCTACGTGTCCAGAGACAATAGGGTCAGGGGAGGCCCGAGGACCGGTCCCTCCGGGCCAGCTCCGCCGCCTCAAAGAATGCCCAATCAGAGGTTGGGGGTCTCCTCCAGTGCCAAGCTGTCTCAAAGGATATGCGACGAGTAATGTCCACTAAGGTTGCATCATCTGTTATGGAGTCTTATATCCAGATAGTTCTGCAGCTCAGGGATGGCAGAAACCTCACCCCCCAATAAGGGGTAAAGAATGGTGTTATAGCGGCACAATCCAGTGGAGGCAAGGCCACCGGCCGCCCCATACTGCATTCATGGTAAAAAATAGCAGGAGACGCAGATCTAGGGCGCCCCTGTCCCACATCAGTAGGATGCATTAGTTAGCAGCAGGTTATGGCTGGTCAGGCTCACGGTGTTCCAGTCCGGTAGATAGGGAAGCAGGCGCTGTGATGGTCGAGTGTGTAATCGTGCTAGCATTGCAGGGCTCCAAATGTTTGGCCCCCTTACAACACAGAGAGGTGACTGAGCTTGACAGTTCCAATATTCGCAGGTGTGTGCCATGCCCCTATATATGCCTTACAGCTTCTGGTGCTTCAAAGATATCCCTCACCTCTGGGGGCACCGGGTGTCACGCTAGCTCCGCCCGATGATCCACTGAGGATCAGGGACCCTGCTGCCAGACACCAGGCGCTGAATGTAGTGGCAGGATGCTGGTCCGCTGGGCAACCTTCCATATAGCGCTCCTGCCACCTATATATACCGGGCGGGTGGCAGGGAGCAAAATCCAAATCACCATGATATACCACTGGCCGCAGGGTCTAACAAGGGAAGGTGCCACTTGGAACAAGTGGCCAGCAGAGTACAGGCAGAGGAGCATGCGGCGCACAAGCAGAGCTCTGGGCCAATCGCAGAGACAGGGGGAGAGGCCACACCGGGTCCAGCGAGGCCAATGCACGCACCTGGGCAGAGTCAGCGAAAACAGAAGCAGCAGAGGGGTTGCCTTTGTCATCCCAGCGTGAGACTGGTGCTGCATTATAATGTCAATTGGGACGTTGTAAGTTCCTTTGATTGCAGCAGAGGCTTCATGGTAAACAGTAATCTGCGGCCACCCAGGGATCGTGTGCTGGGCACAGTTGTTGGGCATGCTCCAGGGACAGAACTTTCCATTTGCATACCGAGGACACCACACGCCGCATCCAATGTCGGCCAGCGAGCTCCTCCACCGTGACCCACTCCCACAGCTCTCAATGCTGGATGTTCAGGTAACCACAGCCCGGACCTCCTCCCCACAGCCCCTATGGTCGCAGCCGCCCTGCCGACCTCCAAGTCTATCCTGCAAATCAGCGAGGCCAGTGCGCCCCGTGCCTCCAACGGTGCAGTCCCTCAGTCAGGGGCCGCTTCACCGTGGTCCAAGGACTACAGATGGAGCATCGCTCAGCAGGTCCAGAGCAAACGCTTCTGGGGCACAGGGGAAGGACTCTTGTCTAGCTGTGGCACCCGATGTGTTCGGAGGTACCCACCACAGCACCGGTCTCCTCGCTGGCTCTGCAGATATGACGCTCCACCAAAATGGCACAGCCACAGTACATCCTCTTTCATTTGCCTCGCAATTAGGTTCATGGGCCCCGTTTTCGCTCAGAATTGCAGTCAGCAGTAGTCACTGACTTCCAACAGCTAAATCCACCATCAATTTTGCATTTCGTGGAGGAAAAGTAGGTGTATTTTATGATGATAGTGTGGATAACGATGGAGCGACAGCAGTTTAAGCCTCCATCCGCTCGCTGCGCAACAGCGCCACCAGCCGCATCCTTCATGATGCATTTGTGGGCAATGATCAGGGCCTTAAAGAGGATTCTAGCTTTGTCCGGAAGCCAGTGAACTTCTTTTCTGATGTGGCAGATGTGATGCTTTCTTTTTAGACCATGAGCAGCACGTAGGGCTTTGTTCTGGAGTAATTGCAGTTTGTAGTAAATAAGTTGAGCACACTGGCTTGTTTCCTCTTTTTTTGTAATGGGGGCAAGGGTATGTGAGGAATGTACAATAAACACAAGCAAAAAATATACCACTTGTCACCCAACTTCCCTACACACTGTCAGAGAGGTGGAGGGTGCTCATAAGTTATTGTTATATACACTTAGTTTGCATGGATCACATAGACATAGGTATTAGCAAAAAAACATCTTTAATATTTTTATTAATCGTTAAAACGACCATCTGGCTAAATCATGTGCTGGTGGTCTGGTTAAAACAACAAGATACAAAGACACAAATAATCATCTATCAGCGTTCTCACAACATGTTTCATAGTTTTAGTCAAGACCTTAGTCTTGTACATTTTTCTCAGATGTAATAAGAGGCACCTATTCTGCTGGTTAAACTCTAATGATGTCTATTCCATTCCAACAGTTGTGATGTTAGTAATAGGGTAACTGTGAAAAACATGACAACTTTTCCTATATCATGGAACGTCTACACCAAATTGTGTTTCGGGAGAAAAGATAAACACCACAGCTGATATATCTTGATCTAGAACAGTGGTCTTCAAACTTTTTTGGCCAGGGCCCCCCTGAGCAAAATTTGGGCAGGTCGGGACCCCCCAGAAATGCCAAATGGACAGTATATATTACGCGCCGTCACCTGCTCCCATCAAAGTCGCTGGGCTCCCTCATCCCACTCCTACCCAGTCGCTGGTCTCTCCCCACCCCATCACACACCCAGGGCTCTCCCCACTCTGCTCCCATCACTATCCCATGGTTCCCGCCCATTGTGCTCCCACCATAGTCCCTCGGTTCCCCCATCCCGTTCCCAACACAGTCTGAGGGCCAGTGGCGGCTGGTGAATCTTTTTTAAGTGGAGGGGCATTAAGGGGAGGTTCGGGGGGGTTTCCCCCTGTGAATTTTTTTTTAAATAATAGGTTAAAATGTTGCATTGTAGAGCATACTTTTAACAAAAAATGGGTAAATAGCCAAACAGTTTGCAATTGTTGCTGGGAGTCCAGGGGGCAGGCATTGATATTTTATTTCTATCGCGCTCGTACACAAGTGTTTCAGAGCGTGACAAGGCAAGGGAGGGGAACAGAGGAGAATAAAACAGCGATCTTACTAGGCCCAGTGACATTGAGAACGCGCAAGTGTGAGAGGAAAAGTGCATGGAAGGGGGGAGAAGTGGAAAGTGCGAAGCAGAGGTGAAACAGATAAATAACAATAAATAAATAATAAAGGCAACAAACAGTGGTAGTGCAGCCAGCAATTTGCAAGTGCTACGTTTAAGGCAGCAGACAGGGTAGGTCTGATAAGTGCAGGAAGAAAGATGGTTCTCCTCAAGTTTTAGAGTGGCAGGGCGCTGTTCCAGAGGGAGGCCCCAGCCGAAGACGGAGATCTACCCCCAGCTCGTTTCTTTGATAAACGACTGACCCTGAGGGAGTTGGAGGTAGAGGAGTGAAGAGCTCGAGAGGGGAGGTATTTGCGGAAGAATAGCTGAAGGTATTTTGGACCCAGGCCCCAGAAAGCCTTGTGGACAAGGCAGAGGGTTTTGAATGATAGATGTCCGGTAAAAAGATACCATCCCTGTCCCCTGGGCCCCACTGGTCCTAACACAATGAACATGATTATGTGTATATGCAAGGCGCTGCACATTCATACAGCAATCACTCTATCATTCACATGAGCATCCATCACCATACACTCACTCATAACGCATCCATACACATGTTTAAATAAAAACAATGAACATAAACGTACCTTCTGCATTGGCCTGTGTGTGGGTGCTGAAACGGCCTGCTCCAGCTGCTCTGTCCGTATGTGCGAGGAGGCGCAGGAGCTCCCCCTCGGACATACAGACATGCAGTGCCCCAGCCAGCATTTCCAATGAGCTATGCAATGCTGGCGAAGCAAAACGCCCCAGCACTTGCATGGCTAAGTGAGCATGTGCGGCTGGGGAACTAAACTGAACTGTCAAAGGGAAACAGTGTTTCCCTTTGACAGTTCAGCCAGCCCAGGAGCACTCCATTAGCTGGATAAAGCAGCTGAGGGAGTGCTCACTGTTTCAATGGGCTGGCTCCTTAGCTCCTCCATAATGGGTGAGGGGCCACTGGGTGGGCGCCTCTTGCCATTATGGATGAGCCGCCAGGCTCGGACAGGCCTATAGGGCAATGCCTGTACCAAAAATGTAAAATGCTAGTTTGGGTCAATCAAAATGGGCCACCATTTTGGCCAATGTGGACCATTTTGATGAGTTACTTAACTATGCAGTTAGTAATGTTGACCATTGTTGCTGAATATATCACAATTTACTTACATTTTAACACAAAGCACCCCTTTGGGTACTATTGAAACAGTGGGCTTCATAACTACTCTGGCGGTAGCTGTGCCGGTAAAACCGGCACGGCTGCCACTGGAGTTGCATCCGGGTCTGGCACCCGCGAATGGGCAATTACTAGGTCATGCCGAGTTAGGCGGACATGATAATTGCCCTTTCGAAGGTGCCGGTAGATCCCCATTCCCATTTGATCCCCATATGGCTCAAATGGGAATGGGGAGCTCGGATGCACCGGCACCGTTAATAACGGTGCCGGTGCATCCGACGAGCTGAGGTCAGACCTGGCGGGGGCTGTCAAGCACCCACGCGCACAACTCTTACTACGGCGGAACGGTAGCAACGGTGCCGGTAGCTTACCAGCACAGTTGTTACTGGTCCGCCATAGTAGTAATGAGGCCCAGTCTGTGACTAAAGGAATGAATATCCATTTACAACTGTGGGCCACTTTTTCATTGTTGCCTGAGACAGTTTCATGCTTCAGCCTGCCCATGTGGGCCACCCCTGCCCATTTCTTCCAATCTAAAAAAAAAAAAAATCTTTTTTCATGCTGAGCTCTCAGGGCCCCCCTGGGATGCACCCGCGGACCCCTAGGGGGTCGCGACCCACAGTTTGAATACCACTGATCTAGAATGTGTGGTCTATCTCCTTCTTCAGGACGCTGTTAGTTTTCAAAGTGTATTCCAATGCACACACAAAAGCAGGTAATCATGTGATCAGCATGTACTACCTATAACCAAATGCAAATAACATACAGTTAAAAACCTATAGTTGTAGTGACCTTATTTGTTACAAAGCAATTCAAGCACCCAGCAACCCACTGACCTGCTACTTGCATAGCTGTTTTCTATGTGTGGGAGTCTAGATTCATCTTTCGGCGTAATCACTTTGCCTCTGTAAGTTGTTCTATACTGTGAATAGTTGATGAAAGCACATTATATTAGTTCTCTGCCTTCCTCCTCGAGTATCTTTTACATATTAGTTATTTAATGTTTACCTTTTTTAGTAATACCACAGAGTATTAAAGTTCTTAATACACCATAATGTTATAGTGTATATGCGGTAAGGAAATTTGCCTCCTAATCTTCAGCACGATTATGAAGCTGCACTGCTGTTAATGGATAGACACAGAAGGAGGGTGGGGGCACGGGAAGGGAAGGAGAGAAAAGAAAGAGAGACGAAATATTAGTCAATGTCTCCCTTGTCATCCGCGTTTAAACCGATCATTATTTATGCGTGTGCACTTACTTCGAGTGCATGATCAAAGACGCTTCTGCATTTTCATCCGACGGGTTCAGTCCGCAGAGATATCGGAGGTGCCGACAATGATATCAGTGTTTGAGATCTTGTAATAAACAAGAGGTATGTTAGGGCCATCTAGGACAATAATTTAAATAACTACATTACTTTAATGGCTCTCTTACTTACTTCGAGACGGATTCCCTGTACGTCTGTTTGTCATCGGCATATGCGACTTCAGCCGCCATCTTAAATTAGCGAATTCTATTTATAAAGATGGCGCATTAGCGTATATGTGTATGACGACATGGTTGCCATTTTGCATCGGAGAGGGTGCAATCCACGTCGTCCCCATCTTGAATTGGGAACTTTTTAGATGTTAAATGTGTAAGCCCGGTGCGTGTTGATGTTTGGCCGTCTTTTTTAGGTGAAACCATCTCACGTAGAGATTTACTGAAAAACGGGGGGTGGTCCACATGTGTCATATACAGGACCACTCCATATCGATCAATGTATCAATAGAATCTGGCCCTCGCTGGTCATTATGTCATTAATCTAATTATAAGGCAAGTGTATTCAGAGAATGGATACAGATGAAAAATACAGATGAAAATAGGGCTATATAGGTCTACAACAATAGTAGACCTAATGGGTTAGTGATAGAATAAATTCCACTCTACCGCTAAATTAAGGCCCGTTTTTGCCGCACCTAGATTATAGATCCATTTCTGTTCCGTTTTCATGAGGGTTAAGCCCCTGTCTCGCCTCGTGGATGTGCTTGGATTATTTGAATTACAAACCAATATAGGTCATCTTGTGTGTGTTTGGCGGTTTGGTAATGGGCCACCAGGGGTTTGTCTGCAGTGTTGTTTCTTATGGCAGATCTATGTTCGCAAATGCAAACCTCCACTGCTCTCTTAGTCTTTCCTATATATAAGAGATCGCAGGGGCATTTAATGCCATAGATAACCCACTTTGTGGTGCAATTTGAAAAGGTATTGAATTTCCAGTTCTGCCCTTTTAGGTTGATCTGTTTAATATTGCTCGTCAGATGACATACCGAGCAATGTCCACATCTAAAGTGGCCTATTACCGGTGGTAGATGCCACAGTTGGGTCGGATCCGACACCAGATTTTTTTCCCTCGGATATATGCATTTGCGAACATAGATCTGCCATAAGAAACAACACTGCAGACAAACCCCTGGTGGCCCATTACCAAACCGCCAAACACACACAAGATGACCTATATTGGTTTGTAATTCAAACAATCCAAGCACATCCACGAGGGGGAGACAGGGACTTAACCCTCAGGAAAACGGAACAGAAATGAATCTATAATCTAGGTACGGCAAAAACGGGCCTTAAATTAGCGGTAGAGTGGAATTTATTCTATCACTAACCAGTTAGGTCCATTATTGTTGTAGACCTATGTAGCCCTATTTTCATCTGTATTTTTCATCTGTATCCATTCTCTGAATAGGCTTGCCGTATAATTAGATTAATGACATAATGACCAGCGAGGGCCAGATTCTATTGATACATTGATCGATATGGGGGTGGTCCTGTATATGACGCATGTGGACCACCCCCATTTTTCAGTAATTCTCTACGTGAGATGGTTTCAACTAAAAAAGACGGACAAACATCAACACGCACCGGCCTTACACACTTAACATCTAAAAAGTTCCCAATTCAAGATGGGGACGACGTGGATTGCACCCTCTCCGATGCAAAATGGCGACCACGTCGTCATACACATATACGCTAATGCGCCATATTTATAAATAGAATTCGCTAATTTAAGATGGCGGCTGAATTTGCATATGCCGATGACAAACAGACGTACAGGGAATCCGTCTCGAAGTAAGTAAGAGAGCCATTCAAGTAATGTAGTTATTTAAATTATTGTCCTAGATGGCCCTAACATACCTCTTGTTTATTACAAGATCTCAAACACTGATATCATTGTCGGCACCTCCGATATCTCCGCAGACTGAACCCGTCGGATGAAAATGCAGACGCGTCTTTGATCATGCACTCGAAGTAAGTGCACACGCATAAATAATGATTGGTTTAAACGCAGATGACAAGGGAGACATTGACTAATATTTCGTCTCTCTTTCTTTTCTCTCCTTCCCTTCCCATGCCCCCACCCTCCTCCTGTGTCTATCCATTAACAGCAGTGCAGCTTCATAATCGTGCTGAAGATTAGGAGGCAAATTTCCTTACTGCATATACACTATAACATTATGGTGTATTAAGGACTTTAATACTCTGTGGTGTTACTAAAAAAGGTAAACATTAAATAACTAATATGTAAAAGATACTCGAGGAGGAAGGCAGAGAACTAATATAATGTGCTTTCATCAACTATTCACAGTATAGAACAACTAACAGAGGCAAAGTGATTACACCGAAAGATGAATCTAGACTCTCACACGTAGAAAACAGCTATGCAAGTAGCAGGTCAGTGGGTTGCTGGGTGCTTGAATTGCTTTGTAACAAATAAGGTCACTACAACTATAGGTTTTTAACTGTATGTTATTTGCATTTGGTTATAGGTAGTACATGCTGATCACATGATTACCTGCTTTTGTGTGTGCATTGGAATACACTTTGAAAACTAACAGCGTCCTGAAGAAGGAGACAGACCACACATTCTAGATCAAGTTATATCAGCTGTGGTGTTTGTCTTTTCTCCCGAAACACAATTTGGTGTAGACCAGTGGTCTTCAAATTTTTTTGGCCAGGGCCCCCCTGAGCAAAATTTGGGCAGGTCGGGACCCCCCAGAAATGCCAAATGGACAGTATATATTGCGCGCCGTCACCTGCTCCCATCAAAGTCGCTGGGCTCCCTCATCCCACTCCTACCCAGTCGCTGGTCTCTCCCCACCCCATCACACACCCAGGGCTCTCCCCACTCTGCTCCCATCACTATCCCATGGTTCCCGCCCTTTGTGCTCCCACCATAGTCCCTCGGTTCCCCCATCCCGTTCCCAACACAGTCTGAGGGCCAGTGGCGGCTGGTGAATCTTTTTTAAGTGGAGGGGCATTAAGGGGAGGTTCGGGGGGGTTTCCCCCTGTGAATTTTTTTTTAAATAATAGGTTAAAATGTTGCATTGTAGAGCATACTTTTAACAAAAAATGGGTAAATAGCCAAACAGTTTGCAATTGTTGCTGGGAGTCCAGGGGGCAGGCATTGATATTTTATTTCTATCGCGCTCGTACACAAGTGTTTCAGAGCGTGACAAGGCAAGGGAGGGGAACAGAGGAGAATAAAACAGCGATCTTACTAGGCCCAGTGACATTGAGAACGCGCAAGTGTGAGGGGAAAAGTGCATGGAAGAGGGGAGAAGTGGAAAGTGCGAAGCAGAGGAGAAACAGATAAATAACAATAAATAAATAATAAAGGCAACAAACAGTGGTAGTGCAGCCAGCAATGTGCAAGTGCTACGTTTAAGGCAGCAGACAGGGTAGGTCTGATAAGTGCAGGAAGAAAGATGGTTCTCCTCAAGTTTTAGAGTGGCAGGGCGCTGTTCCAGAGGGAGGCCCCAGCCGAAGACGGAGATCTACCCCCAGCTCGTTTCTTTGATAAACGACTGACCCTGAGGGAGTTGGAGGTAGAGGAGTGAAGAGCTCGAGAGGGGAGGTATTTGCGGAGGAATAGCTGAAGGTATTTTGGACCCAGGCCCCAGAAAGCCTTGTGGACAAGGCAGAGGGTTTTGAATGATAGATGTCCGGTAAAAAGATACCATCCCTGTCCCCTGGGCCCCACTGGTCCTAACACAATGAACATGATTATGTGTATATGCAAGGCGCTGCACATTCATACAGCAATCACTCTATCATTCACATGAGCATCCATCACCATACACTCACTCATAACGCATCCATACACATGTTTAAATAAAAACAATGAACATAAACGTACCTTCTGCATTGGCCTGTGTGTGGGTGCTGAAACGGCCTGCTCCAGCTGCTCTGTCCGTATGTGCGAGGAGGCGCAGGAGCTCCCCCTCGGACATGCAGACATGCAGTGCCCCAGCCAGCATTTCCAATGAGCTATGCAATGCTGGTGAAGCAAAACGCCCTAGCACTTGCATGGCTCAGTGAGCATGTGCGGCTAGGGAACTAAACTGAACTGTCAAAGGGAAACAGTGTTTCCCTTTGACAGTTCAGCCAGCCCAGGGGCACTCCATTAGCTGGATAAAGCAGCTGAGGGAGTGCTCACTGTTGCACTGGGCTGGCTCCTTAGCTCCTCCATAATGGGTGAGGGGCCACTGGGTGGGCGCCTCTTGCCATTATGGATGAGCCGCCAGGCTCGGACAGGCCTATAGGGCAATGCCTGTACCAAAAATGTAAAATGCTAGTTTGGGCCAATCATAATGGGCCACCATTTTGGCCAATGTGGACCATTTTGATGAGTTACTTAACTATGCAGTTAGTAATGTTGACCATTGTTGCTGAATATATCACAATTTACTTACATTTTAACACAAAGCACCCCTTTGGGTACTATTGAAACAGTGGGCTTCATAACTACTCTGGCGGTAGCTGTGCCGGTAAAACTGGCACGGCTGCCACTGGAGTTACATCCGGGTCTGGCACCCGCGAATGGGCAATTACTAGGTCATGCCGAGTTAGGCGGACATGATAATTGCCCTTTCGAAGGTGCCGGTAGATCCCCATTCCCATTTGAGCCCCATATGGCTCAAATGGGAATGGGGAGCTCGGATGCACCGGCACCGTTAATAACGGTGCCGGTGCATCCGACAAGCTGAGGTCAGACCTGGCGGGGGCTGTCAAGCACCCACGAGCACAACTCTTACTATGGCGGAACGGTAGCAACGGTGCCGGTAGCTTACCAGCACCGTTGTTACTGGTCCGCCATAGTAGTAATGAGGCCCAGTCTGTGACTAAAGGAATGAATATCCATTTACAACTGTGGGCCACTTTTTCATTGTTGCCTGAGACAGTTTCATGCTTCAGCCCGCCCATGTGGGCCACCCCTGCCCATTTCTTCCAATCTAAAAAAAAAAAAAAAAAAAAAAAATCTTTTTTCATGCTGAGCTCTCAGGGCCCCCCTGGGATGCACCCGCGGACCCCTAGGGGGTCGCGACCCACAGTTTGAATACCACTGGTGTAGACGTTCCATGATATAAGAAAAGTTGTCATGTTTTTCACAGTCACCTTATTACTAACATCACAACTGTTGGAATGGAATAGACATCATTAGAGTTTAACCAGCAGAATAGGTGCCTCTTATTACATCTGAGAAAAATGTACAAGACTAAGGTCTTGACCAAAACTATGAAACATGTTGTGAGAACGCTGATAGATGATTATTTGTGTCTTTGTATCTTGTTGTTTTAACCAGACCACCAGCACATGATTTAGCCAGATGGTCGTTTTAACGGTTTATAAAAATATTAAAGATGTTTTTTTGCTAATACCTATGTCTATGTGTAATTGCCGTGTGGTCAGATTAGAGGTCGTAGTGTCCTATAGAAGAATGTTACAATAGTCTAGTTTTGAGAGGATGAGGGCACGTGCTAGGGTCAGGCAGTTCTGGAAAGTGAGAAATTGTGGGCTGAGAGTGATGAGTTTCATAGTATAGGAGGTGGAAGAGGAGAGGGCATTGATGTGTTTAGTCATGGAAAAGTTAGCATCTAAGTAAAGGCCTATTGTTTTTACTTGTTTCAGAATTGGGATAGAGGTACCATCAATATTTATGGCAGTGTAGTTATCGTCTAGTGATTTTAAGCTGGTGATTTGTCGCACTCAACGGCCAAGACCAGTCCCTACTCTCTTCAGAAGCCTTGATTCTTCTTATTAGTGCCTGAATTTCTTCCCTGATGGCCTTGATTGGGTTTACTGTCCTGCTCCTGTCTTCAAGTTGAACCACTCTCGCTGTGTCACAAAGCGTCACTCTTTATGCAGAAACCATGTGAATTTAAGCAGCTCATTTGTATGAAGAGGGGATTCTACAATTATAATGTCAATCAGTACTGCGGGAGCTGAGTCCACTGAGGTTTGAGACAGGAAGGCTTTTGCGATGGGCTTTGTAAGCAGTGACCGCAGGAACCTGCGATGCGCTTGTTTGTTTAGCTGTTGCGTGAGTCAGTTCTTAGCTTTCTTTGATTGAAAACCTCCTATTTTCCTACCAGGTAGAATATTCAAGCTGGATGTGCCTCCATTGCCTTTATGCTGACTGTTATTACTTCCAGCTTGTTAGTGGAAAAGGTTCTCCACACTAATAACTTCAGGGGGCGACTTTGACCCGCCCTGTAGAAGGGCAGGCCTTCTCGCTGTTGTATTCATGTTCCTAAGAGGAATCAGATGCTTCATTTGGTGTGGAAATTACACAGCTCACCAATGTATTCACTTCACCAAGGTTGGTAAGCCATTGCGCCTGATTTGAAAGAACAGCACCCACTTCGGAGTCACCTCCTAGTACCCTTCCAAGTTCGTTCTTCCTGTTTCGGGCTTCTAGCCCCATTACCTTTTCCGTATCTCAGGGTTCTTTCGTCTCACTAGCTTGAGCCTCAGTGTTATGGATTTCTTGATTAAACAAAAATGATTTCGCTGACGCATGTAGTGTAATATTGTCAAATATAAATAGCAGAGATTCAAAGAGAACTGAGTTTGTTTTTGTTTCCACTTTTAGGGACAAACGAATGCATAGCATCTGACTGATTTCCACTAAGGTCTGGTCAGAACCCTTCTCTGGTCAATTTTCCTCATGGAAAGAAGGGCGGTGTTGAGTCAATTGAGGGTATGGATGAATCAAAGTCAGGAGCATATGAGCCAAGTATGGAGGGTTATCCACAGGGCTCATATCGTTAGTGTTCATATTAGTCTTAGGAGGGGAGATGGGAGTCCCATGTCCCAACATACTCCTGCCTACTGTATTACAACCATGTTCTCGAGGTGGTGGCTGAACTGACTGAGTGGTTGCATCAGAGGTAGTGATCCACCCATCAATCACAGCCTTCACAGCGCCCACTGTAATGGGTGTGAAGAAGGACAAAATTTTCTTTGTTTGGACCTTACTAGCCCCCTTGGATGGTGGAAGTCGAAACAGGCACTCCTGTGCATCATTCTCCACGTTAAGCAAACTCCCCATCCTGTATTGAAGTTGATAGAAGCTCCCATGGTGATGGTGGAAGTAGGAGGTTAACCGCTGTTAGCATTTCTGCGTCCATGATTTGTGTACAGTTAATAGCTTGCATAATTGTTTTGTCGCTTCTTAGATCATACATGTACAATTGCAAGGATGGGCAGGTTCAATAGATTTTAAAAAGTGGGGACGGATCAAGTGTGCTGAAATCAGTGCTGAATGTATCTTCGGCAAAGGAGAAATGTTCGGTGCACACTCACCAGGCATACGACCTCCCCTCATTCATCCCCAAACTAATCACCGAAACACAGAATAAAGGACTTCCGTTATGCTCAATGCCGTGTAGAGGCAGTCACCGGTGCATCTGTCTGTTTTGAGCTGGAGGCTTTGTTGCTTGATATCTGCATGGCCAGTCCAATCCGATTCCACAAGATAAGATTACTCAAAGCCTGAGCACCTGCACAGACTGCAACTCTGCGCACAATTCTGTGCAGCTCTGCGGTGAGATGAGGTTTTTATAGTTAACTCCTCCTCATGTTCTCACATGGAAACATAGAAAGTTGCCAATTGACAGGGAGAAAGGACCTCAAAGAGACCAAGAGTTCAACTCACGACTGTGCAGACTGCAACTCTGCAAACAAATCCATTCATAATAAGGTTACAAAACTTAATTACTTTGTACTTAATTGAAGCCCAAAAGAGTCAGATGACTAATCTCAACTATTCTGTAAAAAGTATAATTTTTACATAAACAACAAGTTGTTTGCTTATTTTTAGCATGATTAACTTCATTCGATGGGCATCATTACAAGTTTGTAAACTCAAACTACGAGTTTGCCTGCCGTAGCCACTGTGGCCCACAGGTCTGACCATGCCGGGCACAGCGGTCATGGCAGGCAAAGGGGTCATGGAAGCACCAGCACTGTTAACAACGGTGCCGGTGCTTCTGTGTCCCCACCCACCGGTAGCACCGGCAGGGTTACAGTCGGACCCGTAATGAGGCCCAATGTATTCCCATATATTAAGTGTAACACTGATTTACTGTATATTTGACTGCTAAATTTCTTAATTTAAATTCTAAGGTCTCACCTTGTACATGAATACTACTGATCTAGTGTTTTCCTTATTTGGCAATTAAGTACTATTCTCCTCCGTGCTAATGCTTGAAGGTTTGATAGACTATGAATACAAAAACATGTATAAGTCACTTTTCTTGGGCTTATATGGATCTTTCTTTATTTCAAAATAGTATCCAAGTAATTGCATGGTTAAAGTATAGCGTATCTATTGTATAGTGCGTACATTCAACATTTTACGAGGAAGTATTATTCCAGCATATTTATGTGTTCCGAAAGCCTGAGCAGCAAATTGAATTGTTCATATAAAGTTCCCTAATCGCCAGTGTAGAGGAAGGACCTTAGTTCTCCCAACAGTTTGGCCATTTCTAACTACTTTGACAGTGTTTTTGGCCACAGAACGTTTACATTTACCTACATTTTAACACAAATTACAATATGTGTCACCATGTGTTTTTATTTTACAATATATATATATATATATTTATCTAATGGATAATCTAACTGGGGAGCCATAGCCATGCTTCCTTGACGATAATTATATATGTTATATACTCTGTTTATTGGTTGCACTTATCCATATTTAAAAAAAAACACATGTACTGTGGTATTCATTAGATCAATTCCATACTAGGGTAAGTCAAATACTTATGATATCCAGTCAACCAATTCTTCTTTCCAGATATGTGGCTTCATTGTATTGTAACAATGAATTGATTATATATGTCTGATATATACCAAGCAACATCAGTTAGTTAGGTAACCATCAGCAAATAATTGTTAACTACATCAGGTCTTTTCAGTTAATATCCATAGTCATTATTTACTCGGAAACACATTCAGTTCTTTATCCTTGTTTAATCCCACTTTTGTCAAGTTAAAGTGAAAAATGAAATGTCTTTGTAATATATTTTCTCTGTTCCTCCCTCTTTCTTTTAGCAGTAGCCTGTACATACTGAAATATCTCAAATCAGTGTTGTGTAGTTGTGAACTGGGTGTTGTTGTTTCCAATGAGATCCTAGTGGGAACCATTCATCTTTCATTCTAATGGTCCTAACATGATATGATAGGTTATTTATAATGCGCTTAATACCTAGAGGTTTCTCTTGCTTCCAAGGCGAGCACGCTTCCCCTATGCTATCCTCCAGAGACAATTCAGTTCAGTGTTATGCATTTCTAACTTTCCTAGTGTACTTCCTATATAATGTTTATGAAAAATACAAAAATAGAGTGTACGACAAAAGTTCTATTACAATGAATTAATTGGTGAATATTGATTTATTTGCTATATAAATCTTGATATTCTTTGACATTATCTAATGCCAATTACAATTATTGCAAGTACCACATTTATAGAATTGTCTTCTCTCTGGATTTAACTACATCCAGTGTGTGGGAGTTTTACGTCAGAAGTGGCTCGTTGATGTCTTATCCTTGATTGTTTTAGCTCTAGAGAATGTAACTATAGGGATTCAGAGATATACTCACAAATGTCTGAAACAAATATAAGAACTTTCCAGTGTTTGTTAAGCGACTTGTAAATTAAGTCACTATTCGAATTGTATTGGGTTATGAACCTGATCTGTTTAGCTTCTTCTTGCTCAACTTTTGATTTCGGTAGTACAAGTTGTGATCTAACTTTTTCATTAACTTTTAATTTTGAATTCTGTACAACCTTTTCATTGCAATCTCTTTCTTTGAAACGTTTCGAAATGATTGAGCTTCACAATCGTAGTCTTTGTTTAAACTGCAATTCCTTCGGGCCCTGATAAAATTGCATGTAGGTATATTGTTGATCACATTTCTCTTATGGCAACTTTTACTGTGTAGAATATTATTGCATTCTGTGGGTTTTCGATAACCTTTGGTTTCTAATTTGCCATTATGTTTAAACATTTCTAAATCTAAGAATGTGATCCTTGTTATTCTGTACATTATTGTATATTTGAAACCCAATTCATTGTTATTTTAATATTCATAATAATTGTTCAATGTTATTTCATCACCATTTTAAATGAAAATGATATTATCAATATATTTCGATCACATTATAATATCATTTTTGTTTTCAATGGCGTTATATAGTTGTTCCACAAATCTCATGAACAGATTCGCTAGGGAAGGGCACATTTTGCTCTCATAGAGATTCCTAAATATTGCTAATATAAAGAACCATTGAATATAAAGAAGTTATTATTCAAAGTCAAATGTAACATCTCGAGAATCATTGTGTGTTCACAAATGTTTGAAGCTGATAGTTTATTGGATGAGTATGTGACTGCTTCTTTAGCGAGTTTTTGTTTCATAGAGGTGTATAGTTCAACTACATCTAGTGTCTCCAGAATGTAGTTGTCATCCCATTGTAACCTGATACAAAGAAAGTAGTACTGCTACTGAAAAAGGTTCATCCTAATTATTTGTCATTGAATAAAGCGTGACTAATTTGTAATATCAAGGAACCTTGGTTGATTTTACTAATAGAATATATCTTGGAAAGATTGTCCCAAAGAAAATGTCCAGAAGGAAAACCCACATACACACGAGGGGCTGTGAAAATAAATAACTTGTATTGAAAACACACACTTACAAATATGTACAAAACATTTTTTCATTGATTACAAACAAAAGCAAATCATAGTGTTTTTGACAAAACAATACAACTTAAACATAGTGTTGTGGAAAGAAATTCTAAAATGGAACATGTAACGTGGAAAAGCAAAAAAGTGTTCAGAATGTGCAAATAATATAGCACATATCTATGTTAATCAACAACTTGTGTTCTTTAGGAATATTTTTGTGAAAAAGAGTTCCTAGGTGGTTCCAGTAGTCTTAGAACTGTCTAATTTGATAGGTTCTATCTGAATCCCAATGTTTGGATGTCTATTTTGGTAAGTTCTATTGTAGTCAGGTAGCTTTTTCGGCATGCGCATCGAATCCCTTGTCTACAAGGGTTATAGTTGTACCATTGGATTTAAATATGTGCCCAAGTATTCTGATAAAGATTCTAATAATAAATTGATACCACTAACTTTAGGTCTCATTGATGGAAGCTCCTAAAATTATTTGTGGATTTTCTTCACTCACCAGATCAAAGAAAGTGTCAACTGCATTTGGTGTCAGAAGTAATGGTAGATTTATTTTTTTATTCAACCTGTAAGGATATAGTTTGATCTATGTTAATCTATTCCATCTTAATAGTGACACGAACTTCTGATTCTTGTTCTAGTGACAATATCAGCCGTATAGAATATGGTCTGTTATGTTTTCTTTTATAGTGCTAGAAGAACTGACAATCACTTGTTCTGATGAGGTATTCATTTTAGTGACCATTTTTGTGAAAACTGCCATTGAAATGTAATGAAAGATTTAGAAAGAGACCAAGAATTTGAGCTCAGAGGTTGGGGGCAGTCTGATGGGATCCATGAGGTTTTACTGATTTTGTTTTCACCAAAAATACTTTTTTGCCGATTTTACTACTTTTTTAGTGTAAAAAGCAGCAGAAAACCACCCTCCCCCTTTTATATGTCTTAATCCAAACTTACCATCTGCATTCTTGCAGAAAAAAATATTTGGCAAAACTATTAAGCAAAAGTGTATTTCGGGAAATGTTAGGAATGCCGTCGGCTGATCTGGACAGTTTTTTGCGTTATTTTGAATAGTTTTGATCTATTCCTGAAAATAAAAGCTCCTCAGCTAGTTTCTGGGAAGTGATTTAGTGGATAGGCCATTGAGTGGATTTAAGAGATCTTCACATACGCAGATGAATTAGGATGATTTGTTGGGTGCTTTATAGATGTGGATATGGAGAAACCTTCATGTTTTTTGTTTGATGATAGTATGGTAACCTTAGTGATGCCTTGCACAGTTCAACGTATCATCTTTATTGAACATTTCCAGTTTCCTTGTTTGGAAAGGGTGGAAGGGTGGGGTCCTCGTCATAACATGTTCTTATCTTTGCAGAAATTGTTTAATTGTGGGACAAGGCATCTAGTATTTTGGTAGTGCGGAGTCCAGGGAGTCCAACTGTCGAATTAGTGGCTTCATCAAACTTAAGGAGCAGCACTCCATTCATAGGTTTGATGGTGATGGTAGCATTTTCGACATTGAACATTTGGGTCATATATATATATGTCAGTTCTGTAAAGCATTGTTAAAAGTCGATTAGAGACAGCCCAAGGAAAGGTGTGGCTATGATGTTCAAGAAGGTGAGACTGGCCTTTTTAATAGCATCCAGTCAGTGATGTCATTTGGGGGTCACCAGGGGTTGCAGCTCGAACCTTGTGTTTTCCCTTGCTACCTGTAAAAAAATAACAAAATAAAATAAAAAATAAAATAAAAACGGAAGCGCCTGGGCTATGGCTAGCGCCATGTGACTCTTTGTTTATGGAGTGGCTGGCTTTCTTGTTCAGGCCTCTTAAATAAAACAGGGGGTTCCACAAGCTTAACACTTTGAGCAGTGACCCTAAATAAGAAAGAATCGGAATAACAATGTGTCTTTCTAGAATGCTATACAATAATTGCTAAACTCATTAAAGGTTTATTTCAGGCACGCTTCAGGGGATGAGTCACTGAGTTAGTCTGTTCTTAAACACCTCAAATTCACAATGCAGACAAAATCTTCCAAAAAACATTTAGAGTAGAATAAGCATCCCTTTCGGGCTATGTATTTTGCTTTTTGCAAGTTGCAGTTATAGCATGTTGGTTTTATGCCGTTGTCTTTGTTACTGTCATCACAAGACAGTGATGTCATTTGGGGGTCACCAGGGGTTGCAGCTGCGAACCTTGTGTTCTCCCTTGCTACCTGTACAAAAATAATAAAATAAAATAAAAAAATAAAATAAAAACGGAAGCGCCTGGGCTACGGCTAACACCATGCGGCTCTTTGTTTATGGAGTGGCTGGCTTTCTTGTTCAGGCCTCTTAACAAAACAGGGGGTTCCACAAGCTTAACACTTTGAGCAGTGACCCTTAATGGGAAAGAATAGGCATGACAATGTGTCTTTCTAGAATGCTATACAATAATTGCTAGACTCATTCAAGGTTTATTTCAGGCCCGCTTCAGGGGGTGAGTCACTGATTTAGTCTGTTCTTAAAAACCTCAAATTCACAATGCAGACAAAATCTTCCAAAAAGCATTTAGAGTAGAATAAGCATCCATTTTGGACCATGTATTTTGCTTTGCGCAAGTTGCAATTATAGCATGTTTTTTCTGCCGTTTTCTCCATTACGATCATCACAAGACACTCCATCTCAGTGTCCTCGGTCACTTGTTAAAATCCTTGTACCTAAAAGCTTGTGTACAGTGTAGAAATGTTTGACCATAGCATAAAGTGGCCCTTGATTTCATTATGCCACAATTAATTCTTTGTTGTAATGTGTCTATCTTTCCTATCTCCCTGGCATGCTGTTCAGGATGTTTGTTTGCATGTAGGCGGTAAGGAGTGCCCAGAGAACGGGATGCCGTGTGAGTGCGCTGCTTTCCCTGTGCTACTCTAAATTCTTTAATACACAGTTATGAAGCCTCCCAATGGTATGAATTTTGCCCACCTCTGAAGCTTGAAAAGTAGATCCACACAGGCTGGACATGTGGCCAACTTTGCACCAGACCTGCAGATGAACTGGCCTGCTGTTAAATCTCAGTTACCAGTTTAATGGTATCCATACAACTCAGTTTTATTGTCAAATCTTTCAGACAGTATCCACTACAGAGTGTAATTTGTTTTCTGACTTTGAGAACATTCAGACTTGTAATTTCTCATTGTACAATAGCTGGTAAGATAGCTCAGTGGGTTGATTGATCGTTCCTGCGGGGTGTGTGTGATCTGCAAGTTGCAGGTTCGAATCCCGGCAAAGACAACTCAGCCTTTCAACCTTCTGAGGTTGATAAATGAGTACCAACACAGGCTGGGTGATATTGTATGTATATTTGTTCTATATAAAGCGCTTGAGTGTAAGTGCTATATAATAACACATCATTATCATTTGGCCTTGGACGTCTGTTTGCATTCACAGTAATATGGGCCCATAAACACTGATATTAACGATACATATGGTGATCCATACTTGTATGAAATGTATGTCACATTATAGTGATATCGTAACCATATTTTTCGTAGTGCACTTAGGAACAATGCTATCTGATGCCACTTCCTGTTTTGTCAAGGGGCGAAAGGTTGTGTTCTATCGCTCCTGTGATGTCACTTCGAGGTGGGTCAAATGGCATCACTTATGTGATGTCATCAAAGGTCAAGGGGCGTGTGACATCACTTCCGCTACCCCTATCACTTTGATGAAATAACGTCCATGCATCCAGTGCACAGCCACCCGCATGAGTGATGCTCAAACTGTCCATGTAGCTGGAGAAGGTAAACGTTTGTTGGTTGGGCAGTCTAGCCATATGTTGAATAAACCATGATGAGGATTTGGTTCAAGACTGTTTGCAGATTGGGAATGTGTTCTAATCGTTGCAATACATCACCAACCAACGTTATCACTTGGACTTGTAATCAGCACACTACACCTGTATGCTCTGTCTAGGATCTTAGCAAGGGTCAGCATTAGCGAATTGGGACACTAGGGAGAGCACTTGTGGTTCTAGGAGGGGCAGAGAGGCAGAGCATTGAGCAATTCAACACAAGAATGCTGGTGTGGCACCTTAATGCCAGGAAGCATACCAAAATAACACACACCTGGAATGTGAAATGCCTGGCACTCATTCTGAAACACTCTCACCACACACCGCAGGCGTGTTACCATTAAACTTCACTATTCACTGAAACGTGGTTGTAGACCATGAACAGATCATGGCCGATAAAGGGTTGCATATTTGTATTTACTTGTGGAGAATGATAACTGTCCTGTGTTGCTGGTATCAAATATTAGCTACTTAGTAAGAGTGAACTATTTCTACAACGGCACAGTAATACGAATACTAAAATTACTGAGTTTACTTTTATTTATATGAGAAATTATATCTTTGAAAAAAAAATGATTCTATTACAAAGTGTGCCAACCTGTGTTGTTGTGCTTTGCAGGCAAGTGCGTCTCCCGCCTTTCCATCTGTCCTCGTGGTTGCGTAAATGCGTTGAATGTGTGTATCTCTATGATAGCCGAAGGTGACTGAAGCCGCGGCATGTGTTCTGTTTTTTGCTGCGACCATATCTCAGCCATGTCTGACTGTCTGTTGCCACAAGATGGTCGTGGGCGCAGTGTTAAAGGCATCGAAATGGAAGTGATGTTCCAAAGCAAACAGTTATAATACATAGCTACGAGGTGCGCAGTCGGTGCACTGATGATTTATTGAAGAACAGTGCCGGGTTGACAATTCCTTTAAGCTTTATTTAGGAACTCAGAAATTTGATAAACACAATCACATCGGCACGTTTTCAAACTTTATAAAATAGCATCAAAACAAAAATTGCTAGAAAAAATACATGGTATACAAAGGATGAAAAAATGTACATTCACGGAATTTTCATATGGTAATTTCTGATATATAATGAGCCATTTACAAAATCTTCCATTACAATACAAGTTGGCAAATCCAGCTTTAAAAGAAGACAAAACAAAGCTGTTTGACACTGATGATACCCTCTTTCTCTAAGAAACGGTTTTAAAACTGAAACTTCTAATTGTGTTAGGCAGAAAATAATAACGCGCATAACTGTCACTCAAGTGACAGAGCAGCACATGCACATTGCGTCGCCACCATTGTCCTTACATTGGTCCCTCCTGGCTGTCCCAGCTTGCAAGAGCAATCCGTTGAGGCATATCGATGCTAACAAAGATGGCCTTTTGTGGTGCTTCATGGCAAGTGGATACTTACTCAGGCCCGTGGCTGGGGCCAGAGGTAAATATACTTTTATCAATGGGTGTCATTCTTCTTTTGCTTCTCTCCCGAGCTGCAATATGTTTAATGCGTCATTTTAGGAGCAAAACTCGTTTCTTTTGTAAAGGAACCTGAATTACCCCACCATATCTTGCCCTCAAAATACAACGACAAACATTTAATACACATTAGTCATGATCAACTATGAAGCTGCTCAATAGACCCCTGGGTAAAACATGTGCCAGTGTGTTTCTTTTGGTTGTCCATATGGAGGACCACAGATCCTGGGGTAGGAGTAGGACTGAGCCTGTAATACAGGGTATATTCAGTTCCAGGTGAACAACATAAATCAAAGTTGATTGGGAAGATGTTCCCAGAAGATGTCAGAGAAAAGCATTTTCTATCTTTTGAATTCCCTCAATCCTGGTTCCACCTCAAAGCTTTGTGCCATACATGGCCAAAATCGGGCCTTTGCCGAAAGATTTCAAGAACTGGGGCAACAAGTCTTAAAAAGGAGCTATGAGGAAACCACAAAAGAGCAGAAGTGACTTGGCAACTCGGGCAGTCCTCTCTCTATTCTCTGAGAACATCAGCCTCAGATGATCACAATATTGACACTGTGGAAGTGGGAGCCCGCCTGCCAATGATGTTCCAATAGACTTATATTTACAGTTCCGTTAAGAAATAAAATATAACTTTTTATGAAATGCCTGCTAATGCTGATTTACCCCGAGGGAGGGGGAATCTGACCTGTACTGTAAAATGTCACCATAATAAAGCTATTCAATTACTGTGATCATGATGGGCAAACAACCCATGAAATCGGATGAGTCCAGGAACACCATTCTATACCTGCAGTATTGTAATTATGTATACGCCTTTATATTTATTTTTATTTTTATAAACAGACATTGGATAGGACATCCCCACCTATTGGCTTTTGGTTATACTTGCACCAAGAGCTTCTACTAAATGGACATGCGCTGAAGGACTGCAGAGGCAGCGCTTTTGGGAGCTCTCAGGTGCACAGGGGGAAGACCACCAATACCTCCATATTGGATTGTACTGGTTGAAAACTCCTTGGACAATGGGGTTACTATTCTTGACCGGATATGCATTTGGGGCAGTGTGCCCAAAACCCCCCACCCGAGGAGGACTACACTGAATGTCTTGCGACTAGTGCGACTGACCCGGAAGTGAAGAACAAGGCAGTCCCAGATGGATAGACGAAAACTATGATTGTTTACAGTATGCGCTATTGTTATAAAAGGGGGTGGGGATACCTAAACGGATGTAAAACCAATGTAAGAGGACAAGACCATGAGGGTGTATAAGGGAAGGCGAGCAGGAGTTCAGGTGGTGGGTTGATAGGATGCTATCTGTTTATGATGGTTGCAACCAGACAATAAATGTTGTCTTGCTTTGTTCATTCCCTATATGACTCCTGACTCCTTTTGTCTGATTTTACATTCATATGCAGTAGTGCTGTTGTGTCTGTATAATATAAGCAGACAATGCTCAATCACATACAGAACATCTGAGCTCACAGTCACTTAAACTGATGTCAGTTCATTGATATATAACTTAAAAGCAGAGGTTCCAAAATGCTCCACTGTCATACCCCCGATGTTATTGGGAATGTACGGGTAAGTAGCCGTTGATTACCATACCTAACCTAGGCTATATTCTCAGTATAAAGCCCATTTATTGGGTATAGTAAATCATCTGTTATTCTCAAGTGTGGCCTAATGCTTGGTCCAAACTACACATTGAATGCCGACGATAAGTTCATGCATTCCAAATTCAATGCTTTATTATATCCACAAACATATTTAGATGGTAGCAGATTCAAATTCAATGCTGCATCTCTGTAAGCCACCATTGCATGCTAAAGACAACAGGACACTGTTTTGGTCTGGGGGTTTATCATGAGATTGATTCATTCATGAGTGATTGTGGGGTAATAATGTGATTGATCATGTGAACTGGCCGGTCCAGACAATTTTTGATAGAATTTTTTCTTGCTGCCATAAAAGTAATACAAAGAGTAGGAAGTGCATAATACTCACCTCTGTGCCATTAATAAACTCATGACTCTCTATTGCCAGACTTTGAGTAATAGAAAATATGAATTCCTGAATAAATTATGAATCTCCAAATCTCGCGCAGAATATTTTTCAGTTTAAAAAAAAAAGTTTTATTGTGTTTTGATCAAATATTTGATCTTTCACAAATCATAAAATACAACAATTTATGTACAATCCTTAAACAATTAAGACAAAGAACAAAAAGAAAGAAAAGCACTTACATGAACAGATTAATTTCCCTACATCCTAAAAAACAAACAGGAAAGAAGGAAAAAGAATATCAAATAAAACCCATTTTAAAATACATTGCATTCATTATTCCTTATCAGATTTGATAAACCCAATTCATCCAACATTTTTACAATTACAAACCTTAAAAACTGTTTACTTCCCACACACATTCCGTTCCAAAGATCATCTGGATATACATCCTTATTCTGATTAAAAATTACCCAAGTGCTTGTTCTAAGTGCGGCTAATTTAGGGCATTCCGCCAACAGATATTCAGAGTTTCAGGGTCTCTTAGGTTGTGACAATGGGAACAGACATTATTCGATTTATCAACATATCTAGCACAGACATACTGAATTTCCGCTGTGGGGAGGAGATTTTAAAGTATTTCGGCAGTTCCCCCAAGGCTTTATCCACAATTGAGAATGTGGCATATACTTTATAGCCTCTAGTTTGGTTTATTGTAGAAATCCAATCCAATCCCTTACATTATTTTTAAAAAAACAGAGAGGATTTTCATGTAATCACAATGCTCCATTACTTTCAAGAAAGGGGAAGTTGTATTAGTTATACTATTGTGAAGATTTGTGAACAAGGAATTGGATTTGGGGAAAAAAGATTTTACTAACAATAGATATTACATGCCAGTTGAACCAGAAGCGTAATGACAGAATACCAAGTTCAAATTGTAATGATGCCATGGGAAGAGAGGGTGGCAGACCCAGAACTTTCTTCCAGAGTCTGCCCTCCAATCTATCCCATGGAATGTCATACGCCGTTGACTCTATCTCCTTTCCATGCAAGATTTTTGGGATTACCTTTCTGAAATAAAACTTTATTCGAGGCTTGATTGAGAATTTACAGAACCTTACAAAAATGTGCCTCATTTGGAATGTTAGTTGATCTATTTTGCTTTCGATGTTTTGAATCGTCACCACCTTGTTATACTGTTTGGTTAGATTAAATCCCAAATAGATAACCTCCCTCCTGGATTCCTTGCAAATATCATCGATAGGCCATTTCACTTTACTGGTTTCCTTCCTACTATTACTCAACGTAATCATTTGACGTTTCTTTTGATTTACAATTAAATTGTTCGTTTTTGAGTAATTACTCAATGCTTTAAGTAGCCTCTGGAGTCCTATCGGTGAACCATCCAAAAGGGCCACGTCATCTGCATAGGATAACCAACTGGTTCTGTGTGCCCCAATTTTAGGACTCAGTGTGGCGCTCCCCAGTGCTTCATCCAAATCAGCTAAGTATAAGTTAAATAAATAAGGTGCAAGTATGCAACCCTGGCGTAGCCCCTTGGATGTGGGGAAATTATCAGTGAGTGAACCCTTCATGTCCAATCTGACTTTCACAGATGATAACATCGACAGTGGTATCCCCCACTTTCTCAATTTCTCCCAGAGCAGATGCTTATTGGCCATGTCAAATGACTTTGAGAAGTCTATCAAAGCAACATATACTGAAGTTGATGAAGAGTTGTCCCGTGGCATGGTTCCAGCTTTTAAAACTGATAGGATGAATCCATTCAATGCCCTTTCTAAAACCACATAGAAATGTTGGTAAGATGTTATTTTCTGTTACCCACACTTCCAATTTTTCCAAAATTAGTGCTGCAAAAATGTTGCTTTCAGAGTCTAAAAGGGCAATGGGCCGATAATTGTTCGGATTGGAGTCCTGGCTCTTTTTAAACACTGGAATAATAATTGTTTCTTTCCAGGACTCCGGCATATTGTATTAAAGATGTTGGTAAAGAGTAGTGTAAGTATTAATATCCACAGTTCATTATTCTGTTTGAAAAGCGAGTTAGTGAGGCCGTTTGGCCCAGCAGCGTTAGATCCTGAGGCTTTCATAATCAGATGTTTAATATCATCTTGTTCAAAACCAACATCCAATAGAGACAAATTCAATTTCAATTTCTCATTGTAAGGAGCTTTCTGATACATATCAGCCCAGTGTACTTGCCAATCAGTTTCATTAACCCCATTACTTTGTGATTCAATTTGACCACAGCTTAATTCATTTAGGATAGTCCAAAAATGATGCATGTTAGTTTGGACCAAGGACTGCAGCATCTCTTCACTATCTTGCTGTACCAACACGAATCTGTGGTTCCATAGCCAATTTGTATATGCTCTTATCTGTTCCTGCTTCTGTTGATAATATATGTCTGATTCATAATGCTTCAGACGTAATTGTTTAAGAGTAGCCCTATATTTTTTTCTTTCAATCCCATACTAACCAATCAAAGCAATGTGCATGTGTAGTTTTCTTATTGTGGGGTGCATTTCCCTGTCCCATATAAAATCCTGAAAACATGAGCTTGTACAACCTGCAACGATTTTAGCTTTAGGTGCCTTATTAATGGCATTTTCCAATTTCCTCGTTAAATGAATCCCCTCTCCCCCCTGCTGACCATGTTAACATAAGTTCCACTGTTACTCGCTACCAATTTCTGAAATCCATCAGAGTCTATCCGTTTAGTGTACAATTCAAACGTTGCCATAAGTAGATTGTGATCCATCCTTTGTTGGTTTATTCTCAAATCGATTACATAATCTAAACATTGATCGAGATAAATCAATGGTAGACATCTGAGCTCCTCTTTTGCAGGTTGGCATCTGCACCAAATCTCCATACACAATTCCGTTTGCAGCCAGCAAGTCCCATTCCTCAATAAAATGTATCCTTTTTTTTTTATTTACGGTGGTACCAAAGCATTTATTGGGGTTATACTCTTGCATTCAACATGAGATTGTTCACAGTTTTCATGCTGGCTCGCCACACAAATGGGTTCCCTATTACACTCCTTAAATATTTAGCAAAATAATCTTGATGTCGTGGCTGTATCCAATTTGATATACTTTAAAATGTATAGTATGTAAATATATTTTCTTTAGTATTCAATTGTTTTGACCGAGCACAATGCGCCTCATTCCGACCCAGGCGGTAAGTTACCGCCTGGGTCGTACCTTTACCACCATGGCGTAAACTACGTTTACGCCATGGTGGTTGGCGGACTTACCGCCCCATTCCGAGGTTGGCGGGGCGGTAAGTCCCCAATCCCCATTTACCCTTCCCCATTCCCATTTTTACCCCATAGGGCATAATGGGAGTGGGGAAGGCGTTAATTACGCCACCGTAAATTACGGTGGCGTAATTAACATCAAGGTCCCTTAGCGCCATGGATTTTAACACCTGCTAAAAGCAGGTGTTAAAACCTCCATGGCGCTAAGGGACCTCGGAATCAGGCGGTAAGGGTCGGCGCTGTTTACGCCGCCGTAAACCCCTTACCGCCTGAGTCGTAATGAGGCCCAATATCTTTATAAATTTCGCAACACTGATTATCAGCCTTGGCAAGTGCAATAATAGGTGTGAAACATGCCATTGTAGAAAACTCATTCTGGAATGATAAAGCACCAAAAAAGGAACACAATGCCATAATTGAGAATTCACAATATTTAAAGGATTGCTAACAATGGGGATCTGTACAATAAATGGACATTGCATTCATCATAAATATTACATGATTGGCTGTTTGTTAGTCCCACGCAGGACCTGACCTTTAGAGGGGATTGTTACTAAAGTATTCCCTAACCTAATCCAGGTGGAGTACTCTAGCTTCTATAGAGTCCCTGGAAAGCCACATAATACCCACTGTTCAACGCCATTTCTCTTCACTGAAGGTAAGTTTAAGTTTACAAGACCCAATTCATGATTTTTACAGAGCAATAAGGCCACCAAATTATATTTTGTTGAGAAAGGCAGCTTAAAATCTAGGCTTTACACACATAGCAGATCCTCGACCTGGGCTGCTTCCCACATTTCAGACGTGGGGTGCCATCAGTTAAAAGACTGACTGAAGCAGTGTACAACGCTTGAAAAGCATCGCTTGTGCACAAGGGCAAACCCAGGCAAAAAGGGCCCAGTTGGCAACCACATTGTTAGTGCAAATGTCCCGATATTAATTGTCTGTTATAATTGAGTTCTATTAGGGTAGGAAACTAATCTGCCATTTGTTCTGTCTTTTTGCACTGATGGCTGTATGGGTTGCACAAGGTACACGTGACTGGATTTCTTGGCAGGTCGTGGCTTGCTCTTGTAGTGGATTCCTAGAGGGGCTTTAGGTAGCACCGCGCCTGGCATCGGTATACGTATTGTGAATTAGAACATTTGTGTATGCAGGCATGTGTTTCTATATTGGATGGGTGACTTGACATTGCTCACGTTTTAAACCCCCACTTGAAGGCATGCACACAGATATGTGCGGTCAGGACTGGCCCTAGGATCTGCAGGGCCCTGGAGGGCAAAAGGTGTGTGCGGCCCCCGCCTTATTTGCATAATTAGTGACATCCGTGATATTACCGAAAATACTAAAGATTGAGTCAATACGCAATGTCATCATGGGAAGTTAAAAATATGTTGCCATGAGTAAGGCAGGCGAGAAATAAACTGTGAGATCCATTATATGAACTGTCACTATTAATATTTACCTATGTGGAAATATTAGGAAGTAGAGTTGTTTTGAAGTAGCAAACAGTGTGAGCTGAATACCTTAAATAGACTTTTACAGGGTAATTCATGGAATAAACGTGCGTCGAAAAGGGGAGCGCAAGTGTGAAAATCGCAGCGCACGCGTGCTAAATCGGCGCACGCAGCTGTTCATCGATTCATGGAATGCGCTGCGCGTGTAAAACCTGGGATGTGAACCAAATCCGTGGGTGGTGCACGCAGGCACACACGTCACTAAACGGCGCACAAGGAAAGCGCACATCGTGTAGTGCATACAAGAAAAGTGGGCGGAACACGGGCCGTAACACGCAGGAATGGGGAACAACACGTGAAAATGTGGGCATTACGGGGGAAGTACTGGAGGTAAATGCTCGCAACGCCCACAGGCGTGCTAACAACACGTATTCATGGAATCGAACAGGGGAAATCTGTGCGCCAAAAAAGACGCACTAATCCGGAAACACGTATGCCAGCAGGAAGCAGGCAAAGCAGCCCTGCGCAGCATAAAAGTGCGCGCAAACAACAAAAAAGCTAATATGCAAGGATGAATATACAGTTCCTTGCAGCAGTGGTCGTGGTACACCGCAGTAGGAGGAGGATAGCCAGGCCCCGCATTATTTTACCCAGGACCAGCCTTTTTGGGATGCCTGATGACCAGGTGTATGGGAGGTACAGGTTTCCACCACAAATAATCCTAGAACTGGTAAGGGAGTGGGAGGATGACCTCACATCCCCCACCCTGTGCTCCCAATCACTGAGCCCCTTGGAAAAGGTGCTCAATGTACTGCACTTCTTGGCTACTGAGTCATTTCAGCGGACAAGTGCCATAGTCGGGGTTGTCTCATAGGCCATGCAGTCATGCTGCCTACACCAGGTGTTGGCTATCATGACTGCACGCCCCTCAGTCCGCAGGCACATATACATGTCCAGCGCACCTGCTGAAAGGCAGGCTGTCGTCCAGGACTTTTACGGGGTGGCACACTTCCCTAAAGTGCTAGGTGCCATTGATTGTACCCATGTGGCTCTACGTCCTCCCAGGGCCACTGAGCACATCTATCGAAACCGCAAGCACTGGCATTCCATCAACGTGCAGGTTGTATGTGATGCCAAGGGAATCATCACCTCAGTATATGCCAACTATCCAGGGTCCAGCCATGATAGTTTCATATTCCGAATGTCACCGCTAAACCGGGACCTGGAAGCTGGGCGGCATGGCGTCACATGGCTAATTGGTGAGTATAAATGCCTCTGCACATGCATGCATGTCAGACACTGAGAAATGGGAAAACCCCACTAATGACAACCATTATCACCTCCCCAGGGGACAGTGCCTACCCTCTGAGCACCTACATGATGACGCCAATACGGAACCCCACCACACCACCCGAGGTAAGATACAACACAGCCCATATTGCAACCCGGGGCATAGTGGAGCGCACATTTGGAGTACTGAAGTCACGCTTTTGCTCCCTTGACCGCTCTTGTGGGCAACTGCTATATGCGCCCCCAGTAGTGTGCAGGATCATAGTGGCAGCATGTGTCCTGCACAATGTTGCAACCCGGCGTGGCGTGCCGGTGGACATGGTGGTGCCCCCACATCCCCAACCACATGCACGGCTGCTGCGCATGGGAGGTGAAAGGGCACGTGGTGAGGCAGCCCGTACCCAGCTTGTGGCAAATGTCTTCACCTAAAATCCCATCCCTGCGAAGCGCACACAGGCCTGGCACATACCAGCTGACAATTTATGATGATGACAAAAGGGACAGTCAACTGTCACAACCATACCACCCTGAGATTGTTCACCTGGAAGTGCTACATTGTGTGCATCCCTAGCTACTTAAACACACCCAATGCTGTGTCAGTAAAAGCCACACATTCAGGCAGCATGAAGGACTACCCCCTTGCAAAACACTACAAAAAAATAGTGGCATGTCACCCAACCCCTCCCTAACCCCATCTCAGCTACCCAACACACCATGGCATGGCATGTGATGTGAAAGCAATCAAATTAATGCACATCACATGACACAAATGTCACAAAGTGCACCCTCCCAAATGGAAACAGCCCACAGACAATTGCCTCTCACCAATGAAAAGAAATGGCACACATTAACAAATACTCACCAGGAAGACAAAACATCAGTACAGGATCCAAGAGTGGCAACATATGACAGTAAAACATTAAAGTAGTGCAAGTGTCATAACCTGACTAAGGCAGCACATCCACCCCTTCCAACTGCAGAATGTTGCTGGTAGGCAAATGTGGCAGTGTACAGCATACAACATGAACTGCATCTGCAAAGGAGACGGGCTGGTTAAGGCATGAAGAAGCTACATGTATACATGCAAAAAGTCCTGTATGTAAAACCATACAGAAATCCACCATGCAGTGGAGAAATGAACAACAATCCCCATTAGGGAAGTATACACAGTTTGGACTACAGACTGCCCACACAACTTATGGGAGGCCAATGCCTCTGTGTAAATTACTGTCACTTGGTCACACCCTTTGTGAGCCCATGGAAAGGGGAAGCAAGAGGGGTGTGTTTGTCAGCATCCCAAGTTTCTAACCCAAAGACAGGACAAGCCTGCATGTGCCCAGCTGGAGTACACAGTGGATGCCTACGGGAGCCACACAAAGCAACACACTGTAACATTATTTCACAATCTGAAAGAAAATGGTTTTTAACAAAAATGTAAATGCAAATCAAATATAGAAAAAGGCAAAGTAAATGTAAAGTAAAAAAAACAAATAAAAGAATAAAGTAAAAAGCAGAAACATAACCAAATAAAAATAAATGTATGAAAATCAAAATACCAAATTAAGAATCAAAATAAAATGAAAATAAAAAATATAGAAAAGAAGAAGAAATAAAGATAACAAATGAATTAAATAGTAATTTCATTTAGCAAATTGGAATGTAATGTGAAAAAACCCAAAAAATAAAAATCAAAAATCAAAATTCAAAAATGGCCATGTGTGGACCAGGGGGGGCACCCAGGAGGGACGTGATACAGGGTGCACCCCAACACCCACATGCGTGGATGTTGAGAGAAAAAAACCTGCATGGGCTCATGGCCTGCACGGCTACCCTACAGTGGGAGAACTGCCTTCGCTGTCATCACCCTCTGGTGGTACATCAGAAGGTGGGCGTGATATGGGAGGCAGACCATGCAAAGCCCTGGCATGCTCCTCCATGGCAGCAAGCATGCGGGTCTGAAAGGTTTGGTTCTACAGGATGATGGTACGGAGATCCCCATGCAGCACCTCGCGGGTAGCATGCATTTCTGCCTGCAAGGCCTCGTGTGATGCCCGGATCTCCTCACGGGTTGCCTGAAGCTAAGCTGAGAGTGTGCGTGTCAGCTGCTCCAGCTGCTGTTCTGACCTAGTACTACGGGACACCTCAAGTTCACCCAGAGTATCTCTGAGGGACCTGTGTTCTAACCTCAGGGCATCCCTGTGGGCTTGTGACTCTGCAGATATGGCTGTGCGCAGAGTCTCCAGTCCAGCCCGTCGGTCCCTGTTGGACGCCAACATGTCCTCCCTGTGTGAGTGGCAAATGGACTCTGTTGCCTGCTGCTGGAGCTCCACCTGCTTTTCAGGGGGAGAATGGAAGTGGCCACCCTATCCACGGCCTGAGCCCTCATCTCACACAATGCCCTCTGTTGTGCTGCTATAGTGTACATGGAGTTCTCCCACACAGTATTGCCTGGTGGCGCACGGCCACCGTGTTGGTGGGCACCACACCTGGTTGGGGCAAGGTGATGTGCACCTTGCTGTGCTGGCACTGCCTGAGGCTGCAGGACTGCATACCTCCTTTGATCTGCTGGCCCAGGAACAGGAGCAAATATTGTGGAGTGTGACCCTGCATCCGTAACCGCCACAGGCGGACTTTCCAACACTGAATGCCCCATAGAGGGGTCTACCCCCATTGTAGGTGGGTTGGACAGAACAGCAAAGACTGATATATTTGGGATATTTCTTCTCTGTGAAAGATAGTGAGCTAAAGACTCTGGGTAAAGCTCTTGTAACCAGGACGTATGTCTGGCAGAGAGTCTCCCAGGACCCCCCTTGTTATTTGCATATTTCAAGTAACTTTGGGTCTAACCCTAAGTTACTAGGGTAATCCAGACGTGGACCCCTTGCTCACTATTCTTAGAGAGGTACACCTACACCCTACTGATGAGGTTCAACCAGACCAAAACACGTGTCTGGGGTTGCTGTTGGTACTCTTGTTCAGAGGAGAATTGCCTCGCATTTCGGTGCTGGACTGCCCCAGGGCAGGACAAAGACTGATATGTTTGGGATATTTCTTCTCTGTGAAAGATAGTGAGCTAAAGACTCTGGGTAAAGCTCTTATAACCAGGACTTATGTCTGGCAGAGAGTCTCCCAAGACCCCCCTTGTTATTTGCATATTTCAAGTAACTTTGGGTTTAACCCTAAGTTACTAGGGTAATCCAGACGTGGACCCCTTGCTCACTATTCTTAGAGAGGTACAGCTACACCCTACTGATGAGGTTCAACCAGACCGAAACACGTGTCTGGGGTTGCTGTTGGTACTCTTGTTCAGAGGAGAATTGCCTCGCATTTCGGTGCTGGACTGCCCCAGGGCAGGACAAAGACTGATATGTTTGGGATATTTCTTCTCTGTGAAAGATAGTGAGCTAAAGACTCTGGGTAAAGCTCTTGTAACCAGGACTTATGTCTGGCAGAGAGTCTCCCAGGACCCCCCTTGTTATTTGCATATTTCAAGTAACTTTGGGTCTAACCCTAAGTTACTAGGGTAATCCAGACGTGGACCCCTTGCTCACTATTCTTAGAGAGGTACAGCTACACCCTACTGATGAGGTTCAACCAGACCGAAACACGTGTCTGGGGTTGCTGTTGGTACTCTTGTTCAGAGGAGAATTGCCTCGCATTTCGGTGCTGGACTGCTCCAGGGCAGGACAAAGACTGATATGTTTGGGATATTTCTTCTCTGTGAAAGATAGTGAGCTAAAGACTCTGGGTAAAGCTCTTGTAACCAGGACTTATGTCTGGCAGAGAGTCTCCCAGGACCCCCCTTGTTATTTGCAGAACAGCATCCCTGCCAGAAACACTCAGCTGCGACGGGACATATGTCTCAATGTCAGATTCAGCACCTGATTCATAGAGGTCTCTGGAGGTGTACCCAGAGACACCCGTGGACAGTATGGTCTGTAGGAGTAATGGGTTTTCACCCACCACCACCACACGTCCTCCACTGGTGCCTGGTTGTGGCTGTGAGTACTCCTGCCTCTGCGCCATCTCCTGCTCCTCCTCAACAACATCTAGTGCCTCATCACCTGCAAAAACATAAAAGAACAGTAATGAAAACAGGCATGAGCACTATAGCCCACACACATAGGCATGACGAGGCAGACATCCAGTACATAAATTACACATGTCACACATTCCAATAACTCTGGCATGCATGCACTGGCATGATTTGGAAGGGGAGGCAAAAAGCAGACACTGAGGACTCCAAGATGGAAAAGCAACGCATGTGCTGCGTGCTGGATAGCACTGGCATCACACATTACCCTGTGAGTGGCATGGACAATCTACATAAATGACACATGCCAGCACACAGATGGCACGTAGCATAGGCATGGCAGATTTGACAAGGACACCCAGATGGTAGCAAATCAGTACTGTCACCCATCCATGTGAGATGGACATCATGAAATTGAACATGCAAAAAAGTGTGACAAAACATGCATGTGCCAAACGCTGCAACAAAGCCAGTGTTCACTAATGCAGTGATGGCAGGCACATGGATACATCAATGGTTGGTCACTTCGACATGACAGAAGACAATTGTCATGTTGAACATTCAAACAGGGCCCCAAAGTGATTGTGTGCAGGCCATGTGCAGGTGCACATTATTCAATTAGTCTGATTGATGAAATCATTCCCATAATAAGGAAACAAATGTGGGCCATTGTGGGGTGTAATCTATGTCTGAAGTATGTTACATTTGGGGCAGAAGGGCACAAAAATGTGTAGTAAACATGCAAAGGATTTCATCGATCAGGCAGAATGAACAGGGAAACAGTATGAACAATGTTGTGGCAAGATGGCAGTTGAAGGGCAAGTGCAGTAATCAGGTGCAAATTGTCAACTGCGGTCAGAAGGGATACTTGAAAACCCAAACCCAAGGCCGGCCTATGGTTTGGAGCCACCACATGGGTTACCCATATCAGTCATAACTACACAACCTCACCTGGCACTCAATCAGAACACATCACCCAAGCAACATACACATGGTTTGCACACACATGCATGGCCACTCACCGGACATTGCCTCAAGATCTGGTAGGTCTCCCACGCCTTGGATCTGATCCTCTGTGATGAAGCCTCCAGTGATAGACTCATGTTCTGTGAGTCCTTCCTCCTCTGGTGGAGACCCACTGCCAGTCACCAGAGTAGAGGCATGATTGGAAGCCAGCTTGTTCTTAGCTCTGCGTTTGAAGTCATTCCACCGCTTAGAGCAATCATCAGCTGTGCGCCTGACAAATCCAAGGGCACTAATCTGGTCCACCAGTGGGCCCTACGTTGAGCAGTCATAGTTTTGCACCCTACAGTCACCAGCATTTCGCGGCCATGGGCCGACACGTAGCCCACAAGTGCGTCTAGTTCCACGTCATTGAAACTACGCTTCCTTGACGTGCCGGAGGGGGGAGCCGTGTCTGGGGTCCCAGCCTGTACCGCTAGAGCACCCTTCTTCCTCTTGGGAGGTGGTACTGACCATGAGTGGCTTACGCCACTCTGGTTGGCAGGGGCTGAACCGCAGGTGGACTGGGCACTGGAAGTAGCCAAAGGCACGATGACCAAAGGTCTAACTGCAGGCATTGGCTGCTGGGTGATGTTGGCAGGACCAACCTCGGTGTGATGGACTTGGACCAACACTGTCCCGGCTGGGAGACTCGGAGCTGGGGTGGATTGAGCTGCAGCTGCCCCTGCAGCCTCCTCACCCTGGCTACTTGGGGCAGCAGATGACATTGCTGCCCCAGATCCACGGGGCCTGGTGACAGCAACTTTCTCCGCCACACGTGGTTTTGACTTGGTGACACGCAAGTCAGCCTGGGAGTCATCCTGTGCCGGTTCGGTTGACAATATGGGGCGGGTTAACAAGGCCTGAGCTGGGATGGTGTCAGCTGCATCTCCCCGACCCATTGCGGGGGGCATAGGTGTCCGTGATTGGTCCTCCACACATTGGCTTCTTGGCCACCCCTCAACATCCTGGTCATGTCCCCTACCGTGCCCACCTCTTGGAGGTCGGCCACCTTTGCCTCCCTTACCGCTTGGTCACCTCCCAACCATGGCACTGATGTTCATGTGCGAATGGGAGGTGCAGTAAACAATTGTCCTCGGCAATTGGGGTGAAGGGGGCAGGGTACTAGATGGAATACGTACCCTAGTGCTCTAGCAAGGCTGTCTGTGACCCCTGGGGGAAGATGACGGGTCACGCAATGATCAGGCACCCCAAAAACAAAATTTTAGTACAAGCGACCCCTGGTAGCACATGTGCGTGGAATAAAGAACCCGTACTACACTGTGGCACCCAGAAACACAAAAAGAAGTGTATGCGTGGTACACGCATACTACAATGACCTCTGAATGGGTACGTGACACATGGGGGCAACCACAGTTGAAAAATATGTGCGCGACTCACCGTCTGCCTGGAAAAGGAACGTGAAAAAGACACGCGTTGGCAACACCCTCGCCAAAATAAGAATTGAACGCTGTCTGAGTATACAAGGAGTACCAACTGGAACCGTTGTGAAGTAATCGCGTGTGAACCGACAAGAAGTACAAGAATCACCCGCTCGCTCTCTACAAAAAGCATGTACAAGAAAATGGCATCCTACGCGTACCTTTTAATCCAGCCCATACGTGTGATGTCACTTACGTGCGTACGCGCTAAGGGCCTTTCCTCCAATTACACGCAGTGACACCCGAGGTGCAGTTTTTGCACGTGTACAATCAACATGCACCCGTGTGGAGGGAAATGCCTGCGTGCGTTACATCACAGACGCGCTTATGCGCTAAGGGCCTTTCCTCAAATTACACGCTGACGTGCACTTTTTTCACATGCCAAATCACTCTGTATCAAGCTGGCCATGCAACAACACACAGAAGACCACGCTCCTGCCCAGAAGGCCATTTTCCTGCCCCCCAGATTCCCAAGCACGCTCCCACCTGCCATCTGCTGCTGCCTGCCTGCCTGCTGGCCACGTGCCCTGCTGTTTGGAGCCTGCAAGTCAGCCGTCTGCAGGGGTCCAGTTGCTTTGAACACCCCTGCTGGAACAGAAGACTCTTGACTGGCATTCCATCCCTCCACAGCCCAGCCCCAGGACCCAGTTGCCCATCCACACCTGCCTCGGGGGTTGCCATGTCTGACACAACACCATCTGGCACCAGTGGCAACCCCCCAGCAGAGAGGCAGAGGGCTGCCAGCTTCAGTGCCAATGAAGCTGGCATCCTGGTGGAGCAAGTCCTGGGGCAGTATGATGCCCTCTTTGGAAGTTCACGCGCCGACAATGAAGGACGGAAAAGGATCTGGAAGGACATCATGGCTGCCATTAACGTGGAGGGGGTGGCAGCCTGCGACATGCAACACGTCCGGAAGCGCTGGGAGGACTTCAAGTCCAGGACCCGCAGCAAGGCCCGGCACCTCTTGAAGGCAGTGGATTCTGAGGGGTGCCTGGTCCGCCTTACCAGCAACCAGATGAGGGTTCTGGAACGTATACACCCAGCGCTCCACCTCCAGGTCCTTGAGAGGCAGACCCGTCTGGAGTCGAGCAGTAAGTGTACATGCGTACTGATTGGACGCTGTGCATGTTGAGGTGTGGCAGGAGTGTGCAGGTTGGACATATGTCTTGGTAGGCCCATGTATGGATGTGTATGTAGAGGGACATGAGCCTGCCGCATGTGAGTCCAGTCATGTGTGAGGCTCATCAATGGTGTATGTGTTCGAATGCATAGTGGCCAAATGCATGTGTGGGAGCACCCATGTTTAAATGACTGTGTATGTACTGTGGCATGGTTGTGGTGTGACACATGGATGCTGGTTCCACCTTCATGTATGTGAACAATGTACATGTGCATGTGTGTGTATTTGACAAGTGTGCAACTGTGATACACCATGGATCATGTGACACTGACATGTAGGAGGCTGATTGGCAGATGTGACATGGATGGCGATGATATCACTGCGACAGGTGGTGGAGATGTACAGATGCACGTATGTCTGGTGGCATGTGTGCATTTGTTCTGCACTGTGACGTCAGGCTAAACTTTGGATGCTCCTGCTGTTGTATGTTTATGGATGGTGCTGCCTACTGCAACATTCCTGTTAATTTGCACATGTGTGTGAGTTCAAATGATATGTGTGTTGGGGAGTGTGATGCCATGTGTGAGTTTTACACTGCCACTCATGTGCAACTGTCATGTGTGTATCAGACCATTGTACAGTGCCCTGATGCCTGTGTTCTGTCTTTCCCTGTCTGCAGCGTCAACTGATGAATAGGGCGGAGACGGTGCTGTGGAGCACAGCGGCAGGGATCGCACCACCAGCCGGAGACGCAAGGCCCAGCTCTCCTCCCGGTTTGTCATCTCGTCGGGGAGTGAGGAGTCTGGTGCCGCGTCCATGGCCGCAGCTGCCGAGGGTAGGACCAAGAGGCAGAGGTCGGAGGTGGACTCCTCAGCAGCAGAAGGGGCAGCTGAGACCCCACAGGGACCTATGGAGGAAGACGGCAAAGAGTCATCTAGGTTGGTGGGGGGTTTGGTTGAGGAGGAGGCAGTGGAAGGGCCACACACGGGGTCTGGAGAGGGGGATTCCACTGGTGCTAGTGGTGCAGTCCAGGTACAGGAGGCAGCACAGGTGGCCGCGGAGGTGCCTGTGTGTAATCCTGTCCCCGATCCTATGACTGCATCATCCCGCACCAGCAGGCATGCCTTCGTCCAGACCCGTTCTCAGGGAGGGGATGCGCGAACAACAACTGGTCTTCCTCTCCCTGCGGACATGGCAATCCGGGACCGTGTTGAGCCTGTCCTGGCTGGGGTGGCGTTGCGTCATCGGGGCATCCGGGATGACATGCAAGGTTTTCGTGAGGACTCTGCATGTTATTTCCGTCTGCTGGACCTTGTACCAACACCCTCCTCAACTGAACCCCCTATGCGCCAGTCATCCTCTGTGCCATCTTCTGGCCCAAGTATTACCTGGGTACCCTGTGGAGCTGCCTCTGACCCAGCGGCCAGGCTGGTGAAGGACACATCCCTGCCACAGTCGGGATTCGGAGGTCCAGCAGGGGTGGCCACCCCAACAACTTGACCCCAGCAGGAGGAGGATGTGCAGGCATCAAGAGGCAGGCCATATGCACGGCAGCAGCTGGCTCAAGGTGGGAGCGATGATGGCTTGGGGCCATCAACATCAGAGGGGCAGACATCGGCTGGAGGGCAGGAGGACCCTGGATTGGGAGTGTCTTCCGTGTGGCAGCGGTTGGGCCAGCAAATAGATGCAGAGTGGCGGCGCGCAGAAGAGGCACGCTCACTATGGTCAGGGCAGAGAACTCCATGTGCAGGGTGCTGAGGAGGGCTGAGTGCCTCGAGGAAATTCGCAGGGAGTTGGAGGTGGACATGGCGTTATCCCTGCAAAACCTCGGGGCCATTAAACAGGCCCGCCTCCAGGACGTAGAACAGGAGTTCGATGATGCCCTGGCCCGGGAAATCAACAAGTGAGCCGTAGGACCTGCCTGCCACCATTGTATATAGTTAATTAGTGTTAAATTTCCTTTCTATTTTTATTTCATTTGGGGCGCATGGACTATGCCCCACCTTTTTGTATATAGTTGTTTATTATGTAGGGTTTTTTTTAGGTTTCGTTTGTATTGTTGGGCTCATGGACCCTGGATTTGGACATTGTATATAGTTGAAGACTGGATTAGACTTTATTGATTTTTTTTTACCCAATGGTTTTCTTTATGTTTTTAACTTTTGATTTGGTTTGATGGATAAACGCTTTGGAGCCTTTTTCATTTGGATTTATTTGGATTCTGCATTCATATTTTTTTCATTCATTTTGGACATGCAGCCTTTTGTTTATTATTTCTATAATTGTGTGATTTTCTTTCATTCCCTTGCTTTTGTATGTAATACATTTTGGGTTCATACTTCATTTGTGTGGGATTCTCTCATTGGTTTCATGCATGTCACGATGTGAGTTTTCTCATTCACTTGCACCCAGTGTGTGTGTGTGTGACAGACATGTATTGATATGCATACTTGTCATTTGGGATCTATCATGACATGGGGATTTCAATGTGGGGTGGATGGAATACTTGGCTGGGTGTTTGGACTGGGGTGGCGTGGGGTGGGATTTGGGTGGCCATAAGGGCCATGAGTGTGGATCGTGATGATGTGTTGGGGGAACATGAGTCGGGGCCTGCTGGCAGGTGTCCGTCACTGGGGGTGGGTAGGGGTGCAGGAGGACATGAGTCGGGGCCTGCTGGCAGGTGCCCGTCACTGGGGGTGGGTGGGGGTGCAGGGGGACATGAGTCGGGGCATGCTGGCAGGTGCCCGTCACTGGGTGTGGGTGGGGGTGCAGGGGGACATGAGTCGGGGCATGCTGGCAGGTTCCCGTCACTGGGTGTGGGTGGGGGTGCAGTGGGACATGAATCGGGGCCTGCTGGCAGGTGCCCGTCACTGGGGGTGGATGGGGGTGCAGGGGGACATGAGTCGGGGCCTGCTGGCAGGTACCCGTCACTGCTAGGTGGGTGGGGTGCAGGAGGACATGAGTCGGGGCCTGCTGGCAGGTGCCCGTCACTGGGGGTGGGTGGGGGTGCAGGGGAACATGAGTCGGGGCCTGCTGGTAGGTGCCCGTCACTGGGGGAGGGTGGGGGTGCAGGGGGATATGAGTCGGGGCTCACAAGTGTGCTCACAAGTGCATGGTGCCATGTGGGCTGCCTGCAGGGCATGGTAAGGGTTGTAGTTTAGTCTCCTGTGGTGTGGGCTGCCTGCAGGGCATGGGGAGGCAGGAAACCGCACACACGGGAGGGCCCACAATGCCAAATAGCGTGTGAAAGTTCCCGCGTACCCCCCAAATACACGTACCCAGCTCTCGCCTGGAGTATTGCGTGTGAAACTTCCCGCGCACCCCCGAAATACACGACCCCATTCGCACAAGGCCTATCGTGTGTGAAGCTTCCCGCGCACCCCCAAAATACACGTACCCCGCTCGCACAAGGCCTATCGCTTGTGAGACTTCCCGCGTACCCCCGAAATACACGTACCCCGCTCGCACAAGGCCTACCGCGTGTGAGACTTCCTGCACACCCCCAAAATACACATATCCCGCTCGCTCAAGGCCTATTGCGTGTGCGACTTCCCGCGTACCCCCGTAATACATGTACCCCACTCGCACAAGGCCTATCGCGTGTGAGACTTCCCGCAGACCCCCAAAATACACGTATCCCGCTCGCACAAGGCCTATTGTGTGTGAAACTTCCCGCGCACCCCGGAAATACACGTACCCCGCTCGCACAAGGCATATCACGTGTGAGACTTCCCGCGCACGCCCTAAATAAATGTACCCCGCTCGCACAAGGCCTATCACATGTGAGACTTCCCGCGCACCCACGAAATACATGTACCCCACTCGCACAAGGCCTATCGCATGTGAAACTTCCCACACACACCTGAAATACACATACCCTGCTCGCACAATGCCTAGCGCGTGTGAGACTTCCTGCACACCCCCAAAATACACGTATCCCGCTCGCACAAGGCCTATTGCGTGTGAAACTTCCGGCGCACATATGAAATACACGTACCTCGCTCGCACAAGGCATATCACGTGTGAGACTTCCCGTGCACCCCCTAAATAAACGTACCTCGCTCGCACAAGGCCTATCACATGTGAGACTTCCCGCGCACCCCCGAAATACACATACCCCGCTCGCACAAGGCCTATCGCGTGTGAGACTTCCTGCACACCCCCAAAATACACGTATCCCGCTCGCACAAGGCCTATTGTGCGTGAAACTTCCCGCGCACCCCGGAAATACACGTACCCCGCTCGCACAAGGCATATCACATGTGAGACTTCCCGCGCACCCACTAAATAAACGTACCCCGCTCGCACAAGGCCTATCACATGTGAGACTTCCCGCACACCCCCGAAATACACGTACCCCACTCGCACAAGGCCTATCGCGTGTGAAACTTCCCACACACAGCCAAAATGCACGTACCCTGCTCACACAAGGCCTATCGCGTGTGAGACTTCCCGCACACCCCCAAAATACACGTATCCTGCTTGCACAAGGCCTATTGCGTGTGAAACTTCCCATGCACCCCGGAAATACACGTACCCCGCTCGCACAAGGCATATCACGTGTGAGACTTCCCGCGCACACCCGAAATAAACGTACCCCGCTCGCACAAGGCCTATCACATGTGAGACTTCCCACGCACCCACCGAAATACACGTACCCTACTTGCACAAGGCCCATCGCGTGTGAAACTTCCCGCGCACACCTGAAATACACGTACCCCGATCGCACAAGGCCTATCGTGTGTGAGACTTCTCGCGCACCCCCGAAATACACGCAGGCACCCCATCCACCCTGGGCATGCCCCGCAGGCAGCCCACTCACTCTCCCCATGCCCCGCAGGCAGCCCATCCACCCTGGGCATGCTCCACAGGCAGCCCACGCCAAAGGGGGGTGCTTTTTCTACGCAATTTACCTGGCGCAAGTGGGGTACGCGAGTGGGGTACGCGTATTCTGAGGGGTGCGCCAGTACATTTTCACGCTTTTGGGTGCCGTGAGCGGGGTGTGCGTAGTATTTTCAAGCGATTACAGTATACCGGCCCTGTAAGCTGGTGCAGGGTTAGCGCTGCCCTTTGCGCTGCATTGGGGATTTCAATGCCTTTTCCTTGCGCAAGGGGTGTTCTAGGGGGCGTAACTGGTGATGCGGGATGTTCTCTACGCCAGCGCAGAAAATGGCTTTGTAATACTCAATTCAAATTTGGAAAGGAGGCTTTGCAGGTCAGGAGTAGCAGGGGATCCTATAGCTGAATGCTGCAAAGACAGCTCAGCAGGTTAGGTAACTGTTGCTGTGATGTTATATTTTGAGACCTTCCGGTAAATCATAAGGCTTCTTTCTATTCCTGCTGCAAAATCGGCCTGGGAATGGGTACAGCTCCCTCGCATCACTTAGTGTGCAAATCTATGTCCTGCAGCAAAAATCAAAAGCTGCCACCCATTAATATATGCACAGTAAGTGGGCATATCTTAAAGTGAAATATAGAAATCTAGTTCAATTGACTTTTCCCTTTCTAAGAAAGTAAACAAGACAAATGAGCATTTGCCTTTCAAAAAAAGTAATCAACACTGGGAAAATAACCTGAGAGAAAACTGCATATGATACTTGAAATGTATAATTGCTTTTCACTGCCTGGTTCTTATTGGTTGTTTGTTAAAATTAATAAAAAATGTATTTAAACAAAACTATGCTGGCAAAGTATAAAAGGTGCCATCCTTTTAAAACCAACAATGTATAATGAAATGTTACAAGGTAAACAAAATCCAAACAGGAGACATGTGCTTTGATGACACTTTTATGTGGTCTTGTACGTAAGTGTCTTTGGAAACTTGACCCCCTGCGGTGAAATCCTAGTAGCTGAAAACATGCTGCGAGCAAACTTTCTTTTAATACTGGCCTCAAAAACCCCTATCAGGGGTTTGTTCGCCCCTGAAAAAAGAAGTGGGCGTCCGCTGTCCACCCCCATGTAGCCTCGACTTGTGCCCTGAAAATTAGCACAGGGCCAGAAGCAGAGAAAATAACCCCTACAGTCTCCAGGACTGCAACGTCTCTTACCACATCGTAGGCAAATAGTCCTGACTCACTCGCCCTCACATCCTAACCCTTCTCAGCCCCACATGTGGCTTACAACAATACTATGGTTTATAAAGAGAACTTGAAAAGTACACAAACCATAGTAAAGTACTCACACAAATATATAAATCCTTGTAGAAATATGCCAGGCAAAAAGTTTACAATTGGGGCATTGTTCTCCCCGCCTTGAATGGAAGACTACCAGAATGCAATGCTGATTTTGAAAATGTACTTTCAAAACTTAAACACTTAAACACTCATAATAAAAACGAATGTGTGAAAATTTTACCTGTCTGTGTTTCAATATTTGACAAAGGCATGCTTCACATGTAATGTGCAGGAAATGTTCCATTCTACATAAAGTAATCTTCTTTTGGCGTGGTAAATATGAACAAATAAGGCAGGTAGTTTAAAACAGTGTTGTGTGATGTGTTTAACTGTCCTGGAGGAAGGCACAGATTGTAGGCATCAAACTGGTACTTTGTGCGTGATTTCAAAATAAAAATGTCCCCTTGCAGTTTTTAACAAGGAAACATGAAGAATGTCTCGTCCAAATCAATGGTCTCTTAAATAGGCCATCACTTGTAAATCGCTCCCACTTTAAATGCTCTGCCTTAAGAAAGTGATAAGCAGGCTTACGTCTCAAAAGCGTCACAGCTGGGGGTTGAAAGGTGACAAATTTCCTCACCAGGACAAACAGAATGGGAGTCGAGCCTCTTACATGGAGGTAGGACCGCCGCTTTTGAAAATAAGATTCCTTTCTATGCTGGAAGCAAGCAGCTGGTGCCTGCGGGGGTTCCTATGTCCATGGGGTCCTGGTCTTGCGCACAGACTGCCCAAGACTCGGGCCGGCCCTGTGTGTGGTGTTGTATTGTGTTGTGCGTTTGCTGTTGGACTATGCATGAGTAGATTTTCATGTTGGCCCAGTGCAGCTGTAGTTGGCGAATGAGGGGAGCCTATGTTCTAGTAAATTGCTGTGATATGTGCATTTACCACATTGAGTGCCCTAGAACACTATGCCTGGTTCACGAGCCTCCTCAATAAAAGGTCCCATTCCGCTTTTTACTGAAAGGCCACTGTCTTGCCCTCATCTCACTTTCTGTCCATGCGTGGTGCATCACATCGCCTTTTGGTTTTCCCAGCCCACCCATTTTACTGTTGCGCCACTCCTTGCCGTTTCCCAACGTGCTTCACAGTTCTTGTCCCAACCCCCTTTCCCCATTGGCCGCGGAAAGTGCCCCATCCTGTTTGCAACCCTCTCTTTCCCGCACCACCTCTTCATTCCTGACACTTTCTCTTCTGGTTTGGTTTTCCACTGCTATTTGTTCTCTTTGGGAGAGAAAGGATTTACCCAGCCACCTTCGCACCCATCGAACCCCAGCCATCTTTCTGGTCACCTGTTCCTTGCACCAGCCCAACATGGCGCTACTGTTGGGGGCTCCACTGGGTGGGCCCTCCTCTGCCCTCCCATACTTGCTTGGTGCAATAATGACACATGCTAGACGGGAGTCGGTGGTCAACCGGCAAGCAGGATGGTGCTCGCCTATATTTTGATCAAGCACGCACCGACTGGTGATGTGCTGTGGTCACTTAATCCCTCGTTAACCATAACAAAACAACAATAACCATAACACTAGCATTATAACAGCATTACTCATCATCTGGCCCAGTCTCTTCTGTCCTTCTTCCATTGCATAATCTTTTCGCAGGGTAGGTGTCTCTGTTCCTTCCTGGACCTCTCCAGCGGCTGTCCTCCATCTTTATTCTGGACCACTTTCAACTGGCTGTTCTTTCTGTACCGGGTGCCATTTGTTGTTACCGCCTCCTCGCGCTTTCTTTTGGATACTGTAGAACCCTTCCATTCCATCATCCCCTGTGGCAATACCTCATAGGGAACATTGATCTTGCTGCTGCAGTGATGCTCTTTCAACAGTGACACGTCCCCCACTGGCTCAACTCTTGAACTGGGTTTGGGCATTGTGGAACGGATCTTCCGCACCATGAGTGTCTCTGTGGGTGCAGTGCAACCCCTGTTGCCGAATGTGGCGTCATTCTGAAGGACAGTAGTAATGCTATCAGCGCTTCCTGGAGCAATTTCCTTTCCACAGCTCAATTCAGAGCCCTTCGAAGAGCATTTGCATGAAACGTTCCAAGTCCCTGTTAGCCCTGGGCCAGTCGGTACTTGTTCTGATGAATTTGATTTCCCCAGCCAATATTTCCGGTAGTCCATGTCTCGCAAACATTTCCTTCAAGAGGGAGAGGACCTGCTCTGCCACCATTGGATTCGATAAAATCGACCCTCCAGAATCTGTACAATTCGTCTATGACAACAATGTAATGGGTGTCTATTTAGGTGGTGCCAAAATCTACACTCACTGCCTGCCATGGCGTGACTGCTCTGGTCGGTGACTCTTGTGTTGGTGCCCTCACAGGGATCCTTTTTTCTCTCTTTGGTTCGTCCTTCTTGGGCAGCTTTAGTTGCCAGCCCCAGCCCACCTCTGAGATGAAAAATAATTCCTCAATGTCCCTATCCGCCACAGGCGCGATTCCGGCATTGTGGTAGTTCTGCGACCCCTCTGCCCCTTCTGGCCTGGGAGCCTCCTCTGAGAGGGCTGCTAGTCTTGGCAACCTGCCCTACTGCAGCTCCTGCATCCTGGCATTAGCAGCCATGGAGCTCTGCACACATTTGCAAAATGTACCATTTTACTGCACCGCCCGCACTGTCTTTCAGATGCTGGGCCTCCCCCGACATATGAGAGTGTGCCTCTGCAAAATTCACAGGGGCATCTAGGGTGGTCCTTCTTCGCTGTATTCTGGGTTGGTTGGTTCCTTAATTCTTCTAAACTCAGGAGTTCTCTGGGTGGTCTGCAAGCTGACTACATGTGCTTCCTCCACCTGTAGTCCTTCCGTGGCTTCTTCGATGTGGACTGATCTGGTCGTGGCCAGTTCTTGAGCCCTGCCCATTTCCAGTATCCTCACGAGTGTGATCCTCGGCTCCTTGAGAATCAGTGTCTGCAGCTTGCTGGAACTGCATTTCTGAATGATCTGGCCATGCAGCTCGCCCTCCTTGTCAGAAAAAGCGCAGGTTGCTGCCAGTTGAAGAAGTCTTGTGAAATACCTGATAATTAACTTATGTGGCCCCTGGACTGCTTGTCTTAGCCGAAATCACTTGTGGTCTATTTTGATCATGGGCGTGAAGTAGTTGATCAGAACCCAGCCCACACCATGGTACGAGCTTTCGCCCTGGGGCAGAGTCTTGAAAAGCTTGTGGACATCGCTGCCCGCATAAAGCAGAACAAGTGTCTTTTTCTGAGCATCATCCCCCACCTCAACAGCTTCAAAGACCATCCCCAGCTGCTCCTGCAACAGTGTCCATTTGGGGCCCAGGGACGCCAAGGTACCGTCAATGTTGAATTCAGGCACTGGATTGATGTGAAACTGTGGGCCCCGATTTTGAGATGACCCTCTCTGAGCTTAACCTCGGGGTTGAGTTGTGCTCTGCTCTGGGGTGGTAAAAGTGGACACGATGATGTCATCTTCACCCACATTCCTGCTGAACCTTGAGTCTGTGTACATGGTTGATGTGGTGCGGGCCGATGTGGCAGGGTACCACCTTTGTTCTCTACTTGGCATTGTGATTGTTGGCCGACTCTTTCCTCCAGATTCAGGACAGTGAGGAGGGCCGTTCAGCTGACACTTGAAAGGCGCCCGTAGGTGGTGCACACGCATGCTCCCAGAGGCGGGCACGTCATAGAGAGCGTGCGGCGCACAGCAGATGTTTGCGTGACATGCCGCAGATGCGTCTGGTTTTCGTGCTATGGGTCATATGTGCATGGGGAGGCTGACGACTCAGCAGTAGGCCAGCAGTGGGATGAGACAGTGTGTGACGTTGTCAGTAGACACCCTGGTGGGGCTGTACCACGTGTGCAGGCCCTTTCTGGGCTGGGACAGTAATATGCACTGAGGGGATGTGTAGTATCCTAGCATCATATATGCTATGTTGTGCTGTGTGACTATGTGATTGAGTAGTGGAGCTCGGAGTGTTGGTGCGAGGCCTGGAATGGTGCTAGTGTAAGGATTCCATAGAGGACGGTTGGCGACTGGCAGGGAGAGAGCCAAGGGAAGCAGAAGCACATCACCTCATCTCCTATCTACATTCCCACTGTAACCTGTAACATTAAAGAAGACTTACCTTTTCTACAATACTGGCTCTGGTGTGGTTCCTGAGTATTCCTGCCTGTGTCATACCACACCAAGATACATCATTTGGCGACGAGGAGCAAAAAGAACCCGAAGAACAGTGGGAAGCAGTTGAACTTTGGAGAAGGAGATCCTGAGAAAGTGAAGTGAGGCCTCAGAGGTGATGTCGGACCAGGTGAAAAGCAGGGGTCCATAGAAGTTGAGGCGGAGACCATAGTACATGGAGAGTAGAGGAGTCTGATGCCAGTTGGGAGTTCTGAGGAGCTGCCTCGCTGGACTATTTGTAGCTGGAGGGGCACCGGAGATGGCAGCAACATCGGGCGGGGGTGGCATTTTGCAGCAGTCCGGGCCAGACCGGAGCTTCAGGATGCGAGCCGGAGTGAAGGTGATGTTGGCATGGGGAGTCCTGCCAGTGGTCGTGCTGCCTGGAGAGTGGAACGGCCAGTTGTTGTGCTGCCTGGAGAGGAGAGGAGACCAGCCCTCGAATTGCACAGCAGCCGAGCCATGCTCGAGTGGATGCCCATCTGCCATGTGAGTTGGAGAGGTGCGGATGTTGGGCGTTTCGACCCTCGTGTGCAGGGGAGTGAGTGCCGCGTGGTCGTGGCACAGGTGCCGTGGAGAATTGCGGGCGAGATTTGGAGAGTTTCATGGTGCTTGGAGGGCTGTGGGTGGCGCGCGCCCAAATGTGCCCTCCTGCGTTCCACCCGCTGCCGTTGGGCTGGAACGCAGTAGACAGTGCCCGGCGCCATGACTTTGCCTTCCGTGTTCGTAGAAGGCATCTGAAGAAAGGACTTTTGTGCGTCCAATAGCGAGATGACGTACACGGAAGCATTTGTTTTCATAAAGTAACGTGGCCAATAGGAGGTTGAAGCGGATGTGGCGGGCAGTGTAGTTTTCTTAAAGATGAAGCGTTGCATGACAGACATGGCATCGCTGGTGGCAGCGATGTTGAAACGGGAAGCTGGAGGAGTGACTTTCACATACCCAGTGACTGTCATATGCATGCGGTAAGATCGTAATCTATTCTGACAGTGTATTGCGACGTTACGCGAGAGCTGGAGCTCCGGACGGATTTTAGTTTGTCCGTGCTGCAAAGAAGATTATTCAATTGGTTTTTTTTGGACATCTGCAACAGTAGCTTTAAGGGGAAGCTATAAGGTACTGTTACTAGGGCGGCATCCATCTACGCAGGATTGGTTTGCGGTTATGTGACTGTCAACAGAGAAAAAAGGAAACATGTTGTTTATCTTTCAGATGAACGTTTTATAATTAATGCTACAGAGTAACGAAATTTATGGGAACACGTGTTTTACCTTCAGGGTTTGAAGTTTTAATACCATAAAATGGGTTCATATGTAAATGAACTAATGGGGAAGTGAATGCGAGTCTGAGCGCAGAGTGTGCATGAAGTTTGAAGTGGAGTGACAAATGCATTTCAGGAAAAAAATGCGCAGTCAGTTATATGTATTCATCCGGTATACATATGGGGAATGTGATGAATATGCACAGGGTTGTTAAGAGTTAGAAGTATTTCTTGATTGAGGTTTTATATGAAAGTTTAATAACAATTATGTTGTATATAATATGATGATGTTAATGTCCACAGGAGTTTTATGCAATTACAGAAAAAAGATATTTTGAAGTTAATATTGCACAAATAAGGGATTGTTAGAAAACGAAAATACTGTCTCTGAGATACACACTTCCAGAATGGTGCCTGATCAACACCATGTCTGTTAGAGTCCATCATCCCTTTTAAGGAGGTGTCTAGTGGGCAAATATTGTGTGCATACGTAATGTTTAATACAATTTTAGTGAATTTACATGCAAATAACGTTGCATTGGTAGAATGCATTTGGAGATGAGTGCGCATTTGGAGCATGCAACTGTAGGTATGTGTGACACATGTGTATGTTGGGTGCGTGTGTGAAGTAGCACGATTGAAGGGAATGTGATTGCAATGGGTGTGTGCAGTCGTGAGTACGTACGTTGGGAGAAGTAGGCGTGTGAGAGGTAGCACGCATGTAGTTGAGGGTGAGGATCACATGCTGGCCAGGTGTGATGCCTTATGGAGACCCTAGGGAGACCGGTGTTTGGAGGTTAAACACAAATAGGTGATTTGTGTTCGGGGAGGATCTTTAAATAGAAGCATCCTATTCGGGGAGGATCTTTATATAAGCATCCTATAGTAGGACACTATAGTAGGAGTCATTGAGGCGTAGGTAGTACGCGTGAAGTTGTAGGAGTTGATGCGGTAAGTGGATCCGTGTTGTTTCTGCTGGGAAGTCATAGTGTCGGGTTTAGGAGTGAGTAGTTAGACTCCTAATGTCTGTGGTGTCAGGTAGTGCAAGGAATGTTTGAAATTGTTGTTCCTGCTAATGCCTAGTTAGGTTGAAGTTACTGCAAGTTGGGCACACAGACAGTTGAGTTTAGTTTTTGGAGTGTCATTGGGGATACTATGTATTTATAAAACTTTCTATTATCAAACAATTTTAACATCGGAGAAGCACTACATTTTTTCCACCTTGTTGTGCTTGCACTGAATTTTTTTTTTCAGTAGGTGAAACTTTTAGCAGGTGCCACATATTTACAAATTGTTGGAGTTTTAGCTGAAGGTTTGTTTTGCACGGTAGTGTCTGTGCACTTTTTACGCACCACGCCTTTTGTGGTCGTGTCGTGTTTTTGTGATCTTTGTGTTGTGAGTGGCTATCCTTTATTTTCCTTCTGTTATTTGTGAGGAGAGGGGGTGGTGATGTTGTTACTGGCTATGATGGTTACAAGCTAGGTGAGTATCATCCAGAACTTAGTTATTCTTCATGTGTTTTATCTTTGATATTTTATAGGATGTTGGAAGTAGTGAGTATGCTTTAATCACAGCGACGGGAGTGTCCTGTATTAGGGTGAGGTTGTGCCGGGACGTGGCAGGTCCAGGGTTTGGGTGTGGCAGACCCTTACAGAAGGTGAAAAGCTATTGTATAGTTTGGTTAGGTGAGTTAGATGTGTTTTGCTCATAGAGAGCAGGTTGTGCTTGGGGGTGGCAGCCCTGAGGTCCTGGGGGGCAGACTAGGACATAAGGCGAAATGTTCCTCGAGGGTTGTTTCCTTTTAACACATGTATGTTCATACTTTTCCTTTTCTTCAAAGTGGGATGAGACAGTGTGTGACGTTGTCAGTAGACACCCTGGTGGGGCTGTACCACGTGTGCAGGCCCTTTCTGGGCTGGGACAGTAATATGCACTGAGGAGATGCAGGTATGTGCGGTCACCACCAGGGGCACACAAGGCAGGATGCGCCAGTAGCCGGGTATCTCAAGCGCTCAGGCCTGGTCGGGCTCTCTTGCAGCTTGGGTGCTCAATGGGGCCGTGTCTCGTTTCTCCCATTATTCTGGTGAGGCTGCTGCCCGTTCATGAGCAGTGTGATACTGCTCTTCCTCCAGTGTCTTTCGCCGCAGATGGAGATGCAACCTGCATATGTGTACTTCTTCACTTGGGTCTGATAGATAGGGTGGTCGCTGTTCACTGCAGCGTGGGGTGTTGCTAGGTCTGGAAAAGATCGGGGTCTAAGCTAATGTCAGGACTGGCGGGACTCAGGGCTAGCTATAGCCTTTTGGTTGTAGCTCCTGAGCTTCTATCTGGAGCTACAAACAGAAGATCCAGGGCTATAGCCCCCTCAGGCCCCCCTAGCAATGCCTATGGCAGGCCCCTAGGCTGCAGGCCGTGCAGAGGCTGGTGTTGTCTTCTTCCCGCCAGACAGATTACCGGGGTCGCATACCGTAGCGTGGGCCTCGGGTGCCCTCAGGCAGTGACAAAAATGAGATGTCCTCGGCACGCAGGTCACCGTGTGACGTCGCCGCTGTTGAGGGACACTGGATGAGTTTGTGTCGGGGAGGCCGACAGCGCAGCGCAGTGTGGTCGGGTACCTTCATCGCCAATGTTAGGGGCTCTGCTGGGCGGACTCTCCTGTACTTGCTAGGTTCAATAACGATAAACGCTAGACCGGAGTGTGTTGTCAACTGGCGAGCGGGACGCAGCCCACCTATACTTATTTGTCACCTCAATGTGACCACGCAGGAACCCATTGGTGACGTGCTGTTGTGACCACAGCTATCAACTTCACTGCTCGCAACCTTATTTCAATAAATCTTCCCTTTAGCAAAGAAATGTTTGTGTTCATTAAGCGCCGACTTTCATTGTTCATGTTTTTTGCATACTCGATGGCACCCTGAATCTGTGCGGTGTTCCCTTGTAATATTGTGTGAGATTTATTCTGCCAGAGAATAAGTGACACCATATATGTTCTTCAATACTGCCTGCCTTGCAAAGCAGGTGCAAGTTTCCCAGAACCATACATTAATTGTTTGTATAAGGACTTTGTTTCATCAACAGCTGAGAGCAAACCTGGGAAAGTAGAATGCAGTAGCCCTGCAGTGCAGTGCAAGGGTGGCCTAGGGATGTTTCCGAATCCTGCCTGCCTCAGGGAGCGAGGAACATATATGGCCTGTTTTTGATTGGTGTTTGAGATTCTGAGTTCGATTCCACATCTAAAAGATAGCCCAGGAAGATACCGGTGAATGTGACCGTCTCCAGGTGATTGGTTGGCCTCCAGAGCTTTGAATGAATGGAATTCTGTCTGTTTCTGCCGTGAACCCACTGCGATGCCACACAGAGACAGCCATGGTCAGGCTTGATGGGAAGTTGATCCACCGGCCAAGGATCAGTGATGGGCATTGGTGTAAATCATCAAAGTGAGTGAAGGTGAAAAAGTAAGGGCAGGTCATTCACATTTTTCTAGTTTTGCATTTTTCACATGGAGATCTTGGGTGAGGGAGATTATAGTAAGATACCTGGCTGAAGAAAATCACCAGTTTATGGTTTAGGCAACCAATGCGATACTTCCGACATCGAGGAAAAGAGGGCTCTTGATTTCGTGATCCATGGCATTACCAGGGGCAGTCTTCCATTGTTGGAGGAAATTACTGAACCTCATCCCACACCTCGGATTCTCCACTATCCCACCCCACAGCCGCAATTTCATGTGCCCCCCTGGACTCTTAATGGATTGTCTGTGTTTACCCGTTCAACAATTGCTGCAGGTTTTCCTGACCTCCGCCAACCACCACAGAAAAATATAGAATAATAGAATAATAACAATTATTATCATTATTTGGTGATTTATATAGTGCTTCATCCCATATTCCCTCACCTTTTAAGTGCTATAATAATTGGTGTCACTATTATTTCCCACTTGTGGTACTGAATGTATCGACTCCAGGTGCATGAGGCGCTAAATTAGCCAGACTGGAGTATCAAACTGGTCAGCATGTTGCTCTATAATCTGATATCCCAATCATACCAACGTGTTCCTACTACCAAGAATGAAACAATTAGCACCTAAATCTCCCTGCAAAAAATGTATGATGGCAAAATCGTGTTGCTGAATCTATTTGCTCCCCTCCAATTACATCTTTTTAGAAATAGCTTTCTCATTGGATATCCTACAGGGCAACAATCTTAACAGAAGGAGCAGAATGCTCATGGAAATGGTGCATCTGACAGGTTTAAATATCATCGAAAGTGTTGACCAAGACTTTTGGGTATTCAACCTTTGGCTCACCAGATGTTTCGTACCACGCTTCCCATGATTCGTCACCACTGACTCTGAGGGCTAGAACTGACGGGTGTTGCAGTCCAAAACGTCTGCAGAATCAAAGGTTGCAGGCACGTGAAAGATGAAAGGGAACGGTTGAAGATCGCCATTAGTTTCTGCAGCAGCATCTTATCTCGGCACCGCTAGCGACAGAGCATCTTGCAGGACATGGTCTTCAGCTTGGGGCTGCCAAGGATCAGGATGACAGACTGGGTTGGTGAGTAAAGGTAAATCACAATCAAGCACACACAGAACCAAGGGCTCGTAGGAGGGAACATGTCTATGAACATCAGTACCTCAGCTACATAGAATGTGATGTAGAGGAGTAACAACAACGTTACAGTCTTGACGGCGCGCAGCCCAGCCTCACTGCGCGACGTGCTCGAGGAAGAGGAACTCTGCACCATGTGTTTGGCATGGGCACAGAGAGATTGTATAATGAGCCCATTTGAGATACTCACAAGAAGTAGGGGCACAGTGCATCCAATAATAAAACTAAACAATAGATAGTAAAGGTTAAGTTTGGGTACACCACCCACCAGAGTAATATTTCCAGTGAGGTCAGTGGTTGTGTTCCAACTAAGCTCTTTGTCAAAACTCCATGCTGCGGGAAGACTGATGACCAGGGACGTCAACACAGACCACACCAGTAGCCCGTGCACCACCATGGCGATGTTCTGCTTCAACTTAATGAAGAATGGGCTAGTAAATATTAAGATCTGAATGCAATAAAAGACACAGAGGCAGACTGTGAACCAAAAGCTGGAGAATATGGGAAACAAGATGAGAACATTGAACATGGAATAGATCCCATCAGAGAAGTACCCATCGCTCCACATAAATATACAGAAGTCATTGATCGTCATGGTGCACAGGAAAACAACGTTGGACAGCCCCAATGTGCAGACTACGAGGTCGCAATCATTCATCCGAACACCTGCGTCCCTGGCGTAGAAGTTCACGGCCACAATGAATATGTTCGTTATGATCCCAGCCACTGTGCTCGTCCCAAGGATAGCCATTGACAAGACAGTGAAAATCGAGAGCATCCTGTGTGTCCGCTATTTGCTATCATTGAACATCTCAACGTCTTCAAGAGCAATAGTCACTCAGTCTTAAGGTGAAATTATGCTGTTCCATAAGGAAGATGGACCAGTTCCAAAAATGTCACCTGAAATAAAGACAATATTGCTTAGTGTGAATTCTCCATCATTTCACCAGCTTGTTCATTGCACTGTGCATATTCAATTATTTTTTTTATCATTGAAGACAGTTCATTTGCATGCAACCAGTCTTGAACTATTTAATATTAAAGAATATGTAACTCCTCTTATACCACAAGCAAAATCCTTATCAGCCACTATTACCACTCTACCAGTATAAAATAACTTTGCATAGCACTCTGACCCTTTTGCCCATTGAGCCCATTCGGAAATTCCCCATTCCCCATTGGGCTCAATGGGGAAATTTTGCACTTTTACCACCGGTGGATTTCACGCCGGCAGTAAACGTGCCGAAAATCGGCAAATTCTCGGCGGACTTCCCCCTAGCTTAGAGCTGGGGGAAATTAGCCAAAGCCGTGATTTGGTGGACCCTTAAATGCAGCGGTAACAGTGCAACTGCCCCATTTAAGGGCTACCGCCAAACTCGTGATGAGGTCCATACTGTTTATTTACCATTGAAGCATCATTATTGGTACTAAATGGTACTAAACAGAATCTTATCAGCAATATAATTCAACATATTAGATAGAAGTGTTGACTGCCAAAAGCGCTGCATAGCCCAGGCTGCACTACTTGCTCGGCTCATTGTGAGATGACTTCAGGGGCTTCTTCTTTTCTCAACACCCTTCACATGTCCAAATAATCAGTGTTTACAGGTTCATCTTTCTAGAAGCTTCACATATGAGAAGCATTGTGAAGCACCCACTCACTCCCAAACGACACAACTACCTTAGTGTTCCAAGCTGGAATTCAAAATAATGGCTGACAGTACACCCATCTTGTGAGTCACTGCACATCTACCTGCGTTCATAATCTACAAGTTAACCGGTTGGTGGCACAAGTCCCTCCCCCATAACAAAGAGACCAGTTCTACTTATTACAGAAGGTGAATATGGTTTTCATGAAGCCATTAAAGATACACCTGTTGTAAGGGCATGATCCTTCCCCTTCCCACTAGTGCTTATCTGGACTGTGTTGACTGCCAAGGAAAGGTCGACGTTGCATATATAGGCTATGTTCATGAAAGTGGTTCTGCTATTCGATGCGTTACATGGTTGTACTATGCACATGTATGTCAAATACCAATGATGCCCCTGACGTGGTCATGACCCGTTAAGTGGATTAGTCATTCTTTTGTTCAGTGCATGGAGCAAAGTCTGATTGCATGTCCTTGCATGAAATGACAATGAAAATAATGTCACATGGGCCTTTTATTAAGCGCAGCAGGGGGCAAGAAACAGACACAAAGTTGACGCAAACGCTGATCTGAAGAAGCTCTTCTCAAATGGATACTATCTTTTCTGTAGGTTGATGACAGTTATGCAATTTAATTTTCGCTACAAGAATGTAGAAACATTTTAGTGCACTGGTAGTCACTTGCGCTCCGAAAAGGAGCAAAGTGACAAGCAGTGTAATTTTTTAATCCTATAACCTGGCATTTCCTTTGGGTTCTTTGTATATTTGAACCAAGGGAAAGGATAATTCTTAGCTATTCTTCCTTTGTAGGATCCTTCCAGAGCTCGCAAGGGCAACTTTGTATAAATGGAATCTGGTTCAACATAAATGATGGTCCCTCAGACACCTCAATCAAAATCTGTGTGAGGATATGCCAGCAAAGGCTCAGCTTCACTGGCCAATCCTGATTGGATGGCCACCACACATTTAAAAGATGTATGGCTGGATATTCATGTGTGTGTGTATGTGTGTGTGTTTATATGCATGTGTGTGTGTGTGCGTGTGTTTGTATGTGTTTGTGTTTCTGTGTGTGTGGGTGTGTGTATGTGTTTGTGCTTGTGTGTGTGCGTGTGTTGGCGTGTGTCTGTGAGCATGTGTTTGTGTATGTGGGTGTGTGTGCATGAGTGTGTGTGTGTGTGTGTGCTTGTGTGTGTATGTGTGTGTGATTTATGTCCTTCTATAAAGCTTGCAGCAGTCTAAAGAAATTCAATACATGAGAATAACCTGCTCTGAAAAAATGTTTGCTACACTCGCAAACAATACAGTTATGTAGCTGTCAGGGGTAAACATACACACACACAGATTAGGAGATTTAAGACTGTCAGCAAAATACAAATGTATCATGTTTCCCAATTTCTTGAACACAGCCAAAATCAAAGGCCTATGTGCTGCTGCAGGCAATGCATTTCCCTCATTTAAATAAAAGCTCCAAGTGTTTTGTAAAAGGCTTAATTAAATGCATTTGTGCCGAGCTGAAAGACAGCATCCTACTCCACCCCCTGCAGAGTTTGAGCTTAAATGACAGGCAACAGCCCGTGGACTGGGGCTCTTGTTATGCCCGGGGGTTTGACCAAGTCACACCTATTTTAATTAGGTGTGACGAAATGACACTATCAGGAGACACAGGGCTGAGTATCGTGGGCTCACACAATCTAAAGAGATAATATCAAACATTGAAAATGATGGGGCATTCATGATAATGCCCCAGGCCCTCGTACATGCACATCTCCTGATAAACACAGAACTTTAAATAGCTTTTAGAATAGGTGGGACAAATTGGCAATGTCAAGAGATCCAGGACTGAGAGGACAGCCCATGAAGTGGGCTCTTGTTATGCTGAAGGGGGGGTTTAAACTAGTATTTTAATTAGGTGTGATGAAATGACACTGTCAGGAGACACAGGGCTGAGTATCGTGGGCTCACACAATCTAAAGAGATAATATCAAACATTGAAAATGATGAGGTATTCATAATAATGCCCCAGGCCCCCGCACATGCACATTTCCTGATAAGCACAGAACTTTAAATAACGATTAGACTAGGTGTGACAAATTGGCGATGTCAAGAGATCCAGGGCTGAGTATCGCGTGCTCACACAATCTAAGGACACAATGTGGGACATTAAAAATGACGTAATGCTCATGGTGTCAGCTGAGTGTCATGAGGGGAAAAAGAACTACAATGCCAAATATACAAAAATGTGTAACTTGTTCTTTAAAAGAGGGGTCCCCTGTACCATTGTTACAGCGCCAAGCATACACAACTGAATGTGTGAGGTACAGCCACGCCTGCGAAGGTGAATATCCAACACTGACAGACCCCTCCATGCGCAGCTCTTAGAGGGTGATGGTTTACCGGGCCGGCGGTGAGCAGGATAGGGCTGGCGCCGGAGACCTTTAGAAACCTACTATGAAGGCAGACATCTCGGCCAGAGCAAGAAGACACCGTCTCAGGCTCAGCTTGTCTTATCTTGACTTCGTGGCATTGAACAACACAGTGTGAGTAAGGTAAGCAACATTGCCTGGGGGTGGGGTCTGCATATATTTTTCAAAAGATGTTTGTGACAGGAGGGCATTGTGCATTTAAAATGTGAAATGGCGGTTTTAGACCGTTTTAGACCAATTCAATAGGAACGTGCCTAGGCTTTAAATATATTATCTAATTGCTAATAAAATATAAACATTACACATCTCTGTAACCCGTTTCCCCAATAGGGTGCTATATTGAAGAAATGTTCTCTTTGTTTTTCGATGAATATATTAATTTTGAAAGAAAATAAAGGAAAATTATTTTAAGCGAGCATTTATTTAATAAAATGTTAACCTAACAGTTCAACCTGACCATTTTCTTTTCTGTATGAATGTGTCCAAAGTACATGCCCTTGGAAAAACATTACATGACTAGGCAGCAGAGAAAACAAAAAGGCAAGTAACAAACATCAGAAATCACTTAGCATTTCAGTTCATACCCACACAGCAGAAAAATTCACTGGGCCTAGGAAGATCATTGTTTTGTTCTCCCTTACTCCCCTCCCTTGCCTCATCGCACTCTGAAATACTTGTGTACGTGCGCGATACAAATAAAATATCAATCAATTCATCATTTTCTATGTTCCGCCCCCTTCAGAACCCTCTGTGCAAGCGACACTCGTCGTTTTATTTCGCACAAGGCTCTGGATGGCTCACAGATGTGCAGAGCCTGCGCGAATTCCATACAAGTCCTGGTAAAGACCCAGGCATTGTATTCCATGAATCGACCACCAGAATTTCACAATCTGTTTGGCACGCAAGTGCCCTCTTCCCAGGCAAATAATTCCATGAATTGGGAAGTGTATTTTGGGTACTTTAGACCACTTGATAAAGGAGCACTATATGTTGTGGTTATTATCTCTATGCTTCTCTACACAACATGCAGTTTATCCTGGCTCTTCATGCTGCTCTACACTCTGTGTAGTTTATCCTTTCTCTGCATGCTCGTCTACACTGCGTGCAGTTTTAATTGCTGCAGCATGCCACTCTACACTGTGACTAGTTAATCCTGGTTCTTCATGCTCCTCTAGATCCTCTAGAGAGAAAGAGAGAGAGAGAGAGAGAGAGAGAGAGAGTGTGTGTGTGTGTGTGTGTGTGTGTGTGTGTGTGAGACACAATCTGGTTGCTTGAGTTCTAATGTCTTTAGTACGAAGATATCTGCATCCGCTATGGCCAGTGAATGGAATGTTCTTCTGCCTCCAATTCATTGAAGACCTTTTCTACCACAAGCAGCAAGCATTTTGTTTTACTAATTTACAACTACTGGATGTAATCGGTAATATTAGGGGGTTGTCCAGGTGACGAAGTGTGCTTAGGTTATGTCTATGAATTATTATAATGTATGTGTTTGGCTTAACTGAAATCTGGTTATATAAGGCTGCTGGACCGACCATATACCTCGCAGTGCCCCGGGGTATAGCCTGATACATAGGGCTAGACAAGAGGGAAGAGAGAGGGGGCGGGGAATTGCCTTTATTTTTTAAACTGACCTAGTGGTCTGGGCAGTAGATGTATCCGGTCCAGACAGCTGTGAAACACTCCAGGTCAAAGACAGGACCAATGCAGAAACTGCATTCAACCTGATTCTGATTTATAGGCCATTCATCCGGATGCAAGAATTTGCAACTGAATTATTACCAGTGTTAAAGCCCATCACTAAGGCTATGCTACTGGGGGATTTCAATTTATGGTTTGGAAGCGATACAGATCACCTAGCTAAAAGCCTTGCAAGCTCACTTAGCAACTTAGGTCTCTACCACCTAATTAATGATGCCATCCACATCAAGGGGAATACCCTTGACTGGGAGGCCACTCATAACATCGCAGTCAATGACCTTTCTATCCACCCCTGCCCATGGTCTGATCATTTCTTTATCCAGTGGGTCAAGCTATGTGACAAAAGGATAAAGATTAGAACGAAAGAAAGGTTTCTCATAACATGGTGAAATATCAGAAAGCAGCAGCCATGCAAGCTTGGATATCCCTGCTAGTTAGTGAAGTGAACAGAATGGAATCAGGAGATGGGCTCGCTAAAGCATATCAGGAGACCCGGTCAAAAGCAACTAATCCAATTTCCCCCCTTAAAACAAGGTTGGTACAGAACAAAGGGCTGAATGCATGGTTCTCCTCTGAAGCTCAGGGCAACGCGTTTGACTTGGAAGCAAGACAGCACAACACAGGTTCGAATCCCGATCCCGCACTTAGAAACCACTCACTGGTATTAAGAGAGTTAGAAATAAACAATAAAATAAAAAACTCCAGAATCTCAGTGTGAAAAAAACAGGTGTCTATGCTTGTAAATGCTCCACAGACTTTAGAGAGAAGGATGCCTATAATAGGGCAATTGAGGAATTTAAAGTGGATACTGATTTAGCAAAAAAAAACAATATATGGCACTAGAATTTCTAACACTCAGCATCAGTCAAAAGAACTTTTTAAAGTGCTAAAAGAATTAGAAATACCTGCCTGATTAAACAGGATACTCTCAATAAAGATGTAGTATGGGGTAGGTCCATACAAGAGGCTATGGTGGGCAAACTAGTCGTGATAAAAACGAATATCGAGGTCAGCAGGAAGATGGCGGAACAGGAAGAGGCCCCTTCTACCACACCGACCAAGAACATTCTAGAATATGAATTTTATTTTAGACCGGTCTCTGAAATTGAGATGTCCAAAATTATCTGTAAACTCAAGCCAACTAAATGTAAGGGTGATACCTGTCCAGCCATCACCATTAAAGCATGCGCTGCTGCACTGATAGGGGTTTTGTCCAAATGTGTTAATGCTCCCTTTCAAGAGAGTCATGTGCCTGACAAGCTGAGCATCACCTGGGTTACACTACTGTTAAAAAAAGTAAAACGTGAGTGAGTAAGACCGACTCTCTTTGCGCTCTAGTCCTAGTAGGTAATTTGACATGCAGCGCAACTAGAACCTTGAGGTTCTGCTCTCAACCTCAGAGAAAAACACTGCATACTAACAAAGTGGTGCTAGTGGTTCGCGCCAGCTTCGGTAGTAATTATGATTGCATTAATTGTATAGTTTATCGACACAAAGCTTGATTTATTGTTGTGCACTTGACAAGATGATTCAGCCAACACATGTTTCGACACTGGGTCTTTCTAAAGGCAACGCTTGCGTCTTAAACTGACCCTGGTGGTCGTCGGTAATGCTCAGGTTGGACTATTATCTATTTTGGGAATAATTTATTCTTTCTTTAGAAGCTCTGATCTTGAAAAGTAGCAGTGCTTGTCAGCAGTGTTTGTTATTTTCTATTATATAGTCCTATTGGAAGAGGGGTGTCATGTCTGGAATCATCCCTCGTGCTCCACTTTTTGGTGCCCACTAATTATAGGCCCATCACTAACACACCGTTTTTATTAAAGATTTTAGATCGCGTTGCGTATATTCAGATTTTAGGGTACCTGAACACTCATAATACTTTGAATTAATGGCAGTCTGACTTTAGGCAAGGGCATGGCACTGAAACAGCCCTATTGGACTTAAAATCTAGATTACTCCAAGCGATGGACAAGGGACGAGCTTCACTGCTTATATTGTTGGACCTGTCTAAGCTTTTGACCTGGTGGACCACCCTCTACAAATCACCAGGCTGAAGGAAGTGGCTACCTTTTCGGATAAGGCAGCTGCTTCGATTGAGTCCTTTCTGAGCAACAGATTGGTCAGGGTCTGCATCGCGGAGGCAAAGCCGTGCCTGCCCCCCTGTATTTTGGAGTACCTCAGGGTGTGTGCCTCTCTCCCTCATTGTTTAATATTTTTACTGACCCACTCTTTGATCTTTTGGAAAGCAAAGGAATTTAATTTATGAATTATATAGATGGCATACAATGTGTCATCCCGCTATCTGGCATTCTTGACGAAGATACTAAGAGCGTCAATAACGTATACCAATCGATGCAGGCATGGATGATTGAAAGTGGACTGGCGCTGAATAATGAAAAAACAGAACTGATGTTAATAGGCACACAGAACAAAAGGTTAAAGCTTGGAGTGGTATATATGCAGTTCCAGATTGCGGACTGTCTGATTGCACCAAAAAAGAAAATCAAAACATTGGTTATATATTTAGATCAAAATCTGAAAATGCAGGCCCAGGTAAACAGTTGGGTCTCTACATCAGCTTGCTATGTTAAGCTACTACCACATCTTCGACCTTATATTTCCAAAGCAAACTGCGAGACTGTGGCGAGGGCCATTATTAGCACATAAAAAGACTATTGTAGCAGCTTGCTTATTGGGATTGCCAAAAATGACTGTGCAAGACTACAAGTAATACAAAATAGTGCAGTTAGGGTCATTGCTTGCCTATACAAGAGAGATCACCTTTCTGATGCTAGCAGAGATTTTTGCTGGCTCCCTGTCAACGCCAGGATTAAGTTCCTTCTCCTCATGATCACTCCCAAATGCATGGTGACTACCATCTCGGCATATTTAGCAAGGCTCTTAAGAAGAAGCCACTTATTTAATCTCTCACATCCAATAATCAGAACTTGTTGACGGTGCCTAGATGCAAACTGACACAGTTGATCAAAGGGGCATTCTTTGTAACAACACCACAAGCATGGAACTCTATACACCGGTATGTGAGAGCAATGCTATCCACCGACCTGTTTAAAAGAAACCAAAAACTCTGCTTTTCAGATAACCCTTCCCTTGACCTGCAACATGTATCCTCTAATCCTGTGTGTATAGCCGGTGTGGGACGGCTTTAATTGTGTCTGTCTTTATTCTGTCCGCATGTTCCTGCGCCTGTACGCCTCTGTGTCTTTTTTGTGCTACATAAATAGAATAAATACAAATAAATAAAATGAAAATTGGGTGGGAAAGCTGCAACAACTGGTGTGCTAAGGCTCGGCTCCTGCCAATCACTCAGTATACAGAAATTAAATATTGTACACCAGTAAAGATTGCGCTTATCCAATTTATTAAAGAAGTGTTTTTATTAAGCAAAATGGACTCCTGGTCCTAAACACAAACTGGACTCTTACGGCCTAATTCACAGAGCGTTTCCGATGATGTTTTGGCATTATAAAACCATTCTGTGAATTAGGCCCTTAGTCCTTGTAATTCAAACCTTAAATATGTTACATGTTAAACATGCATTTTTACTTCTACCCCTTCTACTTCCAAAAGGTTCTATGTCCAAAGAATTGTGAGATTTTTTCTATGCAAGTTACAAGTATTTTTTCTGTCCACAAAAAGATGTGTTGCAAAAAGACCAACTGAACAGACAAGAGCAACTAATATAGGAGAATACCCTTATTCACAAGTGACCTGATGGGTTAGGCCTTAATCTCTGTAAGGAGAAAATGTATCTTTATAACAACACAGCATATTCTTCACTGAGAACAATCTAGGCACCATGTCAGGATGGAATAAAGTATAACGTGTTGGGGTTCCTAATCTAATAGAGACACTCGCCTCCTTCAAGGTTCTCGAGTCTATTGGCCAGTCTATGGGATACAGCACATACATGTCTTCAATTCCCAAATAGGAAGGGCTTGCAATAAATGCCAAGAGGGCCTAGGGGTTTCTGTACAACGTTGGCATCTCCCAAAAGTGTCACTATGGATCAAGCAATGCAGTGGAAGTGGTATTAATGAATGAATGAATTAATGAATGACATTGAATGAATGATATTTTATTTATATAGTGTGCCCATACACAAGTGTTTCAAGGCACGACTTAATATGGTGGGACGCTGGTCTTCCCATCATCTCTAAGGCGCAAAAGAACTTCACCCATATAGCACCCATCCACTTATTTGCTTCACTTTCTCCGGGTTATAGCAGCCAGCTCGCTTCTTGACACTATCTACCAGCAAGTACGTCCCCCACCCATGACGTAGGTACATGTCATGCTCAGATATTCTCAATCTCTAGCTGCAGGTCACCCTTATAGGACAAGATATCATGGTCTGGTCTTTCTTGTCATCTGCATACCTCCCAGGAGCTGAGTTATAATCATCAGGTTCTCATTCTCTGTGTCAGGCCTCTGCCAGTGTTAGCAATATAGGCCTCTGCAGACTTTCTGCTCTCTCTCCCGTGTTCTCTGGGCTCTGCTAATGTCTGAGTAAGTTACAATCAGGTTATCTGGTTTCTTTTTTTTTTTTTTTTTTTTTTTTTTTGATTTAATTGTGTTACAATTTTTACAAAAAATCCGACCAATGATGAGTTATTGAATTATTCATTCTTAATTCTGAATGAGATCTTTTAACAGAAAGACCAATTTCACAAGTTCAGTTTTTCCAGAAACAGAGAGAGACCGATGGTGCACCTTCTGTTGTTACCGCTAGCCAATAAGGCCCATAGGTTTTCTAAGTCGAGTTTCTCCTTCCCTCTGTCTGGCCTCTGCCAGTGTCTGAGATACAGCCCTCTGCAGATTGTTACTTCTCTCTCCTTCTGTAGTTCTCTGCTGTATCAGTGTCTGACATTAAGGCCTCAGTAGGCTTTCAGCTCTCTTTCTCATCATGGCCGGGTCTCTCCCAGCTGTTCAGGTCTTGCAGCTCTCCAACCAAAGTATGGACTTCTACGCCTATTCTCCAAGACCAAGAAAACAGGGCCAGGTTCCTACGCCCTGATCGGCTGAGGTGGAAAGTTGGTTTCTGCAGGGATCTGATTGGGAATGAGGCTTTGTAACAGCTCAGGGGAGGGGGCTTTAAATATTATTGTGGCCATTTTGAATGCAATGTACTTTTGCCATTTGTATGTTGAACACTCTGTTTACATCCCTCTAACTCTTGCTGCGTTCTTTGTAGGTAAAGAGATTTCACCCTGGGGAGTTTTCAATACCTGGACCCTGCTTCCTACTATTTACTCTGTACATTTCGAGATGGCGTTTCCAGTGTGGTTTTAGGGCCTTATAAGTATTTGACTTACTGCAGAATAGGGGTGGGATCTTTTCCACCAGGGTTGGACTGGGAACTAAAAGAGGCCCTGGAAATAATTACTGGTGACCAAAAGAGGCCCTGGAAATAATGTTCAAAGTGGCCCTATATGACACATTTTCAGCAAGCCCAATGCTTTTCCTATGAGAAAAGTTAGAAATACCACACAAAAGAGGCCCAGGGTGCAGAGGCCCACCGGGAAATCTCCAGAGTTCCCTAAAGGCCAGTCCACCCCTGTTTTCCACTCTGCTGTTCTGGATAAACGTGAGAAGAGCTATTAGTGTGTGAGAGGGGGACAGTTTTTCTTTAGCCAGAGACTATTCTGGGTGAATCTTGACCCTTGTTCCATGGCACCAGGAGTGGGAGTTTCATTGGAAGCAATTGTGTGGCCCATGCTGGATATTGGAGGTGTAGGGCGGGAGTTCTCCTACAGCCTAACTGCGTTTTAGACATTCCTTTACGGGTATGTTATGTTATTTTATTTTTCATTTATATAGCACCTTATGTATCATTGGTATGATCTCAAAGTGCTGGTGGGTTGAACGCCCTCAGGAACCGTAGTTCAAGTCAGTAGAGAGAGAGAGAGAGAGAGTCATAAGGTGCGTGGGTGCACCGGATATGTGTGCAGCTGGTGTGGTATTTGCGTGGTAGCTGCTTCTTAGCGGTAGGTGTGATGGTTGGGAGGTCAGGAATATGTGTTCATTCTGGTCGGTTGGTACCCATAGTGATTTCTGGCTGCGTTAGGCCTGAGGAGACGCTTAGGCTGGCAGTGTATGCTCAGCTGGCTGAGTTTAATTAGGATGATGAGGAGTATGAGGCAGGTGTTAGTATGAGAACAGCTATACTGAATGTGTCATAGTATCGCTGTGTTCTAGTTGAGTGGTGGTGTATAAGAGAAAGTAAGCATGGCGGTGTGATATGGTGGTTTTCGGTAAGGCGCTTGAGCTTGAGCGTTCCTCTGTACCATGAATTCTATTCGTTTTATTCACTCTGTCCGTTCATTCAGCTTCGTCTGTTCATACATTTCATCAGGTTCGTCATTTAGTTTACTAATCCTTCCATTCATTGCAACATTCGATCCTTCGTCTACATAAACTACTCCATCCAATCTGTTGATCCATATTATCCTTCCCATCTATTCAGTGTGTTCCATTTGTTCCATCTTGTTGATGTCCTGACTCCAGAAGAACTGTACTAGGGAGTGCAGGAAAGAGTTTGTTTTCCTAGGAGGATCCCAATGCACGGAGGAGTTTGGCACGATATCTACCTTTGGAATTATGCAAAAGGTGGGATCTGGCACTGGAGGAGGGGCTGGGGAAAACCCCTTACAGCACCTTCAGGGTGCCAATGGCATTGCAGGTGGGCATCGTTGGTCACCAGAGCTCATCTGAACACAAAAAGGGTAGTGACTAGTGTGACATCATCACAGATGTCACATTCAGTTGCAGATACTGAATGCCCTCTCCGTCCTCCACATTTTTCTAAACCATTTTCTGCATAAGGCTCTACCATGTTGCCTCCTCACAAAATGATAGCATACTCAGTTGTAGCCTTTGGGTGGAATCTCCTGCCTGCCCATAAAAACATCTGGGGTGTTCTTAACACTCTGCCAAGAAATGTCACATGACTTTGTCATGCAAAGTGGTCACTGGTATTCTATCCCTCACTAGTAGTCGGATGGCACACTCTATTACATCAGATGAATTTAATCTCCTCCTATAAAGAATTGTTAGACATTTTCTACACAAGCAACACGTATTATATGTCACCAAACAAACATGGCACACTGATTTACAGTTAGTGAATATAAGCTTGTCTTGCCTCCAAAGAATTGTCGGCCGAGTTTGTCACAGTGGATTTTTACTATTCTTAAGGCTAGATTAAGATCGCTAGCACGGGTATCAAAAAAAGCATCAAAATGGTTTGATTCCTTCCTGACTGACAGAAAGCAACAGGTGAAACTGGGTGTCTTTCTGTCAGAAAAGTTGAAAATATCATGTGGCGTTCCACAGGGTTCATCATTGTCCCCTATTTTGTTTAATCTGTATATTCACCCCATGTTAGAGATTTTCGCCCGGTTTAATTTGCAATTCCATTCATATGTGGATGACACACAGATTTATGTTAGTCTGAGGCAACCAATTGAGGCAGTTGAACACATTATTAAGTGTGCAGAGGAAATCAGAATTTGGATGCTTAGAAACAAGCATTATTGTGTTTGGTTCAAAGCAAAAACTGAAAGCCTTCTTTTCTATGACCCAATGTCCCTCTCTTTTTGGAATTGCATCTAAGTATTCAGACTCAGTTACAAATTTGGGTTGCATCTGGCAATCAAATATGGGTCTCAATCGCCATGTAAACCAGATAATAAAATCAGTGTATTTTCAACTAAAAACACTAGAACCTCTCCTTCCCCTTAGCTTAGAAGGGGACCGATCTATTGTGATTGGTACTTTGGTTAATGCGAGGCTGCATTATTGCAATGGGCTTCTGGTGGGTTGCCCAAAATACCAGCTGCAACGCCTCGCAGTGGCTCAAAACTCTGCAGTTCGATTGATCTCCTCACTTCCCTGGAAAGGATCAATCTCAGAATTCTGTAGGAAGCTTCACTGGTTGCCAATCCACCAACGTATCAGGTTTAAACTATTATGCCTGGTTTTCAAGTGCTCACGAGGGGTTGGCACCAGTATACCTAGCTTAAGAAATCAAAAGATATAATCCTCCAAGACCATTAAGGTCACTAAGTCAAGACCTTTTGGTGGTTCGACCTTCAAAATCCACTAGGGGTGACAGAAGGTTTTCAACAGCTGGACCTCGGGCCTAGAATGAGTTGCCGCTCTATTTGAGGAAAATAGAATCACTGGCACTGTTTAGAAAACAGCTTAAAACATATCTATTTGAGTAATCTGTAATATGAATCGTGCCTCTGTAGAATTTTGCAACTTGATCAAATTTGCGCCTAGATGTGGCTTTCCACTCGGTTCCTTGGGGTTATGCGCTATAAACATTTTCAAATCAGAAGGATTAGACTTTATCATTGAAACTTATATATTGTGTCATCATAAAAAGGTGACACGCTCGATCAGAGCCACTGAATGCACTCTGACACTTGAAAAGAAATCTTAGATTTTTTATTTGCAAATTTGCAAGCAACAAGTAGTTTGTATTTTGTCTCCCCACAGAAAGAAGGTGCAATGATTTACATCTGCTGAATGCAATCTCTTCCTACCTCCCAATAATTAAAAGACTTTGTCTATGCAAGCAACTACTACGGTGTCTACAAAAAGACACAAAAAGATAGCGTTCCCAGTTATAGTCACTGAATGTAACCTCCTGCCTGTCACCTAACAACTCTGGGAAGTTCTACTGCTCACCCTGTTAAGGAATGTCATCTGAGATTTTATGATACAAATGGGTTGTGGGAATTCTCTCCAACCTTAGTAGTAAATAGTCACAAAAAGATGGCCTTCCCTCTTTCATTGTCCTACCTCTCCATCAACTAAATCCTATTTTAATATTCTACCTCTCCATTGGCTAAATCCTGCCAATGTTCTAAAGCTCCCTCAATTGTGTCAAAATATGCTTAGCCAAGCGTACAGAGCACTTTATGACCATTTGTAAATGCTGCACTGAATTGCACTGCCTTGATGCACAATGTAAAGTAATGAGCACATCTATGTTATGCTTGGTTCATCATTGTTAAGAAATGTAAAATGAAAGTTTATTTTTTATCAAAAAAAAATTGCACCATTAACCAAGAACAGCCAATTATAAAAACAAAATGGCTTTTCGATCAAAAGGAAAGGAGCTACTGCGATTAGTGAGGCAGAGAAAATACTTGTACAGTCAGAGCAAAATGAATTGAGAAACATGACTTACGGTTAACAAGTGACAGACAGTGTGAATTCAGTTTGTATTGGAAAGTGCACACCTCTCCAGAGGAACAGGAATCTCTCCTGGAAGCAGAGTGTGCATCTACCAGGCAATGGGGAGAGAAGAGTACTGCCGCCTGCACGGATTCCAGCACTGCAGGGGAACAGCAGAAGGGTCAGCAGTACCTGCAGCAAAGAACAGAGCAGCACTTTTTCCAAGGGCTCCAACTTGTGCAGAGGAAGGATAGTGCTGCTTGTGTGGATTCCACTCCATCAAATCAATACTTATCAGGCTAAACAGGTGCCTGATACCGGTTCCTCTGGAAAAGAGGCAGTTGTAGCCTGGTGAGATGTCCCTCTCACCTACATCAGTCTCTTTGTGGTGTAAATTGGCACGCAGAACACAGTGTAGGCAAGCCAATGTTCGATTCACAATGTTGATTTTTATATAGTTCAGGCAATGGTTCAAGCTAGTGATTATTGCTGTCCTGTGTGGAGAGGCCTAGTTGTACCTTTTATGTCTCGGGAATACAATAATTGATAATAACAGGTTTGGAATAATTGTGTGCAGCTCTGTTGCAATCCTAATTCAGTCGGGACCGTAATCTCTGATGAACATATGTTGAAATTGGAAGGGAGTGAACCTTCTGGGTTGTAAATTAAAAGACAAATGCCTATGTTTAGACAGCTGCCCCTACACCCTCCTCATTGCTCTGTCTGTGGCATCTTATACTTTGTGCATCCACCACACCTGAGCATTTAGTGAAAGAAGGGATTTGGTCTGAAATTATTCCATGTTGATGGTGTTCAACCTAGCAGCAATCATGTTATTCAACTGTTACATGTTATGACCCACTGCACTTTTGCAACACTGAAGGGTGATGGCTGGAAGGGTTTGAATTAATCTAATCCACTGGCATTGCTCTAGGTAATAAGGCAACCCTCCAGACCATCAGCCTGCCTTGCCATTACAGAAGAGGAAAGACCACTGGTAACTCAGGAACGTCCCATGAAACAAAGGGCATCCCAGTCAGAAACTTCGGAGTCACAGCCCTATCGTGTCCCCTTGGCTTGCTGGGCCCAGAAGTTAGGAACTAGGCATGCAGCATGAGGAATGTGTGCCAATAAAGCACACACGCAGGAGGAGGGAAACACGTCTTCTTTATTTCGCTTCCTCTTACGCACTGCTGTGTAACGCAGCAGTTTCTGTCTTGCAAATGTGCGCTTGCTCTCTCCTCATTGGCTCTGCCTCTGCAACTTTAACAGTGTCCTGCCCAGACACGACAATCCCTTCTACACGAGACCACAAGCAACCCCAGAAATGTGTCAGACTCATTAAGCCTAATCAGTGAGGTGCAGCTTCCCTGGGAAACTTCCTGCAGAAGAGACATACCACTCCACCTCCCTACCTGAACATTTTCAACAGGTGCCCTCAGAAACAGAGCTTCCAGAATAATCCTATTCTTTCGACCCGGTTCCAGGACACTAGATCCCTGGACCAGGAAGAAGGGAGAATCAAGACAGAAAAGTTTGGGGAAAATGTCCAGTACCCGAGCTACTCCGGGAGAAGGGACAGTTACCCTTTTTGGGAGCAGTAGAGGTAGGAACAGAGACCACTGTAAAACAGATGACCTGGTGCACATGCTGAGGGCACAGTCAAGCCCTCAACCTAACCCTGCTTCCCGGAATTCACCAACCTCCGGCGGGTCTGATGCCCCCGGGGGAGGGGAGAGGTTATGGAAGGAAAGTTCTGACAAGCAACAGGTTCCTGAATATGGGTCCCGTGTGGAAGGGAGGTGCAAAGCCCTAGAGGAAGCTTCCTTTCTCACCTGGACAGAACCCTTGGACACCTCTCAGCCTGAAAGTGAACCTTCTATCCCTGAGAAGTTAGAACACAAAGAGCAAAGGATAAGTAGGAGCAGTCATAGAAGAACCCACTTTGTGGAGCAACACAAGCTGATCCTCTTTGAAAGAGAAGAATCCCTGGAGGATCAGGTAAGCAAATCTTCAGGAACGGGGGATCCCTTCCAAAGAAAAATGGGTTCCAAAAGACCCTTAGTTTGACAGGTTAAGTATGGAGACCGACCCAGATCAAGAAACTATTAGACCTCAAAAAGGCCAGCCAGATAATGCAGAACTTTAAGAGTTACCCTCCCCACAAACATGTTCTTAGAATTGTCTGCAGGTAAAGGGAGAAAGCGGCATCTGGGCAGAAAGAGGATCCCCCAATAAAGCAAATTGCTGATGTAAATTACAGATACCAGATCGCTAGCGTGGAAAATCATCCAAGATCACAGTTCCAGAGTTCAATATCAAGAAAATGACCTGCAAAGTAGCAGATAACTCACACTTTCTTTGCACTCCTGAATTATCAGCTCTGGTGGATACTCGATCCCAAGCCACCCTCCTGTCCAAAAAGACCTTTGACCAACCAAACTCAGGAATAACAACTGTCTCCGTGATATCCTGGCTATCATCGATAAGGCTGTGGCTTGGATGACCTCTTTCCTCTCCGATCGACCCTCCCAGGTCCAACTTGGGATCTTCCTCTCATATGTCTCTGTCTCTACTTGTGGTGTTCCCCAGCGGTCTAACATCTCTCCCTGGCTGTTCAAACAATATCTGGCACTTCTTGCCCACCACATTGCCACTCTCTGCCCCAACTTTCAGTGCTATGCAGATGACACTGAACTCATTTTCAGGCTCACGTCTGCCACTTCTCTCATTTCTGACTGTCTGTCTGCTATCCAGGAGTGGTGTGCTGCCAGTGATCTCTGCCTTAATGCCAGTAAAACCGAGATTTCCTTCATCGGCACACCTGCTCCCTCCTTTCCTGTCACTTTCTGGTCGGCCTCTCTTGGCCCTCTTCCTGCTCCCACCTGTGAGGTTAAAAACCTCAGGGTCATCTTCGACTCCACACTCTCCTTCTCTCCTCACATCTCCGATGTCTCTAAGAAGTCACACTACCAGCTGCACCTCCTCAGAGGTATTCTTCCTTTCCTCTCCTTACCCCAGAAGCTCACTGTCTCCAGAGCTCTGGTTCTCTCTAGGCTGGACTATTGTAACAGCCTCTTTTTAAATCTGCCTGCCTCTACTCTCTCCGCCCTCTTCAACTCATCCAGAACAGGACTGCAAGACTTGTCCTTGGCCTCAAGCCCAGGGATCATATCTCTCCAAGACTGAAATCTCTGCACTGGCTCCCAGTGGCTGTGAGGATTAAGTTGAATAACCCTCTGCATTGTCCACAAGGCCTTCTGGGGCCTCAATACCTTCAACTCTCTCTTCCTTAACATCTTTCTTCTCGAGCTCTTTGCTCATCTGCCTTCAACTCCCTCAGGGTCAGACGCTTCTCCAGGAAATTAGTTGGTGGTAGATCTCTTTCCTCGGCTGGGGCCTCCATCTAGAACAGCCACCCTGCCTCTCTGAAACTTGAGGAGAACCATCTCCGGGTCTGGAAACACTTCAAAACCTTCCTCTTTGCTTCTGCTTTCTCTCCTCCTCTCCCCTGCTGAACTCCTGGCTGAAACCGAAACTGCACTGGTCACCTGGCTACCCTCTGATCTCGGGTGCAGGGCCCCTCTCCCACAAGTTGGACAACTGCACTGCCTCCCTGGCAACCCCCGCACTTGGGGATTGTTTTCTGTATCCCTACAGTCCCTATCAGCACTTGACACCTGATGTCTGCACTTACACTTGCACTTGCCACTAGATGGCCACACTTTTTACTTATTGCTTTTATTTATTCTATTTATTTTTACTGTCGATCCCATGTACTGCACTGTCCCCTCCCCTTTCACCCCACACTTTTTCCCTTCCCCTGCACTTGCGTAATCTCAATGTATCCTGGCCTAGTAAGATCGTTGTCTCTGTCTACCCTCTGTTGCCCCTCCGTTGCCTCGTCGCGCCTTGAAACAATTGTGTGTATGCACGTTATAAATGCCATATCTTATCATATCAATGGCAGAAGGTTACCAAATTCCTCTCATACCTCATCCCAGACAACTCCAAAATTTCAATGGGAATGACATTTCAGTCAAAGGGACTGCATATCTGGAAATAAGCATTGGACAACATTGGTTAAAACATCTAGTGGTAGTCGTGACTCCAGATGGCACACCTTGTTTACTGGGGAACTGTCTCTTTCAGAGGTTATCACCTCTGATCGACTGCTTGAACAAGGTCCTCTGAACCCAAACCAGCCAGCCTATAAAACTAAAAATATGTAGCAATTATGTAAGCTTGAAAGGAGCCTGTAATTTAATCGAACAACTGTCAGAAAAAGTGGAATTTCATTTCCAGAATAATCAGGTCCCAGACATCACCGTCATCTCTTTAGAAGAACAAACTGGTGATGGGAACCCTTCTCCATTATTGAAAATCAACCTTCCTCCCAGTTTCAAGTGGCAATCCACACTGGAAGGGAACATCCTTACATTTTACACTAGTTAATCCAAACTCAGAAGAAACACTTAGTCCCATGAGAAAAGACAATGAAGAAGCAGCTCAAAGTCTGACCGACATACAGAAAAAGAGTAAACAGTTTTTTTTCCCATTCAGTTAAATGGGGGAGAGGAGTCTGTGCTCACCAGAATATACCTGAATAATGGGAAAAGCGTAATCGGTGAAGGTTTATTCAGGAAAATCCCTAAAGATCGGACCATTCACACCTTTAAATTGATTGATAAATGGGAAGTGGGTCTGAAAAGCCCAAATTCCAAACATTTCCTGCCTAGCAGGTATATGCAAAAAATGTCCAGTGGCAACAAAAGCATAGAACATAATTGTTGTGTCGTAAGAGATGTCCCATCCTGCCTTTTATATAGGTAGAGAAATCCTTAACCCATTTGCAATCAATTTGGATCTAATTAATAATAAAGTCTAGTCGTGGATGGGGGGGTAACCCCATGGGCTTTGATAACAATATGATATGGCATTTGTAACGTGCCTATACAAAAGTGTTTCAAGGTGCGAAAACACAGAACACAGAAAAAGCATTCCAGTCTGCTCAATTGCTGCCTTATGCATTTGAAGTTCAAGTGCAAGAAGAAGTTACCATCCCAAGATGGGTGCGGCAATTCATGATTCCCCTCAAATTAAGCGAGGACTGAACCTCAAACATCAGGATGCCTATATAAATTTGAACTTCCATCTCCAAAAACAAGGTTTGTATTTACATCTGACACCTCTAGTAGATCTAGAACATGACAACATTTGAATATTGGTGGATAACAGCTACCCTCGATGTAACACTTTTGGCGCAGACACCTTTGCTGTAATGGCGGTTGATGCCCAACATTATTCTATTGATTTAGGTAATGAAATCACCGGACCAATTCCAAACAACTGTTTTGACATCAGCGACAGTATTCGTCCAGAATAGATTTTGACCTGTGAGGGGGGAATGAGAGGGGGGGTAGGTTTTTCTTGTTGTACTCTTCATACCCTTATGGATAGAAGAGGTGACCTATGACATCAGGAGGGATGAGGTAGTATTTAGAGTCAATAACAAGAACCCCAAACCCATGGATCCTCCAGTCCAGGTTAACACCATAAAAAGAGATCTCTCCACCCATCTGGAGGATACCGCTGAAATTGCCAAGTCCGAGGTCTTTCCAAGTTTCAAGCAGATGGTCCAAGAACTAATCAATCTTCCTGATGCCTGTGAGACTGAGAAGCAAAGACAGAAACTGAAAGGTATTCCTGGACTTCCAGGATATCTTTTCAGTAGATTCATATGACTGTAGAAGCAGATCTAGTCATTCAAACACCATACCCATGGACCCAGAGATGGTTCCAGTATTTGTGAAACAATAACGGTTACCTCTCGCATCCATGGGGTCACTCACAGAGTATATTAAGAACTTAGAATCTTGTTGGATTATTCGTCTGATCGACAGAACCTTTAACAACCCAGTACTGGGGATACTAAAGCCAAATGGCCAATGGAGACTATTGGCCTCATTATAAGTTTGCTGGTACAGAAAGAACAGGTTTGCCTGCCGGAGCCGTTGTACCAACAGGTCTGACCCTGCCGGGCACAATGGCCATGGTAGGCAAGCGGTCATGGAAGCACTAGCACCATTAACAACAGTGCCGGTGCTTCTGTGGTCCCTATTCCCATAGCGTCCCATAGGACTCCATGGGAATGGGGACTTAGAATTTGCCAGCGCCTGACTTCCCAGACCACCAAGTTGTAATCCCCCAGTGTTACCAGGAAGTCAGGTGCCGGTAAATTATTCTGTGTCCGGCAGCAACCCGCCGGTAGCACCGGCAGGGTTACCGCCGGACTTCGATTGAGACCCTATGTGCAGTAATGAGGGAGTTGAACAAATAGATCCACATGTCAAGATGGCCACTTCCCTACAACGATCAAGGGCTGGCACAGATACAAGGGTCAAAAGTGTACACATCCATTGACTTGACAAATGGTGACTGGTCGGTACCTATGAGTAGGGAAGACCAATACAAGCTTGCCTTTACCTTTGGGGGGCAGCAATATTCGTGGATGCGAACACCCTTCGGATATGTAAACTCCAGCAATGAGTTCAACATCTTTCTACATAAGGTCATGCCCGATGTGGGCGAAAAGGGAAAACCTGCCATATGTAGGTGATGTTCTGATCAAGAGTTCAACTGTGTAGGAACATATAGCGGAAGTCTGCCATGTTCTGACCCAGTTGCACAAAGTCAGAGCAAAACATCCTTTCAGAAGGCAAAGTGGTGTAAGACCCGAGTGAACTTGTTAGGGCACGAAATTACCCCAGAGGGTCTCAACCCCCAGGCAAAAAAGGTGGAAGCCTTATTGAAATTAAAATACCCTACTACTCTGCCAGAATTGAGAGGCCTTCTTGGACTCACTTATTATAGTTGGAAGTTCAATGAAGACTCTGCAGAGGTCATTTTGTTCTTGGTCCATTTATGAAAGGCCAGAGCCAAGAGGGAGTGGGGTCCAGAACAATCTGAGGCAGTTGAACAACTGAAAAGAAACCTTTCCCAAGCTCCTTGTTTGGCTTACCCTATCAAGAATAAGTTCTTCTTGGAGACAGGGTTTTCAGATACTCGCCTAACATCGTTATTGTGCCAAAAGTATGACATGGTTAAAAAAGTTATCTTGCATGCAAGCAAAACTTTGTCCTCTGTGGAGGAACAATTCAATGACTGTGAAAAGGCACTCCTGGCCACAGTGTGGGAATTGAAAAAATACCGCCCATACATCCAGGGGGAGCACATCATAGAGACAGCTCACCAACCCATTCACTACTTGCAAAGCGACAGAATCCGGGTGGGGAATCTAAGTAATTCCTGAATTACTTCCTGGATTCTGTCCATGCAAGGCTTTCCTGTGGAGGTCAGATTTGGCCAAAACAAGAAGAGTCCTCTAGCGCAAGGTGTCATGATGCCTACCCCCGGGCATTAGGACCAGGCCCATTAGCTCCAGGAGCAAGCATCCAGATACTTATTAAAACCCCAACAGTCCCGGCTGGGGGCTGTTTGGGTTCAGTCCTGGCCAGGTTCATCATAGAAATCAGTCCTGGCGCCATAGGTCCCAGGCTCATAGACTTTACTTACCTGATGCAGACCATGCTGCAAGTGAGTCCAAGCCAACGTGAGGCCTGGATGGGACTATTTTATTACAGGGACTATTTTGTACTCGGGCATGGTTCTGGGGAACTTCTTACCTGGAACTACTTTGGAGGCTATTTAAACCACGCCGGAACAGCAGCACACGCTTCGCGTTATTCTGCATCCAGCAGCGTAACGCTCACCATGTCTGCAGTCAGCATCCAGTCTTCTGCCACGCCCGCCTCGAATCTGGAGCTCCTAAAACAAAGAAGAAAGAAAAGGACAAGGTTAGAAAATGAACTATTTTCGAATTCCTCACCTGATTCCCGATCCATCTCGCCTCCGGACCTGGAAAGAACATCATTTCAGTACGTGTCGCATCTCCAGCTGCAGCGCCGTGCCATACTCACCAGTCCTCGCAGCATCTTTCGATTCGGCACTGCCTCCATCATTTCTTTGCCGAACTCCGGGACCTGGGGGACAAAAGAAACCAATAAGGTGAGCCGGGAAAACCAACAAATATAACGCTTATCACCATAGACTTACCTGATTTACCACCGGAGGTATTATTCTATAACTCTCCACATCTTCATGTGCCGCACCTGCAAAGAGAGAGAGAAAACAACACGTTAAACACGTGCAACATTTACCGGACTGTACCGCACAGCGTCGGGTAATACAGACTCTTACCTGAGTGCCAACAGCTACCACGAGAGCATCTTCTCACAAACTCAGCTGCAAGACAAGGAAGGAAGGGGGGGGGAACAAGAGTGAACATCGGACATATTGAACTCTATGAACTTGATACTTACTGGTCCTCGCCAGGAACCTCAGAGTCAATACTCTCCAGAACTCTCCCACGCCTTCAAACCAGTGAAGTAACTGGCATCAACGTGCCACTGCAATCTATGCAGGATGGAGAGCTCATCTTTCAAGAGTATAAGGTGAGATTGCTGAGAGGGCACTTCGGAGGTGATTAGTGGGGAGGACTGTGGGGGGTGCCATCACTTGAATCCACGGGATGCTAAATACATCTCTCCACTTGCAGGAGAATACTTCTACGGATCAAGTAGACAAGATTAGGAGGGCCAGTCCAGTCAGTCATCTCTGCACTACGCATCACGTTGGTGGAGTCCGCAGCCGTCCGGGTCTGACCGACGCCCCTGTGGGAGCCAGGTGAGCGTAAAACAAGGATTAACAGACTTGCATGATTGTGCTCAAGAAAACTGTCTCAAGGACGAAAGTCTAATGATCAAAAACAATATGGAGGCGTATTTACCGTCCCTGTACAAGGTCTATGAAGAGGACATGTGCCAGGGGATGCCCACAGTTTATGTGAATGGGTGCTCCTATCATGTTGGCACTAAAAGGGAAATAGAACTAGTGGCTGGCATTTGGAATGCCTGCTGAATGATACCCCGGAAGCCCTCCATTAGTTACTAAATAGGGCCTTTAAGTAGTCGGGTGGCAGAGTTGATGGCCACACAACAAGCCCTCCTCACTGCAGTACACCACCAACTCAAAGAGCTGGTCATAATAACCGACGATAATTAGGTCAGGAATGGGATTGTGGAACACCTTATTAACTGGAAGAATCAAGGCATGCTTTGTGCCAATAAAAAAACCCATCAAGCATTGGAAACTGATCGAGTCCAATGATGATCTGGTGACGTCAAATGAGATGACCATCTATTGGAAGAAAATAGGTAATTCCAAATTAGAGGGGCCAGATAAGACTGGGAATTACCCTGCTGACAAGCCTGCTGAAACCAGAGCTCTGCAGGGGGATTTCATAGATGCAGAATCCCTGCTGGGTGAAATCAAGTCACCTTTGTCACCAGATACCAAACATGTGCCAACAGTTAACTCTTGACTGCACAGTGGAATAAAGATATCCTGGATGCAGATTTGATCACTGCCCAAAAAGAGGACGAGATTATTGGAAAATTCTATCAACACATTGAAGACTCTGGGAGTTTCCTTTAACAGAATCAGATTATACTGGTAAAGAGGATCTCTGGGTTTTGATGACATTTCCCAAAATGTTCCAGATCCAAGACGGTTTGTTGGTATGTAGATCCTTATCGGGATGTGAGCAGTGGTTGGTACCTAACTCATTCCAGAGCCTGATATTGAACCACGCTGATGACGCGGCCACTACTGGTCATAGGAGGTTTCATACGACATCAGAAATCTTGAGTGAGTTTGCATAGTGGTCAGACATTTATTTAAAGGGGTGTCTTGCGGGTGCTCAGTTTCAACCCAGTTAACTCACACACCAAGCACCCCTATAGAAGGAGAATGACACTGCCATGGTCAGATTTGCAAGTCAATGTCATCGGGCTAGTGATTTGCTCCTCTACAGGAAATAAGTACATGTTGACTGTAACATGCTTGTTTACAAAATGGGTAGCATGTCTTCCTTCCCCAAATTGTAAGGCGGAGACAGCTGCTGTGCTAATGATCAACCACATCTTCTCTCATTTTGTCCTCCCGCAAAGGATTGAGTCAGACCGAGGAAGTTATTTTACCAGTGAATTGATAACGAAGATGTGAGAGATTATAGTGGTAAAAAGAAAACTCCACATTGCCTACCAACCAGCCTCGAGTGTGGTGGTTGAAAGATACAATGGGCCTCATTACGACTGTGGCGCCCATGGTATGAACGGTGCCGGTAAGGGACCGGCACCGTTCATACCGGGCCGCCACATTACGAGTTTTGCAGCGCGTCCCGCTCTGTTCGCCTGGTCAGACGAGACGTGCAGAGCGGCACCAGCTAGCAGAAAAGGATGCTAACAACGGACCCGTCATTAACAGGTCCATTGTTAGCATCCTCCCCATTCACAAATGGCAATGGGGATGTACCGGGTCTGGGTCCGCGAATGGGAATTACCGGGCCCGCAAAGGTCGGCATGGCCTGGTAATTCCAATTTTGCGGGACTCAGACCCAAGTTTGGGGGCACCCATGCCGCTAAAAACAGCATGGCTACCTCCAAACTCGTAATGAGACCCAATGAGACAATTGTGAACACCTTGAAGAAGTTCATGGCAGATTCTGGGCCCGGTTGGGACATTCGATTACCACTTGTCCTGATGGCTATTAGGTCTACACCATCTTCTGCAACTAAAATGTCTCCATTTGAGCTTATTACCAGACGTAAAATTGTGTTACCTCAACATTTGGTCTATAGATCTCAGGAGCAGATACTTATAAATGCGTCCACCACTCATGAGTACATTGAAAATGTAAGGAAGTACCTGCAGCGTGATATGATATGATAGGTTATTTATGATGTGCTGAATACCCAGAGGTTTCTAAGCGCAGACCTGGGGATCGAACCTGTGGTGCTCCATGTGGTCTTGCTTCCAATGTGAGCACGTTGCCCCTGAGCCATCCTCCCGAGATGCATGCCTTTGTTTATGCCCAGCACAATTTAGAGAAGTCGGCTGAAGGAATGAAATCATACTACGAACTAAGCACCACGAAAAAGGAGTATGAGGTAGGTGGCAGGGTTTACCTTTACAATGTTTAGAGGAATCAGACCAAGGAACGAAAATGTCTTCCATTTTGGCGTGGCAACTGTGAAATTATAGACAAAATCTCACCTGTTGCCTAGGAGATCTGCATCTTAAAAGGAGAACTGATGGAAGAGGAATGGGTGCATATCAATCAGTTGGAAAGCTGTCATGCCAGACAAGCGTTACAACTGATTGAGGGAGCCCAATGAAGTTTGAGCCGAGGAACCATCGGGGGAGTCAAAGGTAAGAATGAAAGCCATGGATGGAAACTAAAACATATACAGGGAGCAATTTGACAAAATATGGACTTGCCGTTGTCTAATTGAAATGGGATGAATGCATCACAATTCTATGCAATGTTGTCCCATAATTCTATTACACTTTATTTCTCAAATTATATGTAATGTTTTCTGGGGAAAAAAGTTCTGTATGAAATACTTAACCTCTATTTACACTCCTGTCTGTAGAAGGATTCATCTCCTTCGCTTCCAGCCTGGGGAACAGAAGTATGGGAGTCTGGGGAGGATCCAAGGGACCCAAGAAAGGGACCAAGAAAATAAGAGGAGAGGGAGGGGTTCAATGATCATACCCCAGAATGCAAAAGCAAAGAGGTGGAAGCCAGAGAGCCCACTCCCTAAGGAAGGAAAAGAGCAGGACGTGCTCCATTGATAATGTGAACTGGGGGCTTGTGGGATACTTTCAGCCCTGGAAAATGAATAGAAAGGCCAGGTTAGGCCTGTAATGTGAAATACATTCTTCTTATGGAAAGGCACATTGGGAGAATGAAATGCCAGCCTCAAAATGTCAACGTTGTTTAGGTGCCTAGGGGACTCAAACATTTACTTACCATAAAAGGCGTGAATGCAAAATTGAAGCCAGAGAAAAATTTGAGGATGATCCCACATGGAAAGCAGGGTATTGCACACACTGAAACGGCAAGGTCTGGAAATAAAGACATGGAGAAAAATGTTCCCTTGCCAAAAGGAACATATCATGAGACGGTCCTTGAACAGTGATGGCAAGATGCAACTTACTAAAAATAAATAAAAGGCTTCACATGAAAAATAAATGCAACAGATTGAAAATGCAATATTGTCATTCAGATACATTTATAAGGCCTTATGTACCCAAGGAAATATAGCCTTCAAGAATATAAGTGGCTATTGCTAGAGGCATGACTGTAAGTTTTAAATTCCTTAGAAGGAGCCACTTGCTATGCAGAAGACTCAAGCAGTGATCAAGAAATTATATTGGGGCTTGTTCTCTGAGATAAACAGCAGGATGAACAAAGACTGATGGGTTTACTCCAGGCTTAAACCAACAATAAGGTTGCAGAACCTGGAATACTATTTCAAAAGAACTGAATCCTATATTTTGAAATTGAAGTTAGGATTTGCACATATGTTTGAACATTTTCATTTGTTTAATGGACTATCATAGTTTTTCACTTTCTCAGCAATGATATGTTACTCCAATGCCATTTTGGTGTCATTTTAAAGCTTATTACGAGCCCGTTATGGTGATGTCATTTGTATCTAAATTTGATTTTTTCAAACTGTGTAACAATCGGAAATGTATTTATAGCTTCACCAAAAATAGGATGAAGCCAAATGTTGGGGAGCTTATGGCTTATTAAATTAGATATCTGGGTAGAAACTTTAACATTCCTAACTATTATAATTGTTGTATAAACTGCAAAAAACTGCTGTTCACACCTGCAACATCTTGCCGACATGGCAAGTTGTGCTCACAAACAAAAGTTAATGCAGCCTGGCATGCTGGCATGCAAGGCAATATTTACTCACTTTACACTGCAAAGCGAAAATGTGAAGTGCAAAAGGCGGCATACATGCTTGTACGCCGCCTTCCGCTTTTTACATTTGCACACAGCAGTGCAAATGACAAAAATTGGCAGCGCATAGCAGCTTACATTACAGTGTAAACGTAACGGCTAACTGCTGTCAAATTATGTTAATAATGAGCAAAATTAGCTCCAGTGGGAATTTTTTCAGACCCTAACACAGAGGTCGGCCTATGCCAAGGGGACACAGACAAGTATCTGAAGAAGGAGGTTCTTGGGTAACTGCAAGTACCAAGCCTTGGGACAGAGAAATATAGGAGATAAGGGTGAAATTAGAATTCTTGAACAAGGTACATGAAGAGGTGAAGGATCTGACAGAGAATATATAGACATATATCCAACCAGCCCTGTTAGCCCTGGCTGAGAAGTAGACAGTTCTGGCTATAGCATCCACTATGATCCTATTATAACAAATACGAGAGGCCAGAGAGAAGGCTAGTCAGAGGAGAAGAACCAAACCTAGTGCAAGTGGCTACCAGATCTTCAAGTAGATGTTACCTCCTGACAATGGAGTGATCCAACTAGCTCATATGAAGAAGACAAAATACCACTTCCTAGTCCAGTAGCTGGGGCCTAACCAACTACTGTCCGAGATCCTGACCAGACAAAGGTGGAAGACCTGTTACAGGCCCTCCTTGAAACCCAACTAAAATTCAGACGTCAAACCAGGAAACTTTGTCAGATGTACAAAGTGTGATGGGCGATATGAACAACATGCAGTACCTCTGACTATCCTTCAAAAGCTCAACACCAGACGAGATCCCTCCACCTTCTTCATCAATATCAAAAGGGTTCTCAAGACAGCAGGTTATTATGGCGACCTCTGGACTAAGTACATCTCTCCCTTAATGACAGGAGAAGCACAGCAAGCAATCCAAGCCCTAAATCCAGACAGAAAGACGCTGTATGAAGATTTTTACAAGACTGATAACATTATCGCTTTAGTCTCCGACAACTTTGCCTCCATCAACCCGAAGCTCCCAGATTTCCACCATATTGAGTGCGAGACCTACTTAATAAATGGCTAAAAAACAAAGGCTATGAAGAAGTAAAAGAGATATTAATCTTGGAACAATTCATAGACTCTCTTGCCCTGTATCTGCAAAAGGTCATCTGGAAGCTGCACAAGCCTTCCCTAGAAGAGGCCATTCAAACCACTAACACTAGCCATCCGTCCATGTATGCCCAGGAGATCAGTGGAGGACCACAAAAATGGTGGATGTAAAATGGTCAGGAAGATCAACAGAGGAGAGTGCAACTGAGCGCTGGCCTGGATCTAGCACTCCAGATCCAGCCGAGAGTAGAGACAGGGCACTAACTCTCAAAGCGAGCCAGAAACCTGGACCTCCCATTCTACCTAAGGTCATCTGATTTTATGCCTGTGGGAAACCAGGAAACCTAGCTCGATTCTATTCAGAAAAGCCAAAGAAGGAGCTGAGGGAGATTGATCTCCTGCCACCAAGAGAATATTTTGACCTAACAGCAGAAGACTCAGCTCAGTGCATCGATATAGAACCAGAGCTAAAATATCTCACAGATATATTCCAAGAGGAAGAGTGGGAGCTGGAAACAGGAGCCTGATCGGTGTGCACTATGGATGAAACTCCTCCCAAAGAATCTACTTTCCCAAAGGTCTCCCGGCCAAGGCCCTCCTGCACTCCAGGAGCAAGAAGACGGCTGTACAATCCATCCTAATCATGCTGGAGGAACTGAACCCCAGGAGTCCTGCTCAGATCATATGTGTCCATGAAGATGTCAATATCTATCCACCAGCTGTTCTGATCCTAAAAATACTTGGTCATGAATTCCAGAGGCCAATGATCCTGATGCCTGGACTCCCTGAATATGCCTTTATTGGCACAGATTTCCTCTTATTTGGCAATGTTTAAGGGACACAAAGAGTTGGTCCTGGGTGGGGGGAATCAAGCAGCCAGCAAAAGGAGAATAACTCAAAGGAAAGGGTAGAGGTGGTTGACAAGCCCTGTAATCTGGCCTTGTCTAATAGAGAGGGGAATTATTTTTTCATGAGGTTGGGGAAGTGGCTAGGAATCCAAAGCCAGCCCTTGTCCAGAGGGCTGATTCAGCTACATGGGCACCAATTCCTCCGCTCTCCCCCATGTGGCAGAAGTTTGTGTGCAGACCCTTGCCTGAATAAAGCCTTACCTCATTTATTACTCACCAGTTTATTTCGATCCTTTCTAGAATACTGACATCCAAAGCCAAAAACAAATTTCCCAAAAAGAGGATGGCATCATCCATGGAATGAAGCCAGTCAAAGAACAAGAGATAGATGCCTGTGAGATGCAAAGAACAGCCATCAACAAACACCAAATGCACATGCACTATGTGACCCAGAGAAAGAGAAGCAATGGCCATGTGCGCAGCAGGCAGTAATCTCTTGCAGAGGATGGGTGCTGGGAACCCACATATCGACACAAAAACCCGCCACACCACCAGGCAACAAAAAGGGAGCTCTACTAGGGATGTGCCGAATAGGCTATTTAGTATTCGGAAGAATACCGAATAGTTGGTCAACTATTCGGCCGAAGCCGAATATGAAGCTTAATATTTGCTTTATTTAATAAATCATGTTCCAAACTTGAAAAAACAAACTTATTAAAAAAACAAATAAAGCACCATTTTAAATGCATTCTATACTTTTATTTCTCTTCTTTGTAATTAATGCAGCTTCTTTATTTAAAGTATAAAAGCCAGAAAAAAGCAGATTTAACCAAAATGAAGGGACCAAATGTACAGAAGGTTGTTGCATATTCAAAACCAGTGCCAGTCAAAGTAGGAGGCTTCACAAATGCAAAAGGACCAGATTGAAATGAAAAAAATGGATATTGCAATTTGCAACTGCCTTTGTGAATCAGACGCATTGCATTCACTATCCAGTTGCAAAGTTGCTGCGTTCGAGTTTCGAAACCTCTTGGCAGCTCACATAGAAATGTATAAAATGGTTAATGTTGGCTCATGCAGGACACAAGAGGAAATCTGAAATGCGTGAACTCCATCTCACAACTATTCACCCCACCCCCTCATTGGCCAAACAAATGAGAGGACTCTTACAGAGAGGCTGTTGGTGTTTGGTGAATGGTTAAGCACCCGTTCATTTATTACAAATGATTTTGCAGATCAGGTCTAACTATTCATTGAATTAAAAATAAAATAAAAAAATATAACAATTCTGGATTATACATAGGGGAAGTTTGTTTATGTAGCTCCGGTGGCCACCAACATAAGTGAACAAACTATAGCAGCAGTAAAATATACTTTAACATTTACTTCATACTTGATTGAAATATAGTCCTATTCTAACCAATACATTTATTGCGGTTTTCCACTAAAATTGCTGTTGCTTTTGTCCCTTACCTCTTTTTGCCTGTGTAGTGCTGTTTTGTTTTGTTTTGATTTCTTTGGGCAATAAAGAAAGCTGCTTGGATAGTTTGATGTGTTAAAGCAGCGGTGACCCTGAATTAATCTGAGTGGCTTGCAGGTTTCACACCATTCAGCCTTTCATTCTTCAAAGGGTAATTTCACACGCATCACATTTTTACTGCAAAGCAATATATATAAAACATAGACAAGTGTGCAAACGTACAAGGAAATGTGCCCCATATATTGAAGTGCAGCCCTCTGGTGACTTTGAGTATGAGCTTTGCAAGATGGTCCTGTCTCCACTCCCTCGTCTAGTTGTGTTCATGCTGAAGGCTCCCCTGTACAGTTTACAGCCATTTCTTTAAAAAAGGCTAGTCTGACCTGGCCCCTTCTGTCGAGCGCTGCCGGTATCCCTCTTGCCCCTGCATTCAAGTGCTGCTAGAAGTGATTACACAGCAATTATGACCGGCAGCCATTTCTGAGTAAACAATGGTCCGCTATCACTCGTGCTGATGGAAAGGTGTTGTGTCGCAGCCTGGTCTGTTCCTTTGTCACGTTGACAGTGCCGAGACCAGCTGTTAATATATTGGTCAAAAGAGCAAAATGCTCCTTTTGAGAAACAAGCGTGTAAAGGGGCTTAACATTTAGGAGAGCCAAAGCACATATCCAGTGCCCTTTCATATATTAACTAGACAGAAAGGGCCTAGATGCACATTCTCATGAGAGAATTGCTTTATGTCAGAGTTGAACCCACTGCCACTAGCCCAACCAAATTAAAAACGATTTAAAGGACACATTTCAGAGGAACAGTCCTATGTTTTGCAGAACAAAAAGGCAATTTAATCACTACTACCTAATAGTTTAATTTTTCATTCCTCGTTAAAGCAGAATCATTTTCTGGCTCTGGTTGTCTTCATTGTCCGATTGCTCCAAGCAGGTGTAGCGTGTTATCTCTGCGTGGTCTGGGCACGTGGGAGGCCATGCACCGATTTATGTTTAGCAGGGATGGGCAAGAAACATTCCAGGTAGGGGATTTGTGTTGTTGGGGTGGGAGGTGGAATTCCATGTATGGTATTTGTGTTAGGGGATGGCAGGCCCCAAGTAGGGAGTTTGTGGGGTTGTTGGGGAGGCAGGATGCCAGTAATGGGGCTTGCAGAGTATCAGCAATGGTGTCTTTGGTTCCAAGACTTACATGCTCATTTTGCCGGTTCAGCTCATGTTTGCCACTAGGAGCCAAGCCGGACTCTAAGGCTCAGCCCTGACTTGGCTCTTCCCAGGAATTCTCTGTATCTCCCAACTCTACATCCTACAAATTCCACCAGCAAAGCATAGCTCTCTGACTGTCTCATACAAAGTCCTCACACCTATCTTTACCCGCTGTCACAGACTGGCCCACTTTGGAACTGGAGAGATTACCGAACATAAATTACTCTGCCTGACATAACGAGCCCTGCTAATCTCCACTCCATATTGTGAATTCCCATAGGAACAAATGTTGCTCACTTTTCACTTATCCTCACCACTGCTTCTCGCCAATACACAAACATATGCACCTTATCATTCCTGATAATATATCAGATAACAATATGCATCTTATAATTCCTGATAAAATATCAGATAACTTTAAACTCAGGACTCAAGTCCTTAAAAAAAGAAAAGGGGGCCTGTGACGTACGCAATGGGAAGTGACATGGCAGGAACGGAATGTATCCTAAAGTGAAATATGCACATTTCTTTCAGTTTGTCTTTACCAACTGAAGAAAGTGCACACCGAATAAAAAAAATTCGCCAAAAGAAAAGATTTTCCTGTATTGTTGCTGGGTAAGAATCTGTAACAAAACATGCCATAAAGAGCAGATTACAATATAAGATATTTTATAGCTATTTTATAACTGTGTGATAGTAATTTGTCTGATTTTGTGACTAAGTGCCTGGTGTAATTCTATTCAGTTTTGCCAACTCAAGTCTATATTTGCCTTTCTGAGTTCTTTTTGCATTGCATTCAAATGAGAATGACAAAGTATTCGTCAAGAGCTGAATAGCAAGAAACTACTCGGCCGGAGCCAAATAGCTTTTTTCAGCCAGGAATTCAGCCGAATACTTACTCGAAGCCGAAGATTGATGTACCCCTTAACACAACCCACCCTCCACAGGGAAGCTTACTGGGTAATCCCACCAAATGGGCACCCAGAAAACAAGTTTGACCAAAAAAACTGCCCCACACCAGCATTTTGTGTTTTTGGTGCACCCATGGGCCTATTGCCCTATAGGCCAGTCCGAACCTGTCTATCAGCCATTGAGGTGGAGGGTGACCAGGGGCCAGCAGTAGGAAGGAGGGAGCTGCAACTTGTGGGGAGAATCATGGAGCAGGTGAAGCATTAGCTCAGGAGTGGAAAGTTGTTCTGCACTATGAGTGTGCGCGTCTGTCAGGCGAGTGAGAACAAAGTTGAGTGTACGGATTGAATATGAATTGATTGGTACAGAGTGAAAGGAGGGTGGTTGAGTAGCTGGTGGGTGGAGTAGAGTAGTAAGAGGAGGCGACTAGTAATGAGAGGAGGGCAGTAGTAGTGAAGGGGGAAGTAGTAATATGCGGAGGAGGATAATAGTGCAAGGAGGTGAGTAGTATCAGGTGAAGGGTACTAGTGTGGAGGAGGGGGGAGGGAGTGTGGGGGAGGGGAGTAGTAGTGTGGAGGAGGGGAGAGGTAGCAGAGAAGATGAGTGTTGTATTAAAGTGAGAGGAAAAGGAACATCATAGGCTGGAGGCAAGGGCTAGAAGGATTGAAACATCGGGGGGAGAGAAGATTGGTGGGAGGAGTGAGGTGAGGACATGAGGAAAGAAAAGTTGAGAGTGGGCATGTGTGAAACAGCCTGAATCTAAATGAGTACATTCAAGGTACTATCCATATTCCCCATCAGAACAGTATCCCTTGGATAGAGTACGGACAGTTAGGAAGTTCCTGAGGGAGTTTAGATAGCTGGCACTTAGGGAGCCGCCCACAGTATAAGACAGTAAGTATACAGTAAGGTCATTCACAATTATTCAAGTCTCTAATGCGCCATGTCCCTGTTGTCGTGGTTGTGTATGAGTTGCATGTAATCAAATATCCAGAATTCAAATAATAATGATACCAAATTTATTATGACATCCAAGTCAGCTTTCTAAACTGTAATATCAGAGTGAACTAACTGAGCTGACACGTGTTACAAGAATTGATTCTCTTCCTCAGGGCTCTCAGAATTTTCCCGTTTTTGATTGACAGTATACAGTAAGGGTCAACATTCAGCAACACAAACTGGGAGTTGCAAATGCCTCATTTAAGTCGGAGTGGCATAACAAGATGAGAGAGGGAGGGTCAGCCTTAGCCCCACAAAGAGAAATCAAAACGTTTGAACTGTCTCTACAGAGTCATTTCTGTGCCATCTGTGGCATTATATATTGCATTGATAGCGTCTCTCTATTATCTTCTAATACTATTATGCATGGCACTTCGAGCTCTAGATCTATTGAACATCTTTAACTCAAACTTCTTCCAGCATAGTTGTCTTATCGTGTTATAGTTTTTAAAGAATGTTATATCTATATTACCCACAAAACTATTGTTATAGGCTTCATGTCATTGAGATTGTTATTGAATTTTATGTTGTGTCGGGCGGCCGAGCAATGACACACTGACGCTAGATAAATGCTGTTCAAACAAGAGGTTTTATTTAGTTTAAGGTAGGAGGAAGGATTGGACCACCTGCCTATCTGAAATAAGGCAAATTATACAAATAACAAGCAAGTTCCTAACAAAAAGAATATCTGAGATGGACAGACACAAAGTGGTACATTTCTTGGAAATCCAGCACCTCCACTGACATTTTACCCAATTATTAAGTTCAAACCTGGTCTTGCAAGTTCTTGTCCCTCCATACAAACCCTAATATACAAAGCAACGTTCAAGGATGTGGCCCGCAAAATGTTAACATGTCATTAGCTTTAGCGCCCAGGGCGAGGGCTACATTGTGGGGTGGTACTAACTTACAACACACACATTGAAAGAACTCCTTACATGCACACATACATTAAAACAAACACACCAATATGTGCACATACATAAATAAACACACACACATATTACATACAAAAGGCACTTACCTTACTTGCTTGCAGCCTACACATGTATGGTGGATCGGATGGCCCTCCCCTGCTTTCCTCAACATAAACACATTTACCGACAGAAGAGAACTCCTCCCTACCTGTTAGCTTGCCTACAAGGTTAGTGTAATAATGGGAGGATCCAGGGCCAGTCTTTGTAAACCTTGCAGCATCTTATTATGATGCACTACGTTTGTTGCAGAGACAAAAGGGCTCTGCAACAAACAAAAAGGGGCACTCTGGCTGGGGACACCTCCCCAAAACGGCCACATCGCCAATGGTATTCACTTGTTCTGGTCTCTTCACAACCTTGCTCTTGCTTCTCACTATTTAGCATATAGGTCATTCTTAGACCTCTGGCCGGCTTCACAGCCTTGTATCAGTGTATCAGTAGCAAGTATATTCACCAGCTGGGTACTCACCTTGTACCAAGTGGTAGTCTCCCTGCCTCGGCAGGAATTGTCAAGGGACATTTCCTCCTGCTCCTTGTCTGCCGCTCTTTTTCTGGGCTCTCTCAGCCTCATTTAATAGTGCCAAAGAGATTTGATTTGTGTCAGCCATTTTGATTGGCTTGAGATGCTAGGGTTTTGTCACAGAGGTTTGGGAGAGTGTTTTTCATTTGGTTTCTCTTAACATATCTTTAAGTGTGTGTTAATGTGCATCTCCACAATGGTTGATTGCAGTATTCATTTCACCTGGTGTTTAAGAAACTTCATAGGCACTGTGAAAAGTTGCCACCATCTTGGATTCTCAATCATCGCAGCTCTTCGGTGCGTGGTATTCTGCATCCTCTCAAGATTGGCCAGCGGACTTCTGCATCATCTTTGCATGACCACACAGCTTGTAGTCACTTTGTTTCTTCTCTACTCTTGGCAGGTATATTTGGGGTGTGACAGAATGCCATCTGGTGAGGGCAGAATAGCATATGCCTATTAATACAATTATGTGGGCAATTCTGTTTATTTAAAGGAGGTCTGCTAATCGGGCTGTGCTTTCATTATGCTCCATGCCAATATTATAGTTGGCTCACGTGTCTTTGCAGAGATAGTCTCCTGTCAACCCCAGCACCAGTGCTGTAGTGGCTACTGAGCAGGTTCAGATGTCACATCTACATTCCTAACAGTTGCTGGGATACAATGGGGGAACTGGCAAGGGTGGCTCATTAATCATCTGCTCCTCTGATTCTAAAGATAACATTTGTGTATCCTAGACACTCTAAACTGTAAATATAAGGCATCCCTAGTTATGACATGGTGGCTACTAGGGTAACACAATTATACAACCACAGAATTTGACACCCTTCCTCCCAGGGCACTTGAACCCTCCCCAAGGGAATCAGCATTTCAAAGGCAGCACTGACATTACATGGACACTCTCATACCAGGATACAGATCGCCTTGGAAATCAAATCATGATCACCTGATACTCTCTGTGTGTCTCCACACCCTCTCATCCACCTTCTTCTTCACTTTTAATGATTTCCCCTGTACTGTCACCAACTTCTTTCTTATGATCATTACTGTTCTCTACACTGTTAGCAACCCCCTTCTTGTTGTCACCAATCTTTTAACACTTACCAGCCTCCTCTGTACTGGCAACAACTTCCTCCGTAGGATAAGCAGTCTTCTCTTTACTCTCTCTATTCTGTAAGTCTTAATTTTCTATACCACCTTCTTCCCCCCTCTGGGTACTTTTGTCAGTGATCCGGGCAGCATCCGAGCACCATATTGTCACTTTCTATTTTCAGACTTAATAACCTCCATCCCTCTCTCCTCTTCCTCACCCCTATGGGCCTGCTATTCACCTCCAGTGATCCCTACCCTCCTTTATTCACTCTAATACATTGTTTGTTTGTCTTCAACACTTTATTTAAATGTTCATAAGAAGAAATAACCCAATAGCACATGGGTCCCAAGATTATACAGATTAGAATTCAACATAAAAATATTCTGCCTGTATTATCATATATTTCAATTCTGATCATATCCATTAAGTCATTTTATGCTGCTACAATACATACCCAGTGTCCATAGGTCAACAAAATATAATAAATTAAAGCAAACTATATAGACTGGACAGGACAAGTCAGGAACAAACAAACATTTCTTCACACAACAAACCACTAGACAGACAACACACAAATCTATAGCTCCTAAATTTCACTAAGTCACGTGCAGCCGTACATCTCATTGACAGGTCCCCATAACTCCAGATAAACCTCCTCCCGATTTTGCTTTAGCAACATATGCTTTTCAAAGTTTGAAAGGGTCTGCACATCTGACAGCCAGCCCTTAACTAGCAGCTTTTTCCTTGTTTTCCACACTCTCAGTATTTGCTTGGTCAGCACTTTATCAATCCAATATGACGAGTCACGTGCCACATCACATCTACCTTTGGGTCAATGTAAAACTGCAGCAGATGAAGACCTTGGGAATGCCACCCCCAAAATTGTGTCCAATCTATCAATCACATCCTTACAGAAGTCAGCAACCCTAATATAATCCCATAGCATATGCAGCAGTGAGCACTTTCTTGACCACAGACCCAACACACCTCGGTGTCCAGCATGCCCAATCCACACATCCTCACAGGAGTCCAGTAGAGGCGTCCTAGAATTCTCTGGTGAGTATAGCGTAGATTCAAATCCATTTTAGCCCTTGTCACCACTTTCCACAACCCCTCCCACTCTTTTACTGATATGTTTCTGCCTAGCTCTTCTATCCAGGTTTTCCTCAGCTTCTCCCAAAAAACTGTCAGGGAGTCTTCTACTGGCATCATCTTAAGAAACCGTGACACCATATTGGGTGGTGCATCAAGCAATTCACAGACTTTGGGCTTGTTTTGCATTGATGCACTCAGCATCCTCAGTCTCTCAGATAGCAAGACTAGAGCATTATATCTCTTGTGCTCCCTATTACATAAGAAGTACCTCTACAAAAGAGTTACAAAGGGCGTCATTTGCCCATCCTGCTAGACATCTCCAATCTTCAGGACCCCTTTCTTAACCCAACTACGCCAGTTTAATATCTCATTATCAATTTGTAGACCTGGGTTATGCCAAATTGAAGCCCCCAGGCTCTGTCCACAGCCCAAAATCAAATTTCCCAGTGCAATCTTAATAACATTAATAGATTGTAATCTTTTCGACCGTTTAGGCATCTTCCCAAATGAATTCACACTATCTAGGCAATATGGCGACAATCTTTCCCTCCCTATCAACACCCATGAAGGCACTGATCCCCTTCCTTCATTATAGTAATTGTCAGATTTTTTCAACAGGAACCCCCTATGGTAATTTTCAAGAAATGGATAGCCAGATCCTCCATCCCAGACACTACGTATCATGATGTATCGTGGGATCCTTGGCCTATTTCCAGTACCCTAGAGAAATCCCTAGAATACCTAATCAACATGTTTAAGCACCTTCTTGGGGAAGTTCAAAGGGAGTGACTGCATAATATATAGCACTTTTGGCAGAAACATCATTTTAATGGCATTCACTCTTGCCCAAACATTCAGGGTCATGCACTCCCATCTGTGGATATCCCTTTGGATCCCCTCTATCACCTTATTGACCTTAGATTCCACACATTTTTCCAGATCACGAATAAGGTAGAACCCTAAATACTTTGCACTCATGTTTGCCCACTGACAATTCCAATCAGTTAATCCTCTACATGGTGGGGACTCCTTAATCAGGAAGACCACATATTTCTCTCAGTTGATTTTGTGTCCTGACAGATGACCCACTTCCTCAAATAGCTGTTTCAGTAAGGTCACTCCTTCATCTGGGTTAGCTATTAGTATGGTCCTATCATCTGCATAGGCAAGTACCTTAACCTCAACGTCCCCCACTCTCAGACCCCGGAGGCGTTGCTCTTGTCTGATATAAGCTATCAAAGGTTCCAATGCCAAATTAAATAGAAAAGGTGAGTTGCTGTGATTGCAGAGCCGTGACTATGCTTACGGACGAGGCCCGTATGCAGAAGGCAAGCGAAGGGACTAGGAAGTGAAGGAGACCCCCAATCAAAGTGGCCGGACCAGAGACACCCGTGCTGCAGAAGAGTCTGGGTCCCAAGTGTGCCCAAATCAGTAGTATAAGGTGAAGAAGTCAGGGGTGCCAAGCAACCTGCAACCGCAGTGTTCCTGGAGCCAGTGAGCGAAGCTCAGCGTTCAGGTGCACTCAGTAAGCTTTGCCGATAACTGTAACCAGCTCTAAAGTGACTCATGAAAGCGAGTATAAACTCTTTGTCGTTTCTGAATATATCTCTAACAATGGAAATGTAGCACACACACCAATAGTGAAAGTCGAAGTGTCCGCGTAGAAAGCAAAAGAACATTTTCTCTGTTGTTGAACATTCTTACTGTTGCCAGAGTGGTCGCATTTCCTTAATTGAAGAAGGAACACTCGCTAAACCATTCTGAAAATTAACGTTGACTTTTGTAAGTTACAAGTGAATACAGAATCAAAGGAAGGTCGCATGTGGCCAATTTGTGTTTCCAAATTCGGTCTGAAATGGTCTCTGTGATATTACACGGGAATACAATCCATTGCAACCCGTTAAGGGTACACATCTATCTTAAAGAGTGGTTGCGTGCGCCTACCTTTGTTTAGCCTTTGAAGTCTGAACCTTGGAGTATTCTGGAAAATCATTCTCTAATTCCAGAAGTTGTCGTACTGACAAGGAGAACAAGTTTTGCCCAAGCCAAGAGGTGATCTCTTTCCATAGTGAAGCAAGTCCTATTCAGATCCATACACCTGATCTGTGAAGTTGTTAAAGGTCCAGTGTCCCTTGATACAAGTGTGACATTGTGGCCTAAAGCTGGAAGAGTGGCAATACAGCTTCTGGATAATTACTGGAACCTAGAAGGTGTGAATAAAGCTGGGGAAGAGAGTTGGGTGCTTGTAAAGAAGAAAAAGAAAATAACCTTTAATGCTAAAGTCTGCCAAGGCTGGGAAGAAGTCTATCTTGGGGCAGAGACAGGTTATCCTTGTGACAGTGAGATAGATAGCAGAGGCAAAGCTGCTGCCCTTTTCTTATTGCATAGGAAGGAAGAGTGCCTTGCCTACCTTTAGAGATTGAAGTGCCTTGTCTTTATATGAATAATCACTTAAAAATATAAAACTGAAGCAGTAATAGCTGAACTGCGGTGGTGTATAAAACTGTCACTGGATGTTACATTGATGTGTTTTTGAGTAGTAGTATATTGTGGGACAAAAGTGACTGTTCACATAGTAACAACAGTAGAAGGGAGGTTGTCGAGAGGGAAGCAGCAAACCCAAAGAGAAGCATCCTGACATTTATACCAAATGTACTGCAGAGGTTCTAACCATTTGTAAGTTGTAGAAGAAGCTGTTTACCTACTCTTTGAACGGTGGCAAATAATCTTGGAAAGAGGATATCTAGGATTCCCATTGGTACTATTTTCCTGGCTGGATCAGTGATGTCATCAATGACATTTGTGATGTCATCTTTGATGTCCTCGGTGTTAGTCTTAGCAGTGTACGGTGGTAGCGCGATTTATGGTTGCTTAGCTTACCATAACTGGCGAATTTCAGGGTTTTTTTGGTTTTACTTGGAACCATAACATCCCTTTAGCAAAGTTTTTTTACTGAATTTCATAGGTTTTTAGTAGCGCAACTTAACCATTACATCCCTTTATCAAAGTCTTTTTACTGAATTTCATAGGTTTATATTAGTGCAACTTAACCATAATGTCTAAAAACATCTGACTTCATTGCAGGCTGTCATGATGCCTACCCCCAGGCATCCGGACCAAGCCCATCAGCCCCGGGAGCAGGCATCTAGATATTTAGTAAAACCTCAGCAGCCCCGGCTAGGGGCTATCTGGGTTCAGTCCTGGCGCCTTAGGTGCCAGGCTCATAGTAGAAATCAGTCCTGGCGCCTAAGGCGCCAGGCTCATAGTCATTACTTACCTCAGGCAGACCATGCTGCAAATGACTCCAATCCAACATGAAGCCTGAAAGGGACTATTTTTCTACAGGGACTATTTTTTATCCGGGTGTGGTTCTAGGGACTTCTTACCTGGGACTACTTTTGAGGCTATTTAAACCACACCCGACCAGCAACACACGGTTCGCGTTATTCTGCATCCAGCAGCGTAGCACTCACCGTGCCTGCAGCCTGCATCCAGTCTTCTGCCACGCCCGCCTCGAATCCGGAGTTCCTAAAACAAAGAGGAAAGAAAGGGACAAGGTTAGAAAACGAACTTATTTCTATTCCACACCTGATTATGGATCCATCTTGTCTCCCGACCTGTAAAGAACATCATTTCTGCACGCGCCGCACCTCCAGCTGCTGCGCCGCGCCATACTCACCAGTCTTCACAGCATCCTTCGGGTCGGAGCTGCCTCCATCATTTCTTCGCCGAACTTCGGCACCTAGGAGACAAAAGAAAACCACAAGGTGAGCCGAGGGAACCAACAAATATAAATCTGACCACCATAGACTTACCTGATTTACCACTCGAGGCATCCTTTTGTGACTCTCCATATTTTCACTTGCCGCATCTGTAAAGAGAGACAAAACAACATGTTTTCCACGTGCAACATTTACTGGACAGCGCCAGGTAATACAGACTCTTACCTGAGCGCCACCAGCTGCCACAAGAGCATCTTTTCACGAGCCAGCTGCAAGACAAGAAAGGAAGGGGGGAACAAGAGTGCACATTGGACATATTGAACTCTATGAACTTAATACTTACTGGTCCTCACCAGGAACCTCAGAGTCAATACTCTCCGGAACTCTCCCGAGCCTTCAAACCAGTGAAGTAACTGGAATCGACGCACCCCTGCAAATCCACGCAGGATGGAGAGCTCATCTTTCAAGAATATAAGGTGAGATTGCTGTGAGGGCATTTCGGAGGTGATTAGTTGGGGAGGACTGTGGGGGTGCCATCACTTGAATCCACAAGTGGCTAAATCCATCTCTCCACTTGCAGGAGAATATTTCTACGGGTTAAGCAGACAAGAATAGGAGGGCAGATCCAGTCAGTCATCGCTGCACTACGCATCACGTGGGTGGAGACCGCATCTGTCCGGGTCCGACCAACACCCCTGTGGGAGCCAGGTAAGCGTAACACAGACCTTCCGGAGAGTGCCACATGACCATATGCTGGCACGCAGCATGATGACGTGTCCCGGAACCCGTACGCACTTCACAATAAGATCTGTGCTTCGCGGACAGTTTGGAACTGCATTTTTTACTGATCTAGGAACTTTCAACTTCAAAATTTCCCTTGCACAGCTCCAACACCTATTCCTACTCATCCATTAACAATCTAGTACACAGTACATACATTTAGCAAAACTGCTATTTATCTTAAAATGGCATCAGCTAAGGCCATCCCTCCTCCCCAAGAGACACCACCAATACTGTAATCAAGAAGCATAACAAACACTGCCTCCTAGCTTAGAAATAACACACACGCAACATTTTCTCCTGTCCACCTGCCCCTCCATATTAGTGTTTAGTGCCTCTTCCCTCATTTCCCTCCCCACCTTTCGTTCTAAACTCTCCTGCCAAAAACAATTCATCCAAAAACAAAATAAATGTTCCTTTAGGAACCACCTTTCACAGTTAAAAAATAGAACTAAAAAAAACAGCATAGACTCCATCTACTTTTTATTTCTCAGTAAAGTACATCGACTCAATAAGATTTTCCAACATTTGCATTTGCATTTTGTGTTATGCTAATGGGAATATTGGGGCGTTCATCCTCCTACCGGCCCAGCAGCTCAAGTTATCAGCCCAATCGAAGCGAGGGTGGATAACGAGGTCTCTGGACCATTATCTCCCCATTCCACCCCCTGAAATGGGGATGCAGGCCATTAGCAGTCTAGGTTCCCAAAGCGGGAACCCGCGATACTAAAAAAGAGGATTTTTCGTCCTACACCGGGATGCCTGTGGCGTCCCGGTTTAGGAAGGAAAATCCTTTTCCAAGAAGGCCACCATCGAAAAGGAAGGTGGGGGTTCCATACAGGGCCCCTCTTCGCTTTCCATGGAAGCCTGCAGAAGGCAAAAAAAGAACCCTATAACCATATTACCATGAGCACATTTTTCTTCCCTTTCAAATCTATCCTAATTTCGAATAACTTTACCACAAAGCCAGTCTCAGGTGCACATGGCCACTTTACTCCTATGTTTAGTCCCTTATGGTCATGACCAGTACCCAGATAGTCCGGATCATGACCTTAGTCCATGACCCGGACAATCTGGCCACTGTCCATGGCCACAGACTACCCCTCAGTCACTAAAGCTATACCGCTATTTTTTTTAACTACATTATGACACTTGTCAAATAATAAAACACTGGCACATTTGCAAAACCATGCTTGTAGATCCTTGCCAATGCGCCTTACGCAAGTTTGCTGGAAATCCACCCACGTTTTATTTTTTCAAAAGTGTCAAATGAATGCACATACAATTGTCATATAACCTACCCCTACTTCACAAAATCCATTTAGTCTTTAAGAAAACATTTATATCTAGATCTATAATCTTTTTGCAAACCTTTGTGTAGATTTCTCAAATGGCACCACATTTATAAGCCTTTAGATTGTTTTGGGAAACCCCCCTCTAATTTTTCGCCCTCTTGACAGAATCCCACCAAACTTTGCAAAAACATTTATATCGATATCAATTATCAGTTTGCCAAAAGAAGTGTAGATTCATAAAATGACACCTCATTTATAAGCCTTTGCATTATTTTAGCACCCATCCCCTAATTTTGCCCCCCTGCACAAAATCCCATCAAACTTTGGAAACTCATTCGAAATCAGGTCATAAATGTCCCATCCCATCCTCATCCCCCCTCACCTCCCCAGAGATTATTTGATAAGTTTGACAAGTGCAAAGCTCAGGAAATATTATTGTCCCGAGGGTTCGGGCATGTATTTTTATACATACGTTGATTTGTCGCACAAACATTTCCAATGCACCTTACCTTAGTTTTCCTCTTTAATAAACATGCCAAATATCACCCCTCACCTCCCCAGAGATTATTTGATAAATTTGACAAGTGCAATGCTCAGAAAATATTATTGTCCCGAGGGTTCGGGCATGTATTTTTATACATACGTTCATCTGTCGCACAAACATTTCCAATGCACCTTACCTTAGTTTTCCTTTCTTATAAACATGCGAAATCTGGCAGCAGGGCGCGGCCATCTTGTGCTAATCTTATCCATTGCTGCATTGGCCTAAGGTAAACAGCCCTGATGTCACTAAATCATATGCCCCGCCCCTGAGCCTCACATCACCAATCCTAGTGATATTCTCCACCTTGATCGGTGACGTTCCTCGTCAGCGTAGCCAAACGCGCCCATAATCACATACGTGACGTGACGCAAAACCCAAAAATCAACACACATCATATAATTACTGATAAAATATCAGATAACTTTAACACAGCACAACACAGCACGTCACAATTCAGAATATTAAACCATACTTTAGAAGAAAACAACAACACTGTACAATTTGTAAAGTACTTTTATTTCACAATAAATGCTCCGAGAACATCCGACTATTGCCATATTCAATCAAATTGCAAATTTGTTTGTTCGCTTGCGATCCAAAATGTTTATTGTGACTCACGCGTTGTTCTTTTTGCTTACACAAGGTGTTCATTTTCGGTAAATGAAGCGCTTGGGTTGCACGGTGAATTCCAGGGCTTCTGCATCAACTTGGGGCTAGACCACCATAAAGGATGCTATGCTGCTCCTAATCGTTAGTACAGTGTAAGGGCAGATGGGCCCCTGGCGATCGTCCCAAAAAAGAGTCACTGTGATCCAGTTGTTCACAACTATCTGCAGCTGCCAGTTAAAAAAAACGTCAGTTGGCATCTGGAATCTATGACAATCACAGAATGGCAGGATGTACCTGTTTCGAAAACTTAACAGAAATGTGTCTTTGTAGCCGATCTTTATAACAATTCATCTATTGACTTATTAATTCGGCATACAGTTTAAACCAATGATTAGCACAGACATGAAACAATCTTAACAGAGAGAAAACAACGTTGAAAGTGGTGCACAATTTGCGATGGTCATACATGACATTTTAATGAAATATTAGCGTTGAACCTGGGGAACCGAGTGGTGGTCTACATGCACCTCGATGCTGGACTCCCCATGTCACATTAGAAAGACCACTATACACAAAGGTTATACTTGCGTTTCATTGAAATATACCACACAGAACAAACAAATAGAATGTAACCCAGAAATAGTGAATAAGTTGATGGTCGTTCGAGTATAAAATCGTCAAAAATCAAACTTACATTATATTCACCATTTCTATTCTCTTGGCGTAACTCAGACTGTAACGCACACTCCATTTGCACCAACAATTCTTCATAAACTGAATTTACATATTCCTTAGCCCATGTTTGGAATGCATAACCTTATCATATCTTGCATTATTACAAACCTCCTTTCATTCAATTCGTTTTGGAATGGTCCCTTTCTCTCAAGGTCAAAAAACAATTGAACCTTACACTGTGTGTCCTATGCGTGGGCTTCCTTAGATCGCAAGCAAAAATTCAAAGCTGGTGTCCTTCACTCAGAATCAACATAAATTCTTAGCTTGCAACAACTTGCCTCACCGCATCCATAAAAACTGTTATTCTGATACAAGTGCAGGGCCGATCTTTCCATCAGGCACTGCAGGTGGCTGCCTGAGGTGCCAGGCTCTAGGAGGCGCCAGTCTGACTCCATTATTATTTTAATTACATTTTAACACAGACATAATTAGCCCTTTATTTGCCACGCTCTGGGTGTAGCACCAGCACATCAATTTATAAACATCAAGCATTTTAATTAAGAGTGTAAAATAATCTGAAATTGCTTCCATTTAATATTAATAAATATTGGGCAACCAATATAAGCAATATAGAGGACCTGTACTTTAAGCACATATTGTAGAACACCCCCAAATCTTCTGTGTGACATTTGCGACAAACAAACACCTGTTTTTTGCTTCTTGCAGCCATATTCCATCCCATCCTCATCACCTCTCACCTCCCCAAAGATTATTTGATAAGTTTGACAAGTGCAATGTAGTGTTTATTAATTTGTTTTTACCATTATGTCCGCGGACACAAACACGGATCCAAGATGGCGGGCGTATCGAAACAACCAACGCACCTCACGCTTCATCCCAACCAATCAGCGAACACGTTGCATGTGCACGGACATGACGCAAGCCTATTACCCAATCGGTGTTCTGTCCGCGGAGCGAACAGGGAAGTGTGTCCGCAGAGCGGACATAGATATCACACATTTTTTGTGGCATACTTTTTGGTTGTTTAAAAAAAACCACAGGACGGATTTTCCCCAAATTTACAAAAGCACACTTTTGAGACCAAACCGTTGCCCCTGCCGCAAATTTGGTGAAAGTCCGTCCAGCGGTTTGGGCTCTAGGCGTGAGCAAAGTTTTTTCCCCATTCACTCTATGAGAAAAAAGCAATTTTGGGACCCACCCTATAACTTGTCCCCCCCTTTACCAAACCTCACCAAACTTTGCAAAACAATTCAGAGGGGGCCATATACTTTATTTGCAAAGTTTGGTGCGGATTCCTCCAGGAAGAGCAAAGTTATAAGCCGCCCAAGAGCACAGACTCTAGGCCCTAGCCACAACCACCGTAGCATATCACACCCATAGATCACACCCATAGAATCGAATGTCTATCAAATATTTCCAAATCTACAGTTTGTGTACTGTTTGATTTGTATAGTTTGTATGTGAAGTTTTGACTACGTCATCTCATTAAGATTGTAGAGTTTGGTAACAAACACTGTAGTATAACATATCCATGGAAGTAAACATTTTGTATTGTGGTGTATGGTTAGATGTTTGCTTCAATGGTTCTGTTATGCAGCAGTATTTATGTGTTCTACTAGAATATACTTACTGTTTGATCTTTTGCGATTGGATATATTTTTTTCATGAGTGGGTAACTGGAGCACATATTCTTTTTCAATTTCTGTGATAAAAGAAAAGCGCATGTTAGTGTATGTATTTTATAAAGACTTATTACATTGCATAATAGACATTTCAGCTTTTTTTTACCCTCATATTAAGTAGTTTACAAACCAGTGTACTGTGCAATTTGCTCAGTTTCTGTGTTTGTTCAAATCATTGGGTCTGTGGGAAAGAGAATCCATGTCTGATTAAAAAAAAAACTTTTTTTGTTATGCTACAGTCTATTTGTTTTTTTTTCAGTATTCACTTGTTGTTTCTGGCTAATGTTCTATCTGTTTGGTGTTTATAGAATCTTGGGGCAGTTAGATACGTGTTGGCGTATTATAACAGTTTATAATTTTTTAATTGAAGTTTTGTTAATGTTTAAGCACAGATTAGTTATTAAATTTTGGTTTTAAGAAAATTAAATAAGCGTTTGTAAGATTTGCTGGTAATCTCTGCTTTAGAGTAATGGTACTATCATTACATTCGAACCATCCACATTTTCTTTTTATATATGCAGTATAGTGACCTGCATTGGTTGTGGCTCCTGCGTGGTAGATTATACCTATTGTTATGAAGGTTTTCATACCAAGTGATACTTGACCATGTGTGAATCCAGTCAGCTTGCAGTTGTTTTTGGTACCATCTGCATTGTAACGTAGAAGCATTAGTATTACATATTTACTATGTGTTTGTATTAGTAAGATGGAGCGATTATCTGAATTTCAGGTAGCACATAATCTACCATGGTTTGCATTTGTTCAAGTTGCTGAAGATTTCATTTATAGGTATGTTTTTGTTTTCCAGTACTTGTAGTAAGAACATTATGAATTATTTTGGATCTTCTTGTGAGTTTATAGTGAATTTCACCATTCCAGCACAGTAGTCCAATTCTTGTCTTATTCCATGAACACTATACGTGTTGTCAGGATTGTTTGTTGCGTTTCTATGAAGGACTAACATTTGCAAACACAATTGGTCTGTACTGTGTAAGTAAACGTCAACAATTGGTGGCAATTGAAATAGAATATTCATTGCTACATTTGAGTAGCACCTTACACCAGTTATATTTGAAAATTTGAATGGACCAGATAGTTCTGTGTCCAAGTCATTTTTTCAGAGTGTGTGTTGCTTCTTTGAAGAAGTACCTGAGTTACTTTGAGTAATAGGTTCTTCTTTAGTTGTGGTAATTGATGAAGTATGAGCTTCTTTTACTCTCTTTGGAGGATTTGCAGTGAGATCCTGTTGCATTTCTGTTTGAATTAGTCTTCTTTTACAACATTTTCCTTTTTGTGGAACAGGATATGTTTTTAGATGGGGGTGTATAGTGAACATAGTCTATTGTATTCTAAAATTCAAGGAATATCAGCGTTTACTTTACTTGCATCGAAGTTGATTAGAAATAGACCGTCAAGTGTACCTAAGTGTGATAGTGCTACGTAGCTCATGCCTTCTTTAAAGACTGTGTTACCAATATCTATCAATGCTTTGTCTAGGGTAAGACTTTGTGATTTGTGAATGGTGACTGTGTATGCTAGAGTTAGAGAAAATTGTTCTCTGCGTACATACATTTCTTTGAAGTGAAGGAATCGAGCTGTTGAGCGCCCTATCCTTTTTACTTCTGAAAGTTTGTCAAAGAGAATATTGACAACTGAATGTTATTGTCACGTGGGTATGTTTGAAAGCCAACAACTGTACCCAGTGCTCCATTAACTAGTCCTTGCTCCATGTCAAGGTTACGTTGAAGCATTACTCTACAGTTTAAGGATAATTTCAATATTTTCTCCAAACCAGCTGTGTTGGAGATAGAATTTTCTAAGGTATTTAGTCTTGTTGTGGCTTGTTGACACATGGGTAGTGTCATACCATGTACGTCCAGTTTGTCTGTGGAGCAAATTTCAATTATTGGTTGCATTTCTTTTTTCAACATTGTTTCATTGAATTTGGAACAGCTTGCAAGAGTTGGCATTAAGGACATACAATTGACATTTCTGTGTGCTAATTGTTCCATAACGTCAGTAGCACATGTGTTATGGCCATAAAGTGCATGGGTGTGCCGGGTTTTTAATATTGCTTGTGCTTCTTGAGATAGTACACCAACTCTAATACTTTTTAAAATGTTGGCGTAAGTGAGGTCTGCAGATTGGCACATGTTTTCTGTTAATTCTATGTATTGGAAATGTTGCCAAAGGTTGACATTTCCTATGCTGCCAACAGTTTTACAGCAGAGTTTGTGTCCTAAGGTTTAAAAAATAGGTTCACCTTTCACTGGTGTCAATTGAAGAAGATCTCCGAATACAATGGGCCTCATTACGACCCTGGCGGTAATCGCCCGTCATTACCGCCATGGCGTAATGAGCGTTTACGCCGTGGGACGCTGGCGTAAAGAGCGCCACATCACGACCCATCGCGCACGAGCATTACGCCATGGCGGTAATGCAATTAACGCCATGGCGGAAAAGGCCCCTACCGTCATCGCTAAGCGAGCAAGGTGCCCTTCCGCCAGCGTAAGTAGCGGCCACCGTAATTTACGGCCACCGTAATTTACGGCCACCGTAATTTACGGCGGCCGTAAAAGGCCAAACCGGAAATAGCGTCATCGCGCCGGAACGGGAAGCAGCCCGTCGGCCATCTTTAAAAACACAATCCATCGCCATCCTACCAAACAACACCAGACCCAACCCTGACACCTGTCCCAACCAAACACCCACCCATCCAAGTACCCGAAAATGCCAAAATCTGTGAAAAAGGCATGTGACCGCCAGCGCCAGGAGCGATTCAGCCGGGAGGAACTCTGCATGCTAGCGGAGACCCTGCAGGACAACGCAGGTGTTGTATTCTCCCCTGAAATGACCAGGACAGCAATCGGGAAGAAGAAGGCCATCTGGGCCCTGGTGGCTGAGCGCGTCAGCGCGGTGGGGACCGTACCCCGCACCCCACAGCAGTGCCGGAAGCGCTGGGATGACCTGCGCATACGGGTCAGAGCCGTCATCTCGGCAAACCGCAACCTTGCCCAGGGAACCGGTGGAGGGTCGGAATCCCCCCTGAAACTCCAACCGTGGGAGGAGATCTGTGCTACCACCATCGGCATGGAATCCATCGAAGGCGTTGGAGGGATGGAAAGGGGAGCCCCGACATCAGGCGATGAAGGTAGGTGCCTCATACAAGACATGCCATAGTCACAGCAGTCCAATCATGTGTAGCACAAGGTTGCCCTAGAGTGTAAATGCAACACAAATCAATACTGCCCATAGCCACATGCGAGCACCACCCTGCATACACTGCTGGCACCCGCATACCTGCATCCACATACCACACCAAAAGGAGACAACCTGCATGGCACTGCCTGAAATCTGCCTCATCCACTGGCCAAAATAATGTCAAGCATTGTCATTCAGAAGTCCGTAGACCCATCAATAACGCCCTCCCACCTTTGCTCCACCACAGGCACAGAATCACACCCAGAGGACCAGGACACCCCTGCGCCGAAGAGAGCGAAGTCCAACGACAACCTCCCTGCAACCTCAACCTCAGCTGCAGTGAGGCAGACCCCACGACAAGCAGGTCCCACTGCAGGCATACCGGAGGTCCCACCGGCAAAGCACCCCTGTTGGCAGCAGGCCAGCAGCAGCTGCTCCACCTCCACCGACATTGCCTGCCACAGAAGGCAGGGGGTCAGCGGCCAGCAGCAACATCGGGGAGACAGCTGCAACAGCTGCATGTTCTGACTCGGACATGGAGCAGGAGGTCAGAAGCCCCACTGACCAACTACATTCCCCCTGTTTCTCAGACGCCAGCCCCCATGAGGGCGACACACAGGGGCACACTGAGGCAGAGGAGTGGCCTTCCACCCCATGCCCTGTCCACACTCCACAGGAGGGGACCAGCCCCTCCATCACTCCACCTGCACTGGCCATGGGCCAGCACGGCCAGCCGTCCCTCGAGGACATCACTCAGCGGCAGCATCAACTGTCCGCAATGCTGGATGAGCATGCCGCGGAATGTGTGGGGGCTAGGTTCAGCATTGAACAGGCCACGGAGACACTAAGGGCGGAAGTGGCGCAGAGCACTGCCACCCTGAGGGATGCCATGCAGGCCATGTCCAGGGACATCTGTGCCGAACTTGCGGGCTTGCGTCGTGCGGTCACTGACCTCACCCACACACGACAGGAGCTGCATGCACATGGGCAGCCAGGGACATCCTCCACTGCCAGTTCTGCGCAGAGCAGCCCCGTGCGCCGTTCTGGACGCAACCTGCGCTCCACAGCCAGGGGTGCCCCGGGTGCCGGGAGAGGGGGCTTGTGACGGCCTGTGGACACGGCCACAGGCATCTGTTGACAGCTACATGGGGTGTGTTGGGGTGTGCAGGGGGGAGGTGGGAGGTGGGAGGGGGTGTGTTGGGGTGTGCAGGGGGGAGGTGGGAGGTGGGAGGGGGTGTGTTGGGGTGTGCAGGGGGGAGGTGGGAGGTGGGAGGGGGTGTGTTGGGGTGTGCAGGGGGGAGGTGGGAGGTGGGAGGGGGTGTGTTGGGGTGTGCAGGGGGGAGGTGGGAGGGGGTGTGACACGACAGTTCATAGTTTCCATACACTTTTTTCTTTCAAAAAAAAGAAATGTGTGGACATTTTCATTGCGTATGTGTGCTTTATTGGTGTACAGTCCACAGTGTGCATGTCCCAGAGACACACAGTGCCCCAAGTGCAGTCTCCATGCGATAAACACCAGCCGTGTGTGCTAGAAGCAGTGGTCGATGATACTTTGGCGCATGGCACGCCCCTCCTGTGCATCGCCTCCTCCATGTGGTGGCGCCCCATCTGCACCCTCCTCATCCTCATCGTCAGGTGGTTGCAGTTCTGCGTCAGGGGGCAGGGGCACATTCCGTCTGACGCACATATTGTGCAGCATGACACATGCCATGACGATCTTTGCCACCTTCTCATGGCCATACAGGAGTGCCCCACCAGACCTGCTGAGGCTTCGGAACCGTGCCTTCAGGAGGCCGAATGTCTGCTCTATGACCACACGAGTACGTGTATGTGCACGGTTGAAGTCCTCCTCGTGCTGGTTCTGCGGGTTCCGGACTGGCGTGAGGAGCCACCTCTTCAGGGGATAGGCTGCATCACCTGTATGTAGGCGAGAATGTATGTGTCAGTCATGTTGTCTGATCAGGAACATGATGTTCCACCATGGCTGGCATGGAACTGTTACCTTGGCTCACTTCTACATGCACTAATTGATTCACACTATGCAACCAGTATATGCTCATTGCTGCCATGGCCTGTTTTGCATGCCATCACCCTATGCATGCAGAGGGGTTTTGTGCATTGTGAGTGCCCTTCCTCTGTATCCGTTCTCTGTGTTACTCACAGCCAGGTGGAGTATGCATCTTCCCCCCCCCCCTTTCTGCCAGGTGGAGTATGCATCTTCCCCCCCCCCTTTCTGCCAGGTGGAGTATGCATCTTCCCCCCCCCTTTCTGCCAGGTGGAGTATGCATCTCCCCCCCCCCCTTTCTGCCAGGTGGAGTATGCATCTTCCCCCCCCCCTTTCTGCCAGGTGGAGTATGCACTGGTACGTCATTCCCATGCCCACTTCCATGACATTGCACTCACCGAGTAGCCAGGATCTTGGGCCTGCATGTCGCTCCATGTAGCGTGGTATTGTGGAGTTCCTCAGGACCATTGAATCATGGGTTGATCCGGGGAATCGGGCACAACAATGTGTGATGATCTTGTTGGAGTCACAGACCATTTGCACGTTGATAGAGTGGAACTGTTTCCGGTTGCGGTACGGTACCTCCATGGCACGTGGAACCACCAATTCCACATGGGTGCAGTCGATGGCACCAATGCAACCGGGTATGCTGGCTAGTGCATGGAAACCCACTTTGGTGTTTGCAATCTCCTGGGCAGTCCGTGGTAATGAGATGTGGTCGTCTGTGTGCTTGAGGAGGGCATCGAGCACTTGGATGAGTGTTCGTGAGAATAATGGTTGTGAAATGCCATGCAGGTGCCCCACTGTGTGCTGGTAGGTGCCTGTGGCAAGGAAGTGGAGTACAGCCACTACCTTCAGTAGGGGGGGGATGGCGGTTGGACTTTCTATCATGCTGACGATGTCGTCGTGTGTCATGTCTACGATGGCGGTGATGGTGTCCCGGTCCAAACGGTACAGGGTGTGGATCTGCTCAGCAGTGAGGTTGTTTGGATTGGCTCTGATGCGTGGGATTGGGGGCTGCCTGCGTGGTGGCACTGGCTGTGCTGGTGGGGCTTGCTGGGCCTGCCTTGCCCTCCTTCTCCTCCTGCGTCTCCTCTGTGCTGCCTGTTGTTGTTGTTGTTGCTGTTGTAGTAGCACATGCATTGCTATCAGGTCCTCCAGCCCCAACATTGCTAGTCGTATTGCCATCATTGTGGAGTGTGACTGGGTGTGGGTAGGGGTGGGGTGTGCTCTTTTTGTACTCCCCTGAGTCTGTATTGCCTTCACCTGTGCTGTTTCTGTGCACCTGTGGCAGCTGCATTCACTTGAATTGGCCCTTTACGGTTGGTTCGCGATGGCGTTATTTGCACCATGGCGGTAAGGTACTTAGCGGCCTCGGTGATGGCGTTAGGTGCATGTCCGCTTGGGTCGGCATTTGCGTACCTTTCCGCCATGGCGCTAAGTACGGTGTGGGCGGTCGCGTGCGCGCACCCTTAGCGCAGTTAGCGGCAGCGTTAACTACGATGCCGCTATTGGCATCGTAGTTTACGGTCAGGAGTCATGATCGGACCTGGCGGAAAACGATGGCGGTAACCATTTACCGCCATCGTTTTTCACTTACCGCCAGGGTCGTAATGAGGCCCAATGTGTTTTCCTCGAAAGAGCTCTTCGTAGTTTGTTTTAAGTACTTCTTGCAATCTGAGGTGAATCAAAGCTAACATTAGGTTGGAGACCATGCTCACTTCATCCATTAGTAGCATTTCCATTTGTTTTAACACTGTGCGTAGTTCCATTGCAGCTTCTGTAGAAAGTTTGTAATTTTCTAATTTGTTTTGGTGTTCTACTGGAAGGAGTAGTAATCAGTGTAAAGTGACACTGCCTATGTTGTAGGCAGCTAAACCTGTGGGGGCAGTTACAACAGCTGACAGTTTGTTGTTTGTCAATTGTTGAAAGAACTTGCTGATGATTTTGATTAAGAATATTTTGCCTGTACCAGCTTCACCACTGACGTATAGTAGTATAGGTTTGTAATTTTGACAGGTACATTCTTTATTTTCATGTTGTACACCATGTGCAATTTCTTTTGTTACTTCTTGAAAAATGGTACGCTGGTCTTTGTTCAGTTTTGATTGTAGTACAGTTAATTCTTCTGCATCTTCTTCATAGAGACACATGGTGTTCTCTACTTCTGTCATAGCTAATTCTGCCTCATTTGCTATTAATGGCTGTCGCAGTGGTTTTTGACTTCCTGTTACAGAAGGTTGACTACTGTCAGGAGTGTCCTTATCTAGTTGGGCATGGAGTTCTTCTTCGTGTTGCTGTTCATTGTGCAACATTGTTTTGTACTGCGTAAAGTTTATATCGGTGAAAGTGCTTTCATTTGCTTTGAAAGCGTCTTCATAGGAGTCATAGTTTTCTAGTATCTCTTCTTCTTTTCTCCATGGTTTAAAAAGTTGTAGCAGGGACATGTAATATAGTTCTTTATGTTGAGGAATTTTTAATGACAATTTGATATGATTAATTAAGCTTCGTTTGGTAAGTTTCACTAAGCTGTCTTCACAATCTGTCATTCTATATCTACCTATTTTTTCATCAGGTTTTATATTATTTTTGTATGTGAAGTTTTGGGCTATGTGGTATAGACACATGGTTTCCAAAGTGGTACTCCTGTTCGGGTAGTATGGGTCTAGTAAATTGTTTTTCAAAATGTCTTGGCTGTTGGGATCATTTTTGGCTATTGTTTCTATGTCATCGTATGATTTGAGAACTCTTTTTCTAGATTTAGCAGGACCAAGACTTAGCCATACTATATTTTCAGATTTTCCATAAAAAGCAGTAACGGTTAAATGATCTGCAGCTTCATAGGAGCCACATTCTCTATGAGAGAGCATTTTTATGCCTAAGCTTTACAATTTCTGAGATAGTGTTTTGTCCGATGATAGGTCATTCCAGAGGTCTTGAAGCTCTGTTTTTTATGCTTTTGTTAAGTAGGTTGTAACATATCGTGCCACTGCAGTAAAATTGTCTGCAATGTACTGCACATCTATGTTTGCCTTCCATAGAGGGCAATGATTGCATTGTAATCATTGATATATTTTGATTCTTCTGTGTTTTTTTATGTAATGCGTGTTCTTAGGTGATTTACATTTAACACTATGTCGAACTGAAGACATGAAGTTGTTCACTTCACCTGTTTCTGTAACTGGTCTAGGGAAACCAAAGCGGCATTTAGTGTAGTATTTCCATTTGTTTTTGAATTTGCGACAACAATATTTGCCACATTTGTGTCTTTGAAATTGTACAATTTGTGCATGAAGATCACTATTTGTTGCTTCCGATAGAATTTCACAAGTGACATATTTTTCGATAAACTGTAAAACAGTGGCATCACTGTCTTACCCAAATTTAGGAGCATCTTCAATCCATTAAAGCATGTGGATATGTAGTGCTCCTCTGGCTTGGTATTCTTTTCTCCAAAAGAAGTGTTGCATTTCTCTGAGGGGAGGAACAGTTTTATTACAAATAAAGTGTAGCATAGCAATAAAACGATTATGGAAATATCTTGAAACATTAGCAGGATCTAGAGAGAAAAGTTCTCCAGGTGTTAGTATATCTATGTTTGTTTTGTTTTTGTTTGATATGTGTAGGAAATCATACAAATCTTCTCATGCATTTTCTGCACAACTTAATGTAACAAACCAAGTGGGTGGGCCAAGGTTTCTTATCATACAACGTACATCTCTGTGACGTCGGAACCAGTACTCTTTCGTACCACGCATGTTTGCTAACAGATTTGTAATGCTTAATTGTAAAACCTCATCTTTTTCTTGCACATTTTGTAGTAATTGCATAGCTGACATATTTTTAAAGTGGGTTCCTGATTTCAATATGTGTGCAACTCCATAACATAGAGTTGCTAGTTCACTTTCAAAGAGTAGGTGGAATATGTATTCCACATTTTGTCTAAATCTGGGATCTTCAGAATACATTTGTAACCAGTGGTATTCTGATGCTGTTATCTGAGTGGGTCTATCATCGTACCTTCCTCCTTTGCCAGTAGGAAAGAGTAGAGGAAAAGCATGTGCTTCTATACTTTTTTCCCATATGCTGATTGGTGATACTTTGGTTTGTCGGATTTGGTAAGTTTCTAGTGCATCATCTATGGTGTCATTAGAGTGTAATGGATGAATTGTATAATGGTCTAAAATATTGGATACTGTAGCAGGATCTAGAAGTTCAAATTGACCCGTTTCTGGTGACTCTTGAATTATTTCAGTTGTTTCCCTTAAGTTTTCTTCAATATTTATTTCTTTGTAGTATTCTTTATTGTCTTTTAGGTATTGCAAGGCTTGTCTAACTTTATGGAAGTCTACGAGTTGTTGCAAAATTGTTTTGTCTTTTGTTGGTACACCATTTACTGAGACAATTAAATATTGCTCTATTGGATGTTGCACTCCCAGAGTGTGCACATTTTCTTTCAGATCTAATGGTAAATAAACTACTTTGCCACGAATGCCTTTGAACAATTGAGAGGGAGGTAATGTTGCTGTTTTTGGTTGAAGGCGTATTATTGCTTGAAATGGGTGGACTGTTTGAATTATGATGCTCTCATATAAATTGAGTTGTTGCAGGGGTGTTGGTAGTGGAAATAATTTCAAGTTATTTGTGATAGCATGTGAAGGGGTTTGGCTGTTGTCAAGTTTTGTAGTGCAGTAACTGCAAAGTATTAAGGGGTCAGTTATTTCGTGTTTGTTTTCTGCTATAAGGTAGAGAGCTAATTCAAACCATTTGGAATCTTCATTGTCTTCTATTTTGTATGTTACGTCTATAGTTTTTGTGTTACTTCAGCGGATGTACTTTTAAATTTTAGTATTTCTTTTTTGTATGTGTGTAGTAGAAGGTTGCCATGTGCAGAATTGTTGCTAGTCTGTTGTAAAGCTATTGCATTTTGTAAGTGGCTTTCACTTCCAAAATATTTTCTCTGGATATGGTCGATTTCTTTGAGTAGGTCTTTGGGTGTACCATGTAGAAGAGTGTTATTTAAATTGGCTAGTGCTAAAGCAGGACTTTTAGCATAGTACAGTTTATAGACTAGATTTCTTATAGTTGAATGATGTGTTGATATCATTTTGATATGAAGAAGGTGCTTTTGCAAATAGGTCCTGAAATGCAGGCTAATGAATGTCCTTGTAGTCCTGTGTATTTGCGCACTGGACAGGTATCCATATTTTGTAGCACTTTCATTTTGATTTTGTCTTTGCCTTTCACATACTGATTGTGGAACTGGCGTAAAGATTTGAAAGATTTTTTGGGAATGTTAGACATTGACGTGCATGGCCATTTGTATACTGGATGTTCAGGTTCAGTCGAATGGAGAGGTAATTCTGAGTTTTCCGGGGATATTTTTGTAAGCAGTATTTCTTGTTCCATTATGGTATTATTACTTTTTTCATAACCTTGTCCACTGCTATGTATGGCAATTGTGTTTGTTTGGTTTTGTTTTTATGCTTCTTCATTAAAATATGGTTCTGTGCTCGTGGTGTGACTCCATTCACCTCCACAGATATTTAAGAAGTTATTTTTGTTGACATTCTATTTATTGAGAGTTTTTTTGTAATTTAGTAGTTAGTTTTGTTAGTGCTTTCATTCTGTTTAACACTAAAATGAATAACTTTCTTTTGAAAATGATTGCACTGTCTATCAAAGCGTCTAAGATTAATTTTCTATGGTAGGTTTGATAATTTGTCTCCTGTTTTTATTAGATTCAGAAGGTCTCTGTGGCGTAGCATTTTTGCTAAAAATACTTTCTTTGGTATGGTTACTTGCTAGTATATCAACATTTATAGGAGCAGTTTTAGCAGTAGTGGTAGCTGAATTCTTGTTAAAAACAGTGCCAGTGCTTCCGTGTCCCCACCCACCGGTAGCACCAGCAGGGTTACAGCCAGACCCTTAATGAGGCCCAATGTCTTCTTATGTATTAAGTGTAACATTGATTTACTGTATATTTGATTGCTACATTTCTTAATTTAAATTCTAAGGTCTCACCTTGTACATGAATACTACTGATCTACAGGGTAATTCATAGAATTTCGCAGAAAAGTGTCCCAAGCGGCTGGTGCAGAGTGTCCACGTGCGATTGTCTGTGCCAGGCACGTGCGCCAAAACCGATTTCCGCGCACAGCGTATTCATGGATTTTAGGCTCCCAAACCAGCCGTGGCGCAGAGTATCGCAGCGACCCTGCAGCAGCGCCAGTAACGCCCCCAAGAACGCCCTCGCGCAAGGAAAAGCCATCAAAATCGCTAAATCATCGCAAAGGGCTGCGCTAACCCTGGACCAGTCTACAGGGCTGCCAAACAAGGAACGCAAAGCGGGTAACGTGCATATCAGGGGTACGTGTGAAGTTATACACGCGATTAGCCAGGGTACGTGTATTACAGGGGTACGCGTGAAGTTTTACACGCGATTAGCCAGGGCACGTGTATCACAGGGGTACGCAGGAATTATCACACGCGATTTGGCGGGGTACGTGTATTACAGGGGTACACGGGAAGTTCTACACGCGATTCGGCTGGGTACGTGTATTACAGGGGTGCGCGGGAATTCTCACATGCGATTTGGCCAGGTACGTGTATTACAGGGGTGCGCGGGAATTATCACACGCGATTTGGCTTGGTACGTGTATTACAGGGGTGCGTGGGAAGTTCTACACGCGATTGGCCAGGGTACGTGTATTACAGGGGTACGTGGGAATTATCACACGCGATTTGGCTGGGTACGTGTATTACAGGGGTACACGGGAAGTTCTACACGCGATTCGGCTGGGTACGTGTATTACAGGGGTGCGCAGGAATTCTCACATGCGATTTGGCCAGGTACGTGTATTACAGGGGTGTGCGGGAATTATCACACGCAATTAGGCTGGGTGGGTCCTCACAGGTGTTCCCTGTACACCCTCCACGGCCCCTGCAGGCAGCCCACAAAACAGGGGACTACCCTGCACACCTGCTCATGTCCCCCTGCACCCCCACCCCCCAGCAGTGCAGGGGCAGCCTCCACCAGGCCCCCACCCATGTCTCCCACCACCCCCACCCCCCAGCAGTGCAGGGGCACCCTCCACCAGGCCCCCACCCATGTCCCCTACCACCCCACCCCCCAGCAGTGCAGGGGCACCCTCCACCAGGCCCCCACTCATGTCCCCTATCACCCCCACCCCCCAGCCACCAGGGGCACCCTCCACCAGGCCCCCACTCATGTCTCCCACCACCACCACCCCCCAGCATCCAGGGGCACCCTCCACCAGGCCCCCACCCATGTCTCCCACCACCCCCACCCCCCAGCCACCAGGGGCACCCTCCACCAGGCCCCCACTCATGTCTCCCACCACCCCCACCCCCCAGCAGTGCAGGGGCAGCCTCCACCACGCCCCCACTCATGTCCCCTATCACCCCCACCCCCCCGCCACCAGGAGCACCCTCCACCAGGCCCCCATCCATGTCTCCCACCACCCCCACCCCCCAGCAGTGCAGGGGCACCCTCCACCAGGCCCCCACCCATGTCCCCTATCACCCCCACCCCCCAGCAGTGCAGGGGCACCCTCCACCAGGCCCCCACTCATGTCCCCTATCACCCCCACCCCCCAGCCACCAGGGGCACCCTCCACCAGGCCCCCATCCATGTCTCCCACCACCCCCACCCCCCAGCAGTGCAGGGGCACCCTCCACCAGGCCCCCACTCATGTCCCCTATCACCCCCACCCCCCCGCCACCAGGGGCACCCTCCACCAGGCCCCCATCCATGTCTCCCACCACACCCACGCCCCAGCAGTGCAGGGGCACCCTCCACCAGGCCCCCACTCATGTCCCCTATCACCCACACCCCCCCGCCACCAGGGGCACCCTCCACCAGGCCCCCATCCATGTCTCCCACCACCCCCACCCCCCAGCAGTGCAGGGGCACCCTCCACCAGGCCCCCACTCATGTCCCCTATCACCCCCACCCCCCCGCCACCAGGGACACCCTCCACCAGGCCCCCACTCATGTCTCCCACCACCCCCACCCCCCCAGTCACCAGGGGCACCCTCCACCAGGCCCCCACTCATGTCTCCCACCACCCCCACCCCCCACCATCCAGGGGCACCCTCCACCAGGCCCCCACCCATGTCTCCCACCACCCCCACCCCCCAGCCACCAGGGGCACCCTCCACCAGGCCCCCACTCATGTCTCCCACCACCCCCACCCCCCAGCAGTGCAGGGGCAGCCTCCACCACGCCCCCACTCATGTCCCCTATCACCCCCACCCCCCCGCCACCAGGGGCACCCTCCACCAGGCCCCCATCCATGTCTCCCACCACCCCCACCCCCCAGCAGTGCAGGGGCACCCTCCACCAGGCCCCCACCCATGTCCCCTATCACCCCCACCCCCCAGCAGTGCAGGGGCACCCTCCACCAGGCCCCCACTCATGTCCCCTATCACCCCCACCCCCCAGCCACCAGGGGCACCCTCCACCAGGCCCCCACTCATGTCTCCCACCACCACCCCCCCCAGCATCCAGCGGCACGCTCCACCAGGCCCCCACCCATGTCTCCCACCACCCCCACCCCCCAGCCACCAGGGGCACCCTCCACCAGGCCCCCACTCATGTTCCCACCACCCCCACCCCCCAGCAGTGCAGGGGCAGCCTCCACCACGCCCCCACTCATGTCCCCTATCACCCCCACCCCCCCGCCACCAGGGGCACCCTCCACCAGGCCCCCAGCCATGTCTCCCACCACCCCCACCCCCCAGCAGTGCAGGGGCACCCTCCACCAGGCCCCCACCCATGTCCCCTATCACCCCCACCCCCCAGCAGTGCAGGGGCACCCTCCACCAGGCCCGCACTCATGTCCCCTATCACCCCCACCCCCCAGCCACCAGAGGCACCCTCCACCAGGCCCCCACTCATGTCTCCCACCACCACCACCCCCCAGCAGTGCAGGGGCAGCCTCCATCACGCCCCCACTCATGTCCCCTATCACCCCCACCCCTCGCCACCAGGGGCACCCTCCACCAGGCCCCCATCCATGTCTCCCACCACCCCCACCCCCCAGCAGTGCAGGGGCACCCTCCACCAGGCCCCCACTCATGTCCCCTATCACCCCCAACCCCCCGCCACCAGGGGCACCCTCCACCAGGCCCCCACTCATGTCTCCCACCACCCCCACCCCCCAGCATCCAGGGGCACCCTCCACTAGGCCCCCACTCATGTCTCCCACCACCCCCACCCCCCAGCAGTGCAGGGGCAGCCTCCACCAGGCCCCCACCCATGTCCCCTATCACCCCCACCCCCCAGCAGTGCAGGGGCACCCTCCACCAGGCCCCCACTCATGTCCCCTATCACCCCCACCCCCCAGCCACCAGGGGCACCCTCCACCAGGCCCCCACTCATGTCTCCCCCCACCACCACCCCCCAGCATCCAGGGGCACCCTCCACCAGGCCCCCACCCATGTCTCCCACCACCCCCACCCCCAGCCACCAGGGGCACCCTCCACCAGGCCCCCACTCATGTCTCCCACCACCCCCACCCCCCACCATCCAGGGGCACCCTCCACCAGGCCCCCACTCATGTCTCCCACCACCCCCACCCCCCAGTCACCAGGGGCACCCTCCACCAGGCCCCCACTCATGTCTCCCACCACCCCCACCCCCCACCATCCAGGGGCAGCCTCCACCAGGCCCCCACTCATGTCTCCCACCACCCCCACCCCCCACCATCCAGGGGCACCCTCCACCAGGCCCCCACTCATGTCTCCCACCACCCCCACCCCCCACCATCCAGGGGCACCCTCCACCAGGCCCCCACTCATGTCCCCTATCACCCCCACCCCCCCGCCACCAGGGGCACCCTCCACCAGGCCCCCACTCATGTCTCCCACCACCCCCACCCCCCAGCATCCAGGGGCACCCTCCACCAGGCCCCCACTCATGTCTCCCACCACCCCCACCCCCCAGCATCCAGGGACACCCTCCACCAGGCCCCCACTCATGTCTCCCACCACCCCCACCCCCCCGCCACCAGGGGCACCCTCCACCAGGCCCCCATCCATGTCTCCCACCACCCCCACCCCCCAGCAGTGCAGGGGCACCCTCCACCAGGCCCCCACTCATGTCCCCTATCACCCCCACCCCCCCCGCCACCAGGGGCACCCTTCACAAGGCCCCCATCCATGTCTCCCACCACCACCACCCCCCAGCCACCAGGGGCACCCTCCACCAGGCCCCCATCCATGTCTCCCACCACCCCCACCCCCCAGCAGTGCAGGGGCAGCCTCCACCAGGCCCCCACCCATGTCCCCTATCACCCCCACCCCCCAGCAGTGCAGGGGCACCCTCCACCAGGCCCCCACTCATGTCCCCTATCACCCCCACCCCCCAGCCACCAGGGGCACCCTCCACCAGGCCCCCACTCATGTCTCCCACCACCCCCACCCCCCCAGTCACCAGGGGCACCCTCCACCAGGCCCCCACTCATGTCTCCCACCACCCCCCACCATCCAGGGGCACCCTCCACCAGGCCCCCACCCATGTCTTCCACCACCCCCACCCCCCAGCCACCAGGGGCACCCTCCACCAGGCCCCCATCCATGTCTCCCACCACCCCCACCCCCAGCAGTGCAGGGGCACCCTCCACCAGGCCCCCACTCATGTCCCCTATCACCCCCACCCCCCCGCCACCAGGGGCACCCTTCACAAGGCCCCCATCCATGTCTCCCACCACCACCACCCCCCAGCCACCAGGGGCACCCTCCACCAGGCCCCCATCCATGTCTCCCACGACCCCCACCCCCCAGCAGTGCAGGGGCAGCCTCCACCAGACCCCCACCCTTGTCCCCTATCACCCCCACCCCCCAGCAGTGCAGGGGCACCCTCCACCAGGCCCCCACTCATGTCCCCTATCACCCCCAGCCCCCAGCCACCAGGGGCACCCTCCACCAGGCCCCCACTCATGTCTCCCACCACCCCCACCCCCCACCATCCAGGGGCACCCTCCACCAGGCCCCCACTCATGTCTCCCACCACCCTCACCCCCCAGTCACCAGGGGCACCCTCCACCAGGCCCCCACTCATGTCTCCCACCACCCCCACCCCCCACCATCCAGGGGCAGCCTCCACCAGGCCCCCACTCATGTCTCCCACCACCCCCACTCCCCACCATCCAGGGGCACCCTCCACCAGGCCCCCACCCATGTCTCCCACCACCCCCACCCCCCACCATCCAGGGGCACCCTCCACCAGGCCCCCACTCATGTCCCCTATCACCCCCACCCCCCCGCCACCAGGGGCACCCTCCACCAGGCCCCCACTCATGTCTCCCACCACCCCACCCCCCAGCATCCAGGGGCACCCTCCACCAGGCCCCCACTCATGTCTCCCACCACCCCCACCCCCCAGCATCCAGGGGCACCCTCCACCAGGCCCCCACTCATGTCTCCCACCACCCCCACCCCCCGCCACCAGGGGCACCCTCCACCAGGCCCCCATCCATGTCTCCCACCACCCCCACCCCCCAGCAGTGCAGGGGCACCCTCCACCAGGCCCCCACTCATGTCCCCTATCACCCCCACCCCCCGCCACCAGGGGCACCCTTCACAAGGCCCCCATCCATGTCTCCCACCACCACCACCCCCCAGCCACCAGGGGCACCCTCCACCAGGCCCCCATCCATGTCTCCCACCACCCCCACCCCCCAGCAGTGCAGGGGCAGCCTCCACCAGGCCCCCACCCATGTCCCCTATCACCCCCACCCCCCAGCAGTGCAGGGGCACCCTCCACCAGGCCCCCACTCATGTCCCCTATCACCCCCACCCCCCAGCCACCAGGGGCACGCTCCACCAGGCCCCCACTCATGTCGCCCACCACCCCCACCCCCCACCATCCAGGGGCAGCCTCCACCAGGCCCCCACTCATGTCTCCCACCACCCCCACTCCCCACCATCCAGGGGCACCCTCCACCAGGCCCCCACCCATGTCTCCCACCACCCCCACCCCCCAGCAGTGCAGGGGCACCCTCCACCAGGCCCCCACTCATGTCCCCTATCACCCCCACCCCCCCCGCCACCAGGGGCACCCTTCACAAGGCCCCCATCCATGTCTCCCACCACCACCACCCCCCAGCCACCAGGGGCACCCTCCACCAGGCCCCATCCGTGTCTCCCACCACCCCCACCCCCCAGCAGTGCAGGGGCAGCCTCCACCAGGCCCCCACCCATGTCCCCTATCACCCCCACCCCCCAGCAGTGCAGGGGCACCCTCCACCAGGCCCCCACTCATGTCCCCTATCACCCCCACCCCCCAGTCACCAGGGGCACCCTCCACCAGGCCCCCACTCATGTCTCCCACCACCCCCACCCCCCACCATCCAGGGGCACCCTCCACCAGGCCCCCACCCATGTCTCCCACCACCCCCACCCCCCAGCCACCAGGGGCACCCTCCACCAGGCCCCCACTCATGTCTCCCACCACCCCCACCCCCCAGCAGTGCAGGGGCAGCCTCCACCACGCCCCCACTCATGTCCCCTATCACCCCCACCCCCCCCCCGCCACCAGGGGCACCCTCCACCAGGCCCCCATCCATGTCTCCCACCACCCCCACCCCCCAGCAGTGCAGGGGCACCCTCCACCAGGCCCCCACCCATGTCCCCTATCACCCCCACCCCCCAGCAGTGCAGGGGCACCCTCCACCAGGCCCCCACTCATGTCCCCTATCACCCCCACCCCCCAGCCACCAGGGGCACCCTCCACCAGGCCCCCATCCATGCCTCCCACCACCCCCACCCCCCAGCAGTGCAAGGGCACCCTCCACCAGGCCCCCACTCATGTCCCCTATCACCCCCAACCCCCCGCCACTAGGGGCACCCTCCACCAGGCCCCCATCCATGTCTCCCACCACCCCCACCCCCCAGCAGTGCAGGGGCACCCTCCACCAGGCCCCCACTCATGTCCCCTATCACCCCCACCCCGCCGCCACCAGGGGCACCCTCCACCAGGCCCCCACTCATGTCTCCCACCACCCCCACCCCCCAGCATCCAGGGGCACCCTCCACCAGGCCCCCACTCATGTCTCCCACCACCCCCACCCCCCCGCCACCAGGGGCACCCTCCACCAGGCCCCCATCCATGTCTCCCACCACCCCCACCCCCCAGCAGTGCAGGGGCACCCTCCACCAGGCCCCCACTCATGTCCCCTATCACCCCCACCCCCCCCGCCACCAGGGGCACCCTTCACAAGGCCCCCATCCATGTCTCCCACCACCCCCCACCCCCCCAGTCACCAGGGGCACCCTCCACCAGGCCCCCACTCATGTCTCCCACCACCCCCCACCATCCAGGGGCACCCTCCACCAGGCCCCCACCCATGTCTTCCACCACCCCCACCCCCCAGCCACCAGGGGCACCCTCCACCAGGCCCCCATCCATGTCTCCCACCACCCCCACCCCCCAGCAGTGCAGGGGCACCCTCCACCAGGCCCCCACTCATGTCCCCTATCACCCCCACCCCCCCCCCCCCGCCACCAGGGGCACCCTTCACAAGGCCCCCATCCATGTCTCCCACCACCACCACCCCCCAGCCACCAGGGGCACCCTCCACCAGGCCCCCATCCATGTCTCCCACGACCCCCACCCCCCAGCAGTGCAGGGGCAGCCTCCACCAGACCCCCACCCTTGTCCCCTATCACCCCCACCCCCCAGCAGTGCAGGGGCACCCTCCACCAGGCCCCCACTCATGTCCCCTATCACCCCCAGCCACCAGGGGCACCCTCCACCAGGCCCCCACTCATGTCTCCCACCACCCCCACCCCCCACCATCCAGGGGCACCCTCCACCAGGCCCCCACTCATGTCTCCCACCACCCTCACCCCCCAGTCACCAGGGGCACCCTCCACCAGGCCCCCACTCATGTCTCCCACCACCCCCACCCCCCACCATCCAGGGGCAGCCTCCACCAGGCCCCCACTCATGTCTCCCACCACCCCCACTCCCCACCATCCAGGGGCACCCTCCACCAGGCCCCCACCCATGTCTCCCACCACCCCCACCCCCCACCATCCAGGGGCACCCTCCACCAGGCCCCCACTCATGTCCCCTATCACCCCCACCCCCCCGCCACCAGGGGCACCCTCCACCAGGCCCCCACTCATGTCTCCCACCACCCCACCCCCCAGCATCCAGGGGCACCCTCCACCAGGCCCCCACTCATGTCTCCCACCACCCCCACCCCCCAGCATCCAGGGGCACCCTCCACCAGGCCCCCACTCATGTCTCCCACCACCCCCACCCCCCGCCACCAGGGGCACCCTCCACCAGGCCCCCATCCATGTCTCCCACCACCCCCACCCCCCAGCAGTGCAGGGGCACCCTCCACCAGGCCCCCACTCATGTCCCCTATCACCCCCACCCCCCCGCCACCAGGGGCACCCTTCACAAGGCCCCCATCCATGTCTCCCACCACCACCACCCCCCAGCCACCAGGGGCACCCTCCACCAGGCCCCCATCCATGTCTCCCACCACCCCCACCCCCCAGCAGTGCAGGGGCAGCCTCCACCAGGCCCCCACCCATGTCCCCTATCACCCCCACCCCCCAGCAGTGCAGGGGCACCCTCCACCAGGCCCCCACTCATGTCCCCTATCACCTCCACCCCCCAGCCACCAGGGGCACGCTCCACCAGGCCCCCACTCATGTCGCCCACCACCCCCACCCCCCACCATCCAGGGGCAGCCTCCACCAGGCCCCCACTCATGTCTCCCACCACCCCCACTCCCCACCATCCAGGGGCACCCTCCACCAGGCCCCCACCCATGTCTCCCACCACCCCCACCCCCCAGCAGTGCAGGGGCACCCTCCACCAGGCCCCCACTCATGTCTCCTATCACCCCCACCCCCCCCGCCACCAGGGGCACCCTTCACAAGGCCCCCATCCATGTCTCCCACCACCACCACCCCCCAGCCACCAGGGGCACCCTCCACCAGGCCCCATCCATGTCTCCCACCACCCCCACCCCCCAGCAGTGCAGGGGCAGCCTCCACCAGGCCCCCACCCATGTCCCCTATCACCCCCACCCCCCAGCAGTGCAGGGGCACCCTCCACCAGGCCCCCACTCATGTCCCCTATCACCCCCACCCCCCAGTCACCAGGGGCACCCTCCACCAGGCCCCCACTCATGTCTCCCACCACCCCCACCCCCCACCATCCAGGGGCACCCTCCACCAGGCCCCCACCCATGTCTCCCACCACCCCCACCCCCCAGCCACCAGGGGCACCCTCCACCAGGCCCCCACTCATGTCTCCCACCACCCCCACCCCCCAGCAGTGCAGGGGCAGCCTCCACCACGCCCCCACTCATGTCCCCTATCACCCCCACCCCCCCCCGCCACCAGGGGCACCCTCCACCAGGCCCCCATCCATGTCTCCCACCACCCCCACCCCCCAGCAGTGCAGGGGCACCCTCCACCAGGCCCCCACCCATGTCCCCTATCACCCCCACCCCCCAGCAGTGCAGGGGCACCCTCCACCAGGCCCCCACTCATGTCCCCTATCACCCCCACCCCCCAGCCACCAGGGGCACCCTCCACCAGGCCCCCATCCATGCCTCCCACCACCCCCACCCCCCAGCAGTGCAAGGGCACCCTCCACCAGGCCCCCACTCATGTCCCCTATCACCCCCAACCCCCCGCCACTAGGGGCACCCTCCACCAGGCCCCCATCCATGTCTCCCACCACCCCCACCCCCCAGCAGTGCAGGGGCACCCTCCACCAGGCCCCCACTCATGTCCCCTATCACCCCCACCCCGCCGCCACCAGGGGCACCCTCCACCAGGCCCCCACTCATGTCTCCCACCACCCCCACCCCCCAGCATCCAGGGGCACCCTCCACCAGGCCCCCACTCATGTCTCCCACCACCCCCACCCCCCAGCATCCAGGGGCACCCTCCACCAGGCCCCCACTCATGTCTCCCACCACCCCCACCCCCCCGCCACCAGGGGCACCCTCCACCAGGCCCCCATCCATGTCTCCCACCACCCCCACCCCCCAGCAGTGCAGGGGCACCCTCCACCAGGCCCCCACTCATGTCCCCTATCACCCCCACCCCCCCCGCCACCAGGGGCACCCTTCACAAGGCCCCCATCCATGTCTCCCACCACCACCACCCCCCAGCCACCAGGGGCACCCTCCACCAGGCCCCCATCCATGTCTCCCACCACCCCCACCCCCCAGCAGTGCAGGGGCAGCCTCCACCAGGCCCCCATCCATGTCCCCTATCACCCCCACCCCCCAGCAGTGCAGGGGCACCCTCCACCAGGCCCCCACTCATGTCCCCTATCACCCCCACCCCCCAGCCACCAGGGGCACGCTCCACCAGGCCCCCACTCATGTCGCTCACCACCCCCACCCCCCCAGTCACCAGGGGCACCCTCCACCAGGCCCCCACTCATGTCTCCCACCACCCCCACCCCCCACCATCCAGGGGCACCCTCCACCAGGCCCCCACCCATGTCTCCCACCACCCCCACCCCCCAGCCACCATGGGCACCCTCCACCAGGCCCCCATCCATGTCTCCCACCACCCCCACCCCCAGCAGTGCAGGGGCACCCTCCACCAGGCCCCCACTCATGTCCCCTATCACCCCCACCCCCCCCGCCACCAGGGGCACCCTTCACAAGGCCCCCATCCATGTCTCCCACCACCACCACCCCCCAGCCACCAGGGGCACCCTCCACCAGGCCCCATCCATGTCTCCCACCACCCCCACCCCCCAGCAGTGCAGGGGCAGCCTCCACCAGGCCCCCACCCATGTCCCCTATCACCCCCACCCCCCAGCAGTGCAGGGGCACCCTCCACCAGGCCCCCACTCATGTCCCCTATCACCCCCACCCCCCAGTCACCAGGGGCACCCTCCACCAGGCCCCCACTCATGTCTCCCACCACCCCCACCCCCCACCATCCAGGGGCACCCTCCACCAGGCCCCCACCCATGTCTCCCACCACCCCACCCCCCAGCCACCAGGGGCACCCTCCACCAGGCCCCCACTCATGTCTCCCACCACCCCCACCCCCCACCATCCAGGGGCAGCCTCCACCAGGCCCCCACTCATGTCTCCCACCACCCCCACTCCCCACCATCCAGGGGCACCCTCCACCAGGCCCCCACCCATGTCTCCCACCACCCCCACCCCCCACCATCCAGGGGCAGCCTCCACCAGGCCCCCACTCATGTCTCCCACCACCCCCACTCCCCACCATCCAGGGGCACCCTCCACCAGGCCCCCACCCATGTCTCCCACCACCCCCACCCCCCACCATCCAGGGGCACCCTCCACCAGGCCCCCACTCATGTCCCCTATCACCCCCACCCCCCCGCCACCAGGGGCACCCTCCACCAGGCCCCCTTGTCCACTCATGTCTCCCACCACCCCACCCCCCAGCATCCAGGGGCACCCTCCACCAGGCCCCCACTCATGTCTCCCACCACCCCCACCCCCCAGCATCCAGGGGCACCCTCCACCAGGCCCCCACTCATGTCTCCCACCACCCCCACCCCCCGCCACCAGGGGCACCCTCCACCAGGCCCCCATCCATGTCTCCCACCACCCCCACCCCCCAGCAGTGCAGGGGCACCCTCCACCAGGCCCCCACTCATGTCCCCTATCACCCCCACCCCCCCGCCACCAGGGGCACCCTTCACAAGGCCCCCATCCATGTCTCCCACCACCACCACCCCCCAGCCACCAGGGGCACCCTCCACCAGGCCCCCATCCATGTCTCCCACCACCCCCACCCCCCAGCAGTGCAGGGGCAGCCTCCACCAGGCCCCCACCCATGTCCCCTATCACCCCCACCCCCCAGCAGTGCAGGGGCACCCTCCACCAGGCCCCCACTCATGTCCCCTATCACCCCCACCCCCCAGCCACCAGGGGCACGCTCCACCAGGCCCCCACTCATGTCGCCCACCACCCCCACCACCCACCATCCAGGGGCAGCCTCCACCAGGCCCCCACTCATGTCTCCCACCACCCCCACTCCCCACCATCCAGGGGCACCCTCCACCAGGCCCCCACCCATGTCTCCCACCACCCCCACCAGCAGTGCAGGGGCACCCTCCACCAGGCCCCCACTCATGTCCCCTATCACCCCCACCCCCCCGCCACCAGGGGCACCCTTCACAAGGCCCCCATCCATGTCTCCCACCACCACCACCCCCCAGCCACCAGGGGCACCCTCCACCAGGCCCCATCCATGTCTCCCACCACCCCCACCCCCCAGCAGTGCAGGGGCAGCCTCCACCAGGCCCCCACCCATGTCCCCTATCACCCCCACCCCCAGCAGTGCAGGGGCACCCTCCACCAGGCCCCCACTCATGTCCCCTATCACCCCCACCCCCCAGTCACCAGGGGCACCCTCCACCAGGCCCCCACTCATGTCTCCCACCACCCCCACCCCCCACCATCCAGGGGCACCCTCCACCAGGCCCCCACCCATGTCTCCCACCACCCCCACCCCCCAGCCACCAGGGGCACCCTCCACCAGGCCCCCACTCATGTCTCCCACCACCCCCACCCCCCACCATCCAGGGGCAGCCTCCACCAGGCCCCCACTCATGTCTCCCACCACCCCCACTCCCCACCATCCAGGGGCACCCTCCACCAGGCCCCCACCCATGTCTCCCACCACCCCCACCCCCCACCATCCAGGGGCAGCCTCCACCAGGCCCCCACTCATGTCTCCCACCACCCCCACTCCCCACCATCCAGGGGCACCCTCCACCAGGCCCCCACCCATGTCTCCCACCACCCCCACCCCCCACCATCCAGGGGCACCCTCCACCAGGCCCCCACTCATGTCCCCTATCACCCCCACCCCCCCGCCACCAGGGGCACCCTCCACCAGGCCCCCACTCATGTCTCCCACCACCCCACCCCCCAGCATCCAGGGGCACCCTCCACCAGGCCCCCACTCATGTCTCCCACCACCCCCACCCCCCAGCATCCAGGGGCACCCTCCACCAGGCCCCCACTCATGTCTCCCACCACCCCCACCCCCCGCCACCAGGGGCACCCTCCACCAGGCCCCCATCCATGTCTCCCACCACCCCCACCCCCCAGCAGTGCAGGGGCACCCTCCACCAGGCCCCCACTCATGTCCCCTATCACCCCCACCCCCCCGCCACCAGGGGCACCCTTCACAAGGCCCCCATCCATGTCTCCCACCACCACCACCCCCCAGCCACCAGGGGCACCCTCCACCAGGCCCCCATCCATGTCTCCCACCACCCCCACCCCCCAGCAGTGCAGGGGCAGCCTCCACCAGGCCCCCACCCATGTCCCCTATCACCCCCACCCCCCAGCAGTGCAGGGGCACCCTCCACCAGGCCCCCACTCATGTCCCCTATCACCCCCACCCCCCAGCCACCAGGGGCACGCTCCACCAGGCCCCCACTCATGTCGCCCACCACCCCCACCCCCCACCATCCAGGGGCAGCCTCCACCAGGCCCCCACTCATGTCTCCCACCACCCCCACTCCCCACCATCCAGGGGCACCCTCCACCAGGCCCCCACCCATGTCTCCCACCACCCCCACCCCCCAGCAGTGCAGGGGCACCCTCCACCAGGCCCCCACTCATGTCCCCTATCACCCCCACCCCCCCGCCACCAGGGGCACCCTTCACAAGGCCCCCATCCATGTCTCCCACCACCACCACCCCCCAGCCACCAGGGGCACCCTCCACCAGGCCCCATCCATGTCTCCCACCACCCCCACCCCCCAGCAGTGCAGGGGCAGCCTCCACCAGGCCCCCACCCATGTCCCCTATCACCCCCACGCCCCAGCAGTGCAGGGGCACCCTCCACCAGGCCCCCACTCATGTCCCCTATCACCCCCACCCCCCAGTCACCAGGGGCACCCTCCACCAGGCCCCCACTCATGTCTCCCACCACCCCCACCCCCCACCATCCAGGGGCACCCTCCACCAGGCCCCCACCCATGTCTCCCACCACCCCCACCCCCCAGCCACCAGGGGCACCCTCCACCAGGCCCCCACTCATGTCTCCCACCACCCCCACCCCCCAGCAGTGCAGGGGCAGCCTCCACCACGCCCCCACTCATGTCCCCTATCACCCCCACCCCCCCCCGCCACCAGGGGCACCCTCCACCAGGCCCCCATCCATGTCTCCCACCACCCCCACCCCCCAGCAGTGCAGGGGCACCCTCCACCAGGCCCCCACCCATGTCCCCTATCACCCCCACCCCCCAGCAGTGCAGGGGCACCCTCCACCAGGCCCCCACTCATGTCCCCTATCACCCCCACCCCCCAGCCACCAGGGGCACCCTCCACCAGGCCCCCATCCATGCCTCCCACCACCCCCACCCCCCAGCAGTGCAAGGGCACCCTCCACCAGGCCCCCACTCATGTCCCCTATCACCCCCAACCCCCCGCCACTAGGGGCACCCTCCACCAGGCCCCCATCCATGTCTCCCACCACCCCCACCCCCCAGCAGTGCAGGGGCACCCTCCACCAGGCCCCCACTCATGTCCCCTATCACCCCCACCCCGCCGCCACCAGGGGCACCCTCCACCAGGCCCCCACTCATGTCTCCCACCACCCCCACCCCCCAGCATCCAGGGGCACCCTCCACCAGGCCCCCACTCATGTCTCCCACCACCCCCACCCCCCAGCATCCAGGGGCACCCTCCACCAGGCCCCCACTCATGTCTCCCACCACCCCCACCCCCCCGCCACCAGGGGCACCCTCCACCAGGCCCCCATCCATGTCTCCCACCACCCCCACCCCCCAGCAGTGCAGGGGCACCCTCCACCAGGCCCCCACTCATGTCCCCTATCACCCCCACCCCCCCCGCCACCAGGGGCACCCTTCACAAGGCCCCCATCCATGTCTCCCACCACCACCACCCCCCAGCCACCAGGGGCACCCTCCACCAGGCCCCCATCCATGTCTCCCACCACCCCCACCCCCCAGCAGTGCAGGGGCAGCCTCCACCAGGCCCCCATCCATGTCCCCTATCACCCCCACCCCCCAGCAGTGCAGGGGCACCCTCCACCAGGCCCCCACTCATGTCCCCTATCACCCCCACCCCCCAGCCACCAGGGGCACGCTCCACCAGGCCCCCACTCATGTCGCTCACCACCCCCACCCCCCCAGTCACCAGGGGCACCCTCCACCAGGCCCCCACTCATGTCTCCCACCACCCCCACCCCCCACCATCCAGGGGCACCCTCCACCAGGCCCCCACCCATGTCTCCCACCACCCCCACCCCCCAGCCACCATGGGCACCCTCCACCAGGCCCCCATCCATGTCTCCCACCACCCCCACCCCCCAGCAGTGCAGGGGCACCCTCCACCAGGCCCCCACTCATGTCCCCTATCACCCCCACCCCCCCGCCACCAGGGGCACCCTTCACAAGGCCCCCATCCATGTCTCCCACCACCACCACCCCCCAGCCACCAGGGGTACCCTCCACCAGGCCCCATCCATGTCTCCCACCACCCCCACCCCCCAGCAGTGCAGGGGCAGCCTCCACCAGGCCCCCACCCATGTCCCCTATCACCCCCACCCCCCAGCAGTGCAGGGGCACCCTCCACCAGGCCCCCACTCATGTCCCCTATCACCCCCACCCCCCAGTCACCAGGGGCACCCTCCACCAGGCCCCCACTCATGTCTCCCACCACCCCCACCCCCCACCATCCAGGGGCACCCTCCACCAGGCCCCCACCCATGTCTCCCACCACCCCCACCCCCCAGCCACCAGGGGCATCCTCCACCAGGCCCCCACTCATGTCTCCCACCACCCCCACCCCCCACCATCCAGGGGCAGCCTCCACCAGGCCCCCACTCATGTCTCCCACCACCCCCACTCCCCACCATCCAGGGGCACCCTCCACCAGGCCCCCACCCATGTCTCCCACCACCCCCACCCCCCACCATCCAGGGGCACCCTCCACCAGGCCCCCACTCATGTCCCCTATCACCCCCACCCCCCCGCCACCAGGGGCACCCTCCACCAGGCCCCCACTCATGTCTCCCACCCCCCCCACCCCCCAGCATCCAGGGGCACCCTCCACCAGGCCCCCACTCATGTCTCCCACCACCCCCACCCCCCAGCATCCAGGGGCACCCTCCACCAGGCCCCCACTCATGTCTCCCACCACCCCCACCCCCCGCCACCAGGGGCACCCTCCACCAGGCCCCCATCCATGTCTCCCACCACCCCCACCCCCCAGCAGTGCAGGGGCACCCTCCACCAGGCCCCCACTCATGTCCCCTATCACCCCCACCCCCCCGCCACCAGGGGCACCCTTCACAAGGCCCCCATCCATGTCTCCCACCACCACCACCCCCCAGCCACCAGGGGCACCCTCCACCAGGCCCCATCCATGTCTCCCACCACCCCCACCCCCCAGCAGTGCAGGGGCAGCCTCCACCAGGCCCCCACCCATGTCCCCTATCACCCCCACCCCCCAGCAGTGCAGGGGCACCCTCCACCAGGCCCCCACTCATGTCCCCTATCACCCCCACCCCCCAGCCACCAGGGGCACGCTCCACCAGGCCCCCACTCATGTCGCCCACCACCCCCACCCCCCACCATCCAGGGGCAGCCTCCACCAGGCCCCCACTCATGTCTCCCACCACCCCCACTCCCAACCATCCAGGGCACCCTCCACCAGGCCCCCACCCATGTCTCCCACCACCCCCACCCCCCAGCAACCATGGGCACCCTCCACCAGGCCCCCATCCATGTCTCCCACCACCCCCACCCCCCAGCAGTGCAGGGGCACCCTCCACCAGGCCCCCACTCATGTCCCCTATCACCCCCACCCCCCCGCCACCAGGGGCACCCTTCACAAGGCCCCCATCCATGTCTCCCACCACCACCACCCCCCAGCCACCAGGGGCACCCTCCACCAGGCCCCATCCATGTCTCCCACCACCCCCACCCCCCAGCAGTGCAGGGGCAGCCTCCACCAGGCCCCCACCCATGTCCCCTATCACCCCCACCCCCCAGCAGTGCAGGGGCACCCTCCACCAGGCCCCCACTCATGTCCCCTATCACCCCCACCCCTCAGTCACCAGGGGCACCCTCCACCAGGCCCCCACTCATGTCTCCCACCACCCCCACCCCCCACCATCCAGGGGCACCCTCCACCAGGCCCCCACCCATGTCTCCCACCACCCCCACCCCCCAGCCACCAGGGGCACCCTCCACCAGGCCCCCACTCATGTCTCCCACCACCCCCACCCCCCAGCAGTGCAGGGGCAGCCTCCACCACGCCCCCACTCATGTCCCCTATCACCCCCACCCCCCCCGCCACCAGGGGCACCCTCCACCAGGCCCCCATCCATGTCTCCCACCACCCCCACCCCCCAGCAGTGCAGGGGCACCCTCCACCAGGCCCCCACCCATGTCCCCTATCACCCCCACCCCCCAGCAGTGCAGGGGCACCCTCCACCAGGCCCCCACTCATGTCCCCTATCACCCCCACCCCCCAGCCACCAGGGGCACCCTCCACCAGGCCCCCATCCATGCCTCCCACCACCCCCACCCCCCAGCAGTGCAAGGGCACCCTCCACCAGGCCCCCACTCATGTCCCCTATCACCCCCAACCCCCCGCCACTAGGGGCACCCTCCACCAGGCCCCCATCCATGTCTCCCACCACCCCCACCCCCCAGCAGTGCAGGGGCACCCTCCACCAGGCCCCCACTCATGTCCCCTATCACCCCCACCCCGCCGCCACCAGGGGCACCCTCCACCAGGCCCCCACTCATGTCTCCCACCACCCCCACCCCCCAGCATCCAGGGGCACCCTCCACCAGGCCCCCACTCATGTCTCCCACCACCCCCACCCCCCAGCATCCAGGGGCACCCTCCACCAGGCCCCCACTCATGTCTCCCACCACCCCCACCCCCCCGCCACCAGGGGCACCCTCCACCAGGCCCCCATCCATGTCTCCCACCACCCCCACCCCCCAGCAGTGCAGGGGCACCCTCCACCAGGCCCCCACTCATGTCCCCTATCACCCCCACCCCCCCGCCACCAGGGGCACCCTTCACAAGGCCCCCACCCATGTCTCCCACCACCACCACCCCCCAGCCACCAGGGGCACCCTCCACCAGGCCCCCATCCATGTCTCCCACCACCCCCACCCCCCAGCAGTGCAGGGGCAGCCTCCACCAGGCCCCCACCCATGTCCCCTATCACCCCCACCCCCCAGCAGTGCAGGGGCACCCTCCACCAGGCCCCCACTCATGTCCCCTATCACCCCCACCCCCCAGCCACCAGGGGCACGCTCCACCAGGCCCCCACTCATGTCGCTCACCACCCCCACCCCCCCAGTCACCAGGGGCACCCTCCACCAGGCCCCCACTCATGTCTCCCACCACCCCCACCCCCCACCATCCAGGGGCACCCTCCACCAGGCCCCCACCCATGTCTCCCACCCCCCAGCCACCATGGGCACCCTCCACCAGGCCCCCATCCATGTCTCCCACCACCCCCACCCCCCAGCAGTGCAGGGGCACCCTCCACCAGGCCCCCACTCATGTCCCCTATCACCCCCACCCCCCCGCCACCAGGGGCACCCTTCACAAGGCCCCCATCCATGTCTCCCACCACCACCACCCCCCAGCCACCAGGGGCACCCTCCACCAGGCCCCATCCATGTCTCCCACCACCCCCACCCCCCAGCAGTGCAGGGGCAGCCTCCACCAGGCCCCCACCCATGTCCCCTATCACCCCCACCCCCCAGCAGTGCAGGGGCACCCTCCACCAGGCCCCCACTCATGTCCCCTATCACCCCCACCCCCCAGTCACCAGGGGCACCCTCCACCAGGCCCCCACTCATGTCTCCCACCACCCCCACCCCCCACCATCCAGGGGCACCCTCCACCAGGCCCCCACCCATGTCTCCCACCACCCCCACCCCCCAGCCACCAGGGGCACCCTCCACCAGGCCCCCACTCATGTCTCCCACCACCCCCACCCCCCAGCAGTGCAGGGGCAGCCTCCACCACGCCCCCACTCATGTCCCCTATCACCCCCCCCCCCCGCCACCAGGGGCACCCTCCACCAGGCCCCATCCATGTCTCCCACCACCCCCACCCCCCAGCAGTGCAGGGGCACCCTCCACCAGGCCCCCACCCATGTCCCCTATCACCCCCACCCCCCAGCAGTGCAGGGGCACCCTCCACCAGGCCCCCACTCATGTCCCCTATCACCCCCACCCCCCAGCCACCAGGGGCACCCTCCACCAGGCCCCCATCCATGCCTCCCACCACCCCCACCCCCCAGCAGTGCAAGGGCACCCTCCACCAGGCCCCCACTCATGTCCCCTATCACCCCCAACCCCCCGCCACCAGGGGCACCCTCCACCAGGCCCCCATCCATGTCTCCCACCACCCCCACCCCCCAGCAGTGCAGGGGCACCCTCCACCAGGCCCCCACTCATGTCCCCTATCACCCCCACCCCCCCGCCACCAGGGGCACCCTCCACCAGGCCCCCACTCATGTCTCCCACCACCCCCACCCCCCCAGTCACCAGGGGCACCCTCCAACAGGCCCCCACTCATGTCTCCCACCACCCCCACCCCCCACCATCCAGGGGCACCCTCCACCAGGCCCCCACCCATGTCTCCCTCCACCCCCACCCCCCAGCCACCAGGGGCACCCTCCACCAGGCCCCCACTCATGTCTCCCACCACCCCCACCCCCCAGCAGTGCAGGGGCAGCCTCCACCACGCCCCCACTCATGTCCCCTATCACCCCCACCCCCCCGCCACCAGGGGCACCCTCCACCAGGCCCCCATCCATGTCTCCCACCACCCCCACCCCCCAGCAGTGCAGGGGCACCCTCCACCAGGCCCCCACCCATGTCCCCTATCACCCCCACCCCCCAGCAGTGCAGGGGCACCCTCCACCAGGCCCCCACTCATGTCCCCTATCACCCCCACCCCCCAGCCACCAGGGGCACCCTCCACCAGGCCCCCACTCATGTCTCCCACCACCACCCCCCCCAGCATCCAGGGGCACCCTCCACCAGGCCCCCACCCATGTCTCCCACCACCCCCACCCCCCAGCCACCAGGGGCACCCTCCACCAGGCCCCCACTCATGTCTCCCACCACCCCCACCCCCCAGCAGTGCAGGGGCAGCCTCCACCACGCCCCCACTCATGTCCCCTATCACCCCCACCCCCCGCCACCAGGGGCACCCTCCACCAGGCCCCCATCCATGTCTCCCACCACCCCCACCCCCCAGCAGTGCAGGGGCACCCTCCACCAGGCCCCCACCCATGTCCCCTATCACCCCCACCCCCCAGCAGTGCAGGGGCACCCTCCCCCAGGCCCCCACTCATGTCCCCTATCACCCCCACCCCCCAGCCACCAGGGGCACCCTCCACCAGGCCCCCACTCATGTCTCCCACCACCACCACCCCCCAGCAGTGCAGGGGCAGCCTCCACCACGCCCCCACTCATGTCCCCTATCACCCCCACCCCCCCGCCACCAGGGGCACCCTCCACCAGGCCCCCATCCATGTGTCCCACCACCCCCACCCCCCAGCAGTGCAGGGGCACCCTCCACCAGGCCCCCACTCATGTCCCCTATCACCCCCACCCCCCCGCCACCAGGGGCACCCTCCACCAGGCCCCCATCCATGTCTCCCACCACCCCCACCCCCCAGCCACCAGGGGCACCCTCCACCAGGCCCCCACTCATGTCTCCCACCACCCCCACCCCCCAGCATCCAGGGGCACCCTCCACCAGGCCCCCACTCATGTCTCCCACCACCCCCACCCCCCCGCCACCAGGGGCACCCTCCACCAGGCCCCCATCCATGTCTCCCACCACCCCCACCCCCCAGCCACCAGGGTCACCCTCCACCAGGACACCAACTTCCCTGGCACTGAAGCTGGTGCCCCTCTGCCTCCTTGGCCGGGGGTTGCCACTGGTGCCAGATGTTGTAGTGCCCGACATGGCAACCCCAGAGGCAGGAGTGGGTGGGCAACTGGGTCCTGGGGCTGGGCTGTGGGGCGACGGAAAAGCAGTCGGGAGCCTTTGGTTCCAGCAGGGGTGGTCACAGCAACAGCACCCCTGGCTGATGTGCAGGCAGCAAATGGCAGGGCACGTGGGCAACAGGCAGTCAGGCAGCAGCAGATGGCAGGTGGGAGCGTGCTCAGGGCTCTGGGGGGCAGTAATTTGGCCTCCTGGGCAGGAGCGTGGTCTTTCGTGTGTGAACGCCTGGACAGCTTGATACGTAGTGAGTGATTTTGCACGTGAAAATCCCTCACGTCTGCGTGTAAATCGATGAAAGGCCCTTAGCGCGTATGCGCGTCTATGAAGTCACATGCACGCGTAGGAAAAAGTTGCGTGACACGTCCGAGTGTCAAAGCGTGTTATTGGTGGAAATAGCCCTACACGCAGAAGTGTCAAAGCGTGTAATTGGTGCAAATGGACCTATACGCAGAAGTGCCAAAGCGTGTAATTGGTGCAAATGGACATACACGCAGAAGTGACAAAGCATGTAATTGGTGCAAATGGACCTACACGCAGAAGTGACAAAGCGTGTAATTGGTGGGAATGGGCCTAGCACGTACACGCCGCGTAAGTGACGCTGTACGTGTGGGCCTGCATATAAGGTACGTGTAGAACACCAATTCCTTGTACTGCTTTTCGTGGAGAGCGAGTGGGTGAATTCTGTACTTCTTGTCGTTTCACATGCGATTTACTTCACGGCGTTTCAAGTTCGTACTCCCTGTTACCTCTGACAGCTTTTTCTATTTTTTCTCTTGTACTGGTTTACCTGGGCCTGTTCCCTCAAACAGTGTTCCCTTCTACTGTTGTCCTGTCTCCTCAGACAGCGTACATATCTTCTTTTGGCGGGGGTGTTGCCAACCAAACGCGCTCATTTTTCACGCTCTTTTACCTGGCAGACGGTGAGTCACGCACATATCTAACATCTGTGCTTGCCCCGTGTGTAGCCTACCCCTTCAGAGGTCATTCTAGGCTGCGTGTGACACGCATACGTTCATTCTTGTGTTACTGGGTGCCACAGCGTAGTGCAGGTTTTTCTTTCTGCACACGTGGTCTAGGAGGGGTTGCGTGCACGTCATCTCCCTTTTTTGGGCCTCCTGTGCGTTGCGTGACCCGTCATCTTTCCCCAGGGGTTACATTCAGCCTTGCTAGAGCAGTAGGGTACAATTACCATCTGGTACCCAACCCCTTTGACCCCCAATTGCCCAGGACAATAGTCTACATCCACTCCCATACGCACATTAACATCAGTGCCATGGCTGGGAGGCGAGGATTCCGTAAGGGTGGCAAAGGTGGAAGAGCCACAAGTGGTGGCCGTGGTGGATCCGATAGGGGACGTGGTCGTAACTTGCAGGGTGAGCCTGTCCCCCCATGTGTGGAGGACCAGTCACGGGCACCCATAATCCCCCCCTCCCCCCCTCCCGTTGAGGCTGATGTGGCTGACACCATCCATGCTCAGCCCTTGTTGGACCAGCCCATTGTGGCACCAGACCTGGCTGACTCCATGGCTGACTTCCAGGTCAGCAGGGCTACGACACGTGCGCTGGTGCACGTTGATGCCATCATGCCACGTGGATCTGGGGCAGCAAGGTCATCTGCTGCACCAAGGAGGCAGGGCGGAGAGGCTGCAAGGGCAGCTGCGGCTCCATCCACCCCAGCCCTCACACACCCAGCCAGGACAGTGTCGGTCCTAGTCCATGCTGCTGACATTCCCCCTGACACCATCACACTAGAGCCAATGCCTGCACCAACTCCCATGCTGAGTGTGCAATCCCACACTCCTGATACAGAGTCCACCAGGGCTCCTGCCCCTAGTGTCCAGAGCGGCGCAGGACACTCAGGATCACCACCACGTTCCAAGCGGAAGAGGAAGAGTGCTCGTCTGGCACAGGCTGATGCCCCAGACACGGCTACACAGTCCGGCCCGTCCAGGAAGCCCAGCTTCACGGATGACGAACTGAATGCACTTGTCGAGTATGTGTTCGGACATGACAATGAGATGGTCATTGTTGCAGGATCCAAGACCACACCTGCACAACGCCAGGCACACTGGCAGACCGTTGCGGACATCGTAAGTGCCCTTGGAATCGTGAGGCGCACAGCCAATGATGGCTATAAGCGCTGGAATGACCTAAAGCGCAGGGCAAAGAGTAAGCTGGCCTCAAGTCATGCCGCAACTCTAGTGACTGGAGGTGGGTCTCCAGTAGTAGACATGGAACTCACTCCACATGAGTCAGTCGCTGGGACCTACGTCACGGAGGAACAGATCTAAGGCGTGGGAGATCTGGCTGATTACGAGGCATTGTCCGGTGAGTGCACATGCATGTGTGTGTCATCCATGTGCATGGTGTGTGTGTGAGGGCTTCTGTTTGTGTGCCAGGTGAGAGTGTGTGCGCCTGAGTCGTATGGGTCAGCCATGTGCTTCATGCAATACTTCCTGCGCAGCTGCATTTGGCCATAGCAGTATCCCTTCTGCCAACAGTAGACATCTAGCCCAACTGCACGCCAGTTGCCCTTGAAGTGTCACCTTGCCACAACATAGTTGCTTATTTTTCACTGTTCATTCAGTCAGTTTGTTTGCATTCCACCACTTTCACTAGGCATGTCGCTGTCCACTAGTCACATGTCTGACATGGCTATGGTAAAGTGGAGTGACTTTGTTACCTGGATATCATTTGTACACACATGTCCCTGTGCAATTGGACCATTTCAGACTGGCAGCTCCAGGTGAAAAATCTGACCTGTTAGAATTAGAAAAGCGATTACATGCGGGAACTGGACTGAATGAATAGGTGCTGCCCTCCTCTCCATCTTCACTCAATAGCAATGGTTCATGCCATCTGTGTGATGGCATGTGTGTTTCACCTGGCAATCACAGGCCAATGTGTGATGCCACTGCCAGGCAGCATGCAGAAAATGTGTTCATCTTCCATCTTGGTGTCATCAGTGTGTGCCATTTGCCTGCACTTCATACGCAGTGAGGGTGCATGCATGGGAGGGTTTTAGTCATGTGGGACATGTGTCAATCAAGTACTGGTTCTCTTGCTTCTCAGCCCTCATTGTGTGCCATGGTGCTAATGCCTGTTTCCATTTCTTTGTTTTCATGTCTTTGCAGGGGAAGACGCACCTGATACTGCTGGGGTTGTGGAGATGGTGCAGACCCAGGAGGGGTCCGAGGGCCGACCAACCACCAGTGAGGGACGTGGTGTGGTGGTGGGGGAGAACCCACAAGTGCTGCAGGTCGTGCTCTCAAGGGGTGTCTCTGGCTGCACCTCCCCCGAGCTGTACTCAGGTGTTGATTCGGATGAGACCTACGTGCCGTCGCAGGTGAGTGTTCCAGGGAGGGATTCTGTTCTGTCTCACCCACCTGCACCAGGGTCAGAACCCTCCATGGGGATGTCAGTGTTGGCAGCTACGCCTTCGGTGGTTACGGATGCAGGGTCACACTCCGCGACATCTGATCCTGTTCCTGGGCCAGCAGATCAGAGGGGGAATGCAGTCCTGCAGCCTCAGGCAGTGCCGGCACAGCAAGGCGCAGTTCGCCTTGCCCCAGACAGGTGTGGTGCCCGCCGACGTGGTGGCCGTACGCCACCCGGCAATACCGCATGGGAGCAATCCATTTACGGTATGGCAACCCAACAGGCTGCATCATCCGAGATGATGGGTCAGGCCATGGATAGGGTGGCCACTTCCATTGTCCCCCCAGAAAGGCTGATGGAGCGACTAGAGCAGGCGACCGACTCCATCTGCCAGTCACACAGGGAGGACATGTTGGGGTCCAACAGGGACAGGCGGGCGGCACTGGCGACTCTGCAGGAGGCCATCTCCATTGAGTCCCAGGGCCACAGGGAAGCCCTGAGGCAGGAGCTCCTTCACCTCAGGACGACTCTTGTTGAGCTTGAGGCTTCAACACACCAAAGGACAGAACAGCAGCTGGAGCGTCTCACCCGTACGCTCTCAGCTGAGATGCAGGCAACGAGGGCGGAGGTCCGGGCATCCCGTGAGTTGTTGCATGGGGACCTCCGCACACTCATCCTCCAGAACCAGACCTACCACACCCGCATGCTTGCAGCCATGGAGGAGCAGACTAGGGCCTTGCGTGGGCTGCCTCCCATAGTGCAACCACCTCCGGATGCAGCTGCACAGGGTGATAACAGCGACAGCAGTGATACTCCCACAATAGGGTAGCCGTGTGGGCCATGAGCCCATGGAGGTGTTTTATCTTCCCAGGATCCACGCAGGTGGGTTCTGGTGTGCATCCTGTCCTCGGACCTCCTGGGTGGCCTCCCCAACCCCCCCGGGCCCATCAATGGCCATTTTTGATTGTTTCTTATTTTTCTTATTCTTATTCTTATTTTTATTTTTATTTTGATTTCTTTTATTCCCAATTTTTTTGGGACGATTTGTTGGCTTCCGTGGTTCCTGTGGGCATACGCTGCATTGTGGCTGGGCACATGCAGGCTTGTAATGTATTTGGTTCAGATGCTTGGGTTTGAGTCACACACACCCCTCCTGCTTCCCGTTTCCATGGGCTTGCAAAGGGTGTGCCCAAGTGACAGTGAATTACACAGTGACGTTGGACTCCCATGAGCTGTGTGGGCAGTCTGTAGTCAATACTGTGTATACATTCCTAGTGGTATTCACGGTTCATTCTCCAGACATTCAGGATCAGTGTCAGGTTGAGTCATCATTGATTGTCAGATGGAATGTGCCAGGGCAGTGTGCACTCCACAGGGGCGTGATTTCTATGTGAAGTAATTAGCCACTAGCTGTGTACGGGCTGCCTCCCCCCGTGCCCTTTCCCCTCCCATGCGCAGCGGCTGTGCATGTGGTTGGGGATGTGGGGCCACCACCATGTCCACGGCCAGGCCCCGGCGTGTTGCAACGTTGTGCAGGACACATGCTGCCACTATGATCCTGCACACTACTGGGGGAGCGTATAACAGCTGGCCGCCAGAACGGTCAAGGGAGCGAAAGCGTGACTTTAGCACTCCGAATGTGCGCTCCACTATGCCCCGGGTCGTAATGTGGGCTGTGTTATATCTTACCTCGGGTGGCGTGGTGGGGTTCCGAATTGGCGTCATCATGTGGGGGCTGAGAGGGTAGGCACTGTCCCCTGTGGAGGTGGTGATTGGTATCATTGGTGGGGTTGTGACCTTGCTCAGTATCCAACATGCATGCATGTGCAGTGGCATACATACTCACCAAGCAGCCATGTATCGCCATGCCGCCCAGCTTCTAGGTCCCGGCTTAGGGTGGACATTCGGTAAATGAAGCTGTCGTGGGTGGAGCCGGGATAGTTGGCATATACTGAGGTGATGATTCCCTTGGCATTACATGCTACCTGCACGTTGATGGAATGCCAGTGCTTGCGGTTCCTATAGATGTGCTCAGATGCCCTGGGGGGACGTAGAGCCACATGGGTGCAGTCGATGGCACCTAGCACTTTGGGGAATCGTGCCACACCGTAAAAATCCAGGGCGGCAGCATGCCTTTCTGCAGGTGTTCTGGGCAGGTATATGTGCCTGCGGACTGATGGGCGTGCAGTGATGATGTTCAAGACCTGGTGTAGGCAGCGTGACTGGGTGGCCTGTGACACCCCACCCACTATGGCACTTGTCCGCTGAAATGATCCAGTGGCTAAGAAGTGCAGTACATTGAGGACCTTCTCCAGGGGGCTGAGTGCTTGGGAGCACAGGGTGGGTGATGTGAGGTCATCCTCCCACTCACTCACCAGGTCCAGTATAATGTGTGGTGGAAACCTGTACCTCCCATACACCTGGTCATCAGGCATCCCGAAAAGGCTGGTTCTGGGTGTGAATATTCTGGCCCTGACTATCCTCCTCCTCCTCCTTTGGTAGCCCACTGCCACTGCTGCTAGGAACGGTATGTTCATCCTGGCGTCTGAGCTTGTTATTGTTAAAGTGCGCAAATTTATGCTTTGCGCGTGTTCTAGGCGAGCGTGTGACCCGCGCACCCCTGGAATCCAGTTCCCAGTCCAATAGCGTGTGGAAATTCACACGCACCACGGGATACAGGTTCGCTGACGTACTTGCGTTTGTAAGTGCCCGCGCACCCATGAAATACACGTACATAGGCCAATCGCGTGTACGCGCACTTTTGTCCAATTACACGCGATGACACTCTGACGTGCAGTATTTTCACGTGTGCCCCGTCATCACGTGCTGAGTGGGGAACACCCGTGCGGGTCACGTCACAGACGCGCTTACGCGCTGAGGGACTCTGGTCCAATAGAATCGCGTATGCGTGCTGACGCGCTTACGCGCTAAGGGCCTTTCCTCGGATTTCACGCTGACGTGCAGGATTTTCACGTGCCAAATCACTCCGTATCAAGCTGGCCACGAGAAAACACACGGAAGACCACGCTCCTGCCCAGAAGGCCGAGTTACTGCCCCCCAGTGCCCCGAGCAGCCTCCCACGTGCCATCTGCTGCTGCCTGCCTGCCTGCCTGCTGCCACCGTGCCCTGCCATTTGGTGCCTGCACATCAGCCATCTGCAGGGGTCCAGTTACTGAAGACTCCCGACTGGGATTACATCGCTCCACAGCCCAGCCCCAGGACCCAGTTGCCCACCCACACCTGCCTCTGGGGTTGCCATGTCGGGCACTTCCATATCTGGCACCAGTGGCAACCCCAGGCCAGAGGGGCAGAGGGGCACCAGCTTCACTGACACCGAAGTTGGTGTCCTGGTGGAGCATGTCCTGGGGCAGTATGATGCCCTCTTTGGATCGTCCCGCGCCAGCAAGGAAGGACCGGAGAGGATCTGGGCCGACTGTGTGGTTGCCATCAACGCGGAGGGGGTGGCAACCCGCAACGTCCTGAAGATCAAGAAGCGCTGGGAGGACTTGAGGTCCAGGACCCTTGTGAAGGCCCGGCGCCTCGTGGAGGGGGGCCGGGGCCGCATGAGTTCCATCCAGATGAGGGTCCTGGAACGCGTACGCCCAGCGCTCCACGCCCAGATCCTTGAGAGGGAGGCCCGTCTGGAGTTGAGCGGTAAGTGTCCAAGCATTACTGTGTGAGACAGGGCATGTTGCGGTGTGCTGGTTCTATGATTCTTGCCTGTATGTGTGCCATAGGCCATGTATGCATGTATGTGTGCAGGGACATCATGGTAATGCATGTGCGACCAGTGATGTGTGACCCACATGGTTGTTGCATGTGTTCAAATGCCACATGGGGAGCCCTATGCAGATTTTGAACATGAGAGCATGCCAGTCTCTGTACCTGGACATGGGTGGGGGTGAGGGATGGGTGCTGATGCCAGGTACATATATGGTAGCCATGTCTGTGTGCCTGACCTGCGTGTCTGTGACTTGTGCATGCCATGGATGCATGACACATGTGTGTGACAATGCACAGATTCAGTGAAGCAGCCAAATTACCCTTGTATCCGCTGTGTTTGGTGTGTTTGGGGCCAGATGGATGTGACTGAGGTGAAGTGTGTGCATGTGATAGGCATGAGCCATGATGCATGTGAGTTACATATCATTGAATGTTTCAAGAGTCCATTGGACATGCATGGAAATGTCCATGGCATGCACCATGCCTGTTACTGTGTGTGTTTTGCCTGGACTGACCCATGTGTTGTGGAGGGACATGATGGAAGTGTACTTTGACAGTGGTGCTCATCTGCTATTGCTTCCTGTCTAGGGGACCATTGTACAGTACCCTGATGCTTGTGTTCTTTGTCTCCCTCTACGCAGCGGCTAGTGAAGAAGAGGACGGAGACGGCGCTGTGGAGCAAGGCGGCGGGGATGCCCCCACGGCTGCAGCGGAAGGGGTGGGTGAGCCCCCACAGGGGCCTGCTACGGTGGGAGACAGTGAGGAGCCATCCAGGTTGGTGGTTTGCACAGAGGAGGAGGAGGCCGCCACTGGGGCACACATGGGGCCTGGTGGGGGCATCCCTGCTGGTGCAAGTGGTGCAGTCCAGGGCCAGGGGCAGGAGGCAGCACAGGTCACCGTGGAGGGGCCTGTGCATGTCGCTGTCCCTGACCCTGTGAGTGCACCACCATGCACCAGCAGGGATGCCCCGTCCCAGGCCCGTCCGCAGGTAGAGGGGATGTCCATGTCACCTGACTCCCCTCCACCTGCGGACGTGGGAACCCCTTGCCGTGTGGAGAAGGTCCTGATTGGGTCGCGATGCGCACGGCTGTGATTCGTGATGCCGTGCATGCTTCCCGGGAGGAGCACGCACGTCATCACGAAGTGCACCGTGCCGACGTGGCCCAATTGGGATCGGCCATGTTCGGGATTTTGCTGCATGTGTTGGCCAATCTGGCGGCCCTCTCCTCCTCTGTGCAGGCTATACACCAGTCGTTCTCCTTGCCGTCTTCCGGCCCAGATGCCACCAGGGCCCCCTGTGGACCTGCCCCGACCAATGCAGCCAGCTCGGTGGGGATCCCATCCCTGCCACAGTTGGGAGTCGGAGGTCCAGCAGGGGTGGACAACACAGCAACTGGACCCCAGCAGATGGAAGATGTGACAGCATCATCGGGCAGGGCACGTGCACGACGGCGTCGGTGGTTTCCATCAGCCTGGATGCCGTCGTGCTGGCAGAGGCAGTGGCGTCGCAGGCAGCAGCAGGCTCGACGTGGGAGGCATCATGACTCGGGGCCATCAAGATCAGAGGGGCAGGCATCGGCCGGAGGGCAGGGCAACCCTGGGATGGTGGTGTCTTCCGTGTGGGAGCAGTTGGTCCAGCGGATAGGTGCGGAGTGGCAGCGGGCAGAAGAGGAGCGGCTCACCATGGTCAGGGCGGAGTTCTCCATGCGTCGGGCGTTGAGGCGGGCTGAGTGCCTCGAGGAAGCTCGCAGGGAGTTTGAGCTGAACATGGGGTTATCCCTGCGAGACCTCGGGGCCAGGACAGAGTCCCGCCTCCAGGACATCGACATGGAGTTCGATGATGCCCTGGCCAGCAACATCACCGAGTGAGCCGCAGGACTTGCCCGCTGCCTTTGTATATAGTTATTTAGTTAGTTAGTGTTATGTTTCCTTTATTCATTTTTATTTTTTTGGACCGCTCGGACAATGGCCACTTTTTTGTAGATATTTTTTTCATTAGGTAGTAGTAGGTTTCATTTATGGTGTTGGGCTCATGGACCCTGGAATATTCGTGTATATAGTTTGCTTTTTGAAGAAACATTTTTTTTATTGATTATTGTGTTCACCATGAGGAAATGGTTTTTCATTATTTTCCTTCCACATGACATTGCTTTGGATAACATTTGTTTTTGGATTACTTTGTTTATTTTATTTTTACATTTGTTCTCGGACATGGACCATTTATTTTGTTATCCCCATTGTTGTATGTTTGATTTGTTTACTTATTTTTCATCTTTAATACATGTTTTTTTAACTTTCACTTGTGGTATTTTCTCATTGGTTTCATACATGTCATGATATGGGTTTTGACATTCACTTGCACCCGTTGTGTATGTGTGTGTGACGGACATGTGTTCATTTACATACTTCAATCCTTGCCTGGGTGTTTGTGCTGGGTATGCTGCCCATTACTGCCATGATTGAGTATCGTCAGGACCTGGGGGCAGGGGGACATGTGTGGGTGCCTGGTGGAGGGTGCCCCTGGATGGTGGGGGTGGGGGTGGTGGGAGACATGAGTGGGGGCCTGGTGGAGGCTGCCCCTGCACTGCTGGGGGGTGGGGGTGGTGGGAGACATGAGTGGGGGCCTGGTGGAGGCTGCCCCTGCACAGCTGGGGGGTGGGGGTGGTGGGAGACATGAGTGGGGGCCTGGTGGAGGGTGCCCCTGGATGGTGGGGGGTGGGGGTGGTGGGAGACATGAGTGGGGGCCTGGTGGAGGGTGACCCTGGATGGTGGGGGGTGGGGGTGGTGGGAGACATGAGTGGGGGCCTGGTGGAGGGTGCCCATGGTGGCAGGGGGGTGGGGGTGGTGGGAGACATGAGTGGGGGCCTGGTGGAGGCTGCCCCTGGTGACTGGGGGGTGGGGGTGGTGGGAGACATGAGTGGGGGCCTGGTGGAGGGTCCCCCTGGTGGCGTGGCGGTGGGGGTGATAGGGGACATGAGTGGGGGCCTGGTGGAGGCTGCCCCTGCACTGCTGGGGGGTGGGGGTGGTGGGAGACATGAGTGGGGGCCTGGTGGAGGGTGCCCCTGGATGGTGGGGGGTGGGGGTGGTGGGAGACATGAGTGGGGGCCTGGTGGAGGGTGCCCCTGGATGGTGGGGGGTGGGGGTGGTGGGAGACATGAGTGGGGGCCTGGTGGAGGCTGCCCCTGGTGGCGGGGGGGTGGGGGTGATAGGGGACATGAGTGGGGGCCTGGTGGAGGCTGCCCCTGCACTGCTGGGGGATGGGGGTGGTGGGAGACATGAGTGGGGGCCTGGTGGAGGGTGCCCCTGGATGGTGGGGGGTGGGGGTGGTGGGAGACATGAGTGGGGGCCTGGTGGAGGGTGCCCCTGGATGGTGGGGGGTGGGAGTGGTGGGAGACATGAGTGGGGGCCTGGTGGAGGGTGCCCATGGTGGCAGGGGGGTGGGGGTGGTGGGAGACATGAGTGGGGGCCTGGTGGAGGCTGCCCCTGGTGACTGGGGGGGTGGGGGTGGTGGGAGACATGAGTGGGGGCCTGGTGGAGGGTGCCCCTGGTGGCAGGGGGGTGGGGGTGATAGGGGACATGAGTGGGGGCCTGGTGGAGGCTGCCCCTGCACTGCTGGGGGGTGGGGGTGGTGGGAGACATGAGTGGGGGCCTGGTGGAGGGTGCCCCTGGATGGTGGGGGGTGGGGGTGGTGGGAGACATGAGTGGGGGCCTGGTGGAGGGTGCCCCTGGTGACTGGGGGGTGGGGGTGGTGGGAGACATGAGTGGGGGCCTGGTGGAGGGTGCCCCTGGTGGCGGGGGGGTGGGGGTGATAGGGGACATGAGTGGGGGCCTGGTGGGGGCTGCCCCTGCACTGCTGGGGGGTGGGGGTGGTGGGAGACATGGGTGGGGGCCTGGTGGAGGGTGCCCATGGTGGCAGGGGAGTGGGGGTGGTGGGAGACATGAGTGGGGGCCTGGTGGAGGCTGCCCCTGGATGGTGGGGGGTGGGGGTGGTGGGAGACATGAGTGGGGGCCTGGTGGAGGGTGCCCCTGGTGGCGGGGGGTGGGGGTGATAGGGGACATGAGTGGGGGCCTGGTGGGGGCTGCCCCTGCACTGCTGGGGGGTGGGGGTGGTGGGAGACATGAGTGGGGGCCTGGTGGAGGCTGCCCCTGGATGGTGGGGGGTGGGGGTGGTGGGAGACATGAGTGGGGGCCTGGTGGAGGGTGCCCCTGGTGGCGGGGGGGTGGGGGTGATAGGGGACATGAGTGGGGGCCTGGTGGGGGCTGCCCCTGCACTGCTGGGGGGTGGGGGTGGTGGGAGACATGAGTGGGGGCCTGGTGGAGGGTGCCCATGGTGGCAGGGGGGTGGGGGTGGTGGGAGACATGAGTGGGGGCCTGGTGGAGGCTGCCCCTGGATGGTGGGGGGTGGGGGTGGTGGGAGACATGAGTGGGGGCCTGGTGGAGGGTGCCCCTGGTGGCGGGGGGGTGGGGGTGATAGGGGACATGAGTGGGGGCCTGGTGGGGGCTGCCCCTGCACTGCTGGGGGGTGGGGGTGGTGGGAGACATGAGTGGGGGCCTGGTGGAGGGTGCCCATGGTGGCAGGGGGGTGGGGGTGGTGGGAGACATGAGTGGGGGCCTGGTGGAGGCTGCCCCTGGATGGTGGGGGGTGGGGGTGGTGGGAGACATGAGTGGGGGCCTGGTGGAGGGTGCCCCTGGTGGCGGGGGGGTGGGGGTGGTGGGAGACATGAGTGGGGGCCTGGTGGAGGGTGCCCCTGCACTGCTGGGGGGTGGGGGTGGTGGGAGACATGAGTGGGGGCCTCGTGGAGGGTGCCCCTGGTGGCGGGGGGGTGGGGGTGATAGGGGACATGAGTGGGGGCCTGGTGGGGGCTGCCCCTGCACTGCTGGGGGGTGGGGGTGGTGGGAGACATGAGTGGGGGCCTGGTGGAGGGTGCCCATGGTGGCAGGGGGGTGGGGGTGGTGGGAGACATGAGTGGGGGCCTGGTGGAGGCTGCCCCTGGATGGTGGGGGGTGGGGGTGGTGGGAGACATGAGTGGGGGCCTGGTGGGGGGTGCCCCTGGTGGCGGGGGGGTGGGGGTGATAGGGGACATGAGTGGGGGCCTGGTGGGGGCTGCCCCTGCACTGCTGGGGGGTGGGGGTGGTGGGAGACATGAGTGGGGGCCTGGTGGAGGCTGCCCCTGGATGGTGGGGGGTGGGGGTGGTGGGAGACATGAGTGGGGGCCTGGTGGAGGGTGCCCCTGGTGGCGGGGGGGGTGGGGGTGATAGGGGACATGAGTGGGGGCCTGGTGGGGGCTGCCCCTGCACTGCTGGGGGGTGGGGGTGGTGGGAGACATGAGTGGGGGCCTGGTGGAGGGTGCCCATGGTGGCAGGGGGGTGGGGGTGGTGGGAGACATGAGTGGGGGCCTGGTGGAGGCTGCCCCTGGATGGTGGGGGGTGGGGGTGGTGGGAGACATGAGTGGGGGCCTGGTGGAGGGTGCCCCTGGTGGCGGGGGGGTGGGAGTGATAGGGGACATGAGTGGGGGCCTGGTGGGGGCTCCCCCTGCACTGCTGGGGGGTGGGGGTGGGGGTGGTGGGAGACATGAGTGGGGGCCTGGTGGAGGGTGCCCATGGTGGCAGGGGGGTGGGGGTGGTGGGAGACATGAGTGGGGGCCTGGTGGAGGCTGCCCCTGGATGGTGGGGGGTGGGGGTGGTGGGAGACATGAGTGGGGGCCTGGTTGAGGGTGCCCCTGGTGACTGGGGGGGTGGGGGTGGTGGGAGACATGAGTGGGGGCCTGGTGGAGGGTGCCCCTGGTGGCAGGGGGGTGGGGGTGGTAGGAGACATGAGTGGGGGCCTGGTGGAGGGTGCCCCTGGTGGCAGGGGGTGGGGGTGGTGGGAGACATGAGTGGGGGCCTGGTGGAGGGTGCCCCTGGTGGCGGGGGGGTGGGGGTGATAGGGGACATGAGTGGGGGCCTGGTGGAGGCTGCCCCTGCACTGCTGGGGGGTGGGGGTGGTGGGAGACATGAGTGGGGGCCTGGTGGAGGGTGCCCCTGGATGGTGGGGGGTGGGGGTGGTGGGAGACATGAGTGGGGGCCTGGTGGAGGGTGCCCATGGTGGCAGGGGGGTGGGGGTGGTGGGAGACATGAGTGGGGGCCTGGTGGAGGCTGCCCCTGGATGGTGGGGGGTGGGGGTGGTGGGAGACATGAGTGGGGGCCTGGTGGAGGGTGCCCCTGGTGACTGGGGGGGTGGGGGTGGTGGGAGACATGAGTGGGGGCCTGGTGGAGGGTGCCCCTGGTGGCGGGGGGGTGGGGGTGTTGGGAGACATGAGTGGGGGCCTGGGGTGCCCCTGGTGGCGGGGGGGTGGGGGTGGTGGGAGACATGAGTGGGGGCCTGGTGGAGGGTGCCCCTGGTGGCGGGGTGGTGGGGGTGATAGGGGACATGAGTGGGGGCCTGGTGGAGGCTGCCCCTGCACTGCTGGGGGGTGGGGGTGGTGGGAGACATGAGTGGGGGCCTGGTGGAGGGTGCCCCTGGTGTCGGGGGGTGGGGGTGGTGGGAGACATGAGTGGGGGCCTGGTGGAGGGTGCCCCTGGTGGCGGGGGCGTGGGGGTGATAGGGGACATGAGTGGGGGCCTGGTGGAGGCTGCCCCTGCACTGCTGGGGGGTGGGAGACATGAGTGGGGGCCTGGTGGAGGGTGCCCCTGCACTGCTGGGGGGTGGGGTTGGTGGGAGACATGAGTGGGGGCCTGGTGGAGGGTGCCCCTGGTGGCGGGGGGGTGGGAGTGATAGGGGACATGAGTGGGGGCTGCCCCTGCACTGCTGGGGGGTGGGGGTGGTGGGAGACATGAGTGGGGGCCTGGTGGAGGGTGCCCCTGGTGGCTGGGGGGTGGGGGTGGTGGGAGACATGAGTGGGGGCCTGGTGGAGGGTGCCCCTGGTGGCGGGGGGGTGGGGGTGATAGGGGACATGAGTGGGGGCCTGGTGGAGGCTGCCCCTGCACTGCTGGGGGGTGGGGGTGGTGGGAGACATGAGTGGGGGCCTGGTGGAGGGTGCCCATGGTGGCAGGGGGGTGGGGGTGGTGGGAGACATGAGTGGGGGCCTGGTGGAGGGTGCCTCTGGTGGCGGGGGGGTGGGGTGGTGGGAGACATGAGTGGGGGCCTGGTGGGGGCTGCCCCTGCACTGCTGGGGGGTGGGGGTGGTGGGAGACATGAGTGGGGGCCTGGTGGAGGCTGCCCCTGGATGGTGGGGGGTGGGGGTGGTGGGAGACATGAGTGGGGGCCTGGTGGAGGGTGCCCCTGGTGGCGGGGGGGTGGGGGTGATAGGGGACATGAGTGGGGGCCTGGTGGGGGCTGCCCCTGCACTGCTGGGGGGTGGGGGTGGTGGGAGACATGAGTGGGGGCCTGGTGGAGGGTGCCCATGGTGGCAGGGGGGTGGGGGTGGTGGGAGACATGAGTGGGGGCCTGGTGGAGGCTGCCCCTGCACTGCTGGGGGGTGGGGGTGGTGGGAGACATGAGTGGGGGCCTGGTGGAGGGTGCCCATGGTAGCAGGGGGGTGGGGGTGGTGGGAGACATGAGTGGGGGCCTGGTGGAGGGTGCCCCTGGTGGTGGGGGGGTGGGGGTGATAGGGGACATGAGTGGGGGCCTGGTGGGGGCTGCCCCTGCACTGCTGGGGGGTGGGGGTGGTGGGAGACATGGGTGGGTGCCTGGTGGAGGGTGCCCCTGGATGGTGGGGGGTGGGGGTGGTGGGAGACATGAGTGGGGGCCTGGTGGAGGCTGCCCCTGCACTGCTGGGGGGTGGGGGTGGTGGGAGACATGAGTGGGGGCCTGGTGGAGGGTGCCCCTGGATGGTGGGGGGTGGGGGTGGTGGGAGACATGAGTGGGGGCCTGGTGGAGGCTGCCCCTGCACTGCTGGGGGGTGGGGGTGGTGGGAGACATGAGTGGGGGCCTGGTGGAGGGTGCCCCTGGATGGTGGGGGGTGGGGGTGGTGGGAGACATGAGTGGGGGCCTGGTGGAGGCTGCCCCTGCACTGCTGGGGGGTGGGGGTGGTGGGAGACATGGGTGGGGGCCTGGTGGAGGCTGCCCCTGCACTGCTGGGGGGTGGGGGTGGTGGGAGACATGAGTGGGGGCCTGGTGGAGGGTGCCCCTGGATGGTGGGGGGTGGGGGTGGTGGGAGACATGAGTGGGGGCCTGGTGGAGGGTGCCCCTGGATGGTGGGGGGTGGGGGTGGTGGGAGACATGAGTGGGGGCCTGGTGGAGGGTGCCCCTGCACTGCTGGGGGGTGGGGGTGGTGGGAGAAATGAGTGGGGGCCTGGTGGAGGGTGCCCATGGTGGCAGGGGGGTGGGGGTGGTGGGAGACATGAGTGGGGGCCTGGTGGAGGGTGCCCCTGGTGGCGGGGGGGTGGGGGTGATAGGGGACATGAGTGGGGGCCTGGTGGGGGCTGCCCCTGCACTGCTGGGGGGTGGGGGTGGTGGGAGACATGAGTGGGGGCCTGGTGGAGGGTGCCCATGGTGGCAGGGGGGTGGGGGTGGTGGGAGACATGAGTGGGGGCCTGGTCGAGGCTGCCCCTGGATGGTGGGGGGTGGGGGTGGTGGGAGACATGAGTGGGGGCCTGGTGGAGGGTGCCCCTGGTCGCGGGGGGTGGGGGTGATAGGGGACATGAGTGGGGGCCTGGTGGGGGCTGCCCCTGCACTGCTGGGGGGTGGGGGTGGTGGGAGACATGAGTGGGGGCCTGGTGGAGGGTTCCCATGGTGGCAGGGGGGTGGGGTGGTGGGAGACATGAGTGGGGGCCTGGTGGAGGCTGCCCCTGGATGGTGGGGGGTGGGGGTGGTGGGAGACATGAGTGGGGGCCTGGTGGAGGGTGCCCCTGGTGACTGGGGGGGTGGGGGTGGTGGAAGACATGAGTGGGGGCCTGGTGGAGGGTGCCCCTGGTGGCGGGGGGGTGGGGGTGGTGGGAGACATGAGTGGGGGCCTGGTGGAGGGTGCCCCTGGTGGCGGGGGGGTGGGGGTGGTGGGAGACATGAGTGGGGGCCTGGTGGAGGGTGCCCCTGGATGGTGGGGGGTGGGGGTGGTGGGAGACATGAGTGGGGGCCTGGTGGAGGCTGCCCCTGCACTGCTGGGGGGTCGGGGTGGTGGGAGACATGAGTGGGGGCCTGGTGGAGGCTGCCCCTGCACTGCTGGGGGGTGGGGGTGGTGGGAGACATGAGTGGGGGCCTGGTGGAGGGTGCCCCTGGTGACTGGGGGGGTGGGGGTGGTGGGAGACATGAGTGGGGGCCTGGTGGAGGGTGCCCCTGGTGGCGGGGGGGTGGGGGTGGTGGGAGACATGAGTGGGGGCCTGGTGGAGGGTGCCCCTGGTGGCGGGGGGTGGGGGTGGTGGGAGACATAAGTGGGGGCCTGGTGGAGGGTGCCCCTGGTGGCGGGGGGGTGGGTGTGATAGGGGACATGAGTGGGGGCCTGGTGGAGGCTGCCCCTGCACTGCTGGGGGGTGGGAGACATGAGTGGGGGCCTGGTGGAGGGTGCCCCTGGATGGTGGGGGGTGGGGGTGGTGGGAGACATGAGTGGGGGCCTGGTGGAGGGTGCCCCTGGATGGTGGGGGGTGGGGGTGGTGGGAGACATGAGTGGGGGCCTGGTGGAGGCTGCCCCTGCACTGCTGGGGGGTGGGGGTGGTGGGAGACATGAGTGGGGGCCTGGTGGAGGGTGCCCATGGTGACTGGGGGGGTGCGGGTGGTGGGAGACATGAGTGGGGGCCTGGTGGAGGGTGCCCCTGGTGGCGGGGGGGTGGGGGTGATAGGGGACATGAGTGGGGGCCTGGTGGAGGCTGCCCTTGCACTGCTGGGGGGTGGGGGTGGTGGGAGACATGAGTGGGGGCCTGGTGGAGGGTGCCCATGGTGGCAGGGGGGTGGGGGTGGTGGGAGACATGAGTGGGGGCCTGGTGGAGGGTGCCCCTGGTGGCGGGGGGGTGGGGGTGGTGGGAGACATGAGTGGGGGCCTGGTGGAGGGTGCCCCTGGTGGTGGGGGGGTGGGGGTGATAGGGGACATGAGTGGGGGCCTGGTGGAGGGTGCCCCTGGATGGTGGGGGGTGGGGGTGGTGGGAGACATGAGTGGGGGCCTGGTGGAGGGTGCCCCTGGTGACTGGGGGGGTGGGGGTGGTGGGAGACATGAGTGGGGGCCTGGTGGAGGCTGCCCCTGCACTGCTGGGGGGTGGGGGTGGTGGGAGACATGAGTGGGGGCCTGGTGGAGGGTGCCCATGGTGGCAGGGGAGTGGGGGTGGTGGGAGACATGAGTGGGGGCCTGGTGGAGGGTGCCCCTGGTGACTGGGGGGGTGGGGGTGGTGGGAGACATGAGTGGGGGCCTGGTGGAGGCTGCCCCTGGTGACTGGGGGGGTGGGGGTGGTGGGAGACATGAGTGGGGGCCTGGTGGAGGGTGCCCCTGGTGGCGGGGGGGTGGGGGTGATAGGGGACATGAGTGGGGGCCTGGTGGAGGCTGCCCCTGCACTGCTGGGGGGTGGGGGTGGTGGGAGACATGAGTGGGGGCCTGGTGGAGGGTGCCCCTGGTGGCGGGGGGGTGGGGGTGATAGGGGACATGAGTGGGGGCCTGGTGGAGGGTGCCCATGGTGGCAGGGGGGTGGGGGTGGTGGGAGACATGAGTGGGGGCCTGGTGGAGGGTGCCCCTGGTGGCGGGGGGTTGGGGGTGATAGGGGACATGAGTGGGGGCCTGGTGGGGGCTGCCCCTGCACTGCTGGGGAGTGGGGGTGGTGGGAGACATGAGTGGGGGCCTGGTGGAGGGTGCCCATGGTAGCAGGGGGGTGGGGGTGGTGGGAGACATGAGTGGGGGCCTGGTGGAGGGTGCCCCTGGTGGTGGGGGGGTGGGGGTGATAGGGGACATGAGTGGGGGCCTGGTGGGGGCTGCCCCTGCACTGCTGGGGGGTGGGGGTGGTGGGAGACATGGGTGGGGGCCTGGTGGAGGGTGCCCCTGGATGGTGGGGGGTGGGGGTGGTGGGAGACATGAGTGGGGGCCTGGTGGAGGCTGCCCCTGCACTGCTGGGGGGTGGGGGTGGTGGGAGACATGAGTGGGGGCCTGGTGGAGGGTGCCCCTGGATGGTGGGGGGTGGGGGTGGTGGGAGACATGAGTGGGGGCCTGGTGGAGGCTGCCCCTGCACTGCTGGGGGGTGGGGGTGGTGGGAGACATGAGTGGGGGCCTGGTGGAGGGTGCCCCTGGATGGTGGGGGGTGGGGGTGGTGGGAGACATGAGTGGGGGCCTGGTGGAGGCTGCCCCTGCACTGCTGGGGGGTGGGGGTGGTGGGAGACATGGGTGGGGGCCTGGTGGAGGCTGCCCCTGCACTGCTGGGGGGTGGGGGTGGTGGGAGACATGAGTGGGGGCCTGGTGGAGGGTGCCCCTGGATGGTGGGGGGTGGGGGTGGTGGGAGACATGAGTGGGGGCCTGGTGGAGGGTGCCCCTGGATGGTGGGGGGTGGGGGTGGTGGGAGACATGAGTGGGGGCCTGGTGGAGGGTGCCCCTGCACTGCTGGGGGGTGGGGGTGGTGGGAGAAATGAGTGGGGGCCTGGTGGAGGGTGCCCATGGTGGCAGGGGGGTGGGGGTGGTGGGAGACATGAGTGGGGGCCTGGTGGAGGGTGCCCCTGGTGGTGGGGGGGTGGGGGTGATAGGGGACATGAGTGGGGGCCTGGTGGGGGCTGCCCCTGCACTGCTGGGGGGTGGGGGTGGTGGGAGACATGAGTGGGGGCCTGGTGGAGGGTGCCCATGGTGGCAGGGGGGTGGGGGTGGTGGGAGACATGAGTGGGGGCCTGGTGGAGGGTGCCCCTGGTGGTGGGGGGGTGGGGGTGATAGGGGACATGAGTGGGGGCCTGGTGGAGGGTGCCCCTGGATGGTGGGGGGTGGGGGTGGTGGGAGACATGAGTGGGGGCCTGGTGGAGGCTGCCCCTGCACTGCTGGGGGGTGGGGGTGGTGGGAGACATGGGTGGGGGCCTGGTGGAGGCTGCCCCTGCACTGCTGGGGGGTGGGGGTGGTGGGAGACATGAGTGGGGGCCTGGTGGAGGGTGCCCATGGTGGCAGGGGGGTGGGGGTGGTGGGAGACATGAGTGGGGGCCTGGTGGTGGCTGCCCCTGGATGGTGGGGGGTGGGGGTGGTGGGAGACATGAGTGGGGGCCTGGTGGAGGCTGCCCCTGGTGACTGGGGGGGTGGGGGTGGTGGGAGACATGAGTGGGGGCCTGGTGGAGGCTGCCCCTGGTGACTGGGGGGGTGGGGGTGGTGGGAGACATGAGCAGGTGTGCAGGGTAGTCCCCTGTTTTGTGGGCTGCCTGCAGGGGCCGTCGAGGGTGTACAGGGAACACCTCTGAGGACCCACCCAGCCTAATCGCGTGTGTAACTTCCCACGCACCCCTGTAATACACGTATCAAGCCAAATTGCGTGTGATAATTCCCGCGCACCCCTGAAATACACGCGCCCAGGCTATTCGTGTGTGGAAATTCCCGCGCACCCCTGAAATACACATACCCTGCTGTAATCGCGTGTGGGACTTCCCGCGCACCCCTGAAATACACGCGCCCAGGCTATTCGCGTGTGGAAATTCCCGCACACCCCTGAAATACACGTACCCTGCTGTAATCGCGTGTGGGACTTCCCGCGCACCCCTGAAATACACGTACCCTGATGGAATGGCGTGTGGAACTTCCCGCGCACCCCTGAAATACACGTACCCTGCTGTAATCGCGTGTGGAACTTCCCGCGCACCCCTGAAATACACGCGCCCAGGCTATTCGCGTGTGGAACTTCCCGCGCACCCCTGAAATACACGCGCCCAGGCTATTCGCGTGTGGAACTTCCCGCGCACCCCTGAAATACACACGCCCAGGCTATTCGCATGTGGAACTTCCCGCGCACCCCTGAAATCCACGTACCCGGCCAAATCGCGTGTGAGACCTCCCGCGCACCCCGGTATACACGCACACGTATTTTTTGTCAGCGTGTCCGTGTTTGTGGGTACCCCTTTGCACGTCATTTGTCCTGGAGGGCCACAGTATAGGACATTCATCATGGCAGTATATGGGTGCTATTTGTTGGCGCACCTTTTGGCGCACATTTCTTACAGCCGCAGAGACGCTACCGCCTGCTTTCTTGTGGCGGTTGTGTTTGTGCCTGTGCGCTGGTTTGAGCGTGCGCTTTTTTGCCCTATTCTATTCCATGAATACGTGTTGTAGGCGAGCGTGTGGGCGTTCCGCGCACTTGTGCCCTGTACTTCCCCCGTGACGCCCACGTTTTTGCAAGTTGTTCCCCATTCCGAGTGTTACGCCCGTGTTCCGCCTACTTTTGTTGCGTGCGCCGCGCTATGTGCGAATTTCGCTGTGGCCTGTGCGATTTTCGCTGTGACCTGGCGCACGCTGTTAGATGGCCTGTGCGCCAACGTGCGCGGCGCACTTTTTATCGCACATCCGCTGGTTTTCTCGCGCACGGACTTCCATGAATCGACGTGCGCTGCTTTTCGTGCGATTTTCGCACTTGCACTGCGATTTTCGCTATTCCACTGCGATTCGCACGTTTTTGCCCACTTGCGCCGCGCTAATTATTCCATGAATCGGCTTGCTAGTGTTTTCCTTCTTTGGCAATTAAGTACTATTCTCCTCCGTGCTAATGCTTGGAGGTTTGATAGACTATGAATACACAAATATGTATAAGTCACTTTTCTTGGGCTAATATGGATCTTTCTTTATTTCAAAATAGTATCCAAGTAATTGCATGGTTAAAGTATAGCGTATCTATTGTATAGTGCGTACATTCAACATTTTACGAGCAAGTATTATTCCAGCATGTTTATGTGTTCTGAAAGCCTGAGCAGCAAATTGAATTGTTCATATAAAGTTCCCTAATCGCCAGTGTAGAGAAGGACCTTAGTTCTCCCAATAGTTTGGCCATTTTTAACTACATTGACAGTGTTTTTGGCCACAGAACATTTACATTTGCCTAAACTTTAACATAAATCACAATATGTATCACCATGTGTTTTTATTTTACAGCGGCATGATTGATATAAGTACTGAATAAATTAATTAAACACCTACCGATCAACGTATTAGTGTAGTTCCCACATGTTACACAAAGCAATGAATGGTCAATCACACAAACCTAAATAACATATATATATATATATAATTATCTAATGAATAATCTAACTGGGGAGCCATGCTTCCCTGAAGATAATTTTATGTTATATACTCTGTTTATTGGTTGCACTTATCCATATTTAAAAATACAGCATGTACTGTGGTATTCATTAGATCAATACCATACCAGGGTAAGTCAAATACGTATGATATCCAGTCCACCAATTCTTCTTTTGAGATATGTGGCTTCATTGTATTGTAACAATGAATTGATTATATATATATATATTTCTGAGGCTTGTGGAATCTGCTTAGATCACATGCTGTGCATAGGCCGACATCTAGTGGAAGCTGCGGAGTATTACAGTTTGTTTTTCGAAAGTCGAAAATGGGCGTCGACACAGGCGTGCCAGTAATACTATCCCTAGTGTGACGTCCACTGTACCCAAGATCCCTCACGCGTGTAGGATCCTCAGATTGTTTTTTTCCGCCATACTGGTCGGAAGCATCTTGCGGAGTTCCCTGGCCTTAGCCATACTTTTGCTGTTATTATAATTATACTTCTTATTCATTCCCTTCCCCACCCCAACGTCGACCCTCAACCTCGACGACGGCTGGAGAAGTCATCGACCGTCGGCTGCTGCACGACGGATCTGGGCCTCGGAAGGCCGCTGGCCTCGGCCCGGGCCTAGTAGGCCGCTGGCCTCGGCCCTTACAAGTAGGGAGAGTGGGGGGTGGTACATACTCTTCACTCTTGATATATATATTTACATTTATATATTCCTACACTTAGCAGCCCGCTGCCTTAAGGTGCGTATGGAGGGTACCCCTTTTCAATTCTGCCCCAAGTGCAATCGCAAATACCCTTGGGTCGACAGGCATGCCACGTGCAATCTCTGCTTGCCGAGGGATCACCCCGAAGCGAACTGCAGAGCGTGTAGTAGGTTTAAACCTAAGACACTTAAGGACCGTTCGACAAAGCGTTGGGCCCACCACGCCAGGCAGGAGGCCATGGCAGCGGAGGGCGCCTTCAGCGATGGCAGCGACGCCGTACTTTCGGACGGCGAGGGCATTATGGCGTCGAAAGACCGCCGACGAGCGCAGGTCCCCGCGCAGGGCGGCTATGGGGAAGACCCCCGGCGACGCAAGCGCTACACACCTAGCATACACTAAACACACTAAGACCAACCGGACCTCGACGACGTCGACTTCCCGGAAAGAGGCACAAAAAGAACGGTCTGACTCGGTGTCCTCTGGGCGCTCTCGATCGAGATCACCTCACGACGCAAGGCAATCATCCACTCTTGCCAAGAGTGCCTCGCTACACACATTAACGGAAGTTCGATCGTCGGGAGACGAAGACGACTTCCACCCCCAGGCCGCGCTCCAAGATACCGAGACCGCGGTTAACACCAGTGAGGCCCCACGCCCAGATACCTCTCCAGACCCTCGGCGCCAGGCGTCGAAAGTCTCTGGGGCCTCCAAGGGACAGGGAAAACATTTTTCCACGCACAGGGAGGGGGGGAAACAGCGGAAAGCACAGCCTTCCACCCCTGTAAAGCCATCCTCTCACCCTAGGCAGACAAGTAAACTCAAGTCTACCCTTGAAAAATCCCATAAATCATCACCTGCTAAAGTAATACCCTGTTCCAGGGAATGGTCCAGTGTAGACATAGACAGAGTTATGTCTAGGATGTCTTCCTTGGCTGATTTTTATGACAAGAACCCAGAACACTTTCTTTCATATAACCCTCAAGGGGCCACACCCTCAGGCTCCTCCGATCCTATCCCGCTAAGTAAAAAGCCCCGGGTCGAAAGTCCTGAACCCTTCAAGGTTCAGCCTTACACCACTCCATATTCTACTCCACTCCCCAGTTACCAGGGACAAGTTTTCCCTGAAGAGGACCAGGAGTTAGAAATTATGGAAGAACAGACCGGGACAGATTACTATGCAGAAGATGAGGACCTGGAGGAGGAAGAAGATGAGCAGGAAATGTACAGAGTAGATTCCCCAGTACAAAGCGAAGCCCCAGTTACTGACTCTCCAGTTGATAACCAGCCCCTCCTTAACGAGGTTCTCGCTCGAGCAGCGGAACACTTCCACATCGACACCCACGGTGTACAGGAGGAAAGGGACTTCGCGGAGGAGTTTGTAGGAGAGAGAAGACCGGTCGCTCAGACCATCCCTATCCTCAAATCCATCCAACGAAGAATAGATCCTTCCCTGGTGAATCCTAACCTCACCAGAGCTGTCAACCCCAGAATTGAAAAGATTTTCCGGGCAGCCCAGTCTGACCCTCTGTATATAAGGGGACATCTTAAACCAGATTCCCTAGTGATGACCAACACTAGAAAAAGGGCTGGCACGCCCTTATCTTCATCAGAAGCTCCTCCCGACAAGGAGAGCAAAAAACTTTACGGGTTTGGCAGGAAGGTAGCCTCAACGTCCGCCTACCAAGCAAGGATTGCGAATTCCACCACCCTGTTGGCTAGTTACAATTGCCATCAATGGGAAGAAGTCGCGGCGCTCATTGCCTCTGCTCCAGAACCGTTAAAAGGCCAGCTGGCTCGGATCTCGGCAGAGGGGAGAGCCGTGTCTGGTTGCATTTTAAAAGCAACTTTCGACGCCGCTGACAACGCAGGAAGATTGATAGCAGAAGGTACTGTTATCAAGAGACATGCGTGGTTACGGCAGTCGGGATTCAAGACAGAGACCCAGGCTTCTTTAATAGACAAGCCAGTGGAACCCGACCTATTGTTTGGGAAAGCGGTCGAAGACGCACTTAAAAATGCCAAAGATGAATATGAGACTCTCAAATCCCTTGGCCAGCTTACCAACAAACCCCCTAACCAGAGGGGGAACAATAATTTTCGTCGCCCACGCGGCCAAAATTCACAAAGAGGCAATTATGCCCAGGGACAGGGTACACAATGGAATAACAACCAGCAGTCTACCCAGAGTTACGGCAGGGGTAACAAGAGAGGTCGTGGAAGAGGCAGAGGCAGCCCCAACAAGGGAGGTGGCACGCCTCCACCAAAACAGTGACGCTCAGTACAGGGTCCCTTGCCACGCAACCCCAGTAGGGGGACGCATTTCCACCTTCACCCAGGCTTGGGAAGGGATCACCTCAGACAGATGGGTGCTGTCAACAGTATCCGTAGGATATTGTATAGAACTACTGCAGCGTCCCCGGAATCATCCTCCACGACAAAAGGTGCACTCCCTAGAGCATCAAAGGATCCTTCTCGAGGAGATCGCCATTCTGCTAGAAAAGGACGCGATAGAACTCGTCCCAGGACACCAGGTAAACAAGGGTATCTATTCAACTTACTTCCTTGTGCCAAAGAAAGATTTAACAATGCGCCCAGTATTGGACTTACGGCCTGCCAACAAGTATGTCAAGCCCCAAAAATTCCGTATGACCACGCTACAAGAGGTAATCCCCCTCCTAAAAAGGGGGGATTACATGGCAACCTTGGATATGAAAGATGCTTATTTTCATATTTCCATGCTCCCAGCGCACAGGAAGTACTTGCGCTTCAAGGTACACAGTCGCCACTACCAATTCAAGGTACTGCCCTTCGGGATAGCTTCAGCACCAAGGGTTTTCACCAAGGTACTGGCGGTGGCGGCTGCACACCTACGCAGGGAAGCAATCCCGGTGTACCCTTATCTGGACGACTGGCTCATAACGGGGGAAACCCCAGGAATTTGCAGGTCAAACATTCAGAGGACTATCGACCTCCTCCACGAATTAGGCTTCTCCATCAACGAGAAAAAGTCAAGTCTGGTGCCAAGCACCTCAAAACAGTTTCTAGGAGCTATCCTAGATACTCAGAAAGGATTGACCTTCCCTTCGGAAGAGAGAATTCGGAATATACTTCTGCAAATTCCGCATTATCAGTCAGGTCAACAGATAACAGTACGCAAAGCAATGCGGTTACTGGGCATGATGGCGTCATGCATTTACCTGGTCCCCCACGCGCGTCTGCGCATGCGTCCCATGCAGGAATGGTTGGCGAAACAGTGGTCTCAGGCAAGTGGTCAGTGGGACGATCTAGTGGTCGTTTCGCCAACACTAGTACAGAGCCTACTCTGGTGGACAAGAGAGAATCTCGCAAGGGGAAAACCCTTTTACGATCCAGAAGTACAGGCAGTGGTGACTACAGACGCATGCCTGACTGGGTGGGGAGCTCACCATCTCCACCACACAGCTCAGGGTCTCTGGTCTCACTCAGTAGCCAAGAACCACATCAATCTGCTAGAGCTTCTGGCAGTATTCCGAGCGCTAAGGGCGTTCGAGCCCCATCTACTGAACTTGTCGGTGCAGATCAGGACGGACAGCACGACAGCCATGTTCTATCTGAACAAGCAAGGAGGGACTCGTTCGCCAAATCTGTCCAAGCTTGCCCAGAAAATATGGATATGGGCACTCAGACGGAACATCTTCCTGTCATCGCAACATGTTCCAGGGGAGCTCAATTCCCTAGCGGATGCTCTAAGCAGAGACTCCCTCCCAGAAGAACACGAATGGGTCCTTCACAGAGACGTAGTAGAAGATCTCTTCTCTCAGTGGGGTTTCCCCACTATAGACCTATTCGCCACAAGCGAAAACAAACAATGCCCAGGATTTGCATCCAGGTTCCCCCAACCGGACTCCCAAGGGAATGCCCTGTGGATGAACTGGTCAGGGATGTTTGCGTACGCTTTTCCACCAACTCCTCTCATCAGGAAGGTGGTGTACAAGATGAACAAGGAATCGATGACGCTCATCCTAGTTGCTCCCATGTGGGCGAGACAACCATGGTTTCCACACCTACGCAGGATGGCGGTGTGCGAACCCATCAGACTCCCAGCCTGGTACAACCTACTGTCCCAGCAGCAGGGTCAAACAGTGCATCAGGAACCCAACTCTATGAACCTAGCAGCATGGCTCCTGAAGTCATAGAGTTTGGACATCTCAAATTACCTCAGAGGTGTATGGACATTCTAAAGGAGTCTAGGAAACCAAATACAAGGCACTGTTACTTTGATAAGTGGAAAAGATTCGTTATCTGGTGCCAGAATAAACAAATCAACCCGGTTGATTGCACTCCTTCCAACGTTGTAACATACATGCTCCACCTGCTGGATGCAGGGTTGGTTTTTAACTCGCTGAAAGTACACCTGGCAGCCCTCTCGGCTTACACCACATCCCATAACAAGGTCTCGTGGTGGAAAGTACCAGTGGTTAAAGCCTTCATGGAAGGAGTAAAGAGACTTCACCCTCCTATTTCTAACCCACCGCCAGGATGGGACCTCAACGTGGTGCTAGCTAAGCTCATGGGACCCCCATTCGAACCCATGCATAAAAGTAGTCTCAAACACCTGACTTTTAAAACGGCCTTCTTAGTAGCCATTACCTCCATAAGAAGGGTCAGTGAAATTCAGGCTCTGTCAGTGCAGGATCCTTTCTTTACTATCCACAAAGACAAACTGGTTTTACGCACACACCCTAGGTTCTCACCTAAATTCATATCCAAGTTCCATGTAAACCAGTCCATCGAGCTTCCGGCTTTCTTCCAGAACCCGCAAAGCTCGGCTGAGGTGAAACTACACACTCTAGATGTGCGTAGGGCGGTCCTATACTATGTAAATAAAACCAGACCGCTAAGGAAAACAGATCAACTGTTTGTCTCCGTAGCTACAGGCAGAGAGGGGGATCGCGTCTCTAAGGGCGCTATCTCGAAGTGGATTATCAACTGTATACAGCTGTGTTACTCTCTTTCTGAAAAGACTCTGCCTTTTACGCCAAGGGCCCACTCTACTAGAGGCATTGGTGCCACTCTGGCTTTCATTGCAAATGTTCCCCTCGACACCATTTGCAAAGCGGCTACTTGGAGCTCTATTCACACTTTTACTCAGCATTACTGCATTGACACTCATTCCAAGGCAGATACACAAGTGGGACAAGCGGTTCTAAGACACCTGTTTGCTCATGACCCTTCTCACATCCCACCTCCTTCTTCTGGTACTGCTCGCTAATCTATGCACAGCATGGGATCTAAGCAGATTCCACAAGCCTCAGAAGGGATACATTACTCACCGTAATCGTATTTCTGATGCTTGTATCTGCTTAGATTCACATGCGACCCACCCTTCCTCCCCTCCGAGAGAAGGCGCATGATTGCTTGTGGTCTTACCTTTCTGTCTATCTGCTTGGATTATCTGTACTCACGCTACTCCTCATGCTTCCTCATGTCAGAAAAAATACAATCTGAGGATCCTACACGCGTGAGGGATCTTGGGTACAGTGGACGTCACACTAGGGATAGTATTACTGGCACGCCTGTGTCGACGCCCATTTTCGACTTTCGAAAAACAAACTGTAATACTCCGCAGCTTCCACTAGATGTCGGCCTATGCACAGCATGTGAATCTAAGCAGATACAAGCATCAGAAATACGATTACGGTGAGTAATGTATCCCATATATATATATATATATATATATATATATATATATATATATTCAGTTAAAAAAACTATGTTAAAGGGACGTTATGGTTACGTTGCGCTACTAAAAACCTATAAAATTCAGTGAAAAAACTTTGTTAAAGGGACGTTATGGTTCAGAGTAAAACCGAAAAACCCCTGAAATTCGGCAGTTATGGTAAGATAAGCAACCCTAGCTCGCGCCGCCACCGTGCACTGCTAACACTAACACCCAGAACATCAAAGATGACATCACAAATGTCATTGATGACATCACTGATGACATCACATGGCTGGCACTCCCTTTTTTTCTTTTCCTGGCATATCTAGGCCACATGATTTTCTTCAGTAACAGTCAGGAACTAAAAATCTTACTTTACTCCTAAAATCTTCACATAACCTTCTCCAAAGCAACCCTTACATTCCAAAATAGAAAGGCATTTCCCGTAAAAGATAAAGAAATGCCATCTTCTTTAAAATTAACAGCATTACTGGCATCAATATTCTCATTGTTACAGAAGAACATACCAGCTCTAAGCATGAAGGCACACCTGCCTCGGTTGATGACACACCTAGCAATGTTTTGCTGAGGACAAAAAACTGAACTATTGTCCCATATTGCCCTAGCTAGTAATCCAGAAAAAATTACTTTCGCATTTGGAAGGATCTTCATTACGGCTTGAACCAAGCGTTCCAAATCAGCCAACAAAGTAGGGGCACTGACGTTGCCCAAATGGAAAGCACCATAGTGCAAAACTACCACATGCGGACTGTTCATCGTGGCCATATCCTCACAAACTTGTACAATTGCCTGTACATTGCAATCAGGCACAGTGCTCCACACCACCTCCACTCCTTTCACATCAAAGTTCTTTGCAACATGCCTGCATTCAGCGTACTGCTGTAAACCATGCACAAACATATCTCTGAGCACCAACACCCTGACTTTCTCCACTTCTGCCATCTTCACCACACATAGTCTCTTTCAACACAAATCCACAACCTCGACATCTGATTGGCCGATCTGTACAGTCTTCTTTCCATGTTGGATTTCCTGGAAAAACCCAGATGTAGCACGCCCTGTCCACGAACAGCCGTGGTGTCCGCGGACGGCGTCCACTTTACTCTCTGTGCCATTCCCTCATTACATACAGCTAAGCAATCACACAATACGAATAACGTCCTCAGAACACCCCCATTTTGTGAATTTTCGAACATTTCAGGACAATTATCATTTCATTATTCAACATATTAACATTACAAATATTATACTTTCATCTTGTACTCTGCACACAATGCTATGTTTCTCCATTAGTAGCTCAGTATACTAGATAAAATCCCATAATACAATGCTATTTATATCAATGCATCGTTCAAAGCACTAATAACGGTATGATATTTATTGCAATATCCTTGACACTTTTTTCGCAACATTATAATAAAAATCCGTGGTACACAAATTCCATGAAAAGTACATACACATGTGATGTCATCAGTGATTTCATCAATGACATTTGCGATGTCATCTTTGATGTCCTGGGTGATAGTCTTAGCAGTGCACGGTGGTGGCGTGAATTATTTTTCATAGCTTACCATAACTTGCGATTTTCAGGGGTCTTTCGGCTGTACTTAGAACCATAACGTCCTTTAAACAAACTTTTTTTGATATCACGCAAACAATATACAAAGATGGCGTGCAAAAACCAACTTCTACAGATGGCTTTACACAGAATGTTGCAAAGTAAGAATTTATGCTCGTTCACAGTGAAGGTCAGCTGCTTCCATTTTTTTCTTGGGCCCTGGAGAGGCTCACAAAGCAGACTATAAGGTTGTATTGTGTTTTGACCTTGACAGACAGAGATTGTGATGAAAGACTTCTCTTGAAGGAGTGTTGCTAAAACGTAAGAGAAGATAAGATTGAAATTTCTTTAACAAAACCACTTTTATATATTATATCATGATGCGAAAGATCGTTGGCACACGCGGAGTCGTATTTTGGGACTGCACCACTCGTAGACAATGGAAATTGCAATTGTACTGTAAGTAACCCTTTAGATTATTTTATACCAAATATAATTACAATAGTGTAGCATTAAAGACCGCTCAAGTTGAACTTGTTAGTTGAAAGTGGCATAATGTTTTCTACCGCGCACTATCACTGCCGAATTGATCCCCTGTCATTTAGAGGGCTCTGAAAAAGGCAGACGACACAGGGTGGGTTAATAGAAATAATTTAACCGGTCTATAGGCGGTCAAGCGCTCTACTCGCTGTGCCACTTCACTGTAGCCTGTCAAGCGGCACAGCGAGTACAATGCTCGCTTTGACATCCGTGCACAGCTTGCTAACGCAAGTTCGAATCCCGGCAAGGCCAAACTCAGCCTTTTATCCTTCTGTGGTCGATAAATGAGCACCACACACCGTGGTTAATAATAAGCACCGCTTAGATACCTCATGGTTCTTAGCGCTATATGAATGGGAAAATATTATTATTTTATTATTAACATACTCCGTTGCACTATCTTCGATAGCAAATAGTTTCACGCCCTAATAAATAAAATGATGATTTTTAATGAAGATCGGCTGGTGAGACTGATTTATGTTTTTTAAAACAGGTATGTGGCTCCATTTTGCCTATGTCACGATTTACAGACTCCAGCGGATAGGGTCTTCAACTGCCAGGTGCAGGTCCAAATATGCAACTTCATGACCCTCATCATTTTATGGGACAATCGCCAAGGACCAATATGCCCTTACGCAGTACTAGCGGCTACAAACAACATACCAACCAATAGGGTGGTCTAATGGCTCGTTGTTGGAGCAACCTTCCGATTATCAGAGCGACCATTTACTGCTTTTATCATAAACCAACAGCCTATCTACCGCAAACGAATAACGCGTGGCTCCAAATAAACTTTTGCTGATCGACAGCAGAGACAATAGCAAATCGCTGAATATTCACTAAACATTTCATGTGAAATAAATGTACTTTACCAAATGTACAATCCTGCTGTTTACTTTTAAACCACAGTTTCATATTCCGAATTGTGGCGCACTGAGTTGTAAGCTGATCTAACACCCTCTGTACCGCAAAGGAACATCGCATGCCTCAACATGAACTTTTGCGGATCGACAACAAAGACAAATGCAAATTGCTGAATATTCTCTAAACATTTGATGTCAAATAAATGTACTTTACAAAATTTACAATCTTGCTGTTTGCTTTTAAATCACTGTTTCATATTGTGAATTGTGGCGCGCTGTGTTGTGACATAATATGTGTTGTCTTCCGGGTTCTGTGTAAAGTCACTTAGGACTGGAGAGGACTGGGCGCGTTTGATGACGCACCCTGTAACGTCACGGAGAGAGGCGGGGAATATGAATGCTTTGATAATATCAGGCTTAGGGGCGGGAGATATGATTTAGTGTCTCAAAAGCAAGTCAGCCAGGTCAATAGCGCCAGTCATAGGATTATCACATAATGTCGGCGCACACCAGCCGGATTTATCGTTTCTTTAGTGGACAAAAAGTCGGTTGACGCCCATAGGAAATTGTACTATTAGCGGACAAAAGGAGTGGTCTTAAAACACTTTCACCCTGACAACGAACAATACAAACAACGTTCTCAGAACAGCCCATTTTGTGTAATTGCAACCATTTCAGGACACCGCAAGTGTTCTTAGAACACATTCAACTAGACAGATTACAATACGGACAGCGTCCTGAGGACACCCCCAGTTTGTGTATTTACGAACAATTAAGTACACCGCGAGTGTTCATAGCTAATTTTTACCTTCCTTGCGAACAAAAATGACACATATTCCATCCTCTAAACACCCCACCATTTAGTTTATTTACAAAATGTCAGAACAGCCGTGTTCTCCACGGACAAATCGAACGCAACAAAAACATCTAGCACATAAAAAAACTAAACATTGAACCTATCTCATACTCCCCCACCCTCCCCAAACACTCTTACACACCAACACAGGGCACTAAATACGATTTTTTATCCACGTTTCACCGCGCTGTACGCGGTCGACGGCGAATACAAGATGGCTGGCGCCACAGAAAATCTGACGTGCTCCACGCCCCTTGCCGTCCAATCAGCGAACACGTCACATGTCCGCGGACATGACGCAAGGCCATGGGCCAATCGGGGTGCTGTCCGCGGAGCGAACAGGGAAGTCCGTCCTCGAAGCGAACACAGATATCACTAATTTTTTTGCCTTACATTTTGGTCATTTTTTAAAAAACTACTGGACGGATTTACACCAAATTTGCAAAAGCACGCTTTCGGGTCCAGGTCGCCGCTCCTGCCGCAAATTTGGTGTAAATCCGTCCAGCGGTTCGGGCTGTAGCCGTGCACAAAGTTTTTTCCCATTCAGTCTATGGGAAAAAAAAATTTTGGGACCCCCCCTATAACTTTTCCCCCCCGGACGAATCCTCACCAAACTTTGCAAGTTGCAGAGTGGGCCATATACTTTTTTTGCAAAGTTTGGTGAGGATTCGTCCGGGGGGGCGAAGTTATAAGCCGCCCAAAAAGTGCTCTTCCTATGGAAACACCAACTTAACCATAACTACATGGCCACTAGCGTGGCCATGTAATATATATGATATATACTAAGCAATATCAGTTAGTTAAGTAACCATCAGCAAATAATTGTTAACTTCATCATGCCTTTTCAGTTAATATCCGTAGTCATTGTTTTTACTCGGAAACACATTTAGTTCTTTATCCTTGTTTAGTCCCACTTTTGTCAAGTTAAAGTGAAAAATTAAATGTCTTTGTAATATATTTACTCTGTTCCTCCGCTTTCTTTTAGCAGTAGCCTATACATAATGAAATATCTCAAATCAGTGTGGTGTAGTTATGAACTGGGTGTTGTTGTTTCCAATGAGATCCTACTGGGAACCATTTATCTTTCATTCTAATGGTCCTAAAATTATATGATAGGTTATTTATAATGCGCATAATACCCAGAGGTTTCTCTTGCTTTCAAGGCGAGCACGCTGCCCCTGAGGTATCCTCCCGAGACAATTCAGTTCAGTTTTATGCATTTCTAACTTTCTTAGTGTACTTCATATATAAAGGTTAGGAAAAAAACAAACAATAGAGTGTACAACAAAAGTTCTATTACAATGAATTCATTGGTGAACATTGATTTATTTGCTATGGAAATCTTGATATTCTTTGACATTATTTAATGCCGATAACAATTACCACATTTATAGAATTGTCTTCTTTCTGGGTTTAACTACATCCATTGTGTGGGAGTTTCATGACAGAAGTGGCTCGCTGATGTCTTATCCTTGATTGTTTTAGTTCTAGAGAATGTAACTATAGGGATTCAGAGCTATACTCACAAATTTATGAAACCAATGTAAGAACTTTCCAGTGTTTGTTAAGCGACTTGTAAATTAAGTCACTATTCGAATTGTATTGGGTTATGAACCTGATCTGTTTAGCTTCTTTTTGCTCAACTTTTGATTTAGGTAGTACAAGTTGTGATCTAACTTTTTCGTTAACTTTTAATTTTGAATTCTGTACAACCTTTTCATTGCAATATCTTTCTTTGAAATGTTTAGAAATTGTTTGAGCTTCACAATCATAGTCTTTGTTTAAACTGCAATTCCTTCGGGCCCTGATAAAATTGCCTGTAGGTATATTGTTGATCACATTTCTCTTATGGCAACTTTTACTGTCTAGAATATTATTGCATTCTGTGGGTTTTCGATAACTTTTGGTTTCTAATTTGCCATTATGTTTAAAGATTTCTAAATCTAAAAATGTGATCCTCGTTTTTCTGTACATTATTGCATATTGGAAACCCAATTCATTGTTATTTTGATATTCATAATAATTGTTCAATGCTTTTTCATCACCATTTCAAATGAAAAGGATATTATCAATATGTTTCGATAACATTATAATATCGTTTTTGTTTTCAATGGCGTTATAGGTTTGTTCCACAAATCTCATGAACAGATTCACTAGGGATGGGCACATTTTGCTCCCATAGAGATTCCTAAATATTGTTAATATAAAGAACCATTGAATATAAAGAAGTTATTATTCAAAGTCAAATGTAATGTTTCGATAATCATTGTGTGTTCACACATGTTTGATTGTGATATTTTATTGGATTAGTATGTGACTGCTTCTTTAGCGATTTTTTGTTTGATAGAGGTGTATTGTGCAACTACATCTAGTGTCTCCAGAATGTAGTTGTCATCCCATTGTAAGTCAGGTAGCTTTTTCAGCATGCGCATCAATTCCCGTGTCTACAAGGGTTATATGTGTACCATTGGATTTAAATAGGTGACCAAGTATTCTGATAAAGATTCTAGTAATTAATTGATACCACTAACTTTAGCTCTCATTGTTGGAAGTTCCCTAAATTATTTGTGGATTTTAGGGAAAATATAAAGCTGGGATAGTTGGGTGAAGAGTCCATCGAAAGTTATTTTCTTCATGCGTGATAACACCTCGATCTTACCAATCATTTAATTTTCACATTAACATATTTTTTAAATAAGGTAATGCTGCAATGTCTGATTTTTTCCTACCAGCCTGGTGTGTCTAGGTGTCCCCAACCTGCTCTTTGATCATTGCTACCAAATTTCTTTGTTAATCAGCATTCTTAATAGCAGTTGTGTTGTCACATTCTAGACCATACAAGGCCTTGCATTCCTGAAAGTTAAGGTTATGGAATAATCTACTATTTCACTGGTAGGCATTTATATTGTACATTTCTTCACTCACCAGATCAAAGAAAGTGTCAACTGCATTTTGTGTCATAAGTAGTGGTAGATTTCTTTTTTATATTCAATCTACATAGTTTGATCTATGCTAAGCTATTCCAGCTTATTAGTGACACAAGCTTCTGATTCTTGTTCTAGTGACAATATAAACTGTATAGATTATGGGCTGTTATGTTTTCTTTTATAGTGCTAGAAGAACTGACAATCACTTGTTCTGATGAGGTATTCATTTTAGTGACCTTTTTGTGAAAACTGCCATTGAAATGTCATGAAAGATTTAGAAAGAGACCAAGAATTTGAGCTCAGAGGATGGGGGCAGTCCGTTGGGATCCATGGGGTTTTCCTGATTTTGTTTTCACCAAAAATACTTTTTTGCCGGGTTTACAACTTTTTTTACTGTAAAAATCAGCAGAAAACCAACCCTTAATCCAAACCTTAATCCAAACTTACCATCTGCATTCTTGCAGAAAAAAAAATGTGTCAAAATTATTAAGTAAAAGTGTATTTATGGAAATGTGAGGAATGCCGTCTGCTGATCTGGACAGTTTTCCTTTTGCATTATTTTGAATAGTTTTGATCTATTCCTGAAAATAAAAGCTCCTCAGCTAGTTTCTGGGAAGTGATTTAGTGGATAGGCCATCGGGAGGATTTAACAGATCTTCACATACGCAGATGAATTAGGATGACTTGTTGGGTGCTTTATAGATGTGGTTATGGAGAAAGCTTTATGTTTTTTGTTTGATGGTAGTATGGTAACCTTAGTGGTGCCTTGCACAGTTCAACGTATCATCTTTCTTGAAACTGCCCAGTTTGCTTGTTTGGAAAGGGTTGAAGGGTGAGGTGCTCGTCATAACATTTCTTATTTTTGCAGAAAGTGTTTAATTGTGGGACAAGGCTTCTAGTATTTTGGTAGTGCGGAGTCCAGGGAGTCCAACTGTGGAATTAGTGGCTTGGTGGTTTGAAGACTTCATCAAACTTAAGGAGCAGCACTCCATTCATAGGTTTGATGGTGATAGAAGCATCTTTGGCATTGAACATTTGGGTCATATATATACATATATATGTCAGTTTTGTAAAGCATTGTTAAAATTCGATTATAGACAGCCCAAGGAAAGGGGTGGCTATGATGTTCAAGAAGGTGAGACTGGCCTTTTTAATAGCATCCAGTCAGGGACGTCATTTGGGGGTCACCAGGGGTTGCAGCTCGAACCTTGTGTTCTCCCTTGCTACCTGTAAAAAAAATAACAAAATAAAATAAAAAATAAAATAAAAACGGAAGCGCCTGGGCTATGGCTAGCGCCATGTGACTCTTTGTTTATGGAGTGGCTGCCTTTCTTGTTCAGGCCTCTTAAAAAAAAACAGGGGGTTCCACAAGCTTAACACTTTGAGCAGTGACCCTAAATAAGAAAGAATCGGAATAACAATGTGTCTTTCTAGAATGCTATACAATAATTGCTAGACTCATTAAAGGTTTATTTCAGGCCCGCTTCAGGGGATGAGTCACTGAGTTAGTCTGTTCTTAAACACCTCAAATTCACAATGCAGACAAAATCTTCCAAAAAACATTTAGAGTAGAATAAGCATCCCTTTCGGGCTATGTATTTTGCTTTTTGCAAGTTGCAGTTATAGCATGTTGTTTTTATGCCGTTGTCTTTGTTACTGTCATCACAAGACACTCCATCTCAGTGTCATTGGTCATTTGATAAAATCTTTATGCCTGAAAGCGTGTGTATAGTGTATACAAGTTTGACCAGAGCATAAAGTGGCCCTTGATTTCATTTTGCCACAATTGATGCTTTTTTGTAATGTGTATATCTTTCCTTTCTCCCTGGCATGCTGTTCAGGATGTTTGTTTGCATGTTTGAGGTAACAAGTGCCCAGAGCCATGTGAGTGTGCTGCTTTCCCTGCGCTACTCTAAATACTTTAATACACAGTTATGGACCCTCCCAATTGTATGTACTTTGCCAACCTCTGAAGCCTGAAAAGTATATCCACACAGGCTTGACATGTGGCCAACTTTCCACTAGACCTGCAGATGAACTGGCCTACTGTTAAATCTCAGTTACCAGCTTAATGGTATCCACTACAGAGTGCAATTTGTTTTCTGACTTTGATAACATTCAGACATGAAATTGCACATTTTACCATAGCCAGTAAGAGAGCTATAAGCTATAACTGGTAAGATAGCTCAGTGGGTTGATCACTCGCTGCTGCGATGTGTGTGTGAGCTGCAGGCTGCAGGTTTGAATCCTGGCAAGGCCGACTCAGCCTTTAAACCTTCTGAGGTGTATAAATGAGTACCAACACAGGCTAGGTGATATTGTATGTTGTTTTGTTCTATATAAAAATTGCTTACGCATAAGTGCTAGGTAATAACACATCATTATCATTTGGCCTTGGAGGTCTATTTGCATTCACAGTAATATGGGCCTATACACACTGATATTAATGATACATATGGTGATCCATTCTTGTATGAAATGTATATAACATTATAGTGATATCGTAACCATATTTTTTGTCATGCACTTAGGAACAATGCTGTCTGATGCCACTTCCTGTTTTGTCAAGGGGTGAAAGGTTGTGTTCTATCGCTCCTGTGATGTCCCTTCGAGGTGGGGTCAAATGACACTTTGTGATGTCAAAGGTCAAGGGTCGTGTGACGTCACTGCCGCTACCACTGGCACTTTGGTGAAATGACGTCCCTGCATCCAGTGCATAGCCACCCGCATGAGTGATGCTCAAACTATCCATGTAGCTGGAGAAGATAAACGTTTGTTAGTTGGGCAGTCTAGCCATATGTTGAATAAATCATTCCTAGGATTTTCTTCAGAACTATTTGCAGATTGGGGATGTGTTCTAATCGTTGCAATACATCACCAACCAACTTGATCACTTGGACTTGTAATCAGCACACTACACCTGTATGCTTTGTCTAGGATCTTAGCAAGGGTCGGCATTAGCGAATTGAGACGCTAGGGGCAGCACTGGGGGTCTGCCTTGTGGTCCTAGGAGGGGCAGAGAGGCAGAGCATTGAGCACTTCAATGCAAGAATATTGGTGTGGCACGAAAAATGCCAGGAAGCATACCAAGATAACACACACCTGGAATGTGAAATGCCTGGCACTCATTCTGAAACACTCTCACCACACACTACAGGCTTGTTACCATTAAACTTCACTATTCACTGAAACGTGGTTGAAGACCACAAATGATGGCCGATAAAGGGTTGCATATTTGTATTTACTTGTGCAGAATGATAATTGTCCTGTGTTGCTGGTATCAATACTAGCTATTTATTAACAGTGAATTATTTCTACAACGACACAGTAATACAAATACAAAAATTACTGAGTTTACTTTTATGTTTATGAGAAATTATATCTTTGAAATAAATAATTTTATTACGAAGGTGCGAATACCTGTGTGGTTGTGCATTTCAGGCAAGAGCGTCTCCCGCCTTTCCATCTATACTACAGATTTTCCATACATTCATTACAGAAAGTCATGATTCTATTGAAGACTCAGAGGCAAAAGATTATGCCCTGAACTTTCCTATACTACTCAGCAGTGAATTCGTAGTCCGTTTTTCATAAGCTCACAAAAAAACCATGTGATCTCCCAGTCCAATCATATCTCATCTCCATCTAAAACCACTGCCTGAACCACAGTCCTTCCTCTTTCTTCTGCTGATCGAACATCCTAAACTTGCACCCCAACCGGTAGACAACTTCTTAATCTTCACTTTGTTCCCCTTTCATGGCGTTGTTATCTTCTGCTCTGCTCCTATTAAAACATGTATATACCATTACCTATCTCATCATGAACGGATGGGCAATCGCATAATAACATCATTACAGTACCATTTACAGCATTACATTACTCTTCAAACACCATATTTACACACTTTTGAAGGTAGCAATTGAATTGGGTGGAATAATCTATCGCCTCCGAGTCTTTAGTAGAATCATGACTTTCTGTAACAAATGTATGGAAAATCTGTATTCTATGTCAAGACTCGGAGGCTCAGATTATACTCGTTTAAAGCTTACTACCAATGACGCTACTTGATCTACCGGTCTAAAATAGAAATTCTTAAATGTTTCTACATTAGACCAGTCTGCCGCCCTCAAAATATCTTCCAGGCGGGCTCCTGCCATAAAGGCCAATGTCACCATAGCACCTCTCGTCGAAGGAGCTCCAAACTGAACCACATCGATGCCTGCCTCTGCCATGCACCATCTCAACCATCTAGACAATGTGGCCAATGCTACCAATTTAAAAGGTTTCCTAATAGCTATCAACAATTGATATTCCCGATTGGGCCTCACCATATTCACCCTGGTTTCATAAACCTTCAAACACCTAACAGGACATAACTTGGCCTTCTCTGGAAAAGCCATATACTCAACCGATTTAATGTTTGTCTTTGTCCTCTTCTCAATATAAAATATTACCCCTGAAGGTGAAAAGGATTTCCTATTTACCTCTAAAGCCCTCACATATGACACTCTCTTGCATGAAATCAAACACAACAGAGTAGTTAATTTAGCCCACAGAGTTTTCCTATTAAGATACTCATTGTCCGGCCAAGCCTCAAACATCCTCAATACCACACTCATGTCCCAAAGGTGTGTAATATCTTGGTGTGGGAGGTCTCATGCACTTGACCCATTTCTGTAATCTGCATATTAGCGGATGTACCCCTGCTGGTCTACCCTCAATGTACTCATGACCTACCGATATCGCGGATCTGTAGTTGTTAAAGGTCCTGTAAGCTTTTGCCTGAGCTGCCTGTGCTGCTAAAACATTTACGATATGGATTACATCCGTTCGTATGGGATCAACTTCTCTCTCCATACACCAATCACTCCATCTTCTCCATGCCATTCTGTAGGCCTTCCCGGTAGGTGGGGCCCATGAGTCTCAAATAAATTCTTGAGCCATCCCCGAAAGTCCTGGCTTGGCCCAGGTCTTCCTGAAATCGCCCATGCTATCTGGTTCAAGTTCCCTGAATGTACCAATGGGTGAGTTTCTCCTGCTGGACTTAACGTTATGTCCTCTCTGTGTGGTAGCAGAATCGGAGCATCGTACAACAACTCCAGAAGGTCCAGCAACCATGCTTGACCCCTCCAATCCGGAGTCACTAGAATCACTGTCGCTTCCTGTCTCCTGACCTGCACCACCATGCACGCTATCATGGCGAACGGAGGGAAAGAGTATTCTTTCGCTGATCCCCAAACCTGGAGAAATACATCTGTCGCTGTCACTTCCGGAGCTGGTCTCCAGCTGTAAAATTTGAGGATCTTCTTGTTCAATCTCGACGCAATTAAATCCGTCTTACATGGACCTCTCCACTGCATTATCTCCTGAAATACTGATTTGTCCAGTTGCCAATCACTGGAGTCCCTCTTGTATCTTTGAAATTCCAGTCTGCCACCTGATTGAGTTCTCCCAGCAGGTGTTCTGCCCTCACACTGATTCCCCTCGGGAGGCATAGATGCCAAAACTCTTTGGCTATTTTTGTCAGCATCCTGGATCTCGTTCCACCCAGTCGATTTATGTATCTGACTGCCGAAACATTGTCCATCTTTAAAAGAATGGCACATTTCACTCCTTCCCGAGTCCAACAACGGACTGTGAAGGATCCTGCCAGATGCTCTAGGCAATTGATGTGTAGAACCAATTCTTCACTCGACCATCTCCCTCCAGTCGATTGATCTCCACATCTAGCGCCCCATCCCCATCGTCTGGCATTCGACTCTATTGCCAGGTCTGGGGATGAGCCAAATATCGCCCTGCCATTCCATGCCTCCATGTGGCAATACCACCATTCCAGCTCCATCTTCGCCTCTTGTGATACAGTGTTATGAAGTTGTTCTTGATGGTCGTGAAGTTTAATAATGCCTCCGTCCCCAAGTACCACACAGACAACGTGATATTCAGTGCCTGTGCGGTCTTTCAGGCCACAGAATGTTTTTGTGAGCTGTCAGGTCTGGAACCAGGAGATGCCAGAAGGACCCCTTGAACGCTATAAGGCAATGAGTGGTTATCAAACAATGTGCATGTAATACAAGGAATACCCAGCAAGAAAAACAGAACACCGCTTACCTAAGATTATAGGAAGGGTCACCCTGTTGGAAAGGATAGTGGGGCCCGGGACGGGGCTTGATGAACTTCCAAAAGCAGAGGGTCAGGGGGGTGTTCGAGACTCTAGATGGGCGCGCAACGTGGTTTGAAGCAGTCCGGGTTGTGCAACCAGGCGAGCGCCTACAAGAGGCCAGTGGCCAAAGTACCAAATCAAAACTAAATCGTAAGGCAGTCCAATTCGTAATCCGAGGTCGTAACAATGTGCAAAGCCAAGGTTCAAAGTGCCAGGGGTTAGAAAGAGCAATCCAGAAACAAATCCGAGGTCGTAGTAGTGTGCAAAGCCAAGTACAAGGTGCCAGGGGGTAGACAGAGCAATCCAGAAACAAATCCGAGGTCGTAGCAAAAATCCAAGATCGTAGTAGCAAGGTTCAAAACAAGGGAACAAGAGCCGTACAGTACTGACAGAGATCAGCTGTGAAGCATCGCTTCCGTGTTCCTGGACGCCTTTTGAATCATCGGGAAAGACACGTGATGCGTTGGACTGTCACGTGATGCGCGTCACATGATGCGGAAGCATTGACGCTACGTGACTCTTTGCCGTGCTAGCCCCCTCACGTGATGCGTGAGCGTGTTGGCCCCTCACGTGACGCAAGGTCCTCCGTAAACCATGTGGATTGTTGCGGGCTGCCAGGGGGAGTCTCCATTGTAATTGCCAGCGATGGGAAGGTCAATAAGCCCCTGGTCCAAAGTGTGTCCTGGTATTGCGGGTAAGGGGATGCAGTCTCCGACTGCCAGAATGCACATGCGAGATCCCCTGATGGCGTTTGGCAGGGGCCGGGTGTGCGGGGTAAGCAGGGAGAGGGTGTGCGGTGGAAGACGTGACAGAGCCCCCTCCCAAAGGCCCACGACCCCGTGGGCTCGAGGGGTAGTCCCTATGGAAACGTGCAACCAGAACCGGAGCGTGAACATCCCGGGAATGGACCCAAGAGAGGTCCTCAGGGCCATATCCTACCCAATCCACAAGATACTGAAGACGACCCCTGAGAAAACGGGAACCCAAAATGGCACTGACCTCATACTCGTCAGGAGAGGACACAGAAACAGGGGCAGGAGGGACACTGAGTCGGGTAGGAGCAAGGCAAGGTTTGAGGAGGGAGGTGTGAAAAACAGGGTGAATCCGCCAGGCAGGCGGAACAGAAAGGCGCAAAGCCACAGGGTTCAGGACCTTAGTGATTCTGTAGGGACCAACAAAACGAGGCAGTAGCTTGCAGCAGCTAGGAATATGTAAATGGCGAGTCGAGAGTCAAACACGGTCACCCACATGGTACTCAGGAGCCACCAGCCGCCTCCGGTCCGCTTTCATCACCACCTGGGCCTCGCGCAAGTGGGCAAGGGCTTGGGCGTGGATCGCGAACAAGTCACGAGCGCAGGCATCAGCAGCAGGAGTGGTGGAGGGAAAGTCAGGAAGAGGAAGGGCACGAGGATGCTGGCCGTATAAGGAGTATAAAGGGGAGAAACCAGTAGACGAATGCCAGGAGTTGTTATAGGCAAACTCAGCCAGATGGAGCAGGTTCAACCAAGAATCCTGGTACTGGAGGGTAAGACAGCGCAAATACTGCTCCAGGGCCTGATTCACCCTCTCGGTCTGCCCGTCGCTTTCTGGATGATAGGCAGAGGAGAAGTGGGAATCAATACCCAGGAGGCCAGTGAGAGCACGCCAGAAACAAGACGTGAACTGGGACCCCCGATCCGAAACAATAACCTGTGGGAGACCAAACAGACAGAAAACGGACTGAAAGAATAAACGGGCCAATGTGGGTGCTGAAGGTATCCCTGTACATGGTATAAAGCGGGCCATCTTTGTGTAGGAGTCGACAATATCCCAGATCGTGTCGTAGCCTCTTCTGCGGGGAAGGTCTGTGATAAGGTCCATAGGTCAGGGCCTGGGCGGGACTGGTAGTGGTTGGAGCAACCCCAGAGGACGTCCCCTAGACGACTTGCACTGAGCACATATTGAACAAGTGTTGACGTAATTTTCAATGTCTCTCCTCATTGAAGGCCACCAGCACCACTGCTGTAGGAGTTCTAGGGTGCGTTTTTGCCCTGGGTGCCCGTTGAATGCGGCATCATGAGACCAAGCGAGTGCCTGATTGCGTACATCGCCGTTTGGGAGATATAGTTTACCCTGAATAAAAGGCAACCCCTCCTGGAGTTGGACGTCCCACTCTGTTAAGGCATGAGGGTGTTGGGAAACCCAGAGTCTGATAACAGCAAGCATGGGAGGGGACTGTGTGCACAAACAGATGACATGGCCTTTTTCTAACAACGTGTCAGGAAATAGAGGCAGTGATTCCCCCCCAGGAGACCGGGAAAGTGCATCCGCCTTGCTGTGGGAGAGACCAGCCCTATGTTTCACTATGAAATCGAACGCTGCAAGGAAAAGATGCCAGCGCACATGTCTGCTGTTCGTACATTTCAGCATTGCTAGGTCTTGCAGATTCTTATGATCGGTATATATTACCGTCTGATGTTTTGCCCTGATGAGATGGTGACGCCATGTCTGGAGGGCGTCCTTTATGGCTAGCAGTTCTTTTTCGGTGACCGTATAGTGGGACTCGGCTGGTGTGAATTTCCGGGAATGATATGCCACCGGATGTAGACGGCCTGTGGTTGGACAAGGCTCTGAAAGGACTGCCCCTAATGAGAAAGAAGAGGCGTCTGCCTCTAGGATGAACGGGAGTTCTGGGTCTGGGTGTTGCAACACCGGAGCAGAGACAAACCTAGATTTAAGTGCCTCAAATGCCTTCTGATGGTCGGGAGTCCAGGAGAACGGAACAAGAGGGCTGGTCAAGGCTGTGAGTGGAGAAACAATGGCCAAGAAACCAGCGATAAAGCGCCAGTAAAAATTAGCGAACCCAAGGAAAGATTGAAGCTGTTTGACGTTGACAGGGGCAGGCCAATCCATGATGGCTCGGACCTTCGACAAATTCATGGAGAGACCCCCGGGCGTGATGTGAAAACCCAGGAAGTCCACCTCTTTTGAGTGAAACAAACACGTCTCTTTTTTGGCAAATAAAGCATTGTTCCTGAGATGGGATAGGACTTCCCTGACATGCATGACATGTTCTTCCAAGGAGGACGAAAATATCAGTGTGTCATCCAGATAGACAACAACATATACATCAAGGATGTCAGAGAAGACTTCATTAATGAAACGCTGGAAGGTGGCAGGGGCGTTACGCAGCCCAAAAAGCATTACGGTATACTCATACAACCCTTGCCGGGAGCAGAACGCTGTTTTCCATTCGTCTCCATGGTGCATTCGGATCAGGTTATATGCCCCCCTTAGATCCAACTTAGTAAAGATAGACGCACGTGTCAATCTATCAAGCAAGGTGGAGATGAGCGGAATGGGATATCTGTTCTTTATAGTAATGGCATTCAACCGCCTGTAGTCTATGCATGGACGTAGGTCACCCTCCTTTTTGGGCACAAAAAAGATAGGGCTGGCGGCTGGAGAACAAGAGGGACGAATGTGGCCTAACCGTAGGGCTTGTTGTATATGGTCCTTCAAAGCCGCTTCTTCGGAATGGGATAACGAGTATATCCTACCCTTTGGTATCGGTGCATCGGGAATCAGATCAATGGGGCAGTCATAAGGCCTATGCGGAGGGAGACCCTCTGCCGTGGCTTTGTCAAAAACCTGCAGATAGTCATGATAATCAGCAGGGATACCTGCTATAACAGCCCCACGGTATGCATAGGTGTGGGTGGATCAACGTCCTCAATTCGGGAAGAGGCCATGGCGCCAAGAATAGCGGCGGGATAGGTGTGGGACCCGGGTTCTGTTAAGCAGAAATGTTGACATACCTCTGATTCAAACGTTACCTGCCCGGTTCCCCAATTGATCAAAGGGTTGTGTTCTCTTAACCAGGGAATACCGAGTATGATGCCGAACTGGGGCGTGGTGATGAGGTCGAAAGACATAGTTTCTCTATGGGTGTCCTGAATCACCACTTCCAGAGAGGCAGTCCGGTGTCTAATCGGACCAGACGAAAGGGAGGTGCCGTCAACCGCTTGTACAGGTTCAGGATGTTCTTTCTGAATCATGGGCAGGTTGAGGTGTTGGGCTAAAGTGATGTCGATAAAACAGCCAGTGGCCCCTGAGTCAATCACGATGCGTACGTCATGCGTGACCTCCCTGGTGGGTTTCAACAGTGCATGTACTGCTATGGGTCTAATAGGGCCAAACATGGGTCCGGTGGGGGCCGATGAGGGGCTCGCCGGTACCCCCCTCAAGGACGAGCCTTCGGAAAACCCAGAGTCTTGTTTCTGGGCCGACGGGGACACTCTTTTACATAATGCCCACTAATCCCACAGTAAAAACAGGCGTTACTGGTTCTCCTGCGTTCCCGCTCAGCTGGGGTTATAGGACTACGAATGCCACCAATTTGCATGGGTTCAACACCAGTGGCAGTCGAAGCAGGAGAGGGTTGGCCTGAAAAAGACATCTCCGCTTTCCGCTCAGTTCTCCCAGCGTCCACCTGCAGTGTGAGATCAACCAGATCAGAGAAAACAGAAGGAAGGGATGGAACCACCGCGAGGGCATCTTTCATGGGGTTGCATAGCCCTCGGTAGTAGACAATCGCCTTTTTCTGCTCTGGCAAGGATGATTCTGCTGCAAGTTGATTGAACCGAGTGATATATTCAATCAGAGAAAGCTTGCCCTGTGATAGTTCTAGGAGTTCCAGGTCTCGTGATTGGGACTTATAACGGGTATCAAATACTTTCGCCATTTCAGACACTAGTAGTTCGAAGTCGTACAAAGCAGGATGGTCATTCTCTAGTAATGGATTCGCCCATGTGGCGGCTACACCGGATAAATGGGACAGGAGGAAGGCGGCCTTGGAAACGGAATCGGGGAAAGCCTGCGGTCTGCACAAAAAGTGCAGCTTACATTGGTTGATGAACGTGCGGTACTTCCGGGGCTCACCTTGGTAGCGTTCTGGGGCCGCCAGGGGAAGAGGAGTCGGGAGTAGCACAGGAGTGGGAGCAGGAGGTGGAGTAGGGACAGGCTGGAGCGGAGGGTTGGGATCACCGAACTCGGCGTCAACGGGCAGAGGTTGACGTGCGCTTTGTAAAGCGTTGAGACGATGGTGAATGGTAGTGGTGGCAGCGGCCATGTCGGTCCTGAGGGCCGCGACAGCCTGCATTAAAGCGGTCACTGGGTCCCCGGCGGAGGCATCCATAATCAGCAAGACCAGGAAGGCTTCACAGTCTGTTATGAAGTTGTTCTTGATGGTCGTGAAGTTTAATAATGCCTCCGTCCCCAAGTACCACACAGACAACGAGATATTCAGTGCCTGTGCGGTCTTTGAGGCCACAGGATGTTTTTGTGAGCCGTCAGGTCTGGAACCGGGAGCTGCCAGAAGGACCCCTTGAACGCTGTAAGGCAATGAGTGGTTATCAAACAATGTGCGTGTAATACAAGGAATACCCAGCAAGAAAAACAGAACACCACTTACCTAGGATTATAGGAAGTGTCACCCTGTTGGAAAGGATAGTGGGGCCCGGGACGGGGCTTGATGAACTTCCAATAGCAGAGGGTCAGGGGGGTGTTCGAGACTCTGTAGATGGGCGCGTAACGTGGTTTGAAGCAGTCCGGGTTGTGCAACCAGGCGAGCGCCTACAAGAAGCCAGTGGCCAAAGTACCAAATCAAAACTAAATCGTAAGGCAGTCCAATTCGTAATCCGAGGTCGTAACAATGTGCAAAGCCAAGGTTCAAAGTGCCAGGGGTTAGACAGAGCAATCCAGAAACAAATCCGAGGTCGTAGTAGTGTGCAAAGCCAAGTTCAGGGTGCCAGGGGGAAGACAGAGCAATCCAGAAACAAATCCGAGGTCGTAACAAAAATCCAAGGTCGTAGTAGCAAGGTTCAAAACAAGGGAACAAGAGCCGTACAGTACTGACAGAGATCAGCTGTGAAGCAATGCTTCCGTGTTGCTGGATGCCTTTTGAATCATCGGGAAAGACACGTGATGCGTTGGACTGTCACGTGATGCGCGTCACATGATGCGGAAGCGTTGACGCTACGTGACTCTTTGCCGTGCTAGCCCCCTCACGTGATGCGTGATCGTGTTGGCCCCCTCACGTGACGCGAGGTCCTCCGTAAACGATGTGGATTGTTGCGTGCTGCCAGTGGGAGTCTCCATTGTAATTGCCAGCGATGGGAAGGTCGATAAACCCCTGGTTCAAAGTCTGTCCTGGTATTGCGGGTGAGGGGATGCAGTCTCCGACTGCCAGAATGCACATGCGAGATCCCCTGATGGTGTTTGGCAGGGGCCGGGCGTGCGGGGTAAGCAGGGAGAGGGTGTACGGTGGAAGACGTGACATATAGGCACCTTCTGTTCGTAAGATAGACCCTTCCTGACATGATCTCTCTTCAACCTCTGTAATGCTCTGTAGTGCAGTGGTCCTGGAAATATGACCTTTATCGATGACGATAGACGACCTACCAACCTCGCTAACTCTCTCAACGAGATTTCCTGTCTTGTCATCATACTCTTTATTTCCTTCTTTATGGAATTCACCTTCTTTAAGGGTAGCTTGAGTGAACCCTGAGTTGTTTCTAAGATGGAACATAGAAATTCCATCTCCTGTGCTGGTTCTAATTCCAACTTCTCCCAGTTTATCAGAAAACCCAGTTGCTGCAGCAAAACTGTTGTTTTCCGAATCTGTTCTACGAGAATCTCTCTGTCCTGGCACATCAGACAAATATTGTCCAGGTAAATAATCAATCTGATCCCCTGTTCTCTCAGGTGCCCTACTACTGGTTTCAGAAGTTTGGTGAAGCACCAGGGTGCTGACGCTAGACCAAACGGAAAACATTTGAACTCCCATTTCTCTCCTTTCCAGATGAATTAGTTTTCTCTGATACCGTTGAATCAGAATAGTTAGATATGCATCTCTGAGATCTATCCTCGCTAACCAATCTCCTCTCTGAAGGACGTCTCTTAAAAGGTGAATCCCTTCCCTTTTGAAATGTCTGTATATTAGAAAATTATTCAGACCCTTGAGATTTATAACTGGTCTTATCTTGTTTCTTCCCTTCACTAAAAATAGGTTGCTTATGAAATCTCGCTGATCGACTGAGGCTGGGCCTATTGCGTACTTTATCTTGAGTAACTCTACTTCGCTGTCTAACAGGTCCTCGTCTTGTTTGCTGAACCTTATCTGCCTTGGTGAGGTTACCTGAGACGGTCCCTGCCAAAATTCTAACTGAAAACCTCGAACTGTCTGCCTCACCCATGCATCTGAGGAAATCTCCTCCCATTTTCCTACTTGTAACTTTACTCTTCCTCCTACTGGAGGAATGTTTGTTTCCACCTTTTCTGCTGCTTTTATTTCTCTCACCTGGGTTATTCTGGTGTTATTGTCTCCCGTTTCCTCTCCAACCTCTGCCCCTGCCTCTTCCCGTGGAAGGGAAGAATGGGTTTGACCCCCGGTACTCTTGCTTCCAGTTAGTTCTGTAGTTATAGGATCTTCTGTGTTGATTGCGGCTGGACGAGCAGCCCTTTCCTCCTCCAGCCGTGTCAAAAAACGTCCTCCCGAAGATTTTCTTAAGGGATGATTGTGCCTTGTCCATGGACACGTATGTGCTGGCAAACTTTGCCATATCCTTAATGAAGAGATCACCAACTAGCTTGCCTTTCGCAGCTGCAGCTTGCTCAGAGGAGGCTAGCTCCCCCCGCCTAGAGTCCAACTTCATTAATATGGACCTCCTCCTTTCTGTAGCCAACGCTGTGTTGGCATTCCCAAACAGGCATGGGGTTCTCTGCGCCCATCCGGCCACTATCTCAGGATTTATGGGCTCTTTCTCTGTCTTGGCCTCTTCGGCTAGCTGCCAAATTGTAGTGATAGGCCCCAGCATGTCTAACAGTTTGCCCTGACAGGACCTCCAGGACCTGTCAAATCATCTTTTCACTTCCCTGCCATATGTCCCCAGGAACGTGATTATTCTCTCATCAATATCTGGGGTTTCTGCCACTGCGTCCGGCACCCTAGGCCTCTGGCATTCAGCCCTTAATTTGCTTATCGCCTGCTTGCTCAGGGGTGTTCTCAATCTCTTCCGTATTTTTTCCTTAATTCTTTTGGGGGTCACACTCATTCCACCTCGGGTGTACCAACTCGTCAGGGTCAAATTCATCCTTATGTGGGTCCTCGTCCTCCCTCCTACCTTTTTTGTTCCTGGGCTCCCACTCGTCATCATCTGCAGAGGTCTGACTCTCTGATGTACTAGCATTGTCAGAATTTGAGCTGCTTCTGCAGTACTCCTCATCAGATCTGCGCGAACTGATGTTATGTCTCTCACAAGACCTGGCCTTTCTCTTATCCGCTCTGGACCTGCATGTTGAACCTGGGGGGGTCTGGGAGCTACGATCCCTGCGGGTCTTTTTTAGTCTTCCCCCTTTCTCCCTGCACGTCTTGCCCTGCGACAAAGCAGCAAGGTCCTGCATCATGCCCCTTTCCCTTTGTGGCCTTTCGGCACTACACAGCCTCTGAAGCCGCTCACATGCGGTCCCTCCTAGTCCTCAGAGTAACCGCTCATCTTTCTTTAATTTGTTCAGTGTATATATTGCGCAGTTTTCTTGGGTTGCCCCCGTCAATTTGTTTATCTTTATTCGTAGCTAGGCGAGTCTCTGGAAATAATAATATAATTTCTCCTGGGACTAAGCCCTTCAATAAGAGACTATTATTCGATACCCAGTCAGGCAGTTTATGAGGGACCTGCTCCTAGTTTCACCTGGGACTGGGCCCATCACTTACTTGTAGCAGGAGTGGCTTTTTACGCCTGTAGGGCTGCTTTTTGGCCACCAGGTCCTGTGTCCACTAGGTGGCGCCTGTGGTTCGTTATCAGAGCTGCACCTCGCTCCCTTTCACTGGTGCCATTTGTTTTGTGACGATCGTTAAGGTGAGAAAATGTTTCGCCTTGACGTTCGCAGCAATCACCTCCAGAAGCTCATCCTACCAATACGGATGTTCGTAATGGCGCCAGAACCTAAAAAGTCCCATTTTGCCGTTACGAACATCCGCTACACAGTGCCTCCTAACGTTGTCCCTGAACACCAGAATGAAAATCCCGTAGCATTCTTAATCTATGCGGATATGATCTGCCGTGAGTCCTGGATGCGCCATGCTTTAATAAATATATATATATATATATAATCGCTCACACGCTCCTGCAAACCATTAAATCAAACTCATTCATCACATAATAGAATAAGAATAAAGCAATGCACTTATCTCAGCTGCTCGAGCAGCAAAGAAAGAGGAAGGACTGTGGTTCAGGCAGTGGTTATAGGTGGAGATGAGATATGATTGGACTGGGAGATCACATGGTTTTTTTATGAGCTTCTGAAAAACGGACTACGAATTCACTGCCGAGTAGTAAAGGAAAGTTCAGAGCATAATCTGAGCCTCCGAGTCTTGACATAGAATCGTGGTTGCGTAAATGCGTTGAATGTGTGTATCTCTATGGTAGCCGAAGGTGACTGAAGCCGCGGCATGTATTCTGTTTTTTGCTGCGACCATATCTCAGCCATGTCTGACTGTCTGTTGCCACAAGATGGTTGTGGGCGCAGTGTTAAAGGCATTGAAATGTAAGTGATGTTCCAAAGAAAAAAATTATAATACATAGCTACGAGGTGCGCAGTCGGTGCACTGATGATTTATTGAAGAACAGTGCCGGGTTGACAATTCCTTTAAGCTTTATTTAGGAACTCAGAAATTTGACAAACACAATCACATCGACACGTTTTCAACCTTTATAAAATAGCATCAAAACAAAAATTGCTAGAAAAAATACATGGTATACAAAAGATGAAAAAATGTACATTCATGAATTTTCATATGGTAATTTCTGATATATAATGAGCCATTTACAAAATCTTCCATTACAATACAAGTTGGCAAATCCAGCTTTAAAAGAAGATGAAACAAGGCTGTCTTACACTGACAATACTCTCTTTCTCTAAGAAAAGGTTTTAAAACTGAAACTTCTAATTGTGTTAGGCAGAAAATAATAACGCGCATAACTGTCACTTGAATGACAGAGCAGCACATGCACATTGCGTCGCCACCATTGTCCCTACATTGGTCCCTCCTGGCTGTCCCAGCTTGCAAGAGCAATCCGTTGAGGCATATCGATGCTAACAAAGATGGCCTTTTGTGGTGCTTCATGGCAAGTGGATACTTACTCAGGCCCGTGGCTGGGGCCAGAGGTAAATATGCTTTTATCAATGCAAGACGTTCTTCTTTTCTCCTTTCGAGCTCCAATATTTTTAATGCGTTCATTTTAGGAGCAAAACTTGTTTCTTTTGTAAAGGAACCTGAATTACCCCACCATATCTTGCCCTCAAAATACAACAACAAACATTTAATACACATTAGTCATGATCAACTATGAAGCTGCTCAATAGACCCCTGGGTAAAACATGTGCCAGTGTGTTTCTTTTGGTTGTCCATATGGAGGACCACAGATCCTGGGGTAGGAGTAGGACTGAGCATGTAATACAGGGTATATTCAGTTCCAGGTGAACAACATAAGTCAAAGTTCATTGGAAGATGTTCCCAGAACCTGATAGAGAAAAGCATTTTCTATCCGTTGAATTCTCTCAATCCTGGCTCCACCTCAAAGCTTTGTGCCATATAGGTCTAAAGTCAGGGACTTTGCCGAAAGATTTCAAGAACTGGGGCAACAAGTCGTAAAAAGGAGCTATGAGCAGAAGTGACTTGGTCCATCTGTGCATTGCAGTCTCGCAACACGGGCAGTCCTCTCTCTATTCTCGGAGAACATCAGCCTCAGATGATCACAATATTGACACTGTGGAAGTGGGAGCCTGCCTGCCAATGATGTTCCAATAGACTTATATTTACAGTTAAATTGCATTGTCCCTGATTTATCAGAGTTAACCATGAGACCTGTTTGTTAAGAAATAAAATATAACTTTTTATGAAACGCCTGCTAATGCTGATTTACCCCGAGGGAGGGGGAATCTGACCTGTACTGTAAAATGTCACCATAAAGGCTATTCAATTACTGTGATCATGATGAGCAAAGAACCCATGATATCGGATGAGTCCAGGAACACTATTCTATACCTGCAGTATTGTAATTATATATACGCCTTAATATTTATTTTTATTTTTATAAACAGACGTTGGATAGGGACATCCCCACTTATTGGCTTTTGGTTATACTTGCACCAAGAGCTTCTACTAAATGGACATGCGCTGAAGGACTGCAGAGGCAGCGCTTTTGGGAGCTCTCAGGTGCACTGGGTGAAGACCACCAATACCTCCATCTTTGATTGTACTGGTTGAAACCGCCTTGGACAATGGGGTACTATTCTTGACCGGATATGCATGTGGGGCCGTCTGCCCAAAACCCCTCACCCGAGGAGGACTACACTGGATATCTTGCGACTAGTGCGACTGATCCAGAAGTGAAGAACAAGGCAGTCCCAGATGGACAGACGAAAACTATGATTGTTTACAGTATGCGCTATTGTTATAAAAGGGAGTGGGGATACCTAAACGGATATACGACCAATGTAAGGGGGCAAGACCATGAAGGCACATAAGCGGAGGCAAACTGGAGGCGGGTTGGTTTATCAGTTTGGGTGGTGGGTTGATAGGATGCTATCTGTTTATGATGGTTGCAACCAGGCAATACATGTTGTCTTGCTTTGTTCATTCCCAATATGACTCCTGACTCCTTTTGTCTGATTTTACATTCATATGCAGTAGTGCTGTTGTGTCTGTATAATATAAGAAGACAATGCTCAATCACATACAGAACATCTTAGCTCACAGTCACTAAAACTGATGTCAGCTCATTGATATATAACTTAAAAGCAGAGGTTCCAAAATGCTCCACTGTCATACCCCCGATGTTATTGGGAATATACAGGTGAGTAGCCGTTGATTACCATACCTAACCTAGGCCATATTCTCAGTATAAAGCCCATTTATTGGGTATAGTAAATCATCTGTTATTCTCAAGTGTGGCCTAATGCTTGGTCCAAACTACACATCGAATGCCGACGATAGGTTCATGCATTCCAAATTCAATGCTTTATTATATCCACAAACATAGTTAGATGGTAACAGATTCAAATTCAATATTTCATCTCTGTAAGCCACCTTTGCATGCTAAAGACAACAGGACACTGTTTTGGTCTGGGGATTTATCATGAGATTCACTCATGAGTGATTGGTGGGGTAATAATGTGATTGATCATGTGAACTGGCTGGTCCAGACAATTTTTGAAAGAATGTTTTCTTGCTGCCATAAAAGTAATAAAAAGAGTAGGAAGTGCATAATACTCACCTCTGTGCCATTAATAAACTCATGAATCTCTATTGCCAGACCTTGGGTAATAGAAATTATGAATTCCTGAATAAGTTATGTATATCCAAATCTCGCGCAGGATATTTTTCAGTTTACTTTTTTTTTTTTATTGTGTTTTGATCAAATATTTGATCTTTCACAAATCATAAAATACAGCAATGTATGTACAATCCTTAAACGATTAAGACAAAGAACAAAAAGAAAGAAAAGCACTTACATGAACAGATTAATTTCCCTACATCCTAAAAAAGAAACAGGAAAGAAGGAAAAAGAATTTCAAATAAAACCCATTTTAAAATACAATGCATGCATTATCAGAATTGATAAACCCAATTCATTCAACATTTTTACAATTACAAATGTTAAAAACTGTTTACTTCCCACACACATTCTGTTCCAAAGATCATCTGTATATACATCCTTATTCTGATTTTAAAAAATTACCCCAGTGCTTTGCTCTAAGTGCGGCTAATTTGGGGCATTCTGCCAACAGATGTTTCAGAGTTTCAGGTTTTCTTAGGTTGCGACAATTGGAACAGACATTATTCGATTTATCAACATATCTGGCATGTCCGCTGTTGGGAGGAGATTTAATCGAAATCGTAAAACTTGATACATACTAAATGAGCACGGATGTTGGGTCAAGTTTTTCGCCAGTTCCCCCAAGGCTTTATCCACAATTGAGGATGTGGCATGAACTTTATAGCCTCTAGTTTGGTTTATTGTAGAAATCCAATCCAATTCCTTACATTATTTTTAAAAAACGGAGTGGATTTTCATGTAAATCACAACGCTCCATTATTTTCAAGAAAGGGGAAGTTGTGTTAGTTATACTATTGTGAAGATTTGTGAACAAGGAATTGGATTTGGGAAAAAAGATCTTACTGACAATAGATATTACATGCCAGTCGAACCAGAAGTGTAATGACAGAATACCAAGTTCAAATCGCAAGGATGCCATGGGAAGAGAGGGTGGCAGACCCCAAACTTTCTTCTAGAGTCTGCCCTCCAGTCTATCCCATGGAATGTCATACGCCGTTGACTGTATCGCCTTTCAATACAAGATTTTTGGGGTTAACTTTTTGACATAAAACTTTATTAGAGGCTTGATTAAGAACTTACAGAACCTTACAAAAATGTGCCTCATTTGGAATGCTAGTTGATCTATTTTGCTTTTGATGTTTTGAATCATCACCACCTTGTTATACTGTTTGGTTAGATCAAATCCCAAATAGATAACCTTGTTCCTGGATTCAATGCAAATATCATCGATAGACCATTTCATTTTATTGGTTTCCTTCCTATGATTGTGGAACGTAATTATATGACATTTCTTTTGATTTACAATTAAATTGTTTGTTTTTGAGTAATTGCTCAATGCTGTAAGTAACCTCGGGAGTCCTATCAGTGAACCATCCAAAAGGGCCATGTCATCTGCATAGGATAACCAACTGATTCCTTGTGCCCCAAATTTAGGACTGATCAGTGCGGCGCTCCCCAATGCTTCATCCAAATCAGCAAAGTATGAGTTAAATAAACAAGGTGCAAATATGCAACCCTGATGCAAACCTTTGGTATGGGGAAATTATCAGTCAGTGAACCCTTCATGTCCAATCTGACTTTCACAGATGTGCCCTCATGTATATAATCAAGAATAGATAACAGTGACAGTCGTATCCCCCACTTTCTCAATTTCTCCCAGAGCACATGGGGAATGGCTGTGTCAAATGACTTTGAGAAGTCTATCAAAGCAACATATACTGAAGTTGATGAAGAGTTGTTCTGCGGCATAGTTCCATCTTTTATAACTGATAGGATTAATCCATTCAATGTTGTTCATAGTCCCTTTGTAAAACCACATTGAAATTTTGGTACAATGTTATTTTCTGTTGCCCACACTTCCAATGTTTCCAAAATCAGTGCTGCAAAAATGGTGCTATCAGAGTCTAAAAGGGCAATGGGCCGATAATTGTTTGGACCTGAGCAATTGCCCTTTTTAAGGACTCGAATAATAATTGTTTCTTTCCAGGACTCTGGCATGTTGCAGTTATTAAAGAAGTTGGTAAAGAGTAGTGTAAGTATTAATGACCACAGTTCATTATTCTGTTTGAAAAGCAAGAATGGGAGGTCATTTGGCCCAGCAGCATTAGATCCTCAGGCTTTCATAATCAGATGTTTAATATTGTCTTGTTCAAAACCAACATCCCATGGAGACAAATTAAATTTCAATTTCTCATTGTAAGGAGCTTTTTGATACATAGCCCAGTGTATCTGCCAATCAGTTGCATTAACCCAATTACTCTTTTATTCAATTTGACCACATCTTAATTCATTTAGGATAGTCCAAACATTACGCATGTTGGTTTGGATCAAGGACTGCAGCATCTTTTCACTATCTTGCTGTACCAACACAAATCTGTGGTTCTGTAGCCAATTTGTATATGTTCTTTTCTATTCCTGCTTCTTTTGATAATATGTCTGATTCATAATGCTTCAGACACAATTGTGTAAGAGTAGCCCCATGTTTTTTCTTTCGATCCCATACTAACCAATCAAAGAGATGTGCATGTAAACTTTTCTTACTCTGGGGTGCTCTATGCATTACCCTGTCCCATATGAATTGCTGAAAACATAAGCTTGTACAACCTGCAAGTATTTCAGCTTTGGGTGCCTTATTAATGTAATTTTTTAGTTTCCTCGTTAAATTAATTTCACTTCTACTGAACATTTTAAAACAATTTCCACTGTTACTCGCTGCCAATTTCTGAAATCCGCCAGAGTCAATCCTTTTAGTGTACAATTCAAACGTTGCCATAAGTAGATTGTGATCACTCAAATTTGTTGGCTTAATCTTGAACCGATTACATAATCTAAACATTGTTAGAGATAAATCAATGGTAGACATCTGATCTCCTCTTTTCCAGGTTGGCATCTGCACCAAATCTCCATACACATTTCTGTTTGCAACCAGCTAGTCCCATTCCTCAAAAAAATGTATCTATTTTTTATTTACAGTGGAACCAGACCCTCTATTGGAGTTATACTCTTGCGTACTACATGGGATTGTTCACAGTTTTCATGCTGGCTCGCTACACAAATGGTTTCCCTATTGCAATGCTTAAATATTTAGCAAAATAATCTTTATGGCTGTATCCAATTTGATATACTTTAAAACGTATAGTATGTAAATATCTTAACTGTAGTTTTTCTTTAGTATTCAATTGTTTTGACCGAGCCCAATATGTTTATGAATTTCGCGGCACTGATCATCAGCCTTGGCGAGTGCAATAATAGGTGTGAAACATGTGTCAGCCATTGTAGAAAACTCTTTTGGGAATGATAAAGTACCAAAAAAGGAACACAATACCATAATTGAGAATTCAAAATATTTAAAGGATTGCTAACAATGAGGATCTGGACCAGGGGTGTTGCTAGGTCTGGAAAAGATCCGGAGCTACCCTAATTTTGGGACTGTCAGGACTGGGGGCTAGCTAGCCTTTTTGGTTGTAACCCCTCAGCTTCTATCTGGGGCTACAACCAAAAGACCCGGGGCTATAGCCCCCTCCAGCCCCACTAGCAACGCCTCGGATCAGGACAATAAATGGAGCTTGCATTAATCACAAATATTACATGATTGTCTGTTTGTTAAAGTGTCCCACGCAGGACCTGAGGAGATTGTAACTAAAGAGATTGTAACTAAAGTATTGCCTAACCTGGGTCCAGGTTGAGTACTCCAGCTTCTGTAGAGTCCCTGTAAAGCCACATAATACCCACTGTTCTACACCATTTCTCTTCACTGGAGGTAAGTTTAAGTTTGCAAGACCCAATTCATGATTTTTTGCAGAGCAAGAAGGCCACCAAATTATATTTTGTTGAGAAAGGCAGCTTTAAATCTCGGCTTTACACACATAGCAGATCCTTGACCTGTCCTGCTTCGCACATTTCAGACGTGGGGTCCCATCAATTAATTGACTGAAGCAGCGTCAGATGCCTGAAAAGTTCTAAATGAATTTCTCTGCATTCCTTTAAGCAGCGCCTGTGCAGAAGGGCAAACCGAGGCAAAGGGGGCCTAGTTGGCTACCTCATTGTTAGTGCATATGTACTGCTATTAATTGTCTGTTATAATGGAGTTCTATTAGGGTAGGAAAATAGTCTGTCATTTGTTTGGTCTTTTTGCACTGATGGCTGTATGGGTGGCACAAGGTGCACATGACTGGATTTCTTGGCAGGTCATGGCTTGCTCTTGTGGGTATTCCTAGAGGGTCGTTCGCACTGCGGCTGGCATCGGTTTACATATTGTGAATTAGAGCATTTGTGTATACAGGCATGTGTATCTAGACTGAAGGGGTGACTTGACTTTGCTCACGATTCAAACCGCCACTTGAAGGCATGCACACAGATATGTAGTTTGCAAAGGTAGTGGGCGCCCCTCTCTCGACAGAACAAGGCCTGATAACCTGTTCAGTGGTTATTAACCACTTGAGAGTTCGCAGCCACTGCTTTTACTCACTGTGCCTTTCACAGATGGGAAATATCCATTTGCATATCAGTCTTTGTCCTGCCCAAGGGCAGTCCAGCACCGAAATGCAATGGCAATTCCAACCTGAACGAGAGTACCACCAGCAACCCCATACACGTGTTTCACCCTTGTTGGGGATCATCAGTGAGGTGAAGCTGATGCCTCTCTAAGCACAGTGAGAGGGAGACCACGTCTGGTTGCCCCCTGGTTACCAATCCCAGGTTCCTTGAAATTTAGTTTGCAAAGGTAGCGGACGCCCCTCTCTCGACAGAACAAGGCCTGATAACCTGTTCAGTGGTTATTAACCACTTGAGAGTTCGCAGCCACTGCTTTTACTCACTGTGCCTTTCACAGATGGGACAGTTGGCCTATCGTGGGTGTTGTTATCCCCAGGTATTTTATGCCCTCTACTGCTATCTTGAGATCCAGTATTTTAGCATCTCTTTCTAGTTTTTCCCGATCCCCGCCAGTATTAGGATTTCCGATTTTTTCCTGTTAATCTTTAGACCTGATATGGCCCCAAAGTCTTCTAGCTCCCTCACCACTGCCGCTAATGTTCTCCTCGGGTCTTCTATGGTTATTAACATGTCATCCGCGTAAGCTATGACTTTGTGTTGCATTCCTGCCATTTCGATCCCCCTAATGTGAGTGGACTCCCTTATTTTCAGTAGCAGGGGTTCTAGAAATATAGCGTACAGTAATGGGGAGAGTGGGCAACCTTGCTTTGTTCCCCTAGAGATAATTACCCTTTCTGTTACCTCACTGTTGATCGCTACTCTACTTATTGGGGAGTTATAGTTATGCTCGCAATTCTTGACTAACTCTCCTGCTGTTCGTATTCTCCTTGATCTCTCCTCTGCCTTCGACACTGTCAACCATTCTATCCTCTTAAAACAGGTCTGCGATACCCTCGGCATCACTGACCGGGCACTGGATTGGCTGACCTCGTTCCTCACTAACCGGCCTTCCCAGCTGCAACCGGACCCCTTCACCACCTCACTCTCTACCTGTGGCGTGCCTCAAGGCTCTATACTATTGCCCTGGCTCTTCAACATCTATCTTGCCCCTCTCGCTCACCTAATCCCTCTCCTTTTGTCTTCACTTCCAGTGTTATGCTGATGACACACAGCACTCCTTCGAACGTGCTTAGAGAGGCATCAGCTTCACCTCACTGATGATCCCCAACAAGGGTGAAACATGTGTATGGGGTTGCTGGTGGTACTCTCGTTCAGGTTGGAATTGCCATTGCATTTCGGTGCTGGACTGCCCCTGGGCAGGACAAAGACTGATATGCAAATGGATATTTCCCATCTGTGAAAGGCACAGTGAGTAAAAGCAGTGGCTGCGAACTCTCAAGTGGTTAATAACCACTGAACAGGTTATCAGGCCTTGTTCTGTCGAGAGAGGGGCACCCGCTACCTTTGCAAACTAAATTTCAAGGAACCTGGGATTGGTAACCCTAGGTCTCCTGGGGGCAACCAGACGTGGTCTCCCTCTCACTGTGCTTAGAGAGGCATCAGCTTCACCTCACTGATGATCCCCAACAAGGGTGAAACATGTGTATGGGGTTGCTGGTGGTACTCTCGTTCAGGTTGAAATTGCCATTGCATTTCGGTGCTGGACTGCCCCTGGGCAGGACAAAGACTGATATGCAAATGGATATTTCCCATCTGTGAAAGGCACAGTGAGTAAAAGCAGTGGCTGCGAACTCTCAAGTGGTTAATAACCACTGAACAGGTTATCAGGCCTTGTTCTGTCGAGAGAGGGGCGCCCGCTACCTTTGCAAACTAAATTTCAAGGAACCTGGGATTGGTAACCCTAGGTCTCCTGGGGGCAACCAGACGTGGTCTCCCTCTCACTGTGCTTAGAGAGGCATCAGCTTCACCTCACTGATGATCCCCAACAAGGGTGAAACATGTGTATGGGGTTGCTGGTGGTACTCTCGTTCAGTTGGAATTGCCATTGCATTTCGGTGCTGGACTGCCCCTGGGCAGGACAAAGACTGAAATGCAAATGGATATTTCCCATCTGTGAAAGGCACAGTGAGTAAAAGCAGTGGCTGCGAACTCTCAAGTGGTTAATAACCACTGAACAGGTTATCAGGCCTTGTTCTGTCGAGAGAGGGGCGCCCGCTACCTTTGCAAACTAAATTTCAAGGAACCTGGGATTGGTAACCCTAGGTCTCCTGGGGGCAACCAGACGTGGTCTCCCTCTCACTGTGCTTAGAGAGGCATCAGCTTCACCTCACTGATGATCCCCAACAAGGGTGAAACATGTGTATGGGGTTGCTGGTGGTACTCTCGTTCAGGTTGGAATTGCCATTGCATTTCGGTGCTGGACTGCCCCTGGGCAGGACAAAGACTGATATGCAAATGGATATTTCCCATCTGTGAAAGGCACAGTGAGTAAAAGCAGTGGCTGCGAACTCTCAAGTGGTTAATAACCACTGAACAGGTTATCAGGCCTTGTTCTGTCGAGAGAGGGGCGCCCGCTACCTTTGCAAACTAAATTTCAAGGAACCTGGGATTGGTAACCCTAGGTCTCCTGGGGGCAACCAGACGTGGTCTCCCTCTCACTGTGCTTAGAGAGGCATCAGCTTCACCTCACTGATGATCCCCAACAAGGGTGAAACATGTGTATGGGGTTGCTGGTGGTACTCTCGTTCAGGTTGGAATTGCCATTGCATTTCGGTGCTGGACTGCCCCTGGGCAGGACAAAGACTGATATGCAAATGGATATTTCCCATCTGTGAAAGGCACAGTGAGTAAAAGCAGTGGCTGCGAACTCTCAAGTGGTTAATAACCACTGAACAGGTTATCAGGCCTTGTTCTGTCGAGAGAGGGGCGCCCGCTACCTTTGCAAACTAAATTTCAAGGAACCTGGGATTGGTAACCCTAGGTCTCCTGGGGGCAACCAGACGTGGTCTCCCTCTCACTGTGCTTAGAGAGGCATCAGCTTCACCTCACTGATGATCCCCAACAAGGGTGAAACATGTGTATGGGGTTGCTGGTGGTACTCTCGTTCAGGTTGGAATTGCCATTGCATTTCGGTGCTGGACTGCCCCTGGGCAGGACAAAGACTGATATGCAAATGGATATTTCCCATCTGTGAAAGGCACAGTGAGTAAAAGCAGTGGCTGCGAACTCTCAAGTGGTTAATAACCACTGAACAGGTTATCAGGCCTTGTTCTGTCGAGAGAGGGGCGCCCGCTACCTTTGCAAACATGCACACAGATATGTGTGGTCTGGACTGGCCCCAGGATTTGCAGGGCCCTGGATGGCAAAAGGTGTGTGGGACCCGCTTTATTTGCATAATTAGTGACATTCGTGATATACAGACAATACTTAAGATTGAGTCTTCAATACGCAATGTTATCATGGGAAGTAGAAAATATGTTGCCATGAGTACGGCAGGCGAGAAATAAACTGTGAGGTCCATTATATGAACTGTCACTATTAATATTTACTTATGTGGAAATATCAGGAAGTAGAGTTGTTTTGAAGTAGCAAACAGTGTGAGCTGAAAACCTTAAATAGAATTTGAATTTTGGCAGACAATGGATAGTGAAATAAAAGGGTTTGGCAGGGAGCACACAATTTGGTCAAGTGGAGAAGCCAGGATTTGAGATCACTCTGCAATTCAGCAACTTGAATGCATCTCTTCCCAGATGTAATTGGTTGAAATATTGTTTGAAAAGGTATTTTTGAAACCTTTGCTTGAAAGCACCATCTGACTGTGGAAGGCATTGCAAAAATAAAGTGATTGTATTTTGCTCACTGAAGTCAACTGCTATTTTTGCAGTCATTTCTCAATAGTTTTTATTTTAATTGCGGGTATATTTGGCCATATTGGCCAAACTAGTAATATTAATTTATTTCAGAAGCTACAGATAGGGATTATTTTGGCTGTCAAAAGAAAATAAACTCCAGGCAATTTTCAAGGATGTCATGTCAGAGCAGGGATTGGCCCTGGGGCAGGTTGCCTCTACTGTAGCATTGTCTTATAGTGCAATAGAGCCTATTTAACTGGGACGTCTTGAGGCAGGGAAGTAAGCATTTTTCAGGTCCTCAAAATTAACAGTGCTCAAGTCCTAAAAAAAAGTGGGTGTATGGGGGGCTCAATAATATATGCACTGAATACATTACGGCATAGGGCGTAAGTGTACCCGCTCTCATTGCCATGCTCCTCTAAAGCACTGCTTGCGGCAGAGTTTCTTTCTCCTCTCCTGCTGGGTTCAGGCTTGGTGACGTGTGAGCTTGCATCTTGAAAAATTAGCAAGTGCTGCTCACTTCAAATTTGGAAAGGAGGCTTTGCGGCTCGGCAGTAGCAGGGGATCTCCTAGCTGAATGCTGCAAAGACAGCTCAGCAGGTTAGGTGACTGTTGCTGCAATGCTATATTTTTAGACCTTCCAGTAAATCATATGGCTTCTTTCTATTCCTGCTGCAAAATCGACCTGGGAATGGGTACAGCTCCCTCGCATCACTTAGTCGTGCAAATCTCTGTCGTGCAGGAAAAATCAAAAGCTGCCACCAATTAATATATGCACCGTAAGTGGGCATATCTTAAAGTGAAATATACAAATCTAGTTCAATTGACTTTTCCCCTTATAAGAAAGTAAACAAGACAAATGAGCATTTGCCTTTCAAAAAAGTAATCAACACTGGAAAAATAACATGAGAGAGAAGAATTTCCAGTCACTATGCTGGCAAAGTATAAAAGGTGCTATCCTTTTAAACCCAACAATTTATAATTTTTTTAATTTTTTATTTGTTTATTTCATTTGTTACACGCCTAGACCCTGGGGTATCACAGCGTAGTTACAGACATCTTGGTAATTAATTATACATTTAGAAAAGAGAGGCCATACAAAAAATGTGTCAGAAGCTGCACATCCTACAACACACATCCAGAAATTAGTTACAATAGCACATCATACAAAACACAAATGGAACAATATTTACAGTCAAGTGGGAGAGGTTACATTTGTATCGGATTAGCAATGTACTAGTATTGGTTGAACAACCAGGTCTTTACTTGCTTTTTGAAACCGATAAAGGAGGTCTCTTTTTTGATGTTGATGGGGAGGGAGTTCCAGTGTTTAGGGGCTAGGACAGAAAAGCTGCTACCCCCTGCACTGTTGTTGTTGTAATGGGGTGAGAGTAAGCGTTGACTGTCATTCGATGTCAGAGTTCTGATGTTTTCTTTTTTCTGTAAGACGTTATTCAGATATATAGGGGCTTTTTTTGTAAGGCATTTATGCGTGATGCAAAGAGTTTTAAAGATGATTCTGGCTTTGACAGGAAGCCAGTGGGCCTCCTTCCTGATCTTGGAAATGTGCTTGAACTTTTTTTTCCCTAAAGCTGCCCTTAAAGCTTTATTTTGCATGAGTTGCAGTTTGCTGACGTTGGTGTTAGAAGTCCCTAGGAGCAAGACGTTACAATAGTCAAGCTTGGATAGTATCAAGGCTCTGGCCAGGGTGAGGCAATTTGCCGGCGTCAGGAATTGTCGACTTAGTGCGATCAATTTGGAGGTGTAGGCAGTAGATGAGGACAGGGAGCTATGTCTGGTCATGGTGAGATTGGCGTCTAGGTACACGCCTAGTGTTTTTACTTGCTTGACCACAGGGATCAGGGTGCCGTCGATGTTGATAGCGGAGTAGTCTGCATGAAGGGTTGCTATTTTAGTCAGTGATCCCACAATGAGGACGTCTGTCTTCTCATCATTGAGACAGAGGCTGTTTATCGCCATCCAGTTTTGGATGATGGCGTATATTTTGTTGATGGTTAAGATATCCTGGTTGTAATTCCCTGTGATGGGTATGAGGATCTGGGTGTCATCTGCGAAGTTAGTGTAGATGACACCCATATCGTCGAGAGCAGAGAAGAGGAGTTTTGTGTAGGCATTATAAAGTGTTGGGGAGAGGTAAGAGCACTGTGGTACTCCTATGGGTACTGGTATAGGATCAGCAGCTTCCTTGCCTATGGTCACTCTGGAAGTCCGTTCGGCAAGGAAGGATTTTACCCACAAGGTGGCGTCATTGGAGAAGTTAAAATCATTGTCTAAAGAGGTGCACAGTTTATCATGATCCACGAGGTCGAAAGCAGCAGAGAGATATAATAGTAATAGAATACAAAGTTTCTCTGAATCTCTGATAGTGTCCATCTGGATTTTGAGATCCAAGAGGGCCGTTTCCGTACTGTGATTTGGCCTGAATCCTGATTGTCTGGTTCCTAGGAGCTGGTTCTGTTCGAGATGTGATTGAATCTGAGTGTATGCAATTTTGTCTATGAGTTTGAGTAGGAAAGGGACTGTTGTTATAGGCCGATAATTAGTGGGTACTGTAGGGTCCACTGTTGTTTTTTTAAGAAGTGGGGTGACCCAGGCTTCTTTGATGCTGGCTGGGACTGTATTAGTGTTGAAGGAGGAGTGATGAAGTTGGTAATAGTGGGGGTGAGGGTAGTGGCACATGCTTTCACTAGTTTGGCTGGTACACTGTCACCTCTGCAATTGGATGCTTTTAGTTTGGAGATGGTGTCGAGTACCTGTTCTTGGGTGACCGGTGCGAAATGGAATAGGGTGTTGGAATTTTCAGGAGAAGTAGGGAGGGGGTTGGTCATTGAAGTGTTTTTGTCCACTAACGTTAATCTTTTGATAGAGATTTTGTTTTGTAGCAGAGCGATTTTAGCAGTGAGTACATCTTGAATAGTGGTACACCATTCTTTCCTGGAATTAGTAGGGGTAGTGATAGGGGTGGGGTTCTCTAATTCTCTGAGGATAGAGAAGAGTTCTTTACAGTCTGATGAGGCATTGCTAATATGTGTGTTATAGGCATTAGCTTTATGGGATATGATGGCTGCTTTATAGGTTTTGTTTGCTTCCTTGAATGCTTTATCAGCCTCAGGAGTGGGATGTTTGTTATGGGCATGTTCTAGGGAGCGTTTAGTTCTTCTAAGAGCAAGTAGTTCTTCATCGAACCAGAACTGGTACTTTTTGTCGGATCGCCGCGTTTTCGTTGAAAGAGGTGCTACTTCATCGATAGTGAGGGTCAGGCATTTGTGGTAATAGTCTGCAATGCTACTTGGGCCATTACTAGTGACTAGGTTGGTTTCAAGATTTTTGTGCAGAATAGGGGCGAAGTTCTCTACTGTGAGTTTACGGGGATTTCTGGATTCAATGGTATTCAATGTTTTGATCTTAGGAGGAAGAGGTTCCTCGCTCATAAAAGTAAATTTTATGCAGAAATGGTCAGTCCAGTCGAGGGGGGTGATTGAGTCTATAGTAAGACTGGTGTTAAGAGATAGTATCCAATGCAGGATTCTACCCTTGACATGTGTGGGCGCATTTACCAATTGGGTAAAGTTCATGTCTTTAAGTGCTAAGTGTAGTGAACCCTAGATTAATGTCTCTGAGGATGATGCATTTAGTGTTGGGTTTGATAAGTGGGGTGAGAAATAAAGGGATATCTGTTTCAGGGTGACTGTTAGAACTAGGGGTTCTATATATCACTACAATGTTAATCGTGGTTTTCTCATTCATGGCGAGTTTAACTAGTAGGAGTTTGTAACCGGAGATATCTTCGATGGGAATGGATCTGAGTTGTAAGTTGCTTCTAGCTATAATGGCTAGACCACCTGAAATGTGAATGAAATAATGAATAATGAAATGTTACAAAGTAACCCAAATCCAAACAGGAGACATGTGCTTTGATGACACTTTTATGTGGTCTTGTGAGTAAGCGTCTTTGGAAACATGACCACATGGGGTGAAATCCTGGTAGCTGAACACTTGAGTGATCAAACTTTTTTTTAATGCAGGCCTCCAAATCCCCTAACTGGGGTTTGTTGGCCCCTGAAAAAAGTGGGTGGACGCTGTCCGCCCACGTGTAATGTTGACTTGTGCCCTGAAAATTAGCACAGGGCCAGAAGCAGAGAATATACTCTCTCCAGGTCTGCATACTCTCTTACCACATCCTGGGCATATAGTCATGACTCACTTGCCCTCACCCTAACCCTTTTCACCCCCACAAGTGGCTTTCAACAATACTCTGTTTTATAAAAAAGAACTTGAAAAGTAAACACACAATAGTAAAGTACGCACATAAATATATAAATCCTTATAGAAATATGCTAGGTAAAAAGTTTACAATTGGGGCATTGTTCTCCCGCCTTGAATGGAAGACTACCAGAATGCAATGCTGATTTTGAAAATGTACTTTCAAAACTTAAACACTTAAACACGCATAATAAAAACTAATGTGTGAAAACTTTACCTGTCTGTGTTTCAATGTTTGACAAAGGCATGATTCACATGTAATGCGCAGGAAATGTTCCATTCTACACTGACATGGGCTTTCCCCCCAGTGCCAAGGCCTTTTTGGTGACTTCAGTATTTCACCATGCAAAGCCTTCTAACATTTTCTCCTTCATTCACCCCTTAAGTGCCAAGGACGAGCTATCTCGTCCTTGGCACTGGGGAGATAATCCCAAGGACGAGATACCTCGTCCTTGGCACTTAAAGGGTTATGTAAACTTTCTTTGGCGTGGTAAATATGAACATGTGAAAATAAGGCAGATCGTTTAAAACAGTGTTGTGTGATGTGTTTAATTGTCCTGGAGGAAGGCACAGATTGTAGGCATCGAACTTGTACTTTGTGTGTGCTTTCAAAATAAAAATGTCCCCTTGCAGTTTTTAACAAGGAAACATTAAGAATGTCTTGTCCAAAACAATGGTCTCTTAAATAGGCCATCACTTGTAAATCGCTCCCACTTTAAATGCTCTGCCTTAAGAAAGTGATAAGCAGGCTTACGTCTCAAAAGCGTCACAGCTGGGGGTTGAAAGGTGACAAATTTCCTAAACAGGACAAACAGAATGGGAGTCGAGCCTCTTACATGGAGGTAGGACCGCTGCTTTTGAAAATAAGATTCCTTTCTATGCTGGAAGCAAGCAGCTGGTGCCTGCGGGGGTTCCTATGTCCAGGGGGTCCTGGTCTTGCGCACAGACTGGCCAAGACTCGGGCCCGCCCTGTGTGTGGTGTTGTATTGTGTTGTGCGTTTGCTGTTGGAATATGCATGAGTAGATTTTCATGTTGGCCGAGTGCAGCTGTAGTTGGCGAATGATGGAGGGCCTTTGTTCTAGTAAATTGCTGTGATATGTACATTTACCATTTTGATTGCCCTTGAACACTATGCCTGGTTCATGAGCCTCCTCCATAAAAGGTCCCATTCTGCTTTTAACCGAAACACCACTGTCTTTCACTCATCTCACTTTCTGTCCATGCGTGGTGTATCACATCGCCTTTTGATTTTCCCATCCCACCCCTTTTACTGTTGCCCCACTCCTTGCCGTTTCCCAACGTGCTCCACAGTTCCTGTACCAACCCCCTTTCCCCATTGGCTGCGGAAAGTGCCCTGCTCTGTTTGCAACCCTCTGTTTACTGCACCGCCTCTTCATTCCTGACACTTTTTCTTCTGGTTTGTTTTTCCACAGCTATTTGTTCTCTTCGGGAGTGGAAGGATTTACCCAGGAACCTTTGCACCCACAGAACGCCCAGCCATCCTTCCCATCACCTGTTCCTTGCACGAGTCCAACATGGTGCTGCTGTTAGGGGCTCCGGTGGTTGGGCCCTCCTGGGCCCTCCCATACTTGCTGGGTGCAATAATGACACATGCTAGACGGAAGTCGGTTGTCAACTGGCAAGCGGGATGCTGCTCGCCTATATTTATTTGTCACCTCTACATCATCAAGCACGCACCCACTGGTGATGTGCTGTGATCACTTCATCCCTCGTTAACCATAACAAGACAACAATAACCATAACACTAGCATTATAACAGCACTACACATCATCTGGCCCAGTCGCTTCTATCCTTCCATTGAATATTCTTTTTGCAGGGTAGGTGATCTCCTAGCCACCCTTGACGGGGGTGTCTCCGTACCTCCCTGGACCTCTCCAGCGCTGTCCTCCATCTTTATTCTGGACCACTTTAGACTGACTGATCTTTCTGAACCGGGTGCCATTTGTTGACACTGCCTCCTCGTGCCTTCGTGCTGATACTTTAGAACCCTTCCATTCCACCATCCCCTGTGGCAATACCTCATAGGGAACATTGATCTTGCTGCTGCAGTGATGCTCTTTCAACGGCGCCACGTCCCCCACCGGCTCAACTCTTGAACTGGGTTTGGGCATTGTGGAACGGATCTTCCGCACCATGAGCGTCTCTGTGGGTGCAGTGCAACCCCTGTTGCCGGATGTGGCGTCATTCTGAAAGACAGTAGTAATGCTATCAGCACTTCCTGGAGCAATTTCCTTTCCCCAGCTCAATTCAGAACCCTTCGAAGAGCATTTGCATTAGCCCTGGGCCAGGCGGTACTTGTTCCGGTAGTCCATGTCTCACAAATATTTCCTTCAAAAGGGAGAGGACGTGCTCTGCCACCATTGGATTCGATAAAATCGACCTGCCGCAATCTGCACAATTCGTCGATGACGACAATGTAATGGGTGTCTATTTGGGTGGTGCCAAAATCTACACTCACTGCCTGCCATGGCGTGATAGCTCTGGTCGGTGACTCTTGTGTTGGTGCCCTCGCAGGGATCCTTGTTTCTCTCTTTGGTTCGTCCTTCTTGGGCAGCTTTGGTTACCGCCCCGGCCCACCTATGAGATGAAAAATAATTCCTCAATGTCCCTATCCGCCACGGGCACGATTCCGGCATTGTGGTAGTTCTGCGACCCCTCTGCCCCTTCTGGTCTGGGAGCCTCCTCTGAGAGGGCTGCTAGTCTTGCCAACCTGCCCTACTGCAGCTCCTGCATCCTGGCATTAGCAGCCATGGAGCTCTGCACACATTTGCAAAATGTACCATTTTACTGCACCGCCCGTACTGTCTTTCAGATGCTGGGCCTCCCCTGACATATGAGAGTGTGCCTCTGCAAAATTCACAGGGGCATCTAGGGTGGTCCTTCTTCGCTGTATTCTGGGTTGGTTGGTTCCTTAATTCTTCTAAACTCAGGAGTTCTCTGGGTACTCTGCAAGCTGACTACATGTGCTTCCTCCACCTGTAGCCCTTCCGTGGCTTCTTCGATGTGGACTGATCTGGTCGTGGCCAGTTCTTGAGCCCTGCCCAATTCCAGTATCCTCATGAGTGTGATCCCCGGCTCCTTGAGAATCAGTGTCTGCAGCTTGCAGGAACTGCATTTCTGAATGATCTGGCCATGCAGCTCCTTGTCAGAAAAAGCGCAGGTTGCTGCCAGTTGAAGAAGTCTTGTGAAATACCTGATAATTAACTTATGTGGCCCCTGGACTGCTTGTCTTAGCCGAAATCACTTGTGGTCTATGTTGATCATGGGCGTGAAGTAGTTGATCAGAGCCCAGCCCACACCGTGGTACGAGCTGTCGCCCTGGGGCAGAGTCTTGAAAAGCTTGTGTACATCGCTCCCCACATAAAGCAGAAGTAGTGTCTTTTTCTGAGCATCAACCCCCACCTCAACAGCTTCAAAGACCATCCCCAGCTGCTCCTGCAACAGTGTCCATTTGGGGCCCAGGGACGCCAAGGTACCGTCAATGTTGAATTCAGGCACTGGATTGATGTGAAACTGTGGGCCCCGATTTTGGAATGACCTTCTCTGAGCTTAACCTCTGGGTTGAGTCGTCATCTTCACCCACATTCCTGACGAACCTTGAGTCCGTTTACATGGTTGATGGGGTGTGGTGTGTGGGCCGATGTGGCAGGGTACTACCTTTGTTCTCTACTTGGCGTTGTGTTTGTTGGCCAACTGTTTCCTCCAGATTCAGGATAGTGAGGGAGGCCGTTCAGTTGAAACTTAAACAGCGCACATAGGTGGCGCACACGCATGCTCCCAGAGGCGGGCACGTCATGGGGAGCATTCGGCGCACAGCAGATGTTTGCCCGACATGCTGCAGATGTGTCTTGTTTTCGTGCTATGGGTCTTATGTGCTGGTGAGGCCAACGAATCAGCAGTAGGCCAGCAGTGGGATGAGACAGTGGGCCTCATTACGACCCTTGCGGAAATGGAAAAATGATGGCGGAAATGCAATACCGCCATCGAACACCGCTCGTTGCGATCATGACCCGTCACCGTAAAGTACGATGCCATTAGCGACACCGCAGTGAACGGCAACGCTAACTGCACCAAGTACGCGCACGCGCGCCTTGCAAAACCGGAATCACCGCCATGGCGCAACGGTACGCGAATTCTGACCCTAGCGGACATGTACTGAACGCCATCAAGCACGTCGTAAAGTACCATTCCGCCATGGCGAGAAATACGGCAACGTGAACCAACCGTAAATGGCCCACTGAGTGCCTGTACTCCACTCCCTGGCCTCATTGCACAACTCCTGGCAGGCGCAATGTACTCACACTATGCAACCAGTGAAATCCACAATTCACCCATGCATGCCAACGTAGAAAAGCATGCAGGGGCTCAAAGCGCCCCGTGAGTGGGCATCCATGTACGGCATGTCACCATAGCCGTACTGACGCAGCACAGGCATGTGAAGGTACAATACATCAAAATGAAAATCAAGAACACATGACACAAAACAACAGTAGTCCCCCATCGCTTGCCACCAGCGCAAGGCAACATCCAAAACAGCATCCTGAGGGGGATTGCACCAGCCCTGTACTCATGCCAGTAAACAAACCAACCATCAGCAGAAGCATGTACCACACAAGTCGGCAGAGTGACTGAGCAGCCAGGCTCATCCCAAGAGGGGCCGATGGGAGCTGCAGGGCACAGATGGCATCAATACAGAAGCTATTCCAATGGACATGACCCCAGTCCCCCTCCAACAAACGCACGCAAACACAGTCACCTGTGACCAGCCACATTCTGAACAACCCATCATTCCACCAATCGACCTGGCTGACAGGCACCAGTCGGCCAAAAGCCAATCCCCCGCCCCTGAACAGCACATCATGTAAACAGACACAATGGCAGCCCCTATCCGTGACCATACTGTGCTACGTAGGCAAACGCGGCCAGTACTGTACCACACAACTCAACTCAGAAGGCGGAACACAATGCAGATCATCTCGCAATACATACCGCCACAAAGCGAAAATCGCCACATCACCTGCAAAGAACAACGCAACACGACAAATATCGGAATACAATTTAAATGCACATCCAAATGACAAAGGCCCCACAGCAATTTGCAAAATACCACCAAAACAACCATCATCACCGAGGGCTGCATCTGCAATAATTGACCGGCTTCCACTTGTGTGACGCCCTGTACCATCATGGCACACAGGGCCTACATCAACGTTCCAAAAGGCAACATGGAAGCGGCAAGAACCGCAGGTCCGTCCCATGAGGCAGGCACTAGTCGAGCTGAAAGGCCGAAATGTTGCACCTAGCCACCAGTACAGCGTAAGGGCATGTGGCCCATTGGCGATCGTCCCATATGATCGAAATGGTGCTCCACTGATTCACCCGAAGCTGCAGGAGTCGAGAGTAAAAACCATCTGGAGGAGTGGCGTAGAGATGGCATCTGCAATAGGGCAGGAGATACCTGTCACCCAAAAGAAACACAAATTAACCGATTGCATTACGGGACTCATGATGCATTACAATCTTCATTCAACACACCAAATCCACACCCATATGCATGCTAGCCCACTCCAAAGGAATATACACACCCCTAAATCAGTATCGAATCATAACGAAACCAATCGAGCTAAATACACCATTGGCAACGTCGGTTACTGTGCATGCGTCCGTCAAGATAGAACCCATGACATGGGATTAGTAACGTGCCTAGACACAAGTGTATGAAGGCGCGTCGAGACAGGGAGGATCCGACAAGGGCAGATAGACGTATGTCCCACTATGGCAGCCTTGCATCACATAACGCAGGGGAAGGGGAGTGAATCAAAAAACCCATGTACATGGCAGACCCTAAACGGAATCATCAGTCCATGCATCCATACATCATTCCCTCATCCCGCAATGAAAACGCATGAATATTCACTCACATAATATGTGAAACTTCCATCGCGTCTGTGCGTAATGCAGTCCGCAAAAACCACTGTGCCCCTGGCCGGATCTGTAGTGTTGTGAAGCAAGATGGATTTGGGAACGTCCTGCCTTATCGTCCACTACGCTATTGCGCATCCCATTCAATTCATATCATTCATTGCCTGCTCGTTATGGGCCATGTCCCAAGGACATTCTACAATAGAACGTTACATTTCCAGCCAGACCTGTGGGCGTATCCTCGCCGCTACTTCAAAACCCAAAATGCTGGCCTTCGAATTCCTCACTTGCAACATTACGTCGAAAAGGCTTCTGTGAACGCTTGCATTCACAATTACATCAATGTAGTGCGGCTGTGTGTCATGATGCTAACTGGCTGCAATCACAAATGGGACGCCACGCCCGTCGGTGAAGTACGTTACTGTGCTGCATGAGGGTCGGCCATCGATCGAGCCCTACATACCACTGACTCTTCACAGGTATGTAAGCGGCTGCAATCATAGCATGTGTAACAATGGGAGCATACCATGAAGATCAGTCAAAGTACATCACACTGCCATCGGGATTAGATACATGATTCCAATCCCAAGATGCCATGCGGCCAAATGCAGCCTTACGTGCGGGACGTGCTCGGCCAGAAGGGATTGCATCTGCTACAGATTCATTCAATCAGCACAGGTGGAGGCCATACAGGCCGACAGCACATATATTGCAGACCCAAACCCCTCCCACAACCACTCCCACTCCAAAATGCTACCGGCAGGACTAGCGATGTTGGGCCTGGGGGACCAGATAGCACTGCAAGTGCTACAACTACAAGAAGACGACGAACAACAACAGGTACAACAACCGGGCGCACAGGGGAGACGGAGGAGAAGGAGGAGGAGGAGGGCAAGGCAGGGTCAGCAAGGCCCACAAGCACTGCCACTACCACCACGCAGGCGGCCCGCAATCCCACGCCTCCGAGCCGATCCGTTCAACCTCACTGCTGAGCAGATCCACACCCTCTACCGTTTGGACCGGGACACCATAATCGCCATTGTGGACATGACACATGCTGACCTCGTGAGCATGATAGATAGCCCAACCGCCATCCCACCCCTACTGAAGGTGGTGTCTGCACTCCACTTCCTGGCCACAGGCACCTACCAGCACACAGTGGGACAGTTGCATGGCATTTCACAGCCACTGTTCTCACGGACACTCTTCCAAGTGCACGATGCCCTCCTGAAGCACGCCGACGACCACATCACACTACCACGCACGTACCAGGAGATTACCAACGCTAAAGTGGGATTCCATGCACTTGGCGGCATCCCGGGTTGCATTGGTGCCATCGACTGCACCCATGTTGAATTGGTTGTCCCACATGCCATGGAGGTCCAGTACCGCAACCGGAAACAATTTCATTCAATCAATGTGCAAATGGTGTGTGACTCCAACAAGATATTTACGCATTGTTGTGCCAGATTTCCAGGATCTACCCATGATTCTATGGTCCTGAGGAACACAAGAATACCACGCTACATGGAGCGACACGCAGGGCACAGATCCTGGCTACTCGGTGAGTCTCATTCCATGCATGACATCGTGGCCCATTTGATGCGTCAATGACCTTGCAGGGGGGGGGGGGCTACTTAGCACTATCATTCCACTGACACCCTTTATTCGTCTCATACAGGTGATGCCGGGTATCCACTGAAGAGATGGCTCCTTACACCAATCCGGAACCCACAGAACGAGCATGAGGAGGACTACAACCATGCCCACTCACGTACCCGTGTGGTCATTGAACAGGCATTCGGCCTACTGAAGGCTCGTTTCCGCAGCCTCAGCAGGTCTGGCGGGGCACTCATGTACAGCCATGAGAAGGTTTCTAAGATGGTCATGGCATGTGTCATGCTGCACAACATGTGCATACGTAGGAATGTGCCCATGCCCCCTGACGCTGTACTGCATGCACCTGAAGATGATGATGATGATGAGGGTGGGGATGTGGAGGCACCTCAAGGAGTCCATGAGGCACAGGATGCACGTGCAATCCGACAGAGCATCATAGATGCATGCTTCTAGCAACCACGCATGGTGCCTATTACACGGAAAGGGGACCTGTGGCACTGTGTGTGTGTAGTACAGGCACATTGTGGACTGTACGCCTATGAAGGCCTCGTACGCAAATATCAATGTCCACACATGTCATTGGATGATTATGAGATGCTGTATTGTTAATGTGATTTGATTTATACACCCTATGGACCCGCCACCCAGTGAAGCCCAACACACCCCCTCCACCCTACTACCTCACCCCCCAACACCAGTGTCCAAATATGCATGCTGTCCGTGGTTGGACGCTATTGCAAGCCCCCTCTACGGGTATCAGGGGCACCCCTGCCCGTGGAGCGCAGGTTCCTGCCAGATCTGCGTTGGGGGCTGCCCTGGACGGAACTTGCCACGGATGATGTCTCTGCCTGCTCGCGTCCATGCATGTCTCTGAGGGTTTGTGAGAGCTCCGAGAGCACACGGCGCACAGCAGCAAGTTCAGCACAAACGTCTTTGGACGTCGCATGCAGTTCCCCCCTCAGGCTCTCGGTGCTTTTCTCCATTTGTGCTCTCAGGCTCTCGGTGCTTTTCTCCATTTGTGCTCTCAGGCTCTCGGTGCTTCTCTCCATTTCTCCCCTGAGGCTCTCACTACTTTTCTCTATTTGTGCCCTGAGTGTCTCGGTGGATGTTTCCATGGCTGCCCTGGAACCCCCGCATTCATTTGCATGGTCCTTGAGTAGCGTGGACACTTCCTGCTGTTGCTCGATCAGCAGGTCGAGGGACTGTTGCCTCTGCTGGGCCATGGACATTTGCGGTGGTGTGACAGGGGGGCTGCTCAACACATGTTGCCTTGGCACAGGACTTGTGGGGGTTGGCCAGTCGTCGTCTTCAGGGTGCCCCTGCGTGGTTTCGTCATGGTGTAGGGGATGGAACATGCAGGGGGATTGGGAAAGGTCATGGATGGTACCTACGTCGCCAGCACTGTTTTCCGTGTCGGAGCATGCTGGCATGACAGCTGTGTCACCTATGGTGCTGCTACCACCAGAGGCAGTGCCATCAGATACGTTCTTTGGGGGGACCTGTGGTGCTGGGGTTGTGGACTTGCTGGCTGCTGGGGTGCCTGTTGCAGTCCCCTCCAGTGTGCTGCCACTTGATTCCTGCTGCTGCCGTGTCTTGATCCTTGCACCTGAGGTGGAGGCTCTTGGGACGTTGGTCCTGGCCCTCTTTGCAGGCGTGCTGGTAGGGGTGTCCTGCAGCTCGTCGTTGGTATCGGACCCTGTGGTGGAGTAAAGAGGGGCGAGCGTTAGTTATGGGTCTGTCGGATTTGGAATGGCAACGTATCAAATGCATTGGGGTGGTACATGAGGCTGATTTGGGACTGGCCCTTGGAGGTGGTCTCATTTTCGTGTGGATTGAGGATGCATTCATTTGGCTGCCTGCAGTTAGGGGGTGCATGCTGCACATGTAGGGGTTGTTTATGGCTTCTTGATTGATTTGTTTGTTCATTCTGACTTTTAGAGGGCGCTGTCAGGGCAAAGTATGTATTGCACTATGGGGTCACATGGTACTGCACATGTTCGTGGTTTGTGGATTTCGCATTGTTTCTCTTGGCCAACCTACCTGATTCTCCGGATGTCGGCACTCCTTTCTCCATCCCTCCGACTCCCTCTATGCTCTCCATTCCTATGGTGGAGGCGCAGATTTCCTCCCAGGGGGTCAACTTGATGGGCGACTCTGAACCCCCCCCGGTAGCTGTGGCGATGTTCCTGTTCGCAGAAAGTATGCTGCGTACGCGGATCCGCAGGTCGTCCCACCGCTTGCGGCATTGCTGTGGCGTGCGGGGTGTTGTCCCCACCGCACTTACGCGCTGTGCCACCAGGGCCCATATGGCCTTCTTGTTGGCAAGGGCCGTCCTGGTCATTTGACTGGAGAAGACGACGGCGGCATTTTCCTGGAGGGTCTCGGTGAGCACGGTCAGTTCCTCTCGGGAGAAGTGTACCTGCCGCTTGCGGTCACACGCTTTCTTGGCTACCTTTCCCATATTTATTTTTTTAACTGGGGTTGCTAACGGGTTGGGATGTGTGTCAGGGTCGGATTTTTAATGGTTGTGTTGGGATTCGGATTTTATAGTTGTGCGGCGTGCTGTTTCCCGTTCCGGCCACATGCTTTTACTTCCGTTTCCGTATATTTACGGTGGCCGTAATTTGCGGTGCCCGCTCGTTACGGTGACCGCTCATTACGGTGACCGCTAAGATGGGTGGCGGTATTGCACCTGGTGCAGCGTACGGCGGCGGTAAGGCCCGTTTTGGGGTCATTTCCGCCATCGCAGCCTTTCGGATTCCGCCATGGCGTAATGCTCGTGCCCGATGGGTCGTGATTAGCCGCACTTTGCTCCTTCGTGCAATGGCGGAAACGCTATTTACGCTGTTGCGGTCCGGTCAGTCACTTTCCGCCAGGGTCGTAATGAGGCCCAGTGTGCGACGTTGTCAGTAGACACCCTGGTGCGGCTGTACCACGTGTGCAGGCCCTTACTGGACTGAGACAGTACTTTGCACTGAGGGATGCAGGCATGTGCGGTCACCACCAGTGGCACACAAGGCAGGATGCGCCAGTAACCAGGTATCTCAAGAGATCAGGCCTGGTCGGGCTCTCTTGCAGCTTGGGTGCTCACTGGGGCCCATGTCTTGTTTCTCCCATTGTTTTGGAGGGGTTGCTGCCCGTGCATGAGCAGTGTGATACTGCTCTTCCTCCAGTGTCTTTTCTCCGCAGATGGGGCCGGATGGAGATGCATCCTGCTTGTGTGTACTTCTTCACTTGGGTTTGATAGGTAGGCCGCTCGCTGTTCACTGCAGCGCTGGCACCCTAGGCTGCAGGCCATGTGGAGGCTGGTGTTTTCTCCTTCCCTCCTTTGGGGCCAGAAGATTATGTCAGTCGCATATGATGGTGTGGGCCTCGGGTGCCCTCAGGCAGTGCTGAAAATGAGATGTCCTCGGCACGCAGGTCACCGTGTGTTTTTGCTGAGGCATAGCGCTGCTGAGGGACACTGGATGAGTTCACGTTGGTGAGGCCAATGGCACATTGGGGTCTGGTACCTTCATCGCCAATCTTAGGGGATCTGCTGGGTGGACCCTCCTGTACTTGCTAGGTGCAATAACGATAAACACAAGACGGGAGTCGGTTGTCAACTGGCAAGTGGGACACCACTCGCCTATACCTATTTGTTACCTCAACGTGACCACACACCCATTGGTGACTTGCTGTTGTCACCCCAGCTACCAACTTCACTGCTCATGTCACGGGCTAGAGGAGCCCTGCCCCTTTAAGAAGCGAGAGCCAGGGACTAGGGGAGGGACTGGGAGGGAAGGGGAGGGAACGAAGTGGGAAAAGGCAGATCTTGTATGGAAGTAAAGGAGGTTGGATGTAAACTCTGTGTCAGCGCATTAATGGAGTAAGCCCCGTTCGAAAGACGCAACAACTGGCGACGAGCCAGGAGCCCACACCCACGACCTCGAGGAAGAGGAGGATGTGCACAGAAAAGGGTAGCAGGTAGCCCGCCTGATAGCACGCAGGTGACGGAGGAGGCTGGCGGCGCGGCCTACGGAGGGGGCCGGCGCCGGAGCAGGCCGTTAGATGAGGGAGACATGAGGTCGCCTGTGGTAAGGGAACAGCACAGCTGACCACTGCTGCACACGCAGACGGCGTACTCATAACCCATTTGAACACGAGGATTCGCAGGCTGTACAGGGGTACACCGAATGTACTACATGAACAATTGCTCAATAATACCACTAGAAAACAAGGATGAACGCGGATTGAACATACTGCATGAACACTTGCTCGATAATCCTACTAGAAAAGGAGGATTGAATGTATTGCATGTACACTTGCTCAATAATCCCACTAGAAAACGAGCATTGAAGGCCACAAAAGTATCACCCACACCTCATGTGCTGCATGAACAATTGCTCAAGTGCTCAATAAACCCTTTAGGAAACAAGGATCACAGTGCCCCAGTGGAGTGCACTACAAGAGACAGCAAATGGTTCGCCGAAACAGTGCACGCCACCCGCCAAGTGACGGCACAGACAACCTATGCAAAGCCACTGGCACAGCGCCACACAGTGAGCCCACGTGCTCCAAAGCCAGCACAACCTCCACGACACCAATCCAGCCATGCACCGGAAACCCTGCAACCAGACGGAACAGCGCTGAAGACGTCCCAAGTAACACTGACCCAGGCGTGGCACCCAATCCACACGGGAGGACGAGGCAGAGATGTCACAAGCAGGAGCAAGAGCAGTGGATGCAGCTGCGCAAATTGCAGCGGGAGTAGCCCCCACCAACCCAGTCTCCTTCCTACGCCGCCCGAACCCTTTCACCTAAGAGCCACAAGAAGATCAAGGCCAAAGATGGCAGGAGTGGATGGACGAATTCGAAGAATTAATGAGAGCAGTAGGCAATCAAGACGCACCCAACAAACTCAACATATTCTCTAATCTCGTCGGGAAAGAGATGAAAAGCATTATCAAGACTTTCCCTCCCCAAAAAAAGTCTACCTACCAACTTCTCATTGCTGCCATCAACAGACGACTGGTAGTCCTCCCCAACCAAGACTATGAACGATATATGTTCAATCAGTGCACCCAGACGCCCCATGAGATGATTGGACAGTTCATACTACGTGTCCAGTGGAAGATAACGTATTGTGACTTTGCAAACTTTAACAACGACAAAGCCATCCCATAATGGGTGATAGAAGGGTGCGTGTCCTCGCAATTCTGGACACACCTATTAAAAAGCCCCTCCCACTGCAGGGAATAGCCGAATTAGCAAGATTCTGTGAGCGAGTCGACGTACAAGCCGCAAATATAAAGAACCCAAAGAAATTGGACACAGTGGCCACCGTGTTTGGCAATCCACAAGGGCAGGTCCGACAAATGGGCACACCGTCCCGCCAAGACACCTGGAACACCACCCGCAGAGCCCAACCGGAAAGACAATACTCCGGCGGAAAACCATGGTGCTATTAGCACCATGGTCGATGCCGGAGTCCGCCATGGCGGAATGGGGAATTACCACCCCATTCCAAGGTTGGCGCAGCAGTGATTCCCCATGCCACCATGGCCCTTCCCCATTCTCATTTTTGCCCCATAGGGCATAATGGGAATGGGGAAGGCGGTAAGTACGGTACCGCAAATTGCAGTACTGTACTTACCTCGAGAGTCCCTTTGCGGGCCCCTACTTTAACGGCTGGTCTAGACCAGCCGTTAAGGTCTGGTCCCGCAAAGGGACCTCGTAGTAAGGCGTTAAGGGTTTAACGGTGCCGACACCTTTTACAGCGCTGTTAACCCCTTAACGCCAGGGTCCTAATGAGGCCCAATGTTACAGATGCGGGTTCAAACTCCCCCACAAGGGCCAATGCCCTGCCATTGGCCAAATGTGCATGAGGTGTGGACAAGAAAACCACTTTCAGATCATGTGTCGAGAAAGAGCCCCGCCACATCCAGCATACAGACCGCCACCACAAATGACTCCCTCCAGGAGATACGACCCGACAAGGCCACCTAACCCACGGCTATACACAGAGAGAGATGGTACAAGGACCAGCCTCACTAGGAATACAGCAACGTATGCTACCCACCCTGGGTTCATCCGAGCCATGGAGAACCTACAGGTCGACATGCCAGACCGAGTTTCTGACGCCCCGGAGCACCTCCATCATGAGATTCCACCCCCAAGGGGAAGACCAAAGATGGGTATTCTCCATTGAGGACCCCTATGAGAACCCTCCCCCTGAAGGAGAGCCATCAGGTGCAGAACCGTACTATGAATATGACCAGTACAGCAGGTAATACGTCCAGCTCATATACAATACTTCCGATGATAGTACGGCCCCAAAGGTGACGGTGCACCAAGGAGGACTCCACACACTGTTCCTCATTGACACAGGAGCTAATGTTAACGTGATGAATGAGAAAACATATGAGGCCATGGTGGACCTGTACCCACTACTGCAGTCCCAAGCTCTCATCTTTCAGTGGGGAGCGACGGTACCACTACAATCCAAAGGACAGTTTCTGTGTGACTTTGTACACAGAGGAAGACGAATTCCTGTCACGATCCATGTCATACATAGCCTGGTGACCGGGAGGCGTCTCCTCCGTTATAAAATGGCCACCGCATTATGACTCATTGACATTCAGTATGACCAGTCCAAGACAATCCAGGGCCTCCCGCTGCAGCCCCAAGCCCTGTTCACCCTATCCCAAAGGGGACATAGAAGAGCTAAATGTGATGTTTCCCAACGTATTCAAAGGCAGCGGCATGCTGAAGGATACAGTCATCCGACTCCACATGGATCCCACAGTACGGCCCGTACCGCAGCACCCTCGGAGAATAGGATTTCACCTGCAAGCAAGAGTCACCCACGAGCTGCAATTACTACTAGACAATGACATCATCGAAAGAGTCGAGGGACCCACTCCCTGGGTGTCACAGTTGGTGGTAGTTCCCAAGTCAGATGAGGATCCCTAATACTGCAATCCAGAGGGAGAGACACCCCAGGCCTAACATCGAGGACATGCTGGTGAGACTCAACCAGGCCACCTGGTTCTCGAAGTTGATCTAAACCAAGGCTACCACCAGCTTGTCATCGACCCTGCCTCAAGACCAAAAACAACCTTCTCGACGCATGAGGGCTTACTCCGATACAAGGGTCTCAACTTTGGAATATCCTCAGTGGCCGAGATATTCCAGGAGACAATACGCAGGTTGATAGCACCAGTCACCAACGCTTTCAACTGTAGTGACGACATACTAGTGTTTGGAGTCACTCTGGAGCGCCACGACGAAGCACTGAGACAAGTGTACACCATCCTACATGACGCCAACCTCAACCTTAACAGCCCAAAATGCACCATCAACAAGAGCAGCCTGTGCTTCTTCGGACATATCGTCTCCGACCAAGGCACAAAGGGGGACCTCGACAAAATCAGTTCCATCGTCGATCTGGAACCCCCGAACGACAAGTCTGAACTCCGATCCTTCCTGGGGATGGCAGGAAACTGCGCCCGATATCTACCACACTATGCAATGCTAACTAGCCCACTGCAACAGCTCCTCAAGGAGGACTTCCCCTTCACGTGAGACAAACACTGCCAAGAAGCATTTTGCACGATCAAAAAGGAACTGTCGAACAACCGTCAGCTTGCATATTTCAACCCTGAGTGGGAGACAGAAATCACGGTTGATGCTAGCCCAGTGGGACTGAGTGCAATCCTCGTCCAAACCAACCTGCACCGAAAGACAGAGATGCGTGCAGTAGCATACGCCAGCAGGGTACTCACCTCCATCGAGCAGGCCTATTCCCAAGCAGAACACGAAAGCCTGGCGGCGGCCTGGGCATGCAAAATGTTTCACCAGTTCATCATCGGGAGGACATGCAGCTGGAGGCGGAATCTTATATCGCATACATGTCCTTAAATGCCCTTCCCCCAGCCATCACGAAGGAGCAATTGGCCAAAAAAAGCAGGTCTGACCCCACCATCCAGGCTGCCATCCGACCCACCAACACCAACAGATGGCGGCACGTGACCACAGAGTGTTTTGAAAACAGGGAGGTGGACAGGAGGACCTGCAGAGGATGGCTAGGATATAGAGGGAACTGGCCACAACGGAACAAGGGACACTCCTCAGAGGTAATCAGCTAGACTCTCAGGAAAGCCCTAGTCATCATTGCGCATGAAGGACACATGGGCATAGCCAATATGAAGAAGATCCTATGCAACCAGGTCTGGTTCCCGTATATGGACACTATATTCAAGGGCACTCTAAGACATTGCTCACCATGCCAGATAACAGGAGCAAGGACGTCCCCATGCCCATCCAAACGGTTCCACTCCCTGAGGGACCATGGCAGGCCCCTGGAAGAAGGGGCTAAAAAACAAGGGGCGCCCTGGGAGTGCCTCTGCCAGACATTAGTCCTGGTTACAAGGGCCTTACCAAGATTCTTTAGCTCACTATCTTTCACAGAGGAAAAATATCCAAAGCATATCAGTCTTTGTCCTGCCCTGGGTCAGTCCAGCACCAAAATGCTAGGCAATTCTCCTCTGAAAAAGAGTACCAACAGCAACCCACACCGTGTTTAGGTCTGGTTGGACCTCATCAGTAGGGTGGAGCTATGCCTCTCTAAGAAGAATAGTGAGCAAGGGGTCTACGTCTGGATTCCCCTAGTAACGTAGGGTGAGACCCAAAGTTACTTAAAATATGCAAAAGAACAAGGGGGGGGGGTCCTGGGAGCCCCTCTGCCAGACATTAGTCCTGGTTACAAGGGCCTTACACAGATTCTTTAGCCCACTATCTTTCACAGAGGAAAAATATCCAAAGCATATGAGTCTTTGTCGTGCCCTGGGGCAGTCCAGCACCGAAATGCTAGAAGAAGGGGGTCATCTACTGGTGGCCATAGACAAATATTCTCAGTTTCCCCTGGTGAAACATGTCCCGTCCACAGCATTCCACCAGGTAGTAGCCGTAGTGGATGAACTATTCAGTGAATGGGGTGTCCCTAACATTGTAAAGACAGAAAATGGCCCGCTCTTCCAGGAGCAAGAATTCTGGAAATTCGCAGCACACTTGGGATTCCACCAACAAAGGGTCACCCCGCTGTGGCCGCAAGCCAACAGCATGCTGGAGAGATTCATGGCAACCATAAAGAGAACTCGCCAGAAAGCCGCAGCAGACCTGGGATCCATGCCCCAAGCCATATCACAGATGCTGAGGAGCTACAGAAACACCCCTCATGAGACAACCGGCCGAACACCGGTAGAACTCATGATAAAATACAAGCCACAAACTTGTCTACTGCAACTGGAGGACTACATCCCAGCCGAAGACATTGAGATCAGGGAACGGGAGGCTGAGAGGAGGAGGAAGGCCAAAGAATGGGTGGATCAAAAGCAGAAGGCCAGGGCACACCAAATACCTGTATGCAAAGTCATGCTGGTCAGACAGACGCAAGAACGGAAAACAGATTCCACATACAGACATGAGCCACTAGTGGTCACAGAAGTTAAAGGGCCAATGATCACGGCCACAGGAGAGAGTGGGGAGATAACAAGAAATGCATTGTTCTTCCGTAAGTTGTTCCAAGAGGACAAAGAGACACCCACGATAGAAGCTGGACTGTGTGAAGAGGAACCCCAGCCAGATCCGCCTGGTGATCCCCCGCCAAAGGCACCAGACGGTGATGCTGGAGATCCGCAAGGCCAGCCCCAGCGAACTGTATGTAGACCCCCCCGCCTCATCGAACAGATGTTGGCCACGAACTCCTGTGATAAGTAAGGGGGGGTGTCATGGGCTAGAGGAGCCCTGCCCCTTTAAGAAGAGAGAGCCAGGGACTGGGGGAGGGAGAGGGGATGAAGTGGGAGAAGGCAGATCATGTATGGAAATGAAGGAGGTTGGGTAAACCATGTGTCCGCATATTATTGGAGTAAGGGCTGTGCGCAAGACGCAACAGCTCACAATCTTATTTCAACAAATCTTCCCTTTTTGCAAAGGAAGGTTTGTGTTCATTAAGCGTCGGCTTTCGTTGTTCATGTTTTTCAAATCCGAGCGTACGCTTGTGCATGCTCAATGGCAGCCTGAACATGTGCGCTGTTCCCTTGTAATATTGTGTGAGATTTATTCTGCCAGAGAATAAGTGACACCATATATGGTCTTCACTGCTGCCTGCCTTGCAAAGCAGGAGCACGTTTCCCAGAACCAGGCATGAATTGGTTGTGTATGGACTTTGGTTCATCAACAACTGAGAGCAAACCTGGGAAAGTAGAATGCAGCAGCCCTACAGTGCAGTGCAAGGGTGGCCTAGGGATGTTTCCATATCCTGCCTGCCTCAGGGAGCGAGGAACACGCATGGCCTGTTGTTGAATGATGTTTGGGATTCTGAGTCTGATTCCACATCTAAAAGAAAGCCCAGGAAGAAGCCACTGAAAGTAGAATGTGACCGTCTCCAGGTCATTGGTTGGCCTCCAGAGATTTGAATGAATGGAATTCTGTCTGCTTTTGCTGAGAACCCACTGTGATGCCACACAGAGACAGCCATGGTCAGGCATGATGGGAAGTTGATCCACCGGCCAAGCATCGGTCATGGGCATTCGTGGAAATCATCAAAATGAGCAAAGGTGAAAAGGCATGGGCAGGTCATTTACATTTTTCTAGTTTTGCATTTTTCACATGGCGATCTTGGGTGAGGGAGATTATAGTAAGATACCTGGCTGAAGAAAATCAACAGTTTAAGGTTTAGGCAACGAATTCGAGACATCGAGTAGAAGAGGAATCTCGATTTTGTGATCCATGGCATTACCATGGGCAGTTCTCCATTGTTGGAAGAAATTACTGAACCTCATCCCACACCTCAGATTCTCCACTATCCCACCCCACAGCGGCAATTTAATGTGCCCCCCTGGACTCTTAATGGATTGTCTGTGTTTACCCGTTCAACAATTGCTGCAGGTTTTCCTGACCTCCTCCAAACACCAGAGATTAATATATGGTAGTCAAATAATAATAATAATTAATATTATTATTGTTTGGTGATTTATATAGTGCTTCATCCCAGATTCCCTCACCTTTTAAGTGCTATAATAATTGGTGTCACTATTATTTCCCACTTGTGGTACTGAATGTATCGACTCCAGGTGGATGAGGGGCTAAATTAGCCAGACTGGAGTATCGAACTGGTCAGCATGTTGCTCTATAATCTGATATCCCAATCATACCAACGTGTTCCTACTACCAAGAATGAAACAATTAGCACCTAAATCTCCCTGCAAAAAATGTATGATGGCAAAATCGTGTTGCTGAATCTATTTGTTCCCCTCCAATTACATCTTTTTAGAAATAGCTTTCTCATTGGATATCCTACAGGGCAACAATCTTAACAGAAGGAGCAGAATGCTCATGGAAATGGTGCATCTGAACGGTTTAAATATCATCAAAAGTGTTGACCAAGACTTTTGGGTATTCAACCTTTGGCTCACCAGATGTTTCGTACCACGCTTCCCATGATTCGTCACCATTGACTCTGAGGGCTAGAACTGACGGGAGTTGCAGTCCAAAACGTCTGCAGAATCAAAGGTTGCAGGCACGTGAAAGATGAAAGGGAACGGTTGAAGATCGACATTAGTTTCTGCAGCAGCATCTTAGCTCGGCACCGCTAGCGACAGAGCATCTTGCAGGACATGGTCTTCAGCTTGGGGCTGCCAAGGATCAGGATGACAGACTGGGTTGGTGAGTAAAGGTAAATCACAATCAAGCACACACAGAACCAAGGGCTCGTAGGAGGGAACATGTCTATGAACATCAGTACCTCAGCTACATAGAATGTGATGTAGAGGAGTAACAACAACGTTACAGTCTTGACGGCGCGCAGCCCAGCCTCACTGCGCGACGTGCTCGAGGAAGGGGAACTCTGCACCATGTGTTTGGCATGGGCACAGAGAGATTGTATAATGAGCCCATTTCAGATACTTACAAGAAGTAAAGGCACAGTGCATCCAATTATAAAACTAAACAATAGATAATAAAGGTTAAGTTTGGGTACACCACCCACCAGGGTAATATTTCCAGCAAGGTCAGTGGTTGTGTTCCAACTAAGCTCTTTGTCCAAACTCCATGCTGCGGGAAGACTGATGACCAGGGACGTCAACACAGACCACACCAGTAGCCTGTGCACCACCTTGGCGACGTTCTGCTTCAACTTGATTAAGAACGGGCTATTAAATATTAAGATCTGAATGCAATAAAAGACACAGAGGCAGACTGTGAACCAAAAGCTGGAGAATATGGGAAAGAAGATGAGAACATTGAACATGGAATAGATCCCATCAGAGAAGTACCCATCACTCCACATAAATATACAGAAGTCATTGATCGTCATGGTACACAGGAAAACAACGTTGGACAGCCCCAATGTGCAGACTACGAGGTCGCAATCATTCATCCGAACACCTGCGTCCCTGGCGTAGAAGTTCACGGCCACAATGAATATGTTCGTTATGATCCCAGTCACTGTGCTCGTCCCAAGGATAGCCATTGACAAGACAGTGAAAATCGAGAGCATCCTGTGTGTCCGCTATTTGCTATCATTGAACATCTCAACGTCTTTAATAGCAATAGTCACTCAGTCTTAAGGTGAAATTATGCTTTTCCATAAGTGAGATGGACCGGATCACCAGTTCCAAAAATGTCACCTGAAATAAAGACAAAATATTGCTTAGTGTGAATTCTCCATCATTTCACCAGCTTGTTCATTGCACTGTGCATATTCAATTACTTTTATCATTGAAGACAGTTCATTTGCATGCAACCAGTCTTGAACTATTTAATATTATAGGATATGTAGCTCCTCTTATACCACAAGCAAAATCCTTATCAGCCACTATTACCACTCTACCAGTATAAAATAACTTTGCATAGCACTCTGACCCTTTTTACTTAAATAAAAGTGTTTTACACCTTTTACTATTAACCCCAGAAAGTGATGCATGGAATAACTGTTGGGATTGCTTTTTCCGGTCATATGCAAATGAGTCTTTGCCCTGACACCAATAGCAGCAGTCCAGACCACACTGATGCATGGGAACATGAACAATCCCAACATGTTTCCACCTTCTTTGACCTGATCAGGGTGATGCAGCTTGGCTCTCTGGGCTCAGCAAGTATGGCACAGGGTTATCTCAGCCATTACTGTTTACCTTTCTTACTGTAACCCACATAACCCATATGGCTCGAAAAGGAGACTGTACCAGACCCACAAGGTCAGTGTTTTTTTAGATACACTCAGTGACGGACGCCCTGGATAAACTCACTATAAAAGATGTAAAGTTTATTTCACATTCAAGCATAATTACTGGTACTAAAAGGAATCTTCTCAGCAATATAATTCAACATTTTAGATAGGAGTGTTGACTGCCAAAAGCGCTGCGTAGCCCAGGCTGCACTACTTGCTCGGCTCATTGTGAGATGACTTCAGTGACTTCCTTTCTCAACACCCTTCACAGGTCCAAATAATCAATGTTCACAGGTTCATCTTTCTAGAAGCTTCACCTACGAGAAGCATTGTGAAGCACCCACTCACTCCCAAACTACGCTACTACCTTATTCTGAGGTGGAATTCAAAACAATGGCTGACAGTACACCCATCTTGTGAGTCACTGCACATCTACCTGCGTTCATGATCTACAAGTTAACCCGTCTGTGGCACAATTCCCTCCGCTGTAACAAAGAGACCGGTTCTACTTATTGCAGAAGGTGAATACGGTTTCATGAAGCCATCAACGATGCACCTGTGGTATGGGCAGGGTGCTGCCCGTTCCCACTAGTGCTCATGTGGACTGTGTTGACTGCCGAGTTCAGTGCATGGAGCAAAGTCTGATTGCATGTCCTTTCATGAAATGACAGTGAAAATAACGTCACATGGGCCTGTTATTAAGCGCAGCAGGGGGCGAGAAACAGACACAGGGCCTCATTACACGGATGGCGGTAAGGGTTGTACTGGTAAGGGTACTAGTGCCGGTAAACCCTTGCCACCTTACTACGAGGTTCCTTTGTGGGTCCTTACCAGCCGTTAAGGACGGGACCCGCAAAGGGACCTTGGAGGTAAGTACGGTACCGCAATTTGCGGTACCGTATTTACCGCCTTCCCCATTTCCATTGAGCCTTATAGGGGCAAAAATGGGAATGGGGAAGTGCCATGGTGAATGGGGAATTACCGCCCCCACACACCTTGGAATAGGGCGGTAAGTCCGCCATTCACCATGGCAGACTTGGTAAAATACCGGCGCCAACCATGGAGCTAATAGCGCCATGGTTACCGCCGTCCGTGTAATGAGGCCCTGATGCAAGCGCTGATCTGAAGAAGCTCTTCTCAAATGGAGACTATCTTTTCTGTGGGCCAAACCTTTTCCGGCTTTCACACAAGCAGTTTGGTCAAAAAAGTTCAATTTTAGGATTTCCTTTTGCTAACTTTGGTAGTCTCTTATATTTCTTCTATGGATTTTGGGTTTACGGATATCTTTGGCTTCTACAGAGGTCCTCCTGCAGCTGCATTTTTAATGTGCTACACTCAGTAGTCCATATGGCTATCTGGGCAGTGGTGGTGCCAGATCATTCAATATATCCATCATACGTTTTCGGACTCAGAAGTATGTTGGGCCATAGGTTGGTGATAGTTATGTAATTTAATTTTGGCTACAACACAGTGGAACCATTTTGCAGCACTGGTAGCCACATGCTCTCCGAAAAGGAGCAAAGTGCTCCTATATCCTGGCATTTCCTTTGGGATCCTTAGCTATTCTGCCTTTGTAGGAACCTACCAGAGCTCACAAGAGGCTCTTAAGAAGAAGCCACTTGTTCGATCTCTCAGATCCAATAATCTGAACTTGTTGAAGGTGCCTAGATGCAAAGTGACACAGTTGATCAAAGGGTCTCCCTTTGTAGCAGCACCACAAGCTTGGAAATCTAGACCCTGCATCTGAGAGTAATGCAATCCACAGACCTGTTTAAAAAGAAAATAAAAACTCTGCTTTTCAGATAACCTTTCCCTTGACCTGCAACTCATGTCCTCTAATCCTGTGTGTTTAGCCGGTGTGGGACGGCTTTAATTGTGTCTGTCTTTGTTCTGTCCGCATGGTCCTGCCCCCGTACGCCTCTGTGTCTTTTGGTGTGCTATATAAATGAAATAAATAAAATAAAAATTGGGTGGGAAAGCTGCAACAACTGGTGTGCTAAGGCTCTGCTCTTGCCTATCACTCAGTATACACAAATTAAATGTTGTACACCAGTAAGGATTGCGCTTAGCCAAATGATTAAATAAGTGTTTTTATTAAGCAAAATGGTCTCCTGGTCCTAAACACAAACTGGACTCTTAGTCCTTGTAATTCAAACCTTAAATATGTTACTTGTTAATCACGCATTTTTACTTCTACACCTTCTACTTCCAAAGGGTTGTACGTCCAAAGAAATGTAAGAGGTATTCTATGCAAGTTACAAGTATTTTTTCTTACCACACAAAGATGTGTGGCAAAAATACCAACTGAACAGACAAGAGCAGCTAATATAGGTAAATACCTTTATTCACAAGTGACCCAACGGGTTAGGGCTAAATCTCTATAAGGAGAAGAGGTATTTTCATACCAACACAGCATATTCTTCACTGAGAACAATCTAGGCACCATGTCAGGATGGAATAAAGTATAACGTGTTGGGGTTCCTAATCTAATAGAGATCCTGACCTCCTTCAAGGTTCCCGAGTCTATTGGCCAGTCTATGGGATACAGCACATACATGTCTTCAATTCCTAAATAGGAAGGGCTTGCAATAAATGCCAAGAGGGCCTATTGGTTTCTGTACAACATTGGCATCTCTCAAAAGTGTCACTATGGATCAAGCAATGCAGTGGAAGTGGTATTACTATGCCAGGGACACTGGTCTCCCCATCATCTCTAAGGCACAACAGAACCTCACCCAGATAGCACCCATCCACTTATTTGCTTCACTTTCTCTGGGTTATAGCAGCCAGCTCGCTTCTTGACATTATTTACCAGAAAGTACTTCCCTCCATGATTTAGGTACATGTCATGCTCAGATATTCTCACTCTCTAGCTGCAAGTCGCCCTTCTAGGCCAAGATATCATGATCTGGTCTTTCCTGTCATATGCATACCTGCCAGGAGCTGAGTTATAATCTTCATCAGGTCTCCGGTTTCTCCTTCTCTCTCTCTAGCCTCTGCCATTGTCTGGGATATAGCTTTCTGTAGACTTTCTGCTCTCTACACCTCTCTGGGCTGTGCCAATGTCGGAGATATAATAATTATCAGGTTATCTGGTTTCTCCTTCTCTGTGACAGGCCTCTGCCAGTGTCTGAGATATGGCCAGCTGCAGCGTTTCCACTCTCTCCCCTTCTATGTGCTCTGCCAGTGTCTGTGATATAGCCCTCTGCAGACTTTTGCTCCTCTCTCCTTCCGTGGATCTCTGCTGAATCAGTGTCTGACATTAAGGCCTCAGTAGGCTTTCAGCTCTCTTTCTCAACAAGGCCTGGTCTCTCCCAGCTGTTCAGGTCTTGCAGCTCTTCAACCAAAGTCTGGACTTCTACGCCTATTCTCCAAGACCAAGGAAACAGAGCCAGGTTCCTACGCCCTGATCGGCTGAGGTGGGAAGTTGGTTTCTGCAGGGATCTGATTGCGAATGAGGCTTTGTAGTTCACCGCTCAGGGGAGGGGCTTTACAAGTTCTGGTGGCCATTCTTAATTCAACCAATGTACATTTGGCATTTGTTTGCTGCTCACTCTATTAACATCCCTCTCCCTCTTGCTGCCTTCTTTGTAGGTAAAGGGATTTCATCCTGGGGAATGTTGAATACCTACGCCCTGCTTCCTGCTATTTACCTTGTACATTTCGAGATGGGGTTTCCAGTGTGGTTTTAGGGCCATGTAAGTGTTTGGTATGTGCAAACACTACTGCTGAATGGGGGTGGGATATTTTCCTCTCTGCTGTTCTGGATAAAAGTGAGAATAACTCTTAGTGTCAGAGAAGGAGTCAGGTTTTCTTTAGCCAGAAACTATTCTGGGTGAATCTTGACCCTTGTTCCATGGCACCAGGAGTGGGAGCTTCATTGGAAGCAATTGTGTGGCCCATGCTGGATATTGAAGGTGTAGGGCGGGAGTTCTCCTACAGCCTAGCTGCGTTTTAGACATTCCTTTACGGGTATGCTGATGTCCTGACTCCAGAACAACTGTACCAGGGAGTGCAGGAAAGAGTTTGTTTTCCTGGGACGATCCAAATACATGGAGGAGTTTGGCACAATAGCTACCTTTGGAATTATGCAAAAGGTGGGATCTGGGACTGGAGATGGGGCTGGGGGAAAAACCCCTTACAACACCTTCAATGTGCCAATGGCATAGCAGGTGGGCATCATTGGTCACCAGAGCTCATCTGAACACAAAAAGGGTAGTGACTAGTGTGACATCATCACAGATGTCACATTCAGTTGCAGATACTGAATGCCCTTGCCTGTCTCCACATTTTTCTAAAACGTTTTCTGCATAAGGCTCAACTCTGTTGCCTCCTCACAAAATGATAGCATACTCAGTTATAGCCTTTGGGTGGAACCTCCTGCCTGCCAATAAAAACATCTGGGGTGTTCTTCTCACTCCGACAAGAAATGTCACATGAGTTTGTCATGCAAAGTGATCACTGGTATTCTATCTCTCCCTAGTATTACAGCAGTTGAATTTAATCTCTTAATTTTAAGACATTTTCTACACAAGCGACATGTGTCATATTTCACCAAACAAACACGGCACACTCAGTAACAGTTGCTAAATATAAGCTTGTCTTGCCTCCAAAGAATTATTAGACTTTATCACTGCAACTTATATATTGTGTCATCCCAAAAAGGTGGCAAACTCAGTCACAGCCTCTGAATGCACTGACACTTGAAACGAAGTCTTAGATTTTTCCATTATGCAAATTTGCAAGCAACAAGTGTGTTGTAATACCACAGAAAGAAGGTGCAATGATTTACATCGGCTGAATGCAATCTCTTCCTACCTCCAAATAATTGTAAGACTTTGTCTATGCATGCAATTACTATGGTGTCTACAAAAAGACACACAAAGATAGCGTTCCCAGTTATAGTCACTGCATGTAACCTCCTGCCCTTCACCTAACAACTCTGGGAAGTTCTACTGCTCACCCTGTTAAGGAATGTCATCTGAGTTTTTATGATATAAATGGGTTGTGGGAATTCTTTCCAACCTTAGTAGTAAATAGTCTCAAAAAGATGGCCCACCCTCTTTCATTGTGCTACCTCTCCATCAACTAAATCCTATTTTAATATTCTACCTCTCCATTGTCTAAATCCTGCCAAAGTTCTAAAGCTCCCTCAATTGTGTCAAAATATGCTTAGCCAAGCGTACAGAGCACTTTATGACCATTTGTAAAAGCTGCACTGAATTGCACTGCCGTGATGCACAATGTAAAGTAATGAGCACATCTATGTTATGCTTGGTTCATCATTGTTAAGAAATGTAAAATGTAAGTTTATTTTCTATCAAAGAAAAACTGCTCACCCTGTTAAGGAATGTCATCTGAGTTTTTATGATACAAATCGTGGGAATTCTCTCCAACCTTAGTAGTAAATAGTCACAAAAAGATGGCCTACCCTCTTTCATTGTGCTACCTCTCCATCAATTAAATCCTATTTTAATATTCTACCTCTCTGTTGGCTAAATCCTGCCAATGTTCTAACAATCCTAATTGTGTCAAAATATGCTTACCCAAGCTTACAGGGCACTTGATGGCCATTCGTAAAAGCAGCACTGAATTGCACTGCTGTGATGAAAAATGTAAAGTAATGAACACATCTATGTTATGCTTGGTTCATCATTGTTTAGAAATGTAAAATGTAAGTTTATTTTATATCTAAGAAAAATTGTAACAGCAAATTATAAAAATAAAATGGCTTTTTGATCAAAAGGAAAGGAGCTACTGCTTTACAGTCAGAGCAAAATGCATCGAGAAACATGACTTACGGTAAACAAGTGACACACAGTGTGAATTCAGTTTGTATTGCTAAGTGCACACCTCTCCAGAGGAACAGGAATCTCTCCTGGAAGCAGAGTGTGCATCTACCAGCCAATGGGGTGTGAAAGGTACTGCCACCTGCACGAATTCCAGCACTGCAGGGGAACAGCAGAAGGGCCAGCAGTACAAGCAGCACTTTTTTCAAGGGCTCCAACTTGTGCAGAGGAATCATAGTGCTGCTGGTGTGGATTTCCCTCCATCAAATCAATACTTATCAGTCTAAACATGTGCCTGATACTCGTTCCTCTGGAAACGAGGCAGAGGTAGCCTGTTCGGATGTCCTCCTCACATACATTGGTCTCTATGTGGTGTAAATTGGCACGCAGAACACAGTGAAGGCAAGCCAATGTTTGATTCACAATGTTGATTTTTATATAGTTCAGGCAATGGTCAAGCCAGTGGCTCGCGAACATCATAATTGATAATAACAGGCTTGGAAAAAAAGTGTGCAGCTCTGTTTCAATCCCAATTCAGTCGTGACCATAATCCCTGATGAAAGTATTTTGAAATTGGAAGGGAGTGAACATTCTGGGTTGTGAATTAAAACACAAATGCCTGTTTTTAGACAGGTGCCCCAACCCCTCCTTGTTGCTCTGTCTCTGGCATCTTCTACTTTGTGCGTCCACCACACTTGAGAATTTAGTGAAAGGAATGATTTCGCCTGAAATGATTCCATGTTGCTGGTGTTCAATTTAGCAGCAGTCATGTTATTCAGCTGTTACTTGTTATGACTCGGTATACTTTTGCAACACCGAAGGGTGATGGCTGGAAGGATTTGAATTAATCAAATCCATTGCCATTGCTCTGGGCAACCCTCCAGACCAACAGCCTGCCTTGCCATTACAGAAGAGGAAAGATCATCAGTAACTCAGGCACGGCCCCATGAAACAAAGGGCATCCCAGCCTGAACTGCTGCACAAGACCACAAGCAACCGCAGGCATGTGTCAGCCTCATTAGGCATCATCAGTGAGGTGTAGCTTGGGTCACTAGACACAGCAAGCTCTGGACCTACCATCTTACTACAGAGACTTTGGCAACACTGAAGAGTGGTGACTGAAAAGGATTGTAAGATTCTAAAGCACGGGACTCCTCTGAGCAACCTCCCAGACCATTAATGTTCAGCACCACATGTAATTAGAAAAAGCGAAAGACCATATGCAATTCAAGATCAGTCCTAACACAAATGAGGCTTTCCAATCTGAACCGCTAGGTCACATCCCTTCTGCATGAGACCACAAGTAACCCCAGACATGTTTCGGGTTCACTGCGAGTCATCAGTGAGGTATAGCTTGGATCACTTGGCCCAGAGAGCTTGGGACCTATGTCTGGCCATTCGCATTCCACTCTGGGTGACTTTTGCAACACTGAAGGGTGATAGTTGGAAGGTTTGGAATGTATCTAAAGCACTGAAATTAGTCTTGGCAATCCCCAGACTATTGCATTTCAGCCTTCATGTCATGCTATTGGAAACAGGGAAAGACCATATGCAAATCAAGGGTGGGCACCCCAAAAGAGGCAGTCCAAACCAAACTGCCAAGCAACATCCCTTTTCCACAAGACAGCAAGCAACTCCAGATATGTTTTGGTCTCATTGGGTGTCGCCAGTGAAGTGTAGTTTGGGTATCTGAGCAAAGTAATCTTGGAACCCACATCTGGACATACGCATTCCACTCTGGGTAACTTTTGCGACACTGAAGAGTGAGGACTAGAAGGTTTGGAGTGAATGTAAACCACTGGCATTGCACTCAAACAACCTCAGACATGTTTCGATCTCTGGGTGTCATCAGGGGCTGTAGCTGACATCTCTAGGCAGAGCATGCCCGGGCCCCGCGTCTGGCCATACCCATCCTACCCGTCGTGTTTTTTTTTCGACACAAATGTGAGATCAGTCGAAGGTTTAAAAATAATCTAATCAATTGGTATTTCTATAGGCAACCTTCCAGACCATTATCTTTTCAGCTTAATATGCTTCTTCTTCTTTTTTTATTGTTTATAGTTACATAGTAACTTTTACAAAACATTTTCTTTGTAAGCTAAAATAGCATATAATACATCAAGTAGTACTGCGGAAAAATACATAGAACGTATTTTCTCCATACAAAAAGCTATATATTTACCACATACATTTCCATTCCCATTTTCAGGTCAGTTACAAATACAATCACTATACAACATACACATTAAAACATGAGAGAAAAAAAAAAATCATTTGCACGGGTTCTAGATCTCCATCAGAAAAGAAGAGTGTCTCTTAATGGTTAGTCATTTGCCACTTGTTATACGTGAGATTTTAAAGAAAGCAATAGTTCTTCAAGAACCTAACAGTGGCAATCTGTAATTTGACTCTTTTGCCGTGCAACATATCTAACCACAGCAGCTCCAAATCCACACTTTCAGTGTTTGGTACATATTTACTAAAGTGTCTAATGCGTTCATTCCTTAGACCATTACATTCAGTAAGTAGATGCTGCAGAGTCTCCCGCTTTTCCCTTTGCTTACAGAATTTACAGAAGGAGAAACCAATAGTCTGCCCACCGCTAATGTCCATTATTTGTCCTGTATTCATCACATTAAAGCGGAATCGCATGTATTCCTGCCTCCATGATTTATCCGGAAATTTGATTAAGTATGCTTCCAGCTCCCCCATCTTTTTACAATCAGACACATTGGGCCTCATTACAAATCGCCCGGTATGGAAACAACGGTGGCGGTAAACCCGCCGCCACCGTTGTTTCCATGCCGGGCGATCACAACTCCTGCAGGCGGGAGGTGATGTTCCCACCAGGTCTGACCTGGCGGGTTTAACACCGCCCGCCTGCAGGCGGACGAGGAAACACCGGCAGCATTACGAGATGCTGCCGGTGTTTCCATGATCCCCATTCCCATTGAGTCTCGTAGGACTCAATGGGAATGGGGATTAACACCATTCCGCCTCCGTGATTCCCGGAAAACCGGGATTGTAATGCCCCGGTAATTCCGGGAATCACAGAGGCGGAATGGTAATACGAGTCCGGCGGTAACCGGGTGGTTTTACTGCCTCAGTTACCGCCGGACTCGTAATGAGGCCAAATGTGTTTATATAATTTAGTCATTTTAACCTCTTGGACTGTTAAGTTCCAGTCGGCGTGAAGCAATAATTTTTTTGCCTTCATGGGGTTGGTGATAAGCATATCTCTCGGAACCCCCAGATTATCAAGAACGTTGTTCGCTTCTTCCAACATGTCCCTGAGATATTTCGATGTCGGAGCACCACTCCTAATCCCACTGCCCATGATGTCATATAGGGTGGTTTCTTTGCTAGTAATCAGTTTCCTAAATAAGGCCATTCTCCGCCATTCGATTGTACTTCTAATCGAATGTAATCCGAGCTCATATCTTATTGCCGCCACTGGTACACACTTCGGCAGGCATTTTACCATGGATCTGATGACTTTTGATTCGTACAAAGCCATTTCCTTTCTGCACCATAACGGGGCTAGTTCTAGACCGTAGCAAAACTGAGGCACTAGTCTATTTTTGTACAAACGAATACTCGGTATTAGCGAAAATTTACCATATTTTGTGTCAATTTTGCCTAATTGAGCTTTCATAGGGCCAATTTTCGCTTCCAATAGAACCCGGTAGTTTACCTTGTTCTTGTTTCCAAACACCGGGTAACCCAAATATCTTATTGCCAACTTTATTGGTAATTTCTCGTGATTTAGGAACAGTGCATTCATTTTTTGTTTTTTCACAATATCACTGTTTTTGAATAGTTAATTTTGAGGGCATTTAGGTAAATATATTCTTTGAAGGCAGTTAAGAGACGTTGAAGGCCTATGAAAGTATGATCGAAGAGGGTTACATCATCTACGTAAGCGGTCCACTGAATCTTAGTACCCTCAGTTTTAGGTGAATTTGTGACCAACTTTTTGAAACACGCACCCATGTCAGAAAAATATAAGTTGAATATTGTAGGGGCGCATATACACCCTTGCCTTAGGCCATTATTCACCTTAATTTCTTCAGAGAGATTTCCCTCCATGCTAAGTCAAACTTTTACGCTAGAGTTTTGGTGCATGTTATATAAGATTGATAGAAGAGAGGCTGGCATCCCAAGGTTTGCTAATTTGGTCCACAATATTGATCTATCCACTAGATCGAAAGCAGAAGTAAGGTCAATAGATGCTAAGTATTGGGAGATTTCCAGGTGTCCAGGCCGATTTTTGCATGACATTAATTAATAGACCCCCAGCATCAGTGCCCACATTCTTTCTGAAACCAAATTGAAATGGCGACAATATGTTGTATTGGTCCATCCAGCACCGAATATGCTTTAAAACGAGAGTAGCGAATATCTTTGAATCTACATCCAACAGGGCTATTGGTCTATAACTGGAGGGGAGAGCCCTATCCCCTTTCTTATATATAGGAATAATATAAGACATTCTCCAGCTGTTAGGAAGAAGATGTACTTTAACAATGTCTTTAAATAGGAGAAATAATATTTTGGCCCATAAGTTTGAATTCCCCTTCATGACCCCGTTGCAAAGCAGATTCGGTCCTGGTGCCCTTGATGGTGAGCTCTTTACAATGATGTCTTCAATTTCTTTTACACAAAATGGAAAGTTCCATGTGGCATTTTCAATAACTAACGGCACAACCCATGCCACTCTCGGGGGGCAATAAAGGCTACTGAAATGACCTTCCCATTTCTCTGAGTTTATACATGAAGTTTGGGTCTTAATTTGATCTTGCCCACCATTATTGACGAAAACCCAGAATCTACGGGTAGTTACCTCACACAGTGAACTAAGCATACATTCTGCATCTCCCTGGTAGAGCTTTGCACGTAAAGATCTTAATTTATTTTTCCATTTGTTTTTTATGGCGTGGAATTCCCTAGATTCCAGCTCAGTAAGGGAGATTGCATGACATTTACGGAATCCACGGAGTTCACGATTTCTACCCAGCTTGAGTGATTTCATTTCTTCAGAGAATGAATGTTTATGCCGTTCTTTACTTTGAGCCTTTTCCGTTATACCCGCCTTACGTCTGATTACTAATTCAACATAGTTCTCAAATGTATCGTGACAATAGATCTTCTTTTTTTCAGCATACACATTAATTTGAAAATCGGCCTGGAATAGTATATTAGCTTTCTCAATATTTGTTTTGTGCCACGAGATTCTGTTCAATTGGACATTCGCTGCGACCTGGATGCTCAGATTTTGTGCCACACCCTTATCAGTGTCTACCAGAAGGGTCATCTTTAGCATTTTATGATCACTCTCTTTCCTGTCAATCAAACCAAAGTCTTGAACAAGATTAAAAGTATTCATACAAACGAAAATGTAATCTATGGTGGATGACCATCGCCCATTAGACCATGTTGATTTGTCCGCAGAGTCATCCAATAATTCATTCACATTTGACATACCCCATCCTACCAAAAAGAGGGCCCAAATATCCCCCTGGAGACATTTCCACTGGTCAGTTCTTCCACCAGTCAATCGTCCAAACCTACATTCATTATTACCTTCATCTAAACATATTTCGGAGTTGAAGTCCCCCGAGAAAATAATGTATAGCTCCTTGTTCATTTCCTGACATTCATGAATTACCACATCTATTTCATCGATATTAGCTTTTAGGTCGCATTCAGGTTGCCAGTATATGTTTAAAATTAGAAGAAACATAGGAGAATTTTTGCAAGCTATTTTCACCAAGACGGCTATACAACCTTTGTTTATGTGGTACTCCTTTTCAGTAATGAGGTCTGTATTATTCCTAATCGCAATTAATAGCCTCCCAGACGGTCTCCCCTTAGATTTTTTTATGGCGGGTTCCTGAAAAATGGTAAAGCCATCCAAATGAATTGCGGTATCTGCCCAAGTTTCTTGTAAACATAGAAACGAATGAGTCAAGAGTTCCGCACACGTAACACGTGAGTACAGCAGAGCTTGTGATCCCCTTGAGTTCCATGATAATAATGTGAGTTTCACGGTACTCTAGGACGTTTCCTTCATACATTGGATCTTAGAAATTGATTCCCTCAAGGTTGATGCCAACCACCTCAACTCTGCCACCTCTTCTGAGTGTGACTCAGCGGAGTTATCTCTAGCTCCTTCTCGATCGTTTCTCATCTGCATCTCTCTAGGGAAATCTCCCCTCTCTCCTCCTTGAAGTTTCTTTGATCCTTGACTAAAATCACTATATCATATCCAAAACGTTGCAACGCCACTCCTTCAGTGAGGGCAAGTTCGTATGTTGCCCTTGAGTGAAACACGATCCTGATACAATCTTATCTTTTTGGATGAATGTAGTCGATGAGTTTAATGTCACCAGAAGTAATTAGAGAGAGCCGGGGGATCTCGTTAAACAGTGACAGTATCCTATTTCTGTTTAGAGCCGGAGGTCCACCTATTGTGAGCATAAAATTAAATAGAACACTAGGGTCATCGACAAATTTCGGCTCCCTCCACTCTCTTGGGTCTTCTGGCCAAGCACTGGATAGACCTGGGTCTAGTCCTTCTGTCCTGTCGTGCCCTCCTGACTCCCCCTCCCTATTCTCTCCTCTCTCGCTCTCCCTCTTCACTTCCTTATGACAATAGTCTCTGTCTTGTTCAAGACCCTGCTTTATATTCCACAATTCGGCTATCTCCCGAATCCTCTCTTCAAAACCCTTCCTCTCATTTTGAGGCTTGTTTGTTGTTATCCCCCCATAATTGTGATCCTCTATCCTGTCCCTCACGCTATCCTGTATAATTGTTAGGGCAGACCCTTGTTTGTGCACGCTCTCCCGAGACTCTTTGCCCTCATCGTTGGTAAGAGCATTTAATCCCTGTTCCGCCCGTTTCCCTGGTTCCTCTTCTTCCACTTTCTTGTCCCGAGGACACCTATGCTTTACTTCCTCCGACCCTTGTTCGTCGGATAATAGAGATCCCGGTGGTAAAGGGTGTCCGTGCTTAGATGGCATTTGAAGAATTTTGAAGAGTGCCTCTTGTACCAATTTTTTGATATCTTCACTGGGTTTCATTGGCGGCACACTGTTGTTAGCAGCCTCGATAACAAACCCTCCACTCAGCTCTCCTTCCTCGGGCTGCTTTGAGCTGCTACTCTCTTTGGGGCAGTCTTTTGCCTGAATCACTGTTTTATCCTCTTCTACGGTCCCTGCATTTTTCTGCACTTTCTCAGCATTTGTTTTTTGAATATTTTTAATACCAAAAAACTGCTGAATGCTCCTTTCTTCCTTATATCCTTCTCCTTTACTTCCATTCGGTTTCTTTGAGTCTTTTTTCTCGTTAACTTCAATTTTTCTACATTTAGAGTTGCCCTTGCCCGTTGTTCCTTTGTGATTCATGGCTTCTGAGAGGGTGATCTTGGCTTCTCCATATTCTTGACCGTTTGTCACCAAAGGAGTGTCTTCTGTGCTGTCAAGGACCTCCTTCTTAAATATTCCTTGTCTATCCGTCACTTCCTTCACTTCCAAAGCTATTTTGCTTTCTTCGTTTAGCTGGGTGAAGTCTAGGTGACCTCCCTCTGATGATATACAGCATATGTCTTTAAAGTTTGTGTTAGTATTTTTCATTTTGGGGGATGGTTGATTTTTGGATTTTTTGGTTTTCGTTGTGTTAACCCCCTTCTCACTCTTCGCTCTTCTTTTAAGGGCCCTTGCCCGCATTTTCTTTTCTCTTCGTGTGATAACATACACGAACGGGGTCTCTACTTCACGGGATGCCTCGCCCACAGCGTTCTGTCTCTGTTCTTGCGTTTTGGCCTCTTTATTTTCCATCGCTTCCAAAAGTGTCGAGGGACTATGAGGCTTGTTCCCTGCTAGCTGCTCTGAATTGCTTAATGGAGTATTTTCTAGTTCCCCCAATTTTTTTTCACTTTGATTTTCAGCTTTTTTAATTTTTTCCTGATTGATTAATATCAATCTTTTTAATTCATTCACATTTTCCCATATTAATTCCCCTTCTTTCACACATGGTTCGTTCTTTGTTTGGGTGCTTTGATTATGGGTAATCATTTTTTCCCTTGGCAGATTTGTAAGGGATTTATTTATGCTTAAAGCATGTACGAACCCTTCCAAACTTCTTAGTTTGTCTATACATTCAATCATGTTTATGTTTATGTTTATTATTTGTTAATGCGCACAAAAAACCCAGGGGTAGCCGGGCGCAGCAGGCACAAGGTTACTTAAGCTTGGGTTGCATACAGGGAATAAGAAGCATATCAATATAGTACATACATGTCAATACAAACAATTGGAGATGAAAGGCTAACATATTACAGTGTTGAAGGAGTATACAAAAAGGTAAAAGGGTAAGTGCTGAAAAGTCATGGACTAGGTTTCAGGAGTATCATGGCCGTATGAGTTGTCGTTGGACCAGAGCCAGTTTTTTACCTTACATCGGAAGTTGGTATAGGGTAGGTTAGCCCTTAGTGCTGTAGGCAATGCGTTCCACGCCTGGGCAGCTCTGACCGGGAAGCTAGCTCCGCCCGCTTTGGATCGTCTGAATCTAGGGGTTTCAAGCAGGAGGTGGTTAGTAGCCCTAGTGTGGTGTCTGGACGATTTTCTGGTCAGTTTGGACGAGATGTAGGTGGGTGCTGAGTTGTTGAGCCCTTTGTGGGTGAGCGATAGTGTCTTAAGAAGGATTCTGTCGCTAATTTTGAGCCAGTGGTGGTCTTTCCTGATGTTGGATATATGTTCTCTGCGGGGTATGTCAATAGCTGCTCTAAGAGCTTTATTTTGAAGGATTTGCATTTTATTTATGATGGTTTTTTTGACTCCTGCATAGAGGGCATTGCAATAGTCCAGCTTGGACATTACTAATGCTTTAGCTAGTGTGATGCAGTTAGTTTTGGAAAGGTACGGTCTGCAGGTCCTGATTAATTTACAGGTGTACGCTGTAGACGATGCCAAGGAGTTAACTTGTTTTTTGAGGGATAGAGTGGAATCAAGCTAAAAGCCTATAGTTTTTACCTCAGTTGCCACCTTGGTTATGTTGCCATCTATGTTGAAGTTGCTATAATTGGGACTCAGTTTTTTTAGGTTGGAGTCGGAACCCAAGATCAGTATCTCAGTTTTGTCGTCATTTAGACAGAGGCCGTGGGAGGCCATCCATGCCTGAATGAGGAGGTACATTTTGTTTACTAGAGCTGTGTCTTCGACAAAGTTGCCAGATAGTGGTATGAGAATCTGCGTATCGTCCGCATAATTAGTGTAGGTTACCCCTAATCTGTCAAGTTTGTCGAAGAGTGGCTTAGTAAATATATTATACATTGTCGGGGAGACACATGAGCCTTGTGGGACGCCACAAGTGATATGGATTGGGTCCGCTGCCGCTACGGGGGAGAACACTCTCATCGTACGGTTAGCTAGGAAGGATTGTACCCATGCTTCAGCTTCACTTGAGAAATCATCATACATCTTAGTTCCTGTATCTCCCCATGCGTCCTTTCGTGCCCTTTATCTAGAAGATTCAAGATCCTGGTTAATACAGGAAATGACTCGGGTTCATGCATGTTTTCATCCGCCTCAGTTTCCTTACTATGCTGGCTGCGCATACTTTCCTCAAACTCTCCTCTCCCGGTCAAAACAGATGTGTCGGGCTGGAGCAGTTATTCGTGGTCAACTTCTGTTCTCCCATTTCCCCACCCTTAAACAAGCCCATCGATGTGCCCTTGATGTTCTCACAGGCCTCCTCCCTACTTTCCATAGTAGATTTGTGTAGATACACATTTTCGAGTCCTCCTCCCCTCGGCCTAGCTGGCGTTGAAGGGCCCGTTGAAAGCCTGACCCTCCTATCCAGTTCAGCAGACACCACAGGTGCCAGAAGGGACGTGTCTAGCAAGGGTGTAGTGGGCATGGAATCATCCATGTTTAGGGCTGAGGGTTTTACAGATAGTTCTTGCATGCTTAGAAAACTTTTCTGCGCGATCTCTTCAACGAGATCCATCTTTTGAAAAGACTCCATTTGGGCCTTTATCCGGTCACTTACAACGTTGGGTAGGGGCGGGAAATCAATTCCACTTAATTCCCATTTATCTGTCTCCCCCATCCTCTGCATGTCCCTAATGTCTTCCTCATTCATTCTGGGGCAACAGGGGTTTGTCGTTGCGGCCTTAATTCTTTCTGTAAACACAAAAGTCCCACTTGCAATACTTGTATTCTGCCTCTCAGTTTTATCTCTTTTATTTAGCCTCTTAGAATATTTTTGGGTCTCAAGTAGTGTGGGTGTCGTGCCACTCCTTAGAGTTCCCACCATGCTCCAGATGAGGGATAAACCTCTCACTTAGGTGTCTGTTCTCATTAGCATCTACTCTCTTGCCCGTTGTAACATGTTTCCCCCTCACAATAGCAGCAAACTATTCACTGCAATCCTCTTTCTAGGTTTAAGGTAAGTGGTCAAGTGCTGGGCAACTGAGAACAAACTAACTCTGTCTATTTACATATTGACTACCAAAACACCACCAAAACACGAGCATCTTTTCCAACATAACTCTGATCCCTCCAATACACGCAGAGCTACAAATGTATTTTACACTCCTATTTTGGACATAAAGTCACATATGAAAGAGTAAGAGAAAATTTCCCTGCCCCCTAAATCATGGATACAACAACCAGGCTCCTAATAGCAAGCAACAAACGCCAACGGCGTCTTGTGGAGATAGGTTTAGCTACCTGGTTTTGTTTACCCAGTGGGCCTTATGGATAAGGGACTGTCCAGATGCGTGGGCAGCATGTACATATACACAATATCTCCCTCAAAAGGTCTTTCTAAGTGCATCCCCCATAATCCCTAATTTACCTGACATTGAGGCAGATGCACATATAGTATGGTCACCCCCAAAGCCGCACAGAATCAATATAATGGGGTGTTCCCTTTCAGAAGGATTTGTGGCCCCAGCGCGCTCGCGCATCATGAACAGACAACAGTACTTCCGTGTACTTCATGGTGTGCGCACGCGGGTGCGCTGGGGCAACGTGTTATAAAGTGCAGGAGCAGGCATCGGCAGGCCAGGGGGCGGAGCCACGTGCTGAAGACACACCTTAAAGGAAAAACAAAAACTTATAAGTGCACGTTTATGTTACGTGACTACGAACAAAAGGATTAGAGAAGGGGCGTAATGAAAGCGGCCACGTGGGGACAGCAAGTAGAATTCAGCAAACACAACGTGCATATGTCACGGCAAACACAATGTGCGTAAATCACGCTGAAGCGTAGATTGTTTCAGTCTATAACAGAGTTCAACTCATGAGCACCCGTGAGAGACAGTCACCTCTTTTGCTTTCTCCAAAGTCAGGCAATTGGTGTAGCGTACAAAGACATCCTCCAGTCTTTCACGGAGGCAAGATTGCACTCGGCAGTCCGGCAGTCCGGCGAGTTTCCAAACACACTAGAGGATTGTAGATACGGCTCCGGCAGCACCCTCCAACAGTCAACAGTACTTCCATGTACTTCAGCTTAATATGCCATTAGAGAAGTGGAAAGACAATGTGTAAATCAGGCTTGTCGCTACCTCAGTCCAGTGACTGCGAGTTTGCATCCCTTCTGCACAAGGCCATAATATATATATATATAAATATATATATATATATATATATATATGTTATTTATAACGCACTTAATACCCAGAGGTTTCTAAGCGCGGACCCGGGGATCGAACCTGTGTTGCCCCGTGTCATCTTGCTTCCAAGGCGAGCATGTTGCCCCTAAGCTATCCACCACGAAACATGTTTTGGCCTTTGGGTGTCATCAGTGTGGTGTAGCATGGGATGCTAGGTGCAGAAAGCTTGGTAACCCACATATGGACACATCTGTTCCACTTGTGGTGAAGAATATAATAGTGAAGAGTGGTGGCCTGACAATTTGAATCTAAACCCCTGACATTTTTCTTAGCAGTTCTCCAGACTATCATTTTTCATCTTACCATGTGGCAAAAGACTCCCTGATGGGTATGCCTAGAAATGGGTGTTGAGCTTGCTCTGCCTTCATGTTAATTTAGAGTATTTCAAAGCCGATTTCAGCCACTGGTTTCGTTCTGTCGCACAAGGCAACTGGCAAATCCACAATCAACTAGTCTGTTATTTTGTGATGGTCTTTCCCAAGATCAAACTCAACATTGATGCTGGCTTGAAGTAATTTGACTTAGTTAAGTATTTGTACAATATGTAATTGTTTGTTGTTTTGGAAGGCCCTTCTTAATGTTGTTGCTCTGGGACTGTTGCTTTTAAATGTTGTTTTTCAATATCAATCTTAATACACAGTAAAAGAATGGTGCCACAAATGTTCAACAATGGGGACACCCTACAATATAGTAGTTTGTGCAGCCACCACATTTTGGGAACCCTTTGCTGTCCACGCTTTGAAAGTGGGGGAAGAGTTCAACAGCAGCCTAAGTTGTAGCGACTTCTCACCTTGAGGTTGCCTTCTCTCCACCATACATCAAATGCACTGCCCAGTTCTCAGTTGAGCCATCAAACCAGTTAGCAAGTATTCGCTAATTTGACACATGTTTCACCACTTATGAAGGCCTCTTGGCATTGCATGCGGAATTGGGAACAGTGTCGGCCCAGACTCTAGGCTGATAGGACAGATTTTCTACTGGCATTCAATGCCTCTTCCCCACTGACTGCATCTAAGGAATTGCAGCAGTGCAGGCTTTTGTCACTTTGACTTCTAGTCTTGTGTTCTTCAATGAATGAGTACCATTACAGAAAAGGAAAAGCCCATGACTGAAATAGGGTGACATAGGGTCACCCTGTAAATTACGTACAATATATGCTCATTGAAATTCCAAGAGCAATATTCCATTCATGAAACCTCTTCTATTATCAATGCAACCAGTCCTAGTGTTCTTTATTTTGTACAACCAAAACTGCTCACACAATGGGCCTCATTACGACCCAGGCGGTAAGTTCCGTAAATTACCGCCATGGCGTAAATTACGTTAACGCCGAGTAGCGAAGACGTAAATAGCACCTAATACCGACCCATCGGGCACGTGCTTTACGCCATGGCGGTAATGTAAAGTACGCCATGGCGCTAATGGGCCAAAAACGGCCCTTACCGCCATCGCACACCGTCCATGGAGCACTACCGCCAAGCACACCATAGCGGTCACCGTACTTAGCGGTCACCGCAGTTAGCGGTCACCGTAAATAGGCGGAAGCGGAAATAGCGCCATCGCGCAGGAACGGGAAATGGCATGGCGGCCATCTTTAAAAACACAATCCATCGCCATCCTCCACTACCATACCTCATCCGGCCCCCATAACCATCCACACCCATCACCCACCCCAAAACCACATCCAACATGCCCAAAGTTGTCAAAAAGGCATGTGACAGGCAGCGCCAAGACCGCTTCACCAAGGAGGAACTCAACATGCTGGCAGAGACCCTGCAAGAGAATGCGGAAGTCGTATTCTCGACACAGATGACAAGGGCGGCTATCATGAAGAAGAAGGCGATATGGGCCCTAGTGGCACAGCGAGTGAGTGCAGTGGGGGCCGCACCCCGCACAGCCCAGCAGTGCCGCAAGCGGTGGGATGATCTGAGGCTCCGTGTCCGTAGCATCATTTCGGCTAACCGCAACCTAGCCATGTCAACTGGCGGAGGCTCAGAATCACCTATCAAGCTCCAGGCGTGGGAGGAAATATGCGCATCCACCATAGGGATGGAGAGCATTGAAGGTGTCGGAGCCATGGAGAGAGGAGTGCCGACCCCAGGAGACGCAGGTAGGTGGCCAGAGCTATGCATGCCACACTCAACAAAGCCCCACTGTGCGAAGTACCCAGTTGCCCCATAGTGCACATGCAACACATCGACAGGCGAACGTGCACAGACACATCCCAACACCACCCTGCAAACAAGCAGCATGCACACCCTAACTGCTGGAACACATATAGCACCATGCTACCTCCACACAAAAGCCACCAAACCTGTATGAAATGCGCTGCATGCACCGACTGTATAGATGTCATCCCCTAATGCACGTCCAATGTCCGCGGACCCATCAATAACACATCCCTCCTTTGCTCCACCACAGATTCCGACACAGAGCCCCAGGAAGAGGGCAACACCGCATCCTGTTCCTCCAGAATGGCCAGGCCGCAGGCATCCACCCCAGCCCTCCGGAAGGGAACCCACCGGCAGCCACCAACCCTGCCTGGGGTAGAGGACAGGCAAGTGCCAGCCCCCACTACTGCTGACACAGACACAGCAGCAGCAGCAGACATGCCACTAGTTGTGGCCACTGAGGGGACAGCCTCTGCCGCAAGCAGCACCCTTGGGGAGAGTGCAGCCATAGCGGCAGACTCTGACAGCGGGCCAGCCAGCATTGAGGACATTGATGTAGAAGGGCCCACTGCCCATCCACATTCCCCCACAATTTCCCTAAGCCCCCTGCAGGCGGATGCCACACAGGGGCAGTCTGACTCCGACGAATGGCCAGCCACCCCATCCCCCCAGCCTGAGGTGGGCATCGCACCGGAGATGCAAATGGCACTGGCCATAGGCCAGCAGAACCAGCAGGCACTACAGGACATTGCAACACGGCAGCAACAACTGTCTGACCTCCTCAATGCACATGTGGCACAGTGTGGTGGGCCAAGGGATGCCATGGAGCGGTCAGCTGACCGTGTCACAGCTGCCATAGAGAACTCCACAAGGAGTATATGCACTGAGCTAGCGGCTGTGCGCAATGTACTCAGTGAACTTGTGCACACCATCAGGGACATGCGACCGGATGTGGGGCGTGGAGCCTCATCAACCACCAGCTCAGCACAGAGCAGCCCCGTCCGTAGATCTGGGCGCACTCTCCGCAGCACGGCCAGGGGTGCCCCAGGGGCCATGGGAGGGGATACACATCCTTGACTTGCCTGTTCAGCAGGACTACTCCGCACCTTGTAGCACGGACACTACTGCACCATTGTTGGGGTGTTCAGGGGGGAGGTGGGAGGGGGGAGGGGGTGTGTTGGGGTGTTCAGGGGGAGGTGGGAGGGGGGAGGGGGTGTGTTGGGGTGTTCAGGGGGGAGGTGGGAGGGGGGAGGGGGTGTGTTGGGGTGTTCAGGGGGAGGTGGGAGGGGGGAGGGGGTGTGTTGGGGTGTTCAGGGGGGAGGTGGGAGGGGGGAGGGGGTGTGTTGGGGTGTTCAGGGGGGAGGTGGGAGGGGGGAGGGGGTGTGTTGGGGTGTTCAGGGGGGAGGTGGGAGGGGGGAGGGGGTGTGTCACAAGATTTCACTGTTGCAATACACATTTATCATTACCACAAACCAAATGTGTTGACATCTTTATTGCGTCCATGTGCTACATTGTTGTAGAGTCCACAGTGTGCATGTCCCACACACACACAGTGCGCCGAGTGCCGTCTCCATGTGACACGCAAACGCTGTGTGTGCTAGAAGCATTGGTCAATGAGAGTCTGACGCATGACACGCCCCTCCTGTGCATCGCTGCCTCCTTGAGGTGGTGCCCCATCCCCACCCTCATCATCCTCATCGTCAGGTGGTAGCAAATCTACGTCAGGGGGCAGGGGCACATTTCTTCTGACGCACATATTGTGTAGCATGACACATGCCATGACGACCATTGCAACCTTCTCATGCCGGTACAGGAGTGCCCCGCCAGACCTGCTGATGCAGCGGAAACGTGCCTTCAGTAGGCCAAAAGCTTGCTCGATCACTACACGCGTACGGGAATGGGCACGGTTGAAGTCCTCCTCATGCTGGTTCTGTGGGTTTCGGACTGGTGTAAGGAGCCACCTCTTCAGGGGATAGCCTGCATCACCTGTATGTGGGCAAGAATGTATGCGTCAGGGATGAGCTTGAGTGATGTACATGTAATGCCACCATGAATTGCATTGAACATTGATTTTGCAGCAGTTTCTTCTGTGCTACTGGTTTCACACCGTGCAACCGCTATATTGTTATTGTTATTGTTATTTTGCACTTATATAGCGCCTTATATACCATTGGTATGGTCTGAAGGCGCTGGTAGGTTGAACGTCCTTGGGAACCGAAGTTCTGATCAACAGAGAGAGTAGGGAGAGTCAAAAGGTGCGTGTGAGCAGCGGGTATGTGTGCAGCTCGTGCGGTACTTGTGTAATAGCTGCTTCTTAGCGGCACATGTGGTGGTTGAGAGATCAGGATAATGTGTTCGTTCAGGCAGGATTTATCCAGGACGGATGTGGCTGCGTTAGGCCTGAGGAAAACGCCTGGCTGGGGGTGTGAAACCAGCAGTGTTTACATAGATTGATGTGGAGTAAGCGGTGTTAGTATGGGAACAGTTATACCGAATGGTGTCATAGTATCTCTGTGTTCTAGTTGAGTGGTGATGTAAAGGAGAGAGTAAGCGTGGTGGTGTGATTTGATGGGTTATATGCTCTTTCAATGTGCACATTTATTAATGCAACTTTTCCCAGAGAGGGTACCGGGCAAACTACAAAAATCATTTTCCCACGAGAGGCTAATGGGCGGTTTTCTAAATACTATTTTCCATAGAGAGGCTATTGGGCACACTTCTAAATTCAGTTATCTAGAGGCTATTGGGCACATTTCTAGGTGCAACTTTATGGAGCGTCTATTGGATATACCTCTATAATCGACTTTCACAGAGTGTGCCACATGTCTCACATGTGCCGCTTCTGAATTCCAAGGCACGAGGTATGCAGGGGTGACATGTGCCTTGTGAGTGCCGATCCACTGTGTCCGTTCAGGCTGTTTCTGTAGGTGACCTGGCACGTGTCCCGTGAGGGTTGCATTCACATGATAGCGGGAATGCAGTCTGGCTCATCATTACCCCAGTGAACAAGACTGTTGCCCATGGGGACAGTCTGTGGGCCTTGCTGTCTGTGTTTTGGTGCATTGTTCTTCCAGTCCATCATGTGCCTCCTTTGGGCACAGTCATGGGGAACAGGCCTTTCTGTAGGAGCTGTTGGTGACGTGCATGGACGTACATTACTTTGGAGTGTATGTGGTCACGGTATGGTCAATGCACTTGTAGGTGGTTGTGTCAGGGTTGGGTGACACCTTCATTGACATGTCAGGTCTTCTTAGGTCAGGCCTCATGTATCCAGGTGTCAGGTGACGTGAGTGCTGCCTCAGGGTGTGTTGTGGCTAATGCTAGTCGCAGCCAGTTGGAGCATGCATCATTCCCCCCCCCTTCCCGCCAGTTGGAGCATGCATCATTCCCCCCCTTCCCGCCAGTTGGAGCATGCATCATCCCCCCCCCCTTCCCGCCAGTTGGAGCATGCATTATTCCCCCCCCCTCTTCCCGCCAGTTGGAGCATGCATCATTCCCCCCCCCTTCCCGCCAGTTGGAGCATGCATCATTCCCCCCCCCTGCATTGGTATGTCAATTACACACCCACTTCACATTTCAATGCCCATGACATTGGACTCACCGAGTAGCCAGGTTCTGGGCCCTGCCTGTTGCTCCATGTAGCGTGGTAATGTAGAGTTCCTCAGGACAAATGAATCATGGGTTGATCCGGGGAATCGGGCACAACAATGTGTGAAGATACTGTTGGAGTCACAGACCATTTGCACGTTGATTGAGTGAAATTGTTTGCGGTTCCGGTACGGTACCTCCTGGGCACGTGGCACCGTCAATTCCACATGGGTGCAGTCGATGGCACCGATGCAACCAGGTATGCCAGCTAGTGCATGGAAACCCACTTTGGTGTTGGCAATCTCCTGGGCAGTCCGTGGTAGTGAGATGTGGTCATCTGTGTGCTTGAGGAGTGCATCCAGCACTTGCGTCAGTGTACGCGAAAACGATGGTTGTGATATGCCATGCAAGTGCCCTACTGTGTGCTGGTAGGTGCCTGTGGCCAGGAAGTGGAGCACGGACACTACCTTCAGTAGGGGGGGGTGGCGGTGGGTGTTTCAATCATGCTGGCGATGTCGTTGTGTATCATGTCCACGATGGTGGTGATGGTGTCCCGGTCCAGTCGATACAGGGTGTGGATCTGCTCAGCGGTGAGGTTGAATGGGTTGGGTCTGATGCGTGGGATTGGGGGCTGCCTGCGTGGTAGCACTGGCTGTGCTGGTGGGGCATGCTGGGCCTGCCTTGCCCTCCTTCTCCTCCTGCGTCTCCTCTGTGCAGCCTGTTGTTGTTGTTGTAGTTGTTGTTGTTGTTGTTGTTGTTGTAGTTGTTGTTGTTGTTGTTGTAGTTGCTGTTGTAGCACTCGCATTGCTATCAGGTCCTCCAGCCCCAACATTGCTAGTCCTATCGGTAGCATTGTGGTGTGTGACTGGGTGTGGGCAGGGGTGGGGTGTGCTCTTTTTGTGCTTCCTGTGTCTGTATTGCCTTCACCTGTGCTGTTTCTGTGCACCTGTGGCAGCTGCATTCACTTGACTTGTCCCTTTGCGGTTGATTCGCGATGGCGTTGTTAGCGCCATGGCGGTAAGGTACTTTACGGGCTGGGTGATGGCGTAAGGTGCATGTCCGCTTGGGTCGGCATTCGCGTACCTTACCGCCATGGCGCTAGTTACGGTGTGGGAGATCGCGTGCACGCGCCCTTGGCGCAGTTAGCGGCAGCGTTGTCTACGATGCCGCTAGTGGCATCGTAGTTAACGGTCAGGGGTCGTAATCGGCCCTAGCGGAAAACGATGGCGGTAATCGTTTACCGCCATCGTTTTGCGCTTAGCGCCAGGGTCGTAATGAGGCCCATGACTGCAACCGCCATGACATCTTCCCCCACACCACCACTCCCCTGAGTACTTACATGGACACACCCGTGAGGCGGATCCATCCTTGCACTCCCAGACATGGGATCTGGTCCTGGTTGCCCACACAGCACAGGTCCCTCAACTCAACCCCATGGATCCAAAGAAGAATAGCACATGCCCCCCTCGCCCAATTGCCCATCAAGAACCTTTATGCAGCTGACATACTAGACATTGTTAGCAACTAAGAACACTCTTCGAGAGAGATTGCTTGTATTCTTTTTAAGGATTAGGCCAGTTTCGAATAGCACCAGAAATGGTTTAAATCGATTGACTTTGATGTTTCATAAATAAGCCATCCCTTCCTCTTAATCAGTGTGCCACCATTCTGCCCTTTACTAACTCCAGGTTCATTGGTGATCACACCGTGCACTGCCAGTTTAAGGGCAACAAGCTCTTAGTTCTTCAAAGGAGTTGTCATGGGGGTCAGGGTAAAGGATGGTCTTGGGAGGTTTGGTGCAAATCTCTGGTTTGATCATTTAGTCATTGCATAAGAAAACCGGAGAGTACAGTAGAGTCGCTCAAGTATTGCAATGCACAAAGTAGTAATGCAAGTCGCAGAAAGGCCCGATGGGAAGAGTGGGGGAAATGGTGTACAGTATGTCACAAGGTATTCTGAACTCTGAAGTATAATATTTGCATTGAGTACAGGCTTGAGCAGCACCGCAATCAAGGCTTGGCACCTGAATAATCAGGGCCATTTGGATTTTGTAGCCCGATAGTCTGGACTCGCCCATTTGAACAGTGCTACACCTTGCAAGAGGCCCAGACAATCATGTTTCCTTTATTTTGTACAACTTAGCCAATCTGGTTTAAAAAATATAATTTCAATCAACATTGTGTATTATCAAGTATTTGACTTCTTGAAGGCAGCAGGTAGGTCTGGATTCGGAGTGTAAACAGAAACCACAAGGTCCACAATAATAGTTCAGGGAAAATCATCTTCTTTCCAGAACTGTTTCTCAAACAACACAGAAGACAGGCATGACTTAAACAAAATCCAACTTCCCATCCTAAATGAGGTTGAGAAAAGTGAGCTTGATGTTAAGATCTCAATACAAGAGTTGGTCAAATTGATCATTCCTTTAGCTCAGATAAGCGCCTGGTCCCAGTGGCTTGTTGCCAAACTTATCTTTTACATATCTTTATTGAGTTTTTAAAAATGAATTGGGGGACCAAAAAGAAAAAAGGGGGAAGAGTAGTAGAAAAACACACCCTTCAAGTAATCGCCATATAACGGACCAAGCACATGCGTAATCAATATTTGATCAGAAATTGCGAATTGTATATTGTGATCCACTTTCAAAATAAACCATCCCAGAAATAACAGCTACATTTCATGAGGTTAGCTTGTAACTTTTAAGAGGTTGACCAGACTGCAAGAGAATTAGAGGAAACTGGGAGAAAGATGGGGATACTCAGGGCTGAGGGTGACGGGGGAGACACGGAGTGCGTTTCCTGAGGAATCACAAACAACCTGAGACGATGGTCCAAGAACCATTAGATCCTAATAAAACAAACACAAAGCTGAACTACAACTGTGTGTACCATGTCTGAATATAGACAGCTTCATACAAGCTATAAAGAGTGAATGAACTATAGTAACATTAACATGCTGTTCAAAGCTTGAGCATCTATTCATTGCCAGCCATACAGTGCTACTCGGATGTGGCATGTCCGTTACACATAGGACACAAAATATGCACAAGTATATTCCCCACCATAAGGGATTCTGGGGGAAATTGTAAGCTACAAGTACAGGTTTGGAAAGCAAGGTTTCTCAAGGCAATTTCGTGTATGCCCTCCATCTAGTTCCAATTATTTGTGATAACCTTTAATCTGAGAGCAAGCGAAAGCTTCAGTAGGCAGGCATTCGTGTACCTAGGATGGCCAATGGCAGTGCATGCACCGGAAGAGACTATGACCCAAACCTGGGACAAGCGAATATCAAAATATTACAGATGACGAAACAAATGGAAGTCCAATATTTGGTCAAGCAATGACATAGAAACAAACTGTGCTGAAGAGGGGCAAGTTCCTCTTCACAGAACCAACGCATAAACTCAAACCAATCTGGTTCAAAGTTTAGGTGACTGATGCAGCTCCACGCCCATTCAACCAATTTTGACTCTTTTCGTTCAAGCATGAACTGCCATTCCAACTCCCATTGCTTTCTTTTTGACCCAGTGTCTGGGGGTGTTGTGTGGTGGTTCTCAGAATGAGGTACCACTACAAAGATTTACGGTGTGCCATATTTCTGTTTGGGGTAGTCATGTGCCTTCATGGGAGAACGTCGAAGTGAAAGCTCCTCTTTTGATCGCTTTGATTTTCAGTTGCCAGTACTGAAAAGACACTTAAGAGGGATTCACTTGTTTTTTGGGTAACCATTGGTGTACAAATAGGATTCCTCCATCAACCCAACGATGCCAACAGATTTCTTTATCCCCACCACAAAGTGTCTATTGTATGATTCTGAAGCCTGAATAATGTCTTCAAAGGGCCTAGACCACTGTCTCCCATGGATTGAAGATTTTAGATGAATGGCACAGTACAAACCTAACTAGTGAGAGAAGGTGAGTGTGAGCAGATAATACATTAATTCATCTTTTTTAATCACCGGAGACCAGTCTCTAAGCACAGGACCGGTAGTCAAACCTGTGTTGCTCTGCGTTGTCTTGCTTCCAAGACAAACCCGTTCCCAGCCCTATGTAATATAATACGATAGATAATAAGAGTGATTTTGGGGGAAGTTGTAACGTAAGAGTTCAGCATGTATGAAACTGATCCATGTGAATACAGTTGGCCTAGAAGGTTTGGTCCAAGTGGGGAGCATTACGAAAACATTATCCTGAAACGTCAGTAGATTCAAAATGGATGTATGTTGGCACCTTCTATTTTTTTTATTTGTTTCTTAATAATCTCATGGTGTGGCTTCAAAGAGGAGGTGCTCAAATGTGTCCCATAGATATGGCAGCAGGGTTTGTACCCGGGGGATGTAGCAAGAAATATATGAAAAATCTCTTTGAGCAAGATTGGAAAACCACAATTGAAGAACTTACAAAGCTAAAGACTTATAAGGAATACACAAAGTATTCACGTAAAAGGGATGGTTGTTGTTTATATTTATCAATCTTCCCGTGTAATATTGCAAGGTGGTACTATATGAGATTCAAACTGAATCAGATACATACCTTGGAAAGGACAAGGTATTGGGGATGTTCAAATGAGGGCATCCTGAAATCTAATTGTCGATGAAAATGAACAGACCTTAAAACATCTAGTATTGGAGTGTCCGTATTAAATTTATTTTTCGAACAACGCATTTTAAGAGATTTGTTAACACTAATTATGTTGCTTGCATGGAAAGTTTGTGGAATCGACTGATGCTGGGGCAAGGGAAAGCATTCATCTTTGCCCTTGTGGCATTCATAAAGGTGATTGAAGATGAATTACTTCTATTACAACCTATTGTATGAATTCCACCGTGGTGAAATGAAAAGAGCGTTTTGTACCTTCATGATTTGTGTAAACTGTTCAGAAGGGGAAAGTAGAAAGCTATTGATGGTTCTGTTTGTTTTAAAGATTTTTATTTTTAATAGTATTTTTAAAGATGTTCCTCAATTTTTTTTCTTTAACTTTTAAAATGAGGTGTAATGGTATAAATCATTCGTTGATTACTTGAAATGTATTTCATAAAGGTTTATATGTTTTAACATAAACAAATTAAAAAAAGGTTCCTAGTACTGATAGCGGATAGAAGAATGGCCATTTCATGGAACGAGCCATTGGTAACACAATGGCGCTTAGCGATATGAAAACATGAGTGGCGGCTGAGAATTGAGCGTTAAAATGCCAATCAGAACAAGAGGAAACAGGAAATGTAATCATTACTTGGGGATTGCTTCTGAATGAACTTCCATCCTCCCCGTATGACAGACCCGCTTGAAAAATAAATCTCAGGACAGACAGTTATAGGATAGTTATAATTCTTCTTTAGGGACAACATTGAAAATGTGCATAGTATCTGACGTAATACACAAAATGGTAGAGATGTGTAAGGACGCTGTGTTTTGGCATTGAAGATGTGTCTGCCATAGTATATGTGAAAATTAACGCAAGTTGCATATGACCTGGGACCGATCTCATGTCGGGGAGCGGGAGGGTGTTGGCCTTCAGTTGACTGAAAGTCTCTTACGAATTATATTGGAAATTAATTAAAAAAAGAGGCGTAGCCAAAATTCCTAAGTGGGGTCAAAAAGAGTCCTGATCTTACTTTTTTGCAGACATTGCAGCCCTAACCTGTGGAATAGAGAATGGGTTTGTTGAAACACCTGCGGCTTGAGGGGGTTTCGGGACTTTTGCCGTCACGAAGGTCCTAGCATTTACAACTATAAAACAAACCTGAAGGCTATGTGGGACCACCTAACGGGTGATGCACAGAATCATCATTTGGGGTGACCGCTTGGCGTTGGACCCTTTTTTTGGGCACTGTATTTTCAGCTTCCAGGGCACGGAGAAGCCAACTGGCAAAAAGTGCTCTGGCATTGAGCCAGGTGGCATACGGTGTACCAAGGTTCCATCAGAGAGTTGGGTGATCAGAGCTCTCTGTGCCACTGAGAGCATTTAAAGCAAGGCTGTGGCAGGAGCTCTCTATGGAAGGGAGCTGTGGGGCTGTAACAATGTGCTGCTATTCCTAACTAAGGAATATTGGCTCTTCAAATATCTCCTCTCTATGCCAGCAAGCACCTGCTCTGTCTTGTGGCCAATACATCAACTTCTTTTACTGTTGCTTAGAATTTAGGTTAAACTGGTGCCCACTGTGTATTTAAAGCTTTTACAAGACGTAGTCTTGATCCTGTGGAAGGTTGGTTGCCAATTGAATACTCCATTCAAGAGTTAATGGCCCTTTCTTATTTTTTTTCCCGGCTTATAATGACTGAGATGTAAATGACTCCACTTAAAAAATCTGGAGTGGTGTTTAGCACTCGATGCCTTTTTGTAAAGTTTGTGTGGGCAAAGATTTTGGATTCGGGTAAGGTGAAAGTTCCTTGAGGGTTATTGGGACAAGGCCTGTAACCTGGCCTTGTGAAAGGGGAGATGCTTTTTTCAGGAGGTTGGGAAGGAGGGAAGATCCAGAGTGAGCACAAGTCCAAAGGGATGGTTCAGTAACAACAGCCCCAATGCCTAACCCCCCTCCGGCACACGTGCCAACATGTTAGTATGCAAACCCAGCAAGGCCTCATTTAGATACTTGCAAGTGTCTTTCTTTCCTTACTAGAATGCGAGCACCCAAAGCAAAAACCCTCCATCCCCACTTACCTGCTAGACCGGAGCTTTGTACTCCAGTCCCGGCTCTTCTCCTGTCTGGTCACCGCCATAGAAATGGAAAAGGGGCTTAATCCCTTTTCTCTTTGGCAGGGGCCATCTTGGACTTTTGTGTTTCCTCTGGATGTTGGCGTCGCAGCCAATCTGAGGAAAAATAATGAAAGCCATTCGGACCTCGGATGAACCCCAGGGTGCAAATTATTTTCATGCCCGCTCAGGAGGGTGGACATGACCGGTAACAGCCCACAGCCCGAGCTCAGGCCTTTGTTCGCTCGGTCCTGCCTTAGCTCAGGCTGGCGGGCCATTACAGCCATATTGGCCCTCATGAGTGGGCGTGAAACCATAATCTTGTTATACATGGGACTGTGAGGTTCTAGATCTAGTCAACATATTTAGCTCAAGCTTCTTCCCACATAGTTGTCTTATAGTTTTTATAGGATATTTTATCTATATTACCCACCAAACTATTGTTATAGGGTTCATGTCATTGAGGTTGTTATTGAATGTTAAAGTGTGTCAGGAGGGCGAGCTATGACACACTGATGCCAGAAAAATCTGGTACAAATAAGAGGTTTCATTTAGTTAAAGTGGGAGAAAAGGTTGGACCACATGCCTATCTCAACTAAGGCAAACTATACAAGTGATAGGGAGGTTCCTGGGTAAACAATATCTGAGATGGACAAACAGGAAGTGGGATATTTCACGGGTACCCAGCACCACCACTGACTTTTTACCCAATCATTAAGTTCAAACCTGGCCTTACAAGTTTGTGTCCCTCCATGGACACACTCATATGCAAAATAATGTTCAAAGATGTTAGCATGTCCTGGAGGAAGGATCGGGTGGACCTCCCGTCCTTTCTGCAACATAAACACACTTCTGAGAGAAGGGGACTCATCTGATCTCAGTTAGCATGTCTATGAGCTTAGTGTAATAATGAGAGGTGGCAAGGCCAGTCTTCCAACACCTCGCTGCCTCTCGTGATTCACTACATTTGTTGCAGAGGCGAAAGGACTCTGCAACAAACTAAAAGGGCACTCACACTAGGGAGCACCCACCCTCCCCCGCCATAGTGGCAGGCCGCCATTGGTATTCACTCATTTTCGGCTCTTCACAATCTTGGTTTATAAGCATTCACTTGATCAGGTCTCTGCACAACCTTGTTTCTAAATATTCAGCATTTGGGCCCTTCCTAGACCTCTGGCAGGTTTCACTCACTTGTACAAGTGTATCGGTAGAAAGTAGCTTGTCAAACAGGGTACTCACCTAGTACCAAGTGGTGGTTTCCCTGACTCAGCAGGAAGTGTTGACAAACATGTCCTTCTGCTCCCGGTCTTCTTCCCCTTTTCTGGGCTCGCTCAATAGTGGCAAAGATATTTTATTTGCTTAAGCCATTTTGATTGGCTTGGGATGCTAGGGTTTTGTCTTAGGGTTTTGGGATAGGGGTTTTCATTTGGTTTCTCTTAGTGGATCTTTCAATGTGTGTCAATGTGCCTCTCTGCAGTGGTTGATTGTAATATTCATCTCAACTGGTGTTTAAGCGTCTTAGGCACTGTGCGAGGTGAACGCCATCTTGGATTCTCACTCATCGCAGCTCTACAGCCCACAGCATTAGGCATCCTCCCAAGACCAGACAGTAGACTTTTGCATCATCTTTGCATGACCGCACAGCTTGTAGTCACTTTGTTTCTTCTCTACGCTCAACATGTATGTTTGAGGTGTGACAGAATGCCATCTGGGGAAGACAGAATAGCCTAAATGTATTATAATACAATGATGTCCGTAATTCTGTTTCTGAAAACGAGGTCTGTTAATCAGGCTGTGCTTTCATTATGTTCCATGCCACAATTATAGTTCACTTGCGTGCCTTTGCTGACAAACCCAGCCCCAGCACTGTAGTGGCAACAGAGCAGGTTCAAATGCTGTATGTGCATTCCTAACAGCTGCTGGAATACAACAGGCCAACAGGCAGAGGTGCCTTTTTTAATCATCTTCTTTGCTGATTCAAAACATAACAATTGGGTATCCTAGTCAGCCTGGTGGCCCTTTAATTGTAAATACAAGGCATCCCTATTTATGACGTGGTGGCTACTAGTGTCACACAAGTATACAACCACAGAATTTGACCTCATACTAGTGTCAGCTTGGTTAACATTGCTCACCTATGACATGACATTGAGTATTAGCCATCTCGCCTGGATGTCCCATAACAGCTATGTGGGGCAGTGGCCGGGAAGCTGCCTTTTGATTCTACTGGAAGAATGGCACCCCCTTCAGCCTAGAGCACCGGAACCCTCCCCAAGAGGTCCCATGGGAATCAGTGCTTCAAAGACAGTACTGACATAACATAGACACTCTCACACCAGGATGCAGCCTGCCTTGGGAATCAAGTCCTGTCCAAACTTTCTGATCTCCTCCTTCAACCACCTGATACTCTCTGTGCACCTCCTCACTCTCTCCGCCCCTTCTTGATCACGTTTAACAATCTCCCCTGTACTGTCACCAATGTCTTTCTTACGATCATCTATCTTTTCTACACGGTTACCAACTATCTTCTTGCTGTCACAAATCTCCTCCTCACGCTTACCAACCTCCTCTATACTGTCAACAACTTCCACCTTAAGATAACCTGTCTTCTCTGTACTTTCACTACTTTGTAAGTCTCACTTTTCCCTCCCACCTTCTTCCCCTCTTTGGGCCCTCCCATCGTTCATCTGAGCATCACACTTTACCTTTCTATTTTCAGCCTTAATAACCTCTATCCCTCCTTATTTTTATTTATTTAGTTGGTATTTATGATGTGCCTATACAGCAAATGGTATTTCAATGCACATCTTTGTCACCCCTATCGGGCCATTCTTCACTGCTCTGATCCCTGTCCTCCTTCCTTTATTCACTCTCATATATTTCTAAGTCTTGTCCAGAAAAGTGATGTATATGAGAAGGGGTGGAGGGAGACATCAGGAGAATGGAGGATATGGGGATGTATTCGGTGGAAGGTGGAGAACTTTACAAACACCAGTCAAGAGAGTTTGGAGAGGAGCTTGGAGACAAGGGAGGGAGTAGCGGCAGGAGAAAATCAGCAGCAGATAGGAGAACACAAAGCTGTGGTTGGAAAAGAAAAGGGGAGCTACGAAAATCTCTGTTGTGGATTGAGGAGGACAACGAGAATGTCGAAATACAGCAGGAGGTGGCTCCACAAGCCAATTCCTACACAAGCTGATTGAAGAGACGGACCTGAGTTTTGTTGGATCAGAGAGAGGCTGGACAGCCTGGCCAGAGTGTGGCAGACAGAGAGAGGACTGCACCAGTGCAGGGATGAGCCAATCCCAAATCCCACAGCAGGGCTGTAATCCATAGCCAGGGGAACCTGACAGCAAATCCCCATTTCAGCTAAGACACCCAATTCCACTTTAACCAGATAAAGGCTGGATAGTTGGAGCAAAGCACTGTAAAAAACCACAAGCAGCTCAGTATGGCAGTGTAGGTGTTCAGAGAAAGAGCTGGAAACCAGTGAGTGGAAACAGGAGTTTGCTTGGAGAAGGTTGGTGGAGAGAGCAAGAGATTGAGGAACTCCCAGGTGACGTAAGAAGAGATCCAGGTGGCCGAGACATATTGTAACCTGGGAGCTGGAGGAGAGGTCCAGGAGACCAAACCAAGGAGTCAAGATAGCTTGAGGAAGAGGGGCAGAGCAGGAGAGTTGCGGCTAAGGAGGGTGAAATTACTGAGAAAGAAGGTGATTCCCAGAGGAGTGGAGGAGGTGTCCAGAGGGTATTACCCATATTTGCCAAATGGCAATTTCGCAAAAGGGGGGGGTGATAGGTTGAATGGGGATGTGTGGGGTCTCCCCCCAATTTATGGTCTAAAAAAGCAGTAAAATAAACCAAAAATAATTCTGCAAAATTGCCATTCTGCAAAAGAAATGCAAAGAATGTTTAAAGATCTGTCATGGGTCGTTGAGAAGGTGGGATAGATATGGAGACCATTGAGCTGAAAAGCAGAGGGAAAGAGGGTGGTGCTTAAAGTGCGAAGAATGTTCCCAGAGGGATGACAAAGGTGGCAAGGGCACCCTTAAGGATGGCTTCAAGTTCTGATCTGGCTCCTGGGACTGGCTAGTCCCTCCTCTTGGCAGTTCCTCTTTCTGATTGTCAGAGCTTGACAGTGCCTCTTGGGTCGACTGTCTTAATGTATCTGTTCTGAACTGTATGAGAGTGGAGGCCTTGTACAATGGATGGCTGGGTAAATGTCGAGTTTCTACTCCTAATTCAGGCCCTTCTGCACTCATTCAACGTGATAAAAGCGTACATACATTGGTGGTTCTCTGCAACCACCTTACCTCGATTCCCTTAAAGGGGCTTAATTGCCCGTAGCGGCAATGTGGTTGTCCCCTGGCCTAAGATGGGTACTAAGTGGGGATGCTCAGTGGATTCTCTCCATGGCAGCCAACTTCCCATATTTCACTATCTTGGGGAGGCATCTGGTGCCCTTGGTCATCCCACTGGAGGTGCCCAGAGTGAGAGAGAGAACTTCATCAAAACCCTCTGTATAATAACCTTATAATCCTCTTCCCGGTTCCTTGGTCAGCATCTCCAAGATGAAACTTTCACCTATGTCCCCTCCCCTCCAGTTACTCCTGCCATGTAATGGTTTCAGGGTCCGGATCTTCCTGTGTAGCTGGTATTAAGGGCACCTCCTGTCAAAGATCCAGACAGGTGCAGGCAATATGACTTGCCTTACTGCCAGAATAACATTTTGTTGAGTTCAATCAATGATTGTGGGGATGGGTCATACGCATCTTACTTCACCTTTACCTGTTGGTCTATGAGGGAGTGGCCTACTAGGCTTGGAATGGACGTCAGTTAGGGTCCACTGACTGATGAAGCCACTCACAGCTTATTTCCCATTCAGGAAGAGATATGAATGTAGAAGTTCCATTTAGTAGGGTTCACACAGGTAGGCTCTTTACCGACCACTGGTAGATTGAACAGCCTCCTCAAGCGAGGAGTTATAAAGTTGTATAACTAACCCTAGGAGTTTAAGTGGGAGGGTGCTGGTAAATTGCTCTAGTACTAAGATGGTTTTAACCTTCTTTACAGTCTCACCCTCTAGCCACTTGTTTATGAGGCCGTCGATTCTCTGGGACACCTGTCAAAGAGTTTTATTGAGTAGCAGTTGAATCCCTCTGAAATTCTGCCAGCAGGATTTTGGATCATGGCCCATGCTCAGGAATCCCACATTTCTTGTCATCATAAGCGGCTGTATTATCCGGGTTTAATACCTGGTACGCTGCACACAGATCTCCTGATAACAGTGCAGGGACAAACTCTGCCAATTTATTGTGGCCCCACACAGTCAAATTCCCCTCTCTATTTTGGCTGTCACTACATCTTCAGTCCACTGTGTATAGGTAAATATCTGCACTAAAGGATGTGTTTATATGAGTACTCGGTCTATTACATATCTTCATTGCACTGCATATATGTGAAAGTCCAAACTAAACTATGTGTTTGGCTGAGTCCTCAGTTCACCACATATGGGTGTGTTTTCATCTCTTCACTTGTGTGCATAAAGTCGCTCTCCTTTGAGCTCCTCTCTTGTAATCCTGGGTTACCCACGCAGACACCTACATCAGTTGCAGTTCCAGATAAATTGTCACTGAAATCCTCTTTTCTGTCCCCTCTCAAGACCTATGGACTCTGCATCTGATTTCCACACTCACCCTTTCCCTTCCTCACCCATTAATGTTGGCACTAGATGGGAAGTTCTCTTGGCTGGCTTCTCATCCTAGAGGTGCATCATTAATGTCTATCAAAATGGCACTATCATGGGCCAAGGTCCTCAACCCAACCTCCTCCTCTTTGACCGGCGCCTGCAATCCCTCATCAACTTCCTTCCTCCCCCGGCAACTCCTCCTTCCTCTCTCTCACTGACTTCCACTTCCAATCTCCTCCTTCTTGGCGACTTCAGCATCCACTTAGACTCTTCAATCTCTGCCTCTACTCTCTTCCGTGACCTCTGCACCTCTCTTGCCCTCTCTGTTCTTCCCTCTGGCCCTACCCACTCAGCCGGACACACTCTCGATGCCTTCATCCATTCTGACCTTTTCTTCTCTACCACACTCTTCACCCCTCTATCCTGGTCTGACCACACTCTCCTTTCATCCCACCTCGGACCTCTCGGCCCTCTGATCGAACCTCCCCCAGCTCTGCCAGCCTCATTTGTGGATATCCATCCAATGAAACGAGTATCAGTTGCTGGTTTCGCCTCCTCCTTCACCCCCCCTCCAACCTCTGACTCACCTACTGATGCTGCTCTCAAAAATCTAGCTCTTGATAACTCACACTCTTGATATTCTTGCCCCTGTCTTGAGGATCTGCCTGAAACCTTCCTCCAAGCATAACACCTGGTATGAGTCTGATCTAGCAGCCCTGAAACGCAAGTGCAGAGCTGCTGAACGAAAATGGCATACTTCGAGCTCATCCTCTGATAAACCAGCCTGTCACCTTCTCCAAAGGCAATATCTTCTATCCATTTGCTCCAAGAAGAGGGCTCACATTCAGACCTGCGTCTCTGGAGCTACAAACAACACGGCTGAAATATTTCAAATCTGCAAGGAACTAGCCAATCCATCTGCAGTCTCCTCCTCGCCTCTTCCTTCACTGGCCCTCTGCACCACACTAGCCACCCACTTCACTGCTAAAACTCAAGACATTCTGAGTTCTCTCTCTTCCTCCCCTCCCCATCCCCTTACCACCCTTGGCCTCTCCTCCTCTCTCATTCACCTCCTCCCCATTCACCTCCTTTTCTCCTATCACACCGGACAAGGTCACTAGAGTTGTCGGCTCTATGAAGGTCTCTTCCAAACAGGTCTCCACCTGTTCTTCCAGAACTATTAAGGACAATATCGACTCCCTTGTCCCTGCACTCGCAGACATCTGCAATCACTCCCTTACCACTGGGTCTTTCCCCTCTTTCCTCAAGCACTTGTTTGTGCGCTCCCTCCTGAAGAAACATTCTGCCAACCCTTCATGTCCGGGCAACTACCGCCCCATCTCTCACACTCCCTTCCTTGGATTACTTCTGGAGATGTTGGTCTCCCCCCAACTGACCCAACATACTGAGCTTGTTGGTTGCCTGCATGACCATCAATCTGGATTCCGAGCATCCAGAGGCATGGAAACTTGCTATCCTGAACACCTGTGAAGAATTGCTTGCATTTCTTGACTCCAACTCACCTGCTGTTCTTACTCAATCTCTCTTCTGCTTTTGACACAGTTAACCACTCCATCCTCATAAAACGGCTCCATGAGACCCTTGGTGTCTCATATCGTGCACTGGACTGTTCAAACCTCCTTCCTCACTGACCGTCCCTTACAGGTTTTCCTGGGTTCTTTCTCCTCACCCCTTCTATCTCCACCTTTGATGTTCCCCAGAGCTCTATCCTTTTTCCCTGGTTCTTTAACATCTATCTCGCTCCTCCTGCTCACCTTATCTCCACCTTCTCACCACACTTCCAGTGCTATGCAGACGACACCCAACTAACTCTTCTTCATACTACCCTTTGCAACTCTTCTCACCTCCTCTGTCATTCCTGACTGCATGTCTGTTATCCAGTCTTGGTGTACCTCCAACAACCTCTGTCTCAATGCCAGCAAGACTGAGATTCTTCCTATCGGGACTCCTATTCCCTCTTTTCTCCCTTCACTCTCGCCACCCTCGATGGGCTCTCCCCCCTCTCCTTCCTCTGAGTCCAGAAACCTGGGAGTTATCTTCGACTCCTCTCTCTCTTTCATTCGTCACATCCTTACCAAGAAGGCCCATTTTCACTTCTACCTACTGAGGGTCATCCTCCCTTACCTCACTTTACCCCAGAAGCTCAATGTTTCCAGAGCTCTGGTACTCTCCAGGCTGGACTACTGCAACAGCCTCTTCCTTAACCTACCTTCCTCGTCTATCCGCCCCCCTCGAGCTAATCCAGAATAGGGCTGCAAGACTTATCCTTGGCCATAAGCCCAGGGACCCTATCTCTCCAGCTTTAAATCCCTCTGCATCATCCATAAGGCTGTCTAGAGCCGGGGACCATGCTATCTGCAACTTGCTCTCACCAAATACTCTACTGCCAGATCCCTCCGATCCTCCGGCTCAAACTCTCTGCTTGTCAAGCGCTTCTCCAAGCAGCGAGTGGGCAGCCGTGTCCTTTCCTCAGCTGGCTCCCTCCTTTGGAACAATCTCGCTCTCTCTCTCCATCTTGAGCTGGATCTCCTGAAGTTCTGCAAACTCCTCAAGACCCTCCTCTTCTCCTCCTCCTTACCTCCCTCCTCTGCTAAACCCCACAGTAGCTGTGATTGGTGGCCTGGGCCCTTATGTGTCCCTCTGGGTCCAGGCCATCTGTCCAATCGCCCGCAGTATCACCTGCACTTGCCCTCAGGCACCACTTGGCCTGTGCTGCCTCAAAGGCCTGCACTTATTGTATGGGCTGATGACCCTTCCCCATCTAGTGGCCACTGCCGACACTTACTTGTTGCCTCCACAACCGGCTATTGCACTTACCTGTTCCCGTGCAACTATCTCCCTGGCACTTCACCTTTATGTTGATTCCCTAGCACTTACCAACTTCCGCTGTCCCGTCTCTCTCTCGCCACTTGCACAATCTAAATGTCCCCAAGGCCTAGTAGGACTGCTTTGTTTTATATTTCACATATTCCATTGTCTTGCTCTTTTTTTTACTCCCTTCTTTCCTCCCTTTGCCCTGAGGGCGCTTTGAAACACAATTTTCTTGCTGTATAAGCACCTTACACATGCCCAATAAAATATATATATATAATCATTATTAATTAATAATAAAAATGAAGTATCTTTTAACACCATTTAAAAAAAGGTTTATACACACAAACAATTTTAAATGTTATAAACTTACAAAATTGCCTGATTATCCATTTAACCTTGAATAGATTCCAGAGTTGATCTAACATAAAAGCCCCTAGGTTGCCCAACATTCTACTCCGGTAAATGTTTCACCTAAAGCAAAGCCAAACACATTCTACAAATACATATATGAGGGTTTTTATAATATTTCCCATACAGAACCTACATAGCCTATCCTTACGCCTGCGGTGTGACCAGCAAATTAAATCTAAATATCAAATAGTCCCTCATTCTCTGATTTTTGGGAAATAGACCCAGGTACTGCTCATCAGGCTCAACATTGTTTTTACGTAATTTATCAAGGATCTTTTGATTCTAAGTAACCCCTTTCTATTGTCCAGCCATACTCCTTCATAACTCCTGTTAAACTTGCTTCGTCCAACAGATTCACTGGCCTACTTGGATCTTTCTCCTAAATTGGTGTTAGGCAGAATCCTGTGCAGTTCCCTTAGGGAGCACTACAGAAGATTAAGACTACAGGTATGAGCAATAAATCCCCTTTGGTATCAGTCTGTACCACAAAGATTTAGTTGGTAGCTGTGGCTAAGCAGTCAGACTTATCTCAAGAGGGAGATGAGCAGTATTCAGGGTTTACACAATAGGGCTACAATACTATGGCACAACGAAACACTGACCAAAGCTTTGTATTAAAAAGAATCTATATATTTATTTTACACACTTCTAGTTCAACACATTAATCACAGTTATTAAAGCAAGTTAAACTCAGTCAAGAAAAGTATACACAACTCCCTAGTTAAATTGTACACAAGTTTGAGTCAGAACGAAAACTGAACAAAATGGCACAGTGAAAACCGAATTCAAATGGCACTCTAGCAATTTCTCACAAGGGAGGGAAAATGTCAAGTTATACAGGAATATACTCTTAGGCACCCTAGCAACACTTCCTAATAAGTTTGTGAACAAGTTTAGTCAAGGCAGTACTTTAGCATGTATAATAATGAGGTGTAAACCGAGCAAAATGGCACTTCACAAGTTTTAAAAGTGGGAAGGAAAAGGTGGTTATAAGAATTAGGTGCACCAAAACATTTCTAGTTGAGAAGCAATCTAGAGAGGGCAGTTATAACAGATTCAGCCAGAGTCAATAGGCCCGTGCCAGAGTCAGTGGTACAGGGCAAAGAGCCCAGGAGCAAAATGTTCTTGTAGCTGCAGTCAATTCTTTGTTAAACGATTCGAAAGGCTGGTTGCAGAAGGTGAAAGACAATGTTAGATGATAGGGGCGGCCAACCCAACAGGTAGGTAAAGGATTTAAAACACCTTTAGCGCTACCAAACGAAAAGGGAGGCCTGGCGGAACAAAGTAATTTAAAATGTAGAAGAGGCTCCTGCGGTGGCAGTTGTTCCTGGCAGTTCCTTCAGTTCGGGAGAACCAGCAGAGGAAGAGCGACTCTCTTCGTGGAGGAAGGTTCGAGTTACTGCACTGCCCAAGGATGAAACCAGCCGCGGTGCTGCCAAACAAAATAAAATGTACGCTCCTTTAAATGGCGGTCCGGGTGGACGGGTGCCTGGCTATCCAGTCTCCGAGTGCAGGGCACTGGCGATTCGACCAAGGCAGGTCCTGGAATGCGATTGGCAAACTGGTTGGCCCCACCAGCTCAAGGGAAGAAGGCTCTTGCAGATGAAGATCTTCTCTGTGTGTGGAGAAATGTGGTGAGACGCTGCAGCAGGGCTTCACCGGTGGTTTAGTTGGTGCAGATGTCTTTGGCTTCTCTCCTCTTCGGCTTCTTAGTTCCAGTGACAACGTCTTGCTCTTCCAGTCCTCAGGACCCTGCTTTTATGCAAAAAGGTCCCCATTCATACAGCCTAGCTGTCACTCACACAGTGGAGTGGTCATCCTGGCGGGAGACCCTCCAGCCTATCAGGGCAGAGTGCGACATGGGTTGCTGAGGCAACCCTGTCCATAGGTCCTACTTCCCCACCCACACAATGGGTCCACCCCAGACTCAGTGGCGTCGAAAGGAGGGCTTCTTGGCAGAAGCCCGCCAAAAGGATGAACAAAGGATCCCCGACCTGGGTTAGGATCTTAGAGAAAGACACGAGAAAGAATTTATATAAAAGGTTCTGGCAAATAAAACCTACCGGAGTAAGTTAATATAAAAATAAACCAGCGGTATGTTAGAGGTTGTCAGTAAGTGTGGTAGCCTCGAACAATGGGAAAATCCCATAGAGAAATATTTGTGGTCGAATATTTTTGGTAGTAACCACTGCCACCAGCCAGACACTTTTGAGAGAGGGGCTGTACGGTATCCTCTCGAAAATGAACATAAGGGAAAAACTATTAACCCTTTCCAGTACCTCCACAGTAAGATGGGTTGTACTGGTTTTGTTCATAAAGAATGACTAGTAAAGTCAATGGGGACTTTGCATGCCCTGGGAGACAGTAGTCAGTTCCAGGGTATGGAGTCTATGTCTGGGAGTCGCTACGACACCCCTGTGTCACTGCACGGAGGGTGCTGTGTAACACATGTGGATAAAGATGGTTCTATAGGGGTGAGATGAAACCCCATAGACATTAAACAGAAAAAATAGCCTAGAACACACATAGCAAATATGCCTAAGAGTGGGAAAAAGAGTCTCACTCTTAGCAGGAGAAAAAAACAAACCCTTCAAATCCAGCAAAGCTGCTGGGGGACTCTACAGGTAAGGGGAATTAGCCATAGAATGAGAATTCTCCCTAACACTGGCCCCCCCTGACTAAGGGACAAGCGGATCTAATCCACTCCTGGATGAGTCTCTTACCTCTAGTCCATGGGTGCACAACATACGGCCCGCGGGCCAGTTGCGGCCCGCCATGCTCTTTTGTCTGGCCCGCGAGGCACAAACACTTTCCTAATGGAGGGCGGCCCACAAGCAGCATTGGCCACCCTCCATTAGGAAAGTCTTTGTTGTCTTCCGGGCCGGACAAAACACTGGCCGTCATTGGTTCAGCACACACCCACCACGTTGCTCCTACGAGCCACGTAGTGCGTGTGTGCTGCACCAATGGAGGGCCAGCACTACGGCTGGCATGGTCCATAAGGCTTGATGCCGGAAGGCATTTCAGCCTTGGACCACGCCAGCCGTAGTACGATTCCAGCGACTTCCAGCTTACCTGCCTTCCAGCACATCTCCGGTAACTGGTCTGTTTGTGTTTGTGTGTCGGGTCTGTTTTGCTGTATGTTTGTGTGTGTATGTTGAGATGCGGGGGTGGGAGGGGAGTGTCGGATGTGTATGAATGTTTCAATTTTAATGTTTTTTGTGTGTATGTTGAGATGCGGGGGAGGGGGTGTGTCGGATGTGTTTGAATGTTTGGATTTGAATGTTTTTTGTGTGTATGTTGAGATGCGGGGGTCGGTGGGGGGGTATCGGATGTGTATGAATGTTTGGATTTTAATGTTTTTTGTGTGTATGTTGAGATGCGGGGGTGGAGAGGGTGGCGGATGTGTATGAATGTTTGGATTTTAATGTTTTTTTTGTGTATGTTGAGATGCGGGGCTGGGGGGATGTCGGATGTGTATGAATGTTTGGATTTTAATGTTTTTTGTGTGTATGTTGAGATGCGGGGCTGGGGGGATGTCGGATGTGTATGAATGTTTGGATTTTAATGTTTTTTGTGTGTATGTTGAGATGCGGGGGAGGTGGTGTGTCGGATGTGTTTGAATGTTTGGATTTGAATGTTTTTTGTGTGTATGTTGAGATGCAGTGGTGGGTGGGGGGGTATCGGATGTGTATGAATGTTTGGATTTTAATGTTTTTTGTGTGTATGTTGAGATGCGGTGGTGGGGGCGGTGTCGGATGTGTATGAATGTTTGGATTCAAATGTTTTTTGTGTGTATGTTGAGATGCGGGGATGGGGGTATGTGGGGGGTGTCGGATGTGTATGAATGTTTGGATTTGAATGTTTTTTGTGTGTATGTTGAGATGTGGGTGTGGGGGGTGTCGGGTGTGCATGAATGTTTGTTTTGGAGTGTAAGTGCAGTGTATGTTGAGATGCAGGGTCTGTATGGGTGCATGCTTGCTAGTTTGTATGCTGATTTGGGGGTGGGGGGTGCTGGTCTGTATGGGTGCATGTTTGAGAGTGTGCTGAGTTGGGGGGTGGGGGGTTTGGGTCTGTATGGGTGCTTGTTTGAGAGTGTGCTGATTTGGGGGGTGGGGGTTCGGGTCTGTATGGGTGCATGTTTGAGAGCGTGCTGATTTGGGGGGTGGGGGTTCAGGTCTGTATGGGTGCTTGTTTGAGAGTGTGCTGAGTTGGGAGGTGGGGGGTTTGTGTCTGTATGGGTGCTTGTTTGAGAGTGTGCTAATTTGGGGGTTGGGGGTTCGGGTTGGTATGGGTGCATGTTTGTGTATGTGCTGAGTTGGGGGGTTGGGGGTTCGGATCTATATGGTGCATGTTTGTGTGTGTGCTGATTTGGGGGTTGGGGATTCGGGTCTGTATGGGTGCATGTTTGTGTGTGTGCTGAGTTGGGGTGTGGGGGGTTCGGGTCTGTATGGGTGCTTGTTTGAGAGTGTGCTGATTTGGAGGGTGGGGGTTTCGGGTCTGTATGGGTGCATGCTTGAGAGTGTGTGTGCTGAGTTGGGGGGAGGGGGTTCGGGTCTGTATGGGTGCATGTTTGTGTGTGTGCTGAGGTGGGGGGTTCGGGTCTGTATTGGTGCATGCTTGAGAGTGTGTGTGCTGAGTTTGGGGGGTGGGGGTTCGGGTATGTATGGGTGCATGTTTGTGTGTGTGCTGAGTTGAGGGGTGGGGGTTTGGGTCTGTATGGGTGCTTGTTTGAGAGTGTGCTGATTTGGGGGGTGGGGGGTTCGGGTCTGTATGGGTGCATGTTTGTGTGTGTGCTCAGTTGGGGGGTGGGGGTTCGGGTCTGTATGGGTGCATGTTTGTGTGTGTGCTCAGTTGGGGGGGTGGAGGGTTCGGCTCTGGGGTGCATGCTTGAGTGTGTGTGCTGATTTGGGGGGTGGGGGGTTCGGGTGTGTATGGGTGCATGTTTGTGTGTGTGCTGAGTTGGGGGGTGGGGGTTTGGAGTTGGGGGTGGGGGGTTCGGGTCTGTATGGGTGCTGGTTTGTGTGTGCTGATTTGGGGGTTGGGGGTTCGGAGTTGGGGGGTGGGGGATTCAGGTGTGTATGGGTGCATGATTGTGTGTGTGCTGAGTTGGGGGGTGGGGGGGTTCGGGTCTGTATGGGTGCTTGTTTGAGAGTGCGCTGATTTGGAGGGTGGGGGTTTGGGTCTGTATGGGTGCATGTTTGTGTGTGCTGAGTTGGGGGGTGGGGGGTTTGGAGTTAGGGGGGTGGGGGGTTCGGGTCTGTATGGGTGCTGGTTTGTGTGTGCTGATTTGGGGGGTGGGGGGTTCGGAGTTGGGGGTAGGGGGTTCAGGTGTGTATGGGTGCATGTTTGTATGTGCTGAGTTGGGGGGTGTGGGGTTCGGGTCTGTATGGGTGCATGTTTGTGTGTGTGCTGAGTTGGGGGGTGGGGGGTTTGGTTCTGTATGGGTGCTTGTTTGACAATGCTGATTTGGGGGGTGGGGCGGTTCGGGTGTGTATGGGTGCATGTTTGTGTGTGTTGAGTTGGGGGATGGGGGTTCGGATCTGAGTGGGTGCTTGTTTGAGAGTGTGCTGAGTTGGGGGGTGGGGGATTCGGGTCTGTATGGGTTCATGCTTGAGAGTTTGTGCCGAGTTGGGTGGTGGGGGGTTCGGGTCTGTATGGGTGCATGTTTGTGTGTGTGCTGAGTTGGGAAGTGGGGGATTTGGAGTTGGGGGGTGGGGGGTTCGGGTCTGTATGGGTGCTGGTTTGTGTGTGCTGATTTGGGGGGTGGGGGTTCGGAGTTGGGGGGTGGGGGGTTCAGGTGTGTATGGGTGCATGTTTGTGTGCTGAGTTGGGGGGTGGGGGGTTCGGGTCTGTATGGGTGCATGTTTGTGTGTGTGCTGAGTTGTGGAGTGGGGGTTTTGGAGTTGGGGGGTGGGGGGTTCGGTTCTGTATGGGTGCATGTTTGAGAGTGTGCTGATTTGGGGGGTGGGGGGTTTGGAGTTGGGGGGGTGGGGCTTTCTGGTCTGTATGGGTGCTGGTTTGTGTGTGCTGATTTGGGGGGTGGGGGGTTCGGAGTTGGGGCTGGAGGGTGCCAGGATGAATAACATCAGAGACAACGGGCAGCCTTGCCTGGTGCCCCGTAGGATCACCCAGGCGGGTGAAATGTGTTTGCCAGTGCTAACCCTGGCCAGTGGCCTGATGTATAGCAACTGCACCGAGTGTATAAATCCCGGGCCAAACCTAAATCGGCATCACCACATAGATCTGTAATAGCTTGTTTTGTTCCTCTCCCTCCTTTCTCTCCCCATCTCCCTCACCTTGTGTAATTCTCCGGCTCTATCAGAAATGTTGTCAGGCCTAGGACGGTAGACGCCTGTCTGTTCCCATTTCCTTCCTATCTGTGTCGCTAGGCCGAGTACGATAGTTAATTTTGCATTCTTGTTGTTCATGGCCTGTAAGAATGTTTTGTATTTTCCCTTGTTCTCTTCCTTGTCGAGAAGCGCTTTGAAACACATTGTGTATAGGCGCTATATAAATAAACTATCATAGCATATCATTAGAGATGTTGGGCCAGAGTATCAAGGGTCAGCAGTGGGTGCGGTTTATTTGTACATTCCTAAAGCTTTCAAAACCGGCTGCAGCCTTTTCTAGTATGGTCCTGGATGATGTCTGCTCCTGTAATTTTGCAACTAAACCTCGATCAAGCGTTTGAGACCCTTTGAGTGTGGGTAATTGTTACCTTTCTACAACCCCATCAAGCATTGTTCAGGGGATAGATGCACAATGCAATGGATTAGAGAAGGTAATTGAGTTATTTGATCCAGATTTTGTGGAAGGAAATGGCTTGCAATATTCAAACTGGTAGTACTCCCAGAAAAACCTATTTCCCTGGCGCAATATGGTGGAGCTCCTGTCAGTTTTGCCCTGGCCAGGAAGAAACTGAGATCAGTTTCTTTGTATGTTCACTAAAGTAATTGGTCATCCTGTGATAATTCCTTCCAAAAACTCATAATTTTGCAACAGCTTGTGCTTTGAAATGTTATTTTTTTTTAAAGAATGTCCTCAATTTCTACCTTAATCTCAAACATAGCAGGTTGATATGCTATGTAGCCCGCTATTCCTGAAAGTATCCATCAATAAGTGCATGAAAAGGTATGCTGGCAAGGCTATGTTCTTTATCTGATCTTGTTCTTTTGTCGCTTCTAGGATTCTCAAAAAAGCATATAATTTGTATATACTTTAGACTAGGACTGTCGTGGTGGGAGCATAACAGTGAAGTTCATATTGTTATCCAAAGATGTCCCTGCCAATGTTCAGTGCAGTAAAAAAAAAGAAAGATTGACCAGGAGCACCGTCAATTTAAGGATGAGTGGACTGAGAAGTTTTTTTTCATCGAGTCCAAACCTAATGTGTACTCGTGTCTCATTTGTCTCGAACGCATAGCAGTCCCCAAGGAATGTAATATCCGCCGCCATTGTGAAACAAAGCATTCACAATATAAGGATTTGCAGGAGGAAGCGAGAATTAAGAAAGCTGGGGAGCTAAACACACAGCTGACTAAGCAACAGGGTGTTTTTGCCCAGAAAAAAAAAGAATCTGAATGTGCCACCTTTGCGAGTTATAAGGTTGCACAGCTTATTGCAAGGTCAGCACGTCCTTTCACAGATGGGGATTTCGTTAAAGACTGCCTGATGGAGATTTGCGAGGCAGTGTGTAAAGAAAAAAAAGATGCTTTTACAAATGTTCCCCTTTCACGTATGAGTATCCAGCGGTGTATTGTAGATATGGCTGTCAATTGTTACAGCCAACTGAAAATGCGGTGTAAGGATGTCAAGGGTTACAGGTCATTTGGTTGAAAATAAATGGTCGACAGGACAAATGGTCAACGCAATTTGGTCGAAAGACAAATGGTTGAATTTTTTTTTTTTGTATTTTCACATTTTTTTTTTTTTTTGGTGGGGTCCCCCCCCCTAACTCCCTTTTTTTGGTAAAAAACCCTTTTTTTTCCTAAACGAAAACCTGAAAAATAAATATATAAATAAAAAAAAATTCGACCATTTGTCTGTCGACCATTTGTCTGTCGACCAAATGACTGGACACCGATGTCAAGTTCTTTTCAGCTGCCCTTGATGAGAGCACGGATGCAAGTGACACAGCCCAACTCTTAATTTTCATTCAAGGGGTCGATAATCAATGCAAAGTATTTCAGGAACTGGCTGTCATGATCTCTGCTTCCAAAAGGTCAGGGTTTTCCCAACTCCCTTGGAAGCAGATCCATAACCCAGGTTCCGAGTGCCAACCAGTTCCAATTGGGACCTTTTGGACCCAGTCCTGGCGCCAGTGGCACCAGGCTCATAAATATGCCCAGTCCCAGCGCTGGAAGCGCCGGGCTCATAATGCTTGGGTGGACTTACCTGCAGCAGACCATGCTGCTTACTTGCCTGCCAGTTGAGCCTCTGATCCTCTTCTGTTTGGAACTACTTTTCCTGTTGGGTGGGGCAGGAGCCACTCCCTAGATTCAGAACACTGGAACTCTTCTGGAAAGCAGGAACTCTTTTCTTACCTAGGCGTGGCTGTGGAAGGAGACACCTAAGCACTACAGGAGGCTATTTAAACCACACCCGATGGATGAATCTTGCTTTGCGTTATTCTGCATCCTCTGCAGCAGAACGCTCATCGTGTCTTCTGCATCTGATCCTGGGCCTAAGGAAAAAGGCTTACCATCCTGAATCCAGTCTTCAGCAACACCTATAAAGACAAGAAAGAACAGGTTAGCATTACGGTCTTCAGGGACAGCTCTTCACTTACCTGGTCCATCGGCTGTCACCAACGCCTCGCGCTGCATTCCGGCATCTGAAAGACAAAGGCTTACCTACTCTTCGTGCGCTCCGGAGGTCTTCACACTGCATTCCGGCATCTGAAAGACAAAAGCTTACCAACTCTTCGCACGCTCCGGAGGCCTTCGGCGCTGCATCCCGCATCTGAAAGACAAAACAAGGTGCGTTTAAAGACATTGGGGAACTTTAATACTCACGTGCCATTACTCCTTTCCACATCTAACCCAGTGGGTATTCCGGCACCCTGCAGCCGCTCCGAACTTGTACCTGCAAAATAAAAAGACAGTTAGAGCGCATCGTGAAGCAGGCAACAAGCGCTTACTTACGTGCTTCCAGGCGCTTCTATTCATCACACGGGCTCCATCTTCAACTCACTTCAGCCCGTCATCCGCCATCGCCGGAACCCTGCAAATCAAGAGACATCATTACTAAAGACTTTAAAGACATTAGGATTACTCGAAACTTACCGTTCGTGCAGTAAACGACGGACAGCAGCCCTCTGAAGTCAAGAGGCCTGCTCCCCTTATCCAGTGAAGAAACTGGTTACAGCACCCTGCCCCGAGGCAGATGGAGAGCACGGCGTTCACTTACCTAAGGTGAGAGCGTTAACCTTTGGGGTTCTACAGGAGAAGAGAAAGGGAAGAAGAGAGAGACATTCAATAACCCAGTTCCTTAATCCCATATTTTCTATCTACAGACATCTTACCCTTCGAGTCAGACATACAGTGCACAGAGGTCCAGCCCAAAGAGCCAGCCGTGTGTTACACATCACCTTTGAAGATACGGTATACGCCCAGTCAAGACCGGCGCCTCTACGGGAATCAGGTGAGCGTTACACTGGCTTCCCTGGTATCTTTTCATGGCAGGACTACTGGTGCTGACATTTTTAATGCCTTTCAAAAAGTCATCGATGATTTAAATTTGCCATGTGATGCTTTGGTAGGCGTGACGACTGATGGGGCGCCAGCCATGGTTGGGGAGCAAAATGGGTTTATTGGCTGCTTGAAAAGGCACTTGGGCGAGAAGGCTGTCCATTAAAAAAATTATCACTGCATCATCCACCAGGAGGCATTATGTGCAAAACATTTGAAATTCACTGAAGTGATGGACTTTGTTGTGAAAACGGTTAATTTTGTCTGTGCACGCTCTTTAAATCACCGATTGTTTCAGGCGTTTTTAGAAGAGGTAAAGGCGGATTATGGTGATGTCCTATATCACACCGATGTCTGATGGCTTAGTCGTGGCAATGTGCTGAAGCGATTCTTTGCTTTACGGCACAAAATAAAAGCATTCCTTGATGAAAAGGGAATGGACACATCTGTCATGCAAGATATTGACTGGGTAGCTGACTTTGCTTTTCTGACTGACCTGACAGGCCATTTCAATGATTTAAATTTAAAGTTGCAAGGAAGCCAAAATCTCATATCGGATCTGTTTGAGGCAGTATGTACCTTTGAAATAAAGTTAAGGCTTCTGACAGCCCAACTGGAGAAAGGGATGCCGGTACACTATCCCGCATGTGCAGAGGTTTTCCCCCATGACAAGTATGTAGGATGGTATCGGCATGTGAAGGTCCTGAAGGAACTGCAAAATGTTTTTGAGAATCGTTTCTCACAATTCAAATCCCAGCGAGCCCCTTTTAAACTTTTTGCAGACCCTTTCTCAGCTGATGTTGACAGTGTGCAACCTGAACTGCAACTGGAAGTGATTGAGCTTCAGTGCTGTAGTGCCCTCAAAAATAAGTACAGAGAGATGCCTTTATTAGTCTTCTGTCAGTCTCTGGACACTGCTCAATTCCCCAATCTGTCACGGGAAGCATTAAAGATGGTATCTATGTTTGGCAGCACTTACATTTGTAAGCACGTTTTTTCACAAATGAAACTACTTAAATCCAGCCTAAGGACAAGACTAACTGACCAACACCTCCATGCTATCCTCAGAGTAGGAACAACCTCACTTTTTTTCCAACTGTCATAGTGTTTGGTTGGGGGGGGGTGCCATAGGGCATAGTGTTTGGTTGAGGGGTGAGGGGGCCATGGGGCATAGTGTTTGGTTGGGGGTGGGGGCCATGGGGCATAGTGTTTGATTGGGTGTTGGGGGTGTGGGCCATTGGGCATAGTGTTTGGTTGAGGGGTGGGGGCCATGGGTCATAGTGTTTGGTTGGGTGTTGAGGGGGCCATGGGGCATAGTGTTTGGTAGAGGGGTGGGGGGCATGGGGCATAGTGTTTGGTTGAGGGGTGAGGGGGCCATGGGGCATAGTGTTTGGTTGGGGGTGGGGACATGGGGCATAGTGTTTGGTTGGGTGTTGAGGGTGCCATGGGGCATAATGTTTGGTTGGGGGTGAGGGTGCCATGGGGCATAGTGTTTGGTTGGGGGTGAGGGTGCCATGGGGCATAGTGTTTGGTTGAGGGGTGGGGGCCATGGGCATAGTGTTTGGTTGGGGGTTGAGGGAGCCATGGGGCATAGTGTTTGGTTGGGGGTGAGGGGGCCATGGGGCATAGTGTTTGGTTGAAGGGTGGGGGCCATGGGGCATAGTGTTTGGTTGGGGGTCGAGGGAGCCATGGGGCATAGTGTTTGGTTGGGGGTGAAGGGGCCATGGGGCATAGTGTTTAGTTGGGGGGGGAGCCATGGGGCATAGTGTTGCACTCCAAGAGGGAACCCAATTATAAAGTTAAAACAGGCACAGTTAGGAGATGTACATCCTTTGCTTTTTGAGGAACCCTGATTCAACGAAGGCCATACTCCTCTTGGGCAACCCAAACAGCAAACTATAGCAGTCCAAAATAACGGAATGTCCAATCTACGGTCATTAAATATATATAAGTTAATTAAACAGACGAGATACAATAACTAAATAGAAATAAATTATAACAATGGAAAATGTGTAGTACAAAATGTAAGTTTGAAATGCAAATAAAAATCGTTACCCCTCAAAAACATATTCTTTTTCCATGTGTTTAATAAAAATTGGGGGTTTAAAAAGCCGCCTATCACGCCCCGCCTACCGCCCCGCCCACATTTACTTTTCGGCCCATTATAGTCCTCATGTAAGGTACTTTTGGCCCTCTGTCAAAATCAGTTGTGCACCCCTGCTCTAGTCGGTTATAAACATCCTAGAGAGACCATCAGCGTATTGGTGGTGACATCCTGACCTGTGCTCAATGGTAAAATCAAACACTTGGAGGCAGATTGACCATCTTAGCAGTTTTGGGTTTTCCCCTTTCATTTGCATCAACCATCTCAAGAGCTGGTGGTCTGTTTAAATAATTAAAGTAGATCCATACAAGTATGATCTAAACGTCTTCAAAGACCACACAATGGCAAAACATTCTCTCTCAATAGTTGCCCACCTTGTTTCAGGTTCCTTCAGTTTCCTACTGATGAAGCAAATAGGGTGCTCCCTACCTTTCTCATCCAGTTGACTGAGGACTGCACCTATACCTATATTGGAAGCATCTGTTTGCACAATGAAGGGTTGGTGGTAGTCAGGAGCTCTGAGAACTGGAGCTTGGCAAAGGGCTTTCTTCAGGCTTTCAAAGGCCTGATTGCACTTTTCATTCCATTAGACCTTTTTTTAGGGAATTCTGGAGAGGTGATTACATTCAGAGGAAAAGCTATAGATCCATAGTTCTCAATGAAATTCATGTACTACCCAATGAGGCATAGGAAGGCTCTCAATTGGGTTTGAGTAGAGGGGTTGTCCAATTTTGCACAGCTTCAATCTTGCTGAGCAAAGGCCTTATTTCACCTCCTCATACCTCATGCCCAAGGTAGACCACTTTACTCTGACCAATTTGACATATGCTTGCCTTTATGGTCAGATGGGCCTGTTCCAGAGCCTGCAAAACCTATCCTAGGTGGTCAACATGTTCTTTCCAAGTAGGGCTGAACACTGCAATGTCATCCAAGTATACCATGCAGAAGTCCTCCATCCCATTCAGAACCTGATTAACCATCCTTTGGAATGTAGCAGGTGCATTCTTTAGGACAAAAGGCATAACCTTAAACTGGTATAAGACAACTGGGGTGGAGAATGCAGTTTTCTCCTTGGCATGGTCAGTCAGGGCTATTTGCCAATAGCCTGACGTGAGATCAAATGTGCCGAGGAACTTGGCTGAACCAAGTTTATCCACCAGCTCATCTGTCCTAGGCAAAGGATGGGCATCAGTCTTAGTGACTGCATTTAGGGCTCTATAGTCCACACAGAATCCCAACTCCTTGCATCCTGCCTTTGGTACTAACACAACTAGGCTAGACCATAGACTAGGAGAGGGCTCTAATACCCCGAGATTAAGCATCTTGTTGACCTCTCCTTTGATGTGGGTTCTTACATTTTCTGACATCCTGTAACCCCTGCTTTTGACAGGTAAACAGTCACCAGTATTGATATCATGCTAGCCCCAAGGGGTCAAGCCTGGTGCTAGAGAAACCAGAGGGGCAAATTGATTTAACAAAACTTTGCACTCCTCCTATTGTTCAGGTGGCAAGCTAGAAGACAGATTAACTCCTTCTGCTTTCTCATCTAAAGGTTTGCCTCTGAGAAGGTCAGGTAGAGGTTAACTCTCCTCCTCCTCTTGAGCTGAAACTAGAAGCAAAGCTCCCAGTTCTGGTCTCGAGACATAAGCTTTTAGACGGTTGGTGTGAAAGACTCTAGGAACCTCCTTAGGATTGCCTAAGTCCACCAGATAGTTCACCTCTCCAAGTTTTCCCACAATCTTATCCAATCTTATCCATTTGTCCTACAAGGCCCTCTGCCTTTTTGACACCATAACAAGAACTAGCTGGTCTTGAGCGAACTCAACCATGGTGGCCTTCTGGTCATGCCAATGCTTCACCAGAGCCTGACCTGCTTTCAAGTTATTGCTTGCTTCAGCCATCATGTGTGACATTCTCCTCCGGAGTCCTATCACGTAGTCAGTGACTCTGACTGGTATGGGGGAAGGAGCACTCTCCAACCCCTCCTTGATGATGTCCAATGGACCTCTGACCGGATGGCCATAGAGAAGTTCAAAGGGACTGTAACCCACTTCCTCCTGAGGGACTTCTCTATATGCAAATAGAAGGCATGGCAGTAGAAGATCCCACTTTTTCTTAAGGGGGTCCTCTAAAACTCCTATCATGCTCTTCATGGTTCTGTTAAACCTTTCTACCAATCCATTTGTCTGAGACTGGTATGCTGTTGAGAACTTGTAGGTAACTCCACAGTTTTTCCACATGGCCTTCATGTAGTGGGACATAAAATTTGACCCCCTGTCGGATATTACCTCCTTAGGAAACCCAACCCTGGTAAAAATACCAAGGAGGGCCTTCGCTACAGCCTGAGCTGTAACAGTCCTCATAGGAATTGCTTCAGGGTACCTAGCAGCATTGTCTACTACAACAAGTATAAACCTGTTGCGTGAAGAAGTTGGAGGGTCAAGGGGACCAACAATGTCGATCCGTACCCTTTCAAATGGTACTCCCACCACAGGAAGAGGCACTAAAGGTGCCATGTTCTTGGAGCCAATCTTACCAGAAGTTTGTTAGGTGTGGCAACTCTTGCAATACTTATCTACCTCATCCCCCATTTTAGGCCAATAAAAGTAGAGAGAGAGCCTTTCCTTGGTCTTCTTGAAACTCAAATGACCAGCCAAAGGTATCTCATGGGCTAGTTGCAAGAATTGGAGTCTGTTCTCTTGGGGCATCTTCCCAGTGTAACCTATTCTTCCCAGGCTCTTGCCCTTCAAGCTGAGAAGCTGGGAAGCTGAGAAGCTGCCTGGTGGCGAAGACCTTCCAGAGTTGGACATTCTCTTTGTCCCCTACTGAAGTCTGCCCTGTTGGGGCCACCTTCTGCCAGTAAAGACTGCAGCTCAGGATGGTCCACAGGGTCCAGATCTCCAATTAGTTCCTGGCCTTCTACTAGATCTGAGTCCTCAGGCTCTAGTTCAACCACACAGGGTTGTAGCTCACTCATAGCCTCAGCCCGAGGAGGAATCACAGGTGTGATTTTGGACAACCTAGGAGATTTCCTGGTTGGAAGCGCTGGATTGCTTTCTGCGGTTTTCTTCTTAGAAGTCTTGGGTTTCCTCTTTGCTTCTGGTGTTTTTGAAATAGCAGTTAGTAACTCCAGTGGAGTAGAAGTGATCTCTTTGTCCATCATCTCCTCAGGAGAGCCCCTCAAGGTCCTCTCCTTTGTAGGTCTGGTGAGCTCCTGCAATCTTTTGCTGGGAGGTCTGGGAGTACTTGACACTACTCCCAGCTCCTTAAGGTCATTCCCTAAAAGAACCCTTCCAGGCACTTCAGATTGCACACTAACAGGTATCCTCACAGTCATTTAATTGCACTGGATGAGAGCTGGTAATTGGGGAAGCATCTGCACAGGCCCTCCAGCTAACTTGGTGAGGTGTTTGGGTGCCCTAGCAACATCCTCCACCTTGAAACAAGATTCATCCACCACAGTTATGCTGGTCCTAGTGTCTCTTATGGCAGGGGTCTCCTGACCATTTACTAGGACACTGTCTTTATAATACTCTTTAGTATTAGGAGGGATAGAATTATACACATCTAAATTCTGTTCTTCCCACAACCCTAGCGATACTAAAGATACACTAGCTGAGACTCTGATGGGGTCTTCAGCTAGAAGTTGAAAGTTTCCACTGGCCATATGTACTTCCTCCTCTGGAGCGAAGGCTAAGGAGACAGTGTGGACCCCTGAAGGTTTACCCTTACATCTGGGATCCCCTTTCACATGATCAGTAGAGCCACAAACATAACATTTCCCAAATGTCTTTATGAATGATGGCTTGTTCTGACCTCCTTCTGGTCTGGGACCAGAAGGTACACTAGCCTGATTAGGTTTCCCTTGGGGCTTACCCTTAGAATTTTGTTTGGGGGCCTCTTTGGAATTGGAATTATTTGAATTCTCTTTGTTGTCTTTCTTAGGCTGCTTTCCCTCAAACTTTTTCTGAGTGACCCCTGAATCCTTGTAAGTAGCCCTGTTGGCAACCCACAAGTAAGCAGCCTTAGCTAGTTTCTTAGAATCCAGTTCTTTTGAATCAGCCAAGTGCTGTCTGAGCTCAGGAGAGCAAGCATCATAGATAGACTCCAACATTACAAGATTTCTCATTCCTGCATAAGTGTTAACTCTGTAACCCTTAATCCATCCCTCTAAGTTCTTCAAACACTCATTCACCCAAGTAGCCCAAGGGGTACTATTATGCTTTTTGAGGGTCCTAAACCTCTTAAGGTACTGGGAAGGAGTCTTCCCAAATCTAGCTATTTAAGCTAGCTTTACACATTCATAATCCATCCTATCCACCTCCCCCAACTCCATTACCAGATCAGATGCAACAGGGGGGAGCCTAGAGAATAACCAGGGGATCAACTGATTCCCCGTGATATCCTGGAGCCCATGATTGTATTCAAACATAGCTAACCAATCTAATACATCCAACTTAGGTTCATACATACCCACAATCTCTTTAGGCAACCGGGGTCTTTTTGGGCTGGAAGATCTAGAGGATTCGGGGAGAGAAGCATTTTCCAAAGACAATTTCTTAATCTTTAGATCATGGTTGAGCTCCAATTCTTTGAGCCATAATTCTTTATATCTCTGTTCAGTTTGGGCACTAATTCCTTTGAATTCTAGCTCAATCTCATTTTTTTAGGGTGATAAATTCAGGACTTAATGTGGGACCTGACAATGGTCCAGTAGCCACAGGTTGAGGCCTTTGAGCAGGCAGGGGGCCAGAAGGGGTGACATTGTTATCCTCCTCTTCCTCATCTGCTTCAACAATAACATCAACATTATCATCCTCAATGTTTGCTACATTTGCTGGAGTAGTAGGCACTACAGCACCACTATCAGACTTTTGTTTTTCTAACAGTCTATCAATCATTTCTGATTTCTTGCCTTTGACAGGAAGACCTTTCTGTCTACACAGATCCCTTAAATAATCAGCAGTATTAGTAAGGAGGGTCTCCTGGCTGTAACTTTCCATACTTTGACTTTGTTTAAAATACACTTTTTGTGATTGTTAGCCTTGTGGTTAATTGAACCAAGGTACTAGCAGCACTCTAAAATATAAATCCAATACTTTTATCCTCACCGCTGTACACCAGTGGTAGGCAGAATCCTGTGCAGTTCCCTTAGGGAGCACTACAGAAGATTAAGACTAAAGGTATGAGCAATAAATCCCCTTTGGTATCAGTCTGTACCACAAAGATTTAGTTGGTAGCTGTGGCTAAGCAGTCAGACGTATCTCAAGAGGGAGATGAGCAGTATTCAGGGTTTACATAATAGGGCTACAATACTATGGCACAAGGAAACACTGACCAAAGCTTTGTATTAAAAAGAATATATATATTTATTTTACACACTTCTAGTTCAACACATTAATCACAGTTATTAAAGCAAGTTAAAATCAGTCAAGAAAAGAATAGACAACTCCCTAGTTAAATTGTAGACAAGTTTGATTCAGAGTGAAAACTGAGCAAAACGGCACTGTGAAAACCGAACCCAAATGGCACTCTAGCAATTTCTCACAAGGGAGGGAAAGATCAGGTTATACAGGAATATACTCTTAGGCACCCTAGCAACACTTCCCAATAGGTTTGTGAACAGGTTTAGGCAAGGCAGTACTTTAGCATGTATAATACCGAGGTGAAAACCGAGCAAAATGGCACTTCACAAGTTTTAAAAGTGGGAAGGAAAAGGTGGTTATAAGAAATAGGTGCACCAACACATTTCTAGTTGAGAAGCAATCTAGAAAGGGCAGTTATAACAGATTCAGCCAGAGTCAATATGCCTGTGCCAGAGTCAGTGATACAGGGCAAAGAGCCCAGGAGCAAAATGTTCTTGTAGCTGCAGTCAATTCTTTGTTAAACGATTTGAAAGGTTGGTAGCAGAAGGTGAAAGACAATGTTAGATGATAGGGGCGGCCAACCCAACAGGTAGGTAAAGGATTTAAAACACCTTTAGCGCTACCAAACGAAAAGGGAGGCCTGGCGGAACAAAGTAACTTAAAATATAGAAGAGGCGGTGGCGGTTGTTCCTGGAAGTTCGTTCAGTTCAGGAGAACCAGCAGTGGAAGAGTGTCTCTCGTCGTGGTGGAAGGTTCGAGTTACTGCACTGCCCAAGGATGAAACCAGCCGCGGTGCTGCCAAACAAAATAAAAGGTACGCTCCTTTAAATCCCGGTCCGGGTGGACGGGTGCCTGTCTATCCGGTCTCTGAGTACAGGGCACTGGCGATTCGACCAAGACAGGTCCTGGAAGGCGATTGGCAAACTGGTTGGCCCCACCAGCTCAAGGGAAGAAGGCTCTTGCAGATGAAGATCTTCTCTGTGTGTGGAGAAATGTGGTGAGAAGCTGCAGCAGGGCTTCACCGGTGGTTTAGTTGGTGCAGATGTCTTTGGCTTCTCTCCTCTTCGGCTTCTTAGTTCCAGTGACAACGTCTTGCTCTTCCAGTCCTCAGGACCCTGCTTTTATGCAAAAAGATCCCCATTCATACAGCCTAGCTGTCACTCACACAGTGGAGTGGTCATCCTGGCGGGAGACCCTCCAGGCCATCAGGGCAGATTGCGACATGGGTTGCTGAGGCAACCCTGTCCAGGGGTCCTACTCCCCCACCCACACAATGGGTCCACCCCAGACTCAGTGGCGTCGAAAGGAGGGCTTCTTGGCGGAAGCCCTCAAAAGGACAAACAAAGGATCCGCAACCTGGGTTAGGATCTTAGAGAAAGACACGAGAATTTATATAAACAGTTCTGGCAAATAAAACCTATCGGAGTAAAGTTAATATAAAAATAAACCGGCGGTATGTTAGAGGCTGTCAGTAAGTGTGGTAGCCTCGAAAAATGGGAAAATCCCATAGAGAAATATTTGTGGTCGAATATTTTTGGTAGTAACCACTGCCACCAGCCAGAAACTTTAAGAGAGGAGCTGTATGGTATCCTCTCGAAAATGAACATAAGGGAACAACTATTAACCCTTTCCAGTACCTCCATAGTAAGATGGGTTGTACTGGTTTTGTTCATAAAGAATGACTAGTAAAGTCAATGGGGACTTTACATGCCCTGGGAGACAGTAGTCAGTTCCAGGGTATGGAGTCTATGTTTGGGGGTCGCTACGACACCCCTGTGTCACTGCATGGGGGGTGCTGTGTAACACATGTGGATAAAGATGGTTCCTATGGGGGTGAGATGAAACCCCATTTTATTTTCAAATTTGTTTATTGGCATTTATTATTTAGTACATTTACAGGACACCAAGAATGTCCGTATTTCGAGGATAATGAGCATTTCAGAATAAAACATTTAACAAATTAACATTACAACATTAACTATCTCGCAGTGTTTTCCTGTTGAGGTGATGTCGCTTGGTGGAGCAGGGGGCGGGGGGTCCAGATGGTCTGGAGAGGAGGAAAGGGGGGGTGCATACAAGTATGATCTAAACGTCTTCAAAGACCACACAATGGCAAAACATTCTCTCTCAATAGTTGGCCACCTTGTTTCAGGTTCCTTCTGTGAGAGCCCAGTGAGGTAGCGGTGAAATGGTCACAGGTCTTGCCAACTCAGTTCATTGTTCTGTTTTCAGTGGATTCATACCAGTTCATGGGGGCTTGTCATCTGAGGGGTAAAACAGGGAGTCTGTGAGTTCTTTCCAGGCCTCCAGGGTCATACTAGAGTCATCTGTGGAGCTGGCTACACTGTCCTCCCAAGCCGTTGTTTCTGCTCGTACCCAGCGTTTCAGCTCAGAGTGCCAGCTTTTCTGTTGGGGCCCGGTCGTTTTCTTCCAAGACATTGCCATAGTCCTCTTTGCCAGTATACACATAATGTCCATTAGTCTGGTGAGGTGCTTGAGTTTGGCCGGTCTAGTGTATGTGCCCAATAGGCATTCCTCCGGGGACCATTTGTATCTAGTCACCCCCAGATTATCGCTTGTCTGCTGTATGGCGGTCCACAGGGATTGTGTCTTAATGCACTTCCAGAACACGTGGATCAAGTCCGCATTGCTCTGTCCACACCATGTGCAATTGGAGGGCGACATATTATTGATTTTTGCCAGCCTGGATGGGGTTAAGTATGTTCGGTGTAGCAGGTTGAGTTGTACTTGTCTGAATCTGTGGTTCCTGGAGACAGACTTGGGAAATGTCAAGGCCCTTTCCCATTCTCCATCTGACAGTTCCCGGCCCATGTCCGCTTCCCATTTGCCTCTCAAAACGGCACTCCGTGGGTTGGGGACGTCACTTAGGTGGCCGTAGATCTGGGACACCGGCTTTCAGCCTTCGCCCAGGGCATTAAGTAGTGTAATCAGGGGGTTTGATTCCGGTTCTTCCGGCCATGACATCCACTTGGTTCGTGCTGTGGTTCTCATCTTCTGATACCACAGGAACTGGCACGTATGGACTCCATCTACTTCCTGAAGTGTTTCAAAGTCTTTAAAAGCCCCATCCACAAACAGGTCCCCCCATGAGTATATCCCATTCCTTTCCCAGTGTCTGAGGTGGTGCAAATCTGCGACAGAGCCGCATAGGTCCGAGAGTAATGGTATGTCCGGGGAGTAGTGGCGCTTAGTGCAGGTAAGGGTTACTGTCCTGCGCCATATTTTTTGTCCCAGAATGGCCATGAAAGGGGCATTTCGCATCAGGTGGGAGGGGGCCCAGATGAGTTCTTTCATATGCAACGGGGATACTAGGGTCTGCAGCAGGGAGGTCTCAGATGTGGCCTCATTTGCTAGCCATTTGGTGACAAAACTAAGCTGTGCTGCCAGGTAGTACTTTTCAAAGTTTGGGAGTTGGATTCCCCCTTGGGTGTACGGTAGCATCAGGGTGGAAAGTGCTATTTTGTGTCTCCCTGACCCCCACAAGAAATCCCGGGTTATCCTTTCTAGCAGGCGGAAAAAAAGGCGCATTGATGTAAAAATGTATATTCTGGAACCCGTACAAGAATCTGGGAAGGACAATCATTTTAATTATGGCAGCTCTTCCCATCATGGATAGGGGGAGTTTCGCCCAGAATTGCATGGATTTTCTAAGGGCTGGGATCGCAGTCTTCGTATTGTGCTCATGCATTAATGTAGGGGTATGCATTATGTGTATCCCTAAATACTTGAATGAGGTCAGCTCCCAGTGTATTCCTACCGCAGGAAGTTCTGTTATGTCTTTCCCCTTGAGGCCTGCCAGGGGGAACAGGCAGGACTTCGCCGTACTAAATTGTATACCAGAAAACCTTGCAAAGTTGTCCAAGACGTCTAACATCGTGGGCACGTTGTTTTGTGGGTCTCTGACGTACAGTAGTACGTCGTCTGCGTAAAGAGAGATAATATGGTCAATACCCCCCAGCCGTATCCCAGCGTCAAAGAATTGTCTTCGGAAGTATATAGCAATGGGTTCCAGTCCTAGTACGTAAAGCATGGTGGAGAGCGGGCATCCCTGCCTAGTGCCCCTGCATATGTCCCAGGCCTCTGATATGTATTTTCCTGTTTTTACTCTGGCCGTAGGTTTGGTATAAAGTATCTTGATCCATCTAATGAACCCTGGGCCAAAGCCGAAACCCACAAGAACCGCTGCTAGCCACTCCCAAAATATAGAATCGAACGCCTTAATGGCATCAAGGGACAGCAGCGCATATGTCTCCGTATTAGCCTCCGTCTGAGCAATAACCTGTTGTACTCTACGTAGGTTCATGGTCGTGTTCCGGCCTGGTATGAAGCCACACTGATCCTCGTGCACTACATCTCCTATGATTTTGGCCAGTCTATCTGCTAATACCGTAGTCAATATTTTCACATCGCAGTTAAGCATGGCTATTGGGCGGTAGGAGTCACATTTGTCGGCAGGCTTATTAGGCTTGATGATTGGAATTAACAAGGTTTCCCTCATGCTGTCAGGAAGTATCCCTCTCTCATGTGCCTCCTGTAAGACCTCATGTAACAAGAGTGTTAGGGAGGTTTCATATGCCTTATAAAACTCAGTGGGCAGTCCGTCACTCCCGGGGGTGTTAGCGGTGGCCATTGACTTGATTGCCTCTGTTATATCCTCTGCTGTGATATCTGCGTCAAGAGCTTCAGCCTGTTCAGGGGTCATTTTGGGGAGCCCTATTTCCTCCAGGGTGTCTATGATTTGCTCTCGGGGAACCTGATCCCTGTGAGAGTAAAGGTGTTCGTAAAAGGCCTTGAAGGTTTCGTTTATATCTTGCTGTGTCTGTACTACATTACCTTCTTCAGTCTGTATCATGGTGACCGTGTGTTTGGGGTGTTCTTTCCTACATAACCAGGCCAGCATTCTGCTAGGTCTATCGGCTTCTCTGTGCGTTCTGTTTGTTTTGGTGGCATAATCAAATTTGGCTAGTCTTTCCCATGCCAGGGCACATTTAACTCTAAGTTCCTTAAGGTTATCTTCTCTTTGGTGAGTGTTCACCGGGGTAGCTTCAAGTTGCTCAACCTGTCGTTCCCACTGATCCAATTCACACCTCAATTGTTTCCTGATGCCCCCTGCTTTCGCAATGATTTCTCCCCTCGCCACTACTTTAAGAGTGTCCCACATCATGCTCAGGTGGGTAACGCTCCCCGTGTTCCTCTCAATAAAACTATCTATAAATTCATGCAGTTCTTCCCTGAACACCGGGTCACTTAGGGCGTCTATCGGCATTCTCCACATAGGGATAGGGGGTCTGGGGCCAGTTTGATTCCATTCTATTAAGAGCGGAGAGTGGTCAGAAATGGTTCTTCCCAAATATTGCGCTTCTTCTATTTGTGACAGGTGTTCTTTGCCTATGAAGATGTAGTCTATCCTCGTGTGAAGATCATGAGGGGAGGAGAAGTATGAGTACCCCCGAGGGTCAGGATGACGCTCTCTCCAAATGTCGGCTAGGTTCAATCTATCTGATAATAAGGACAAGGCTGTGGTTGCCGCCGAGGGTCCTTTCGGGTGGGGCAGGGACCTGTCAAGGTTCACATCATGGACACAATTAAAGTCTCCCCCCCAGAAAAAAATACCATGTCTGAAAGGTGCGATTTTAGCATACATGGAGTTCAAGTGTGCTGGAATGTTAGTATTGGGGAGGTAAGAGTTTACTATGCATACTTCTTCCTGTTCCAATCGGCCCCAGAGAATTACAAACCTGCCCTCAGGTCCTGTCTCAGACCTGATTAAGTGGAAAGGGAGTTGGGGATGGATCCAAGTGTACACACCTCTTGCGTATTTGGAGTAGGTAGTACCCACGCCCTGTCCCCCCCAATGTTCTCCCAGTCTAGCCAGGGAGTCCGCCGTGCAGTGTGTCTCCTGCAGCAGCGCTATTTGCACTCTTTTTCTGTTCAAGTAGGACTTGATTCTGTTTTGGCGTAAGTAGGTTCCCAGGCCCCTCACATTTCAAGTCATTATCTTTATGTTAGTGTTAGATGCCATGTCGAATCAATCGAATAGTCTCTGAATCAGTCCGGCACCTACCAGTGTCTTCTGCAGGGTCCCCTGGTCCCTGCCATCTCCCCTCCCGTCCACCTTCTCCAGCGTCTCTCGTTTCACTCGTAGGAGATTCAGTAACTTGAGTAACTCCCATTGCCTTGAATGGGGAAAAACAAACAAAACAAGTTGAACAGTCCCTAGCAGTTGCTCCCAACTTGCAACGCTCAGGGGGTCCCGAGCCTTCCAGGCCACTCCTGGCCTTCTGGATCAGGTTGTGTGTGGGCAGACTGCTCACACAGTTTTCAGTGGGGTGGGTGCCTAACTTCGCTCGTGTGGTCCTTTGAGCTCTCGTCCGGTATAGCTTACTTTACTGAAGACTTGCATTGGATTGTGCTTGGCTGGGGTCGGTCATTATGTGGGGAGTACCCGTTTCCTTCTCTTTCTGGCAGGTTCCTATTCAGCCCCGATCCGACTTTGATAGTCCTGTTCCATCATCTGCCAGGTTGTTATGTTCAAGCCACATGTTGGCCGCGGCTGGAGTTTCTAGGAATATCGCTTTTCCGTTATAGAGAACCTTGAGGCGTGATGGGTAGAGCAGCATGTATTTTAAGTTAAGATTCCTTAGCCGGGCTTTTATTAGGATAAAGGATTTCCTTGCACGTTGCACTGCAGGGGTATAGTCGGGGTATATAACTATTGTTGAATCTTTCCTCTTTATCTCCCCTCCTTCTCTGTAGTATCTCAATATGGTTTCTCGATCTCGGAAATTTAAGATCTTGGCTATAATTGGGCGTGGATGGGATCCGGGCGGAGGACGTTTCTGAAGGGATCTATGGGCCCTTTCCACAGAGAACCCTTGGGAGAGGTTACCCGGTCCAATTTCCTGTAGCAACAGTGTTTTGATGAAGTCTGTCGGGTCTGGACCCTCCAAGTCCTCAGGGACCCCTAGTATGCGAATATTGTTTCGGCGGGTTTGCCCTTCGGCCTCCTCAGAGCGGGCCTCCAGCCTAACCACTTTCTGTTCCAGATCCTGGACCGTCCTCTTCAGGTCTCGGGTGTCCTCTATGTTTTCCTGGAGAGTAGTCTCTGCCCTTTCAGTTAGGTTGCGGGCGTCCTGACGCCTGAGCTGAATGTCCGATTTCACCTCTTCCAGTCTTCCTTCAAGTGATGTACGGAGGGCAGCTATTGCTTGTAGGACTTGCGCATGTTTGAGATCCTCCCCTTGTTGGGGCAGTTCGTCGACAGGTTCTGGATCTTGTTGTGACTGTCTCTGGGGTCTAACTGTCGTGAAGGAATCCATCGTGACCAATTTCAGCTTGCCCTTGGGGGGAGACATCTCTTGTTTTTGGGGCTGCGGGTTCGTTTCTGCACAGTGTGCAGGTTGGCCTAGCGGCCCCTTTTATCGGCTAATGTGTTTTAGATATCAAGTAGCCCTTAGCAGCTCCGTATCTGGCGGCCCAGTTGCGGTTTCGCAAACACCCCTCTCTCGTTTCCGGGGCAGTTGGGTGGGGTGCTGTCGCTGTTGTTCGGACTGTCGATCCGGCCGGGTGTAGGCCCTTGCTGCCCGCTAGTTTCAGGGTCTCAACCCCACCCTTGCCACTGTGTCTAGCAAGGAGCTTCCCAAGGGCCGGTCTGCAGGCTCTCGGCCAGTGAGTTTAGTCCTGGGAGTTTCAAAGATTCGGATCCAAGATGGCGTCCTCTCAGGAGCTTATTTGGGATTTGAAAGGGTGGACCGGCAGGGGTCCCCCACCTATGTTGTCAGTGGACTGCCGGCGGGGTTCGGTGTTCCCGGCCCTCTGTAGGATTAGTTCCCAGGGGCTTAATGTCCGCTCCTTTTCTAGGAGCTTCGATGGAGGAACCGTGGCCGGCTGTCTAGCACAAACTTCCTCTCACGGGTCTATCAGGCAGGCTCCACTCCCTCCTCCTCACCTGCAGCGCCAGCCACGCTCCTCCCGGCCCGTTCCTGCACCGCGGGGAAAACTTCTCCGCTTCTGACTTGGTCCTTCGAGCGGGGGACCACGGTTGCAGCTGGAGGCGGTAGGCCCCGGTCGGCTCCGCCTCCGGCAACCGCAATCGCTCCGTAGGCCCGGGGGGTGCAGTCCCGGACTTCACCGCTCCTCCACGCAGTCACCAGGGTTGAGGCGGAGCCGAAGCACGATCAGTTAGCACAAGCAGCCTCGGTGCTGGCGTACGTTTCGCCCTGCAGTACGTCGCACTTGGTCGCAGCTCTAGTCTTGGCGCGCAACGGGCGCCGCCATCTTGTGGGCCCGAGGCTCAAATTTGGGCTTTGCTTCTCCGATTCGGACCGGGAGTCAGGACGAGTGTCGGGAAGTGGTTCCCCTTCCGTTCCATCCAGTCCGTTCCTGGATTACCGACCCATTACAGCGATATTCTTGTCATATGGAAGGATCACGGACGGATCTCCGCAGGAGCCCGTCTTCACAGCATGCGCGCAGGCCACGCCCCCGTGAGATGAAACCCCATAGACATGAAACAGAAAAAATAGCCTAGAACACACATAGCAAATATGCCTAAGAGTGGGAAAAAGAGTATCACTCTTGGCAGGAGAAAAAAACAAACCCTTCAAATCCAGCAAAGCTGCTGGGGGACTCTATAGGTAAGGGAAATTAGCCATAGAATGAGAATTCTCCCTAACACTCGCCCCCACACCCTCCAGACTAAGGGACAGGAGGATCTAATCCACTCCTGGATGAGTCTCTTACCTCTAGTCGGTTATAAACATCCTAGAGAGACCATCAGCGTTTTGGTGGTGACATCCTGACCTGTGCTCAATGGTAAAATCAAACCCTTGGAGGCAGATTGACCATCTTAGCAGTTGTGGGTTTTCCCCTTTCATTTGCATCAACCATCTCAAGGGCTGGTGGTCTGTTTGAATAATGAAAGTAGATCCATACAAGTATGGTCTAAACTTCTTCAAAGACCACACAATGGCAAAACATTCTCTCTCAATAGTTGCCCACCTTGTTTCAGGTTCCTTCAGTTTCCTACTGATGAAGCAAATGGGGTGCTCCCTACCTTTCTCATCCAGTTGACTGAGGACTGCACCTATACCTATATTGGAAGCACCTGTTTGCACAATGAAGGGTTGGTGGTAGTCAGGAGCTCTGAGAACTGGAGCTTGACAAAGGGCTTTCTTCAGGCTTTCAAAGTCCTGATTGCACCCTTCATTCCATTTGATCTTTTTAGGGAATTCTGGAGAGGAGATTACATTCAGAGGAAAAGCTATAGATCCATAGTTCTCAATGAAATTCCTGTAATACCCAATGAGGCCTAGGAAGGCTCTCAATTGGGTTTGAGTAGAAGGGGTTGGCCAATTTTGCAAAGCTTCAATCTAGCTGAGCAAAGGCCTTATTTTACCTCCTCATACCTCATGTCAAGGTAGACCACTTTACTCTGACCAATTTGACATTTGCTTGCCTTTATGGTCAGATGGGCCTGTTCCAGAGCCTGCAAAACCTATCCTAAGTGGTCAACATGTTCTTTCCAAGTAGGGCTGAACACTGCAATGTCATCCAAGTATACCATGCAGAAGTCCTCCATCCCATTCAGAACCTGATTAACCATCCTTTGGAATGTAGCAGGTGCATTCTTTAGTCCAAAAGGCATAACCTTAAACTGGTATAAGCCAACTGGGGTGGAGAATGCAGTTTTCTCCTTGGCATGGTCAGTCAGGGCTATTTGCCAATAGCCTGACGTGAGATCAAATGTGCCGAGGAACTTGGCTGAACCAAGTCTATCCACCAGCTCATCTGTCCTTGGCAAAGGATGGGCATCAGTCTTAGTGACTGCATTTAGGGCTCTATAGTCCACAAAGAATCGCAACTCCTTGGATACTGCCTTTGGAACTAACACAACTGGGCTAGACCATGTACTAGTAGAGGGCTCTAATACCCCGAGATTAAGCATCTTGTTGACCTCTCCTTCGATGTGGGTTCTTACATTTTCTGACATCCTGTAACCCCTGCTTTTGACAGGTAAACAGTCACCAGTATTGGTGCTGGCCCCAAGGGGTCAAGCCTGGTGCTAGAGAAAACAGAGGGGCAAATTGATTTAACAAAACTTTGCACTCCTCCTATTGTTCAGGTGTCAAGCTAGAAGACAGATTAACTCCTTCTACTTTCTCATCTAAAGGTTTGCCTCTGAGGAGGTCAGGTAGGAGTTCACTCTCCTCCTCCTCTTGAGCTGAAGCTAGAAGCAAAGCTCCCAGTTCTGGTCTCGAGACATAAGCTTTTAGACGGTTGGTCTGAAAGATTCTAGGAGCCTCCTTAGGATTGCCTAAATCCACCAGATAGTTCACCTCTGCAGGTTTTCCCACAATCTTGAAGGGCTCTATCCATTTGTCCTACAAGGCCCTCTGCCTTGTTGGCACCATAACAAGAACTAGCTGGTTTTGAGCGAACTCAACCATGTTGGCCTTCTGTTCATGCCAATGCTTCACCAGAGCCTGACCTGCTTTCAAGTTATTGCTTGCTTCAGCCATCATGTGTGACATTCTCCTGCGGAGTCCTATCACATTGTCAGTGACACTGACTGGTATGGGGGAAGGAGCACTCTCCAACCCCTTCTTGATGAGTTCCAATGGACCTCTGACCGGATGGCCATAGAGAAGTTCAAAGGGACTGTAACCCACTTCCTCCTGAGTGACTTCTCTACATGCAAATAGAAGGCATGGCAGTAGAAGATCCCACTTTTTCTTAAGGGGGTCCTCTAAAGCTCCTACCATGCTCTTCATGGTCCTGTTAAACCTTTCTACCAATCCATTTGTCTGAGGGTGGTATGCTGTTGAGAACTTGTAGGTAACTCCACAGTTTTTCCACATGGCCTTCATGTAGTGGGACATAACATTTGACCCCCTGTCGGATATTACCTCCTTAGGAAACCCATCCCTTTTAAAAATACCAAGGAGAGCCTTAGCTACAGCCTAAGCTGTAACAGTCCTCATAGGAATTGCTTCAGGGTACCTAGTAGCATTGTCTACTACAACAAGTATAAACCTGTTGCGTGAAGAAGTTGGAGGGTCAAGGGGACGTACCATGTTGATCCCTGCCCTTTCTAATGGTACTCCCATCACAGGGAGAGGCACTAAAGGTGTCATGTTCTTGGAGCCACTCTTACCAGAAGTTTATTAGGTGTGGCAACTCTTGCAATACTTATCTACCTCATCCCCCATTTTAAGCCAATAAAAGTAGAGAGAGAGCCTTTCCTTGGTCTTCTTGAAACTCAAGTGACCAGCCAAAGGTATCTCATGGGCTAGTTGCAAGAAATGGAGTATGTTCTCTTGGGGCATCTCCCCAGTGTAACCTATTCTTCCCAGGCTCTTGCCCTTCAAGCTGAGAAGCTGAGAAGCTGCCTGGTGGCGAAGACCTTCCAGAGTTGGACATTCTCTTTGTCCCCTACTGAAGTCTGCCCTGTTGGGGCCACCTTCTGCCAGTAAAGACTGCAGCTCAGGATGGTCCACAGGGTCAAGATCTCCAATTAGTTCCTGGCCTTCTACTACATCTGAGTCCTCAGGATCAAGTTCAACCACACAGGGTTATACCTCACTCATAGCCTCAGCCCGAGGAGGAATCACAGGTGTGATTTTGGACAACCTAGGAGATTTCCTGGTTGGAAGCACTGGATTGCTTTCTGTGGTTTTCTTCTTAGAAGTCTTGGGTTTCCTCTTTGCTTCTGGTGTTTTTGAAATAGCAGTTAGTAACTCCAGTGGAGTAGGAGTGATGTCTTTGTCCATCATCTCCTCAGGAGAGCCCCTCAAGGTCCTCTCCTTTGGAGGTCTGGTGAGCTCCTGCAATATTTTGCTGGGAGGTCTGGGAGTACTTGACACTACTCCCAGCTCCTTAAGGTCATTCCCTAAAAGAACCCTTCCAGGCACTTCAGATTGCACACTAACAGGTATCCTCACAGTCATTTAATTGCACTGGATGAGAGCTGGTAATTGGGGAAGCATCTGCACAGGCCCTCCAGCTAACTTGGTGAGGCGTTTGGGTGCCCTAGCAACATCCTCCACCTTGAAACAAGATTCATCCACCACAGTTATGCTGGTCCCAGTGTCTCTTATGGCCGGGGTCTCCTGACCATTTACTAGGACACTGTCTTTATAATACTCTTTAGTATTAGGAGGGATAGAATTATACACATCTAAATTCTGTTCTTCCCACAACCCTAGCGATACTAAAGATACACTAGCTGAGACTCTGATGGGGTCTTCAGCTAGTAGTTGAAAGTTTCCACTGGCCATATGTACTTCCTCCTCTGGAGCGAAGGCTAAGGAGGCAGTGTGGACCCCTGAAGGTTTACCCTTACATCTGGGATCCCCTTTCACATGATCAGTAGAGCCACAAACATAACATTTCCCAAATATCTTTATGAATAATGGCTTGTTCTGACCTCCTTCTGGTCTGGGACCAGAAGGTTCACTAGCCTGATTAGGTTTCCCTTGGGGCTTACCCTTAGAATTTTGTTTGGGGGCCTCTTTGGAATTGGAATTATTTGAATTCTCTTTGTTGTCTTTCTTAGGCTGCTTTCCCTCAAACTTTTTCTGAGTTACCCCTGAATCCTTGTGAGTAGCCCTGTTGGCAACCCTCAAGTAAGCAGCCTTAGCTAGTTTCTTATTATCCAGTTCTTTTGAATCAGCCAAGTGCTGTCTGAGCTCAGGAGAGCAGGCATCATAGATAGACTACAACATTACAAGATTTCTCATTCCTGCATAAGTGTTAACTCTGTAACCCTTAATCCATGCCTCTAAGTTCTTCAAACACTCATTCACCCAAGTAGCCCAAGGGGTACTATTATGCTTTTTGAGGGTCCTAAACCTCTTAAGGTACTGGGAAGGAGTCTTCCCAAATCTAGCTATTAAAGCTAACTTCACACTTTCATAATCCATCCTATCCACCTCCCCCAACTCCATTACCAGATCAGATGCAACAGGGGGGGAGCCTAGAGAATAACCAGGGGATCAACTGATTCCCTGTGATATCCTGGAGTCCATGATTCAAACATAGCTAACCAATATAGTACATCCAACTTAGGTTCATACATAACCACAATCTCTTTAGGCATCCGGGGTCTTTTTAGACTGGAAGATCTAGAGGATTCGGGGAGAGAAGAATTTTCCAAAGACAATTTCTTCATCTCTAGATCATGGTTGAGCTCCAATTCTTTGAGCCTTAGTTCTTGATGTCTCTGTTCAGTTTGGGTACTAATTCTTTTGAATTCTAGCTCAATCTCATTTTTTCTAGGGTGATAAATTCAGGACTTAATGTGGGACCTGACAATGGTCCAGTAGCCACAGGTTCAGGCCTTTGAGCAGGCAGAGGGCCAGAAGGGGTGACATTGTTATCCTCCTCTTTCTCATCTGCTTCAACAATAACATCAACATTATCATCCTCAATGTTTGCCACATTTGCTGGAATAGTAGGCACTACAGCACCACTATCAGACTTTGTTTTTCTAACAGTCTATCAATCATTTCTGATTTCTTGCCTTTGACAGGAAGACCTTTCTGTCTACACAGATCCCTTAAATAATCAGCAGTATTAGTAAGGAGGGTCTCCTGGCTGTAACTTTCCATACTTTGACTTTGTTTGAAATACACTTTTTGTGATTGTTAGCCTTGTGGTTAATTGAACCAAGGTACTAGCAGCACTCTAAAATGTAAATCCAATACTTTTATCCTCACCGCTGTACACCAGTGTTAGGCAGAATCCTGTGCAGTTCCCTTAGGGGGCACTACAGAAGATTAAGACTACAGGTATGAGCAATACATCCCCTTTGGTATCAGTCTGTATCACAAAGATTTAGTTGGTAGCTGTGGCTAAGCAGTCAGACTTATCTCAAGAGGGAGATGAGCAGTATTCAGGGTTTACATAATAGGGCTACAAAGCTATGGCACAAGGAAACACTGACCAAAGCTTTGTATTAAAAAGAATATATATATTTATTGTACACACTTCTAGTTCAACACATTAATCACAGTTATTAAAGCAAGTTAAGATCAGTCAAGAACAGTATACACAACTCCCTAGTTAAATTGTAGACAAGTTTGATTCTGAGTGATAAATGAGCAAAACGGCACAGTGTAAACCGAACACAAATGGCACTCTAGCAATTTCTCACAAGGGAGGGAAAGATCAAGTTATACGGGAATATACTCTTAGGCACCCTAGCAACACTTCCCAATAGGTTTGTGAACAAGTTTAGGCAAAGCAGTACTTTAGCATGTATAATACTGAGGTGAAAACCGAGCAAAATGGCACTTCACAAGTTTTAAAAGTGGGAAGGAAAAGGTGGTTATAAGAGTTAGGTGCACCAACAAATTTCTAGTTGAGAAGCAATCTAGAAAGGGCAGTTATAACAGATTCAGCCAGAATCAATAGGCCTGTGCCAGAGTCAGTGATACAGGGCAAAGAGCCCAGGAGCAAAATGTTCTTGTAGCTGCAGTCAATTCTTTGTTAAACGATTCGAAAGGTTGATAGCAGAATGTGGAAGACAATGTTAGATGATAGGGGCGGCCAACCCAACAGGTAGGTAAAGGATTTAAAACACCTTTAGCGCTACCAAACGAAAAGAGAGGCCTGGCGGAACAAAGTACCTTAAAATGTAGAAGAGGCTCCTGCGGTGGCGGTTGTTCCTGGCAGTTCCTGCAGTTTGGGAAATCCAGCAGAGGAAGAGAGACTCTCATCGTGGAGGAAGGTTCGAGTTACTGCACTGCCCAGGGATGAAACCAGCCGCGGTGCTGCCAACGAAATAAAAGGTACGCTCCTTTAAATCACGGTCCGGGTGGACGGGTGCCTGGCTATCCGGTCTCTGAGTGCAGGGCACTGGCGATTCGACCAAGGCAGGCCCTGGAAGGCGATTGGCAAACTGGTTGGCTCCACCAGCTCAAGAGAAGAAGGCTCTTGCAGATGAAGATCTTCTCTCGTCGTGTGGAGAAAAGTGATGAGACGCTGCAGCAGGGCTTCACTGGTTGTTTAGTTGGTGCAGATGTCTTTGGCTTCTCCCCTCTTCGGCTTCTTAGTTCCAGTGGCAACGTCTTGCTCTTCCAGTCCTCAGGACCCTGCTTTTATGCAAAAAGATCCCCATTCATACAGCCTAGCTGTCACTCACACAGTGGAGTGGTCATCCTGGCGGGAGACCCTCCAGCCTATCAGGGCACAGTTTGACATGGGTTGCTGAGGCAACCCTGTCCAGGGGTCCTACTCCCCCTCCCACACAATGGGTCCACCCCAGACTCAGTGGCGCTGAAAGGAGGGCCTCTTGCAGAAGCCTGCCAAAAGGATGAACAAAGGATCCCCGAGCTGGGTTAGGATCTTAGAGAAAGACATGAGAAAGAATTTAAATAAAAGTTCTGGCAAATAAAACCTACCAGAGTAAAGTTAATATAAAAATAAACCGGCAGTATGTTAGAGTCTGTCAGAAATGTGGTAGCCTCGAACAATGGGAAAATCCCACAGAGAAATATTTGCGGTCGAATATTTTTAGTAGAAACCACTGCCACCAGCCAGAAACCTTTGAGAGAGGGACTGTACGGTACCCTCTCGAAAATTAACATAAGGGAAAAACTATTAACCCTTTCCAGTACCTCCATAGTAAGATGGGTTGTACTGGTTTTGTTCATAAAGAGTGACTAGTAAAGTCAATGGGGACTTTACATGCCCTGGGAGACAGTAGTCAGTCCCAGGGTATGGAGTCTATGTTTGGGGGCGCTATGACACCCCTATGTCACTGCACGGAGGGTGCTGTGTAACAAATGTGGATAAAGATGGTTCCTATGGGGGTGAGATAAAACCCCATAGGCATTAAACACCGAAAATAGCCTAGAATACACATAGCAAATATGCCTAAGCGTGGGAAAAAGAGTCTCACACTTAGCAGGAGAAAAAAACAAACCCTTCAAATCCCACAAAGCTGCTGGGGGACTATAGGTAAGGGAAATTAGCCATAGAATGAGAATTCTCTCTAACACTTGGTTAAGCAGCTAAAGGTGTATGGACTTTCCACCATGTACTACCCCTCTAAATCTGACTTTGTGTATTGGAGCATTCAAAGAGCCAAGGTTGGCATTAGAGAGGATCCGTTCAAATTGCAAAGCTCCCAGACAGGCCATTGCCCTCTATAAATTCAGTCCCAGCTCCACATTCATTGCTTGACGAGGACAGCTCACCGAAGCCTGACAGTCTCTGGTGCACTCTTCCCTCGTGCTTTTTTTAATCATCTCATATTGACACCCACCCAGGTTTATACCCCATATAGTACAGGTAGGACTAGATTAACTTTAATAACCTCTATCAAAGGCAGCGGTGAAACCCCACCTTCTGCTTTATCAAGCAAACTATTAAATTTACCTGTGAATTGCATAACCTTTTTTTATTTTTTATTGTATCGTGGAAAATCATTCAACCTTTAATAACTTTTGTTAAAATACAAAAATACAAAAACAGTTACATAATCACAATAGTAACAATAATTACAATTCATTATAATTCATCACAATTCATTACACAATAAAACAAACCAGTCCTTGTTCAGCTCATAAAATATAATCAAATGAATTCAACACATATTAAAAAAAACAGAATAAAAACAATGGGCCTCATTACGAGCATGGAGGTAAGGAAAAAAGGAAGGCGGAATGGTAATACCGGCATCGATTACCGGTCAGGGCCATTATGAGCCGACAACCCGGTAATACTGCCACCGCCTGTACCGTGCTCCTTCTTACCGGCATGTGTGCATACACGCGGCCTTTCGTGGCGGCAATACTGGGATGCCGCTAACAAGAGGACGTCACAAGTCACGAGGGCATGCACTTACCGGCATCCTGAAGGCGGTAAATAGGGCCTGCACGATGGCAGTATTACAGGCATCGCGGATCACCCATAAATAGCAACCTGCAGTGTAGCCAGCTGCCACAGGTGCACACAATCCCCACAGGTGGAGTCAATGGAGCCTGTCCCAGCACAAAAGGAGCACACCCAAGCACCACACCCCTTCCCACACCAAAATGATGCCACTTGCAGTTGCACTCTTGGGGCTGGAGGACATGGCTGTACTGCTACACCAGCAACAACAACAACACAGCAAGACCCACCAGTGCAGGCAGAGGCACCACGTAGGCAGCCACCAATCCCTTGCATCAGAGCCAGTCCATTCAACCTAACCCCTGAGCAGATCCACACCCTGTACCAGCTGGACCGGGACACCATCACCACCATAGTGGACATGATGCATGACGACATCATCAGCCTAAATGAAATCTGCACTGCCATCCCCCCTCTACTGAAGGTAGTGTCTGTGCACCACCTCCTTGCCACAGGTACATACCAGCACACAGTGGGCCAGCTGCATGGCATATCACAACCTCTCTTTTCACGCATGCTGACCCAAGTGCTGGATGCCCTCCTGAAGCATGCACACAACCACATATCCCTACCATGGACTGGCCAGGAGCTCAATGACACTAAAGTTGGCTTCCATGCAGTGGCAGACATGCCCAATTGCATCAGTGCCCTCGACTGCACCCATGTTGAATTGGTGGTCCCACATGCCGTGGAGGTTGTGTACCGCAATCGTAAGCAATACCACTCCATCAATGTGCAGATGGTATGTGACTCCAGCAAGATCATCACACATTATTGGGCCCGATATCCCGCATCCACACATGATGCCATGGTGCTGCGGAATTCCTCGCTACCCCACTACATGGAGCGACATGCTGGACGACGTGCCTGGCTGCTCGGTAAATCACCTGACAGGCCCATGGCAGTGCATTGGGGGGGAATACTCCACCTCAGTGGGATTGGGGGGGATGAATACTCCACCTCGGAGGGATGGGGGGTGAATACTCCACCTGGGTGGGATTGGGGGGTTAGTGGAAACAGCACATACAGCATAACACTGTGGCCCTACATTTTCCGACCTGAACGAGACCCAGCAATGCCTTACATAAGACCAATGCTGCACACTAATGACAATACGCCAGACGTAAAAGCAGGCCACATCCCTCAACGCGTCCACTGCACATCAACTGAGTATACCCTCTGCAACACAATCCAGCAGCATGCAGTGAGTATGCCTAACGCACATGAATGCAGCTAAGCACAACACAGGACATCTGCAAGAGCATGCAAGTGAGCACCTTGCATCATCTGGACAACGCAATCCACATCTGTAGACCATTGTACAGCACACATTGCGACAAATGTACCTGTGTGCATACATCCAGGGACATGTGCATGTGAACACCAAATAGCTGCAGCCATGACAGTGATTACTGCAGGTGTAATGCCAGAAATTGACTCACACGTAATTGACTCATTGTGCTCCCATGCAGGTGATGGTGGCTATCCCTTGAAGCCTTGGCTCCTCACCCCTGTTCAGATCCCGCAGAACATGCACGAAGAGGAGTACAATCAGGTTCATAACCGTACCCGTGTTGTGATCGAGCAGACCTTTGGCCTGTTGAAGGCAGGTTTCCGCTGCCTCAGCAGGTCTGGTGGAGCACTCCTTTACGGACCTGAGAAGGTGGATAAGATCACCATGGTCTGTGCCATACTGCACAACATGTGCATCCGGTGGAACTTACCCCTGCCACCTGACATTGACCAGCAACCACCGGGTGAAGATGGGGATGATGAAGGATAAGAGTAGTACATCAGCCATGTGCCGATGCACATGACGGACGTGCTGTGCGCCAATCAGTGATGGACATTTTTGTTTGATGCACTGTGATGAAGAGGATGCATCAATTCCCACTCACTGTGCACTGGGATAAGGGGACTCTGGGCACTGTACACTGTTTGGCATTAAATTGTGACACACTCAATAAGCAATGTCCGGTCATTTGATTTGTTTCCAAATGAGATGTAATTATCAATGAAACTATTTACATCGATGAACAGCCCACCCACGATGCAACTGAGTCTACCCACCCATCCCCATCCCCTCCCACAACCCTCCACCGCTCATCCCTCTACCCTCCCTACACACGCCCCCCAAACACCCCCATCCCTCAACTCCCCCACACACCCACGGCCCGGCACACAATATGAGTTCTAACAGCCTCCATCCCTCATGTTTGTCCGGCTACAGTCGGCCCCTTTGGTATGGAGGCTGTGGCTCCTCTGACTGGCGCATGGTGTGTAGCAACCTACGGACTGGGCTCGTCTGATTTGAGCTTACAGGGGTACTGCTCGTGGATGTTGGGGGCTGTGACTCGGCAGGTGCTGCAGGACATTGTGCCATGGTGGCAGCCAAATGTGTGAGTGCCTGGGTCACCGATTCCATGCCCTGGCGCACCCACTTGGCAACGCGGTTCACAGCACGGGTGAGTGCCTGTGTGCTGTCACGGTGGGCCTGGCTGTGATGAATTGTCGCAACATCTCGTCCATGGAATGCTGACGCTCCGCCATGCGGGTGATGCGGCCCTCTAGGTCACGTATGTCATTAACTGCTGGTGGTCGCATGGGAGGTGGAGTTGGACTGCTTTGAGGGCTGAATACGGGTCCTACCGTCTCCTCCACAAGACCCATGTCCCAGGGAGTGCCTTGGTGTGTGCCCCATGGATGGTGTTCCCTCAGTGTCCTCCGACATGCATTGGCCTGCCGTGTCAGCCTCGTCCTGTTGGACATCATCCTCTGCACTATTTATTGCAGATTGGGCCACCTCCCCTAGGTCACTAGTGGCCGATGACTGAGGCGCCTCACCATTGCTGGCCGTTGGTGTACCCTCCTCGTCCAAATGAGCTGGCTGCATTGGGGCAGGGGTTGTTTTGTCTGTGGGCTTGGGGGCCGGTGTGCCTTGTGGCAGGTGTGCAGTGATGGCACCCAATTTCCCAGGCCGGTGCACATTCCCATGTGTCAGGTCCTACAGCCTGTGGCCCCTGTTTACTGGACCACTGTGGCATGGGGGTGCTGGTTTTCATACGCCCGACCCTTGACGTGGATGCCCTAGTGCCATCATTTTCCCCTCTGCTTCTGCGGGCTGCTGTTGGGTTTGTTTCTGCGGTGGGCCTGTCATCGCTGCCTGATACTGTGCCTGTGTGGGATGGAGTGGCAGGGCATGAGTCATGGGTGTAGGGACATCCAACATATGTTTATGTCAGTACATTTGTGGTCCTGTGCATTGCTGTCTGCATGTTGTAGGGGCAGACATGGTGCTTACAGGTGTTGGGTGTGTGGTGCAGTGTCTGTGCATCCTTCTAGCGCATCCATGTTGTGCATGCAGTTTGCTTGGTGGATTACAGGTGTTTCATGGATTGCCTGCAGTGTACATGCCTCAGGGTCTGCGTGCCATGTGATGTGTCTCTAGGGCTCTGGTGTACACTTGGTGATGGAGATGTCTGCACCATGCAGTGGGATGTGACAGTGGTGGGGCCTGCTTCTCTGCAGTCCTGCATGTGTGTGTCTGCATGCTGATGGTACTTGGTTTGGAATTGGGGACTCTGGTGGTTTGTGTCAGGGGGTGGTTGCGTGTGTTCGTGACAGGGGTGTGGCATTTCTGTTAGGGCAGACATTAGGTGGGTGGTGATGGGCCATGTAGTTGCTGTCATCAAACTTGCCATTTGGACTCAGCCATTGGATTTGGGTTGGTGAGTGTGTTCACTTTTGTTTAGTGCCAATGCTCACTCACCTTCGTCAGCCGATGATGTTACTCCTGTCGCAGCATGCCTGACCCCTTCAATGTGCTCCATGTGTATCAGGGAGCAGCATGTTTCCTCCCATCGTGCTAGCTTGATGGGCAGGATGGTTTGCTTCCTGTTGCCTGGGCCTGCTGACGATTGGTAGTAAGTATGTTGCGGACACGCAGCCGCAGATCGTCCCATCTTTTCCGGCAGTCCTTTGTATTGCGTGTAGTTGTCCCCACTGCAGACACCTTCTGGGCCACCTCCTCCCAGATCTGTATGTTCTTGATTTGTGTTGCACGGCGCAGGTCTGTGCAGAACACCACATCTGCATGCTGGGCCAGGGTGTCTGCCGGCATGTTTAGCTCCTCATCGGAGAAATGTTGTTTGCGCAGACGAGGTGTGCCTTTGCATGTGGACTGTGTCATTTTCTGGCAGGCTGGGATCTCGGTGTTGGATTTCAGTGCCTGTAGCCATGGGATACAATGGATTGTGATTTTCAAGATGGCCACCGGAGCATTTCCCGTTCCGGCGCGATGACGTCATTTTCCCTGGTCCAGTATTACGAAGCCGGTATTTGCATGATGGTATTTCCGGGTCTGTTATTAAGGTGTTGCTCCTGGGCGGCGGCGGTATCAGTGGGTTCCCTGATGCCGCTATCAGGAGTTTGGGGGGCCTTTAGCAGCATGACGGTGCAGCCATTACCGGCATGGGGCTTCGCGCGTGCTCGCGCTCTTGTATTCAGCCGCTATTAGCGGCGTCGAGGGTGCACGGACGCGCTAATACCACCATGCCGGTAATTACTGTGTTTTTAACACAATTCTCACAATGAGGCCAATGTCTCTCTTCAATTTCCAAATTCTTCTGCATTAAAATTCATCCTTGCATGGGAAACCCTTCCAATTTCAAAGCTTTAATAAAGGTTGTAACTGCAATCACCATGGAGGTTGTGCGCTCTGCCAAACAGATTAACCATATCAGTTCATATTCATCACCAAGTTTATACTAAGAAAAATTATTTTTTAAATACAAAGTTTGCTGACTTGATAGTGAATCACTTTCTGTCAGCGATTGTTTGAGCCTTTCACAACCTCCAATCGAATTACAAAAACAACATATTTCATCCATGGTTATTAACCCATACCTCAACAAAATTTGCTTTGAGAGGAGAGGATTCCAGCAAAAGTGAAGAAATCTAGTTTGAGATACTTTGTCTGGATAAACACTCACATTCCCAATTTTGTATGCTCACCTCAGAGATAAGATAAAGAAGCATATGTGTGCATAGTCTCTTGTGTGCAAATCCATTCATGTTGGTATAAAGACATGGCTGGCAAGCCTTTTCATTCTGTTATGGAGCTGCCTATGCTATCAAGAATAGAAATACAGAAATCTTGAATGGCTTTAATCCAAGTACAATCTTGTTCTAAATAAATGAGATTAAAGACCATTTATAAAGATTTTTCAGTTGAGCATACGATTTTACGCAACAATGATAAGGGCCTCCAATGCTCTCTTGCCCTCAATGCAACAATCCCCAATTCATACCTGATGGCCTCCATGGGTAGGGAGTTTGGTAATTTCAGGGTTCTTTTCCATATTTTCCCCTCAAGAACCGGAAGGTAATCTAACATGCTGAGCGAGTAAGTTTGACACCACTTCATTCCCGATATATACCAACAAAATGTACCCTTTCTAGATTTTGTGACTTCCATTATTTTTATTTTTTCAGGATTAACCTTCAAGGCATGCTCTTCAACATATTTCACAAAAACATTGATCATACACATGAGGCCTACCGCAGTAGAACCAAATAACAAATAATTGTCAACGTATGCCAACCATCGAAATTGCAGACTGTGAAACTTTGGAAAAACAAAGGCTGCCGGTAGCAGGTGACCATCAGTATCCACCAGGTATAAATTAAACAGGCAGGGTGCAAGGACGCAACCCTGTTTGACACCCCTTGCTGTCACAATCTTTCGTGATAGATCACCAGAATAATTTAGGTGCACTTGGATGTCTGTGTTGGTATAAAGGGCAATACTTAATTTCAGTAAACCTGCGGAAATGCCCCAAGAATGTAGCTTAAGCCGTAACCAGCCATGATCCACTGCATCAAAAGCTGCAGTGAGATCAAGCGAGGCAATATATATATATATATATATATATAGTCATATTTCCCACTCCATGCAAAGTTTTGTAAACAATTCACAGAAAGTCCACCATTCGGCACTGTGCCCATCTCTTTCGCCTAAAACCCGTTTTCCATTTTCTTACTCTCCCCATCTCTTACGGCCATGACTCCAGATGTGACAGCAAGATTGATGCAAACACCTTATTGTGAGCATCCAGAATTTAAATAGGACGGTAACTAAGTGGGTTACATCTATACCCTCCTTTGAATATTGGGACCACTAAAGCTGTAGACCACATAACAGGATACACTCCTGTTTTTAAAATATTCTCAAAAAGAATAGACAAAACCCTTGCCCAGGCAAACAGGTCCCCCTTGAATGGATAGTCAAACCGTTTGGTCCAGGTGCTTGCGAGGCACTAATTCTCCTCAGCACCTCAAATACTCTCTGGTGCCCAAATGCTTCCAAATTCAGATCATGAGTGTTATTAATCAACAGATGTGACCGATGGTTGACCTCCGTACCCTCTGCAAATACCCAGTCAAAGTGTGGCCCCCATGCTTTTTCGGATACTACATTTATTTGTAAATCGGATTGTGATGAATCGATGGCATTCACAATTCACCAGAAGGTCTTTGTGTCTTTGTCCTTCACACAGTGAAGCATTGCTTCCGTGTCTTTCTGCAAACTTACAACACGAGACTGATAGAGCCAGTTTTTATAATACTGGCGTGCCCCTCTACACCCCTCCAACTTGTACTCCTTAAAATCTGACACGGCTTTTTTCAACTGGGTAATCTTTTATCTCATCTCTTTTTTCTTGGCGGTCACCTCTTCGTTATATACTTGAATGTTTCTACCATTACCCTTCACCCTGCCAGCCTCTAATCCTTTGATTTTTCAATGTTAATAATTAAGTTATTTTTATCACTGAAGTACTGTAATGCATTGTGTAAGCGCTGTTACCCAATTGGTCTTTGATCAATGATTTTTTAATAATTATAATTATAATAATTATTGTCATTGATAATAATTATTATAATTATAATGTACGTAATACTCAGAGTTTTCTAAGTGCGGGCCCGGGGATTGTTTCCAAGAAGAGCATGTTGCCCTTAGCTATCCTCCCGAGACAATGGTAATTAACTAATCTGCATACACCATCCGCATCAATGGTCAACCTTCTAATTGTGGAGGAAAGAGCCTCACTTTCTTTAAAGCCTGTGATAAATCGACTACATTTAAATTAAATAAAGTAGGTGCAAGGACACACCCTTGCTCCAAGCCAGTAAACGTAGGGATTTCTTCAGATCCAGACAGTCACACTCTTAGTTAAATATTGTCTCAGGTTTTCTGACAGAAATTATTTGAGGATTGTTATTGTATTACCTGTATGCATAGATAGCTTGTAAAGTGCCTAGAAAGTAGCATCATTACTAGTGTTGTTACCAACCATGGTCCTCACAAGCGTGTGTGTGTGTGTGTGTGTGTGTGTGTGTGTGTGTGTGTGTGTGTGTGTGTGTGTGTGTGTGTGTGTGTGTGTGTGTGTGTGTGTGTGTGTGTGTGTGTGTGTGTGTGTGTGTGTGTGTGTGTGTGTGTGTGTGTGTGTGTGTGTGTGTGTGTGTGTGTGTGTGTGTGTGTGTGTGTGTGTGTGTGTGTGTGTGTGTGTGTGTGTGTGTGTGTGTGTGTGTGTGTGTGTGTGTGTGTGTGTGTGTGTGTGTGTGTGTGTGTGTGTGTGTGTGTGTGTGTGTGTGTGTGTGTGTGTGTGTGTGTGTGTGTGTGTGTGTGTGTGTGTGTGTGTGTGTGTGTGTGTGTGTGTGTGTGTGTGTGTGTGTATATATATATATTGCGGAGTGAGGCTACATTACCCATAATATTTGGTGTTATTGTTCTCCTACATACTCCGAGGACTTCTGCAGGAAACAAAATCTTGCATTTATGGCTCGGACTACAGACAATCCCTCATTGCCTCACATTAGGGGTGGGGTTGTCAAACCTGACTGTGTAAATCCTGTGGGCCTGAAGTTCTTCATGACTCGCCAAACTGCTCATTCTTTGACATATGTTTTGACTTTGGCACATTCACATCTCCTTATTGTTAAGAAAGGTTCCCATTTTTGTGAAGTTTTCCCTCCAGTTGTGTACCCCCCAACTTGTTGCTGCTGTTCAAACACTATGGTCTGACTTTGCCAGTGAAACACAGCCTTCAGCTGCACTCCCCTGGGCTTCCCTTCACTTTATTATGGGGAAACTGACATGTCCTTAAAGACAGTCAGTGCTGGTGGACTTTGTTTCCCTTAGTCCTTTCCAGTGTTGCAACTTTTCTGCAACATGTTACAAGTGCACAATGTACCTTACAGTGCGCTTGGGTCTTCCTTTCATTTCCAAAGGCCCTAGACTCCCTCAAAGGATTTTTCAAGAGAAGGGCAGATGTGCCTTGGATAGGGCTGGTGGCAGTTTATCTTTTCACATATTTTTAACTCTTTCTTGCAATGCAAACTGTGTTAACCATGGTTGGCACAGGAAGGTGGCCTGGCTTCAAAATGGCCCTGCCACAAGGTTCTTTGTCCTGTCCTTTGGCCATCTTGCCCCTTTGCTTTCCCCAGGTCAACCCGCCCCAGGTCAGTCCTTATTTGGGCATGCATTCTCGCGTGAAACATCAAACCTTCTCTGACTTCTGTATGCCTTGTGTGTGTGCTTCCCGGATGTGGGCTGGACTGTCTGGTTCCAATACACATCCTGGGTATCAGAGAGTCTGGTGTTTTGTGTATGACTGGGGCCACTGTGGTCCGTGATTCCTCCATGTCTGGTGTGCCTGTATGTGAGCAGGTCTCCCATTGGGTCCTCTATGTTTCGGCGCGAAGGAGATTCTGGTTGAGAGAAGGCCCCAAACACCCACACCAGGTCGATCTCTTGAGTTCTCACTGAACTTAAGATAGGATCCAAGTATCCTGAAAATAAGAAGACGAGTCGAGGAAACACTGGTGACCCGCTGAAAGGTTTGGCACCCTGAGCCCGCTGTTGTCCCACTGGACCCCTCTGCATCTGATCGAACTAGAAGGTCTGCGAAGACGCTTCAACCCACTGGAATAGTGGGACAAACTATTCTCGGCACCTTCATCAAACTCTGTAAGTAAGCCTTCTCGGAAGTGTCCCTGGGACAACCAGTGGGCTGACCAGCTTGCCCAGGACATTTGCTCTGACATCGCCACCATTTTGAGTAGACCCTCGAAACTTGGTACATTGCAAGCTCTGTGTTGACGGCACGCTTATACCAAATTTCTTACACTTGGCATTCCTTGGTCTGGAATAATGAGAGAGTGCCCAAACGGGAGTACACGCGGTTATCATGTTGCCCCGCCGTGATGGCAAACTTTGCAGGTCCCTTGCTGCTGTGCCCCTCTGTGCCCTGAAGTCTGCTGCAGTGAAACTGGCTTGATCCATCCACCAAGAGCGGAGAAATCACCTCTGTTCCGTTTGGGAATTATCGTTGTAACTTTGCCGCTGAAAGCCGCAGAGCCACACAACTGCTGCATTTGAACCTGCAACCGAAGTGGACTTGACTGGCGAAGTTTGGTACCGAGTGCGCCGGGGGTCGGTGAGTACTTGCAACCCTTACCGGTGGCCCCTAGTGTATCCAGGTAGACAGGGAACGGTTTACTGGGGAAAAGGTTCATCACCTTGCCGATAAGGGCAAGACAAAACAACTAATGAGATTAGTATTGACCGTTGTCCTGTTCTCTTGGACACAGGGTAAGGAGCTGGTCTGGTGCAGGATGGGAGTGGGGGCAACCGGCACTATTATGTGAAAGAGTGCGAGAAGGGGATTAAATCTCGTATTCTTAAATCTAGGCAGCTAGAGATGACAAGTGCAAAAATGGAGGCATCGTGATGGTAATGTAATTTTATTTTAACCTTGATGACTCGAAAGTTCCTTGCAAAAGGGTGGTTGCCCGGAGGGTGGATTAGGTGATACCAAATTATCACTAAAAATGCACTATCCCACTAGTTATGGGATGGAAAAGCCCATGCTTTCTGGGTTTTTCTCAATTTCATGCAGTAACCCCTGTTGGTCTTGGGGGTATCATAAAATGTTGTTGTGAAGCCACAACAGGTGAGGTCGACCGGTTTCGATGGTTCGTGAGTGATTACCGACCATCTTCTTCAGGACAAGATCGATCTTCATGTGCTACTGAATAGTGTCTGTCCTCTTAGTAGGGCAGCGGTAACAGGCTGCAAGGGGATCCTGGAATGGGAGACACAAAAAACATAATTGCAGAGAGGGCATGAGTTGGCCTCTAGCTGCAATGTTGCAACAATGGTACATCCAGAATACAGCTAAAGAACCTGTTGCAAGGCAAGTGAATGCTAACACAAACAAGGTGCTCGCCAATTCAGAGCAAAAGGCCACTGCAATGGTGGCTAAAAACATAGATAAGTCAACCCGTGGGGGAGGGAAGGAAAAAGTGGCAAGACCTGTGCACGTGAGGGAAAGGGGGGGGAAAGGGAGGGAGCCGTGGGGTGTGCAGGGGGAGAATGGGACCTACCTGGAAAGGATGGCTGGGCTGTCCAGGAGATCCGCTGGGAGCAATTAAACGAGCTCTCTCCAGTCGCGTACCTGTGGGGAAAGTGAAGCTGTGAGGGACTGGATGGGCCTGGAGTGACGTAAAGAAAAGCGAGGGAAATTGCATACCTGAGGAAATTCGAGGCGGGCACAGAAAAAGCTGCAGCCTGCTCAGTCCCAAGGCTGTAGGTGTACTGAGCGGCTGCAGCGGTGGATATCTGCCGCGTCTGACGCTGCATGGGGGCGTGGCACCGCCCGTGATAGGCACGTGAGCCAATCAGCGGTGAACACGTCACGGCCGTGTCAGTCGATGGATGGCCTATCAGGGCGCAGCCCGGGCGGAAGTATGCACCGCGGGCGGCCAATCAGAGCGCACACTTTGGAAGGTGTGTGTGCTGCCGGGCTAAGGCTAAAACGGGAGTAGTCACATAGCGAGTGAGACGGCTGAGGAAGAGCCGGACTAGGCGTGGCCCGTGGAGTGATGTGGGCGCGCGCGGAGCCAATCAATGCTCGCGCACCGGTGGGTGTGTGTATGTTGAGGTAACTAGGCTTGTGATGGAGCGGACAGGGGGAAGGGAGAGTAGGAGACCGAATCCTCGTGTTGGGTAGCAGGGGAGGCAGTGAGGCAAGGTGCCTGAGTGATGTGTGGTGGGTAAAGGGGGAGCAAATGAGAGGGTGCGTGGTCAGGACGGACATGCGGCAAGGGAGGGGTGAAGAGGTGAAGGTGATGCCAGGAAATAAACAGTCAAAAACTAGTGTATAGAATCCACAGGTGCGCCAGATGGATAGATCGAAGCAAGAGGCAAGAAAAGTTGATAATGCAACAGGAGTGGGTAAACAAAGAAGATACCAATGAGTGGAGAAGATGAATGGAAGAGGGAGACATTTGTAAATGAAACAGAAAAACATATAGCAGATGAAAAATGCATCAAACATTTCATATGTTATCCCGTTGATCACACAGATACATCTGTCAGTGGACAGTGGTTCGTGGGATGTCAGGGTTCAATGCTGTAGCACCGCCAGTTCTTGCCACTGCATTGCTTCATTCAACCCTTGTTTGCAGGTATTCAAGCGAAAAATCCACTTCTGTTCTTGAGTGAAGAGTATAGCGTGATCGTTGCCTCCTCGTTTCGGGCGCTTGATTTTTTCCAAAATGGTCCTTTGAAAAGACTCTGCTGTGTGTCCTTCCGCCAAAAAATGCGGAACCATAGGTGCTGTAGGTTTCTTAGTGCGGATGCAAGATCTATGTTCAATCATCCGTTTCTTTACTTCTCGGGCAGTCATCCCAATATATCACAAGTGGTGATCATATAAATTACTCCCTTGGTATTGCAGTTGGTGAAAAATTTCTGAATCCAGGGAGTAGTCCAGCCAATATCCAGACTGGTGCTCCGAACTGTCTGGGTACACATTGAACAGAGGCCACACGGACTATGGCCCACAGGATTGGTCTGGTTCCATAAGGTGACCTGTGTGTTCTTGGCAGTGTTCGTATCTGGCCGCACCGTGTTGACGAGGGCGTCTCTCAGGTTGCGTCTTCTTTTTAGTGCAAAACGCGGCATGGGCATGTTGGACGCACCAGTGTTGAGAATAGGCGATAGAGACTTAATTTCCTTTTTGATTTTATTAAGTAGAGGAGAGTAACTCAGTACAGCCGTGATGGTTGTGACTTCTGGCTCCTTCTGATGTTGTTCAAGGGTACATGCGCGTGGGATGCTTCTGGCCCTTATGTATGTATTCCGGACAATCCTCTGCGGATAGCCTCGTTCAATGAGTTGGTTTTTGAGAATCTTAGACTGAGCAGTGTAGTCTTCCGTCCTACTGCAGAGACGACGATACCGCAAAAATTGGCCAAACGGTAAGTTATCTCTGAGAGATTGGGGATGGTAGCTCGAGTATGTAAGGATGGAATTCCTATACGTGTTCTTGCGGTAAACTTTGGAGATGAGCCCGCCTTGTGAGGCCATAATGTCTAAATCAAGAAAATGGGTTTTGCTTCTGTCTTGTTCCATGGTGAACTGCAAATGGATGTTGCGTGTATTGAGCCATTCATGGAAAGCCAAGAGTTCTTCGTTGGAGCCTCTGAAGATGATAAAAATGTCATCTATATAGCGGCGCCAGATGAGCAGTTTATCACAAAAAGGGTTAGTAGGAGGATATATATGCTGGAGCTCAAAAGAGTTGACATAGAGATTGGCCAGACTCGGTGCGAAGGTGGCACCCATAGCGGTACCCGAGATCTGTTGGTAAAATTGGTCATTGAACATGAAGTAGTTCTTCGTGAGGGCTATTTCAGCCAAGGAGGATATGAAGGTGGAAGGCACCTCGTGAAGGTCAATGCCTGAGTCCAGGAGGTCTTTTAGCATGGTAAGAGTTTCTTGTTGCGGAATCTTAGTGTACAGAGATTCGATGTCAATGGTGACTAGCCAATGAAGTTCTGGGTTGAATTGCACAGAGTCAAGAAGAATGAGCATTGCTGTAGAGTCTTTTACATAAGATTGCATTTTAAGAATTTCGTCCTTAATGAAAAAGTCTACGTATTGAGATAAAGGTTCCAAGATAGACTGGATCCCTGAAACAATGGGACGGCCCGGGGTGGGCAGGGTGGTTTTATGTATTTTTGGAAAAGCGTACATGGCTGGAGTCCTTGGATGCGATAGCATCAGAAAAGCTGCTTCCCTTGAGCTCACATATCCTTCTGCTTCCGCTTCTTCAATGATAGGTGCTATCAAAGCCTGCAGGGAGGCTGTTGGGTCACTGCGAAGTAGTTGGTAACTAGAGGTGTCGCAGACCAGGGCTTCCACCATATTGTTGTAGTCATTGGTATTCTGAATGACTATAGCTCCTCCTTTGTCTGCCGGTTTGATGGTTATGGCTTGATTTTTGGCAAGAGCAGAGAGGGCATCAAGTTGGATATTAGTGCAGTTGTTGTGGACGAAGGGAATGCTATCTTCAATTTCTGAGAGTTTTTTCATGAGGGCTTGCTCAAACGTGATAGATTCGGCTGTGTAGGCGCTGGAGGGTACGCAGAACTGGGAGGCGGGTCTAAGACCAGTGGCGCACCCTCTCATTTGCACCCCCTTTACCCACCACACATCACTCAGGCACCTTGCCTCACTGCCTCCCCTGCTACCCCACACGAGGATTCGGTCTCCTACTCTCCCTTCCCCCTGTCCGCTCCATCACGAGCCTAGTTCCCTCAACATACACACACCCACCGGTGCGCGAGCATTGATTGGCTCTGCGCGCGCCCACATCACTCCACGGGCCACGCCTAGTCCGGCTTTTCCTCAGCCGTCTCACTCGCTATGTGACTACTCCCGTTTTAGCCTTAGCCCGGCAGCACACACACCTTCTGAAGTGTGCGCTCTGATTGGCCGCCCGCGGTGCATACTTCCGCCCGGGCTGCGCCCTGATAGGCCATCCATCGACTGACACGGCCGTGACGTGTTCACCGCTGATTGGCTCACGTGACTATCGCGGGCGGTGCTACGCCCCCATGCAGCGTCAGACGCGGCAGATATCCACCGCTGCAGCCGCTCAGTACACCTACGGCCTTGGGACTGAGCAGGCTGCAGCTTTTTCTGTGCCCGCCTCGAATTTCCTCAGGTATGCAATTTCCCTCGCTTTTCTTTACGTCACTCCAGGCCCATCCAGTCCCTCACAGCTTCGCTTTCCCCGCAGGTACGCCACTGGAGAGAGCTCATTTATTGCTCCCAGCGGATCTCCTGGACAGCCCAGCCATCCTTTCCAGGTAGGTCCCATTCTCCCCCTGCACACCCCACGGCTCCCTCCCTTTCCCCCCCCTTTCCCTCACGTGCACAGGTCTTGCCACTTTTTCCTTCCCTCCCCCACGGGGTTGACTTGTTTATGTTTTTAGCCACCATTGCAGTGGCCTTTTGCTCTGAATTTGCGAGCACCTTGTTTGTGTTAGCATTCACTTGCCTTGCAACAGGTTCTTTAGCTGTATTCTGGATGTACCATTGTTGCAACATTGCAGCTAGAGGCCAACTCATGCCCTCTCTGCAATTATGTTTTTTTTGTCTCCCATTCCAGGATCCCCTTGCAGCATGTTACCACTGCCCTACTAAGAGGACAGACACTATTCAGTAGCACATGAAGATCGATCTTGTCCTGAAGAAGATGGTCGGTAATCACTCACGAACCATCGAAACCGGTCGACCTCACCTGTTGTGGCTTCACCACAACATTTTATGATACCCCCAAGACCAACAGCGGTTACTGCATGAAATTGAGAAAAACCCAGAAAGCATGGGCTTTTCCATCCCATAACTAGTGGGATAGTGCATTTTTAGTGATAATTTGGTATCACCTAATCCACCCTCCGGGCAACCACCCTTTTGCAAGGAACTTTCGAGTCATCAAGGTTAAAATAAAATTACATGACCATCCCGATGCCTCCATTTTTGCACTTGTCATCTCTAGCTGTCTAGATTTAAGAATACAAGATTTAATCCCCTTCTCGCACTCTTTCACATAATAGTGCTGGTTGCCCCCACTCCCATCCTGCACCAGACCAGCTCCTTACCCTGTGTCCAAGAGAACAGGACAACGGTCAATACTAATCTCATTAGTTGTTTTGTCTTGCCCTTATCGGCAAGTTGATGAACTTTTTCCCCAGTAAACCGTTCCCTGTGTACCAGTATCTCCCTACGGTTTGGGAAGGCAATTGCCACTCTGGCTCTTTGAGCCTTAATTTACCCTGTTGTTTTTTTTCCTTTTTATTTTTCCCTAGTGTATCCATCCACTTTTATGCACGAGTGTCCCCTAAGGGCCACTCACCTTGCCACAAGTAGCCTGTGTCACCATCCCATTCCCAACTCCTGTTCTACCCTTTTGAGGAGACCTTCCATGAATAGTGGGAATTCGTTCTTCATCGCCTCACCCACCTTCCTGAGCTGCTACAGCCCTTGCAAGATACCCCATTTTTCACCCATCTGCACTATCGTGTGCACCAGCTTTTAACAGTACTTTTGAGCACTAGACTCCACTCTTTGTAGGGACTGGACTGCCACTCAGTAAGGGATTGTTTGGTAAAGAACTGCCTAAAGGCTATTTGCACTGCTTGCTTCCTCCCCTTTTAGGTTGTGGCCCCATTCTGTGCTTTTTAACCCTTTCGTCCATTTGATATTGTATATATGTATTGTATTAGGATTGTATTGGTTTAAAGGTATTACTGTTGATAATTACTCTGTGTTGAAACTCAAAGGCCTTGAATAAATGTATTTGTATATATATATATATATATATATATATATATATATATATATATATATATATATATATATATATACACCTGACTGGGAGTGATTTGTAGTGTACGTTACTCTGTGTGCTCATTGAGGTCTTACAGTCACCCTCATCCCTCCTGAGACCTAGGGCCTCATTACGACCCAGGCGGTAAGTTACCGCCTGGGTCGTACCTTTACCACTATGGCGTAAACTATGTTTACGCCATGGTGGTTGGCGGACTTACCGCCCCATTCCGAGGTTGGCGGGGCGGTAAGTCCCCAATCCCCATTTACCCTTCCCCATTCCCATTTTTGCCCCATAGGGCATAATGGGAGTGTGGAAGGCGTTAATTACGCCACCGTAAATTACGGTGGCGTAATTAACAACAAGGTCCCTTAGCGCCATGGATTTTAACACCTGCTAAAAGCAGGTGTTAAATCCTCCATGGCGCTAAGGGACCTCGGAATCAGGCGGTAAGGGTCGGCGCTGTTTACGCCGCCATAAACCCCTTACCGCCTGGGTCCTAATGAGGCCCCTAGTCTTGACCGCCGCTAAAGCTACCTTGATTGGTCTGGATTGTCCAGAAGGTTACCCTGTTCCAAGAAACTAGGCCTGGCCTTCTAAACCTCTGTCCACCAGGTCAGAGTTCAGAAATCCATCTTAACACTTATGACCATAACAATCCTACAGAGAGAACAGAAAGGATGTTGACAATCAGAATATTTGGTTGGCCTGACAGCTGACAATGATATGGTCATATTTATACTGCATCACCGATTATTTATTTTGTTGTATCCTTCCACTAACATTTCTTTCTTCTAGTTTTTCATCCTAATTCTTCCCCTTCATTATAGTCATTTTCCTTCATCATAGTCCATCATAGTTTTCCAACCTAGTCATTCTCATTCATCATAGTTCATAATTCTAGTCATTCCCCTTTGTCTTTGTCCTTCATTCTTATCCTTTTCAATTTTACTCGTCCTTCTTCATCATATCCCTTTTCCTGTGTCCTAGTCCGTCTCATTTGTCCTGGTCTTCCTCCCACATCATAGATCTTCAACGTTGTTGGACTGATCTTCCAGCTTTTCTACCATTACCCTTCACCCCACCAGCCTCTAAACCTTTGATTCATCAAAGTTCTTTGTCCAATCCTTCTCCTTCATAATAGTCCTTTATCCTAGACTACCTTTGTCATAGTCCTTCTGCTTCTTCCCAGTACTTCCTCATATACCTTCAGCAAAGTCATCCTTCTTCATAATAGTCCACAGGCATGGTTCTTCTCCTTAGTCATAGATCTGTCATCATAGTCTTCTTATTTATCATGGTCCTGCTCTGTCATCATATTCTTTTTCGTTCATTTTAGCGCTTTGTCATCATGCTTTATCATAGTCCTTTTCCTTCATCCTAGTCCTTCACCATAGGCCTTCTCCTTCATAATTGACCTTTGTCACACTCCTTCTCATGTGTCCTTCTCCTTCATCATAGTCCAAATCCTAGTCCTTCATCATAGTCCTTCTCCTTTGTTATAATCCTTCCCTTTAATCCTTCTCCTTCAGCAGAGACCTTCTCTATTGTCACAATCCTTCTCCTTCATCATAGCTTTTTGACGAATTCTCCATAATTGTCCTTTTCCTTCATCATAGTTCTTTTCCTTTATCTCTCTCTACTGACTTGAACTGCGGTTCCCGAGGGCATTCAACCTACCAGCGCTTTGAGGTCATACCAATACTTCATAAGGCGCTATATAAATGCCAAGTAACAAAACATAACATAACATAACATAGTGCTGTGTAATAGACCATCTTCATCATCTTACTTTTTCTCCTTCATCATAGCCGCTCCTCCTCGTCTGGTACTTTTTCATAGATCTTTTTCTTAATCATAGTTCCTTGTCCTAGTCCTCCTACTTCATCATAGTCCTTCAGCTGAGTCTTTCTCTTTCTGCATAGTCCTACCTCCTTGTCCTTCTTGTTTATCATAGTCCTCCTCTGTGCTAGTGCCTTTTCCTCATCCTTTATCTTAGTCATTTGTCCCTCATCCTAGACCTTCATCCTAGTTCTTTGTCCTAGTCATATTTCCATGCATGTCTGTATTCCATTTTGAATGGTACAGTTTTACTTTTTGACCCTGTGGCAAATGGATTGTTAGTGGTTACACTGTTCTTTTGTACATCAATTACAGCCCACCATAATTGAGGCTTGAATATTTTGTTTCAATATTATTGATTAGGTCATGCTGGATGGTACAGTGATCAAAAATATTTCATTTGCCACCATAATAGGCTTTGTCAGCTGCAGGCTCTGTGCCTCGACATCAGATTTAAATATTAGAAGTATGTATCCAGTCACATGATGATCAGCCCCACAGCTTCCAATTTAGGGGCCGATTCATGGAACAAACGTGCGCCGAAAAAAGTGGCGCAAGCAGGCGCTAGTGTGAAAAAGGAAGCGCACACGCACGCGTGTGATTCATGGAAGTCCCTGCGTGTGTTTTTCCTGAAATGTGCGCCAAACACGTGCGTGGCGCACATGGGCGCACACGGGCGCACACGTTGTCATGATCTCTGCTTCCAAAAGGTCAGGGTTTTCCCCAACTCCTTTGGAAGCATATCCATAACCCAGGTTCCGAGTGCCAACCAGTCCCAATTGGGACCTTTTGGACCCAGTCCTGGCGCCAGTGGCACCAGGCTCATAAATATGCCCAGTCCCAGCGCTGGAAGCGCCGGGCTCATAATGCTTGGGTGGACTTACCTTCAGCAGACCATGCTGCTTACTTGCCTGCCAGTTGAGCCTCTGATCCTCTTCTGTTTGGAACTACTTTTCCTGTTGGGTGGGGCTGGAGCCACTCCCTAGATTCAGAACACTGGAACTCTTCTGGAAGGCAGGAACTCTTTTCTTACCAGGAACTCTTTTCTTACTTAGGCGTGGCTGTGGAAGGAGACACCTAAGCACTACAGGAGGCTATTTAAACCACACCCGGTGGATGAATCTTGCTTTGCGTTATTCTGCAACCTCTGCAGCAGAACGCTCATCGTGTCTTCTGCATCCGGTCCAGGGCCTAAGGAAAAAGGCTTACCATCCTGAATCCAGTCTTCAGCAACACCTATAAAGACAAGAAAGAACAGGTTAGCATTCCGGCATCTGAAAGGCAAAGGCTTACCATCCTGAATCCAGTCTTCAGCAACACCTATAAAGACAAGAAAGAACAGGTTAGCATTCCGGCATCTGAAAGGCAAAGGCTTACCTACTCTTCGTGCGCTCCGGAGGTCTTCACACTGCATTCCGGCATCTGAAAGACAAAACAAGGTGCGTTTAAAGACATTGGGGAACTTTAATACTCACGTGCCATTACTCCTTTCCACATCTAATCCAGTGGGTATTCCGGCACCCTGCAGCCGCTCCGAACTCGTACCTGCAAAATAAAAAGACAGTTAGAGCGCATAGTGAAGCAGGCAACAAGCGCTTACTTACGTGCTTCCAGGCGCTTCTATTCATCACACGGGCTCCATCTTCAACTCACTTCAGCCCGTCATCCGCCATCGCCGGAACCCTGCAAAACAAGAGACATCATTACTAAAGACTTTAAAGACATTTGAATGACTCGAAACTTACCGTTCGTGCAGTAAACGACGGACAGCAGACCTCTGAAGTCAAGAGGCCTGCGCTACCTATCCAGTGAAGAAACTGGTTACAGCACCCTGCCCCGAGGCAGATGGAGAGCTCGGCATTCACTTACCTAAGGTGAGAGCGTTAACCTTTGGGGGTCTACAGGAGAGGAGAAGAGGAAAGAGATAGGGACACCCCAATAACCCCAGTTCATTAACCCCATATTTTCTATCTGCAGACATCTTACTCTACACGTCAGGCATACAGTGCACAGAGGTCCAGCCCAAAGAGCCAACCGGGTGCTACACATCACCTTTGAAGATACGGTAGTCGCCCAGTCAAGACCGGCGCCTCTGCGAGAATCAGGTGAGCGTTACACACGTCATTGCAACATCCTAACGCCGTGCGCGACGCGCACAGGGAAAGCGCACAACGTCTGCGCACATACCAAAAAGGGGGCGGAACACGGTGGCGTAATGCACGGAATGGGGAACAACGCGTGAAAAAGAAGGCATAACTCGGGAAGTATTGCAGGGAAATACACGGAACGCCCACACGCACGCGAGCAACTCGTATTCATGGATTTCAATACAGGAAACAAGCACACGCTAAAAGACGCACACAGGCGTCAACGCGTCCGCCACAGGAAGGCAGGTGCAGCAGGTGGAAGCGTCCCCGCGCACAGTATAAAAGCACGCACAAACAACAAACACGTACATATCGCTACGATGAGTGCCCCATTTGTCGCAGCACTGATCGTGGGACACAGCAGGAGGAGGAGAATAGCCATGGCCCGCATTTTTTCCCCGCGGACAAGCCTTTTTGGGATGCCTGACGACCAGGTCTATGGCAGGTATAGGTTTCCACCTGGTATCATCTTAGACCTGGTCAGGGAGTGGGAAGATGACCTTACATCACCCACCCTCTGCGCCAAAGCATTGAGGCCCTTGGAGAAGGTGCTCAATGTCCTGCATTTTTTGGCCACTGGGTCATTTCAGCGGACTACTGCCATAGTGGGGGTCTCACAGGCCACGCAGTCACGCTGCCTAAACCAGGTGTTGGCAATCATGACTGCGCGTCCCTCAGTCCGCAGGCACATATACATGCCCAGAACACCCGCAGAAAGGCAGGCCGTTGTCCAGGACTTTTACAAGGTGGCACACTTCCCCAAAGTGCTTGGTGCCATAGATTGCACCCATGTGGCCCTACGTCCACCTAGGGCCACTGAGCACATCTACCGAAACCGCAAGCACTGGCATTCCATCAATGTACAGGTGGTATGCGATGCAAAGGGAATCATCACCTCTGTCTTTGTAAACTACCCTGGCTCCACCCATGACAGTTTCATATACAGAATGTCCGCCCTGAGCCGGGCCCTGGAAGCTGGGAAGCATGGTGACACATGGCTCCTAGGTGAGTACAAATGCCCATGCACATGCATGCATGTCACACACACACAAATACACAAACCCCAATAATCACAACCATTATCACCTCTCCAGGGGACAGTGCCTACCCTCTGAGCAACCACATGATGACGCCAATCCGGAACCCCACCACACCACCCCAGGTAAGATACAACGCGGCCCATATTGCAACCAGGGCCATAGTGGAGCGCACATTCGGAGTGCTCAAGTCACGCTTCCGCTCCCTTGACCACTCTGGCAGCCAGCTACTCTATGCACCCCCAGTAGTGTGCAGGATCATTGTAGCAGCATGTGTCCTGCACAATGTTGCAACACGGCAGGGCGTACCGGTGGACATGGTTGTGCCCCCACATCCCCAACCACAGGCACAGGCGCTGCCCATGTGAGGGGATAGGGCACGTGGCAAGGCAGCCCGGACCCAGTTTATGGCCACATTTTTCACCTAAACTCCCACCCCTGCGGAGTGCACACATGCCTGGAACATACCAGGTGAACATCTATGATGACAAAGAGACAGTCAACTGTCACAACCTTACCACCCTGAAAATGTTGCCATGGAAGTGCCACATTGTGTGCATCCCTAGATACTCAAACCAACCAATCCTGTGTGACCAAAAGGCACACATGCAAGGTGTGAATCACACAGACCTGCAAAACAGGCCATGACTATCACTGGCCAACAGCCTCCCACCCAAAATAAGTAATTCCCAAATGCATTCCAACAGTTGTAGTTGAAACATAACAATGAATGCCTGTTTACATGCACATTGTTCATTGCAAAATCAAGACTGCAGAATCTGTGTGCTGTGTCCATCTCCTGCAACACACTGCTCAGCACACAGCATAGTGACCAGCCATTGTGTGTGACGCACACCCTGAGTATCACATCAAAATGACAAACTACATCAAAAAGCAAATTGACATGAACAGGATCCACAAATGGTCATAGATCATGTGCTGAAGGGACACAGTGGGCCCCAGAAGGCAAACTGAGTGTACATGTGGACATGGAAGGGTGGTTGTACATGTTGTGGATCATAGTGCGAGTGTGTCTGTCAGTAGGGGCATGCACTCAATACATGCATGTGCAATCAAGTGACCATCAGTGTCCTCTACAAATCACATGTGAACATTGACCATGTGTACACCTCAGCATGTCAAACCACAACTATGCCCTCACACCTGAAAGGTAAACACAACACATGAACAGACATTGATCAGCAAAATACATCATGTACATAGGATACCACAATTACAATGTCATTGCCCATCACACTGTAGGGCAAGGCAACTGTCAACAACAAAATACCCCCCTCCCTCACAAATCGCCATGACCCACTGATCAACAGCGCCTGGGTTATTTAGCCTTCTTCCTTGAAGCCTACCTGGCCACAGGATCACCCTTCCCCTTTGTCTCCATCTTCCACCTTGTGTGTAAAAAGTGTCCAGCACCCTCAGAGTCCACCTTTACATGCATAAATACCAAATCAAAGAGAACTCAAAGTAGGCAAACACACAAGACAAGCAAAAAGCCTACAGGCAGCAAAATACACCAGAAGAGTCTCCAGTAGATGACTTGAAGTAGGAGTACATCACAAAGTACAAGTACTAGCACAATGATGGAACAACCAAGGTAGCACAGTAAAACAATGTCACAACAGGATGTGTACCATGTTTGGTACATGATATACAATGATGCACCACAAACTGATGTGTACTGTCACAGCTCCTGTGTACAGGCGCAGGAGTGGCACGAACCAACCACCCCCACCGTGGTCTGGGTGCCTGCAAGGTCAAATTTACACAGCCCTCTGCGACCCTGGTGGGGAAGGAGGGTCAGGGATATGTAGTCGGGACAGGCATTGGTAATCTGGATAACAGGAAAGAGGGGCAGGAGAGGGGAGTAGGATTGACAAGGGTAAATAGGGAAAGCACAGAAATGTACTACTCACATTAACACATACACAATCAAACCAAACTTGTTTAGCATGCACATAGTACCAAATTACTCAAATGGAACTCAAAGAGAAACTTATCTCTGGGGTGAGTGGTGGCCTCCTGCCTGCACACTCTCAAGTCCGGTAACCGGAGCCGTTCAATGCTGCAAAGAGATCCACAGTTACTAATCTGTGTGTGCCCATAACACACAAACACACCACCTTACATGCCCCAAAGTAACAAACTACTCTACAAAGAAACAATCTGGTGTGGTGCTTCGTACCCATGCGTAACATTCACCCTGTGATGGTTCATACACAGTCAATGCAGTAAGTCAGGTGCCGGTGGGTGCGTGGCGAATGGAAGACCAATGTGTCACGATTCACACAACATGCAATGTTCCCTGGGTAAGCAGCCAGACGCATATAGCAAGGTATGACTTCAAAACAAGTCGTGTTCCACCATAACCAAAATAAAGTAGGTAGTGCATGTGTTATACATGGAAATAAAATGCACTGCACACAAGTCTGTCCCTCGCTGTCTGTCCCTGTGAGCTGCTTCTTTCCATGTCTTGGAACGCTACATGGCTTATACAACTGCCTCAATGGACCATGGTCGACCGGAGTGTATGTGCCACTGCCCCTGAAGGTGCCCCAGACAACTTTCCCATCAACTAGCCATTAGTCCACCAACGCATCTCAGCTGTATTGTGTGCTTCAACACCAATATTTGTCCAAGCTCACCGTCAGTGCAGCTACTAAGCATGCATGTGCAACTGGCCTGGTGGAAGGTTGGCTGCGGTGTGGCCCCCTTGTGCTGCTCACCTTGCCTGGAGTCCCTTGAAACACATCAGCTTTTTTGGATGTATGAGCGCAATCCCTGTGGCTCTGCTTGCGCACACATGCGTATGTCGGCACCACCAAACGTGTCCAGCTTCCAGACTTCCAATGGGCCATATCTGCTGGCAAAGGTGGTCTGGAGGCTCATCCTCCTGCAGAAAGGGCATGAAACACATGATTAATGCTTTGAAATCACCTGTTTGTGTCTCTTCAGGCATTTCATGACTGGACCATGTCAGAGACGTACATCAGAAATCACACCATCAGTGCGACTTTCACAGGCAAAGTGTGGTAGACACTATCTACAGCATGAATTGCAACAAGCACATGTACAGTAAAGATAAGAAACATACTACACAATGTATAGCAATTAATGTACACATGAATCATGAAACCCCCATCTAGCAAAAGAAGAACAGTGGTCAATAACACCCCTTTTATCCCCATTGGGGGTGTTAACACAAGTAGGACAGCAGCAGACATGCCACAGATATGACAGTCCAAAGCCCTTGTGTAATAGGATGTTACACCGAACCATTGTTGCGAGCCCATCGATAAGGGAAGCAGAAGTGGCATATGTGAGTCAGGACCCCAAGCTGCAAACACATACACAAGACAAGCCTGAAGGGCCCAGCTGGAACAGACAGTGGATGCTTTCAAAAGCCACAAAGCACCACACCGTCACATGAAAGCACAATAGACAAGCAATTTTAAACTATATTAGCTAATTACACTAACTATGAAAAACCTACATTACCTAATTAAACTAACTATCATATAGAAACTTAACCCACAAAACTAAAAGAAAAATGGCCGCATACGACCCGGGGTGGGGGAGGCACCCAGGAGGGGGGAGGTACAGGGTGCTGCTCAACACCCACATGCGATGATGTTGAGGAAAAAAAAAACTCCATGGGCTCAACGCCTGCACAGCCCGACCTATGTGGGAGATACCTGGTCGTCTGAGTCTGGCTCTTCCTGGAAAGGAGGATGTGGCACACGAGCCTGACCACGCCTAGCCACAGCTTGCCCCTCGTCGGCAGCAAGTCTGCCGGATGGGTGAGCCTGGTTCTGTGCGGCGATGACACGTAGGTCTGCATGCAGGACCTCGCGTGATACGCGTGCTTCCTCTTGCAAGGTAACACGTGTAACACAGAGTTCCTCCTGCAAGGCCTGGCTGGACAACTGATGCACCTCCCGGCAGGCATGTAGCTCAGCCAAGATGGTACGCTCAAGCTGTGCAAACCTCTCCTCTGGCCGCTCCCTCTGGGACATTAGAAGGACACTCAGAGTGGATCTGAGGGTAGCATACTCCTCCCTCAGGGGCTCCATGTGTGCCTCTGCGTGAGCAAAAATTGCTCGACGCAAAGACACAATTTCAGCCTGGCGTGCCCTGTCTGAGGCCGCCATGACCAGCCTGAGTGAGCGGGCCGTGGACCGTGCTGCCTACTGCTGGAGAAGCACCTGCCTAGCAGGGGGAAGCACGGATTGGGCCACACACCATTGCTGCCCCCTGGCGTTCAGAATTGGCAGTCATGTCTTGCTCCCACTCAGTATACAGAGGTTGCGCACGGCAACCGCGTTGCTGGGCTTGACACCTGCGGGACCCAAGGACTGGGTGTCCTTGTTGTGGTGGCACTGCCCACGGCTGTACGACTACATGCCCCCGTCGATGTGATGGCCCAGGCACATCAGTGACTGGTGTGGAGGGTGACCCTGCATCCCGATCCACCACAGGCGGAGGTTCCAAGACTGTCTGACCCCTCAGTGCAGGTGTCGCAGACAGAGGAGTGCCCACATCAGAATCACTCACCCCTGACATATGGACCTGATGCTCATCCAACTCAACATGGACGTCAGAGTGGTCATCAGGGCTGGACTCATTGCCAGCCAGAGACAAGATGGACTGTAGCACATGTGGGTTTTCGTGGCCTAACACCCCACGACCCCCACTTGTGCCGGGTTGCTGTAGTGATAACAACTCTGTACCTGGCATGACAACACCATCCTCTGGTTCCATTGTGTCATCATCTGAAAAGTAGAGAGAAAAAAAGTAACTACACATGTTAGAAGCACGCAACACACACACACACATAGACATCACACAGACACCAGACACATGATGCAGACATGTCACACACAAAAGAGAACCTGCCATGCATGCTGGGTCAACTTGACATTGCTTCTGTGATTAGGCATGTAGAAGGGTGTTATATCGCTCTGAAGTGGGTTCATGCAGTGCAGCTCTTTTGTACGTTACTCACTATCCACATGTACAAGTACTTCATGATGTGTATCAGAAAATGTGAAGGCAGTGCAAGGTCAACTTCAGCCATCACGTGCAATGTGCATGCAATGGGTAGCATGGCTACAAGCAAACCACCCCTCCCCCCAAGTGCAAATTCAGGGATGCCTTGAGTACAACCATGTGTGAAGAAAACACTACACCAGTTGGACAAAGTCATTGGCCATGAAACAGGCTGAGGCCTGTGAGTCACACAGACTCTCACATCCTAAACATGTGTGCGACGCAGGACTGAGCCACAGTGGCCATGGGAAGGCTGATGAAATGTCATGCAATGTAGGTCACCCTGGACATGTACTACAATGATCATCCAGGCAAGGACACATAGGGGCATGCATGGAATCCACATGGAGCATGCATGGGCACTCATGTGCCTGCGGGGCATCGAACCTCTGCACAGTCCAAGTGAGATACCCTGCATCAAGTACAAAGGATGTACCCCACAGCATATGTCTGGCAGATTGGCTGGTGGAAGTTAGCATGTATACAGGACGCATGAACAGGCAAGTACTCAACGGCAAAATTGAAGCAGACCAGTGCAAAGGTGGAATTGGGGTGCAAAGGGGGGGTGGAGGGGCAAGGGAGAATGCCTACGTGGAGTACTCGCATGCAGGCAGAGGACACATGCACGTCAGTCATGCTATGACATAGTCCCAGGGCTGAGAGCAAGGTCACCCCAGGCTACATGCAGAAGGTCCAGTGAGCTGGAACATGGACCGGAGGGGCATCCTGGTGACCAGCATGTGAGTAGGGTGCAATAGTGGTGATGTGGTCCCGTCCGCTCCACATATCCACCATCCAGCAGAGCAGACATGCATCAGTGAAGCATTGCATTACTTGCACATCAGAACCATGTACACATGACATGTAGTGGCAGTCTTGCACAACACATCACACCAGTAAAAGACACATGTCCTCAGCAAACACGTAGCAACACTCACTGGACTGGGCATCAAAGTCTGGCATCTCTCCCACTCCTTCGACCGATTCAGGTGGTATGAACTCCGCAACAAGTGACTCGTGCGGAGTGAGGTCTTCCTCCTCAGGTGCAGGCCCACTGCCAATCACCAGAGTCAAGTTGCAATTTGAGGCACGCTTAGCCTTAGCACTGAGTTTGAGGTAATTCCAATGCTTTTTGCACTCTTGCGCCGCCGAATGCACTCACATGTTCCGCAACTTGCTTCCAGTGGGTATCAAGGTGGGCAGCCGTAATCTGACAATTAGGCCCCACTAGCATGTCACGGCTGTGATCCCACACGTAGTCCACGAGGAAGTCCAGTTCCTGGTTGCAGAAAGGCTTCTTCCTCGACATGCAGGAGGTTGTGGCTGTGTGTGCGGTCCCAGCCTGTGCTGCAGGTGCAACTTTCCTCCTCTTGGATTGTGGCGCAGACCCTGGCTGGCAAATGCCGCCCTGATCAGTATGGCCAGTGGCACCGGTGGATTGAGCCAAGGGAGTGGCAGGTGGAGGGACGACCAAAGGCCTGACTTGCGTCAGTGGCAGCTGGGTGCCCTCTAATGGACCCTGCGCAGCAACATCTGCTGTGCCAGGGTCATTGACCGCGACTGTCCTGGTTGGCAGACTCACAACCGGGGTGTTGTTGGCTGCATCTGCCCCTGCACTTGCCAACACTTGGCTGGTCGGGGCAGCAGATGACATTACTGCCCCAGGGACACATGTCTCAGTCAGGGCAGCCCTGCGTGCACCTACGGTTTCCCTCGTGCCCTGTTGGAAATCTTCCAAGGACTCTTCAAGTGCCAACGCAGCCTGCGCTGGCAAACCCTGAGCCTGGGTGGTGGTGTCCACAGCTGCACCTGCAGCTACCAATACCCTTGGGCCCATGGCAGTCGATGAAACGGACTGCCGGGTCACACGGGCGCCAGTGCCAGATGCAGAAGCTGCATCTCCAGGAACTACAGGGGGTGGTGGCAACGCTGCACCGAGACATGGCACAACATCATGCACAAGTGGTGCACCCCTGCCTCTTCCCCCTCTGCGGCCACCCTGGACACACTGGAGTCCCCCTACTCCCTGATCACCCCGGCGACGTCCCTGACCACGCCCACCACGGGGAGGACACCCAGCTGAGGTGCCCCTCACCTTGGGGGGCCTCCCAACCTTGGCACAGATGGAGTAGTGCTGGCACATATGGAGGAGTGCCAATGGGAGGTGTACACCACAATTGTCCTGGGCAATTGGGGTGAAGGGGGTGGGATGCAAGATGTTAACTGCACCCCTGCACCTGCAAGGCTGTATGTGACCCCAGTGATGTAGTGGCAGGTCACGCAACGCTCAGGCACCCCAAAACTGCAGTAAAACCGTGCATGCAACCCCTGCAGCCTACGTGCATGGAATTAACCCCCCGCAGTATGTGGTGGCACACAGTAACACGAAAAATGCATATGCGTGTGACACGCAGGCTGCTATGACCTCGAAAATGGGTGCGATACACAGGGGCACCCGCAGTGGGAAAAATAGCGTGCGCGACTCACCGTCAGACTAGCGCGATGATGAAAAACACGCGTAACCAATACCCCCACCAAAAGAAGAGATACGTCCTTGATCTGCTGTGAAGTAGTGATGGCGCGCTAAACAACACGAAGTAGCAACACGCACGTCGGTCTCCACGAAAGGCACGTACAGCGAACTGCTGGCCCCGCTCACCTTTAACCCGTGTTGAAGGAAATGCCCGTGCACCTCACGTCACTTACGCGCTAAGGCCTTTTCCTCAAATTACACACATTCCCACACAGACGTGTGGTTTTTTCACGTGCTGATCCACTATGCACCCGTGTTGTTGGAAACGCCCGCGTACGTAACGTCACAGACGCGCTTACACGCTAAGGGCCTTTCCTCGAATTTCACGCTGACGTGCAATTTTTTCATGTGCAAAATCACTCCGTATCAAGCTGGCCACGCAACAACACACGGAAGACCACGCTCCTGCCCAGAAGGCCATATTCCTGCCTCCCAGAGCCCCGAGCATGCTCCCACCTGCCATCTGCTGCTGCCTGCCTGCCTGCTGCCCACATGCCCTGCTATTTGGTGCCTGCACGTCAGCCAGGGGTGCAGTTGCTGTGACCACCCCTGCTGGAACTGAAGACTCCCAACTGGGATACCATCGCTCCACAGCCCAGCCCCAGGACCCAGTTGCCCACCCACACCTGCCTCTGCGGTTGCCATGTCTACACCATCTGGCACCACTGGCAACCCCCAGCCAGTCCATTGTACAGTGCCAGAGAGGCAGAGGGCCACCAGCTTCAGTGCCAGTGAAGTTGGTGTCCTGGTGGAGCATGTCCTGGGGCAGTATGATGCCCTCTTTGGAAGTTTGCGCGCCGACAATGAAGGACGGAAGAGGATCTGGATGGACATCGTGACTGCCATCAACGCGGAGGGGGTGGCAGTCTGCGACATTCAACACGTCTGGAAGCGCTGGGAGGACTTCAGTTCCAGGACCCTCAGCAAGGCCGGGTGCCTCTTGAAGCCAGCGGATGGCAAGGGGTGCCAGGTTCACCTTACCACCATCCAAATGAGGGTCCTGGAAGGTATACACCCAGCGCTCCACGTCCAGGTCCTTGAGAGGCAGACCCGTCTGGAGTCGAGCGGTAAGTGTACATACCGACTGATTGTACGCTGTGCGTGTTGTGGTGTGCCAGGAGTGTGCAGGTTCAACATATGTCTTTGTAGGGCCAGGTATGGATCCGTATGTACAGGGACGTGAACCAGCCACATGTGATTCCTCTCATGTGTGAGACACATCGATGGTGTATGTGTTGGCAAGCATGCTGGGCAAATGCATGTGTGGGTGCGCACATGTGAAAATTATGTGTATGTACTGTGGCATGGTTGTGGTGTCACACATGGATGTAGGTTCCTGCTGCATATATCTGCACTGTGTACATGTGCATGTGTGTGTATGTGACAAGTGTGCAACTGTGATGCAACATGGATGCATGTGACACTGACATGTAGAAGGCTGAATGCGAGATGTGACATGGATGGTGATCTCATCACTGCGACAGTTGGCGGATATGTACACATGCATGTAAGTCTGGTGGCGTGTGTGCATGTGTTGTGCACTCCCCGTGTTTCATGTGATGTCTGGCTCACCTCCGGCTGCTCGTGCTGTTGTTTGTGTATGGACGGTGCTGCCTGGTGCAAGATTCCTGTTGATTTTCTCATGTGTGTGAGTTGAAATGACATGTGTGTTGGGGAGTGTGATGTCAGTCTGCAACTCATGTGCAACTGTCATGTGTGTATCAGTCCATTGTACAGTGCCCTGATGCCTGTGTTCTATCTCTCCCTGTCTGCAGTGTCAACTGATGAAGAGGGCGGAGAGGGTGCTGTAGAGCAAAGAGGCAGGGATCGCACCACCAGCCGGAGACGCAAGGCCCGGCTGCCCTCCCAGGTTGTCTTCTCGTCGGGGAGTGAGGAGTCTGGTGCCTCATCCCAGGCAGCAGAAGGGGCAGCTGAGACCCCACAGGGTCCGACGGAGGAAGATGGCATGGAGTAATCCAGGTTGGTGGGGGGTTTGGTGGAGGAGGAGGCGGTGGAAGGGACACACACGGGGTCTGGCGGTGGGAATTCCACTGGTGCTAGTGGTGCAGTGCAGGGGCAGGGACAGGAGGCAGCACAGGCCGCCGCGGAGGTGCCTGTGTGTAATCCTGTCCCCGATCCTGTGACTGCATCATCCTGCACCAGCAGGTATGCCTACATCCAGACCCGTTTTCAGGGAGGGGATGAGCGTACAACAACTGGCCTTCCTCTCCCTGTGGACGTGGCAATCCGGGACCGGGTTGAGCCTGTCCTGGCTGGGATGGCGTTGCGTCAACGGGGCATGTGAGGTAACCTGCAGTGTTTTCGTGAAGACACTGCACGTCATCTCGGATGCCTCGTTGACCACGTTGACCTACTGGGACAGGTCACCAGGGCTGGATTCCTCCGTATCCTGGACCTTATTCTGACCACCTCCTCACCTGAATCCCCTATGCTCCAGTCGTCCTCCATGCCATCTTCCCACCCATGTATCACCTGGGTACCCTGTGGAGCTGCCTCTGACCCTGCGGCCAGGCTGGTGGAGGACACATCCCTGCCACAGTCGGGAGTCGGACGTCCAGAAGGGGTGGTCACCACAGCAACTGCACCCCAGCTGGAGGAGGACGTGCAGGCAGCAAGAGCCAGGGCACAGGCACAGCAGCAGCAGCAACAAGGTGGGAGCCATGATGGCTCGGGGCCTTCAACATCCGAGGGGCAGGCATCGGCCAGAGGGCAGGAGGACCCAGGATTGGAAGTGTCTTCCATGAGGCAGCGGTTGGGCCAGGCCATAGATGCGGAGCGGCAGCGGGCGGAAGAGGCACGGCTCACAATGGTCAGGGCAGAGAACTCCATGCAGAGGGCACTGAGGCGGGCCGAGTGCCTCGAGGCAATTCGCAGGGAGTTGGAGGTCAACATGGCATTGTCCCTGTGAACCCTCAGGGCCATAGAAGAGGACCGCCTCCAGGGCATTGAGCAGGAGTTTGATGATGCCCTGGCCCGGGAAATCGGAAAGTGAGCCGTCGGACTAGCCCGCCGCCATTTTATATAGTTTTTAGTGTTAGGTTTCATTTTCGTTTTTCTTTGATTTGGGGTGTTTGGACTATGCCCCACACATTTGTATATAGTTCTTTTCTTAAGTAGTTTTTTGGATAGGTTTCATTTCTTTCGTTGGGCTCATGGCCCCTGGATGAAATCTGTGTACATAGTTGAACAGTGGATCATGTGAGGATTTTATTTTCTTTTATCAATCACCATGGATCAATGGATTTTTCAATTTACGTTTCCTTTGGATTTCATTTGGTGGACCGTGAGATTGGACACATGTTTTTTTTTCATCACTTTGGATTGCTTCTTCATACGTTTTTTTATTATGTTTCAGACATACATTTCATTTCATCGTTTGAAATATGTTTTATGCTTTCATTTCATTTCATTAAATTTTGTTCTTAATACATTTTTGTTTCTTACTTCCATGTGTGGTATTCGCTCATTGGGTTACTGCATGTGAGAAAGTCGATTTAGACAATCACTTGCACCCAGGGTGTGTGTGTGAGGGACATGTTTTGATGTACATAGTTGACTTTTGGTTTGTGTCATGGAAAAGCCATTTCAGTGTGCGGTGGATTGGGGACTTGATTGCCTCTCAAGACTGGGGTGGGGTGCTGTGGGATTTTGGTGCGCATGAGGCCCATGAATGCGCATCTTTATGACGTGTTAGGGGGACATGAGTCGTGCCCTACTGGCAGGTGCCTCTCAATGCTTAGTGGGTGGGGGTGCTGAGGGACATGAGTCGGGGCCTGCTGGCAGGTGCCCCTCAATGCTGGGTGGGTGGGGGTGCTGAGGGACATGAGTCGGGGACTGCTGGAAGGTGCCCATCAATGCTGGGTGGGTGGGGTGCTGAGGGACATGAGTCGGGGTCTGCTGGTAGGTGCCCCTCAATGCTGGGTGGGTGGGGGTGCTGAGGGACATGCGTCAGGGCCTGCTGGCAGGTGGCCCTCAATGCTGGGTGGGTGGGGGTGCTGAGGGACATGAGTCTGGGCCTGCTGGCAGGTGCCCCTCAATGCTGGGTGGGTGGGTGTGCTGAGGGACCACTAGTGCAAGGTGACATGTGGGCTGGCTGGGGGGCATGCCCATGGAGGATGGGCTGCCTGCGGGAAATGACATGGGGTGCAGGGTAGTCTGTGGTGTGGGCTGCCTGCACGGGCTGGGGAGGGGGTCGAGGGCACACCTGGGAGGACCCACACTGGCAATTCACGTGTGTAACACCCTGTGTAACACCCTGCGGACCCCACTGGATACACGTACCCCGCTCTGCAAGCGAAATCGCGTGTGAAAGTTCCCGCGCATCCCCGAAATACACGTACCCCAGTCGCCCAAGGCCTATCGCGTGTGAAACTCCCTGCACACCTCTCAGAATACACGTACCCCACTCGCCCAAGGCCAATCGCGTGTAAAACTTCCCGCGCACACCTGAAATACACGTACCCCGCTCGCCCAAGGCATATCACGTGTGAAACTCCCCGCGCACCCCTCGGAATAAACGTACCCCACTCGCCCAAGGCCAATCGCGTGTGAAACTCCCCGCGGACCCTTAAAAATACACGTACCCCACTCACCCAAGGCCAATCGCATGTAAAACATCCCGCGCACCCCCGAAATACATGTACCCCGCTCGCCCAAGGCCTATCGCGTGTGAAACTCCCTGCGCACCCCTCAGAATACACATACCCCGCTCGCCCAAGGCCTATCGCGTGTGAAACTCCCTGCGCACCCCTCAGAATACACGTACACCACTCACCCAAGGCCAATCGCGTGTAAATCTTCCTGCGCACCCCCGAAATACACATACCCCGCTAACCCAAGACCTATCACGTGTGAAACTCCCCGTGCACCCCTCAGAATACACGTACCCCGCTCACCCAAAGCCTATCGCGTGTGAAACTCCCCGCGCACCCCTCAGTATACACGTACCCCACTCGCCGAAGGCCAATTGCGTGTAAAACTTCCCACGCACCCCCGAAATACACTTACCCCACTCGCACAGGCCCAATTGTGTGTAAAACTTCCAGCGCACCCCAGAAATACACACACCCCGCTCGCACAGGGCCTATCGCGTGTAACACTTCCCGTACGTGTATTCGGAGTGGTGCGTGGGGATTTTTACGGACGCTTTCATGGTTGGGGGGCTGTATGCTGGTCCACTGGCCTGTGCGCCATGTACGGGATTTATGCGCTGTTCATGGCGCATGGAGAGGGGTTGGGGGCGTAACTGGCGCAGCTGCAGGTTCGCTGCGCCACTCTGCGCCACGGCTGGTTATGGATGTTAAATTCCATGAATACGCTGTGCGCAGAAATGGATTTTGGCGCACGTGGCACACGTGTCAGGTGTGCAGTCATATATTAGAAAGAAGATACGAAGATGAAATTGAGAACACTGAAAGTCAGCCCCAGACATGGCTGAATTCCATATTGAATACATCGACAATGGGCAGAGTGTATTGGTTCTTATTCAACAAAGGTAGCAGGCGCCCCTCTCTCGGAAGAACAAGGCATGATAACCTGTTCAGTGGTTGTTAACCACATTGAGTGTTCGCAGCCATCTGCTTTTTGCTCACTGTACCTTTCACAGATGGGAAATATCCATTTGCATATCAGTCTTTGTCCCGCCCACATGGGCAGTCCAGCACCGAAATGCTATGGCAATTCCTCTCTGAACAAGAGTACCACCAGCAACCCCATACACGTGTTTCAGCCTTGTTGGGCATCATCAGTGAGGTGAAGCTGAGCCTCTCTAAGCACAGTGAGCAGGGAGTCCACGTCTGGTTGCCCCCAGGTAACCTAGGGTGACCAACCCCAAGTTCCTTCAACAAATTCAACAAAGGTAGCAGGCGCCCCTCTCTCGGAAGAACAAGGCATGATAACCTGTTCAGTGGTTGTTAACCACATTGAGAGTTCGCAGCCATCTGCTTTTTGCTCACTGTACCTTTCACAGATGGGAAATATCCATTTGCATATCAGTCTTTGTCCTGCCCACATGGGCAGTCCAGCACCGACATTCTATGGCAATTCCTCTCTGAACAAGAGTACCACCAGCAACCCCATGTATTGGTTCTTAACTAGAGTGAATGAGGAATGAAACATGTTGGGTAGTGTTTGAAAACAGTGAGTGAATGGTAGCAATAGAAGTTGAGTATGAATATATACATTTTTAACTAGATGTTTAAATAGTGACTCATTGTACAGCCACATGGTTGACACTTTCAACATTTCCATGTCATAATCATGATGAGAATGTTTTAGAATACTGTGATCTGCTTCTATTAAATGATGAATTAAAGTGTTTTGTATTACAATTATAAAAGAGTGGTAGTTAATGATTATCAATATACGTATGCTCTTTACAGAATAGCTATGCAATAATAGTTCTGGCCAGAGTAAAAAGCCTGAACAAAAAAACTAGCCATTCTAAAATGTGATGTACTCTATTAAAAGTCCTTGTGGGATATACTATGTAGGAGAGACTGCAAGAAAGATTAGAATCAGAATCAACAAGCCCTTTATCAGGAACGCCAAAATGACTTCTGCAGTGGCAAGACACTTTCAAGAAAAAGGCCACAACATAGCCCAACAGAGATTTAAGGTGCTAGAAATCATGAAGACAATGAGTCGGAAAGAAGACATCAAGAGACGAAGGGCACAACATGAGGCATATTGGATTGGTTGACTGGATGCGTTAACACCCAATGGAATGAATGAAGATTGGGATCTTAATTGCTTCTTGTAACAGCTCTCAACATATGCTGAAACTGTTTTGCAAACTCTCCCCCTTTTCTTCCCACTTTTCTTCGCACTTGCACACACAAGCCAATTAGGGGCAATTATAATTGTCCAAGGAGAATTCTGATTCGAGCATAACGTGCCCTGGCAGGATAACTGCTGACGCTACATAATATTCAATTTGTTCATCTAGCAATCTGACCAGGGCTATGTTTGCTCAATTACCATTGACTTGTGCTGGATTATTTAGCTATGTAGTATTTTATTTGATTTTGTTTAAATTATTTTTTCTGTTGATGCCTCAGGATATCATATAGCAGTATGTATGCAATTGTCACACTTTACTGTACATAATCTTCATTTGATTTGACCGCTGCTACTCCACAACGGACTGGTTTAGAACTGTAGTTACTCAATATCTATATTCAACTACATTTCCCTTTCAACTTTAGTCCTTTAGTGGTTGAACGCCACCGTAGCAAAGACGACAATATTCCATCTCGCTGGCAGAGACGGCGGGAGTAATCAGAATTTCAATATAGTAATTCCAGGTATAAGACTAGGTGGTATGCCCCTCTGCAAGATGGCTGACGCTATTTACCATGACGTAAATTACGTTACACGGTTGCCACAGACTGGCGGTTGTACACCCAAGTAAGGGTTTCCCAGGCAACGGTTAGATTACTTTAACCGTCAGTACCGCGATCTCTCTTCTCTGAGTGTTGCGGTGACAAATTGATTACTGATCATGAGCTGACAAGCACACGCAACGTATGGGCTATGGAATTCTTTATATATTTACTGAAAGTGCACTTTAGTTACGGATCTTTACCATGAACGTTGCTTTTTTAGATCAGAGATATAGACGGCCAGTCAAGGTCGAACATGGATAAGACTCATTACGAGTCCTGCAGGTCAGGATTAGCATGACACAGTGTACTTGGTTGCCCTCACTATCACAAAACTATTTTTTAATGATAAACGCACTGCTAGGAGTAAAGGGACACCTACGAGTAGCTAATAATTGTAACTAGTTCCCACTTCAATGTTTTTTAGCAGAGTGGTTCTACATGCTCACACCATCCACAGCATGCTTACGAATAGGCTGTATGTTTCCTAAAACAGAACAAAACAAATGTAATTAGAACATTTTATTTTTATTTTCATTTTGCTTGCATTGAACAATTATAGTCTTATGATGTTGTATTGAGTTTTTTGCTCATGTTTCCTAGGTTGTTTTCTATGTTTTCTCTGCATGTTGTCTATCCGTTGTGTTGTATGTCTTATGGCCTAATGTACATTATTATATTGTGTTTGCACCATGAACACCTGGGATTTCTAATATTGTAATTTGGGATTACCATAATGTTGGTTTTGCTCGTCCTCACGAATGTGAATGAATTTTACGCTGGTTGCGCATTTGGTTTGTATACGGCCTGACGGCTATACAATATGCGTGTTGTTACTTGATGACTCCGTCACTGTCTCATTCTTGTGATTTGATACACTGACTAATGTCTGACTACATGACCTGTGTATGCCCTGAAGGAGGACCATTGTTAGTCTGGAAGTGCATCGGCAATTGGTAGATCTGCATTTACTTCTTAATTATAAACCCTAAACCAGGTGTTGGTGAAGAAGATTCATTCCTAGGAAGTTTATTGGGCTCCCATTAAAGATATAGTAACAGCAATATGTTATGTCCAACCACATAGTGGATGTTAGTGTGTGCAGCCCACACTGAAGGCTAGAGAGCCTTGATCCTTTTCCTTTCAATTATATTGCGTGCCCAACACGGAGGCACTTACCTCTGGGTTTGCACCACACTCATATATATGAGCACAAAAGCATTTCACATGAATGCACCTTCGAATTAGGCAAGTAGAAGCTGTGCCCACTCACCACAATTATACATGTTTTAGCTAGGCCATTGTAGATACAAGATGGCCGTCCTGGTTGCAAAAGGGGGCTCTTCGCTAAGAAACTAGGTACTGCTACTAATTCCACAAGAGAATTGAGAACACATGAAAGAATCCCATCGTCTCCTCTCCAAATGGGCAGCCTTCAAGCATTTGGAGTGATAAACTCCAAATGTGCTTTCAGGACAAGACCAACTATATCAGGGCGTGTAAACATTGTGCTGTGAAGTCATCTAGTTTTAACTTTACATATACCAGCTCAACATCAAGTCGGGTATCAGTGCCTAGCCCTTCTATGCAGAAGAATCTATCTTCTCTCCCATCATTGTCGAAGACACCCAGGCCGTAGTAAGACTTATATACAGAGGGAGGGGTCATTATTGTGGGGTTATGGACCGAGAAGTAGCCGAGGGCCATAAATTGGGGAACGGTCACTATCCCAAGCGATAATGACCCCTCCTGAGGTTTATAAGGCCATTAGCACATAATGGGAGTAGCAATACATGTTTTGCAGCTTTGGTGCAGAAGCTAAACATGTTAGTTTCATGATGATAAAGTAAATCAGCAAAGTTAGTAAATTAAATGTGGTATTATTTGGTATTATTTAAATAACAAGCCTGTCTTCATATGTTAAGCCTTTCCATTGCAAACTTGGTTAAACTGCAGCGGGTGTAACAGGAGCATGCATTAGGTGTCGTGAAAATGTAAACAGTTCCTCGATAGTATTTTTCAATGTTTTAACTTTCTCTTTGGTGTGCTAATTTGGATGTTGCAGTGCAAAAAGGTTCTCCTAGAGAGGAAGTGCCTTGTTAAAAGACATCTTGCCAGGAAATTGCATTACTGTCTCCATGTCCACTTTTGAAGTAAGAACATCCACAGTAGTTATTGACTGCACTCTGAACATTCGGTTTGGCCGAGAGGAGGTCAATAACGATTTCCGTGTGCTAATTCAAAGCATTAAGCTGAATAGCGGTCTAGTAACATTAAGGATTATGTTGACGCCTTAAGACCAAAATGATGCTGCTGATGCCATCCTTGTTTCCCTGACACCAATTGGGCTAAAAAAACAACTTGCGGTGTTTCAAGAATTCTGCTCTGATAGTGATCAGCGTGAAAAAAACAAAAGCAATGGTCATCTCCAAAAAGAGGAAAAACATATCTTGTAGCCTTACTGTTGCCAACACATTAATTGAACAAGTGGGTGCGTACGATTACCTGGGTGAGAGGATCGCGAGTGATGGCAAACGGGACCAACAATTGGCAAGGGCAAGAGTATCCCTTTCCAAGTGTTGTGGCACAATTACCAAGTTTGCTTATGAATATGGAGTTGGCGCTGTGGGGCGTACGCTAGAGGCATACAAACACCAAGCGAGGCAGGCTGCCCTGTATGGCGCAGACATCTGGGGCCATGTAAAAAGCAAGAACCTTTGTGTGATAGAACATTGGTTCCCTAAAAAGAATCTTGGCCTCCAACTTGGAACCTCTATGGTGATGATCTATGAGGAAAGTGGTCTTCCCTACCTTTCCAATGTGATTGCCTTAAGAGCAGTACTCTGTTGGATCAGGCTGTGGGCTAGGCCTGAACTCAACACATTTCAAGAAGCAGTTCTGGATCTCCTTGGCCAAGAGGGTGGGTCATTGCTCCCCTGGGGCACACACATGAACAAGACTCTCTATGAAATAGGCCATCACGAAGTATGGTAAATACAGATCCTATTGCCAGAAACCTAAAAGAGATAGTCAGGGAAGGTTATAATTCCAAATGCCAATGTGGCACCTTGGCTGTCATTTCTAGGTCAGGTGCATTACGCTTGTACTGGGAGAACAAAAGTGGTATAGGCGTTGAGCCTTTTCTTGATTTTATGAAACTCAGACTATCCCCTATACTGTACAAGAAATGTATATTTAATATGTTGCCTGTTGCATATAGAATGGGATCCCAATATATCAAACGGTATAGTCTTTTCACTGAAACATTTTTCATCGAAAGATGTTTGACCGAAAAATGTTCATTCCAAGATTTCTTCAGCGAAAAAATCTTTCACAGATTTATTTTTAATCTACAATATATGTAGGTATGTTTGGGTGGGTAAAGAGTTACATTTGGAAAACGGGGGTTTGGAGAGGGAACCCCCAATTAAAAAAAATAAAATATTTGGGAATGTTTGGGGGATGTTTTAAAGGGCCGAAAACAGAGGTTTGGGGGACCACCCCCAATTAAAAAAAATAATAATTGGTAAATTCGGTATACAGGTTTTCGGTGAATACAGTCATTAATCTACATTAGGTGAAAACGTTTTCAATGAAAAATCTTCGTTGAAACACTTTTTCGGTGAAATCAATTCATTGAAAAGACATGTAACCATATCAAACGTGCATGATGTGCAGGAACGTGATAGAAAATGATGACTTTGTTTTGTTTTGTGCAACATATAAGCAGTACAGGCGATTGTATTGAAGCCTGTGTTTTTATCAGCGGGAGTAGCACGTAGACATGATGCAATGTCACTATGCAGAAGGTCTCATGGTACAGCAATGGTGTTCGCTGTCTCTACATTTGTATGTCGATCATGGCTAAAAAGGGCAACTCAACTGAAATTAGGAACTCATTAATGATTATTAATTCGCACAATCCCATTTTAAAGTTGTTGTATTTTCCAGCACTTAAACTTTGGAGTGGGATAGCTCATGAGTTAGGGGGCGCTATTTTGCATTTTGAACAATGAGTTGTCAAAGATTATTTTAATATTAATTTCGTTATCTTATGTTCAAAGTTCTTATACTGCGCACTGTGTTCACCTGCGTGGTCCCTTGATGCTCTGGCGGATCTGTGCGGCAAGAGGGTAAGGGGGTGTAGGTTAGTAGGGCTGAGCGGGAGAAAGAGCAAGAGAGCTGTGATGTGCTGTTGGCAGCTTCAGTCGGTTTACACCATTCGCTGAGCCTAGGTGTTTTATCGGTTGGTAGCCGTCATGTGCTGTCGTGGGAGGCAATGTGTGTTTGGTGAAGTGCATGCAGTTTGTTGGGTATGCAGTTATTTTAACAAATTTAAAATAACTAATGAAATTATAATGAACAGAATATCAAAAAATAAATCGATATGGGGTGGGGGTAAGGGGTTAAAAGGGTTGGGGGTTAGAAATGTGGGGAAATGAGGGATTTGGTGGGGGGACCCCCCAAATTAAAGAAAAAAAGTTTTTTCCCATTATAATTTCATTCGTTAATATTTCATTTGTTAAAATCACATGTAACCGTTTGTGGTGCTGTAGAGGTATGGTTGTGTTTAGTTCAAAGTTTGAGAGGTGTATGCAGAAGGGTGAGTTTTTTAGTAGGGTTGGTTAGTGTTGGTGGCCTATCGTCCCCCCACAGTTTTGATTGACGTGGCCTGTGTCCCTTCCCCCGTCGTATATTCTGGCGTGCTACACTTACGACTCCTGGGTTGTGTGATTGATCATGTGCTATTAGTAACTATGCAAGTAGTTGCACATCCATGTTATCGTCATAAATTCTCATAGTAAAAGTGGAAATTTGTATGAACTTAAGCCCATGCTGCTACTGAAAAAGTGGGACTTTTTTGAATTTAGGTAGATTTTACATGACATCATTAATCAATTTCGGCCCTGTTTTAGTACCTCGGTCTAATTTTATGTTGTTTTTGTGTGCATGTTGAGATTCTTATAATTTTGTTATATTGTATATGGAATTGTTGCATTCAGTATACTTTTACGACACAAAGCTGAAATAAAGTGCTTTGACTGACCCAAAAAAAAAGACCAGAACTTGCTGATTTCATTCATATCTGTGTTCAAGACTCCACCATCCCTGATAACATAAAACAGACTTGGGTCACAGCTCTCTTGAATTAGCCCTACAAATCTTAGAAGACAATGTGGCCCCTACCCAACATTCAAGCAAATATTAAAGAACATCAGTTGCTGGATGATCCAAAGCCTGGCTTCTGTTCCTTTTGGGTAGGGGTTGTAACCTTTGGCCCTCAAAGTGTTTTGAACTACAAATACTATAGTTCTAGCCAGCATAGTAAATTGTGAGGGATCATTTTTTAATTTATTTATTTATTTACTTATTTATTGTGCATTTGTTAGGTGAATATAGAATAAGTAAATTGTGTTTCTAAACGCCCACAGAGCAACAGGGCAACAGGGAGGGAACATGGGATTGAAAACAGTTAAAAAACGGAGGATAAAGATGTCCCTACTAGGCCTTGTGAGCATTCAGAACGTGCAAGTGCAGAGAGAGGAGAGGGGAATAGGGAGTGGGGGTAAGTGCTAGGAGTGCCCATGCTCGTGAGTGAGCAGCAGATGTAAGTGCACAGTGGAGTAAGTGCTAGGGAACAATAAATAGTTAAGTGCAGGCCTACAGTGGCATAGGTCAGTGGGTGCCAAGGCAAGTGCTGGGAGCGGGTGGAGGCTGAAGGTGATTGGATATGGGAGGCCAGGGCCCAGAAGAACACATAAGGGCCCTAGACATCAATCTCAGCAACTGTGGGATTAGCTGAGGAGGGAGGAAGGGAAGGAGGAGATGAAAAGGAAAGTCTTGAGGAGCTTCCGGAATTTTAGTACATCCGGCTCAAGCCGAAGAGGAAGGGTGAGGCTGTACCATAAGAGGGAGACAGCTGGGGAAAGAGATTGGCCACCAGCCCTCTGATAAGCGAAGCGCTTGACACGTAGAGAGTTGGTACCAGAAGAACGTAAAGATCTAGAGGGAGAGTATTTAGTAAGAGCAGGTTGTAGATAGCGGTGGTCCCCGGCCACAGATTGCTTTGTGAATGATGAAGAGCGATGCAGACCACTGCTTTAGGGGCACAACACCTGCCCTTAATGTCAAAGACAACCGTCCTAAGATTATGGATCAGAGAAATTCACACCTGTTAATGTTATTAGATTTGTCATCAGCCTTCAAAACCTTAGATCACTCCATATTCATTCGATACCCAGTCATTTTACCCAAAATAAAGCAGAGTGGTAAGTTTCACCAAAAGGCAAAATACCGAAAAATACCGAAAATGTTAATTTAATATGTATATGGTAGTGGGTTAAGGGGATAAAATGGGTGGGGGTAGGGTGGTGGGGGTTAAAAGGGTAGAAAACAGGAGGCTTGGGTGGACCCCCCCAAATAAAAAAATAAAAAGCAATTCTGTATTTTTTCAGTATTTTTTGCAACTCTGAAATGTACCACTCTCATTTTATCTTTGGTAAAATCACATATACCCCTTAATTCAACGCATTAGGGAAGTGGTCTGGGTGTAAGAAAGGGGATCAGACTGAGGCACATCATTTTGAAGTACATTCCTCGGTGTGTGAGGTATCAGTGGCCATAATGTACAATCCCAGTTTCTTCAAGGCATCACTGGGCCAGTGACTCACCCTCCGTTCATTGAAATCTAAGTTAAATTCCCCTATTAATACAGTTATTCCAAATGATCCACCATTCCCCCTTTTTTCAAGAAACAACAGATAAACTGAGATGGTTGGGCTATGCAAAGTAGTTTTATTGAGTGGTTTGCCATTGCTTGCCCTCTGCATAAGATTGGTTGGAATGTTGATGCATTGTAGCTGATGCCAGTGAAGGGAGGCCTGCACTTCCATGCTCTTGCCAATTGAGGCAGTGATGAGTATCAAACTTTTCTTGTGAAGTTAGCAGGAAAGCAGCTTCCGGCTTTGAAGTGGGCCAAACTGCAGGTCAGTTGCTGGGCTCCTTGCCTTCCACTTGTGCACAGTGGACGCAGCCTCCGAAGGGGTTACGGTCCCAGTGGAAGCCGATACTGTGGATGACGCTAGAGTACCGGCCGCTGACGTAGCGCAGAATCCCATTCTGGTCCAGTGGGAAGTCATTGAAACTGGTGCCAGAGGGCTGGCCGAAGCGGAACAGGCGCCCCCTGTTGGTGAGGAAGGTCAGCTCATTCACATAGGCTGCAAACTTGCCGGAAGCCTGGGTGATGTGCTCGCCAGGCTGCAGGTGCACTTCAAGGAGGGTTCCAGCGGGGTTACCATAGTACTCAGTCCATACATCGCCATATTTTATCTGGATGCTGAGGAGGAATGAAAAAATAGCCTGTCAGGGAAAGGATTGAATTCCAGCAGAGCGAGAAATAAGGCGTGTGTGTCTGTGTGGGTGTGGGTGTGTGTGGGTGGGTGTGAAAGAAAGAGAGGGCGAGAGAGAGAGATAAAGAGAGAGAGAGAGAGAGAGAGAGAGAGCAAAGGGGACAGGAAGAAAGACTAGGGATGGAAGGACAGAGGCAGACAGAGAAAGAAAGTTGATAAGTGATGCTCTGTGAGGTGTGGGAAGGGGAGAAGGAAGCAAAGGGAGTGGAAGAAAGAGGAGGATAGCTCAGGGGCAACGGGTTTGTCTTGGAAGCAAGACAAAGCAGCACAACACAGGTTCGAATCCCGATCCCGCACCTAGGAACTCCTCGCTGGTATTAAGAGTGTTATAAAAGAACAATTATAATTATGTAATGGGGAGGGATAAAGGAAGATAGAGAATGGCATGGTGTACTGGGCAGTGAGTGCTTTCAATGGATGGTCCGAAATCTTTCCCACAAATGGGTGTGTGTGATCGAGCATAACAAGGAAATCCCCACTCAACTTATGGGACTCAAGGTGTTTTAGTTCTCCCGCATAATACCACACTCATCTATAATACCAGTATTGTCACTTGTGATAACGTGTCCGTACTGTGAATGCCAGTATGGTCATGTAGGAACACACTCCTGTTGACTTTGCCATCATTCCAGTAATGCCACTGGAAGAGGATGTGTCCATGCTGGCTGCACCACTGAACTCGATCTCAATGTCACCTGGCCTAGTAAGATCGTTGTCTGTCTTCCCTCTGTTCCCCCTCCCTTGCCTCGTCGCGCCTTGAAACACTTGTGTATAGGCGCCTTATAAATGTCATATCATATCATATGCTGGCATTGCCACATTAGAACTCACTTATGTTGTTTTTTCCAGTAATACCAGTTTGGGCTCTGTAACTTCGGATGGCCAATCCCAGATTTTTAGTGTGCAGTCTGGCAGGTTACAGTAACACTTTTTTGGCAATCAATCTCCCATACTGAAAAGATGCGCTGGAGATCAACTCAAGCCCTTTGTACAAACACTTATTGATTAACTTCAGTACCTCTTAAAGTACCACCAAGTGCCCCAGAAGGTTCTAGGCTCGTTCTTGGGGGCAATATGGTTAGTCTGTTTCCTGATCAGCGTCAGGCTTTCATCGCTCCCCATTGGTGTTTCACACTTGCAAACTGTCACAAACTCCACCCCTACGCCCCACACCCTATCTTACCTTTACACACCTATCAAGTTTGTTTAACTCTGCTCCCCCTTCGCCCTTCCTGTCCTTTGACCCCCCCCCCCCTTTTGCCTTTCTCTGTAGACCAGGGTCTGGACAGCCCAGGCGGCGACACAATATGCTTCGATCCAGACAAGGTGCTTGGACTAGTATAGTGGGGCCTGACACAGTATTAAAAAAACTATTCACAAAACATGACAAGGATGAAGAGGAGATCAAAAGGTCAGGGAGGGTGTGTAAAGAATGTGACTGCAATATGCATTGGGACGCTGAGAGTTAAAACTTACCCAAGGATATGGCTGGGGTTCTCTCGGATCCGCAGGGCTGTGATTGGTCCATTCAGATGTGGTCCAGAATAGGAGAAGGATGTGCCGCCACCAGCTCCATATTCCCCAGCAAAAGAGGAAAAGCGACTCTGGACTGGAAAGAGAAACAGCTCCTGAATATACTGACATTACAGCGGAATCCCCAGGAACGGCCCCTGGACACAGGTAGCCCTGTGACAATGCTCAAGGACTCGCACAGGCGACTGCACGGTAGTCACATGGCAATACTCTTTATTTGGCATGCTACATGACAGTATTCCCATGGTAATGCTCTGCATTTGGCACACTGCACTACAGTATTCCCTTGGCAAGCTCTGGATTTGACACATTATACTGCAGTGTTGCCATGGTAACCCTCTGGATTTGTCAAGCTACACTGAAGCATTCCAGTGGTAATGCTCTGAATGTGGACACTACACCGCAGTAGTCATATGGCAATGCTCTGAATTTGGCACACTAAACTACAGTATTCCCTTGGCAATGCTCTGGATTTGACACGCTAGGTTGCAGTGTTACCATGGTAATGCTCTGAATGTGGCACACTACACTGCAGTGTTAGTATGGTAATGCTCTGAATCACTTGATTTGTCAAGCTACACTGCTGTATGCTAATGGTAATGTTCTGAATGTGGCACACTACACTGCAGTGTTAGCATGGTAATGCTCTGAATGTGGCACACTACACTGCAGTGTTAGCATGGTAATGCTCTGAATGTGGGACACGACACTGCAGTGTTAGCATGGTAATGCTCTGAATGTGGCACACGACACTGCAGTGTTAGCATGGTAATGCTCTGAATGTGGCACACGACACTGCAATGTTAGCATGGTAATGCTCTGAATGTGGCACACTACACTATAGTATTCCCTTGGCAAGCTCTGGATTTGACACATTATACTGCAGTGTTGCCATGGTAACCCCTGGATTTGTCAAGCTACACTGAAGCATTCCAGTGGTAATGCTCTGAATGTGGACACTACACCGCAGTATTCGTATGGCAATGCTCTGAATTTGGCACACTAAACTACAGTATTCCCTTGGCAATGCTCCGGATTTGACACGCTAGGCTGCAGTGTTACCATGGTAATGCTCTGGATCTATTACGCTACACTGCAGTGTTAGCATGGTAATGCTCTGAATCACTAGATTTGTCAAGCTACACTGCTGTATGCCAATGGTAATGCTCTGAATGTGGCACACTCCAGTGTTAGCATGGTAATGCTCTGAATGTGGCACACTACACTGAAGTGTTAGCAAGGTAATGCTCTGAATCGCTCTGAATCACTTGATTTGTCAAGCTACACTGCTGTATGCTAATGGTAATGTTCTGAATGTGGCACACTACACTGCAGTGTTAGCATGGTAATGCTCTGAATGTGGCACACTACACTGCAGTGTTAGCATGGTAATGCTCTGAATGTGGCACACTGCAGTGTTAGCATGGTAATGCTCTGAATGTTGCACACTGCAGTGTTAGCATGGTAATGCTCTGAATCACTAGATTTGTCAAGCTACACTGCTGTATGCCAATGGTAATGCTCTGAAGGTGGCACACTACACTGCAGTGTGCTGTATGCCAATGGTAATGCTCTGAATGTGGCACACTAGACTGCAGTGTGCTCTGAATCACTAGATTTGTCAAGCTACACTGTTGTATGCCAATGGTAATGTTCTGAATGTGGCACACTACACTGCAGTGTTAGCATGGTAATGCTCTGAATGTGGCACACTACACTGCAGTGTTACCATGGTAATGCTCTGGATCTATTATGCTAAACTGCAGTGTTAGCATGGTAATGCTCTGAATCACTAGATTTGTCAAGCTACACTGCTGTATGGCAATGGTAATGCTCTGAATGTGGCACGCGACACTGCAGTGTTAGCATGGTAATGCTCTGAATGTGGCACACGACACTGCAGTGTTAGCATGGTAATGCTCTGAATGTGGCACACGACACTGCAGTGTTAGCATGGTAATGCTCTGAATGTGGCACACGACACTGCAGTGTTAGCATGGTAATGCTCTGAATGTGGCACACGACACTGCAGCGTTAGCATGGTAATGCTCTGAATGTGGCACACTACACTGCAGTGTTACCATGGTAATGCTCTGGATCTATTATGCTAAACTGCAGTGTTAGCATGGTAATGCTCTGAATCACTAGATTTGTCAAGCTACACTGCTGTATGCCAATGGTAATGCTCTGAAGGTGGCACACTACACTGCAGTGTGCTGTATGCCAATGGTAATGCTCTGAATGTGGCACACTAGACTGCAGTGTGCTCTGAATCACTAGATTTGTCAAGCTACACTGTTGTATGCCAATGGTAATGTTCTGAATGTGGCACACTACACTGCAGTGTTAGCATGGTAATGCTCTGAATGTGGCACACTACACTGCAGTGTTACCATGGTAATGCTCTGGATCTATTATGCTAAACTGCAGTGTTAGCATGGTAATGCTCTGAATCACTAGATTTGTCAAGCTACACTGCTGTATGGCAATGGTAATGCTCTGAATGTGGCACGCTACACTGCAGTGTTAGCATGGTAATGCTCTGAATGTGGCACGCGACACTGCAGTGTTAGCATGGTAATACTCTGAATGTGGCACACTACACTGCAGTGTTACCATGGTAATGCTCTGGATCTATTATGCTACACTGCAGTGTTAGCATGGTAATGCTCTGAATCACTAGATTTGTCAAGCTACACTGCTGTATGGCAATGGTAATGCTCTGAATGTGGCACGCTACACTGCAGTGTTAGCATGGTAATGCTCTGAATGTGGCACACGACACTGCAGTGTTAGCATGGTAATGCTCTGAATGTGGCACACGACACTGCAGTGTTAGCATGGTAATGCTCTGAATGTGGCACACGACACTGCAGTGTTAGCATGGTAATGCTCTGAATGTGGCACACTGCAGTGTTAGCATGGTAATGCTCTGAATGTGGCACACTACACTGAAGTGTTAGCATGGTAAGGCTCTGAATGTGGCACACTGCAGTGTTAGCATGGTAAAGCTCTGAATGTGGCACACTCCAGTGTTAGCATGGTAATGCTCTGAATGTGGCACACGACACTGCAGAGGTAGCATGGTAATGCTCTGAATGTGGCACACTGCAGTGTTAGCATGGTAATGCTCTGAATGTGGCACACGACACTGCAGTGTTAGCATGGTAATGCTCTGAATGTGGCACACGACACTGCAGTGTTAGCATGGTAATGCTCTGAATGTGGCACACTGCAGTGTTAGCATGGTAATGCTCTGAATGTGGCACACTACACTGAAGTGTTAGCATGGTAAGGCTCTGAATGTGGCACACTGCAGTGTTAGCATGGTAAAGCTCTGAATGTGGCACACTCCAGTGTTAGCATGGTAATGCTCTGAATGTGGCACACGACACTGCAGAGGTAGCATGGTAATGCTCTGAATGTGGCACACTGCAGTGTTAGCATGGTAATGCTCTGAATGTGGCACACGACACTGCAGTGTTAGCATGGTAATGCTCTGAATGTGGCACACGACACTGCAGTGTTAGCATGGTAATGCTCTGAATGTGGCACACTGCAGTGTTAGCATGGTAATGCTCTGAATGTGGCACACTACACTGAAGTGTTAGCATGGTAAGGCTCTGAATGTGGCACACTGCAGTGTTAGCATGGTAAAGCTCTGAATGTGGCACACTCCAGTGTTAGCATGGTAATGCTCTGAATGTGGCACACGACACTGCAGAGGTAGCATGGTAATGCTCTGAATGTGGCACACTGCAGTGTTAGCATGGTAATGCTCTGAATGTGGCACACGACACTGCAGTGTTAGCATGGTAATGCTCTGAATGTGGCACACGACACTGCAGTGTTAGCATGGTAATGCTCTGAATGTGGCACACTGCAGTGTTAGCATGGTAATGCTCTGAATGTGGCACACTACACTGAAGTGTTAGCATGGTAAGGCTCTGAATGTGGCACACTGCAGTGTTAGCATGGTAAAGCTCTGAATGTGGCACACTCCAGTGTTAGCATGGTAATGCTCTGAATGTGGCACACGACACTGCAGAGGTAGCATGGTAATGCTCTGAATGTGGCACACGACACTGCAGTGTTAGCATGGTAATGCTCTGAATGTGGCACACGACACTGCAGTGTTAGCATGGTAATGCTCTGAATGTGGCACACTGCAGTGTTAGCATGGTAATGCTCTGAATGTGGCACACTACACTGAAGTGTTAGCATGGTAAGGCTCTGAATGTGGCACACTGCAGTGTTAGCATGGTAAAGCTCTGAATGTGGCACACTCCAGTGTTAGCATGGTAATGCTCTGAATGTGGCACACGACACTGCAGAGGTAGCATGGTAATGCTCTGAATGTGGCACACTGCAGTGTTAGCATGGTAATGCTCTGAATGTGGCACACGACACTGCAGTGTTAGCATGGTAATGCTCTGAATGTGGCACACGACACTGCAGTGTTAGCATGGTAATGCTCTGAATGTGGCACACTGCAGTGTTAGCATGGTAATGCTCTGAATGTGGCACACTACACTGAAGTGTTAGCATGGTAAGGCTCTGAATGTGGCACACTGCAGTGTTAGCATGGTAAAGCTCTGAATGTGGCACACTCCAGTGTTAGCATGGTAATGCTCTGAATGTGGCACACGACACTGCAGAGGTAGCATGGTAATGCTCTGAATGTGGCACACGACACTGCAGTGTTAGCATGGTAATGCTCTGAATGTGGCACACGACACTGCAGTGTTAGCATGGTAATGCTCTGAATGTGGCACACTACACTGAAGTGTTAGCATGGTAAGGCTCTGAATGTGGCACACTGCAGTGTTAGCATGGTAAAGCTCTGAATGTGGCACACTCCAGTGTTAGCATGGTAATGCTCTGAATGTGGCACACGACACTGCAGAGGTAGCATGGTAATGCTCTGAATGTGGCACACTGCAGTGTTAGCATGGTAATGCTCTGAATGTGGCACACGACACTGCAGTGTTAGCATGGTAATGCTCTGAATGTGGCACACGACACTGCAGTGTTAGCATGGTAATGCTCTGAATGTGGCACACGACACTGCAGTGTTAGCATGGTAATGCTCTGAATGTGGCACACTGCAGTGTTAGCATGGTAATGCTCTGAATGTGGCACACTACACTGCAGTGTTAGCATGGTAATGCTCTGAATGTGGCACACTGCAGTGTTAGCATGGTAATGCTCTGAATGTGGCACACTACACTGAAGTGTTAGCATGGTAAGGCTCTGAATGTGGCACACTGCAGTGTTAGCATGGTAAAGCTCTGAATGTGGCACACTCCAGTGTTAGCATGGTAATGCTCTGAATGTGGCACACGACACTGCAGAGGTAGCATGGTAATGCTCTGAATGTGGCACACTGCAGTGTTAGCATGGTAATGCTCTGAATGTGGCACACGACACTGCAGAGGTAGCATGGTAATGCTCTGAATGTGGCACACTGCAGTGTTAGCATGGTAATGCTCTGAATGTGGCACACTGCAGTGTTAGCATGGTAATGCTCTGAATGTGGCACACGACACTGAAGTGTTAGCATGGTAAGGCTCTGAATGTGGCACACTGCAGTGTTAGCATGGTAATGCTCTGAATGTGGCACACTGCAGTGTTAGCATGGTAATGCTCTGAATGTGGCACACTACACTGAAGTGTTAGCATGGTAAGGCTCTGAATGTGGCACACTGCAGTGTTAGCATGGTAAAGCTCTGAATGTGCCACACTCCAGTGTTAGCATGGTAATGCTCTGAATGTGGCACACGACACTGCAGAGGTAGCATGGTAATGCTCTGAATGTGGCACACTGCAGTGTTAGCATGGTAATGCTCTGAATGTGGCACACGACACTGCAGAGGTAGCATGGTAATGCTCTGAATGTGGCACACTGCAGTGTTAGCATGGTAATGCTCTGAATGTGGCACACTGCAGTGTTAGCATGGTAATGCTCTGAATGTGGCACACGACACTGAAGTGTTAGCATGGTAAGGCTCTGAATGTGGCACACTGCAGTGTTAGCATGGTAATGCTCTGAATGTGGCACACTGCAGTGTTAGCATGGTAATGCTCTGAATGTGGCACACTACACTGAAGTGTTAGCATGGTAAGGCTCTGAATGTGGCACACTGCAGTGTTAGCATGGTAAAGCTCTGAATGTGGCACACTCCAGTGTTAGCATGGTAATGCTCTGAATGTGGCACACGACACTGCAGAGGTAGCATGGTAATGCTCTGAATGTGGCACACTGCAGTGTTAGCATGGTAATGCTCTGAATGTGGCACACTGCAGTGTTAGCATGGTAATGCTCTGAATGTGGCACACGACACTGCAGAGGTAGCATGGTAATGCTCTGAATGTGGCACACTGCAGTGTTAGCATGGTAATGCTCTGAATGTGGCACACTGCAGTGTTAGCATGGTAATGCTCTGAATGTGGCACACGACACTGAAGTGTTAGCATGGTAAGGCTCTGAATGTGGCACACTGCAGTGTTAGCATGGTAATGCTCTGAATGTGGCACACTGCAGTGTTAGCATGGTAATGCTCTGAATGTGGCACACTACACTGAAGTGTTAGCATGGTAAGGCTCTGAATGTGGCACACTGCAGTGTTAGCATGGTAAAGCTCTGAATGTGGCACACTCCAGTGTTAGCATGGTAATGCTCTGAATGTGGCACACGACACTGCAGAGGTAGCATGGTAATGCTCTGAATGTGGCACACGACACTGCAGTGTTAGCATGGTAATGCTCTGAATGTGGCACACGACACTGCAGTGTTAGCATGGTAATGCTCTGAATGTGGGACACGACACTGCAGTGTTAGCATGGTAATGCTCTGAATGTGGCACACGACACTGCAGTGTTAGCATGGTAATGCTCTGAATGTGGCACACGACACTGAAGTGTTAGCATGGTAAGGCTCTGAATGTGGCACACTGCAGTGTTAGCATGGTAATGCTCTGAATGTGGCACACGACACTGCAGTGTTAGCATGGTAATGCTCTGAATGTGGCACACGACACTGCAGTGTTAGCATGGTAATGCTCTGAATGTGGGACACGACACTGCAGTGTTAGCATGGTAATGCTCTGAATGTGGCACACGACACTGAAGTGTTAGCATGGTAAGGCTCTGAATGTGGCACACTGCAGTGTTAGCATGGTAATGCTCTGAATGTGGCACACTCCAGTGTTAGCATGGTAATGCTCTGAATGTGGCACACTGCAGTGTTAGCATGGTAATGCTCTGAATGTGGCACACGACACTGAAGTGTTACCATGGTAATGCTCTGAATGTGGCACACGACACTGCAGAGGTAGCATGGTAATGCTCTGAATGTGGGACACGACACTGCAGTGTTAGCATGGTAATGCTCTGAATGTGGCACACGACACTGAAGTGTTAGCATGGTAAGGCTCTGAATGTGGCACACTGCAGTGTTAGCATGGTAATGCTCTGAATGTGGCACACGACACTGCAGTGTTAGCATGGTAATGCTCTGAATGTGGCACACGACACTGCAGTGTTAGCATGGTAATGCTCTGAATGTGGCACACGACACTGCAGTGTTAGCATGGTAATGCTCTGAATGTGGCACACTGCAGTGTTAGCATGGTAATGCTCTGAATGTGGCACACTGCAGTGTTAGCATGGTAATGCTCTGAATTTATCAAGCTGCACTGCAATAGTCCCTTGGCAAGCTCTGGATTTGGCACGGTACACTGCAGTGTCGCCATGGTAACCCTCTTGATTTATCACGCTACGCATCCGTTTGGCACACTATTATTATTACTATAATCTTTACTGTCTATAGTTTAAAGAACTTTCACAAATAATCCATACAAAAAATGAAAGCAAAATACATATTCAAATTGCCATCCAAACAATGTAACTCATATTCAGACCACGCACTAAAAGACCAGACTAATCGATCCTTAAAACAGTCTAAAATTATCCAAACAATGTAACTCATATTCAGACCACGCACTAAAAGACCAGACTAATCGATCCTTAAAACAGTCTAAAATTATCCAAACAATGTAACTCATATTCAGACCACGCACTAAAAGACCAGACTAATCGATCCTTAAAACCGTCTAAAATTATCCAAACAATGTAACTCATATTCAGACCACGCACTAAAAGACCAGACTAATCGATCCTTAAAACAGTCTAAAATTATCTGTTTCCAAAAATTGTACATTTCTAAAATGTAAGCTCGAAATCATCAAATTATATCACAATTCATATTTGCAATAATGTTGCAATGCTCAACCAAATACGATGAGTGCAATGCGCAGGGAGTTAAGACAAAAGGCCCACGAATCCTGACTTTTGATCATGTCATAGGGCCTCATTACGACCCTGGCGCTAATGGGTTAACAGCGCCGTAAAAGGCTGCGGCGCCGTTAACCTATTAGCGCCTAGTTACGAAGTCCCTTTGCGGGACCCGACCTCAACGGCTGGTCTAGACCAGCCGTTAAAGTAGGGACCCGCAACGGGACCCTCGCGGTAAGTATGCTACCGCAATTTGCGGTACCGTACTTAGCGCCTTTGCCATTCCCATTGAGCCGTATGGGTCAAAAATGGGAATGAGGAAGGGCCATGGGGAAATGGGGAAATACCGCCCGCCAACCTTGGAATGGGGCGGTATTTCCCCATTTCACCATGGCGGACACGTTACGATACCGGCACCAACCATGGTGCTAATAGAGTCATTGCTTTAGCGCTGGTATCGTAATGAGGGCCATAGTGTATAATACATGTTTCTAAATTGCGCATATAAATACGTCCCAAAATACGGCGCCCTGTCCTCCCATGTTTGGCCGTTTCTAGTGCATGGTTCAGCTTGCACATAGGACAGTATCTTTTATCAAGGGGAAGCTTCCTCCTAGGGACACACACGGTTAAAACAGGTCATTGGTTTGTACGAAGCATTAAAATAAATTTACGAACAGCAGGATTAGGGCAGCTATGATTGTGTGGCCTTAAATTTGTGTACCACCAGGTGAAACTCTTGATAAGAAGTCAGTGGGCCTCATTACAAGTATGGCGGTAAGGCAACAACGGTGACAGTATCGCTACCACCACAGTTGCTACCGTACCGCCATACTAGCAGTTCTGCTCGCGGGTGCCCTTGCAGCCACCAGGTCTGACCTGGTGGCCGTACCAGCACCCACGAGCAGAACAGGATGGTAGCACCCTATGGAGCCGAATGGGAATGGGGAGTCCCTTATTACCGGCCCCGTGAATGGGCAATTACCGGGTCCGCCAAACTCGGCATGACATAGTAATTGCCCCATTCGCGGGTGCCAGCAAAAAATGGATACCAGCGGCAGCCGTGCCTCGTAATGAGTCCCAGTGTCTTTAATTGGGTTTAATTCAATTTCCAATCCCACACATCAACCTTTTTGTCAAAAGCTTTGTTCTGAGGCGATATGCCCTGAGTCTGCAGGCCGACACTGTCGGTAACGGCCCGCCGCCCAAGTTAAGGGACCGAGAGAAGAGTTAATGGTCTGAGCGAAGCAAGCGTCCCTCAACGAGGACAGCGGTCGACCGGCTGCCATTGTGCATATCACCATTATCACCCGTGTTGTTCCCTACACAGGTGCTAATGGTGTATTTCTTTTTCTGAAAGAAAAACAAAGAAACTTATATTTATCTCGCGGCCAGGCTCTGTGCAGTGATGCTTGTCAGCTAAGTCCGTTTTCAATGTTGATGACTGTAACGTCATCAACCTGAAAACGGACTTCAGAGGACACCTGCACTGGTCGGTGCCGGGCCACGAGAAAAGGGTAAGTTTCTTTTTGTTTTAGTTAAATAAAAGAGACAAAATGAGCACCCGTGTGGCAAACTACACGGGTGCTAAGGTGAGTGGGGAAGGGGGTGTTGGCTAACCATGCAGCTCGGAAAACGGGCTTGTACCATACAGTACAGCCCACATTCCGAGTCTCCTGATTGGTCAGCAGCCCTTACCACGGTGCTATGGTTGGAAATAATTATCCCCACTGTCACCTGTCAGGGCCCACTCTACTTGCTCAAATAATGCTTTGTTCAGCGCCTCATAAGCATGGCATTTAACAAAGGTCGCAGAATTAAAATGTGCACCAATCATAGACAACAACTGGCATTTTGGAGAAAGAGAGGCCTTAATATACAGTGCCCCTCGCCTTTATAAGCCAGGCCTGGGAGAGAAATCAGACCCAACTCCAATCTGAGATATTCCATAGAAACAGACGAGGGGATATTCAAGATTTTACGACAAGATGGCCCCTCTAATATGGTTAACCATTTGAAATCCCTCAATGTCAGGGCCTCAAGACCATACAATATGGCAGAACAGGAAATCGGCTTATTACAGAGAGAGGATGCTAGCAAGAGTAAAACCAGCAGAACGCTTTGCAAAATGATCAAAAAGCGCACTGAGGAGGGGTGCATTCCTATTCTTTATTTCCACTAGCTCAGCATAGTCCACCCTCTTACTAATCGCAATACCGAAGTATGAATAAATATCGACCTACTCAAGGATGCCTGCCATTGAAACCAACACAGGTCTTTTGGTCCTCGTGTACGCAAACTGCATGGCCCTAGTCTTATCCATTTTTATCGTTAAATTATCTTCCCATGCATGCAACCATAATTCGTTTACTGTCCTTGACATTCCCAAGTATTATGGTCAAATAAAGGACATACAAACTATGGGTTCACCACCTATTCTTTGAGGGCAATTTTCCACTGCACACAGTCTAGCGGGTAGGTCATCGAGATAAAAATTAAATAATAAAGGCGCCAACACACAGCCCTGCTTGACTCCTATGTTCCTTTGCAATAAGGTAGTGGTCTGTCCTTCACTAGTTAGCCTTACCTGAACCTGTGTATCTCCTCGCAAATGTGTAACAATATGCAATAAATCCATCGGACAGCCCATTTTTTTCCCAGGATAATCTTTGATTGACACTATCCAATGCAGACGGCAAGTCTACATATCCAACATATAATACAGGATTCCCGCCGTGTCTGGCCTTGACAGTCAACCTATCGGTCAATCTTCTATTGTGGGAAGAAGCTAAGCCTAGTCGAACAACTGTCTGAAAGGTGTTGAAAACATGATGCCTGTCAGCCCATTGCTGCAATTCTCCTAACACAAAGGAGGCCTGCAACATCCAACATAGACCAGAGCCTATAATTTGAAGGTGATGTGCGGGGGTCTTTTTTGGATACAGGAATTAAAATGGATTGACGCCAAGACTATAATTGTTGTGCACAAACTTTGCTATACAATACTTCCAAAATCTGGCACCACACCACAGGATCACTTTCAAGCACAACATTAGCAAGCCCACCTGGGTGTGGTGCCCTGGAGCTTTTTAATTTCTGAATAACCTCATGGACACTTTCCCTTTCAATAGATAGGGACCAGTCTGTATAATTGCACCAACCATGCCCTATGTATGCATGCTGCATGCCTGATGTAGCTCCCTGTAACATGAGAGGCTTTACCAATATGCATGTTCTGCATATTCTTTGTATCAAGCACTCACTGTAACTAGCGCCTAGGTGCCTCAGGGGTTTTGTGCACTGTAAATAAATGCTCAATAAATAAATAAATAAACATCTGCCCCTTTATCGTTAGCAGGATACCCGCAATCTTTAATATTCATACTCTCTAAGATAAAATGCTTCCAAGATTCCTCACTAATTGAATTGCCCACTAATTTACTCTAAGTGCCCTCTGCGGTATCCAGTATCTGCCACATAGTTCTAATGTTGCCGTTTCTCGATACTGCGATCGTCCTCTGCCGTGGGGCATTTTTAACCGAGTACTTCTACCACTTGACCCAGCGGCAATATGTGTTCCTTATTTTTTTGATATTCGCTACTGAATGAAGTTGGGGGAGTCTCTTATTGTTTGTATTCCTGATTTCCTTGCGCATACAGCATTTGGCATCCCTTATATTCTTATCTAAGGCTCTCCCATTGTCTTTAGTATCTGGAATAACATAATGGCCTTTACAAACCCCCACTCTGGCAGTCAAGCCGTTGAACCAGCTCTCAATTTCCTTAACGGTCAGCCCCTGAGGAAAAGTTAGGCGAGAATGATCCACCGGTGAAACAAACTTCAACATCCTTGTTATATTCTCTCGAGACCAGTGTGCACGGTTTCCTGAATGATTTACATCAACATCACCCACTTGAAGGGGCTTCTGCCCAAAGTGTTCAAATTGGAGCACGATCGATAGTGCGGCACGATCACTATATTCATCGGCTTGTACGTCTAGCCCTCCAACTTGCTGTATAAGGTCGTTGCTTCCAAAGAAATAATCTGAGGTGGCCTTATGTGTAACACTTTTCCATGTATACCATCCTGGACAGTCACCTTTAGTTCGGCCGTTTAGCATCAAAAGTTCCCAAGCATTCAAATACTCCAACCAATATCTTCCCTGACTGTTTGAAACCTTCTGAACCAGCTGACTCTTTCCAACCTCATTTTTAGAGATCACTTGAATTTTCTTATCCGCACACCTTGCATTTAAGTCCCCCCCTCCCAGTAAAATCCTATTGGTTGATCCACCAATCCACCATGTCAGTGTTTCAATCAAAAATCCCCTCTGTAAACAAAGCCCCAGGAGGGTCACACACGTTGATCACTAGCAATCGCCTAGGCGCCGTTTCGGAATCGATCTGCACTTCCACCGCCAGGAAATGTCCTGCTCCCTCTAGAAATTCAATTCTAAAGGACTTCAAATTATTTTTAACACCAATTATGAAGACTCCACTTGGGCGACCAATAGGGCCTTTTCTAGCAAGCTCTTGAAACACTTGGAACACTATTCTACAGTATTCCAGTGCTAATGCTCTGCATTTAGAACATTACACTGCAGTATTCCCAGGATTTATTTATTTATTTATTTATTGGACATGTGTAAGGCACTTATACATCAAGACGTTGGGATTCAAATGCTCTGGATTTGGAACACAACACTGCAGTGTTCCCATGGTAATACTCTGGATTTGGAACACAACACTGCAGTATTCCCATGGTAATACTCTGTATTTGGAACACAACACTGCAGTATTCCCCTGGTAATACTCTGGATTTGTCACGCTACACTACAGTAGTCCCATGATAATGCTGTTGGTTCGGCATGCTATGCAGTATTCCCATGGTAATGCTTTGAATTTGGCATGCTACACCGTAGTATTCCCATGGCAGTACTCTGGATTTGTTACGCTACACTGCAGTATTCGCTTGGTAATTCTCTGGGTTTTAGACGAAACACAGCAGTATTACCTTAGTAATGCTCTGGATCTGTCAAACTACACTGAAATATTCCCTTGGTAATGCTCTGTTTTTGACAGGCTACACAGTATTCCTAATGTAATGCTGCCAGTTTTGTTTATACACTGCAGTATTCTCTTGACCATACTCTGTATTTGGCAGACTGTTACAGTATTCAAATAGTAATGTTTTGGGTTTGGCAAGCTATGCTGCAGTATTCCCATGGCAATGCTTTGGATTTGGCACACTACACTGCAGTATTCCCATGGTAAAGCTCTGTGATTTGCACCCTTTACTAGAGTAATACAATGGCAATGCACTGTATTTGGCAGGCTACACTACAGTATTCCCATGGGAACGCTTTGGGTATGTCACACTGCACTGTAGTATTCCCATGGTAACGCTTTGGGTATGCCACACTGCACTGTAGTATTCACATGGTAACGCTTTGGGTATGTCACACTGCACTGTAGTATTCACATGGTAATGCTATGGGTATGTCACACTGCACTGTAGTATTCACATGGTAATGCTTTGGGTTTTGCAACACTACACTGCAGTATGCCCATGGTAATACTCTGTATTTGAAACGCTACACTACAGTATTCCCAGGGTAATCCTCTGGATCGGACACACTACCTTGCAGTATTACCATGGTAATGCTCTGGAATTGTCGAACTACACTTCAGTATTCCCACAGCAATTATCTGAATTTGGAACAGTACACAATACAATTTTCAATAGTGCGCACACCAATTTTTGGGGAATCAATTTCGTCGAACTTTTAGTGAAAATTAAGGTCATGTTTAGTGACTTAAGGTGCGGGGGAGAAAAATGCAGCTCTGGCACAAGAAGCTGCTATTCCCACAGTAATTATCTGAATTTGGCACACTACACTGCAGTATTGCCATGGTAATACACTGGATCTGTTACGCTACACTGCAGTATTCCCATGGTAATACTCTGGATCTGTTACGCTACACTGCAGTATTCCCATGGTAATGTAATGCTCTGGATTTCACACACTGCACTGTTCTCTTCCCATGGCATTGCTCTATATTTGGCAGGCTACACTGCAGTATTCCCATGGTAATGCTGTGGATTTTCAAGCTACACTGCAGTATTCCCATGGTAAAACTCTGTGTGTAGCGCCCTTCACTAGAGTAATCCAATGACAATGCTCTATATTTGGCATGCTACACTGCAGTAATCTAATGGTAATGCTCTGGATTTCACACACTGCACTGTTCTCTTCCCATGGCTTTGCTCTATATTTGGCAGGCTACACTGCAGTATTCCCATTTTAATGGCCTGGGTTTGGCAGGCTAAGCAGTTTTCCCATGGTAGTCCTCTGGATTTGACTTCTACACTGTAGAATTCCCATGGTATTGGTCTAGAAATTAAATTCTAGAGGATTTAAAATTATTTTTAGCACTAATTATTAAGCCACCATTTGGGCGACCAATAGGGCCTTTTCTAGCAAGCTCTTGGAACACTTGGAACACTATACTACAGTATTCCAATGGTAATGCTCTGTATTTGGAACACTACACTGCAGTAGTCCCAAGTTAATGCTCTGGATTTGTCAAGCTACGCTGTAGTATTCCTTTGGTAATTCTCTGGATTTGACATGCTACACAACAGTATTCCTATGGTAATCCTATGGGTTTGGCAGGCTATGCAGTAATCCAGTGGTAATGCTCTGTATTTGGAACACTACACTGCAGTATTGCCATGGTGGTAATGCTCTGGATTTGTCAAGCTACACTGCAGTATTCCCATGGTAATCCTCTGGATACAACACAGTGCACTGCTGTATTCCCATGGCATTGCTCTATATTTGGCAGGCTCCACTATAGTATTCAATGGTAGTCCTCTGGATTTGATACACTACACTACAATATCCCCCTGGTAATGCTCTGGATTTGACATACTTTATACTACGGTATTCCCAAAATAATGTTCTGGATTTGGCATGCCACACCACAGTATTCCCATTGTACAATTCTGAATTGGGAATGCTAATCTGCAGTATTCTCAGGCTAATACTTTTCACTTGGCAGCTACACTATAGTATTTCTTGGAAATGCTCTGGATTTGGCATATTACATTGCATTTGCAGGGTAAAGCTCTGTATTTGGCAGACTACACTATAGTATTCTCATGGAAATGCTCTGTATTTGGCGCACGACACTGCAGTATTCCCATGCTAATGCTCTATATTTGGCAAACTTTATAGTCCTATTGTAATGTTCTCAATTTGCCATTCGGCACTGCAATATTCCCATGGTATTGCTCTGGATTTGGCACGTGATACTGCAGTATTCCCATGGTATTGCTCTGGATTTGGCACGTGATACTGCAGTATTCCCATGGTATTGCTCTAAATTTGGCACGTAATACTGTAGCATTTGCCCGGTAATGCTCTGGATTTGGCACGCGATACTGCAATATTCCCATGGTAATGCTATGGATTTGGCACGTGATACTGCAGTATTCCCATGGTATTGCTCTGGATTTGGCACGCAATACTGCAGCATTCCCCTGGTATTGCTCTGGATTTAGCACGCAATACTGCAGCATTCCCATGGTATTGCTCTGGATTTGGCATGCAATACTGCAGTATTCCCATGGTATTGCTCTGGATTTGGCATGCAATACTGCAGTATTCCCATGGTATTGCTCTGGATTTGGCATGCGATACTGCAGTATTCCCATGGTATTGCTCTGGATTTGGCATGCAATACTGCAGTATTCCCCTGGTATTGCTCTGGATTTGTCATGGGATACTGCATTATTCCCATGGGATTGGCCTACTTGGACCGGGAGGATAGCTCATGGGCAATGCATTTGTCCTGGAAGCAAGACAACGCAGAGCAACACAGGTTTGCATCCCGGTGCCCTGCTTAGAGACTGGTCTCCGGCATTACACACGTTATAAAAGATTAATTACAGTGTTCCAATGGGAATGCTCAGGATTTTGCATAATTTATACTACAGTATTCCCATGGTAATGCTCTGGATTTGATGTGTATGTATAGTGATCTAAGTCGGTGGGAACGATTGGGAGCAGTGCTCCTCTACTTTTTTTAATTAGGTTCCTATACTTTTATTTTAAAAATAAACCATTCTGGAATGTTTTCTTTTTAAAATAAAGGTGTAGGAAGCAGTTTAAACCTGCACTTCACTGCACTGAACGTTCCCTTAAAAAGCTGGGCCTTTTATTTGGGAGTTTGTATTGTGTGTGGCAGGGGTTGTGGCAATGGGGTTTTTGAGGAGCGGGGCAGCCCAGCAGGGAACATAGTTCCACTACTTCTTTTTATGCACTTCGACCACTGCGTATTTGTATGTCTTTGTTGCATGCTTGGCATACAATAGCAGTTTGCATATAATAACCCTGCGGTGAATCACACTACAGAACAGTATTCCTTCTAAAATGTGCAGTATTTCAATATTCCTACGATGGGTTATGCGTCCTGACGTGCAGTATTCCTGCTGTACTACTGTGGCTTTGCACACTATTGCGAACTATTCCTAGAGCGATGGTGTGGATGGCACATTACAGTGGCGTATGCCCAGGGTCGGACTGGCCTATAGGGCAATAGGCCCATGGCCGAAACAAAAACACAAAATGCTAGTGTGGGCCAGTTTTTCTGGTCGTATTGGCCCACTTTTCTGGCTAATGTGGGCCAGTTTGATGAGTTTGACCAGTGTTATCATGCACAATTTACATTAGATTTGATCAAAAACCTCCCCCTGGAGTACTACTCAATCAGTCTGTCACAAACGGATGGAATTGTAATTTCAACTGTGGGACACTTTTTCATTGGTGCCCGAGACAATCGTATGGCCCAGTCCGACCCTGCGTATGAATGTGATCATTGAACCTGTGGGCGGAAGAGCACGCGCCATCTTTCATTAGCCATTTTCGTACTTACTGTTAGCAGCGAAGACAGACTCTGCCAGGAAGAGGCACGCAAACAAGAGGAGCATCCTGCGGAAACAGCAAAAAGGTGAAAGGTTAAAGATAGCGCTGGCCATTCACAAGCCGGAGCTTCTCTCCTTCTGTATGTGAGCGAGGGAAGTGAGCTTTGACCTGTCCCTGCTTTGTCTGTCTTGGGGGGGCGGGGGCTGGGGGAGGTCCCTTGCACCAGTGCTGCCCATGTCCCACCCGCACTTTTTGCAGCATGTAGTGATAATATTGCAGGAAATAATAACGACGAAATTTACAAAGATGAAGAAATATTGCTAGAATTATTAGAGTCGGTAAAAAATACAGACCAGCAGAAAAAATATCTGAATAAAGGCAAGAAAGTATAATCATATGGGTGTGTTTTGGGTGTAAAAAAAAGTTTTACGTTAAAATTTGGATAAAGGGGAGGGAGGCAAGGAGAGTTTAGGAGAGGTTAGGTGGGGGCGAGGGGGTGTCCCCTCGAAAAAAAAATACAATCCGCAATGTAAGAGGCACATTGATATTTTTTCTTGAAACATCTATTGCCCTTTGTAATAATCATACGTCACTGTTATTTCAGCAATAAAATCACAGTAAACCCTCTTTGCGTGGCCGCTGCTTGCACTGGCCCTTTAGTACTTGTTCTGTGTATGTGTGGGTGTGCAGAGAGGGGGGGTTCCTGAGCAATGCTGCCTGATCTTCTATACCTGCTGCTGTTGTCCTGTACCAGCAGCCACGCGGTCACTGCATCTATTCTGTGCAGGTGTGGGAGGCCAGGTGGGCTGGGGGTGTGCTGGTCCAGTTCTGTGGGTGGGCAGATTGATTGCACTGCCCATGGCACAGCAGTTGTGCCCGCTGCTGTTTCTCATGGTCTGGCTTTTCAGGGAGGGCAGGAAGTCCGCTGTGTCGCTGTTGGTGCCATTCCCCTGCCCTGAGCGAGAGAAGCTCGCGCCTCTGCTAACCAGACAATGCCTGCTCTGCCTGGTCGAAGCTTGCAATGCGGTTTCCTCTGACGTGCTTGTGTGTGCGATGGAAGCGTGCTGTGCTGTTGTCGCGTGCCAAGGACCTTAAATCACGTTCCCAGGGCCTTTGTCTTGGGAGGATATCTCAGGGGCAACGTGCTCGCCTGGGAAACAAGACGACACAGGTTCGATCCCCGGGTTCGCGCTTAGAAACCTCTGGCTATTAAACGCGTATTTGTGCACGCTTTTGCATGCGTTTTTAATGCACCTTCTCAGGGTGCCCCGTTAACTCTCTCCCCCCAAATCTGACTGCACCTCCTCATTCGTGGGAGCACAGAAGAGGCCACCGTTGAAACTTCGCGTGCGATTTACCTTTCAAGGGGTTTATTTAGAGCTGCGTGAGGTGAGAATACACCCCCCCCCCTCTCCACACACACACACGCGCCACTGTGCTCAGGCCATTCTGGGTGCGCACGAGTGGTGTTAATATACCTACCGTGACAGGAATGAAACAAAGAAAATACAAATTCAACAGCACAGGCGCGACAACGGGCCCCACTACTACTGAGAACGTCTTTGATCCAGTGCCGCTATTTTCAGCGCCTCTGGTACATCATGTTGCTATGTCGCTGTTTCACAATCGAGCAATGTGTGGACACACCCCAGGCATTTGATGTGCTTGCCAAGGTCTGGCGCCTTCTTAATTTCCTGTGAATTGTATAGTGTGTCCAAGGGAGACAATACATATTTAACAGTCATACTTTGTTGAGGAGCTGCTCTTTGCAGTCATGCTTCAGCAGAGCCCCACAGCGTGAGCACAGGAAAAAAAAAACACACTGGGGACCAGGGGAGAGGTTTTTAAACCGAGAAGGAACAATAATTTCACATTTATATAGCGCTTCGAACCCTCGGGTATCTGAGCGCTGCTTATTATTACCCTCGCTGTGTGGAGCTCATTTATCGAGCTCGGAAGGATGAAAGGTTGAGTTTGGCCCTGCCGGGATTCGAACCTGTGGTAGCAAGTGCTGCACAGGATGTCAAAGCGAGCTGCTCTACTCTCTGTGCCACTTGACCAGCGAATGTGTCGAGGAAAAGTGATGCACGTTTTATTGTGATACCTGTGCAGGTCTGTCCTATGCTGGACCTCTGGCAAGTCTGTGCTAGGCAGGGGTAGGCAACTTGGGGCTCTCCAGATGTTTTGGCCCTACGACTCCCATGATCTCAGCTTTGACTGTACCGGCTAGGGCTGATGTGACTTCTGGCCCAAACATCTGGACAGCAGCAGATTGACTAACCCTGCCCAAAGGAATCCTTATGTTTTTGTAATGTGAATATTGGGCGGGTAACCCCACTGTTAGAGTGACTCTTCCCAGATACACTGATTCTGTGACGTCACAAAGCTCTTACACTATGTCCTTGCAATGGTGCCCTACTTCCTGGCATATACATTTGATTGCAGTGGTCTGCAACGTTTGGCGCTCCAGGTGTTTCGGATTTATGAAGGGATTGGTGTTTTATTCGAAAATAGTTCAATTAAACAGAGAATCCATAACAATACAATAACATTCATGAAAGATTAAAATCAGTTCATCAAAAATTGCCATATTAATAATAAATATTTTTCCTTAACCTCAAGGCAGCTGTCAGAAAATGATCAAGACTCCAACACAAAGAAATAATCCTTTGTATAACACTGCAGGTGGGCACTACTGCTGCCACCACCCATAGCTGCTCGCCGCAGAGTCGACATATTTGGGGTTACACTGCAGCTCACACCTGCTCATTGTGGTTGATGGATGCATGGACTGTCACTACTTCATAATTAAAGTCTGAGACAATAAGTGCCAGAGCCCAAAAATAAGTGCCAGGCCCTGGCAAACACCCCCACAAATTAAGGACTGCTGCACAGGGCACTTCCTGAGTGAGTGCTGATGTCAGGGTGGTGATGTCAGGTGACTCCAATGTGGAATGTTATGGGGTGCTTGAGTGTCCACATTCCAGGTGATCAGTTGCCTGCAGAGAGAACTGAGGAAGGATAGCCCGGGTGGTGGTGCCAGGTACCATATGTACCACCTTCCTACCTGAGATGTAACCCATCCAATAAAGTGGACTCACCTTGTACCCTGATGATCTTGTGTCCATCTTGCGACCCACAACAACTGCCTTTGCTGGAGCAGCCCATGCTATGCATGCTTTGTGCACCAGGCGTGTCCGTGCTGCCCCTGCCTTTGCAGCACGTGGTTGGAGTGTGGGACTCTTGCACTGCTGCTGTACGCATTGTACCTCTTCGATGCAGTGACCGCTGTGCTTAAGTTGCTAGGGGCGTTTGAGGGGGCTATAGCCCCGGGTCTTTCGGTTGTAGCCCCGGATAGAAGCTCAGGTGCTACATCGAAAATTCTAGCTAGCCCCGAGTCCCGCCACTGCTGACGTTAGCGTAGCCCCGGATCGTTTCCAGACCTAGAAACACCCCTGTGTGTGGGAAAGGAGCACGTTTTTCCCCTAGCTTTAATGTGCCTGTCCTCTGCGTGCACAGGAGGATTGAAGGGCTGCTGCTGCCTGTGCTGTGCCTGTTCTCTGTGTGCGAGGTAAGCTTGCTCTGCTGCTGCGCACTCCGTGCCTGTTCTGTTTGTCAGGTAAGCTGATAGCCAGACTGTATATTTGTGTGCATGAGGTCAGTGTGTCCTGCTGCTCAATGTGCTGAACCTTGTGCCGCGCAGAGGAGTTGCTACGGCCGTGGGCGGATGAGGGGGCTATAGCCCCAGGTCTTTTGGTTTTAGCCCCGGCTAGAAGCTCAGGGGCTACAGGCCAAAAGACTAGCTAGCCCCGAATCCCGACAGTCCCGACATTAGCTTAGCCCTTGATCTTTTCCAGACCTAGCAACACTGTGTCTGGGCAATGCCATCTGACCTTCCCAGGCTGGCACGTTTGACCTTAGCAGTACATTGACACAACATGCATAAAACAAGCAGATACAACTGGGACAGCAATGGCGGTTACACAAACACTCACCTGGCTGTAAGAGAACCCAAGTTATTGCAGAACTGGATGCAAAGGCATGTCTCTGTGTCTCCCAGCAGTCTCCTTATATAGGTTCATGCCACACCTGTGGTTGGTTAGGATCAATACAATAGGATATTGACAGCTGTGCACCTGCCAGGCCTGCCTGTTGCCTCCCTCATGGCTAAGTTCAACCGAAGTTAAACAAAGGTGGGTCCGTAGGGGTCCGTAGGTGTGCTGGTAATTGCACTTACTGGAGAAGGTTTTGCAACCCTGTGCCATCCAGGTGTTGGGTGTGATTTTTTATGCCCCTGCTATAGAAACAGAGGCGTACCATAAATGCACTGTCAGAGAATGCCTTCTGCAAAGGTGCACTGCACTGCGCTTTTGCAGTTTTGGGACACAGAATGAAGGCGTTCTCTCTCTTACAAGGAGTGCTCTGCTAAATCGACACACTTATTTCATGGGCTTTGTGGTTATAAAGTGGCATCAGTGGTGATATCTGAGCTGATTTCTGGCCCAGTGCATGTGTCGCATGATCACTGTCGTCCATATAACAGAAAGATGTTGTATGGTAGCTTCTAATGCTATTTCCCGTGTGGAAATGGACTAGTGATAATTCATATATAAATATATATATATATATATATATATATATATATATATATATATATATATATATATTGCCACTTCAGCCACTATCAGTACTGAAATATGGAGTGCAGAGAAAGTATAAAACTACTCAGGAAAGTCTTGCAAAGCCCAACACTGCCTGTCACTTTATGAGGGCCCATGTTAAATCTCATTGGAGGTTTCATTGTCCGATTCTGATTGGTGGCTGCCTCCTGTCACCATACAAACAGGGACCTCATTAGGGGGTTGCCAGGGGTCGCAATTGCGACCCCCGAGGTCTCCCTTGCTATCCATGTGGTCCCCTTTGCTACCCCTAAACAAAAATGTTTTAAAAAGAAAAAAAATATATATATATATATTCAGTAAAAAACGTCTTCAGGGGATAGGCAGAATCACCTGCATGGCTGGGACAACGGGGCCTTGTAACTCGTCACCTCAATTGCAACCGGGACATGATAGCATTCTGATTGCCATCCACAAATCCCAGCATGCATGGAAACGATCAGTGTAACTGCAATGTGAGAAGGTAAGCTAGTCCCTGCAAGTGGACGTGCACCATGCATGCCTCCGGCAGTATTTCCCATCTCCTGGGTGTGGATGGGCCCTAGGTGTTCATGGGCGCAGACAACCTTCGTACGACAATGCTAGTGTACTGCCATTAGGATTCCAATATCCCCATGCTGTGAAGCGGCACATCAGTAGTGGTGTACGGGTGTAGTTCTGTACAATGGCTACAGGTGATCCATTTGCATGCACTCAAGGGCGCATATCTGTTGTGATGTTGTTCAACGCACATTTACATTATGCACATTGGCTGAATGTAGCAGCTTTGTGTCATGTAGGGTATGGTATGATGTGCAATGTGCATGTGGATAGGTGTGTCATGTATTGGGTTAGGGATTGATGTCTTTGTTGTGCAGTTTGCTGCTTGCATGTGGTTTCGTGTCCTCTACATTGTGTGCTGCATTGGGGGACATTGGCGTACATCTGTATGTCCCTTAATTGTATGGATGACAGTCCACAACCAGTTGGAGTATGCATCTCTACCCCCCCAAACACAACCCACATCACACTGCCATGTGCCTGCCCTGCTACTCAACAAGTAGGCACAAACTTTGTCCAGCATGGCGCTCCATCTTGCGTGGTATCATTGAGTTCCGCAGGACCATTGATTCAGGGGTATCGGTCACGGCAATGTGTTATTCTCTTATTTGAGTCACATACCATTTGGACATTGATGGAGTGGTAATGCTTTCTATTTCATTAGACAGCCTCATTATGATGTGGGGGCACCATTTCCACATGGGTACAGTCGATTGCCCCGATGCTACGTGGGATGCATGTCAGTGAATAGATGCCAAGTTTGTCGTTGGAGATCTCCTGGGCCGTCCGTGGCAGGGATTTGTGTTCACTTGTGTGCTTACGGGGGGCATCGGGCACCAGGGTCCACGTGCGTGTGAATACTGGTTGTGAAATGCCATGCATATGCCCTACCGTGTGCTGGTAGGTGCCTGTGGTAGTGGAGCACAGTTACCACCTTCAGTGGAGGGGGGATGGCAGTACGGATGTCTATGTGGCTCACTATGTCGTTGTGAATCATGTGCACAATGTTGGTGATGGTATCCCGGTCCAGGCGGTACAGGGTGTGTCTCTGCTCAGGGGTTGCATTGAATGGACTGGTTCGAATCCTGGGGATTGCTGGCTGCATCTGTGGTATGACTGGGTGCACTGGTGGGGCTGGCTGGGCCTGTCCCGCCATCCTTCTCCTCCTGCGACTCCTCTGTGCTGCCTGTTGTTGTTGGTACTGCAATGCAATCATGTCCTCCAGCCCACCATCTCGGTGTGGGAAGGGGTGTAGTGTGCTTCCTTTTGTGCTGCCCCAGTCTCCATTTCCTCCACCTGTGCTGTTGTGGCCACCTGTGGCAGGTGGGATCACTACTCAGGTCTCTTAACGTGTGGTTCGCAATGCCGATATTTCCTCCATGCCGGTATGGGCTTTTTCGGCCAATACCATGGCGCTATTTGCATGCCTGCATGCCTTGTAATAGCGTGCTAATAGTGCCTTGCCGCTATTTCCGACCTGAGGGGTCGCACGCCCACGGACTGGCCGCTATTAGTGGCACCGTTCTTAGCGGTGCCGCTAATAGCGGGCACTCAGGGTCGTGATTAGCTAGGGAATTTAGCGGTACCGGTAAACCATTACGGTATCACTATTCCCTTACCGCTTACCGTGTAATGAGGCCCTAACACTTTCAGCAGTGACTGTGAATACCAAATAATGTGTCTTTCTGGAATTCTATACAATAATTGCTAGAATCATTAAAGGTTTATTTCAGGCACACTTCAGGGGGTGAGCCACTGATTCAGTCATTTCTTAAACACCTCAACTCAGCCTTTCATCCTTCGGCGGTCGATAAATGAGTACCCACACAAGTTGGGTGATATTGTATGTATATTTTTTCTATATAAAGCCCTTAAGCGTAAGTGCTATATAATAAGACACGATTATCATTTGGCCTTGGGCGTCTGCTTGCATTCACAGTAATTTGGTAATATGGGCCTATACACACTAATCTTAATGATACATATGGTGATCCATTCTTGTATGAAATGCATAGAAATTATGTGCCAACATCCAGAAGAGTGGACAAAATATATTGATTGCATGGATGAGCCAAGGTCTCACAAGGAGACAATAGCCACTTTGCCCAGAAAGTGATCCTTAGGCAGTGATATTGAACTGCTGTGAGGTTCCCACCTCCAACCGGATTTACTATAAAAATCCAATGGCACATAGCGTGGGCTATATATGTAAACCCCAAAGGGGGATATCTCGGCCGTAGTGAACAGTGATAACTAATTAAGCAATATGCCCCCGCTGCGAGTGGCATATTACTATTACTATGTCGGCCCGCAATATTTGCATGACCGGGGCACTAAAAGCATTTTTTTCTGTCCCAAAACGCTGTAGCGTTTAAAAAAAAAAAAAAGAAACGACCAAGAAAATGGCTGCCGGGAAAGGGAAAACAGAGCCGTTTTCCCTTTCCATGGCAGCCATCGGGAGCAGACGCGCTGGGAACAGAAATGTTCCCAGCGCGTCTGCTCCCGAAAAAAAAAGGAGCAGAAGGTAAGTGGGGTTGGGGGGGCCGGAGAGCAAGGAAAAAAGATTTTTAAAAAAAAACATACCTGCGTCCCTGGCGGGGGACGATGGAAGTCTCCAGCCGTGTGGAGGCGCGGAGCGGGGATGGCCCCGCTCCAAGTCTCCACACAGCTGGAGGCTGCCATCGTCCCCCACCGGGGACGAAGGAGCAAGAAGGTAAGTGGGGTGGGGAGGGCAGGGAGGAGGGAGGAAAGTAAAAAACAGAAAAATAAAAGCCTTACCCGAGTCCCCGGAGGGGGGCAAAGGCAGCCTCTCAGCCGTGGGGAGGCTCGGAGCGGGGTTGTCCCTGCTTTGGGCCTCCTCATTGGCTGAGGGACGCCCCCCCGCCGAGGGCAATGCGGCTGGAATCCTTCGATTCTCAGCCGCGTAATGACCCAGCAAGAGCCAATCAGAATGCGTGTTGCATTCTGCTTGACTCTCGCCGGGTACTAATTTGTGAAACAGTCTAGTTCATGCACTCATTGAAACCTTAACAGGGTCAAATGGACACGGGTAAGCATATGATCAGATACATTTGCCCGCCCTCGGATCGTGCTGCCAGGCAGACCTCCTCTCCACTTTCACATGTGGTGAGTAAGGACTGGAAGAATATAAGTGGGAGGCAAATAAATTGAGCCTCTGATACTAAGTCGTACAACTCAAAACCCAGGACTATAAGGTCTGGGCACGTCCTCCCATGTCATTTGGGCGCCTTCCGGTCGCCAGATAAACTCAGAGATTTGTTTGTAAAGCCAGGGTCGGACTCGGACAAGAAATAGGCCCGGACACCCAAAAATAAGCGGCCCACCCATCTCCTCAAAAAAGTGTCCCACCCCTCGCCTCACGACCCTTGACCTCTCATGACATCGCCGGAAGTGATGACATTTGACCCCACCCCAAAGTGACATCCTGGGAAGCGATGAAACACGACCCTTCACCCCTTGACAAAACAGGAAGTGGCATCAAACAGCATTGTTCCTAAGTACACTATGAAAAATATGGTTATGATTTCACTAATGTGATATACATTTCATACAAGAATGGATCACCATATGTATCATTAATATCTGTGTGTATAGATCCATATTGCACGTAGCAGGGCCAATCCGACCCTGTGTAAAGCTCAATAGAGAAGGCCTACAGGGCTAGAGCGGAACAAGTTGGAAATAATAGTGTAGTTGGGGACACACAGCCATGTTAGATAAAGCCACCATACTAATCACGGACATAGGAAAAGAAACCCACCTGCCCATTTTCAATTTTAGGACAGACATATATGCCCCGAGATTATCTACGTACAATGAGCTTTATGCCCTACAAACAGTAACACCTGAATAAACTATGAAATCAAGCTTCCACCAAAAAGCATGTCCATCAGCGGGTGACAGCCTGGCTAGCATTACTGGAACTAGCTCCAACTTAGCCCAGTTAATGCAAAGCCCAGAATGATACCCAAGTTGCTGTATGTCTTGTCTGGTAGGATAGCTCAGGGGAACGTGCTCGCCTTGGAAGCAAGACCACACAGAGCACCACGGGTTCGATCCCCGGTCCGTGCTTAGGCTATTAAGCCATTAGAAATAACCTATCCTATCATATCTTGCATAATAGGCGCTAAGTTAGTGGGGGGATTTCTGATATACATGAAAACATCATCAGCATAGAGGGAGAGATTCTTAGGAATTCCACCATGTCCATTAGCTCTATGTTTGTGTTTCACCCTTCTGTTGCATGGGCAGTGACATGCCTGGTTCAGCTACGGAAACAGATTGCGTCCGTCAAGGTGGTATTTACGCAGACGTTCGTAGTGGATCCATATAGACAAGTTTAATACAGGAGTAAAAAAAGGGAAAACCCCACAACTTTGAAGGACAACAAACAGGATGCCTCAGGACAGAGTCAAAAGCCGTTCGGCGTCCAATGTTGCCGCGACAACGTCAGTCGCAGGGAAATCTGGGAGAGCATACAGACCAAACAGTGGATGTTCAGTGAGTACCAAACCCTGACTGGTCAGGGTGAACTGAATGGTGCATAAATATGCAGGAGAGGAGATGCCAGAGCACAGGGGAGAATCAGATCCTCTAGGTTAATCAGTGACCGCGGGCGATAGGAGCCACAATCATGGAAGGCTAATTGGGCTTAACAAGAGAGTAATTACTGCCTCCCAAATAGAAGAGGGGCACATTACTGACTGGGGTGTTTCCTTCCATAGCTAAACCAGCAAAGAGGTATGCAGACTCTGGTACTGCTAATCAGGCTGAGTGATTAACCCATCTGATCACAAGTCTTGCCATGAGGCAGTTCATCTATTGCTCTAAGTATCTCTTCCAGAGTCATCGGGAAGTCAAGTTGCGACCCTTGATGCAGGGGACAAAACACAAGTATTTCCAAGACGGCACAATTGTCAGCATCAGCCCTAACGTCCCATTGACTGTACCAGTTGGATGATTAGGAATCCAGGGTAGACGTGTATATATCAGAGGGTCGAATATGAACCGGGCCTTCCCTGTCACATATACAATGGTATACCCACCGCCTATCAGCCTCACCATATCGTAGGATCATGGCCAGCCTGGACAGGAGCTGAAACTCTTGGATGCACTGCCAAACACATCCAGGAAAGTCTTGATCTCAGCCGGAATGGAAGAGGTGGGAGTCGCCTCAATCTGATGCCCCGAGGGTCCTCAGTTTATCTTCTGCCGGTGTGATCTCCCTCCTTATAGTTCAAGCGCAGCACCCATCCCCATTCCCGTCATATACACTTTGAATGGCTGCTAGAAGTATATCCTAATTTTATCATGTAGGTCCACTGCAAATTCAAGATCTTGCAGCAACAAGGATTTAAAGCGTGGGGCAGAACTAGGGTATTGATCAGAGACAATCTGGATTTTCAGAACTATGGGCAAGTGATCAGAATAAGGGTAGGCGATTCAGTGCATGAGTCCAGAAACCCAAGCAAGGTATCGGAGACCAGTCACTGGTCTATCCTGGATGACCCCTCATGCACAGTCGAGTGATAGGTGTAGAGCCTCTTGTACGGATTGAGCTTTCTCCACACGTTTACCAACCCCTTGCTCCTATACCGCACAAACCACTCAGAATGCCCCCTTAGAGAATGTGGGATGGAGCTGGTTCGATCCAGAATGACATCCAGTATCATGTTACAGATCACAGGGACATACGGTACCGATGCTAGCCTACTACGGATATTATGATAGAAATCAGGGTGATCGAGATTAGGACCATACGTATTCACCATTAACAATTCTTGCCCAAACAGTATGCCATGCACCACCATGTATCTATCCAGTGGATACATCTTAGCTTTAACACATTGGGCCTCATCACGAGTTGGGTGGTATCCTGACTTGGATACCGCCCAACTGTATTTGCGTCACTGCCCAACTGTCCGGCGCTATTAGGGCCAGATCAAGGATTCGGCAATAATGGGTATTCCCCATTACCCATTGGGTCTGTTGGACCCAATACAGAATTTCTGGTGCAATTATCGCCGACGGCAGTACTGCGCATTAATGTAGCTGCAAATCAGCATTTTACTGGCACTTTTACCCCCAGCTTAGAGCTGGGGGCAAATGCTGCCATACTCGTGTTTGGGCAGACCGTTAAATGCAGCGGTAATAGCGTTACCGCTGCATTGAAGGGCTACCGCCTAACTCGTGATGAGGCCCATTGAAAGTTCAGCGTGTGGCGTATCAAGATTAGATCCCCTTTAGACTTGAAGGTATAGGTCATATAGTAGCTATCAGGCCCTACTGTTTAGCAAAAGTATCTCCTAATGCATCAATTGCATGAGTCTCTTGAAGAAGAAATTGTTGACCGCCATGGCATTCGATGTAGAGTACCAGCTCACGAGCCGTGATCGGATTCCCTATAACCCGCACATTTGAACGGATCAGGTTCAAGGGGAGAAGAGTAGTCGTTCCCTGGTGACTACCAGGTGGTGCAGACGTAACAACAGCAATATGACGTATCCACTAAAAGTTGACTTGTGCACGCGTACACATACTGTAAGAACATAAAGAGCTGCCAAGTACATTTTCCCAAAACAAATCCACAACCGCCTGCACCGCTAAACCTTCACCTGCAGTGCAATAATGCCACCCACTTTGAAAGCCTTTTAACAGCAACACAAATGTGTGCTTTTGCAAAGTCCCTAACCATACATCTACTAGCCAGCAAACAAATGACAAAGATCAGAAGTAACAGCAGTAAGCATTCAAATAATCAAAAACATTTAAGTAGTACAGCCTCATTGTTTTAAAGCCCTTCTTGGAGGACACAACGTATCATATGTCTAACCCACCCCTGCCAGCAGACCTATGTTTCACGGACCGCTGGGAGTTGGCCTTTCCAGTTCAGGCACCAGTATATTTGACTCTATGAATGTGACTGCCTCCTCAGGGATGGTGATAAAATAGGATTCGCCATTATACTGAAAATGGAGTTTGGCTGGAGAAAGCATTGCAGGTTGAGCATGCTTCGCTCTGGGAAGAAGTCTTGTAGCACCCAGAAATGATCAGTGCTTGACTTGAACTGAAAAGGAAAAGTCTCAGAAAGGAATAACCCTGCTTGAGTCGTGGCAAATTTTACCTAGTTCTCTGGCCTTTCACAGTACTCAATTACAATCTCAATAATTGAGGATGCGGGCAATGATGGGCGTCAGTGCATCTTCAGGTTTGAATCCGGGCACCAGCGAGTGGTGCATTCTCTCCACTTTTGTATGCAATGATACAGGCCAGTCTTGAAGAATATTTCAAAGCCGATCCTCTACAAAGAGTTTCACTCTTGTTACCACCAGCACTCTCAGGTATCCCAACAATGCACACATTGCTGCATCGCCATCTCCATCAAGATCATCATATTTGGATTTGGTGGCCTTCGGTTCTTTTTGGGGACCCGACATCAAATTCCTCAATTGAGCAACATTATTTTAATCTTTAAACTTTATTCTCGCTTCTGCCACTTCTTGGCTGGATACTTCAAACAGAGACCTTCAATTGAGCATACCCGCGGAGCCGGACCACTCTGTTACTTTGTATTGCACTTTCTCTGATTCACATTAAAGTTTAAACATCCATCGGCAATTGCGCTTTACTTGCGCCTTTCACCACACATGTTCTTCTTCTGCGCTCTCAATACAATGTTGCTGCTTGCAACCTCAGCTTCAACACAGAGCGGTCTTGTATCGGTCTACCTAACTCATCAGCTTTTTTTATTTCTCTGGCACTGCTTTGATCCTGGAGCCAAGGACGGTACCAGGGTGGCTGCTGCTCATCCCTGACTTGACCAGTAATGCAGGAGGGCTCTGGGTATCTCTGACACACAATGCAGGATTCTTCAGTTTCCTGGCCTTACAGCTTTTAATCTGAAGGTTTCTGGAAAGTAACTGTTTCTCGCCGGAAAGGTCAAGGGTATCTCCCTCCTTGCTCTGCCTTCTCGGTTTGCTGCCTTTCTCCCCTCGTTCAGCTGCTATCTGGAAAATACTGTTCCTTTGTGTGCTTTGCCTCACTCAGAGTGTGCTCTCGTGCTCTGCCTTTTAACCATGTGGGGAAGCTTAATCGAAGTCGGATGTGAGTTGTCAAAGGTAATTGCCTGACTTTGCCTGACCATAGCCGTGGGACATGTCAGGTGCATTGCTCGGGTAGGACTCTGTTTTCTCCCGAGCGGGCTGTCTCTGTGAATGTGTTTGTGTAGGGAAGGGGGGCAGGGGGTAAAGTTCCCAGGTATCCTACCTGGTAGGATGGAGTGAATGTGTTACAGGGGTGTGAATACCGCGTCTCGCCATCAGGTGTCCCACTGCCACTCCCCGAAGACCCCTCACCCAGGTGATCCTCCCACACTGGTCCACCCCCAGGGTCTGGATCCAAAGGGGTGATGGCCGTGCCCTGGCCACCTGAGAGAGAGACCACAGGGACTAGCAGGGTGGCACTCCTTCTGGTTTCTCACAGCCTCTAGAGGAGAACTTTGTGTGATATCCTGCAGGGATAGGAATTGAGAATCTAAAGGGTGAGGCAACTGCATATGATGGTATTGCTCGGTGCTGGGTAGTCCGAAAGGTGGCCTGCAGGGTCACAAAGGGCAGGTGATTACCCTTATTCACCACATCTGCGAGGGTTAGTATCTGACAACGTTCCCATAACTTAATGTGGCCAATTTTGTTAATTTCTGGCAAGTGTGTGTTGTTCCATAAGGGTTGAACTAAAGTCAGTGTATCCCTCCTCTGCATTCCCTGTATTAGTGTGTATCCAACCATACTTGAAGAATGTAACGTGCCATGCTTGGGAGTGATAGTTTCTTCTGGCCCCTGTATAGTAGCTGAATAGATGACATTCCCCTATCCAGGCTTTCTCTGCTTTGATGTGGGGCAGGTGGGGATCCCCATGTAACCATTCATTTACCACAGCGGATGTCCCACCCAGTAATATCGCTGTATACTGGGTAGACCTATGCCTACCTCCCATACTGAGCATTTCAGTGTTTTCAGAGCCATACGTGGCTGCTTCCCGCCCCATAATAAGTCCTTAAGGCCTGCGTCTATCCTAGCCAATTCTGATATGGGGATAGGGAGAGGGGCTTCCTGAAGCACATAGAGACATTTCGGCACGGTCAGCATCTTGAAGAAAGCCACTTTCCCAAGCAAATTCAACAGGAGGGATTTCCACGGTATCACATTTTAGGTAAATCTGTCAGTAATACAGTGAAGATTTGGCATGCTAAACTCGGAGAGGTTGAGCCCCACTTGTATACCTAAATATGTAAACGCCTACTCTCGAGACTTGATATGGACAGCTCTGGGGGATAGCCGTATCCTCTCCCTGTATCGGAAAAAAACTGATTTCTGCCAATTTACTTTAGTCCACTAAATGTTTGGTAGTCGTAACACAGTATTTGTGTTAATCTTTGACCGGCGTGTGAGGGATTACCCACATATATCAGGAGCTCGTCTGCGTACAAAGAAACACAATTCTCATCCCCACAGGGCCACCGGAATCCCAACCAGTTTGGGTCCATCCTGAGTATTATCAAAGGGGCTCCATAGCCAATGTGACTAATAGGGGAGAAAGGGGGCAGCCCTGTCTCGTCCCATGACCCTGAGAGAAAATCCTAGAACAGACCCCATAAACCATAACCTCGGCATTGGGTGAATTATAAAGCAGACGAGTCCAGCTCAGAAAGTTTTCCCCAAAACCCATATGGGACATAATTTCCCATGAACATTCCCAAGTGACAGAATCAAAAGGCTTTTCAAAATCAACTGAGTGAAAAGCAAGTAGGTCCGGTATCTGGGAGGACTGACTAATGGCTAGATGCAATCTATGGATGCTTTCGAGTTCATTTATTAGGCATAAACCTGCACTGATCAAGATGAATCCGGGAAGAGATCACCTCAGTCAGATGGTTAGCAAGGATTCTCGCTAGGATTTTGGCCTCCCTGTTTATAAGGAGATAGGTCTATACGAGGCACAAAATTCAGGCAGTTTGCCTGCTTTGGGAAGAACTACGATACATGCTTTCCTGAGATCAGGGGGAAGAATTCCGCCCTCTCTACATCGGGAGAGTTAGCGATGTAATGGTCCAATGACTATATTCTAAGCCTCTTCCCGAATTCTATCGGGAAGCCATTCACCCCCGCAGCGTTCCCAGATTGAAGATGAGAGAAGACTGCGGCTATCTCTTCATCAGTTATATGAGCATCAAGGCCCTGTTTTTGTTGACTCATCAGGTGTGGGAGGACAATATCAATTAAAGCAGTCAGCCTCTCAGATGAGGACTGATCTTGTGGTGCTTGATATAGTGATTCATAATCTACGGCAAACGTTTTGGCAATGTCTACATCATCCGTTACATTATCCCCATTATTATCCTTCAACGCTCTCACATACCAGTTCCCCTGATCCCTCTTTTCCAGCCACGGTAGCATTTTGCCCAATTTCGTGACCCAATTCATAAATCTAACTGCGTTTAACCCAGTGTGCTTGCTTTGCATTGTCTAAGCCCAATTTCCTAAGTGAATTACATTGTGTGATGATAAAGACCCAGTTTCAAGGAAGTCCTCTTTGGCCGTAATCGAGGCAGATTGTGCCTCCAGCATTGCCTGCACATGCAGTTTCTTTTTGGCCGCTACCAGTGAGATCACTTCTCCCATCAGCACGGTTTTGTAGCCCTCCCTCAGAGTAACTGGACTCCCCACCGATCCCTCATTAATAGCAAAATATTCTGTTGTTTTAAGGAATATTCCATCCACAAATTTAAATGAAGTGGATAATGGTCAGCTGTACATCTGGCCAAATATTTGGCCAAGACAAGCCTATGTATGTCTTGTTGGGGGGATTAATAAATAGTTAGTCCTTGACATTGAGGCGTGTGCCCCAGAAAGAAACAAAAAAACCCTGGTCCGAGGCGTGCAATGTTCTTTACACATCTGAGAGGCCTATTGCAGCCGAAAAGGAGCGTAATTTGGTGGGCACACCGGGATTCCTACTGCCTAGATGGGTTTGGCCATTGACATGGTCCATGACATCATTAAAATATCCCCCAAAGACGCACGTGTCAGCCTGACTGTTCACAACTATAGTTTGGAGGTCATCCAGTCGGTCAAGTGTCAGAGCAGGGGGCACATATACCGCCACAATACCTCAAATAGTACCCTATATTTTCCCACTGATCAGGACAAAGTGCCCCTGTGGGTCTTGTTTCACTGTGAGGAGCCTAAAGGGAAGACATTTTTGTATAAGAATGAGTGTGCCTCGTGCACCTCTGGAAAATCCAGTGTGGAGTTCTGTTTTGTAATTGGTTCTCGTAAAGAACCTACAGTCTAACCAGCCAAATGTGTTTCTGTGAGGAGAACGACATCTGGCGAGTGTCTGTTAAGAAACTGTAGCACCAACCTTTGTTTAATACTACAACACAGCCCATTCACATTCCAGGTCATAAAATAAACTAAGCCATCACGTCCCATTGTTCCCATTTGTGTGAATCGGAAATCGCATGTCAGGGGAGTCCATGCATATTACCAGTCTCAGGAGAGGAGTAAAAACGACCCCCACGTTGAAACCCAAACAGGTGACCCAATCAAAACCGGTGAACCGTTAACAATTCCAACCCTACCCACCCTGCACTTCAACCCAATCAGAAGCACCTGTCGCCCAAATCTCGTGCTAAACTTACACGAACGAACAAAGTTAACTACGTGCAAGGGATAGGCAGAGACAGTCAGTTCGTGCTGTATTACATCTTCAGACGCTCACAGTTGGACGGAGGCCTTAATCACTGGAATCGCATATGACGAATCAATTCCCTGTGTTGCAAATCAGAGTTAAAGATAAGCGGGATCCAATTCATTACCCCTTGTCTGCTGCCATAAACTCTTTCAGGCGATTCCGAGGTGCGCGGATCTTGCAAAGCAGAGGAGGGTTCCCGGTCATGTATTGGACTCAAGTTTCCTTTTTGCAACTTGCAAGTTGAAAGGGCCAGGACATGCATCTCAAACCAGTCCCAGGCCTCACAAGGGTTGTTAAAAAGATAAATGTTCTCCATGCGGTACATCTTAAGGTGCTCAGGGAAGAAGAGGGTGTATTTGATGCCTTGGGAACGTCTCGGTCCCTGTAATTCAGCAGTCGTGCAATTACAGTACATGTAGGAGCGGCAAGTATACAGGTCGACCCACAGGCATCCGGTGGCTCTTTCTATTGAAAAGAAATTAGAGAGTTTCTTCAGTGCCAACAGTTCTGCCAGCCATTTTTCTAGAAAGAGTTCCATGCAGGGCCCTTCCTCCTTTTCAGGCAGCCCTGGAATACAAAGGTTGTTAGAACTCGATTGCCCCTCATTATCTTCTGTATTGTTGCCGAGTAAATTAAGTTGTTGTGAGACTGATAATAACTGACGTTACATCTTTTTCATGGCATCCTCTGAGTCTGAAATATGTTGTTCCACCTCCCCGACTCTCAAGGACAACTTGCGACGATCTGCACAACAGGGACACTTCTGATGATAGTCCATCTATTGTCACCTCCACTGAGGTCCTAAATTCAGCAATGGCACCCATTATATGCATGAGAAAGATGGGGACATCCTGCATTTCAGCACCTGTAGCTATATTCCTAGGTATCTGAGTTTTGGAGAGCAGGGGGTTGCTCACTGTATAGTGGTCCATTTTGTTTTGCAGACCTGTTTTCCTTAATTTGTCTTTCGCCATGGTTTGAGAAGTATCGGTCGGGAGGGGAGACTCAAAGTGTGTACTGCAGTCCACAGAGCCAGAGGCAATCTTGAGTGAGGTAGTGGAGACCCACTCAGGCACAGCCCACAGATGAGCCCATCAGGGGCAACAGATGATCATCATGCAGTATATTGAATAGGCTCCTTCCCCCTTGACGGCGGTTCCTGCAGGAATGAGAAATCTGCTCTGTGTAGAGCTGGGCACAGCCTCTGCCATGCGGTTCACTGTTTGGTGTGTATGGTAACTACAATCCCTGAAAGTTAAACTGGTGGGGGAGAGGGAACAAAGTGGCAGTGGGCTGCAGTTGTTGCGATCAGTTAGGTCTCTGCAAGGTGATCTGTTTTATGTCCATGATGGGGGGGTCCTCCAGTCTGTATCAGATCTGGTGCACAGTGGGAAGCACCAGGTCCACGCGCCCTGGTGTTCCCGTGAACACAAGTGTAGCTGTGGCTTATCGGGAAGGCTCTGCACATGCTGCCTACTGCTTAATTGGTCTATCTGCATCCCAGTCAGTGGAACCCTCAACCCCAGGCTCCACCCAGAGTGTCTCCTGCAGGAATGAATAGCAGGTACTGAGCCTCTCGATGCGGGGGAAAGCCCTGCCAGCAGCAGGTATGGGCCTGGAGAATTAAGTTTGTCTGGCAACCAAGGAGGAGATAGTCAGCAGCTGCATATCAAAGATGGTGCCCGATATCTGGCACATACCGGAGAAGGTTTACTAGCCTCAGTCTCCCCTGGCAGAAAATCAAGACGAAGCAGAGATGTTTCCGCTGTTGCAGCAAATCAAAACATTTGAGAATGAGAGATTCTGTTAGGATCCCTGCTGCAGGATGATGTAGGTCCCGACGGAGCTCAGACAGCTTGCATCCTCATCGACTGGTGCTCAACAGCGCCCCCCTTAAAGTACAGGGTTGGTATATACCTAAGAGTCGCAGGTCCTAAGTGACACCTAGATGTTCCCTGAAAAGCAGGGCTTTGGGTTCCTTCCTGTACTGCATGATTGTTGGAACGGTCCTGATTGTGACCAGGATGATGTTCTAGTAGTCTGGGATGTAGAAAGAGAAGGACTGTGCACTGGTCTTCTCTTTGGGTGCCAGTTTAGTCTCAAGACCCGCAATGCTCTGTCTCCTGGCGCTCTTATCTCAGTTACCAGGTTTAACTAACTATGAAACCCACATCATTGACAATGGTGAGAGTCGGCCTCTGAAGTCTAAAACACACAGGCTGTCAGATAAGGAAGCGATTGCATAAGGGCTGACATGGGCAATGAGATTATGGCCCTTTGGAATTGGGATTACACCAGAATAATTTTGAGTCCAAATAACCGGACAAGCTCAAGAATATGGCAAGTTCTGTTTTATTAACAAGTATCTAAAACAAGGAGGTTACAACGAACATCAACGGATGTACGCTCAGTCTCTCAATGATCTCCACATAAAATATGGTCTGTATACTAAATAATGCATCAGAATGATGTCATACTACGTGACAATAGTGAAAAACCTATCAAGGGTCGGATTGGTTAAGGGAAACATCTAAGTATACTTTTCTATAGGAGCTAGAATTATTATTGACTGCCCGTTATCAGGTGGACAATTTATGCCTACCTCGAAAACATGTAATTTCAGAAATATTAGATACACAGTTTCTCATTGTCTTCAAACTATAAGGTCCTTCGTTATATGGACTAATACAATTGGTTGGCACGCTTGTGCCATGTCTGGAACATTAGCTTCATTTAGCAGCACGTAAACCCAGACCCAGGTGCAGGGAAATAGGACATGAAGCTACCTCACCACCCAATTAGCCCAGCATCTCTCATCACCCACGCCTTCTGCCATGAAATTGTCTTTGTACTTGGCCTTGCAGTGTATCCTTGTGTTTGGGAATGCACGGGAGTGAGGGCACTGGCTATCCTGTCTGGAACTGCAAGCTCAAACTCTATTTCCATCCTTGGCTCACGTGACAGGAGACCACGATCTGGTCCTTTTTGCAGCTTTTAAATGCTCTAAATGAATTCAAACTTGCCATCCTCTGTGTTCTTTCTTGCACCTTAACGTGAGAAGGTTCATCCTCTACACACTCATTCTTCTTCAGAGTAGATAGCTGACCTTGATTTCTAGAATCTTGACTTTAGGCCAGGCAGACTTGCCATGCAGCTGCATGAGCCTGCAATTCTGCTATGACACAACCTTTCAATTCCTGCTTCATGGTTTCTGGCTTACTTAATTCATAATACCAATGTCCAGTTGCTGTACAGTGGCGGCTTTGCCTGCATTCTATTCACTACTCATAGCTAGCCTCTATGATGACTTGATCTACTTTGCATTCCAGCGTCTGTACATTTATTGAACGTTTGTTTTCTGCAGCACTTTGTGCACGTGTAATCTTCATCTTTACACTTTAGAGTTCTCTCGATCCTTAGTTCATCATTGGTGTTCAGGATCTATACAGCATCTTCAGCGAGTGTCTCGAGATGTCGTGTACACTTTCTTATGACATCACTAGCTCCTCTTCTTTGCTCTTTCTCACATTCTTTCAGGCAGTTCCTCCTGCAGGTTACCATTACTTTGGGGGTACATTTGATAAGGTTCTCTTAATGGGTATCTTTTTCCAAACACTTGCTGTGGTACCGGCACGACGGCTGGTGTCAAACATGGCACGGCCTCATGTCTCCAATACAGGGGAGGTAGGGGGCAGGATCTCCTGCAGATTTATATAGCTGTTCCCCTACAGCAAGATAAAGGAGTGTGAGGGTCATTAATCCAGTGGTACTCGTCCACGGGCAACAGTCGACAGAACTGACATTTTGTGTGAATTGCGCAAATCAATGCAGTCAAGAAGACCAACACACAATCTTACCATCATGTTGAATAAGCTCTGTGGTGTAGCGTAGACATCAATCCTTGGAGTACAGTTACCTGCCACTGAGCGCCTTCCACCACCTAAACGCAAATGTGGTCCTTATTGTCGATTGGTGGCTATGCCACACCTTTGTGGGGCATATTGGTGTATAATTTCCTCTCTCAAAGTTCTTAAGAATGATGTCTGGAGTCATAACTGATTGGAGACCACCCAGAAGCTAAACACTAAATAAAGCCCTCAGGGAAGAGACTGAGCTTAAATCGCCTGCATAATCAGTCCATACTGATGCACCTGAAAATGGAGTTGGCATGGCCTTGTTCCAGTAAGATGGGACGGGCTGAGAATTCTGGTAGCCAAGCTGTGCTGCCATAAGGAAGGAAGCATGGCCCATTGTTTGAAACATTTACAAGGTACAACCCTACTTGCTTGCTATGAGGTTTAGGTTCCAGAGAAATCATAAACCCTAGAAGTGGTACTTGGCAACACAGACAGAAAACTTCAAAAGCTAATATTGGTCTATTTCATTTTATGGTTTAATTATCATACAGCACACAGTATGAACATTCCCCAACAATGCTGACAAACATTGCAGAAGGTTAAATTGTTCAATCACTCAAGCCTCCCTATGAAACTTGCAAGCTCATGACAGTACTTTGTCTCATAGTTCCCCATGCAGAGGATATGCCCTGCTATCCCAATTGGTTGCATTGAGATGATAAATAGCCTTTTTTCATGGGCACAATCCCAGCCTTAGTCGGTGCATTTTTACAAAGATGCTTTGATACGGCTCCATGTCATTTCATCGCGGGATGTTTTTTCGCAGGGCTTTTTACTGCGAATTTTTTAAAGAAAAAACTTATCAAATTTTTTTACAATTATTTGTAGTGGGGTCTCCCACCCAAACCCCCGATTCCCTTTAATTGTTTATGTATTCCCAAACACCCACACCCCATACATATCATTTTCTAACCCCCCCCTAAAAAATTAAATGGGTTTTTTTTGTAAAATAATTCAAGGTAAAAAACCCTGCGAAAAACATCCTGCGATGAAAGGACGTTGTACCCTTTGATACAATTGCAAGACTCCATCACTGCGCTGTATTTGCATGATACCATACGGGCAAGTGTGCCAAGCAGGTACCACTGGAACCATGCTGTGCTTCTCAAGCGCCCATCTGTTATCTTCTCCCCTAATAGGATCAAGTAACTGAAAGTAAAGGAAGCTTGAGCGGTGCCCCCTTGCGTAGTGTGCGCATAGTGAATACCATCCATAATCATGTGCGGTTGCAGTGTGATCCAGTCGCGCGCAGGACCTCCCTTTATTAACTCCTATGCATCCCCAGCCAACGGCTCCTGTCTTGACGGGACCACTCACCTCTCAACATCGGAGGCCTCCCAAAAATAGCAAATTAGAGTGACAAAGGTAATAATCGCTGCCAGGTCAACCCTGGTAGTCTTGCCGCCACTGTGGAGACTGGCATCTGTTCCACATTGGCTATAACTTGAGAAAGGAGGCGATGGCTGCAGGAGGGCAGCTCTGAAAGGGGTTCGTATCTGGGATCTTTGAATGTACCTTTCACTTCTACTTCACCCTCAGGTTCAGCTCCCAATGGATCATGCCCATCTTAATCCATTGCGGAGCTACCCTGCAATTTATTAATCCAGGATACTTTTCGTGTTATGGGAGAATGTCCCTGAAACACGGTTACCACAGCCACCTGCGAGATTTCTGTCTTTAATGAGGACCGAATCCCTTTCTTGCCAGGAACAATCCCTGATCCGTCTGCTCTGGCTCAACTGGTCATAGTGTCTTCTCCACTGCCTTGAAATGTCTTGCTCACAGGGTATCCTGGTTTGCCAGCTTGCATGGCAGAGAATGGTGCTGGCAATGGTTCGGCCAAACAGCATGTTGGATGGGGAGCATCTGGTGGGTGGGTGAGGAGTTTGTCTATATTACCTCGGTGTAGAGGTGTTCCCGATCACAAACCCCCAGGTTCACGCTCCAAAATGCAGGTGGTAGCAGCTTCCCTACGATTGCCAGCAAACTATGGAACTCACTACAGCTCCAACTCAGAGCACAAAGGTCCTTCTGGATTTTCCGCAGACTACTCAAAACGCACCTCTCTGAGACTGAGTAAATAACTCAAATCCACACACTACACAGCACACTTTTGAAAACTGTTATGACTGTAAATTCTGTATATACTATGCCTTGTCTGTAATGTTAATACCATGCATTATGTCGTTCTTGTATATTCTGTCTGTGTAACAACTGCAACTGTAACATTTCTGTTCTATAAGAAAGCGCCCAGATGCCTTTGGGCCCGGCGCGCTATACAAGCTTCAAAATAAATAAATTAAATAAATAAACCTGACGATTGGCAATCTGTACAATCGTTTTCAGAGTCTCCCTAAACCATTCAGTCTTACCATAAACTTGAGGCCTACTTGGCATTATTTTCTGGGGGTGACCCCTTTTGAGGTCATGTTGCCATTCACGCTGCGGAAAGGGTGGGGTGTTGTCTGCTTTAATCAGACTTAGAAAGTCTGCGGCAGCAGCTGTGAGTGCAGGTACTATCACCACAGCTGGATATCATAAGTATGCATCTCTCAATACCAGCAGGTGCTCTCTGGTCAGGAAGGCACAGAAATCTGCATTAACCTTCCCCTATGGTGTGTTGCTCAGGGGTTCTGTCTGTAGCCGGGAAGGGGGTCCCCTGATCAAGGGATTTGGAATTTTTTGAGGCACTCCTGGACTTCGTTTACTACTAGGGATTCAATTCTCAGGAACCAAATCCTCTTACGGATTCAGGCTTTCGCCTTCACAAAGCCCTGATGTCCCACATGTACCAATCGCATCACCCACGCCCTTAGAGACTGCGGTATCACGGTGTGGCCATCAGGTAGGAGGAGGCCTCCCTGGCTTGGTGACAGTGTTTGGCACACATTCATGAGCACTTGCAGGTCTGCTTTGACTTATTGGGTGCGATGTTTTCACCCAGTATGTTCCTCCACTGTCCCATTTTTTGGGGATTTTATGACTTGCTGCAATACTGGATCATCCTCCATAGCAGTTTCCATCTCTTGCAATGAAGTTGCCAGTGGTCCTTCAAGCAGTTAGGAGTGGACTAGCCCTTTTGCGGTGGGACCAAGCCTGATTTGCATATGGTCTTTCCCTTCTGTAATGGCTTGGCAGGCGAAGAAGATGGACTGGAGGGTTGCCCAGAGCAATGCCAGAGGTTTAAAATTATTTTAAACCTTCCAGTCATCATCTCTTTTGTTTTGCTTTGTCAGCCCGAGTGTGACAGGTATGCCCAGAAATGGTTTCCGTGCCTGCTGGGCATAAATACCCAAACTACTCTTCAAGAATGAAGCACAACAAGGGCAAAACATGTCTGGGGATGCTGGTGGCCTTGATATGATATGATAGGTTATTTATAACGCGTTTAATGCCCAGAGGTTTCTAAGCGCGGACCCGGGGATCGAACCGGTGGTGCTCTGTGTCACCTTGTTTCCAAAGCGAGCATGTTGCCCCTGAGCTATCCTACCGAGACCTACCCTCCTTGTGCAGAAGGGATGTGAACAAGCAGTCCAGGCTGGACTACCCCTTTTGGGGTGGGACCAAACTTGCATATGGTCTTTCCCCTTTTGTAATGGTTGGCAGGTGAAGGACGATGGTCTGGAGGGTTGCCCAGAGCAATGCCAGAGGTTTAAGAATAATTTGAAACCTTACAGCCATCACCTCTTTTGTTTTGCACTACCATTAGTCAGACATATTCTTCAGTCTGTCTGACTCAATCCACTTGCATCGGGTTGGAGCCTTGGTTTTGTTGTGACAGGTAATCAGCTGGGTTAGTCGTTCCGGGTCTGTATTCAAACCTGTATCGGTATTCTTGAAGTTGAAGTAACCATTTTTTAATCCAAGTTGTAGGCTGATTCTGTAAACAATGGCAAACAGTGGCTTATGATCAGAAACCACACCAGATGACTGCCCATGGAGGTATAAGTCAACATGGCGAAAAACCATTGGTTGGAGAGAGGGCACAGCTCGTTTTGGATTGTTCTGTTCTATCATGCTGTTTTGATTAATTTTAAGCTTAATTATAATTAGTAGGGTGCAGCCCACTATGTAGTGCCACCATGCTGGGCACATAAATATGACTGAAAAAGAAAGAGACCTAGGCTCAATAGCCTTCGGTGTGGGCCGCACACCCGTATTTCCCACTAGGGGTTAGTTACTTCTTGACAATGTTTCAAAATAATGTCTTAGAAAACTCTGAATTATTTTTCTAATAAACGTGTTTTTATTCCTTAGATTTTTTAAATTATTGGTTATTCATCACCAATTTGGCTCTGACAAAATTTACAGCAAACAATGACTGTATGGCCAATGCATTTCGGATCAGATCCTTCACCAGAGCCCAGTCTTATCTCAATACTGTACTGTGCAACATATACCATAATCACAATTTGCGCAACATCATGCAACATCGTGTAACATTATAGAGACAGGGTACCCACATTTGAGAGACACAGTAACACATAAGGGAAAACATAAAGAAAACATAAAGAACATTGATATGATCAAAATCAGTTATCTGAACATACATATATTAAGGTAGTCACTACTCCATTTTATGCTTAGTGCACCACTTTACAGTGGGCCTCATTCCGAGTATGGCGGTAAGGGATAGCGGCCACCGCTAACGAGAGCGGTGGCGGTAATCCCTTACCGCCATACTCCGAGTTCCCTTTGCGCCATGGAGGTTTTAACACCTGCTTTTAGCAGGTGTTAAAAACCATGGCGCTAAGGGACCTTGATGTTAATTACGCCACCGTAATTTACGGTGGCGTAATTAACGCCTTCCCCACTCCCATTATGCCCTATGGGGCAAGAATGGGAATGGGGAAGGGTAAATGGGGATTGGGGAATTACCGCCCCGCCAACCTTGGAATGGGGCGGTAATTCCGCCATCCACCAAGGCGCTGCCGGTCCGGGTACGGCGTCAACCAAGGCGTTAATAGCGCCATTGGTTAGCGCCGTACTCGGAATGAGGCCCAGTGTCGCATGATCACTTTGTCTCATGCGTCCTTAATTGTGCATTTCAACTTGCTATGCGCAGTTACACTCCATGTGAGATGCTACCATTTACATCCCATTTTCTTAGTTCACCTAATGCCAAGCGTGATCTTGTCATGCAGTGCCTTTCAATTCAAGTTTCTCTATGTTGTTTGCATTTCTATCCTTATTCACAATTTGTAAGAATTCATATGTGCATGTGTGCCCATCCACTGTCAGCTTCACTGACCTCTATGCAGGGGGTTGCCCTGCTTAGAATCGTGCAATGAAAACGGCGTCATCCCGCAGGACAGCTACGGCCTATTTTTCTATGTGAAAATACTTTTGTTCAATGGGTGTTCAGGCTCAGGTGGTGTAGTTGATAAGCAATATAATGGCTTTTTGGCCTTTTGGGTGAGCCCTCCCTCTAACACACAATGGGACTCATTACAAGTATGGAGGTAGCCATGCCACTAAAAGCGGCATGACTACCCCCATACCGGGTACCAGGTCCGGGTCCCGCAAAAGGGGATTTACCCAGCCATTCCGACCTTGGAGGGCCCGGTAAATCCCTTTCGCGTGACCCAGACCTGGTACACCCCCATTCCCATTTGAGCCCCCGTAGGGCTCAATGGGAATGGGGAGGATGCTAATGACAGGCCTGTTGTTAGCATCCCGGACTGATAGCGGGTCCCGCTAAGGACACCTGGTCTGACCAGGCGTTCCTTAGCGGGACCCGCAGCAGTCCTCGTAATAGGACGACCGGTAATGAACAGTGCCGGTCCATTACCGGCACCGTTCATTACGTGGCCGCCAGGGTCCTAATGAGGCCCACTGACACATTTACCACTACCTCAGTGTGTTTGCCAGAATCAAAGTATGCCCTTGTGTTCGCATCTGATAGCACATTTTTGATGTCTCTGAATGCCGATTGTTGTTCTTTTCCACTAATTCGATTTAGGTTCAGATTTCAGCAGTGATTTTAAGGGTTCAGTCAGGGTGGCAATGTTGGGGATGAACCGGTGACAGGAAGAGATCATATCTTGAAAACTCTGAGCTTCGGGTTCACTGATGGGGGCTACAGCTGCCTGGATATCTTGTACCTTTTATGAATGATCCGATATCCCTTGATCTGAGAAGATATGTCCAAAGAATTTGACCTTGTTACAGAAAAGTTTGTATTTGTTGTGATGCAGTGTGAGGTGTTTTTCTTGTAACTCTCTTATTGCTAGCATGTACTAGTATGTCGTTATCGATGTTAAGAGCTCTGGGCAAATCTCCTACCATCTCCCACTTGGATTTGTGGAATACTTCTGTGGTGGACGGTATTCCAGAAATAAGCCTCTTATACCTTTGTGGGCCCATATTTGTGCCACACATCATGTATTATGAGTTTGGATGTAGAATTAACAGGTGATACCCTTACTTGAGATCACGTTTTGGAAAGCACCCCCCTCCGCGAAGTCAGCAATAATGTCATCCATTATGGGAGTAATGTGTCTCTCCCGCTTAAAGGCTTGTTTGTATTTGTATTTGTATTTGTATTTGTATTTATTTATTTGTAATGCGCACCTAACCCAAGGGAAGCCAGGCGCAGGCAGCAAGAGGGTTGCAAAGCTTCGTTACATACAGTGTGGTGACGGTCCAGCTAGGGTTACATTGCCGGACGTATCACGCCAAATAGGAGGGTAGAACATGTACATTAAAGGCAAAACTATAAACAGATTTACATTCAATGAGTAGGGGTAGAGCATGTACATTAGGGCAATACTATAAACATATTTACATTCAATGAGGAGCCACATGGTAGTGGCGAATCTGGGTCTCTAAGAGTCGTTATGAGTCGAGAGATTTGAGCCAGTGGACGGTCCTGGCTCTGAACTGGTGGTAGGGTAGGTCCTCCCTACAAATAGGTGGTAGGGAGTTTCAGAATTGCGTTGCTTTTACTGGAAAGCTATTGCCTCCAGATGTAGTACGTTTGAACCTGGGCACCTGAAGAAGGTTAGCGTTGGCCGTTCTCGAGGGGCGGGAGAGGGTAGGTCTAGTAAATCTGGTGATGAGGTATTGGGGGGCTGCTTGGTGGAGGCATTTATGAATCAGAGACACCGATTTAAGGAATATCTTGTCCTTGGTGGATAGCCAATTAACAGATCTTCTGGAATCTGAAATATGGGCTTTCTTCGGGATACTAAGGGCCGCTCTGAGGGCATTATTTTGGAGGATTTGGATTTTGTTAGAGATATATTTGTTGCAGCCTACATATAAGGCATTGCAATAGTCCAACTTGTACAGGATCAATGCCCTGGCCAAGGTGGTGCAGTTGGTGGGGGAGAGAAAGGGTTTGGCTGCCCTGATGAGTTTTCAAGTGTAGGAGGTGGCGGAGGCCATTGCGTTCACTTGTTTGTTAAAGGTAAGGGTGGAATCTAGATAGAATCCGAGGGTTTTAACCTCCTTAGCTACCATGATTTTGTTATCGTCAATTATGAATGATGAGTATTTGTGACCCAGTTTGTTGAGGTAGTGTGTGGAGCCTAGAATGAGAAGTTTAGGGAGGAGCATATTCACGGAAATTGAAACTTTTCCCGTTTCCGTTATCACTTTTGTGTCGACAATGGGAGAGAGGCAGGGTGTCACCCCAGGTACCTTCTCGATTATTTCTCATTCTTCTATTTTATTCAGTTCTTTTTCAACTTGTTTTCATACATGGAATGATATTCCCACCTTCTCAGAAGGCCACCAGCTGGTTCTGATTTGCCATGGTTGCACCATTTTGTCTCAGAGGCACCCCAAACCGTTGAACAGTCAGTCTGCTACACTCTTCCAGCATGTCGTAAATTTTCCATGTTTTTAGGCTTTTGGCAAATGTAATGAGTTTCAGTTCTTAAGCAGTGTCGCAGCTTACGAGAGCCCCATGGGTATTGGCCGTTTTGACCGAATTTAATGGTTCACATGAACCATTAGGTCTAAAAATGCTACCACCAAAGGTTCGAACACCCAAAGTTCGATCCTTTGCTGGTAGCATTGTAAAAAAATAAACAGGGGCTGCGGGGGTGTCCCACGCATCGTCCCGCGCACTATATTTTATAGTATAGTGAGCGGGGGTTGCGGGGCACACCCCGACAAACCTTCCGTGAAAAAAGAAAAGAAAAGGACCCTGCGGCGCCGGGACCCGATCACAGGAGTGAAAGGGAACTGGTACCGCAGGGACCCAGCGTGAAGAAAAGTTAAGTGGGGTTTGTTTATGTTGGGGGTGTGGGTGTGGGTTTGGGTGTGTTGAGGGTGTGTTGAGGGTGTGTGTTATGGGTGTGTTGTGGGTGTGTTGTGTGTGTGGGTGTGAGTATGTATGTGTGTTCGCATGAGAAAGGTGCAAACTTTTGGTAGTTCACACCTTTCTCATGCAAACGTTCCGGCCGCGGCAAATTCAGCCGCGGTCGGATCACTTAGAACCGCCCTTTGACGGTCTCAGTCATGAAATACTTTGCCTTTCTTTGGTCTTACCCAAGGGTGACAGTGGTCCGCACAGTGCCCTTCAATGGTAACTGTTGATGGGCCATTGCATTTAATGTGGCCTAGGTGTCTTTTAGTGCATTCATTTTCAACCCCATATTTTTCACTTGACATTTGGGATGTGATCTTTTCGTAGAGCTGTTGTTGGCTACCGATGTTACGTCAATATTATAGGCTTCTTCTTTGCTTTTTAAAGTAGACTTATCTTCCAAGGTTTCCGCCTGTATTTTCTGTTTTGGTGGCTAAGTATGTCTTCAATGGCTTTGACCAGCACATTCTGGCACAGGGGTTTCATTTACCACATGCTGAGCAGATCTCACCCTGCGCAAGGCATGCAACATCATGTGGAAATGACACTCTGCACCTGGAAAGGTTTTTCTTACAGCACCGTCTGGGTATTACTTCCGGGCTAGAGATGTTGCACGCTGTGATGTGTTCTACCACATACTACTGCTTTATGGCTTCAGGCCCATCGCCATTTCTATGTAAGTCACTTGTGCGTTGGATAGTACATGCACACACCCTTATTGTATCATGATCTCCAATGATATCTCTGCATCCATTAATAGGCATTGCAGCTTGTTGGGTCGGCACCGCTGTATTCCTACCCTACCTCTTCCTCTGGGTTTGTGCAGGGACATAATTTGGGGGTTCGCAGCGGTAGCAGGTGGCTCCCCCTCTGCTACCGCTAGACCTGTCCTTGCGACCCCTGGGCTACTGGACAAAGTGGCAGGGCGCCAAGAGCAGATATCTGTGTTGCACCTGAAAAAAGCGATTGTTAATGCAGCTAAATGTACCACAGCTTTTTTCACCTGGAATCCAGATCTCGTAAGCTAGAGCAATAACTGGGATGCAGGAAAAACCATGAAGCCGCCATCACTAACAGTTTGGTAGTCCATTAGTGAAGAATGCCTGAATGGTTGGGTTCAGAGTTAGGGCTATCTGTGCAGCTTATCCCGAGTACTCTAGCAACTGGAAAGCGGATGGGTATGGCGGCTAGGTCTAGCTAGCTGGGAATGGGTAAGAGCAGCCTGCAGTACTCAGTGACAGCACACATGGGCCTGTGATTAGAAGGGTGTGCCCCAGTGGTTTCTGCTACCAATCCTGCCTGGGCACTCTGTGACCTGACCCAGATCTGACAGACCTGCATCACAGGCACACTGTAGATAGACAAAAGGTGAGATAATTTACATGAAGTTGCCCTCTGCCTTTGAAGTAAACCACCTGTTTCTTCCCCGAGCAAAAAATATATATATTTGGAAGGATAGCTCAGGGGAAACACACTTTCATTGGGAACAAGAGGATGCAGTGCAACATGGCTTTAGTTCCTGTTCCAGCGATTCGAATCTGGAGGAGGAGGAAGGCATTAAGCAAGATATAAAGGACAAAAGAAAATAATAAAATGGTCCATTTCTAGGGGTGATGTCATGGAGCTGCTGCTGCTGTTTACATTTTAAAATTTAAAAAACTGCAATTACTGTGACCTGCAACACATCCTTCCCCTCTATTTCCCATCTAACAAAATAAACTGTGGGTTACTAACCAAATAGGCAAAACAGAAAGGTGATGGCTGTAAGGTTTCAAATCATTCATAACCACTGGCACAGCTCTGGGTTTGAGGTGTGTTCTTGAGGTTCAATGTTATGAAGGCTGGTACTGGAGACTTAAGATGTTGTACTAGTGACTTACAGATGTTGGGAGCGAGTATCTGAGACGTAATATGTTGTAAGAGAGTTGAAATGCATTGCTATATGAGATGTTTGAGGAGAGTAAATGAGACTCACACTGCTGGGGTGTTGAAGGAGGGTACTGGATACTTAAGTTTGATAGTTTGCTTGAGGTTGATGGTGTGGGAGAATGCTGCAGACTTAAGTTGCTGGAGGGTGGCACTGTGCAAACATGAAGGTGTTGGAGCAAGGCATTGATGGTCTAAGGCATTGATACCCAATGTGTAGCTTGCGAGCAAGATGTTGCTCTCCTGACTCTAAAATGTTGCTTGACATTGTGTGAAGGCTAAGAAGGACATTCAGGGATGAGACATCAATGGCAGTGTTCCTGGTGCCAGAACTGCACCGGAAGTTAGCCAATCAGCCTACTCTATTTGACAAGCATGACATACTGTTAGTTGTTGAAGCATTAGCTGTGGAGGCATCAGTAGAGTAGAGTGGTCTGAGTGGTGGGGCAGGCCAGATGGTGCAGGGAGCGGGGAGGTGGCTACAGAAATGAATTTCTTGGGGCTTCAGATGAGACAGTCCCCAGTGATTGAAGAGAACCTGAAACACAGAAACTAGGCTGGCCTAGTCATCCATGTGTATACCCATTGTACTGCTCTGTAATCAGAAGTAAAAATGACTCCCCACTCAACCCACCCTTATTGAGACAATCCCTGTTCTAGCACTCTTAAAATGTCTATGCCACTTGGATCTCTGGTACACTATGATGTGCATTACTGGCTGGATCAAGTACACAATCTACGAAGATAATGTTGCTGCCAACTGCGCCTTCCCCTTCTGCACTCAGGCAGACAGTAAGGGGTTTATAGTTGCCGAATAGTACGAAAATAAGTTAGAAAATAAGTGACTTGAATGCCCAACTGTCAAGGAAGTTCCAATAAGCTTCTTTGGTACATGTATGATATGCGTTTGTTGAAAAAAGCTATTTTTTGGTCCAAAATGTTCCACACTAATTGCATAATCTTTGTGAATGCATGTTCTTCTTTCCAGTACGGAAGTGCATTAATGGGAAAAATAATCAAACCAAATGCCTATGTTTGTGTTCTGGTGACAATTGCCAACTTCTGTTCCTTTATACAGCCGGTACCCGCATATTGGACAAATAAGTGGCATGCATGCTCAAACTTTCCTTCTTTAACAATTTGCTTATGTCAATTTCTTTACATGTGACGGTTGTGGTTGCGGGTCCCATGCGTCATAATTTGCACAAATGTTACATACTGCTTGTATTGCAGTGCCTCGTGGGACAATTCACATTGTATGATGCTTTGCTTATCTGACATTTGATTAATGGGTTACTAAGGGGAATGAGTTCCAAATTGTGCTCAATTAATTAGTGTAGCTACCAATTGCAATTCACTTAAATTACTGAAAATAATTTCTTAGTGACATAGTAATTATTTTTACTTTAGTATAGTGCTTCTTGCTATATTCCTCCTGCTTCTAAATTCTTTAAGAACGGATATTACCCAATGTAATGTATTGAATTCATCAACCTCAAGCGATGAATGGCTAAGTCGACCCTGCCACAGGATTGAACTTGCAAAGTGCTGGCTGACCCCATGTCAAGGGAGTGCACTTAAGTGAGGTATACAACCATAAACATATAATGTGTACAATATGAAGGAAAAACCCACCCCTTCTGTAAAGTGGTCTTCAAAAGTTCCAATTTGTGAACAATGTTACTGGCCCACTAGCATGCTTAGAAATGCACCACTTACAACTATAATTCCCAGGGGATTGCTTGGGGGTAAGAGTACCCAAATCCATCAGAAAAATGTTTTTATTCCTAATCACTTATCTTCAATGTAACATACCTTCGGTGATTTAAAAAGCACAATTTCCCCCTGGATTTCTTAGGTGGATAACCCTCCCCTCACACAAAGCCTGGTTGAACTGATCTTTAAATTCTACCATATTATGTCCAGTGTTACTCATCCTGTTCTCCTAAAAATGCACAATTTGCCCCTAAAGATCCTGACAATCCCGTTGGAGGGATGGTTGGGGCAGCACCAAAATAAGCCTTTATATTTGGGAGCAAATGCTACTGTTGAAATGTGCTTAAAAACATTTGCAATTGGAGGAGAGAACTTGAAAATGTCCAGGGAGAGAACTCCAAGCACTCAAATATTTTGTTACATCCTGCAATGTTTTTGAATAATGTTGCTGGCCTATTGCCTAGAAATGCAATGTTTGCCACTTAATTTACTAAAGATTGTATTTCTATACCAATTTAATGTCAAATGGTGTTTAAGGCCATTATGAATGGCCTGGACTAGGCTTGCACCGGGATGAGATTATTGTTAATTACTAATAATTAGCACTGCTATTAGCAGTATTGAGCTTAGTATAGTTATGATTTGTTCCAATCATTGACCACTGACTGAATGCTGATAAATTACACCAAAGTACTGAAGTTGCTCACCATTTCATCTGACACTCAAATGTTGCTCATTGCTAACAAAAGGTTGGGGACCCCTGGTCTAAGGTGTTGGAGGGCAGAAGAGGGTGTCTCGCGGTGGATGGTGGGGTGCCCATGGTGAAAATGGTCAGGGGATATTCAGGCTCTGGGCGACTGGCGAGAGTGGGTTGCTGTGCAATGGTTCAAAGTGCACTATTGACACAAAAATCCCTGTACGTATTGTCGAAGTGTAAAAGCATGAAGTGGTACAGCCTCTGATTGTCTTCTGGTTGGACTTGTGTTGGTCAGTTGCTGTTTCCAGTCTGTGGCCAGACACTTGGCAGGCACTCAATGTCTGTGCTTTGAGGTTTAGGCCTCTACGAGATGCTCTGTCTGTTTACAGTTTAGCCTGAGTGATGTACAATAGTTCAGGTTGTTGTGTTGGACGTCTGCTTACATTCAAAGTATTTTAGTAATATGGACCTATACACATTGAAATGAACACTACATATGTTACATTGATATCGTAACCATATTTTTCTTAGTGTACTGAGCAATAATGCTATCTAATACCACTTCCTGTTTTGTCAAGGGTGAAAGATTGTGTGCCATCACTTCCAGTTATGTCACTTGGGGTCTAATGGCATCACTTCCTGTGATGCCATCAGAGGTCAAGAGTTGTATGATGTCACTTTGCTACCCTGGCATTTTGGTGGAATGATGTCCTTGGGTTTGTGGTAGCGTTTAGTCTCACGCTGGCATGGAATGTGTCTATGGATTCTCACATTATCTGCTGGGCTTGTCCCATGCTGAACCTCTGATAATGTATTTATTTATTTATTTATTCGGATTTTTTAAGCGCATAACAGCCCTTGGGCATCGTGGCGCTTGTTACATACGGTTACAGGTCATTTGGTTGAAAAAAAAGGTCGACAGGACAAATGGTCGACACAATTTGGTCAAAAGACAAATGGTCGAATTTTTTTTTTTTAGTATTTTCACTTTTTTTTGGGGGGGGGGGTCCCCCCCCCCTCAACCCCCTTTTTTGACTAAAAAACCCTTTTTTTCTAAATGAAAACCTGAAAAATATATATAAAAATAAAAATAAAAATACGACCATTTGTCTTTCGACAAAATTGCGTCGACCATTTGTTTGTCGACCAATTGTCTGTCGACCAAATGATTGGACAGCGTTACATACATGGCTTAGTTACATATACAAGATGATACATACAGTTACAGGCAATGTGATATTTTACATATTTACATATGATATTTTACATATTTACAGAGTTTACAGAGCCAGTTGCATTTTACTGCGCAAGGAGTGGGTCTTGAGTTTCCTACGAAATGCAGGGAGTGAGTTTTCTGCTCTGATGCCTGTAGGTAGTGCATACCAGAGTTTGGCAGCAATATATGGGAAGCCTAAGCCACCGGCTTTGGCTCTGTTGATACATGGGATGTGGAGTTGGTTAGTGTATTGTGTCCTGGTGGGACGTGTGGAGGAGAATTTGGAGATGGTCTCAGATAGGTATGAAGGTGCAGAGAGAGTGAGGCATTTATGTGTGAGGGTGAGGAATTTGAAAGTGATGCATTCTTTGACCGGGAGCCAGTGAGCTGGTTGTCTAGCCTGGGAGATGTGTTCCCTTCTTGGGATGCTTAGGGCAGCAGGGAGAGCATTGTTCTGTGTGACTTGAAGCCTTTTTAGGTTTTTATCGGATGTGCCTGCCAGAAGGGCATTACAATAGTCTAATTTTGCACCAATGGTTGCTCTATCTATTGATAGGCAATTGGGGTTGGATAGGTATGGTTTTTTGGCGTTTATTAGTTTGGTTGTATGTGCAGAGGAGGAGGTGATAGCGCTCACCTGTCTGGTCATATTTAGTGAGGAGTCTAAGTATACTCCCAGTGTCTTGACTGCTGTAGATACAGGGATAGTGGAGTTGTCAATGGGAAAGTTGGCATACAATTTGAAAAGCTTGGTTAGGGTGTTCTTTTGGCCTAGTATCATGATTTCTGTCTTTTCCCCATTGAGGCAGAGGCCATTTACCGCCATCCAGGCCTGGATGGTGGAGTAGATTGTGTGGAGTGCCTTGACATCTTTGTAGCATGATCCTGAGAGGGGTATAAGTATTTGTGTATCGTCAGCGTAATTCATATACGCGATACCAAGTGAGTCAAGCTTGTCGAAGAGGGGCTTCGTGAACAAGTTGTATAGTGTGGGTGCTGTGCAGGATCCCTGAGGGACTCCGCAGTGAATTGTGGTAGGTTTAGCGTTTTCTTTATCCGAGAAGACTTTCATGGCTCTTCCTTCGAGGAAGGAGGTGACCCAGAGAGCTGCTTCTTTGGAGAAGTTAGCTGACTGTGTGAGGTGTGATGTGAGAGTTTTATGGGCAACCAGATCGAAAGCGGCTGAGAGATCTAGGAGTAGCAGCAAGGCTGGCTCGCCTTTGTCCATGATTTGGGTGATCTGATTCTTTAGATCCACCAGAGCTGTTTCAGTGCCGTGTCCTTTCCGTAACCCAGATTGTCTGGTCCCTAGGATGGAGTGGGTTTCCAGAAGGTGTTGGATTTGGCAATGGGCAGCTTTGTCCAGTAATTATAGAAGGAATGGCACTGTGGTTATTGGTCTGTAGTTATTAGGTTGTAGAGGGTCGAGAGTCCATTTTTCTAGGAGCAGGTGGACCCAGGCCTCTTTGAGACTGGCTGGGATGATGCCTGTTTTGCAGGACGCATTGATGAACGCCGTGAACAATGGAGCGAGGCGGTCTGCGCAGTCCTTGATGAGCTCTGGTGGGCATATATCCCCTTTACAGGGAGAGGGTTTGAGTTTTTTGGGGAGGTTTAAAACTTTGTGTTCAGTGGTATCCCTGAAGGAGAAAACAGGTCTGGTAGTGTTGGTTGATTTTGTCCCTATTTGCGGTGGTAGGGCTTTGCAATGGTCTTTGATTTTCTTTTGGAGGAGGTCTATTTTGTGTAACATGGCCGATTGGATGCTTGCACACCAAGCTTCATGTTTAACTATTTCATCGGGTGTGTTGGGAGGGGAGATTAACTCATTGGAGATGGAGAAGATCTCTCTAGAGTGCGATTTAGCATTGGAGATGCATGTGTTGAAAGCATTAGCTTTGGCCGAAGTGATGGCTGCTTTGTATTGGTGGGAGATTAAATGGAACTCGTTTTTGGCATTGAAACTCAGGTTGGTTTGCCAGTTTTTTAGTGCTAATCTTTTGCATGTGCGCAGTGACTGAAGTTCTTCAGTGAACCATGAATTGGTGTGTAACGATTTCTTTTCTTTTTTGGCTTCGAGAGGTGCTATCTCATTCATTGCTTTAGTGATAATATCTTTGTAGATGTTAGCTAGGGTATTGGGGTCATTGGTTGTCCTCTGTGAGCTTTTTGGAGCTTCTCACTTGGCTGCGGTGGCAGGGGTGAGGGTTTTGATGCTTTTGGTGATGGGTATAGTGAATTCGATACAGTTGTGATCGGTCCATGGCAGGGTGGTGTTAGCGGTGATGGTTGAGAGACAGTTATGGTCCGCAATCCAATCTAGGATGTGGCCCTTGGAGTGAGTGGGACTTAATACTTTTTGGGTGAATCCCAAGTCATTTAGTTCTTTAGTGAAGGTATCAGCAGTTTTGTCTTTCTCGTCATTAAATCCTAAATTGAGTTCTCCTAATAGGAGGGTCTTGGTGGAGCTTTTGATGTTATTACTGAGTATGTGGGTGAGGTGTTTCTGAGAGTCCAGGGAGATGCCTGGGGGGCGGTGCAGTACGTGAATGTTGATGGTGCTATTGGGGGACAGTGTGAGTTTAGCAGCTAGGAGGTCAGAGTTGCTGGTCCAGGGGTGACTGATAAGTCGAAGGTGGAGGCTCTCTTTGTAGATGAGGGCTACTCCACCTCCCACTCGTGCTAGTCTATCTTGTCTGAGGATGGTGAAGCCTGGTGGTAGTGCAAGTGCGACGGCGGGGCCCGAGGCTTCATGGAGCCAGTTTTCCGTGATGGCTAGTAGGTTGATATTGTTGTCGGTTATGAGGTTGTGAATCTCAGTTGCATGGGCTTGCAGGGAGCGCACATTAATGAGAGCACATTTGATGTGTGGGGGTGTGTGTGATTTTGTTGTGGTGGTGTGTGTGACGTCTGGTGTGTTGTGTGTAGTGGCAGTGTGGGGCCTGTTGTGGTTGGTGGGTGACTGTTTGCTTGTGTTCGAGTGTTCTGGGCTAATGGTGTGTTTTAGGGTGGTGCGGGAGCCTTGTCTGTTGTTTCTGGTTGCTGTTGAAGTGGGTTGAGTACTGAGTTCTGCAGTCAGTGTGCGAGCTCTGAGTCTTTCCAGTCTGCACATAGTTGTGATGCAAGGTGGTGCAAAGCATGTGTCTACAAGAGATAGGTATGTTTCCGCTTGGGTAAGTTGAGTGGTGGCAGTGCTGAGCGGTGTTCATTTAGGGTGGGGGGGTGCGCTGAGAAATGAGAGAGCAGAGAGAGAGATAAGAAAGGTGAGCAGTGTGGTGGGCTGGGCAGAGAGTTTGCTGGTGGCTGTGGGCATCGTTGTGTGCAGGGAGGCCTAAAATATGCCAGTAGGCTGTTTACATTTTCAACAGAGAGGCCTAAAAGCAACAGTAGGCTGATTCAATTCAATGCACATTGATTTGCGGTGAAAAGTAAGCACTTAGGTTTAGGGTGGTGGTCGCAGCATCATAGTCATTCTCATCCCGCGTATTGGCATGAGTGAGTAAGATGGGGTGTACCTCATCTCCAGACATGAGTAGTAGCATTGTCTGCTTTATGGCCTGGCCTGTGTCTTTGGCAGCACTCATATAGCTATCAAATCTCATCAGCCATGATTTCCATCTGTGGGCATTGTTAGGAAAGATTTCATGATTATATGTAATTTTCCCTCCATGTGACAACTCCCAAACTTTTTGCTGCTGTTTTACACCCTGATCTAGACTTTGCCAGAGAAGCGCAGCCTTCCGCCGCACTCCTCTGGGCTTTCGCTCAATTCTTATGGGGAAACTGACATGCCCTTAAGACAGTCAGTACTGGGAGACTTTGTTTCTCTTAGTCCTTTCCTCATGTTGCAGTTTTTGTGCAACATGAAACAAGAGTGCACTGTAACTTACTTTACCACGCTCTTGGGTCTCTAGTCATTCCAAAGGCCCTAGAAACTCTCGCTGGACTTATTATGAACTGTGCAAGTGTGTCATGGACAGGACTGGTGGCAGCTATCGTTTTTCTTATGTTTTGAACCCTTTTTTGCCATGTTATCCGCGCTTACCGCGTTTGGCACGAATAGGTGGCCTGGCTCTCAAAATGGCCATTTTACGAGGTTCTTTGTCCTGTCCTTTGGCCATCTTGCCTCTTCACCTTCCCCAGGTCGAGCAGACCCGGGTCAGTCCTTATTTGGTCATGCACTTTCCCGCGAAACCCAAAGCTTTTGCGTGCTTCTTCATGCCTTGAGTGTATGCCTCCAGGATGTGGGCTGGGATGTCTGTTCCCAATACATATCCTGGGTGCCAGAGAGTCTGGAGTGTCCTGAATGCCTGGGACCACCGTGGTCCATGATAGTTCCACGTATCGTGTGAGTGTTTGTGAGCAGATCTCCCATTGGGTCCTCTCTGTTTTGGCGCGAATGGAACTTTGGATAAGAGGAGGCTGAAAACACCACTACCATGTTGTTCTCCTGAGTTCACGCCGAACGAGGGATAAGGAGCCAATTATCCTGCAACAAGAAGCTGAGTCGAGGAACCGCTGGTGACCCACTGAAGGTTTGGCACCCTGAACCGCTGTCATCCTGTGAGACCCCTCTGCATCTGTAAACGCGGTTGCCGTGTTGCCCTGCTGTGGTAACAACCTGTGCACGTTCGCTGCATTTGGGACACCCTCGCCCCTGAATCCTGCTACCGCGGAATCTACACGGTGTCGAGATGTCCTGATCATCGCAGCCGAACCTGCCAGCAACGTGAACTGAACTGGCGAAGTCTGGGTCTGCCTGCGTCGGGGACCGGTGAGTAGTCCATACCCCAACCTGTGGCCCCTAGCGCAGGAGCCCTTTCTTTTCTACCGCTGTTGAAAAAATAGCAGATCCTTCCCGCACTCTCACTCTGCCTCTGCCCGCAAGTGGAGGCCTTGCTCGAGTAGTGGGGACTTGTTCTTCATCGCTTCATCTACCTACCTGAACTGTCAGAGACCCTAATTTGTCCATTGGCACAAGCGTGTGCAGATATTTTTGAGCATAAGGCTCCTCTCTTCGTAGGGCTCGGACTTCATCCTAGTTAGGTGTATTTCTGATGTCGAACTGGGTCTAACGATTACTTGCACTGCCTGTTTTCCTCCCCATCTAGGTGGTCTACATATTCCGTGCTTCTAAATCCTTAGACCCCTCGGTCTTGTATATATATTGTATTGATTGTGATGTGTTGGTTTACTTTAGTATTATTGTGATTCTTTGCTATGGTCGATGTTACAAAGGCCTAGTAATAAATGTGTCTATATTTTTAATATAACACCTGTCTGGAGTAATTTGTAAGTGTCCTTGCTTTGTGTGCTCATTGAGGTCTTTCAGTCACCCTCACCCCTCTTGAGACCTAGTCTTGACCGCCGCCATAGCTACCCTGATTGGTCTGGCTTGTCCAGAGGTAACCATGTTCCAAGAAACTAGGCTGGCCTTCTGAACCTCTGCTCCTCCAGGTCAGAGTTCAGAAATCCATCTTAACAGGCATTAGATGCTGGGTGTTCTTATGATAGAAACGCTTGTATGGCACTCACACATAAGGGAGTACATTCCTCACCACCGCCCCAGCTGGTTCTGCTTCATCCACAATTCATTGTTCTGATGTGTAGTGGGATGTGTTGTGTATCCTGCCTTTGTCAGCCAGGTGTTATGTTGTCAAGTAATAGGATCGGCAACACCGAAAGTAAAGCATCACAAGATGGGTACACCGCTGCGCAGCACGGGCGTATTGATTACCATTCAGGCTCGTGTGCTGGTGCAAAGTGCCCTGCCCATGCATGAGACCTCTCAAGCCCAGATGCATGGTGTCATGGCATGACAGAAAGATGAGCAGGACAGCCTAAAAGAGAGAATTCGCCTCAATAGGACATCACCCATGCAACAAGGTACCTCAAAACTGGGGAATGTCACGTGTTCAATAGAGATGGCCACAGTGGATTAAGTGGGGTGCTAAATCGAGGGGGGCTCTTATTGGGGGCGTGTTCTAAGTATGCATGTGCTTAGGCCATGCCCCTAACAAGAGCACCCCCCTCGCCATTGGGGGGAAGGAGGGCTGGTGAAAGTAGGGCAGTTGGGGCACGCTGGCATTAGTACCTTTGGTGCGCCCAGCCCCTCGGGTCTGGATGCACCAAAGGTGTGACACCAGTGTGCCCCAGCTCTCACACGCAGCAAGCGTCCCTTTCATTCAAGGCGAAGCATGCTTAAAAACCATGGGCTCCTTGAATGAAAGGGCTGCCTGCTGCGTGATGACTCTGTACTCCGAAACCGGAGGAGGACTGGAGGGCCCAGTCTCTCCTTTTGTTTTAGAGTAAAGGGTCATCACGCATCATTAAGCCTCTTTTAAAAGGCTTCATGCTGCACAATGATTCTTTACTCGGAAACAAAAGGAGAGACTGGGCCCTCCAGCCCTCCTCCTGTTTTGGAGTTCCGAGTCATCTAGTAGCCATGTAGCCAAAGCCACGGTTATGCTGGCTGTCTGCAGATGTCAGTACTTCCGCTTTGGGTACACGGCTGCCCATGGTGTCAGCATGGCTGGGGCTAGTCGGGGTGGGCCCCGGCAAGGTCCCCAGCTCGGGAGCCTTTTCTGATGACTAACAGGGCTTGGCCCGGGCTGGCACTGCCCACTTAAATCCCTGGATGGCCGCCAACGTATTGCTATAAAGGGGGTCACTATATATACCCCATTTTCCGCTGAGTTGCTGAAAGATTGCCACAGCTAAGTGGCATTTGGAAATACAAAGGTGTGAGCTTGTGCTGGTCTTGGATTGGTGTCTGAGCGCAGTGATGTCATGTGAAGTTTACATCCTCGGTTGTTCTTGAACCAAAGTGACACTCGTTAGTTTGCACACTGGCTCCCTGTTAAAGAACACATCCTCTTCAAGACACCTGCCATCACGCTCAAGTGCCTCACGCACACAGCCCCAGCATACCTGTAGGGGAAACTAGTCAGAGCAGTCTCAACCAGGCCTACAAGGGCACACTAATCTAACCAGCTCTACACCCACGGGGTTAAGCGTGCCAAGGCGGGTGGTGCAAGCTTCTCTTTCATTGCCTCTAAACAATGGAACGCCGTGCCACCCTCCCTCAGCAAAGAACCCTCTCACTATGCCTTCAACAAAGCCTTGAAAACAAGGTTATTCATCTAAGACACACACGCACATGCCCGCACCACTCTGTCAACTCCTACAAGGGTTGCATCACGTTACTTAAGGGGCACCTGTAGGTTCACTGTAACTCTCCACACGCCGCCCTCATTCATAGGATAGCACCATGAACTCATGTACAGTCATCGGCAAGTACCAGGTTCGCCTGTAACCGTATGAACCTCAGACTGCTTTATGCGGACTCTTTTCTGTCTGTTTCATTTCTGCAACTAAGTAAGCCTGTCTGTAACAGCGCCACGATGCCTAAGGGCTGCCTTGTGTGCTTTAAAATGTACAAAATAATAATAATAATAATAAAATGAGGTGGCAGAACTGCCTACCTATAAGCCAAAACTATTGCATTAGATTACAGCTAGCAGTGCTTCAAGTGGGATGAGAAATGGAGGGGAGCTCTGGAAAGAGGGCGTGGCCTACCATGTGTGGGTGTGGCCTAATGGGACAGGCACCAGGCTTCCTGATCAAAATTGGAATGGTAGTGATGTTTGTAGACAATCTGTGTGCCTTTTTCACTGCTGACCCAAAAGGGACTCAGCAGTGACAGTGTTCTGCTTAATGTCCAGTCTCTGTTCCGGGTTTTCTCTCTCGTTTCCAATTTTTCAAAATGACTTACATAACCCCTCCTCCTGCCTTCCCTCTGAATTTGATTTGTGTTACTTTTAGCAGATTGAAGTTTGAAAGCACGGCTGCTGGGTGCCCTTCACGTTGATCAATGACAGCTGGGTGGCTGTTTTTTTGCCTTTACTAAAGAGGAGCTGCTATTTGTTGTGCACTTTACTCATCAGTGGGATAAACACTTAATCTTGTCTTGTGGCATTGGTTAGTGCTGAAGTCCAAATGCCCTCTCTGCGTTTTCAATGGTGTGCTCTAGCACGCAGGTACGAGGCCTAGCCTCGGACAATTGTTGGTTGCAGAACGAAAAGTAAGCACCAGGGGAGCAGAGGCGTTGTGTTCTCAAAGGGTACGGGGAGGAGGGGCATGTGGAGCACGTTTCCCGGGGTATCTTTGGGCGCTGCATGGGGCGTCCAGAAAGTCTCATTAGGGGGGAAAGTGGCCTGTCCATCACTCTATTTATAGGAGGCCAGCAAAGGTTCGGGAACAGTTGGCAGTTTGACGCCTTACGTGTTGCCGAACCTTCTGCAGTTTGGTGTGAGGGGGCTTCATTACAGAGGGCCTAGCTGTGTTTAGGAGGGGGTGTGGCAGGACTGCAGGAGATCCGTTTGGAACGCGACAACCCACAGGGCGAAGGAGCGGGCCACTCGGGACTCTGGCACCAGTAGGCCCAGTGGCAGATCGGGCGGCAGGGCTGTCAGAAGATGTGGTGAGGCCGGGGCAAAACATTTGGTGAGGCCCCCTTACAATTTTTTGCACTCAGCCAGCGGTGACACCGCCGCAAACAGGAGGCTTGAAATCTCCCTTTGAGTTTGTGTGCAGGATCCCAAATATGGTTTATTAATACAACTCCAAATCAACTACAGCAAAGTTAGATTTCTCTACTGAAGAAAGGTTTATGCCAGATTAACTTTTGGATTATGTGCATAAATATATATAGGATGGCATGAGCTCTCCACTCCGCCACCTCCAACTCTCTGAGGCTCAGTCACTTTTCCAAGAAAAGAGTTGAGGACAGATCTCTTACTTTCGCTGGGGCCTCCCTCTGAAAATAGCCTCCCTGCCTCTCTTAAACTTGAGCAGAAACATCTCCGGTTCCGGAAGCAACTCAAGACCTGTCTCCTTGCTTCTGCCTTCTCTCTTCCTCTCCCTTGCTGATCACCTGCCTGATCCATGCACTGGTCACCTGGTCAAGCTCTGAATTCGGGTCCAGGTCCCTGCCTGTACTGTTGCAATCCCACACTGCCTCTTGGCTCCCCTGCACTTGTGGTCTATATCTGTAACCCGACAGTCCCTCTCTTGCACTTATTCTTCACCCATTGGCTGCACTTATGAGTACCCGCACTTGCAACCCGTTGGCTGCACTCTTGTTTCTCCTTTGTTCCTGCACTTCTGCATCCTACCCCACCCTCCGCACTTCTCCCCTGCCTCTTCCCTGCTCTTGCGCGATCTGAATGACACAAGGCCTAGTAAGATCTGTGTTTTTTCCTACTCTTTTGTTTCCCCCTCCTTGCCTTGTCACGCCTAGAAACACTTGTGTACAGGCACGTTATAAATTCCATATCATATCATTAAGGAGCACCCTGCCCCTGTGTGCGCTTTAAAACACATCATACACAGTGACAAATGATGTACAGTGGAGGCTGGTACATTTCTGAACTTAAGAGGCTTAAATCTTTGTGCCAATTATGCAGGGTCAACAGAGCACAGTGAGGGAGCCCAAACCAAACAAGGGTTGCTTGAGGGGGGGTTCTCACTCTCAGGAAAATGTTTGAAAAATTGGGTTAAAATGATGTATTTTACAGCACTTTCTTTGCAAAATTGGGTAGAAATCCATACAGTTTGCAATTGATTTTATATGGAAGCACATGGAAAACCCCAATAGTTGCAATTCACAAACTGTGCACGGGAAAAAATGTTCGCCGCCTTTCCATGCAAGATATGCTAGTATAAAATATATTCATGCTGGTTGTTCTCATGTATGTCCATGTAGGCTGCATCAATGTATGCCACTGTTACCATGTATGGACTCCCAGCCAGTAAAAATGCCATGCCACAGAAAGTATATCCAGGCTGACTGTGTACCATAAGTGTTATTACTGGCTAGATTGGCCCCTACATTCAATGTGGGCCAGTTTAGCCAAGTAGTATGTTTGCTTTAACCTTGATGCATAGTGCTGTGCATCAAGGGTAAAGCAAAAAGAGTATTGGCAATGCTAACAGTTTGGGCATTTGTGTAAGCATGGGAAAGACATTTCTGTATTAGTATTAGCTGGCCATTAATAGTGCCAGTGCAAAATGGTTTGAGTACCTGAGCAGCTAATAGCAGTGCCTGGCAAATGCCTAATACGTATACACAAGCCAAAACTGTTGGCTTTGCCAATGCTTGTTTTTAACAGGACTTCAGTGAAAGACACACAGGGTGTTTTTAAATCGAGTGGCCAAAGGCAGACCTGATTAAGACATTTTTATTACACCAGTTCCGTGTTTACAACTCCATTGAAGTCATGAACTCTCAGAAGACTCCTTTGAGAAAACACTTGCAGGCACATTGAGGGCAACATTTGATGGCAAGGCATATTTAAAGCTAGCTCAAAGAGTTCCAGTGAGGAGGTGTTTTGGGTGGGGAGGGCAGGAACTGGGTGAGAATTGCCATAGGGATTATCATGATCATGAGAAGTCAATGGGTGGGCAAATAACTAAACAACATCTACAAGTCCCTCCTCATATTGCATTTCTTCCTATCTGTACTCAATGCTATCATTGGGACACATCTTCCCAGACCCAGGATCTGGCAAATAATTACTCACCAGATTGGAACTACAGCTCCACAATCTGGAAAATCTGTGCACTATATGTTTATTTTAGAATGCTCTGGTGTGTTTGTGCTTTAAACTATGTTGGGCAGGTATGTAAACCGTGGCCGCTAGGCTCCAAAGTGAGACACTTCCCCACAAGACCACTTGAGGGTCTGAGCAGGAGCCCTGTGAAATCCCTTGTCAATGTTGCACTGTACTGGAAATATTGATGTGCAATATCAGAAAAAAAGTCTATTTCCACCCCTTTCTGTTCGCTAAAGCAATCGTTTTGGCTTATTAGTGGCACACCTAATAACCCAAACAACCCAAACAAATAGAATGCCATTGTGCAGATCGGGCTCTAGCCCCTTCCCGAAATGTTGGGCTTTGTGGCTCAATGGCGTTGCGTGCCTGCAAAGGCCCCGCCTGACAGGGCTGTCACGAGGGCGTACGGGGGGGCAAACTGCCCAGGGCCTCGCGCTTGCGGGGGGGCTCGCGGCCCCATCTCCTAATGAAGAGGCAGCACAGTCTCCCGTGTACTTTATTCCACGGGCGACTGTTCTGTCTGCTCTCTGCCCCTGCAATGATTTTGCTGTTTTTTGTGAAGCCGTTTGGCTTCGCAACAAACAGCAAAATAATGGGAGACAGCAGGGCTCAGAAGTGAGCTCTGCTGCCTCCCATTATTCAGCTGACAATGTGGACATGCTGAATGACAAGAGAGGACCCCTCTCCTGTCTGTCAGTGTGTTCATGTTGCTCAGTGTGACCATGCTGACTGATGGGAGAGGAGTTCTATCTTGTCAGGCAGCATGTCTACGTGTCGGCTGCATGGATGCTTTTGAAGGTTGGATGGAGGTAAGGTAAGTGTTTTTTATTTTTTTATTAAATGTGTATTTACATTAAATTAGTATGTATATGTGTACGTATGAATGCATGCGTGCATGTTGGTGTTTGTATCAATGCTGTGTTTGGTTTTATGTATGCATGCATGTATGTATGGAGTTGTGTAACTGGTGGATGAATGCATGGGTGAAAGTGTTTTATGTGAATGTGTGTTCAGCCCCACCCCTACATTTAGCCGTCCTAGGGGCGCCCTAGGGGCCACTTCATTAAGGGGTGCGTTCATGGCATCAGAGGTGCACCTGGGCTAAAATGTGAAGGGGTTGGGGGTGGAGACTAACACTTCAAATGTTGGGAGAGGCGCTCACATCAAAGGCTGTGAGGGAGGGTCAAACTTCATTGTGTGGGGGCATCTAACATCTTTTCACATTTGAATGAGACTATTCTGCTGAATGTTACAAGCAGCTACCTTTCGCCTTCATTTCTGAAACGTCACACTTAAGGACCACTATGAGAATGAGATGTCTCATGTCACCACTTCCCTTCTAATCACTCCCCTAGCATGCAAGTCCTATCCACACATCACGATTTCAATTACCTAAAAATGTATGCATATGAATGCAGGTGCTAACAGTAAAATGTTTTATGTTAGTAATTGCAGGGCCTTTGTTAACAGCAAAGCCAAGGCACCATTTAACGTTTGTGTCCTGTTCGGTCTGACCACGGCTCTGGCGGTCAACCCGGCAGGGGCTGGATGACCGTTTTGAAAGCGGATAGTGAGTGGGGCCAATAAACTCATTGCATTTTTGGTCTCCCCCCCTGAGGGATGGCCACTGGGCCTTTCACCTTTTACAGTTGAAATGGGCACCCAAATAGCTACCCCCATGTTGGCAGTCTTATGACACAGAAACCTACTGATAATCTGCAGCTTTGAACCTCCTTCCTGCATTATTTTGACTTCAATAGTGATGTAAGCACCCCACAGGTGCCTTGGACCATTGTTCCAATCAGTAAAGGGTGCCCCAAACATCAAAAAGAAATGGGACCCACCGGCCCTGACACATCTTTAGCCAGCCCTGCTCCCATTTCCCTCTGAATTCCCTGAGCCCAGCTAGGAAGCTGAAAAACTATTTCACCTTCCTTTGGCCACTAGTCGTACATTTCTGCCCAATTCAGAGGCTGTTTACTTTCATAGTGCTATGCTAATCTCTGGAGAGGTGGGCCATCTAAAAGCTGAGACCAGAAGTTAAGACTTTGGCTTTATCAAAGCGAGTCTGTTGATATCGCATGGATAGGTTTTTGTGCTCTGCATGTTTGATGCTAATGCTTCTCGTTAACGAGTGCCACGGGCTGGCGACACATCGAAAGAGGCCTTCTGCCATGGAGCCAGATCGAGTCAACATATCCCAACATTTCAGGAAGGTGCAGCCCCAATGATGTCTACAGTGGCGAGGGGAAATGGTGGGGCACCATCAACCGTGCAGGGCAGAGGTGAAGGAGCCTGGACAGCCCCCAAACCGCAACAAAGAGGCTGTGAGTGGCAGGGTGGACTGAGATGAAATAGAGCATATAAGCACGTGTTTTTTCTTTCTGCAGCAGAAGTGCACTGATAGTAGGAGAGAAGAGGAAGGAACATGGTGTGACCATTATGGAACAGAGGAGCATAGGTGAGCATGGGAGACAATGGGCAATGTACTGGGAGGGGATGGAGAGAACGATGCAATATGGTGCAGGGGGTATTTGTTTGTGAATGCCACACCCAGCTAAAAAGGCAGAGGAGAAAGTGTAAGCATACAGGTTTAATGAATACAGTGCCTTTTAAGGTTGAAGGTTAAAGAAGTATATTGAAAAGGGGCGTTGTGGATCTCTGGGAGAAGCTGCACAAGGACTGGCGGGCTTAAGAAGAGGCCAAAAAAGTGGAGGGGGAGTGGAAGGTGAGAGCCGGAGGCTGGGGATCATAAGCTAAACTGGATGTCCTGGGTTATACATAAGATTGTTAGGTGTGAAAAAACTTGTACACGCTTCAAGGAATTCGGGAGGGGTGGCAATGAAGATGTCCGAGTAAGGTTAGGAGAGTGGAGAGTGGAAAAGTGTGATAAGGAGAATAGATGGCTATATGGGACAGAAATATACCAAAAAGTCGCTTGCAGAACTCCGACTGCTGAAAATTCAGACTTTTTTTTCTTCTTCGACTCTCCATAATACAAGTATGGGGGTGCTGCAGGGGTTTCTCCCCGCATATTTATGTGGTGTAACGGAGGTTGAAAAATAAATTGGCATTTTCAGCCGTCAGACTTCTGGGGGTCGCGTGAATGACATAGATTCTATGGGACTACAGGGGAGGGTGCATACAGGCTTGGCCACAGCCTTACATATGGCAAGGATTTTTTACTAGGCATTTCTGGCAACTTCTTGGCCATTTCTTTTTTTTTTATTTATAGATTGATCGTAGCTGACCAAGTCAACTTTACAATCTTACATTATATATAACAAGATTTCATATTTTCAAAAACAATCAAGGAAAAACGCAAGAAAAACATATTCAAATTCACACAATAAAAAATCAAATGAAAACAAATAAAACAAGTAAAATCATCCATTATGGGTTACCTCATTAAATAAAATCAATTCATTTTAACTCAACATTTACTTATTTAAAATCTACAACATAATTTTGAGTCAGATTAACTAAATTCATTCTTAATTGTATATAGAAAACTCTCTTCACTTCTGAGTCGCTTCATTCTACTCTATTTCATCTCTTATACAGATAGTTTAATCAAATCGCAGACAATTCAGCCGTTCTTACATTACTTTCAGGTCCAAAGCGTTCAATAAATTTATAGCAGCATATCTGTGCAAGCTTATTTGACTGCTAAAGATGTATTCCCACAATGAATCTGCAAGGACCTCTCTATGTTCCTTGGATAGTGGTTTCATGAGTACTATGCGTAGCGGTTTTATGGCTTCACACTCAACTAAGAGGTGTTTTAATGTTTCTTTGTTATAATCCTTACTGCAGAATCGACAGACATTATTTTCACAATTTATCAGTTTGCGCTTTGCCAATACTTCACGAGTCGACCATAGATTAAATCTTAGAAGCATGAAGTTGTGTCGATGCTGGATGGAGGGAGATTTTTTCAAATATAGTTCTATACCACTGAACCTTTTATGGCCAAATGGTTGTGTCGCAAAGTCTTGATATCACATACATTTTTCATGTGTACATATCCAGTCATGCTGGAATAATTTAGTTTTGGCCTTTGTGGGGTTTTGGATGAGTATTTCAGTTGTTATATCTGTATTTTCTAGGATTTGTTTAACTTTACTCCTCCATCCGAACACAAACACATCATCCGCTTGGCACATGTGTTTTGACAATAACCCAATTACAATTACAGAGTTTTCTGCTAAAAAATATTTCTGATACAAGGACATTGAATTCCACAGATATCTTGCGTTCAGGGAAATTAAGCCCAGTTCACATCTTATTATTTGGCCTGGAGTACAATTTGGTAATTTCAATAGTCTCCTCCAAAATTTGGCTTCTAATCTATTCCATGTGGTCTCTAGTATGACCTTTTTTGTTTCAGCTCCGTATAGGAGTGTGGGTGATGTCTTTTGTACATAGCATTTTATGGTTGGATTAAAGGAAAGTTTTCCATATTAATTTTGTATCAGCATTGCTTGTGATATTGACATATCAAGCTTGGTTTCAAGGCATCTAATATATACTTTTTCATCGTCTCTGTCTGCCAATATTATATCCAAATAAACATATTCAGATACTTGGTCTAGTACTTCTTGTTGCAATTTCCACCTATAATTCTTTGATTGTCTCTTTGTCTTTCTGTCACACACCATTACTTTAGTTTTTTCCAAATTGATGGTTAAGTAGTTTTTCCTGACATACAAATCAAGCGCATCCAAGAGACGTTGAAGGCCCTGTGGTGTTTTCGACATCAGGACTAAATCGTCCGCATAGAAGAGTACTGGAATGGATTTACATCCCATTTTTGGTGCATCCGATATTACCTCTTCAAATATTCTTTGTGCATCCCCAATAAAGAAATTGAAAAGAGTTGAGGCAAGGATGCATCCCTGACGGAGCCCTCTCCGCGGTTCGATCTGGGATGTCAAATTGCCCTCTGCATCAGGTTTTACCTGCATTTGTGTGTTTGTATGTAGCACCTGAATGCAATTAATCAAATAGCAAGGGCATCCTGCATTCACCAGTTTATGAAACAACAGTCTTCTTGATATCGAATCAAAGGCTACCTTGAGATCAACAAATTTAAGATAGATTGGTTGGCCAATGCTCTCATGGTGTACTATAATTGCCTTGATGGTAAGTAGGTTTACAGTCGTACCCATCCCTGGAATAAATTCAGTTTGAAACGGCTTACGCTGTAGATTTTGTGTACTCCATGCATTAAAATCCCTCAGGATATACCTAGAGAATATTTTCCCTGACACATCAAGAAGGGCAATCGGCTTGTAATTCATAGAAGACTGGTCGCCCTTCTTGAAAATGGGTACTACAACAGAGTTTCATCATGAGTCAGGGATAGCATTTGTTCTCAATACCTTTGCAAAAATGCTGTGAAGTATTCTCGCCCAGTGCCAAGGATGTTCTTTAAGCATGTAGTTACTTAACCCATCTGGGCAAGGTGCCCTGGATCTACTTGATTTCATTATAAAGTAATAAATAGCCTCTTCTGATATCACTAGTTTTTCAAATCCGTGGAAGGCATTCACTGTCTCTTGATCATCTTCTATTGGAGCTTCATACAGTTGTGTAAAATGTAATATCCACTGATGTTGAGGAACTCCATTAATTTGCACAGTGAGCTGTCTTGCATGTGTTGCTACATTCATTAGACTCCAGGACTCCAGATCTCAGAGCTATTCTTAGATTGTATGGCTCATAGCATTAGTCCGCCATCATTCTGATATAAAGTGGCTCTATGTGAGCGTATCCAATTTGCGTATTTACACTTCAATATTCTTATAGATAACGCTCGAGTTGACGTGGGGAGGCTCATAGCCATTTTCTTCCCTTTCCTAAATAACGTTTTTTGCTTCTGAATCTCTGGGTCAAATGAATGTTTTGGTTTATAATAGTGGCATTTAGATGGTCCAACATGCTGTTTATATACCTGTATATACAAAGTATTTTGTTCTTGCATCTATAAACAAGAGGAATTTTCAAGACTATTATATAAGGACGTCAGCTTCCATTCATCCCACCTAAAGCGTTTTCTTGTGTTATTAATAGTCAACACCAATGAGTGTCCCTTCCTATCATGAGATTTTTCGTCACATAGATCAAATGACCGCTTTGTCTTGAGAAGTTCATGGTCACTATTTTCCTGAATCATAACTTCAAAATCCAATGTTCTCTCCGATGTTCTCCCAACTGTATATTTATGCATGAAGATATATTCTATGATGGATTCACTTTTACCCCATCTCCATGTACTTTTTGGGGGAACATCGGATTTGAATGCACAATTAAGCATATAAAATTGGTGATTTTTTTATGAAGCGTAACCATCTTTGAATGGCTATATCTTTATAGTGTTAGAGGATAAGCATTTCAAATTTAGATCCCCAACTAGAATAGTGTTGGTGATTTCTACATTCAACAATATCAACTCAAGTAATTGCCCCAAATCTTGAAACAATTTCTCATCGGACATGGCTAGTGGATTTCAATACATATTTATCAGTGGTATCATACCACCTCTATATTTAATTTTTACCAACTGAAGATGGATACTTGCACTAGCCCACGGGAAGATTTCAAACCCATTCCTCGTATTCACAGCTACCAAAAGTCCCGAAGAAGGATGGCCTTTACTGTTAGATTTAGCTGGTGACAAAAGTATTTTATGACCATTCCAAATAGGCTGTTCAACTAGCCATGTCTCCTGTAGGGCAATTATGTTAAACTCTGCAATCTTTTTTGCACTTGTCCCAAAAAGTTGAGCATATCCACGCATGTTCCAACATGCTAACGTGACTTGCCCTATCTGTGGATACGGGTCTAGTTATGATCTCTCATGATTGACATTACCATTTAAGTACGTATTTCCTTGTACTAACTTAGGTTTATAGAATCTTGGAGTTCTTATAGATAGTGTCATTTGTCCTTGCCATGGGATCTGTTAGCCACTGCCGGGTCTCTTGCTAAGACAAATCCTAGGGCAAACAAGTCCATTTTTGCCTGCCATAGGAGATTTTTTACAATGTTAGTTGGTATCCATACTCTAACTCTTGTAAGAATTTCATCGTTCAAGAACTCAACTTGTCGAATATCAAATATGTTAATGTCCTGTAAGCTTTCTATGTCTTTAAATATGGCCGGGAATGACGTACGATTCAAGTCATACATCGGGAATGGAGCTTCTCGACATTTCAGTAAGTAACATTGATTATAGTCTTTCAAGTCCTTATGTGGATTTTTATCCTTTCCCATTGCAGAATGAGGGCATCTTGCTTTTTGTATAAGTTCTGTGTGCCTCAAAGCTTCATGCTTCTGTGTGTCTAAAGGCACAACTTTGGAGCTCAAGACATTCAATCCGCCCCAGTTTTGTCCACTTTCCTTTTCCCCCATGGCCATTCTCTGTTGTTTCAAAAAGTCTTCAAATGACGCTCTTATCATAGACTGTATCTGTGGCAACATGTCACCACTTACATTCACTTCACTATTAGGCAATGTGTTATTTACTGCTGGGCCTGATTTTGCTGTATCATTTACATAATTCCTGTTATTTGAAATCAATAAATTAAGTGATATATTTGAAATATGTGATTCCTTTCCTGCTTCTATTCCCGCCACAGCTATAGCAGATATCAAGTCATCTAGAGGTTCATGATTTTTCACTTTCATATTCCTCTTAATTGTTTCTGTTTTGCGTGTATGCTTAGCGTGTAGTCTATAGCGATCCAAGATTTTTTTCTGACCACTCAAACAGCGCGCCTCACCCTTTTTTGATTGTTTTGTAGTTTGTTTCTTATTAGGTACTTTAATTGGCAATTCTTTTGTTTGAATTTTTTATTTGCACCAGTGGCTTTGTTAGCAGAAGTATTTTGAGCATTAAACATGTTAAAGGTATTCAAGCGACTTTCAAATGCGCAACCACCAGGCCTAGTTGATTTATCATACGCCAATACCTCATTTCCACTCATAGGAGTATTCTCTGCAATAGTCATTCTGTGTTTCACCTCTTTCTTTCTCAAGTTGCACATTACGTTTTGAATCCAGCGCATTCATCCACGTGATGATTCTTTCTATTTGAATAGATTGATTATTTATCTTAAAGTCTAACATTTCAAATAGTTGTGTGTGTGAGTGATAGCATTGTTAAATTCATAGCGCTCAGTGCAATCTCAGTGAGAGTTGATTGATTGTTGATATTGCAATTGGGACAGGGTTCAGACTCACGATTTTGGTCTGCAATCGGTCGCTGAGGGCAGTGCCTTAAGTGGCACTACAAAATGAACAGAGGCTTATCAAGGGGGCGTGGCCTAGCGGTGGGGGTCCTGTGGGCCTGTCAGGCCACGCACCCTTGACGAACCCCAGCTCAATGGGCTACTGGCACCCCTGCCAGGCAGCCTTTTGTAGAGATCAGCACCCTCTCCCCATAGCGGTGAGGGTGTTGATGTCTGCATTTATATTCTAAAGGCTTGCCTGGCAGGGGGCAGCCCTCACCTATTCAGCCTTCATGGTGGCGCCGGCCCTCGCCAGCTGGGGAGGGGCAGCGTCAGCATTAAGTCTGAAAGGGTGAGGCCCCTGGAAGCTGAGGCCGTTTTCTTGAGGACTTAACCGCCCGCACATTCGCGGGAGTTTCAGAATTTGGAAAACAAGACCTCTGCTTCCAGCAGCCTCACGTTTTCTCCATAATGGTGGCGCCGGCCCTGGCATCTCTTGCTTAAAGAGATGCCTCGCAGGTGCGGCACACCATTATGGCTAAAAGGCATTTTTTCTGAAGCCTGAAGTTCTCGCACACGAGCAAGAGCTTCAGGCTGTAGAAAAAAATGCCTTTTCGTGTAGTGGCTGGGGGCGACACGGGGTGGGCTGGATATAGGATAATGAATGACTTGCGATGCTATGCAGGGTTTCATCAAACATACTGCATGAGTGGTCAGAGGCTTTTCTTGGACTGGGGGGCACACGGGCAATTGATGAAAAACACGCTGGCAACCTCAGCTAACGGCACTCGATCAATCGGGTTTACATTACCTGCTTCATTTCCAGCTAAATCGTGAGTTCTGTGCTGTGGTCTTTACTCGGGTTGTCTGGGCTACGACCATACCTGCCTAACCTCCGGAATTTTTCCGGGGACTCCGGAATTTCACGCATTTCTCCGCGTCCCCGGAAAAGTCCCTTGAATCTCAGGAATTTTGAGATTCTTTCCGGTCCGTCATATTCTCCACCTGATTGGCTACAGGTGGAGAATATGACGGGACCCGGAAACGGCGCGAAATGTTCGTGCCCACTGCCTGCACCACTATAATAATAGTGATTTCAATCCATGCCATTGGATTGAAAGCAGCATTATTTCTGCTGTGGCGCCGCCTTCTTTTTGCGTTCCTATAGCATTGAATGAATGATTTTCAGTGCTATGGTAAGCAAAATGAAGGCGGCGGCGCAGCCGAAATAATAGTGCTTTCAATGCAATGACATGGATTGAAAGCACTATTATTTAGGCGCCGCCACCGCCGCCTTCATTTTGCTTACAATAGCACTGAATCATTCATTCAATGCTATAGTAAGCAAACTGAAGGTGCCGCTGCAGCAATAATAGTGCTTTCAATCCAATGACATGGATTGAAAGCACTATTATTTCGGCCTTCATTTTGCTTACTATAGCATTGGATGAATTATTTTCAATGCTATAGTAAGAAAACTGAAGGCTACAACAACCGAGTTTACCTTTTTGATAGGTGGGCGGTTTTGTATGGGCTAGAGTCGGCCTCCAGCTTTCACACACGCATGCAGCGACACGCACCCATGCATGCAAGGACGACACGCCGGAGACGTGTGATGGCTCCGGTCTTCGGCGCGAACTGCCGGGCACCGCCTTTATTCAACTAATGCGCATGCGCGAGCTCCGTGGCTGCTCGCGCATGCGTACTCCGTGTACGCAGTACACAACATCCCTCCTTTTCCCCCGAAACAAACAATTAACACTTCCCTGCAGAAACAATAACAATTAACAACGGACTGCAGAAGTACAACCTGGTTCCTTCTTCGGATTTGCAAACGACTCATTTCCCCACCTATGGTGCAGGGTCCATGATGAAGTCTCTGAACCTCTGGGGAAGTCGTCGTCCAGCCCTGCTCGGGTACCGGGGTGCCCCGTCACTAGGGGCCTCCGATGTCTCGTGATCTGCAGTTGGGGTGGCTTCTTCCACCCTTCTCTCTTCCCCCCGTTCCGGGACTTGTTCTGCTGTTGCCTCGTCGCTCGCGGCCTTGATACGCTTGAAGAACGACACGTTTCTGGTGACAGTTCCTCTGGCATTGGCTGCGGTGACCATTGTACCTTTCACATGTGTTACTCCCAGTGGTTGGGTCTCATACGTTGTCGACAGCTTTCCTTCTGTTCTTCTATTTCGTACCAACACGGTATCCCCAACCGCGATCGGTTTTTCTGGCAGCCTCCTCCGCGCTGTTTCATTCTCGTTTCTCCATGACCTTTCTAGTTGTACTTGGTCATTGTCGATCACTCCTGGTTGTCTCCCCTCTGACTCCGGTATGAGTCCCCTTGGGATCCTCTTGAAAAGTGCCTCCGCAGGGGCTATTCCAGTTGATCGATGCAGTGTTGTGCGATACTCCCGGAGAAATTCGACCAAATTTCGTCGGAGGTCTTCCCCACCATTTTCAGATATGCGAAACACCTTGTTTAGTGTCTGCATGAAGCGCTCTACTTCTCCATTGGCTCTGGGCCAAAGTGGGGTGACCTTTCAGTGTTTTATGCCCCTCTCTTGGCAGTATCGAGCAAACGACTGTCCTTGGAAAGGTGACCCATTGTCCGAACATAACTCGAGGGGAAACCCATTGGTAGCAAATATCTTGTCCAAGGCCAGGGTGGTGTGGTCGATGGCCTGGGACTCGACCAGTTCCACCTCGGGATATCGGGACCATTGGTCAGTCACTGCTAGGAAGTGTAGTCCTCTTCCGGTCGAGCCAAAATCGGCATGTACTGTCCCCCAGGGTGAATCGCTCCTTGCCATGGACTGAATCGGGGGTCCCTTCTCCGCCGGGCTCGTTGCTTGGCACGGGATGCAGGCCCTTACATACTCTTCCACTCACTTTTCCAAATCGGGGAACCACACTTTGATTCTGAGACGTGCCTTCATTCTGGTCATACCTTGGTGTCCGTTGTGTGCCAACTGAAGGACCTTTGGCACGAGTGACCTGGGGATCACAATACGGTGCCCTCTCAGCAGGAGACCATCGGCAGTCACTGACAGTTCCTGTCGTGCACCCCAGAGCAATTGCAGGTCCCTTTGCATTTCTGCGTTTCTTCGGGCATTATTCAGGAGGAGTTCCCGCCATGCTCCTGTGGCTACCGCATCCTTCACTCTCAGAAACGCCTCATCCGAGTTCGACTCGTTTGCAATTTCCTGTCTTGTCAGGGCAATGGGAAGCGCCGACTCGACAACCATGTGAATGGTGTCCACACAGTTTGCAACCTCCGTAGTGTCTCCGGGTCTTCCTGCTCTGGGGTGGCGAGACAAATAGTCTGCAGGGTTGTGCGTTCCTGTGCGGTACACCAGTTTCACCCCGTACTCCATGAGGGATAGCATCCACCTCTCTATCCGAGGTGGCGGTTTGGACGAAGCGCCAGCCAGAATGGGCAGTAGGGGCTTGTGGTCCGTCACCACAACAACTAGTTTCCCCAGAATATATCATCTAAAATGTTTACAGCCCCATAGTATTGCGAGGGCCTCGCGTTCAATTTGGGAATATCTTCTCTCTGTGTCTGTAAGAGCCTTGCTGGCGTATGCAACGGGTCGCATGGATCCCTGTTGATCCGCCTGCACGAGAACCGCCCCAAGTCCCTCTGGACTGGCATCCACTATGATTTCGGACTCCCGGGCTGGGTTGAAATACGCCATGGTGTCTTGTTCGGACAGGGCATCCTTGATGGCCGTGAACGCTCTTTGTTCTTTGCCAGTCCACAGTCCATGCAACTTCGTTCCTCGTGAGTGCTCTCAGGGGTTCAGAGAGAGATGCTAAGTCTCGAATAAACCGCCCACAGTAGTTCACCATCCCTAAGAAACTGCGGACTTCTGCCGGGGACGTGGGAGGAGACGCTTCTCGAATGTCTCTCACCTTCTCAGGGTCAGGGGATATGCCTGCCGCATGGAAGACAAATCCAAAAAATTCCAGGCTGTCCTTCAGGAATTCGTACTTTTCTTGGTGCAGCGTCAGGCCAAGGTTGTGGAGCCTTTGAAAAGTGTTTTCCAGACGCTTGATGTGCTCAGCCTCAGATTTGGCAAAGACTAGGATATCGTCTGACATGTTTATTACTCCTTTTAGTCAGGACAGAGCCCCCCTGATGGCATTTTGGAAGACTTCTGCCGCCGAGGAAATTCCAAAACTGAGCCTTTTATATTGGTACAGTCCTTCGTGAGTAGTAAAGGTTGTAATATATCTAGACTCTGGATGGAGCTCCAACTGGTGATAACCCGCTCTCAGGTCTAGTTTCGAAAAGAATTTCACACCCTGAAGTTCACCAACGATGTCGTCCAGAGTGGGAGTGAGATGACGTTCTCTTTTTATGGCCAGATTTGGAAGTCTCATGTCTATGCAAATGCGTACAGCCCCAGGCTGTTTGGGCTTTGGGGCCACTACAATAGGAGAGACCCAGGGGGTGGGCCCTTCCACCTTTTCGATGATATCTCGTTCCACTAGGTCTTGCAGCTCCTTTTCCACCTGAGCCCTCAGATGAAACGGTATACGACGATGTTTCAGCGCCGTTGGTCTGACTGACTCGTCAATGTGGAGCCTTATTGGCTCAGCCTTCAATTTCCCTATGCCCCTGAAGAGCTTCTCAAAGCGTGTCAGCAGGCTGTCCAGATCTGTGTGATACACAGCAAAAGTGAAATGAACCAGGTCGAGTGCTTCAGATGCCGCGCAGCTCAAAAGAGAGTGCGGACTGACATTGGTTACAAAAAACCTCGCTTTGATGCTGTTTTGGCCATGGGTCACTGGGGCTACAAATACCCCCTGGATGGGTAGCGGGGTATCTTCACCAAAAGCGTATATCTGGGCTTTGGAGGGCGACAGGGTTGGTGGGCCTGCCAGTGCGTTGTAATGTCTGTCCGCCATTACACAGACTGAAGTGTCAATGAGGACTGGGGTGGGAATCTCACCAATGTCCACAGTACATATGGGCCTTCGTCTGGTGCCGGGGCCATTTGCGATGCTGGAAATGAAGAAAACTTCTTCCTCCTCTTCTTCCTCTTCTTCGGCAATGTTTAGGTCGTGCACGTCCTATTCAAGGGAGGATATGCCCCTTGCCGTGCGAGCGCCACCTCTACCGGCCCTCTCCGGTCCTCTGTTTGCTGCTAAGGGCATGGCGGCCCTACACATCCTTGCGTAATGGCCCGGTATCCCACACCTGCCGCATGTTCGTGATTTTGCTGAGCATTCGCCCCTGTGTGGGAGGTCATATCCACAGTAGGAGCACGACTGAGGGGTACCTGAAGTCATGGGTCCTTCTCCCTTTTTCGGTGTCCATCTGGCCTTCCCAGGTGTGAACCGTCCGACTGCTAGGGCCTCCTCCTCATTCTTGGAATGAGTGGCCGCGTCCATTTTCGATCCTCTTGCCTCCGCCAGCTCATACGCTCTTCCCATGTCCAGGATTTGCCGGAGGGTCAGCCCTGGTTCCCTCAGGACTTGCCTCCTCAGTTTTCCTGAGCAACAACCTTGCAGCAGTTGGTTGCGGACCATTTCCTCTTTGTTGACCCACCTGCAGGAGCTCGCTAGGTGTCTCAACCGGGCACAAAACTGGTCCAGTGACTGTTCGCTTCGTTGTCTTTCTGCCCCCATGACAAACCTGTCGAAGTCAACATTGGCTAATGGTAGGAAGTGATCCCGAAGTGCTTGCTTGACCGCGTCATACGTTGCCACTGGAATGTCAAGGGAGTCATATATTTTGTGGACTTCAGTGCCTGCAGAGTACATCATGATGGCGATCTTTGCTTCGTCTTCAGTCTCTCCCGAGGCTCTGAACATCATTTCCAGTCTTTTGACCCATGTGAGCCATTTCGGGCCAAGCTTTGATGGGGGCCCCGTAGTATCAAATTCGGGCATGGGAGCCAAAGTGGTGCGCACTCTGCGTGGTATTGGGGCAACGGCGCCCTCATCATCGGTTTCTTCACCCATCACGATAGGTACTCACTGTACTGTCTTGGCGGGTTGACGGATGATCCGACTCCCAACTGTGGCAGACTTTACCTGGTGGCTCTTCTGCCACCTTTGTGTCACAGCCCTGATTCAGCTGGGCTGTGAAGTGTCCAAAAATTTCTGCAGATGGTGCACGAGCACCCGGAACGGGCCGCAACCACTGTTGAGTGAGCACTCAAAATGGCCGCCGGCTGTTCGAGCGGGTCCGCGACTGCGGAGTTGTGCTTCGTTTCGCCGGTGTCATCGGAAACGGGAAGAACAGCTCCGATCCCGCCTCGTCGCCAATTTTGTAAGGGCTAGAGTCGGCCTCCAGCTTTCACACACGCATGCAGCCACACACACCCATGCATGCAAGGACGACACGCCGGAGACGTGTGATGGCTCCGGTCTCCGGCGCGAACTGCCGGGCACCGCCTTTATTCAACTAATGCGCATGCGCGAGCTCCGTGGCTGCTCGCGCATGCGTACTCCGTGTACGCAGTACACAACAGGCGGGGCGTGTGCAAATGGGCGGAGTCTTGTGTGGCTGTGGACGGGGCATACATCTCAGGAATTTTGATTTTCAAATGTAGGCAGGTATGGCTACGACTGGTAATTTCTACGATTACATTCTCAATACAGGGAATGCTTGAGGGCAGGTTCGTTACGCCTAATGAGTCCTCTGTGAGTTCTTTCATTTCTTCAATAAGTATCAAATTGTTTTCACTACTAAGTACTTGCGTGTCGGTCAGAGAGACACTTACTATGTTAATGTCACTTGGAACGACACGATCAACATCTGAGCATTTTCTTAATGACTCATTACCTTTTTTGAAGTCAGCATCACAATTTTTGGGCTTATGCTCTCTAAGTAAGCAAAAGCCCCGTATATCCGCCGTGGCACTTTTTTAGTCAAAAATGAAGGAAGACACCCCAGCTAGTTTCTTTCTACTAGCAATCATTGGGGAGGGTTTTGCCGGGGTAGACTTCAGGGTGATAGATGAGTACGAAATGGCCACGCGCTACGGCATGTCTGTTTTTAAAGTATATAGTCGCGGTTTCATGCAAATTTCAGACATCCCCACCACGAGAATACATACACTTACCCCTCTCAACCCTAACAGCCACAACAGCCCTTATCCAAGCACTTCCCAATGCGCGTGCACAAATGCGCACTCGCAGCTGTTTTGTAGGATTCTGGGAGTTGGAGAGGCAGGGCCAGGGGCGGGCTGAATGTCCGTGTTAGCGTTCACTGCCACATAAAGTTTCCAATTACAATTAGAAAAAAGCACAAAGTCTGTGTGAAAACACTTGCTTTTTCAAAAGCACAAAGTCCACAAAACCTATAAACAAATGAAATCGAAAGCAGGATCGATAACAGCTCCAGGTGAATGTCACAAATCCGTTAGTTTGGTACTGGATATGTCCATACCGTGTCTCAAGGATCACAGACTTCGGCAGAGTAAGACAGCCATGACAGCCCTTATCCAAGCACTTCCCCAATGCGCCTCTTTGGCCACTTTGCACGGAAAGGGTGGGCAGGGGCAGTTGACAGGGGTAAGGAGTTATTACAGTATGTTGGAATATAATAAATAAGTTGCTTCCGGAGCAATAGGCATGTTCTGATGCGAGTCCAGTAGGTGCGCGGGACGGCACCTTGTCACGCATTGTGTGTTGCTGGTGGTTACACAGGGAGGACTGGGAGAGGGAGCACGGACCCATATGCCAGTTCAAGTGGGGTCCTGGGGCTTGCATGGTTAAAGGGTTAGACAAATACAGAATAGCTTAAGGGTGGCTGAGAGGAAATGGTTGGCATCTTGGAGATCCTCTGACAAAGTGGCATGCCGCCTGCTCTAAATGCGATACCCACTTTCTGCCATTGCTAAGAAGAGAGCTCTCATACAAGCCTGCGTTTCTGCGGCATCTAACAACTCGACTGAACTCTTTAAAATCTGAAAGGAACTGCCCAATCCTGCCGCAGTGTCTACCTATCCTGTTCCTTCGCAGGCCCTCTGTATGACCCTGGCTTCCTACTTCATCTAAAAAAAAAATCACCCCCTTCCCTTCTCTGCCTTTCCTCTCTTCTCTCCTGACAAGATTTCGAGACAAGTCCGATGTTTGAAAATCTCACCCAAACAGGTTCTTTCAAAACCATCAAGGACCACATTGACACCCACGCTCCAGCCTTGGCTAACTTCTGCAATCACTCTTTCGACTCTGTAACCTTCCCCTCCCCGTGGAGCACTCTCTTGTGCACCCTCTTCTCAAGAAACCCTTAGCCGACCCCTCCCTTCCGGCTAACTGTCGCCCGATCTCTATCACTCCTTTGCTGGGCAAACTCCTAGAAAAGCTGGCCATCTCCCAGCTTAATCTTCACAATGAATCTGTTGGTTGTCTCCATGACCATCAGTCTGACTTCAGAGCAGCCAGACCACGGAAACTGCTCTCTTAAACATCTGTGAAGACCTGATCTCTAACTTTGATTCTAATCTCCCTTCTGTCCTCTGTCTACTTGATCTCTCCTCTGCCTTTGACACGGTCAACCATGCCATCCAGCTCAACTAGCTCCGTGATAACCTGGGTATCACTGATCAGGCTCTGGCCTGGCTGACTTCTTTTCTCTCTGACCGACCCTCCCAGGTCCAACTTGGGTCCTTGCTCTCCTCTATCTCTCTTTCCACCTGTGGGGTTCCAGAGGGGTCTAACCTTTCTCCCTGCTTGTTCAATCAATACCTGGCACCTCTCGCCCACCCCATTTCTGCTCTTTGCTCCACCTTCCAATGCTATGTGGATGACACCCAGCTCGCTTTCAGGCTCCCCTCTGCCGCCTCCTCTTCTTATCTCATTCCGGTCTGTCTGTCTGCAGTCCAAGAGTGGTGCGCCGCCAATGATCTCTGCCTGAATGCCAGCAAGATAGCGATCCTCCTCATCAAAACACCTGCACCTCTCTTTCCCTGCACTCTCTAGCCGGCTTCCCTTTGCCCTCTTCCTGCTGCCACCTGTGAGGCTAAGAACCTCAGGGTTATCTTCAACTCCACACTATCCTTCTCTCCTCAAATCTCTGACTTTTGGGAAACGGATTTAAGATGCGATTACCTAGAAGTTGTAATTTTTCCCAATCCGGGAGGGGATAATATTATGAAGTTATTGCGGCAGTTGTGCAACATTAAATAGTAGCAGGAACATTACAGGATTGGCTGGGATAGAAGGGGACAATATGTGAAAGGAAGTAGAGGGAACATAGTAGAAGGGGTCAGATTTGTGTACAGTTACGATTTTAATACAGAGGTAGGGAGACCCAGAATTTGGAGGAATTGAATTGGACAAGCAATTAAAAGAGGAGCATCTGATGGAGGAAGGATAGCTAATGGAGCAGCTCGGCAAAGGGACATTAAAATATTGCAGCAGAAGGAGTGATGGAGAGGGGTGCCAAATTATGGTGGGTGCGAGGGACGGCACCCAGTACAAGGGGGGGCCTCAGTCACTGGCTTGGGGAGCGTTAGCAGGGGAAATGTTGGCATCATGAGGGGGAGAGGAGTGGATGTAGAAGGTGCGCGGCACACCACCGGGGCAGTGTGCAATAAGTACTGGGTCAGTCAAGCAAGTTCCACATGAAGCAGTTGGAGCAGCGATCGGGCATGCAGGGCACATTAACACAACAGGAATTAGCACAGCAAGTACGGCAAGGGGAGGAGGTAAGGAATGAGGGTGCGGTGAATGAAAGAACAGGTTATGAAGGGAAGTGACAGTATTTGGGAATAAGTAGAGGAGTAAAACAACAAATAGGGAGCATACAATTGGATTGTGCAAGCATTTTATAGCGAGTGGAAAATTGAGGTTATGGAGTGGAGATCGGAAGGGGCTGGAAAAAGGGGCAATAAGCTGTGATTCAAGGAAGAGTGGTGACTAGGATGCAATTGGTGGCAGGAGCAGCAGGTGGAGTGGGACGGCACCCTGAACATGGCAGTGTCACTGGCACAATTAGTTGGGGATGGCCTGAGGAGCATTGCGCGTTGGGGTTCCAGGATCAGCGTTGTGCGTAGTGGGCAAGAGCGGTGTGGGAGAGGGTTGGTAGCATGGGTGGAGTGGGGCAAGGGATCTAGCGTGGCGAGCAAGGGCATTTGGTACATAAGGGAGTCGGTGAGGTGGGTTTTGTTAGTTCACGGTTCTGGCAGGGTGCACTGGGCTCTGACCTCCCGGGTGTAGAATGTGGGGTACAAGTTACAGTGGGGGGCAACCAAGTTTAGGAAGTGGGAGCGAGGATGCAGTTGTGGGATATAGGGGCTTTTGGGGGTTGCTGAGCATAGTGGTGGCATGTTATGAGATGACAAGGGTGAGGATGAACAACCTATCATAAAAAGGTGCGGTATAGGGAGCGTGCTGGGTCAGAGGTTTGCAGGAAAGATGCTGTGGATTGGTGGAAGCTATGTTTAGCAGCAAGGTGGCTGGAGTGAAGGGTAAGGCTAAGGAGAGGGAACAGCAGAAGTATGCAGGGATAAAGAGGGGAGGTTAATGTTACTGATTTTATTGTCCAGGTAAAGATTATGGAGCGAGTGGCGGCAATAGCGGCTAGGGTCCAGGGGTCCAGAGAGGTACAGATGTGTGCTGGTTGGCTGGGGAGCAAGGGGGCAATGGGGCGAGAGGGGTCTAGAGGACCAAAGTGACAACAGGATTGCTACGTATTGCACCAGGGGGTGGGTAAAGTTAGTGTGGTTGCCATCAGGGGAAGCTTAAGAGTACGCTTTACGTGGGTGTTGGGGCTTTCAGGGTATCAGACGTGGGGGCTGTCAAAAGGGGGAAGGAGCGATTGATGGAAGAGGTAAGTTTGACATAGGAGGGTTTGGACATATTGGTTAGAAGGGGCAAATTAGCTAAAGAAAGGGGGTTTCATGTTGAAATGGGGGGCAGAATGTGTTCTGGTCAAGGAAGAAGATGTGGACATGAGCACAACAGCCATGTGGCGGGACCAGATTTCAGGAATAGGGCAAGTGGGATGTGAACAGTGGAACATATTCAGGGAATGTTTTCAAAGGTGTTTTTGGGAAAGAATGACCGTTTCTGGTTACACTCCCTTTGGGGTAGGAGAGGTACTCCAGGAAAGGAGTTTTTTGGTATAAAGGAGCAGAAGAGTTATAGTTTGGAGTGGGATAGCTAGGTTAGGTATAGGGAATATCAGAGAGACAGGCTGCCAGGAGTTGAAAAGGTGGCATTTGAAGAGGGTAGGGGGATGTAACATGTTTCTCACGATTTGTTTCTTTCGGCAGAAGCAGTTCAGTTGAAGAACGACATGAGGGTGATCCGGAAATGCAAATATTTGTTGTGAAATCGCCAGGCAGACAAATGTGGAAGAAGGTTTTCAGTACACAGAGGGAGGAAGCCAGGAAGATATTTTAGGATGGTTGAAGAATTGGGGGTGCAAGGTGGGAAGGGGGTTTAAACACTTACTTATTGAGAAAAGGTGAGGGAAGAGGGACATGCATGCCAGAGGCATTTGTAAGGTAGCTGGAAGAAAATTACCCAGGTAAGAGTTCAGGCCTGGCTCTCTTGAAAGGAGTATCTTAAGAACTTGGTCAGCTAAGAGGGGATTTGGCCAGGGATGTGGGTATGTTGGAGCGAGGGGCTGCCGTGCAGAATGTAGGGGGGCTTATGGTCCAAACGGAAAGTGGTGTAAAGGCTAAGAAGGAGTTTCATGGAAAAAATCATTATGGTCGGCAGAGTGCGGTGTTACAGGAGAGATTCATTTTCAATGGAAGGCGTGAAGAAGAGAATTTGTCAAGGAAGACAGTGGTATGCAGCTTTGGTGGGGGAACCAGTGCGCGAGGATATGACAGCAGCAAGTATGTGGGAAGTGCAAAGGTAAGGGGGAGTTGAGGCAGAAAGAATTCCTCTAGGGAGGGTGTCTCTGTGTCCTGGGGACACAGTCGTTTGAAAGGAGCGTTGGTGGAAGCCGAAGGGTTATTATTGCGGTAGAGATGGTGGTTAGAGCTGTTCGGACGGCCAGGCTAGACCTGGGTTGCAAGAAAGGGGAAGAGGAGTGAAGAAGGACGGCTGTTGTCTCAGGGAGAAGACATGGATAACGTTGGGAAAGATGGTGGTGAGATGAAGGGGAAATGAATTTAGAGGAAATAGAATGTGGATGGGGGTTAATATTAATATAATTTAGCATTTATATAGCGCTACCAACCCTCAGGTACTCAGCACCGCTTATTATTACCCACGGTGTGTGGTGCTCATTTATCGACCTCGGAAGGATGAAAGGCTGAGTTTGGCCCTGCCGGAATTCGAACCTGCGTCAGCAGACTCTGCCGAGCGCTCTACTCGCTGTGCTATCAGACCGGCTATTAGACATGCAAATGGTTTTGGTTAGTCTGTAAGGCAGAGGAGCCAGGTCAGTGATGTCTATAAGCTGTGGCCTGAAAGCCTGCACTGGCCTGGCAGGACACCGGGAGGCTTCCCGGTAGGCCTGTGCACTCTGGGTCTTTTTTTGTGCTTCAGAAGAGGGTAGGGAAATAATGAAGATTTCGCTTGGTGTTGAAGTTAATCGCACTTTCTTTGAGATTCTGACAAGCCAGCCCTGAGCTCTTGTGTTCAGGGCTGAGCTGCTTGTGAGATTGTCCACAGGTTGTTGCCTAGTAACCATGGAGCCCGACACACACAGTTTTTCTTCTGTGTTTTCTCTTTATTAGTGTATTATGGTTAAATAAACCTTTTAACACTACATACATATACTATACATGAATAACACCTTACTAAAAAGCATTCCATATCACAAAAACTTACATTTCATGATTAAAACATTTAGGAATTGTTAAAATCCATTCAATTCAATCGACCTCATTTCTTAGCCCAACCTTAGTCAATTATGCATTGGTGTATATTTAATGACAACCTCCAATTAATTCTAGGCATACAATTTTGACCTTTGTATATTTTCCTATCTCTCACTTATGCCATTGTATTCTTAATCAGAGATTGTATTCCAGGTAATTTATTTACAATTTGCAACCACATATGGTATGACATAAAATGTAATACAGTACAGTTACCCGAAAATAATAAGGGCCATGATTGATCTGTGTAATAGCTGTCCATTTTATATCTTAAGCTATGAAAACCTTTAGTGTACACATCGTTCAAATTCCTACAGTTAGTCTGAAGATGTCTTGTGGTTTCTATCTCATGCCCACACAGTCGGCAGTGACGCTCATCATAAGGGATTTTAAACCACGCCCCTATTCTAGAGAATGAAGGAAGGACATCCAACCTAAGAAGCATTATACATCTTCTTACTTTGCTGTTGTAGTGATGTGTAAGATATTTGCAAGGAGAACCGACCTGGAAGCTCTGACGAATGTAGTATCATTTTTGCCGGGGCTCACAACGCAAGTCCACTTGTAACAAGACTTCCCTTAGCATTTGACTTGAAGTGGGTGAGATCCAAAGTAACTTGGAGCTTGATCAGGTGAAAATCATTCTTTTAAAAATGTACAAACAAAATGCCCATACTGTTAGGAAATTACTATTGCGGTTCTAATTGGTCCCATTTATTATACAAATGGATCCTCCTCAATTTTGTATTAATGGGTGCCAGTTCTACAGAGATGGGGAGCAATAAACTGAGGAAAAAACAAAGGGCATGAACCAGCTATCCCTCCCTTCTTGCACCATATTATTCACGACATGGACAGAAGACACTCATGCATAACTTAATTATGAACGCACTGGTACAGACTCACATAAAATATCATGAAGACAAGGTATTTTAATACTGTTGCTAATCAAAAAACATCAAAATCATTTCAAACCTAAAAAAAGGATGTGTAATCCAGACACGATCTATGAACAATAGTGAAAGGCGGGTTAGTAAAAGTGCCAAACATAGAGTGCATATGACAAACACATAACATAAACCAAATATCCTGTATAACACATGAGACAGTGTGGGTGTCTCTACTCTTGTGGATCTTAGTGTGCATGTGGATCTTAGTGTGCAACACTAGTAATTACATAGTTATACATCCACTTGTCTGATCCTTCAATGCTACTATAGGTGAGAGTAGGACTCACAAATTACATGTCATTTGTTACATTTAAAAACAGAAGACACATGGGTGGAAAATGACCCACATCAACTTGGTCATATCAATTAATGGTTGACACTATGTTTCCGCCCTATTAGTCGTATCCGGCCATCCAGACCCGGCCTCCAGGTAGTTATATGGGCCTTCATCAGGATGTGTAATGTTTTCGCATGGGTATTACCCCACACCCCTATTCTTCTTTCATACAAAAGTCCTTTTACTTATGAGATTAGGTGCTCAGGCTGAGAGATGACCACAAAATGGTGTGCTGTGGATCTTCTACTTCTAAAAGATCATGTGGCTCGAAGTGATTTTTTTGTGTGGAGTTACTCATTCTACTCATAGGTTAGTAGTGATGGGGGGGGTGAGAAACCTGAGGGTGTTCTCACTCCTGGACCCCTTGGATTCTGACCCTGTGGGTAGAGAAGCGAGGGAGGATCATCTGGGTGGAGGATCCTTGGGAACTTGGAGTGGGGGGCCCTTGGGTGAGACATGGTATCCCCTTTCACCAGTGACAACCAACCCAGCCTTTCCCCAACCCTTATGGGCTTTTTTGAGCCAGTTCCCCTCATTTCTCCCCAATTGACAATTGACAGTACCGGGATGAAGAAGAGGCGACCAAGAGTAATGAAGACTGCACACTTTCACCACTCTGGTACCGGGACGAGGAAGATGCCTGCTAAGAGCAATGAAGGTCAGGCATGTTCCTTTAATTGTGGTGAGGCAAGGCTGATTAGTGTTACCCGCCTGCAGCCTGTCAAGGGGCTGCATGTGTATAAAAGGAGACCAACCCATCCAGTAAAGGGGAAACAGGGAGATCTGTGTAAGGTGCAGCAGAATGAGAGAACCAGCAGGAGCTGTGGTGAACTCTGGGGAGCAGAGCACACGAGGCGAAGTGTCTTGAGACTGGCTTTAAAACTCCTAACCCTGTATGCAGAGTCTGCGCAGCAGGAAGCAGTGCTAAGGTGGGCCGATCCTGTAATCATGAAGGCGGTGCTCGTTGACTCAGGGCGTGAGAACCACGCCAGAGCATCTTAAGGGCAGTCTGAAGACCCCAAACCATCATGGTAGCAGTGGAAGTAGAGGAAGTCTTCAGCGATGCAGCGGGTGCATCCAGGGGCTCAAGAGCCGATTTGTTTCAGAGACATAGGAATCATCGAGCAGTACTGCATTCAAGCGCAATACCTCAAAGCAACCGTATCAAGAAAACGCATTGTCCATGCCGGTAAGTTGTAAACGCGAGTTTGCAAACTGTCAAGCCATTGTTAAAGCGAATAGAAGGCTTAAGAAGAGAAATAATATCCACAAACAAACTTTCCCATTGTGATTCAGTTAAGGCTTTACACAGAAGGTGTTATCAACCTGAAAAAGGAAAAGAAACGTTACACAAGCCACAGAAATGGTTAGAGTGGTTGCTAAATGAACTACTAAAGAAATGTTGGGAACCTCTTAAGAGAACAAAAAATTGATTTTCCCAATGAAAGACACGTTGTGAAGATTTGTTGAATATATGTTGCACCTCAACTTTACTCAAATCTTTAACTCAAATACATTGCGGGTTGAAGAAAGCCAAAAAGTGAACTTTGTAAATAAATATAGTAAGGCAAGGCCAAAGACTGGCAGGAGATTTGTGACACATGGTGGCAGGGCCACAAGGCTAACAAGGAGAAGTCAGAGAACTGTGAAAATACCCACAAAGCCAAGAGGCTGATAAAAGGAACTAAGTGAAGGTGACTTAATGCACAGGAGCAAGTGCCAAGGAGAGAGAGAGAGAGAGAGAGAGAGAGAGAGAGAGAGAGAGAGAGAGAGAGAGAGAGAGAGATAGCGAGAGAGAGAGAGAGAGAGAGAGAGAGAGAGAGACAGTGAGAGAGAGAGAGTATGTGTGTGTGTGCCCTTGCGCGCTGAGGAGACCTGGGCACTAGTTGCGCAACCTGTAATGGGTGGACCGTGCTGTCTAACAAATGCGCATAGACCAGAGAATCCTGCATGGTGACGTAAAAGGACACTGAGCCACAACCTAATTAAAGCACTGCAGATGAGAGAAATCTTGCTGAAAAGGACATCTGTTGTCTTGAGACCAGGGTCTCAAGACCCCTTTTCGTTTGAACTGTGTTACTTGAAACTTGGGAAAGGGAACCAACGAGGAGTGATTTTGAACAATAATATCTTGAACTTAAAGGTGTTCCTAAAACTTTTTCATGGAACTTTCTTGTGCTTGGGGAAGGGGGAGCTGAAAGGAAGCTGTGTGCTGGAAGAGGCTCAGAACTTTAAGTTGAACACTATTTCCTTTCAAGTTGACATCCCTACACATTGGTTAATTGTAGTTGTGAGGGCAAGGGTAGGTTTTGGAAACGGACAGACTTTTAAGTTGAACTCTTTGACTCAGACTTTCCTTAGTTTCATTCAAGTAGGAAAATCCCACCTTACCATATGATAAGTTAGGCCTTACACCATGACATTTAAGTTAATAAATATATTTTGTTTAAACTTTAAGGACCTCATCATGAATTGGGCAGAGCAGTAAAATGCGGCAGTGACGCTATTACCGCTGCATTTAACGCTCCACCCAATCATGAGTATCGCCATAAATGGAGGCATTGCCGGTGATCCGGCCATTTGTGGTGCTATTACCACCGCCGGTATTTGAGTCGGTGGTAATAGCACCACTCATTCCCATTGGGTCCAATGGACCCAATACGAAATGGAGACTTACTGCCTTACCACTACTCGTGATCCAGGACAAATTGCGCCGGACAGAGTAGCGCTAACGAAAATTGCATTGGGCAGTATCCCAGCACAATTAGTGCCGGGATAAGGCCCAACTCCTGAGAGACCCCTAAGTCTGTTGTCTGTGTCCTTCTTCGTGATGCCTTCACAGTGGGCTCATCATAATTCATTCAAATCAGAGCGAGTGAACCGCATCGCTCGTGCTACTGCCCGCAGGTATGGAAACAGCAACTGCAGCCCCTTAATTGGTCCCAGCCATACTTTAATGTATCAGTAGGCATACATCAGCTCATGCCTGCTAAGATTAATGAGCTGCCATCTCTACGCAGCACTCAATTGTTGCAAACAGCCCCAACACCACAACGCTTTGAAGGCTTTGTTTGTACAATGCTATGCCACACGAGACAATGCAAAGTAACATGAGTGTGCAGATTTGAACTTATTACTTTTATAAAAGCAAGTGTTTTCGAGACTTGCATCTGTACATGGAAAAAGAAACTCTCGCAGAACAAACTTCATTTTATAGCCAGCAATAAACAGAACTGAGCAGGGGCAGCAGTTTCACATTGACTACATTGTCCGCCTGGCAGAGCACACGTACAGATAAACTTATTGACGCTGCCTTGGAAAGGGTGAGTGAACATGCTTCTTGCACGCAACCTCCCCCACTACCAGCTGCCCCTGGCTTCAACTTGCAGCTCCGTAAAATACCTGGCCTCATATCGCCTGGCTGGACCCTTTGTTAACTTTTGCTGGAACACAAAGCTGGCATTAAGGCTGCAAATCTGTAGAGTTTACTACCTAGCATCTGTGGTCCTAATTTCAAATACCCTCCAATCTGGGGCTATGACTTCCCACTAGCCTTGTGCAGAGGCACTGTTTTCTGCTTTGCGACCCAGTGCTGCTTTCCACCGGTGCCATTCAAATCGCCACACACTGCAACAAACATTGGCAAAGCCAATAGTTTTGCCTTTTATGTGTAGGCATTGAAATCTACAGGCACCGTCATAATGGTACTATCTGGCTAAACATGTTTCAAGAATGCATTTTGATTTACCTACAACCAATGGTCAGGCTGGTATATTGCGATTAGCCCATAACCCTTCTTCCCCTCCAGCCCCCCACTCCAGTGTCTAAAACAGGGCAAACTGAAAATAAAAGGAGTCACTATAGATATTTTAGGAAAAGTTATGGGAAATGCAAGGAAATGACATGTTGCCTCCCAAAAGGTAGTCCCATAAAAATAAATGTATGCATTGGCTGAGACCAACTAGGAATGGAGCGCACAACACACAGAAAACACATTTGCATTAAACTTTGAAATAATTCGGAATGTCAAAGTGTTTGCCTTTTGAAAGTTGCCGCCATGCAAATGTCCCGGCTATCCCATTAACAAACCTTGGTTACAAATGAATAATTCTCTTTCAAAAATCCATATCCTGGCTTTATTTAGCCATTGTTCACAAAAGGTTGGGGCCAATAATTACCAAAGACATTTATGTTATGAAGTTCATGCGTGAATAAGATATTTTGATATTTTATTGGATACAGACTATTTACTGAGAAGCACAGTGATGGCACTTAATAAACGGTTGGATGTAAAAGCTGTCCAGACAAGTGGTCGACTGTAAATTGGTCGAAAGACAAACGGTCGACGTAATTTGGTCGAAAACCAAATGGTCGAATTTTTATTTTTATTTATATATGTATTTTTTTTGGTTTTCGTTTAGGAAAAAAAAGGGTTTTTTAGAAAAAAAAGGGGGTTGGGGGGGACCTACCCCCCCAAAAAAAAAGGGGTGAAAATAAAAATAAAAAATTCGACCATTTGGCTTTCGACCAAATTTTTTCGACCAAATGTCTGGCAACCGATGTAAAAACGGTGTGCCTTCTTCCCCACCACCACCCTGTATCTTAGTCTTAAGTGTGATGCATGCGTGTATGTGTGTTTCGCGTGGGCAGGCAGCTTCATCATGATGAGCGTTTGTTACAGTGGCAAAATGCTGGAAATCGCATGCGCAACCGCATCTGTAAATTATAGTGGGAACTCTGGCGTGTATTGTGGGCACAGCTTCAAGAAAGTGATTTATTTAAAATGGCAATGCAGGCATATATCGTAGACAGGAGCATCATGAAAATGCCAGCTTCTGGCACTGTGGGTGACCCGCCATCTAATCAATGTTTTCTTGTGTTGCTCAGGAAAACGAATTGTCAGGATGATGGCCCTCATTACAAGTTTGCCGGTATCGTGGCAGCAATTCCGCCATTATCTGGTACACTGTATTACCGTTACTGGCACTTAGTCTGGTGGAATGACTGTTGGATTATAAGTGCCGGTAAGGGTGGTAATTCCCCATTGCATGGAGTCCCACAGGACTCCATGGGGGATTTGCCAGTATTACGGGGACCAGTTATACTGGTGCTGGTAATACCGGCTATTTTTTGCTGTTAGGGTGTGGGAATTACCTCCAGCTCGTAGCTGGAGGTAATTCCTCCACCCCACCGGCAAACTTGAACTTTGCTGGTGCAGAAACGCGCCAATATACGGTCATACCGGCACGTTAATTCTGCACTGACAAAGTTGTAATGTCTTTGACACTATTTTTTTTAAAAATTGTGCACTCAGATGCGCCATTTCAACCTGTTGCTACGCTCGGTTGTATGTTGCTAATTTGGGCAGATGGATAATGCCACTCGGCTGAAATTATTCACCAGTCGCCACTAACTTTGATTCTTTTAGAATGTTGTTGCTTCTCAAGGAACCACCTGCTCTGACCACACAGTAAGGGGCCTCAGCCTCTAGCTGGGACGCCTGAGGCACTTCTAAACAACATTCTAGCCTCTGGCTGCCCATGGCTTAAAGGCTGAGGTGAAAGGCAGGGTCCTGCAAAAGATGCCAGCCACCAATCCTGGCCATATGAATATGCACAAATCCTGTCCTTTAGAGGGTAAAGACTAAGGACAGAGTGGGATTTCAAGGACTGAGGGAGGTGGTCCAGACATTTCTGTTTCTTTTCTAAATGCATTGCGTGGAAACACTGGGTATCAGTGATATTTTTGTCAGTTGGAGTTGAGAAGATATGTGGTCAGATGTCTAAAATACAGACGTGGCTCAAATCTCAGCTTCACCTCATAACTAAATTCTGTGATCCTAGGCACACTTGTCCTCAATTTTCCATATTTATCAAATGTGGCATGTCTGGTATCTACATAATGTTGTGGGGTGAGATGGGGAGCGTGTTGGATAACTGCTATAGAAAAATATGCTTTAAAGTGCACTTTTTTGAGCCATCATTTAGGTCAATGGTGTGCAGGTGGTGTGGGTTGGACTACCTTGCTACGCTTGCTCAGTGCAAAATGGGGGCCACTTTGAAAATAATTTCCAGGGCCACTTTTGGTTCCCAGTCCAACCCTGGTGGCCTGTCACATTAAAGTGACCTTGTCCACTTAAAGCGAGTCTGGGCGTTTTTGAGCAGATTAGCCCAAATTAAGGTTGAAATTTGACATTGTTTTCTGTTTTCAGAAACAGATTAGCTGTTTTGTTTCTCTGAAACTTGCAGTGTTTAAACTCTTGAAAGAAACGTAAATACCTTGGCAATTTGGTTAGAATACGTTCTAAAGAACACTGGCTGGGTGATTGTAGGACTAGAGAGGGACACGCTAAGTCCGCCTCTCCATTTGTTTCATAATTGTGGCACACTGATCATTTCTCTCACATAGTAATCCTGGTAAGGAGTTTTCAGCCTGTTTGGTGTCATTTTGGGGGGACTTACATGTGTTTTTAGTGTGATTTTCAAATCGTTTTTGTGCTGGATCACTTTTAGAGAGCACTGCCTTTGTGGTGTAGTCCTTTATTTCTGTCCTTCTTCCTCTCTCTTCCCACTCTCCATTTCTTAAGCTCAGCTCACATGTAGCCTTGCCTGGGCAGCTGACTAAGGGCCAAAGGCAAAGAGCAGCTCCCTAGGGCAGCTCCTATCCCGTTTGCCCTGTTCACTGTGGGCGCTGTCTATTGCTACAAACAGGTAATGTGGTGGGAATTGGGTAAGCAGCCAGTTGCTGCGCTTCCTAAATCCTGCCACTACCTATTGCCTTATCACTACCATGCAATTCTTGCCACTCTTTGAAATCTTGCTGCACTTCAGAGTCAGCCAATGTATGGCATCTAGATGAATTTTGAGGGTAGCCAATGTATTGCATTTAGATGAATTTTGAAGGTAGCCAATGTATTGCATCTAGATGAATTTTGAAGGTAGCCAATGTATTGCATCTAGATGCATTTTGAAGGTAGCCAAATGTATTGCATCTAGATGAATTGTTAGGGTAGCCAATATATTGCATTTAGATTAATTTTGAGGGTAGCCAATGTATTGCACTTAGATACATTTTGAGGGTAGCCATTGTATTGCACTTAGATGCATTTTTGAGGGTGGTGAATGTATTGCATCTAAATGGCACTTTTTAGGCTGGCCTACTTGAGACTGCCTCTCAGCACCCATCCACTTCATGCACTACTCTAAGACACACTGCACAACACCTCTGCCATTAGAAGCCAGCTATCCCCATGATAAAAATTCAGCCAAGCTACACACGTAAAGGGCCTCCTCAGGGGTTGGGCGGAACGGTAAAAAATGCAGTAGTAATAGTGTTACTGCTGCATTACTGCTCAGCCCAATCCCGGGTTTGGGCGGAAAATTTGAGATTTACCTCCAGGTAAATCTTGCCACTTTCTGCCCGTTTTCAGCGCTATTAGTGCCACGGTAATAGCACCCAGAATGGTAATGGGGACTTACTGCACCTCCAAACCGCAAGTTGCGGTAACGCTATTTGCATTGAGCAGTATCCCGGCAGATTTATCGCTGGGATACTGCCCAACTTGTGATGAGGCCCAATGTCTCTCTCACATACTCTCCAGACTACCTCTCTGTACCCATCCAGATGCCTGCTCAACATGGGTGACTAGCAGGGACTTGGCCACCCCTACCTACCTTCGTATTGGCTAAAATGCACATGCATTATATAACTCTCTGATGAATTTCCCATACCTGGACTTCTGTCCCCCAAGGGCGTTCAACCTACAGCGCCTTGGGACAATACCAATGGTGAAAGGTGCTATACAAATGACAATTACATTACATCCTGTCCCTGTGCAAATAGTGGAAATGCAAGGTGAGACTTTTTTTGTTCACACGTCTCCATGCGTAACAACACACACACACAAGAAATTCTGGTCGCTCTGAGGGGAGGCTAGGACTAGAGAGGACTTTTGAGCTCCAGCAGAGCACCGGCTCGGGCCCACTTTTTAGAGACAGCCAGGGCTCCTCTCCGGGTAGTCCAAGCCTACTTAAAGCCCTGACAGTGAGGGAGAAATGGCATATGAGGGTGACACAAAGCTTGAAGGTATCATTTGGTTATTTGCCCAGCCGTTGGCTGCACATAGCCATGCTAATCCCAAGGCCATTCCCACCCATTTCCTATTCCTACCCGGCCAAAACTCCTCCTCATGGGAACCCTTTGAGCTAGCTTTAATTACGTTTTACCGTCAAACTTTGCACTCGAAGTGCCTGCCAGTGTTTTTTCATAGCAGTCTTCTGAGAGTTAATGGTTTAATTGGAGCTATAAACATGCTACTGGTATAATAAAAATGCCTTAACCAGGTCTGCCTTCAGCCACTTGATTTAGAAGCAGTATGCATGTCCTTCACTGAAGGCCTTTCAAAACAAGCATTGGCAAAGCCAACAGTTTTGGCTTGTGTATAAGTAATAGGCTCTTGCCAGACACTGCTGTGGGATGCCCACGTACTTGCACCATTTTGCACCTGCTACGATGAATGGCCAGTTAATACCACTACGGCAGTGACTGGCACGTGCCTTTTCCATGCCCACACAAAAGCCCAAACTGTTGGCATTGCCAATGCTTGTTTTTTACATACTGTATTGATTAATGCTTGATCATGAGTGGCAGTGAGAGAGAGTGAATGACTCTATGTATTCCAAAAAAGTGCTGGTACTTCATAACCAAATCGTAAGCCAAAGCGGTCCACGACATTCAATAAAGCAGCTCCAGTCATCTAGGAAAAGAACAAAAAACCCTATACCGGAGAGCCTTGCCCACTTTCCTTTGCTGATGTGACCATCGGACAAAGCTTGGCAAAGACAGAATCGCCAGCACCTGCCCAGAGAGCTGTGAAAACAGCAAGATTTGTACTCAATTAATAGAATGCCGATTTATGGGAAAAGGTGCATGTTTTATACCTGCACGTGTTTTGTGGCAGCCAGCCCCCTTGGATGCACATTAGAATTTTTGGAAGGTAGAACTCCCATCCCATGCATTCTCCCCAGTTCGCGGGTGGAGCGGGCGCATTCTACCCTGGACGGCTGAGAGCAGAACAGTGGTTGAGAAGACAGGGTCTAGACTGCGGCTTATGTTGAGTTGAATGGCCAACACACCTGTATTGGGACAGGTGGCTGCTTTAGTTCCTTTATGATAGCGTTAATTCATTGGCTGGATTAATATCCAATCAATCAGCAGATGTAAAATATCTAAATGTTTTATCAAATTTTCGCCAAATACATATTAGAAGTCAAACCTTACCATAACGCTACCCATAACGCTACCCCACAACCATGACCATAAATGAATCTAATCCAGTCTAGCAATTTTGCTATAGACGGTCTGCCAATGGGGTTGGAAAGGAAGGTGGAGGGGTGTATTTTTTGTATTATTTATTAGTGCTAATGCTGTGTTTCTCTCCATAATTGTTCTGACTAAGGGATACTGGCAAGTTCCAGTTAATCCCTCAGATAAACCAAAAAATGCTTGTTTCACTCCCCTAGGCCTTTTTCAATTGCACCAGCTACTTTCCAAAGATTAATTGATTAAATTCCTCGACCCTATGCTTCTTCTGTGGAGCAGACATCAATTATATCATCATCCAGGGCAAATTATGTACCGCTGTGGGGTAAAATATAGCCCCTGTATTTCAGAAATAAAGAGGCCAGACCAGTATTTAAGAGGGAAGCTTGCTGGTGTCATCCGTTGGAAAATGCAGACCAGTCCAAAGCACTTATTTTTCTGATTTAAGGCCAAGTGACATGGCAAGAAATGGGACAAGTTACACTCTATTAAAACGGACAAGTGTGCAAGTGGAGGAAGACATTTACTTTTCACGAATGAACTGACATTTGCGAGAGGCCTACTAGGAGCATTGGGATACTCATGTTATTTCAACTGTTATATTAAAGAAAGACATTACACATTGACAGATTAAAAACTGCGGCAGCACACGTGGGATGAATTCCAGAATATAAAGTGACAGCATGAACAAAGAAGAGCCTATTTCGTTGGTGTAGATTTGAATACTGCTTCCTTATGTAACTATGGACTATCTCTGTGGAGAGAGTGAACTTATTTCTGTTTATACTGTATGTAAAGAAAAATGGCATTTAGGAACATCAGGCCTAAATGTAATCTGAAATGCAACATGTTAAACATACAGTGCCAATGGAAAAGGTTATTCCTTTAGGATCATACAGGTAACTGGCTGCTGTTGTTTTCTCCACTGAGCTGCTGGATATCTGAAATTGTGACCCCAACCTTTGGGGCTGAGTTCACTAAGGTAACCGACATGTAAGTTCAGTAAAATATAAAGAAATACAAAGCTAGAGATTGAATGTGTGGTGAATTACTGATAGCACAACCAACAGACACAACCTTTAAGGTCAGGTTCCCCATAAAAAGTACATTTAGTTCTGAATAAAGACCCTTTGAAATCTGAACTCCAGACCTGTTGGGGCTTGGCTCACCAAGAAGAATGCCTGGATGTCAATTAGTTGCTGATAACATGTCCTGCAGAAGTGACCCTGAGGTCAAGCTTCTCATAAACTGTACATTAAGCACAGGGCAAGGCTTGAAGCCAAGCAGAAGAAATGTTAAGATAAACAAGGATAAACCAGATGGATGGTCACTTGCCTTAAAGAGAAATGAAACTTACTAAGACAGGTTATGCCCTGCCATTGATTAAACATTGAATACAGTTTTTCCTTCATAACAGGAGAAGTGTGTGTCCGATAGAGCTCACCCCGGGTTAAAATAAAACAGGAGAAAAGCCCATTGTGACCCTATATAAACAAAAATACATAAGTAAAGTTATGTGGAAAAGTATGTTTTTGCCACTTGCATACACCTGAGCAATGGGAAAGTTGGCCATGGGATAGATCAGGACAATAAGGTCTAAATTGGAAACTGTCACAATTTTAGCTATTTTGGCGCCGCAGAAAAATTGTAACTCTGCATAAGAATGGCGTGCCGAAGTAAAATTAGTATTTTCTGATTCACCGTAAAATATAGAACCCATATATATAGATCATCATGGGGTTACTTGAAAGACCAACTGAGTTATTGCAGTATGAGATTTCTCAGAACAAAAGATGCACAAATTCTTGTCAATTTGAAATTATGTATCCATTCTCCTCCCTCAGCCTACATCATACATATCTCTCAACTTCTGGTCCTATCAGCAGCCAGTGGGCGTTTTGGTGGGAGGTGAAGGGAACATGCTAGCCAATCCTGACTGCGGGAATTATGACAAGGTTGCTGGTTTACTAGCCCTAGAAAAGGGCAGGTTTGCATCAGAACTGGGTTTCTGTGTGAATTATTCCAGGAGAGAGCTGCTGCTGGACTCTTGGGAGGAACAACTTCCCGAGAGGCCTCAATCCTTGCATTGGAGACAGTGGCCCTCATTACGACCCTGGCGGAATCCGCGGTGCTAAATGCACCGCGGAGCATGGCGGAAAGCCGCCGATAGCGCCATGGGGGTTGGCGGATTTACCACCCCATGCCGACCTTGGCGGAGCGGTAAATCCCCAATCCCCATTTTACCCTTCCCCATTCCCATTCTTGCCCCATAGGGTATAATGGGAGTGGGGAAGGAGTTAATTACGCCGCCGTAAAGTACGGCGGCGTAATTAACAACGAGGTCCCTTAGCGCCATGGTTTTCTCCGCCCGGTAAAACCAGGCGGAGAAAACCTCCATGGCGCTAAGGGAACTCGTAGTACGGCGGACGGGTCCGCCGCGATTAGCGCTGGCGAAAACCCACTCCGCCAGGGTCCTAATGAGGGCCAGTGACTGGGAAATAGAGACACTAGCTGGGACCTAAAACCAGACGAGAAGAAGGAGTCTGGGTGCAGGAGAAAATCCTTGATTGAAAGCCCTTGATCAGACCTGTGCTGTCCTCAGAGGAGCCCTGCTGTTTTCCCTGACCAAAGCCAATGATGAAAGTAGATATCTCAAAGTCATCAATTGTGTGGTGCGCAACCTGCCTTTATACCTTTCCATTAGTGGGGTCAAAGGGGGTGGATGAAGTTGGATAGGCCCTTCGCACAATTTACTAAATCTCACTCAAACCTATTGCCCCATGGAAAACCACCCCTCTGTTGAAATTGCATTGTGTTAGGAGCAGCCAGCCATAATCATTTCCATTAAAGTGTGGGGAGGGGAGAAGCAGTCAGGGGTGGACTGGGAATCAAAAGAGGCCCTGGAAATAATTTTCAAAGTGGCCCCATATTACACATTTTCAGCAAGCCCAACCCTTTTCCTATGGGAGAATTCGAAAATACCACACAAAAGAGGCCCAGGGTGCAGAGGCCAACGGGAAATCTCCAGAGTTCCCTATAGGTCAGTCCAGCCCTGTACTGTGCAACTCCATGCTGAGATTTTATTTGTCACCCGTTTTGGGTAACTGCCTGGCTCTCTGCCCCGTATAAAGTAAAGTTGGCCTAGTAAGGCCCAGAAAATATTTGTGGTCAATGACAGTTTGTATTTTTATACTTATTAGCTGGCATAGGTGTTCGTAGCAGTTCTGAGCTTCATACCTTACTCAAAAACCCTTGTCTGCCCCTGACATGTGAGTTACTAATATCCTTACTGGTGTGATACTTGTGGGACTTCAAGCATTTGTCTTTAGTTCATTCAAAATTGTATTGTATCATGCACAATAAATGATATAATTAACAGTTGCCTGGTAAGGTTGTTTATAGAATTTGCGGCATAAGCAGTTGGATTTAAACACCTGTAACATTAGCTAGCAGCAGGCGTTCATGCAAGTTCTGCGGTTTGTACCATATTAACTATTATTTGCCCTTGCCATGCATATGCCTACTCTCCCCAGTGATGTGGGACTCTTAGATCTGCAATTATTTGTCATTTGCATTCGACATTACATTCCAACTATGCACGAGATGTCATTAGGATAAAACATGTTTGCAAACGCGGTTTGTTAGCACAACGTTGTGTTTTAAAAGAAAGAACCCCGCGTTTGTTGACCTGGCAAATACATAAACTCTGCATGATATGTCTTTGTGTTGCCAAAAATGGCTAAATATATTCCCAAATGCAGTGGCCCTCATTACGACCCTGGCGGAAATCGAAAAACGATGGCGGAAATGCAATACCGCCATCGAATAGCGCTCGGTGCGACTATGACCCGTCACCGCAAAGTACGAAGCCATTAGCGACACCGTAGTGAACGCCAACGCTAACTGCACCAAGCACGCGCGCGCGCGCCATGCCAAACCGCAAACACCACCATGGCGCAACGGTACGCCAATTCCGACCCTAGCGGACATGTACCTAACGCCATCAGGCATGGCGGAATGTACCATTCCGCCATGGCGAGAAGTACGGCATCGCGAATCAACCGTAAACGGCCCCACTGAGTGCCTGTACACCGCTCCCTGCCCACAAAGTACAACTCCCGGTAGGTGCAATGAAGTCACAATGCAACCATTGAAATGTACAAAGCACCCATGCATGCCAACGAACAAAAGCAACACAAGAGGGGCCAATGGGAGCTGCAGGTCACAGATGGCACGAATACAGAAGCCATCCCAATGGACATGACCACAGTCCCCCACCAAGAAACGCACGCAAACACAGGCACCTGTGCCCAGCAATATTCCGAAAATCACATCATTCCACCAGTCCACCTGGCTGACCGGCATCTGTTACACAAAACCCAATCCCCCGCCCCTGAGCATGACAACATTCAAACTGTCATATAGGCAGCCCCCATCCCTGACCTCACGGGCTTAGTAGGCAAACGCGCCCAGTACAGTACCACGCAACTAAACCCCGAAGCTGGAACCCAATGCAGATCTCCTCACAATACATCGCCCCCCAAATAGGCATATGCCACATCACTTGCAAAGAAAAACGCTACACGGGCCAAATCAGAATAGCAATTTATGCACATCAAAGACACCAAGCCCATACAGCCATTAGGCCATGAACTCCAAAACACTAATCACCATTGTGGGCTGCATCCGCAAGAAATGACCAGCCACTACTTGTGTGTCGCCCTGTACCCCCATGGTACACAGAGCCACATTCACGTACGAAAAGGCAACATGGAAGCGCACAGAACCGCAGGGCCGTCCCAATGGGGAGGCACTAGTCCAGCTGAAAGGCCGAAATGTTGCTCCGAGACACCAGTACTGCGTAAGGGCATGTGGGCCATTGGCGATCGTCCCATAAGATCGTAATGCTGCTCCACCGATTAACACGAAGCAGCAGGTGTCGGGAGTAAAATCCATCTGCAGGAGTGGCATACAGATGGCAGTGGCAAAAGGGGAGGAGATACCTGTCAACCAAAAGAAAAGAAAAAGAACAGAATGGCCATCAGAACTACATTCGAACAACTCACTTCAATGATCACACGAAATCCACAGCCATATGCATGCTAGCCCACTCAAAAGGATCATCACCACCCCAAAACCACTTGCGACTCATAACCATCTATATCGAGGTGCAAACACCATCACAAACAAGTGTACCTGTGCATGCGTCTGTCAAAACAGAATCCATCAGATAGGAATGTTAACGTGCATGGACACAAGTGTCTGAGGGCGCCTCGAGACAGGGAGGGCTCAACAAGGCCAGATAGACGATGGTCCCACTATGGCAGCCCTGCATCACATAGCGTAGGGGAGGCGGATAGATCCCAAGAAGCCCTGTACATGGCAAACTCTGTATCAAATCACCTGCCCATGCATCCATTCATCATTCCCTCATCCCGGGATCAAAACGCCTGAATAATTACTCACATGACATTAGAAACATCCATTGAGTCTGTGCGTTATGCAGCCTGCAAAATCCACAGTGCCCCAGCCCGTAATTCCAGTGTTGTGAAGTAACATGTATTTGGGAACGGCCGGCCTCATCGCCCACGTAGCTATTGCGCATCCCAAACTATTCATATCAATCATTGCTCCCTCGCCATGGGCCCTGTCTCAAGGACATTGAACAATAGAACGTTATATTTGCAGTCAGACCTGTGGGCATCTCCTCGCCGCTAGCTGAAGACCGAAAGCGCCGCCCTTCGAATTCCTCATTTGCAACACCACGTCGGAAAGGCATCTGTGGCCGTTTGAAATCACTAATTATTCAATCGAGTGCGGCTGTGTGTGAAAATGGCAACTGCCTTCACCCACGAATGGGACGCCCCGCCCGTCGTTGCAACTCGGTACAGTGATGCATGAGGGCCCACCGTTACTCGAGTACTACGTTCCACTGACCCTTCACAAGTCTGTTCGCGACTGCACAGATAGAATGGGAAACAATGGGACCATAGCCGAATGAACATATCAACCAATCTAACACGGCCATCGGGTACAAATACATGATAGCAATAGCAAGATACCATTCCCCGAATTGCAGCGTTGTGCGCGTGACGTGCTCGGCCAAAGGGGAGGGCAGTTTGCACAGGTGGAATGAATCACCACAGGTGGAGGCCATACAGCCTGAAAACACATAAATTGCACAGCCAGTCTCCTCCCACAACCACACCGAAATGCTACCGGCAGGACTCGCGATGTTGGCCCTGGGGGACCTGATAGCACTGCAAGTGCTCCAACTCCAAGAGGAAGACGAACACCAACTACAACCAGCAGCACGGAGGAGACGCAGGAGGAGGAGGAGGCCAAGGCAGGGCCAGCAAGGCCCACCAGCACAGCCACTACCACCACGCAGGCAGCCCGCAATCCCACGCCTCCGAGCACATCCGTTCAACCTCACTGATGAGCAGATCCACACCCTCTACCGTTTGGACCGGGACACCATAGCCGCCATTGTGGACATGACACAGGCTGACCTTGTCAGCATGATAGATAGCCCAACCGCCATCCCACCCCTACTGAAGGTGGTGTCTGTACTCCACTTCCTGGCCACAGGCACCTACCAGCACACAGTCGGACAGTTGCATGGCATTTCTCAGCCACTGTTCTCACGGACACTATTGCAAGTGCTCGATGCCCTCCTGCAGCACGCAGACGACTACATCTCCCTACCACGCTCGGAGCAGGAAATTACAAACACGAAAGTGGGATTCCATGCACTTGCCGGCATACCGGGTTGCATTGGTGCCATCGACTGCACCCATGTGGAATTGGTCGTCCCACATGCCATGGAGGCCCAGTACCGCAACCGAAAACAATTCCATTCCCTGAATGTACAAATGGTGTGTGACTCCAACAGGATCATTACACATTGTTGCGCCCGATTCCCTGGATCAACCCATGATTCTATGGTCTTGAGGAACTCTACAATACCACGCTACATGGAGCGACACGCAGGGAACAGATCCTGGCTACTCGGTGAGTCTCATTACATGCATGATGATGTGGGGTATGTGAATTGGCAATGAGCTGGCAGGAAGGGGGGGGGGGTGTGCGTACGTATCAATGGCATTCCACATCATACGTTTCTCGTCCACATACAGGTGATGCTGGATATCCACTGAAGAGATGGCTCCTCACACCAGTCCGGAACCCACGGGACCAGCATGAGGAGGACTACAACCATGCCCACTCACGTACCCGTGTAGTCATAGAACAGGCATTCGGCCTACTGAAGGGCCGTTTCCGCTGCCTCAGCAGGTCTGGCGGGGCACTCCTGTACCGCCATGAGAAGGTTGCAAAGATGGTGATGGCATGTGTCATGCTCCACAACATGTGCGTACGTAGAAATGTGCCCATGCCCCCTGACGCAGAACTGCAAGCACCTGAAGATGGTCATGATGAGGGTGGGGATGTGGCAGCACCTCATGGAGTCTGCGAGGCACCGGAGGCCCGTGACATTCGTCAGCATCTCATTGATGTATGCTTCTAGCACTCACGCCTGGTGGCTGATACATGGACACGGGACTCGTGGCACTGCGTGTGTCTGGGACATGCACAATATGGACTGTACGCCTATGATGGCCTAGTACACAAAGATCAATGTCCACACATCTCATTGGTTGATCGTGCACTTTTTATGGCATATGTGATGTCATGTTGAACACCCTATCGACCCGCCACCCAAGTGAGCCCAACACACCCCCTCCACCCCCCTACCTCCCCCCCGAACACCAGTGTCCAAAGATGCTCATTGTCAGTGGGCTGTCGCTATTGCATGCCCCCTCTGCGGGTATCAGGGGCACCCCTGCCTGTGGAGCGCAGGTTCCTTCCAGATCTACGTTGGGGGCTGCCCTGGACGGAACTTGCAACGGATGATGTGTCTGCCTGCTCACGTCCATGCATGTCCCTAAGGGTTTGCGAGAGCTCAGTGAGCACACGGCGCACTGCGGCAAGTTCGGCACATACGTCCTTGGCCGTCGCATGCAGTTCCCCCCTGAGGCTCTCGGTGCTTCTCTCCATTTGGACTCTCAGGCTCTCGGTGCTACTCTCGATTTGTGCCCTAAGTGTCTCAGTTGATGTTTCTATGTCTGCCTTAGTGCCCCCACATTCATCAGCATGGTCCTTGAGGAGCGTGGCCAGTTGCTGCTGTTGTTCGATCAGCTGGTCGAGGGACTGTTGCCTCTGCTGGGCCAAGGCCATTTGCGGGGGTGTCACAGAGGGGCTGTTGTCCTCATGTTGCCTTGCCACAGGGCTTGTGGGGGATGGCCAGTCGTCGTCTTGTGGGTGCCCCTGCGTGGTATCCTCATGTTGTACGGGATGGGACAGACAGGGGGATTGGGACAGGTCATGGATGGATCTGACTTCGGCATCCCCGTTTTCTGTGTCGGAGCATGCTGCCATCAATGGGGTGTCACCTATGGTGCTGCTGCCACCGGAGGCAGTGCCTTCTGTGGCATCCATTGGGGGGACCTGTGGTGGAGGTGTTGTGGGCATGCTGGCTGCTGGGGTGCCTGTTGATGTTCCCTCCTCTGTGCTGCCACCTGATTTGTGCTGCTGCCGTGTCTTGATGCGTGCAGCTGAGGTGGAGGGTCTCTGGCCGTTGGTCTTGGCCCTCTTTGCAGGTGTGCTGGTAGGGGTGTCCTGTAGCTCGTCGTTTGGATCGGACCCTGTGGTGGAGTAGAGGAGGGCGAGGGTTATTGGTGGGTCTGTGGGAATTGGAATGGCATTGTATCACATGCATTGGGGTGGTACCTGAGGGTGATTTGGGCCGGGGCCTTGGAGGTGCTTTGATTTGTGTGTGGAGTGAGGGTGCAGTTGTTTGGCAGCCTGCAGTTAGGGTGTGCCTGCTGCACGTGTAGTGCGTGTATTAGGGGTTTTTAATTATTTATGTATTTATTGTGGGTTTTAACGTGCGCTATCAGGCCGATGTGTGTGGACGTTCTCCTGGACATGTGTTTCTGTGCACTATGTGGACGCATGGTACTTCACATGGATGGACTGTGTGGATTTGGCATTGTTTTTTCTGGCCCACCTACCTGTATCTTCGGATGTCTGCACTCCTTTCTCCATCCCTCCGACTCCCTCTATGCTCTCCATTCCGATGGTGGAGGCACAGATTTCTTCCCAGGGGGTCAACTTGATGGGTGATTCAGGACCTCCCCCGGTGGCTGTGGCAATGTTGCGGTTGGCAGAGAGTATGCTGCGGACGCGTATCCGCAGGTCGTCCCATCGCTTGCGGCATTGCTGTGGGGTGCGGGGTGCGGTCCCCACCGCACTTACCCGCTGTGCCACCAGAGCCCATATGGCCTTCTTGTTTGCAAGTGCCGTCCTGGTCATTTGCGTGCAGAAGACGACGGCAGCATTCTCCTGGAGGGTCTCTGTCAGCACGGTGAGTTCCTCACGGGAGAAGTGGACCTGCCGCTTGCGGTCGCACGCTTTCTTCGCTGCTTTTCCCATTATTCTTGGTTTCGCTAGGGTGGTTGACGGGTTGGGGTGTGTTTCAGGGTAGTGATTTTAGTGGTTGTGTGGTTTTAGTGTATTTATAGGTGTACGCCGGGATGTTTTCCGTTCCGGGCCCATGTTTTAACTTCCGTTTCCGTATATTTCCGGGCACCGTACTTTCCGGTAGGCGCACACTGCGGTGACCGCTAAGAGGGGTGGCGGTATTGCACCTAGGGCGCCGTACGGCGGCGGTGTGGGCCGTTTTGGGGTCATTTCCGCCATCGCGGACTTTGCACTTCCGCCATGCCGTGGTGCTCGTGCCCGATGGGTCGGAATGGGCCGCACTTTGCTCCTTCGTGCAATGGCGGAAACGCTATTTTCGCTGTGGCGCTCCGGTCAGTCGCTTTCCGCCAGGGTCGTAATGAGGGCCAGTGTGTTTTAAGGATGAAAAAGCTCAGGTTGGCCCTGCTGGGATTCAAACCTGGACTGGCAGGCTCCCCACAGATGTCAAACGCAAGTACTCTACTTGCTGTGCTATCCTATTAGCCCTGCCATTTAATGGCTTGTTAACTTTATTTGTCCAACCTGCCCGCATCGTGATATCACTGTGGCTTTCAATGACACGGGAGGCTGTGATGTGGTGCCTTCTTTCCCCGTTTCCTTGACGCAGTATACTGTGACCCATTTACTTATACTTATAAACACAGATGTCAAAGCGGGCTATCTATGTAGCCTTAACAACAGAGGGACTTATGCGGTACTTAGGTTCTCTTACGGAGTGTGCTGTAACCTTTCTCCCTTTGGGCTGTGCATGCCCAGTGCCGCGGCAGAAACTTACTTGAATGTAGCAAATCGCTGCGGTGCCAGGTTTCTTCCTCTGAGCGCTGGACTCCCGGGGGCCTTCACACCTCCTCCCGCCAGCACACACGCTTGTATGTCCCGTGAACCTCAGAAGGCAACGAAAACCCGAGCTTGTCCATGTCGAGATTTGAACCTGCGTCCGCAGGCCCTGTACAGATGTCAAAACGGGGCGGCTGCAGCCACTGTGCTACCTATGCCGCCTTACAAAATCGAGGGATTTACGCTTTGCTTCCCACCTTATGTTCTTCATAAAAGGACGTTCGTAGTGACTCTCAGTAATGAGTCAGAACACTGCTCAACTGTGCGAGCGAAACTGGCTCATGCAGTTCTGTACCCCTCTGCCGTGCACTATGCTGGTATCGCTATGGGGCCTCGGAAACATTAGCCCCGCTTCATAATAAATTGTAATCCCTGACGCGTCAATATCAGTTTGCGCCGAGGCTGTTTCGTGGTTGTATGTGTATTTCAACCGAGTCAGTTTCATTGCCGGAAGCCCTTCTCTTGCAGAGCTTCGGGCTGTGCATGCCCGGCGCCGCGGCAGACACACACTTGAAAAGCATGTAGCGAGTCGCTGCGGCGCCGGGTTTCTTCCTTAGAGCGCTGGACTCCCTGGGGGCCTTCACACCTCCCCCAGCCAGCACACGAAGCAGAGGGGGGCTGCAGTCTGCTCCCAAAGTCCTCAGCCGCTCGTTTCATACCGAGTTCCAGCCGTGACGCCCCGTACCAGGCGAACACTATCCATGCCCAGCCCTGCTGAAAAGGAAAAAAAAATATGAAGCGCCTGCATGGGTTTGTGTTGGCAGCCGGCATTGCAGGCAGCCAATTCAGAGCAAACCACCCAGGCAGATGTGGCGCTCACGCAATGTGTGTCCTTCCGCTCCAAAGAGGCCCTACGGCCAGAGGCCCACCGGGGGATGTCCCGGTGTCCCGGTGGGGCAGTCCAGCCCTGGAAGCAGTGTAGATCCTTAGCACATTTGATTAAAGTAAATCAATCAATTCCCATATAGAAAATCATGGGATGAGTGTTGTTAGAATTCAAAACTAACAAAAGCTCATGCCCAGTGTGTTAGAGCCGGTGTAGCCATAAAGGCTTGGTTGACAGTTTCTGAAATCCTTGACTTCCACATAGAAAGGGGGGATGTCCATAGTCCCAAAAAGAAGTAAGCCATAAAACACCACATTTCAAGTCAGTGTGGAGGGTGAAAAACGAAATTCCTCATTCATATTAAACCAGAATTACGAAGTATTGTATCTCATCTGCATGTGTGTTGCAAAACAAAATTTTTCTTTTGGTTCCCATTTTTCTCTGACCCCAAGTAATCAAGTCCTGCCTTTCATTTTCATGTGTGTTGAAAAACGAGTTTCATTTGAGTTCCTTTTTCCCAACCTTGCCTTTTAAATAAAAGCTGAAAAACGACTTTTCCCATTCTATTCCTTTCCCTAATATTGCTTTTTTAGTAACAAGCCCAAACGATTTTCCCATTGAATTCCATTCCCAAATAGTGCCTTTTTAAATCAGCAGCCAAAACAATTTTTTCTTTGTGCTCTCACTCCCTGCACCTTGCATTTCAATCAAAGGGGTCATATTTAGTTGAGGCCTGGAGGGTGGGGGTTGCTGGGAGAAAAGTATTGTTTCAAATTAGGTCATTCCTGTAGACCCTGTATGCTATTGTGAAGGTTTTCCATTAGTTAAATCGAAATTAAATCTGTTGTAAGTTCTTATTACATGTTTCAAAATGTCATGTGTGGTTTCAATAGGGTTATTGTGGGGATCTTGGGTGTTGCCACAGCATGGATGGCGGATGTTAGCCTTGTATCAAATATTAAATAAATAAATATATATATATTCTTACTACACACCGGCCTGGTTCCTAGTCCATTGGTGACACAGAGTAATTGTTGGCGTTGGGTGCGAGACGGGTTGGAGGCCTCACCAAAGTTGACCTGAATCAAAAGTGCTTTATTGTGTGCCACCTTGCTTGGGGGGAAAGGAACCCCCTGAGTTGAGTGTGACTGCATAATAAACAGCGACACCGCCTATATTTGCTCACTGGAGCCCTAAGGAAAGCTGGACTTACTGCAAACCCTGGTGGGGGTATGGGGTTGAAAAGAGCCTTGAAGAGCAACAGGGCATCATGGAGGGGTCATCCGTCCGTTTCACAGCGAACCATGATCCCTTCCAGGGTCCAGTCAACATATATGCATACATGATTTTGGATTATATTATCAAATCCTAAATGTAGGTGACCCTCGTTCACCTCCTCCGGTTCCTCAGGTGCTAAAGGCCTCCTTGAGAAGAAAGCTTTTGTGGATTCCTACATTTTATGTGTGTTTCTTCCTCTTTCATGGTCAATGATAGATTGTTCCATGTTTTAAACATTTGAGTGCCAACGCCTCATTTGGTAGAATCTTTTGAAAGATGTGAGGGCCAGGATTTCTGTTGGATTTGGCTAGTAAGTGCCTTGTTGGGTTGGTTGTATTAATGGAAACTGTTGGCAAGGCATTTGTCCCTTTGTATCAATTATACAAGAGGGTGGTCTTCTTTGCTATATGGGAAGGAAGTATAGGGACTTAATAATACCATGTTTTTATATAGCGCTACATCCCGGATTCCTCCCACTCCAAGGTGTAGCATCTAAGCTTATGTTGCGGTGTCATTTTAGCGGCCCTGTTTGTGGGTAAAGAACACCAGAAAAAAAATCTCTGATTGACTCTTCCTTGCAGCGATGGTACAGTAGTAACCTGCAGCATGGCAAGCTCCTTGAGGTAGTGGCTTCCCCTGTTGAAGGAAGGTTACTTTGCAGTTAAAGATGGCTATGAGATCTTTTGCTTCAGTAGGGGGGGGTGGGTTTGGGGAGGACGAGGCTGACTAAGGTTGCAGGTCGGTCAGGTGAAGCGTAGTCTTATGGATTTGTTGATCCTATCATCAGGAGGTTTGATAATAGTCCTCAGCCCTGCTTTCAGAGAGTACAGGGCCAGCAACGGCCCACCAGCCCGAGCCTAAGGTAGGCCGGAGAGAAGCAAAGGCCTCGTCGAGGGCTTTAGCAGGTTTTCAGGACGGTCCTCAGACAAAGGGATGAACACTGTTCACACCCTAGGGGTCCCTTTTAAAGTGCTTTTTTTTGGACAGAAGATGGGATCCGTGTGGATCCGTGTGTATTGTGCATGCCCAATCTCCAGTAAAAAAACAAAAACCAAGACGGCTACCACTACGGAAAATATAAAAGGGAGCAAGTCCCTTTACTATTTCCTTTGTAGTGGTCAAGGGCGAGCAAGCACAGAAGGCTGGGAAGAAGAGAGCTCAACAGTGATCATGTAAGCAGGGTGGAGGTGGGAAGGTGGGGATGGATTGTGCAGGATTCTATGGGAGTCATGGGGGGCATGGTAAGTGGGAGGGACGAGGGGCGTTGCTAGTGAAAAAAGAAAATGGCTACCCCCAGGGAAGGTGCTCGGGTTGCAGAGAGACCGTGGTAGGTCGCTGTCAGTTTCTGCTGAACAGAATTTGGCGTTGGAAGCAGCGGTTACGGCTGTGCGGCTTGACGTTCACTGTTGATGCTAGGTAACTTCCTCTAATCAACGCGTTCTGGCTGGCGTGCTGGCTGCAACTTTGTGCAGCTTCTAGTTTCCTTGCGGAGGCCGCAGCCGCGGGCGGGGGACTCCAGAGCTGAGAGTCTCCAGAGCCGTCGGCACCGAGGAACGGCATCCAGTACGGGGAACTGCACGTGTGCTGCGCAATTACTGCTCTAACTGCTCTAAACAGATCCAAATCGGGAGCCGTATTTCAGTGAGTATCAATACGGCACGTAAGGCACAATACTCAGGCCGTCAGGGGAGAAAGATTCAAAACGCTATTCTGGCATCTTTTGTTGCATCTTGTTTTTGCTTATCCCCCCTGCTGGCTGCTCAGTGTGGGAAGTACGAGACAGATAGAGAGGAGGTGTGCGGTCGCTCATATGGATTTGGTTTTCCATGGTGAGAGGGGCTGCACACACGCTTAGCTTCTTACTCTGCTGGCTCATTGATCAAATTCATGTAAGGAATACTTCATTTTTGGCCACCAGTAAAAAAGGTTTTTTTTTATAATCGACGCCCAAGGATCCTGGAGCAGATCTCTTCACTCCCATTTGTGGATTGATAAAGTTCCCACATTTCAGACTGAAATGGAAATGGGACAGGCTGGCCTCGCAACCTCTTTTTCCTCACCTCTAAGAGATCGGGTGCAAGAGGTTTTAACCCTCAGTACCCGGAGAAGACGAAGATTGAAGAACATGCGTTCTGAATCTAATCTGCCTATAGTCCCCGCAATATCAGGGAGTGTGCTAAAACGGGAGAATTATATCACCTTGGAGCATACTAGCAATCCCGCTATCTCGCCTGCCCCTGAGGGGGGTGAGAATTTTTTAGGAAATAATTTGGTGTATCCGAAGGCATCTATGGGAGTCCCGCAAGAGGAGAATGGATCTCTTCCAGCCTCCCTAGATCAAGCTGTTCTCGATCACTGGCCGGACTTTATGGCCAATATTGCCAAGGAGCTGCTGCTATGCACAAGCCCCTTTGATCTGTGACTATTAGTGGACTCACTAAGTAAACTTGTGGCGGATTCTAGCCCACCCAGCAAGAATATGGCCTCACAAACTAATGAATCCTCCTGTCCTAATGCTGGAACCCGGACAAGCAACCTGGACAAGGCTTGTCAATTCAACTCTCAAAAAGAGCTACTAGATAAAGCCTCACAATCGGACTACCATACCATACAGGTTGTTCTGGCACCATACACTCCCCATAGAAATAAAAGTAGCATAATTACAAGACCCAACATCGTTAATTCCACCTTGGAACCTTCTGCTGCTATTGCAACAGTTCCATCAAAACCGGATCAAGAGGTCTACAAATCCCCCATACAGACGCATGTTCTCTCCAAGTTGGGCTCCTCCCATAACCTGTGTATTAGAAAGTGTCGGATGCCCAAAATAGAAGACACGAGTACTCAGGATTTTGTTTCAGACCAGAGAAATTTCATTATCACCAACACCAGTAAGATAATTGGTCATGAACCTAAAGAAGCCCTGCGATTTAAAGTCCTAGCCTGGCTTGGACAGAGAACTGGGCCGGGTGTGGTCAGATTATCAGATCTTAAAATTCTCTGCAGGTTGGATCTGAGAGACTGGAGCTCACTTGACGATAAGGACTGCGTCCTAGTGGGATGTGGGACCCGTTCCCTACTGGCCTTTTTAAGACTATGCAGCTACATCCCGAGGGGATCCACCAGATCATGTTTCATGTAAGAATTGTCTGTATTGTTTGTTTTTTCTGTTTGTCTGCGCCCTTAAGCCTACGGGTACCTGGAGCGCAATATAAATAATAAACATAAACATAAACACACATTCCCAGCCACCTGATTGGTTGAGCGCACTCCCGGCCCTCGGATGCAAATTTGAGACAATTAATATATGGTAAGACAGCTCAGTGAGTCAATAGCTTGCCCCAGAGTTCTGCACAGAACCTGAAGTTCACAAGTTTAAATCGTGACATTGCAGACTCTGCCTTTCATGACATTAATGTTTAAAAAGAGCGTCTTTAATTGGGTTGCATCGTCTACAGAGCTACGAAACAGTGAACTATGCTGTAATTGGAATTATAAGCAAACATAATTCATTGGCTTTATTATGTATTTGCTATCTGTTGTGTATTGTGAAAGTACTATGCAAGCAACCTTACCATCATTCATGCGACTGGTGGTAAAAGTATGTTACTTTAGCTAATAAATAAATGCCAACATTTCCCTTTCTATTCAGATGATGGAAGTCCATATCAGAGGTTTATTTGCATTCTGGGATTTGTAGTACTGGATTTCCCCGTTCTGAATCCAGAACGAGTCCCAGAATGCAAATAAAATAGATTGAATAGATTGGGACATCACCAGTGGTGACTGGTGAACATTTTCAATGGTGGAGCATCATTGTTTCACAAGAGTGTGCTCAAGGGAACAAGCGTGATAAAAGCACTCAAAACAATCAAAACAGTTAAGGTGGATTTGGAGAGTGTGTTACCTCCGAGATATTTGTGAAAATGACAGGTGCTTTTTACAGCACACTTTTTGTGTAAACGTGTGTAAAACGCCATATAATGTACAGTTGCTTTAGTAGAGCGACACATGAAAAGATATAACAGATGCCAGGTCACCAGCAGTACATAGAAGCATTTTCTTGATCCCTTTACCCACAATATATGCCAGACTAAAAACACATTTTCTTGCTGGCTGTAGCACGATACGCCAGTATTGCCACATAAAGCACAATGATGTGGCTCCACAAGATAGTAATGCATCTGTCCATCTACCTGCCTCCTTGTGAAGTCACCTAAATTCTCTCTGAGTGGGCGGACCTCTCCTCCTCCCTCCTGGCCTCTACTTCTCAACTCCTCCTCCTCAGTGACCTCAATATACATTTAGACTCTCCTTGTTCCTCCTCTGTACTCTTCTGTGACATCTGCGACTCCCTCTCCCTGTCCATCCTCCCCTCTGGCCCGACTCACTCTGCTGGGGACACACTCGATGTATTGATCTCCTCTGACCTCCCCCTCTCCGCCCCTACGACCACTCCTCGCTCCTGGAGCGATCACTCCCTCCTCTCCTCTCATCTCTCCCTCTCTTCCCCCCAAGCCAAGCCTACCCCAACACTGCCACCTACCTTCTCGGACATCCGGCCCATTAAGCGTGTGTCAGTTGAGGCTTTTGCCGCCACTTTCTCTCCCCCCTCCACCTTTGGCTGTCTCACATCCTGACACAGCCCTGTGTCTGCTCTACTCTTCAATCTCTGATACGCTTGATGCGCTTGTCCCTGTCATGAAGTCCAAAGCCAAGTGCAATTCCTGATATGACTCCGACCTAGCTACACTTAAACGTAAGTGTAGGGCGGCTGAGAGGAAATGGAAGGCTTCTTGTTCATTCTCTGACAAACTGGCCTGTCGCCTGCTACAAAGGCAATACCGACTCTCTGTCCTCACCAAGAAGAGAGTCCACATTCGAGCTTGTATCTCTGCGGCATCTAATAACTCGGCCGAACTCTTTAAAATCTGCAAGGAGCTGGCCAACCCTGCTGCAGTCTCTACCCCTCCTGTTGCCTTCCAGGCTCTTTGCAAGGCCCTTGCCTCTCACTTTATCTCAAAAACCCAGGACATCCTGTCCAGCCTCTCCACTCCCTCCTCTCCTCTCCCCTCTCCATCTGTGCTTGCTATCTCTCCTTTAGCCACCGCCCCCACCATCCTTCTCGTCCTTTCCTCTTTTCTCCCGACGAGGTCGCTAGACAAGTCTGATCTATGAAAGCCTTGTCAAAACAGGTTCATCCCTGTTCCTCTAAAACCATCAAGTACCACATTGACACCCTCGCTCCAGCACTGCTGATTTTTGCAACCACTTCTTTGCCTCAGGATCCTTCCCCTACCCTCTGAAGCACTCCCTTGTGCATTCTCATCTCCAGAAACCCACAGCTGATCCTTCTAACTGTCCAGCTAATTATTGCCCAATTTCCATTACTCCCTTTCTGGGCAAACTCCTGGAAAAGTTGGCCATGTCTCAGCTTAACCTTCATTCCAATTCTGTTGGCTGTCTCCAGGACCACCAGTCTGGCTTCAGAGCTGCCAGAAGCACGGAAACTGCTCTCATGAACATCCATGAAGATCTGCTCTCCAACCTTGACTCTAACATTCTCTCTGTCCTCATCCTCCTCGATCTCTCTTCTGCCTTTGACACGGTCAACCATACCATCCTGCTCAACCGTCTCTGTGATAACCTGGGTATCACTGATCAGGCTCTGGCCTGGCTGACCTCTTTCCTCTCTGATCGACCCTCCCAGGTCCAACTTGGGTTCTTCCTATCATCTATCTTCCTCTCTACCTGTGGTGTTCCCCAGGGGTCTCACATCTCACCCTGGCTTTTCAACCAATACCTGGCAACTCTCACCCACTGCATAGCCATTTTCTGCCTAAATTTCCAGTGCTACGCTGACGACACTCAACTCATTTTCAGGCTGCCCTCGGCCACCTCCTCTCCCTCTGTCATCTCTGATAGCCTAATTGCCATTCAAGATTGGTGTGCCGCCAATGATCTTTGAATGCCAGCAAGACGAAGATCCACCTCATCGGCACACCTTCATCATCCTTTCCCCTCACTCTCTGGCCGGCCTCCCTTGGCCCCCCTCCTACCCCCACCTGCGAGGCTAAGAACCCTGGGGTCATTTTTGACTCCACACTTTCCTTCTCTGCCCACATCTCTGATGTCTCTAAAAAGTCAAACTTCCTACTGCACCTCCTCAGAGGTACTCTGCCTTTCCTCTCCTTCCCCTACAAGCTCATGATCTCCCAAGCTCTGGTTCTCTCTAGGTTGGACTATTGTAACAACCTCTTTCTAAGTCTGCCTGCCTCTACTCTCCGTCCTCTGCAACTAATCCAGAACAGGACGGCGAGACTTGTCCTTGGCCTCAAGCCCTGGGATTGTATCAATCCAGCTCTGAAATCCCTCCTTTGGCTCCCAGTGGAAGCAAGGATTAAATTCAAAACCCTCTGCATTGTCCACAAGGCTTTCTGGGGCATGGGTCCAAAATACCTTCAGCTATCCCTCCGCAAATACCTCACCTCGAGCTCTTCGCTCCTCTACCTCTAACTCCCTCAGGGTCAGTCGTTTTTCAAAGAAACGTGCTGGGGGTAGATCTCTGTCTTCGGCTGGGGCCTCCCTCTGGAACAGCCTCCCTGCCACTCTAAAACTTGAGGAGAACCATCTCCGGTTCCGCTAGCACCTCAAGACCTTCCTCTTTTCTTCTGCCTTCACTCCCCCTCTCCCCTGCTGATCTGTTCTCTCTTGGCACCGTGCACCTGGCCACCCTCTGTCCTCCGGGCCCAGGTACCTGCTCACCCTGCCACCCTCCCGCCCTGCCTCCGGGCCACCCCTTGCACTGGGGTCTGCATCTGTACCCATACAGTACCTCCCTTTTTCTTCCTGCACTTATCAGATCTACCCTGTCTGTTGCCTTAAACCTAGCACTTGCCTATTGCTGGCTGCACTACCACTGTGTGTTGCCTTTATTATTTATTTATTATTATTTATCTGTTTCTCCTTTGCTTCGCACTTTCCACTTCTCCCCCCTTCCATGCACTTTTCCCCTCCCCCTCTCCTATGCACTTGAGCGTTCACAATGTCACTGGTCCTAGTAAGATCGTTGTTTTGTTCTCCCCTGTTCCCCTCCCTTGCCTTGTCGCACTCTGAAACAGTTGTGTACGAGCGCGATAGAAATAAAATATCAATATCAATATCAATAAGAAAACATGTCAATGCTGGCTGCTCAATTGATACCAGTATTCCTACCTAAGGGCACACTTGTGTTGGCTTTTCCAATAATACAGTAATGCCGCTGTACAAAAGCATGCATGTCTATGCTGGGTGCACCAATATATTTCAGTGTTACTGCCTGAAGACACACTCATGTTGGTTTTGCCCATAATGGACAAATGCAAGTAATTAACTTGACCTAGCTGGCTTTGTCAGCATATGCCAGTATAAGGACCCCCCAAGAACACAGTCATGTTTGTGTGGCCCACAATACACTACAGTAAGAAGTGTGGTCCACCATACATTACTGTAAGAAGACATGCCCTAATGGCTCCTACGTCACAAGTTCCACTGCAATTTCACTGCTGCCCCCTCCTTTACCCAAATCCCTGCCCCTCTTTGCACAATCACCATCCCTCCCCCAACACACATTACACGTGGACACTTTACTCATCCCAGCACACACATCATTACTGCATATGCATTCATTCAAATGCACACACACACATTCACACACTGACATTCATACGTGCTCACACTGACAACCCCTTTGCATGCATTCAAACATACACATGCATAACATTCATAAATGTTACATACATTGGTTATTCCTACCCAACTACATACATAGTGTTTTCATATCCGCACATGCCGTCCTTGAGCTCCGATGTGATGTGCTGTTGACCCGCATGGCCCGCTCCCGCCACTGCTGGCAGTATACTACTGTCAATCAAGATAGGGTCACGTATGTGATTTAAACAAAGTTTAAGCGGTGGCACTATGCCATCATCTCAATATTTTGCTCTATTGCATCTGAGTGTAGCCCTTTGGGCTCAGTACCACAATTTAAGAAAATAACACAGTGATATCATATGATGTCATTTATAACGCACCTGTACACAAGTGTTTCTAGGCGCGACAAGACAAGAGAGGGAAGACAGAGGGAGGACAAGACAAACGATCTTAGTAGGCCTTGTGTCATTCAGCTCGTGCAAGAACAGGAAATGCAACTGGAAAGGCAGGGGGAAGTGCAGTGGAGAGGGGAGGGGAAAACAGGGCCGCAATGCTCTGAGTAAGTGCAGCCAGGGCAGCGCGGCTCTAGGTAGTGCAAGGAGAACCAGGGACTGTAGAGTTACAGGTACAGCCCCTAAGTGCGTGGTCGGCCCGGAGGCAGTGCAAGGGTGACTGATCAAGAAAGAGCCTGGTGCGGGAAGCGCCCCTGCTGCTACTACCCGAAAGGGCACCTTTTAAAGACAGCTCCTTGCTGAGTGACAAAACGTATGTTTAGAATTTAAATCTAAACTTTTGTCATTTCACTCAGTACAAAAACACTGGGATGACACAGGGTGGGGGGGGCACCCTTGCACACTGACACACCCGCAACCACTGCACATGGCTTTGTGTACTGATGGCAGGCCGTTTCTAGGGGCGGGCAAACCGGGCAATGGCACAGGGCATTGTTGGGTGGGAGAGGTGCAGCAGGCAGCCTGTTAATCTCCCCTATGGGAGAGCATAAAGCCGTCCCATTTAACATTGTTGAACACCAAAGGCACTGAGGCAGGGGACAGACGCCTGCTCTGCCCATATTCACCTGCCTCCCTTGACGCAGCCAATGGCTTAATATTCTGCTCAGAGGTTCTTTTAATAAGTCTTCCACCTTCCAAATTAGCATATCTTTTTGAAACTGAACATGCCTAAACAGCGTGGTAAATTCTGCATGGCACAGGCCTGCCAGGATGGAGGGTTGGGCGTTCATGGTGTACCAAAAAGGGTGCGTTTTTTCGCTGGCTTAATCAAAAGAGCCAGAGATAGCCTGCAAGAGTAGATTATTGTAGGGGCACGGGTGGGGGATCAAAGTAAATGACCAAAAGAAGGTATAATATGAGAAAGGGAGGAACTGCAATTCATTTACGGACTTTAAGCAGCATTTTCTTGTTCGTGGGATGTTTTAGGCCAATCAAATGAGTGACCCCGTGTCATCTGCGTGGTGATCCGGTTGAAACAAGAGAACATAAGTCTCACAACACATTGATCTAAAAGCCCAGGACTGGAAACCTGTGCTAAGGTGACATGGAGTCACTTTAGTTGCCAAGCTATGCTCTTTACTGGGAGGCAAAAACAGTTAGAGTAGGTATGGAAAAAAGCATTTTTATACACATTATGTTTGATGCTGCCCTTTAAGTTTTAGCAAAGGTGTCAGGAGCTGGACAAATTGAAGGGTTGAAGGTTGAGGGGCTGCACTTAAGGGGATTACTCCCTTTTCTGGTGTATTGTATATCGAACAACTTAAAAGAGACATGACGTTCCATCACACAAAAACACCTCAAAGGAAGAAACCATAACATTCCTCAGACATGCGATATCACAACATTGTGGGTACGTCATCGACACATGAATCCCCTTTGGGACAAGGGGCCAACTCCGCCCCCCACTGCTGTGCATGGCAGGAGGTGCCGCCATTGTCTCCCCGCCATACCCTTTTAGGGGCGTTACCAGTAGGGCCAGTGCCTGGACCTATACCGTCTGCCTCCTGATCCCAGCCCCCACGAACCCAGCAGACCCGAAGTACCCCAACGAGAGGCAGCAAGTCTACACCCCCGGCTGGCCCCGGGGACGAAGAAGGGGCAGATCGCGGACCTATCGGACCACCACCACCTCCCACAGGGGCCCCAAACCTCTTGGTTCCGGGGCACTCACCCAATCCCAAGTGGTATTTATAAAAGCCAAGAAATTCTGTAACAACATTTCAGTTCCTTGCTACCACAGGTGCACTCCGTCAAGATAGAAATAAGCTGTGCCCCTCAACAGCCCATTGGCTATAATCCTGAAACGCTTGTGGAAGGATGCCAGCCGGGCCAGTACATTGTTCAGTTTTCAGGCAGAAATGTTCAAAGGACGCGCTAGACCACCCAGCCGCCATGTTAGGTGTGGGACGATCTGTTACCAGGCGATGATTGCCCAAGGGCAAAACCTGCCCATCCATGAAGAAAACAGACACCAGTCCATCCCTCAGTTCCTTCCTACCCAAGGGGACAAGGCTGTTACCCCGTATGTGCAGTATGACCAAATCCGGCTCTGGCATCCTTTAGCTGGCACTCTCTTTTATCATATATATCTATAAGCACAAACGCTCGCAGTTTCTGAATTGCAACGCTGTCAGCTTTGCTCTTGCTTCCAGCATAAGAGAAAAGAGTGAAACCTACTAGGCTCGTGTCACGCGTATATATTTTATTAAAATAACACAATTTTTGTTCTTCTGTATATAGAGAGCCTTTAGAAACGGCTTAACCAACCAACATGAAACATTTATGTACATACTCGTACCGTACTCGAAAAGACAAACACCATTGTTACAACACTTTGCTCATCTCTCAGTTCTAAACACATTAAAACTTGTGACAGGGGTTAGTATCTAGGTGATGTTATACCATGTTTATAGACACTTGGCAAGGAAGAGGTTGAAACATCTCTGCCATTAACAAGAGTACAGGATAAATTAAACTCTGAGCTTTTCTTATCCGAATTGTCGACACGTGGTTCGGCTCTTAGCTCGTGTTGCACTGTACCCACGTGTACACGATATCCTATTCTATAGAGCCATCTCCAGGACAAACAACTGTTTTTAAAGCAGGACAAATCAGATGGTGACCCCACTGTTCACATGACCTACAATAAACAATTTACAATTACGCAAGGTTGGTTTTAGTTTCAAACATCTCTTGTTACATCAATTGCATTTAGTGGTGTGATAATAATCCAAAGGGAAAAAACTACCTTTAGTTAAGGCAGGAATAGTAGGGAATTTTCCAAAGCAGTTGGTTCCCGTCAAAGGTACACGGATGCCCAATTTATTATCAGTCAAGCAAAAAAAATGTAATGACTCCTGTGCAGGGGCAAACACAAAAGTACATAGTTGGTCTAGTTCCTCCTGCGCACCTGCATGCACAGTCAGTGAAACCTTCTACGTAATACATTTATCGTAATACATTTAATCTGGTGAACAATGTTTAGTAGCGGTTTATAGGACCCATGTATATATATATATATATATATATATATATATATATTTATATATATATATATATATATATATATATATATATTTCTGAGGCTTGTGGAATCTGCTTAGATCACATGCTGTGCATAGGCCGACATCTAGTGGAAGCTGCGGAGTATTACAGTTTGTTTTTCGAAACTCGAAAATGGGCGTCGACACAGGCGTGCCAGTAATACTATCCCTAGTGTGACGTCCACTGTACCCAAGATCCCTCACGCGTCTAGGATCCTCAGATTGTTTTTTTCCGCCATACTGGTCGGAAGCATTTTGCGGAGTCCCCTGGCCTTAGCCATACTTTTGCTAATTTATAATTCTTTATTGACATCCTTCCCCACCCCAACGTCGACCCTCGACAACTCGACGACGGCTGGAGAAGACATCGACCGTCGGCTGCTGCACGACGGATCTGGGCCTCGGAAGGCCGCTGGCCTCAGCCCGGGCCTAGTAGGCCGCTGGCCTAGGCCCTGCAAGTAGGGAGAGTGGGGGGTGGTACATACTCTTCACTCTTGGTATATAGGTACACCTTATATATTTCCTACACTTACCATCCCGCTGCCTCAAGGTGCGTATGGAGGGTACCCCTTTCCAATTCTGCCCCAAGTGCAACCGCAAATACCCGTGGGTCGACAGGCACGCCACGTGCAATCTCTGCTTGCCGAGGGACCACCCCGAAGCGAACTGCAGAGCGTGTAGTAGGTTTAAACCTAAGACACTTAAGGACCGTTCGACAAAGCGTTGGGCCCACCACGCCAGGCAGGCGGCCATGGCAGCGGAGGGCGCCTTCAGCGATGGCAGCGACGCCGTACTTTCGGACGGCGAGGGCATTACGGCGTCGAAAGACAGCCGAGCGCAGGTCCCCGACCTCCGAAGGTCGTCCGGAAGGGCGGCTATGGGGAAGACCCCCGGCGACGCAAGCGCTACACACCCTACACACACTAAGCACACTAAGTCCAACCGAACCTCGACGACGTCGACTTCTCGGAAAGAGGCACAGATAGAACGGTCCGACTCGGTGTCCTCTGGGCGCTCTCGATCGAGATCGCCTCATGACGCAAGGCAATCATCCACTCTTGCCAAGAGTGCCTCGCTCCCTAGACTAACGGAAGTTCGATCGTCGGAGGACGAAGACGACTTCCACCCCCAGGCCACGCTCCAAGAGACGGAGCCCGCAGTTAACACCAGCGAGGCCCCACGCTCGAAAGACACAGATACCTCTTCCGATCCTCGACGCCAGGCGTTGAAAGTCTCCGGGGCCTCCAAGGGACAGGGAAAACATTTTTCCACGCACGGGGAGGGGGGGAAACAGCGGAAAGCACATTCTTCCACTCCTGTAAGACCATCCTTCCCCCCGAAGCAGACAAACAAATACAAGTCTACTGAGAGATCAACATCCAGCAATGGTACCCTTGATAAGTCCCCTAAGTTGACTACTAAGGTCATCGCCTGTTCCAAAGAATGGTCCAGTGACGACATAGACAGGGTCATGTCAAGGATGTCTTCCTTGGCAGATTTTTACGACAAGAATCCAGAGCATTTCCTCTCGTATGACCCTCAGGGGGCCACACCCTCAGGTTCCACTGATCCTATCCCCCTAGGTAAAAAGGCCCGGTTCGAAAGACCTGAACCCTTTGAGGTGCAGCCTTACTCTACTCCATACTCTACTCCACACCCCAGGTACCAAGGGGAGCCTTTCCCTGAGGGGGACCAGGAGTTTGAAATTATGGAGGAACAAACCGGGACGGAATACTATGCGGATGATGAGGACCAGGAGGAGGGAGAAGATGAGCAGGAAATTTACAGAGTAGATTCCCCAGTAGAGGACGAAGCCCCAATTACCGACTCGCCAGTCGATAACCAGCCCCTCCTTAACGAGGTTCTCGCTCGCGCGGCAGAACATTTTCACATCGACACCCACGGTGTACAGGAGGAAAGGGACTTCGCAGAAGAGTTGGTGGGAGAGAGGAGGCCGGTCGCTCAGACCATCCCTATCCTTAAATCCATCCAACGAAGAATAGATCCGTCCCTGGTGAACCCAAACCTCACCAGAGCAGTCAACCCCAGGGTCGAAAAACTTTTCCGGGCAGCCCAGTCTGACCCTCTCTATATAAGAGGACATCTTAAACCAGACTCCCTAGTTGTTACCAACACTCGGAAGAGGGCTGGAACACCTTTATCTTCGTCAGAAGCTCCTCCCGACAAGGAGAGCAAGAAACTTTACGGGTTTGGCAGGAAGGTAGCCTCAACGTCCGCCTACCAAGCAAGGATTGCTAACTCCACCACCCTGTTGGCCAGCTACAACTGCCATCAATGGGAAGAGGTCGTGGCACTCATAGCCTCTGCTCCTGAACCGTTAAAGGGCCAATTTGCTCGGATCTCGGCAGAAGGGAGAGCCGTGTCTGGTTGCATATTGAAAGCAACTTTCGACGCCGCGGACAACGCAGGGAGATTGATAGCAGAAGGTACTGTTATCAAAAGACATGCGTGGTTACGGCAGTCGGGGTTCAAAACAGAAACTCAGGCTTCATTAATAGACAAGCCGGTGGAACCCGATCTATTGTTTGGGAAAGCGGTCGAAGACGCACTGAAAAAAGCCAAGGACGAATACGAAACACTGAAATCCCTTGGCCAACTAACCAACAAACCCCCTAACCAGAGGGGGAACAGTAATTTTCGTCGCCCACGCGGCCAAAATTCACAAAGAGGCAACTATGCCCAGGGACAGGGTACACAGTGGAACAACAGCCAGCAGTCTACCCAAGGTTACGGCAGGGGTAACAAAAGAGGTCGTGGGAGAGGCAGAGGCAGCCCCAACAAGGGAGGTGGCACGCCTCCACCAAAGCAGTGACGCTCAGTTCAGGGTCCCTTCTCACGCAACCCCAGTAGGGGGACGCATTTCCAACTTCACCCAGGCTTGGGAAGGGATCACCTCAGACATATGGGTGCTGTCAACAGTGTCTATAGGATATTGTATAGAATTACTGCAGCGTCCCCGGAACCATCCTCCACGACAAAGAGTACACTCCTTAGAACATCAGAAGATCCTTCTCGAGGAGATCGCCATTCTGCTAGAAAAGGACGCGATAGAACTCGTCCCAGGACACCAGGTAAACAAGGGTATCTATTCAACTTACTTCCTTGTGCCAAAGAAAGATTTGACAATGCGCCCAGTATTGGACTTACGGCCTGCCAACAAGTATGTCAAGCCCCAAAAATTCCGTATGACCACGCTACAAGAGGTAATCCCCCTCCTGAAAAAGGGGGATTACATGGCAACCTTGGATATGAAAGATGCTTATTTTCATATTTCCATGCTCCCAGCGCACAGAAAGTACTTGCGCTTCAAGGTGGACAGTCGCCACTACCAATTCAAGGTACTGCCCTTCGGGATAGCTTCAGCACCAAGGGTATTCACCAAGGTACTGGCGGCGGCAGCGGCACACCTACGCAGGGAGGCAATCCCAGTGTACCCTTATCTGGACAACTGGCTCATAACGGGGGAAACCCCAGGAATTTGCAGGACAAACATTCAAAGGACTATCGACCTCCTCCACGAATTAGGCTTCTCAATCAACGAGAAGAAGTCAAGCCCGGTGCCAAGCACCTCAAAACAGTTCCTAGGAGCAATCCTAGATACTCAGAAAGGGTTGACCTTCCCTTCGGAAGAGAGAATTCGGAATATACTACTGCAAATTCCACATTATCAGTCCGGTCAACAAATAACGGTACGCAAAGCAATGCGGTTACTGGGCATGATGGCGTCATGCATTTACCTGGTCCCCCACGCGCGACTGCACATGCGTCCCATGCAGGAATGGTTGGCGAAACAGTGGTCTCAGGCAAGTGGTCAGTGGGACGATCTAGTGGTCGTTTCCTCAACACTTGTACAGAGCCTACACTGGTGGACAAGAGAGAATCTCGCAAGGGGAAAACCCTTTTACGATCCCGAAGTACAGGCAGTGGTGACTACAGATGCATGCCTGACTGGGTGGGGAGCTCACCATCTCCACCACACAGCTCAGGGTCTCTGGTCTCACTCAGTAGCCAAGAACCACATAAACCTGCTAGAGCTTCTGGCAGTATTCAGAGCGCTTCGGGCGTTCGAGCCCCATCTACTAAACTTGTCGGTGCAGATCCGGACGGACAGCACGACAGCCATGTTCTATCTGAACAAGCAAGGAGGGACTCGTTCGCCAAATCTGTCCAAGCTTGCCCAGAAAATCTGGATATGGGCACTCAGACGGAACATCTTCCTGTCATCACAACATGTTCCAGGGGAGCTCAATTCCCTAGCGGATGCTCTAAGCAGAAACCCCCTCCCAGAAGAACACGAATGGGTCCTTCACAGAAAGATCGTAGAAGATCTCTTCTTTCAGTGGGGTTTCCCCACTATGGCTTATTCGCCACAAGTGAAAACAAACAATGCCCAGGATTTGCATCCAGGTTCCCCCAGCCAGACTCCCAAGGGAACGCCCTGTGGATGAACTGGTCAGGGATATTTGCGTACGCTTTCCCACCAACTCCTCTCATCAGGAAGGTGGTGTACAAGATGAACAAGGAATCGATGACGCTCATCCTAGTTGCTCCCATGTGGGCGAGACAACCATGGTTTCCACACCTACGCAGGATGGCGGTGTGCGAACCCATCAAACTTCCAGCCTGGTACAACCTACTGTCCCAGCAACAAGGTCAAACAGTGCACCAGCAACCCAACTCAATGAACCTGGCAGCATGGCTCCTGAGGTCATAGAGTTTGGACATCTCAATTTACCACATAGGTGTATGGACATCCTAAAAGAATCCAGGAAACCAAACACAAGGCACTGTTACTTTGACAAGTGGAAGAGATTTGTTATTTGGTGCCAGAATAAACAAATCAACCCTGTTGCTTGCACTCCTTCCAACATTGTGACATACATGCTCCACCTGCTGGATGCAGGATTGGTTTTTAACTCTCTGAAAGTACACCTGGCAGCCCTCTCGGCTTACACCACATCCCATAACAGGGTGTCGTGGTGGAAAGTACCAGTAGTTAAAGCCTTCATGGAAGGAGTAAAGAGACTTCACCCTCCTATTTCGAACCCACCGCCAGGATGGGACCTTAATGTGGTGCTAGCTAAGCTCATGGGCCCCCCTTTCGAACCTATGCATAAAAGTAGTCTCAAACACCTGACTTATAAAACGGCCTTCTTAGTAGCCATTACCTCTATAAGAAGGGCCAGTGAAATTCAGGCTCTGTCAGTGCAGGATCCTTTCTTTACTATCCACAAAGACAAACTGGTTTTACGCACACACCCTAGGTTCTCACCTAAATTTATATCAAAGTTCCATGTAAACCAGTCCATCGAGCTTCCGGCTTTCTTCCAGAACCCGCAAAGCTCGGCTGAGGTGAAACTACACACCCTAGATGTGCGTAGGGCGGTCCTCTACTATGTAAATAAAACCAGACCACTAAGGAAAACAGATTAACTGTTTGTCTCCGTACCTACAGGCAGAGAGGGAGATCGTGTCTCTAAAGGCGCTATCTCGAAGTGGATTATCAACTGTATACAGCTGTGTTACTCTCTTTCTGAAAAGACTCTGCCTTTTACGCCAAGAGCCCACTCTACTAGAGGCATTGGGGCCACTCTGGCTTTCATTGCAAATGTTCCCCTCGACACCATTTGCAAAGCAGCTACTTGGAGCTCTATTCACACCTTTACTCAGCATTACTGCATTGACACTCATTCCAAGACAGATACACAAGTGGGACAAGCGGTTCTAAGACACCTGTTTGCTCATGACCCTTCTCACATCCCACCTCCTTCTTCTGGTACTGCTCGCTAATCTATGCACAGCATGTGATCTAAGCAGATTCCACAAGCCTCAGAAGGGATACATTACTCACCGTAATCGTATTTCTGATGCTTGTATCTGCTTAGATTCACATGCGACCCACCCTTCCTCCCCTCCGAGAGAAGGCGCATGATTGCTTGTAGTCTTACCTGTCTGTCTATCTGCTTGGATTATCAGTACTGACGCTACTCCTCATGCTTCCTCATGTCAGAAAAAATACAATCTGAGGATCCTAGACACGTGAGGGATCTTGGGTACAGTGGACGTCACACTAGGGATAGTATTACTGGCACGCCTGTGTCGACGCCCATTTTCGAGTTTCGAAAAACAAACTGTAATACTCCGCAGCTTCCACTAGATGTCGGCCTATGCACAGCATGTGAATCTAAGCAGATACAAGCATCAGAAATACGATTACGGTGAGTAATGTATCCCATATATATATATACATATATAATATCCCTACCCGTACTCCGAGTATTTCCACCTTACAGCGTTTAAAAAAACCATATCTCTTTTGTTCATAATGTTGAACTGAGACAACAAACACAGACATAGGGCCTCATTACGAGAAGCGCGGTAAAACCATGGTCATTACTGGCATGGTGGATGAGCGGGTGCGTGCTCGTATGACACCGCTAATAGCGGGTGATTACAAGTGCGCGAGCACACGCGAACCCCCATGCCGGTAATGGCCATACCAACATGACGCAAAAGGCCCTCCAACCCCCAGGTAGCAGCATCACGGGACCCGCCGATACCGCCAACGCCTTGGAGGAACCCTTAAATACCGACCCAGTAATACCAACATGCTAATACCGGGCTCGTAAAACCAGACCCGGAAATAACGTCATCGCATCGGAACGGGAAATTGGCCGGCGGCCATCTTTAAAAACACAATCCATTGCAATCCTCCCAAACCACCGGTCAATTCCTGTTGTGCTCTGTGGCAATACTCTGAGGATGTCCAAGGCTACCCAGAAGACCACCCCCCGGCAGCGGAAACAGCGTTTCTCCGACGCAGAGCTGAATATGTTGGCGGACACTCTCGCTGCACATGCAGACATCATTAAAGCAAATGATATGAAGTGTGAGGCCCAGCTCAAGAAAAAGGAAATCTGGCAGGAGGTAGCCCGCAAGGTGTCAGCTGTGGGGACCACCCCACGTACTGTCCGGGACTGCCGTAAGAGGTGGGACGACCGCCACTTGAGGGTCAAAAACATCATGTCAAGCAACAGGAGGGCGGCCACGGTGACAGGCAGGGGTCCCCACTCAACTGCAAAGATGATGCCCTGGGAGGAGACTGCTAGCAGCTTCATCGATCCTGAGTCGAATGAGGGATTCGGGGAGATGGAGATGGGTGTGGCATCATCCCCAGAAGGAGGTGAGTGACCCTGCACATCCCTGTAGGGGAAACCATGACATAGCACAAGTGATGTGTAAGAGAGACTAGGCAAGGCTATGCATGTAGCTACACCCACATCAACATATCCAAGTCCAGATGGCGGCCCAAAGCCTGCCACACAGAAATGCATGCTGAGAACCAATCCGATAACCAACACACGGCCAACACACCTGGACCGTGCCCATGTAACACATCACACAAACCCCAAATCAACGGCATGCCACCTGCCATGCAGTGAATGCCAATATGCCCCCTCAGAACACCAAGTGTGACACACCTGTAAAACATGAATGCATGAATGAATGAATATTGAACAGTACGATTGTATGCCTCCGCCATGTGACACCACCACTGATGACCTGCATCTCTTCTACCCCCAGGCACCGATGAGGAAGATGCCAGTCAGGAGAACACTGCAAGGGCACCCGTGTCACACCAAAAGAAAAGGGCCACTGCCACCACCACCCCCGTGGCAGACAAGCAGGCCACACCCACAGGCAATGTGCCTGTTTGAGTGGAAACACATCCACCAACACCTGCTGCCAGTGTGCCGGACCCACATCAGACCCAGTAGCCCACACCCACACCAGTCGGAGGGGGGTCCCTTCCTGTGCTGGCCACCGCTGGAGGTGTCTTGGATGGCAATGTGGACCTTGGGGGAGTCACAGTAGTGACTAGTTCACCCACCCCAACCCCCTGCCCACCCCCCGGCCCATATGGAGCCCTCAGCCACCTGCGGCAGTGATGATCCCTGCCTCCATGACTCTGACCTGAGGGATTCGGACCTGTGCCCCTTCGTGGAGGACATCACCCAGGACGCAGGCCCCATGATTACACCACCCACCAGTGCACCACCCACCACTCCAGCTCCCACCACTCCAGCACCAACCAACACCCTGGAGTTGTGCCTGTTGAGGAATGAGGCCCGACAGGAGGCCATGTTGGATATCTTGCGGCAGTATATTGCCGATGGTGAGGACACAAGGAGGGGTATTGCAACTGCCATTGCGGGGACCACAGCGGCCATCGCAGCGAACACAGCCGCCGTGAATGCATCAGCTGCGCTCATGAGGGACTGTCTAGGGGCACTAACCCAAGTCCTCACTTCCATCCTGCGCCATATGCAGGGGCCACGCCTTGGAGCAGGCGGGGAACCTGCCTCGGACTCATGCACAGCCACCACGCCTGCATCTTCAGTCCCCGAAAGCCCAGTGCGCCAGACCGGCATGGCACTCTGAGATGCCACCCCCGGACAGCAAAAAGTACCGGAAGTAGTGTGACCAGACAATGGGAGTGGGATATATGGTTTTGGGCGAAGGGGAGCATTTCATGAAGTACATTTGGGGTCTTTTGGGGTTTGTTCGGTGGGTTTTGGAGTTCACTGGCGGCTTTGGGGTTTGTTGGGTGGATCTGGGAGTTCACTGGGGGTTTTTGGGGTTTGTTGGGTGGGTTTGGGAGTTCACTGGGGGTTGGGTGGGAGTGGTCACATTTTTCCCTGTTTGAACAAATACACCCGTTGTGTGCCAAAAAATTCAATGGCTGGACATTGTTCATTTTGTGTATATTCATTTGATGTGTGATGGTGCTCAGTGGCCAACTCCCAACAATCCCAGTGTGCATGTCCACATGGACCCAGTGTGTCACTGACACATGTCTATCATAGTCCCTGTGGTTCAGAAGTATTCGTGAATGAGTGTTCGGTGTACTGCATGGCCATCCCGTGCATCACGTACTGGCAGGGGAGCTACTTCACCTCCGTCTCCATCCTCATCATCCTCACCCGGTGCATGCATGTCAATGTCACGTGGCAGTGGTACATTTCTCCGGACGCACATGTTGTGCAGCATGACACAGGCCATGGTGATCTTTGCCACCATCTCAGGACCCACCAGACCTGCTTAGTCAGCGGAAACACGCCTTCAACAGGCCAAAGGTCAGCTCAATCGCAACACGAGTACGGGTGTGCACACAATTGTACTCCTCTTCATGGCTGTTCTGCGGGTTCCACACAGGGGTAAGTAGCCACGGCCTCAAGGGATATCCTCCATCACCTGCAAGCAAATACAAATAGGTGTGTGTCACTCTGAGCAGCCACCTTCAGGAAGCACAGTCATGGCCGCAGCTATTTGGTGTGGACATGTACATGTCCCTGTACGTATGCAAGATTGTTACCTAGATGCATACTATACTGCTATGAGGTGTGGTAGTCTGGATGGCGTTCAATAGATGATACAGGGTGTAATAATGCATGCTGAGGTGGATGTACTGTGCTTGAATGACAATGTTTAGCCTCCCATTCATGCTGTGTATTGTACACTGTGCATGGTCACACTAGCCACATTGGCACAGATGCAATGCTGTTCAGTCATGCATTGCTTGACATACCCATGGTGGCCTGGTTAATAGTTTATTTTTGAAGTCACTCTGCCTTCATAAAGAAATTATTTCCGTTATGGTTCAGTCCTTAACCGAAATAATTTCTGTATGAAGTCATAGGGCCTCATTACGACCCTGGCGGTAAGGGGTTAACGCCAGCGTTAGCTGCGCCGACCCCTTACCGCCAATTACGAGGTCCCCTAGCGCCATGGTGCTTTTAACACCTGCTTTTAGCAGGTGTTAAAATCCATGGCGCTAAGGGACCTTGTTGTTAATTACGCCACCGTAATTTACGGTGGCGTAATTAACGCCTTCCCCACTCCCATTATGCCCTATGGGGCAAAAATGGGAATGGGGAAGGGTAAATGGGGATTGGGGACTTACCGCCCCGCCTAGGTCGGAATGGGGCGGTAAGTCCGCCAACCACCATGGCGTAAACGTAGTTTACGCCATGGTGGTAAAGTCACGGCCCAGGCGGTAACTTACCGCCTGGGTCGTAATGAGGCCCATAGTGATTTCAAAAAGAAACAATGGGCCTCATTACGTGCATGGCGGTAGCCGTGCCTGTATGGCAGGCACGGCTACCACCCTGCTCGCTACCGGCACCGCATCCCGCAATTGGGCAATAACCGGCTCATTACGAGATGAATGGGCCAGTAATTGCCCATTCACGGGTGGCGGTAGTGCCGGGCTCCCGATCCCCATTCTGCCCCAACAGGGCAGAATGGGGGTGGGGAGCATGGTTGCGCCGGCACCATTGATAACGGTGCCGGCGCAATTACGAGTTATGCTTGCGGGTGCCGCACAGCCCGCCAGGTACTGGCGGGCTGTCAGGAACCCGCAAGCAGGACCCGTAAGGCGGCGGGATGGTATGAACGGTGACGGTGCCTTACCAGCACCGTTCATACCCTCACCGCAAGGGCCTAATGAGGCCCAATGTATTTTTGAAGTATTATGGCTTCCCTCAACCCATGACGTGTGCGGGTGTGAGTGTATGGTGAAAAAGTGCACACAAATGTATAGGTGGCTGGGTATACGTGTGTGCGTGTACGGTGAATGGATGCACACTTACTTTTATGGGTGACTGCCTGGGTGTGCCTGTATGGTGAAAGGGTGGACACTTAAATGTATGGGTAGGTGCCTGGGTGTGTGTGCCTGTGTGGTGAAAGGTTGCACACTTAAATGTACGGGTGGCTGCCTGGGTGTGCCTGTATGGTGAAAGGGTGCACTCTTAAATATATGGATGGCTGGGTGTGCATGTATATCTATGGTGAATGGTGTGTGTGCTTGTGTTCAGGGGCGCAACAAAAACTACATTTCAGGGGGGGCTAACTTTTCAAATGTTGGGAGAGGTGCTAACTTCACGTGTGGTGGGGAGGAGAAAACTTATTTGTATGGGGGCATCTAACTTCTCAACGCATGTTAATGAGACTATTCTAGTGCAGCTTCAATGTTACAAGCAGTTAACTCTCTCCTTCAGGTCTGAAAGCACCCACTTATGGGCTGCTGTGAGAATGACTGGTCTCCTGTTTCCGCTCTACCCTTCCAATCACTCCCCTGGCATGCAAGTACTAAACCCACATCACAATTTCAATTGCTTACAAAATGCGGCATTTGAATACAGGTACAGTGAAATGCTATACATTAGTAATTGCTGGGCCGGGCCCTTGATAATAGCAAAACCCCAGGTGCCGTATAACATCTGTGTCCTTTTCTGTCCAGAAACTGCTCTGTAGGTCAGCCAGGTCAAGTCAACATAGCCCACAATTTCGGTGGGGGGGGGGGAGAGTGCTAAAGCCCAGTCAGCTCAATGGTGTTGCACCACTACTTGTGTTTAATCCCTTGATTAATTATTGGTAATCTTCTTTACACCTAGCCCTATCCTTACTCGTCCCAGTATTTGTGTATGAGGCAGTACTTGTGTATGAGGCACTATGCCTCATACACAAGTACTGGGATAAGGTAGAGGTACATGAAGGTAATGCCTGATTTAGCTACCTGTAATCTTCATTACTCCTAGTCGCACTCTTCCTCCAGTACTTACCAGTGAGGCAAGGAGCCTCATACGTAAGAACTGGGACAAGGAAGAGGGACGTGGACGTAATTCTGGGCCAATGAGCTGATTTTGGAGGTTGGGGTAGGGGATGGGAGGGATAAGGGTTGTGTGGGGGGTGGGGTTGTGCAATAAATCATAACGGTCGTCCATGTCCATGCTAAGCAGGCATGATATGTGGTATTAGTGGCTAGAGAGGCATTTTGGTGCAGCCAGTCTAGTCATTCCTCAGTTTGGTATGACTTTTTTTACTGGGCATTTCTGATAAAGCAGTCCTGCTAAGTGTAATTACCTAGCTAGACTGGCATTTGGGTTCTGCCAGTCTAGCCGTTTCTTACTGCGGCACTGTATATTTTTCTGGGCATCTGTGATAAAATTATATGTTATGATATGATAAGTCATATATAACGCACCTGTACACAAGTGTTTTTAGGCACAACAAGACAACAGAAGGAAAACTGAGGGAGGACAAGACAAATGATCTTACTAAGCCTTGTGTCATTCAGATCGTGCAAGTGCGAGAACTAGAAGTGCAAGGGGAAAGGGAGGGAGGAAGTGCAAGGGAGAGGGGAGGGGAAAACAGGGCAGCAATGCTCTGAGTAATTGCTGCCAGGGCAGCGCGGCTCCGGGTAGTGCAAGGAGAATAAGGGACTGTAGGGTTACAGTTACAGCCCCTAACTGCGTGGTAGGCCTGGAGGCAGTGCAAGGGTGACTGATCAAGAAAGAGCCTGGACTCAGTGAGACAGAGGGTAGCCAAGCAACCAGTTCGTACAGCAGACAGGTAGGTCAGCAGGGGAGGGAGAGAGAGAAAGCAGAGAAGAGGAACGTATTGAGCTGCTTCCGGAACTTCAGGTGTTCTGGCGAGGGTCAGGGAGGCCATTTCAGAGGGAGGCATCTGCAGGGGAGAAGGATCTACCCCCCCCCCACTCTCTGCCTGGAGAAGCATTTAACCCTTAGGGTTCGAGAAGGAAGGTATTTTGGAAGATAGCGTTGGATGTAGTGTGGCTCCCAGCCCCAGAAAGCCTTGTGGACAATGAAAAGGGTCTTGAACTTGATCCTTGCAGCCACCGAGAGCCAGTGGAGAGATTTCATGGCTGGGGAGATACAGTCCCTGGGCTTGAGCCAAGGACAAGTCTCTCAGTTCTGTTCTGGATTAGTTGCAGAGGGTAGAGAGTAGAGGAAGGCAGATTGATAAAGTGGCTGTTGCAGTAGTCCAGCCTAGAGAGAACCAGAGCTATGGAGACAGTGAGCTTCTGGGGGTAAGTGAGAAATGGAAGAGTCCCTTTGAGGAGGAGCAGCTGGTAGTGGGACTTCATGGCGACATCCGAGATGTGAGGAGAGAAAGAGAGAGTGGAGTTGAAGATGACACCAGGAATGAGCGAGAGAGGAGAGTAGGCTGAGGGGAGCCTGAATTAAAGCTGATTGTGATCTGCATAACACTGTAAATTAGAGGAGAAGGTAGAGATCAGGTGGGTCAAAGGGGCCAAGTAGACTTTGAAAAACCAGGGTGAGAGGATAGAGCACTGGAGAACGCCACATGTAGAGAGAGGTGGCGGAGTGAAAGGGACAAAGTTGGACCTGGGAGGGGTGGTCCAAGAGGAAGGAGGTCAGCCACTCCAGGGCCTGATCCATGATGCCCAGGTTCTCACAGAGTCAATTGATCAGGATGGCGCGGTTGACCGTGTCGAAAGCAGCAGAGGAAATTTCCAGGATGATGAGGACAGAAGGAATGCTGGAATCAAGGTTAGAGATCAGATCTTCACAGGTGTTCAGGAGAGTAGTTTCCATGCCTCTGGAAGTTCTTAAGCCAGACTGATGGTCATGGAGACAACCAACACATTCAGAGTGGAGAGTAAGCTGGCAGTTGGCAGTTGGCCAGCTTTTCCAAGAATTTGGGAGAGGGGAAAGTTCCAGTGGCAAAAGAATGATTAAAGAAATCGGCCGATGCTGGATTGTGTCAATGTGGTCCTTGATGATTCTGGAGGAGCAGGCGAGCACCTGTTTCGACGGCACTTCCATAGATGGGACTTGTCTGGAAACCTCGGCAGGTGTTAGAGAGAAAGAGGAAAAAGGAGGAGGAGAGGGAGAGATGGCCAAAGGGGGCTGAGAGAGCAAGAGGGAGAGGAAGAGGAGATAGTGGACAGGATTTCCAGAGTTTTAGCGGAGATGCGAGAGGCCAAAGCCGTACAGAGGGCCTGTTGATGGAACAGGAGAGGTAGAAACCGCAACAGGATTGGCCAGTTCCTTGCAGATTTTAAAGAGTTTGGCTGTGTTGTTAGAGGCCGTAGGGACGCAGGCTTGAATGTGTGCTCTCTTCTTGATGAGTCTTATTGCTTCGACTGGCATTTTGGTGCAACCATATATGTATGTCTTAATGTGACCTGGCATGCTTTACTGTAATGTTATTATGTGTCTACACTGGTCTACATTGTGCAGCCAGTTGGACATGTTTTCATTCTGGCATGGCATTTTTAATAGCAAAGCATTAATGTTCATGTGCACTCTTGGTGACTTGCATGTCTTGGATTGCTGTTACCCTACACAACAATAGCAAACACTGTGGCTTTTAGTCAATTTTTCTCAGTATGTGTACTGTATATTGTATTAAAACACATATTTATATCGTTCTCCTAGTGCAGTGTGTGGCATACTCCTTCAGCAACACGTTTGTGCATATTGTGCAAGCGTGGTAATCTAGGGCGGTCCAGAGTGTGGCGCGACTCGTGATTTGTTGCCGAGTTTGGGGGGGGGCCCTCAGCATGGCTTGCAGGGGGCACCCAGAGCTTGTGTTACGCCACTGATGCGCCATGTGAGCAATCCTGAAACATAGACACAAGAAGAGAATATGCCAAAACCTACGGTCCAGTCAAAAACAGCCTTTTCGATTGGGAGGTTTTTTTATCCTTACTGTCCCCTTTTTCTCTTTATTGTCATCCGGCACAGAATCTTCCAACACTGAGAATATGTCAATATATTTGTCCTGAACATAGCTGCCTGAATAGGAACGGAGGCGGATCCAGCCTTTCCATCGCCATACCCCGTATTGACGCTAAGCAACAAAGGAGCTACCTCTGGACCCTGCACGGTGCCCACAATTATCGGCCCTCCTGAGACGGCATTTGCCTGAACATAGCCACCCCGCTCCGGTGGCCATGCCACGGTACCCAACCCTGTCGCGGATGTACCACTGTGTTTGCACTGTCCAACCAAGGACCCGGTTCGCTGTTGTACCGCCCATGGGGAAACCCAAGAGCGTGGCTGGGGAGGCCACTGGCCCCATGGAGCTGACCAAAGTGGGGGCGCACAGTAACCATGGTCACCCATCCCCAGACCCCCTTATGTTGCATTAGGCCAAGGTGCCATTCCACCCTAGATGCCTGACTTGCTCCTGAGATGGCCCAGTCCCTCCACCTGCATTCCCCATATCAACTCCCCCGGCTATCGCAGGGGGGATCTGAGAGGATTCCACCACTGGGGCAGCGGGGACTGCCATCCTAGAGAGCCAGCCTGCTCTTGCACCTTTTTTGTAGTTTGCTGCTTTTTTAATGGCAGAAATGCTTATTTGGGAGGTCCTTCTTGGCCTGCCAGTGGAAGTTCCCTCTAAGGACCCTCACATCCCCTCGGCAGGGTTGGTTGTCCCTTCTCGCCCCCGGCGTCCTTCAATTGTGACATTAGTCTATCTACCCACCTTTCCTGCACCGGGGCAAAAAATGCAACCAACTGGCTGCGTCCATTATTTTGCTATAATGGTGTCACATCACCCTTTTAAAAATAATCAGTGCCAGTGCCCATAGTAAATAAAATCACTTTATGCACAAATTAAACCTTTCTACCCGCCAATCAATCTTAGGTCCCTGAATGTGAGATTGATTTACTCAAAATTATTCTGCCAAGCTCCCAGGACACTCCAATCAGCCCCAATGCACTTTGCCGCCTCCCCACCTCACTCCTTCAAAAGCTGCAAAAGAAGTCACCAACCTCGGTTACTGCCAGCCCCCAGCCCTCACAGGGACCAAAATTGCCCCTACAACGAATGCACTAGCCGGGACCCGCTCATAAAACAGCTTCCTTTGTTCCTGGCCCGGGGAAACAAGTAGTGAGGCCACGGATCATCGAGAGGCTGACGAGGTGTAAGGCAGCCAGGCAATACAATAGCGGCGGAAGCGGTTAAAAGTGCACAGAATGCACAGTTGCAGCAGAAGTCAGGGAGGCAAGTTGCGGGACGGCAGCAGGATCACTGAGGAGGAGGCGATACTTTCCTCCTCCCAGCTGCTCCGTAAAAATGGCAGTTTTCCTGCCACCAAACCACCTCGCTGCCCCCGGATAGCGCGCGAAGAGCGTCTGCCTCCCTCCAGCCATGCCTTCCACTGTTGCCAACTCCTCAGTAAGGAAAGTAGCTATTGGCTTTCCTAAAAGTCACCAGAAGTAGCTAAATGACATCATCGCCTAATTTGCATGATTGCCTGTGCATGTTGTGTAATGGAGGTAGTAGGAGAGAAAATCAAAAGTTGGCACCCATCAACCCACACTTTAATTTCCTGTGAACGTTGCCTCATGAATTAATCCGGCCAGTGGATGCACAATCAACAGGATAGTAGGTCAACCTGTAAAAACACTTTGTGAGGCAGTTTAGCACCGTAGCCCCCTCTCCCTTACGCGGCTGTGGGCAGTGGGCCATTGAAATAAGACGGCTCCTCCTTGTCACTGACGTCACGTGTGTGCTGAGGTAGGGTGTATCGGTTGGTCCGCTCTGGTTCTGGGTTGCACTGCACGGCTCCGCGGGCCAACGTAACATTACTTCTATTGTTTTGGAAACGTACACTTTTTTCTATTGGTTTGGAAACTTTTTACGTTAATGACGCAAGTCTCCAAACCAATTGAAAAAAGTGTAAGTATCCAAACCAATAGAAAAAAAGTGCCTAGAGTTGTCTCTAGGCGCAGTTTCACCACAAAGTCACTAGGGGCCGTGATTTATCACTAAATATAGCGACAAAGTTGCCAAGTTGGCAACACTGGTGCCTCCTCCCCGATGCACCCGGCCACTTCCTGCTTGGCACCCTGCATCATCACTATGTGTCGGGAAGAGTGAAGGCAGGGCTCAGGGGCCTCGGCCCACCGCTGCCACTCTGCCCACATCTTCCTCACCCGCGCAGCACGGTTGCCCCTCCACTTTGGAGGGGTCTTACCTCTGCTCTTTCTTGCCCATGTACATTCACGATTTGCCTAGTGTTACAATTGCACGTCCAAGTTACCATCATCTCAGAGTCTTTTCTAGGATATGTTAATATAAAACCAAGTACAGGTATTGTCATCATGCAGTAAGGACCTCGCATCATTTGCCAGGTATTCGCTTGTGCCATTGGGCAACAGCAACTTGCACAATTTACTAGGCACTTTATTATGTCGGCATTGTACTTGCATCATATTATAATTTAGTGATTTTATAGAGCTTCATGTAGATGGAGGTCTTCTAAGCTCTGTATTAATCTGTGTTGTTATTACCCACTCACACCATTTGGCAGCTATGGTTATACTTTGTGTGGGTACTCAGATCATATGGCAAAGTGACTGCTTTACCTCGAAGCCTGCCTACTTCTCTGCTCTTCCCCTATAGCGCTCTGAAGTATTTCCAAGGCATTCTGCATAACCTGATAAAGTTATAAACTGCTCCCAGGTGGGCGAAGTGCAGCACAGCTGCAGCCCGAGGCGGCTATATTGAGAACTACTGACGACGCCCTCTCCCAGACAGCAACGTGCAGGGTCACGAGATAATATAAATCCGGGTGAAGCCGGACTCGCGCCCCCCCCCGCCCCTTTATCGTGTCTCTGATAAGGCCGCGTGGCGTGTGCCAAGTGTACTCATGACTGCATCAGGGGCCTCTCGCACACTCCCACCAACCTGACGCGTTTCCCTGGAGTCTCGTTCGTTCCTGGAATCGCGGTTCCCATACGCTTCAATGGAGTCTCACTCATTTCTCACACCCACTTCACTGGGCTCTGACTCACTCCCCGTGTTAATGCTTCAAGGCAGTGTCAATCATTTCAAACGTCGGTGAGGCAATCCCAGGCAGCTGCTGCAGATGCACACCAGGGGGCGCCATTCTGGTCCCAAAGACCTGAAAGCTGTGTCATTGCAAGGGAGGGGGAGCCTAAAAGGCTTTTTGTTTTGGTGGGTCGGGAGGGCTCAAACCGTTACCCCGGCCCAGTGCCTGCCCCACCCATGTCCTTATACTCTCAGTCCATCCCAAATTGATGGCCTTCTCCGCTGTATACCGGAGTCTTATTCACGCCACGCACCTATGTCCCCATAAACTTCCATGGAGTCTTGCTCACTCGCCCCATTGATGCCGCGATTCAGTGAACTAAGCGCAATCTCACTCTCCCCCCTGTCACTGGACTCGCGCACTTCAATGGAGTCTCTCACTCATGCCTGCACCATGGGCACCATACATTTGAAAAGTGTCTCACGCATTCCTCACAACTGCATCCTGCAGAAGAGCCACCCGCTCTGCATCCGTCTATGCTGGACCGCCAACCCGGAAGGGTTTGAAATGTAAATAAAAGGCCAGAAAAATGTGTCTGGAAATGTATTCCTGCGGTAATGTTGTGACTGTGTCATGTTTTGTTTTTCCCTGTCTACTGTCACTTTCATGTACCTAAGCAAGCCCTAATGTAACAGCGCCACGATGCCCCAGGGCCGCCTGGTACGCTTCACAAATGTAAAACATAAAATACAAAAATAAATAAATAAATATTTCATTCTTCTTTTTTCTTTCTGTGTTGCAGCCGTGAGTGTAATTAAAATGTGAACGTTATTTTTTTTTATAGTAAACCATATCACAAACAAATATCTCTAGTGCCAGATAACACACCAGCACTGGCCAGAGAAAAGCATATATGCGTAATGCCCCCGCTTGTCTGCAACTAGATGCCCCCCACCATCTCATGTTTCCGTCCCCTAATCTCCTCACCCCGTCCCCAAGTGCCGGCAGCCCAGGGGGGGGGGGGGGGGCCTTCTTCAACGGCAGCGTTGAATGTCCACAGTTCATAACATTTTGGGGTGTGCTGCCAGTCCACTCGTGAAGCCCACCCCAACTCAGGGCCACTCAACTAAAACACTGGTTCTAGCCCTTAGCAGAATTACTGTTGCGGCCCCCTCATTTGACTCCTCTTGTAATCCTTTTCACATCTAAACAAAGTACTGAACTTTGCCCACAACCCCCCTCCTAAAACCTCTCACACGGGCCTCATTTACCTCTGCAAACCCCCCATCCAAATTTGGTCTCTTTTAAAGTTTTGGCTCTTGAGTGGTGCTTCAGCGCCAACTATGAAGCCCACACTTTTGGCATCTGAATGTCGAATTCCCCTGAGGCCAAGATGTTGTTAAAGACCGACATTTTATGCTTGTTCCAACTTATTGTGTTTGCCCCTATATTTCCAACTAAGTCGAAGGCATAGGGCCTCATTACACGGGGGGCGGAGAACCATGGCGCTAATAGCGCCATGGTTCTTGCCGGTAAAATACTGGCACCGCCTAGGCGGAAAGGGGAATTACCGCCCCATTCCAAGGTTGGCGGGGCGGTAATTCCCCCTTCCACCATTGCCCTTCCCCATTCCCATTTTTGGCCCATAGGGCTCAATGGGAATGGGGAAGGTGCTAATTACGGTACCGTCATTAGCTCCCTGGGTCCCTTTGCGGGTTGGTTTTTAACGCCTGCAAAAGGCAGGCGTTAAATCCCCCAACCTGCAAAGGGACCTCGTAGTAAGGCAGTAAGGATTTACCGGTACCGGTATTTTACCGGTAAATCCTTACCGCCATCCGTGTAATGAGGCCCATAGCCTTTTTGGTTCTGCTTTCTAAACGGCTCTTCCTAAACAGATTTCAGCGGCAAATAGTCGCTCACTGAGGTTTACACCACGGGCAACGACTCCGTTTCGGGCTAGATGTCTTCCGAGACATAAATATAGTCTGGAATATTGGTTTGGAACCCCCTCACCCAGGTGTGGTGTGGCACTTCGTCACCCTTGATGGTCCCATTAAGTGTTAATAGCTCCCAATCTGCCAAAAATTCAGCCCAGGCCCATCCCCTTGCCCGACTTGTCTTTTCTGGCTTGGAGGCGCTCTACTTGCTGGCCACTCCAAGCACCTACTGTTCAAGTCTCCACTCAATATAGGGGAGTGCAGACCTTTAACAACCCTGTTAAACAAGATCTCTTCGACAGAGTCAACAGGTCTTCTTGTGGGATTTTTGCATTGTTCCAGTAAATATTAATCAACAGGGTGTCGATTCTGCCCGGGATGGATTCTTTAATCCAGCCTTTAATTCCCTGGACATAGGGATTGGAATTAGCAAAGTTCTCGACCTTCGCCCAAATTTTCTTTGAAACATCTGTCAACAAACCAGCTGCAGGGGGCCCCCTGTCTCCTTTAATAGCTGGTGTGAGAACAACAAAGTACCCATCAATGATAGGAGCTTCTAACATCCAGCACTCTTGTAGGGAAAACAAATCAGCATTAAAAAGATCCACGCTATATGGCTGAAACAGGCGAGAAAATCCCGTACAAGTCCACCAAATCAAGGCGACCCGTGTATGCATACCACGCGTGAGTGCCTCTTCAGATTGTGCCACTAGGCCTCACATTTAAGGTGGGCGCCACCCAGGACCAATCTCCCTACCTTACCGGTTGACCCGCACTGTTGATTCTCTCTAGTTTGTATCTGGGCTCTTATACGGAGGCAGCATTCATTGCCCAGTGCACCCTAGCTGCCGATGGCTGGCCCCCACTCCTGTTTTGTAATTTATAGAGGTCGTAGCCCCAGGCTCTAATCACATCTGCTTCAGCCAACCCCTGGTTGAGGAGCATACCGGAAGCTAAGTGAAGTATCACCTTGTCCATATTAAAGCAGTTCCAAAACCCCACCCGGATGATGTCCTTTGGGGATAAACCAGCCAGCTCCTGGGATTTCCACAGTATGGCCAGCACCTTTGAGCGATTTAAAACAAGGTGCTCCAGATCCAGAGGCAGTTTCTGCAATACCATTTTGTTGTTAATTTTCCCCTCTGTTTGTGTCCCCTGCGCTAACTAGGTCTCCCCTTACCGCTCATTTGCGTTCCTCGAGGGTCGGAAACGGGGGCGCCCTGGGGTTTAAATCTCACGCACAGTCGGTCCACGGGCCCCCTGTTTGTGTTAAGTCTACCCTTCTTCCTTGGGTAGCTAAACTCTCTGTCAGGACCCCCACATGTTGCACATCTGCGGCCCTTTCAGGAATTCCAAAGACGGCACGCTGTTGCATTGTTCTTTAAGTAGGCGGTTCCAGGGATACCGCCACCAGCTCCTCAGAGTGGTCAACCACATTCCTCTCTTGTGATGGAGCTGTTTGGGGACCCCCACATTGTTCTACTGCCCACCATCCCAACAATCCGTTTCGGGGCTGGAGGTGTAGATAAGCTCTGAATGAGCTGCGTCACTCCGTTTTTTCCTCTGTGCCTTTTAGGGCCCATAGTATTACGGGGTAGAAACCCTTGTCTTTTTTTCCCCTTCTCCCGATTAAATATCTCAAACCTATCGGACACTGAGGCCCCCTCACTCACCCTTAGCTGGTTGGGCTCAACCTCATTTAACAAGTCTTTGGTGACCTGAAGGGTGCCTGGGGACACCTGAATGGAATGGCGTATACCCCCCTCACCTTCTCCAATAGAAACACACTCAGCACGATCTCTAGGTGAGACACCCTCCTCATAGCACATAGTGGTGTTAGCGGCTTCCTCCACCGCAAGAGACGGCACTGATATGGCACTTGAGATGGAGGGAACAGTAGCAGGTGTTTGCTGTAATCGTGCCACACCCTGGTTTGAGTGTAATCGGGAGTCTAGGCCGCTGGTGTAGCCTTCAATAGTCATTATTTTCGCCATCATGGAGTTGAGCACAATGGGGGTCATTACGAGATTGGAGGTACCCATGGTGCTATTAATGTCATGGCTGCCTCCAGACTCGTGTCTGGTTCCGGGTTCCTTGAATGGGGACTTACCGGGTCATTCCAACCTTGGAGGACCCGGTAAGTGCCCATTCAAAATGCCCATCCCCATTCCCATTCGAGCCCCCATACGGGCCCGTTTTTTAGCTCCCTGGTCCTTGAGCGGCTCCCGCTAAGGACGGCCGGTAAAACCGCATCCTTACCGGCATCGTTAACCCCTTACCGCGGCACTCGTAATGACCCCCAATCTCTTAATTTGCCACCCTACTCAGTAGTTCCCCCTGGGCGTTGTTCATTGTCAACAGAGCACGTTCCAATGCCCTGGCGACTGATCCCAGTTTAAGCATCATCCCCCTCTGATCACTTTCATTAGTTTGTATGTGAGATTGCACGCTCTTATTCAAGGACTGATCGATGGGCTTTTACGGGCACCGGCAAAGCACAGTCCTGTGACCGCACCTGGCCCGGCGTGCCCTTCCACATCTTGCCGCCTATCACCTTTTGATAAATCTTCCCTCGAGTTAGGACCTTTAGGGGTCGGGGAGTATATAATAGAATTTAGGGCCTCATTACACGGATGGCGGAGAACCATGGCACTATTAGCGCCATGGTTCATGCCGGTAAAATACCGGCATTGCCTTGGCGGAAAGGGGAATTACCGCCCCATTCCAAGGTTGGCGGGGCGGTAATTCCCCCTTCCACCATTGCCCTTCCCCATTCCCATTTTTGCCCCATAGGGCTCAATGGGAATGGGGAAGGCGCTAATTACGGTACCGCAAATTGCGGTACCGTAATTAGCTCCCTGGGTCCCTTTGCGGGTTGGTTTCTAACGCCTGCAAAAAGCAGGCGTTAAATCCCCCAACCCGCAAAGGGACCTCGTAGTAAGGCGGTAAGGATTTACCGGTACCAGTATTTTACCGGTACCAGTAAATCCTTACCGCCATCCGTGTAATGAGGCCCTTAGTGTCCGCTCCTAACCCTCTCTTAGGATGCATGTTTGTTTTTCCCCCACAGAGTCTCCTGTCACTTGATCCTTAGGGGACACGTTTGGGAGAATTCCGTCAAAGGTGGCAGCTTTCCCCGGCCCACCCAACGTATTGGAGCATGAACCCTGCCCCTTTCCCTCCATACAATCCAAAAATAATAATTCTCGAAAGGCTAGCAGCTCCCGGTCCGTAATTTCTTCCCTGGGAAGGCTAAGACCTGTTTGCCTGTCACACCCCCTAACCTCCGCGAGCTGGACACTTGGGGTGGGGGTTTAGGCACTACTTGCCCCATACACTGTCCCCCCTGCTCCCCCTCTCTAATGACTGTGAAGTTACCTGGGATGGGGTACCGCCCCTAGAAGGCATCGGGGTGGAGGCACGTGGCATGTTTAAAGACTCATCCCTGTTACCAGAACGGAGGAGAAAAGCTCTCCTCATGGATGGAAAGAAAGCTTCCTTGGATGGCTGTTGTGAGCGGACCAAAGTTTTTGGGGCGTGTACTTGGTCCACAGTTATTACGGTACCTTTTTCCCCCCAACAGGGACAACTTCAGTGAACTGGCTGTTTTAGCCCCCCTTTCCTCCATAGGTTCCTCCAGGGTAATTTTACTTCTTGAGCCAAACGCCATAACAGGATAATATGGGCTTTGAGGTTAGTCCTAGTTGTCAAGATTGGGGTATGCAGGAGCAAAATCAGCAGAGGGCGGAACCAGCACAGCAGGACAATATCCTCCTGTACGCAGCCTATGTTCAGCTACCTGCTAGGCTCAAAAGCAGTGCAACTACACAACTAAAATACAGTACAATAATCTCAAACAGCATATAAAACAAAAGGGGAATATCATTAAAACAGGGATAAAAGTATATTAGACTATTAAGCAGTGGATTTTAGACCAGTCCGGTCGCACTGGCGGGTTACCACCAACCTCCCAATGAGGCCCTAATATCCTGATACAAGAGGCCTGCGGAAGAGCTTAATCTCACTCAGTAAGGTGCCGCTAACTAAATCAAAATAGCTCAACTGGCCTCATTTTGGTTGAGGTTTAAAATAGCACTGATCGGGAAAAAACACACTGACATAACTATGGTGTTCCTATATTCGCCATTTTCCTCCGGTTTCCCATGACAGAGCGGGTATGGATCATGGAATATGCTCCATGTTTTCCCCATTCCATGAGGAGAACCCACAGTGTCTCGCCAGTACCCAATATGGTAGGGTGGAGACTCGGATACTGTAAGTCCAGGGCAGTCGTACAAAAATGGAGGCCTGGTGTTGCACCTAGGCTTGGCAGCGATGATTTGTGCTCCTGCTAAGCTTAGGTCCCTTGATCAGTACAGGGAGTTGGCAGTTATGTTTCTGTTTCACAAGGCTGGGATTATCAGTGCGACGGATAGCACGGGGGCAATGCGCTGGTCTTGGAAGCAAAACCAGCAGAGCAACAGAGGTTCGAATCCCGAATCCGCGCTTAGAAAGCAAACTCAGTTATGGTATTAGGCGCGTCATAAAAAAAATTAAATAAATAAATAAGCTGATCTACTGAAAGACCTAGCTGGCAATTTGATTCAGTTCTGCAATTTGCCATAGAGGGTCTCCCCTGGATTCTGATCATTTCCCAGTCAGGTTGGTGAAAAGTCAGAGAACGCTGGGTAGTTCCCAGGTGCCCTTTTAATGCCCTGGCAGGTAAAGAGAGTGGTAATGGCGAGCGCCATGCACATGGATGGAGGCTGACATTACAATGACTCCCTGTGAATTCCACCTCCTTTTCCCAGATGGAAAATGCACGTGGAAATTCATGGGATTCAGGGGATTTCATGCGCATCGAAATGGGATAGAGGCATTATCTAATTTGTGGAATATAGACATACCCCTGACCCGGCTATTCAAATGTGCATTTAAAGCAACCATAGAAGTAAATAACTTAACGGATTCCAATATATCAATATTTTCCCCAAGTAGAATGTGCCATTTCAGCCAAGTCACACATGCCACAGTTCCAGCCAGTAGCCATCAAGTTCACCTCCAGTTCAGAGCCACATGAGCCAGGCATTGTGGGTATATAAATTAGCAGCACTAGACACACACCAGCCGTTGCCAGCTGGTAGCCCAATGCTGCACTCTTGATGGGAGTCCCATCAAGAGTGCAGCATAGGGCTACCAGCTGGCAACGGCTGGTGTGTGTCTAGTGCTTCTTTTTTCTGAATCCCGAGTGGCCTCGAGATTCTCCCTGCTGCACCAGAAATTCAGGAAACACCTTTGAGAATTATGATCATACCTCAACTTAATGGCCTAAACACGTATTATTGACACAGTTGTGCCTTCCACCTCTGCATTTTGTTTTCTTTTCGCTACGGTGGCCACAATCAGGAAGTGCACGCATATGAACCAGATTTCATGAATATACAATCATCAAATTAGTTAATTTTTCACCGTACAACAACACAAATACAGGATCATGTCCTTTGCTAAAATTGATGCTACCACCAACAACAGAGCAGAGTCACTTGGCTTTAGTGAGGAAGAGGCCAAGAGCATTCTAGGCCTCATTAAGTCGACAGGTGATGAACTGATCTCCTCAGATAAACCGGAAGCGCTCATCAAGCAACTTGAGTGGAAGATACGCAGAGAAATAAACTTGAAGCTACACGCAACTACATTAGCACATTACTACAAAGCACAACGAATCCCGAGAGGTTTGAGGGTGAATCTAGAGCCGACCCTATGTAAGGAAAATCCAAACTTTGTGATGAAATGGAGACAAATTCTAAATAAGTGTTCACTGGATCTTATTCTACTGACGATCGAAGAACTCTCTCACAGTTTGACAACCCTTGACGAGGAGATTGATACCATCAAGGGAGCTCTCAGTAAAAGCTTTTCTGCAGATCAGCTTAAACAAGTGTTGGATGACACTAATGAAAAATTAGCCAGATACAAACAAGAACTTGAGACCAAGAAGATACGTAAGTTCAGACGCGATACCCAGGATTACAAACTCGACATCGTCTACACCTGGCATGAGTACTACGGCCAGAAGATTCCTAGACCTTTTCAACCACGCACCCCGAAAACAGGGCCTCCAAACGCAGACACTACCTCGTCAGAAGCATCTAGCACGGAACTGGAGGTAATCTCTGACACAGGAAGACCAACATCCTCAGCCACAGGAGCTGAGGACAACATTCCAAGGACGACTGTTCCTTTTTTAGAAAAAGACCAACTAGACGGGGACAAGGGAAGAAAAAAATCCGAGAGGAAGAAACAAACCGGGAGAAAGACATAGTAGTGAACATCTCATCATATCAGTTGTCACGCATGGAATCAAGAGTTCTACACAAAGGTCTCTCGTTTGTACCACAATATAACACTAATCTCCTGAGAGAAAGGATTGATTTCTTTAAATTAATGAGGAAATTAAAATTGAAGGTCTTCTTCAATGAGCATGCAGAAGACGAAGACACTAGCGAACCCTCAAATTTTCGGGAACTTGCACCTAAGAACGTCTTCAATCCACCTATCAACAACCACGTCCTGACGGTTTTTGAGAGAACAGTGTTAGACCAATTCAAGAAGATTTCTTTCAGAACTAAAGAAAGAAGCAACTTCTCGAAGATTGAACGACAAACTTTGAAAAGGTTACTTGACAACAGAGAGATAATCTTCAAACCCGCTGACAAGGGAGGAGCCCTTGCCCTTATGGATAAGATCAAATATATTGAAGAGATTGAACGTCAACTAGCGGATCGAGAGACTTATCACGAAGTGGATTTCAATCCAACAGAACAAGTTAGGAACCTGATAAAGGAGGTTCTGGAGGAGGCCGAAATGAGGGAAGTCATTTCAGAAAAAACACGCAAATTCTTGGAGACAACACACCCCATAACCCCGGTGATATACATCCTACCCAAGATTCACAAGAGACTCATAGACCCTCCAGGGAGACCCATCAGAGCGGCAAGCGACAGTATTCTAGAACCTCTGGCCAAATATTTGGACAAGATCCTACAACCCCTCATACAGGAGACCCCGACCTACATCAAGGACACCACTCACTTCCTGAAAAAACTCAAAGAGATCGTGTTCGTGGAAGGAAGGGACATTTTGTTTACTATGGATGTGACATCACTTTACACCAATATCGTACATGAAGCGGGGCTAGAAGCCGTGGAATGGTTATTGTTAAATTCTACCAACTGTCAGGGTGACAAGATATTTGTGTTGACACTGCTTAAATTGGTTCTAATGAATAACTTCTTTAGATTCCAAGACAGGTTCTTTCTGCAAGTTTCAGGAACCAGCATGGGAGCCGCAATGGCACCAGCGTATGCGAACACCTACATGTATTACCTGGAAACAAAACATGTCTTAACATCAGCAAGGTGGTTACGCTATTTAACCATTTTTGTGAGATATATTGACGACGTGTTCGGTATCTGGTCAGGACCGGAAGAAGAGTTACAGGAGTTCTTTGGCATGATGAATGAAATGCACCAGAGGATTAAGTTTACAATTGTCACAAGCAAAACTACGATCAATTTCTTGGATGTAGAAGTGTATGTGAAGGAGGCAAACCTGGAGACATGGATCTTCACCAAGACCACCGACAGAAACAGCCTGTTATTGGCGACGAGTTTCCATCCTCGTAGGACAATTGACAGTGTCCCACTTAGTCAATTCTTACGATATCGCAGAAACATCTCAGAAGACACCGAGTTTGTGAGACAGTCGGCATCTCTACGTCACAGGTTTGTGGAAAGAGGATACAACCCCACGACCCTAACCCAGGTCGAGGAGAAAGTTGCTACCATAGAGAGAGAAACCCTATTGAAACCTAAAGAGCGGAACAAGGATGACTCTATGGTCTATGTTACCACATACTCAGCCCAAAGTAAAAAAATCAGGAACATCATCCAAAGAAATTGGCCAATGCTGCAAATGGACCCTTCAACACAACCACTCTTTCAACAATTACCAATCTTTGCTTACAAGAACAGCAATGCGCTGAGAAACAGTTTGGTCAGAGCAGACTTATCAATGCCACTTGAGGCTCAGATTAGACACAAAGGTACTCTACCTTGTCACAACTGTCAGCATTGTAGCAATATCCTTCCAGGTAACACAATCTCACACCCCTATACAGGGAAGCCCATAACATTGAAACATTCTTGTACCTGTGATTCTTCAAATGTGGTGTATGCCTTCAAATGCCCCTGTGGGTTCTATTATGTCGGGATTACCATGAGAAAAGCGAAGCTGCGTTGGACCGAGCATAAGTCCAACATTAGGACAAAAAGTCTCAGATCCCCAGTATCAATGCACTTTTTAGAAGCAAGACATAGCATAGCTCAACTTAAGTGTATGATCTTAGAACAGGTAAAGATGGGACCGAGAGGGGGTGATGTTCACAAGAGATTGCTCCAGAGGGAGATTGCTTGGATTGACCTTCTGGATTGCTTGAGCCCAAGAGGAATGAACTGTGAATTTGACCTCATGTGTTTTCTTTAATGTTTTCTTTTGTGATTTTAATTGTTTGTGCTATGTTGCTTGCAGACTGTCATTGTGAAAGTTATGGTAATGTTTCTCTCAAAAAACAATGTGCCCTAAAAATGTGCATTATAGTACCTAGTACAGAGTACTGATAGCTAGATCAGGAACATGAGTCCGGGTCAGGCATTGAATTCATTTGAAAACCTACGAATTTGGGGTCTGTTTAAAGTAAATCGACTTGTTTAATGGTGATGTGTACTTTGAGTTTCCAGATTGTGAATGGCGAAGACAACGTGAGTTCAATGTTTAGTTTAGACCTTGTGAGCTATGCAAAAGAATGTTAGCGGCAATTGTTCCGCAGGTTTGACACTGAATACAGGTTAGGATGCTTCACATTTAGCGTCCTCATTGAGGCTATTGTACAAGATGTTTGGTTCAGATTGATGTGTAGATTTCTTTGATTGTGGTGGCCCATGGGAGGGCAGGTGTAACAGGCTTTCTGTATCACACCATGCTCACCTGAAGGTCTCCATCACTACCCTGCGGGAAGGTGGGGCATGGGGCAGTACATTACTGCCGGGCGCCTCTCTTCCCGCCTTTGGTTACGAGCGGCCAGTCCCACACCAAGATGGAAGTCTGGAATGGACGCGCGCACGCGCGCCGACTCCATGACGACCATGTAAACAGAGCATTTTCGAACAGCGCGTCTTGGCGACGGGCTGCTCGATCGTTTTCTGAGTTTTGTGGTCGCGAGACAGTGAGTACCCTTGTTGAGATACCCTTTGTCTTGCGCGCACGGTGAAGGGCACAGTACACAGGGTGGACCCTGACATTTAGAGAGTAGAGGTTTACGTCCCTAAACCCGAGATCTCGTGCCAGCGTGCACGTTACGAGAATAGATTTTTCTAGATACCTGCACGATTGGCGTATCCCGCTGCAATTACGAACATCAATTAGTGGCCATATTAACTCACAACGGCAATACTTCATTTATATCCTTATATCCCTTTAATAAAAACAGTATCTACTGCCAATAAATATCACGGCATTAACGGCACACATCTGTTCTATTTTTGCCTTCAGCCATTGCGCACTGGAAGTCACAGCCTATCACCATTCTTTCACCCGGGGAGAGATGGTTATCTTCCGTCCGGGTGAGTATGCCAAGAACGTATTTACATCATGTTACAAGTTCACTCATGCTACAGAACAAATTCTGATTTTGCACGTTTGCACATTTATTACACAGGTTGACACCGGTGTTTGACCATACACACAGGAATTAAGGTCAGTACTGCACCTTCCCTTAAGAGTTACTGGTGAAATCCCTTTATTTTCCCATAAGACTAACTAGCATATCCCTCCTTGTTGTAGGAGTTTATGGACACTCATGAAACTGTAACATACCCCGCCCTGAAGAAGGATTGTTTAATCCGAAACGCGTCGGCACACATGATTGACAGGAGTGTGTTTATAAAACTCTGAGCGGAAAGAAGTGTGCTGCTCAGAAGGACAATCATACCAATGTTACTCAGCAACATATGAATTCCTTATTTAATTGAAGATGTTACAATGTGTATAATTATCTGAGTACACCTCTGTACCTGTGGGGACGGTTTTTTAGCCCCATCTACTGTTAAAATTTCTAGATGCTATACGTTTTTGTTGTTGACAATGTTTTCCCACACTATCAGGAAATAGTGTGTTGTTAATTTAATTTAAATGGTTCTTAGTGAAACTGATATAAACAAGACTTTTTCTGTTTAAATTCTGTCTCATCTCAGAGTGGTGGTGCCCTGCTGGAGATGAGCTAATAGACAGAGATTCAAAACACCTTGACTTATAAATATATGATGTATTGAGTAAATGCTGGTTGCATCGTAAGAATACTTACATTTCTGACTCTCGTGACCTAAAACCTCTCCGATAGGGAGTGGGATGAGACTCACGAGACTCTACAAAATAACATTGGGGACTCAGTCCCATCAAGAGTGCAGCATAGGGCTACCAGCTGGCAACGGCTGGTGTGTGTCTAGTGCTTCTTTTTTCTGAATCCCGAGTGGCCTCGAGATTCTCCCTGCTGCACCAGAAATTCAGGAAACACCTTTGAGAATTATGATCATACCTCAACTTAATGGCCTAAACACGTATTATTGACACAGTTGTGCCTTCCACCTCTGCATTTTATATAAATTAGCACACATGCTGCAGAACATTGGGCCTCATTACAGGTTTGCCAGTAAACGTTGAAAGTGCTGGCAATTCTGTTTACCAGTACTTTTAATGTTCTGGCAAATTACAAGTAGGCGGAAACACAAATGCCGGTAATACCAGCGCTGGATACGGACCTCCCGGAATTCCCATCACCGGTAATACTGTCAACGGAATACCGGAAGTCCAAGACCATAGCACCAGTATTACGGGCACAATGGAAATACCCGCAAATCACAATTGCTGATTTGCCTGTAATATAAGCAATAATCTGTCATTATTACTGGAAAATCTCAGGCGGAGATTCCAACACCACAGAGCAGCCGGTAAATGGACACACGTGATGTCAAACAGGCCACAGGTGAACTCAGTCCACCCAGATGCAGCCAATGCACACAGGAAGAGTATTAAGGGCCACACCTTCCCCAAAAACACTTAGCAACACTACCATGCTGCCACTCATTGCTGCAAAAATGGATCTGGAGGTCCTCCATGCCGATTTACAGCTTCTGGGCCAGAGTACCAGCAGTGGCGACCAAAGGCCAGGGAGAGAAGGAGGAGGATGCAGATGGGGATGTAGGTGGCGCAGAGGAGGAGGACACATGCAGTCATCCCTCGCACAAGGACCACACCATGGACCTTCATGGACACACAAATCCTCACCCAGTACCGCCTTGACAGGGAGACCATCAGATAACTCCTCACTCATCTCCAGGAGGACATAGGAAGCAGGATAGGCATCAGGATAGCCATATCACCGCGGGTAAAGCTGGTGTTGATCCTGCACTCTATGAGCCAGATGCATGGAATATCACAGCCTGCATTCTCCAGAGTGCTGGTGCAGGAGGCCCTTGTCTGCCACGTGGGCCAACACATTTCCCTCCCCACCACCCTGACAGGGCTCAACACCACCAAGGCCCAATTCTACGCCATTGCGGGGATGCCAAATGTGGTGGTAGCATTGGATTTCACGCATGTGGAGCTGGTGCCCCCCCCATGCCTCAGAGGAGGTCTATAGGAACCGGAAGCAGTTCTATTCCCTCAATGTCCAGTGGACTTGTGACGCCGATCTGACCATCAAGTACTGCTGTGCTAGGTTCCCAGGAATATCCCACAACGCTATGAACCTGCAGAACAGCACTCTGCCAGTATACATGGCGCGTCACAGTGGACAAAACACCTGGATGTTGGGTGAGTACATGTGCAATCCCATCTAGCTTGCAGCTTGAGTGGCAAGCAATGGGGGCGTGTAGCAATGTAACAAAAGCATGTCCGGAATGCACCCTGCACATGCAGTGCCTGCCCACCAGCGTACCCATAAATTGACAGGCCACAAAACACAGAGGTAGCACATGACCTGAGATGTAGCAGTCACTGAGCAGGCCATTGCAACCCCAACAGGACAGCCACACACAATGCACTACAAGTACCAGGATGCAAGCCCCCTCCCAATGCAATGGCAATCTATTAGTAGACATGACAACCTAGGGTCACCAAATGCATGTCCTCGGGCAACCCCAGGAACAGAGGGCAGGCCTGCAGATGACATGTGGCAACCACAAAGACCAAGGCACGGGTACACACACAGGAAACAACACAGTCCAGTGATGCACAAGTAGTAGTGCCTATCCAATGGCACAAACATAACCAGAACAGGCAACCCAGGCACGCACACTAGGTGCAAATTAAGGGGGTCAGGCTAAGACCAGATACAATGACACACATGGCATGGCCATGAGATGAGGCACCCAATGGCTAATGCATACATTGAATGACACACGGCCAAACGACTACAGAGGGACACCACCCTGCCATCAGACTTAGCATGCACTTAGTACATCGGATATGACACACACCATCATGACCAACTGACCACTTGCAATTGCAACCCAGACTCCCATCAGGTACCATACATGGGAGCATTCACAGGCCCAGATCTCCGCCACCCCCTCCCCACGCACGGCATGCCACCCTATCAGTCACATAGCTAGAACAATGTGAGTGTTGGTCCTGAGCTGGAATGTGAAACCGTGTAGCACATTGTGAAATATAGACTGCACCTCTCAGAAGGAGCTGGCATTGTGATTAATCCCATACCAGAATCTGAGTGAGTCAAGTATATCAAAGATCTCCATTGCACTGGGGATGGTGAGTCTTTGAATATGGGGTTGCCTAATGAATAGGCATTAAGTGAGATGCTGTTTGAGCTAGAAGACATTGTGAGAGTGATTGGCAAACTAAAGGCACCCAGGGCCCCCAGTACAGACAGTATTGCCGATGTGCCAATTAAGCGGAATCCCGAGGTATGGGCGCAATTGCTGCTAAAAGTATTCACATCCATTTGGTGTAGTGGTAAGATCCCTGATAGCTGGAGAAAATCAATTCTCATCCCTGTTTTTAAAAAGGGTGATAGGGCTGATGTCCGAAATGATGGACTCCTGGCTATGATACGATATGATAAGGCATTTATAAAGCGCCTATGGACAAGTGTTTCAAGGCATGACGAGGCAAGGGAGGGGAACAGAGGGAAGACAGACAACGATCCTACTAGGCCAGGTGTCATTCAGATCGTGCAAGTGCATGGGAAGGTTGAAGTGGGAAAGTGCGGGTGGGAGGGGATAGTGCAGTACATGGTATAATAGAATAAATAAACAATAAGTAAAATGTACGGCCAGCAGGTGGCAAGTGCAGGGTTAAGTGCAGACAATAAGTGGCAAGTGCTGGTAGTGGGACTGTAGGGATACAGAAACAGTCTCCAAGTGCGAGGTGATCGAATCCAGCTGCAAGATTCTTTCCACACTTCTACTCCATAAAGTGAATCAGTGGATACAGGAGAAGGACCTCTTGCCTTGGAAGCAGAAAGGTTTTCGGAGTGGTCCCAGCACATTAGATAACATCTGGACACTACATGTTATGATGGCTGACACCTATAGGGATGCAGAGAATTGACTCTATCCCTGCTCTATTCGCTACGCAGGGGAATTTGATTGTGTCGTTAGAGCAAAATTGTGGCACAAATTTGAGAAATGGAGACCGAATCCAAGCATACTGCATTTCATAAAACGTATGTATACAGACACCACAGTACAGGTCAGGCTGGACATGGGTGGAACAACCTCTGGATCTGTTCATACCAATATAGGGTTAAAACAGGGCTGCGTATTCGCCCCTGTTCTTAACAATCTGTATGTCACCAACCTTGACACTACATTTGTGGACTGTCGCGATTTTCCACCTAGGCTGGGCCCGAGCCTATGTAGACGATACAGACGTAATGGACTGCACCCCTGTAGGTCTTCAGCGATCATTGACTGCCATATCGGAGTATGCTAAAAAGAACCGACTGAAGATCAATCTGCTCTAGGCCAAGGTTATGATTGTGGCAAGAATTTGCGCAAAAAGCCTGTGTTTAACTGGAAAATAGGTGGCATCTCTCTGGATCTTCTCGATTCATATACTCCGGGATTCCCATAAGGAATCTCCCAATAAAGGGTTCCTATGAGCAAATAATCAGGAGGAAAATACTAACTAAATGGGATCTAATAAGAGGTTTCATTCTGACACAGTGTGGACATTCCATAGAAGGCTACCTCCATATATAAAGGGCTAGTATAGTCCCAGGGATGTGTGCTAGAGCTGCTGGAACAATAACACACACAATGGTTTGATAAATTTGAAGGGCATATACCGAGGAAGATCCTGAAAATCCAGACGGCAGTACCAATAGAGGCCATAAAGTGCAAGATGGGTCTTAGGCCACTGTCTACAGTGTGGAAGGTACAATGCTGGAAGCTTTATGTTAAAATAATTTTGGGCAATGCTGGCGAAGCTACGTTACTGAATTAAGTAAGGATTGACTGTGAGGCGAAACAGAGCATGGGCGGGACAAGTGGGCTAGCAAAGAAGGAGAAAGATGGTCTTTTGCCATTGACTCTCTGATAAGTCTAGCTTGGGTATCTTTTATAGCCAGTTGAAGAAAAAAGGCCATGGAATGGGACCTGATTAGGAACATTGAATTGCTTATGAGAAAAAAGGGATACAAAGTTTACTTTATTCTATACTTCGAGTTAGGGAAGCCTAGATGTTACCTGACCAAATATTGCACAGAAGATCCTAGGCGCTTTATCCTGTATGTAAGATTCAATGTTTTAACCACTTTGGGGTATGTGGGTGCATGGCAAGGTATTCTGCGTGAGAGGCAGAAATGCAGACAGTGTACCGTAGAGAGCGAACCTGCCATGCACATACTAACCAACTGTAGGCTTCTGGAAAATTGTTATTTAAAGGGTTATGAAATTTATGTAACCACCATAGTTCGGGTGTCAACTGACCAATTCTGGGCATGCCTTGATTCTGGAGAATCGCTAGTGATAATCGCAGCCGCATATCATGTGTGGAAAACAGGTTGATTGTATCATGAGAAGGAAACCAGTTTAATTTAATTGGCTTTGTATCTATGCAATTTTGATATGGAATTGTTATATTCATTTTTACTCATTGCATGTATTTTTTTTTTAAAAAAATGGAATTGTAACAACTTTCTTTTTTGAAAAATATAGTGTAAAGTTTGATTTTTCAGCCAAAAACACGTAATAAAAAATTAAATAATAACAGTGCAGCACAATGTGAAATGGGACATGCATGCACAGACTGGCCATTGCAATGATATGATATGATATGATATGGTATTTGTAACGCGCCTATACACAAGTGTTTCAAGGCGCGACGAGGCAGGGAGGGAGGGAAACAAGGGAAAGACAGACAAACGATCCTACTAGGCCAGGTGTCATTCAGATCGCGCAAGTGCAGAGGTAAGGGGAAAAGGAGAAAGGAGGAAGTGCCACCATCACGGGGAATGCCGTTACCAATCTACAGTACTCAGACCTGTGCCTCTCCACCTTGTAGGTGACTCTGGATACCCACTGCTTCCGCGGCTGGGGAGCCCTCTGAGGAATCTCCAGACACCGCAGAAAGCGTCGTACAGCTGGGCCCGCGTGAGTACCAGGGTGATGACTAAGCAGACCTTTGGCCTCCTGAAGGTCTGATTCAGGTGCCTTCACAAGCCTGCGGGTGCGCCAGAGAAAGTGGCACAGACTGTATTGGCCCGTGCAATGTTGCACAATATCTACATCAGGCACATCATACCCCTGCCCCCAGATGTGGACATTCCTCCCCAGAGGATGATGTTGTTTTGCCAGTCGGTCATATGCACCCGTGCACTGAGCGCATTGTGGCTAGGGATGGACACATGACCCGGCAAGAAATAATTGAGAACTTTTTCTGAGTTCCCACTCCACTTAGCACTTCCCTTGCACCTTACTGTATATCATGCACAATCGCAGTACACACTTGTCTGAAAAAATGGAATGTCCAATCATTGCTTAAAAAGAAAAGAATGTATTTGAGATAAACATGAATGGACCCATACCCTGTGACTCCCTCCCATACACACCCTCCCCACCCCAAACACGCCCGCCCCGAACACCCACACCCAAAAAACCTTCCTCCCCAAACGCCCCCTTCCCAAACTCCTCTTCCCCAAACACCCCCACCCAAAACACCTTCCTCCCCAAACACCCCCTTCCCAAACACACCTTCCCCAAACACCCCCACGACCTAACAACCCCCTCCCCAGGCAACCCCCTCTCTAAACACACCCAGTGGAGCATCCAGTCAGTGTCATTGTCACTTGCGGGCCTTCATGGCCATAGGCCTCTCGGCAGACTCCTGTGTGGGCTATAGTCTCTGTGACCGGCGCCTTTGGCTGCCTTGCTGGGAGTACTCAGTGGTGGTCATGGATGTGGGTGGGTGTGACCCCGTGGCCTGCATGGTGACCAGGCAGAGTTGGACAGCTTGTTTCAAGACCTCTACCGAGGAGAAGGTGAACTCTTTCTCCTCCCTCACTCTTTGTGCAAGGGTGAGGAGGGCAACGGTTTCACAGCGTCAGGACTTGGCACTTCTGTGGCTGGTGTCCTGCATACATGCCCTCATAGGTTTCATCTCCTGTAGCTGTTCCTGTGCAATGGCAGTGAGTTCCCCCTTCTGGCCCTCCATTGTACGCAGGCATGCATCTATCCTATGGAGGCTAGGCAGCGGTAATGGTGGGGACTATGGGGTGACGTGCGGCTGTAGCAAGCTGATGGGTATGTTGTGTCATCATCATCCTCCTCCTCAGTGGCAACACCGCCACGATGGCCTGATGACTGCTGTACCCATGGTGGTGTGGAGGGCACAGGATGGACAGTGGGGCCACTGACTGCAGGTGTGGTGGTTGAAGCTGTGCTACATGCAGCAGTGGGTATCTATGGTGGCGATGGTGCTGGTAGTGGGGCTGATGGTGGCTGCGACATGGCAGTTGTACTGCCCTGCTGCCTGCACCTGATTGCTCTGGCAGGTCTACCTGCAGCTGCTCAGCCTTTTGACAGTCCTGGGGTGTCACTGTCATTGAACTGTGAGCCTGTTGGGAGGAGATGTCCATGCTGTTAGTATTCTGTGTGTCATGACAGAAGGCTTGCATTAAATTAATGGCATAGTGTGTGTGTACTGCTCTTGTTATGAGGCTTCTCTGGTCTGTTGGCTCTGATGTGTACATCTACATTTTCAGTGGTGGGAGTGCACATTGCATGTTGGTCTGCCAAAGTGGCACGTTGTTGTGTGTGTAGTGGGCCTACGATTCATGTCCTATCCTCCCTTGGGACATGTGTGTGGGACTGTACATATTGGCAACAGTGCTTGTGCATGGCTACTTGCATCTGTCTTTGATAAGGCCATTTGCTGTGTCTGACATGTGTTGGGCTCATTGCCTGGGGATGCATGTATTTGAGCGCTAGAATAGAATTTACATGTGGGTTTTTGTACTTACCACCATCATCCTGGGTCCAGGCTCCTGCCTCTGCCGTCCCAACACCATTGATGCCCTCCAAGTGCAGGATGGAGCTGCGCCTTTCCTCCCAGGGCATGAGGGTGAGGGGAGCCACCATCCCTCCTCCTGTGGTTGAGGATCCCCTCCTGTCGGTGGCAATGATTTTGCGCACACTCAGACGCAGGTCGTCCCAGTGCTTGTGGGAGTCCCTGGTTGTGCGGTGGACAGCCCCCGCAGCTGTCACGCTGTCCACAACCTCCCGCCATATGGCGGTCTTCCGCTGTTGGCTGGCTCTGTGGTGTCCAGCCCCAAACGGCTCATTGGAGCGCTGCATAACTGTGTCCACCAACGCTGTCAGTTCTGCCTCAGAGAACTTGGGATTCCTGAAGCCGACATTGGGAACACACTACTTCATTTCCAGGGACATGTTTTGTGGCTCCTCTCCAAAGGACATCGTGCGAGAACACTGTAACTAGAAAACGTTGCATATGCATAAATGAGCAATTTTGTATTTCTCCCTACGCTTTCCCCACATCTTCTAGAACTGGCGTTTGTTTATGTAATTAGACGCCCATCATAGAATAATATGCTGAGAGTACTGCATGGTGGGATACAAATCCCATTGTTCCAAGTGCGCTGATGTGCAAGGTTTTTCAGGAGAGGCATTATCATATGGAATCAAAATTCTCAAGGTGTTACAGAAAGCTTAATCTCTTGATAAATAAATATATTCCAGCATCATCCCAATGAGCAGACTTGTGGGTGTCTTCATATGTGTTGGATAGGTATTAATAACTATTTGTTTGCACATTTGTTACAACAGGCTTAATACAGGAGAACAGTCGCTTAGTGTCGGACCAGGATTTGACCCTGTGTTATTCTGCGTGGCTGCCCCTGAGCTATCCCCCCAGCCCTCCCGGGAAGCTTGTGCTATGAAATTTTCCCTCACCCTCTTTTTAGATGTTACCAATGAAATTCTGTGTTGTGGCTTCAAATGGTGTCTATATTGACTCCTCCTCCTAATGTTGGTCCAGCTGTATAGATCAGCCCTTGTACTAAGTCGCGGGCTAGTGTGTTTGCCCATCCACTTGTGTGTGTCAGATGGCATGTGTATGCTCATGGCAACTGGCTATAACATTCCAATAGACCCCTTGATAGATAAAGCATCAGGGATACTTTTCTGAGGCTACCAAACCTAAGGGAAGCTTGAAACCAGTTATGATCTCTGGCTGAAACAATACTCTTCATATTTAATTGTTTATGTTTTGCTTGTATATGCATTCATAGGGTTCCATGTAATAATGTCCCCGCAAAAATGTCCCCTGACAAAAAGTCGCCGTTTTTTGTGGAGACATTGTTACATTGAACATGCAGGGGATACCGCTGGAACCCGTCTCCATACATAATGTCACCATATATAATGTCCCCAATGGCTTTTCCCAGCGACATTGTGTATGGGGACATTATTACCTGATACCGTTTATAGGGCAAATGATAAAGCGAGAGAGAATTGGATGCAACATCTTTCAGATCAAACCGAAGATGGGGACATTTTTAATGGCCGCCTCACAATGCAACCATAAGGGCTTGTTTCTTAAATGAAGTAGACAGCCTGCGTAGGTTATTTCCTGTTTTTAATATGGAAACATGGCCCTTTGTTGTCTTAGAAGAGAATATGCACGGTACATATTGAGATTAGATATTGTATGGAAGAACATGGGGTTTGTATATTTCTTTTAAGACTATGTGAAAGGCCGCAGAGATTGTACAGGTTGGAAGTAAGGAATTTAACACTGTAATTATAAAATTGAAATACTAATCTGTGTGATCTATTTGAGATTAGATGAGGCCATGCCGCTTGTCCATTTTCTCTCGCTTTTCATTAGTCCTAAACATGCCTATCCAAACAAAACATAAACATGTTTCAATGATATTTGAGATTAGGTAAGGCCATGCCACTTGTCCATTGTAGGTCTATAATGTAACATCTGAGAAAATGGTGGCATACACCCATGAGAAAGCCTTTGTAGTGAAATATGTCGAGTGTGCATGTCCCCTCTCATTATGTGGCCAGAACGCTACTTTTGACATGTTTTATTTATTTATTAATTGGACATTTGTATGGCACCTATACACATGTGTTTCAAGGCGCCACAAGACAGTGTGGGGGGTACTGGCGGGGGGAACAGGAAAAATGACAGTAAAGATGGTCCTTTTAGGCCTTGTTGGAATGTGTGTAGTGAACGTGCACCACCAACTCTTGGTATATAATGTTTGAGGTTAATCCAAATTTAATGGAATTAAAGGAGGGGTGCAAACCCGCTGGAAAGGTGCCTCAGTGGAATGGCACACAACGAAAAAAAGGGTAGGGACCAAGGCCGTTCAGCCAGCGGTGCGGGCTGCACTCCCAATCACTAGGCCTTGTGACATTCGGATCAAGCAAGTGCAGTGACAGTAAGTACAGGGGAGGGGGGCCGGTCAGGGCACAAAGGAGGGGAAGAGGGAAAAGGGTGATGGGAGGGAGAAGTGCAGAAGGCACGGGCCCAAAGGGCTGGGCACGTGCTGAGGGGACCCAAGGGGGCAAATGGGGAAAACAGGGGTGAGGGTCAGCTAGTTCGAGGGCGGGGTGGACCAGAATCAGGCTTGTCAGGGTAGGAAGCCCAAGGGCAAGTGCTGGTTAAGGGAAGCTGGAGTGTGAATTCAAAGTTATATTTCACATGAGCTCTTGGAGCGCCTCTCATTGTTTTTGTGGATCTTTCAGGCCGTAGCCCAGCCTTTTTTAACTCTAGGGTCAGTGGACACATTTGGTAACGCTTGCGTTAGAGTTTACCTAGGAAAGTAATACATTTTGGGAACTTGTGGGGAAAAAAAGTGACAAACAGTCTTTGCGGCAAGCACAGGCTTGGTGTAAGTGCTAGTAGTGTGGGGGTCCATGTCACCCTTTGTAGGAGGCTGCAGGGTCATCGCATCAGCTGCTGCCCACACCTGGGACAATGCTGATGAGGAAGCAGCCGGAGTAGCAGGCCTCCAAACACAATCCTGCTCTCGCCCATTGATCACACAAGGCTGTGGGAGAGTGTGCAGTGTTGGTTGCTCCCGGTTCTCCATCTGTTCCCAGATGGTTGCACCCAGCCCCATGCCACATCGACTGGGTTGTTTGCGCGACCAGCAGCTGTACCTCTCCACATACAGGAACGTATCAGCCATGACAGCCGAACCCCTGCCTCTCCTATCAGTTCCTCCTTCGGCTCCCATACGCCCTCTCCTTGACATAGAGTCCCCAGGAGGCCAGCCACAGAGACGTTTCACCAGCAAAGGGAGAGGACACCCAACAACTCAAACCTAGGGTACACATTCAAGGAATGGCTGTAGTTTCCCCTACCAGGACCGTTTTCTTTCTATTTTCCTCTCCATTTTTGATGAACTTTGGAATTTTGCCAATGGAACCCCCTATGCCTCTGGCAAAGGGGTTGCTAGGGGCAGGCTGAGAGGTCTATAGCCCCAGGTCTTTTGGTTGTAGCTCTGGATAGAAGCTCAGGGGCTACAACCAAAAGGCTAGCTATCCCTGAGTCCAGACAGTCCCGACATTAGCGTAGCCCCAGATCTTTTCCAGACCTTGCAACACCCCTGGCATCTGGATTGGTCTATTGTCTATGCTTCTGGACCATGGGCCCGTATATAAGATTGTATTTCATTTTTTTGAAGATTATCGTAGTTTAATTTGCTGAAAAATGTTAACGGTTCACCACGCCCCACCCCCATTGGAAGTCTTTTTTTTGTTGTACGTTTTGAGGGACGAAATTACCCATCTCTTCAACAGAGTATTTTTATCTTTTCACATGACCACCTCATGCCATTGTCACGCACACATTGCTCTTGATCTCACCCACACCAAAACCCCTTCCGTTGGAGCATATTTTATGAGCAACGTTTCATTTTTGGGGGGTTTATTTGTGGGTCCAGGTTGGGGGGAGGGAATGGTGCTATCAATGATTAATACATTTTTGGAAAGTTTACCTTCATCTGAATAAGTGATTGGTGACCTCTTCTCGTTGCATCTACATTGCCCGCATTGTGCCCATCTGCCCCTTCCATTGCATCAACTTCATGTGCAGCTGCCCCATCATTAGGGTCATCTTCATCCGGCTCAGGCATTGGGACATTGCAACTGGTGTGATTATTATGAAACATATAATATTGCAGTGATCATGGAAACCTGGTCAGGTGTAAACTGTAAGCCCCGCCACCACCGTCCTGTGAAGACATCTGAAACGATTGTTGAGCACCCCAAATGCCCACGCAGTTGTGCTGTGGGTGCTGATGTGTGCCCTTTCTGTGCACGTCTTGTATTGTGCACATAGCGGGCCTCCAGATCCAACATGGCCGCAGTCCCTTTATGTTGCATGGAAGGCGGCTGTTGAACAGGATCATCATCGGGTGTTGACCCTTGGAAGCGGGCACACACCTGTGAAGACCAGGTCTGCAGCGAAGACCTTTTGATGATCTTCTGCATACGTCTCTTCCGCAACACCTGCTTTTGGGCCATGGGTGGCACAAGCTCCATATGTGTGCGTTTCCTGGTCAGAGTCACAATAGTGAGTTCAACAATGACATCGAATGTAACTTTCATGCCATTGAAAGGAGATGGTTCCTCTGGGAGTCTAACATGGCTATCAGACCAGACCGTATTCCCGGTGAAACGCTAGTCGGACCAGAGTCCCCACTGTAGGGATCTGTGTCTTTTTGACTATATCACAAGCCACAACCTTCACGATATATAATTCAAGCACTGGTTAACTCCAGTGTACTATCTAAATTCAGTCTACCAGCTCTTATCAGTGTCATGTTGACGTCTCGATAGACACGGGTGGGCCGGGAGGGAAGGTAAGTGACGGGTGGGGGAGGCGGGGAAAGGGGCAGAGTTTGTACGAAGTTAATAAAGCAATACACATGCTACCGAGCTCCGTGTCTGTGCGTCATTGAGAGAGAGTGACACGTCCCTACCCCATGTCAAACCCAAGCCGCAACACTGGCGACAAGGCAGGCAGCCTGGGGGACTGTCACAGAACGGAGAAAAGTACTTGGGGGCGGACGCCTGGAGGCGACGCATGCAGACAAAGAGCGCCTGCATGACGGAGGTGCTGAATCACCATAGAAGCTGCGTTAGCAGTGGCAGAGGGGCGAAAGGCTCACTGCAGTCAACAGCATCCTCACACCTGGGCTGCGGTGGTGAAAGAAAGCAGTGCGGGCAGCAGGAGAGCCATGCAGCGGGAGTGATGCAACAGGCAGAACCCCGCCCACGCGCTAGGCCGCGGCATTGAATAAAAGAAAGACAGCAGGTGGGGATTATGTTACCATCCAGGGCCGCGGCGGTGATCGGAGGCAGACGAGGGAGAGGAAGGTCCCCCACACGTGCCTGGGCCACAGCGGTGAGCTGAGATTAACTGCACAACTGAAAACACGAGGTTAGTCACGGATAAGGACCCGCTCACTGGGACACACGGCAGATGGTGCTTGTGCCTGCAAAAGGCAGCCATCGTGCCTGAGTGGACCCCACCAGGGCCCCATGGGAAGGGTGGCACACAGGGGCAAAGAGGCCCCGCCTTTTACTCTCACATTTGATGGTGCTCGTGCCTGAGATAGGCGGCCATCTGAGCCTGCAGAGGACACAGAACCCAACAAGTTTCCTTCTTGAGCAAGTGCCAAGGAAGACGCCATGTCGGGTCAAGAGGACAATCAAGGGGCACCTGATCAGGGCAATGAACCCCGACTACCAGCCCCGCACGCGCCAGACCAATCACCTTATCGACTACTAGACACCTTGGCAGCCTAAATACCAGGGGCATTCGATGTTACTGACACTAGCAGCATGGGCCTTAGGTGGACAAAATGGATACGTGATTTCGATCTATACATATGGGTCACGAGGCCCATTTCTGATGCATGACAAATTTTCCTATTGAAACTTGAAGTGGGCTCCGCCACCCGTGACATCATTGACGAGATGTCCCCTGATTCCATAGACTCCATCCAGGACTTAAAAGATGCGCTGGCCGCATACTTCACGCCACACACAAATGTGGATTATGAGAGACATCTATTTCACTGCACCAAGCAAATCAAGGGTGAGACCATGGACGCATATGTAATGCGCCTATTACAAAAATAAAGCACTGTGACTTTGCCAACTATTCAAACACTGAAGCCCTGCGGTCTCAGATCATAGCAGGTTGCGAGTCACAGACATTCAGGAGGAAACTCCTACAGAAACCCTGAACACTCAAAGAGATACTTGCACTGGCCAGAGTCGAAAGGGCCATAGATTCGCAGGTTGAGAGCTTTGGCAACGCACCATCGGTTGAAAATATCTGCAGGCTCCAGCTTGAAAGAAAATCTGATTAACTGTTCTGCTACAAATGTAGGTTTGAGTACCCCCATGATGCTGTTTGCCCGGCAATTGGCCAACGCTGCGCCACGTGTGGCGAAGAGGGTCACTTCAAATCGGTCTGCAGGCTCTTCTGAGACAAAGGGAGAGACTGAGCCAGTGACACGCCCGTCAAATCCAAAGTGAAAAGTGGTGCGCCGCCACCAGGAAAACACCCTAACGCAAGCCCGCAAGGGCCGTCAGGGCACAGGCACCCGGTACAAAGAGAAAGAGAATCGGGAGAAGACAGACCAAGACGGGAGAGAAGAAGATATGTCATGCGCGCGAGCCCGGAACACAGGTCAGGGTGCCATGTGAAGTACCTGGTAGAACAGTCTTGGACGGACTCGGACCCAGCTCATCAGGGAGTGACCAGAAAAAGAAGGCATACGTTTATGCACTAGGAAATCCCACCGCCACCGCACACAGCCCCACACTGATCATCAAATTAAATGAACAACCAACCGAATTTCTAATCGACGCAGGAGCCACAGTGAACATGGTTAGTGAGAATATATTCAAAGACCTACCGCACAAGCCAAAACTGAGCCCCGCAACAGTGGACATATAGGCCTATGGCGCCAAGGCGCCCCTCAAATGCCTGGGTCAATTCAATGGTACATGAGAGAAAAATACCCATCCACGTCCTGGCAACAGAAACAGAGAGCGGGTGCATCCTAAGCTTCAAGGCGGCAGCAGACATGGGGCTCATCCATATTCTTTATAGCATCATTGTCCATAAATACATCGACCCAGTTGAGATGCTCAACAACCTGTACCCGCACATATTCAAAGGGATTGGCAAACTAAAGAACAGACAAATAAGGCTTCACATAGACGAATCGGTGCGCCCCGTGGCACAGCACTATAGGGGAATCCCTGTCAACATCCAAAAAAAGGTAGAAGATGAGTTACACAAGATACTCGAACAGGACATTATTGAACCAGCCACCGGCCCGACCACCTGGGTGTGTCCCATAGTGCCGTCCCCAAGAAGTAGTCAGAAGCCATCCGACTATGTATGGACATGAGATGCCCCAACCAAGCCATACGGAGGGAGAGGCACCTGGCTCAGCGCATCACAGACATGATCCACCTATTAAACGGAGCCAAGGTGTTCTCAAAGCTGGATCTGCAAAATGGATAACACCAACTCGTATTGAGCCCCAAAAGCAGGAACATTACCACTTTCGTCAAGCACCTGGGCCTATTCCGTTACAAGAGATTAAGTTTCAATGTGTCCTCGGCCGCAGAAATATTTCAAGCCGAGGTGCACAACGTGATCAATCACATACCGAACTGCGTCAACTACAGTGACGATATCCTTATCTTCGGCACGGATATTAACAAGCATGATGAGGCACTGATGAAGGTGTGCAAAGCATTAGAAGCCGCAAACCTCACGCTAAATCGAGACAAGTGCGAGTTCCGGAAGAGCACCCTGAGGTTCTTCAGACATATCTTTTCGAAGACAGGGATGACACCCGATCCCGAATAGGTGGCAGCACTGAATGAGACCTCACCCCCAGCGAATGTTTGAGAGCTATGCTCTTTCCTGGGTCTGGCCAGTTACTGCTCTCGCTACATCAAGGACTTTACCTCAGTAAGCGAGCCACTAAGACTGCTGACTCGACAAGATGCCACGTTTCTATGGTCAGATGTCTACAAGAAGGCCTTCAAAATCATCAGAGAAAGAGTCGCCACGGCAGAAAACATGTCATACTACGACCCAGGCCGCCAAACGTAACTAACGGTGGATGCCAGTCCCGTGGGACTAGGGGCCATTCCTGCTCAAGTAGACCAGAGGGACCCGTCCCAGAAATACATTGTTGCATATGCAAGCAGGAGCCTGTCCGCCACCGAACAGGTGTACTCACAAGCCAAGAAGGAGAGTCTGGACGTGGTTTGGGCATGCAAACATTTCCACGTTTTCCTATATGGCAAGCCTTTTCGGGTCATCACAGATCACCAAATGCCTTCGAGATTTTCCATCGACCAGGAACAGGGGAAAACCCTGCAGACTTTCTGTCCAGAAGGCCCCGAGCGGGTACGCACCTGAACCCTCGGTCGCAGACAGATACCTTCGATACGCGATACATCAAATCACCCTAGAAGGTATCGACACTGAGACAATATCTCTGAAAACGGAAAATGACCTGGCCTGTCAAATAATTTGCGAAGGACTCACCTCTGGAATGTGGAGGAAGGCCAAGGATAAGGGGAGAGCAGCTGGAGACCAGGTGCACCGTGAAGTAGAGCATGAAAGACGAACTAGCACAGTCTGATGATCATCTCCTTCTGAAGGACTCCAAACTTGTGATCCCATTGTCCCTGAGGGCCAAGATTATTGAACTCGCTCATGAAAACCAGCGGGCAATGGTATCAACCAAGCGCATGCTCCGCCAAAAAGTCTGGTTCCCTAACATGGACTCCATGGTGGAGGAGGCCCTGAAGGCCTGCCCCATGTGCAGCCTCATCACTCCAAACAGACACCCAGAACCACTGAACATGTCAGAGCTCCCACAGGGAATATGGGAAGCCACAGCCGCAGACTTCTTTGGTCCCATTGAAGGTGGCAAGTACGTACTTGCGGTAATGGATGAATACTCTCGGTATCCCGAGGCCCACCTAATATCGTCAACAGCCGCTCATCACGTCATACCCGCACTAGATCGCATCTTCTCTGCGTACGAGATTCCCTGGGTGCTCAAAACCGACAATGGGCCTCTGTTCAGCGGGCACCAGTTCACCCAATTTGTGAACTACTGGGGTTTTCGCCACACGAAGATAACCCCTCTCTGACCCCAAGCAAATGGCATGATAGAACGCTTCAGGACCAACCTAAATAGAGCACTCCAGATAGCCAAGCTCACCGGACAGCCTTACGAGCAAGTACTGAACCAATTGCTGAGAGACTACCGAGGCACACCTCATAGCACCACCGGTAGGACCCCTGCAGAAGTAATGTTTGGGAGAAACATCCAAACCATCAAGCCCCAGGGGTTGACAACCCTCTGGAAATGGACAAAGAGAAGCGCGAACGAGATGATGCTGTTGACGTCTCCATGGACATGGGTGGCGGGAAGGGAAGTGACGGGAGGGGAGGGAAGGGAAGGAAGAGGTGGGGGAGGCACGGAAAGGGGCAGAGTTTGTACGAAGTTAATAAAGCAAGATGCATGTTACTGAGCTCCATGTCTGTGCGTCATTGAGAGAGAGTGACACAGCCCCACCCCAGGTCAAACCCAAGCCGCAACAATCAGAAGTTCCAATAAGAGCGAAAGGTACTTTTCATATTATGTATTAAAAGCAAAATTGTCCAACCCTGATGAAGAGCACAGCTCTAAACACCTGTTGGCTACTTTATTACAAATGTATTGTGATCGATTTAGAAACATTTGGTTCAGCGGTTTGTGAACCACGTTGTAAATCACGTTGCAAAATTTCTTGTGAAAGTCCTGCTAACAATCTATTTTGATGTACTGTATTTTACGTGTTTGAGAACGCAGTATATTTGATACCTTTACAAGAAATGTGTTCATCTATTTAATCTCCTCCAAGAGGTGCGCTTTGAAACCGTATATGTGTTTTTTTTGCAAGAACCTGACGTAGTGCTCTATGCGCCACATCCTGTCATCCAGGAGCTGTGTTCGTGTTTTGGGGAACCAACGCTAGATAACACGTGTAAGTGCAATGATGCCCTGGATGAGCCACTTACCCAATGAGAAGCTTCAACAGGAGAGTTGATGCTGTTATGATCGCCATGTTGGCTTCTACGTCCTCCAAATTGCCTTCTAAGATTGATCTGTTGCCTCCCTTCTGATTTTATCTCTGCACCCATGCACTGTAACCCTGTTCTTATTCTATGAGTTATGATTTATACAATTTTCCAAATACCTGCTTCCTGTTCATTATGCCTAGGTTCTGCTCCCTCTAACCCACGAGCAATCCTTCACACTGTGTAACTAAGACACTTGCTTGCAACAGCGCCTCAATGCCCTTGGGCTGTAGTGCGCTTTCAAAAACAAAAATAAATAAAATAAGTACACATTGCATTGTGACCACGTCCAGCTTGTAGGTGGGAGCTGCCTGCTGGTTTCTCGTATTTAGGTAACAACAGGGGCCTGCACATCCTTGGTGTGGACACCTTGGGCAGAATTCTCCTCCCGCTCCTATGTTGGCACTGCTGCCACTTGGCAGACTATTGTGGGGGGCGCATGCTGGTTGGGTGGCTCCTTGAAAAATGGTTGGAGGGCTTCTAGGCAGGCTGTAGGGATGTATGTTGCTCTTTGTGCTGCTTCACAAAGACAGATGCTATCAGCAATAGAGTCACCTTAGGGCCTCAATACACGGTAGGCGGTAAGGTTTTACCGGTACCGGTATTTTACTGGTACCGGTAAATCCTTACCGCCTTACTACGAGGTCCCTTTGCGGGGTGGGGAATTTAACGCCTGCTTTTTGCAGGCGTTAAAAACCAACCCGCAAAGGGACCAGTGGAGCTAATTACGGTACCACAATTTGCGGTACCGTAATTAGCGCCTTCCCCATTCCCATAGAGCCCTATGGGGCAAAAATGGGAATGGGGAAGGGCAATTACCGCCCCGCCAACCTTGGAATAGGGCGGTAATTCCCCTTTCCACCAAGGCGGTGCCGGTATTTTACCGGCATGAACCATGGCGCTAATAGCACCCTGGATTACCGCCTTCCGTGTAATGAGGCCCTTAGAGTACAGAGGAAGGCCGTTGTTTCCACGCTGGTGCAGTGTTGTAGTGAGTGGGCCAGTACCTTCCCTTTTATAGTGCCCAATCCCCTGTTTTGTGCATCACTTCAAGTGTGGGTCATGTGCGAGCTGTTCTGAGTTGTTTTCATTGTAGTTGTACTGCTTTGCCCATGATATGCACCTGTTTAGAGTAGGTGCTAATTTCAGGTGGTGTTTTAGGTGCTTGGCAGCTTTCCCTGTGTATCATTATTGTGAATTGTGTATTTTTCGCAACGAATATACATGTAAAATCTGACCGTAAATGGAACTGTATAGATATTCTGGGCCTCCTTTACTAGTTTGCCAGTAATCTTGTGGTAAATATTTGCACTTACAACAAACATCTCTTTTCTTTGTTTGCCACCATTCACTCAGGTGGAATTACCGTAAGATTACGAGTGGTGGTAAGGCAATTTCAATCCCCATTTTTGGAGTCCGTAGGACTTTATGGGGATTTTTCGGGAGTGACTGTGAGCGGTAATTCCGCTGTGGTAAATTTGCTGATTGTTGACATTTAAGTGGAGGATTTACCTCCAGCTTTTTACTGGAGGGAATTTCTTCCCTTCAAGGTCAAAACTGGAAATTCTGCTGTGTGGTAAAAGTGGCAGTAATTCTGTTATTATTTTTTATTTTTTTAGCATTTGTTAAGCGCACTTGCAGCCCATGAGGCATCGAGGCGCTGTTACAGAGGAAACGTCTTAGTTACGTATTTAAAACGCGGACCCGGGGATCGAACCTGTTGTTGCTTTGTGTCGTCTTGCTTCCAAGACGCGCACGCTGCCGCTGTGCTATCCTCCCGGGATTATCACAAAGGGATGTTAACCAACTGATAGCCACATTTTTGTACTGCACCGCCTGTCTTCGATTGTGGCCTTCTGCGCTGTTTTATCAACTGTAAGCAGTCAGATTTCACTGGATCCACCTGTATCATCTGCATGGAACACCATATTCATATACAGTAAAGCAGGAGGAAAATACATTTCCGCATGTTTTACCGCTTTTACAACACAATGAAATTGTGGCTACGTATGTTACTTACATTCTCTTGTAAGTACATCTTTCATTCTGTTTCTCAGACTGAGCATACATCCAGAAAAATACAAGCAAAAAACTAAAATTGCTGTTTATTTATTTTATTTATTTGCATTTTTAAAGCGCTCACACAGCCCAGATTTTTTGTTGTTGTTGTTGTCTTAGTTGCATATTTATAATGCGCTTAAATACCCAAAGGTTTCTAAGCGCGGACCTGGGACCAACCTTTGTTGCTTTGTGTCATCTTGCTTCCAAGATGAGCGCGTCGCCACTGAGCTATCCTCCCGAGACATTCCACCATCACAACTTGATGAAGGGATGACAAAATTGAAAAGTGTTCTGAAAAACATCCACAATGCAGGTTTGAATGCCTTTTATTGCACTAGTATTTTTGGAAATAGTATGCAGAGATGAAAAAATGAATTTGCTTTCAAAGTCCCATTCAATTCTTCATCAGATGGTGGTGAGGGAAATGATTGAAAAAAGCACCCACTGGTCTGTTCCTTCCTAAAGCAAGACACAAATAAATAAATAGTGCATTTTCTGTTTGAACTCAATTGAGCGAAGGATTCGCTGTATCATCTAAATATCCATAAATAACCATAAAGCTGCTGGAAGTAGGAAACACAGCAGTTTTCACCAAAAACCACCCAAATGTGCAGCTTGTAGTTACATGTTATGAAAACAAATCTTATTCACATTTAACTGTTGAATGTTTAAAGATGTGAAGGCAGGCGCTCTGTTACCAGTCTTTAGCTTCTCCTCCTAACGCACGTTTTCATGACTTCATCAATCTTCAGGGAGGCTGTTGAATATAATACGTTCTCAAAGTTAGGCACAGGCAGCCTTAAAGCGGGCACCAGTAATTTACTAAAATTACTGATTTTCTTTTTGTGACTGAATGTCAACTGTGAAGATGGAATAGCCTGAACATGTGTTGATTTTCAGTAATTAAATGAAATAAGTACCTCTGTCTCTGAATGTGAGGTCTGCTAATCAGAGTCTCCGTCCATTACGCTCCATGCTCAAGAGCATAGTTCATACATGTACCTCTTCTGAGCCTCTCTACTGACACCTCTCAGCATCTGCTTTGTGGTTTGGCAGCACGGTAGATCTGAGGTGACAAATGCATTCCTGCCAGCAGCTGCTGGGACCAAAGGTCCAGCAGCAAGGATCTGCTTTTAACCCTGGCTATTCCTGCATTTAAATTAATTCATATAATTGTGGGCCCCATGGTCTGGTGCCAGATGACACATACATCTGAATATAAGAAATCTCAGCATAAACAATCAGCACAATATTTTGTCAACTGTGCTATTTGCTTTTCTACTAAAATAGTATATTAATGAACATTTTTATATTTGTTAATTTCACTGGATCTCCCTTGCCAAAAAAAGGATTTATAATTCCTCGGTTACAATTCTAAGCATACAAAATCAAACTTTTGAAAACTGTGTAATGTGTAATTATCACTTTTGTAACTACAGCCAACACTTGTTTCACAAAAATGGGTGTCCACTTTTTATCACAGGTTTATGAGCTTCTTCATGGCCATATGAACCTTACTGTATTTTGCACAATATCCAGATAACTAGTGTTGACTCTGTGCTTTGTTTATCTCTCAATTACGTTTTCTCTCTTGTTGTCAGTATCTTTCTCTTTTTGAATCGTGTTTCTATTGGTCCAATTGTCCCATTATTTCTTTGTTTGAGTTTGCTTTATGTGTTATACATTCCAATCTTAATTTATATGAATTTGTCCTTTTTTCCCTTTTCTATCTCTTTAGTTTGACCAGTGAAGCATGATAACCGGGCGCTGTTTTCAAGAGCCTAAAAGTGTGGTTTGCAACCTCTATTTAGGTAGTGATTTTTATCTGCTAAGGTTTACTGGGTGGTATACAATGTGATACTGCACAATATATTCTCAAGTTTGAACTGGTGCTGTCTCCAATGTTACCTCATTATGCCTCAAGCTTCACAATGGTTTCCTGGCTTGTGTAGAACCTGACAAAAAATATCTTAACTCATTTTTCAATGGTGTAATGTCGGATGTTATCTCAGTGGGCCTCCTGCTTGATAATGGGTGCCAGCTATTTGACTTAGACACTAAAGAGTTTGGTTCTCCATGTCCTGTGACCACACGCATTAGTAGTTATGAGCAATAGTGTCCATCAGCTGTTTGAGGGGGGTGATACTAGAATGCTGTCTTCTGGCTTTGTTGATGTGGTTGCCTTGCTAGTCATTGGCTCAAAGTTGTCCATAGTGTGTCATGAAACCTATATCCATGTTCAGACATCAGAGGCAAATTAAAGATGCTATTAACTCAAGAGATACAACCTTATTGTGACTACCAGGAAGGACGCAAAGAAGCCTTGTTTGGATGTTCACGTTCTAGAAGTTAAAATGGTCCCATCCACAGAGTGGGCGAATCTACGTGAAACATGAACTGCACACAATCCCCAATCTGCATGGCCCAAATTCTATCCCTACCCTAGGCCAAGAGATTTCTTTTTACACCTATTTAGAAGACATCATGTACCTTGCCTGAAAGAGACACAGGGGCCAATCATCTTCCACTTCCAGGTGAGAGGGCTCAAGAGTACGACTCGGCCACAGAGGCATGTTAAGTGTTGGTTACAGACTTTTATTTATCACAACATAATTAGAGGGGTTGGGAGCAATCCTATCTATCCCTAATTCTAACTGGGAGTTATGTGCCTCAACGAAACTAAGGAATGTTTGTCAAGATGTTAAACCAAAGAACGTCCTCCGTCCTGTGTCTAAAACCCAAAACTGACCCTTACACGCTAAACTCAATATAATGTACAACTTGGGGGTTTCTGTAAGCTATATACTTGTAGATTTCTTTCAAAGTTCCAAACATACATTTTTGAAGTGCAGAAAAGAAAAGGAATACAGATCCACCAGGAAAGCGGTCTTCCCTTCCCCTACATTTCTACTGGTGATTCAAATGTCACTTTATCGTGGGGTTTAATGACAGCCCTAGGAAGACATGAACTAAAAGGCCATGTAGACCCAAAAAGTGCTGAAACATCTGTTTGTCATGGAAAAGCACACTGGCCGAATGAAAAGCCAGCCTCCAAACTCTAACACAGCCAAGGTGCCAGGTAAAGGGTCAGAAATGCAAGGTGGGCAGCTAGATAAAGGATTTTCATAAGAAGCCATTTTATTAACTTAAAAGCATATGATAAACACCTCGCTTTCCCTAACCTAACTTGTGTTTCCCAACCTATGAAACTAAGCCTAAAGAAAAGCATTCTTACATAAGAATGTATCTGTCCCTCACACTTATACATACAACAAAAACATTTCAGATATTTATGTGGCTGTTCAGATTCAAAAATAATAAACCAAATGTTCTTGTAACCAGGGTCCGATCCCCTTCCCCGGGATGAAGGTAGAATTTTCAAATAAAAGTTCCAATGGATAAAGTTCACCCCAACAATCAGGTTCTATTTCAAAAGGTAGCATGCAAAGGTTTTACTTCTGGAGGGTTTCACTTGGCGGTGTGATTGTCTTACAATCAAACAAAGTTCATCAAAAGGTTTCCACAGGCTTTTGTGTATCAAAGAAAAAGTATTTGGGCCTCATTACATGTTTGCCAGTCCGGAAACAAGGGTGCCGGTAAGCTCAACGGCACGCTTGTTTCCGGACCATCAAACTGCAAGTCTGCCTGCAGGAGCCGCTGTGCCGATGGTGCTCCCATGTCCCCACTCCCATAGAGTCACATAGGACTCTATGGGAATGGAGATTAACAAATGTACCAGCGCCTGACTTCCAGGCCGCCGGACTTGTAATAGCCTGGTGGCACTGGGAAGTCGGGCACCGGTAAATTATTACAGGTCCGGCGGCAACCCGCCGGTAGGACCGGCAAGGTTACCTCCGGACACGTAATGAGTCCCTTTGTCTTTCCAATGAATATTTCAATATGATTTCTCTTCTCTTCAGAAAGCCACTACTATATACTTCTTCTTTATAAACAACAATGTTTTTGTCAGGATGGTTTTACCACAATTCATCAAGCACATTAACGGCTTTGACACTTTCCTGCAACCACAAGTTTTCACCACAATGCAGTACTTCAATGGGCCTCATTATGAGTCTGGCGGAAGCCGTGCCAGTAAAAACGGCACAGCTGCCGCCGGAGTCATTTTTTTTCCAGCGCTCAGAAATTGGGACTTACCAGGGCATTACAGCCCCGGCGGTCCCGGTAATTTCTCATTGCCAGGCGTCAGAAAATATTGCTCCCCATTAGAGTCCCATTTGGCTCAATGGGAATGGAGAGGTCAAATGCACCTGCACCATTACTGAATGGTGCCGGTGCATCCGTCAATGTCTGCGAGCGGGTGCCTTTCCGCCCACCAGGTCAGTGGGCAAAGGGGTACCCACTTGCAGAACTCGTAGTTTTCCGGTCCGGAAACAACGATACCGGCAAGCTTACTGGTACCATTGTTTCCGAACCGGCCACCTCGTAATGACCCATGTCTTCTTCCTGGTTCACTAGCCTGTCAGGACTACCACTAACAATCTCTTTCCTTATATACTCACCAGCCAGGATGAATCTCCGAACACTAGTACAAGTACTCTATGGTGTGGTTTACTTCAAACATCAGTAAAGTCTTCGACTGTACAGTAAAATTCACAACTTCTTCCATTAGGATACAACACCCATTGATGGTGTTTGCTCCACTGATTGATTGGCCAAAGACAATGCAGGTTATATTCCCCCCCTTGCCTTGCCACTCTCCAAAAGGAGGGTCCCTTTCCTGCCACCTTCAGGTTTTCTTTATCACACTCGGTAATTGTTGATAACGTGCCTTTTCACGAGTTTGACGGTAACCCTTAAATGCGGCGGTAGCGCTGTTACAGCTGCATTTAAGGGTCCGCCAGATCATGGCCTTGGCGGATTTCCACCCTGAGCTGGGGGAAATCTGCTGCAAAATTGCTGATGTTTGGCGCTATTACTGCCGGAGGGAAATCCGCCGGTGGTAATAGCGCGAATTTGAGGAATTCCCAAATGGACCCAATTGGGAATGGGCACTAACCGTTCCGCCAAACCCATGATCCGGCGCTAATAGCTCCGGGGGGTTTGGCGGTAGGGCTAATAGTGCCGACGGTAATACCGCCGGCATTGCTGCCCAACTCGTGATGAGGCCCAATGTCTTTTATTCAAGTCTCTTTCTCCAAGAAAGCTGTTTTTCCATTTTATTCCCAGCTACTCTTCTTTGGCTTAGTCAATGCTGGTTGTTATCAGTTTCAGATTTCTTTGGCAAAGTTGGTTATACTTTGGGTACAATACTGCCTCCTCTTTCCTTGGGCAATGGTATTCACAGTCGTTCTTAAATATCACTCTTCTGTCACTTAGGTAGCGATAGTTATAGATTTCCTCCTGTTGATTCCCTGTCAAATAGGCCTTAGGCCAAAAACACTTTCTGTGGGAATGTTGATTTAATACCTTCTCCTTAGTTAATGGATATGGAAGTAGATCGTTAGTATATTTTGAATAATAATAATTAATTAATTCCCCTATAGCCAAATACCACAGGTGATTTTGTTAACCTTCGAAATTAACAAATTAAATTCCCAGTGTACTTAAGCAACTACAGTTTGTTAATGTCATTGGGTACACCTATTTTTCTTGTCAACCTCAGACGTCCCTAAAGGAAAAGGGTTTCCTTGTCCAACAAACAAAATTCCTAACTGTCACCACTCGCCAGACCTGGTCTTTAAGCAGAGCGGTGCTGAATGTAACTAGAGCCTGGGCTTTTGGTGCTGGTTAGAAAAGTGATTTGCCAAGTGAAACCAGGTGTGATTCTGAATTGAAAGATGCACACTCTCCTGAGAGTGAGGAAGTGACCCGGATAGAAGAACGATTTTGTATTATTTTGGGTGTGAAGAAGGAAGAAGGGTTCTGTTAATCATAAGTAGTATCAAAGTCTATTGTGATTTCAAAAACTGATAGCATTTTCAAGTGTGCAGGGAATCAAACGTGCCAAATGCTGCATTTGAAATTGCTATGAAAAATGAAAATGTGCAATTGATTTAAATCTCAACCTTATCAAGGAATGCTAATGCTTATGATCAAGTTATGTTAGAAGGTATTGTTTAATTTTGACATAAAACGGTTTGTGGGACAAGAGGGTGGAACTGTTTGTTTAGCCCCTATTCCATGGACAAAAGTGAATTTCGGCAGTAACATCCCCAAAAGGGATTGGTTGTATTGAAGTGTTGTTTCTTTGCTACAGAGAAGGTGGTGTGTGTATAATTTCATGCAAATATTCATTGAACCTATTATTTATTAAATGAGTCATAGACGAAGCTAGCTTGAACAAATTAAATGATCTATTGTGTGGAACCTTAACTGGGGGGAGGAACTCCCCATACTAAACAGGGTTTCTCAATATATTGTTACAAATTGGGGGCTCACCCAGGATCGAGCTTGCGTTTTTGACTCATAACAAGTACATTGTGACAGGCTATTCATTCTGGTGTAACTGCATTGAGGTGTATAGAAGATCGTTCATGCAGTTGTTAAAGTAGCCCTTGACCCCTGAGTATCATGGAGGTGTATAGAGAAATAAGATTGTGCACTACATGAAAAACAGGCTTATAACTCATGCAGGTAGAGGACGGATACATTTACATAATGCTAAGAACGTTTCCTTTCTTTCACCAAAGCAAAACCGCAAGATGCAGAATATAATCCCCTTCTCTTCCTCCCCTGACCCGTTGCTCTCCACTTCCTCCTTACCTGTATCACTGGTGTCGGGACTGCTCATTATCAAGCGCCGTCTTGAACAATAGTCCTTATCCTTTTTGTCAAGGTAGGACCTGCCCCGAGAGGAAGCCACAGTGGCCGCCTGTGAACTGCAGCCATCTGGCCCCTCTCCCGAGGAAGGCCAAACACGGGAAAAAAGCCTGAGAGGCCTTGTCTTCAGCATTGGCTGTGCGATATCCACCAAATGGTAAGTCCACAACGGTGTAGAAGGACCAGTGGTAGCTCTGGAAATGTGGATTGTAGCAGTACGGAGTAGCCCACAGAGGCGTAAAGATGGAGATGGCTCCGAGAATATCTAATGAAGGTATGCTCAGGTCAGAGAGTAAAGGAGAGAGAGAGCCAACCACGCGATGGTGAGGGGGACCTCTATGCGGCCACAGAAATGGTAAGAACACGTCTCTTAGGAAGACGGGAGCAGGAGGAGAGAACACCACATGAATGGAGCAGCCCAAAGGATTGGGTGAGCGTGAGGCAGAAGAGTGCCACGCGAAGCAATAGAAAAACGGGAAAAAACAAAAAGGAAAGCGAGAGATAGCGAGACCGGGGGAGAGCCCCAAGGGAGAGTGAAACGGAAGAGAGAGGGGAACCCGCAGGGGTGAGACCCGCGGACAGGGTAGCCGGAAAGGGGGCCGGCAAAGCCAGGAGAGGCTGAAAGAAAGGATAGGGTGTCCGCGAAAGGAACAAAGATGAAAACCTCACAAGCATATCACTGCAAAGAGGAGCAAAGATCCAAAGTGGTTGCAACGTGCCGGCTGCCAGGAGTTCGAAGGCTAAGAACCTCCCGGCAGTGGCGATGATAGAAAAAGACTAAACCGTTACTGAGAGAGCGTGAAAAGCGTGGTGGATCTATTCAATGACAGCCGACTCTCGACTTGCGCCATTTGGGCCAATGCCCTGGGTGCATGATAGTATGCCCCTTCCTCTGCTCGGGGCAACTGGGCTTCCTCGGATGGGCCCTATGGAACTTGAAGACCGATGCTGGGGCATGAACAAAGGAAGCGGGCTCCCAGGAATCCTCTGACCGGGAGTACCCTTTCCAACTGACCAAGTATTCAAGATGACCCCGACGGTATCGAGAGTCACAGATGTGGAAGACCTCGTATTCAACCTCGGGATCCCCTTGGAGGTGTGTATATTCAGAGACAGGCCGGCGGGAAGAATCAGGGATGAAGGCCTTGAGGAGAGAGGAGTGAAAAACAGGGTGAATGCGGCTAAGGTTAGGAGGTAGTCTGAGCCGGTAAACCACTGGCTTGATCTTGGCTGTTATAGAGAACAGACCCAAAAAGCGAGGAGAAAGTTTAGAAGGGCGAACCCAGCGAGGCAAGAACTTAGTTGAAAGCCAGACCTGTGAGCGCACCTTCCAGTCAAGAAACCCCCTGCGGTATTGATCGGCTTGAGCTTTGTAAGTTCTTTGGCTGGCTTCCAAGCTAAGTTTAGCGATTTAGTGGGCTTCAGATATCTTGGATAACGTGGCCTCAATGGTGGTTAAGTTAGTTGGTCCAGTATGTGTTGGGAATATGCTTTGAGGATGAAGTTCATAGGTGCAGTGGAATGGAGAGGTACCTATGGCAGAGTGTTTGGAGTTGTTGTATGCAAATTCTGCCATAGGTAGTAAAGGCACCCAGTCGTCCTGTTGTTGGTTGATATAGCACCTAAGGCATTGTTCCAGGGTGGCGTTAAGCCATTCCGTCTGCCCGTTGGTTTGGGGATAGAATCCCGAAGACAGAGCCCTCTCTATGCCCAATAAGTGGCATAGGAATTTCCAGAAATTGGAGGTGTATTGACTTCCTCTGTCTGATAGGATTTTGTCCGGTAAGCCATGGAGGCGAAATATGTCTCGAACAAAGACTTCAGCCATTTCTGCAGCAGTGTGAATTCCCAGGAGAGGAGTAAAATTAGCCAACTTGGTCAGAGTATCGACTGTGACCATGATGCAGGTGCAAGACCAGGACATGGGGAGATCCACTATGAAATCAGTTGAGATGTGGTTCCAAGGATGAGATGGAAGAGGTCCTTGTTCCAACAGACCGATGGGTTTCCCGGGTGTGTATTTGCACCTGGCACAGGTGGAGCATGATCTTATATACTCTTCCACGTCCTTCCTTAAATTAGGGCAGTAGAAGGAGCGGCGGACTAGATCTAAGGTACCTGACTGTCCCCTATGGCCTGCGGTATTGTTGTCGTGACACCAGCCAAGGATGTGCCTGTGAAGTGGTTCTGTGTTTAAAAACAGGCAGTGGCCCCGAAATGGAAGACCCTTCTTATCTTCTAGTAAGGCAGCTGATTTCCTGGGAATAGAAGGTTGTCTGAGAATGGTGGCTTCTTTGACCTGCTGCAAGAAGGTCTTAAGGTGTGCCACTATCTTGTTCCTGGGAAACAGTAATTCAGTTGGATGGATAACTGTAACGTCCGAGGGCCCCATGCAGGAGAGAGCATCTGCCAGGGTATTTCGGCTTCCAGGCAAGTATGTAATGCGAAAGTCATATTGCTCAAAGAAGTGCACCCACCTGGCTTGGCGAGAGTTCACGCATTCTATAGACTGCAGGACTTGGAGGTTTTTATGATCGGTCCAGATCAGAAAAGAGTGAGTACTCCCTTGGAGGAGGTGGTGCCATTCCTCTCAGGCCAATTTAATGGCCAGAAGCTCCTTTTCCAATACTGAGTAATTGCATTGACTGGTGGTAAGAGTCCGAGAAAGGTAGGCAATGGGGTGTTCTAGCCTGTTGTCTTCGTGAAGCACGACTGCGCCGATTGCGGCTGCTGATGCCTCAGATTCTTCCACGAAAGACCGGTCTTGATCAGGTTGTCGTAAAATCGGAGCTGAGCAGAATAGATCTTTCAGGTGTTTAAAGCTGTCGTCGGCTTGAGAAGGCCATCAGAATGGGCCAGAGGCCTTCTTCAAGAGAGAGGTGATGGGTAATACTACTTCGGAAAACCTTGGCACAAAGCGCCGGTAAAAATTCACCAGCCCTAAGAATCTCTGAACCTCCTTCATAGAAGCTGGAGCAGGCCATTCTAGGATGGCAGATACCTTCCTCTTGTCCATCATGATGCCCTGTTTGGACAAGATGAAACACAAATAGGGTATTGAAGACACCCCGAACGTGCATATCCCGGGTTTAGCGAGTAGGTGGTTTTCTTGTAGACGGTGTAAAACCTCTCGTAGGTGGGTGCTATGTTCCTGGAGAGAAGAGGAGTAGATAAGGATGTCATCCAGGCAAACAATGACGGATATGAACATGAGGTCCGAGAATAGTCTGTCCATAAATCGTTGAAAAAACGCCGGAGCATTGACGAGCCCGAATGGCATTACCTTGTACTCGAACAGACCAAATGGTGTACGGAAAGCTGTCTTCCATTCGTCCCCGGCATGTATTCTGAGCAGGTGGTTAGCGCTCCTGAGGTAGAGTTTAGAGAATATTTTGGCACCCTGGACTGCCTCAATGATGTCGGTGATTAAAGGCATCGGGTAGCGGTCTCGTATCATTACTTTGTTTAGACCCCTGTAATCTATGCAGGGTCTTAACTCGGTGGAGTCATGTTTGGGAATGAAAAAAGAGACACCCCTGCCGGGTACTTGGAGGGCTGAAAGAGGCCATTGTGAAAATTTGCGTCCGTGCTTTCTTTTCAGCCTGAGAGAGGGGAAACATGCGCCCGAAAGGGACCAGGGCTTACGGTACCAAGTCGATTGCACAGTGTTTGGGTCGATGCAGAGGTAGTTCTATCAGAACCTTTTCTGTGAATACCTAACTGTAGGGTGCATGAGGGGGTCAGGGGCATGAATCGTGACAGGTACATACCATGACCGCCACCTCCGACAACACCATAGGCGTGCACACCATTTCATTGTGCGATATCCACCAAATGGTAAGTCCACAACGGTGTAGAAGGACCAGTGGTAGCTCTGGAAGTGTGGATTGTAGCAGTACGGAGTGGCCCACAGAGGCGTAAAGATGATGATGGCTCCGAGGATATCCAAGGAAGGTAGGCTCAGGTCATAGAGTAAAGGAGAGATCCATCCATGCGTGGGTGAGGGGGACCTCTACGTGGCCACATTAAATGTGATTTCAGCCTATTTTTCAACACAGGAAATCTTGCTGACAAAATAAAGATGCCTTGAAAAGGTGGCCATTATACAGTTTGAAAAGAAAGAAACTCTTTTACAGTGAAACTCCATGGCCTAAACCATGCAAATGAAGATAATAAAGTGAACTAGACATTTATGGCATGATGAGAGATATTAAAATGCTTCCCATGAAAAATAAATGCAACAGATTGAAAAGGCATTATTTTCTTTCAGATGAATTTAAAAGGCCTTATAGGCCCAGGAAATGTAACCTTCACCAATATAAGTGGCTTTTACTAGAACCTGACTGTAAGTTTCTATTTCCTTATAATGAGTTATTTGCTATGCAGAACACTCAATCAGTGATCAAGGTATTTTATTGGGGGCCTGCTCTCTGAGATAAACTGCAGGATGACCATTAGCCTTGAGATAAAAAAAATGCTAATGTTTTACTCCAGGCTTAAACTAACAATGAGGCAGCAGAGATGGGAGCCTATGTTCAAGCAAAATGAAACCCTGGACAGGAATTGAAACTTAAGGGGGCTGTTGATGGTCAGAATAATGCATATGTAAATATGTGACCATAGGTTTATATAAAAATCACATTTAGCCCATTCACTTTTGACATGTGATACTTACAGAAATGGGATTGTAAAGTTTAGTTCGAGCCCGTTGTGTTGATCAACATCTTATTTTTGAAAACCCTGTTTCAAGTAAAAATGTGTTTCTAGCACCCCCCAAAAATGTTATGAAGCTGAAAGTTGGGGATCTTGTGGCATATTAAATTAGAGATCTGGTTAGAACATTTCACATTCATAACTATTATATTTATATAAACTGTGAAAAAGTGCTGTGCACACCTTCAATCTCCTGTCGACATGAGCATCATCTTAATATGTCCTCATGGTTAGAGGAATTCAAATGTATATATATATATATATATGTTGTAATGTTTATTTGAAAATGCAAAGTTGTGTCATGTTGAGACTTTTTAAAAGAACCTTTTAAAAGTGTATCATGAAGACTCTATTGGGTGAATTCATCCCTCCCATCAATTCAACTTCATAATTCAAAGGGGCCTATCCATAGAGAGGATCTGGGACTTGGAGAGGAATGAAGGGTAGAGGCCCCATGAGAATTTAACACCTCCTGATTGTAATATTTCAGAGGTGTGGCTTAGAGGTTAAATAGTGGCTGCACAAGCCAGAGGGGCAGAATTAATTTAACCTTGCCATGACTGCTGCCTAAACATTATCTGGGTGCAACGATTGAAAGCTGGATGGAGATTTAACATTGCATGCAATTGAGAAAGACAAAAGGACAGGGATTTTTGCAAGGAGAGCAGGAACAGAGGGATCAATGCTGGTGTCTATCTTTGACTGAAGTCCCTGACCAGATCCTGGAGCTTCTCCAAGAGAGGGCACTGAAACGCTGGTAACTTTACCTGAGTGCCAAATCCAGAGGTTTCGAATGTAAGTAGCTTGTCCAACAAAACAACGTGTGGGGATTTGTTGATTTAATATCTTCTCCTTAGTTACTGGATATGGAAGCAGGTCCTTGATATATTTTGAATAATAATAACTTAATTAATTCCCCTATAGCCAAATACCAGGTGGTGATTTTGTTAACCTTTGTAAATTAACAAATTGAACTCCCAGTGTACTTTAGAAACTATAGTCTGTTAATGTAATTGGGTAAACCTATTTTTTTGTCAATCCCAGACTTCCCTAAAGGAAAGGGGTGTCCTTGTTCAACAACAACATTCCTAACTGTCACCACTCCCCAGACCTGGCCTTTAAGTAGAGGGGTGCTGAATGCAACTGGAGCCTGGGTTTTCGGTGCTGGGTAGAGAAGTGCTTTGCCAAGAGAATCCAAGTGTAATTCCGAAGTGAAATATGCACTCTCTCCTGTGAGTAAGTGACCCTGATAGAACAAGATTTTGTATTGCTTTTGGGGTTCCTTTCCCCGCATTATCAGAGGAACAAAAAAAAAACATCTCAGCGAACAAATGAAGAGTGGACACGTGTGGAAATTGTGGAGGTGGTAATATCTCTTAAAATAAATAAATATCCAAGTCCATCTGGGCTGACATCTTCTTTTTATAAAATACTCCTTCCCAGTTTGCTCCCTTATCTAAATACACAGTTTAAACATATACAGGAGAGGGGGCATGTCACATCCTCGATGGAGTAAACCCACATACCAATTATAACGAAACCGGGATGGGTTGCCTTCTATGCTCGTCCTATTGCCCAATTGCCCTCATAGACCTTTATGCAAAAATATACATTTGGGTGCCTGCTAATTGCCTGGTCTTGCCAACATTGGTGAATCCAGACCATGCAGCGGACAACACAAGAAGAGTGGTCCATATACTATACAAGGAAGCAGAGGAAAGGCCTGTGTTTCCCACAATGGATGTAGAGAAAGCATTTTATTGTTTGAACATTTGTATGGCGCCAATACATCAAAGAGTGTTTCCAGGTTCCACAAGACAAAAGAAAGGGGGACAAGAGGGTAGGAGAAAAACAAGGCCTTGTGACATTCGGATCATGCAAGTGCTGTATCAAGAAGTGCAGGGGGTAGAGCAGGGTGAAGGGATGGGATAGGGAGAGGGTGAAGAGGGAGAAGTGCAGGAGGGAGGGGGCCTACGTGGCTGGGCAAGTGCTAAGGGGTGCCCATAGGGCCAAGAGCCATGGGGAACCAGGGCAAAGGGACGGGATAGGGAGAGTGTGAAGAGGGAGGGGGCCCAAGGGGCTGGGCAAGTGCTAAGGGGTGCCCAGAAGGGCAAGTGCCAGGGGGAACCAGGGTACGGGTCAACTAATGTGAGGACGAGGTGGATCAGTCTCAGAAGGCAAGTCAGGGAAGGGTGCCCAAGGGTAAGTGCTGGTAGGAAGGGGTCAGGGGGGAGGATTGGTCAAAGGAGGGCCTGACCCCAGTAAGACTCACAAGGGGCAAAGGCAACCAGTCACAGCGGCAGGAGGAGGCTAGCAGGGGAGAGGGTAATGGAAGGAGGAGGAGAAAAGGAAGGTCTTGCGAAGCTTCCGAAACTTAAGGAGATCCGGCTCAAGTCAGAGAGGGACAGGGAGGCCATTCCAGAGTGAGGCTCCTGGCAAAGAAAGAGACCAGGATGATTGGAGCTTCAGGAAGGAGGGCCTTTGCAGATATGGGTTTGGGGAGTATATGGTTCAAACGATCAGAGCGAATTACGTCGAGCAACAGGCAAGAGTAGACCATTCATAATTCGCAGGGGAACTAAGCACAGTATTCAGTATCCCCATAATTGTTTGCACTGATAATGGAGCCCTTCGCCCATAGGATTAGACAAAGGTTGGATATAAAAGGAATTTTGTGGGGGCCCGAGGGACATGAGATCTGTCTATTTGAAGATGATTTTCACAAAACGTTAGGGAATCCTAAGCAACCGGTCCCAGGAGTGGAAGTGAGCATTGATGCCTTGCAAAAATTTCAGGCTTTAAGATTAACATGACCAAGTGAAAAGTGATGAACTTGATGGCATCCGATTCAGAAAGGACACAGTGAGCAGTGAAATGACTGTTTAAGTGGGTAGAAGATCTCTGAAGTAGTAGGAGTCAATTTCTCTGGACAGCTCTGTAGTTTCTATGAAGCTAAATACCCACAAGTCCACAGCCAAACTTGTCAAGACTGAATTAGATAGAAAAAAGTGGCGACTTCTTGGTTGGGAAGAATTACAATATTGAAAATTAACATTTTACTGCATCTACTGGACCTCTTTCTGACCTTTTCCGATCCGATCCAAGTTAAATGGCAGAGAGAGCTCATTCATATTATCTGACTGGGAGGAAAACCAATAATGAATAAGATTATTCTTTATAGGTCAAGGGAGAAAGGCAGGCTAGGTTGCCCAGATATAGGGCCTCATTACGGGTCCGGCGGTAACCTTGCCGGTAAAACCGGCAGGTAGCCGCTGGACCCGTAATGATTTACCATCTTCTGACTTGCCAGAAACACCAGGTCATTACAACCCCGGCGGTCCTGTAAGTCAGGCGCCGGTAAAATGTTGATCCCCATTCTCATAGAGCCCCATAGGACTCTATGGGAGTGGGGACCACAGAAGCACCGTTAATAACGGTGCCGGTGCTTCTGTGAAAGTCTGCGGGCGGGAGCTGTTCTGCCCGGGAAGTCAGGCCTGCCTGGCGGGATGACACCCGCCCGCAGACTTGTAATTTGCCGGTCTGGAAATAACGGTGCCGATAATCTTACCGGCACCGTTGTTTCCGGACTGGCAAATTTGTAATGAGGCCCATAGTACGTTATTTCAAAGTAGCGCGGGTCCGAGACTGTGCTAGCGGATGCAATGAGACTCAGTCAAGCCATTGCTTTTAATGCATCATATATTATCCGTAATACTCATTTGGGCACAGTCAGGGCTGTTGAAGCGAGGCAGACCCAAGAGCCTATCTGTGAACCCAGTTACTAGGGGATGAGAGCTCTAAACTTGGAGAGCTACTTCTTTCCCGGCCTTCACACCAAATACCTATTCTGAATTATGTAAATTTTACGCCGGCGTCAGACAATAGACATTTTGAAAGATAGAAGAATGGGTTCATGATGCTTTGGGAAACATGATGAAGGAGGTGGAAATGAAGAGCGTCTCAGACTGTAAGGCGAGACTTGGTCTCAGTGAACATGACAGGCTGCAACATTGTCTTGTCAGATTTGGCCTTGGACAATGTACGCACGCGATATGATAGATGGAGCAAGCAATCGGACTCCCCTCAAGACAACGTTGCAACAAGCAAGGGGCGCACGAAGGGGCTGATCTCCAAGATCTAAAAGATTTTCCCATCATCTAACAAAGCATCTTTTGATAAATATATGGGCATGTGGGATAAAGTTATGGCAAAAGTCTTCATGGCGGAGACATGGCATAACATACAGGGATGCATGCATGCATTTTCCACATCAGCTCAAGTACTAGATGTACAATAGAAATTGACCTCTCGGTGGTCCCGAGCACCGAACATGGTGGTACAAAGCACCAAACTTGTTGCATAGAACATGTCCCCTTCAATCAGAGATTGTTGGAAAAATGGTGGACAAGGAGGCTGTGGGTATCATGTGTGGTGGGAATGTTTGGCTCGTATAGATTTTTGGCTGGAGGCGAGGTCCAACATTGATGAGAAAGTGGGATGTTGGACTCCAAGAGGCCCTGCTCTATAATGTTAGGTTATTGTGAACAGGAAGCCAGTAGCAGTTAAACAAAGAAACTTGGATTGGTTTCTAAGCAACTTCTGGGGGCTAAGTGGTGTATACTGAGACTATGGCGGGAAGGCTGAACCCCTTTCTAAAGTTCTGTGGCTAGCGAAAGTGTGGGATGTTTTAGTACTAGAAGGAATGACGCGTCCAATCCACAAAACTCGCCGCAGCTTTTATACAATATAGACACCATTCTTGAATTATGCGGCTAAGGACTTTATGAACATGTGCTGCCCCTCTAGGTTGCAAGCTCTTGGGTGGTTTCACATAGGAACGCTTTGATAAACAAATGAACGCATAATGAATGTCCTTAAAGTAGTAGAAGACCTTGCATAGTGGGGATGAGGGGTAGAGGGGACTGAAGAGAACGCAGTTAGGTCTGTGTTATGAAGTTGCTCATCATGCAATATTTAATGGATTACAAAATTACAAATTCTAATACAGTTTGTTTGGAAAAAAAAGAAAGAAACATTGAAATGTCGCCTAGTCTAGTAAATAGCGTTGGGTTAATTGAATGCATTGGGCTACTGATTCCTTGTTCAGCTTTCTGTAGTACACGTTTCTTCACATTGATACCCCCCTACCCATCCCCTAACCCTGTGTCTGCCAATTATACACCGTCAATAACATGCTTATAATACTGTTTGTTTTGGTACCTGATCCTATGCTCTCAACACTGATGCAATTCCCCTGAACTGTATGACAAACTACGCTTGTCTGACTTGTTCCTGTAACAGCGCCTCAATGCCTTCGGGTTGTTTGTGCGCTTTATAAATTAAATAAATAAATAAATAAATAGATGGGATAGGGAGGTTTTGCCACAGCAGCATTGATCAAGGGAGAATTTATTGAATATGTTTGGACGAATTTCCATGCAAATGTATTTCGGAGGGTGGGTTTGGGTAATACAAAAGTGGGGGCGGGCGGGGGTCTCCCACCGCTTACATTTGCGTTGAAATATCACATACAAGACAAAATATTCAGCAAAACCTCCCATCGACCAATCGTTTTCCAGGAAATTACATAGAACCGTAAGAAATAACAGATTTCTGCAAACATTGCGCGAATCCCATGAACTCTAAACACAACATGAAACGCTGTTCTTTGCAAACCGTGACATGCATTTTCATGACCGGAAAAACATGTACTTTGCTGAAATACAGTTTGTGTATGTGCACTTTAACTAGAGGAGGGAGTGTTTGGGTCCCAGTCAGATACTGTGGCGAAGGTGCAGTTCTTGAACAGGCAGAGGAGAGGTTATCTGGCATATATTGTTTGGCCATGCATCATGAAAAGGTGTTTGACAAGGCAATTATGGCACATCATGGTGACATGCAGCATGAAAACTTGCTTGCACATATTGTGGGGAAACAAATCATGGAAATGTATTTTAAAGAGCAATGCTGGCATATGTTATGGGTACAGACACCATGAAAATTTGCCTTACAGGGCAATGATGGCATTTATTGTGCGGACATGCATCATGAAAACATATTATATATGACAATTCTTTTTTTTTTAATTCGTTGAGCTGGCATAAGTCAACTTTACAATATATAAAACATTTTAGATAATCACTAACAAGTAATCATGTACATTTACAATTGCAGATTTATTTCAAGTTCAACAAATATGACAACCCTCATATATGATAATTCCGGCATTTATTTTGGGTGCAGTCATCATAAAAAATATGCTTTGCAGTTTGCATACATTGTGAGCATGGGCAAAGTGTGTTTTACAAAGGCAATGCTGGCATATACTGTGGACGGTTGTAGGAGAAAGGATCGAAAAAAAAGGATCGAATCCCCTTTTTTTCGAAACCAAAAGGACCGAAAAAAAAGGTCAAATTTTTTGTTTTTTTTATGGGGGGGTTCCCCCAACCCCCTGTTTTCTTTTCAACATTTATTTTATGCATACCAAGCTATAAAAAATATAAATAAATAAATAAAAAACCATTCAACCCTTTTTTTTCCAGTCCTTTTGGGATCGAACAAAAGGCATTCAATCCTTTTGTTTTCGATCCTTTGGCTGGACACCATTGTGGACACAGGTATCATGAAATTGTGTTGTAAATGGTCCTGTGTATTGTTGACACGGCATTGATTGGATTTTCATAAAACTGTAATCCTATAGAACAGAATGCAAATTTTACGGCTTTTTACTCAAGGTTTTTGCAAAGATTGAACTGTAAAATACACCATTTCGACCCATTAAAAAAATATATATTGCCAGTGAGAGCACCCCACGCCTACTTTCGGTGATGCCTGAAATATATTTACGTGCCTCCACTCAAAAGAATTCCACAGCCTCAACTGATGGTTGCTTCACACATGTGACTTCTTGACTACGCCCTTTACTAATCCACTCACTATTCTAGCCTACCCCTTAGACAACACATATCCACTAGCCACTCACAGACTGCAGGTGCACACCTGATAGTACCCCTTTGCCTCTGTTCACCCTAAAACCATCACAATTCTATATACCACTCCAACCAGCTTGCCCCACACACAGCCCCGGTCTATCCTTGGTCTCGCGGCAGGCCTCGCTGGTAGCAGACAGTGCAGCACACCGACACACGGAGCACCCATATGGATACACATATCCCAAGCGCCCTGGCCACAACTCACTTATGAACATGCCAGTACACAGAGCATTGGTTGTTCCGATCCACTGACAGCAACACTTCGGATTTGGCGTCTTGCCTCTACCTCGCCTGCCACTTATTGCCTAAACTGTCTCAGGTCAGGATTGCAGAAGCTGAATTTTAAATTATGGGTTTGACATAATTAGGTTTATGTCTGTGTTTTGACACTAGGGCATACCTGGCGAGATGCCCAGTGATGTTACTGCTTTATAGTCACAGCGACCAAAACTCCCTGGGAAATAAACACCTTTTATTACAAGAATACAGTTTTATTTGCCATGCAACAGTAAGGGTGACATTTGACCATTTGTCCACACGGGGGCAATGGTGTCTTTATTTTGTGAGTAGATCACTGCTCCTTTTATTATTGTATTTTTCTAAAGCGAAAACTTAAAAATAATATTTCAGGTTATTTGAATTCGTACCTTTGAATGTGATGCCTGATTCGCCTGGAACGCAGTCGTCTTTTCTACGTTTTTTTTTATGCTGGCAGATCTAGGCTCTCCATGCATAATTCTCCCCAAAACACCCGAGTGACACTGTAGATACCCCTAACCCGTGTCGTGTGAACACAGTATTATTTATTTTTCATTGTGCTTTTGGAGAATAGAGAAAATCCTAAAATAGAAAAACTCGTTACAAAAACGATTGTTTTAATAACACAGACGTGTTAGTATTTTCGTTAGTGTCAGCGTCCAGGTACATTTCTTTCCCTTTACAATACTGCCACCTAGTGGTTTCGCTTCTTTTTATAATTTTTTTCCCACCCATTTAACGCTAATAACACAAGAATATCTTCAAATGGAGCATTATGTAAATGTTCCGTGTCTGGCGATGTAATTCGTTTAGCAAATTCTCAGAACACATAAAAGCCCGCACGGAGAGGTTCACGGGTCGTTTAAACGTGTGCGTTGTTGGTCCAATCCTCTGCGTGCAATTATAGATTGTTTTCTCCAAAGGGAGTAGAAAAGGAACGGGGATGCGGGTGGCCCGTTTTATCATCCCTTACTGTTAAATGCATACATACATTTGTAATGAGGCAATAAGGCAGTATGACAAATGAGATGCGGAGCCGTAGATTAAAGCTGGTAACTCTTTACTTATCAGACGCGAACTGAACTGTCGGCGGAGCCCCGCCTACATCAAACACGTGGGTCGCAGCCCACTCAAGCGTGACAACAGAAAGAAGACGTGGCACTTCATAACAATAGAAATGGGACATTACATCTCCCCTTTCCTTGACATGTAAACGGGGGCCTTAGCTCATTTCCTCTATCCATCTTGATGGTTTGCGTATTGTTTTCTGCGATGGGCTGTGTGCTGGTGGTGTCTCGCTTATCGTGCAGTCACTGTCACTATCATCAGCGTCTCTGTCCTCTTCTCTGTATTCTGAGTCTAAATATAATGAATCTTTCGGCCCTGGTCAAGTCAGAGGTTGCCTTGCTTCTTTCGCCTTCAAAAGTCCAGAAGAACAAGGAGTTCCGTGTGATGGTGCCTCGTGGGCTTGCTGCGGTTATCATTGACCCTTGTATGTGAGTCACTGTTATCGGTTCTGGCTTGAACGCTGGAGTGTCTTTGGCATCTTGATTTTGTCGTACCAGGACCTGGTCTCCTATTTGGATGGAGCTTGGTTTGCATGTCTCCATAGATCTGCATATTCTTTCATCTTTGTTTTGCTTTCCTTGTCCTTCGCTCTTGCGGTGTCGACATAATTGTTGGTAATGTCGGCATGAGGGTTGTGTGGTAGTGTGGTTCTTACTACTCGTCCGAACATCAATTTGGACGGACATTCCCCAGTCGAGCTGTGGGGTGTGTTTCTGTAGTCTCGTAGCAGTGTGCAGATTTAGTGGATGAACGATCCGTTGGTGATGGAGCAGATTTGGAGGGCACGTTTTCGATTGCTCATGAATTCCTCCACCATCCCGTTGGCTTGGGGCCACAGTGGCGTGATCTTGCGGTGGTGAAAGCCAAGATGTTCTGCGAACATGGCGAAGTCATGTCCGCTGAACGGTGGGCCATTGACTGATTTTACTATGGACCGAATCCCATAGTCTGCAAAAGTTTTGTATATAGCCGTTATTACTGCTTGGGCACTTGTGAAGTGGATGAGGTGTACCTCTGGGAAGCGAGACATTTCATCGACAATCACTAGCACGTACTTGCCATTTGCCCGGGGGCTGAACATGTCAATGGCCACCTCGTCCCACACTTGCAGAGCCTTCAATGACATTTTGAGTGCCTCTGGGAAGGTGCGTGGGGCGACTGCCTGGCATGCGATGCACTTGCCTAGTAGCTGTTCCACCTTTTCATCCATGTGGGGGAACCACACCTTGGTTCTAAGTTGTCGTTTTGTCGACACTATTCCCCTGTGTCCCGGGTGTGCTATTGCTAGCACTTGTACTTGCAGACTTGTTGGGATGACAATTCTGTTTTCTTTTAGCACAAGACCTTCCGGCGACATAGATAGTGTGTGTCTAATATGTTTGAAGGTGCAGAATTGTCTCTCGGTCGGTCGGAGATAGAGGTTGTTGGTTAAGTTTGATGTGCCATTGGTTTGTTTCTTCTTGTATCTTTTGAAGTAGTTGGTCCTTTTTCAGGGCTTCCATTATTTAAGCCATTATGATGGATTTAGGGAGTGCATTACTTACCAAGTAATGTATATATTGGTTCGCTTTGTTGGACTGACGTTTGTCATGAGCTGGAAGAGGGTATCTGGGCAAGAAGTCCGCCGGGTTGTTGTCCTTGCCTGGGTGATGTATGATTTTGAAGGAGTACTCTTGCAGCCTTAGTCCCCACCTGGCGATGTGTCGCAGCCTCTTGGCGGTTGGTTTGCCATAGATTGTGGTGAGGGCCTGCTGGTCAGTGATGATTGTGAATGGGCGTCCATATAGGAATAGGTGGTAGTGTTCACATGCCCATACGACCGCCAGGCTTTCCTTCTCGGGTGGTGAATATGCGCATTTGCTTGTTGAAAGACTGAGGCTTGCATACGCTACAATGCACCTTGGGGAGTCTGGTGATGCTCCTGACTTTGATTGTGCTAGTATCGCTTCTAGCCCCACTGGGCTGGCACCTACTGTCAGTTCTGTGTCGAGATCCGGATCGTAGTATGCCATGCAGGAAGCTGATGCGATACGCTTCTTGATTCCCTGAAAGGCTTCCTCGCACTCGTTTGAACAGTGGAATTCTTGATGTTTTTCCGGTTAGTCATTGGAGGGGCGTGCTTACTGAAGTGAAGTCTTGAATATAGCGCGTGCAGTAGCTCACCATCCCCAGGAATGAGCGTACTGCAGACACAGAGGTGGGTGTGGAAGCTTCCACCAGCGCTTGCACCTTTTCTGGGTCCGGTTGTAGGCTGTTGCTTGAAAATATGTGCCCGAAGAATTTTAAAGTTGATTTTCTGATTTCACACTTGTCTGGGTTGAGAGTGAGGTGAGCATCGTCAAGGGCCATGCACACTCATCTTAGTGTGCCGTCAAGTATTTCTTGGGTGCTGCCAAAGATTAAAATGTCATCGCTATAGTTTAAGCAATTTGGGATGTGCTTAATTACTTGGTGGATTTCATTTAGAAATATTTCGTCTGCTGATGATACGCCAAAACTGTGCCTTTAGTACCTAAATAGTCCTAGGTGTGTCGAGAATGTGGTGATGTACCTTGAAGATGGGTGCCATTCAAGCTGGTGATAGCCCTCGATAAAGATCAATTTTGAAAATACTTTTGCCCCATGAAGTAGATGCATCATGTCTGTCATCCTGGGCATGAGATGACGTTCTCTTTCTATTGCTACATTTGGAGCCCTCATGTCTATGCAAATGCGGATGCTGGTCTTGTTCTCCTTTTTAGGCACGGGTACGATGGGGGACACCCAGGGTGTGGGTCCTGATGCAGGTTCAATGGTGTCTCGTTTCAACAGGGATTGGATTTCATCTTCTATATGTCTCTGGATGTTGAGAGGAATGCCCTGTAGTGTTGGGCCGTCGTTTGAATGCATGTGTTTATACGTAGCTTAATTTGTTTGCCTCTAAATTCCCCAGACCCTTGAACAGCGTCGGAAACATTTTCTGTATCATTTCCTTGGGACTGGTGGTATATGCAGACATGATCTGCTACATTATGTGTTTCAGGCCCATTTGAATGGCTGACTTGAAGCTCAGTATGCTTCTCCCTGGTACTTCTCCTTTTATGACGTAGATTTTGACTCTTTGGCTTTCATCCTTGTATTGTCATGTGGCCATGAACATGCCTCTGCAATCGAGGGGTTTGTTTGACCGGTATGGTTAGATTAGGGTGTCTGCTTCGCTTAGTTCCTTCTTTGCAGTGAGCAACTTGTATGTGTCATCATTTATCACATTTACCGTGGCTCCGGTGTCAATCAGGAATTCACGACTTTGATCATTTACTGTAGCAATAATGTCAGACTATATTCTGCAGCAATGCTGTTTCCAATGACATGGACGTATCCTCTCTTGCGGTCTCCGCTGGATGAGGAGGAGTGTGAATCTCTTCGCTGTTGTGGAGAGTTTTCCAGGTATCTCATGTTTTGTCATGATTTTCTTTGTTGGGAGTCCTGCCTGCTCCTGTAACGACTAGAGTGGTCTCTCTTCTCTTCATGCCATCTATCGTGGTGTGATGACGCCCGTGAAGCACTGTGAGAGCTGCACCTGCTGCTTGTAGGCGATCATTGTGCGTAGGGTCCTGGGCTTTCCCGCCTTGGGTGGCGGCCATCTTGTCTCCTGGAATCTCTGCTGGATTCTGCTGGTTGAAAGAATTTAATGTTCCTGCAGACGGACTGGAAGTGGTTTTTACCTCCGCATTTGTCGCAACGATGACCTATGGCCCGGCATGGACCAATATGTGGGAATTTGAATCTGCATCTATAACACTCCTTCTTTTCAGTAGTGTCTCCTGGTGTGCAAATGGGGCACACTGTTGCTGCTGAGGCAGACTGTGCTATCTTAATGTTGCCAAGCGACTCTGTTTGCAGAGATAGGGCAGAGTCAGCTCTTGCTAGCTGTAAGATTTCTTCTAGCATTCTGCTTTTTTGCAGTAGTTTCTTTCGAAATTCAGGTGATTCACAGCCAGCGATAGCCTGTGATTTGAGTGCTTCATCTGTCGAGTATCGATCAAAATCACAATATTTTGCCCGTTTCCTCAGTCGCATTACAAAATTGTCCATGTTTTCACCTTTTTCTTGGGTGGTGGTGTGGAAAATAGACTCTCGTAATCTACATTCCTCAGTGGTGCAAAATATTTTTTTAGCGAATCAATTACACTTTCAAATGTGTCTGTGTTGTCTTCTGGCAGCTCAAATACAATGTTTCTTACCGCTGGGCCAAGCGAATACATTAGAATTCCCCTTAGGCAGCGTTCCTCACAGACCCCCGGTGCGTCAATATATATCTGCAGCTCTTTAAGCCATCTGGCCCATCTGGGCGCCAAGCTACCAGTGTCCGAAATGTTAAATTGTGGCATGGCCTGCAGCTTTAAGGGCTCAGTGCCCTTCCCTTCTCTGTGCTTAGGGTGGCGAGGTGTGGAGCTGGATTGGGGGCTTTGCAGGCTACTGTCTGCTTCATTACTTGACATGATGGCATATATAAGGTGCACAAGTTCTCACCTTAAGTGTTGGCTGTCTGGTGTCCTTAGTGCTCACTGGTGTTGAGGGTCGATCATCGTTTGAATCAGCTTGGGAGCGTCTTCTCAGGACACGTGAATTCTTGGCAGGGTTGTAATAAAGCACTGGTGGCTCATGTGCATGTTGCGTGTAATGTTCAGCCTTTGGTTCCATTTGTTAATATCCCTGCAAAAATATTGCGATACAAAAATATCACCATATTTTTGTGGCGATATTGAGCCATGGACCCTGCGGGGGACACCCCCACAACCCCGCCTTATTTTTAAATGTGCGGGGGACACCTCTGCAACCCCCGCTCCCACAAATTATCCCCCCCTCCAAAAATATCGGCGAGACAGACGACCACATGTACGGCAATATTTTTGGTGGGGATAATATGTAGGGATACCCAGCCTTTATAATGCTGGTTGCCCTCGTGAGACAAACGTAATTTCTTTCATCATTTAAAAGTTTCCTCCATTGCGATGTAATCGAAGCAAATGCATTGTAGGAATGTTTTATCCATGGCGGTGTGGTTGAGACGTGGGAGAGCAGGGCGGGCTTATGATAGACAGCATACTTCACGGTGCGCATATTGTGATGGCCCATGATAAGCACTCAGCGCTGAATTGAATGACACGTGCTGCTCCCACGTGGAGTTGCACTGCGGTATGCGGTCAGGGCTCTCCACCGCGTCATTGCAATTTGGCGGGCGGAATGCTGCTTGCTCACGGTCTGTGGTATGCGGAGCGTCTAGCCACGTGTTGACCTGGCCCGTGGGTCGGTCTGGGTGACAGCCGTGTGTGCTGCCGTTCTGGAGCTTAGGGTGATGCAATTTCAGCAGCACACAGGGTTCAGTGATTTATTGGAGTAGAAATAGCCTTGTCGCCATTATTAAATGCATACATACATTTGGAATGAGGCAATAAGACAGTATGACAAATGAGACGCAGAGCCGTAGATTGAAGCTGGTAACTCTCTACTTATCAGGCGTGTACTGAACTGTCGGCAGAGCCCCACCTACATCAAACACGTGGGTCGCAGCCCACTCAAGCATGACAACAGAAAGGAGACGTGGCTCCTCATAACAATACAAATGGGACATTACCGTTACAAAAAAAATAATGTTTCATGTACGTGCATGGCAGCTGGCACTACAGTAAATTCGTATGAGTCAACCTGTTTTCACAGGTGTAAGAATCAGAATTCATAAGTATTCATGCCCCTCCTCCTGTGTGAAAATGCGAGGTGGGTGGAGATGCTTGCCCATTTCAGCATGGAGCCGGTGTCTGAGACAGAAAGTACATGCTCCCTACTGCAAATACAATAACAGCGGGACCGATCATAGTTTGCAGGCAACGTGCTTGGCTCCACATGGAAAGTAAGATGTGGACATTTCTGCAGAGACCCTAAACATATTTCTATTGGATCTTTGGTACAGATGAATGTGATACTTTTATTTTCTGGACAAAGGCATCAGACCAGTGCCTTGTTGTGTTATGTGCATCACTAGTGCTTTCTGGGCCCTAACGACCTGAAGCAAAGGAGTGATACTTAAGTTAAAAAAAATCCTTGAAAACAGGTATGCTTAAGATGGTGACTAACAGTGAAAAGGCTGATAGTCCATAAATGGACAGGGAGGGAATTCCATTTGGCTGCACTTACAGAAAAGGCTCTAACATCACTTTCACATTTTGTCATTTGTTGTCAGCAGCGAACGGGTTAATCTGGGGGTATCAGAGAGAGAGCATGATGAAGTTTAAAGGCAAGATTTATAAAGACCTTAAAAGGGGGACAGACGAGGAACAGGGGCATGTAAGGGTGTCCACAGTGTGGAAAGTCCACTCAGCATCATGACTTTGGTCCAAGCAGTGTTTAATTTCAGAGAGTTGGCGCTCATGCAACCAGAGATAACAACCATAAAGGCCTGTGGGACGAATCTAGCAACATTGTCACTGATTCCCTAGAGGGAAACTTCTCTTACGTGGCCAGGGAAAGGCCGAAGCTACATGACTCTGACCCTAGGGGTGGCTATCTGCGGGAGGACCACGTAGGGTAGGACAAACTCCATGGAGGCAGAAGATACTGGATCAAAATAATCCTTCAACAATAATTCGTTATTTTATTATTTATTTCTATACATATTTTACTTATTCTTTTAACAGTTATACAAGGAAACCAGCAAAATACAATATTTCTAATATATAAGTATAATACCTATATGAATAAATCTTAACAACCCAATTTATGAAGGAAAATAATTAAAGAGAGAGGGGGATAAAAAGAGCAGAGAAAAAAACACACACACACACCAAACGAGGGGACGGGAGGAGGAATGAGAAGATCTACACACAGGGTCAGTTGAACACAGGATGCAAAACACTTTAAAATGTGATTGAAAACAGCCTAAGCATAAAAGTCATTAAACGCACCCCAGGTCGTCTCATACCTACAATGTTGTTATTTAGCATTAAAGGACACTTTCCCTCTTCTAGACAGGAGAGACAAAGTCTGTAGCCAATCATCAACACAGGGGGCAGTAGCACTCTTCCAGAATTTCACAATATGTCTATTAGCAAGAACGAGTGCTCTATATGTCGAGAACAGTTTGCGACCAGTCAATAGTACATCTGAAGGATATAAGCCCAACACACCAAGAAGTAGATCTCTCTGTAAAGTTAGACCCAAGACCAGGTTCATTCTTTGAAAAACACCATCCCAAAACAGCTGAATTTTCCTACACAACCACAACATATGTAAAGCAGTGCCCACATCACACCTTCAGTTCCAGCAAACAGCCTCATTGCTCAGCTTGCACGACCGCATCTTCCAAGGAGACCAATACAGGTAATGATTAATCCGCTGCTTGCTATCTCACAGTTCCAAGTCAACTTTGTACCTAACCAGCCCCACACATATGAGATTCCACTCAATATCTGACAACAAACAACCTAAATCTGAATCCTACCACATTGCGACGCTAGCCTATATATAGAAGGTGTAATACATTTGTATAGAGTGGATGCAGAGAGAGGCATGGCCTTAAAGAGGACTAAGATCGAAGGCAGAGCATTCATTGGCGAAAAAATATCAGCGAAGAGGTCCCGCAATACATTGTAAAGGCCAATATAGCCAGCTTTCAGTTTATACTTAAAGCGCAAGAATTCAAAGTCAAGCATATTACGACCATCATGGACCTGTCCAATTCTCAAAATACCTGCTTTTTGCCATGAAATCCACAATAAAGCATAATTACCTTGTTTCACATCTGGGTTTCTCCACAAACTAGAGTCTGCACATACTAGGTATTTTTCATCACAAAGTTCAACTATAATTCTTAAAGACACCCATGAGCCTATACAACATTCCTGTATGGCTTATTTCAATGTAGGTGGAGGATTCACATGTTTCCATAACCAGCAACCTTATAGACCTTGCCCCTCCTTTTATAGTACTGAGACGAGGACGAGGGATGGAGTAATGAGGATGACCAGAAGTGGTAAATGCTAACCAATGCCAGAAAGTTTAAAAAAGAAAAAAATGACAAGCACAAGGGAGAGAGGAAAAGACTGCAACTGGATCTGACTCGTTCTGATACTGGTTTGGACACCGAAGGTGAGCAGACTGCAGGACGTGGCACGTAGGCTGATGAGAACGACATGCAGAGAGGCCGAGCCGAGAGAAGTTTGCCAAAATATTGCCACAAGCATCTGGAGCCAGCAGAAGCAGAAGAAGGCAAAGCCGGAACCAAGCAGCTAACAGGACAAACTCTCAGTCCATGGGCCGAGAACAGAGAAGACATAAAGACGCGAGGAACGCCGAAGCCACCAGTGCAGACCTGTTAGCCCAGGGAGAGCAAATGGGATACCGGGGTGCTTCAGGGCGAATATCTTGTACCCTTGACAGCGTGAGAGAGCCTAAGTAAAGGAAATTTAATAATTGATACGAATGTGAACATTGTTAAGAAATGGTTGGTGACCCAATACTTGAAATACTTTATTTCCTGGATGCAAGAGAGCGTGAATGGAGAACAGAAAATCCCTGGCAGCATAGTGCACCAGGCAAACAGTGAGTCTGGGACTCACACCCATGATAGGACAGACAATGCCCTGGTAGGAAAGCAAACCAGGCAGTGTGAGAGTCTGGGACCCGCACCCAAGTGCAAAAACCTGGCAGGAGAGTAAACTGGGGGTAAAAAAACAAGAGAACTCAGGGGTAAAAACCCCACCCTGAAATTGTGGAACAGTGATTAACAGTACAAAAAGGAAGAACTATACCCCTTTGAGAATAATTAACAACGTGGCAATGCCCTGGAAGGAGAGTATATCAGGGGTAGGAAAATTATTGAGAAAGCTCAGGGGTTGAAACCCCTCCTTGAAATTATGCACAGTGATAGTCAAATGGAGAAGAGAGGAACCATATCCCTTTAAGGCTAATAAAGATTTTTAAAAGAACAGTGTGTTGAAAGGTGACTCAAGGGAAGAGTGTGCCCCTTGAACACACTAGAACTGTGATGATGAAACGATATATTGAGAGACCACGCTTAAAATGGGGAGTTCCTCCAACCAATTAAGGTTCCACATAATAGATCATTTCATTTGTTCAAGCTAGCTCTGTCTATAACTCATATAGAGCCACGTAGATCCCTCCCCCTGTGCCACCAATGAGACAAGAACCAAGCCGGGGTACAGAAAGATTACATTGTTAAGGAGTGGGGCAAGACTAGAAGTGTGGATCTGAGCGAGTCAGAAGCGGCTGTGTTACGAGGCTTGAGGCAGGACGACAGTGCGGCTTGACTCCGTAGACTCTATAGTCCGTAGGTCCTTTCCTCAGATCCGGTGGCTGCGGGCTGCGGGCTGCGCGCTGTGGGCTGCTGGCCGTTGGCGGTTCAGGTGCAGGAAGCACAGGAGGCACGGGCCACGCGGTGGAGCGTAGTATATTAGGCACCGAGCTCCGAGGCTCCGTGGCTCTGAGTGCCGTGGCCCCGAGGCCCCGAGGCCCTGAGTGCCGGGTACGAAGTACGGGGCACGGAGGCAGCAGCCCAAAGAAGCCCGAAGCAGCCCGCAATAGCCCGAAGCATCCCGAAGTGTCTGGAGTACGGACTTCGGAGACGTGGGGCCACTCCGGACCAACACAAGTAGGTTTCGGAATATTGGGTGACAGGACCGGAGCGGGAGTCGGTACAGCTAGATCCCTGACCCCAGTACCCCTGAGTGCCGGTTTGTGGGATTGTGTAATACAGTAGGGGTGTGGGTTGAGCTCTGGCTGGGGGGTCGGGGGTTGGGGCTGAGGGCCAAGTTCGGGTTTGGACGGCTAACAAGGTGCGATCTGCAGGCGCCAGTGACAGGCGTCCCTAACGAGCCCTCAGTGGTAACCCCTAAACCTTGGCAGTCCCAGTGTATTTCCCCAGTCCCAGTGTAGTGGTGACCTACCTGGGGTAGCGTACAATCTAGTATTCCTCTTACCTGAAGGAGGACTTTAATCTAGTAATCTAGTAATCTAGTATTCTCCCACGTACTGAATTAATACACTGAGGATATGCAGCGAGGGAGAAAAGCACCCCAGACAATTTATAACCTGCGGAAAGGCAAGATTTTGCCATTGAGTGATGGCAAGGAAAATAGAAAGAAAGGCAATAAATGCAAAAAGAACTTAAAAACAACGCCTGTGGTACAAGGAGCCATCACAGATTTTTTTGGAGCGAACCCACCACGGGAGATCAACTCAACAATAAATGAGGAAATTGCTGAACCAGGGCACAAGGAGAATATCTCACTAAATTCTACAAACTATGAGGACATTGACAATAATTCATTACTTGACCTCTGTTTGAGTATTCAGAGAGGGATGGCAATGCAGAACCCGTTAAAGGCTACTAACAATTCTATCCACCATAAAGAAAGTATCAATACAACACTGGAAGAAGCCAATCTTGTGTCTAGTTTTGGACGTCTCTCGGCATCTCCTAATCTTGCGATGGCATCTATGGAGGATGACCCGGAAAAGGAGGACAATGAAGAATTAAGTCTGCATACCAATAACATGGCAATAAGTGAGCTCCAATCATCTGTAGCTTCTTTACAATTTGCACTTAAAATACTTTTGCAAATGACAGGGAGCATATTGACAAACACTAACATTATCACGAGGACATTAGAGCGGAAGGATGTCCCGCGGGATGAGACAGAAGCGAACCTTTCGGATGCCCTTCATACCATGGATGAGATGAAAGAAGCTGAAGAGATTAGGGAAGAAGCTACTGAAGATGCGGCTTTGGATATGGTCCCGGAGGACAATCCTCCAGTAGAAGACCTTTTAGTAATAACAGTAGAGGATTTAGAAATTGTACATAGTCCCGGGATATATCTTACGCGGAAACAACGTAGACTGGCTAAAAGAGCTCTGAAAAACAAGAAAGTAGCAACAGATTCTATACCTCCCAGTGTAAGACCTAAAGCAGCCACGGAAACATGTTCCAAAAAAATCAGAAAAAGAAAGGCGCGAGCAGTAGCACGAGCCGCAGAAGCTAAGGGGCCACTGGCCGATTGGTTAGTGCCAGGAGAAAAGTATAAATTGGCAGACATAGATGACGTTACACAGGAAGACGCTGATCAAGATGAAAGTGTTATAGCTGATCCAGAGGATCATATCGGCCTAGTTGGTACAGACGAAATACCTGAGTCTACACGGCCCGTACAAATCTGCTCGGAAGAGGAATGTAATTCGAATCGCATTTGTTATATTAAGAACTTATATCCGAGTGGTAAAAATCCCTGGCTGGCGCGTTCAGAATTCTTAACCCGACTGCATTATATTCCACAATTGAGAGTTATGAAATCTGACGATTTCTTGTATATCCAGGTTCCTAATCCTCATGTTTCCGCAATACACTGTACTTTCCTAGCTTCAGCACAGATGATCAGAAAATTCAAAAAAGAACTGATAACTGTAGACATTGCCATTGATGTAGACCCTCAGGAGAGAGATCTCACTGAAGAAATCGGGGTAGCTACGACTACGAAGTCACAAACTCCATTGGCCAGCCTAGTGGTGCCAGAAAATATGGCCAATACAGTGGCACCAGAAAATACGCTGATGTCTGAAATACAGCAAGCTCTTAAAACATTGCTGGAAGCTCTCCCACGAATGTCACAGAACCTCTAAAGCTTCTCATTTGTTTCGTGGAACTGTCGGGGATTTGCCCATCTTTTAAGACCATCTTTTGGACTTATTGCTGCAATATAGTTGTATATGTCTTCAGGAAACTTGGGCATTGAACTCCTTATTGCTGGATGGTTTTGTAGTGCATCAGACATTCGCCAAAAGAGGGGACAAGGGTCGCCCATACGGGGGACTTATTATAGGGGTGGTCAACATGGTCAACTCGCGGCAGATCCAGGTTAACGCCACTGATTACCATCTGGCGGTCGAGGTTGACTACCCCAATGATAATGGGCACAGCAGATTTTTACTGATTAACCTTTACAATCCCCCTGGAGCATTGATAAGGGAAGCTTTACAAGAAGCTATTCATGAGTTATTGACTTTTTGGACTCAAAGACCTGGTAATCTGGCGGTAGTGGTGATGGGTGATTTTAATTGTCATATGAAGGATGATCAGTTGGTCGCCCCTCACGCTGCCCTGAATGAAAGATGCTTGATGACTCACGATAAAAGAGAGAATGAAGGGATGGTGTGGCTACAATTGTTTGAGTCATGGGAACTATCCATGATTAATGGTCGAACAATGGGTGACAGGCCGGGGAAACACACATGGTCTAATGGTACATCATTCAGTACTTTAGACTACATATTTATGTGTCCTGAAATGTTGTCCACAGTAACTAATATGAGGGTTAGAGCTAATAAATGGAGCATCCACGCGGTTCTCATGTGCTCTCTCCAACTGCCTCTCTCTCCTGCCATTAAGTGTAACACGGGCATTATTCAAACTAATTATTCAGGCTCTAGAATTATTTGGTCGGAGAGAAACATTAAAAAGGCTACAGAAGCACTTTTATCTCCGGCCCAGGGTCCTCTTCCCCATTTTGAACAGCTGAATGTAAATGAAATAGAAGAATGGATCCTGGGATTCTCAGGATTACATGCCACCTCTAGGAAAAATTATATGACAAATCTTGGAGGTACTATTCTGCCCTACAGCAAGGAAATTCGTGATGCTAAGAGAAGGCTTAGAGCAGAGATGCGGGGGCTTAGGGGACCTAATATAGCGTGTACTATCTATTATGATAAAGTTAGAAAAGCTAAAAACAAATATAGAGCTAGTATTAGAAATATCAGAAACGCAGAGAGGAACGTCAGAAACCAGAGGCTGGTAAAAACTATCTGCTCTGGAAACTCGCGTAATATTTGGCAGTTACTGAAAGAGAACAGAGAGAAGGTTAAGGGCCAGCTAGACAACCCTATTGGAGAGGAAACCTGGGTAAGATTTCTTTCGGACCGCAATTCAGGAGAAGTAGATGTACCAATAACCACAATAATGAAGAATTCCTATCCCCCGCCCTTTGAGGCCTCCGAGGAGGCCATTCGTAACAAAATAGCAATCTTGAAAGCTTCTAGAGCTCCTGGCCCGAATGGCCTAGCGAATGTTGTTATTAAGAACGATCCTGCTTTTTGGGCATTTCTCCTTTCCATACTTTTTAAAAAGGTTCTAGCACAGGGGAAGACTCCACGTACATGGCAAACGGCGATTTTGGTGCCGGTGTATAAAAAAGCTTGCCGTACGGACCCAAACAATTACAGACTTCTTTCCATGCTGGATATTACGGGAAAACTTTTTGCATCGCTTTTGCTCACGGAATTGCAAAACTGGGCTGAACAGGCTAACATCCTTAGTAGGTTCCAATGTGGTTTTATTTCGGGGTTTCTCTACCACGTACAATCTGTGGGTGTTGGACACACTACGAACTCGGGCGCTCAACAAGGGACAGCCCCCGCTTTACGCCCTCTATATTGACTTTAAGGCTGCATTCGACTCCATTCCTAGAGCTAGGCTGTGGAAGAAGCTTGAAGCTATGGGTTGCCCGCCTAGCCTCCTGCATTATTTAAGACAGCTGCACCATAATACCATGGTGTGCCTCAGATTAAATCAAGAGGGCTCCTTGACTAGACAAGTGAGACAAGATAGAGGGGTAAAACAGGGATGCGTCACTGCTCCACTCGTGTATAATCTTTATGTCCATGATATTCCAATAGTGCTGGCCGAGGTGAATAACTGCCCACCTAAAATAGGGGATGTACCGTGCGCAGTATTAGTATATGCAGATGATTTAGTCATCTTTGACAATACTATTGCTGGTATTAGGCGCTCAGCGGTGGCACTATGGCAGTATGCTAAGATCAATGGGTTATCGATTAACCTGGACAAGACTAAAGTTATAAGATTCACGAAGAAAAAAGTCTCTCGTGTTGAGCTCTGGGTGCAGAATAATAACATACTATATTCCCCCTCCTATCGGTATCTAGGAGTTGAAATTGAACCACGGGGTGATTATTCCCTGTGTAGACAAGGCAGGAGAATAAGGGCGCAGCAAGTAACAGCTTTTATTGCGGCATTTACCCGTAGGCAGGCTGGTTTTACATTATGGGGGACGAGACACCTGTATATTCAGGTGTTTGCGCCTATGATTACGTATGGGCTGGAAGCCCTAGCCTCATTTGATCTAGCCTGGCTACAAGTGGTGGAGGGAAAATTTTGGCGACGCATACTGGGGTTACCCCGGAGTGTCCCTATGGCCCTAATAAGACTTGAGCTGGATCTACCTTCACTCAAAGCAATGGTGCTCAAAAAGAGGGTGGGCTTCTATCTCAAGATGAAGAGCAGTTCTCCCAATCCTTTATTGGCTACCATATACCTAGAAGTAAGTAAAAAAGAAACTTCTTCCCCTCTCCAGAAAAGTATGATCCAATTTCTGAGAGATATTGGTTGGACTAATAGAGGGTCGACCGTTTCCCAGGAGGCTTTAATAGCCCTTGGGAAAAAGGTAGATTTATGGGATTGGTTGGAGAACTTCTCTCATCTAGGATGTTTAAAGTCATGTGCTTTTGTAAAGTATCGACTGTATAGTTTTATGAAACCTCAGGCATATTTGCATTTATGCCCTTCCGTAAGGCTTAGACGGTTTATTATTCTTTTCCGTCTGGAGCAACTACCGACCTTTTATAACGTGGGATCAAGGGAAAAGATTGCAACTGTTGAACAAATAAGTCGTCTATGTGATCTTCCTGAATGCCTGGAGACGGCCAAGCATCTACTAACTGAATGCTCTATAATGTGTCCCTCAATTGTTAAATATCTTGGAGAATTTGTTCACAATTTGGAATCTATACCTGAAAATCAATTTTGGTTATATTGTACTAATACATCTAATATGCATCTTTTTATTGCATTATATAATGTATGGCTCCAGATTGAAAAAGTGTTAGGTATTTTGATTTAAAATGATTTAAAATGTTTTATTATGAAGGTTTTATGAAAATTTTGGATACCGTAAAAGTTGTATATGTAGGCATATTTATTTATTTATTTTATTTCTGTTTTTTTCCTTTACCTTTTCAACTATCTATACAATCGTATAAAGTTTAATTTTTTTTTTTTTTGTGTAAAGTTTGAATTTTTTCAATCTGTATCACATTAAAGGTATTAGTATTATTAGTATTATTAGAAAGATTATTTATTAAATAATAGGTTCAATGAATATTTGCACGAAATGATACACATGCCACCTTCTCTGTGGAACATAACAAAGCTTCAATGCAACCAATCCCTTTTCAGGAAGTTACTGTCAAGTTTCACTTTTGTTCATAGAACAAAGGCTAAATAAACTGTTACACCCTCTTGTCCCACAAACCCCTTTTATGTCTAAATTAAATAATACCTTAGAACATTACTAGATCATGAGCATTAGCGTTCCTTGATAAGGTTGAGATTGAAATCAAATGCACATTTTTGTTTTTCAAAGCAATTCCACATGCAGCACTTGGTATGTTTGATTACCTGCACACTTGAAAATGCTAACAGTTTTTAAAATCACAACAGACTTTGATACTACTTTTGATTGATAGAATCATTCTTCCTTCTTCAGCCCCAAAGCAATACAAAAGCTGTCTTCTATCAGGGTCACTTACTCACTATCGGTAGAGAGTGTGTATCTTTCAATTTTGAATTACACTTGGTTTCACTTGGCAAAGCACTTCTCTACCCATCACAAAAAGCCCAGCCTCCAGTGACATTCAGCACCGCTCTGCTTAAAGACCAGGTCGGGGGAGTAGGGATAGTTAGGAATTTCTTTTTTGAACAAGGACACCCATTACGTTTAGGCAAGTCTAGGGTTGACAAGAAAAATAGGTGTGTACAATTACACAAACAGACTATAGTCTCGAAAGTACACTTGGAATTCAATGTGTTAATTTCGAAGGTTAACAAAATCACACAGTGGTATTTGGCTGTAGGTGAATTAATTAAGTTATTATTATTCAAAATATACCAAGGATCTACTTCCATACCCCCCACCCATTAACTAAGGAGAAGGTATTAAATCAACAAATCCTCACACTTTGTTTTGTTGGACAAGCAACTTACATTGGAAACCTCTGGATTTGACACTCAGGAAATGACACCAGCATTTCAGGGCCCTCTCTTGGAGAAGCACAAGTATCTGGTTAGGGACTTCAGTCAAAGATAGCCACCAGCATTCATCCCTTTGTTCCTGCTCTCCTTGCAAATATTCAAACTTCTTTTGCCTTTCTCAATTGCTGTCTCCCATGCAATGTTAAATCTCCATCCAGCTTTCAATAGTTGCACCCAGATAATATTTAGGCAGCAGTCCTGGCAATTATTTATTCTGACCCATTCCTTTAGTATTTCACCCAGATGATTTTTAGGCAGTTCTCCCCTCTGGCTTGTGCAGCCACGTTTTAACCTCTATGCCACACATCTGAAATATTACAATCAGATGTTAACTTAGCCCTGAATTTCATTGGACCTCTATGGTTCACTCCTCCCCAAGTCCCAGCCCCTCTTTATGGATAGACCCCTTAGATTGTATTATGAAGTTGAATTGATGGGAGGGATGAATCCACCCACTGGAGGCTTCATTGTACAGTTTTAAAATAATCACCTAAAAAGTCACAACATGACAAAACTTTGTATTTTCAAATAAACATCACAACATACATATATTTGAATTCCTCTAACCATGGGGGACTTGTTAAGATGACTCCCATGTTGGCAGGAGATTGCAGGTGCGAACAGCAGTTTTTTGCAGTATATACAAAAATGATAATAGTTAAGAATGTGATATGTTCTACCCAGATCTCTAATTTAATAAGCCACCAGCTCCCCAACATTCATAACATTTTCGGGGGAGCTAGAAACACATTATCAACACAACGGGCTCAAAATATGTTTTAAAATCCCATTCTGTATCGCGGGTCAAATGTTAATGGGTAAAATGTGATTCCTAATATAAACCTATGGCCATATATTTACATATGCATTTTTCTGACCAACAACAGCCCCCTTAAGTTTCATTCCTGTCCGGGGTTTCATTTTGCTTGAACATAGGCTCCCGGTTCTGCTGCCTCTTTGTTAGTTTAAGCCTCAAGTAATACCATTAGGCTTTTTTCTCTCAAGGCTAATGAACCTCCTGATGTTTATCTCAGAGAACAGGCACCCAATACCATTCCTTGATCACTGCTTGAGTGTTCTGCACAGCAACTGACTCCTTCTCAGGAAATAGGAAGTTACAGCCAGGCTCTAGCAAAAGCCACTTATATTGATGAAGGTTACATTTCCCTGGGCCCATAAAGTGTTGGATCTGAAAGAAAATACTGCCTTTTCAATCTGTTGCATTTACTTTTCATGGGAAGCCCTTTAATATCTTTCATCATGACATCAATGTCCAGCTCACTTTGTGATCTTCATTTGCATGGTTTAGGCCATGGAGTTTCCCTGTAAAACAGTTCCTTGCCTTTCAAACTGTATAATGCCCACCTTTTCAAGGCATCTTTCTTTTGTCAGCAAGATTGCTGGTGTTGAAAAATAGGCTGCAATCACATTTAATGAAAAGCATTTTCAGGACTTTCAATTTCGCATTGAAGGCCCATTTTTTATTCTCAATATTCAATATACACTGTATTTTATGAGTTGCAGCTGTGAGTGAAATGCTGCCTTTGTCTATCATTTAACAATGTGCCTTTGTTTCATTTTCCGCTTATTCCTTGTTTAAACTGCAGAAGTAAACACATGTGAATTCACTAGGCACCTTTGCTGTGTTAACGTTTGGAGGCTGGCTTTTCATTTGGCCAGTGTGCCGTTCCATGGCAAAAAGATATTTCTGCACATTTTGGGCCTACATGACCTTTCAGTTCATGTCACCCTAGGGCTGTCATTAAACCCCACAAATGCCCCACACCGGCTCTTTTATCCTGATTACTCTTGGGAAAGAGCTGGGGAAAGTGTGTTATTTCTCATAGTTCAATTTTTCCACGGAACATATCCTGTTTGTTTTCCTTCTTTAGTGAGTGGGCGCTCTGGCCTCCACCTCCTTATTTTTTGTGCTCTGTGGGTATGGTCATAGAACCCCTCCCTCTTTCTTTTTTTTCCTTGGTTCCTTTCCTGGGTCCCTGGGGTCCTCCCTCGACTCCATTCCTTCTGTTCTCCAGGCTGGAAGGGAAGGAGATTAATCATTCTACAGATAGGGGTAAAAAAAGAGGTTAGGTATTTCGTACAGAACTTATTTCCCTGGAAAACATTACACAGAATTTGAGAGACAACATGTAATAGAATTATGGGACAACATTGAATAGAATTATGATATGATTCCTAAGATGGTTCCTCGTCTCGAACTTCATTAGGCTCCTCAATGAGTTGTAAAGCTTGTCTCAGATGACAGCTTTTCAATTGATTGATATGGACCAATTTCTCTTCTGTCTGTTCTCCTTTTGAGATGCAGTTCTTATAGGCAACAGGTGATACTTTGTTCACAATTTTAAATCTACCACACCAAGATGAAAGACATTTCCATTCCTTAGTCTGATTCCTCTGAAAATTGTGCAAGTAAACCTTGTCACCTACCTCGTACTTCTTCTTCATAGTCTTTAGGTCATAGTAGGTTTTCATTCCTTCAGCCAACTTCTCTAAATTGCGCTGCACATAAGCAAAAGCGTGTTGGAGGTGCTTCCTTAGATTTTGGTGGATCCATTAATCAGTGTTTGCTCCTGAGCTCTATAGAGCAGATGGTGGGATAACATAATTTATCATCTGGTCATAAGCTCAAATTGAGACATTTTAGTTGCAGAAGATGGTGTAGACCTAATAGCCATCAGGACAAGCAGTAATTGAATATTCCAACTAGGCCTATAGTCGGCCACAAAATTCTTCAAGATGTTCACAATCATCTTGTTGTATCTCCCAACCCCTCAGTTAGAGGACAGGATGAAGGCAATGTGGAGCTTTCTTTTTTTACCCCTAAAATCTTCCACATCTCTGTCATCACCTCACTGGTAAAATGACTTCTCCTCGGTCTGACTCAATCCTTTGAAATGAGAGAGATGTGGTTGATCATTTGCGCGGCAGCTGTCTCTGGCTTACAATTCGGGCAGGTAGACATTCTAGCCACTTTGTAAACAAGCATGTTACAGACAACAAGTACTTGTTTCCTCTAGAGGAGTGAATCACTGGCCCAATGAAATTGACTTGCAAATCTGACCAAGGCAGTGGCATTCCCCTTTTCTCTAGGGGGGCTCTGTGTGGGAGAGAATTGGGTTGAAATTGAGCACAGACAAGACACCCCTTTAGATAATGTCAAGGTCCTAGCCCATGTGTGGCTAGTATGTAACCTCACATAAGATTTCCAATGTCGTATGAAACCCCCTATGATTGGCAATGGCCGTGTGATGGGCATGATTCAACATCAGGCTCCGGAATGAGGTCACTACCACCCACTGGTCACATCCAGATAGGTATCTCCGTACCAACAAACAGTCTTGGATTCAGAACATTTTGGAAAACTTCATCAACACCCAGAGATCCTCTTTACTGGTATAATCCCATTCTGTTAAAGAAAAACTCACTGGGTCTTCAATGTGTCAATATAATTTTCCAAGAATCGGGTCCTCTTTTTGTACAGTGATTAAATCTGCATTCGGGTATCTTCGCTCCACTGGGCAGTCGAGAGTTTACTGTTGACACAAGTTTGTGACCTGGTGACAGTGGTGACTTAGATTTCACCCAGCAGGTATTCCGAATGTATGATTATATTGTGGACCACATATATTGTGGACAAAGTGGTCCGATCTCAGTCCATCAGGCCCACGCGTTCGGCCAACATGAACCTACTGACCAAACCCAGATTCAAACTACAAAAAGCCCGGTGTAACAGCTTCCCCACAATAGCCACTAAACAATGGAATGCCTTACCAGCAAGACTTTGAGCTGAAAACTCTCTTTGGATCTTCTGTAAACAATTGAAAATGCACCTTTTCACTCAGGGAATTTGCAACTAATTCACTCCCTTCACCTAATCAAACTGCCTGTCAAAATCTAGTAAGACAATAAGACTGAACTGTATTCCAGAACATCTATACAGATAAGACTGGATAGCTCTGGCTTATTGTCAAAACCCATTAAAACCAACAGTGGGTTGAAGCAAGGTTGCCCCCTCACTCCGGACCTATTCAACTTGTTTATTTCGGATATAGACACAGCATTCAGCGGTATAAAATGCTTCCCTCCAAACATCGGAGGAGCAAAAATAGGTGGTTTGCTCCATGTGGCCGACATGGTCCTACTGGACTGGACTACAGTGGGGCTGCAACATCAGCTGGAGGCTCTCCACAAATACATAGAGCTTAATGGCCTAAAAATTAACCCGTGGAAATCAAGAATTATGTTTTTGGGTGAAAATGTAGGGGCCCCTAGCAAAAAAACCTAACACATGGAACCTGGAAGTGAAAGTCATTCCGCAAGTCTCTGCATTTATCTACTTGGGGGTATGCCTGAATACAAGCTCTGTCGACAGACCTAGGCTCGATGCTCTAAAATCTAAAGCGACTACCCTAGCCAATCAAGGTTGGTTGCTGATTAAAAAATATTGCAGTTTTACGTTAAAACCTCTCATTGACTTTTATCAGATGAAAGCACTTCCAATACTAACATACAGTGCTGAAACAGTTTTCTCCCTCCGTCTAGAAGACTGGTCTGTCATTGAAGGAACCTTCTGGAAGAGAGTGCTAAGAATTCCACTTGGTACCCCGATTCAAGCCATACGTATGGAGCTTGGGCTAACGGCTATGAAGACCATCATCACCTAGAAGCCGCTAGCACTATATAGAAAATGCCTGACTGCAACAGACAGTAAGGGATTCGCAGTACTAAAAGAATCAATAAACCAACGTAACAAAGCCACCCTATTTGAATGGCAATCAATCTGCAAAGTGATCATCGTCGACTTGGGTGAAACCGATCAAACATGAATTGAGAATCCAGATAAAATCAAACTATATACCAGAGATTGGATCGCCACTCAAGATGAAAGACAAAGTTTGAAACTGTTTGGCAGACCAGGTCCCGAGCAGAGGAAGTTAAATACTCTCCCAAAATATCTTGAACAATTCCCAAACTGGTATTTTGGAGATTATTTCCTCAGATTTAGATTACATTTATTGCCAACTGGTGAGATACTTAGTGTCAAGTCAAACATCCCCTTCAAACCTATATGCAGATTATGCCGGCTTGAGGGTAGTGTTGAGTCATTAAAGCACTTGGTCTTATTCTGCCTGACTCTGGAGGACAAAAGAGGCCTACTCATGACAGAACCTACTCAGAACTATGTTGGAAGGACAGAAGAGGACTGGTGGCCGGAACTATTAAGGGGGAACCATATTTCACTCACCTTAGCCCTGATGAAACTGTTGATTGAAATCTTCTCAAGAATAAAGTCCAGCTCAAATCAAGGAGGAGAGGATTACAGAGGTGTCGCAGACACGACTAGATCAAGGCTTGGACGATTTAAAAATTAGATTTGCTTTCTTTGTTAGCCAACTTTTCTTCTTAACTCCTTACCTGTTTTTTTTCTTTTCTTCTTCTCTTCTCCCCCTCTCTTTCCCTCGTTTTCTTTTTTATGAATTCATTTTGTTCAACGGTTTTCAATGTCTATTCTAAGGCAAAAGGTTTTTCTTTATTTTTGAACCAAATAAAGCCTTTATTAATAAAACGAAAATCATAATAAGACAATCACATAGGATGATAACAATATCACTGCCCTACTGACTGTTCAGCCTGTGTGTTGCAACCCGAACACCAACACTACGATAATGTGAGTAACACAGGTAACCTATGTAACAAATCATGGTGCTAGCTGATTTGTAAATAAAGTATGATAATTATGTAACTTTGATCTAAAGGGAACCGATCTCTTAATCTAAAAGCGCCTAGATGCCTCTGGGTTAGGTCCGCTATATAAATAACAAAATAAATAAATAAATAAAATCCCCCTAAGGAGCACCGGTTTTAGCCAGCTGGTCAGCCAGGTCATTCCCAGTCTTATCTGGCCCCTCTATTTTGGAAGGAACTCTTATCTTCATCCAATAGATGGTTATCTCATTAGAGGTCACCAGATCATCAGACGACTGGATCCTTTTCCCATGCTTTAAGGATTTATTGCTAGCACAAAGCATGCCCTGATTTTTCCAGTTATTCAGGTGTTCCACGAACTCATTCCTGACATAATCAGAGTCAGTGATAATGACCAGTTCTTTGAGTTGGTGGTGTACTGCAGTGAAGATGTCTTGATATACAGCCATCAATTCTGCCACCTAACTACTTCGGGGTCCTATTCTGTAACCAGCAGAGGGCGGTATCATTCACCCAGACATTCCCAATGCCTGCCACTAGTTTTTTTCCCCCGTTATTAACAACATGGTAGGAGCATCTTGTGGGTATCGCCTGGCAAGAGTCTCCTTCATAGACCTTGTGCGGGGAAGTTAAGAGCGCCTTCATGTTTTCTAGAGCACAATCCTCCAAGTCAGCCAATCCTTACGCTAGAGGACTCTTCTTGTTTTGGCCATATCTGACCTCCACAGGAAAGCCTTGCATGGGCAGAATCCAGAAGTAATTCTGGATTAATAACTTACATTCCCTGCTCAGATTCTGTCGCTTTGTAAGTATTGCAAGAGTGGATGAGGAGTCTCTACGATGATGTGCTCCCCTGTATGAAAGGCAGTCGTTTTTTAAACACCCACACTCTTGCCAGGTGTGCCTTTTCACATTGATTAAATTTCACGTTCGAGAATACTTTGTTGACCTTGGGTTTTTGGTACAATTCCGCCATTAGGCAGATATCTGAGAACCCTGTCTCCAAGAACAACTCCTTATTCTTGATGGGGTAAGCCAAACAAGGCACTTGGGAAAGGCTTCTTTTCAGTTGTTTAACTGCCTCGGATTGTTTCGGACCCTACTCCCACTTGACTCTGGGCTTTAATAAATGGCCAAAACTAGAAGAGTCCTCTAGCACAAGGATTGGCTGACTTGCATGATAAATGGACTAAGGGTCGAATGAATTCTGCATAGTCTTCAATGAACTTACAACTATAATTTGTGAGTCCCAGAAGGCTTCTTAATTTGTGCAGTCATAGGGTCTTTTAATTTCAATAAGGCTTCCACTTTTTTCGCCCGGGGGTTGAGACCCTCAGGGGTAATTTTGTGCCATAAGAAGTCCACACTCGGGTTTTACACCACTGTGCCTTCTGAAACAGCAGTTTTGCCTCTGCTTTCTGCAACTGTGTCAGAACATGATTTCCGCTATAGGTTCCTCCACAGTTGAGCTGTTGATCAGAACATCATCTACATAGACCAGGTTTCCCATTTTACCAATATCGGGCAGGGCCTTATGCAGACAGATGTTGAACTCATTGCCACAGTTTATGTATCCAAAGGGGGTTCAGGTCAATGTGTATTGCTACTTCGAAGGTAAAGGCAAGCTTGTATTGGTCTTCCCTACTCACAAGTACAGTCCAGTAACTGTTTGTCAAGTCCATGGCTATGTACACATTTGACACTTGGATCTGTGCCAGCCCTTGATCGAAGTAGGGAAGTGGCCATATTGACATGTGGACCCGTTTGTTCAACTCCATCAGGTCTGCACATAGTCTGCATTGACTGTTAGGTACATCGGACAAATTATCCGACAGGATTTAAAGTTCTTAAAAATCTCTGTGAGTGACTCCATGGACGCAAGACGTAACCAGTATTGTTTCACGAATACTGGAGCCATCTCTGGGTCCGTGGGTATGGTCGTTGAATGAATAGATGTGCGTCCACAGTCTTATGAGTCTACTGAAACAATATCCTGGAAGTCCAGGAATAACTGTTTCAGCTTCTGTCTTTGCTCCTCGGTCACACAGGCATCAGCAAGATTGATCCGTTCTTCGATCACCTGCTTGAAACCTGGAAACACCTTGAGCTTGGCAATTTCAGCAGTATCCTCCAGTTCAGTGGAGAGATATCCTTTTATGGTGTTGACATGGGAAGGAGGTTCCAGGGATACGAGGCAGTTGTTATTCACTCTAAATACCACCTCATCCTTCCTGATGTCACATGTCACTTCTTCCACCCCATAAGGGCAGGAAGAGTACACCAAGAAATTTTCCCCATGATCGGTAAAAATCTTTTCTGGAGGAATATTAATGTCACGACCCTCACCCAAAACCCCCTCTGGCAAACCCATTGGCCAGGTGGAGTCAGGACTCGGGCCTCTAGAGCCTAGCATCCTCTTCAAAAGCCCTCATGGGGTCAGTCCTGGCGCCTATGGTGCCAGGCTCATAAACCATGAAAAACAATGTGCTTGGGAACTACTTTATTGTATTGTCAGCCAACATGGAGGCATCCACATACCTTGGTTCCTAAGAACCAAGCTATGCGGCCTAGTGTTTTGGGTGTGGTAGCCTAGGGACTACTTTACCTGGACTATTTTGTTGGGGCTAATTAAACCACACCCGAGCAAGACAACACGCTTCGCGTTACTTTTCAGCTTGCAACGTGACGCTCACTGTGTCCAGCTATTCCCTCGAACCTCAGAGAAGCAGAACCTGCAAGGAGACAAAAGGAACATCATTAGCAGATGATCTTACCTGCAGTCTTCATCGTTAAACACTCGCAGCTACTGAGAACAGCTTCCTCGAATCTGCACGCCTTCCGGACAGAACGACCTGAAAGAGGAAGATAGAGGCAACATTAAAGAAAGCAGTAAAGACATTTACAAATTACGAACTGCTCAAAAGGCTTACCTGGCTGGTCGCCTTTCGGCTGGCACCACTCCGGACATTCCACTTGTGCTGAAGAACACCGCGACCTACAAGGAAGGAAAACACAGGTTAACAAAGGCAAGACTTTGCAGCCCTGTGCATAGCGCTTACTTACCGCATCATAGCGCTCTTAATGCGCCATCATTTACCAGCGGACAAAGACATTTTAAACAAAGAAAGGCATGCAGGATAGCAACAAAACTAAAGAACAGCAATAAGACCTACCTGAACAATATCAAACGGGCCGGCGTCAGTGAAGTAAGTGGACCGCACACACCCATGAAAGACAACGCGCCCCTGCAAAGAAGGCAGGATGGAGAGCACGCCTAATTCTACCACGAGGTGAGGAGAGGGTGCCAGAGGGACTGAAATCATACGGGGGTGGAGGGAGGATACTTACCCCAATCGGTCAGTCTTGAACACAGTCCTCCTGTATTTTCCGGCAGAAACATCCCCGCAGACCACATCAGGGCAAAGCTGAGAAGCATACCAGCGAGTAACCCGGCTGGGTGGAGTCCCTGTGGATATCAGGTGAGCGTAACAGAACGCAAAGCCTACCATAACAAATCCACCTGGGCGCCATGGAGACATCAGAAATGGACCAATTGGCCCAATTACTAGGAGAGCTTCGTGCTGAGGTTCATTCTGCCCGACAAGAGACTAATGCCCTCCCGCGAGACCTAATAGTGACCAAACAACGCCCTGAAGAGATTAGCAGGCAATACTTGCAATCACAGGCAGGACAGACGCCTCTACCTGGAAGCAATCCAATGATGCAAAACCCCGCCATACCACCCACTCCGGTACAGATCACGTTACCTGGAACAGTGCCCCTGGCACCACCAGAAAGGTTCTCAGGCGACCCACGGAAGTATGCGACATTCACCAATCAGTGCCGCCTTCATTTTCTTTGTAGGCCTGGAGCATTTCCAAATGACCAAGCTCGGGTAGCTTTTGTCTTATCATACCTGAGTGGTAGTGCAGCAGATTGGTCGGTGCCGTTGGTAACCCATGACGATCCTCTATTACATGACTTTGGGGGGCTCCAGAGAGAAATGGAAAAACTTTTTGCTCGCCATACCCAGGAACAAGCAGTAGATAATGAACTCTTGTCCCTCCGACAGGGGAATCAGGACTTGTTAACGTACATTGCTACCTTCAACAGACTGGTTGCCGAAGCTAGGTGGCCAGAAAACAAAAGAACCACGTTATTCCATCAAGGCTTACGAGGCGAATTAAAGGACGTCTTAGCCCAGGTGGTTGATCCACCCAGAGACTGTGCAGAATTCATAAATCTGGTCGTGCAGCTAGACCACCGGTTGCAAGACCGAAAGGCAGATCGGTCTAAGACGGACCCTCGGACCGTGTATGTTTGACCAAGGTAAAACACACCTCGTGTACCTGAAAACGCTGTAGAACCCATGCAGATTGGAGGGATACGGCCTCCAATAACAAAACAAGAGCGGGACAAAAGAAGACAACAACAGCTTTCTTTGTATTGTGGGAAACCAGGAAATTTCCTGAAGGACAGTCCAGTAAAACCCCCAAGAAGAACAGTCGGGGCCACAGAGACGGATGAAGCTGAGGAATCGGAAAACTACCAAGCTCGACAAACGTAGAGGTCAGTTTGTCGAGTTAGAAGAAAGAGTTGCTGACCTCGCACTTTGCAATACCAGTGATCTTAATTAACCACCAACAGTCGTCAAAAATGCATGCCGTTGAAGCATACATCAATAGCAGAACAGTTGGAAATTATATTGATCAAGAACTTGCAGCAGAGATGGTGTTTCCTTTGTGTTCTAAGCCAACTATGGACAAGGTAACCACCGTGGATGGGACAGAAATCGCTTCCGGACCAGTAACCCAGTGCACAGCCAGGGTAACCTTGCTGTGCCAGGACGGACATCGGGAGTCTATCTCATTCGATCTCATCAAGGCACCTCAGTTCAGGCTAATACTAGGGATGCCATGGTTGGTTGCTCACAACCCTTTGATAGACTGGCGGGCACGAAAATTAACCTTCCCCGGTGACTGCTCCCCTGCCTGCTATTACCAAGAGGAGAAACCCAACGTCTGTATCCCCATGACTCCCGGAGCGACAGTATCAACCCTGGGAGCAACTAATACCTTGCCAAGTGAATACCATGATTTCCAGGATGTTTTCCGAAAGGACCAAGCCAACACATTGCCGCCGCACAGGCCCTATGACTGTCAGATCAACCTTGTTCCTGGTGCACAAATCCCTTGCGGCAGGATCTACGCTCTCACAGAACCAAAAAACCTTCATTTGAAATCCTATTTAGACCAGTAACTTGCAAACTGATTTATCCGTCCTTCGAAGTCCCCCGCAGCCAGTCCTTTGTTCTTCATACCGAAAAAGGAAGGAGACTTGAGAACCTGTATTGACTACCGGGCATTGAACCAGATCACTGTGAAGAACCGCTACCCCTTGCCACTTATCCCTGAGATGCTAGACCAAGTTAAAGATGCCCAGATTTATACCAAATTGGACCTTCGAGGAGCGTACCACCTGGTCCGAGTCAGAAAAGGAGATGAATGGAAAACCGCCTTCCGTACTAAGCACGGCTTGTTTGAATATCAAGTCATGCCCTTCGGTTTATGCAACGCTCCTGCGGCATTCCAGTATTTCATGAATGACGTCTTAAGGGAGTTCATTGATGTGTGCGTCTTAGTGTACATAGACGACATTTTACTATACTCCTCCTCGGAACAAGATCATGTCAGGCACGTTTGTTCAGTCCTCACCAAGCTCCGTCAACATCGCTTGTTTGCAAAGCTTGAAAAATGCTTTTTTCACATCACCGAAGTAGAATTTCTTGGTTTTATCCTTACACCATGAGGCATCAGAATGGACGTGCACAAGGTAGATGCCATTCTGAAATGGTCTTCACCGATGTCTCTGAAAGGGGTACAAAGCATGCTGGGCTTTCCGAACTTCTACCGCCAGTTAATCCCAGACTTCTCTCAGGTTGTGCACCCAATCACAGTACTATTACGAAAAAACAATAAAAAGTTTGCTTGAACCGAAGACGCAGAAGAAGCCTTTCAGGAACTTAAACAAAGGTTTACCTCTGCTCCAATCCTGCAACATCCTCGTCCAGACCTCCCTTTCGTCGTTCAAACTGATGCGTCCAGTCTCGTAATGGGGGCTGTCCTTTCACAGAGAGACCCGGAAACCGGCCAGCTACATCCTGTGGCCTTCTGGTCGAAAAAGTTCTCACCTCCAGAGATTAATTATGCCATCACGGACAAGGAACTCCAGGCTATCAAATCCACCTTTAAAGCCTGGAGGCACTACCTTCTGGGGGCCAGACACACCATTACAGTCATCACAGACCACCGAAACCTGCAATATCTCAAAACAGCCAAGGCCCAGTCCTCGCGTCAATTACGGTGGGCCCTTTTCTTCACCGAATATGATTATGTAATCACATTTCGACCAGGAGACAGAAACCGAAAGGCGGATGCCTTATCTCACATGGCCATATATGAAATAGTATAAACAACTCCAGACCCAGTACCTATTATACCTGAAGACAAACTCTTGGGTATCACGACAGCCTTAACACAAGCAGAACTACAAAAAGAAATCCAACTGACAATGAATCCTGATGACTACCTCGCATGGCAAACTCGAGGTGAACAATGTACCATCAAGGACCATCTACCCTTTTTTAGGGATCGCCTATATGTACCCAAGAAGGAATTACAACAGCATATTATTTCAAATTATCATGATTCACTGATCGAAGGGCATCCTGGGATCGCCAAAACCCTAGCTAAGGTGAAAGAGAACTTTTGGTGGCCTACCTGGCGTAAGGACATCATTCAGTATATTCAGTCCTGCGGTGTCTGCGCACAAAATAAATCACAGAAACAAAAACCATCTGGTCTCCTACACTCCTGGACATTCCTCCAGTTCCATGGCACACTCTTTCCCTTGACTTCATCACGGATCTACCTCCAAGCCAAGAGTTCAACACCATTCTTGTAGTTGTGGACTTATTCTCGAAGATGGCCCATTTTATTCCTCTCAGAGGCCTCCCAGACACAGCCACTTTAGCAAAAGTGTTCCTGAAGGGCGTGGTTAAGCTACATGGCTTCCCTTCGCTTCTGGTCTCTGATCGAGGCAGCCAGTTTGTTTCAAACTTCTGGAAAAAATGTTGTGCAATGGCGCAGATCGATGTACGGCTATCTACCAGTCACCATCCCCAAATGGAAGGCCAAACCGAGAGAACCAATCAGACACTCGATTAATATTTACGGTGCATGCTGCACCACGAACAAAGGAATTGGAAAGACCTACTATGGATAGCCAAATATGCATATGAAAATTCTTTGCATTCAAGCACGAGACAAACGCCCTTCTATATCCTTTATGGCAGACATCCTCGTACCTCTAAACTAGACCTTCCAGCCAGCTTGGAAATGCCAGCGGTAAAAACTCTACACACAACCATTACTCAGGCTTTCAAAAGGGCAAAGGGACACCTTATTCATACCAAAGAAAAACAAAAGAGATTCGCCGACCAACACCGGAAAAAGGCCCCTGATTATCAAGTAGGAGACAAAGTTTGGTTAGCCGCTAAATTCGTACCCATCAAGGGAACCCGGACCTTTCATCACAGATTCTTAGGTCCCTATACCATTAATGCAATTATCAACCTAGCAGCCGTGAAACTGGATTTACCACCTAATCTACACATCCACCCGGTATTCCATGTGTCCTTCCTGAAACCAATGCAACCCGGCACACCAATTGGGACACCACCTAAGCACATTCTTGTTGACGGAGAACCAGAATTCGAAGTCAAAGATATCTTGGACTCTAAATACTCTAGGACCAAGCTATATTATCTCGTCGATTGGAAAGGATTTGGACCACAAGATCGATCCTGGGAGCCCAGTCAGAATATCTACGCACCACGTCTAATCAGGAAATTCCATCAAACTTCACAACCAAACCTGGGCCAGACAGCAGGAACACCATGGGAGGGGCCTTAGGGGGGAGTGCTGTCACAACCCTCGCCCAAAACCCCCTCTGGCAAACCCATTGGCCAGGTGGAGTCAGGACTCGGGCCTCTAGAGCCTGGCATCCTCTTCAAAAGCCCTCATGGAGCCAGTGCTGGCGCCTATGGCACCAGGCTCATACACCATGAAAAACAATGTTCTTGGGAACTACTTTATTGTATTGTCAGCCAACATGGAGGCATCCACATAGCTAGGTTCCTAAGAACCAAGCTATTCGGTCTAGTGTTTTGCGTGTGGTAGCCTAGGGACTACTTTACCAGGACTATTTTGTTGGGGCTATTTAAACCACACCCGAGCAAGATAACACGCTTTGTGTTACTTTGCAGCTTGCAACGTGACGCTCACCATGCCCAGCTATTCCCTCGAACCTCGGAGAAGCAGAACCTGCAAGGAGACAAAAGGAAAATCATTAGCAGCAGCATCTTACCTGCAGTCTTCATCTTTAAACATTCACAGCTACTGAGAACAGTTTCCTTGAATCTGCACGCCTCCCAGACAGCGTGACCTGAAAAAGGAAGATAGAGGCAACATTAAAGAAAGCAGTAAAGACATTTACAAATTACGAAATGCTCAAAAGGCTAACCTGGCTGGTCGCCTCTCGGCTGGCACCACTCCGGACATTCCACTTGTGCTGAAGAACACCGCGACCTACAAGGAAGGAAAACACAGGTTAGCAAAGGCAAGACTTTGCAGCGCTGCGCATAGCGCTTACTTACCGCATCATAGCGCTCTTAATGCACCATCATTTACCAGCGGGGCTCAACCATAGCCATTTCTCCGCGCTGAAGCTCCGCATACCTAAGCGAGAAAAAAGAGACATTTTAAACAAAGAAAGGCATGCAGGATAGCAACAAAACTAAAGAACAGCAATAAGACCTACCTGAACAATATCAAACGGACCGGCATCAGTGAAGTAACTGGACCGCACTCGCCCATGAAAGACAACGCGCCCCTGCAAAGAAGGCAGGCTGGAGAGCACACCTAATTCTACCACGAGGTGAGGAGAGGGCACCAGAGGGACTGAAATCATATGGGGGTGGAGGGAGGATACTTACCCCAGTCGGTCAGTCTTGAACAGAGTCCTCCTGTATTTTCAGGCAGAACCTTCCCCGCAGACCACATCAGGGCAAAGCTGAGAATAATACTATCGAGTAACCTGGCTGGGTGGCGTCCCTGTGGATACCAGGTGAGCGTAACAATTATTGCTGGTGTTGAAACCATTGTTTGGAATTGGTCCGATGATTGCATTACCTAAATCAATAGAATAACCTTGGGCATCAACCGCCATTCCAATAAAGGTGTCTGCGTCCAAAGTGATACTTTGAGCATCGCTGTTATCCACCAATATTCGAATGGTGTTGGGTTCTAGATCTACTGTAGGAATCGGATTTAAATGCAAAACTTGTTGTTGGAGATGGGAATTCAAATTTATATAGGTGTGCTGCTGTTTGAGGGTCTGTCCTTGCATACTTTTTAGATGAATCGTGAATTGTCACACCTGTCCTGGCATGGTAACTTCTTCTCGCACTTGAACTTCAAACATAAAAGGCAGCAACTGAGCTGGCCAGAATGCTTTTTTGGTGTTGTCAAAGCCCATGGGGTTACCCCTCAGTCATGACCAGACTTTATGTTTAATTAGATCCAAATTGATTGCGAATTGATTGAGGATGTCACTATGTAAATAAAAGGCGGAAGGGACATCTCTCACAACCCAACAATTAAGTTTTATGTTTTTGTTGCCAATGGAAATGTTCAGCATTCACCTGCAACGCAGGACATTTTGGGAATTTGGGATTTCCAGACCCACTTTACATTTATCAATCAATTTAAAGGTGGAAATGGTCTGATCTTTTGGGAGTGTCCTGAAAAATCCTTCGCTGATGAAGCTTTTTCCATTATTCATGCACACTCTGGTGAGCACTGGCTCCTCCCCCTCATTTACCCGAATAGGGAAAAACAACTGTTCGCCCTTTTTTCTGAATGTCGGTCATAGTTTGAGCTGGTACTTCATTGTCTTTTTTCATGGGTCTCAGTGTTTCTTCTGACTTTGGACAAGTGCAACATTTCAGGGCATTGCCTTCCAGTGTAGAATACCACTTTAAACTGGGAGTAAGGTTGATTTCCAAGAATGGAGACGGGTTCCCATCACCAGTTTGTTCTCCTGCTGAGATGACAGTGATGTCTGGGACCTGATTATTCTTGAAATAAAATTCCACTTTCTCTGAACGCTGTTCGATTAAATGTCATTTGCCATTCAAACTCAGATAATCGATACTAATTTTTAGTTTTATAGGCTGGTTAGTCTGGGTCCAGAGGACCTTGTTTACACAGTCGATCAGATGTGGTATCCTCCGAAGTAGTTTGTTTCCTACGTGTGCCCTCTGGAGTCACGACTATCACCGGGTGTCTTAACCAATGTCACCCAATTTTTTTCTCCCAAATTCCAGTCCCTTCAATGGAAATATACTCCGTCGAAATTCTGGATAAGGAGGGTAGCTTGGGATTCAGTATCCACCACAGCTGATAATTCATGCTGACCCTGCTCCTTGAAATGGCATAAAGATGGCATAACATGTGCCATCTTTCTCCTCAAGGGTGCGAAGAATGTGTGAGTTTTATGCCACCTCAGATCTCATTTTCTTGATATTGAAATGCGATAACGTGTGATCTTGGGCGATTTTCCTTGTCAGAAATCGGGAATCTGTAGGAAAACATTTATATTTGGCTTGCATCATTGGGGATCCTCTTTCTTCCCAGATTCTTTGCTATCCCCCTTTAGCTGAAGACAGTTCTCAGAACCTGCTTGTGGGGAGGAGTCCTCTTCAGTTTCTGCATTATTTGCCTCACATTTCTGAGGTCTAAGAGGTTCTTGATCTGGGTCAGTCTCCATACTTACCCTTTCGAACTCGGGGTCTTTTTGGATCCATTTTTCTTTGGGACATATCCCCCTGTTCCTGAACGAGAATATTCGCTTACCTGAATCCTCCAGGGACTCTTCTGTTTCAAAGGGGATTATCTTGTGTTCCTCCACAAAGTGGTTTCTTCTTTGAATTCTCCTACTTACCTTTTACTCTTTGGGTACTAACTTTCCGGGGGTAAAAGATTCACTTTCAGGCTGAGAGGTTTCCAGGGGGTTTGTTTTGGTGAGAAAGGAAGCTTCCTTTAGGGCTTGCCATCTCCCTTCCACCCGGGACGCATCCTCAGAAACCTATAAGTTGTCGAAACGTTTGTTCCGTCATTTCCCCCGGGGCATCAGTCCTGGCTGTTGGGGAAATCTGGGAAGCACGGTTAGGTTGAGGGTTTGACTGAGACCCCAGCATGCGCCCCAGCTCATCGTCTCCAGTTGTGAAACCTTTTCACGATTGTAGGGAGGTCTCTGTTCATACATCTGCTGCTTCCGAAAAGGGTAACTCTCTTTTCTCCCGGAGTAGCTTGGGTATTGGACATTTTCCACAAGATTTTCTGTCCTGATTCCCGCTTCTTCCTGGTTCATGGATCTATTATCCTGGATCCGGGGTGAAAGACGTGGATTGTTCTGGGAGTTCTGATTCTAAGGGTACCGGATGAAAAAAAACAGGTTGGGAGGTGGAGTGGCACTTCTCTCTTGTGGGAAGTTTGGAGGGATGTTTCCTGGGGAAGTATGTACCTGGTTTGGTCCCTCCTTTGTGCTGGGGGGTGTACACATACCCCACGATCATGTTTGTACCCTTATACTGATGGTGTATATAGGTGGCAGGGTCAGAGGGGTCATTGTTCTGGAATCCTGCCTGTCTACCGTTCAATTGGGCCTTTCATTCTGTTTGTTGGCAGGAGGAGTATTTTTAATCCCCTCCCGTCTCCAGGTCCAAAGGAGGGGTGGTTTTTACCTCTGTCGCCTTCGCAATGGAAGGCGTGGTAGATGGCTTTGTGGTTTTGGTGTTATTTTTATTTTCAGTGGGTTTCTGGAACTTATATATCCTGGTAGCTTGCTCTATTACCCAGTCCAGTGTCCTGCGCTCATGGATATCATGCACTAACTGAGTAATGATGTATTTGGGGAATGCATGGAAAGAGGTGGTCACAAACTCCCTACTATTGGCGTTCACATACCTGGAAGTCTGCACAAATGCATGTTTTAATTCATGCACAAACTCCCTAGGCGCCCAATCTTCCCCACATTGCAAGTTATATGCAGCCATACAGGCCTCTTGTGGGTTCCTATGAGTAGAGACATTTTTCGAAATGGCTGCCTTATGGGGGACAATAGTTCGTTCTACCAATGCGTGCAGTGATATTCTGCTCAACCTGCTTGTGTGATCCGGCGCGCCTGAGTATATAAGCAGTACATGTCTGCATTTATCATACCAATTCAGGTTCGACATATTTATAGCAACCTCCACGGCGCTTGCCTAGGCATAGCTGCATTACTTTTTTGGCACACATCTGTCATTACATATACATTAGAATGTTGCCTTTCTCTTGCACAGCCTCTAAATTTTACATTAGATGCCGCTGCTTCAGTCCGACTTCGACCAAATCTTCATCGGTGTCCACGACATAAACAATTTGGGGTGAGTGTGTCTACATATGCTATTCAGCAGTTTGCATATATTCACTCCACCATAATAAATAGTTGTTATACACGGTTCGCGGAAGTGCTGTTGTGACTTTGACAATTTACATGTTATCTCATTTGCTAATAACGCATGCAGCTGAGCATGTAGAGCTTAAGATCTTTTCTTCTCAGGGGTCGACGGGCCCGCTTTATGTCTGGTAGGGAGTTGGTCCCTGTGATCATTCTCCACAATGGTTCTGCAATGTTTGAGCCCTGTGGTCTTCAGGATACATTTCTCCTTCACTATCCTCTTTAAAGTATCCCAATCGTCCAGTCTCTCAGTTACTCCCAGATGTTTTTTAAAATGTTCTTCAATTTCTTTCTTGATTAGTCGGCACCTCAGCAGATCAATTTCTAATCTCCACTTGCACTCTGCTCTCTCACTCCCTGCATCCACTCTCCTCCACCAAGAGATATGCAAGGTCTGACCATGCAATGTTCCCCATATCAGCCCCTTGAATTTTATTGACAGGGCCAGTTGACAAATACTTCATATTAATGCATGATTATGTGTGATGAACCGTCGAGTAAGAGGGCTAATTCCATCCCTCGGGGTGCATATATCTTCAGCTATCCAGCAACGCTGCCTTTTTTAGCTTGGCTTGCAACTTCGATTATATTCCTCCGACTGATGCATAACATAATCCCTGGTGTGTCATCTATCTCACATTCTGGGACCATATTCATATCTCCACTATTATCCCCTCCCCTCGTATGATTTTTAAGAATGCTTAAACATTCCTTGAAACACTCTTCTTGTCCCTAATTTGGGGTATGCATAGTCATCAGTGTGAGTATTATAGCTGACAGCCTCGCTGTTAGACGTCTGTATCTGCCATTTTTGTGTTTGATTTCTTTGTCTACTGTGCACTTAAGATCCCTACAAAAGTGGATTGTCAGCCCTGCCTTTTTTAATAATGCACATGTGGAAAATTGGAATGGAAAGTCTCTCGAAGTGAGTCAATAGGTATCTCGGCAGAGAAGCAGCATCTCCTGCAGCATGAGTCTCTCGATTAAAAGTACTAAACTCTCTAAAGAACCTCATTCTTGTATGGGGGAGTTAAGCTCTCTCTCATTCTGTGTATGTTTTAAGCATATTTCTACTTCTAATTACAGTCATTTGCTTTTGTATCACTGTCACAGAGTCCAAGACTAATTGCTTCCTGGATACTGAAGGTAAGTCCCTTTTTACGCACACTCCAGAATAAAGACAACCCGCTAGGGAAATAGGCTAGGAGATAGCGTTGCAAGGATAAAAAGGTTCAATTGTACAGAATACAAATATCAGCAAAGGACTCTGCTGCTCAAGAGTGCTCTATTACATTCACAAAGAGGGGCTTAATAACCGCAAACGCGTCACACCATACAGTACAATTGGGTGCCACTGATTGGTGGCACCCTACACATGAGCCTGCTCCATAGTGGATGTCAGGCAGTAATTGGTTAATTCTTTCCAGTCGATCTGGATCCACGTGGGTCAGCTGTGAAGGTCGGGGCACACATAAATACGTTGTTCCTATCTAAACTAAACATGCTAAGCCTGAATATTAACTCATTGTGGCAGGCACATGGGCAGCACGGTAAATGGTGCCAGTGGGAAGGGAGGATAAAATACAGGCACGCTGACCCCTTCATTCAGGGCTTCATTGATATTGCAGTTCTCGCACTCAAGGTCTCCACCTGGGGTTTTGATCTTTAATTTATTCCTCCCTGTACCGCGTGTTACAAGGGATGTGTTTTCACACTGGAAAGAAATATAGCCTGGCATGCTTATATCCTAGGTGGACCCTTGATTTGTGTTTGGACCTGGGGGTTGCTTGCTTATCAGGGAATGCAAAGGTGTGGGGGTCGAGTCAGCTGTGTCGGGCTGGCTCCTGCCTGGCTCGGTGGGGGCCCAATTGCAGTTTAGTGGAGATGAATGGATGCAGCATGGAGCCTGGTGATGTCTCACGCTCTTGCAGGGCGCATTCCTTTTGAAGATACTAAATATTTGCAACACTGAAGGAATGAGGGGGAAGTGGACTTCCATGGGAACAGGGCTCTTGCGGGGCCAGTATATTGTACAGAAATTAGGCCTTGTGAACCAGTAACGTGAACAGCGCGAGCCTGCGACTTATCCCTTCTGGGCCGATTACAAAATGGAGTCAGGGCTATGGGTTTTCCAGGTCCATGCATCTACTTCTAAGTGCTACAGGGCCCCTACATATTGGCTGATAGTGCAGATTACTCTCCCCTTGTACGTTATATCACCTCATATGGTGTTCTCCTTACTTGGAAGCACCTAGGGGGGGTGGGATAGTCTAATTTCCACCCCAACAATACCTGAGTGTCTCACATGTCATAGGTTTGTTTCTGCAAAGGATCTTGCATTCTAAAAACAATATTTAACATCTCCAAGATTTACATCCACCCTTTTGTCCTCCCCCATCAATTTCCCCCTATTACTCTGTCTGACAATTGCAAACCAAGTACCACAAACGTGACCTATCTGCCTCTTCACTGCCGCACCACAACCCCACCCCCCACATCCACCAGCCAACCACTGACAATAACACCGCACCAGCTATGTCTTCCCCTTAATATGTTTCCAATTACCCCATTACCAGCTGCTCGGTTAAATCACTCAACACCAGCCCTCCTCGTCCCGGTCCGTCTACTATTTCCTTTTTCTATTGTTAAATGGGTCAACAGATCTGGGAAACCAGGTTCAAGAGCTTGACCTCTGACCCTACTTTCTTGAAGGAGGACCCGCCAGGAACCAGTTATTATCCATCTGCTGACTCAAGTGTGAATCCTGTGACACTTGGCCATCTCACTCTTTCTTGCATCCTTTCAATCCTTTAGGCCTGCGAGGATAGCTGAGGGGCAACACACTTGTCATGAAAACAAGACCAGGCCGAGGAATGCGGTCCCATGCTTAAAGGCTGGACTCCGGCAGGACGCATGATATAAAAAAATGGTTGGGTGTTTTTGCATATCCCCCTGCAACACTTTCAGGCCTTCTTCCTCTGAGTGGACTGTAACCCTACATTGACTCCCTCTCTCCCCTCTCCCCTTGTGGTTTCCAGTCGCTCACCTTTTTACACAGCCAATCCCTGGCTCTGTCACTTCTGATAATTGACTTGGTAATCCCATATTATGAGGTTTGCAGGGGATGGCAAAAAAAATGCTACTTGACAGTTCTGGCCTCCACACTCCACCCAATCCTAGGCCAGCACACAGCCATGCTTGCACAATTGCTGGTTCTTCCTTATAAGGCAATACAAGCTGCCATCACTGTAGGAGGCTTGTTATGGTGAGATGTTTTATTCTCTCTCTTCCATGATCACTTTTCCGGTTGATCCCCTATCTACTACTACACACGCACCCCTATTTACGCAACCTCATTCCCTGCCCCCCAACTCCATCGCATTGTCCCGATTTGTTAATTCTGTGTGGCCCTTTCCTATTCCTGCTTCTCCCTGCCCTCCACGGTTGCCCTTCTTCCCCTATTCTACTGTAGACTAGGACCTGGTTGCCCAGGCAGGGGCACAATACACCCTTGCACAATGCTGTAAGACCACTGCGGTGCTGATTGGCACAGTGGAACAGGTTCAAAAGATAACAGAACAGTGATTCCTAGGAGATGGACCAGGACCTCAAACTATCAGAACTTCCTCGCGCATGCGTGTGTGAAGGAAAGAGCACAGCTTAACATAAAGGACTTCTCGACATAGAGCCACCTGGTCCCCTTCGGGCAAATCAAGGCCCCGGATGAAGATATTTTCATTGGGCGGGGGGGTGGAGTATGTGAAGGGCGATTATATTTCCATAGAAGCCTGAAACCATGCAATGCTGGGTGGGAGGATCACACATCGTCTTGATGTTTCCCCAAACTTCCGGGTACATGTGGGCCTGTATTTATAGTGTCAAAAACTCAAGCACTTCACTGTATGAGCTATGCTTAGCTGATATGGTACATGCCAACAGGAAACAATCCATTTGGTGGGCGTCGCCCAGTCTTGTTTCTCTGGGACTTGCAGTCTTCTATTTCTAATTAGATATTCCAAGACTACAAATCCCCCAATGCCAAGCAAAACACAGAACAGCGCTAACAGCTCCTGAATGTAATGGGGAATGTATGTACCGGTTCTCGCGAGGCTTCGCTTCCAGTACAGTCATGTGCTCTTGGGGTAGCTGCACCTCACCTCACACAACCCTCACCTGACGAGATCCTGAATTAGAAACTAAGGGCAGCTGTGGAGGTTCCCTTTGTCGCGCAGAACGCCCCAGCCTGTTTACACAGCAGGTAGTGTTCCCAAGGGTCAAACTCGTCACCTGTGGCAATTCAACCAAGTCCACACCAAGGCAACACAGCCAGGCGAGCCCACCCAGAAAAGGAGCCAGGGAGGAACCTGAATGCACTGGTCCTTATTCCTCACAGCACTGGCCTCATGCATTTTAAAAAGGTTTACTCCCTGTCAGTGGCCTCGTACACTTCAAGTGAGTCTCGATGGCACCAGATGCTTAAATGGCACCCCCCTCCTCACTATTTATTTCATATATTGTTTTTTTTTATAATGAGTTTGGTTTTTAAGGGCAGATCCGGGATTCGAACCTCTGGTGCTCAGCGTGGTCTTACTTCCAAGACCAACACATTGTCCCTTTGCTATCCTCCGTTCACCTCCATACTAGCCGCATGCAGCCCAACAGAGTCTCAGCCATCAGCCCATACACTTTGAGTCACACTCATTTCCCACTTCTGGCATCTGGGCCTGTCCAACCCGGCCCTCGGTCCCTGCACTTCTTAGTTCTGTGCAGTTGAGTACCTGCACTTCTTATAGCCTGAAAGAGAGTTCCGCTACTCAACTATGTTGCGAGGTGAAAATAAAAACTTTTCATTTCACTTTATTGAAACTTAAAGAACTACTATTCTGCACCCTTTGCTGGGGAAAGCAACGCCCTTCCCTCCTCCTCTCTCCACCACAGGCAATGCCCATAGTGTCCCCTTCAGGGCCCACGCTGCAGAATAAAAGGAGAGACAAACATGCATCTACTGTGCTCTCAGCACCTAGGCGCGGGACACTGTTTCGCTAAGTGGGCTTCACCTGTTACCATTGGTGTCCTTTCATGGAGCGGGGATTGATTTGGAAAGCCTGGGACATTACCTTTTAAATAGGGTTCTTTGTTATCAGTAGTGCCCACTCTAATATGTAAATGTTTTAAGGGTGTGGGTATGTTTTACCTTGGGCAAATTGCCCTCAGCAATTTGACCTAAAACATTTGACCTTTTGACCAAATTGACCTCCATTGTTAAGGATGCGGGGGACACCCCTGCAACCCCCTTTTGACCTACTTACATGAACATGAGGAGCGGGGGACCCCACCACACTCCCCCCACCCCGCAAACCCTGCACCTTATGTTCAGGGTAAGTAGGTATTAACCTATTTCACCTAAAACAAAAAGGGCAATTTGGACCAGATTCAAAAAAGGTCAATTTGGACCACTCAGAAAAGGTCAATTTGGTCAAAAGGTCAAATGTTTTAGGGCAAGTAGGCTAACACCGTTTTAAGTAATTGGAGTTGTGATGGAACGTTTTCGACTGAAAACACACACAGCTCCAATTGCCTACCCGAATTTCTCATTAGGCAATGAAAGCGAGCAATACTAAAACTGCCCTTCTAAAGCTTAGTTTACAGCTGTGATATCTGCTCGCTTGATACGCAGAAAAGAAAGTCTCATTTAATATAAATATTCAAACTTTCTTAACACAACGCATAACAACAAGAAACTGGAAGTTTGTGTGAACGGATCGCAGCTACACTGCTTTACCAAGAGCATGCTCCCTGGCACACAATTTTATCTCACTGGGCATTGCCTGCAAACAAAAGGGTATGCCTAAAGGGGACACGTGCCCAGGTTGCCGTGCCGAAAAAGCCAGCGCCAGAAGCGCGGCGCCAGAATGTCCGGCTTCGTAGCTTGGTGAGTACCTGCACTTCGTTTTTTCCATTTAAAGCACTGTATATACCCCTCCCTCGCCACTTGACAGAAGCTTTCTGTTATGTGGTGCCCCATGGCATCCTGTAGGTCAGGAGACCCTAACCCTAACCCTAACCCTAACCCTAACCCTAACCCTAACCCTAACCCTAACCCTAACCCAACCTGTGCTTTAAGGCTACCTAAATACCAGGCTTTGATTGGACTGCCGAAGCAGGGCAACGGGCCAGTGGGCCGACCCACAAAGACATCCGCAGGAACACGCCACAGATCACCAGTGTGCTCCTAGCCATTCAGATGCCTACAGTCGCCGTACCATAACCTGCTGGCTTTGCGCCGGTCGCGATACGTTGGGCATGGGTGTGGGCTCACTCCTCTGGAACTCTCGCCCGCTACATCTGGATCCGTCACCCTATAAACCTGAGGAGAGTGCTGAGGACTCATCTCTTGTTCTCTGCCTATGGATCTTAGGCCTTGTTCTCCTTTGCTCTCATTTTCCTTGCTCCCTATCCTCCCTCATTTGCATCCCAATGCGTTCCATAGTGCACTGAAGGGACCTGCTGTTGGCATTGAGCACTATATAAAAAACGAAATATAATAAAGACATGTATTTATGTGCTGTTGGTAACTGACAGCAGCCTTCCTCCATGTAGGAGGCATTTGCAAAGCATTGCAAACTGTCAAAAACCTTAATTCCCGCCTGGTTACTGCCTCTTTACCCAGAAAGCCTCTGTGGTTAGCGCCTGCCCTTTTCATGGTCAGGAGAACCCTTTGTTTCCTCATGTTCCGTCACAATGATTAAATTCCTTGTGTCTTCCAGACTGGACTACGGTAACAGCACACACCTGGCCTTCCTTCGCTGCTTCTCCAATGGCTCCCATGGGATCAGAGCACGCGGCGGGCACGCCTCTTTGCACACCTGAAAGGAGATGACCACATGCCACCTGGAACATCTTCCCTTTACTTGCTGCCTGTTGCAAAACGAATCAAATTTTAATCCTAATGAATTACTCACCAGGCCTTCTCCAAAACAGGACCTCCTTTTCTGGAGGCTAAATTCCAACACTACCACCTGTCCAGAAACCTCTGCTCTGCTACCAACAACTGATGGCATGGCCATGACTCACTGGCTATCTTTGGTACATGGTCACTTTCACAGGGTGCTTTAATGCTCAAGGGAGGCTAGGTAATGGCCTTGCCAATTAAATAATTTAAAATAAGGTTTGAAGAGGATCAATTACATTTATAGTGTTTTTCTGGTTCCCAGGGTGTTGCATGGGTTATAGGGAATCCTACTTTTAAATGGACACTTATGATTCACTGGGGGTCATTATGAGGTTGGTGGTACCCGTGCTGATACCGTTGTTTCCGGACCGGCAAACTTGTAATGACCCCCACCGTATAGCCACCCGAGAGATAACGGGTCAGCAATTTGTCCTGCCTGAGCCTCTGGAGGGAATCCAGCGACAAGGACTAGGCTGATGACTGAGTGCAAAAGAATCCCTCTATGCATTTACCCTAACCAGTCCGCTGTAGTCTCCTTCAGCACCCCCAAATTCGGCTATGTCTACATGAATTCCATTTCCACTATAGTTTCCCCGCAGGGATCCAAAGGATGCGTTGCCAAAAAAGACTTTCCGCCAGCGTAGTTGGCATAAATCGGTCATGTACCTACCCAAAGTCTTACCAGCCTGCGAGAAACCCCCACAGAAGTCCAGTAAAGCAGCTGGCTTTCCAACAAGACTTAAAAAGGGATCTTAACCCAGGATAAGAAACATTTTCAACTTGGAACCACCGCTCGCACAACACCATTCCGTTATTTGTGTGTCCTAATGGTACATCCTCTGCTGAGATAAAAAGTCATATTTAATAGTAGCTGTCTCGTGTAAGAAATAGAATTGAGAGCGCCCCCCCCAGGATCCATTGGAGGGCATGGGATATTTAGGGTAAAGGGATAGTCTGTGTACAGTTAACAATAAGATCGACCGCTGAGATGTGATTTTAGACGAGTAGACCTAAGAATTAGCATGGTTGATCGAAAAACATTTGACCTTTTCAATTTTACTGAATTTTTTGGCTCGTTTATACAGTTAAATTAAATAAAATAAATAAATGGGGACGGGTAAGGGAATAGGTTAAGGTGGGGTGAAGTGGGGGAGGGGAGTGTGGAGAGTCTGCCCCGATTTTTTGACCAAAAAAGCGACCCAAATAAATCAGGTTCAATTGGAAAAGGTCAAATATTTTTAACCAAGTAGACCTAAACCCCTGTGCTGACGTTCGTTTAGTGGAGTCGTCGTTCAGTGTTAGACGCTGTATAGGTTAGTATGTCTATGTGAGCCAGAGAATCATTCTGTCATCGGGAGAGGCCTGCCTATGGCTCACCTCATACAGGGTCCCTGTGACTCACGGGGCAGGTAAAGGAACTATATAGCAATAGAAACCATATAAGCATTGGAATATTAGATTACAAGACCAAGTAGTAGAGAAGGGGCTCCCAGGAACAGAAAAGATGAGACTGGGGGCGTCACCGATGACCTTTCTTCTATGCTTACAAGGAGGTAGTGTCATTCACTAAACATAAGGAAGTGGTTACAGAAGCTTATGAACTTCAATTTTCTTTTGGGACCTTGGCAGATTGACTTGAGGTGACATGGGGCTGGAATAGAGACCGGGCTTAACATCCACAGATCAACAGCAACACCATCCACGCATCCCCTTGCAGGCACAGTGCATCAAAAAAACAACCTGATACACATGGGCAGTGGAGACAGTCAAAACATTTTTGAAAAGTTCCGCTTTGATCCCTAAAACCTGACAAGGCAGCTCCATATCGGGACTTCATTCCTCCCAGGCTCAAAATACCCCAGTTATTCATGGATTTGCCGATTTTGTGTTTCACAAATGCGTATTGTGAAATGTTATATATTGCACAATGTAATGCATAAATACTGTTCCTATACTCGATGCTCATTCCACTCCGCTAAGTAGGGGTTGGAGCTGACTGTGACATTTGGCATGTGTGACAAGCCATGTTCAGCTCCAACCCCTTCTCCTCCAACTTCCTTGCGGGTCATATACAAGAACCAGGAAGCTCTTCTTAAGAGCAGCACAAAAGAGCCAAGGGTGGCCTGGAGTGAGGGACCAAAGCTGGGAAAACAAGTCAGGAGGCTTTTATTTTTAAATGTGATGTGTATTTTGCATGTGTGAAGTGTGTTTCAGATGTATGTATGTGCTATGGGTCAGTGAGTGGTGGGTGAATGAGATGAAATGGGATTGTGGGTGTGTTTGAATGTTTTGGGTGGGTGTGTGCGTGTGAGAGAATGCAATTGGTGGAGGTAAGAAAAGGTGTATGAGTGAGTGACTGGTGGGTGAATAAGTAGTGATAGTGTATTTCAATGTTCTGGATGGGTTTGTTTGTTTGTTTATTGAATTTAAAAAGTGCACCAGACCCGGGAGTAGCAGGGTGCAGCAAGGTTATGCAAGGCTTACAAGGTTAGATAGTGTACAATATGCAATATACAAGTAGTCGAATTTCACAAAAGATATTACAATATACAATATACAGGAAGACAAATTTTGCAGAAGGACAGAGTTATTTACATCATAGAATGCAAGCGTATGCAAAAATTTACAAACTGAGAGGCAGGCAGTACTGGCGTGCAAAATAGTTTCAGTAGAAACTAGTTCTCAGTCAGATTGAGGTGGCTAATGAGGTTCTTTCTGAAGTGAGAGTAGGGAAGGTCAGCTCTCAACTCATGTGGCAGGGAGTTCCAGAGTTTAGCGGCCTTCACAGGGAAACTATTGCCGCTGATCTTGGAGGATTTGAATCTATGTACTAGCAGTCAGTTATTATTGACGGTTCTGGTAGGTCTGCTAGAAGTTCTTCTACCGATTCTGTCAATTAGGTAGCTGGGTGCAGCGTTGTGCAGTGCTTCGTGTGTCAGGGAGGCAATTGTGAGTTGTATTTTGTTATGTGTGGATAACCAATTGAATTGGCGTCAAATTGGGGTCATGTGCACTCTTCTGGTGATGCCTAGTGCAGCTCTGATGGTGTTATTTTGTAGTATTTGGAGTTTTTGCATACAAGCTTTATTTGCACTGCTGTAGAGGGCATTACAGTAGTCTAATCTTGAGAGAATTAATGCTCTGGCCAGTATGATGCAGCTGTCATTGGAGAGGAAGGGCCTACCTGCTCTAATAAGCTTGCACGTGTAGGCTGTGGTGGAAGCCAGTGATTTCAGTTGTTTATTGAAGGACATTGTGGCGTCCAGGTAGAAACCAAGTGTTTTTACCTCCTTAGAGACTGTGGTATTGTTACCATCAATGATGAAGGAAATGTATTCAAGACCTAGTTTAGAAATATTGGAGGGGGAACCGAGGATTATCAGCTCTGTCTTGTCATCATTCAGGCATAGGCCATGAGTGGCCATCCATGCCTGAATGATGAGGTAGATTCTATTCACCAACGCCAAGTCCCTGCCATGATCCCCAGAAAGTGGGAGGAGAATCTTAGTGTCATTTGCGTAATTAGTGTAGTTGACACCCAGAAGGTCCAGATCATCAAACAGTGGTTTGGTGAATATGTTGTACAGAGTGGGAGACACGCAGGAGCCCTGAGGGACCCTGCACACGATTGGGGTGGGATCAGCAGCTGCTGAAGGTGAGAATACTCTGATGGTTCTGTCACTCGGGAATGATTCTATCCACTTAACAGCGCCTATGGAGAAATGAGCTACTGTATCAAGATGCCTACAGAGGACCTTATGGTCCACCAGATCGAATGCAGCTGAGAGATCAAGTAGCAGTAGTAATGCTGTCTTCCCTTTATCTCTCAGCTCATCGATTTGAGTCTTCAGATCTATTAGTGCGGTTTCCGTCCTATGTAGTGGTTGGAATCCTGATTGTCTGACCCCTAGGAGTTTGTGCTGTTCGAGGTATTTTTGGATCTGCAAGTATGCAACTTTATCCAGAATTTTGAGTAAAAATGGTACCGTTGTAATGGGGCGGTAGTTGGTGGTGATAAGTGGGTCTAAAGTTTGCTTCTTCAGAAGAGGGAGAACCCAAGATTGTTTGAGATTGACTGGGACGGTGCCAGAGGCAAAAGAGGCATTGATCAGTTTGGAGATGAAGGGGGAGAAGTCTCTCACGACCTCTTTTATGATGTGTGCTGGGCAGACATCTCCTTTACAATTGGACGGTTTAAGAGATAGGATGGTTTTTTCCACTTCAAGGATCGTTGTTTTGGTGAAGCAGAATGTATTCTTTGGATCAGAAATATTTATATTTGGTGTGGGAGAGTGAGTTGGTTGAGGTAAGTTCAGCGAGTCTTTCTTATTTTGTATTTTAGTTTGAAGAGTATTTATTTTGTTAGTTAGGGCTTGTTGTATCTCTGAACACCAATTCTTGTTTTTAATGCAGATATCGGGTGTAGAGATAGGGGACTCTAGATCTCTTAAGATTGTGAATAATTCTTTCATACTGGAATTGGAATTGGCAATACGTTCATTATAGGAATTTCTTTTTGCCGGGCAGATTTCTTTTTTGTAGTGTGAAGCAGTGGACGTTAGCTTCTTTTTGTTCTCATTGGAAGGGCAGAGCCGCCAGTCAGTTTCACATTTTCTTTTTAATAGTCGCAATTGAGGAGTGAACCACTTATAAAGGTGTGCTTTGGCTTTACTAGCTCTCAGTTTGAGAGGGGCGACTTTGTCCAGAGTAGAGAGCATGATCTTATTATATTCCTGCACCAAGGCACTTGGTTCAAGGTTGTCTGGCAGAGAGTTTAGAGTGGGTAGAATATTAGGGATCACACTGTCCACTGTAATATTCTTTTTCAATTTGGTTAGGTAAGGGTGCCGCTACTTGAGAAGCTATGAGTATAGGTCTAGTAGTGGAGAGCGTCAAGGATACGAGGGAGTGGGCAGTCCAGGATAGGAGAGAAATAGAGGTAATAGTAGCTGTACAGTTGTAGTCGGCTACCCAGTCCAAAGTTCTACCCTTGATATGGGTGGGAGCGTTCACTTTTTGTGTTAATCCTAATGCATTGAGGGAGTTTACTATTTGTAGGGCCTGTTTATCCGAGGGATCATTCAGGCCTAGGTTAAAGTCGCCGAGCAACAGTACTTGGGAGGTGGGTTTGGGACTACTGGAAAGTATGTTATGCAGGTCCTCCTCAAATGTGCCAATGGGCCCAGGGGGTCTGTAAATTACATGCATGGTGAGTGATTGGGAGTTCTTTAGTGGTAGTTTGATAGAGAGGGATTCGCATGATTGCAGGTCTTGGGGGGCAACTATTCTCATAGATAGACTCTCTCTGGATATGATAGCTATTCCACCGCCTCTGGATACATCTCTGTCTTGTGTAGAGATAGTATGTCCTTCTGGGACAGCTAGCATGAGGGCGGGTCCTGCAGCATTGTGCAGCCAACATTCAGTTATGGCTAGGAAGCCTAGGCTGTCTTCTGTAATTATGTCGGCTATGTCGATGGCATGAGCCACCAGAGACCTTGCATTAAGGAGAGCTCCTTTAAGAAATTGTCTGCTTTGATTGTGGTAAGGCAAGAGGTAAAGCTGTTAGAAACGGATACCTTGGAGATATCTGTGGTAGGGCAAATAGACAGCACACGCGTCCCCAGGTCAGTGAGTTTTTGGCATCAATGCCACAGCTAGCAAGTACTTCTGTGTCCATTGGTCTATGGATGTCCTGATATATTCTGGTTTCACCATCACCATCTTGTGGCCAATTCTGGATTTCACTTTTATGGACTTCATTGATTCACGGTGCGTCACCCTTTCTCATGGGGGCCCTGAACCATGCTGTTCTCATCTTCATCTTGTATACTGGCTTGCAACATTATGTGTTACTACTGACTTCTGCAATTGTATTCACTCTCCCCTTACTTCTCTGCTCTTTTTGACTGGTTACTCTCTGTTCTCTCCTCCTCTCCCTTTCTCCCTTTTCCCATCTCCTCCCCTTACTTTCTTCTATGCACTTACTGTATCAGAATTGTCCCTGGACCTAGTATGATAGCAACCTAGTCTGTCTCCTCCCCCCTCCCCTTACTTGTTTCCCCCCTCCAGCACTATCTAAAATGTCGTCAGGACTAGTACAATAGTCGCTTGTTTTGTTCCTCCCCTCCCTTTCTATACCCCTCACCCCACCTTTTGTTTTCTCCGGCTCTACCAGAAATGTTGTCCGGTCTAGTATGGTAGTCTGTTTCCATTTCCTGTCCACTCTCCCCCTCCCTTCCTTATCTATGTTTTAGCTCTTGCACTATCTGAAGTGTCATCAGGCCGAGTACGATTGTTAATTTCACATCCTTGCTGTTCATGGCCTGTAAGGATGTCATTGTATTTTCCCTTGATCCCTCCCTTGCCTTGAAGCGCTTTAAACACATTGGGCCTCATTACGAGTCCGGCGGTAACCGAGGCAGTAAAACCGCCTGTTTACCGCCGGACTCGTATTACCATTCCGCCTCCGTGATTCCTGGAATTACCAGGGCATTACAACCCCGTTTTCCCGGGAATCACGGAGGCGGAATGGTGTTCATTGAGTCCTACGGGACTCAATGGGGATCATGGAAACACCGGCAGCATCTCGTAATGCTGCCGGTGTTTCCTCGTCCGCCTGCAGGCGGGCGGTGTTAAACCCGCCAGGTCAGACCTGGCGGGAACATCACCTCCCGCCTGCAGGAGTTGTGATCGCCCGGCATGGAAACAACGGTGGCAGCGGGTTTACCGCCACTGTTGTTTCCATACCGGGCGATTTGTAATGAGGCCCATTGTGTATAGGTGCTATATAAATAAACTAGCATATCATATCATGTTTAATGCACTAGCTGTAGCCTACGTTCGAGATTTCAGTTACCCTGTTACAAGTACTGCATTATGTATGTTTTACATATAGGCTCCGTGTCGAATCTGGAAAATTACATTCCCCAAATGTGTGATTGTGGACAAATCTCGCCTCTCTCTGTGCCTCGGTTCTTATATCTGGCAGAAATGAGAGCACCTGGAAACCTGGGCGTTAGATGCATCTGAAGGTTGCGTGCCATCTGTGAGAAACCTGAGGGTATCCTCACTCCTACTCCCCCTAGATCCTCTTCTCAGGTGGCCAGGGAAAGGTTGTTGCTTTTGGATTCTGACCCTGTGGGTGGAGAAGAGAGGGAGGATCACCTGGGTGGAGGGGCCTTAGAGATTGGGAGTAGGGTACCCACAGGCGAGACATGGTATCCCCCTTTCCCTTCTGAAAACTAACTTAACCCTCGCCAGGCCTTTTTGGGCTAATGTGAACAATTTTCCTCATTCAACCTACTACAGTACTGGGACGAGGAAGAGGCGACTAGGAGTAGTGAACGCCAGTCAGTATTTTCACCACTCTAGTACTGAGAGAAGGAAGAAGTCTGTGTGGCCCTTTAACACTCCTAGAGAGTTTAAGAGGGGGGGCCACACATCATGTTGGAGGGCAGGGAACGGAAACGGGCTGGAGAGAGTCATGTCGGAGTAATCTGAATTAGGAGCTGCATGAGTCCGGAGAAGGAGAAAGACACCCAGGCCAAGTGCAGGCCGCCAGAGGGTCTAATTGTCTGGCAGAGCTCCGGTTGCGGATAACCACAGCAGGAAGCTGTGCTCTGTCTGAAGCCCACAGCCGCCACAGCAAGCAGGAGAGCGAGGGGAGCTCTCTGTTGCAGCCGCAAGACAGCGGAACTCGTGGATCCAGGAGGATCGAACAGAGAATCAGTGAAGCACTAGAGAGCAGTCACGCACATCCGTTGAGTACAATGAGGGGAACACTCTGTCCGCAGTGCCCCGTTAATACTGACACATATCTGAGAATGCCGAACGAACTGAAACAAGTAATCTGTGAATGCAGAGTGATCTGAAAGTAATTTGGACTTAGAACTGTGCAATATATTGAACACATTTGAATACTAAATGAATTGAAAGTCCTGACGATCACCTTTTGGAAATACAATTTAAAGCCAAGCAAGTAATGAACACTTGAGAATGAGATGTTAAGCAAATACTGAATACAGAACTGAGTGAAAACTCTATTGGCAAATATACAGTCTGATAAAAGATAAATGTGAAAATGCCCATTTGACAACAGCATACGAAATAAAAGTGCAAGTGTGGAAGCTTGCAAAAGAGCATGAAAGAAAGGTGGGGGAAGATAAAATCCCACCATGCAGAGAATTCTATGTATGATAATACAGTGTGGCAAGGCCAAAGACTGGTAGGGAATGATATGTGACACACTGTGGCAAAGCCAAGAAGCTAACCAGGAGAAGCCAACTGAGTTTGATTCTGCACATAAAGCCAAGAGACTGACAAGGAGAAGCTAAGTGAGTGTGAATTGTTACACAGGGGCAGATACAGAAGAGCCTGTGGGGGTTGAAGAGCCTAGGGTTCCTGGCTGTGCGACCTGTGATGCGTGGTCTAACAACTCCGCCTAGACCAGGCAACCCTCAATTGTGAAAGCCAAAGACATTTTGAAACAAACCAAGAAGGAGCATTTCAAGTGAACTGTTAATGCAATCCAGAAGGAGTGTCATGTCGGCCTGGATTTGTGTTGAACATTGAAAGACTGAAACCAGTTATAAGTTGATACTTTGAAGTCTTAGGGAAGGGAACCTTGAGACTTAAGCCCTCAAGACCCTTTTCTTTGGAACTGTATTGCCTTGCACTTGAACTTGCGGAAGGGGAGCTGAAAAGAAAGCTAGGAGCTGGAAGCAGCTCAGAACTTTGTTTCATCACCATTTATTTTATTGTTGATATCCCTACAAATTGTTTAGCTTTAGTTGTGAGGGCAAGGATAGGTTTTAAACACAGATAGACTTTTAAGTTAAACTTTCTGACTCAGACTTTCCTTAGTTTCATTCTGGTAGGGAAATTACACCTTAGCATAGGACAAGTTAGGCCTTCAACCATCCTGACGTTTGAGTTTATAAACCATTTTATATTGAACATTGAATCTGTTGTCTGTGTCTTGCTTCATGATGCATTCACACATCACTTCCCTTGATGTCACTTGGGGCCGGGTCAAATGACATCTCTTCATGCGATGTCATTGGAGGTCAAGGGCTGTGTGATGTCACTTCCGCTACCCCTGGCATTTTGGTGAAATGACGTCCCTGATGGAACACCGTGCTGAATGGTATCCAGGCCACACAGTTAGCCCCCAGTAGGCCTGTTAAACAATGTGCTGCGCACCACACATTACATGTACTGATATATTGGCTGCATCTGCCCCATGCTATGAGAATTACACTGGCTACCCATCACAGGCAAAAACATCTGTTCAAATAGTCTAAGTGCCATTTTAAGGAAGCAACTGGTCAAACACCAGCCTACCTAGCCAAGAAACTTGCAGGATACGCTGCCCTCGGAGCCAGACCATTGCAAGGATTAAGACTAAATGGGCACGTAAGGAGAAAACCAGGAAACAGGCCTTTTTCTGCAGCACTCAAACCTACTGGATCACCATTCATGCTGCAATGTGGACATCTCCTACACACCTGCAGTTTAGTTCAAAACTCTGCTCTTCAAGGAATACCTAGGAGTCACTTAGGATCTGGTGCCCCTAGGCATATACCAATCCTGCAGTATGGGATATTAAGCTTGTATAAACCATAAACTCCTCTTCCACTGACGTCTGTTAAACCCAAATTACTTGTACAGGGCTCAGTCGAGTCCTAGCAAGGTTTGTGTCACATAAACCCAACTACAGTGTCTCTAACCCTCCTTGTTTATCGTATCTTTGTCTATCCCTGTTTCCCATCTTTCTTCCTCTCTGGCAAAATGTGTATTTGATTTAATTGCAATGTGTTGCTTTACAGAGCACCAACTACTATAGTAAAATGAGTGTGCTATTGAATTATACAGGAAGCAGGCTGTGCTGTCTGCCACTTACGGTGCAGAAATTGATCATTGTATAGAATGCATTTCTGAAGAAATTGTACCTGTTATCCCGTGGGAGCCCTAATGCCCTTATCCGTATGGAGGTTGGTCTGGCTTCAATTGGCAATTAGCTTTTGAGGAAACCAGTAGTCTATTGGCTAAGGTTGTGATCCAACCCAGGGTTTGTGTTATTTCACAATTCTGTTGTCCATTTGCTTCGCTTAACTGGAGGGAAGAGTTACCATGGGCCACCCATGCCGTGCAAAGAAAACCTTGGTTGTTTTGAATGAGCAAGATCTTTGAGCCCATCCCAAGCTCATTAACAAAGTCATGTTAAGAAAACCATAACTTCCCTCAAAAGAGAAAAGAGGATCACCAATTGTAATAAACTGAGGCTGGCAGACAAATATCTTGAGAGGAAGTTTGAATTTGGCTTTGAGGCATATTTAGACTACAATGAACCATCATATGCGAGAGCCTTATATGTCGACTTCCGTTTGGACACACTGAGGCTAGCTTCATACATGAAATCTTGGGGCGCCAATAGAACGTATGCCTGCCCCTTGTGCAGTTCGGACCCTGAGACTGTCTGAAATGTTTTGTTCTTCCGCGCCAGTCGCAGGAGCTTGAGGTGCTTCTATATAAAGCCCATCCTAAGGGAAGCTGGCGTAACGACTTTCACTGTTGCACTGACCTACCTGACCTCCACCCAAGACCTAGATGTTGTTACTTCAGTGGCTATGTTTACTTACCGAGTATGGTATAAAAGACCTAAGATTTGATTTAATACTACTCCATACAATCGATTTACTGCTCTTATTTTTGCTCCTGTGAAGAGGAAAAATCGAAATCAATCTCCTGCCCCCTTACCCCAGGCACACTAACAGAAAGAACAGAAGGAAGAATAATGAGCGCACTCATCATTTTGCACCAGGCCCCAGTGCACCCATGGGTAACAAATATGCTGAAAGATACCCATTTCACAAACAATGCAACCTAAAAGTAACACAAACCTTGCCCAGAGTAGATGAAGAGCTTCTGGGTGATAGCAGAAACACTTTAAATGACATTATTGGCTAAAGGCGCTAAGAAGACATGCTACATTAGCCTCAATGCAGCAATAACGCCATGCAGAATTTACAAAACACAACAATTCCTGTTTAAAGGCTTGCAGATGCTCACATGAATTAGCCTAACAGCACTATAACTCATCAATTCATGCCTTATCAAATGGCACAGTGTAAAGCCATGCCCGGCTTCAGGAAAATTACAGCCAAATACACTTGTCTCACTGAAGTTCAGTGGCGATGGGACGGCGCAGAGACAGAAATGCATCTTGCAGGCTTAGCTCAGCCAAAGTCGTCTCTAATCTGATAAACTCTGTTTTGTAACAAGATGAAATTCCTTTGTCCTGAACGACAGTGAACAGAGCGCAGACAGCTTCAATAATTCTCATTACATACAGCTAATTCAACCCAGAGTGTGGAGGCAGGACACATGATTCTGTGGCTTTTCTATGAGAATGAAAAGGCAAGCTCGGGCAGTGGTGATTCACACATAGCTATGACGCACAAGAAACAGCTACTTTAGTTGTTTTAGGCTTGGAGACCTCAGCTCTGGCCAATCACCACTCGAGCCCCAGGGCCAGAGAGCCTTTCTCAGCTAAAATTGATGGGAACACATTCACAATGCAACAGTTGTAGAATGAGCTCACTGGGAGAACAGCCAAGCCAGCCCTCTGACAACGGAGGACTAATCATCAGCGTTTCTATAAGGGAACTATATGTGACCAATCACTCAGCAGCCAATCTCAGGATGAGATAGGTTTCTGGGAGCTGGCCCAATTTTGTGATGTCAGCCTGCAGTGTGTTACAAAGCTGTAAAAAAAACTCCTAAGGGTCGTTATAAGGACAGTACGCTTATTAATACCGCCAGAAGCTATTGTTGAGGATAAAGTTCAGAAATAGATCTGCTGTGTCGGTACACTACCACTGGGACCGCCTAGAGAGTACCAGGAAACATAAACGGAATAGTGAAATTGAAGGTAAGTCCAACGTGCAGATCCTGGGAATTGTAGTTGTTGTTAGTCAATATTAACTTGAAAAGATTCCACATCAAGTCATGTAATATAACAAATATACTCTTTATGTTTGTATCAATCCAAAACGTATTGGAACAGGAACAGCCGACACGTGTTTTGACCCTCCAGGTCGTTATCAAGGCTGTACAATAGGCAAATCCATATACAAAAATGAATATAAACATTATATATATATATAATCTGCGCGTTGGATTTACCTTCAATTTCACTATTCCGTGTTACAAAGCTGGCTTGCAAGCCAGTCCCTCTGAGACGGTCCCTCTTGCTGCCCAGAAATAAACCACAGTTTTTGGAACATGCTGCTTTTTTCTTGGACTGCACTGCATTCCCTTGGACAAAATGGGAGGTGTTGGGGCCTCCCATACCCAGGGACCCCCAGAAGCCCTGGTGGAGGGTTCAACTTCTCCCCAACATGTTGGTGCCCTCTGTGAGGCCCATTGCTCACTATAAGGCCCATGGTGGATGGGCACTGCCTGCGCAAGCCCTGCATTGAACTGCCCCCCTTCCCTGCTGCCGACCCAAAGAAGCTGTGGGACCCTCACATTCATCTGAAGACCACCGGGAAACACGTTAACCGGATGAAGGCATCGGGGGCCACTTGGAAATACCCCGCTTGAGGGCAGGTGAGAGCCCAGCAGAAGAGGGGGCCAGTGATGTGCCTTGATGGGTGGGCCCAGCAGAGCAAGTGTCAGTGCAGCATAGTAAATGTAATTTCAAGTTCAACCCACAAGCAACATGGGCTTTTGAGGGGAGGGTGTGATTTTGTGGGGTAATAGTGGCCAAATGTTTAAGTATTAGGAAGTATTGTTAATTCAGTATGTTGTAGAACTGTTAAGTTGTATTGTCTGGATAGGGAATGGAGCTTTCTGTGTGTAGGGAGTGTTCAGTCTTCGAGGTAAAAGGTTCTGGTGAACAACCAGGACTATAGACTTGACAGGCTTGGACTGCAGATGTATGTAAATAGAGTGTAGTCTGGATCATGGATGATGGTATTCACGTAGTGATTGGATAGCTGGAGCTATCCTAGATTGCAGAAGGTGTTTCACTGGTTAAGTCTCCCAGAGAGAGGTGTATCATTCGTGAGGTGACGCAACGGGTGCAGTTGAAAACAAACACAAGAGAATAAAGAGATTACTCCACCTTAGTCAGTGGGAAGACAGCTGTGGGGGGAGGAATTGTAAATAGGCTGGCGGGTGGTTTTACATCATCGCAAAATTTGGTAGTTCGGTGGTGATCGGCATGTGAGTTGTAGTAGGGAACGGAGCAGAGGTAGTCCCTTCTTGTGTTGATGAGCCTATTAGGTGGGGTAACGAGTCCCCACATGTTGGACGGAGTGCTGTGCTGATTGGTCTGGATGGTGAACACATGTATGGGGGTGTGGTATTCCTATGAGTTGGCGCTGTATTTCGATGAGTAGATGAGGATTCCTATTAAATTAGTGTTTTAGCTCAGTGAATAGATGTCGGATTCCCGCAGGAGTTAGCAAGAGTCTTTCTCAGATTGCGGAAGATAGTTGACTGGTTAAGTTCCTCCGGTGAGGGAGCCTATCACACGTCAGGCACCGCGGCGGGTGGAGATCAACTATAGAAAGAGAATTGGGTAATGACGTATACTCCAGGTGAAGTGGGAAGACAGCTGTGGGAATTGTGGGGTTTTATTTTAGGATCTTTGTGGGGTTGTGTGGGATTGGAAGCAATGGGTTATTGTTCTGTGTATGCACACTTGTCTGTTCAATTGTACTGTGATTTTAGTTTGGTTACACCACCTTTAGATTGATGCATAGGACGCAGAGTTTTGATGGAGAGGAGCAAGTGGTGTGGATTTGGAGAGGCAGAATAGGTGACCCAGAGGCGGTGTGCGCAAGGCACATGCGCAAGATTGTGGGGGGGTGCCGGAGAAGGCAATGGTTTGGTGAAGATGGGCTGTACATGGCTCATAGAAATTTTAAAATGTTAAATTATCTTCTAACATTTGCTCCCTGAACAGCGGAGTATCGAAATTCTCAACTTGAGGTGAGGTAAAATGTGTTACATAATGCATTTAGGAATAGAAGGGAAATGACTCCCCTTCAACTGTTATGTAGGACACAGCCCCCATGCCAAGATAAGTTAGCAAAACATAGTGTACAATAGTTCAAAAGCACTGAAGACAAATAAATAAGGCCATGGCCGCCCACAGGCAGCTTCTCCAGAGGCGTGCAGCAATTGATACTGACACACATACACAGCACTTGCACGGGAAAGAAGCTGATAAAGCAGCTAGCTATAGTTGAACTGTGGCGCATGAAGGAAAGGAAAGTGGTGAGGGTCAGCAGATGCTGAACCAGCACGAGCTGAGGGAAGAAGGGTCTCATCCTTCTGCACCTCCAGGAGTGAAATATTTGTGGACACAGATGATGAGCAAGGAACTAAAGGCAGCAGATGGATATTCAACCTTCACATGCAAAGCACCACCATACACTAAAAAGAACAAACAGGAGTGTGCAGAACAACCCACTAGCAGCACACTTTTTTTCAAAATGAAAGGGAAGATGACGGGGGAGGTGCGAGGAGTGACCACAGCAATAGTGAGTGGGAAGGATGAGCGCAAAAGGCTTGACTGGGCAGAACAAATGGAAGGAGAAGAGAGAAGGGAGAGGGACCGGGTAATGAAGGTGCAGAGTAAGGTGAGAGCCAGGAAGAGAATGGAGGAACTGGAAAGGGAAGACAGGAAATGGAGGAGGAAGAGCGGGAGCTTATGGGGAAGGAGAGTGGAGAAGGGATAGAACGGGAACTGAAGGAAAAGGAGAGGGTAGCAAAGGAGTGGAGAGAGAAGAGAGGAACGGAACTAGAGGGAAAAGAGAGGAGGAGAGAGATAGCAGAGCAAGAAAAACGTGAGCTAGCAGAAAGGCAACAGAGAAAGTTGCAATTACAAAGACTGGCAAGGAAATGGGCACAAAAAGCAGGAGGATGAGCGGCCATAAAAGCGGCCAGTGAGTGGGTGGCACTGGAATGGGAAAGGAAGAGATGGGAGGAGGAGAGAAGGACTGAACAAGACAGCACAGCCAGACATGGAAGAGGCTCAGTTGGGAGTGGAGCAGCTTGCATGGGATATGGAAGGGAGAGAGCCACCACAGTGCTGGATCTGCGGGCAGTTGGGACATATTTCAAGAACCTGTCATTGTGGGGGAGCAAAGCAAAAGAGGGGGGGGTAAGGGACGACAATAGTATGCAGGGGCACAGGGAAATTATTGTGCCCAGGGCCAGCAGCAGCAAGGGCAGATACAGGGATCATTTCAGCAGACACCTCAACCACCAACACAGGCACTGTCACCCCTACAGCTACAGACACAGACACCACATGACAGCACCATTACCCAAGGACTTGCATGCATCGCAACCCAGGGGGACTGCACAGTCGTTAGCACACATACAGAACACTGACACAATGGAGCCCACGGATACCATAGCAATAGTACCGGTTAGACGACTGGGAGGGGTTACAATGGTGGGGAACAACTCCTTCACAGAGAATGGATTGTCATTATACGTTTAATAGGATGGCCCCCAGACAAACTTGATGTGTCACATTCGGCCACACACACACACACACACACACTCAATCCTGCGGAGGACAATTGCATAGGGATGGTGATAGGTAACAAAACATTTTCTTTTCTGGGTGACAGTGGGGCGACTAGGTCATGCATCAGGGAAGGGACATTTGTGACATCATGAACAGACTGGATATAACCATTTTATTCACAGACAAAGCGATAACCTGTTCAACACCAGGCATACACATGCTGAAAGTAAGGAAGATTGTTTAAGCATATTGGGGTGCACAGTATAGAGGGGGTGCCTAAAGACAGTAAAGACAGTAAACTCAGCTACATTCTGAGAACACATCCTTCAGCAAGGAGACTGGGCTCATGCATACACAAATAACAGAGCAATTAAATGAGGCACACAAGGTGGAGGAAGGTGCACTTGAGGGGTGAGGCATGCCTTTCATTGATGGTTCACTATCGATCAGACTGATGGGGTCAAGAGGTTAGGAAATGCTGTAGTGAGACTGAGGGAAGGCAGGAAAAGTGAGAAGGTTGGGAGTGCATGATTGCCATCACATTATTAAGCACACGCAGCAAAACTAGTTGCCCATGCACACTGACACAGAAAGAAAAGCCAGTTGCCCTCACAATTGGCACTGGAACACAGCACAGAAACTGGAGGAGAGACACTGTCTGAAAGGAGTGAGGGACATGGTGATGGGAAAAGGGTACAACAATCTACCAGAGAAACACATTATGAAATTGCAATGGGCTGCACCACGGGAGGAGAGAAGTCCGGGTAAGGAGAGGATGTTCCATGTCCCCAACAGACACCCTTTGGCGACAGAATAACACAGTGAAAGTAGAAATGCCACAAACGCTTTTGAACACAGCACTGGCACAAATGCATTAGCCAACACACATAAGGAAAGAGGTAATTGCTACACAAATTGGACAATAATGGTAATATTAAAATTTGGGAGTAGATCCTGATGGGAGAAATATATTGTCTAACTTCAGCAGTAATGAAAGTAATGGAGTAATGCAATGCTAGATTTAAATAAATTAGTAATTAATAGACTAGCGTTTAACAAGTGGAAATGTGGTGGGGCAGAGGGCATGGGAGTAAATTGTGACGGTTGGGATTTAAAAAATAAAATAGGGGGGAGGACAGGTAGCAGATACATGGTAGCAAATTTGATTAGTACCAGCTTAAAGTGCCAGCAATTCACTGCGGGGCAGTCCCTGAGAGTTGTGAGAGGAGCCATAGAAGAAAGATCTAAAAACTCTGTGATTATCACAGAGTTCCCCCCTTCTCACCTGAAACCGATCCTTGCTAGACTCCGTGGGCGGTGTCTTCTTGCGGACAGACCTTGACTTGAATAAGGCTGAGTGAGTCTCTTCCGACTCCAGCATGCGTTTAAGATTTCGGGATGCAGCAATCCGGGAAACGAAGAAGATGTGCTGATGGCGCACGAGTCCAGGAAGCAAGAGGAAAAGGGAAAGGGGCAAGGAATGGAAGTAGAAAAGCTAGGAACCAGGAAAGCAATACTGCGAACTACGGAGCACATGTCTGATCGCTACTTGGCAATAGCATTGAGACGCGCGGAGCCGCGGGTGTGCGGTCTATTAGTAGAATACGTAACGTCCAACGTATAGACCGCGGAAGTCGTGTCACGCTGGACGGCCATATTGGGAGTGTCAGGGAATGCAAGGCCCGTTGCGATAAGGACCAGGATGACCAAAAGGGGCGCGTCCTGTGGGTCATGACAGCAAGCCTTCTCCGAAAACCTGTTCCTCCAGGTTTGCCTGGGTGTATGAAGTAGTATCTTCTGAGCAGTCGATGGGTATTCAGATTAGAAAGTGGTTCCCAAGTTCTTTCACTGGGGGGATATCCTTTCCATTCAACCAGATATTGAAGCTGACCCCGTTTATACCTGGAGTCGCATATCTGGGACACTTCATATTCCAGTTGATTGTCCACCACCACAGGAGTGGGTCTGCAGGATTTCCGGGAGGATTGAATGTAAGGTTTTAATAAGGAGATGTGAAAAACTGGGTGAATCTTTTTCCAGGATTCTGGTAACTTGAGCCGGTATGAGACTGGGTTTATAATTTCCTTGATGGAAAACGGACCATAATACCGGGGGGCCAATTTGTTTGGCCGTAGATGTCGGGGTAGTAATTTCGAGGACAACCAGACTTGATCTCCAACTGAATAAGAAGGCCCGGGTCTTCTTTTGGAATCCGCATATCTCTTGGTCTGTGTTCTGGCCTTCTCTAAGTGCTCTTTGGTCTCCTTATGTATGTTGATGAGTGTTTCAATCCAGGAGTCGACAGTAGGTACCGGTGTGGGTTGTGGAAGAACAGAGGGCAGAACTGATGGATGGAATCCTTGGCTGCAATAAAAGGGACTGGTCTTAACTGCTGAATGATCGGAATTGTTACAGGCGAATTCAGCCACGGGTATCAGGAGCGACCAGTCATCCTGAACCTTAGTAGCAAAACATTGAAGATATTGTTCCAGAGTCTGATTAGCACGTTCTGTGGACCCTTTGGTTTGAGGGTGATAACCTGATGAAAGAGCGCGTTGGATTCCTAATATTTGACAGAGGTGTTTCCAGAATTGTGAGACGTATTGCGGTCCTCAATCGGAAATTATCTTTGAAGGAAGTCCATGAAGGCGGAACATGTGCTCCAGGAAGATTCCAGCCAGTTCAGATGAGGATGGTAGCTTATTGAGGGGTGTGAAATGAGCCATATGAGTGAACAAGTCAGTGGTGACCATGATGGTGGTATACCCTCTGAAAGGCGGTAATTCCACAGTGAAGTCTGTAACAATAAATTCCCATGGCTTTGTTGGCAGTGCGGGTTGTAGCAGAAGACCCGCTGGCCTCTTGTTGTCATGTTTATTCTGTCTACAGATTGCACAGGCTTGGACGTATAGTTGTACGTCAGTATTCATTTTAGGCCATCAAAATTGTCTTTGTATGAGGTGGAGGGTGTTGGTGATGCCACGATGTCCGGAGTAAAGGGTATCATGACAGAGTTTTATTATTCTTTGTTTTAATTATTGTGTAGGAATGAGCAGAGCGTTGTCCTTGAACAAATATCCTTCCTTGACTCTCAGGTTCCATTGATTCTTTCTTGAAATATTCTTCCAGAGTTCAGAGGATTGGGTTTGTACTCGGATTTCTTCCAGGAGGTTGACTGCTTGGGCTACAAAAATCGTGTGGGGAAACATCTTAGGATAGGCCTTATCTTCGGTAGTTTCGTAGTAAGGCCGTCGAGATAAGGCGTCAGCAATCAAGTTTTGTGATCCAGGAACATGAGTGATGTGGAACTGGTATTGGGCAAAGAAGAAGGCCCAACAAGCCTGACGACTGTTCCGACACTCTAATGACTGTAGAATTTGAAGATTTCGGTGGTCCATGTGGACCTGGACTGGATATCTTGCTCCCAGGAGCAGATGTCGCCACTCAGTGAAGGCTTGGTGGATGGCTAAAAGTTATTTTTCCAGGACGGAGTAGTGTGTCTCACTGGGAGTCAGGGTTCGTGAAAGGTAAGCAATGGGGTGTTCTAGTTTATCCTCAAATTCTTGCTTCAACACCGCTCCAATGGCTTAGTTAGAGGCATCCGTTTCCACAAGGAATGGTCGATCAATGTCGGGTTGGGCCAGAATGGGAGCTTGAGTAAATCTTGTCTTCAAGAGTTGGAATGCCTTATCCTGCGGAGTAGACCAGACAAAGGGGGTGTCTTTCTTCAGGAGAGCAACAATCGGTTGAACAATCTCAGAGAAGGTGGGTATAAACTTCCGGTAGAAATTGGCAAGCCCCAGGAAGGATTGAACTTGTTTCACGGACGTGGGAGCAGGCCAGGATAATATAGCCTTTACCTTTGAAGGGTCCATGCCAATTCCCTCTGGAGTAAGGATAAATCCTAGGTAATGAACAGAAGCAACGTGAAACAGACATGTCTCAGGTTTGGCCAAGAGTTTATGTTCACGGAGTCGTTGTAGTACTGCCTTTACGTGCTCTTCATGCTTTAGAAGATCCTTGGAGTAGATCAAAATGTCATCCACGTAGACGATGACGAAGAGGAATAGCATGTCAGAGAACTCCCTGTCCATAAAACGTTGAAAGACTGCTGGGGCATTAGCTAATCCAAAGGGCATGACCAGATATTCAAAGTGACCAAAGGGTGTTCTGAATGCTGTTTTCCATTCGTCTCCTTCCCGGATACAAATCAAATGACAGGCACCCCGGAGGTCCAGTTTTGTCAAAATCACAGCGCCTCTGACCGCTTCCAGGATATCCGAGATTAAGGGTAAAGGGTACCGGTCCTTGAGGGTGCATTGATTTAATCCATGATAATCGAGGCAGGGTCTGAGTTCCTTAGTGTTCTTCTTAGGAACAAAGAACAATGAAGCTCCGGCTGGAGATTTTGAAGGTTTTATGGTGGCATTCTCAAGGTTGGTATCCAAGTATTCTCAGAGAGCCTTTTTCTCAGGTTCGGAAAGGATGAACATCCTGCCAAAAGGAATCACTGCTGAGGGATCCTTGTCTATGGCGCAGTCTTCAGGCCTATGAGGGGGTAAGGCCTGGACTATGGCAGTTGAGAACACACCAACAAATCCCTGATAGGCCTTAGGAACCTGCACGATATTGGAAACCATGAGAGGTGCTTGATAGTCTATTGGTGGTTCTTTGGAGGGGGTCAAGGAGGGTTCCAGGATTCGACAGTGAGACATACAAAACTCTGAGCCAAGGAATAGTGATCCTGCTGTCCAATTGATATACGGATTGCGTTTCTGTAACCAGGGCATGCCCAGTACCATGGGGTAATGAGCTGACTTAATAATGTCGAATCGAATCCGCTCTTGGTGGTGGTTAATTGAAAGCTGGATCTCTTTGGTCTGCAGGCTTATGGGCCCCAAAGTGAGGGGTCTTCCATCGATTGCTTCCACCGGCTGCATGATGCTTCATGTTTCGTATGGGATGTGGTGACTAAAAACCCAATCTTGATCAATGAATATTCCCATAGCCCCGCAGTCCACCAAGGATAGGTCTTATTCCCGGAGGTTGATAGGAAGGCCTGTAGTATCACTAGATTGTTTTGTCCAGGAGAGTTCAAGGATGGAATTGATGTGGAGCAAACATCTCTCTCCCGAAGCCCTGCTCCATCTAGGATCGGGAGTTGGTGTTTCCCGAACGCCGAGGAGTTGCCAGAAGGCATTCTCTAACCAAGTGTTTGTCTGAGGCACAATACATGCACAACCCCGTATTAATCCTTCTCATCCTTTCTTGCGGGGATATGGGTCCACGGAAGGCTCCTATCTACATGGGTTCCGGTTCGGTGACTGATCCAGGGTTTGTGTCAGATTTGGAGGTACTCTCAAAGGACACCTTCGGAGGGTTTCCCCTAGATTTTTTCTTCTCTGCCTTCCTTTCCTGGATGCGAAAGTCTATTTGCATGGCAAGGTCCATAAGAGCCTGGAATGAGTTTGGTCGGGCCACTCTGGCTAACTCATCTTTAATCTCCTCATTTAATCCTCTCCTGAAAAGGGTAAAACTTGCCTCCGGAGACCAATCAGCTTCCTTGACCAATTGCTTGAAGCGGGTTACATACGTGAGCACATCCTGGGATCCCTGCTGAAAGTCTAAGAGGCGTTCCTGGGCACTAAAGACCTGCTCAGGGCGATCAAACATGGTCTTTAGGGCCTGTATGAAACCATCGTAGTCATCTAGGAGAGCGTCACCTGAGTTAACTAGGGGTGTAGCCCAGGTTAAAGCATTTCCGGAAAGGTGAGAGATTATGAACCCCACCTTAGCCCTGGGAGTGGAAAAGTAATAGGGCTTAAATGTAAAGTCAACCAAACATGAGTCCAGGAATCCACAAAGGGTTTTTGCCGAACCATCGTATTTGTCAACAATGCCGCCCAGTAACACACTTTCTTTTGCGGCTGAATCACGGGATAGAACTAATTGCTTGAGAGCAGCTTTTTCCGCCTTTAAATTCTGCACCTCAGTGGTTAATTCTTGCATACCTCGCATCAGGTCCTGGACGGCCGCTTCCATGTCGACTTCGAGTGTGGTCGGTAGGCGTCTCAAACTGTCACGGAGTTCCCCCCTTCTCACCTGAGACCGATCCTTGCTGGACTCCGTGGGCGGTGTCTTCTTGCGGACAGACCTGGACTTGAATAAGGCTGAGTGAGTCTCTTCCAACTCCAGCGTGCGTTTAAGATTCCAGGATGCAGCAATCCGGGGATCCGGGAAATGAAGAAGATGTGCTGATGGCGCACGAGTCCAGGAAGCAAGAGGAAAAGGGAAAGGGGCAAGGAATGGAAGTAGAAAAGCTAGGAACCAGGAAAGCAATACTGCAAACTACGGAGCACACGTCTGATCGCTACTTGGCAATAGCATTGAGACGCGCAGAGCCGCGGGGTGCGGTCTATTAGTAGAATACGTTACGTCCAACGTATAGACCGCGGAAGGCGTGTCACGCTGGACGGCCATGTTGGGAGTGTCAGGGAATGCAAGGCCCGTTGCGATAAGGACCAGGAAGACCAAAAGGGGCGCGTCTTGTGGGTCATGACAGTGATTATCTTAATTAAGGAAAATGATCCCCTTAATTTAGACACACAGCCAATGTATCTGACAGATTTAGTGTATATGATCAACGTGTGTCATGAATATCTTCACCTAAATTAAGTGCATATGACCCAGATGTGTTAAAGATACAGCTACAGGATAGTGGTTGTCTACCCATTTTCCAGGTAAATTTCGAATTGTGCAACAAGTTAGGGTCCGACCACCATTCAACGCCCACGAGGTGGTGACAGGACGGTACATTAATTTATCCTTGGCTCCTCCCACTAGGACACTGAATACTGTGAGAGTAGTGCAGAAAGGTTAGATCAAGAAATTAACGAATATGTCAATTCTCAGGTCTCAAGCGCTTCTTTTTCATTTCTCGACAGATACAAAGGACCCAGGGCAGGCCTGAAGACAACGGACAGCTAAATTCCAATGACTAGGGACTAGAGACCCAAAGACTTTAGTGTAAGTGGGACATTTTGCCCTCCTGACAGACTTTGTTAGATGTGTAAGGCATCAAGCCCTACAAAGTGGTGGCCACTCTGGCAATGAGAGAGCAACAATCAACAAGGCCAACACAACAGATTTTCATGAACTGCAAGACAGCACAAACACTCCATCCTATGGTCCAACGCACCCAAACAGCTAGAACAGGGACCGACACCCCTGTGTGCATAGTATGCTGAAATAAGTTTCAAATTATATTTTGTTCACCCCACAGCTGTAACACTGTTTTGTTCTCTCTCTTTTCCTCGCACACGCAGGTTGTTGCTTATGTATGTAGTTAGAATTGTGATGGGAATTTCTTTGATGTTACCTCCACTAATCACCCTGAAGACTCCCCCACTCAACTTGCCCACTCTATCAGAAAACCCAGACCCTTTAGAGCACGATTACCTGGAGTACATTTCCTTACTCTCATTGAACACCTCGCCCATCCTTTGCCCACTCTATCAGAAAACTTGGACGCCCTAGAGCATGTTTCCCTGAAGTATATTTCCTTGCTTCCATTGAATACCTAGCCCAAACCTTTCCCCAACTTGAATACAGTGCATATATTGTCCTACCCACATTGAGAAACACTCAACAAGAAATGTCCGGCGGGTGGGAGGGGGTTCAGTTTTGCCCTCAGTGATTGTTTAGTTTGCAGAGCTTGAGGGTACTGACATGTACTAACCTATTAATGCCTTTCTTGTGATTTTCAGGCAGGCAACTTTATCATCTCATCAGCTGCAAGGATCCAGCAGCGTAAGTGGTTATGGGCAAGATAAAAAGGACTCTTATTATTGTTACAAGACTGCTAATAATGAACAGAATAATGGGGGGTGGTCCTTTGAAAATTATATGTAACAGTGAGCATTACTGCTGTGCCCCCTACTAACATTTCCCTGACCCATGCAGGAAGGCCTACCTTGTCAGAGGGAAGGGAACACACTGTTGCCAAGTTAAGGAAAGGTAAGCACAGTGTTAATGCAGACACGAAGGGAGCAAACATACACCTTACACATAGCACAAGTAACCAACAACATACACACATGCACAAGATTGGTAGGGACACCACTGGGGAGAGCTTTCCTGTCTGCTCTTGAATCCCCTATGCCTTGAGTGCCTTGATAAAATTAATAACAACAGAAATACCTGCAGCAATACACAACGCCAATGTATTTCAAAGTGTTCCAAATGTGAAGAAGATTCCAAAGGAAGACTGCAACATTGAGATGGATGTCAAACAACACATTCCCCTATGAAAGAAGATTACATCAAGACACTACCCAACATGAACAACTACTGGCAGCTTATTGAAGGACAACAGTATGTAACAGAGGGGCCACAGACAGAAGAAACAAAGACTATCACACTGAAGGAACTGAATAAAAAGAACAGAAAAAAGAAAATGATGATAAGTGCCTAATGAGTGGGACAAGAGTGTGAAGTAAGTGACTTGGACGGAGAGTGAAAAAGGACCTATGCCAATAAATATACTGAAGGCACTGGCCTTATGTCACCATTGAAAAGAAGTGGCCGAAAATGCTGGATGCAAGAAGGTTGAGATCAGTAGGGAGATGAGAGCAGGAACAGCAGTGCTTATGGACTACTATTGAGTTTATGGATCGAAAGCTCAAGAGAAACTGCCACCGAATTCGGGAGGAGACTGTTTATTGGTGCACATCAGCATGCCCTTGCTGGTGGTGCCCAAAGAAGACGTGAGGCATGACGACTTCCCCAAGATGGAAAACAACAGAAGGAAGAAGAGATGACTGAACAAAGCACCAAAAGCCCAAACAAAGGAAGAAGAGAAACAGACTAAGGAGCGAACAGAGGGGGGAACTACTTCTCGAGCAAGACATAAGTAACATTGGAAGAAGTACCAGCACACAACAGACTGTTCAGCAGAAAACACATGTGAACAGGGAAAGACAAGAACTGGCTAGCATTTCCATGGTCATGGATACCATCATGACAGGCTGGTGGATTGAATGTGATAACTGAAGCACTAGTACTGAGCGCAGGATCAAGATACATTGCAAGATGCGAGAGAACAGCAGAAGAAGCGATCAGAATGCAAATACTGATGGATGTGAGCATAGGAGGAGCAATAGAAGACATGATGAAAGGAAGAGCCAGACTAAGGGAGAAGATAGCGGTGTGTGACCTGGTTCCAGCAGTAATAAAGGTGGACAATCCCTGTGATCCAAGGAAGTACGAAGGGAAGTGAGTGGGGTGGAATGCAGAAGGAGAATTATCCTACATGTACTGGTCCTTGACAATCATGTGAACCATTATGGACACCTCCGAGAATTGCCAACCGTAAGAAGATGAATGGTTGCTTGGTGGTGTGGTCGACAAGTCGACCAGGGGGGAGACTGAAGAGGAAAAATAAAAATCAAACTCCTGCCCCCCTCACCCCAGGCACACTAACAGAAAGAACAGCAGGAAGAACAATGAGCGCACTCATCATTTTGCACCAAGCCCCAGTGCGCCCATGGGTAACAAATATGCTGAAAGACACCCTTTTCACCAACACTGCAACCTAAAAGTAACACAAACCTTGCCCAGAGTGGATGAAGAGCTTCTGGATGCTAGCAGAGACACTTTAAATGACATTATTGGCTAAAGGCGCTAAGAAGACATGCTACATTAGCCTTGATGCAGCAATACCGCCATGCAGAATTTACAAAACACAACAGTTCCTGTTTAAAGGCTTGCAATGCTCACCTGAATTAACCTAACAGCACTATAACTCATCAATTCATGCATTATCAAATGGCATAGTGTAAAGACATGCCCGGCTTCAGGAAAATTACAGCCCAATACACTTGTCGCACTGAAGTTCAGTGGCGATGGGATGGCGCAGAGACAGAAAGGCATCTTGCAGGCTCAGCTCAGCCAAGGTCGTCTCTAACCAGATAAACTCTGTTTTGTAACAAGATGAAATTCTTTTGTTCTGAACAACAGTGAACAGAGCGCAGACAGCTCCAATAATTCTCATTAAATACAGCTAATTCAACCCAGAGTGTGGAGGCAAGACACATGATTCTGTGGCTTTTCTATGAGAATGAAAAGGCAAGCTCAGGCAGTGGCGATTCACACATAGCTATGACGCACAAGAGACAGCTACTTTGTCGAACTGGGAGCAGGGTTGTCTGAGGCTCTCTGGGACCTCTGCTCTGGCCAATCACCACTCGAGTCCCAGGGCCAGAGAGCCTTGCTCAGATAAAACTGATGGGAACACATTCACAATGCAACATTTTTAGAATTAGCTCACTGGGAGAACAGTCAAGCCAGCCCTTTGACAACGGAGGACCAATCATCAGTGTTTCTATAAGGGAACTATATGTGACCAATCACTGAGCATCCATTCTTTAGGTTGAAATCGGTTTCTGGAAGCTGGTCAAATTTTGTGATGTCAGCCTGCAGTGTGTTACAAAGCTGGCTTGTAAGGCAGTCCCTCTAAGACAGTGCCTGGGTTTTCTCTGTGCACAGATCTCTGTGTGTTTTTTCTTGCTTGCCAGAAATAAACCACAGTTTTTGTAACATGCTGCTTTTTTCTTGGACAGTGCTGCATTCCCTTGGGCAAGATGGGAGGTGTTGGGGCCTTCCATAACCCAAGACCCCCAGAAGCCCTTGATTTGCTTTCAAGTCATGTGATAGAGAGAGGAAAGGCGTTCTCTCTCTCTCTCTCTCTCTCTCTCTCTCTCTCTCTCTCTCTCTTTCTCTCTTTCTCTCTCTCTCTCTTTCTCTCTCTCTCTCACAGAAGCTGCAGCCAAGTTATTTATGAAAGGAATACATATTTCTGTACAAACCCTGTTTATACAAGGTATGAACATTTCTTGGGGATTCCTATAAATGAAAGGCTGTCAGAGACTTTTGATTACGGTTGTAGAAGTTAAGGAATATTTTTGTTTGCAAGGGAACTGTACATCTATCCCCAGCACTGTGATGTAAATTGGGTTTGAATTGTCTTGGTCTCTTGAGCCCACACACCATCCCTCAGTTGGTCTGATCATGAGTTAGGCAGTATCCTGGCTGGGATACGCCCAACTTTAGTAGCATTTGCACCCAACCGTCCAGCGGTATTACTGCCACATCACGGGTTGGGTGCTAACTATTAGTCCCCATTCCCCATTGGACCCAACAGGGAATTTTCTGCACAATTACCTCGCGGTAATACCACCAGCGGTAATGCGTAAAAAATGGGAATTTTTCTTGTGTGTTCACCCCCAGCTCTGAGCAGGGAGTAAACAGCCCCGACCCGAGATTGGGTGGACCCTTAAATGCAGCGGTAATACCATTACCGTGGCATTTAAGGGCTGCCTGCACTGTCTCCCATACATTTTTAAACAGATTTCCTTACTCCGTTCTGGCACCAGGGAATATGTGATATGGTGACTGATTTCCGAACCATGCCCGCTGCAACTGCATTTCCATTTTTTAAAACAGCCTGCGGAAGGGATACTTCTATAGGGAGTGGTACACTGCAAACTAACACATTGCTCTGCTGATTCCTGACCCTTAATGAGACTGGCATTTAAATGCTGAATATTTCTTCAAATCTAGAGTCCTGGAGCACAAGTGGCAACAATCCCATCTGAGATCACTAAAGCTGCATCATCAACTTCAATCTGCGCTTATCCCGGAAATTGGGCAGTGACTATTTCATCCTTCGCTTCCAGAAACTAACCGTAAGGCATATTATTTCTTACTCAGAACTGTCTATATCACATGAACTGGGGAATTATTATTTGTTTTTTGTCTAGTTGGACTTTTTAATCCTTTTTATCATATAGGACCAGTTTGGTTCTGTTACTGATGATTCAGATGTGAATATATTTTAGTCAGATTGATATTTCCATGATCCGTATTTGTGTTTCTTAGAGTATTATCCCCCTAAGGAGGGGATAGAGTATTATATTAAAGCACCACTGTTATAGCTCTCTATACGTAGTTTATTCTGAGTCATCCATGTGCATCAGTGTGAAGGCTGCGTATTACTCTTAATGTGGAGGGTGATTATTTTTATTGATTGGGTTTTCCACACCGTGTCAGTCCAGAGGTTTCGTAGTGCTCTCAGAGTTTATTAAAAGAATTCAGGCTATTAGCCATGGTATCTTCTCTCCCATAAGTGAGAGTTGAAGGACCGGTTACATAGAGCTGTGGTGCTGATTGATAGTTTAGAAACCAATATTTATCCCTGGACCACTGGTGCCCCGGAAGTAGATATGTCATAAGCAGCTCTTGATAGTGGGAAGATAGATTCAGGTATCAAGCTTTGAAAAGATTTTCACACCTGTAGGCACCAAATTTGAATGCTGAGTGGAGCATCGGGGGTTGTGAGGATGTGGAGAGGGGAGGGGAATGAAAAACTATAGAATGCGTTTCCTGCCTTGAAATGTAGACGAATGGGGTGGAGTAGAAATGCTTGGAGATGCTTAAAGGCTGCACTCCTTCACGTGACACACAGATGCCGATAGGATCGACCTCCCCTCTTTGCATTACTTGCCACCAAGGTGAAGGTGAAGGTCCAGGGAGGAGAAGAAAAACACTGGATGCCAGCTAGGAGGACTGGAAAGTTGGAGTTCGAAAGAGGAAGTAGTCATACAGAGAGGGCAATGTAGGCAAAAGGGGCAAGCAAGTGAACATTTAAACAAATGGAAGTTTAGATTTGCAGAAACACCCATCTACCCTCATCCCTGTGAAACTGTGTCACATTGTTGCATTTTCCAGGTCATAACAGTTGCCGTTCTCTAAATATTTCCTCAGGAATGTCACAGTTGACTTGTACGCTGTATCAATCTGAAGGAAATGAGCTGCCAGGGCCTTTCCGGTCTGCTGCAATCTCAGTAACGCAAAGGCACTTGAGGGGTACAAGAGCTTGGGTAAGCTTGGGGTGAGGGGGCATTGAGATGGACCTGAAAGAAATTCCAGTACAGTAAATAAATGCTCTACAGTGGAGATTATAATGTACAACCAATGATATGATATGATATGATAGGTTATTTATAACGCGCTTAATACCCAGGGGTTTCTAAGCGCGAACCTGGGGATCGAACCTGTGGTGCTCCATGTCGTCTTGCTTCCAAGGCGAGCATGGTGACGCCGAGCTATCCTCCCGGGCCAAGGCTGAAAATGGGAGCTTGCATAGGAACAATAATAAATAGCTTTTTCAAAAGGTAGCTATTACAAGAAACGATAGCGAGAAGGAAGAAAAGTGGTTATCGATATCTGAGATAGAACGCTCAGCACCAGTGCTGACCTTGTGAAGTGTTTGCCAGGGCTCAGCCATGGTACTTATTTGCGAGCCTTGGTACCTATTTTCTCAGACTCAGTTTGATAGTGATGTGCTGCTTCAGCAACTTCAACTATCAATCGTAGTAGTCACAAAACAAGCAACAATCGCGTACTTTGGACACACATCTCTGCATCCTGAGCTGGCTCATTGTAAATCAAGAATATGACGGCTCACACTTGCGCGGCAGTGCTAGTTATCCATTTTCCTTAATAGCAATGGTCTGGAAGGTGAAAATGCTGGTCCCTCCTGCTGGCCACTCCTATGCACTGCACCAGTCAGTGTACCAGACATTGATGCCACTCCACTTTTGCTACAACCAGCAGCAGTGCCATAGCAGGGTGGGTTGACAACAGGACAGCCAGAAGCACGAACACCAGGGAAATGGCAAATAAAAAGCCATTGACGAAGAGGAGGAGTACCTGTCCTGTGAGCCAACCTCACAATACGATCTTGATGCAGCATTTGGCAGGAAAGATCACCCGCAAGAAGAAAAAAAAATTAACCATAGAAGAAGATGTTGACGACTATTGTGTTTAAAGAAGGACTTAGACATGTGTCTCTTTTCAAGACAAAACTAGTATGTTATTTTATGTTATGCTGATTGGTATTTGTAAATGGCAAATCTGCCATAGTCACTGCATCCATCAACCCCAATGTGCCTGTGTTCCTTGCAGCTTTAACCTCAAATAAGTTGACAGTGTGGAGAGCAGCTGTGGGTAGTGGCAACAGTGGCCCTGAGTTTTCCGCATCCAATGTGTCACAAGCATGCTAGAAAATATTTGGGCCCAGGTGCTTATTTTCTTTTTACAAATGAACAAATGAAGCATTGCTGGACGCCCCTAGAAAGAACACGGGTCCCTTTCGCTTAGGTGCAGCTAAGATGCCTTATGCTGTGTTGTCATTTATGGATCCCTCGGCCCCCCCAAGTCAACCACCACCCATAAAACAGTTATGCCCTTCTATAACCCAGAAAAATGCTTGTGGTGCCTTGTTTGTGGATGTGTTGGGTTGAGTGTATGGACAGCTATCGTCTACATGGCCAGATAACACAATGTGTGGGATCTGGGAGGGACAAATTGAGTGCAGTCACTGCTTAGAGTTTGGGATGTGTCAGAAATGATTTGCAGCCCATTTAATCTTGTGACACCTCCCTCGATGAACCACTCTGTGGTATTCCCCTTGACCTTCGAGTGAAGGGGAACTTGGCAGATTGACTCGCGGCTCCAGGGACCACACCAGTGTGGATTCCAAGTGAAACACTTCACTCAGACTCTTATGCAGAGGCATTGACGTTGGTGCACAAATAGTGGGAATTCAGAAAAATCACTATGAGCAAGTACAACTGTGTGGTCAGCAATGTTGCATTTTCATAGCCTGAATCTGGTAATCCTGCCTCATGATGGACAGCAGGATGGCCAAAGACTACCTTAGCTTTTGTCCAGATCAAATATCCCCTTCCATGCTTGCTACCACTGAAAGAAACCACATTCGCCCTTTAAATCCTGCCTGCAGACTTCTACACATTAAAATTGAAGTTTTGAACAGTTGCCAAGGACACTCAAACATTATGTCAACAGTTTCCCCAAAGACAGTTGAGAACTGTTGTTAGGCACTACTTGTGAAAGCATTTTCTGCCCCTTGCCCCAAATCCTCCCACTATCTTCCCTGCTTGAAAAACCATTAACGGTGTAAGTTGTCTTGGGAATGTTATTGTCCCAATGGGTAGGGCATAGGTAGGGCATGTATTTTTTAGCATATATCGATCGATAATAAAAAAAAATCCAATGCATGTTACTTTTGATTTTTAGACATTTACACACATGAAACTCATGGGTTGGAAACCGCAATTTTATGATAATCTTATCCGTTAATCCATCGCCCTAAGTTCAAGTGCCCTCAGGGCAGTAAATCAGATCACTTTCCCCTCAAGCTGACATCATTAGATGCTTACCCCCCTTGTCACAATCCAGTGCACTTCTCATTTGAACATCCTCTGTGCGCAATCTATTGACGTGTCTCCATGAACATTTCAAGATGCCTCTTTCCTCGATAAGTATAAACAAACCCTTTCTGATCAGACAACGCTGGAGTTTCTGCTGCCTTGGTGTCCATCTTTTACATTACGAGCCCCCACGACTTCTTGTTGGCCTGTTCAGCTACCTAAAAACTATGACGAATTAAACTGAAAGAGGTGCTTACACTAGCTCAAATGAATGTACTCTGCCACTGCTTTCTATTTCTATCAAATTGCCCACCGAAAATAGGAGATTCCATCTGTCCTGTCCTGGCCTATGCGGACGACCTGGTTATACTGGACCACACTGTTAGTGGGCTTTGAAGGTCGGCCATCGCTCTGTGGGAATACGCTGAGAGGAACGGCCTCAAAATTAATCTGGAAAAAACTAAGGCAATGAGATTTACCAACAAGAACACCATTCGTGTACAGCTCAGAGTTGGTTCAGATACCATTGCCTATTCTCCTCATTACCGCTATCTAGGTATAGAATTTGAGAGTATCGGCGACTATGGACTCTGCAAGCAGTCACGCAATGTAAAGGCAACCCAACTGACTGCACTGTTCCATAGATTCACACTAAATCAGGGGGGATTTACCATCTGGGGCACGAGACAACTGTATGTGCAGGTATTATCCCCTATGATCACCTATGGTCTAGAAGCCCTCCTCAACTCTGACCTGAAATGGCTGCAGGTGATTGAGGGGAAATTTTGGCGCGCTATCCTGGGCCTACCACCGGGAATCCCAATGGCAATATTAAGACTGGAAATGGGGCTGACCTCATTGAAAGCGATAGTACTAAAAAAGCGAGCCCTACTCTACCTGAGAATGAGGGATGAGACTAAGAATGGGCTACTCAAGGCGGTCTACATAGAGATTTCAAAGGATAAATCCTCGTGCCCCTTGAAGGAGCAAATGTCTAAATTCCTGATGACCATTGGGTGGCAAATTAGGGAGGGCAGTGTAACTGTAGAAATGCAAAGGGCTCTGGTCAAACGCATAGAGCTCTGGGATTGGCTGGAGAATTACGCTCATCTCCAGAAGCTGAAAAGCTATCAGTTTGTCCAGTATAGACTGTATAATTACAAAAATCTGCAGAGCTATCTCAATTTATGCCCGGATAGGAGACTTAGACGTTTCATATTACTTCTAAGGCTAGAACAACTACCTACTTTAATGATAACAGGCAGAAGAGACATGATCCCCCCAGAATTACGGCTTTGCCGGTTATGTAAAGGAGTGAATCAGCTAGAAACGGCCAGACATGTATTGACTGAATGTCACAAAATGTCAAGTACCATAAACCTTGGCTTGGGTCAGCTTGTGCATAACCAAGGTTACATTAAAGAGGAGCTATTTTGGCATCACTGTATTAACTCCAACAGTATAAGGCTCCTGATGGCACTGTACAATGTTTGGCTGAAGGTGGAAATAAGACTTAATATAACCATATAGGAGGATATAAAGAGGAGTTGATGTATAGCCATCGTTGAAATCCATGAGGGGCTGTTGGCCAATACAGGCCCCTATTTATATAGGAATTGTAACAATACTGAAATTAGATTGATATTCCATCTGAAACTCTTATTGGAGAATATGCGGTAGGATGTGGTAAGATCTGGTTCCAGAACTATTGTAAATGTGAATCTAAAATGAAGCTGTTTTATATGGTTTTTAGGAAATGTATATTTAGAGAATTTAATGTATTGTCCTTCTTGGTAATTTCTTATGCAATGTTTTTGTTAATTATTGATGTTTTTCTCATTATAATTTTGTTCTTACTTAAGGTATATTTTATGTGTAAAGTTTCATTGTAAACTAAGTCACAATAAATTATTATTATTATTTAATAATTATTTCATAATTGACAAATGTCTTTACTAAACCCTATTTAAATAGTATATTTACATCAGTTATTTTTTTGATGTGCCAATGAGAACTTTCCACCTTTGTGCCTATTCCTGTTATCTTTGCACTGTGGCTTTTTATAACATGTCTGTTTCATCTCCAAGTTTTCTTTGACAGGTCGTTTTAAAATAAAACCTCAATTCATTATTTTATCCAAATGACAATTTTGTTATTTTTCTCCCACAGTTGATATTCTACTTCTTCAATCCCGAAGAAGGATGGCATCCATTCAGCCCTACCTTTGTGAGTTGGAGCATACCAAAGAGGAAAATGGTCGAGAGAGAAAGTAGCCAAATAGATAGTGAATCTAGTGACCGTCGTGACGATCACTCCCAGGATCCTGATCCTCTTCACCCGGAAGTCATTTCCACTTGGCGTACCTGCCATCGATGCGAGTTAATGCCAGCTTTGTTGGAGAACTGTTATTGCCAAAAAAAACTCTGGATTCTTGGCCTGCATAGCCAAAGAAGAGCCTTCATCACTATGAATTACCCAGATGCATGACTTCAGGGCTGCCTGCCTTACAAGACCCATATGGAGAATGCTGGTGGTGCAGATGCATGAATTTACAGCAACTGCTCGCCCCCCTTCTCCTAGTAATATATAAGTGTTGTGTCTATACGTTGTGTTTGTGACAATCTCACACTATAGCCTTTTATGTTGTTCTGCTAGTACATTGCGATATCCAGGGCTCACTCAAGATATATATTTATTTTGATATATTTGAAAATATATTGTTCTTTGTTCATGCCAAACTAATCCACCTTTTATTTTGCGACTCAACAATAACATTTCATTTACTTTCAAGCTTTACAAAAAACATCTACCTATGTTTTATTTTTTAAAAGGGCATATACCTTTCTATATTACCCTTACTTCAAAAGTTTTGGACTATGACTACTCAGAAAGTATGTTTTTCAATGAATGCCAATGCCTTGTATTTTAGAAGATAGGCCAAACGAGATAAATGCAATTATTGGCTTCATTCAACAAAACAATGCCTGTATCTTTTAGACAGATGGGACAGGCTTGTGGCCTAGAAAGCGTTTACATGGTGGATTCATGGAAGACCGGGATTCCGCGTTCCACAGTCATGCCTGCCTGTGTGGATTGCGCCATTCATGGACAATTCCCTAGTGCCTCTGGACAATACAAGGGATTTTTACAGACAGTACTTCAGCCAGTTCATTATAATTTTTAGTTGGTCTATCCCATCAACCTTTTCTTAAAAAATGTGCATTTCATTAAAATATTTTACTTTCAATAAAACATATATGTATCTAATAATTTTGCAATGTTGGCTCTAATTATTTCAATTTAGTGTGTTTCATTTCATATTTTTAGCTTTCCCAGCGAATTTAAAGTTTTCTCATATGTTCAACAATCACATACAATGATGCACAAACCCAAAATTCAAAATACAAAATACTCAGTACTTGCATTATAGAAATATAAATATTTCTTATTTTTATTATTGCTTCACGTGTTACTTTTTAGCTTCGGGTACACTAGATTTCATCCGATTCTATTTCGGAATACACAGCTCTTTTATTAAACGTGAACAATTATAACACTTTGACAGTTCTATTAAATAAAGGCAATGAAGTAATATGAATGAAAGTGATTGTCCAAGAAACCAACACCACCAAGTATACTAATAAAAATAAAATGCAATACCATCAAGCAGATACGTGGCTTCACCAAAATCCCAGGGGTAGCGGAGGTGACATCACACACACGATGACATCACATAAAGTGATGGCAAATGACCTTTGACCTGGATGGCTTCAGTTCCTCTTTGACCCTGGGAAGTGGTTTGTGGTTGTAAACAAAAAGTACATAAATGTACAATTCTTAAAATACCAAAGAGGTACGAAAGCAGACACAAATATTTTAGATACCAAGCATATTTTAACAAGGGTGCTGCCTTTATATGCCATGGATGGGGTCAGGATATGACAGGGTTAGACTCAATAGAATCAACATAGGCTGAGGCATTGCAATAGATATGCCACGTCAGCATTGTATGGCCACTTACTCCCATATTATGCCAGTTATAGCTGCATGCCAGGTATTGCAATTATATGATAAGTAGAGCCCCTGCATTTCCCGTTGCCGAGATATTACAGTATCCAAAAATCCAATAGATGTAAGTCCCCAACAATGGACAGGAGCATTAATGCTTTCATTCATGATAATGATTTGTTATTTATATAGTGCTTTCGACCAAAGCACTATACACAGCACATATTTAAATTAAATCATCACTCTAACCAAAGTTGATACTCATTCATCAACCTCGGAAGAAGGGAAGGCTGAGTTGGCCTTGCCAGGATTGGAGCCTACAACCTGCCGATCACACATAGATCACAGCAGTGAGCACTAAACTGGCTGAGCTATTTTACCGATTTTCTAGTAAAAATGCAATGCCCCAAAAAGAAACCATGTTAAAACTGGCTGCACAATGTAGGCTAGACATTTAATAACACATATCATGCTTACTTTATCATAGATGCACAGAAGAATATACCATTCCACAGTAAGGAAAAGGTAGACTGGCTGCACCTAAATGCCAGTATAGCAAGGTTATTACGCTTTTCATGATTGCTTTATCAGCGATGCAAAATGTCAAGCCACAGTATAAAATTGCTAGACTAGCTGCACCAAAATGCTAGTCTTGCCACATACTAACACTTACTTCATTATATTTGCCCAGCAAATATGAAATGGCACAGTATGAAAAGGCTGGCGGCACCCAAATGCCAGGCTAGATGGGTAATAACACCTATCATGCTCACTTTATTATAGATGGGAAGTAAAAATGTCATGCCACAATAAGAAATGGCTCGACTGGCTTTACCAAAATGCCAGTCTAGCCACTAATACATATCATGCCTGCTTTATCATTTATTACCTTTATGTATTAGTGTGCCCCTCTCCCTCCCACTCTTCTCCTCCAACCCCAAAATCAACTCTTCGGGACAGTATTTCCTCAAAATCCCTCTTCCTCGTCCCAGTATTTATGTATGTGGCAAGGTGCTTTATAGTCAAGTACTGGGATGAGGAAGAGTGGGACTATGACAGTAAAGATTAGTGTAAGTAATCCAGGTATTTAACACAAGCAAATACATACACAGAGCACTTGCTCATTTACACGCGCACTTATTCACCATTCAGTCACCCAAGCACTCACAGCCATTCAAACAACATGCCCTCATTCACACATATTAAATGATATATATACACGTACATTACATAATATAAACACACACACACATATATTCTGTCATATGTAGCAGAGCACAGGAGCCAGAGTCATCTATGATCTGGGAGTTTGGGGGGCACAAATTTCCAAATGAAGTAATTTATTTTTGAAGTCACTCTAACTGACTTCAAAAATAAATGTATTTCTGTTAGGGAAAACCAAAAAGGAAATAATTTATTTTGAAATTCAAGTGACTTAAAAAAAAAATGATTCCTTTTTGAGATCCAAGCCCTCCCAGTGGGGTTGCTGAGGCAGTTCCAGGAGTCGAATTAGGGGTTGCGATTATGACCCCTAGCAACCCTCAAATGACATCCCTGTCATCAAGATCATCAAAGATTGTTGTTACTGCCATCAATACGTTTCAATACGTTTTCAATATCATTCTCACTCGATTTTCAATTCCTTTTTGTTTGGTTTTGGGCAAACGGGTTCAACAGAGTGCAATTGAATGTACAACTCAACGTATTCTTACATCTATCGACAACTGTCCACCTTATACCTGGTGTCTCCATACTCCCCTTTGAAGTCCCTGTCTCTGCAATCAACATATCTCTGTGTCCTTTGACAAGGTAACAGGCCCATTGTGCTAGCTTCCTTCACATCCACCCCACCCTGTATCAATGGCAGTTCTCACTTGGGGCCATGCTCTCACAATGAAGATGGGTGGATGGGAACGCACAAGGTGCCAAATACCATGTACAACTCAAAGGGGTCTTTCGCATGGGGACCATTGGCCACATGCCCAACAGTGTCTCCATGCTCCCGTTTGAAGTTCCTGTCGCTGAAATCAACAAATCTCGGTGTCCTTTGACAAGGTGCCGGGCCTATTGCACTACCTTCATCCACACCCATTCTCCCGTATCATTGACAGTTCTCACTTGGGGCCATGCACTCGCAATGTGGGTGGTTGGATGGGTACGCATAAGGTGGCGAATACAATGTACAACTCAAAGGGTTCGTTTGCATGGGGATCACTGGCCATATCGCCGCCCCAGACACAGTATCTGCAAGCTCACTTTTGAAGACCCTGTCCCTGCAATCAAGATAGCTCTATTACCATTCACAAGTCCATTGGCTAGTCCACTCTCTTCATCCTTATGCACTCCCTCCCATATCAATGGGAGCTCTCACTTGGGCCATGGGCTTGCAATAGTTGTTTGTAGATGCACACATTCTTCTTTGAAATTTAACTTCATCAATCCTTCACCTGCATCAATCTTTGCAGATACCCAAATATGGCTATGTACAAATACTACATCATGCCCCTAAAAAGAACGACCAATAAAATGTAGGGGAAGCCCCTCCACATGACAAATTCACATACACACCCACTTTTCAAAGTGCTTATAAACTCATTTAAATCCTTAGCAAGAAAACATCTACCACCAATATCATCATTGTACCCCTTGTTATCTTTGTTGCTGAATCACCTCATAGATTTTCCCTATTACAGGTAATGGAACTCTTGGTTATTACAGTGTTCTCGTTTTCAACTTGGTACATTTATAGTGCACTTTACTCAATTTTCATCCACATTTTATTTTCACATATCTCAATGACCTCACCATTATCAATCTTTCTATGTATTATTATATCTTGAATTGGTATATCACATGATAGGGTCTTTTTTGAATACCTAATGTTTTGTCATCACCCTTTTCTTTCGGTGGCAAAATGGATTATCAATGTAACAGTAATACATGTGTTCGCGCGACAGACCATTGACGTAAAAGTTGGTGGTTAACTTGGTGGGTCAGATTACCTTACAGGGCAGTTACCAAACTATAAAGCTTTCTCTTCGCACGGTTTTTATTGGTGAATTAATACAAGGCATACTTTAATAATTTGCATATATTTTTAATTTATTTACTATATCTTCCTGTGCATAAAACAATGCCTTCATATATTGTTTTGGGTGCACTAATATCACCCATGATACAACTCCGGGTACAGTTATGCATATTTTCGTAGAGGATATGTCGTTGAAACGAACATGGTTGGTCAATAGTGGATTTGAATTATCTGAGATTCACAGCAGAGCCAAGGATGCCTTGTAGAACGTGAGTGCCAATCGATTCCGCATCTGCAGCACGTACTTCTCAGTAAATATGTACAAACCATCCAAGTTCACTAAAAAGCGTCACCCCATACTCACTCGCAAATTACTTCCCAATGTTGTTCCAATTGTATTTCAACAGACACTGAGTCAGGTCAGTAGTGAACATGAATGATTAATGTATGTTTATATAAACAAATGTATGTGTATTGCAGATGGGGAACAGGTGCAGGTGGATCTAGGTCCCCTGGCCTAAGCCCCGCCCACCTGGCGCCTTCCAGGTTTCTGCTCTTTTTCCCCACTTAGCAAGCCCCGCCCACCTGGTGCCTTACAGGTTACCACTCTTTATCTACTTAAGGAGCCCTCCAGCCTCTTTTCCTTTGCAGATGGGGAGCAGGTGCAAGTGGATCTAGGTCATCTGGCCTAAGCCCCGCACACCTGGCGCCTTCCTGGTTGCCACTCTTTTTCCCTACTTAAGGAGCCATTCAGCCTCTTTTCCTTTGCAGATGGGGAGCAGGTGCAGGTGGATGTAGGTCACCTAGCCTAAGCACCACCCACCTTCTTAGCCCTGCCTCTTCCTTCCTGCTCTTAACTCTTAGATCAAGGGCGTCTCTCGCCTGGGCATCCAAAGCAAAGGGCTGACGAAGCAAAGGGCTGATGAAGCAAAGGGCAATTCCTGTTTGGACATGTTCAGACCAGGATGACCCAGGGCTCGACCCCCTGCACAGACAGCAGGTAAGCATGCACCAACATTTGTTTATCCCCCCTCTGTCCCCACAGGCCATCCCCACCCCCTCTTAACCTCCCCGTCATGTTCCCTTGTGCCCCCCACCCTTCTCGCACACAGGTGTTGCCTGCTTTGCTTGATTCTTATACCCTGCTCCACCTGCTCCCCTCCAGCCTACTTCTGTCCTGATACATTCTGGTTTCACCATCACAGTCCTGTGGCCAATGCTGGATTGGACATTATGGACTTCTTTGATTCACAGTGCGTCACCCTTTCTCAACTCTCATGCTGGACTTCCTTTGCATCTTATACTCATGGCGGCCCTGAATCATGCTGTTCCCTTCTTCATCTTGTATACTGGCTTGCAACATTATGTGTTACTAATGACTTCTGCAATTGTATTTGCTCTCCCCTCTTGCTTATCCACTCATTCTGACTGCTAATTCTCTGTTCTCTCCTCCTCTCCCTTTCTCCCTTTCCCTATCTCCTCCCCTTACTTTCTTTTATGCACTTACTCTATCAGAATTGTCCCTGGACCTAGCATGATAGCAACCTTGTCTGTCTCCTCCCGCCTCCCCTTACTTGTCCCCCCCATCCCTGCAGCACTATCTGAAATGTCATCAGGCCTAGTACGATAGTCGCTTGTTTTGTTCCTCCCTTCCCTTTCTGCACCCCTCTCCCTCACCTTTTGTTTTTCTCCGGCTCTGCCAGAAATGTCATTAGGCCTAGTACAGTAGTCGCCTATCTGTTTCCATTTCCTTCTTACTCTCCCCCTCCCTTCCTTATCTATGTCTTAGCTCTTGCAATGTCGTCAGGCGGAGTAGGATAGTTAACTTCACATCCTTACTGTTCATGGCCTGTAAGAATGTCATTGTATTTTCCCTTGTTCCCTCCCTTGCCTCGAAGCGCTTTGAAACACATTGTGTATAGGTGCCATATAAATAAACTATTTTATCATATATATTTAGAAAAAAATACCACTTGTGTGCCAATTATTAAAGAATTAAAGGATAAAAGTTTTTGTGTAATATTGGTATCAATATTTTACTGTCAACTTTTCAATTATGTTACAATTTACACCTGTATTTACATTTTAGACTTTGTCCTTTAATAAATACCTACGTTTGGGATACATAAAAGGTTCACTGCAATGAAAGCCTTTCTAAAAACGTGAATAGTAGTATCTGAAAATTGGTTATTTTTCAAATGTAATGATTATAGTGACTGTCATTTTGGAGACTATACTGATGGAATTCAACTCTGTTACCTCTGAGGAAACGACAGACACCTCAAATATCCAAATATCCAAATGATGAGCCCTACTGACATGCTCGTAAACTGTTTTATACTGTATTAAATTGTATATTTCTTTTGACTAATATATCTTTCCTATTGACCATTGTTATGAATATATACATGTTATAAACGAACAAGCTTGATCATCAACAATTGTTCTGGAATCAACATCAGGTTCATTTGCCTTTCAAGTAATATTGTCTCAATTCTAAATGTATCTGTGATTATACTATTGATGTAGAAGGTCAAGCTCAACTTTTAAAAATTGATAATTGTTATTGATTATATTTCTTGTTAATAATAATTTGAATGTTGATTCTTACCACAGTATCTATTCTCTTTTTAATTTAATTTATATTGCTAAACTTCTCGTAGAACAATATCATTGTAAAAAAAAAATATTATCTACTGGGGGATGACGGTACTGCAGCAACATACTCTTCTATTTCAGCCGGCCAGGCGTATGAGGTATGACACTTGTCATTCAACTTACTACATGCAACATTGACAGTAACCCATTACAAAAACTATGATTGCAGATGAAGTACATAGAATATTTTATTCTTTAAGTGTTCTATGTATGTAATAAAATTGCTGTTGCTGGACATCTAAATTGCAGAAAATGAAAAGAAAGATTATAATACAGCATATTTTTGGTGTCAATAATGTATTCTCTATAATTTGAAAGGATGACAGTATAGTGCTCCCTCTAAGGCACATTCCCTGCAACACCATTGATGTTCCCCAGGTACATTTCTAAAGTAAGTATTGTTCATATTTTTAGTTACTTACAATGGTCTTTTATTAATAAAAAAAAGTACATTATTATTAAAACAAGTGTTTTTTTGTCAATATATTTACCTTTTTGGTATTATAACTTGTTGAAATTCGACAATCATACAAGGTAATTTACCAAGATGTAATCTTTGTTACCAAAGATGATAACAGTAAATTGTTTAATTAGTATCCTGTGTTTATTTCATTTGTTGTTATGTGAAAGGAGTCTACTACTGAAGTGGTCGAGATGGCAGACACACATGGACCACAGGTAAACGAATAATACTGATAGTGATAGTTTTTTGGACTTTTAATGTTCCTTGCATTGTGTGTAAAGTGTTTTTCAAAGTGAGAGTGTAGGTTTTGTAATTGTATTTATGTTACTTGACATGGAAGAGATGTACTGTTGTTTACAACTTTTTGTGCATTTTTTGTTTCAGATGGGGGATGAGCTAGGCACATCAACATTGACAGTACCAAAACACACTCTGAAAGTAACGATGGATCATTGTCACAGCACATAACCTCCACCGGAACTGACTAACAACACAGAAGATGCTTCATTGTTATTTGCTGATCCTCTGACCCAATCCATGCCTTAAAACCAAATTCTCTCAAAGAAAGGCATAATGTTCTCCGTTTCCCCAATACATTCTCAAAATCCAGAAATATCCCAGATTGAAATCCCAAAGTTATCCTTAATCAACGACTATATGCAGGACCCTAACTTCACCTGGGGTAGTGTTCAGGACTTCTCAATCACCATTGATTCTCAAGCCACTATATTGCAGGACGATAGGCTATTGAGGGAACCAAAATATATTTTATTTTCGACATCTGCCTGCTATAGATGATACAAATAATTACATGATTAGGATACATCAGAGGATTTGTGGGGAGCTATTGGTAAAGTTTATTCAAGTAGTCAAAGGCACCAACCTGAAGATCAGGCGAGCTGTCTGCACAACAATGACACTTTTTCGTGGTCCGCACAATCCAGTCTTGCAAAAGTACTAGCTGAGAATTTACTTTGTTCTTCTGTTCTGCTGTTCAGTGTTTCAACGTCTAGAAAGATATTAAGTGTCTGTAAAATTGTAGGAATTGCAATTCCTTGCTAAAACTGCATACTACACAAATCAGAGACAGCTCTTGTTCCCAGCTTTTAGTCAGGCCTGGAATCTTGAACAGCTATCCATACACAATGCTCTTGCAGGCAAAAGGTCCAGTCTTGATGGTGATGGACAGTGCGACAGTTCTGGATTTTCGGCGAAGTACTACACTTACCACTGCCAGGACATGGACACACAAAAAATTGTCTGTTCTGTACTGGTGCAAGTTTCAGAATGTACATCCTCTGTTGCCTTGGATAAATATGGTTTCATTAAATTCATTGAACTTCTGCAATTAAGGGGATTGTAAATAGAACTGATAGCCACTGGAATAGCAAGGATCATGTGAGAGCAATTTCTGCACATAAATAATCAATTTCATGTATGGCACGTCGCCAAATCAATATCCCAAAAAATAACAGCTGCTGGTAAAAGAAAGGTGGTCAGAAGAAATTTTAAAATGGTCACAGTCCATCATCAACCATTTTTGGTGATGTTAAAATACTTGCAAGGGTTCAGTCCAGATTTTGGTAGAAAAGTGGCATTCAATGCTCCATCATAGTTCCAACATGCACTCATAGGATGATTACGAGCATTTTCACGAGTGTATACATGGACCTTTCAGTGAAGAGCACAAACTTAAGAAAAATTGATTGGTGCAAGGTTCCCCTCCTCACATGGCCCTACAAAGGATTGTGTGCAATAAAACGCTTACCAGAGATTTGAAATGGCTTAACAGAATTTTGCCACACTGGTGATTTGAAGGTTTTCATTAATATCTGTCTAAAGTACAGGCCTACAAGGTTGCATTTAGGCATAGACGGTATAGAGGCTAGAACAAGGCTGGCTGTACTCGCTGACAATGAGAACATTAGTAGACAACAAGCAAGGATAGAAGAGCTTTTGGCATGCTTCGTTAAACCAATGCCTTAACAAAAAGAAAAAAGCTATTGGTTGGTAAGCCAATATTACAGCAGATGAAATTTGACTGTGTGAAAGGTTGACTTTGACTGTGCTGGCCATGTGTCATGACCGTTGCCCCTGGCCCTCACTGGCAAGTCAGCCTTCCAGTTAGGGCTAGGTCAAAGGCCTTAAAACCTCATCCAAGACTCTCTTGGAGTCAGTCCTGGCGCCTTTGGCGCCAGGCTCATAACCATCATGAAGACCAACATTAGAATGGGACTATTTACTTGGGATTATTTAACTTGGGGGGTTCAGCCAACATGGAGGCACACACATAGATCAGTTACAAGGAACTGAGCTATGCGGTCTAGTCTTTTGGGTGTGGCAGGCCTGGGACTACTTTACTTGTACTACTTTGGGTGTGGCAGGACTGGGACTATTTTACCTGGACTACTTTACCTGAGACTATTTAAACCGCACCCAAACAGCAGAACATGCTTTGCATTATTCTGCTGTGGGCAGCGTAATGCTCACCGTGTCCAGTTCTTTGATGACAGCTTACCTGAAACCAAGGACCTGCAGAGAGAGAAAGAACACTACGAAACTTACCTGGAACAGTATCCTGTCTTCAATCCATCGCCGACTTCAGTTCCACTCACCTGAAGGTACGAACTCCATCATCCGGCAAAGCATGCATCCTGTAATACCATAACCTGGAAAGAGGAGAATGAAGAAAGCCACAAAATTCTTACCTGGGTAGTCATCTCCTGGTCAGTATCATTGCTGGAACATTACGTTGCCCGGCGAGGAACATCGCAACCTGCAAGGAGAGAAAAGACACAGGTTAGCAATATAAAAGGTGAAACAGCGCCGCGCATCACGCATTACTCACCGGACAGCATCGCGCACACCGCGCCTTCGCCTACCGCCCCATGCTCATCTTCAAACTGCATGACAACACCAAAATACCTTTCCATACCTAAAAGGAAAGAAGCAAGACATTATTATTCGAACTAAGAGGAACATAAGAACTGCATATAAAGACTGTAAAGCAGCAAACCTATGGAGTCACAGCAGGCCTGGATTCCCACAGGGGGGCTTGCACCAGTGAAGTAACTTGGTCGCTGCTCACCCCCCACATCTACGCGCCCCTGCCACGAGGAGGAGGATGGAGAATACACCTTTTACAATATTAAGGTGAGGAGAGGGCCCAAGGGGGAGGAAGGAGTTGAGGCCCAGGGAGGTGGAAAAACAAAGACAATCTAGTATTGAATCCAGCTCTCCTATATTGCAGACCCATCTTTAACCAGAGGCCTTATCAAGGGATCGGGAGAGGGTTCAAGAGTGCAAATCATCCAACCATGGCTGGGTGGCATCCCCGTGGATACCAGGTGAGCGTAACACCATGTAAACACACAGACTGACAAAAGATTATGGGGGTCATTAAGACCCTGGCGTTAAGGGTTTAACGGCGCCGTAAAAGGTGTTGGCGCCGTTAAACCCTTAACGTCTGATTACGTGGTCCCTTTGCGAGACCCGACCTTAACGGCTGGTTTTACCAGCCATTAAAGTAGGGTGCCATAAAGGGACCTTGGTGCTAATTACGGTACCGCAATTTGCGGTACCGTACTTAGCGCCTTCCCCAGTCCCATTGAGCCTTATGGGGCAAAAATGGGAATGGGAAAGGGCCATGGTGAAATGGGGAAATACCGCCCCGCCAACCTTGGAATGGGGCGGTATTTCCCCATTCCACCATGGCGGACTCGTTACAACACCGGCACCAACCATGGTGCTAATAGCGCCATGGTTTAGCGCCGGGGTTGTAATTTCCACATATGTTTCAAAGGGGCAGTCTATTCCACAGGACATTGCTAATGTGGTTTGTCCTCCAAAAGTTGAAATTGTTGGAAAGTTGAAATTGTTGGAAAGTTGACTTCAAGCTTCGAATGAAGTGGCGTGGTCTTTAAATATTCTTCCTATCCAATTTTTATCATTTTTTTTCAAAAACTGAAATCATACAAAATGTTCATTATTTAAAAATTCAACAGTACTTATTTTGTAAAATGTTTTATTTTATTTCAATAACATAAATGTCTAGTTTTTAAATAAAGTCTATTTTTCTCATTAAATATGTATTATTTTTTTATATTTGAATATTTCTTGTCCTAATTCTAAGTTTTTAAACTTCTATAAATAAATGGAAATGAACAACATTTTGTGGCTGTAATATTTATGGTAAATCCCTACAAAGTATATTTATCATTAAAGTGTAACATTATTTTGGCTGTTATTCTATGTTTTTAAATTGTAATCCTTTATTTTCCAAATTGACAATGAGAAAGGGCACATACATGACAAGGACATCACTGCCACATTAGAATCATAAGAGTCACACAGGTGAAAGATGTGACTTTAGTTTTCATAATGCATGTCTAAACAACTGAAGAAGATGCATTTCCCACATTGAAATATATTGACATAAATATGTTAATCTTAGACCACACACACAATTGGCAACTTTAAACGTTTGGCCTGGCGGGCTAGTACAATCCTCAGGAATATGGTGCCGTGGCATAGGACAGAAAATCCAGCATCTCTAACCGCGATAACTATTACATTGAATAAGAAACTCTATACCATGCTCATATTACAAAGTATATTGAAGACAGGACAAGAATGATTACTTGAGTGGTTGGTAGTAGTTGTGGATCTGGGTGTGGGTCTGCCCTTAGACATTGCAGAGGAAAAAAGGCTAAGGTCACTTGGCTTTTATCATGAAACAAACATGCACTTCATTGTAAAGTATGTTGCCGATTGCACTTTGTGCAAGCCGAGGTAACTGTGAGTAGTGTAGACAAAGGACATGTTTAATGAAGACAAATGAAGATCGACATATGATATTTATTGGTATTTTAAATGTATGTAGTGGTGTGTGTTTGTGTGTGCGCGCAACATGATTATATTTAAAAAGGGTTTCCTATGATAATCATAAAGTAGCAAGCATTGGGGACATATTGAACATTATATAAATGCTTTGTGGAATTAAGTCACCATTGAGCAAGTTCTTACAAAAGAAGCCTTGACAAATCTATCATAAATAATAAAAAACAGTACCACCCAAAAGATGTATGGACTGTGACATCAAGGATACATTGCTGGGGGGGCGTGGCTGACATGCGAGCTGTGTGGACGTGCGTCCTTGGAGCTCGAGGGGCTGCAGACACTATCCTGCAATACATCCTGTTTGGCGCAAAATAACCGACAGAAAACTCACCCGAGGGTGGATGAATGCGTGCTGAACATTTGTAGTGAGTTGGGACCCCCGAAATCAACCCTTGCCGGAGCTGTCTTAAACTAACAGCCGTGCCCGCCTGGCGCGAAAATACCTTATCAAAATGGCCACCCGCATTTGCAGAGCGGAGGGACCTTCGGAGCGGGATCATTAGCAAAGCGGAGCTGCAGTTTTGGCCCGGCCGGGTACTACGAGGGGTGCCGGCGCTGGGGAAGCCGCACAGCCCGGATTGCATAGGCACCTCCAAAATCGGCCGAAAGTTGCTGACCGGGCCTCAGCTGCAAGCACAGTGCAGGATAACCCCAGGCGTGGCAGATACGAGGCCGAAGGTACGGCGAGCACTACAGCCCCACGCTGGCACCCAGATACTTACACGTCAAATCAATCACACCACTCTGTATGCACTATCTCATGCTACCTCAAACTGGCACCACATCCCCGTAGTAATCACTAGCTGGACACTGTCCCTTCTCTCTGATCCCAACATCCTGCAGGTCCTCCACTACATGCTGTAAATGGCGCCCGCAAAATCCCAAATACCATTTGTTAATTGTCCTAGGTCCCTTAAACTGCTCACATGGAATGTGAACGGAATGGGCTCTGGGATCGAAAGATGCTTTGTTACGCAACTCTTGAATAGGCACTCCCCTGATATGGCCCTGATAACCGAGACACATCTAGCAGGGTTCAACTACACCTTCTTTCGGAGAGCCAACTATCACCCTGCATTACACGCGGGATACACAATGGGATCCAGGGGCACTCTGATCCTGATACACAAGCGTGTTCCGTTTTTTCCACAGGTCGAGGAGCAAGACCCTAGGGGTCGCTATGTGCTAATCCCGGGTATGCTTTGGGGAGAGACGCTGGCCATTGCTTCGGTGTACTCTCCACCAGGATTGGGGGAAGAATTGTTAGACGAATTGACCACTCTTATGGCAAAACATCAACCCGACATGTGGATTCTAGGGGGCGATTTCAACAATGTCATCTGTAACACCATGGAGCGCACCCACATGAGGCATCACAACCCGGACACCCCCACGAAGCTGGCAAAATTTATTTCTGCCCTGGGCCTCCGTGATGTGTGGCAGGAACTCCATCCGGGAATTAAAGGATATTCGTTCCATTCGGGAGCACACAGCTCCCTGTCCAGGCTGGACTACCTCTTCCTCCCAAACACCGAACTAATGACCGCAGAGCTGCTTCCCCGTGGCATCTTGGACCACTCACCATTGATGGTGGAATTGCGCATGCATGGTATAACCCCCCCTAGAACATGGAGACTGAATAACTATCACCTTGGGTTCACTGGCTTTCTTGATCACCTTACTGAAGCAACCAAAAAATACTTTGAGATCAATTAGGCTGCAGTGGACAGCCCTGTTAGGATATGGGAGGCCTATAAAATGGTGCTTAGAGGGGAAATAATCTCCTGGACGGCGAACAAAAGAAATGAACGACTTCAAAATATATTGGAGGCTGAAGGGGAGATGGGCGATTGGGAAACCAAATATACTCTCGATCCGACCCCTGAGATCCATGGGTCCCTTAAGCGCGCCATGGAGCGCCTTCAGAACATGATTCTGGACAATGCCAAACATGCCCACTGGAACTCCAGGGCGAGAATATATGAATATGGGGACAAAGCGGGCAAAATGTTGGCCTGGCTCGAGAAAAGGGATGAGGGTCAACGCCATGTCAGGGAGATTATAACCCCACAAAATGAGAAGTGCCAGTCGGATTCCGAAAAAAAGCGGAAGCCTTTGCTGACTTTTACACTGATTTGTATCGTGCCCCAACATCCCCATTGGACCCCTCACTCCTAGATGATATTACACTGCCATGCCTGACAGAACAGCAAAGGGTGCAACTAGACTCCGATCTTTCTGAGACAGAGATCACTGAGGCTATCGTACAATTGCAATCTGGGAAACCGCCGGGTCCCAATGGATTCCCGGTTGAAACCTGGAAAAAATTGGGTGGGGGAAAAATGCCATTCCCCTCCATAAAAATGTTTCTCCGTGCCCGAGAACAAGGCACCCTTCCACCAGACCTATGTAAGGCCACAATCGTAGTTATTCCCAAATCGGGTAAACCCCCTGAACGATGCACTTCTTATAGGCCCATATCGTTAATTAAGAGTGAAGCCAAGGTCCTCGCCAAACTCCTGGCTAACCGACTACAATCGGTCATTTCCACCCTGGTCCACCCGGACCAATGTGGCTTTATGCCACATAAGTCAACTCGAATGAACCTGCGATGCCTCCATCTCTCACTAGAACGAGCTCCCATCATAGACACGCCACTTGCTTTATTGGCAATTGACTTTGAAAAGGCGGTTGATTTGGTCCGGTGGGACACCCTTTGGGAGACAATGCGATGCATGGGGTTTGGAGACACTTTTCTGGGCTGGGTACAAATACTCTATACAAACTCCCAAGCAGAAGTCAAGGTGAACGGGTGGCCCTCTCAGCCCTTCCCTCTTGGTAGAGGTACGTGGCAGGGATGCCCCCTCTACGCCCTCCTCTTCGCTCTCGCAATTGAACCACTTGCTTTGTGGCTTCGCCAGAGCGCAGCTTGGACGGGATTCAGATAGCCGGAGGGGTACGAGGACAAGACGTCTCTGTATGCTGACGATCTCCTGATATATTTGGGCGACCCAGTCCGGACTTGCCCAATAGTGACACAGATGCTCATTCGCTTTGGTGAGTTCAGCGGACTGAGAATTAATTGGGGGAGATCTGTCCTTTTCCCGGTAAAGGGTGGAGTGCAGGCTACCCCCCAAGTTTGCCCATACAAAGTCGAACAACGCGGCTTCCGATACTTGGGGATTTGGATATCCGGTGACCTGACTAGTTATGCAAAGCATAATCTTCAGCCGATCACTGACCGGTTCATCAGCGATCTTCGCCACTGGAAACTCCTCCCCCTAACACTTATGGGCAGACCTGCACTTTTCAAGATGATGACCCTCCCAAGATTCCTATACATCTTGCAGAATGCTCCGCTCAAGATCCCAGACTCTGAATTCGACCAGGTCAAGACCCTCCTTAGGGAACTCATATGGGGAAGGAGACAGCCCTGCATCGCACTAACTACCCTTCAGAGATCAATTTGGGAGGATGGGATAGGGGTACCCCGCCTCCAAATCTACTATTGGGCTTCAAAGCTAGCAGTGGTCAATGACCTGCTCCACAGTGACCGGGAACTGCCTCACATAAGGGCCAAAATTGCTGCTATTCATGACACAGACCCGCTTTATCTGCTATATCAACCTCTTCCAAGGACCCTACCGCGAACAACTCAACTACAGCACATATTACTACCATCTGGAGGCAGGCACACACTTTCGTAGGATGGAAGAACAAAGTAACCGCTGGACAACCTCTGTGGCATAATAGCAGTCTGACCGAGACTGGGAAACTCGAACCTTGGCCTATTTGGATAGAGGCCGGGATTACGAAAATTGGGGATGTCCTTGTAGATGGGAAACTGGCCTCGTTCGAAGCCCTGCCTGTGTGGATTGCGCCAACAATAGTCGTTTACCTAGTGCCTCTGGACAATACAAGGGATTTTTAGAGACAGTACTTCAGCCAGTTCATTATAATTTTTAGTTGGTATATCCCATCAACCTTTTCTTAAAAAATGTGCATTTCATTAAAATATTTTACTTTCAATAAAACATATATGTATCTAATAACTTTGCAATGTTGGCTCTAATTATTTCAATTTAGTGTGTTTCATTTCATATTTTTAGTTTTCCCAGCGAATTTAAAGTTTTCTCATAAGTTCAACAATCACATACAATGATGCACAAACCCAAAATTCAAAATACAAAATACTCAGTACTTGCATTATAGATATATAAATATTTCTTATTTTTATTATTGCTTCACATGTTACTTTTTAGCTTCGGGTACACTAGATTTCATCCGATTCTATTTCAGAATACACAGCTCTTTTATTAAACGTGAACAATTATAACACTTTGACAGTTCTATTAAATAAAGGCAATGAAGTAATATGAATGAAAGTGATTGTCCAAGAAACCAACACCACCAAGTATACTAATAAAAATAAAATGCAATACCATCAAGCAGATTTTTCACCAAAATCCCAGGGGTAGCGGAGGTGACATCACACACACGATGACATCACATAAAGTGATGTCAAATGACCTTTGACCTGGATGGCTTCAGTTCCTCTTTGACCCTGGGAAGTGGCTTGTGGTTGTAAAAAATAGTACATAAATGTACAATTCTTAAAATACCAAACAGGTACGAAAGCAGACACAAATATTTTAGATACCAAGCATATTTTAGCAAGGGTGCTGCCTTCATATGCCATGGATGGGGTCAGGATATGACAGGGTTAGACCCAATAGAATCAACATAGGCTGAGGCACTGCAATAGATATGCCACGTCAGCATTGTATGGCCAGTTACTCCCATATTATGCCAGTTATAGCTGCATGCCAGGTATTGCAATTATATGATAAGTAGAGCCCTTGCATTTCCCGTTGCTGCGATATTACAGTATCCAAAAATCCAATAGATGCAAGTCCCCAACAATGCACAGAAGCATTAATGCTTTGATTCATGATAATGATTTGTTATTTATAAGCGCTTTCGACCAAAGCACTATACACAGCACATATTTAAATAAAATTATCATTCTAACCAAAGATGGTACTCATTTATCAACCTCGGAAGAATGGAGGGCTGAGTTGGCCTTGCCAGGATTGGAGCCTGCAACCTGCCGATCACACATAGATCACAGCAGTGAGCACTCAACTGGCTGAGCTATCTTACCGATTTTCTAGTAAAAATGCAATGCCCCAAAAAGAAACCATGTTAAAACTGGCTGCACAATGTAGGCTAGACATTTAATAACACATATCATGCTTACTTTATCATAGATGCACAGAAGAATATACCATTCCACAGTAAGTAAAAGGTAGACTGGCTGCACCTAAATGCCAGTCTAGGCAGGTTATTACGCTTTTCATGATTGCTTTATCAGCGGTGCCCAGTACAAAATGTCAAGCCACAGTATAAAAAGGCACCAAAATGCTAGTCTAGCCACATACTAACACTTATGATGCTTACTTCATTATATTTGCCCAGCAAATATGAAATGACACAGTATGAAAAGGCTGGCGGCACCCAAATGCCAGGCTAGACGGGTAATAACACCTATCATGCTCACTTTATTATAGATGGGAAGTAAAAACGTCATGCCACAATAAGAAATGACTCGACTGGCTTTACCAAAATGCCAGTCTAGCCACTAATACATATCATGCCTGCTTTATCATTTACTACCTTTATGTATTAGTGTGCCCCTCTCCTGCCCCAACCTACCCACATCTCCCCTCTCCCTCCCATTCTTCTCCTCCAACCCCAAAAACAACTCTTCAGGACAGTATTTCATCAACATCCCTCTTCCTCGTCCCAGTATTTATGTATGTGGCAAGGTGCTTTATAGTCAAATACTGGGGTGAGAAAGAGTGGGACTATGACAGTAAAGATTAGTGTAAGTAATCCAGGTATATAACACAAGCAAATACATTCACAGAGCACTTGCTCATTTACACGTGCACTTATTCACCATTCAGTCACCCAAGCATGCACAGCTACCCAAACAACATGCCCTCATTCACACATATTAAATGATATATATACACGTACATTACATAATATAAACACACACACACATATTCTGTCATATGTAGCAGAGCACAGGAGCCAGAGTCATCTATAATCTGGGAGTTTGGGGGGCACACATTTCCAAAAGAAGTAATTTATTTTTGAAGTCACTCTGACTGACTTCAAAAATAAATGTATTTCCGTTAGGAAAACCAAAAAGGAAATAATTTATTTTGAAATTAGAGTGACTTAAAAAAAAAAAAATCCTTTTTGAGATCCGAGCCCTCCCAGAGGGGTCGCAGAGGCAGTTCCAGGAGTCGCATTGGGGGTTGCCAGGGGTTGCGATTATGACCCCTAGCAACCCTCAAATGACATCCCTGTCATCAAGATCATCAAAGATTGTTGTTACTGCCATCAATACGTTTTCAATATCATTCTCACTCGATTTTCAATTCCTTTTTGTTTGGTTTTGGTTTTGGGCAAACCGGTTCAACAGAGTGCAATTGAATGTACAACTCAACGTATTCTTGCATCTATCGACAATTGTCCACCTTATACCTGGTGTCTCCATACTCCCCTTTGAAGTCCCTGTCTCTGCAATCAACATATCTCTGTGTCCTTTGACAAGGTAACAGGCCTATTGTGCTAGCTTCCTTCACATCCACCCCCCCTGTATCAATGGCAGTTCTCACTTGGGGCCATGCTCTCACAATGGAGATGGGTGGATGGGAACGCACAAGGTGCCGAATACCATGTACAACTCAAAGGGGTCTTTCGCATGGGGACCATTGGCCACATGCCCACCAGTGTCTCCATGCTCCCGTTTGAAGTTCCTGTCGCTGAAATCAACAAATCTCGGTGTCCTTTGACAAGGTGCCGGGCCTATTGCACTACCTTCATCCACACCCATTCCCCCGTATCATTGACAGTTCTCACTTGGGGCCATGCACTCGCAATGTGGGTGGCTGGATGGGTACACATAAGGTGGCGAATACAATGTACAACTCAAAGGGTTCATTTGCATGGGGATCACTGGCCATATGGCCACCCCAGACACAGTGTCTGCAAGCTCACTTTTGAAGACCCTGTCCCTGCAATCAAGATAGCTCTATTACCATTCACAAGTCCATTGGCTAGTCCACTCTCTTCATCCTTATGCACTCCCTCCCATATCAATGGGAGCTCTCACTTGGGCCATGGGCTTGCAATAGTTGTTTGTAGATGCACACATTCTTCTTTGAAATTTAACTTCATCAATCCTTCACCTGCATCAATCTTTGCAGATACCCAAATATGGCTATGTACAAATACTACATCATGCCCCTAAAAAGAACGACCAATAAAATGTAGGGGAAGCCCCTCCACACGACAAATTCACATACACACCCACTTTTCAAAGTGCTTATAAACTCATTTAAATCCTTAGCAAGAAAACATCTACCACCAATATCATCATTGTACCCCTTGTTATCTTTGTTGCTGAATCACCTCATAGATTTTCCCTATTACAGGTCATGGAACTCTTGGTTATTACAGTGTTCTCGTTTTCAACTTGGGACATTTATAGTGCACTTTACTCAATTTTCATCCACATTTTATTTTCACATATCTCAATGACTTCACCATTATCAACCTTTCTATGTATTATTATATCTTGAATTGGTATATCACATGATAAGGTCTTTTTTGAATACCTAATGTTTTGTCATCACCCTTTTCTTTCGGTGGCAAAATGGATTATCAATGTACCAGTAGTACATGTGTTCGCGCGACAGACCATTGACGTAAAAGTTGGTGGTTAACTTGGTGGATCAGATTACCTTACAGGGCAGTTACCAAACTATAAAGCTTTCTCTTTGCAAGGTTTTTATTGGTGAATTAATACAAGGCATACTTTAATAATTTGCATATATTTTTAATTTATTTACTATATCTTCCTGTGCATAAAACAATGCCTTCATATATTGTTTTGGGTGCACTAATATCACCCATGATACAACTCCGGGTACAGTTATGCATATTTTCGTAGAGGATATGTCGTTGAAACGAACATGGTTGGTCAATAGTGGATTTGAATTATCTGAGATTCACAGCAAAGCCAAGGATGCCTTGTCGAACGTGAGTGCCAATCGATTCCGCATCTGCAGCACGTACTTCTCAGTAAATATGTACAAACCATCCAAGTTCACTAAAAAGCGCCACCCCATACTCACTCGCAAATTACTTCCCAATGTTGTTCCAATTGTATTTCAACAGACACTGAGTCAGGTCAGTAGTGAACATGAATGATTAATGTATGTTTATATAAACAAATGTATGTGTATTGCAGATGGGGAACAGGTGCAGGTGGATCTAGGTCCCCTGGCCTAAGCCCAGCCCACCTGGCGCCTTCCAGGTTTCTGCTCTTTTTCCCCACTTAGCAAGCCCCGCCCACCTGGTGCCTTCCAGGTTACCACTCTTTTTATCTACTTAAGGAGCCCTCCAGCCTCTTTTCCTTTGCAGATGGGGAGCAGGTGCAAGTGGATTTAGGTCATCTGGCCTAAGCCCCGCACACCTGGCGCTTTCCTGGTTGCCACTCTTTTTCCCTACTTAAGGAGCCATCCAGCCTCTTTTCCTTTGCAGATGGGGAGCAGGTGCAAGTGGATGTAGGTCACCTAGCCTAAGCACCACCCACCTTCTTAGCCCTGCCTCTTCCTTCCTGCTCTTAACTCTTAGATCAAGGGCGTCTCTCGCCTGGGCGTCCAAAGCAAAGGGCTGACGAAGCAAAGGGCTGACGAAGCAAAGGGCAATTCCTGTTTGGACATGTTCGGACCAGGATGACCCAGGGCTCGACCCCTTGCACAGACAGCAGGTAAGCATGCACCAACATTTGTTTATCCCCCTCTGTCCCCACAGGCCATCCCCACCCCCTCTTAACCTCCCCGTCAAGTTCCCTTGTGCCCCCCACCCTTCTCGCACACAGGTGTTGCCTGCTTTGCTTGATTCTTATACCCTGCTCCACCTGCTCCCCTCCAGCCTACTTCTGTCCTGATACATTCTGGTTTCACCATCACAGTCCTGTGGCCAATGCTGGATTGGACATTATGGACTTCTTTGATTCACGGTGCGTCACCCTTTCTCAACTCTCATGCTGGACTTCCTTTGCATCTTATACTCATGGCGGCCCTGAATCATGCTGTTCCCTTCTTCGTCTTGTATACTGGCTTGCAACATTATGTGTTACTAATGACTTCTGCAATTGTATTTGCTCTCCCCTCTTGCTTATCCACTCATTCGGACTGCTAATTCTCTGTTCTCTCCTCCTCTCCCTTTCTCCCTTTCCCTATCTCCTCCCCTTACTTTCTTTTATGCACTTACTCTATCAGAATTGCCCCTGGACCTAGCATGATAGCAACCTTGTCCGTCTCCTCCCGCCTCCCCTTACTTGTCCCCCCCACCCCTGCAGCACTATCTGAAATGTCATCAGGCCTAGTACGATAGTCGCTTGTTTTGTTCCTCCCTTCCCTTTCTGCACCCCTCTCCCTCACCTTTTGTTTTTCTCCGGCTCTGCCAGAAATGTCATTAGGCCTAGTACAGTAGTCGCCTATCTGTTTCCATTTCCTTCTCACTCTCCCCCTCCCTTCCTTATCTATGTCTTAGCTCTTGCAATGTCGTCAGGCGGAGTAGGATAGTTAACTTCACATCCTTACTGTTCATGGCCTGTAAGAATGTCATTGTATTTTCCCTTGTTCCCTCCCTTGCCTCGAAGCGCTTGGAAACACATTGTGTATAGGTGCCATATAAATAAACTATTTTATCATATATATTTAGAAAAAAATACCACTTGTGTGCCAATTATTAAAGAATTAAAGGATAAAAGTTTTTGTGTAATATTGGTATTAATATTTTACTGTCAACTTTTCAATTATGTTACAATTTACACCTGTATTTACATTTTAGTCTTTGTCCTTTAATAAATACCTACGTTTGGGATACATAAAAGGTTCACTGCAATGAGAGCCTTTCTAAAAACGTGAATAGTAGTATCTGAAAATTGGTTATTTTTCAAATGTAATGATTATAGTGACTGTCATTTTGGAGACTATACTGATGGAATTCAACTCTGTTACCTCTGAGGAAACGACAGACACCTCAAATATCCAAATGATGAGCCCTACTGACATGCTCGTAAACTGTTTTATACTGTATTAAATTGTATATTTCTTTTGACTAATATATCTTTCCTATTGACCGTTGTTATGAATATATACATGTTATAAACGAACAAGCTTGATCATCAACAATTGTTCTGGAATCAACATCAGGTTCATTTGTCTTTCAAGTAATATTGTCTCAATTCTAAATGTATCTGTGATTATACTATTGATGTAGAAGGTCAAGCTCAACTTTTAAAAATTGATAATTGTTATTGATTATATTTCTTGTTAATAATAATTTGAATGTTGATTCTTACCACAGTATCTATTCTCTTTTTAATTTAATTTATATTGCTAAACTTCTCGTAGAACAATATCATTGTAAAAAAAAATATTATCTACTGGAGGATGACGGTACTACAGCAACATACTTTTCTATTTCAGCCGGCCAGGCGTATGAGGTATGACACTTGTCATTCAACTTCCTACATGCAACATTGACAGTAACCCATTACAAAAACTATGATTGCAGATGAAGTACATAGAATATTTTATTCTTTAAGTGTTCTATGTATGTAATAAAATTGCTGTTGCTGGACATCTAAATTGCAGAAAATGAAAAGAAAGATTATAATACAGCATATTTTTGGTGTCAATAATGTATTCTCTATAATTTGAAAGGATGACAGTATAGTGCTCCCTCTAAGGCACATTCCCTGCAACACCATTGATGTTCCACAGGTACATTTCTAAAGTAAGTACTGTTCATATTTTTAGTTACTTACAATGGTCTTTTATTAATAAAAAAAAAGTACATTATTATTAAAACAAGTGTTTCTTTGTCAATATATTTACCTTTTTGGCATTATAACTTGTTGAAATTCGACAATCATACAAGGTAATTTACCAAGATGTAATCTTTGTTACCAAAGATGATAACAGTAAATTGTTTAATTAGTATCCTGTGTTTATTTCATTTGTTGGTATGTGAAAGGAGTCTACTACTGAAGTGGTCGAGATGGCAGACACACATGGACCACAGGTAAACGAATAATACTGATAGTGATAATTTTTTGGACTTTTAATGTTCCTTGCATTGTGTGTAAAGTGTTTTTCAAAGTGAGAGTGTAGGTTTTGTAATTGTATTTATGTTACTTGACATGGAAGAGATGTACTGTTGTTTACAACTTTTTGTGCATTTTTTGTTTCAGATGGGGGATGAGCTAGGCACATCAACATTGACAGTACCAAAACACACTCTGAAAGTAACGATGGATCATTGTCACAGCACATAACCTCCACCGGAACTGACTAACAACACAGAAGATGCTTCATTGTTATTTGCTGATCCTCTGACCCAATCCATGCCTTAAAACCAAATTCTCTCAAAGAAAGGCATAATGTTCTCCGTTTCCCCAATACATTCTCAAAATCCAGAAATATCCCAGATTGAAATCCCAAAGTTATCCTTAATCAACGACTATATGCAGGACCCTAACTTCACCTGGGGTAGTGTTCAGGACTTCTCAATCACCATTGATTCTCAAGCCACTATATTGCAGGACGATAGGCTATTGAGGGAACCAAAATATATTGTATTTGACATCTGCCTGCTACAGATGATACAAATAATTACATGATTAGGATACATCAGAGGATTTGTGGGGAGCTATTGGTAAAGTTTATTCAAGTAGTCAAAGGCACCAACCTGAAGATCAGGCGAGCTGTCTGCACAACAATGACACTTTTTCGTGGTCCGCACAATCCAGTCTTGCAAAAGTACTAGCTGAGAATTTACTTTGTTCTTCTGTTCTGCTGTTCAGTGTTTCAACGTCTAGAAAGATATTAAGTGTCTGTAAAATTGTAGGAATTGCAATTCCTTGCTAAAACTGCATACTACACAAATCAGAGACAGCTCTTGTTCCAGCTATTAGTCAGGCCTGGAATCTTGAACAGCTATCCATACACAATGCTCTTGCAGGCAAAAGGTCCAGTCTTGATGGTGATGGACAGTGCGACAGTTCTGGATTTTCGGCAAAGTACTACACTTACCACTGCCAGGACATGGACACACAAAAAATTGTCTGTTCTGTACTGGTGCAAGTTTCAGAATGTACATCCTCTGTTGCCTTGGATAAATATGGTTTCATTAAATTCATTGAACTTCTGCAATTAAGGGGATTGTAAATAGAACTGATAGCCACTGGAATAGCAAGGATCATGTGAGAGCAATTTCTGCACATAAATAATCAATTTCATGTATGGCACGTCGCCAAATCAATATCCCAAAAAATAACAGCTGCTGGTAAAAGAAAGGTGGTCAGAAGAAATTTTAAAATGGTCACAGTCCATCATCAACCATTTTTGGTGATGTTAAAATACTTGCAAGGGTTCAGTCCAGATTTTGGTAGAAAAGTGGCATTCAATGCTCCATCATAGTTCCAACATGCACTCATAGGATGATTACGAGCATTTTCACGAGTGTATACATGGACCTTTCAGTGAAGAGCACAAACTTAAGAAAAATTGATTGGTGCAAGGTTCCCCTCCTCACATGGCCCTACAAAGGATTGTGTGCAATAAAACGCTTACCAGAGATTTGAAATGGCTTAACAGAATTTTGCCACACTGGTGATTTGAAGGTTTTCATTAATATCTGTCTAAAGTACAGGCCTACAAGGTTGCATTTAGGCATAGACGGTATAGAGGCTAGAACAAGGCTGGCTGTACTCGCTGACAATGAGAACATTAGTAGACAACAAGCAAGGATAGAAGAGCTTTTGGCATGCTTCGTTAAACCAATGCCTTAACAAAAAGAAAAAAGCTATTGGTTGGTAAGCCAATATTACAGCAGATGAAATTTGACTGTGTGAAAGGTTGACTTTGACTGTGCTGGCCATGTGTCATGACCGTTGCCCCTGGCCCTCACTGGCAAGTCAGCCTTCCAGTTAGGGATAGGTCAAAGGCCTTAAAACCTCATCCAAGACTCTTTTGGAGTCAGTCCTGGCGCCTTTGGCGCCAGGCTCATAACCATCATGAAGACCAACATTAGAATGGGACTATTTACTTGGGATTATTTAACTTGGGGGGTTCAGCCAACATGGAGGCACACACATAGATCAGTTACAAGGAACTGAGCTATGCGGTCTAGTCTTTTGGGTGTGGCAGGCCTGGGACTACTTTACTTGTACTACTTTGGGTGTGGCAGGCCTGGGACTATTTTACCTGGACTACTTTACCTGAGACTATTTAAACCGCACCCAAACAGCAGAACATGCTTTGCATTATTCTGCTGTGGGCAGCGTAATGCTCACCGTGTCCAGTTCTTTGATGACAGCTTACCTGAAACCAAGGACCTGCAGAGAGAGAAAGAACACTACGAAACTTACCTGGAACAGTATCCTGTCTTCAATCCATCGCCGACTTCAGTTCCACTCACCTGAAGGTACGAACTCCATCAACCGGCAAAGCATGCATCCTGTAATACCATAACCTGGAAAGAGGAGAATGAAGAAAGCCACAAAATTCTTACCTGGGTAGTCATCTCCTGGTCAGTATCATTGCTGGAACATTACGTTGCCCGGCGAGGAACATCGCAACCTGCAAGGAGAGAAAAGACACAGGTTAGCAATATAAAAGGTGAAACAGCGCCGCGCATCACGCATTACTCACCGGACAGCATCGCGCACACCGCGCCTTCGCCTACCGCCCCATGCTCATCTTCAAACTGCATGACAACACCAAAATACCTTTCCATACCTAAAAGGAAAGAAGCAAGACATTATTATTCGAACTAAGAGGAACATAAGAACTGCATATAAAGACTGTAAAGCAGCAAACCTATGGAGTCGCAGCAGGCCTGGATTCCCACAGGGGGGCTTGCACCAGTGAAGTAACTTGGTCGCTGCTCACCCCCCACATCTACGCGCCCCTGCCACGAGGAGGAGGATGGAGAATACACCTTTTACAATATTAAGGTGAGGAGAGGGCCCAAGGGGGAGGAAGGAGTTGAGGCCCAGGGAGGTGGAAAAACAAAGACAATCTAGTATTGAATCCAGCTCTCCTATATTGCAGACCCATCTTTAACCAGAGGCCTTATCAAGGGATCGGGAGAGGGTTCAAGAGTGCAAATCATCCAACCATGGCTGGGTGGCATCCCCGTGGATACCAGGTGAGCGTAACACCATGTAAACACACAGACTGACAAAAGATTATGGGGGTCATTAAGACCCTGGCATTAAGGGTTTAACGGCGCCGTAAAAGGTGTTGGCGCCGTTAAACCCTTAACGTCTGATTACGTGGTCCCTTTGCGAGACCCGACCTTAACGGCTGGTTTTACCAGCCATTAAAGTAGGGTGCCATAAAGGGACCTTGGTGCTAATTACGGTACCGCAATTTGCGGTACCGTACTTAGCGCCTTCCCCAGTCCCATTGAGCCTTATGGGGCAAAAATGGGAATGGGAAAGGGCCATGGTGAAATGGGGAAATACCGCCCCGCCAACCTTGGAATGGGGCGGTATTTGCCCATTCCACCATGGCGGACTCGTTACAACACCGGCACCAACCATGGTGCTAATAGCGCCATGGTTTAGCGCCGGGGTTGTAATTTCCACATATGTTTCAAAGGGGCAGTCTATTCCACAGGACATTGCTAATGTGGTTTGTCCTCCAAAAGTTGAAATTGTTGGAAAGTTGAAATTGTTGGAAAGTTGACTTCAAGCTTCGAATGAAGTGGCGTGGTCTTTAAATATTCTTCCTATCCAATTTTTATCATTTTTTTTCAAAAACTGAAATCATACAAAATGTTCATTATTTAAAAATTCAACAGTACTTATTTTGTAAAATGTTTTATTTTATTTCAATAACATAAATGTCTAGTTTTTAAATAAAGTCTATTTTTCTCATTAAATATGTATTATTTTTTTATATTTGAATATTTCTTGTCCTAATTCTAAGTTTTTAAATTTCTATAAATAAATGGAAATGAACAACATTTTGTGGCTGTAATATTTATGGTAAATCCCTACAAAGTATATTTATCATTAAAGTGTAACATTATTTTGGCTGTTATTCTATGTTTTTAAATTGTAATCCTTTATTTTCCAAATTGACAATGAGAAAGGGCACATACATGACAAGGACATCACTGCCACATTAGAATCATAAGAGTCACACAGGTGAAAGATGTGACTTTAGTTTTCATAATGCATGTCTAAACAACTGAAGAAGATGCATTTCCCACATTGAAATATATTGACATAAATATGTTAATCTTAGACCACACACACAATTGGCAACTTTAAACGTTTGGCCTGGCGGGCTAGTACAATCCTCAGGAATATGGTGCCGTGGCATAGGACAGAAAATCCAGCATCTCTAACCGCGATAACTATTACATTGAATAAGAAACTCTATACCATGCTCATATTACAAAGTATATTGAAGACAGGACAAGAATGATTACTTGAGTGGTTGGTAGTAGTTGTGGATCTGGGTGTGGGTCTGCCCTTAGACAATGCAGAGGAAAAAAGGCTAAGGTCACTTGGCTTTTATCATGAAACAAACATGCACTTCATTGTAAAGTATGTTGCCGATTGCACTTTGTGCAAGCCGAGGTAACTGTGAGTAGTGTAGACAAAGGACATGTTTAATGAAGACAAATGAAGATCGACATATGATATTTATTGGTATTTTAAATGTATGTAGTGGTGTGTGTGTGTGCGCGCAACATGATTATATTTAAAAAGGGTTTCCTATAATAATCATAACGTAGCAAGCATTGGGGACATATTGAACATTATATAAATGCTTTGTGGAATTAAGTCACCATTGAGCAAGTTCTTACAAAAGAAGCCTTGACAAATCTATCATAAATAATAAAAAACAGTACCACCCAAAAGATGTATGGACTGTGACATCAAGGATACATTGCTGGGGGGGCATGGCTGACATGCGAGCTGTGCGGACGTGCGTCCTTGGAGCTCCAGGGGCCGCAGACACTATCCTGCAATACATTCTGTTTGGCGCAAAATAACCGACAGAAAACTCACCCGAGGGTGGATGAATGCGTGCTGAACATTTGTAGTGAGTTGGGACCCCCGAAATCAACCCTCGCCGGAGCGGTCTTAAACTAACAGCCGTGCCCGCCTGGCACGAAAATACCTTATCAAAATGGCCACCCGCATTTGCAGAGCGGAGGGACCTTCGGAGCGGGATCATTAGCAAAGCGGAGCTGCAGTTTTGGCCCGGCCGGGTACTACGAGGGGTGCCGGCGCTGGGGAAGCCGCACAGCCCGGATTGCAGAGGCACCTCCAAAATCCTCCGAAAGTTGCTGACCGGGCCTCAGCTGCAAGCACAGTGCAGGGTAACCCCAGGCGGGGCAGATACGAGGCCGAAGGTACGGCAAGCACTACAGCCCCACTACAGCCCCACTACAGCCCCACGCTGGCACCCACATACATACACAACAAATCAATCACACCACTCTGTATGCACTATCTCATGCTACCTCAAACTGGCACCACATCCCCGTAGTAATCACTAGCTGGACACTGTCCCTTCTCTCTGATCACAACATCCTGCAGGTCCTCCACTACATGCTGTAAATGGCGCCCGCAAAATCCCAAATACCATTTGTTAATTGTCCTAGGTCCCTTAAACTGCTCACATGGAATGTGAACGGAATGGGCTCTGGGATCAAAAGACGCCTTGTTACGCAACTCTTGAATAGACACTCCCCTGATATGGCCCTGATAACCGAGACACATCTAGCAGGGTTCAACTACACCGTCTTTCGGAGAACCAACTATCACTCTGCATTACACGCGGGATACACAATGGGATCCAGGGGCACTCTGATCCTGATACACAAGCGTGTTCCGTTTTTTCCACAGGTCGAGGAGCAAGACCCTAGGGGTCGCTATGTGCTAATCCTGGGTACGCTTTGGGGAGAGACACTGGCCATTGCTTCGGTGTACTCTCCACCAGGATTGGGGGAAGAATTGTTAGACGAATTGATCACTCTTATGGCAAAACATCAACCCGACATGTAGATTCTAGGGGGCGATTTCAACAATGTCATCTGTAACACCATGGATCGCACCCACATGAGGCATCGCAACCCGGACACCCCCACGAAGCTGGCTAAATTTATATCTGCCCTGGGCCTCCGTGATGTGTGGCAGGAACTCCATCTGGGAATTAAAGGATATGCGTTCCATTCGGGAGCACACAGCTCCCTGTCCATGCTAGACTACCTCTCCTCCCAAACACCGAACTACACAGGGCAATGACCGCAGAGCTGCTTCTCCGTGGCATCTTGGACCACTCACCATTGATGGTGTAATTGCGCATGCATGGTATAACCCCCCCTAGAACATGGAGACTGAATAACTATCACCTTGGGTTCACTGGCTTTCTTGATCACCTTACTGAAGTAACCAAGAAATACTTTGAGATCAATTAAGCTACAGTGGACAGCCCTGTTAGGATATGGGAGGCCTATAAAATGGTGCTTAGAGGGGAAATAATCTCCAGGACGGCGAACAAAAGAAAAGAGCGACTTCAAAATATATTGGAGGCTGAAGGGGAGATGGGCGATTGGGAAACCAAATATACTCTCAATCCGACCCCTGAGATCCATGGGTCCCTTAAGCGCGCCATGGAGCGCCTTCAGAACATGATTCTGGACAATGCCAAACATGCCCACTGGAACTCCAGGGCGAGGATATATGAATATGGGGACAAAGCGGGCAAAATGTTGGCCTGGCTCGGAAAAAGGGATGAGGGTCAACGCCATGTCAGGGAGATTATAACCCCACAAAATGAGAAGTGCCAGTCGGATTCCGAAATAGCGGAAGCCTTTGCTGACTTTTACACTGATTTGTATCGTGCCCCAACATCCCCATTGGACCCCTCACTCCTAGATGATATTACACTGCCATGCCTGACAGAACAGCAAAGGGCGCAACTAGACTCCGATCTTTCTGAGACAGAGATCACTGAGGCTATCTTACAATTGCAATCTGGGAAAACGCCGGGTCCCAATGGATTCCCGGTTGAAACCTGGAAAAAAATTGGGTGGGGGAAAAATGGCATCCCCCTCCATAAAATGTTTCTCCGTGCCCGAGAACAAGGCACCCTTCCACCAGACCTATGTAAGGCCACAATTGTAGTTATTCCCAAATCGGGTAAACCCCCTGAACGATGCACTTCCTATATGCCCATATCCTTAATTAAGAGTGAAGCCAAGGTCCTCGCCAAACTCCTGGCTAACCGACTACAATCGGTCATTTCCACCCTGGTCCACCCGGACCAATGTGGCTTTATGCCACATAAGTCAACTCGAATGAACCTGCGATGCCTCCATCTTTCACTAGAACGAGCTCCAATCATAGACACGCCACTTGCCTTATTGGCAATTGACTTTGAAAAGGCGGTTGATTCGGTCCGGTGGGACACCCTTTGGGAGACAATGCGATGCATGGGGTTTGGAGACACTTTTCTGGGCTGGGTACAAATACTCTATACAAACTCCCAAGCAGAAGTCAAGGGGAACGGGTGGCCCTCTCAGCCCTTCCCTCTTGGTAGAGGTACGCGGCAGGGATGCCCCCTCTACGCCCTCCTCTTCGCTCTCGCAATTGAACCACTTGCTTTGTGGCTTCGCTAGAGCGCAGCTTGGATGGGATTCAGATGGCCGGAGGGGTACGAGGACAAGACGTCTCTGTATGCTGATGATCTCCTGATATATTTGGGCGACCCAGTCCGGACTTGCCCCATAGTGACACAGATGCTCATTGTGCAGCGGACTGAGAATTAATTGGGGGAAATCTGTCCTTTTCCCGGTAAAGGGTGGAGTGCAGGCTACCCCCCAAGTTTGCCCATACAAAGTCGAACAACGCGGCTTCCAATACTTGGGGATTTGGATATCCGGTGACCTGACTAGTTATGCAAAGCATAATCTTCAGCCGATCACTGACCGGTTCATCAGCGATCTTCGCCACTGGAAACTCCTCCCCCTAACACTTCTGGGCGGACCTGCACTTTTCAAGATGATGACCCTCCCAAGATTCCTATACATCTTGCAGAATGCTCCGCTCAAGATCCCAGACTCTGAATTTGACCAGGTCGAGACCCTCCTTAGGGAACTCATATGGGGAAGGAGACAGCCCTGCATCGCACTAACTACCCTTCAGAGATCAATTTGGGAGGATGGGATAGGGGTACCCCGCCTCCAAATCTACTATTGGGCTTCAAAGCTAGCAGTGGTCAATGACCTGCTCCACAGTGACCGGGAACTGCCCCACATAAGGGCCGAAATTGCTGCTATTCATGACACAGACCCACTTCATCTGCTATATCAACCTCTTCCAAGGACCCTACCGCCAACAACTCAACTACAGCACATATTACTACCATCTGGAGGCAGGCACACACTTTCGTAGGATGGAAGAACAAAATAACCGCTGGACAACCTCTGTGGCATAATAGCAGTCTGACCGAGACTGGGAAACTCGAACCTTGGCCTAGGTGGATAGAGACCGGGATTACAAAATTGGGGATGTCCTTGTAGATGGGAAACTGGCCCCGTTCGATGCCCTGCAATTGAAAGTCCAAATCCCGAGTACCGAGCGATACCACTATATACAACTGGTTCACGCCCTGAGAACACACGTACCAGCAGATACTACTGTCCCTGACTACACACCCATAGAACATAACATGCTTCCAGCATACATCCCCATTAGATGCACCTCCATTCTGTATAACGCTATGTCCGGCTTCGCCACTCCTGAGCTAAAAAGTCTCAAAGCTAAATGGGAAACAGATGTGGGAATGATAAACCAAGAGGACTGGATTCAGGTGCTAATGCATCCTCGGGAGATTGCTATCTCTTCTAGACTCCGTTTGATACAATTGAAAATCTTTCACCGAATATACTATCCTAGGACGATCTTATATGGTTGGAAACGGGTTTCAAACCTGAACTGTCTTCGGTGTGGAGAGGAGGAGGGAACCTTTATAGATATCCTGTGGGGATGCCCTCGTATCCAAAGCTTTTGGAATGTATGCTGCAATGAACTAGCTAAGGTTTTGGCCCGCACCATACTGTTGGATCCGAGGGTGCTACTCCTGGGCATACCCGACGAAAGTGATGCTACTAAGTGGGAAAAGCTGTTTCTAACCACGGCAATGGGTCTGATAAAAAGTAACTGCACAAAAATGGGGAGCCCGGGAACCCCCGACACTGGATCAGTGGGCAACAGATATGGACACATGTGCCATGGTGGAGCGCAGAGTCTACAATGCAAGGGGCTGCCCTGCCAAAGCTTCTAAAATATGGGAGAAGTGGGAAGAGAGAGACCTAGTGGCTCCTGGCATGTAATGGGAGACTTTGAGCAGCATATGGATGTGATTACGTGAAGGGCTCCTTGTGATTGATGCCAAATTCAATGTTATCTGTTTATTGATGGAAATGCATGTCTTTATTTTGCTTTTGTTTTTGTGATTGTTGCTTAAAACAGTAAAAAAAAAAATTATCAACAAAAAAGGATACATTGGTGAAGTTAGAATCTAATGAGCCATCTATGCATCCTATATCTCACTGTATGCATCCCTCTATGTCGGTCCTTGACAACCTGTGTTTTCATGTCTCAATATGAAAAGTTCCATCGAGCTCCATCATTGGCTCTGTGTACATCTCTAGTAATCTTTACATGTCTATATGCATCTCTCCATCTACCTATAGACATCTGTGGCTCTGCATCTCCATGTATCCATACTTTGGCCTCTATCAATCTCTCCTACATTCATCTCTATGTCGACATGCATATTTTGTTCAACTATTTGTTTGCTTCTCAGTGTATTTACGTATCTGATTATTTTGTTGCTTGTGCTTGTCTATATGTGTCTAAATGCAGCATGCTCAATGCATGTCTCATTTCTACCTAGTTGTCTATGTATACATCTATATACATACCCATCTTTGTGTTCATCCATGTCTATCCATATCTGTCTATACATGCTACTGTATGTATCTCTTTGTGTATATCAATCTTCATATCCATCTCTATCGATATACCTTTTCTCTATCTGTATACCTTTACACATATACATGTCTCTATGGCTCTCTATCCATGTCTCCCTGCAAAATTAACTGGATGAATCACATTTCATATATCAATCTGTTCATTGATAGCTATCTATCCATCTTCATGTATTCATCTCCCTGCATGCATCACTCTATATCCCTTTATCAATTTGTCTGTATACATCTATCTTAATGCATATATCTATGTCTACATCTTTATCTAATCATCACTCTCTATGCAACTGTCTATATCTCTATCCACATGTCTGGTGATCTATCCACATTTTTTTTACAAACTCTTTACTCGATAGACAAGTCTCCCCCTAAATCTGGCACACACAGCCTATGTCTGTATTTCTGTCTGTCTCTCTGTATGTCTGAGGTATTTGTCTTTCAATGTATGTAATGTATAGCATGTTATAATATGCCAAATCTGGCCTCAAATACAAGAATAATGCCCTTTTACAGTTGGTAGAGTCACAATATGTAGGGTAAGGCCCCAAAGGTATGAACTTAAATGACCCAACACTGCCACACAAAGCACAGAGGACTTACCTCACATTCTGCCTCCCCACCACCAAGAGCAAAGGCCCTATATCTGGCATCCTTCAAAACTATCACCAAGAATTCCAACCCCAAAAGCCAATGTTTGTGTTCAACGCACTTGCATTGCCGGGCAGGCCTCAACAGCTAGATTACTCCTCTGAATCTCCCCACTGGGTGTGTGTCTCACATTTGAATTTGTATTGTTGTTTGGCACATCATTAATTGAAATTACCTCACCTGTGGTCCAGTTGTGGGTCTCACAATTGAATTTTGTTGTTGTTTACCCTGCCATACTTGTATCTTCTTCCCTTATGTTCCATGGCGTGGATATCACAATTGAATTAGCTGCTGTATGGCTTTTCCACGATTTCAGTCGCTCCGGAGTGACTCGCGCCTTGAGTATTATCTTGCCTTCAGGAATGCTCTCCAAACCAGGCTCTTCCATTTAGCATCCTCACAGACTTACATCATCTCATGGGCAAAATATTACCCTCCCTTGACAGGTATGCAGGAGAACCTGAGGAGTCGAAAACGGGGTGACATGGCACCCCAGTGAAGGCATCTCAGCCAGGCCTTATGATAACCTCTGCAAGCCCTTATCTAACTTGGTGTCAGTCTTGCTTTGCCGGAGCATCAAGCATTCCCTCACATTGGAACATAACTGTATCCCGCCCGGGGCACGGCCCACCAACCGACATACAAAAACTGCTCAACTTCACCCACACAAAACATACATCACCACCACCAATAGAATTGAGTTAAGTCCCACATAATAATTCGGGGCAGCAGTTAAGATAATCAGTGTCCCGGCTCTCCTACTCCCCTGACAAACTGTCATGGCAAATATTCTCACATGTTATATTGATGATCTGCTATTAGGGACCTAGCCACTCCCTACATACATTCTTGCTGCCAGAAAATGCACACACTCATTTTATAAATCCTTCCTTCACATCTCATATCTCAGACTACAGTCCGCCGAAGGACATTCACTGCATAACGCTTCGAGGCCATACAGCAGTTGGCGCTATACAAATGCAATATAAAATAACATAACATGGGATCCTGCCGAAAGGCAGTGTTGTTCACCTATTTGTAATGAGGTGTCAGCACGTAAGTACATTCCCCTCCCATTGGATGCCTTTTCCACAGAGATGATGCCAGCACTGCAAGCAGGGCCCAGACCTGACGTCTGGGTGTGGGTGGTGGTATATTGTGAACCGTTAATATTTTATTCAAAGCACAGTTAACATTTTATTTAATTCTAGTTGTTAGGATAGGACACTGCTTCAATTGTGTTTTTTTGAAAAAAGGTTCGTTTTTATTCATTTTGCCCGAATTAAATTGGTAGTAAATACGCGTAATAATATATTTGGAATGCAAAAGTGGCTGACCTGATGTGAAAACCAGAACACTCCTGCGTGCGCCGGCAGTCTTGTTTGATAAATACCTAAACTTGGTTTAATTAAGAATGTGTATATTTAAAGTAACATTGAAACAGAATATTATGTGATCATATGTTTCCTGTGGAGCTCACCATAGTAATAGGAACATAATATAGTTCTATTCTGCGGTAAAGCCGAAAACGAAACCTAGCTTGACCTTGGAAATTTGAGCGCACAATACAGAGCCACTTTGTTATTTATTCCTGAATCCCTCGTAGTAAAAATGGCAACGATAAAATGTAGCATGTAACATCAAAGTAAAGATAAGATGTTATTGAAAGAAACTGAACGGACAAAAATTGAGTTTCTATTCGTAAATGTTTTTTAGTTAGGACAAGCATTATTTTACATTGCTAAAATGGAAAGTCTACAAATCATGTAAGCAAAACTCATGGTACTACAATAATATTTATGCAAATGGGAGCATAACGAGAAAAGATGTGCTACATTGATATTGAAGTTGATGCAAAGACAGCCCATTGTTTTATTGAAGTTTAACGTATATAGAAAAAGTAATTTTTTATTGAAATGTGTTACTTATTGTGCAAATGTGTACTAAAATATATTTTCAATGTTTCTAATTTACACAGATAAGTCATCAAGATGTGTGTTTGTCATGGTAATCATCTGCCCATCGATGGGTTCTTCAACCAAAACTGGAAGTTCGCCATCACAAACGGATCATTCATATCCATATTCTGGAACGATCGTGCATCCCCACTTTGCCCATTTACGGTGCCCATCGTCCACACCAACATGCCATCCTTTATGCAATGAAGACATGCGGCCTGCAACATTTTGGTTGTCGATGTGTAAGGAAAGGTTTTTCTCACAGATGGAATGTCTTGTGCGTTGAAAGAATTGAGATGATGGAACACAATTGAATTATATTTTATTAGACAGAACTTTGTCTGTCACAATTAAAGTACTGGCAATCGATGAACAGAATCAGTAAGATTGCATGGAATGTGACAGTCGACCTAAAAATTCAAACTATGGATTCTAGTAAACATTGTGTTTCACTGATTGTGTGTGCAAAACATTTGTTAATGTGTCATTGGATGTGTTCCACTTTTCTTTACATTGAATTAAGAAATATAACGACTTGGTGAATTCCTGATTCGGAATATTTATTGTAAAGTGCAACTTGCAAAAAGAGAGTAAACTTTTACTGTATGTCTGTATGTGTGTGTTGATCTTGCAGGTTTTGCATTAGGTAATGTTATGATGTTGTTGAGGACAGGGTATGTTTGGCTATGCTGTGCACCAACGTCATTAGAAAAGGTGGAGAATATCAGTTTGACAGGTCGATGTCAGCATGATCACCGGGTGATCTGATTTACTGTCATGAGGGCACTTGAATTTAGGGGAATGGATCAACGGATAAGATTATCACAAGATGGCAGTTTCTGACCGGTGAGTTTTGCATGTGAAAATGTCAGAAAATCAAAGGTAAGATGCATTGGAAAAATATTTATGATTGATTGGCATATGCTCAAAAATACATGCCCTATCCATTGGCCAATAGAATTCGAGAGAGAAGTTCCCCTTTAAGTGTACAGAGAAATTAAAGGATGTTTACCACTTTACATCATGCTTCCTTTGTGATTGAGGTTTCTAACCAGTGCTTACAAATCTCCTATGATGTTGCTGAAAATCCAACCACTTAGGAAGGCAATAGGCCCTGTCCAATTTTTACCAGAGATAACATGTCATTTTAAGATGAGAAGGCACAAGGAATGAGAGAGAATTTGTCTTCCTTCTGGGAACTCTGGGCAAGGTGTTGTTTTTTTCAGGCACATGAGTGTTTTCCACTGTTGGATAAAGTAAGGGTCATCCTAGTCAAAGCCTCCAGAAATGGAGACCCCGAACAGAAGTGATGAGTCCAGAAATATACCTGATGACCACAAGGACTGTGTCTGGGGCTGTTCCCTGGTCAGTAAGCCCATTGGGTAGTATTGTTTGAGTGGGAATGAGATGGTACTTCTAAAAAGGGGGAAATAATAATCTCAAATCCACCCAAGTTATTCATAGTTACAAAAAGACAAACGTGTTTGTACACCAAATTGAATTAAACGCATAAACGAGTTGTACTCCTGCTTTTAAATGAATCAGTCAGATGTAGTTCCTATCTTGTCCCTGGTGTGGTGAGAAGCAGGGTCTTGGAAGTCCATCTGGGAATTACAGCTATAGGAATACAGTACATTCCTAGACATGGAATGACAGGCCCCTAATTTTCCAGAAAGACTTCCAGAGTTAGTAAAAGCCTTATAAAATATGCATTAATTTCATATAAGCCAGGGGTACCAGCCACACTTCCTCACAGACTATTAGTAGCACTACCAAACACACAAGACTGCCAGTTAGACGTCCATAGAATCTTTATTTTGATATGCATTAGATCACACATAACATGTTCCCCAAGACACTGGCTGGGATTAAAAGCAACACATTGTCTTGGGGGTGATTACACCTTGAAGAAAGAGCAAGGCCTGGGCCTGCTATTTGTTGCAGTGGACACAGTTACTGCTGTACGTATCCCAGTGGAAACCAATGGCGTCGATGACAGAGCCGTAGCTGCCGCTCAGGAAGCGCAGCACAGTGTTGGGGTACAGTGGGGCGGCATTGAAGCTGGTGCCGTAGTCCTTGCCGAAGGGGAAGCTGCGTCCCAGGCTAGTGATGAAGACCAGTTTGAGGACATAGTAGTTGTACTTGCCATGCACCTGTGTGATGGACTCACCAGGATGCAGGAAGACCTCCTCCAGGTCACCAAGCTTTCCTCCCACGTAGTTGGTCCATTCCTTACCGTACCGAGCCTGGATCCTGCAGAGGGTCAAAAAAATACAGAGGCCATCTTAATATTTAGAGAACACTCTTTAATACCTCAACAACTGTGCATGTAACCTATAGTGTCATATTGTAAATGTACATGTACAGTTCTAACCACTGGAGCAGCACATACCATGTCCTTGCGGCAAACCATGGGTACGCACATTGGCAAGCAGTGTTGTGCGTTACAAAATAACAATGCATTAATAAACAAACTGTGTAAAACTCCTCGCAGTGTCTGGGGATGGAAATAAAGGATATGATATGATATTTTATTTATATCGCGCCCATACACAAATGTTTCAGGGCGTGACGAGGCAAGGGAGGGGCACAGGGGAGGAAAAATAAAACAGCGATTTTACAAGGCCCAGTGACATTGAGAACGCGCAAGTGCAGGGGAGGCAGAGGGGGGAAAGTGGAAGGGAGGATTGGAAAGTGCTGTACAGGTGATCAACAACTACACGTAGTGCAGCCAGCAGGTGACAAGTGCAAGAATAAGGCGCAGACAACGGGTGTCTGATAAGTGCAGGAAAGGGACTGTAGGGTTGCAGATACAGAACCCAAGTGCAAGGGTTGCCAGGAGGCAGTGCAGGTGTGCGGCTGGGTAGGCAGGGATCTGGGCCTGAAATCAGAGGGTGGCCAGGTGCCTGGTGCCGAAACATACAGAGATCAGCAGGGGAGAGGAAGAGAGAAGGCAGAAGCAAAGAGGAAGGTCTTGAGGTGCTTCCGGAACCGAAGATGGTTCTCCTCAAGTTTCAGAGTGGCAGGGAGGCTGTTCCAGACGGAGGCCCCAGCCGAAGAAAGAGATATACCCCTCACTCGTTGCTTGGAGAAGTGACTGACCCTGTGGGAGTTGGAGGTGGAGGAGTGCAGAGCTCGAGTAGGAAGGTATTTCTGAAGGGAGAGTTCAAGGTATTGCGGACCCAGGCTCCAGAAGGCCTTGTGGACAATGCAAAGGGTCTTGAACTTGATCCTTGCAGCCACTGGGAGCCAGTGAAGAGATTTCAGGGCTGGAGAGATACGATCCCTGGGCTTGAGGCCAAGGACAAGTCTCGCAGTCTGGTTCTGGATGAGTTGCAGAGGGCGCAGAGTAGAAGCAGGCAGATTTAGGAAGAGGCTGTTGCAGTAGTCCAGTCTAGAGAAAACCAGAGCGCTAGAGACAGTGAGCTTCTGGGGGCTGGAGAGGAAAGGAAAAATACCTCTGAGGAGGTGCAGTTGGTAGTTTGACGTCTTAGCGACATCAGAGATGTGTGGAGAAAATGAAAGCGTGGAGCCAAAGATGACCCCAGGGTTCTTAGCCTCACATGTGGGTGCAGGGAGAGGGCCAAGGGAGGCCGGCCAGAGTGACAGGAAAGGAAGGTGCAGGAGTGCTGATGTGGAGGATCTCTGTCTTACTGGCATTAAGGCAGAGGACGTTGGCGGCACACCACTCCTGGATTATAGAAAGACAGTCAGAGATGAGAGAGGGGGAAGAGCTGGCAGAGGAGAGACCTGCACACTAGCTGAGTGTCATCCGCATAGCAATGAAAATTGGGGCAGAGAGCAGCAATGCGGTGGGCGAAGCCAAATTCAAATGTATGTGGCCGAGCGTTGTAGGGAATGAGTGAGACTCCACTGAAGTATTCCAGGGCAGGGAAGTGAGGAATAAGTGAGACGCCACTGAAGTATATTAGGACAGGTAAGGGAGGAATGAGCAAGACTCCACTGAAATATATCAGGACAGGGAAGGGAGGAATGAGCGAGACTCCACTGAAATATACCAGGACAGGAATGTGAGGAATGAGTGAGACTCCACTGAAGTATATTAGGACAGGTAAGGGAGGAATGAGCAAGACTCCACTGAAATATATCAGCAAAGAAATGTGAGGAATGAGTGAGTGTATTGCCTATTTGCTCGGAATATGGAGTCCTATATTCCGGTAGCTCAGACGTTCACCGGTTTTTAGTGAACAGAATGTCTCCGGACGCTTTTCTTTGAACTTTAACTGTGTAGTAGTACAAGTCGATTAAAACATACACAAACAATTACAAAACAAAAATAAAGGTTACTCTGTAATACAGCGTTTCATCATACCAACATAATATTATAAAACATCATTGTAAAAATTCATACTGCAAGTGCCCTATTTCTATACACGACTTCCAGAGCTGCCTTAATATAACGGTAGTTGATTCATAATAAGGTGAGGCCTTAACCACTGATTCCTCAAATTAATAAAAAATTAGCAATCCAGCAAAACATGTACGAGGTGTTCGCCACACCCCAGACCACATGGGCAAACCATCACCAACCCCAGCCATGGTGCCCTTGTTCTAAGTGACAGCACATTTACCTTGGCCTGGAGGATGTTCATTCAGCAGCATCTCACCAGGAGAGCCTCAAATTCCACCTCTACGGATCTCTCCTTTAAGAGAGATCTGCGCTGCCTGCCAGTTAAATCGCCCAGCACCGTTACTTCCCTCAGCCTCTGTCTTTTCAGAAGACCTTTTCTGCAATTATACCAGCACCTCAGGTCCTTACTAATATTTTTCATGGGGGGTCATCATAAGGTGGGCGGTAAGGGGATACCATGCACAGGTAAGGAGATGGCTGCTGGTAATCCCTTACTTCGCTACTACAAGGTCCCTTAGCGGGTCCTGCCAGTAATGGCAGGTCTGACCAGCCGTTATGGACGGGACCCGCTAAGGGACCAGGGCGCAAATAACGGGCTTGACATGCGCGAGCACGTTATTTGTGCCCTTCCCATTGGAATGGGGAATGGAATTTTCAATGGGGACTTACCGGTCCCGCAAAGGTCAGACTACACCGCTAAGTCCCCATTGAACTAGACCGGTGCCGGACCCATTACTGGTGGCAGTCATGGCGCAAATAGCACCATGACTACCACCAATCTCAGAATGAGGCCCATGGTCTCTCCCAAAGCCATTCCGATATTTAGGTTGATGGGGTGCCCAATGGAATGTTCAAATAAAATTCTAAGAACCTCTGCTGAGCTTGCAGTGATATAATAACCATCACCGGCTCATGCTTAGTACATCCCACGGGGCTCTAAGGAGTAGGCCTGTAATCCTAAGTAAACCAGAATTGCACAGTGTATCCAGACATCCAAATGGCGCTGCCCCCCAAATCACTGCACCATAGAGAATGGCTGTATTAATCTTTGACCCAATGATCTGAAGACACTTATCCAGTCGTTTGCCACCAAAATTATAGTAAAAACAGAGGAGATCTCTCAGACCCTGCATCGCTTGGGTAACTGCCACATTTACATGACTTCTCCAACCTCCCCTTCCTAAGAACACGAGGCCCAGGGATTTATATTCATCCACCACCTCGATCAGTTGGTTATTCAGAGCCCATTTAAATGGCGATTTCCTTTTGCCAAAAACAAGTACCTTGCTTTTAAGAGTATTCAATTAAAGTATTTATTAGAGTACTCTAAGCTCCGCTGGAGCCCCCTTTGTGTTAGATCCAAAAGCACTGTATCATCAGCATATAATAAGGTGCTGAATTTTGCGCTATTTACAAGAGGGGGAAATCAGACCTTGAGATACATTGTGAGGGTTAAAATCACAAAGAAATTGTGAAAACAGTAGTGGGGCCAAAGGGTACCCCTGCTTTATCCCTACATTTTTCATACAACAGCCTGAGTATTTATGATTTACTGCACACGTCGCGCTAACTGAAGTGTTCTCATAAAGGGGGGTTATTAAGTGGAGGAGTCCTGATGGAACCCCTATGCTCCTAAGCTTTGCCCATAAAAGATTGCGATTTAAGGCATCAAAAGCCTTCGTAAGATCTAAGAAGGCCACATAAGGGTTAGTCTTCCTCCTTCTGGTGTACTTCTCCACGATCGTATTCAGTATAAAATATTGATTGATCATGGAGAAGCCTCTGCAGAAGCCTGCTTGTGTATCCGGGAGGATGGAGTTATCTAATAACCACTCCTCCAGATGCTCGGCTAGACAACCAGCAAAGATTTTATTAGTGGCGTCTAGGAGTGCAATGGGCCGATAACAATGTAGGTCCAGGGCATTACCCTTTTTAAACAACATGACAATTAAACTTTTGTTCCACGAGTCTGGCAGTCCGAAAATATTAGCAATGGAATTAAACACCAGGTACTGGACTGGCAACCACCAGTCCATAGATGCACTAAATACTTCAGGTCTCAATCCATCCGGGCCTGCTGCCTTGCCCATCTTCAGCCTTCTAACTTGTGCCACTATTTCTTTCCGACTGAAGGCTACCTCACAGTCAGACTCCCTTCCATTCTCAATATTAGCTTGCATCTGGGTCTCTGCGTCCCAAAGAAACTCACTAAAATGTGAGACCCAACGATCAGCAGGAATTTGTTCCGCAGAGCCCATATGTGCTCCCCCAAAGCCCCTTTTCACAATCTCCCAGAATTTTTGTTGGGTTATTTTCACAAACAGTCCTATCCAAAAGATCCCACTGCTTTACCATGAATTGATTTTTCTTTTGTTTCGGTAACATTATATAAGCTTTCTTAAGCTGATAGAGCGTGCCACTAGGGGAACTCATATTCAAGGAGGTCAGATGGAGATCCCTTTTTGCCTGCCTACATTCAGCATCAAACCATGGCAAAATTGTTCTACTATTGCCTGGGTTGATGGACCCACCGCCTGAAACACGTGGGGCGATGTTATGAATATGGGACTGTAGGAAAGAGGCCGGTGTAGGAGACATTACAGGGGCGCTGAAAACAGTGCAAGGGCGGTTTTGTTGGGACCGCATTAGGTTGCTTGAAAGCTGCCATTCTGTGAAAGTTTGCAGTGATTGCTTCCTTGCAAGTGGCTGGCGAATGAACGCAAAGAGGTCCGAGTTGAGGGGCAGGTACGAGTAGTCTGGTAAATGAGCCCACAAAGGTCTAGAAGGTGAAAGGGTTTGCTTTTTGATGGAGCAGGGCTCCTTTGAATCAGGCTGATCTCTCTCCGAAAGAGAAATTTCCCAGAAGAGTCGGGCTCTAGGCCCTGAGTCCACTATGATACATATATGCAAAACAAATGCCTTATTTGGCTACTTCAATATCCTGCGAGTCTCCCCTCCTCATACTCCCCCCACCCATTCTAGAGACCTTCTCATTCTGTCCTCCGGCCAACTCTGTGAACCGTCTCACTAATTCTCACTCCTTGCTCCCTACACTCTCTAATGTCCTCGACTCAGACATCACCAGTGTCCCCAAATTCAAAAGGCCGCCCTCAAACGAACTCTCCGCTCTAGGGAAGAGGCTCATGCCCCAGCATATTACACCCCACGAACCCCAAACTCTACCCGCCACCACTTCTGAATTGTATTTATTGACTATGCGTGTGCATGCATGTGTGTGTAACTCTCTTCTTAGATCAAAAGGGCTTTGTGGTTATATATTGCGGCAATGCAGAGCTCGATGCAGGGATGTGCTGGAATGCCCAGGGTTAGCACAACAGGAAGCCAGGTATAAGCCCATAGAGACTTTAGTTACTATAAAGGAGAGTGACTGGTTTACTAGGCCTCACCATTTTTTGGATCCTTCCTAGGGGTACGTCAAGGCCCTCAGAGAAAAGCAGGAGTTGTCAGAGCTCACATGAGAGTGAGATTCACTCTGTTAAGCTGTCCAGGTGAAGGAAGGTGTGAGTATGTGTGTATGTGTATGTGCGTGTGTCTAAACAGGAAATCCTCTGAGAGATCCAGGGTGTGAGTGTTTCCCACTCATTGGGTTGTGGTTCTACGTGTGCTGTGTACCATTCCTGGATCTGGGTTGCCTTCCCGCCCGCCGCCAATGTTAAGGATGCGGGGGACAGCCCTGCATCCCCTGCTTTTCATGTTCGGTATTTTCATACCCAAATTCATTGAAAGAAATCGCCCTAATGGTAGTGACCGAATTCGGTCAAATGTACCATTTGTTCAAATGTTTTCGATCAATTTGGGTAATACCACATTCCTCTGTGACATCAATGGAGGAATCGGGCAATAGCCAATAGCACAGAGGGGCGGGGGGGCACATGGGATTGATATGTAACTTATGTAAACAAAAGGTTCTCGGTGGCTTCTGTGCATCCGGTGAGGAGGTGGCTTGTTCAGTGTGTGCTTGTCGATTCATTCAGGAGGCATAATTTCCTTTCATCCCAAAATGCCTGTAAAAGACATAATTTGTGTATTAAGGAGAGGTGTAGACACGGCAGTGAGTGTTCCTTTGACCTTTTTCATGACTTCTGATAAATCCTAATGTTTGGCAGTGGCAGTGATGTGCAGATCTGAATATAAAACTTGGCCTCTTAATCTGTGCCCACTCCAAAGTAAACTGAATGACAAAGTTACCTATTTTTTTAAGAGCAGACGTGTCCATGTCAGCTTGTTTGATACAGAAATATGTGTTCACATTTTTTTTATGAACTGCACATCATGCCAGGCAACAAATTGCAACCCTTTGACAAACCATGACTAAAACAATTGGCTTGACCAGGTCTATCAATTAGTATAATTCATAGGGCAGTTTACTAAAATCTCCAGTTGTCTGGGATCAGGTGGGATTATTCAGCCAGCCCTGCCTTTTTAATCCTACATAATGATGCATTCTGATACTTATTGTGCAAGATTTGTAATGGTAACAATGACAAACACTGTACAGAAATGCAAAAGTGTGTGAGCTGTGCACGTTGTGTGGGCCATGAAGCCTGCATTGCTGCTGCCTGTACTGTACTGTACTGTACTGTACAGTGTCGGTTGAGTGAGGGAAGTTGCACTGGGCTGGTTGTGTGGTGAATGCACACATAGCGGCTTTCTGTGCTGTTCCTGTTTTTTTTTTTTTTTTAGGAAGGATGGACCACAGTTGCTATGGCGGTTTGTGTGAGGGGAGTCTGCCGTGCTTCTGCCTGAGCTGTCCATAGAGCCTGTTCTCCTGGAGGGAAGTTGTATTGCAGCTCTGTGTGTTGGACAAGTTGTGCAAACGAAGCTGCAATTGTTCTGTTGGTGGGATCCTTGTGCTCCTTGCACTGCTGCTTCCTGCACTGGATGTGTTGTGTGCGACACACTTGCCCTGCCGCTACTGTTCCCATTATATGGTTTATTAACAGTGTGCAAGGAAAACCTACGCTGCTTCTATGAATGTACCTGCCTCTCCGGAAGTGATCCTTACACTGCTGCTGCTGCTTGTGATGTAGCCACCGTCTGGGGGTTTATGAGCATTGTGCGTGTCATGTTGGCAGTTGTGTTCCCGGGGCATGGGGGTGGGGCGGGAGGCAGGGAGAGAAGTGACGGTGGAAGGGAAGGGCCACGTAGTACGTGTTGAGGAACAAGAGAATAAAGACATGTTATTTGAGCGCTCCGGCTCCGCTGTATTCTTGCTGCGTGGTGTGCTGCATCCGCCTTACGGGGCGTCCGCCTCACAGGCTGTCCTTCACTTGGGGCCCATCTCTACACTGGCGATGAGGTCGCGCAGGGTGCACATAACGGACCCGGGCAGTAGCGGTGAGTTCGTATTATGGCACGGAACGGCAAGAAAACGTTTGCCCAGGCCACCCAGTGGAGGAAACAAAGTCAACACCTTAAAGGCACAATGTTGGTCGGGAAAGGCTGGGCCATGGCGTTGATAGCGCTGCACAATGGTGAGTGGAAGAGGAAGGGAGAGGTGTTGGATGGTGCTCGTGCCTTGCGGCAGCCATCCCCTACCACACCTTTTCCCCTGCAGCCCTCACATAGCCACTGGGACACACACACACACAGTGCTTGTGCCTGAGTAGGCAGCCATGTAAAGAAGTTGGCTACATCACAGAATATTTAAAGGGCTAGAACATGCCACAGGACTATCTCTTATCAGGAAGAACCCCAGGCAGCAAACAAGGACATGCAAGCATGGGGTCAGGATGGCCCCACAGCCCCCAACTCCACATAGACTTCCAGACTCGCTGGCAGTGCAATTGCCAGGAGCTTTTGATGTGTATGACATGAGTTATATGGGGCCAAGATGGGCCGAATGGATTAGGAATTTAGACATATACATGGGGGCCACATGTCCTGTTGATGAGGAAAGGCAAAAGTGTTTACTTGGCAGTAGGGCCTTCTCCACAAGACATCATCGACGAGATGCAGACAATGTCCATTGACTCAATTCAGGACCTGAAAGGTGCATTGTCAGCTTATTTCACCCGCACACTAATGTAGACTATAAACGCCACCTATTCCATAGCATGAAGCAGGCAAAGTGCGAAACAATGAATGCCTATGTCATGCACTTGCGGATCAAGATGAACACTGTGACATCGCAAACTATTGAAACACGGAAGCCCTGCGTTCCCAGATCATGGCAGGCTGTAAATCCCAGACATTTAGACGCAAATGACTACAGAAGGCCCGCACCCTTAACGAAATTGTAATGCTTGGAAGGGCTGAGCTGGCAGTGGACACACAGGTCGAGAGTTTCAACACCACCACGCCCACAGAGTCTGTGCACCGGCTACAACATGACTGATGGCAGGAAGAACCCTTTAGCTACCGATGTGTGTATGAGTACCCACACGAGGGAACCTGTCCAGCAATAGGACAGAGGTGCAGCGCATGTGGTGAGGAAAGACATTTCAAGTCTGTATGTCGACTAGCGAGGGAAAGAGGGCGAGACAGAAGGAGAGAGTCTGTGCCTCAATACAGACCAAGACCCCTCCTCACAGCGCCACGATCATCTGGGGCGACGGCCCAAGCTCTGCAAAGAACAAAGGACCCTGAACCAAAGGAGACAGAATCAGGAGATGACAAGTACAGGAGAGACAGCAGGGAGAGAAGGAGGTACGTGTCACACACCCACGACAGAGCGCAGATCAAGACGCCATGTGCGTTATCTGATTGAGCAGTCCTCCATAGATACCGACATCAGCTCAGAGGGTTAACAGCGGAAGAAAGGGTACATGTACGCATTGGGCAATTCGGTTGTAACGGAACACAGCCCGACACTGCTAATGGGGCTCAATGAAAGGCCAACAGAATTTTGAATAGACACGGCTGCAACAGTAAATGTAATAAGTGAGAAAATCTACAAAGAATTACCACAAGCCCCAAGACTTAGACCAGCAACAGTCGACATATACCCGTTTGGATAAACGTCTCCCCTGAAGTGTCTCAGACATTTTGAAGGAACATGCTGCCACAAAGGCTCAATTGAAGAAGCTACTCAAACACATGCTTGCGACAGAGTGTGAAAGTGGCTGCATAATCAGCTTGAGGACAGCCGTCGACCTGGGACTAATCCATGTACTGTACAAACTGATGGTGCACAAGTACATTGACCTGGTGCACATGATTAAACAACAGCATTCAACGCTATTCAAAGGAATATGAAAACTGTGCAACAAACAGATCAAATTGCATATTAATGAAGACCTCCCACCTATAGCGCAACACTATAGAGGCATACCAGTAAATGTACAACGGAAAGTAGAGAAGGAACTGCACAAGCCAATAGAACAGGACATAATAGAGCCGGCGACAGGACCAACAGCATGGGTTTTGCCCATCGTTCCTGTCCCCAAAAAGGGTTCAGACACCATCCGCTTGTGCGTAGATATGAGGCGACCCAACCAGGATATTAAAAGCGAGAGACACATGGCGCCATGTATCACGGACATGATACATCTGTTAAATGGGGCCAAAGTATTCTCCAAACTGGATTTGCAAAAAGGATACCACCAACTAGTATTGAGCACAGAAATCCGGAACATCACCATCTTTGTCACGCCCCTGGGGCTCTATAGATATAAAAGGTTGAGCATCGGCGTGTCCTCCGCCGCTGAAATCTTTCAGGCGGAGATTCATAATGTCAGCAAGCACATACCCAACTGTATAAACTATACTGATGACATTCTGGTGTTCGGAACTGATGTACTGAAGCATGATGAAACTCTGTCCAGTGTGTGTATCATGCTGGAGGCGGCCAATCTTACCCTCAACCAGGAAAAGTGCAAATTCCGAAAGGGCACATTGAAGTTCTTCGGAAAGGTATTTTCCGAAAAAGGCATGACTCCAGATCCGGGAAAAGTCACTGCACTAAATGAGACACCACCACCGGCCAATGTTTCTGAACTAAGGTCATTCCTGGCCCTCGCCAGTTACTGCACGTGATATATCACAGACTTCGCCACAGTCAGTGAACCACTTCGGGCGCTGACCAAACAAAATGCTGTGTTCAACAGGACAGAAAAGGGGCAACAGGCCTTCGCAACAATTTTAGACAGAGTAGCTCACGCGGAACACATGTCCTACTACGATGTCAATCGCAAAACGGAATTGACTGTGGACGCGAGCCCAGTTAGGCTGGGTGCAATCCTCACACAAATCGACCCAGATGACCGCGGTCGAACCCACATCATCGCTTAAGCCAGCCGAAGCCTCTCAGCTACGGAGCAGGCCCACTCGCTTGCAGAGAAGGCAAGTCTTGCTGTGGTAAGGGCGTGCAAACTCTTCCATCTTTTTCTTTATGGCAAACCGTTCAAAGTAGTGGCCGACCATCAAGCTCTACTGTTCCTTTATGGCAACCCCCAGGCCAAAATGCCAACCTGCATCGCCAGGTGGGGGCTCAGACTACAGGACTATTCATTCGAGATAATACATCGGTCTGCCAAGGAAGAGAACCCTGCTGACTTTCTGTCCCGACATCTGATAAGTGGCAGTGCCCCAGAGCCATCGGAGCAGACCGCTATCTCCGACAGCTTATCCAGCAAGCTATACCAAAGGGCATTGAGCCAGCTCGCCTCGCCCAGGAAATAGAAGCAGACACGGCATGCCAGATAGTATGCGAAGGGCTCAGATTGGGACAGTGGAGGAGAGCCAAAGAGAGGGGTCGCCTTGAGTCGGAGGACATACAGAAGGAGGTGGATAGGCTCCTGCAAGTGAAGTAGGAATTGGCTCTCTTAGGACAACTTATTGTTGAAAGGCCACAAAATGGTGATTCAGTCATCGTTAAAAAGGAGAGTGGTGGAATTGGCCCATGAATGGCACCGGGAAGTCGTCTCTACAAAGCGCATGCAGTGCCAAAAAGTGTGCTTTCACCAATTGGATTCTCTGGTGGAAGAAATCCAGAGAGTGTCCGACATGCTACCTCATCACACCAAATAGATACCCCGAACCACTATGCATGTCAGAACTACCAGAAGGAGTGTGGGAAGCAGTAGCGGCTGACTTCTTTTGACCGATCGAAGGGGAGAAATGCGTGTTTGCCATCATGGACGAATACTACAGATACCCAGAAGCTCAACCGGTGTCTTCGACAGCGGCCCATCATGTCATCCCGATAATGGACCGCATCTTCACAGCACGTGGCATTCCTAGAAAGGTGAAAACAGACAATGGGCCTCCTTTCACTGGCCAAGACTTTACACGGTTAAGTGAATATATGGGATTCCATCACCAGAAAGTAACACCACTTTGGCCACAGGCGAATGGCATGATTGAACATTTCATGGCCAACCTCAAACGGGCACTGCAAGGGACTCGACTCACAGGTCAGTCTTATGAATAAGTGCTTCACCAACTGTTGAGAGACTACAGGAGTGCACCTCACAGCTCCACTGGGAAAAGCCGGCGGAAATAATGTTCGGGAGGGACGTGCACACCAGGCAACCTCAGTAAGGACCCCAAGATGGTGAACGACCGGCTGAGGCAGAAGTGAGAGAGCAAGACCGGTCCGCCAAACTCAGGATGAAGGAGTATGCTAACATGTGAAGGAAAGCCAGAGAGTCTAAGCTGGAGGTAGAAGTGGTGGCCGTGAAGCACCCGCTGACATACAAACACACCTCTGTGTTCAACGATGAACCGATAATCATCACAGAGAAGAAAGGCTCGATGATCACAGCCCAAGGTGACCATGGACCCACCACCCGCAACTTCTCGCACTTCAAGAGGTTTCCCCTAACCAGCCCTCAGTGGTTGAGTAGAGGAGTACCAGATGACTATTTCTTGGGCGAATGGTACCACGGAGATCAAGAGGACTTGGACATTTCTGGTAGGGATGCAGAGCCAGATCAGGTGAAAGGGGTTTTCCAGGAACCGGGAACTCCAGACCTCAAAGAGCGAGGAACAAGCCTCAACGCCTTATCGAAGAAATGGGATGATCCGCTTCATCACAGGTTCATGTTGGACCACTGTTGGGTAACTGTTTAATTTGGGGGGGGGTACATCATTTTTACAGTTGTGTTCAGGATCACTGGAGCGGGGCGGGAGGTTGGGAGGGAAGTTACGGTGGGAGGGAAGGACCAAGCAGTATGTGTTCAGGGACAAGAAAATAAAGACATGTTATATGAGCACTCCGGCTCTGGTGTATTCTTGCTGCGTGGTGCGCTGCGTCTGCTTCACTGGGCTATCCTTCACTGGGGGCCCATCTCTATGGTGTGCTTCTTCTATGAATGTACCTGCCTCTCCGGAAGTGATCCTTATACTGCTGCTGCTTGTGATGTAGCCACAGTCTGGCAGGGAACTTTCCACTGTGTCTGGATGTGCTGGACTAGTTGTGTGACGCAAACGTGCACTGCTGCTATCCGTGCTGTGCATGTTATGTGAGAGTGCAGGGTGCACTGCAGCTGCCCGCACTGAACCTCTTGTGCGAGGGGAGCTGGCACCACAGTTGATGTAACTGTTCTGCTGAAGCGATGCTTGCACTCCTACATGTTTCAGTCCCCTTGTGTGAGGCAAGCTTGCACTGTTCCTATCTGTGCAGGACACACGCCGTCGGGCAGGTAAGCCTGTATGGATGGCACCCTTGCTCTATTTGTTTAGTGAGTGCACAAGCCATTTTGCCCACTCTGGTTTACCTGTTCAGCAGATGAGATGTGAACGAAGCCTACACTGCTGCTGGTTCTGCTGTACCTGGCATGCTACGGTGGAAACTGCCATTGCAATTTTCTGTGGGAAATATGTAATCTGCCCTGGGGTGCTTAAATGGTTATCACAGTACATAGGCATTTGAGGCGGAGACTGGGCATAAGAAGCGTTTTTTTACATATACGACTGCACCTTTGCCCTGAGGTTGTCGCTGTGCATGTGAAGTTGAACCCGGGCATATGGAGTAGTGTGCAGGCATGTGAGGCTGCACTTGTGAAGCAGGAACAGCACATATGAAGCTGTACTGGCATTACGGGGGGGGGGGGGAGTACTTGGGTATACAAAGAGGTAACCGGACATATGATGGTTAAACAAGGGTTTATGGTGCTGCGAGTTAGCCTATTGTGGTGCTTATGGTTTTGAGAATGGGCCTGTGAAGGTGCTCCTATTGTATAATCGTGGTACATGGGTATACAATGCTGAAACTGGGCATAGTACGTATTTACAGGCCTAAAATGGCTGCTTATTAAAAAAGTATGGCTGATCCTGTGCAGTTGAAGGTGGACTTGGGCTATGATGGGTTCCCTGTCAAATATGGTCATACATTAAAATGTGAGACATTTGTGGGAGTACTTCATGAAAAGGATAACCTGATGTTTTCAGCTACTCCAAAAAGCCATGGGAGAACAATTAGAATCCCTTGTAAGCTGACCTCTGGGCCCTTAAACAAAAAGGAGGTTGGCTCTGCCACTTCACAGATACCTCACTCCTCCAAAATAGCTCAGGCTAGTTGCCTTCTGAGGGGTGGGAAGATGAAACAGTATATCTGTTCTGTTGTTACCTCTGGAAAGCGGTCCATTATGCATCCGTACTGTTGTATACCTCTGTAATGCCCTCCGCTTTGTAACTGTGTTGTTGTATACGTCTGTAAAGCACTCCGTTGCTCCTCAAAGCTAGGTCTGTGCTCAATGAATACCATAATAAACAAATAAACAGTATGCTCATGAACGGCAACAATCACCTGTTTCAGTGAACTGTGGAAGTCATTGTTGTGTTTCAGAAAACCTTGTTGTGTTTTGTGACTAAGTCCATGACCTCAGGTGAGAGGAACCATGGGGCAGAAGTCACACAGTACCCAAATGGAAAGCTGCCCACTCCATGATGCTGACCCAAGAAAAGGCAGTGCAGAGGTGTATGCAGAGAACGAGAGAGAAAGATGATGGAAGGATAAAGGAAACAAAGGCAATAGAGGAGGGAAATAACATGAGAGAGAACAACAGAGAAAGGTGAAGGGAAATGAAGGGGTTTTATGAAAGACTGAGGAGGAGGTTGAAATAAAGCAAGGCAGAAGGCGGTCATCAGAGGCAGAGAGTTGTGGAAAGGGAAGGAAGTGGCCGTAGCGGAGAGGAGATTCCTGTTGAAGAAACCACCATTGGCCAAACTAAGATGGCCGGGTGCTGGAAGTGGTGCGGAAAGTCAGACAGCGAGATCAGGCAGCCAGAGCTAGGGTGCAGCCAGGGTTTCAGAGCTAGTGAAGTAAAGAGGCTTGAGGTCGACCTTGGCCCAAAGACTGGTAGGGCCAAGGCCTGAAGACCTAGGAGAAGTCGAAAGATAGGAAATAAGACAGGCTAGAAAGGATCCGTAGAGAAGAAAATATTGGTAATCCTAGCTAATAGAAACCTTCTTACGGAGGAATATTGACATCCATCCCAACATAGTGTGACTACATCCTTCAGCAAACTATAAAATGATCAATATAAACTTTGCATTGCATGTAATTGTACAATCATCAAATACGTATATATACACACACATGTATGGAAAACAGATCAGTACATTGATATTTCATGTTGTGAAGCACATCTTCACAAGAACGTTAGTCTCTATAACTCGAGGCGTGTGCAGCACTGTTTCCATACATGTACAATAGGACACCTTCTTTAGCTTTTGTTGGGCCTAGCGTTGTGGACCCTTCTGGAGTTAATAGTGATAATTTTCTGTATTCACTTGTTCAAGAAGGTTTTTTGATTAAGACGTGCAGATCCAAAAATTGTTTGTTTATTAGTTCCGTGACAGATGGTGTCAGCAGTGTGACCACAGGGCTTGACTTAAAAGGTCCAGCCCACTGACAGAAAGGACAGCAGGAACGCACAAATGGGACACCATGGGGAGCACACAGGATCCTCCGACACCTGAAGTTCCACTTCAAGACTCCTCCGTTAATCAGATCAGCCCTATCAAAAAAACTCTGAGCTGACCTCAACAAATAAATCATGTGAACAGGGTTCACCATCTCAGAAAACCTTTAGGCAAGACTGAAGGAAAGTAAGGGTCACACCCACTAGGATAAAATACTGTAACAATTAGTCTGAGGACAAAAATAGTTAGAAGGGGAAGACCATGGGGCATTTTTATTGTTTTTAATTCACAGCCGAAACAGTAGGGTGGGATCGGAGACATTGGGAAAAAAAGCATCAACCATTTGCTGACAGATGAACTCCAAGCAATGTATCAGGTCCTGAACCCCGATCAGGAAACCCCTTAAAATGATCTGAAGTTTGGAATCCTAGAGACTAGGGCTACGGCAATAATATTCTAGATAAAAACTATGCAGGCTCCAATTTACACCTTCAAATAACTTCTTACAGTTCCCCTATCGAATTAAGGCCAGAGTCAACAAATGTTTGAAAGGCCTGAATCTGGAACAAGTAAAAATGAAACTGCCTGTTGGGTACCTACTACAAACAGTGAGACAACTGTACTAGCCCACCCTGGAAGACCCCATCATGAAGACCAGTAGAAACCAACAAGCATATACACCAGGACCAAGGAACTCTGTACTCTTCCCCTCAAGGGCGAGGAAATAATAAATAACCATTGCAGATGGGAAGGGGTTCCAATCCCGACCTATGGGAAATGATTTAAGCCCTTCCTCGCAACTTAACTGAGGGTCACCTGTGACTCTCAGAAAGGGCCATACCAGAATACATGAAGGAGGCAGAGAGGGGAATATGCCACCCCAGGAAACAGAACCAGAAAGATTGGGTCTGACCTGGGCACACCAGGAAAAGCCCACAAGCACGAGATATGTGTCCTCACATCCTGGCCTACAGATAGAACTGGACTGGTGGCCCAAAACAGCCCAAAGGTAGGATAGGAAAACTGAACCCATCATAGAGATGGATTTGGGGACTATCAGATCCCACTTGCTCTAGAATGACATAACGTTCAGGCCCTCCTAGACTCAGGGAGTAACCAAACTGCTGTAAGCAGTGACTTGGTGTTGTGCTCGTAAATAATGCCTGACCGGGCGGTGCTGATCACCTGAATCCACAGAGACTAGGAAGTGTACCCCAAAGCCAGATGGGCTATTGTGGTGTAGGGTCAACCAGTGTCCGTGAAGGGAGTGGTGACAGAGTTGCCAGAACAGCTGGTTTTATGAACTAGCATTCCATTCTTCCTCAATGGATGGACTGGGCCTGCGCACAAGCTGGGAGATTCTCTACAGATTTCTTAAGGGTCTGCTGGAACAATTATCCAGCCCTATCCTGCATGAGGGACTAGAAGTCTAAAGAACTCAAAGGAACAGTTTTAACCTGGGAAATAGATTTTGAGGTCCTGCAGACCCAGTCCTATCACAAAACCTGCTATATAAGGCCGAGAGGTTGAAGCAAATAACCCTTCCCAAGCAATCTTAGGGGGGTAACCAAATGGAAAGGGAGTGGGGTATATGATGAAGTATCACTCTTCAAGATGTTAAATGGTGCAAGAGGGGTTCTTGGGGCAGAGGGAAGTCAGCCTGTCTATGATGCCAACCCCGCAGGTGGTATATAAAGGATGTCCACAGATAGTTTAGGCAAAGGCAGATCTACTCCACTATAGCAGTTTGTGAGTCACACTCTTGTTTGTGAAGAACATAGGAAGAAATACATGTCCCCTAGTGTGGTCCGCGGGTAGTACTGTGAGTGTGACCGTAACCAGAGACCTGCTGTGGCAGGGTAAACAAAGGGAACCAGAGATACTTACGGGCAGCAGTTTGGAGGAGGCAGAAAAGAACAAATGGGCTGGAGGGCTCCAGTGCAGAATCAAGTGGTCATCATCACAGGGCCATCTAATTCCTCGATTGCAGATCACCATGGGAATCGTCCCACGGAGTCCCTGGATAACCACCATTAATAATTTACAAGAAACCTCACATGGGTCAGATGAGGGAGCCTATGTCCGTTGTGAAGGCTGCTAATTTTGTGCAGGTTTCCCACTGAATTCCTGATTATCTCACTCAAGCCTGTATATAAAAAGGAGCCAGAATAAGCCCAAAAGGAAGAGGTTTAGGTACAGATTGGTAGTATGTGGGTGTATGGAGAAAGCACGAAAGACTGAAAATGGAAGGTGTTGAAGGAGGAAAAAGAAGGAGAGATATGAAAGGAGGAATATGAAGTATAAGCCTGGCCATTCCCAAGGGCCACTTCTAAGGGTCTCAACGCCTGTCTTGGATGCAAGCAGCTCAGGAGAGCTGCATCAAGCTCATGACCTGCAAATTCCCCCACCACCTCCATTGAGGCCTATGCAGATCCACGAACTACGAGACCTTTCCAAAATGGCCACTGCATCTTCGTCCGACACAATCCAAACACCCAGAGAGCCCAGGAACAGGCCTCTGTTGCCGAGCAATGTGATTGGCTGACCGCTAAACCTATGGAGAAGCTACCCCTCTTACGGGAGGCGCAGCCAGGCTATTCCAAAGGGCCACTTCTAAGGGTCTCATCGCCTGTCTTGGTCTGTCCTTGCCGGGCCTGTCTCCAGGCTCACCACTATGTCACTGTTCACCCCCTACAGCCTCCGCTGGAGGTCACTTGCAGCAGCCCCACCATTTACACCGTCCAAAGCCTGAATGAAGGTAATTTGCTCTCTTCTTGTTTACGAAATAGCGCCTTGCATATTCCTTCTGCCACACAAGCGACTGTAGCCTATATGCAATGCCTTTTTCCCCCATACCGTTCCTATCACCATTTAAGTTTGACAAAGTAAACATAACTTCAGCCCACAGTAAGCACACTCAACCCATCGAGTCATATACCATGCCAGCCATAGGCTGGTGGTGCACACCATTCACACCCGCACGCACCTCCCATTACCTAAACCAACCTACTTCCTACCACACCTCAGATACCTGACCTTGCACCACAGCCCTGTTTCTGAGCATGAAGAGCTGCCTGCGGATCATCACACTCCTGGCCCCCCAACAGCCGAAGCACCTCCACTCAAATACCCCTGCCACCCACCCTACCTATCCAGGACACCACTTGCCGTATTTACTCACAGGCGCGCCCACCAAGAATGCCCCGCTTGCATCCTCAAACCGGAGCCAAAAGAAATCAGTGTTTAAGCATGCGAACAACTGCTGCACTTAATCCTAGGCAGTCAACTACACACCACCCCAAAGAGCCCCAATGCCCACCTCCCTAAGATCCAGTCATGCCGCTCAAATGGATCGGCACACTCTCAGCCATTAGAATGTGCTCTCATCAACACAAGATCCATTCCTGCTCATGCCCTTGACGTTAATCTGATTACCACATTAAATCTTGACATCCTAGCAACTACTGCAATCTGGCTGCACCCAGCATCTGGCCCAGTACTCTCCATTGCTTTGCCTGCTGGTTACACTATTTTCTGCGCAGACAGACCTAATGCAAAAGGAGGGGGGGGTAGCACTCATCACAAGAGGCTCCCTTCACATCAGAATGCTCAACTCCACCTTGCCTAACAACTGACATTTTGTCCACCAACCGATCTCTCTCTGACTCAGTCACCATCTCCTTGCACACTATCTACGAGCCCCCGGGTTCAGCCACCCTAGTTGAGGAGAACCTTTTACACACTCTGAGTACCGGTATCAAACCATCTTCCAAAACCATCCTTCTAAGTGACTTCAAACTTGGATATAATGACCCCCATGGCCGAGCTGCAACCTCTCTTGCCAACTCACTCAACGATCTAGGCTTCGCCCAATGTATCAATACCCCTACTCGAAACACAGGCCGTATCTTGGACTGGATAGTTGTCCTCAACTGCCAAATGTCTATCCATTCCAAACACCCAGGCTCCTGGTCTAACCACAAGGTAATGAAATTCTCCATCTCCCCTACAATGCACTCTACACCAACCACCAGCCTGTGGCCCTTCACTCTCATACAGAGCTCCACATCTCTGAACAAAGAGCGCCTCTCTCTTTTGCTCACCTCCCTTTCACCTAGGTCCGCATTCGTGGCGTACCACAACACACTTTTGGAAATATATGCTAAAACCCTCACAGATGCCATCGACACTATAGCCCCTCTCGAGCCACGTAAAAGTAAACCATCAGCGCACAGAAACTCGTGGTTCACACCTAAACTCCAGACTCTCTGATCCAACTGGAAAAATTCACAAATCGTTGAGAATAAAGTAGTGTTCACCTTAGCAGCTATCAGTACAAGAAAGTCATCCTTTTAGCCAATGCCTCCAACTACAATGCTCGCATTACCAACATACAAACTATGCGGATGACACGCAAAGCTTACTCCCCCTCACTGGCAACTACCTTGATGTCTCCACCACTCTAAACTCTGTTTACCTGACCATCCAGGCTTGGATAGCCACACATCGGCTTTGCTTGGACGACGACAAAACAGAGCTACTTCTGATTGGCCCCCCAAATTTGATTAAAAAAAACCTGACCCCCCCAATACTCCTTCTCCATCAATGGCTTCCAGGTCCCTGTCACACCCTTTGTGAAAACACTGGGAGTATACCTGGATGCTACTTTATCCCTCGAACAACAAGTTAACGTCATTGCCTTGTCCGCAGCCTATTCCACTAAATTAATCAATGCAACCAGACCTTTCCTCTCCCGACAGCTGTCTCACCGTAGCCCGAGCTACTATAGGATCAAAGCTTGACTACTGCAATGCCCTTTTCGTTGGCACATCTGAGCAGAACATTAGAAAAATGCAAGTTATCCAGAACAATGCTATCAGGGCCACACTCAATGGGCCTCATTACGACCCAGGCGCTGGACCATGGTGCTATTAGCACCATGGTCCATACCGGTCTCCGGCATGGTGGATGGCGGAATTACCGCCCCCATCACAAGGTTGGCGGGGGCGGTAATTCCCCATTCACCATTTGCCCTTCCCCATTTCCATTTTGCCCCATAGGGCATAATGGGGATGGGGAAGGCGCCAATTACGGCACCGTAAATTACGGTTGCCGTAATTAGCTCCAAGGTCCCTTAGCGGGTTGGATTTTAACGCCTGCAAAAAGCAGGAGTTAAAGCCTCCAACCCGCTAAGGGACCTTGTAATCAGGCGCTAATGGTTTAACGGCGCCGACGCTCTTTACGGCGCCGTTAAACCATTAGCGCCAGGGTCGTAATGAGGCCCAATATCCCTAAAAATGAACACATCTCGGCAGCAAGAAAAGATGTCCACTGGCTCGCAGTCCGCGAACGAATCATCATCAAGACACTGTCCATCACGCAAAAATGCCTGTCCAATGATGCACCTCCCTACCTATCTCAAGAACTCACCAAATCTTCATCAACCAGACCCACTAGGGCAGCGTATGCCCACCCCATCTCCCAGCCTACATTTAAACGGACTAAAGCTGGTGGATCCGGTATCCCTGCCATGGTAGCCAACCATTGGAACCTTCTCCCAAACTCACTGAGGTCTGAACATTCATACTGGACCTTACGGAAAGCACTAAAAACACTGCTTTCCTCTTAACTGTATTCAGCTTCTGCATTGGACACAATGTGATAAGTATTCTATGCCTGCACAGTTTTTTGCAACCCAACATTTACCAGCGCCTTGATGCCTCAAGGCTTAGCGCGCAATACAAATGTAAAAATAAATTAAATAAATAGGGAAGGTGTTGAGGAACAGAGGAAAAGGTTGGAGGAGAACAAGAGAAGGAGGCAGAAAATGATCATCTCAGACAGAGAAAGGTCAAAGGAGAAGGAGGGGCCAGCAGACAGGAAGGCTCTGTTGGACAATCCAGCATTAGCCAAGCCAATGGTAAAAGGCCAGAATCTGTTGAGAAGTTGACAAGGAGACCTGTGGGGCCAGGGCTGTGGTGCGTCCCAGGTGTCAGGGCTAGTGAACCTGAAGCCGTGCTGAACTAGGTGCAAAGATTAGTAGGGTCACAGCCCAAAGACCCAATAGAAGTTGAATGGTAAGAATGGAGACAGGCTAAACCAGAAACATAGTTCAGAGTCTAGTGGGACTGACAAGCACACCAAGGAAAATAAATAAAAATCTCTTAAGAGAAGAGACTAAGAAATGGGAAGTAAGCTAGCTGGGAGCCATAGTCCTGAATCTGCTGGGACTGGCAAGCCGATCAACGGCAATACTTGTACGGGAGGGAAGAGAATCGCAAAACACTTTTGGATTTCGTTGGGGAGGAACAACCCCCCCAAGGTGACGAAGGAAAATCTGCCTTGTCCTTAAACAGAGCCAGGGAGAAGGCTTGTGGTGTCAAGGCACGATGACGCATTCAGATTCCCAACTGGGAACATTCTTTGGAATATCTGATTCCAGGGCACCAAGTGCAAAACTCAACTCAAAAAGTGTTCCTGAAAACCAGAAGCTGGTGGGTTCATGGAGCACCCGAGTCAAACGAGTCCCATCATCAAATCAGAAAGGAGGCCATGGTGGGGTCAAGAGGCATCTCTGCAGGCAGCAACTCAAGAGGAATCCAAGCTGGGAGCAGGTCTCATAGCTCAACAACATCGTCATTATCTAGGATGCTTGTATAGTGACTGCAGCCTGACAACCGACCCGAGATAAACTAGCATCTGAAAGGCAAGTGATCATGGTCCAGAAGAGCCAACATCCACGAGTCACATCTACAGAGGCGGTTCCAGGATATAGGGAATCCACATAACTATAAGTTACTGTACGTAATTGCTTCAGGGAAATTCTACCCTGACCCAAACGGAAATAGACTTGGACATTTGGACTAAGCACTTCAGACCTATCTTATCTTATCCTTGCTTCCTACAGACATGTGTCCCACTTGTTCTATTCTCCCTATACTTTCACGTGCTTACGGAGAAATCTCCGTGCTTGGTTCAACCCTTTCTTCATTTGGTGGGTTTTAAACCAAACACAATCCTTCTGTTAAAGGCTGATATGAGTCTCAACTCAGGTGTTGATGCTCTGGTCTGTGAGTGGCTTTCAGATGATTGCCATTGCCCAGGGCCCCCTCGCCTCCCGCTCCTACCTTGAGGTGGATGTGCCCATCTCCCCCTCCCTGCCACATCATGTTTGTGTGTGGTATGTGTAGTGGCGTGAAAGTAGAGGTCTCTGCAATCCTCTTTCAGTGAGACATCTAAAGAGTTAAGTGTTCTCCTCTGACACAGGGAGGCCTGCATCCTGCAAGTTTAAATACCGACTCAGCCCTTCATCCGTCCGTCGTCGATAAATTGAGTACCATTAAATTGTGATATCCCAACACTTGTTATTGCAGAATTTAAAAACTGAAACAATCCGCATGAAGCGCTATACACACATTCTTATTAGTACAAAACCCTGTGGTAAATGAATGATCTGGTTTGTGAGGAAACCTGCAGAATGTGATGTGAAATGGCACATTTGCACTTAATTATTTTTGCATTGTACTATCATGGGCTTCCTTTGATAATAGGAATTGTTCATGTTTAATTAGACCTTATCGACTCACCCCTGCACTTCCATGTAGAAATAAACATTGCTAAACATCAATGAATTAAAAGAAGTGGTGGGACAAGAGCGATGCATGCATTAACCATGAGTGAGGAATGCCAGGGCTCTGCAACAGATGTGCACGTGGCCATCAATGGGGAATAGTTGGCACTGCAAAGCAAGTTGAAGGTTCACAGGGCACGGAAACCCCAGCATTGGCCTCCAGGGCAACCCTGGCATGAGGTTCCATGGGTCCCCTCAACTCACCCCACAATGTAGTTTCTGTTTGACCGGATCCTCAGGGCCGTCAGCGGTCCATCTAGCTGGTTCCCGGAGTGGGAGAAGCGCTTTCCGCCTTTGCCGCCGTACTCGCCGGAGTAGGAGGAAGATCGGGGGGTACCTGAGTACACAGTGAGAGAAAGACGCCCACACAGGTGAGACAACACAGAAAGATCATCGGGACGACTGATAGTGTCAGAATATGGTCTGCTGTCAACTATTGCTGCGGTGTGTTTCCTGACCACCCACCACTTGTATGTGTTGTGTTGTTTTATGTAACGCCTTAAAGGAGATTCTGTTAGGGATGCCTGTGCGTCATTAATATCAAAGTGCACGTTATGTAGCTTCCTAGCACAGGAACACGAGAAGTAGGGTTGCTCATTATATCTAAGTAAATTTCCCCAATGCAAAATGGAGGCCTCAGTTCATGAGATTTAGATTCCATTTAATTGAACCCATGACATTTTAAATTTGAGAAATAAAGAAGCCTTTCCTACTCCATATGTCATGTTTGGAACTGTTCATGTTGCTTTGAAGCGCCTTTATCTTTTCTGTGCAGCCCTCCAGGCTCCTCGTATCCTGTTTTTTAGAAGATGTGTACATAATCCTGCCCACATAGAGACTGATTTTTTTTTTTAGGCTCACCACAATTTGTGTTTTTCAACCGCTTTATCAATTACGGTTTTAAGATTCTTAACGTAGGGTTGATTTTATAGACGAAGAATTAATTAACATAGTATTTGCACCTTTGATTGAATTATTTGAACTAGTATTTTATTACTATTCTGTATTTGTGAAAGCTTACTGCTACTAGATGTGTGTGCTTTTGGTTTTGTCCCCCACACGCCGAGACTTGGCTGAGACCCCGAGAGCTCCCAGGAATGGACATAGCAGAGCAAAGCTTCCTGGCACATCGGGTCGGGCTCCGAGATCCCCCAGGTCTGGAGATCACACGGAAATGCTTGAGCTGTGTGTATGGACTTGACTTGGGGAACTACAGGTCTGTCAAGAGCCAGCAAAACCCAAGCCAGTGAAACTGGAGAGAGCACAACACATTCCAGAGTTGCCTGGTCGGAAATATTACAAATCCAGTGCTCCAGGATTGCAAAGCTACCTGCGCATATGTGTTGTAAGGTGATCACCTGCTACCATGTTGGCTAAAATGTGTCAGAATTTGGGCAATATATTGCATTTTGAACTACAGCTTATTTGTGCAAAAGATTATTATTATTTTTTTTTAATGAACGGCCTACATTACGTTTTAAAACAGAGGTTTGGTGGTTCTCTATTCCAATGAGTTGGTGAAAACAGTAATGAAATGCCCCCACCCCAAAAACAGCTCAGTAATGCCGCACAACAGCTCAGTTTTCCCATGAACAGCATTCACGAATTACAAGTGAACAATAAATAAATAAATTAAAGTCCACACAATTCAAATTAACTTGCCCCACCGATTGGTGAAAATTGACCAACAATAGGAGAAGCTCTCCATCTTTGTACCAGAGGTTCTTTCCCAAGGACCCCCCTGCATACATGCCCAAGCAATGTTAAGGAATACTGGCTAAAGGTGGCCGAATGCCCTCTGTTTTTACCAGAGGACATGGGTAAACCTGTCACTGATGCGCTATCAGTGCCAATGGATATAGTAAATAAGCGCACAGGGACAAACCAGAGGGGCCAATGGATTTAGCACTCTAGTGACAGACTCCTAAGTGCAGGAGACTATAAGTGCCTGAGGAAATGCCACATCAATTTCTGTGAACAAAGCAAACCAGTGTCAAAGAATAATACCCGTCAGCAAGAGGATATCCTATATGTGTGCAATAAGAGGTAGACCACCCGTGTTAGACGATACCCCACATCACTGCTGGAGGGTATAGCCCATCAATACCGGAATATATACCCATTAATGCCAGACCATTTAGTGATAGGCTATTTTGACTGACCTTGATTGACTAAATGGAGACCAAGAGGATTTTAGCTATACATTTTGGAAGATAATACTCATGAGTGCCAGAGGATATAGCCCATTATTGCCAAACGATACACTCCATGGGGGCGAGAAAATAAAGCACTTCCTTACAATTCAACATAGTGCAGTATAGTGCCAGAGAATATTTCCCATTTGTTGTGTCAGGAGAAAAAGATGATCTGTGCCAGAGAATATCACCCATCAAAACCAGTAGAAATAATCCACCAATGACAGAGGATACCAGCCCATACAATAAGTGTGCCATCTTTATCCAGGGATTGAGGACATTGTGCCAGACGATTTAGAAGAACAGTGTTACAGTATGTATCCATCAGTGCCAGGGAACATAGCTAGTCCTGCCAGAGGATATTACCAATTGGGAATTCCTGATAGCTCACAGACCATGAATTCCCTTCATTGTGGTAGCGCATGTTCCCCTCATTCTGTAAATTAGGATTACCCCATGATTCAGTTATGCTATTCTGGTTGTGCTAAACTCTCCATTCTTCTCGGATGTAGATTTAAAGATCAGGCTTAAGGTTGGTATGAATTCCCTCTCATGCTGCACTATATGAATTGTGCAACATTTGACACGCTTTCATTCCCCATAATTGTGCATGTTATGAATGTGCTAAAAATGATTTTTAGCAACTAAATTCCACTTCATTCAACAAGTTATAAATTCCTCGTGTTATGAATTCCGCATAAAGGATCCTACCTGCATTGACGCAGACACAGGCGCAGAGCAGCGCCAGTAACGTGAGATGAACCATCCTGCAGCAGAGAAGAGGGGGAGGCAGAGTTAGGTGCGTCTGGTAGGGAGAGCTACAGAAAATCACAGTGCCGCTTTACGAAACCGCAAAGAGATAGGCCAAAGGCAGTTGCACAGCAGCTGCGACAGAACAGTGCAAACAGTCAGCCATGATGGAGCAGCACACACAGACACAGCCACCAAGAAACATGCATAGGTACACACATGATAGACACTCGCAGGCCGTACAACCGTCACTAAACTCATGCATGCTATCCCTGAAGGTTGGAATAAATGGGAAACTAGGAAGCGCGAAGAAGCCGAAAGGCTTGTCGGGAAAGACTTACGTTTGGGTGTGCGTCGAGCCGTGTTCAGGCGCGGTACACTGAGCTCTCTCGCTGGTGGCGGTATGCAGCCTATAGTGAGAGACAGGCTCCTTTATACGCAGCTCGGCGGGATCCTCCCGCCCTAATGATGGGAACTCCATCTGCTGAGCAAACACTATAAAGAGATTTATTAGCGGGTGGGCCGGGCCCGGGCTCAGCCACCACCAGGCCAACTATGCAGCACACGATAACCTACAGATAAGACATTGGCACGGTGCCCCTTTCGGGTGGGTCAGAATGAGCGCTGCCAACCCCTCAGATGCCAGAAGTTACCATCTGACCAGGCAAGCCCCAGCAGCCCTCCTGGGGCACGGCTGTACAGCAGAGGCAGAACCAAAGTGATTCTGTGGCCTGAGAACAACTGTTGAATGCAGACTGTTTGAGTAGTACCCAAGAGGGAGGTATTTGATAAAATGGGGTGCATATTGTGCATTTTAAAGAATATTTATTCGGTTACAATGGTCAAAAGCACCAGCCGCATGTTGAAGTAACTTATCAAACTGGCCCACAAAATGTGGCCCAATGTGACACAAAAAACTAGCACACACTAGCATTTTCGGTTTTTGGTTCGGGCATTGCCCTATAGGCCAGTCCGAGACTGCAGTGGGGTTAGGCCTCGTTGGGCACGAGTCACTACTATTTCACTACTTTGGGGGTGTCACAGGGGGATGGTGAGGGCAGGAGGTGATAATTCCTCAGCTCCCTCCCTGGTATCACCACTAATACAATCCAATTTCAAAACTATTATCACCCCCTCACCTCTAAAGCAAGTGCCCACGAGGACCCCACTGTTCCCAGATCTGCCACAGAAAAAGACAAAGTTTTCTTAAATGCGAAGTGTCAGTTTCACCTTTATGAAAGGATTTTCGAATGGATTCGTCAAACTGGACTTGTGATCTGTATTTGTCTTACCTGGAGTGTATTGTAGTATGTAATCGTCTATGGATTTGGTGACTCACTTATTGGGATTCTGGATGACTTATTTTTGTAAATACCTGTAAATACAAAATAACAAAAATGGTGTCAGCTAGAATGAATTAATATTTCCTTCCTGCAATCAAAGGTCTGCATAAAAAGCTCATATCTCTTGAATATTTGCTGCTGGGGGAGTATTTACTTATTTATTTTGCCATTTGCATAGCGCACCTAACCCACAGGCATTTGGGCTACGAGTAGCTACCCTTTTCTTCTTTGCTCTGTGCCTGGCATTGAGCCCTCTTCCTCCTCTTACAGTGCCCCAGCACCTGGCCTTTCTGCAGCCCTCCACTTGCACACTGGAGACTTCCAGCCACTTGTCACTTGTCCAGAGCTTTACTTCACCAGTTTCTCACACATCTCTTCCTTCGCATCTTTTTCCTGCACTCCTTTTTCTCTTTGTCATTGATCCCTTCCCTTTTTCTTTCCTTCCTTGCATCGTTCCCTGTATGCTTACTCACATCCTTGCCTCCTTACGTTTTCTTCCTCTACTACTTTTCCCGCTTTCCTTTTCCTTCCCCCTGCCCTATCTCCCTCCCTGGCCTTTTTGCCTTCAGCCATTCTTGACTTTTTCTCCATCCCTCAGGCCTTCCTTTTCTGCTCCATGCCTACTACCACTTCCCACCTTGCCTTCCTTTTTCCTTCCATCTATCCCTTTCTTTCATTTCCATCGCTTCCTTCATTTTTACCCTCATGCCCTCTCAAATTTTCCCTACCTCTCACATTTGTATACCTCGACCCCCCCCACCCCCCCTTCACAGGTCGAAGCATTTTCACTCACTCCCCCTTATCCTCAGCCACATTGCTCTCTATGTATTCTTCTCCCTATTCTGCCATCATCACAGACTTATTTAACTCCTATCTTCACTTTCAAGCTCCATTCTACCCTCCCTTCTTTCCTCTCTTCCTTAATTTCCTATATTCCTTGTTTTGTTCTCTTACTGTTTTCCTTTTTTCCTCCCTCACTTTTGCCCCCCACCCTTTTTGCACTCATTCTTTATTTCCAATATTCCTTGCTCTCTTCCTGTTTTCCTTTTATCCTCCCCCACTTTTGTCCTCCTTCACTTCATTTTCTATGCCTTTCTTTTCTCCCCAAAGTCTGCCTTTTCCATCTAACCCTTATGTCCACCTCATCCCTTCATTCTTTGTTCCCTCCTCCCGCCAAACCGGGTCATATTTTCATGGACAAAGTGCTGCAGACAAGTCTTTCGCAGCCACACATAGAGCACAAGGAGAGCATAAATGTTCATGTGGCAATGAGGAGGAGGGAGTGAGCGATCAGGAAAGGCGAAGAAACAAGGAGCAGTTTGGGTTCATGGCTAGGGAGGCCACCTTTACGATATGGTATTGCAGGACACTTTAACTGCGGAGGTGCTTCAGAAGCAGTATGTGGTGCACATGGTTGCGTATGGTGTCCTTTGTGCCCCAGTTCTCCCCTCATCCACTTTTTTGGTAATATTAGTGTCAAATGTCATCTTAACACATACACAGCACAACAAATAATACGGAAGGATCATGAAGTGTATCTAGACCACTGACCTGTATAGAAATATATTTGAATTCATGTAGACGTTCCACTAGTATGGCATCACTAATCTCATGTCTCCACTCATACAGTCCCAACCAACAATTCTGGGAAAGGAACAAGCAGTTTCTTAAGCAAACACACATGTATTTAAAAGAAGTAAATCTAAACAAAGGCTGTCTCCAGCTTTATGCCAGGAAGGCCACCACAATGTTACAAGAACAAAAACTATTTGACAGCAAAACAGACTTTACCTGCCTGCAGGAATCTAGTTCACTCACAAGCATTCTTTTCCATAATCAATTATTTATATATATTCAGTGGAAAATCTTGGTTAAGAGAGAGTTAAGGTGATCAGATTTAACGCAACAAAACCCCTGAAATTCAGCAATCACATTTCGTGCAAGTCCACCTTAACTATGTACCCCCTGTGGCGCCGTGTATGACCACAACAATGATATAACAGATGACACTCCTGATGGCATCACTGGTGACATCACTAATTACATCATACACGACATTACCAATGAGATCAATAATTACAGCAAATATTACATTACTGATTAAATAAGTCAGAATATTTGTGTTGATCTCTTTTGATACATATTTAATTGTATTACACTTAACAATAATAACAACACGACTGTTACTCACCACACCGAATCAGCTAGGGATGTTGATTTAGACTTGTGAATCAGTGAGTAGAACAGTGAGTAGATTCTTTCCAAATCACCAGTCAGCATGAATTCACTAAGAACCCACGAATTCAGACCTCCTCAGCATGAGGGAACTCTTCTTTACGATATACCCAGCTGTTGTTCTAGTGTAGACAGACAGAGGTGTTCATCGTACAAAAGAGCGGGGAACACACGCACTGCTAAACCAATGCTGCAAGAAACCACACAGAAAATGAATGCCAGTTCAGAGTTGATGATTCAAGAAAAACCTAGACCCAAATAAAGTAGTACCTGTTATAATGGCGTGATAGTGCGTGTAGAATCAGAACCTATAAAGTAAACCCAACATCATAAATCCCTTGAATTAGGTAAATTACCCACTATTGTACAACTGAATTTGGTGAAAGGTCCTACCAAAAGTAGATATGAACTGGGTTAGAGAGTTGGTAAACTTTGGTAATTTAGTTCAGACAGAAACAATGTAGGGATGAAATAAGAAAAAGGAAAGTTAGTATTGGAGAAAATACCCTGTGCGGCACCAGGGATGCACTATAAACGGGTTGGAGCACTAGGCAGCAAAGCGTTCGGAAGTGCACATGTTGTTGTCCTGGAGACAGTTTAAAGGTAGTCCAATACAAAGTGTAATGCTGAGGAAAGCTTTCAGTTCAGATGTTTATGTAAGCACGAGTGTTCCACATAAAATTCTCTGAAGTGATGGAATAAGTACAGTCATGCAAGTAAATGAGGGTGTGACCAAGGATAGCACGCTGTTTTAGAGTAACGTGATACAGGCAATACACAAGTGAAAATGTAAGCTGAATAACTGATGTTCTTACGTTTAACAGGAACGAGCGGCAAAGCAGTCCAGAATGCAGTCAAAGTTCGGCAGCTTGGATTCAAGTACAAGCAGGATCGCGAGGCAAAAACAGTCCAGATGCAGTTCAGTTCCGGCAGCTAGTTTTCAAGGAATAGGGTCGGGAGGCAACGCAGACCAGAAAAACATTCTGGGTAAGCACAAGGTTCTGAGCGTCTAAGTAGAGGGTTAAGCGGAGAGGAATCCGGGTACACAAAGCTAAGTCAAGATTTGCAATTGAGAATAGAATAGTCTGAGTAATGCTACAATTAGAAGCTCCGTGTATGCGCCAAATTCCAAATTTAAACCGTAGCAAGAAGGCACAGCTACGCGTACGCGTAACCCCCGAAAACAGCTGACGAGTCACCTGACACGGGTGAGTCATCTTGTGGATAGTCTCCATGGCAACTTCCATTTCTGCCAGATGGAGGTCCTTGCACGCCGATTTAGATAGACAGATTACAAGGCAGTGATGCATGCAATGAATGCAAACCCTGCCTAGGTGTGACAGAATCCGCCCACAAAGAAGCCGGCAACCCCCTGGAGGCATGGAAAGCCTGCAGGGGATCCAGACAGTGTAAATTAGCCAGAGGTTCCCAATCTTGTCCTCAGGACCAAAACCCTTCCAATCAACCAAATAGAAGACAGTACCCCTAGACACCCTGCAGTCCAATATGCGAGACACTTCGTACTCCTCCTCACCATCCAAAACCACAGGTTACGAGGGCAAGCGAGTAGTAGGGAGACAGGGTTTGATCAGGGAAATATGGAACACTGGGTATATACGCCAAGAGACAGGCAGAGTCAGCTTGACTGCAACAGGATTCACAATGGAGGCAATGAAATATGGACCCACAAACCGCAGCAGTAAGGACTTCTTGCCAGCGATCTTCCGATGACACAAAGGCAACCATACTTTCATGCCAACCTGATAGATCGGATCCTGAGTGCGGTTCGCATCAGCATACCTCTTGGCATGCACCTGTGCGCAAAGCAAATGAGACCGGACATCCTGATGCAATTGATCCATATCGCGCGGACAGGCAAGATTGGCTGTATTGTCCAAAGGTAAAGTAGGGTCCAGTGGCAAAGACCGAGGGTGATACCCATATACAGCAAAAAAGGGTTAAACCTCAGCAGAGTAACACAATAAATTGTTGTACGCAAACTCGGCCTGGAACAGAACCAAGAACCAAGATTGTTGAAACTGGAGACATAAGCATCTAAGATATTTTTCCAGGGTAGCGTTAGCCCTCTCTGTTTGTCCGTCTGTCTGAGGATTGTAGGAAGATGAATATCTGTTGTCTATGCGTAGAGAGGCTGTGAGGGATTTCCAAAATCACAAGGTAAACTGTGTACCACCATCAGACACAATGATGGATGGCAATGCAAAGTACCTGAATATTTTGTCAAGAAAGAGGTTGGCCAGCTTAGGTGCTGATGGCAAGCCTGAGCATGGAATTAAAACAGCATACTTCGTGAAGTAATCAACCACCACCCAGATGGTGTTGAAACCCTGAATTTCTAGAAGCTCGACAATGAAATCCATCAACAACATTTGCCAGGGTTTGTATGGGACAGGTAATGGTTGCAACAGACCCATTGTTTTAGTTCTTGAAGATTTACATTCAGCACATATAGCACATGTATGAACCACCATGACCAACGACGTAAGGATTCCACCGTCTTTTGTTGACCAGGATGAGCTGCGATGACTGAGTCCTGAGCCCACTGAAGAGCCATAGTACAGGCTTGACTGGGCGGTATGAACACCCGGCCTAGAATAAATGGCAAGCCCTGGACAATGTCTAGATTAAGGTCTGTAACCTCTTGAAGATGCGAATGAAGCCCACTCTTCGATAATGACGCGCATGGACGGTTGAACCGAACACTCACAAATCACCCTATTGGGGAGAAGCGTAAGTGGTTCTTTCTGTGTAGAATGGTCCTCGGCATGGAGGTGAGAAAGCGCATCAGCTGAAATTTGGGACTTGGCAGGACGATAGGTGATGGAGAAATAATATTGCGAAAATAATAGATGCCAACGAGCCTGTCTGGCTTTGAGACATTTAATTGATTGAAAAGCGAACAGACTCCGGTGGTCAGAGTAGACCGTGACTGAATGTCGAGCACCCAACAGATGGTGCCTCCATTCGGCGAATGCGTCTCTGATGGCCAGCAACTCACGCTCAGTGATAGTATAGTTTCATTCATACATAGTAAACTTTCTGGAAAAGTAAGCTATAGGATGAGTATCCCCAGAGTAGGGACACATCTGCGACAGCACAGCCCCTATTGCAAACCCAGAGACATTGGCTTCCACAAAGAAAGGCACATTCGGATCAGGATGTTTCAGAACAGGAGCAGACGTGAAAGCCTACTTCAGTCATTCAAACGCAGTTTGTGCCTCCAGGGACCACACATAGGAGTGTTTAGCACTGGTTAGGGCAGTAACGGGGGCTGTAATAGATGAGAATCCATACATGAAATGCCTGTAGAAATTTGCAAATCCCTAAAACGATTGGAGAGCTTTAACCGTTTTGGGTACAGGCCAGTCCATCACAGCTTTCACTTTAGCTGAACTCATAGGGATACCGTGGTTTGTTAGGTCGTAACCTAGGAATTCCACTTCTGAAACATGTAAAATACACTTTTTGGCTTTTACGAAGAGTTTGTTTTCTCGCAAATGCTGCAACACCGTACGGAAATCCTGAATATGTTCTGTTAATGTGCTGTAATAAATCAGAATATCATCCAAATAAACCAAAAGGTATTGGTCTAAGACATCATGGAATACGTCATTCATAAAAGCCTGAAAAGTGGCTGGGGCGTTAAAAAGTCCTAAAGGCATCACCAGATACTCATAAAGGCCATAACGTGTTTTAAATGCGGTCTTCCATTCACCCCCCTCTCTTATTCGTACTAGGTTGTACGCTCCCCGAAGATCCAACTTAGTGAACAACTTTGAGGTTCCTAACTGATCGAGGGGGACAGAGATCAAGGGAAGAGGATATTGGTTCTTCACATTTACCGCATTTAAAGCCCGGTAGTCAATACACGGTCGAAGGTCTCCTTCTTTCTTGGGAACAAAGAAGAGTGGAGAGGACCACTAGGGACTTTGAAGATCGTATGATCTATAGCCAATGCTTTGTCAATGTATTTCTTTAGTATAGTATCAAGGAATATACCCTTCCTGCAGGGATCTTAGCACCAGGTACTAGATCTATAGGGCAATCATAAATACGATGCAGAGGCAGAGTTTCAGCCTTTCCGTTATCGAATATGTCCAGAAACTCATTGTACTCAGAAGGGACATGAGTCTTTGAATTACTTGACACGGCCCCAATACGAGAGGCTGTCGCAAATAGAGCTCTACAAGGACACTCTAAAGTAATGTCATGTGATGACATACAATGTGTGTTGCACATCGTTGAAGGGAATTGAATCATACGTGATGCCCAATCTATGGCAGGATTGTGATACTGACGCCACGGAATTCCCAAGATGACTTTGTAAAACAGGGCTTTTATAATGTCAAAACTGATCCCCTCTGAATGTCCTTCATCCGTGCACATGATTAGAGGCGTGGTTTGATGGGTAAACAGACCTGAGAAAAGAACTGACCCATCCACAGCGTTAACGGTCTGTGGTTTTTTTTATCCACCAAATGAATTCCGGATGAGGAAGTAAATGAAGGTTGACATAATTATCCGTGGCTCCTGAGTCAATGATAGCCATTGCCTTAAAGGACACCCCATTAGTTGACGTGAAAGTAACAGGGAAATGGAAGAGTAAGGCCTGGCCGTCCATAAGTGAGTCCATTACGGGACTTCCTGACGTAGGGACTCTGTCTACTTGCAGGATTTGACATTTCCCGCCTTTTTTTGTTTTTTTTAGTACACTCGGGTAACAGGTGGTCTGAAGTCTGAAACGCCTCAATACATGCATAGATTATGGGACCTACGATACTCCCTCTGGGCTGGAGTTAACAGACCCCTGATGGCACCGATCTGCATAGGTTCAGGAGCAGGTAGTTGAGGAACTGAAGACTCTGGTAAAGAAGTAGGGAGTGTCGGTTTATTTTCGCCCCATCTTTCAGCCCTGCGGGCATCGATCTGCAAAACCAAATTAAGTAATTCACTAGAAGCAGTGGGAACGACAGGTACAGTAGATAAAGTGTCTTTCAGCTCATCGGAAAGACCCTGATAGAAAACCGCTGCCTTCTTCTCTTCGGGCCATTCGGTCTCTGCAGCCAATTGATTGAAGCAAGCCGGATAAGCAAGGAGAAATGAATTGCCTTGTCTGTGTTTTAGGAGTTCCAAATCAGTGGCGTGTGTGGTGTATCGAGTAACAAACACTTTGCTCATCATAGCAAGAAGAGCATCATAGAAAAGAAAATAAAAGAACTGACCCATCCACAGCGTTAATGTTCTATGGTTGTTTTTTATGCACCAAATGAATTCCAGATGAGGAAGCAAAATGAAGGTCGACATAATTATCCGTGGCTCCTGAGTCAATGATAGCCATTGCCTTAAAGGACACCCCATTAGTTGACTTGAAAGTAGCAGGGAGATGGAAGAGTAAGACCTGGCCTTTCATAGGTGAGTCGATTACAGGACTTCCTGACATAGGGACTCTGTCTACTTGCAGGATTTGGTATTTCCTGCCTTTCTTTTGGGTTTTTTAGTACACTCAGGTAACAGGTCGTCTGAAGCGCCTCAATACATGCATAGATTATGGGACCTACGATATTCCCTCTGGGCTGGAGTTAACGGGCCCCTGATGGCACCGATCTGCATAGGTTCAGGAGCAGGTAGTTGAGGAACTGAAGACTCTGGTAAAGAAGTAGGGAGTGTCGGTTTCTTTTTGCCCCATCTTTTAACCCTGCGGGCATCGATCTGCAAAACCAAATCAAGTAATTCACTAGAAGCAGTGGGAACGACAGGTACAGTAGAAAAAGGGCCTCATTACACGGTAGGCGGTAGGGATTTAACGTTACCGGTAATGGAATACCGGTAACGTTAAATCCCCATCCAAATTACGACCTGGCTCACCGCTATTTGCGGCACTGCTAAGTACGGTGCCACTAATAGCGGCCAGTCTGAGGGCACGCGACCCTCGAGTCCGTAATTTACGCCATGCCGCTATTAGCACATCATCACAAGCCAGGCGGACGTGGCAATAGCAGCATGGAAAAGCACCCAAAACCCCTTACCGCCATGGCGCCAATACCGCCATCGCGAACCACCCGTTAAGAGAACTGAGCAGTGTTCCCACCTGCCACATGTGGACACAATCAGCACCGGTGGAGGCAATGGAGACTCAGGCAGCACAAAAGGAGCACACCACACCCCTTCCCAAACCAAGATGGTTCCAATACTAGCAGCATTACATGGGCTGGAGGACATGATCGCAGCGCAGCAGCAGCAGGCAGCACAGAGGAGACGCAGGAGGAGGAGGAGGAGGAGGGCAAGACAGGCACAGCAAGCACCACCACGGCACCTAATCATACCACAGAGGCATCCACCAATCCCCAGGATCAGAGGCAATCCATTTAACCTAACCCCGGAGCAGATACACACCCTGTACCGTCTGGACCGGGATACCATACCCAGCATTGTAGACATGATACACAACGACATTGTGAGCCTCATAGACATCCGAACTGCCATCCCCGCTCTACTCAAGGTGGTGACTGTGCTCCACTTCCTGGCCACAGGCACTTACCAGCATATGGTGGGGCAGATGCATGGCATCTGACAACCAGTATTCTCACGCACGCTGACCCAGGTACTCGATGCCCTCCTGAAGCATGCACCTGAACACATATTCATGCCATGGACTGCCCAGGAGATTGCAATCACCAAAGTTGGCTTCTATGCACTGGCAGGCATCCCAAGTTGCATCGGGGTAATCGACTGTACCCATGTGGAATTGGTGGTCCCACATCACAATGAATTAGTGTACCGAAGCAGGAAGCAATTCCACTCCATCAATGTCCAAATGGTATGTGACGCCAACAAGATAATCACTCATTGCTCTGCCCAATTTCCTGGATCAACCCATGATTCCATGGTCCTGCGGAACTCAACTATCCCACGCTACATGGAGCGACAAGCCGGACAACGTTCGTGGCTACTTGGTGAGTAGCAGGGCAAGCACATGGCAGTGTGATTGGGGGGGGAGATACATACTCCGAATGGGTGTAGCTTGTTGTCCGTTGGACAAATGCACATACAGATGTACGCCAACATCCATCTGGGTAGGCCCAAAACGTACCAGAGAAGAATGGACATGCAAGTGTGAGCTACATAATATAGATTACAATCAAGGTCTAGAAAAATCAAAAATCCATCCACTTCCACGTTGCACAACATTCCACACCTCAAAATACATAAATCTCATACATGCCACCAACATAGTCCTACAAAATGTGCGCCGCACAACAGCAATAATGCATTGTGGCCTTGAATGCATGCAAAGGGATCACCCCCAGCCATAGCATTACACCACGCACTTATAGCACAACTCAAGTGATGCCTCTCAGCATGGCAGCATCAATGTTGGAATGGCAGTACACCAGCAGTGTGATACCAAATCTGCCTAGGACCAAGGAACCCCTAACACACGCCTTCAGCCAGGACATGTCAATTACTGTTGTAGGCATTGACGGGGCATGTGTGCTTGCAGGGTCGCCCTTACCTTTGCACATTCCAGTCACACAGACAGTCTGCATGTATGCTGTTACTTGTGCACTTCAATCACAATGCAAATTAAAAAAGCCTGAAATGAACTGGCCGCACTTGCGCTGAACAGTAACAGGTCCCCATTTGTCCCCCCATACAGGTGATGCTGGCTATCCCCTGAAGAGGTGGCTCCTTACCCCTGTACGGAACCCACAGAACAGGCATGAGGAGGAATACAACCGTGCACATACCCGTACACGCAACGTGATTGAGCAGACTTTTGGCCTTTTGAAGACACGGTTTAGGTGCATTAGCAGGTCTGGTGGCGCTCTCCTGTATGGCTATGAGAAGGTGGCCAAGATCACCATGGCATGTGTCATGCTGCACAATATGTGTATCAGACGGAATGTGCCACTGCCCCCTGACGTTGATATGGAAGCACCTGATGAGGATGATGATGGTGATGAGGACGGACGTGAAGGGGATGCAGGACATGCAAGAGGGGATGGTCAAGAGGGACGTGCTGTGAGACAACATCTGATCAACCAAATATTCTGGGTAACGTGGTTATTTACTGTCACATGGATATGGGTATGAATGCACTGGTGTATGTTTGGAAGCACGCAATGGACCCTGTCGCCAATAAAGTACACAAACACAATGAAGATGTCCAAGCCTGTGTTTTGATCAGACACCAGTGTATTAAGTAACGGAAAGGTGAAAAAGTGCATGTCCTCAAACATCCCACCACCCTTCCACCCACCCCCCACAACAGACCCATAACACCCTTCCACCCACCCCCACAACAGACCCATAACACCCTTCCACCCACCCCCCACAACAGACTCATAACACCCTTCCACCCACCCCCCACAACAGACCCATAAAACCCTTTCCCCCACCCCCCACAACAGTTCCTCATGTGTCTGCCACTATGTTTGCATCGGGCCATGCACGCAGAAACTTCGCCATAAACTCCCTATTGGCCATTGTCTGCAGCAGCATTTGGAGGCTGGCTAGACATGCGCCTGGTGGTGCGTGTGGAGCGGCGGAGGGGGCTTGTCTACGTTGAACCGGCAGATGACGACGTGGCTGACTGTCCTGGTGGTGTGAAGTGGCGGTCCATTGTGTCTGCTATTCGAGTGAGGACCTCCCTAAGTCTGCCTATCTCCTCACACAGCCTGTCTGTACAGGCCTCCATCCTCTCCCTGGAGTGCCTTGCTGTCTCCACAATCTCCTCCCTGAGATGGGCAGCCTCCTCCACATGCTGGCCAACCAGCACAGTTAGTTCCTGTTGCCGCTGGCTGATGGTGGCCAGGTCGAGGGCAGTGCTGGTGGAGTGGCTGCTGTGCCCTCTGATGCATCCGTGTCAGCAGGTGAAGCCACCATGGGAGACATAGAACCTAGAATGTTGTCCTTGCCAGTGGCATCAGACCCAGCTGTCTGGCGTGGTGATGGCTCAGGGGTTCCAGGGGGGGTTGGGGTGTGCATCTCCATTGTGACATCTGTTGTGTCCTCAACATCAGATAGTGGGGCAGTGGCTGCTGCCTCTCCTGCGGAGCTTGGCGTAGCGGATGGTGGACCCTCCGTGGCTGGGATTGGTGGTTGTGGGTTCACCTCCGGTGGTGGGGATGTAGTTGGTGGTGTGGCTACTTCTATCCTGGCAGTGGCACTCCTCCGATGCTTGACACTCATCATGTGGAACCTTCCCCCCTTGCCCCTTGATGTCGTGGGGGTGTCCTCAGAGTCCTGTGCCCTTGTTCTCTTACTTGGAGGGGGTGCCTGGGATGCATTTCCGGCATCCTCACCATCTGTATGTGAGCCCGTCAGGGACAAGAAGGGGGATGGCATTGGTTACGTTTCTATGTATTTTATGCGGAATACATCAATAATGCAGTTGTGGTCATTGGGACTTCATTGTTGGGGATGCAGGTGATGTGTCAGTTCAGTGCCTCATCCATGCAGGGTTGTGTCTGGCACTTGTCTCTGGTGATGTGTGCATGTGTGTGTGTTTGGGTCTGACACTGACATGGGCAGGGATGGATGCATGTGTGGATGTTTGTCCATCCATGAGATGATTCTGGGCTCACATTGGGGTGACCAGTACATTCACATAGCATCCTGTCATGTGCACACTCACCTCCATCTGAAGTGGTTACCACTCCATGCTCCATAGTGCCGACTCCCTCAATGCATTCCACTCCGATTAGGTTCGCACAGGTCTCCTCCCATTCCTTTAGTTTGATGGGTGAACCGGATCCACCTGCAGTGGCTATTCTGTGGTTTTCGGCAAGGATGCTTCTCACCCGGAGTCTGCCCACTGCACTAACTTTCACTGCAACATCATCCCAGATTGCCTTTTTTTTAATAAGTGTCTCCCGCTGCATGTCGTTGGCAAAGACAACGGCGGCATTGTCAGCCAGGGTCTGGGTCAGCATGATTAGCTCCTCTGAGGTGACTTTTTCTTTCCGCTGCCAGTCGGTGGTTTTTTCAATGCCTTGGGCATGTTTAGGGTGTCCCTGATGATTTGCAACTGCAAGCTACTCCAAACAGGTCCAGGGGGCAGAGGATGGCAATGGATTGTGTTTTTAAAGATGGCGGCCGTGCTCTTTCCCGTTCCTGTGCGATGACGCTATTTCCGGTTCCGCAATGTAACGGTCACTGCTAATAGCGGTGACCGCTATTTGCATGCAGCGTGAGGGCGGAGGTGCTATCTGCACTTTCGTCGAGGCCGGTAAGTGGCCCTCATTACGACCTTGGCGCAAAGTGAAAAACGATGGCGGTAAACGATTACCGCCATCGTCTTCCGCTCGTGCCGATTACGACCCGTGACCGTAAACTACGATGTCACTAGCGGCATCGTAGCTAACGCTGCCGCTGACTGCGCCAAGGGCGCGCGCACGCGAACATCCACACCGTACTTAGCGCCATGGCGGAAAGGTGCGGGAATGCCGACCCAAGCGGACATGCCCCTAACGCCATCACCCAGCCCGTTAAGTACCTTACCGCCATGGTGCAAATTACGCCATCGCGAACCAACCGTAAAGGGCCATGTAAAGTGAATGCAGCTGCCACAGGTGCACAGAAACAGCACAGGTGAAGGCAATACAGACACAGGAAGTACAAAAAGAGCACACCCCACCCCTTCCCACACCCAGTCACACTCCACAATGATACCAATAGGACTAGCAATGTTGGGGCTGGAGGACCTGATAGCAATGCGAGTGCTACAACAGCAACTACAACAACTACAACAACTACAACAACAACAACAACAACAGGCTGCACAGAGGAGACGCAGGAGGAGAAGGAGGGCAAGGCAGGCCCAGCAAGCCCCACCAGCACAGCCAGTGCCACCACGCAGGCAGCCCCCAATCCCACGCATCAGACCCAGCCCATTCAACCTCACCGCTGAGCAGATCCACACCCTGTACCGACTGGACCGGGACACCATCACCACCATTGTGGACATGATACACAACGACATCGTCAGCATGATTGATACACCCACTGCCACCCCCCCCCTACTGAAGGTAGTGTCCGTGCTCCACTTCCTGGCCACAGGCACCTACCAGCACACAGTGGGGCACTTGCATGGCATATCACAACCATTATTCTCGCGTACACTGATGCAAGTGCTCGATGCCCTCCTCAAGCACACAGATGACCACATCTCATTACCACGGTCTGCCCAGGAGATTGCCAACACCAAAGTGGGTTTCCATGCACTGGCCGGCATACCTGGTTGCATTGGTGCCATTGACTGCACCCATGTTGAATTGGTGGTCCCACATGCCATGGAGGTACCGTACCGCAACCGTAAACATTTCCACTCAATCAACGTGCAAATGGTCTGTGACTCCAACAGGATCATCACACATTGTTGTGCCAGATTCCCCGGATCAACCCATGATTCTATGATCCTTCGGAACTCAACAATACCACGCTACATGGAGCGACATGCAGGCCCAAGATCCTACCTACTCGGTGAGTCTAATGACATGAGCATGGAAATGCAAAGTGGGTGTTGAATGACGTACCAATGCATATTACATCTGGCAGATACAGGGGGGTGGGTGCAACTAGCAGTAGCCAGATCATTCCCTGTGGCAGCACTGACGTCAACAGAGAAGTGTACACATCATGCCTGACCTAATCATCCCAACATGTGAATGAAAGTGCATCCCAAAAACGACACAACCATTTGCAAGTGCATTGTGCAAATTGTGGCCGCATTGACCCTAAAGAATAACACCAACATGCACGTCACCATGCACCAACTACTGAAAGGCCTGTCCCCCACAACTGCGCACGAAGGAGGCACATGACAGACAGGGACATCAATGCACCACTACAAGACCCACAAACTGTCCCCATTGACACCAGTAATGCTCACTGGGGTCATAATGAGCCAGACATCGATGTTGCTATCATGTGAGCTTCAAGCTCACAGGACACGTGCAAGGTCACATGAATGACGTCCTGAACGGACACAGTGGATGGCCACTCACAAGGCAATCGTCCCCCCTGCATTGTGTTTTAGCATGCAAAACAGTACATGAGAGCCATGAACACATACCGGTTGCACAGTGTAAATCCATATCCACAACTCCAATTGGTGCACAGTAACAGTCAGAATCAAGGCATGGTTGTGCGTCTTGTTCACATATCAATCTCGTTCATGACACATTCTTTTCTCACATTTTACAGGTGATGCGGGCTATCCCCTGAAGAGGTGGCTCCTCACACCAGTCCGGAACCCATCAAACCAGCATGAGGAGGACTACAACCATAACCATGCACGTACCCGTGTGGTGATAGAGCATGCTTTTGGCCTACTGAAGGCACGTTTCCGCTGCCTCAGCAGGTCTGGCGGGGCACTCCTGTACCGCCATGAGAAGGTTGCAAAGATCGTCATGGCATGTGTCATGCTACACAATATGTGCATCAGACGAAACGTGCCTCTGCCCCCTGACGCAGAACCACAACCACCTGATGATGGGGATGATGATGATGGGGAAGGGGCAGCACCTCAGGGAGGCAGCGATGCACAGGAGGGCCATATAATGCGTCAGAATGTCATTGACCGATACTTCTAGCACACACAGCGAGTGTGTGACATATGGATGGCACTTGGGGCACTGTGTGTGTCTGGTATGTCAACACTGTGTACTGTAACAATAAAGCACAGATACGCAATGAACAATGTCCACACTTTTAGTTTGTGAGAAAAGAAAAAGTGTATTGTACTACTGAATAGGTATAACAGTACCCCTCCCACTCCCCCCTGCACACTCCAACACACCCAATACCCCCCTCCCCCTCCCCCCTGAACACTCCAACACACCCAATACCCCCCTCCCCCTCCCCCATGAACACCCTGCAAACATGTGACAGTGCCCGTGGTGAAATGAGTATAGTTCAGCACACTATTGACTGCCCCCTCTCCCGGAACCTGGGGCCCCCCTGCCTGTGCTCCTCTGGGTCCTGGATGACCTGCGGACGGGAGAGGCTTGTGCTGAACTTGCAGCCGAGGATGTACCGGCCTGCTCAGTACGGCATGTGTCCAGAATTGTCTGGATGAGCTGGCTCATCATCTGCCGCCCTGCAGCAAGTTCGGTGCAAATGTCCCTGCTGGCAGTTTGGATGGCAGCCCTGATGCCATCAGCACTCCTCTCCATGGCTGCACTGGTACTTACACATTCTGCTACATGCTGCGTGAGGAGTGTGCCCAGTGCTTCCTGCCTGTTGGCAATCTGCTCCAGCGACAGCTGGAATTCTGGCCCAATGGGGGGTGCCAATGGGGGACCAATGGGACAACTCCCATCTTCCACAACTCCCACTGGGCTTGGAGTTGCTGGCCATGAATTAGCTGGCGATGGGCCCTGGGTGTCATCTCCATGATGGCTGATTGGGGATAGGTGTGGTGAGTGCAGTTGTGTGTTGTGGTCAAGTCCGGTGTCATCCTCCACATCACTGTCGGAGCAGGCAGCGATGGCTGCAGTCTCCCCAACAGTACTGCTCCCTGCTGACGCATTGCCCTCAGTGGGCAACAGTGGGTGTGGTTGGGCTGCAGGTGCTGTCACGACCCCTTCCTCGGGGGACTTTGCTGCCCTGGGCTCTTCAGCCTGGCGTGGATTCTGCCTGGGTCCAGCAGAGGTGGATGCATGGTTCCCCTCTCCCACTTTCCTGGCCTTCTTGGCTGGGGTGCTGGTGCTGTCGTCCCTGCCAGTGTCCGATTGCGAGCCTGTGGTGGAGCAGAGGAGGGTGACTGTTATTGATGGTTCAGCGGACATTGAGCAGGCATTGTGAAGAGTGAAATGGATAGATGGTGGAGTTAGTAGCCCGTGACATACAGGTTGCCTCCCTTTAGGTTCGGTTTTGCATGCAGGTGTGTGTCTGCCTACTGTACAGTGTACATGCTGCATGTGCGCAGGGTGTGGCTCATCTGCTGATGTGTTGCTTCTGCCACATTGTGATTGTCACGTGCAAGTGTATCAGGGTGTCTTGCAAGGCTGGATATGAGGCACCTACCTGTGTCTCCAGATCTCGGGGCCCCTCTCTCCATCTCGCCGACACCTTCGATGCACTCAATGTCAATCAGAGAGGCACATGTCTCCTCCCATGGCTGCATCTTCAGTGGGGAGTCTGCTCCCCCGCCAGTTCCCAGGGCCAGGTTACGGTTGGCAGACATAATGCCCCGGACCCTGATCCGCAGGTCGTCCCATCTCTTGCGGCACTGTTTGGAGGTGCGTGGGGTGGTTCCAACAGCACTGACACGTTGTGCCACAAGTTCCCACACCTCCTTTTTGCGGCCTATGGCTGTTCGGGTCATCTCATTGGAGAAGACAACATCAGCCTTCTCCTGGAGCGTGTCTGCAAGCATTTGCAGTTCCTCTCGACTGAAGCGCTCCGGCCGCTGCCTGTCACATGCCTTCTTGACAACTTTAGGCATGGTTGGCTGTGGAAATGGGTGGGTTATGGGAATCTCAGGGTTTGAGGGTTGGTTGTGGTGTGGTTGGGTAGGATGGCAATGGATTGTGTTTTTTAAGATGGCCGCTGTGCTGTTTCCCGTTCCGCCGCGATTACGCTATTTCCGGTTCCGCTTAATTGCGGTCACCGCTAATTACGGTGACCGCTGACTACGGTCGGCGCAATGATGGGTGGCGGTAGGTCACCCTGCGCTGTTAACGAGGGCGGTAAGGGCTGTTTACGGCATGGCGTAGTTTATGTTACCGCCATGGCGTAATGCTTGTGCGCGATGGGTCGTAATGTGGCGCTCTTATCGCCATCGGACCATGGCGTTAACGCTCATTACGCCATGGCGGTAATTTCAATCACTTACCGCCTGAGTCGTAATGAGGCCCAGTGACTTTTTGATGCCTTTAGCGGAATGGCGATAGGGTCATTACCGGCATGGCGCTATGCTCGTGTCCGTGTACTCGTAATGGTACGCTATTAGCGCCCTCTTGCGAGGGCGGACACGTTAAGAGCGCCATGCCGGTAATTTGAGATTTTTACCGCACAACGTGTAATGAGGCCCAAAGTGTCTTTCTGCTCATCGGAAAGACCCTGATAGAAAACCGCTGCCTTCTTCTCTTCAGGCCAATCAGTCTCTGCAGCCAATTGATTGAAGCAAGCCAAACACTTTGCTCATCATAGCAAGAAGAGCATTACAATTGTATAGCACATGGCTATTTGATTCCAGCAATGGATTTGCCCAAGCAGCGGCAGTACCACCCAGGTGGTACAAGACAAAAGCCACATTAGTGGTGGATGTGGGAAAAGAAGCCGGGCGGCACAGCAAATCCAACTTGCATTGGTTAACAAACGTTCTGTATTGTTTAGGATCACCCAAAAAGTGTTCCGGCACAGCCAACGGAAACTGGGTGGAAAGCACTACTGGAGAGGGCTCCTGTCGAGGAGCAGGAAAGCCTGATCCAGAGGCCATACCCCCTGCATCTACTCCCTGTGAGACAGGAGTGGTTACCAAAGACTGAAGAGCATCCATGCGTTGACTCAATGCCTCATGCGCATTGGTCAGATCTGTCTGTAAATCGGTAACCATTTGCACGATCTGTGCCAAGGCATCCGAGGACTCCATTGACATGATCTAAGGCTTCTAATTCTGTTACTCACCACACCAAATCAGCTAGGGGCATTGATTTAGACGTGTGGATCAATGAGTAGAACAGCAAGTAGATTCTTTCCAGATCACCAGTAAGCCTGAATTCACTAAGAACCCATGAATTCAGACCTCCTCAACATGAGGGAACTCTTCTTTATGATATACCCATCTGCTGTTCTAGTATAGACAGACAGAGGTGTTGATCGTACAAAAGAGCGGGGAACACACGCACCGCTAAACCAATGCTGCAAGAAACCACACAGAAAATGGATGCCAATTCAGAGTTGAGGATTCAAGAAAAACCTAGACCCAAATACAGTAGTACCTGTTATAATGGCGTGATAGGGCGTGTAGAATCAGAACCTATAAAGTAAACCCAACATCATAAATCTCTTGAATTAGGTAAATTATCCACTATTGTACAACTGAATATGGTGAAAGGTCTTACCAAAAGTAGATATGAACTGGGTTAGAGAGTTGGTAAACTTTGGTAATTTAGTTCAGACAGAAACAACGTTGGGATAAAATAACAAAAAGGACGGTTAGTATAGGGGAAAACACTGCGGGCGACACGAGGGACGCACTAGTAACGGGTTGCTGCACTAGGCAACAAAGTGTTCGGATGTGCACGTGGTGTTGTTGTTGTCCTGGAGGCAGTTCAAAGGTAGTCCAATGTAATGCTGAGGAAAGCTTTCGGTTCAGATGTTTATGCAAGGATGAGTGTTCCACATAACATGCTCTGAAGTGATGGAATAAGTACAGTCATGCAAGTAAATGAGGATGTGACCAAGGTTAGCACGCTGTTTTAGAGTAACGCGATACAGGCAATACACAAGTGAAAAAGTAAGCTGAATAACTGATGTTCTTATGTTTAACAGGAACAAGCAGCAAAGCAGTCCGAGTTCGGCAGCTAGGATTCAAGTACAGGCAGGATCGCGACGCAAAAACAGTCCAGATGCAGTCCAGGTTCGGCAGCTAGTTTTCAGGTAATAGGGTCAGGAGGCAAGGCAGACCGGAAAACGTTCTGGGTAAGCACAAGGTTCTGAGCGTGTAAGCAGAGAGTTAAGCGGAGAATCCGGGTACACAAAGCTAAGTCAAGATTTGCAATTGTGAATAGAATAGTCTGAGTAACGCTACAATTAGAAGCACTGTGTATGCACCAAACACCAAATTATAAACCGTAATAGGAAGGCGGAGCTACACGTATGCATAACCGCCGAAAACAGCTGACAAGTCACCTGACAAGAGTGAGACGTGTTGTGGATACTCTCCATGGCAATGTCCATTTATGCCACATGGAGGTCCTTGCACGCCGGTTTAGATAGGAATACAGATTGCGAGGCGGTGATGCATGCAATGCAAGCAATCCCTGTGTAGGTGTGACAATGACATGGAACAATACACTGATATGCAAATATGATTGCGTGTGGAGCATTAATTTGCAGTATTTATCAACTTACAAACTTTAAAACAAAAATAGATAACATTGTACAAATGGTTTGAATTTCATGTATTTGTCAACAATTACAATACTTTACTGCAGGGAAAGTACCGGATCCAGTAAATCTATTTGTTATTTCAAACATAACATAATAAGTACAGGTAGTAGTAAAAAAAGAATAAATAGAAGAAGAAACATGTTTAATACTAAGTGATATGTAAATAGTCAATGTTCATACTTACATTTACAATTCTCCTTACTGTAGTAACATTACATGAACACATTCTTTCTAAATGACAAGTTTTATTAAAAAAAAAAGAGTAATCACTTACAAAAGAAAGTATATGCCTGTGTGCATTGTAATGATATATAATCTAAAAATTCGAGGTTTGAATTTGCCCTTAAAAGAAACAAGGGCAGAATACATTGTACTGTGTAAGAATGAAATATGTACATATGTTATGTTAAAAAACAGAGTTGTCATATTTCAAAATGTAATTAATCAAAACAGGGTCATCAGTGATGCCATGCATGATGTAATTAGTGATGACAACAGTGATGTCATCAGTGGTGTCATGTTTGATGCAATTAGGGATGTCATTGTGATGTCATCATTGTGGTCATACACTGCACAACGGGGGTGCATAGTTATGGTGGACTTGCTCAAAATTCGATTGCTGTATTTCTTTCACTGAATTTCAAAGGTGCTGTTACTATGTACTTTTCATGTTACATCTGATCACCTTAACTCTCTCCTAACTAAAGGCTTTTTGCTGAATTCCAAGGGTTTTGTTATACTATGGTTTCTTCGGGCCCACTAGTAATGGCCTTCAGACGTGGTCTGTACATGTTGCACCAATAGGTTTATTTGGGGCTCACTAGCCATGGCCTTTTGTTGTGGCCACTGTACATGTTACACCAATTGGGGCCCAATAGCCATGGCCTTCTGCCATTGTCAGTGGCACGTGGACACTTTTCATGTTACACCAAGAGGTTTGTTCTGAGCTCACTAGCCGTGGCCTCCGGCCTTGGCCTCTGTACATGTTGCACCAATAGGTTTCTTTGTTGCCCACTAGCCATGACCTTTGGCACAGAGAACTATTAGCCCCTGCCTTGGAGATGTGATCACGGAAGGTGTAAAATTCCTTTTTCCCATGCTCTCCCCATTCCCACTGGACTCCCCCCTGTATTCTCCCATTAACACTTGAAAATCCCAGACTCTTCCCTGTTCTCACAGGCACTCACCAAGTCCCCCCTCTTCTTTCCATGGTCCCCTAACTGCCCTCAATTGCCCCCCCCCCAGGGCCTCTCTTGGCCATTTCTCCTGTCACTGTTTGCTTTGTGTGATGCATTTTCCTCTCTGAGGTGGACTTGATTGAAATGCGAGTGCTAAATCGCAGGGCTTTAGTTGTGTTAAATATAATCACCTTAACTCTCTCTTCAGAGGGTTTTGCTATACTTTCATTTCCTCAGGGCCCACTAGCCATGGCCTTATGCCATGGGCACTGTCCATGTTGTATCAATAGATTTTTTGGGGTCCACAAGCCATAGTATTCAGCCATGGCCAGTGGCCACGGCCGATCATGTTGCATAGTTACTTGAGGTTTCACTAGCTATGGCCTTTCCTTCGGCCAGGGCCTCTGTACTTATTGTACCAATATTTTTCTTTTGGGCCCACTAGCATGGCCACTGGCCATGCCACACCATTATTTTTTGCAACCAAACACCCATTTCCCCTGCCCATCAGTGTTGGTACTGCAAATGTTAAACTTTCTAACTCCTCATTCCCGAGATAATTTCACAGTAATAATTTCCACTAACAAGACCTTCCAGGATTTTGCAGCATGAAATGGCAAATATTGTGGCACAACCCTATATTAATTGTGGGATTTTTGCAGGACATTTTTTATTAACTGGAGGGTGTAAGATTGACACATTGCAGGAAAGAGGCAGAGTGCAAGGCGACAACAGAGCCAGGGTATGATTATTATTTATCTTTTGTATTAATTTAATAGGAAGAGTCCCAGAGGTCTCTGGCTTGGCAGAACAGTGTTTGATTTGGCTACATTTTTGGCTTAATGTGCATGCCTATTTAATAGTATTAACTAAATTGATCATTATCGTTTGTAGTGCTGAAAATATTCCCCTTCTATGTTCTCCAAACCCCCAAACACCCACACACCTCTCACAAACACACACACATCTCACCAACTCCCCATCACAACTTGTATTCCTGAACCTCTCTGTCATACAAATACTCACGTGCTATGTCACACTGTCAAATCACAATTTGCACTCCCCAGCCCCTGCCACACTCCAAATCATACTCCCAACTCACACCTTACACTCTCAATTCCTCCCGCAATATACAGTCCTTCATTCTTTTGTGCTGCTTCTGCATCTTGCATCCTTTTTTCCATTCGATTGCACTCTTCCCTCATCCTTTTTCCCAATCTGCAGCTCACTGCCTCTTTCCGGCCAACTGATTCCTCTCTGCTTTCTGGCTTACTGACCACACGCTCGCTCTACATTCTGTACCTCTGCTCGCTCTCAGAATTCTGCCCTACCGCATCACTGCTTCCTCTGCTCTCTTGTGCACTGCTTCCTCCACTGAAACACTGCTCTCCTTCTGCGTTCTTGCCTATCACTTCCCAACTCACCCATCACTCTCCCTCTCTCTCCTTTCCCTCTCACAGTGTGACCACTTTTTCATTTATTTAAAATTTAGATTTTGACCCAGATCCTCAAAAAATTGGGCATTTAAAAATAGAGCCGAGGATATGCTATTTTGAGACAACCCATTTTTGGAAATGAGCAGGTCACCTTATTCTCAAAGGTGACTGGCGCATTTCCACAGGCTTGAGCTGTACCACAAATTATGTGCTGGCCAGCTGCCTTGAACAGGGTTCTGGGTTGTTTGACCGAAGTGTAATTATTTGCGGCGGAATTGACCGTAGTCAATTTCGCCGGAAATTGATTTGCACTTCCAGTCACCCCAGGGTTTGGTTGCAGTATACAAATAAATAAACTAAACTAAAACTAAACTTTAGCCAAACAACCCAAAATGTACCTTTCACCACCACCCCACCCCCTCCCCTACTCAACTGCTTAGTCGCTGCCGCTTACCCTGCAACCCTGCAGTGTCAGATCCTTCTCTCTAACGCGGGTCGCATCTGACTCCTCAGGGTCCCTTTTTAGTTTTTAGTTTTTTCAGTCCCCTGCTTCCAATTTTGAGGAAGCGGGAGACACCCCTGCAATCCCCAAGCCCAAAAATACTGAACATGGGGAGCGGGTGACACCCCCGCAACACATGTTCTGTATTTATAAAAATCGATTGAATGGTCCTGGCCGAAATAGGTCAAATTGTACCATTCAATCGATTTTTGTCAGTCAAAATGGGTAGTACCTTGAATAGAAGTGCTCTCCCGACAGTGTTCTGTAAGCTCTCAGCGCCTTTCACAGGGATAGGCCCTTCAGGGGCCTGTCACTGTAAAATGTGACCCAAAAAGCGCATTTTTATCCTATTTGAGGAACAGAAATGCAACCGACACAACAGCGGTTCATACCTTAAAAGAAATGCATGACAGGGTCAGGAAAGACCCTGTCATGCATGGCACCCCCACATCCCGTGTGCGTAGGGTTGACTACAATTTCTGCACATTTAAAAGTGCATCTTGCTTGGAAATGTGGAATGCGCTTTTAAATTGGCAGAAACGCCCCCTGAGTTGCTCAAGGAGATGAAAAAGTCCACCTGAATGGGCACGCATGTAAAATGTTCACATTCAGGTGTCCCTTGTGGATTCGGCTGCTCTTTTTTTGGGCACAAGTGATGAGATGTGTTAGCGCATTTCATTTTTTGCGTCAAAAAAAGTTTTGAGAACCTGGCACCATGGTTTTTTTTTTTTTAAACAGTAGTTTTTGCAGATTTCATTTTTATTTAAAAAAATGCTGTTTTTGCACAAAACGGCCATTTTCGCGCATTTTGTGGGATCGAAAAATCGCTATAAGCTGGAGGGTCTATGCCTGCGGTACAGTGGAGGTTTGCTGATTCCTGCGAAAACGGGAAAAACTGCTCAGAATTAAAAAGTCTTCCATGTCCTCACAGGCACTCAACATGTGTCCCCTTTCTTTTTTCCAGATCCACTCACTCCACTCATTTGCTTTTTGTCTCCCCAACCCTCTACTATTGCCCCTTATCACTCATTGCTTCGTGTGACGCACATTTGTTTCTGAGTGCGTCTTGCATGTTGCCGCTGTAATCTCGTGAGATTCCAGCAGTCTTCTCCCGATAAACCCAAAAATATCTACCTGTAACTGGCACCCCAAACCACACCCAAATCCCCATTTCATATGGGATCTTCTTTCCCACCCCCCCAACCTCTAGCCTATTGTGATCGCTATTGCTATTCATAAAAAGCGCCTAAGGCCAGGCCATCTAAGCGTTGTCGTTCAAAACAATCAGTGTTGCCCCAGTAGCGACTTCATAAACAGAAGAGTATTGAGTCTCTTTCTGATGTCGAGAACGTTTTGAGACTCTTTAAGGTCATGGGGTAGTTCATTCCAAAGATTGATGGCATCCTTTATCCTCCTCCAAATAGCATTTTGGGTTCTTTCATTTGAGACTTCTCCCGGTAATATCATAGGAATCCATTGCATCAAGCAAATAAAAAAGGTGTTTTTTTCATTTCTGAAAATCCTCTCTGCTGAAAAGCACTAAGGCGATATATATAAAGGATTTAAGGAACAGGGTGCACCCCCATGTCGCTGTCGAATATTTTATAAACTACTGGATGGGTTTACCCCAAACGAGTCAAGGGCCCTCATTACGGCCCTTGCGGAAATCGACCGACCGGACCGCCATAGCGTAAATAGCGTTTCCGCCATTGCACGACGGAGCAAAGTGCGGCTCATTCCGACCCATCGGGCACGAGCACCACGCCATGGCGGAAGTGCAAAGTCCGCGATGGCGGAAATGTCCCCAAAACGCCCCTCACCGCCGTCGTACGGCGACCTAGGTGCAATACTGCCACCGGACATAGCGGTCACCGCAAAGAGCGGCAATCGGAAAATACGGTGACCGTAAATATACGGAAACGGAAGCAAAAACATGGTCCCGGAACGGGAAACAGCACGCCGTACACCTATAAAAGCAGAACATTCACACAACCATTAAAAATACAACCCTGAGAGACATCCCAACCCGACATCCACCCTAGTGAAACCAAAACAATGGGAAAAGTAGCGAAAAAAGCGTGCGACCGCAAGCGGCAGGTCCACTTCTCACGTGAGGAACTCACGGTGCTCACAGAGACCCTCCAGGAGAATGCTGCCGTCGTCTTCTCGACGCAAATGACCAGGACGGCACTTGCGAACAAGAAGGCCATATGGGCCCTGGTGGCACAGCGGGTAAGTGCGGTGAGGACCGCACCCCGCAACCCACAGCAATGCAGAAAGCGATGGGACGACCTGCGGATCCGCGTCCGTAGCATACTTTCTGCCAACCGAAACATTGCCACAGCTACCGGGGGAGGATCGGAATCACCCATCAAGCTGACCCCCTGGGAAGAAATCTGTGCCTCCACCATTGGAATGGAGACCATAGAGGGAGTCGGAGGGATGGAGAAAGGAGTGCAGACATCCGAAGAATCAGGTAGGTGGCCCAAATAAAACTATGCTAAAACCACAATGTCCAATCATGTGAAGTACCATGTGTCCACATAGTGCAACAGAAACACATGTCCAGGAGAACGTCCACTTACATTGGCCTGATAGCGGACATTAAAAGTCAAAATAAATAAATAATTAAAATTCCTAAAAACACCCTCTACACGTGCAGCAGGCACCCCCTAACTGCAGGCTGCAATACAACTGCACCCTCAATCCACACAAAAATGAAACTACCTCCAAGGCCCTGACCCAAATCACCCTCAGGTACCACCCCAATGCATGTGATACATTGCCATTCCAATTTCCACAGACCCATTAATAACGCTCGCCCTCCTTTACTCCACCACAGGGTCCGATTCAAACGACGAGCTCCAGGACACCCCTACCAGCACACCTGCAAAGAGGGCCAAGACCAACGGCCAAAGACCCTCCACCTCAGCTGCACGCATCAAGACACGGCTGCAGCACAAATCAAGTGGCAGCACACAGGAGGGGACTTCAACAGGCACCCCAGCAGCCAGCATGGCCACAACACCACCACCACCACAGGCCCCCCCAATGGATGCCACAGAAGGCACTGCTTCTGGTGGCAGCAGCACCATAGGTGACACTGCATTAATGGCAGCATGCTCCGACACAGAAAACGGTGATGTCGAAGTTAGATCCATCCATGACCTGTCTCAATCCCCCTGTCTGTTCCATCCCGTACACCATGAGGATACCACGCAGGGGCACTCACAAGACGACGACTGCCCATCCCCCACAAGCCCTGTGTCAAGGCAACATGAGGTGATCAGCCCCTCTGTGACACCACCGCAAATGGCCATGGCCCAGCAGAGGCAACAGTCCCTCGACCAGGTGATCGAGCAACAGCAGCAACTGGCCACGCTCCTCAAGGAGCATGCTGATGAATGTGGGGGTACCAAGGCAGCCATAGAAACATGTACAGAGACACTAAGGGCAGAAATGGAGAGAAGCACCGAGAGCCTGAGAGAACAAATGGAGAGAAGCACCGAGAGCCTGAGAGTACAAATGGAGAGAAGCACCGAGAGCCTGAGGGGGGAACTGCATGCGACGTCCAAAGACGTATGTGCTGAACTTGCCGCTGTGCGCCGTGTGCTCACTGAGCTCTCACAAACCCTTAGGGACATGCATGGACGTGAGCAGGCAGAGACATCATCCATTGCAAGTTCCGTCCAGGGCAGCCCCCAACGTAGATCTGGGAGGAACCTGCGCTCCACAGGCAGGGGTGCCCCTGATACCCGGAGAGGGGGCTTGCAATAGCGTCTGCCCACGGACAATGAGCATCCTTGTACACTGGTGTTCGAGGGGGAGGTAGGAGGGTGGAGGGGGTGTGTTGGGCTTACTTGGGTGGCGGGTCGATGGGGTGTGTAACACAATTTCACATATGCTATAAACATTTCACAATCATCCAATGAGATGTGTGGACATTGATCTTTGTGTACGAGGCCATCATAGGCGTACAGTCCATATTGTGCATGTTCCAGACACACACAGTGCCACAACTCCCGTGTCCATGTATCAACCACCAGGCGTGAGTGCTAGAAGCATGAATCTATGATAATCTGACGAATTTCACGGCCCTCCTGTGCCTCGCGGACTCCTTCAGGTTCTGCCACATCCCCACCCACATCATGACCATATTCTGGTGCTTGCAGTTCTGCGTCAGGGGGCATGGGCACATTTCTACGTATGCACATGTTGTGTAGCATGACACATGCCATGACCATTTTAGCAACCTTCTCATGGCGGTACAGGAGTGCCCCGCCAGACCTGCTGAGGCAGCGGAAACGAGCCTTCAGTAGGCCGAATGCCTGTTCTATGACTACACGGGTACGTGAGTGGGCATGGTTGTAGTCCTCCTCATGCTGGTCCTGTGGGTTCCGGAGTGGTGTAAGGAGCCATCTCTTCAGTGGATACCCGGCATCACCTGTATGTGGACAATAAAGGATGTTTGAGGAATGACATTGCTACGTAAGCACCCCCCCCTTCCTGGCAGGTCATTGCCGCATCACATACCCCACATTATCATGCATGAAATGAGACTCACCGAGTAGCCAGGATCTGTTCCCTGCATGTCGCTCCATGTAGCGTGGTATTGTAGAGTTCCGTAAGACCATGGATTCATGGGTTGATCCAGGAAATCGGGCACAACAATGTGTCATGATCCCGTTTCAGTCACACACCATTTGTACATTAAGAGAATGATATTGTTTTCGGTTGCGGTACTGGGCCTCCATGGCATGTGGGACAACCAATTCCACATGGGTGCAGTCGATGGCACCAATGCAACCCGGTATGCCGGCAAGTGCATGGAATCCCACTTTTGTGTTGGTAATTTCCTGCTCCGAGCGTGGTAGAGAGATGTAGTCGTCTGCGTGCTTCAGGAGGGCATCGAGCACTTGCAATAGTGTCCGTGAGAACAGTGGCTGTGATATGCCATGCAACTGTCCGACTGTGTGCTGGTAGGTGCCTGTGGCCAGGAAGTGGAGTACAGACACCACCTTCAGTAGGGGTGGGATGTCGGTTGGGCTATCTATCATGCTGACAAGGTCAGCGTGTGTCATGTCCACAATGGCGGTTATGGTGTCCCGGTCCAAACGGTAGAGGGTGTGGATCTGCTCATCAGTGAGGTTGAACGGATGTGCTCGGAGGCGTGGGATTGCGGCCTGCCTGCGTGGTGGTAGTGGCTGTGCTGGTGGGCCTTGCTGGCCCTGCCTTGCCCTCCTCCTCCTCCTGCGTCTCCTCTGTGCGGCCGGTTGTTGTAGTAGTTGGTGTTCGTCTTCTTCTTGAAGTTGGAGTACTTGCAGTGCTATCAGGTCCCCCAGGGCCAACATCGCAAGTCCTGCCGGCAGCATTTTGGAGTGGGTGTGGTTGTGGGAGGGGGTTGGGTGTGCAATTTATGTGTTTCCAAGCTGTATAGCCTCCACCTGTGGTGATTCATTCCACCTGTGCAAGCTGCAATCCCCTTTGGGCGAGCACGTCCCGCACACAACGCTGCAAATCGACGCATGGCATCTTGCTATTACAATCATGTATTTCATCCCGATGGCTGTGAGATATCGCTTCATATGTTAATTCTGCTATGCTCCCATTGTTTCACATACTATATTCGCTGTCGGGAACAAACTTGTGAAGGGTCAGTGGAATGTAGTACTCGATTAACGGTGGACCCTCATGCAGCTCGGTACCGCGGTTCACCGACGGGCGGGGCGTCCCATTTGTGAGTGTAGCCAGTTGCCATTTTCACACACAGCCGCACTAGATGGATTAATTTGTGATTTCAAGCGGCCACAGATGCCTTTTCGACGTGATGTTGCAAATGAGGAATTCGAAGGACGGCGCTTTCGGTTTTCAGCTAGCGGCGAGGAGATGCCCACAGGTCTGACTGCGAATATAACGTTCTATAGTTCAATGTCCTTGGGACAGGGGCCATGGCGAGGATGCAATGATTGATATGAATAGTATGGAATGCGCAATAGCGAAGTGGGCGATAAGGCCGGACGTTCCCAATTACATGTTGCTTCACAACACTGGAATTACGGGCTGGTGCACAGTGGATTTTGCAGGCTGCATTACGCACAGACTCAATGGAAGTTTCACATTTCATGTGAGTATGGAAGCAGGCGTTTGTGATAGTGTTTTCACCTCGATATAGATAGTTATGATTCGCTAGTGGTTTTTGGTTGGTGATGATCCTTTGGAGTGGGCTAGCATGCATATGGCTGTGGATTTGGTGTGATCATTGAAGTGAGTAATTCAAATGTAGTTCTGATGGCCATACTATTCTTTTTCATTTCGTTTGGGTGACAGGTATCTCCTCCCCTTTTGCCACTGCCATCAGTATGCCACTCCTGCAGATGGATTTTACTCCCGCCACCTGCTGCTTCGTGTTAATCAGTGGAGCAGCATTACGATCTTATGGGACGATCGCCAATGGGCCACATGCCCTTACGCAGTACTAGTGGCTAGGAGCAACATTTTGGCCTTTCAGCTGGACTAGTGCCTCCCTATTGGGACGGCCCTGCGGGTCGAGGCGCTTCCATGTTGCCCTTTCGTACGAGAATGTAGCCCCTGTGTGCCATGAGGGTACAGGGCGTCACACAAGAAGTAGCTGGTCATTTATTGCGGATGCAGGCCACAATGGTGAAATGTATTTTGGAGTTCATGGCCTGATGGCTGTATGGGCTTGGTGAATTTGTTGTGCATTCATTCCTATTCTGATATGAACCGTGTAGCGTTCTTCTTTGCAGGTGATGTGTCATATTCCTATTTGGGGAGCGATGTATTGTGAAGAGATCTGCATTGGGTTCCAGCTTCGGAGTATAGTTGCGTGGTACTGTGCTGGGCGCGTTTGCCTACGAAGCCCAGTGAGGTCAGGGATGAGGGCTGCCAATGTGACTGTTTTGGTGATGTGATGCTCAGGGGCGGGGGAATGGCTTTTGTGTAACAGATGCCGGTCAGCCAGTTGGATTGGTGGTATGATGTGATTATCAGAATATGGCTGGTCACAGGTGCCTGTGTTTGCGTGCGTTTCTTGGAGGGAGACTGAGGTCATGTCCATTTGTGTGGCTTCTGTATTTGTGCCATCTGTGCCCTGCAGCTTCCATTGGCCCCTCTTGAGATTCATTTGTTCGTTGGCAGGCATGGATGACTTGTACATTTCACTGGTTGCATTGTGTGGCTTCATTGCACCTACGGGGAGTTGTACAATGTGGCCAGGGAGCGGTGTACAGGCACTCAGTAGGGCCGTTTACGGTTGGTTCGCGATGCCGTACTTCTCACCATGGCGGAATGGTACTTTCCGCCGTGCTTGATGGCGTTAGGTGCATGTCCGCTGGGGTCAGAATTCGCGTACCGTTGCGCCATGGTGGTAATTGCGGTTTGGCATGGCGCGCGCGCGTACTTGGTGCAGTTTGCGTTGGCGTTCACTGCGGTGTCGCTAATGGCATCGTACTTTGCGGTGACGGGTCATAATCGCACCGAGCGCTATTCGATGGCGGTATTGCATTTCCGCCATCGTTTTTCGATTTCCGCAAGGGTCGTAATGAGGGCCAAGGAAATTAAGCGAATGCTTTGTGCCCAAATTGCTTCTTATTTGGTCCAAATCTGTCCAGCGGTTTTCACGCTACATCTATTCAAAAACTGCATTTTTTCCCAATGGGAAAATGAATGGGAGTAGGCCGACAACTGTGTTTTTATGTTTTCTTAATACATTTTTCATTTTTTAATGAATTGCTCCCAAAATGTCCAGTTTGGGAGGTGGGTGGGCTTTGACAGACCTTTTGTTTCGAAAATGTCATTGAAATCCATCCAGCAAGTCAAAAGTTATTAGCCTCTCTGCTGCAAAGCACCAAGACCGATATAAAGGTTTTAAGAAGCAGCCCCCCCCTTCTCTGTCGAATATTTAAAAAACTACTGGATGGATTTACCCCAAACCAGTCAAGCAAATTACTTCAGTGCTTTGTGCCTAAGTTGTTTCTTATTTGGCCCATTGTGCCGTACATTTGGATTGCTTTGGCTCTGGCAATTGTGGAGAATCCTGCAGATTCCCCAACAAAACCCTGCCTAAAGTCTCCTTCCATATGGCCAGGAGAGGGCAGACGCTTCCTGATCCCAATACTGGGGGGTGGTTTACTGTGGGAGGATCACCTGCATGAAGACAGGGCCAAGGGTAGTGGGGAGATTCCGTGGGATGAGGCAAAGTATCTTTCATCTGACAGTGATACTCTTGCCAGTCAATCAGAGGAGGTTTTGGCTTATTGCCACTTTAATATATCCCAACCTCCTGGTAAGACTTAAATGGCAAGCACCAAGGTTGTAACTTTTCAACCTGTTATATCAACAGGACAGGTCTTAAGTATCCCTGAAAATAAACATCATCCTCAATGTCAAGGGTACATCAGAGGGAAGGAAGAAAGCGTTGTCTTTTATATACCATCTGTCCCTAGTAAAACTAATGCACACCATCCCACTTCTAAAACTGTTAAGGGAATTAACACCCCCCCCCCTTAAAAGTAGCAGAGAATTGGGAGAAAAAAAATCTTTAAAGTGAACTACATGTCCCAGAATCCCTCAGGGACTGTGACGAAGAAGAGGGCTTGAAGTCGTAGTAGCAGAAGGAAAAACCAGGAACTGGAGCCACCCACATCCGCCGATGAGTGAAGCTTCTTACTCCAATAAACTTAAAATTCCTTGCCAGTAACTGTAACCAGATCCAATTAAACTTGCGAAGCATTATAAGCGAGTAAATGTTGTTTACTGCCGTGGAAAGTCTCTTTAACAAAGGAAATGTGTCATGGGCAAGTTTAACACCAGTCAAAATGCTTACGTGTGAAACAAAAACTTTATTTCCCATTTTTACCTTAAATAATTGTACCGGAGTGGTCACGTGTTAAAGAGAGAACCTTGATAGTAATCACTCGCACTGTAGCAACTGACTTTCCCCAGATTGTTACTAGAACATCACATCAAAAGAAGGTTGCATATGAATGATTGTAATTCCGATCAACGTTAAAACAGCATTCTACGTGAACAAAAGGGAACGCAAGTCTTACAGTCCTTTGAAGTGGAATTCTCCATCAAAGAGTGGTCGTGTGTACTGAATTCTGTTTTCCCCGTAAGAAGCATGAATTTTGTAACATCTGCAACAAAGTACTTTTTAATTGTAGACATTTATAAAGCTGAAACAGAAGTTGTTGAAATAGCAAGAAGAAGAAGAAGTTGTTAAAGTTGTTACTAATCCAGTGTCCCCTGATACAAGTGTGACAAGCTTATCCATTGCTGGAAGTTAACCTCTAATACCGAGCCACAACACAAGGCATTGTGGGTATGAAAATTATGCCAAAATTAGGCCAAATACAAACCTTTTCACTGGGAATTGTCTTTCACAATCAGTGAAAAAATATAATGATGGCCTGGAAAACCCCAGATTTATGTAGAGGATCAGGAGCCAGTAAAACTCAGACCCAGGAACGGGAATAGACAAAGCGAAAGGCAAAACCCATCTTTATTAACATCCAAAATAAAGCAGGTACACCATATAATTGTCGCTCTCAGAGCTGTCATACAAAATAACACTTTTTTTATCAAAACATGTCAAAATGTTGACATAAGGAGACAAAACTAAGGGTGAGGGGATTGGTTAGGGGAATCGACCATATACATTTTCTATATGGGTTAAACTTTTAATTGGATAATGCTTAACTGATGGCTCCTCCTAATACCACCTCTAAATTGATAACAACAAAAATACATAATTTATATGATCCAATTATATTCGTTGGTACAGTACGTAAAGGGCAGCTTGTAATCAGGAGTTTTAATTGATTGCCACTGCACTGAACAACCTTGAGAAACAGACCGGTCGTGAAGACATGAGCCAAAAGGGAGTGGGGAAGAGAGGTCCACAGGCTGCATGCTTTGAATACAAGAAAAATACCATCCCTCATCTCTAGGCCATGAGCCAGGTTGATCACCTTATGCACTGTCTTGTGTCTAGTAATATATGTAAGGAGTAAGGCAGGTGTCCTATCTGTGTTCTTCACTATTAGCTAGACAGTGTTCTTCAATTATGGGTCATCTGTAAGCAGACCGCATTTGGATTTAATTAATCCTGCATTTATGAGTAGTTTAGCTAATATTAATGCAGATGTTCTGGTCTCCACCTCTAGGGACTCTCTTGAGCTTATTCTTCATGGGGCCTTTTGACTTATAATTACCCTTCACCTTGCTCACAATGGTTGGTTATACTCTTCCAGACTTTAATTAATTTGTGAGTATTCCATTTGCATCCTAGGAACACTTATCTCGTGCCTTCTCTGTGGGGCTCGAACCCTCCCTAATTTCTTAGTAACCTTGGCTCAAGCTACAAGCTACTGTCTGAGCCCTGCAAGGAGCTTGATTTTGCTATTTCAACATTTTGAATTCTCATGAAACCTCAAGGCCTTTCATATACTTAGAAGCGTAATGCAGCTTCTGTTTCAGAAAAGATGGCTGTCCATTACTCTTGCTTTTCTATATTCGTGAGCTGTAGGCATGTGTTGTTAATGTTGCATTTAGCTCATATATTGCTTATTTTTGTATTTTTCTTGTCTTTATAGAATGTTAATATTCTTCATGTATAAATGCATATTTGACCTAGTGGGTTTTCTTCATGGTGAGTACTTATATGCTCCATGTCTAATGGATGCATGTGCATGATTCTAGGATCAGTTTTTAGTTATTCTCGCCATCTTCAGCTTACATCATATTCATCCCTTGCTGTATCTGCCTGGGATAAGGTTGGTATGGTTGCCTTAAGGAATAACGTTTCTCACCATTTACGATATTGGGCTTGGGGAGGGGACATAGTTGTGGATGGCACATTTATCTGTCCCCCAACAAAACCTTGGTTAAGAGAGAGTTAAGGTGAAATTCAGCACTCGTATTTCAAGCATGTCCAACATAACATTGCACGCTCTGTTGCGCAGCGTATGACCACACTGATGACCTCTCAGATGACATCATTGATGACCTTGCTAATGATCGCAAAGTCCAGACACTGATGGGATGAAGAATTACATCATACATGACATTGCTGATTTTATAAGTTAGAATAAGCCTTCTACCCCTCACTTTTTTGGTAATTGTTTGTCTCCTTGTGTGAGAGAGGGTATGCCCAGATGTGGGCCCCTTGCTCGCTGCACCATAGGGAACTCGTATTTCAAGCATGTCCAACATAACTTTGCACGCTCTGTTGCGCAGCGTATGACCACACTGATGACCTCTCAGATGACATCATTGATGACCTTGCTAATGATCGCAAAGTCCAGACACTGATGGGATGAAGAATTACATCATACATGACATTGCTGATTTTATAAGTTAGAATAAGCCTTCCACCCCTCACTTTTTTGGTAATTGTTTGTCTCCTTGTGTGAGAGAGGGTATGCCCAGATGTGGGCCCCTTGCTCGCTGCACCATAGGGAACCAAGCTGAACCTCACTGATGAGGACCAACAAGGCTGAAACATGTTTGGGGTTGCTTGTGCAGAGGAGACCTGGCCTAGCAGCTGATGCTGGACTACTTCTATTGGTGGCAGTACTTGAGAGATTTGCATATGGCTGGACCCCTTTTGCAATGGCGCAGACAAGCTAATAAACGTTGTTGTGGAATGTTGCCCAGAGCAGTGCCAGTGTTCAGATTTATTCAAAGCCTTCCACTCATCACTTATTTTGGTCACTGAACATTTTTCACCAATAGGTTTCTTTGGGGCCCACTAGCCATTCTATACATATTGCACCAATAGGTTTCTTTGGGGCCCACTGGCCGTGGCGTTTGGCCATGGGCAGTGGCACAAGGACCCATTACCGCCTGCCTAGTAGGTGTGAACACTGCACGTGTACAATTTATTTTTTCCCCCACTCTATCCCGATTCCCACAGGATTCCTTGATATTCCCTGATAATGGCAATGAACTACACATACAGCGACAATGAACTACCCATGCCTGCAGTATTCTCTCGATATTACCCCGATAATTATCTAAAACAACTCTTCCCTGCAATCACCAAGAGCATCTCTCCTCTTTCCATGGTACCCCACTCCCCTCAGTTGCCTTTTCCCTCCCTGCCCCTCTCCCACTACCACTATCACGGTTTGGTTCGTGTGACACATTTTCTTCTTCAAGCGTGTCTCCCGTTGTAGCCGTGGGACTCTAGCGGTATTTCCCCGGTATTCCCCTGATAATGACCACCTCAAACTCTCCAACTTCATATGGTATCATCTTTCCCCCTCCCCACCTCTAGCCTGATGCAACTGCATCCTTTTTCCTCTTCCAAATAGCTTTTTGAGCACTTGGGGAGAAGGGTACAGACAGGGGAGTCTTTGGGGGGAGGGGCTTTAAGGGCAGGGAGTCCTTCAGGGGAGTTAATGTTTAGGGTGTCTTTGGAGGGTAGATGAGTTAATTGCAGTCATGGTCTTTTGAAAGAAGCGGCTGGCAGAGTCTTTGTGAGCAGGAGGGTTAAGGGTCAGGGTGTCTTTGGGAGCTGGAGAGTGAAGGGTGGGGGAGTCTTTGGGGTGAGGGTAGAGTTTTGAGCTTCAAGGGCAGAAGAGTCCTTTGGGCTGGAGGAGGGTACTGGGTGGGGGAGTCCCTAGGGGAGAGAGGGTTAAGGGCAGACAGAGTTTTTGGAGAGGAGGAGGGTTCAGAGCGGGGGAGTCCTGGGGTTATAATAGGGGGGGAGTCCTTGGCCAGGAGGGTGGGTTAAGTGCAGGGGAGTCTTTAGGGGTACGTATGGGTGGGGGATGTAAGAGATAGGGGTCATTAAGGGGAGAGAGTTAAGAGCAGGGGAGTTATTGAGGGAAAAGGGGGATAAAGGCAAGAGGTTCCTTGAGCGGGGAGGATGGTTAAGGGCAGGGGAGTCCTTCAGCAGGGTTAACGGTGAGGGGAGGGAGTCCTGGGGGATAATAGATGGGGGAGTCCTTGGCCAGGAAGGAGGGTTAAGGGCAGGGGAGTCTTTAGGGGGATTACGGGCAGGGGAGTACTTGAGGGAGCAGTTAAGGTTAGGAGGTTCAGGCAGTTAGGGTGGGGTACAGTTGGAGGAGAAGCAGGGTGGGGGCAGTTTTAGGAAAAAGGGGGCAGTTGTGGTAGAGAGGTGGGTGCAGTTATGTTATGTTATGTTGATTTATACCGTGCACTGATACCACCCACGGGCAGTCTCCAGGCACTCAGTTGGGGGAGAAGATGGCTTGGGCAGTTGGGTGGAGGGGTTTGCGGTGCATTTGGGGAGGAGAAGGAGGCAGTTTGCAGAATGAGAGTGGGTGGTAAAAGGGGAAGAGGAGGGATGGGCAGTTTGGAGGGATGGGGGAGAAGAAGGGCAGAGCAGAAGATGGGCAGTTGGGGAGAGGAGGGTTGGGGAAGAAGAGGGCAGTTGGGGAGAAGAAAGGTATGGCAGGTAGGGGGACAAGTGGGTAGGATGACTGGGGAGCAGAAGGGGCAGTTGGAGAAGAGGGGATAAGGAGGCAATTAGGGGAGAAGATGGCAGGAAGGGGATGGGGCTAGTTCAGGTTTGAGGAGGAGGAGGCAGTTGGGGAAAAGGGGCAGTGGGGGAGATGAGGGATTATGGGTGCTGAGTGTGTGTGAGAGAGAGAGATAGAGAGTGGGGGATGGGTGTTGTGTGTCCAAGAGGGGGCTGGGTGCTGAGAGTGTGAGTTGGGAGGGCTGTGTGTGGTTGTGCATGTGTGGGGGGTGACGTGTGTGTGTGTGTGTGTGGTTGTGCATGTGTGGGGGGTGACGTGTGTGTGTGTGGTTGTGCGTGTGTGTGTGGTTGTGCGTATGTGTGTGTGTGGGGGGGTGGTGTGTGGTGTGTGGTGTGTGTGTGTGTGTGTGTGCGTGCGTACGTGCGTGCGTGCGTGCGTGTGTGTGTGTGTGTGTGATCTTTGCATAAGGCCTGGAGGTGGTTATTGGCTTGCTGAGTGTGAGGTGACTTTGGATGAGTACATAGGTCCATATTTAAAGAAAAAACACAGGTTATTGGGAAGCTGCAGGAGAAGGGATTATTGTAAAACTAGTGGTATGTGTACGAAGGAGGTTTGGCATAGCAGGAGAGTGGGTTGGCAGGGTGGGATTTCACACCATAGGCTCTTACTATGTTTTTGAAATCATAGAACATTTAAAAGGTGAATTTTCTTTTACTGTATATAAAATAAAGCCTTTTTTAAAACAAATCTTATTTATTGTACATTTCAGAGTCAATTATTCAATGTGCTGCACAGTACATTTAGGATATATTTTTGTTTAACCCATTTTAGAAGTCCTAGGATCATCCTGAAGTAATCGCAACCCATCCTGCAGTTGTCGCTTAGTCATCCTGGCATAATCGCAGCCCATCCTGTAGTTGTCATGAAGTCATACTGGAGTCATCATAACCCATCCTGTAGTTGTCGTGGAGTCATCCTGGAGTAGTACAAGATCATTGCAATTTCCAGTCAAGTAATGGAGAACTCATCCTGGGGTAGTTATTGTGATTACTCTAGTCATTTCATTTCAATAATTAGGCCTACACACATAATTCAAGATGGCTTCGGATGATCTCCCAGAATTAGCTGTGGATGACTCCAGGATGGAAATCAGAATGATTGCAGGAAGATCTTCCTTTTTGACTTGGGTGCGTGCCTGGTATGTTCAATTATGATTAACCTTTGAGGCGCTCGGTTGGGATGGATGTGTAGCCGTGCTGCACTGCTTTCGCCTTTATTTGCTTTAATCTTGTTGAACAAAGTCTCTTTGCGGGCTCTTGGATTGGGTTTCAAACCTCTGTGCATAGTTCTGTTTACCGCGACCACTGTCCTAACGAATGGCTCTCGCCAGTATTCATGTGCCTCATGTGGACTGAAGCAGGTCCAGGCATTCCTGCGGTAATGCATACAGGTGGGGATGCATGACACACTCTTTCAGGTAGGCCCTACGTCACCTGTCCCTTTAATAGGTAGCTCACTTTCTTCCCTTCTTCTCTTCAGGGTATCTGCCTACCCATCAGAACTGCACCTTGTGCGACAGCTAGATTTGCCTCTCCGTCTGCTGAAGAGACTCATTGTAATGGTAGCGACAGGTTTTCAGTCACTTGTCACTAACTGTATGTCTAGCAGGACTGTGGTGAGGCCTGAACCTTTTCTAATAATAATTTCTGTGTATGACCCAGAGTAATCACGTTAACAAAACCTTCATCAACTTCCCTCCTACAGTCATCGTCTTAACAAGTGGCTGACCATTTTCCTCCACACAACCCAAGTTCCCTCAGTTACTCAGGTGCTTGTGGTGACATGGACCTCGGGACCGCTGAGGTGCGCCAACTGTATTGCCCACACGGTGCCCTCCCTGCAAAGGAGAATGCAGACACAGAGGTAAAGATTATATGTGTTTATTCTCTCCACTCCTCTTGTTACTTACTCTCCTCCTCCATGTCACATCCCTTCCTGATCCCTCCTTCCTGATGCTAGCCCCAACATTTGACAGAGTCCCTGACTTCACAATGTCACAACCTCCCCCCCTTCATAAACAACAGATCCCTCCTTATCCCATTTCCTCAGTGAGTCTCTGGGGTCGGGTTCTTGCTCGATGAGGTAGCTCAGTTCGGTCATCTGCCACTCTTTACAGGGTACACCCTCCTGGTATCTCCCAGATGTCACTTGCTGACTTTTCTCTATCTCATTCGTAGTGAACATCAGATGCCTCAGGATCCGTGTTGCTGTGTCCTGATTCTCTCACCGTCCTCCCTTCCATCCTTTTGAAGTGCATGGAGTTTCTTGTGACTTGACGACATCCGCCATCTGCCGTTATTATTGAGCCTTATTTTGAGTCATTATCATGGGTTTAGCTTGGAATGCTGATGAGCGCTTGTGTGTCCTTGGTTGGCGCGCAATCACCATGTCACCGACACCTAGCCTTAGACTGGCGGGGCCGTCGTTTAATATATGCATATATCTGTTACGCTCACCTGGTATCCACGGGGACGCCACCCAGCCAGCTGGTCGCTGATGCCCTTCCTGATGGTTCCCCTGTGGTCTCGGTGTCAAGGGAATTCTGCCTGGAAAATGAAGACTATGTCAGGACTGGGCGACCAAGGTAAGCAGTTTAATCCCCCACCTCCTTATATTTCCAGCCCCTCCAGGTTCTCTTCTCACCTGGTTGCCGGAATCGGTGGGCTCTCCGTCCTGCTCTCTGGGCAGGGGCGCGTTGGCTTTGGTGGGAGCTGGCGGTCCAGTTACTTCACTGACTGCGGCCCTTGTAGTGTCTTTCAGGTAGGTCTTATTGCAATTAATGGTGTCGTAGTTCTTGCATGCCTTTGTCTGTTCTAATGTCTCTTTTTATCTCCTCTAGGGGCGTGGAGTGTCCACTCGGAGAACGGGATGTGCTGGTTCTCACCGGGAGATGATGGCGCGCTATAGCGCTATGATGCGGTACCGAGGTGCTTTGTGTAGCGCAGCGATGCCTTGTCCTCACTGACCTGTGTTTTTCCCCTTTTGTAGGTCGTGGAGAGTACCCAGCGCAGATGGGGTTTCCGGAGCAGTGCCGGTTGAGAAGTAACCAGCCAGGCAAGTCTTTAAGCGCTTTTATGGTTGTAATGTCTCTAGTACCTCCGTTTATAATGTCTTTCTCCTTTTCTCAGGTCCCTCGATCTGGGCGGCGAACTCCTCCAACAGAGATGCCCAGGAGCTGTGAGCAGAGATGGATGAAGATTGCAGGTAAGATTCTGCTGCTAACGATGTTTCTTTGTTTTTTCTGCAGGTCCGGAATTTGTCGGGTTCGCGAGAAGCTGGACACGGTGAGCGTCACGTTGCTAGAAGCAAATTAACGCAAAGCGTGTGTTCTTGTTCGGGTGTGGTTTAAATAGCCACTGTAAAGTAGTCCAGGTAAAGTAGTCCCTAGGCCACCACTACCAAAGCACTAGACCGCATAGCTTGGTTCTAGGAACCCAGCTATGTGGATGCTTCCATGTTGGCTGAAAGCCTTAATAAAGTAGTCCCTTAAGCAGATGCCTCTCCCAACTGATGAGCCTGGCGCCAAAGGCACCAGGACTGGCACCAAGAGGGCTTGAAATGTGGAAGTCTGGCCTAATTAAAGATCCGAGCCCTGATTTCACCTGGCTTGTGGGCTTGCCAGTGGGGGTCAGGGCTGAGGGTCGTGACAGCACTCCCCCCAAGGCCCCTCCCAAGGTGTGTCTTCTGCCTGGTCCAGGTTTGTTTGGGAAGTTTTGATGAAACTTCTTGATCAGACGTGGTGCATGAATGTTTTCACTGGGTTCCCAGGACCTATCTTGAGGCCTAAATCCTTTCCAGTCGACGAGATAGTACAATTTGGCTCTAGAGTACTTAGAGTCCAGGATGCCTTTGACTTCGAATTCTGGTTCTTCATCTATTAGTATAGGTTGAGGTGGTGTTTTGATTCGTGTACCGGGTTGTACTGGTTTTAAGAGGGATACATGGAATACCGGATGGATTTGTAGATTAGGTGGTAGATCTAACTTGACAGCTGCTGGGTTGATAATTGCCTTGATGGTATAGGGTCCCAAATATCGAGGTTGGAAGGTTCGGGTCCCTTTGATGGGGATGTATTTGGCGGCTAACCAAACCTGGTCTCCTACTTCATAGTCTGGAGCCTTTTTCCGATGCTGATCGGTGAAGTGCTTTTGTTTTTCTTTAGCATGAATAAGATGTTCATTTGCCTTTCTGAACGCTTGAGTGATGGTTGTATGAAGAGTCTTTACTGCGGGCATTTCCAAGCTGGCAGGAAGGTCCAGTTCTGACGTACGTGGATGTCTGCCATACAAGGTGTAAAAGAGAGTTTAGCCTGTGCTAGAATGTACAGAGTTGTTATATGCGTACTCGGCTATCCACAGTAAATCCTTCCAATCTCTTAATTCATGGTGCAGCATGCACCGCAAATACTGCTCGAGGGTCTGGTAGGTCCTCTCAGTTTGGCCGTCTGTCTGGGGGTGGTGACTGGTGGATAGCCGGACGTCAATCTGAGCCATCGCACAACATTTTCTCCAAAAAGTTGCATATAAATTGGCTGCCTCGATTGGAGACCAGAACTGATGGAAAGCCATGCAGCTTGACAATGTTTTCCAGAAATACTCCTGCTAGAGTGGATGCGTCCAGGAGACCTTTAAGAGGAATAAAATGTGACATCTTTGAGAATAAATCCACGATTACAAGAATGGTGTTAAAGCCTTGACTTGGTGGCAGATCCGTGATAAAGTCGAGGGAAAGAGTGTGCCATGGAGCGGGAGGGATGTCCAGTGGTTGTAGGAGACCTGATGGTTTCTGTTTCTGTGATTTATTTTGTGCGCAGATGCCGCAGGATTAAACATACTGGACAATATCCTTATGCCAGGTAGGCCACCAAAAGTTCTTATTTACCTTGGCTAAAGTTTTAGCGATTCCAGGGTGTCCTTCAATCAGGGAGTCATGATAACCTATAATAATATGCTGTTGCAACTCCTTCTCGGGTACATATAGCCGATCTCTAAAGTAAGGTAACTGATCCTTGATGCAATACTGCTCGCCCTGAGTTTGCCATGCAAGGAAAGCATCCGGGTTCATTGACTGACAAATCTTGTCCCGTAATTCAGCTTGTGATAAGGCTGTTGTGATGCCCAAGAGTTTGTCTTCAGGTATGATGGGTACCGGGTCTGGGGTTGTATACACTGTTTCATCAATGCCCATTTGAGATAAGGCGTCAGCTTTCCCATTCTTGACCCCAGGTCAAAAGGAGATTACGTAGTCATATTCGGCGAAGAAGAGGGCCCACCGTAACTGGCGTGAAGACTGGGCTTTGGCTGTTTTGAGATATTGCAGGTTCCGGTGGTCAGTGATAACTGTAATGGTGTGTCTAGCTCCCAGAAGATAGTGCCGCCACACCTTAAAAGCGGATTTGATGGCAAGGAGTTCTTTGTCCGTGATAGCGTAATTTAGTTCCAAAGGCGAAAACCTTTTTGACCAGAAGGCCACAGGATGCAGCTGGATGGTTTCTGGGTCCCTCTGTGACAGGACCGCTCCCATCGCCATACTGGAAGCATCAGTCTCTACGACATAAGGGAGGGTAGCAGTACCGTGATCGGGTGCACAACCTGAGAGAAGTCTGGAATAAACCTGCGGTAAAAGTTCGCAAAGCCTAGCATGCTCTGTATTCCCTTCAGAGATGTTGGTGATGGCCATTTTAAAATTGCGTCCACTTTATGCACGTCCATTCTGATGCCTTTCGGCAAAAGGATGAAATCAAGGAATTCTACTTCGGTGACGGGAAAAAAGCATTTTTCCAGCTTTGCGTACAAACGATGTTGGCGGAGCTTGGTGAGGACTGAACGAACATGCCTGATATGATCTTGTTTTGAGGCTGAGTAGATCAAGATGTCATCTAAGTATAATAAGGCGCAAACATCAATCAGTTCTCTCAGGACATCATTCATGAAATATTCAAACGCTGCAGGAGCGTTACACAAGCCAAAAGGCATGACTTGATATTCAAACAAGCCATATTTGGTACAGAAAGCGGATTTCCACTCATCTCCGCTTCTGACCCGGACCAGGTGGTATGCTCCCAACAGGTCTAATTTGGTATAGATCTGGGCATCTTTTACTTGGTCTAGCATTTCCGGGATAAGAGGCAAGGGGTAGCGGTTCTTCACAGTTATCTGGTTTATTGCGTGGTAATCAATACAGGTCCTCAAGTCCCCTTCCTTTTTCAGTACGAAGAACAAAGGACTGGCTGCTGGAGACTTAGATGGGCGGATGAATCCGTTTGCGAGGTACTGGTCCAAATAGGTTTTCAGGTGAAGGTTTTCGGGCTCGGTGAGAGCGTAAATCTTGCCGCATGGGATTTGTGCTCCAGGAACAAATTCGATTTGACAATCATAAGGCCTATGCGGCGGCAACGTGTTAGCCTGGTCTTTTTGGAATACATCCTGAAAGTCACGATATTCATCTGGCAGAGTATTAGTTACTCCCAAGGTAGAGGTCTTAATACTGGAAGTTTTGGAGACACAGGAGTCGGGTTTCGGGTCAGGAGAGTAGCAGGTTATGGAGCAGTTGCTGGAGGAGGTTAATCTTTGTGCCCACCAGTCTATCAAAGGGTTGTGAGCAACCAACCATGGCATCCCTAGTATCAACCGGAATTGAGGGGCCTTTATTAGATCGAAAGAAATACACTCCCGATGCCCATCCTGGCACAGCAAGGTTACTACTTCTGTGCACTGGGTTACTGGCCCAGAGGCGATTTCCGTCTCATCCACGGTCGTCACCTTGTCCCTGGTAGATTTAGAACACAAAGGGAGCCCCATCTCTGCTGCCAACTCTTGATCTATATAGTTCCCAACTGCTCCGCTGTCGATGCACGCTTCTGCGGCATGCATCTTTGATGATTGTTGGTGATTTATTAAGATCATGGGTATCGCAAAGTGTGAGGTCAGTGGCTCTTTCTCATCACTCGACAAACTGACATCTACGGTTGCCGAGCTTGCTAGTTTTCCGATTCCTTACCTTCATCCTTTTCTGTGGCCCTGACTGTTCTCCTAGGGGGTTTAATTGGGCAGTCTTTCAGGAAATGTCCTGGTTTTCCGCAATATAAACAAAGTTGCTGTTGTCTTCTTTTTTCCCGCTCTTGCTTTGTTAATGGAGGTCATAATCCTCCGATCTGCATGGGTTCTACGGCATTGTCTCCCCCCCGTGGTGCATTGTCTTTAGGCCGAACATAAACTATTCGTGAGTCTGCTTTGGACCGGTCTGCTTTTCTGTCCTGCAAACGATGATCTAGCCGCACAAATAGATTTATGAATTCGGTACAGTGTCTGGGAGGATCAACTACCTGGGCCAAGACGTCCTTTAATTCGCCTCGTAAGCCTCGATGGAATAACGTGGTTCTTTTGTTCTCTGGCCACCTGACTTCAGCCACCAGTCTATTGAAGGTTGCAATATATGTTAACAAGTCTTGGTTTCCCTGCCGGAGGGATAAAAGTTCGGTATCCACTGCTTGTTCCTGGGTATGGCGAGCAAACAGTTTTTCCATCTCTCTCTGGAACCCCCGATAGTCCTGTAACAACGGATCGTTATGGGTCACCAACAGCACCGACCAATTCGCTGCACTTCCACTCAAGTATGATAGGATGAAAGCTACCCGAGCTTGGTCATTTGGAAATGCCCCAGGGAGACAAAGGAAATTAAGGCGACACTGATTTATAAATGCTGAGTACTTCTGTGGGTCACCTGAATACCTTTCTGGTGGTGCCAGGGGAACTGTTCCAGGCAGCGTGATCTGTACTGGTGTGGGGGCATGAGATGGTGGAACAGGAGTTTGCATCGGTGGATTTCCCCCAGACAGCTGAGTCTGCCCTGCCTGCGATTGCAAGAATTGTCTGCTGATTTCGTCAGTGCGCTCCCTGGTCACTATTAAGTCTCTCCAGAGTGCATTAGTCTCTTGTCGGGCTGCATGAACCTCAGCACGAAGGTCTCCCAACAATTGGGCCAATTGGTCAATTTCTGATGTTTCCATGGCGCCCAGGTGGATTATTTATGTGAGGCTTCGCGTTCTGTTACGCTCTCCTGGTATCCACGGGGACGCCACCCAGCCAGCTGGTCGCTGATGCCCTTCCTGATGGTTCCCCTGTGGTCTCGCTGTCAAGGGAATTCTGCCTGGAAAATGAAGGCTATGGGCCTCATTACACGGAATGCAGTAAGGGTTTACCGTTACCGGTAAGGGTACCAGTACCGGTAAACCCTTACCGCCTGACTACGAGGTCCCTTTGCGGGACCCGACCTCAACAGCTGGTTTTACCAGCCATTAAGGAACGGGCCCGCAAAGGGACCTTGGAGGCAATTACGGTACCGCAATTTGCAGTACCGTAATTGCCGCCTTCCCCATTGAGCCCTATGGGGGCTCAAATGGGAATGGGGAAGGGCCCTGGTGAATGGGGAATTACCGCCCCAACACACCTTGGAATGTGGCGGTAATTCCGCCTTTCACCATGGCGGACTCAGAACGGTACCGGCGGCAACCATGGCGCTAATAGCGCCATGGTTACCGCCTACTGTGTAATGAGGCCCTATGTCAGGACTGGGCGACCAAGGTAAGCAGTTTAATCCCCCACCTCCTTATATTTCCAGCCCCTCCAGGTTCTCTTCTCACCTGGTTGCCGGAATCTGTGGGCTCTCCGTCCTGCTCTCTGGGCAGGGGCGCGTTGGCTTTGGTGGGCGCTGGCGGTCTTGTTACTTCACTGACTGCGGCCCTTGTAGTGTCTTTCAGGTAGGTCTTATTGCAATTAATGGCGTTGTAGTTCTTGCATGCCTTTGTCTGTTCTAATGTCTCTTTTTATCTCCTCTAGGGGCGTGGAGTGTCCACTCGGAGAACGGGATGTGCTGGTTCTCACCAGGAGATGATGGCACGCTATAGCGCTATGATGCGGTAAGGAGGTGCTTTGCGTAGTGCAGCGATGCCTTGTCCTCATTGACCTGTGTTTTTCCCCTTTTGCAGGTCGTGGAGAGTACCCAGTGCAGATGAGGTTTCTGGAGCAGTGCCGGTCGAGAAGTAACCAGCCAGGTAAGTCTTTAAGCATTTTTATGGTTGTAATGTCTCTAGTACCTCCGTTTATAATGTCTTTCTCCTTTTCTCAGGTCCCTCGATCCGGGCGGCGAACTCCTCCAACAGAGATGCCCAGGAGCTGTGAGCAGAGATGGATGAAGATTGCAGGTAAGATTCTGCTGCTAACGATGTTTCTTTGTTTTTTCTGCAGGTCTGGAATTCGTCGGGTTCGCGAGAAGCTGGACACAGTGAGCGTCACGTTGCTAGAAGCAAAGTAACGCGAAGCGTGTGTTCTTGTTCGGGTGTGGTTTAAAAAGCCACTGTAAAGTAGTCCAGGTAAAGTAGTCCCTAGGGCACCACACCCAAAGCACTGGACCGCATAGCTTGGTTCTAGGAACCCAGCTATGTGGATGCCTCCATGTTGGCTGAAAGCCTTAATAAAGTAGTGCCTTAAGCAGATGCCTCTCCCAAATGATGAGCCTGGCGCCAAAGGCGCCAGGACTGGCCCCAAGAGGGCTTGAAAAGTGGAAGTCTGGCCTTATTAAAGATCCGAGCCCTGATTCCACCTGGCTTGAGGGCTTGCCAGTGGGGGTCAGGGCCGAGGGTCGTGACAATATCTTCATTTTCTCTTTGGGTGTCTCATCTCAGAACCTCATCAGTCCATATACCTGATAATTCTCTTCTGGTTTGGGAAGATAAGGTATCTTGGTTCTTATGTTTCTCCCAAACATAATCTCTGATGGGGCCTTTCCCATCATGCTATGGGGAGTGTTCCTATAAATCACCCAATAACTATAGAGCAGTTGTTTGAAAGGTTTCCCAGCCAGGTGTGCGATGTGGAGCTTTGTCTTTAAGTTACTCACAAATCTTTTGAATGTCCCATCGGCCTGCTTGAACCCCATGTACTCCGCAAATGGTCGGCGGTCTTGGCTAGTAAATGGGGGACCATTATCTGACTTGACCACTCGGGGTATTCCGATGCCTTGAACATTATGTCAATGGCCGGAACAACGTGGTGTGCCGCAGTGGACCCCACTACATGGGCTTCTGGAAACCAAGAGTATTCATCCATTGCTACCAGTACATAATGTCCTCCATGTAAGGCGGCCGAAGAAGTGAACAGCTATTTCGTCCCACACCCTCTCAGGCAAATCCATTGTTTGTAGTGGTTCTGTGTGAGTGTGCTGCACTGCAAGTGGGGCATCCTTTGAGCAGTTCCTCTACTTGGTTGCCTAACTGCAGAAACCATACTTTTCCCATTAATAGACGTTTGGTTGACACAATGCTTCTGTGACCTACATGAGCCAGCTCAACCACTCGATGACAAAGGGTCTTCGGGATGATGAGCTTCAATCCTTTCAATAATAACCCATCTTCGGATCTTAAGAGATCATCCTTCTCTTAGGCTCTTGATGTCATTCAAGACCTCTGGTGTTGTCCCTTCCCATGCTTTCTTAGCATGTTTCCAGGTCCCCGTTCTTAGGCATCCCGCTATGATTTGGAAGAGATGATCATATTCTCCTGCAGGATTTGCAGACTGTCCACTCCCTCAGGTGTCGCCTGATGCACCACATAGCGGATGTATCTATCCGCTATGGACAGTTCTGCAGTCACCCTATCCACGGGGTGTTTAGAGAGAAAGTCAGCCGGATTGTCTTCCTTTCGTGAGCGATGAATTATGTTGAAGGAAAAATCTTGCAACCGAAGTCCCCATCATGCGATCCTCAGTGGCATCCTTGCCTGAGGGTTGCCATAGATCAACAACAGGGCCTGATGGTCCATGATGATGGTAAACAGTTTTCCATAGAGGAATAGATGAAAGTGGTGACACGCCCAGACCACCGCTAGCCCTTCTTTCTCGGCTTGTGAATGTGTCTGCTCTGTTTTGGATAGACTCCAGCTCGCATAGGATACAATGTGCCTTCTTTGCAAAGTGTCTTCATCCAGCTGTGCTGGTATGGCACCCAGCCCCACTGGGCTGGTGTCTATGGTCAGTTTTGTTTCCCTCGCCACATCATAGTAGGCCATGTTGTCTGTTGATGATAATCTCCTCCGAATGAGATCAAATGCCTCCTGACATTCTTTGGACCATTGAACTGAGGTCTATTGTTTTGTGAGGGCCCTCAGGGGTCTGCTCACAGACGCAAAGTCTTTGATGTATCTGGTTCAATAATGCGCAAGCCCTAGAAATGACCGCAGTTCTGATGCATTCGTGGGTGGAGATGTTTAGTTGAAAGCCACCACTTTTTCTGGAACTGGCGACAATCCCTGTGCCGAAACAATGTGTCCTAAGAACCAGAGCGTACCCTTCCTGAATCAACATTTTTCTTTATTAAGCATGAGGTGAGCCACCTCCAGTGCTGTGCATACCCTCGCTAGAGTGTTGTCATACTGATCCTTGTCCTTTCCAAATACCAGGATGTAGTCGCTATAGTTCAGGGAGTTGGGGATGTAATTTATGTCGTTGTGGATCTCAGCCTGAAATATTTCGACAGCTGACGACACCCCCCAAAACTGAGCCTTTTATACCAGTACAAACATAAATGAGTTAATGACGGTTGTGATGTATCTCGACTCTTGGCTCAGCTCAAGCTGATGATAACTTTGAGAAGACTTGCGCCCCATGTTGCAAGTGTATCATGTCTGTGATATAGGGGGCCTGATGTATTTCCCTCAATATGGCCTGTTTTGGTCTTCTCATGTCCACGCATAGGCTGATGGGGTTGGACCCCTTCTTTGGAATGGGTACAATGGGTGACACCCATGGTGTGGGTCCTATAGCGGGTTCCATGGTGTCATGTTCCAGGTGCTTGTGTAGTTCTTCCTCCAGCTGTTGTTGTATGTTTGCAGGTATTCCCCAACAGTGTTGGGCAACCGGGCAGACAGACGGATCAATGTGTGGGTGTATTTGCTTCTTTTTGAGTTTTCCTAGTCCTTTAAATATTTAGGGGAACAGCTTTTCCAGTCTTGCTACTGTGTCTATTTATTTATGGTCCATTAGTTGATATAATACATGTATGAGTCCCATATCTTAAGCCGATTTGAAGCTTAGGATGCAGCCACTTTCTGCAGCTGCCTCCCTTAGATATATTCAGAGTCATTTGGATTGTGTTTTGTACTGACAGGTGGCTTCGAAATATCCTATATGTCCTTGAGGCCTGGGATATTTCCTTGTATATTTCCTTGCTGATAACATTGACAGTTCCTCCTGTGTCTAGTAGGAACTCTGCTTGTAGATCATTTATTTGTAGCAGTAGAATCAGACTTTGTTCCTTCGCTATATGATTTCCCAGTGCATAAAGGTCATCTTTTCATTGTGGTTCTTCTGTTGACAAGCTCAACCCACTATCTGAGGGTGACTCTTGCACAAGGTATCGTATGTGTGTGTTCCGTCAGCGCTGCTCTGAGCCCTCTGTATGAGTCTACAGCATCTTTAGGTGGTTCATCCACTATGTCTCTTACAGTCAGTCCTATTGCCAGTGAGAGCCAGCATTTCTTTCTGTGGTCGTTTAGTGGGCCTATCACTTTTAAATAGACATCAAAGCCTCTCGCCCATCTTACCAAACTGGGTCCTAAATTACTGGTTTCAGTGATAACAAATTCCTGTGGTAGTTGCATAGACAGGGCTTCCTAGAAGCACCACTGCAACACGGTTGGTGGGGTTACTGGCATTGTGTCCATGCTATCTCCCCCAACATTTTTACACTGTCTCAGGGTACACTGGTTCTATTTCTGCTCTGCTTCTCACCTTTGCATTGGTGGGGTTGCCATGCTCTTGTGATTGGTGCTTCTGTTGGGTGTCCGACTCTGCTGGGCTCTTTCCCTGTGCCTCCGCTGCACATGTTTGGCCTGCCACTTCTTCTGCGTGTTGCATGTGGATGTTAATCACTGCCGCCCCCTTTGGGCCCATGGTTGTCACTGTTTCTCTGTCTCACAATTATCGTCGTGCGATTCAGTGATCACTGCCACCCCCTTTAGGTCCGTGACTGTCACTGTTTTCCTCTGTCTCACACATAATTCCATGTGATTGACAGTGATGATCACGTCCCCTTTCGGGCCTGTCAAGTGTGTTACTGCCTTGGGCCTTACCAGCGTGGTCCTCTCATTCACCACTGCAGCCGCTGGTGTCTCTGGCCTCCGTCAGTCAGCAGATACTGTGGTGCGGGACTGCTGTTTCATTGCTAGTGAGGTGGCATGGACCTTGTCACATCCCTTCCTGATCCCTCCTTCCTGATGTCGCCCCCAACACGTGACATAGCCCCTGAATTCACAATGTCACAGGTCTAGACTGCCATTTGGAGCAAAAAGAAAAAAGGAAAGCAGAGAAGAATATGCTGATTGCATGTACTGTATAACGATTTCATTGCACCAAGGCCAAGTCCAATTGGAAGGATAACCAGGAAGGAGGTAAAACAGATGAAGGGAGGAGTAAGGTGCAGTGACATCTTTACAGGAAGGCAAACAGGGCTTGTGCATTCGGCCCCCAACCTGGGAACCTTGCAGGGGGCCCCCACCTGTCCTTTACTTTGGAGGGGGATTATGTGTGCTGTGTTCATTATTTACACCCGCCAAATGAGTGTGAGTTGGGAAGTATGGATGGGTTGTGGTTTTAGTGTTAATGTGGAATCCAGAAACACGACTACATTATTATTATAATTGTTCTTTTATAACCCGATAAATACCTGTGACTGATTTCTAAGCACAGGATTGGGATTCAAACCTGTGTTGCCCTGCGTTGCCCCTGAGCTATCCTTCCTCCCCACATACATAATATTCATCACCTCGTTTTTACTTACTCGCAGTAAGTTACTTCTCAGATCTGCTTTCAACTTCCAGTTCACATATTTGAATCTTCAAAAGTACATCCTTAAGAAATACAAGAACTGATCAGAAAGAAGGGCGATTGGGTCTCAGAGTGTCGGAAGCGGCTGCAAGGGTGAGCGCAGTGCGTCTTGATGCTGTCTTGCTGTTTGCTAGGTGCCCTCCTCTACTCCTCTAATCCCCAAGGAGGGAGAGGGAAACTTGCCAGAGTGCTGCCGGTAGAATTGTGGAGCGCCGCCAGCAGAATTATGGAGCTGGCTGCGTGTTGCTGAGTAAAGCCACAGAGCTGGCTATGGTGACTATGATGTGCCACAATGCACCAACCCAGGCCCGCTAGAGGGAGTGTGGAGCCGTGTGGTGTGGTGCTGAGCTGAGTCTTGTCGAGTCCTGCTGCTGTCAGTCCAGAAATACTAAACACCCCTTGGGCGGAAGGAAATGCATGATTAATTGGTTGGCCGAAGACCAATAGCCTCATTTACAGTGTTAAGAATATATACTCATTAGTTATTACGTAGCTATCAGTTCAACTAGAGTGAGGCCATTTTAAAATGACCAGAATCGCCATTTTGTTTTCTCTCTGCTCTCTCTAACTTTGCCACTTTGCCTCATGTAAAACTGCTTTACTGTAGATATTATTTTGCTTCAATGATCCAAGGCTAAGAAACATGTTGAAACATTACACTGGAAAGCCAGACAGAAATGCCCGATTCCCTCCCTCACATATCCTTGAAGGCGGGAGCAAGGCATTTTAATCAGTACACGAAGGCCAGCGATCTCCTGAAAGAATAGCAATGTATGAAACTAGCATTTAAAGAGTTGAATTATGTTCTTCTTTACGGCGCCCCTTTCTGAGCACAGTGAGGCCCCGGAGAGCGGGCTGACCTCTAGAGCGAGAATTAAAACTAAGAGATAGTGAGGCCTGGTATGTTCCAGTCTCCTACGCGCAGCTTGCCCATGAAAACAGAAATGCTGTGTTCTCGCAAATAAAGAATGGTGTCTGTAAAATTGGAGATTGCAAACCGTTACTAAATATGGTGGTCTAAGGTGTCATATTTGTCACAATGGTCAATCATCGCCTCTAATTCAAAGGGAAATGAATTGGGGCGGCATCGAATATGTCATACTGTGTAATTGCTGATTGCAAGATGCTCCTTTTGTATATATGTAACTGATGTACGTCTCTCACTCTCTTGCGTTCCCCGAGGTCTGTTAGACACACGTCGCGGGGCATGGGACCATTTGGCCAACTGGGACTATTTTGTATTGCAATAAACCCTAGATTTTGGGAACAGAACCTCGTGTCTGGCGTATCCATTCGTGTGTGGTGATTGTGCCCTGTTTCCACATCCGAAGGTCCCTCAGGGGCCCCTTCAATATGGCGCCTGAATAGGGACCCTCCCCCACTTGTTCCATCGTGTATGTTGCAAATTAAGGAAGGTGGTAAGAACGGCGAGGACGGGAGCGATCGAGCCGGGATCAAGAGGTGTTCGGGCGCCCCTGCGAAAGCGATGAGAGACTCCTTTGCAGATCTGCACACAGCTGATCCCTGATCAATGTCCCTGGCCAGCGAACAAGGGGGCTAGGGTCCCGAAACGAGGCAGAGCCGAGATACGCAGACACAACTTCATTGGCTGCGTCAGTATATGGACGAATTGTGTCTTGAAAAGAAAAATGGACTAATCAGGTGAGTCGTGCCCCGATTCGTAAGTAATCCTGATATTGGTTGAGAGTTGATTTTGCAAAATCAAACACCCAGAGTAAGTTTGACTAACCAAGGGTAAGGTTAAAACATGCCTGGGGTATTGTCCACCTTAGCGGGATTTTTCCGCTACGGCGAACAATCTTTGGAAACTGGCCAGGTAGTGCCTCCGGGGGGAACGTCGGCTTATGATATGTATATAAAGTATGGTATGGGAGCGATAATGTTTTGTGAAACTTGGCATAAGCAAACCAGAAAGCAGACAGACCTTCAGTGGCCGAGGAATGGGAGTTTTGAGATGGACCGGATAGATAACCTGGTAAAGGTATTTATAAGTAAGAGAGCACGCCCTGGGGCACTTGATATCCTTAGGCACTGGAGGAGGGAAGCAATGCTCCGATTTAGAAGTAGAGAGAAACATGCGCGCAGGCATAAGTCAAAAACAGAGAAAGCTGAGGAGAAGGAGGAGGAGAAGTGGAGTAATAGTTTGAGAAAGACAAGGCGGCGCGATGAATTACACATAGAAAAAATATATCCACAAAGAGAGCTACACTCATCAGACGAATGAATAAACAACATTTTAACTGAAACAAAACAGGGCCCGAGGAGTGAGACTAAAAAGTCTACGTCAGTAGCTGCCGCTCAACCCCCCTCCCGTTGCTCAGCCCCTCCCAACCCCAGCACAATCACAGGCTACATCAGTAACTGCACTGCCCACTAGCCAGCCAGCCCCGAGTGTTTCGCAATAACCACAGCCCCAACAGATATCTCCCACTCTCACTGCCTCCTCCGCACCTCCCGACCAAGAGGGTGCCACTGTTCCGGCCGCCACTCCCATGAGTGGAATTGAGCAAAATGAATGTATGAGAGTGACTCGCAGTGCGATCAGCAAGGAGAGAAAGCGTGAGCTGCAAGAACAGGCGGAAATGTATATAGACGAGAATGATGGAGCATCCACGCTAGCGTCACTATATGACTTAAGAAGGAACAATGAAAGACAGGTATTGTTGGAATGCATGGGGGAATATTTGTTGGGACAATGGAAAAAGTTAATTGGGAAGTTACCACTGCAACGATTGTTGGATTTAAATGCATTAGCCCGTTGTAGAGGGAGAGATGAGGAAGTAGAAGAACATGTGAAGCAACTGCTTGAAATAAAGAATGAACTGGATGAAGAATATTCTGAAGTACTCGCCACACCGGGGAATAGGAGAAAATATATTGAGAGGGACAGGAAGAGAGCGTCAGGATTGTATATGCAGAAATCCTTGCCGCCACCTGGACAGATAGGTGATAGACAAAGACTGCAGGTGTGTGTGCGGGAAACAATGAGATGGATGTCAAGCCCTAGGACTTCGGTAGGGGAAATAAATTTGATATGTAATGAGTACCCTTTGCAAATAAGAATAGAAGCCCTGCGAACGATAGTAGGGGTGTTACTCCAGCAGGTAGCAGGACACAACAGGGGAAGAGGAAATGCACAAAGCAGGGGAAATTTGAATATGCATGGAGGACCTTTGAGATTAAACCAATGTGCATATTGCAGAGAGGAAGGACACTGGCGGACACAATGTCTGCATTTGCAAAATAGAGGCGGATATAGTCAGAGAAGGCCTCACAGAGGGCACCCGGGAACAAATGGTCACAACAGAAATCAGATGTCACAACTCCAAAGTAATCAAGGGAATGGTGCACAGAATCAAGGTCAGGCTCCGAATCAAATTACTCCTACTCAAAGTCAAAATCAGCAGGGTATACAAACTGGAAATAGAGGAAGAAGGGGGAACATTTTTGATACTCAGACACATGCATACTATAATAACAGTGGTGATTACACATTAGATGATGTGTTGTTACCCCAATAGGACAGCCCAGGACAGGGGTCGGAACCAGTGTCAATTCTCGTGAATCAGAAAGGACCCTACGTAGAGATGAAAATCGGGAATGAAGAGCATAGATTCCTCGTAGACATGGGGGCACAAAAGTGCTCGATAGATCATCACTTGGTTCCAGACATACCTCTGTCAGGGCGACAGAATATCTCAGTAGGATTCGCAGGTACCCCAGTAATACACCCCGAGTCCAAATCAGTAGCAGTGACAATAGGGCCGTTTACTGAACATTGTCCATTTCTTTTAACAGAGCATTGTGGAGAAAATCTTTTAGGATTAAATCTATTGAAAAAACTAAGCGTAATTATCCATTGTACACCAGATGGGGTATTTTGGCTATTTCTCCCCAGACTAGGCCGACTTCTGAATTTGTGACAAAACCTTTAACAGGGGAATTGAGTGAGGTACCAACTTGCATTTGGGCCGTGAATGACACTGATGTGGGATGCCTGAAAATAGAGCCAGTACAAATTGCGTTAAAAGAAGGAGTAACGCTTCAGCGTATTCCGCAGTATAAAATTTCAGCAGAAGGAGAAAAAGGATTGAAAAGTATTGTTTCTGATTTGGTAAAATTGGGAGTGATCGAAGAAATTACAGGTAATGTATGTAACATCCCCATTCTTCCAGTGTACAAGAAAGGGGGTAATGAAGTACCGTACCATTTCATAATTGATCTCCGTGCACTGAACAAAGTAGTACATCCCCAATTCCCGTTAGTGCCAGACGTCACTATGATTTTGACAATGATCCCTGCTTCGGCAGAATACTTTAGTGTTATCGATTTGAAGAATGCTTTCTTCAGCATTCCAGTACATAAAGAAAGCAGGTATTTATGGGGGGGCGCTGTTGCGCGCGACAGAAAATGGCCGCCTGAGGGAGAGCTCCGGCTGTTGAAAAAATCCTGTCGCTCGAAAATCCTTCCATTGCCGTCCCGAACGCTTAAAAAAGACAGAATCTGCTAGCAGTGGACTCCGGGAGCAGGCACCCGAAAAATCAAGCAGATCGGTGACTGCGAACCCCTCACAATCTCACAATCGACAGGAAGAGTTCTGGCGGTCGGGAGGAGCTGGCGACGCCGACCGCCAGCTCCACAGATTATTCACTGTGTGCCGGTGGCGCGCTGAGCGAGGCGGGCCGCTGCGGGGGCCGGGCGCGGCAGAAGCTTTCTTGCTGTTGATCCGGAGAGAGGGGAGGCCGCCGCCACCCACAGCTACGCACGGCGAAGGAGCTCGGCGAGGGAGCCGGGCATGCAGCAGGCTGCGGGGGCGAAGGTGTCTGAGGCGGCCCCAAGGCCGTGATACGCGCGGTGCGCATCTGCGGGACAGCCCATCCGTCCCCGGCGCCGGCGGGCCGTGTGAGACACGAAAGGAAGACGTGCAGGAACAGGGGGGCTCCGTGTTATGCCCCCCCATTACAAGTAAGTGCAGCAGGGCCCCCTCCCCACCACGACGACGTTGGGTCCACGCCATAACCCTCTGGCGAGTCACGGGAGTAAACAAAGATACAACTTGAATACTTTTACTGAAATGAACTTCTTTCAAAATCCTATGTAAGAATATAAAGAAAGAGGATAGCGCCCCGACGAACAGCGCAGCTGACTTCCGGGGCCTAGCCGGAGGAGATTCTGGTCCCGCTGCAGACAAGACGCGCAGTAGGCCAATTGTACCTGCACCACCCGCCTTGCTGACATCCTTGAACCTCTTTACAATAGCATGTAATACGAGGGAGGACACAATCCACTCTAAAGTCCACTCTAAGGCCGCGCATCATGCCACATGGGACGCACAGACAGGAAAGGCACAGGAGGGAGAAAGAATGGCCCAATGGACTCCTTCGCCAGCTCCCAGCCACAAAGGGCGGCCGACGAGGCACCACAAGACCACGGCAAGCAAGGGGAAGACCCTCTAGATCGTCTGGCGACACTGGTCCAAAATGGATTCATGGCAGTAAATGTAAAACTCAATGACATAGTCGCTACAATTGGGTCCCTGAAGGCCCGGGTGGAGAAGGAGAGCATGCGAATCACAGAAGCGGAGAATAGGATAAGCACGAACGAGGACACCATCCTACAACACAGTCGAGACATAGCCCACCTCCAGACAGAGCTGCGAAAAACACAACACAAATGCGAAGATTTGGAATCAAGATCTCGGAGGAACAACATCCGGATTGTTGAAATCGCGGAAACGTTTGGGAAAAGCGACATGGAAAGACAAGTGGAAAACCTTTTGAGAAACATCCTGGGAACAGACTCTTTTTCCGAACATTTCCTGGTGGAGAGGGCCCATCGTACGCTGGCACCAGTACCGCAACCTGGGGCACCTCCCCGCACAATAATAGCTCGCCTTCTCAACTATAGGGACAGAGACTTAATACTCAGACTGTCCAGAGAGAAAGGCACTCTACATTTTGAGCACAACAGGATCCATATATATCCGGATTTCTCCGCCGGTATACAGGCGCAGAGGCGATCCTATGAACCAGTTAAAAAACAGCTGCGAATGCGCAATGTGCCGTACGCCCTCATCTTCCCAGCGAAAATGAGAATACAGCATGGAGGACGAGCTCATTTTTTCTAAAACCTCACGGAAGCCATGCAATGCATAGAAACCTCCATTCCACTACCTCCCAGAGACCGGATGGTCGACCAGAACGCCAGACCGCCACTCGGAGAGGAAATACTGGATGTGCCTGAATGACCAGGGTACACTGTCTGCTCTAAACACTAATCAGCAGGGGAAAATGTGTTCTCTCTTCTTCCTAGAGGGGTGGCCAGCTCCTCACTCTTCTGAGCAAGGAAATTTTATAACATGGACGGACTGGATAAAGACTTAGGATTTTTGAGCCGAGAGCCTCCATCGGGGTAAGCCAGGTGCAAGCAACGGGCGACCCTCAGGAAGGTTCCACCAGTTTAAGGGGGTGAGCAACATGGGGAGGCATTGTCAAGTTGAGGGAGATGATGTGGGAGAAGGGGGCTGAAGGATTACGGGATGTGTAGCTCCGTTGAGCAACTCAGGCAGGGGTGGGGGGGCATGGGGGTTTGGGACTCAGTTGGAGGAGTCCTACAAGTTAAAAACTGTGGTGACATTGCAGCGCATGGAACTCTCCTGAGTAACCGTAAATTTAGAGACATAACAAGGGTATACGGATATGGTTGATCCTGGTATGAAGGCCCAAGGGCTTAGACTTAAACTTCTTACATAGAATGTCCGGGGACTGAACAACCGAACTAAGCTGCAAAAGGTGGGAGCTTATGTCACTCGGCACCATCCCCAGATAATTATGTTACAAGAGACTCATGCGCTCCAGAGGGTTAACACCGAATTCTTGAAAGGGTGGGGTAAGATATTATACTGAATACTCTTCGCAAGCCAGAGGAGTGCTTGTCTTAATCCACCCCTCTGTGGGGTTCAGATTGGGGAAAAGTAAAATTGACCCTTTGGGTCGCTACGTAATAGTGTGGGGGCAACATCGCTGGGGTAGAATTGATATTAATAAACACTTATGGTCCGAATTTAGATGACCCAGATTTCAACACTGATGTAATGCAAGAGGTGGGCTACTCTGGAGGCGAGCAAATATTGTGGGGGGGAGATTTCAATACCATATTGGACACTGCCCTAGATCGCTCCACATCCACACATCGTAATCCTACAAAAACGGCTGTTATGCTACAACAAATAATGTCACAATCAACACTGGTGGACGCATGGAGAACTTTGCACCCCCACCAAAGGCAATATTCCTTTTACTCCTTGGTGCATGATACCGAATCCCGTATAGATTACTGGTCGGTCTCTGCGTCCTTAGCAAACCATATTGATAACAGCGAAATACTTCCCCGGACCTTGTCACACCACTCCCCCGTCCTGTTAGATATGACACTAGGCGACCTGAAGCCCCCGACCAGGAGGTGGAGAATGCCCCCTGGCATACTTGAGGAATTACACACGTAGGTAGAACACTTCTTTGAAATCAATAGGAACTCTGTTGACAGCCCTGCAACATTGTGGGAGACATTTAAGGCATGGATAAGGGGAATATTGATTTCCAAATCCATGGGGCTGCTGAAGGCGGTTAGAGGGGAATTGGCCGAAATAGAGAGGCGACTGGGGGTGCTGGAACAGCGATACACAGCCAAGCACGAAGATAGTACCCTCGCAGACATAAATAGTGCCCTACAAGAATTTAATAAACTGGCTACCAGGGGGCTTCTGTACATGGCTACTCCAATCAGAGCGCGCCGGTATGGCGAGGGAAACAGGGCGGGTCGCACCCTAGCCAAACTATTGAAAACCGAAAGACGTTACACTATGATTTCCAGTATAGTAGCAGGGGATGGCACGGTAACCACGAGCGAGGAGGGCATAAACAGAGAATTTACCCGATTTTACACAGAACTATATACCAACCACGATCTGAAAACTCCAGATGACATCCAGGAGTACCTGGATAGCATCACGCTCCCGACACTGTCAGCAGAGAATAGACTACTATTAGATCAGCCCATAACAGTAGATGAAATAAAGGAAGCAATGAAATCATTGGCTAATGGGAAGGCTCCCGGCTCAGACGGACTGGGGGCTGAGCTGTATAAAATGCTCCTTGAAGAGCTGGCCCCGATGCTATTGTTAGTGTGGGAGGAGGCCATGGAGACAGGGACACTCCCAGCGTCCATGAGAGAGGCCATAATAACAGTACTCCCAAAACCCAGGCGCCCACTGAGCGAGATGTCCTCATACCGACCCCTCTCCCTTATAAATAGCGACGCCAAGGTATTTGCTAAAATCCTGGCCACTAGGCTCCTGCCCACCATGCCCGTGCTGGTACACCCGGACCAGTGCGGATTTATCCCCACTAGATCATCAGCACTAAATCTGCGTAGATTGTTTGGTGTCATGGCTCAAATTAGACCAGAAGCCCAGCCGGTTGCAGTGTCCCTGGACGCTGAAAAAGCGTTCGACTCAGTGTCATGAAAATACCTGTTCATGCTGCTTGGGAAATTTGGAATAGGCCCATACTTCCTAAACTGTGTCAAGATACTATACCATAACCCGGGAGCCAGGGTACTAACCAACCGCACCATGTCAGAGTGGTTTGGGCTGAGCAGGGGTACAAGGCAGGGCTGCCCGTTTTCTCCCATTCTATTCGCCCTTACTATGGAGCCGGTTGCAGCAGCAATAAGGGAACACCAAAAACAGAGGGGTATATGGATGGAAGGCCTATCCCAGTCAATATCACTATATGCAGATGACACCCTGCTCTATATCCGGGAACCGGACATACACCTGGGGCCTGCAATGGAGACCATACACACATTTTCAGAGTATTCAGGATACAAAACCAACCGTTCCAAATCCGAAATTTTTCCCCCGACTCCTGCCACGACCTGTGCAGGCAACACACACGGCTTACAATGGTCCCCTAATAAGATAAGGTATCTGGGTGTAATTGTGTCGGGAGACAAGGCGTCCCCGCTCTCCAACAACCACAAGGCCTTGTTGACCACGATGGCTGCTAAACTCCGTTTCTGGGCCAAACTTCCCATTTCACTCATGGGCCGGATAGCTATATTGAAAATGGTCATTCTTCCCAAACTACTATACATTTTCACTAATATTCCGATATGGCCTGGTAGGAGATTCTTTGACACTCTTAGGTCCCTGGTGGTTGAGTTTGTCTGGAGTGGAGGGATGCCCAGAATGAAGTGGGAGAGGATGGTGGAACCCTACAATAAGGGGGGGATAGCAGCCCCTGATTTTGAATTATACTATTTGACAGCACAGGCTCAGTTCGTCAAACACTGGTATGATGAGCAAGATACTTCACCCCACAGCTGCTTAGAAACGCATGCCGCACGCCCAAACGACTTGAGGTCAGTCATTTTTAAGGCAAAACACAGAGATGAATGTCCGTTTGATCCAGTTAGCACAACTGTGGATGCATGGTCCAGAATTTAGCATAGGCTCGAACTGGAAACACCCTATTATGCAGAGGCCCCGTTTTGGAACTTCTCCGGTATACCGCCCACATATGATCCGGATGTGCGGAAGACATGGGATCTAGAGGGAGTATTTAAATTTAAAGACATATTTCCTAATGGTAGATTTATAACGCTGGAGGAGTTCAAAACGGGGATGGGAAGGGGCCAATTAATGATCCTGCAATACCATAGAATGAAGATGGCTTTTAAGGCTAGGTGGCCAATGTTCCCGGACGAACCCCCACCACACCCTTGTCTGATAGCTTTGTCAACCCGGGCCGGAACTAGCGTCTCGGGCCTGTACATGGCCATACAGGCCAACACTCCATCAGCAAATATGATGAAAACGTCCTGGGAAACGGACCTGGGTGCTGTCATACCTAAAAAAACCTGGGAAAGGTACTGTGAACTGACCAAGAAGGTATCCATGAACGCGGGTCTCTGGCTAATTCAATTTAAAGTGTTAAACAAGTTACACTATACACCCCTAAAGATTGCAAAATTCACAAATAATGGTACAAGTAGTTGTCAGAAGTGTGGTGCAGACCGGGCAGACTCAATGCACATGTACTGGAGCTGTCCTCGCATTGGTGTATTCTGGGGGGAGGTGGCAAAAATCCTAGAGGAGGTGACTCAGGTACCGGCGGACCTCACGCCGCAAAAATACTTATTTGGGGATATAGGTAAACAATCAGAAAAAACTAGAAGACTCTTTAATATTGCATGTGCGGTGGCTAAAAAATTCATCTTGAAAAATTGGAAGAGCACGCAGGCTCCACGGATAAGCCACTTTGTTAAGGAACTGACGTATGTAAATAAATGTGAGGAACGCTATGTGATGTCACTCCCGAATTCATGTAAACCTAAGGACATCTGGGCCTCGTTCAGGATGTATCTATGTGAGGCGGATTCAGATAACAGTAGCCCGACAGGGCCTAGTAATATGGTTGCTCCGTAGTACTATATCTCATGCTGTATACCTATATTGAATGATTCTGATTAAGCATGTATATGGAATGTCATGTTGTTGCAATGTCGTATACCACAATCAATAAATAAAGTTTAAAAAAAAAAAGAAAGCAGGTATTCATTTGCTTTCACTCTAGGAGGACGATCATTCACATTTACACGCATTCTACAAGGCTATACTGAAAGTCCGAGCATATACAGTAGGGCATTGAAAGAACAGCTAGACATGTTAGAATTACCAGCAGACTGTGGGCCTCATTACGACCCAGGCGGTAAGTTACCGCCTGGGCCGTGACTTTACCACCATGGCGTAAACTACGTTTACGCCATGGTGGTTGGCGGACTTACCGCCCCATTCCGACCTAGGCGGGGCGGTAAGTCCCCAATCCCCATTTACCCTTCCCCATTCCCATTTTTGCCCCATAGGGCATAATGGGAGTGGGGAAGGCGTTAATTACGCCACCGTAAATTACGGTGGCGTAATTAACTCCATGGTCCCTTAGCGCCATGGATTTTAACACCTGCTAAAAGCAGGTGTTAAAAGCACCATGGCGCTAGGGGACCTCGTAATTGGCGGTAAGGGGTCGGCGCAGCTAACGCTGGCGTTAACCCCTTACCGCCAGGGTCGTAATGAGGCCCTGTGTGTTGTTACAATACATTGACTATTTACTAATCGCTGCTGACACGGAAGAGATATGTAAAAAAGGTACTGTTCTATTATTGACACATCTGGCTACGCATGGACATAAAGCAAGCCTAAAGAAATTCCAGTACTGTCAGAAGGAAGTAGCTTATTTGGGTTACATACTTTCAAAGGAAGGGAGAAGATTAACACCAGAGAGGATAGAGGGCATTTCTGGTATGCCTATTCCAACGACACAGAAAGGAGTGAGAGCGATAATAGGTATGGCTTCATATTGCCGTCGATGGATTATAAACTTCGCTTTGATTGTGAAACCAATGGTGGAATTGACAAAAAAGGATGCTGTGATGCCTTTGCAGTGGAATGAAGAATGCCAGAAAGCATTTGGTTCGCTAAAAACTATTTTGAGTTCTGCTGGTTGAAGAGACGCACTCATGGTTGATAAGTCGGGTGCTAAATCACAGTTGTGTAGTTGTGCTGTTGGGCGTTTTGCAGGATTTACCCCACCACGAACTGGAAACAATGGGTAAACACTGATATTGGAGGGTGGTGATAGGAGGGATTTGTTGTGGCTCACTGTGGTGTGCAAACAGAAGCAGAGATCTGCTAGTGAGTGAGTTGCAGTCTCTATACTCACTGCTTCCGGCGTGCCCTTGATTATGAAGCCAAATGGAGTGCGGAAATATGGCCTGCGGCATGCTAGCTCATGAGTGGATAAGCGAGCTCGGAGCTCCCCGGCGAGAGACATTCAAGTACATGGTGCCCCAGGCTTAAAAAAAACAACCAGGATGGTAGTTTGGCGGCACAAAGTAAAATAGCAGGGTATTTTGGGGCGCCTTCACAAGTTGTAAATCCCACCGTGCATAGCCTGCCTAACTCACCTAATGCTAATCACACAGCAACCACAGAGAAAGTCTTTCCACCATCAACTATAATAATATAATTGGCACTCAGTTGTCGGCCATGCCTGACCTTGAACAAATGATATCCTCTGCTAGTTTCTCTACTTCAACTGATGAGAGCGATTCTGATGACTCGGTGCAGTCAGTTCCAGCGGCCCGAGTACGTGATCTAACTGAGGCGCATTCACAATCCCTATTGAATGCGATGGCTGCCTCCATTGGGGCTTTATGTGTACTCTGCTAAGGAACAACTGGATCTGAAAGGTATATTGCCAGAGTCATTGATGCCATACTACATTCATATGACGAAGCCATGAAGCAATCAGAAGAGGACCATGAAAGGACATTGTTAGCACATAGTATTGTGGAGGAAGATCAAGATGTTGGAAGTTCTACTCCTGACTCAATAGCCCTTGTAACAACGCAAGAAACTGCAGAGAATTATATTGATGATAATGATATTTTGTTTGATGCCTCGCTGCTTACAGTTCATGAGGAGGAGATAGATGAGGAAAAGAGGGAATCTATCTCCATTCCATCTGTGGGGAAAGAATCTAAAAGGAAACGCAAGTGCTGCGGTCGTCTGCTCCCCTATGCTCCTTAGAAAGCTGCACAATCAAGCCTTAAGGCTAGAAAGACAACTGAACTTTCTCAATTATATACTCATAGTTTGCAAGGTGTCTCGGCACAAAGTACCAGATGGTCAATAAACAATGTCCGACAGGGCAACACAAAGTGATTAATACACTGAGTGATGGGTCCAGTTGACAAGTCCAATTATGTGGCCCTCTTTATAAGTGGCTGATAAGAGGCTGCAGCCTGGTCCATCTAAAGGTGTAACTTCGGGGCAATCTGAATGTCCTGAATATGTTGATGAACGACAGTCCATCGCTGATTCAAATATTCAACCCTCTGCATCTAATAATTTAGCTAATGACTATTCTGATTCGTATGAAGGACCTATGATACAACAACAGCAAATACAAAGGACTACAAATATGTTGAACGCACCTGATGTTACAGGCGTGGTAGTAGGGGATGCTGTCACCTGCAGGCCAGCTAATACCCATTATGTTTAGATCAATGGCAGTAAAGGTCAATGTCAACAAAATCAAGCACCTTCATTCATGTCTAGTGACTTAAATGTTCAACATTCGCAAATACTTGCATCTTATATGACAAATACTTTAACTATATCTGATGAGGTGATGAGGGGGGTCATCCTCGCAAGGTGGGGGAGAATTGCCATTAGGAAAATGGGCAAAGTTGGAGGAAATCTATCCTCTCGATGCATTTATGAATAGGGGCCTATTATTGGAATTGTTTCAGAATGTTCCCTGTTTTAGGAATATTAGTAGCAATTGTATAATACGTGTGGAGCTCCTAAAACATAATAGTGCGACCAATTGGGTTGTAATGGAATTTGTTTCCACAGCAGCAACTGCCTTACCTAGTTCACATCATTTAGACTTGAGGAATATCGTGTTTCAGTTAGCTGTGTGTCAGAAGCATTTGGTAAATGTTGAGAAGGGTGAAATGGTGGCAGTGCCCTTTGTGCTTTTACATATCCGCACCCTTGTTTTATTGCATTTGTGCCTCTATTTTTGAATTTCGATTTAAGGTGTGTCTGCTCCGACATCTCTGCACCCTCTTTGTATTGCATTTGTGCCACTAGTGTTGGAATTGGAATTTCCCTTTTGGATTGCATTTGTGCCATTTGTGACTACTAGGCCACCTGGTGAGTTTAGCCAGAGCTGTGCTGTGCAGCCACTCTTCTTTCATTCTTCTACTAACCTCTGCCGCCCCTATGGACCTCACCATCTCACCCATTTTCTCTAACTGCTACACTATCACCTATCCTCCCTCTTTCACATGCTACACTATCACCTATCCTCCCTCTTTCACAAAGTCTGGAAGGAAAAAGTGTGAAAAAGACATCCTGTCCTCGAACTGTGGCCTACCAAATGCAGGCATCTACGTCAGCGCAACTTCCAGACAGGTCTTCACTGATATGCTCTTCTCTGTCCCTTCTCCAAATCTATGGACTCCTCAACTCATCTCCACTATCCTTCCTTTCAAACCCTCTCCCATTAATGGTGGCACCAAGTGGGATGTCCTCTTGGCCGGCTTCTCATCATCACACTTCATCATTAATGTCTACCACACAGGCACGATCTTTGTTCTCAGTCCTCAATCTAACCGCCTCCTCTTTTACCAGCGCCTGCCAGCCATCATTAACTTACTTCCCTCACCTGCCTCTCCCCCTACCACTCTCTCTGTCCCTCCCCTCTGACTGGTGTATCACATCCCTTTACTCCACCTCTCCCCTCTGACTGGTGTACCACATCCCTTTACTCCACCTCAGAAAACCATCAAAGGCTGAGACCTCCTTCACCTGGCTACTCTTAACACCCGCTCAGCCAATAAACACTCTGCCCACATCTGCCTCCTTCTTGAAGACACTGACTTTGGCATTCTCGCTCTTACCGAGACATGGTTCAATGGCAGCTCAGTCACTGCTTTTGACTTCCTTCTCCCTGATGGCTTCAAGATCATCTCCAAGCAACAGCCTTACTGTGCTGGCGGTGGGGTTGCCTTAATCTTCCCTGAGTAGGTTCCTTGTTCCGTCATACCCATCCAGCTCTACTGTTCTTTTGAGAGCCTGGTCTGCTAGCTGGTCATCTCTCCCTCCTCCTCTCTGACCATTGCTACCATCTACAGGCCTCCTGGTGCTACTACCCTGTTCCTCTCTGAATGGGCTGATTTCTGTTCCTCCCTACTCTCAACCACCTCTAATCTCCTCCTCATGGGCGATTTCAACATACAATTGGACTCCCCTGTAACAGCATCCAATCTCTTCCTTGACCTCTGCACATCACTATCCCTCTACATTCTCCCTTCTGGCCCAACCCACTCGGCTGGACACACTCTGGACACCTTCATCCATTCTGACCTCTCTCTCACCCCCCTTCTGGTCACTCCACTCTTTGGTCAGCACCTGGGTCCCCTCGGCCCTTTAAATGCACCTCAAAAAGTCATGCCAACCTTATCCACAAACATCTTTCCGATGAAATGAGTGTCAGCTGCTGCCTACACATCCACCTTCATCTCCCCTTCCCCCAGACTCTACCATCGACTCTGCTCTCAGCAATCTCCATATTACCAACACCCTGGACATTCTTGCCCCAGTCATGCAGATCTGTCTGAAACCTGCCTCCAAACGTAACACCTGATACGACTCTGAACTTGCAGCCCTGAAACGCAAGTGCAGACCTGTGGAATGGTAGTGGCAAACCTCAAGCTCACCCTCTGACAAACTGGTCTGCCGCCTGCTGCAAGGGCAATACAGACTCTCCATCCGTACCAAGGAAAGGGCCCACATCCAGCCTCGGGTGTCGGGAGCATCCAACAACACGCCTGAACTCTTTCAAATCTGCAGGGAACAAGCAAACCCTTCCGCAGCCTCCTCCTCCCCTCTTCCGTCCCAGGCCCTCTACACCCTACTGGCCACACACTTCACCACTAAAACTCTGACGAAAAGACCCCTGATTCATCCCCCTGGTCTCTGGAATTTGACAGAGAGGACATCGTCATGATGATAAAAAAACTAAGCTCCTACAGGGCAGCAGACCCTGATGGCATTTCTAACAAAATGTTGAAAGACAGCTGTGAAGAATGGGCTGATTTAATTTATGTATTATTTCAGCAAATTAGACAAGATAAACAATTCCCCTCCTCCTGGAAAGAGGCCTATATTGTTCCAATATATAAAAAAGGAGACGGGAATCCAAGAAATTATAGGCTGATAGCACTGCTGGACTTTATAGGCAAACTCTTTGCGACGATATTGTTAAGAGACCTACAAAGATGGGCAATCCAAGCTAAAATATTGGACTCGAGACAATCGGCTTTTACCAGTGGAGTAGGAACAGCTTTAAATCTGTTCCTGATAAACCTCCTGAAAGCAAATTCCATGGAAGGGAAAAAAGCCATACATCTGGCCTTCATCGACCTCGAACAGGCGTTCGATGGGATCAACAGGGAGCGGCTGTTGCAAAAAATGGAAAAATAGGGATGTCCGGCCCACCTTCTAGAAGCAATCAAAGCCCTGCATACGGGTACGACGATTCAGATTCAAACAACAGCATCTGGAGGGGTAACCAGAAAGATAGGGACATCTCGTGGAATCAAGCAGGGCTGTGCCCTGGCCCCCTTGCTTTTTGTTATTTACATGGCAGATATGAAGAGCAGGCAAGAAAAGATCCAAGCCTTTGCGCCGAAGATAAATGTGACAGAGGTGCCATGGATGCTATACGCGGACGGCGTAGTCTTTGCGGATTTAACGCCCATCGGTCTTCAGAAACGGATAGTGGCCTTCAATGAGTATCTTATGAAAAACGAAATGAAAATAAACATTAAAAAATCCATGGTTTTGATAATGATGTCCAGTTGTGGCAATATCAGGGCAGTGAAAAGCCCTGTCTGGGTTCTAGAGAACGAAAAACTAGAAGTGGTGACGTCAACAATCTACCTGGGTTTAAGAATTAATACAAACTGTAATGAAGCAGGCCATTACGCCCTGATACGAGAAAAACTAACATCCCTAACTAATCAAGGGAGGATTATAAATCAGCGTTATGGAAAGTTTTCCTTGATGCCTATTGTGACTTTTTATAAACAAAAGGTATCAGCGGTCATCACTTATGGAGCTGAAGCTCTGTTAGCCCTTAGCTGGGAAGTATGGAATGTCTGTAAATCATTTTTCTGGAGGAAAATTCTACATTTACCAAACTCGCTTCCGATTAAGCTCATAAGGATGGAACTAAGGCTACAGTCCCTGGTGTCAATCATGAAGTGGAAAACTCTATCCTTCTACCGGAAATGTATCTTTGATAAACCAACACACATATGAAATTCTAGCCCAGCCAGGGCCACTTAATGGCGATACGACAATTCAACACTGGAAAGCGAAATGTAGAGATATTCTTGATCACCTTACTATCTCTGAAGAGACTTTGAAAAACAACCCAGATAAGGATAAGAGAATGGTCCAGGAAAAAGACTGGGAAGAAACCCAAGAGAAGAAACTCTTAAGAAACCAGTGTCATAATATCATATGGGAACGCAAAGGGCTGAACCTTCTTCCGCTTTATTTAAAGAAGTTCCCATCCAGCCATTATAGAGATCTGCTCATGAGATGCAAATTGAATATCTGGATCTCGAGAGAGGTTAAATGGAGGAGAAAACAGCTTGAGGAAATAAAGCCTACTGCAGGTACTGCCAAAACAGAGAGCAAATGGAATCTGGGAATCTGTCAGACATATTATGCTCGCCTGCCCGGCTATGATACTGAAATGTCAGCTAGCAATGGGAAGCTATACTCTCAAGTTCTCGCCAGAAACCGAGGAGAACTACTGGGAGAGACTCTTGACTGCCGATAACGTTGGTAAAACTATTGATGCTTTGAAATTCATTGAATCCCTGAAGTTGGGATTGGAAGAGGAAGGTGATTAAAAGTCAGGAAAGAATCTGGGTTCAGAAAATCGCCCTGCCTCGTCTGAAATAACGGAGGAGACTTACATTGTGGCCAACTAATAAGGACCGTAAGACTAATGGCACTGAAAGTGATTTTGTAACGTGAAAAAATGTTAAAGGTTTAAGTGGCTTAACCAATAACACATAAAAAAATAAAAAAAACTCTGGACATCCTGAGCACCCTTGCTAGCCTCACACCCAACCCCTCCCTACCTCCCTTACCTCCTACAGCCTATCCTCCTCCTCCTTCCTCTCTCTGCTTCTCCTCCCCTGTCACACCTGTAGAAGTCACCAGAGTTGTCCGCTCCATAATGGTCTCTTCCAAATAGGGTTCCCCTTGCTCCTCCAGAACCATCAATGACAACATTGGCTCGCTTGCCCCATAATTGCTGATCTCTGCAGCCACTTGTTTGCCACTGGATCTTGGCTGCAAGATCATCTCCAAGCCATGACTTTACTGTGCTGGCGGTGGGGTTGCCTTAATGTTCCCTGAGTGGGTTCCTTCTTCCGTCATGCCCACCCAGCTCTACTCTTCCTTTGAGAGCCTGGTCTGCAAGCTGGTCATCTCTCCCTCCTCCTCTCTGACCATTGCTACCATATACAGGCCTCCTGGTGCTACTACCCTGTTCCTCTCTGAATGGGCTGATTTCTGTTCCTCCCTACTCTCAACCACCTCTAATCTCCTCCTCATGGTCGATTCGAACATCCAATTGGACCCCCTGTTACAGCATCCACTCTCTTCCTTGACCTCTGCACATCACTATCCCTCTCCATTCTTCCTTATGGTGCAACCCACTCGGCTGGACACACTCTGGATGCCCTCATCCATTCTGACCTATCTCTCTCCCATCTTGTCCCACTCTCTTGGTCAGACCATTCTCTCCTCTCCTCGCACCTGGGTCCCCTCGGCCCTTTAACTGCCCCTCCAAAAGACGTGCCCACCTCATCCACAAACATCTGTCTGATGAAACGAGTGTCAGCTGCTGCCTCCGCATCCATCTTCATCCCCCCTCTCCCTTTTCCCCAGACTCTACCATCGACTCTGCTCTCAGAAATCTCCATTTGGCTATTACCAACACCCTCGACATTCTTGCCTCATTCATGAGGATCAGTCTGAAACCTGCCTCCAAACGTAACAACTGGTACGGCTCTTAACTTGCAGCCCTGAAATGCAAGTGCGAGCTGTGGAACGGAAGTGGCAAACCTCAAGCTCACCCTCTGACAAACTGGTCTGCCGCCTGCTGCAAGGGCAATACAGACTCTCCATCCGTACCAAGGAAAGGGCCCACATCCAGCCTCGGGTGTCGGGAGCATCCAACAACACGCCTGAACTCTTTAAAATCTGCAGGAAACTAGCAAACCGTTCCGCAGCCTCCTCCTCACCTCTTCCATCCCAGGCCCTCTGCAACGCACTGGCCACACACTCCACTACTAAAACTCTGGACATCCTGAGCACCCTTGTCACCCTCACACCCAACCGCTCCCTGCCTCCCTGCCTCCTACGGCCTATCCCCCTCCTTCTTCCTCTCTCTCCACCTTCTCCCCCTGTTACACCTGAAGAAGTCACCAGAGTTGTCAGCTCCATAAAAGTCTCTTCCAAACGGGTTTCCCCCTGCTCCTCCAGAACGATCAACGACAACATTGGTTCTCTTGACCCTAACTTGCTGATCTCTACAACCAATCGTTTGCCACTGGATCTTTCCCATCCTCCCACAAGCTCTCCCTTGTGCGCCCCCTCCTGAAAAATCCTTCAGCAGACCCTACCTGTCCAGCCAACTACCGCCCTATTTCTATCACCCCCTTCCTTGGGAGACTGCTGGAGAAACTAGACTTTCCACAACTTACCTCACCCTCTGAACTTGTTAGTGGTCTCCACGACCATCAATCTGGATTCTGAGCATCCAGAGGCACAGAGACTTGCAGAGGAGGTCACAGAGATGGCCTGCACTCCAGCCACCCATATTGAAGTACCAGGAATGTACACACCAAGATATGTGACGTAAGATGAGCAAATAAACCAGCAGACTCGCACTAGGGCTCTGCCCAGTGCCCATCAGAAAAGCAATACCTATTGAAGTACCAATAACCAGACAACCATGGGTAGTAAGGTCCCCAGTGAGACAACCGTACCAGCAGCTGACATGAAATGAGGACTACTTACAAACTGTCCCCGAAGAGACCCAAAGGGCCTTAATTGAAGGAGAATGGTGACGACACAAGGGCCCGGACAGACGTACAGATGAACGAAACGACAACCAAAAGATGACACGCAGAGACGAAACGTTATGAATAAAGATGTAATGGACGTAGAAGAGGAGGCGATGGTGAAATATAAAGAAACGTATCTGTAAAGCAGGATGAAAGTATTCAACCAGCTAATACCTGTACATATGCTTGAAACGCAAGAAGCTAAGGAAACAATACTGCTTGCTATGCTTAGTAGGAGAGTAGAGCGGCAAGCGCCAACTCTATATATCTACCTCAATGAAGCAAATTATATAAGTGCGAATCCACTTTTACAAAAGCAGAATTAAACCCAGGTTACTAAAAGGTGGAACAGGCCAAGATTCATATTCCAGCAGAAGTAAGAAAGACAGCGGAATCAAAACTTAGCAAGAGGCATCTCGTGCCTGAGAAGTCGAGGTCAAACCAAGTGAGGCAGGAAGGCGGCAACCTCAGAGAATTGTAATTTAAGAACAGAGCAGCCTGCCCCGCGAAGGTCAAGATAAGGAGGCCAATACAGGTGGCTAGGCCAAAGGAAGAATCAAATACGCAAATAGCAGGAAAATGAACAGATTCATGGTGTACTAACACGTGATCAGCCAGGCGCGAAGAGGTACCAACGTCTGATGTCACCCAAACCAGAGGATGCCATAACTTTTCCTGATAAGAGGCTACAGTTTCGAGGTCAACCTCAGCCAACTAATTGACACATAGCCCTAAAGTACTGATTGATGGAAGAGAGGCAGGGTGAATCGTGGAGCACACTGCATCTGGGTGAACATTCTGCATGCTGCTAATTAAAGTGGAGATTCATGCCTAGGGGTGTAACCGACCCAATCACAATGGACCGCATAATCTAGGGTCCTATAGCTAGTAGAACCAATGAGACGTCGTACTTTTAGTGACATTGGCATGAATGATGTAGAGGGATGGGCGTAGACGCCCACCCCGATAAGAGTTATCCAATCCTCACACTCTGTTACCATATACAGATATAGCACCTATACTTAAGTTATCTTTTTAACCAATAGAATTGCATGACAAACTTTTGAGTGTTACACGTCAAATGATGACGGGAATTTGCTATAACTATTGCTGTCTGAATGAATATTACGGGAGTTGAAGCGAGACGGACCATTGCATCACTGTTGATTTCCATTGGTTCCCTGTTTTTTGTACTTGTCATTAAACGGACTCCCCTTTGCCAAACCATTGAGTTATCCTTATTTGATTGGTGTTGGAGTAAGAGAGTCCCGCACCCCATCCACCTCAAGGTGCAGCTATCTCGTCTTAAAGTACTCAAGGGTGAGCTCTGATCCTATGGGCCCATCAGAGGTTGCTACGCCCTCTTGCACACTTGGTAGCAGAGAGGGTGGTTTAGACCATCAACTATTGATTATTGATTATTGATAAGACACATATTGACCGTCGGCAATATCACGAGTCCTTCGCCATTTGGCCGAGTAGACTGTGAAGCTTCCCGTGGACAATGATAGTTTAAATGTATCCAAAACTGCAGTGGGTTTGAAAGGACCCTTTTTAAAAAACACAAACCCTTCCATTTTTACGGGCAGCGGATCAGGCGAAAGACTGCAGGAGGCAGTAACGGAGGCGGTGATTCCGAGGAACCAGAGAGGAAAGATGCGAACGGTGAGTGAAACTAAAATTGAATGCTTTGGCAAATGTCATAGGCATTAGAACAAGTTGTTATTGTTATTATTATTTTGCATTTATATAGCGCCTTATATACCATTGGTATGGTCTGAAGGCGGTGGTAGGTTGAACGCCCTCGGGAACCGAAGTTCAGATCAGTAGAGAGGGTAGAGAGAGTCAAAAGGTGCGTGTGAGCACCGGGTATGTGTGCAGCTAGTGCGGTATCCGTGTAATGGCTGCATTCTAGCGGTAGGTGGGATGGTTGAGAAGTCAGGAGTATGTGTTCGTTCTGGCAGGGTTTATCCAGACCGGATGTGGCTGCGTTAGGCCTGAGGAGAACGCCTGGCTGGGGGTGTGTAACCAGCAGTGATTACTTAGAATGATGTGGAGTGAGCGGCGAATGTTGGTATGGGAACAGATATACCGAATGGTGTCATAGTATCTCTGTGTTCTAGTTGAGTGGTGATGTAAGGAGAGAGTAAGCGTGGTGGTGAGATATGATGGGTTATATGCCCTTTCAGACATTCACTGTATTCCAAACCCTACTATATACGTCGTAGAAATTCTATGTGCTTCGGTCCGTTGCATGCACTCCATGCAGACCATGCTGCTCCATACATTCTGGTCCGCTCCACTTATTCTGGTTTGTCGTGTGCGTTCGAGACTGCTATGCCCGCTCCAGTTCGCCGTGCGCATTCCAGTCATGATGGGTTATATGCTCTTTCAAGCATTCTCTGCATTCCAGACCATACTATATACGTCACGCAATTCAATGTGCTCAGTCCGTTCCATGCTCAAAAAACAAAATAGTCAGAAGTAGAGAAGACTGTATATATATAAGGGGATAATGACTCAAGAATAATTGAATAAATAGCGGTTACCGGGGTAGACACCCGAGAAGAGAGGGGATACCGGGATAGATACCCGAGAAGAAACAGATTACCAGGGCGGACACCTGAGAAGAGAGAGGATACCAGGGCGGACACCTGAGATAAAGTGAGACGATTCGCCTTATTCCTGCGCTTTAATATAGCGGTCAGAAGAAACGTGAACTCAGAGCCTACATAATAGGGGACGACTAGGCTACTACCACGTTTAAAGACGTCATAAAAGAACCCATGTCGGGGTACAAATTAGAGGCAGAGATATTTGTGTCCAGCTGGTGTCTGTCTAGTCTATCAAATGTCTGTTGTACACGTCATGTTGTATGTCACATGTAAGGAAGTTTGTCTCCCTGTTGTTTGAAATTAAGTAGGGTTTTTACGCGATTCTATAGTTGAGAGAGAATCGCACATGAATTGATGTTCTTGAGTAAATTGGTGATACAAAAGTTTTGGCGGGAAAAAATTGGATTGGAGCTTGCGGTATTTGGTGCTCGCTCATATTGTTAACAATGTTAAAGTTGCATGAAAGTATTGAAAAGTGTTGTACAAGAGGAAAATAGTACAGATTTAAGCATGATAGACATTACTCCATTAGCACACTTATGCAAGCAACTGCCGAAACATGCACCCGAGTTTAAGAAATACAGCACCGAATGGGTCAAGGGTACTGGCCACAGGAGGTTTATGCCATGCCCACAAAATGGGTCCTTATCTAAAGTCATCTTACAACATATGACGACTTACTTACATGCCACATATACAGGCAAGAAGCTAGAAAAGCGCCTTACTGTTCTAGAGCTTTGGAAAATGTTCAAACAGTCAAAGGAGGAAGAGCCACCCAGTGACCGGATATTAAATGTATGCACAGAGGGGGGTGAGACACCTACCGCACCACCTGCCCGCCTGAAGCAGAAACCGAGGGAAGTAAGCCTCAGGGACTCTACCCATTAAGGGAGCTCAAGCCAGCCATGGGGTATAGCAACCCTGCATATGAGTCACCTACATACAGTAGTGATGAAAATAAAGGCAAGGAGTAAAACAAGAGTCTTGCCCCCGAAGTCCTGAGGGACAAGGGGAGGCGCGATGATGAGAAAAAGGATCAGGCTCAGACAAGTGCACCTCTCGATAAGGAGAGAGAAGCAAAGAACTGGAAAGGAAATGAAGACAGAACTGATGAGATAGCATTCGCAAAAGACGAATGGATGGGAGGACAGATATTGGTGAAACTCAATGGAAAAGGAAGTGATGATGTGAGACCGAAAGAGAAGTCAGATGAGGCACAGAGAAGGGAGAAGGAAAAGGAGAAGGAGTTAAGGGATGAAAGGATAAGAAGGAAAGATAGGCTGAGGCGAGAACAGCTATATCGCGAGGAGCAAGAAAAGCAGCTCGATCGCAAACAGAAAGCAGCCTATGACCAGTACAGACAGAATCAGCAAAGGTTGGAAGAAGAGCAAAGGGTACGTGAAAAAAGGATAAGGAGACACAAAGATGAGGAAGGTCGAAGGGCAGATGAACATAGAAATGAAAGGAGAAGGGAAGAAGATAAGGTCAGAGAAGAGACGAGGAAGCGCAAAGAATTTGATGATGATATTGAACATAAGGGTAAACAGAGGGCACGCGATCTTGAATATTTGGAGAGGGAAGTTAAAAAACCCGATCCAGTGGTAGACTGGGAGGACATTGAAGAATTTTTTCCTGTGTACGACTCAATACCAGGCACGGTTAGGGCAAATATTGAAGATGACTTCGACACCAGAAGCATCGGGGAAACGATCGATAAAATATATGATGAAATGGGGCTAGAACAGATATCCCAAGGGGAAAGGGAAGACGAGCGCTTGGAAAGCACTCAGCTGTATGACACTGAGGATGTCACCCGAAGTAGTGGGCGCAGGAGACTGTCCCTGGACAGGCTAGAAATTTGTAAGAACAATGATGACACAAGGAGTTGCGTGAATTGGGAACAATCAATGTCCAACTCCGGAGAAGAGATGGAGTGTGAGACAAATGAAGAAGGGAGATGGCATGAAAAGGGACAAAGGGGTACAATGGTCAGACGCTAGCGAGTCCGCACCAAGGACACCAGAGTCTGCCGCACAGTCTGACCAGCATGAAAGAACACCCCATGGTCAGAGGGGGGTGTCAACACCCGCCTATGTAGACAGATTGAGGGCATTGCAGGGTAGACAGTGATGCAGGAATGTTACCCCATCGATAGACAGGAGAGTTATGAGAAAAGAGAAAGAAGGCTGCTCATTCCGATTTCCGCTACTAGAAAAGGGGGGAGCAAGACCGCAATATATTCCATGGCCACACACGAACCGGGAAAACCTGAAAAATAAGCTTCCAATGCTGACATCGGGAGCCGGGAAGTGGATACACGAGTTAGAAAAAATGACAGGGGGTGCCATGTTAGCTATAGGGGACATTAAAGGTCTCCTGATCGCCATACTTGGTGAGAGAGCAGACGATGTGTGGACACGGGCAGGGTACCGTGGTGTAACCATAATTAATACTGTGCACAACAGCGCGCCATTTAACAATTGCAGAGCAGCAGTATGAAAAGCTCTACGAGTGCTATACCCGGACACTTCTGATATGGGAGCTATAATGACTCGAAAAATGAAGGAGTCAGAAGATCCATTGATTTACATCCAGAATTTCTAAGACGCATGAGTGCTCGAAACGCATGAATCTTGAACGAAATCTATACCAGTGTTTTACCACATATTGTGCCAAGGGTTGCCAGAACCAGTGCAGAAACAGCTCAAGAAATTGGTAGGGGTTGAGGCTAAGCCTTGGGCTGAAATACAGTTAACTATCGCACATTACTGTAGATTGTTGCAAGAAAAGAATCAAAAAAAGGAGGCAACTCGAAAGGGTGAGGAAGCGAAGCTGTTGCAAAAAAAATGATCAAAGTATGCTCTTGAAGGAGCCATGCTAACTAAACCAACTGAACAAAACATGCAACAGGTGACTAATCCGCAGCAAAACAACCAGGGTAACGCAGGACTTTACCCGAGGGGAATAGGATTTAGGGGAAGAGGATGACAGAGCAATCAGGGAGGTTTCCAAGGTAATCAAGGAGGCTTCCAAAACTTGCAAAATAGTAATTGGCATCTGTCAAACCCGACAGATAATCCGACCACCGCCAGTATGTTGGCTTTGTGGAATGACAGGGCATTTGGCGCGCACGTGCAGAGGTCAAGGCGTGTGGCAAAATAGCCAAGGACCGGGAGCAGGCACGGCGAATCCACCTGCAGTCTCACCACAGGGCGGTGCACAGAATCACACGGTGCAGCAGCAAGCGCCAGGCATGCAGCAAGGTGCGCAACAAGGGGTTCGACCCCTGAACATGGGTAATGTGGCACAAGGGCAATTTCAACAGGCACCACCGCAAACTTCAGAGACCACAAACTCCGGAAGGGGAGGCAACACTGGGAATGGAGGAAATCCACAAATGAACGGCGGGCCGAATTTATATATGAACTAGGACAGCTCACTGGGAACCCTGATGTGCTCTATCCTATCAGTGACACCAGACCCTAATAGAGAACCTAGGGTGAATGTCATCATAGGGGGTAAAGAATATTCCTTCTTAGTTGACACGGGTGCAACACGCTCGTGCATAAGAGAAGGCAAGTTTTCCTTGTCCGGCGTGGCCATAGATACTCAGAGTTTTACAGGAGATCACAGTCGAGTTCCCTTTACAGACGCACTCCCAGTCTCCGTAGGAGAGCTCGAAATGAATGTACCTTTGCTGTATTCACGTCAGACCCCAGTGTAGTGAAAAAGGAGAACCTGCACCTCCCTGGGCCCAGCCCTTAGTGCAATAAAATCACTCCTAATCACCTTCCCACACAAGTAAGTTTATGCAAAAGCACGATGAACTCAGTCTGGAAGAAAGCCAATCACACAGAATATATGATGCTTGCATTTATTTTCTACAGTGTCTAATGAGAACTAAGCAGCATTTTACAATAATATGGGAATGAAAGTGCAAGCTGTATAATGCCAATGGTCAGTCACAGATGAATATGCAATTATTTTGTCTTACGCTCCTAGATAATGTCGATGAAGGTACGATCGGATCACACCCGGGACCCTCGCCGCTACAGGTGCCCGGCACTCCTCGAGAGAGAGGAGAGGAGGACTGGCCAAGCCCCCCACAGTCCTACACCAGAGTGGGGATGTGATGCTAGGAGTCTCGGCCCAGATAGTGCACGGCTGGTCGTCCAGGCACTGTTCCTCTTCGTACGCATGTTTCACCAACAACCCAGGATGAGTCCCTCCCTCACTGGCCCAGGTTTAGTTCTCTTATTAGGGGCTGCACGTCAATCACTATGACACACCAGCTCTTCGAGAAGTTTCTAGGCTCACCCTTCCGGGCAGTAAACATGTTTTCGTCTGGAAAGTTACAAGACTGGAAACAGCCAGTCTGGGCTCCCAGGCTTCGTGCATGTTGTTTTGGGAAGGCCTGACATTCCTGTGTTATCAATGCACCTGACTCGCAGAGCGAAGACAAGCAAGGCTGTGCAAAGCTGTGCCTGGCTCCCAAGGGCTGCGTAGAGCCTCTTGCAAAAGCTAGATGTTTATGACTTCAAGAAGGGCCTTTGCAGTTAACCCCTTACAAGCGTGCGGGCTCACCCAGCCCTTAGCCTGGCTGATTTCAGCATTTTCCTCCACGCTTCGAATAAGCTCTAACACACACAAGATAGCTCAGTAGGTTAGTGCAAGTGCAGGTTACTGCAAGCGCCTAGAAGCTTATCACGACACCCAGTAAACATTTTGGGTCGAGACTTAGTGACAACATTGAACATGACTATCTCGTTCACGGAGGAGGGCATAGTATGCTCTACTCCAGGAATGCATTATTCAACTGTATGCAAAACGATCAGAGCATACTCAGGACACATAGCCACGAGGGCTATACAACTAGAGGCAGAAGTTTTCGCATATGGTGTGCGTGTGCTTATCGCGGGATTGCCAGGCCTTGCAGATCGAACTATGCGAACCCCTGATGAGTTTTTATTCAGACCGAGAATACCTATGCATGAAGAGGAGGGACAAGTATTTCCCTTGATGATACATGCTGCAGCAATGCGAGGGAACGTAGCACTAGTCGAAGGCTACGATGAGGAAGGTAGACAATGGTGCGCGATCATCGCCATTGAAGAAGGGTATCGAGTGACTGACGTCACCAATGAGGATCAGTTTGAAGAACAACCAGACGTAGAAGAGACAAGGGTGGAAGTGAGTCTCATATTTTGGGTAAAAATAATCAGAAGAGAAGTGCCTCAAAGAATGATGTTGGCGCTGATACGTCCGGAATACCTTGACAGCGACATGGCCCAGGTGCCTGTCTCAATATGGACTACAGGACCCTATGACGTAGGCCTCCTGAAGGGGGTGGGAGAAGTGAAGATTAAACTGAAACCAGGAGCAATTTTACCAAGAGCACGACAATATCCCATGTCCAGAGAGGCGGATGAAGGGATTGCAAAGACAATTTCCGCCATGATCGATCAGGGCATCCTAGTGACGTCAGAGTCACCCTGTAATACAGTGATCTATCCTGTCAAGAAATCAAAGGGAGGGTCTTGGCGTTTAATCCAAGATTTAAGAGCATTAAACGATATTGTTGAAGCCGAGTTCAATCTAGTCCCTAAACCATCTACAATCCTATGTAATATACCCATCGAGGCAAAATATTTCACGATGATTGACTTGAAAAATGCCTTTTTCTCAATCCTGTGGCACCGTGACTCTCAAGATCTGACGTCATTCACATTCAGGCAAATGCGTCTGAAAAGCACGAGGTGTGACGTTGAGGCAAGGTCCCATTCTCTAATCGGAAGCGGATCAGACCGCGGACCTAGGAAGACGCAACCCTGCGCTCCCACCCCTGTGGTCTCCGCTGTTTGCAGAGGGACGAGGACTAGAGGGCCGGAGGAGCGGAAGGAAAAGTGGACTGGGCGGAGTGTGGAACATGGGAAACCCGGCAGTAATGCTACACAGCAGCGCAGCTGTCTGTGCACGGTGCTTTGGGGGATTCCTCCTGTGCTAAAGGAAGCTGGGAGTGAATGCTTGAGCTTGACTAAGTACCCCGTGAGTAGCACCATAGGAGGAGTTGTTGACTGCCTAATGTGGAGTGCCACTGGTAGTTGTGGCTAGTCACTCCTCCTCCCTTCATAAAGACTTAACATAAGGTGACCAGGCGAGTCCCGCTTTGCCGCAGACGACTTATCCAGCATTTGAAGTGTTCGTGAATAATTTCACTTTCTGGAGGACTACTGGCCCACAAGGCTGTGCAACCGTGTGGGTGGTTCCATAGAGGCTCCCGGACCCTATTCTCCTTAATCACCTTCTGGACTCGAAGTAAGAATGCGGCTCACTTTAACATCGGGCATGCCAGCCCACAGTACCATTATGCGAGCGAGTGTCGGGGGCTCAAGATATCATGGAGATGCCTCCATTATTTGTTCCACTCCCAGAAGGAGTCGTGTCAAACTCCTCGCCCCAGGTAATGTGGATATCCGCAAATTTTGCAATGGGTCTCTCTCTGCCTTTCGGGCTCAGGTCAGGAACCCACCCCAGGTTCTACCTGAGGAGGGGACCTCGGGGGGGGGGAACCGACCTGAGCTTATCAAAAAAGGCCCTATTATTCAGGTTGGGCCTGCAACAGAAGTCGCTTTGAACAAACAGCGTCTGGTGGGCTCCGGGAAGCAGTGCTCCATATCCGACACAGCTTTGTTAGAATCTTTACCTGTGTCGGGTGCAGTGGCCCAAGGTCCTGTTGAACTTATTGAAAGTGATTCTAAATTGGGGGACATTGCGGTGATTGATTTGGAGCCTAATGATTCTGTTTTCTCGGACAATCTCCTACCGGAGAACCTTTCAGCGTCACCAGTAATGTTCTCAGAGAGTTCGAGAAGTGACCCTCACTTGATTAGTAGTGACCAGGGTGGGTCAAGGGGCTCTTCTTGTTCTGCAAGGGAGCCTTTACCTCCACCTCCGCAAGGGAAAGTGAGCAATGTGTTAACCCATAATCAAAGCATGAATACATCTGTTATGGTAATCCAAAGGGAGAATGATTGGGGAATTGCCTTACATGCGATGAATCTCGCATTATCTACAATGTCTAGAGCCCTCGAAGCATGTGAACAGAAATTAATTTGGCAGGAGGGCTGTATGGAGACAATAATGAAAGGGCAATTCACCAACGACGAATTCTTAGCTAAAATATGGGAGAAATGCGGGTCACCAAAAGTGTTGAAGCCACCTATGAATAATGTAGCTGCGCAGACAGAGAATAATGTTGAGCCGAGTATACGAGTGGGGGGTGTCACAAATGTGATCCCAATAGCAAAGGTGGTGGAATCGGTGATCCCGTGTTTTGTGGAAGTCATCTATGAAAATTCAAAAGGTGGGGGTGGTCACAGGGTGGAGGGGGTTGATTGTGTAAAGCCTCCACCCGCTATAGTGGAAGAAATGGTGGTGGAGAAACCAAACCCTAATATGGTAGATGTAGTGCCTCTGGGGGAAAAGCAAACAAAGAACCCAGGACTCCCGTATTAAAACCCATCAAATTGGCTGCAAAAAAGCTCCCAAAGAATCAACAATTACCCAAGTCGGTGGGGAAATCTTCGGTCAAACACTTCTTCAAGGTTATCTCGGTTCCCAAGCGTACGACCATGGCAGCCTCTGAGGCTATCAAACAAAAATACATATCCCGAGCCCTGGATAAAAGAAAAGGGGCACTTAACTTCTACCCCCGCCAGCCCTTAGAGTACCCCCCTTTGGATAACCTTGTAGAGGAAGTGTCAAAGACATGTGATGGTCCTGAGCAGGCGCCACCCCAGCAGAAATCCAAAACAGTCATAAACCACCCGAAAGACACTGTAAATGAGGGGGGGGAGCATCCCTAAGGTTGACCAGTATCGGGCAGAGATCAGGAAAGCGGTGGATGAGTATATGTCAAAGACTCGTCCTACTCCTCTTCCGCCTCCTGTTACACCGTCTGGTCTTAACCAGTCCGTCTTGACACATAAAGAAAAAGCCACAGCCGGCTTGGATAGTGAGGTCCAAGCCGTATCTTTCTGCCCAAACAGTGACTCCCGGGTAAATTCAATGCAGGCGAAGGATTCTCGGAGGGCCCCCCAATGGACTGGTGAAGTGGAGGGTCCACATACAGTAGATTCTGAGAGCCACCCGATAGGGGCCAGGGTCCTGATTGACAACACTGGAGATTTAACACAGATAACAGGGACAATCATCACTTTAATAGAGCAGGCTTTGAAGAAGATGCAGAGCCCGAATATGCATTTGGAAGAGGTGGCCCCTGAAAGTAATAGCAATCACCCTAAGGGTAAGCAACACAAGCACCCAGTGAGAAACAGGATGGTAGAGTTTTCCCTGCTTTTTTCATGCAGAAGACCACCCTGCACACAATATGATCTCAACGGGCGAGCGATCTCAGCAATGTTCTCAGAGATCCCCAATTTACAAGATGTGGTTTCTGCTGACTTGTCCCAAGTAGAATTCTTAAACACATTTAATTTGAATGCAGTAATCCTGTGGGTAAAATCAAGGGTCGTCCAGAATGTAATTTGGCAAGAAAGAGAGGAGTTGTTCGCCTTAGGGTTCGTTCTCGAGCCTTTAAGTGATAGAGCATTAACTCCCCAGCAATCGCCCCGGTATCCCAATGATGTGAGGAGTGAGATTGTGAGAAATCCCAACGAGCAACTGCACCATGAGGTCCATTCGCATGATGGAAGGCCTGGTACAAATATGATGAAGTAATATGCAAATGGGGGGAGGAAGGTGCAGATGTCGTTGGCTAGTTGGAACACCAGGGGATTCTCGCACCTTTTGAATAGTGACCAGAATGATTTGAATAAATATGACATTGTCTTTTTACAAGAGACCTGGCTCACGGATGCGCCTCTTTGGGATGACCACAAAATCCTCCTAAACCCAGCTGTGAAACCAGCCTTGGGACGCCCAATGTCAGGGTTGGTCATAGCGGTTAAAAAGGGGAGTGGTATGACAACTGAGCTCTGGGCAATGCCTAACAGTTATATGTTATTGGGCAAGCTAATGGCTGGGTCAGAAGTGTACGCCTTGTTAAATATATACTGGAACCCAATTGCTATGTCGGACAACACCTTTTTCAATGACTTAAATAACATCCTTGACCTAGTGGTCTTGAACCCCAGGATAACCGGCCTGGTTTTAGCGGGTGATTTAAACCTAAAGTGCATGAGCAAAGGTACATGTTAAAATAAAAAGAGATGGACAAGATGGGACTCTCTTGTTAAAGCCAGAGGGTTGGTTATGCTCAATGGAGCCTTTAAAACAGATATTCCACCAGTTCCGACATGGCAAAAAGGGGCCAGTGAGTCAATCATAGATTTTATCTATGTGAATGAGGGTCTCTGGCCAGCAGTAGTCCAATTTTATGTCACAAAATCAGACTCTAGTGATCACAATATTTTAGAAACCCATTGGAAGAGTGCTCCATTAAGTGGGCCAAAGGATAGGCAGTATGTAAAAGCTTCTTGTGTTGTATATGCTGGTGGTAAAAAGCTATGATGGTCGGAGAAGGAGGTAATCTCCCTTAATCATGATTTAGACAGATGTCATGTTGATTATTCTTTGTTGTTAAGAGGGGACAAAGTTGAACGGCCTGATCAAATTCAGGTATGCCGGAAACAAGGACCGGATGGTAAGAATCCTTCTCAGCATTTACACGTATTTGACAAAGAAGTGAAAGAGAAGAAAGCGAGATTACGCAGGGATCTTAGAGCAGTCCAATGTGGTCCTTTAGGGGATAGGTCGACCAAAGCCACTAGACTGAAAACCGCTTACAGAAATTGGGTAAGACAGCACCAGGCAAAGATGTTTCAGGAAGATGCGGCAACTATGCTGAAAGCATTAGCAGGGAAAAATATAGCAAAAATGTGGTCATTGATGAATTATGCTACTTTGGGTTCTCAGTTAATTTACCAAGTTATAGGAGTCCAAACTCAAAAATGGATTGACCACTTTACTCTGTTGTATGCTCGAGATGCTTCGGGTAGCAGCTGGGTTGAGCATGGTCCTCTGGGTCAGTTTCATCTGAATTTTGAACTCAAGGACATTGTCGAGCTCATTAAATCTGCCTCGAATTCTAAAGCCTGTGGCCCAGATGGGCTGTCTAATTTTGAACTTAATAAATTCCCTGAGGTGTGGGCGGCGGTTTTATGTAAAATCTTTAAGACCGTAAATGAAACGCAGCACCTCCCCTCTACGTGGACTCAAGCGATAACAATCCTGATCTATAAGAAAGGGGATAGACTGGAACCAAGCAGCTACAGACCCATATCACTGCTTGATGTTCCAGGAAAGTTGTACTGCTGTCTAATCCTGCGGGAACTTCAAGCATGGGCGAGCCAAATGGAACTGGCAGACCCCTTAGAGGCGGGTTTTGTGAAGGGGTTGGGAACAATCCCCAATATTATGCTACTCAGGGTCATTAAGGCACAGCAAGCGGAGAGAGCACAGCCCCTATATATGGGTTTTATCGACTTTAAGGCTGCTTTCGACTCTGTTGACCGGGAGTTGCTGTTTCGAAAACTAAAGGCCTATGATTGTCCTGTGTCACTGTTGTCTGTGATCATCCTGTTCCACACTAAGACATCCATGCGTGTACATATTAGCTTGGATGGAAAATTGTCACCCGAAATTGCAACACAACGTGGCCTTAAACAAGGCTGCGCGGTAGCAGCTTTTTTGTTTAATTTTTTCATTCTCGATATGGGGAAGGAATTTGCTAACTGTAATGGGGATCCTCCGAGGCTGGGCCTTCACCAAATCCCGTATATGTTGTATGCAGATGATTTGGTGTTACTGTCACAAACACCTCAGGGGCTACAACGCATGTTGGAGAAGTTGGGGACCTATGCCTGCAAAAACGGCCTGAGTATTAATGTGAGTAAATCCCAGGTATTAACATGTAAACCTTCGATAACTAGCAAGAGGTTTCAAGCCAATCATAAATGGTCAATCCAAGACATAACGTTGGAAAAAGTCTCAGAGTATAAATATCTGGGAACCCTAATCATGGATAGTCAACGTAAGGGTGACGATTGTGCAAGGTCTCTGCGGAAGTTATTGCAGTTGATCTCACAGACCAGAATAATAATTAAAAAGTATGGGAAATTCACGTTAAAACATGCACTTGACTTTTATAAGATGAAAGTGTCCCCGATTTTGTTGTATGGGGTGGAAGGAATGGTACTAAATAAATCTCACCCATGGAACGCTCTTGAATCCAAATATTGGAAAGAGACTTTATCAGTACCAAAGGCAGTTCCGATTGCACTGATTAGGTACGAGCTGGGCCTGTTGTCCCTCCACGCCCAGGCAAGTTGGAGACAATGTGCGTTATTGCGAAAATGCTTATTGGGGGTCAACACGAGTATCATTTTAGAAGTATTAGCCTCTGCCCTGCTGAAATTAAGAATTAAATTTGCGAGAGAATGGCTCAATTGTGTGTTAAATTGTCTGGCCAAGGCGGAGGTATCACTGCTGAATCCGGACCGTGCTAAAAGGAAGATATATTACGTAGACTGGGCTGAGATGCTTGCTACCTGCATCCTTTATAAAGACTTTGATATCTGGTCTTTTGGTATAAAACCTTATGGGAGAATGGCGTCGTACCTAGTAAAATGTCCATCACCTGAGACCAGGGCTGAATTTCCAAGGTTCAGACTTAATCTGTGGGGCACGCGTGAGGTATTGGCCCGGCGTAAAGTCATAACTGCAGCACAGAACTACTGTAGATATTGCTTAGATACTTCACAAAAGGAAACCCGTCAGCATCTATTAATTGACTGCCCGGCTTTAAGGGAGGTCCGGAATAGATGCTTCCTTACTATTCTCACTTTTAACATTCATACCTCAAGTGAGAGTAGATGGCAAATAATATTTTCATCTTCAAGAGAACGTGTCCAAATTGCAGTGGTACAATTCTTTAGAGTGATTCTCCCGAAAGTTGAAGCCACAGGGGGTCAAATTGACATAATGCTTCCTTAGACTCACAAGTCATAAAGTCCGCTGTGGAATAGGTTGTTGGTCCCATCTTAGGAGGTTTGAGTGAATTTTATGTTAAGAGAATTGGTTGGACCCTAATATTCCTTTGGCCTAATGGAGCGGGAATAGTTTAAACTGTTAGGGGGAATAAGTTTTTACCGGGTTTTTTTAAAATATTTGTTATGCAATTTGGATTCATTTGTTATTTGTATATTTGTTGTTTTAGGAAAACTTTTGTGTTGTATGAATTGTGTAATTGTTGTATAAATGGTGATAAAATATTTGAAAAGTTGTTATGAAACTAAAACAAAAAAAAAAAACAAAAAAAAAAGCACAAGGTTGCCACAGGGGTCCTGTGAGTCCCCGTCCATTTTCAACAGAGTCCTACAGATGGACCTAAGTAATATTGCATTAGAAAGTGTTGTCTTGCAATATGTGGACGACATCTTAATCTGCAGCCCCACAGAGGAGCAATGCAGGCGTGATTCTGTTCAGCTACTGACTATACTGGCTGATAAAGGATATAAGGTTGACAAGGAAAGGCTACAATACTGTCAACAGGAGGTACTGTACATAGGCCAGCTAATTTCACATGAAGGTAAAAAGGTGACCCCAGAAAGGGCTGAAGCCATCATGAAGATGGCTAAGCCACTCACGATAAAACAAATGCAGAGCTTTTTAGCCCTGTGCAACTATGTTAGAGCATGGTTCTTCGATTACAGCTCGTATACCAAGCCCTTGCTCCAGTCACTAAAGAAGGCCCAGGTGACAAAGGAAAAGATTAAGTGGACTGAGGTAATGGAAAAGGGGTTTGCAGAACTCAAGAGAGCGATTTGTACGGCTCCATTTCTCGGGATTCCTAATTATGCAGAGGAATTCTACCTGTTCTTGCACACAGATGGCAGCGTTATGACAGCAGTGCTCGTTCAAAGAACCTTGTTGGGGTACAAGCCCCTGGCATATTACAGTGGGAACCTGGACCCAGTAATGAGAGGCCACTTCCTATGCGAACAAAGCTTAGCTGCTGCAGCGTTCGCCATAGAAAAGGCGACAACCATTGTAATGGGATGTTCCATGACGCTATACGTCGAGCACTCATTATTCGCCATTTTAGAGAAACCAAAAGGCACATTGACATCTCAAAGAGCTTCTGCTTATGAAGTGATTATATCTAATCCATCAATCAAAATAGTTTGATGTAAAACAGTGAACCCAGCTACATTCATAGCAGAGCCGGTCACTGAAGGAGAACCGATACATGATCGTTTTTATTGACGGGTCTTCGAGAATCGACCAAGAACACGGGCAAAGATATTCAGGTGTTGCCGTAATGAAACACATAGCAAACAGAGAATTTCAAGTACTCGTCAGTGCATGAATACCATCTTGTTATTCAGCACAGGCAGCAGAATTATTGGCGTTGATACTCCCCATTGAGAATCACGCAGACCAGGAAGTTACGGTGTACAGTGACTCCGCCTATGTGAAGTCCACAGTGCACGTAGGACTAGCACGCTGGAAAAGGAGGGGCTACCTCCGAGCGGACGGCACACCAGTGCAACATGCAGCCTTATTGGACAGGCTTATTAAGGCACTTCAGCTCCCAGTGGGCATAGCGGTCGTGAAATGCGCCGCCCACACAAAAGGGACAGATTTTGTGTCACGGGGAAACCATGCAGCAGACACGGAAGCCAAGCGTATGGCCTCCAAAAGTGAGACGGTCATGGAAGTGGAAGTGGCTTGTACCCATGAGAGAATGATGGTGGCACGTACCACACCTGAAGCCTATAGTAATCTGTGGCAGACACAACTAATGGAGCTTCAAGGGGAGGCACTGTAGGACGAGAAGAACCTGTGGAAACATCAAAGGTGTTCTTTAAACCCCTCGGGCGGATTGTGGCAGCAAAACAGCACTGGTAAACCAGTAATGCCTGGAGCCCTACTAAAAATAGCATTGGAGCAATTGCATTACCAATTACATATGTCAAAAGAGAATCTAGCGGCAACGCTTGCAGAAGACTGGTTTATACCGAATTTAGCGGAGCATGTTGCAATCTTTATGGTGAACTGCATAATCTGCCAGTAATTCACTGCTGGGCACACATTAAAATTAGTGAGAGGAGTCATCCCCCGGCCAAATGGGCCTTTTCAGCACTTACATATCGACTACGTCGACATGATTCAAGTATGTAACGGGTACAGATACTTAATTGTAGTGGTGGATCCATTCTCTAGATGGATAGAAGCAGGTCCATGTACACGCCCAGACTCTACCTGTGCGGCCAAATACCTAGTAAGGGAAGTGTTCCCTAGGTGGGAGGTGTGGGAGGTAATGAGATCAGATAATGGGGCTCATTTTGTAAATGCAGTCTTTGAACAGATTAGCTTGTTGCTTGGTATACAGCACAAGTGCTCGTCGGCGTATCATCCGGAAGGTAATGGTGTTTGTGAGAGGCTCAATGGTTTATTAAAGGAAAGGATAGCCAAGTTGAAGCTTACTCTAAAGAGGGGATGGTTACACTGCCTTCCATTGGCATTGTATGCTCTTCGGAACCAACCAGGATCCGACCATCATCTTAAGCCGCACAAGATAGTCACAGGAAGAAGAATGACTCCCTGGCGCCTGCCTTGGCTGACTTCTGCAATCACTCCTTCGCCTCTGGAGTCTTCCCATCCCCCCTCAAGCACTCCCTTGTGCACCCCCTTCTTAGGAAACCCTCCTCCGACCCCTCCTGCCCAGCTAACTATCGTCCAATCTCTATCACTCCCTTCCTAGGCAAGCTCCTGGAGAAACTGGCCATCTCCCAGCTTAATCTCCATGCTGAATCTGTTGGTAGTCTTCATGACCATCAGTCTGGCTTCAGAGCTGCCAGAAGCACGGAAACTGCTCTCCTGAACATCCGTGAGGACCTGCTCTCAAACCTTGACTCTAACACCCCTTGTGTTCTCATCTTGCTCGACCTCTCTTCTGCCTTTGACACTGTTAACCACACCATCCTTCTCAACCGTCTCCGTGATAACCTGGGTATCACTGGTCAAGCTCTGGCGTGGCTGTCCTCCTTCCTCTCCAATCGACCCTCCCAGGTCCAACTGGGTTCCTTCCTCTGACATCTTTTTCTCTACCTGTGGTGTCCCCCGGGGATCTAACCTCTCCCCCTGGCTGTTCAACCAGTATCTGGCACTTCTTGCTCACCACATCACCGCTCTCTGTACCAACTTTTAGTGCTACGTGGATGATACCCAGCTCATTTTCAGGCTACCCTCGGCCTTCTCTTCCACTTCCCTCATCTCTGACTGTCTTTCTGCTATCCAGGAATGGTGTGCCACCAACGACCTCTACCTTAATGCCAGTAAGACTGAGATTCTACTTATCGGCACACCCACTCCCTCCTTCCCTGCAGCGCTCTGGCCGGCCTCCCTTGGCCCTCTTCCTGCTCCTACCTGCACAGCAAAAAACCTCGGGGTCATCTTCGACTCCACACTCTCCTTCTCTCCTCACATCTCGGACGTCTCTAAGAAGTCACACTACCAGCTACACCTCCTCAGAGGTATCCTTCCTTTTCTCTCCTTCCCCCAGAAGCTCACTGTCTCCAGAGCTCTGGTTCTCGCTAGGCTGGCTACTGTACTCTATCTAAATCTTCCTGCCTCTACTCTCCGCCCTTTGCAACTCATCCAGAACAGGACTGCGAGACTTGTCTTTGGCCTCAAGCCCAGGGACCGTATCTCTCCAGGACTGAAATCACTACACTGGCTCCCAGAGGCTGCAAGGATTAAGTTCAAAACCCTCTGCATTGTCCACAAGGCCTTCTGGGGCCTTGGGCCAAAATACCTGCAACTCTCTCTTCCTAAATATCTTCCTTCTCGAGCCCTTCGCTCATCCACCTCCAACTACCTCAGGGTCAGCCGCTTCTCCAAGCAACGAGCTGGTGGTAGATCTCTCGCCGCAGCAGGGGCCTCCCTCTGGAACAGCCTTCCTGCCTCCCTGAAACTTGAGGAGAACCATCTCCGGTTCCGGAAGCACCTCAAAACCTTCCTCTTTGCCTCCGCTTTCTCTCCCTCTCTCCCCTGCTAAAATCAATGAACCTGCACTGAATTTGCAACTGGGCCACTCACCGATCTCATGTCCTGGCCCAGCCACTCTTCCTTGCACTGCCTACATGCACTACGGGACTGTCTCTGTATCCTACAGTCCCTTCTCCCGGCACTTACCTTTGCACTTGCCACCAGCTGGCCCTATTATTTATCTTGTATTCTACTAACCATGTACTGCACTTCCCCTCTCCCCTTCCCCTGCACTTTTCCCAGTCCCCCTACCCTTGCACTTGCGCGATCTGAATGACACCTGGCCTAGTAGGATCGTGGTCTGTCTCCCTTTGTTCCCCCCGTGCCTCATCGCGCCTTGAAACACTTGTGTATCGGCGCGTTACAAATGCCAGATCATATCATATCATATCATACTACCCTAACCCCTCGAGACAGAGCTAGATGTGATGCCCAGACAACCCAAGAGGTCCTGGGAACCGAGATGCAAAAATATCTGAACTGCATGACATCCAGCCTTACTGTAATTACAGACCAACTACAGCGACGACGAAAAGGGTGCAGCGCAGCACAAAACACAGCAGGAGATACTGAAACAGACGCAGTTCAAGGTCTACGTGTTCCACTCATCTTCCCTGGAGATGTCGTGTTGGTGAAAAACCACAGGAGGAAAAGGTGGGACGAGCCAAAATTCAATGGTCCTTTCATCGTGGAGGACTGCACTCCTTCAGCTGTGAAACTGCAGGGCAGGAGAGCATGGATTTTTCTCAATGGCATTAAGCCCTATATCGGAGAAAGCCCTCTAGTTGCACCCCATCGCGAAGAAACTTCAGACAATGGGGAAGAACCACAGCACGGGCAGACGAGATCCATGACGAGGAAGAAGTAAAACAAGACAAGAACCTGGTTGCAAGTTGTGGCTTTAATTGGACATTTCCTCTAAGCTTATAAAGGGGATAAGGACATAAAAACGGACACTCTTTGCATCCTAGTTGCAGGGTGAAGAAGAAATTGCGCATGTAAGCCACAACACGTTTGTTGACACGAACTTGTGAACTAAGCCACACTCAATCATTGTCGAGAAACAAGACTCTAACCGACAGTGATCAAGGACCTTTACTTTAAGAGCAAAATACAGTATCCTGAGTCGTGCTACATAAAGACTTTGTTTTGCAGCACTTATGGTGTCCCCCAGCAGAGACATTACAAGGGACGTGCTGACCTACTTCCAGTTAGTGTTGGTATCGTATCCGTCGCTGGTAGGGAGGGTTACCAGTGTCACAGACTTTATTTAAGATCCTGCCAACAAGAAAGTAATCTGGCAACTACTTACCGTCATCGCAGAAGCCTTCATTGTACTACCTGAATACAGTGATAAGGACACAAATGCTTCCTCCACAGGCGATTATAGATGAACTCATCAATACGCTTTTCTTTCGCATTATAGAGGAGTGCCCAGCTATTGTTGGAAGAACCACAGACACACTCACTTTTATTCGAGATCCAGCAAACTCTGAACAGTTGAGCCAGCTGTGGAACAAACTTAGCTACTTAGTTGCACTCCACGCGTCAGGAAAGTGCAATCATTGCCCACATCCAAGGAAGGGCCTGTAAGACTGAATCCAGCAAAGTAGGGCAAATGTCCCTGTCACCCGAAGACAGCAGACTGGCGCATAATGTCCTCTTCTGCCTAGTCAATGACTTTCCAGAGATGGTGGGGAGACCTATCGAGGTTGACGTCCTCACATTCATCAGAGATCCAGCCAACGTAGCACAGATGGGAACACTCCTCCATGGTATCATGCTGCAAGTGGAACTGTCCAACTTTCAGAGAGAGTATCTGAGGAGATTCCAGTGAATCTTTCCGCCGAGGGACAGATCGAGGGAGCAGAGACAAAAACTTCATCTCTTGTTGTTTGATCACCATTTTCCCATCTCTTCACAGTGGCCAGTGCCCAGCATGTCCTCAGGACTGAAGCAGATTTGGGGGGTGGACTGGGAACTCACCTATTTTGAACATGCACAGTGAATGTGACTCACTGAAGTGTTAGTCTAATCTATTTTTCCATAGTCTAGCAAGGGAACTATATCCTGTATCAAGAGACAATCACCATCCCCAAGAGGCGGGACACTTGTGAAGCACCAGACACTTTATGACACAAACTGTTCTAGAACGATACTGAATTGGGGAGAACAATAACATTGACATTTAGTAAATGATTGAGATGGGGGCCCAGAACAGCAACCTGGTCCTCCCACAGGCAGAGAAGCATCCTCGATTCTCTGGAAGAAAGTGCTGCCCACTGCCTTCAGCAGCCGCCATTTGCAGTCTAATAACATTGCCCCCAGCCTGCAGTGAATCTCCAGAGACAGGCTGCTCATCAACACCACTGCTAGATGCTACCATGTCGGAACCATCACCCTGCACTGCACTGGAAGTCGTGTCCACTGTAGCATAGACAAGTATGCTTGCAGCATTCTCAATCTTGCCACGATAATTCGGAGTAGTTTGCTGAATTGCTAATTGAGATTCAGTATCTGACAATGATAGCTGTGTACGGTTTCCCCCAACCGCAGGCTTCCTTTGATCCGAGTCCATGATGGCTGCCTGCTTGGTTCCTTGAATTGTTAATACGACAACCATAAAGCTAAGGCAAACCGCAGGTAGTTAATATTACACAGTTCAAATGCCGTTGCAGGCCACAGATTTTGCTTTCTTTGCCAGAGAGTCCACTTCCCCTTTGCAAAATATGATTCACTGTTTTTCAACAGGACAAAGGGACAAGGTACGTGACTTCGACTCCAACACCTACAATACAGCCCCGGAGAACATGTTTGCAAGGCTCGGGCCCCATGCAGTACAGAATATTTTAAAAAGAAAAACCTGCACCTAGTCAACCTGCAATCTCGCAAGTCATCCGCTCCAGCTCGAACTTCCAAGGATAAACAAATGCAGCTGTTAGTTGTCTTAAACCGACTAGTTTCAAGTATGCTGCGTGTAACAATGTTTCCTGTTGCTGGTGGAATAAAGACGTAGCTCAGACGGTTGGTGCACACAGCTGAAGCACAGAGCAAACAGAGACACGCTTCACAATTTACAAACACACTGAGGTTTACCCAACTCCTTCTGAGCTATCCGCCCCAGCACACACCACCAGTAACCACTTCTTCTCCGTGCCGGACGGCATGATTTATAGTAAATGAAGAACTCTGCTGCAAGCGCTCCTTCTCCACAGTAAACATGAAAAACAGCCTGTTCACAGTAAAGTGGACCACCAGTAACCATTTCTGCATGACTTCTTGTCCGAGCCGCGCTCTGAGCTGGACTTCAGGATTTAGAGTAAATGCAGTAGAACTCTGCTGAAAGAGCTCCTCCTCCACAATAAACAGGAAAAACAGACTGCTCAACTAAAGTGGACCACCAGTAACCACTTCTGCACGATTTCCTGGCTGCACAGGAAGAATATGCGAAATCCAGTGAAGAATGCAAAGGGATTTCTCATACCGTAAAGAAAGTGAAGAGTACAGAGGGATTCATCCGTAAAGAAAGTGAAGAGTACAGAGGGATTCATCATACTCGTCCCAATAGTTGTGAAAACCCTAAATCAAGTGAAGAGAACAGAGGGATTCATCATACTCGTCCTAGTGGTTGTAAACTCAGTATACTTGTGCCAGTGGGCGTGAGTACCTTTAGAAAATGGAGAACATAGAGCAACTCTCTACATTAAATTCAGTCAGTGTGAATATTGTGATGATCTACCCCCGGGGTCCCTGGCTCAGCGTCGGACCGCGGGAGGGCAGGCCTCTGGTGCGCAGCGCGGGGAAGATGGGAGCAGCAAAGAAGCACACGGACCACTTCGATCAATGCATAAACCCGGACTGGCGTTATGACACCAGTTCCGGTGATTCCTTTATTTCCTGTGTGTCACGTGACCCTCGATTGGCGGGACACGTGACACCACATTCCTCCCCAACTTGGAGGTGTTTGCACAGTTATCAACAAACACACATTTTAACTGGTCTTTTACATAACTTGGCATACATCTTGAATAAGCACAACTTATTGACTGAGCTTAGAGTTCACCTTAGCGAGGCTTCGGCCGGCCTATTCTGTCCACGACATATCCATTTAGGCGGGACGACGGTTTGGGCCTCTCCCTCAGAAGATACCGGGTGTTCCTTTTCTCCGGTGCGTCCGTCATTGGAGTCTCGGCTTTACTTCTCTCTCTTTTCTGGCGTGGACTGTCTGAGATTCTGGGAGTAGCTGGACTTCCCGGTGCCACTAGGCCGGGGGGCGAGTGTGGCGCCTCCGCTTCTTCCCTAGACGGCATCGGTTGTTCTTCCCACAGTTCTGGGGGTACCTTCCTGAAGTGGGACACGTTCCTCGTCACTGTCTCCCCCCCTCGGGTGGCTGTGACTATGCTGTGGTTTGTGATACTAACTGTCCATGGCTGGAACTCGAAGTTGAGGGAGTTGAGGGACATTTTCTTAGGCGGGGCTCGATTCTTGACAATGACGGTGTCCCCTGGTGTCAGCTCTCTGTGGCAGGCCCGTCTGGCAATGCTTTCTTGCTCATTTCGCCTCAGCCGCGTGGCGTCCATGGCAGGGACGTCTGGTTCTGGAGCTATCCACTGGGGGTGTATGGGTAGTTCTGCCTGTATGGGTACGCCAAGCATGAGGGCTGACGGGCTGATCCCCGTAGAGGAGTGCGGGGTTTGCCTGTGTGTTCTCAGGAACCGGTACACTGTTTTCAGCCACGGGCGTCCCTGTTCTTTGGCGATTCTGATGACTTTGTTGAGTGACCCCATGAATCTTTCAGCGTCACCGTTCGCTTCGGGCCATCTTGGGGTGATTCGCTGGTGTTTGACATTTACTTCTTTGAAGTACTCGTGCAGCTCTTGACTAGTGAAGGATGGTCCGTTGTCGCTTTTCACTTTCCTCGGTATTCCATGTGTGGCAAATATCTTCTCTAGTGTGAGGATTGTGGTCTCTGCGTTAGTAGATGTTACGTGTTCCACTTCTGGGTATCGGCTAAATTCGTCGATCACTACGAGAAGATACCCTTCGCCGGCAATTGTGCAGTGGTCCATGCTGACAGCATCCCAGCGTTTGCAGCTTCTTGGGGTGCTGCTTATCGGTTCGGGGTGTTCTGGTCTTCTGGATGCTTGGCATGCTGCGCAGGATTTGACTAACTCTACTACCTTTTGCTGTATGTTGGGCATCCACATCCGGGACTTGAGATATGCAGTGGTTTTGACGATGCCTTGATTACCACTGTGCGCTAGGCGGAGAGCTCTATCTTCTAGGGACTCGGGCAGTACGATTCTATGTCCTTTGAGTAAGATGCCTTCTGGGGCTACCGAGAGCTCATGTCTGATCCCAAACAGAGCTCTGAGTTTGACTTGGGCCGACGCAGTGCGCTGGGCCATCGACGTGAGATAGTTCTTCCAATTTCCTGATCGGACGGTGGCAGTGGTATGTTGCAGGATGGTGTCTGTTTCTGTTTCACTGGCTACTTCCTGTAGGGTCAGGGCCCGCCTCGCGCAGGTGACTATGTGACAGACGTGTTCATCGGTTTCCTTCGCTTGGCGCCGTTCCCTTTCAGTGGCAGGCCGCGGGTGGCGGGACAGGTAGTCTGCCGGGTTGTCTGTCCCTGGGCGATACTCAACCTCGATGTTGTACGGTTGTAGCTGCAGCATCCATTTCTCGATGCATGCTGGCGGGTGAGGAGCGGATCCACGGAAAATTGGGATCAGAGGTTTGTGATCCGTGAGGACTTTTGCTTGTTTGCCTAACAGGTACACTTTGAAGTGACGGCATCCCCATAAGATGGCTAGTGCTTCTCTCTCTATGTGCGCGTAGTTCTGTTCAGGTTTTGTAAGCGCTCGGCTGGCGAACGCGATGGGGACCATGTTTCCCTCGTTGCCAGTTTGGGTTAGGACTGCTCCGAGGCCGACGGGGCTGGCGTCGACCAGGAGTTCAGTCTGCCTATCTGTGTTGAAGAACGCCATGGTGGTGGACGCATATAGGGTGTCTTTAATTTGTTGAAATGCTTGTTGGTGGGAGGTGGTCCATTCCCACCTCTGGTCCTTCTTCGTTAGTTCCCTGAGTGGGCTTGCTATGCTGGCGAGATCGGGGATGAAGCGTGCGCAATATGTCGCCATTCCCATGAAGCTTCTCACTTTGGAGGTTGATTGGGGTGCTTTGGTGTCCTTTATGTCTCGTACCTTGGACGGGTCGGGGGATACGCCCTTGGCGCTGAAAATATACCCGAAGAAGCATATTTCATCTTTGTTGAACTCGCATTTTTCCGGCATTGAGTGTTAGGCCTGCTTCTTCTAACCTTGTTAGGACCGCTGCCAGTGGTTTGTGGTGATCCTTCTTTTTTGATGCGTATACGAGAATATCGTCGCTGATATTGGTGGTGCCCTCCAACCCCGTGATGACTTTGCGGATTTCGTGCTAGAACACTTCCGCAGCAGATGATATTCCGAAGTTGAGTCGTTTATACCTCATCAGGCCGAGGTGAGAGGAGAATGTAGTGATGTATCTCGACTCTCTGGACAGTCTCAGTTGGTGGTAGCCTGATCTAAAGTCAAGTTTACTGAAGACTGTTGCCCCTGTGAGGTCTACAATAAGCTCGTCTATCGTAGGCGTTACATGACGTTCTCTCCCGATGGCTGCGTTGGGAAGCCTCATGTCAATACAAATTCTTACCGCGTCCGGTTGTTTGGGTTTTTGAGCAACCACCATGGGCGAGACCCACGGGGTAGGTCCTGACGTTTTTTCTATGATTCCTGCTTTCTCTAGCTTGGCCAGCTCTTTTTCCACTGCTCCTCTTAAGTGGAATGGAATCCTTCGATGTCTGACTGCTTTAGGTTCAATGGTGGGGCCTATGTGGAGCTTGATGGTTCTTCCTTTTAGGCATCCGATGCCTTGGAACAGTTTCTTGTGTCGTTTTAGCAGGCTATTGAGTTCGTCATGTTAAAGGTTGAAAGCGAAGTGGATCAACTCCAGCTTTTCTGCTGTTCTGCAGCTCAATAACGTCTCGCAGCCGGCATCTACTACATAGATGCGTGCTCTGTGGTTGGCGTTCTTGTAGGTGAAATCCGATTTGAAGGATCCTTGTACGGGCAAAGGCTTCTTGCTTCCTTAGGCGTAGAGCCGGACTTTCTTCTCATGAAGAGTAGGATTCGGGGCGGAGCTTGCTGTATGCTGTCACCGGCATGACGTTCACGGTTGCGCCGGTGTCGATGACAACTTTCAGCGGTGCTCCGTTGGAAAGAACGGTGCATGACGGTCTCTTTTTTCTGTCGTGATCGGTGCGGCTCGACGGCTGAGATCAAGTGTACTCGGTGTGTCCGCCTACTCCCCCTTTTCCGTCTGTTTTTGTCTCTCCCTTCTGGGGACGAGCTGTCATCGCTGTCGTCGCTGCTGCTCGTGTCTGGGGACTTTTGGGAGTCGTCCACGGCTCTAGCTTTTCCTCTTCGCTCTTGTTGGCGGGATTCTCTGGGTGTAAACTTTTTTCTGCGATCTTGTGCAGGCTGCTGCGCTGCGTCGTTTCTGTTCGGTGGGTTCAAGCAGACTGCGGCATAGTGGTTAAGGCGGTTGCATTTTCTGCACGTGGATCCCCATGCCGGGCAAGACTCACCCTTGTGCCATGGGCCTCCGCACCATTTGCAGTTCCTGTCTCGTCCCTGTGCTGTGTTGGACCTTTGGCCTTGTTTCATGCGATTGCTCTGATGTTTAGAGATGGCAGCGACGTCCTTGGTGGGTCTAGGGCTGTCTAGCTGCAATCTTTGGATCGCGGCCTCCATGATCGCCACCTGATCTTCTGTTTGTTCACGGAGGCGCGCCATTTCTAGGATGCGAGAGAGTCTTATGTTTCTCTCAGACAGGATGGCTCTTCTTGGTTTTTCTGAGGATATCCTGTTGATGATCTGGAGGCGGATGGCAAATTCTTCGTCCGGGAACTCGCATCCTACCGCCATTTCTCGAAGGCGAGCGTGGAATTTGTCTACTGTCTCTTTCTCGCGTTGTCTCGCCATGCAGAAATGGAACCGTTCGTAATCTGGGTTGAGATCAGGCTTGAACATATTAGTAGGCGTAGCTTTGGCCGTGTCGTAGTTGTCGTCGTTGCCACGATTTGGGGTCGCGTTAAATAGGCGCAGGGCGGCTGCTCCAATGTTGAGTAGGAGGAACGTGCGCTTCTTCTTCGCTATGGTAATGTCTCTCGCATCTAGATGCATTTCAAATTGCTGTAGCCAGATTTCCCACCTAATAGCGGCTCCGGTGGTAAAAGGATCAAACGGCGGCATGAAGGTTGTCTGCGCTGGGTCTGGAGGGTCTAAGGTGAGGCTCCTCCTAGATGATAAACCTGTGCTGGCCCTCGTGGGGCTAGTATTTGGGCTGGACATGTTCCAGAAGGTTCACGGTGCTGCCCTTCCTGGTTAGGTTGTTGTTTGAATGAGCCCTCGAAGTGCAGGGTGCCTGCGTTGTTGCTACACTCCCCTTCCTCTTATTTCTGGGTGATGTGAGAGGGGTGTTGTGTAAGGAGGAGCTTGCTGCTTGCCAGTCTTGTTAAAAAAAAGATCCACTTTTTATTTCTTTTGGTGCCCCACGTGTTGTAGCCGACTTGTGGCATGTGGGAGAGGTAGTCCGTGTGGTGCACGGCTCATCTGACCGTGTGGGAGAGGCCCCAGCGTGTTGTAGGGCTGCTGCGTGGTCTCACCGGGTAGATGCGGCGGTAGCTGGTCATCCGCGTTAGCAGGCGGAGGGATGATAAGCGGCTCCGCGTCGCGTCGGCACGCTGAGGGATGCTGAGCGGCTGTGCGTTGCAGAGGCGCGGGTTCTTTCCGCCTCGTCGCCAGTGTGATGATCTACCCCCGGGGTCCCTGGCTCAGCGGGAGGGCAGGCCTCTGGTGCGCAGCGCGGGGAAGATAGGCGCAGCAAAGAAGCACACGGACCACTTCGATCAATGCATAAACCCGGACTGGCGTTATGCGCCAGTTCTGGTGATTCCTTTATTTCCTGTGTGTCATGTGACCCTCGATTGGCGGGGCACGTGACACCACAAATATCACAGAGACAATAAAGGACATTTTGAAAGGCCCAGGAGGGTGAAGAGTCCCCTAGAGGAACTAAGGCAACTGGTTCATTTGATCACTAAGAACTATTTAAAGCATGAATATTGAGGCAAAGAAAAATCCTGGAAACACTTGTGTACTTGCACGTTATAAATGATATATCATATAATGTCATAACATGCGAAGGAAGTCCTCTTGTTTTGAATAGTGGTAGGGTCAGCATAGGGTAGCTTTTGGAGAGAGAACAGACTGATGATTTGGACTACATTCCTGATGTAGTTAGTTTTCTGATAGGTAGGGCAGAAGGCCTTTTTCCTTTTTATTCAAATAAAAAAGCAACCATTCTTCTGACCTACCACAGATAACATTGAAGAAGAAAAGATTTCAACCAAGAGAAAACGTCTGAATTTGGACAGAGAGCTAGAAGAATATAGAATACATCATGTAATTGCCAAGAATTAAGATTTAGTAGAAGACTGGTTTGTCAGGATTCAGTAGAAGACTGGTTTGTCAGGATTCAGGAGACAAGACGAAAGATCAGGAAGTGATTGGAGCGTGGCATATGGGGTAACTGATTGGTAAAATAGCTAGGAGACCTAAGAAGAGTAAATCCTGTTAGGGTTCAGTGTGTAGATGATTATGTAGACACCATTCCAAGATGGCCCCTGGATTAAATCTCGGGTATTGACAAAAACAAAGACATCAAGGGTAATGGAATTGGATGGGAATATAAAGACTCAGGGTGATCTTGAAGAACTCGGTTGGCAACATTATTTGGTGCATCTTCATGGTTCCATTCCAACCTCTCAGTTTTTGGATGTGCCTTTTTTATTCGGTCTTTGACTTTCCTTTACTGTTCTTGACTTCTTGACTTGATCTCTACTGGCTCTATGAGTTGGTCTCTTGCTCCTCTGCTTCTCTCTCTTCTGTCTCTACCACCCAACTCATTCTCCTGGCTTGCCTCATGCACTGGCTTCCCCCTCTACACTACGCTCCAACCCAGCATCTCTTGCTACTGTCCTTCTCTCTCCCTGGATGCAGGTCCCACAGCTCTGGTGGGTTTGTCATAGCCGACAACCCTCACTTTGTCCCTGGCCAGAAAGTACTTTTCTTGCACTATCTGTGGCTGAGTTCTGTTCTCCTTCTCTCTCTCATCTACTTTTGCTCCTCTGGAGTTGGTGTCTGTAGTCTTCTGGCTACGTAGTAACGGCTGAAGTACCTGACGTTCTTAGAGATTTTTGTATGGGGGTTTTCCCTTAACACTTCAGGGTTTTTTCTGTCTGGGCTACAGAGGATAGGGAAGGTTCAGGTAGGTGCCAGCGGGGCACATTGTCCAAATGCCCTCTCTCACGGAAAGTCCTCAAAAGATAAGTTCTTCATTGGATTAAGCCATTCTGTCCTGCTAGTAGCTTATGTATGCTTTCTCTCGCCTTCAACAGGAATCCTGTGATGAACATGCTCCAGACCTTCCCTTAATTTGTTTTCTACCCCTACTGGGTCATAGAGCCCCTGGGTGTAGCACACGCCCAGGCACTCTTCGATATAGTAGGAAGGGAGGGGTTCGCATCCAAGTTCCAAAATACTCCTTAATTAATATTGTGACATGCTTGATCAAGGCTTTGCATGACAAGCAGATATTGGTGCAATTTCGAAATCTGGCACTTGTTTGAGGGAGCACTCTCAAAGTATATTAAGCTAAGAAGAAAAAGGGTGCCCTCAGTGGGCTGGTTAGACGCCAGCTGTATAATGGAAAAAAATTAAGGCAAAACAGGATTTATTGTAAGCATTAAAAGATTGGCTAATGGTCCTTGAATTCCTCTTTTGCAGAAACAATACAAAAATAGCCTGAAGCAAAGAAAAAAAAAACCTGATGACCTGGCAGTTCATGGTGTTTGGTCCTAGACATTAATTAACGATGATGATGGAGACTTGTGTATTAATTATAGGCTAGATTTCTCTGTCCACTGGTTTATATAGTGAAGCAAGGTTGGAAACAAACAGGAACGATATTGATAAACTACTCGAGTCTCAGAAAGATAATTCTGGAAATAATATCCTGTTTGTTGTAGAGGAAATATTATTGACCATTGCCACCCTCGAATCCAACCAATGACTTAGATACAATCGTGGCTGATTCGTCTAAGATGTAGCCAGAATTCTAGACTCTGCTATTAACAAATATGTATAATTCCATTAATGTTAGTATGAGATTGCCATAAACATGGAATGTGGCGGTAATCTTTAAGAAAGGCAAGAGAACTAAACCAAGTAGTTATAGGCCATTTCTGTCATTTATCGACGATATCGACCCTTCTGGCCTGCCTGGTCCCTCAGTCAATAGACTTTACAGCGTTCACCTTCAACATGGCCGACGCTATGTTCCAGTGCGGTCTAGTCGTCCGTGCGGACCTCATGCTCCCTTGAAAACAGACACACCCCCGCGCTTCCGCAGGTCTCAACGCGCTGCTTGCCTGCGTCTCGCCCGGTAAGTTGTGTTCTCGTGTTTAGCCCTTTTTTTCCTCGTAAGCCCTGGTTTCCATCTTCCATCCTTCCTGGTTTCCCCCTCTTTCCTAGTGCTCATTTCGGAACTCTATTACTCTGTACCCTTATCCTGGTTCCGTCCTGGACTCTTCCTGGATTCTTCCTGGAACAACTGGACGTACCCGAGCCTCGGCGTCACCGCGACCGGGAGTCACAGACTTACGCGCTCTCCGAAGCCCAGCAGACTGGATTCAGAAGGCTCCAGAGCTTACCTTCACAAGGCACGCTCATCCAGGAAAAAGAAACCCGCACACTCAATGAAGAAATCCACAAGAAGCAAACAGGTGAGTCACGAATCCGAGGACTCGGATTCTGACAATTTCTTGCAATTTGATAATTATATAAAGCCATTTGGGAAAATCCTTTTGGGCAGGTTATTGGATTGGATAAATGAGAATAATAGGTTCTGTTTTATCAACCTGGGCTTGGGGGGTGGAGGTTTGGGGGGCTTAAGCATCAATCATCATGTATTAAACCTGTATATATGAATTCGGTTTGAGAAGGATCGTGTCAGAATCAGCCTCTGTATCCTGTTGTTTCCTTTGTACTGCGTACAGTGCATTCTGGGGTGCGGCTTGACACTGAACGTTTGACGTTCGTAGGTCCTTTCCTCAGAAGCACCGAACGCTGACACTGAGAGATCGACCGATCGAACGCTGTATGCTGAGCTGAGCTGGCGAGCTTCAAGCCCCGGGCTCTGTTTTCCGTGCTCCCTGTTGAGCTGAATCGACCTGACCTAAGCTGATTTAAGTGGCGGATCAGGGGAGCGGAAGGGGGGCTCTGTGCTCTGGGCACTGTGTTTTTCGATACTTGCTTGCACAGCCAGTGAAAACTGACGGTGAGTTGTGGTGTGCTGCGTGGTCTTTGACCAGTCGCTTTCTTGTCCTTTCTTGCCTCTCTGTGCTTTTTGGGACTCGGCGTGCCATACCGGGAGCCCCGTGGCTTGGGCAGGTCGAGCCAAGCAGAGTGAGGCAAACAGCCCAACTCACCCACAAACACAACACCACAACCCATCCCCCAACCTCAGTCCCAAACCCAATTAATTGTCTCCATTCTGTGTTGGGGGCATTGTGGTAGTTGCACTATTTGGGACTACAGACCCGCCTTGGCGTTTAGTGAGGCATTCGAGGTCGACTGGTAAGGTAACGCTGGTTAGGTGGGAACTGCAACGCTCTGCTTTTGACCCACTTAGCGGGGTGCATTTTGCCACCCGGCCCGCTCCTGCTTTATAAGCAAATAGGATATTTTAAGATCTGAAAGCGATCTGAAAAGTGAACCCACGGTGTGTGTGGGGGAAGGTGATATTGGTTCGGTTAGGTGGGGACTGTGGGCTCTCTGACTTTGACCTGCTTGACTGTGAAGATATCACCCCTTGAATCGCTTCCCTGTGAAGACATCACTTTTTGACTGTTCCTGGTGCTCTCTCAGCTTCATCTACTTCATATTACCTGCAATTAAGCACAGAGCACAACTCTGAAAAATTGACTGAGACTAAAACCATCCTAATGAAGACCTATAATCTATGGCTAAGTACCGTTTGCAAAGTACTGCTTGGCCCGCTCTCCCGCCTGCTCTGAGCCTTTTGTGACGCCGGCCGTGACTGTGACTATGATTGGATTGTAATTGGATTGTGCAGAACTCTGTCAAAGTCCTGTGACACGTCCCCAGAGGGGCTGGACTTTGTGCATTTCCTATTTTCTGTCTTTTGCCACGCACTAGCGCGCGCGCACTTGCAAGCTAAGTGCCGCTTGCAAAGTACTGCTTGGCCCGCTTAGTCCGACTTAGCTCGGCGTGCCAGTGTGCTGTTTATTAATTGAAATGTGTTACTCTTTATATAGAGCCATTAAGCGGCCACAGCACTGGTGTTTCTTTATTATACAGGGTAAGTGTATGCTGAATTATTGCTATTCATTGAAATCCTGTATGCCTGGCAATTCAATCATGTCTGTATCTAATAATGTACTTAACAATGCTACCAAAACGTGTTCTTCACACAAATCAATCGTGCTCACTCCGCGTGTTCAGGATAAAATTGTCACACTCAGCGAAAAATACCCAATCTTTAGTTTCACCCAAGCGCCTACAAGCATTAGCCAAAGACCATGTATTGCTGTACATAATCGACCCTGCCCACGCCCTCGCATTGGGTCAGTTTTTAGACATCCCATGCCCCAGCTATTATCAGACGAGACTTTACTACTGCTGAGGTTGGTAAAACTTCTGATATTGCAATAAATGCTGATACTAATGCGCCTATTGAGCTCGATGACACACATTCTAGCAACAACTCTGAAGATGATATCTTGTTGTATGCTAGTCAATGTGAATCCCCGATTTTAATCCGCGCAGAGCATGTCAGCAAATCTACGTGCGAGGCTTCATTTAATTCACAAGTCAACACATCTTGTTATGTCATGCCCACGCCGAGACAATGTCGAACACGTGATACAACTTGCACTCAAGCATCCACATCATTACAAACACCACTAGTCGAACTCACATTGTCTGCAATTAACACAACAATTTTGAGTCTGTTTAAATTGTTCGACACAATATCCAAACAATCGAACCAAATAGACTCTATTGTTGAGTGGATGCATATGATTGTTTTAAGACTGCCAGGCGATATACCCCAGGGCAGTCGATATACCCCAGGACCTTAGGTCGGAGGCAGTGACCAACTTACAACAGGTTATGCCCATAGTTCATAGCTCGATACTACCTACCTTAAACCACGTCATACGGGAAGTTGAAGAGGAGGAGCCCCACACCAAGAAAAAGTCACTCAAATGATTTATGGACGAGCATTCCCTTCAACGAGTCCCATAATTTAGCAAACTCGACCTTAGTTGGGGAGATGAAAATGAATACCCCTACTGAAAGTAAAAACACAATCGAGGCAAAGAAACGTAAAACATTAAATAAAAATGTTACAAGGCTGAAACCAACTAAGAACACAAAAAATATGGTTCAACCAAAATTGTCCAGAAACACGTTATCTTCTTTTTTCAAAGCGATCACAGTGGCTTCTAAAACCATTGAATCCAGGCGCTCCTCAAAGGATGATGTGATCTTTCAAAAAAGTACGGATGCAAAGATAAATACACCACTCACTTCTGACAGCTTGCCTGTACTTAGCGAACAAGGGAATCAGTTAATGGCTCAGAAAAATGAGCCACTACCCGCACATGGATCCCATGAGCGACCAGTAATTCCGATTATTACCGCTCCAGCCATACCTTAGCATGTTGTTCCGCATCATTCTCCTCTGAATAAACTACTAGATTTACTAGAACATCCAAATGAGCAAAACATGTCTATGGTATGCGGCCAAGCCCCTCAAATAACGGGCAGACCAGTCAAAGATACCCAGACTACTAACGCAAATGTCAATAACACCTTGATAGACATGCAAAATGCGTTCAAGCTGCACTTTAACACCACAAGTAAGTCTACCAAGACACTAAGTAAACCAGTTTGCAATCAACTCGACTCTATCTCTTCGGCAGAACAAATTAGGAAAACAGTGGACGACTATATCTCCAATAGATTAGCAACTGGTGACATTTATTTCAAAACAAAGTCCACTCTTCCTAGAGAGTCTCAAGATCCAAGACAGATGCCACACACGCCTACACACCCACGTCATGATGAGCCAAAATCTTACAATCAGGAAGTTTAATCTTTGACATCATGTATGTAAGAAATTCATAGTCATGCAAGACATTATATTCCTGAGCCAAATCGCCTTATGAAAGACAATCAGAATTCCGAACGAAAAAATTATGCCAGACCGCCACCTCTTAAATCTTCATGTCACACATTAATTATGAAATGCAGAGATGAGCCATTCGCTACATATGACTTAAATAGACGAAGTATTCTGAATATCTTTAATGATGTGATAGAATTAGAAGATATCACATCGGGTGACATAGAGTTAGTTGAGTTTGTCACAGGTAAAAACATGACTGTGGTGAGACTTTGGATTCACTCAGGGCTGGTTATGAATGCCATATGGCAAGCAAAAATGACGTTGTCAAAATGGGCTTTTTAATAGCTCAAGATCCCGACCGAACCCAGAGACAGGAATATCAACCAAGGAACCTGCAGCCAAATGTTTCCTTCAATCATTCACAGCAGGTTGTCACCAAGCAGAATGTAAGACAATATGAGAGTACTTCATAACCAATAAATATTAGTAATCAGTTCCCCTTGACTGTAGGATGCTGGAATACAAGAGGTCATACCCATTTACATACATCTTTGAACAACTTTGACCACCCTTTTGACATCCTAATACTACAGGAGACATGGTTTTTACTGCCTCCAGTATGGGATAATCATGAGATCTCCTTGCTTCCTGCTGTCAGAGGTCTTAAAGATAGACCATCTTCAGGCCTGCTAGTGGCGGTTAGACGTGATTCTGGCTTTCGTGTTGAACCATGGTTAGTAAATGATATCTTCTTACAACTTACTAAATTAGTAAGCACCTCTGGGAATATTGCAATAATAAATATATATCGCAACCTGGAAGCTATATCTGACCATATTTTTATGAAGAATTCATAAAATTACTTGACACCATTGCTACCACGCCTGATATCACTGCCACGATCATAGCTGGTGACTTACATTTAAATTACCGACATCTTGACTCCGGCTCTACACACCTACTGGGCCAGAGATGGTCTAGCCTTTTGACAGAAAGAAAATTCCATCTACTCAATGGAGCTGTAAATCCTGACATTCCACCTCAACCCACTTGGCATAGGGATGATTATCATAGCATCATTGATTATATGTATGTTGATGTTCATTCATTTATGCAAGTTTGCTCCTTCAAAGTTAACTTGCAACAATTAAGTGACAATAACCTCCTTGCTCTAGAACTTGATTGGAAAAAACATGTTGATGAACCTCAGACAAACTGGTATGGTTTTTCGTTAGTAGTAAACAATGCCAGATCTCGTTTCATATGGTCTATCCCCAAATTACAAGCCTTAAATCAGGCCATTGAGCTGAATTGGGCTGCCTCCTCCAGACAACAATATGCGACCTTACTAAACCAATTCAAGGATAACATTATGATTTCTAAACACCATGCAGTAAAACATTCTCATATGTTTGATCCAGAGGTCCGAGCAAGACGTACAGCCTATCGCAAAGAAAGAAAACTAACTCTGAGTACTGATAGGACACCGCACTAAGCAGCTCTGAGATCAGCAAAGTGTAGATATAACAACTGGATTCGAGCCCGCAGGTCCTTGCTATACCAACATGATAGCGAAATAATACTAAAAGCTTTGGCAAGAAAAAATACAGCTGATATTGTACTTTGCTTAACAACTGCTCTTCCTTTTCCCAAGTCAATATGCAAGCTAATGGAGTGCGAGAAGAGCAATGGGTCAATCATTTCACACAATTATATGAAGATAAAGATTTTACAAATTTTAACTATACCCAACAAACCGAATCGAAATGGCAAGTAGAATGCTCAGCTGAGATTTTAGAGACCTATGTTAAACAAGCTAGTGGTTCGAGAGCCATGGGTCCTGACGGTCTTAATAATATCATGTTAAAAACTAATCCTCAAGCATGGGCAAAAATCTTAAACAATATGTTCCAACAAGTACTGATCACTAAAGCTCTTCCATTATCATGGCAAACATCAATTATAGTGCCCATATTTAAAAAAGGATAGAGATCATGTCTGGACTTGCAGAACAATTACCGTGACCCCTTGTTAAGTGTTGAGAGTCGTGAAGATATAGGAGACCTCCGTCCCCAAGTGCCGCACAGGGAGAATCACTTATCACTCCCTGTGCAACCTTTGAGGCCACAGGTGGAGAAAGAATCCAACGCCGGAACCGAAGTACTAGGAACCCCAAGGCAGCTGTGAAAAAAGGCAATGGTTATAATTCAAGCAGGCAGGTACTACATGTATATTTAACAGAGAAGAGTTCAAGCCTTACCGGGGACTTTGATGTAATGGATGTTGGACCTAAGAGGGGAATGGTTCCGGGACTCACGCAGACAAGGAACCCCTTCTGGACCCAAAAGTATCCGTCTCCACCTGGAGAGAGTAGTATTGGAGGAAGGGCCTCAATTAGTCCGATGATAGCCACCAGGGGCAGTGTGACCAGTTAGTGCAGAGAGGCAATCCGGGAAAGCCAAGAGGTATCCATTGAACAAAATTGGGTCTGTAGCCAGAGAGAGCTGTCCGTATCAATGGGAAAACAAGGAGCAGAGGAAGTCCGTGATTCAGTCCGAGGTCAGGAGCCGATGAATAGAAGAGCCAATGTTGCCGTAGCCAAACGTGATCCACAAGGAGTCCGAAAAACAAGAGCAGGATTCGAGGAAGCCGGGTGAGTAGCACGGGTAAATCAGCCAGACAGAGTCTCCGAGGAATACAGCTGTGAAGCGTGGTGTATAGGCACTGCACCGTTTAAATATCATTACTTCCTGGTCACGTGACACTGAACGGAGTCACGTGACCGTAAATCAGGGTCACGTGATCGCGTAATCAAGTCACGTGACCGGGCCACAACGGTGCGAGAGCGTGTGCTACCGCTCGAGCGGCTGCCTAATCTCCATGGCAACTGCCAATGGAGAAACGGTCGTAAGCGCGACTGACAGGCATGTGGTGATTGCCTTGTCAGCGCGCGAGCCAAACTGGGTTGCCTGCGTGAGCCCCGGGAGAAAGGTAAATGGACGGGGGTGGTCATGTGATTGGGTGACGGGACGTGACCGGGGAGACCCCTTGCAGGCATGACACCCCTCTCAATCGGGATTTGTGGCAGGTATGGGCATGACCATCAATCTGTTTACATTAAATGCCCTAAAATCACAATGCCACTCAATAAAATAACCATTATATCTAGCGTTTGTCGACCTACATGCCGCTTTCGATTCGGTTTCATGGGATTACTTATGTCGAAACTACAGAGAGATCACTGTCCATCGTCACTTATAGATATACTTTATAATTTTCACTCCAACACATCTATACGTGTCCGATTAGACTTAAATGGCCGATTAACAGTACCAATTATGACTGCTCTAGGCCTAAAACAAGGCTGCTTGTTGGCCCCAGTATTTAATTACTTCATATATGACATCAAGTCAACTTTTGATCACATTGTTTCTGATTCCCCTAAGATTAATAACACCCAAGTCAAAGCTTTGTTGTATGCTGACGACTTAGTTTTAATATCGCAGACACCGATTCGTCTACAAAGATTATTGGATGGTTTTGAGGCCTATATTAACCAAAATGAATTGAAAATTAACATCGAAAAGACCCAAATCATCCAATGCACTGCCAAGAAACAAAAATATAGTTCATATCAATGGTCAATCAATAAAATCAAATTAATGGTTGTCCCTATGTACACGTACCTGGGGATGATTTGCGAAGACAAGAGCAGCCCGAAAGGAAATTTTTCTCAAATGCAACACAAATTAACCACAGGTATCTCACAAGCCAGAATTATACTGCATCGTTTTGGTAAATTTTCCATAATGCCAGTCTTAATATATTGGAAACAAAAAAATACTCCATGCTTATTATATGGTCTTGAAACGGTGGCACCGATACATGCAGAAGCCTTAACTAAATTAGAGGCTAAAATCTGGCGCCAAACGTTGAGCTACCACAATGCATCCCCATATCATGGGTGCGATACGAACTGGGTATAACGTCACTAAATACTGTGTATCAATGGAAGTTGTGTGCTTTTTTAAGAAAATGCTTGGTGTCTACTAAAATACATGTGATGCTTAAAATATTATCTACTCATCTATTCACATCACTGTCATGATGCCTGCTCCCGGGGAGCCGGTTCAAGCCCTGCGTCCCCGAAAGCGGACATCCAGTCCCCAAGGAAGGACCCAGCAACCCCATATAGGGGCCCTTTGGACAGTGTCCTGGCGCCTATGGCGCCAGGCTCATAAAAGACATCAGTCCTGGCGCCATAGGCGCCAGGCTCATTATGGAAGTGCTTGGGTGCACTTACCTGATGCAGACCATGCTGCAGGATCCCGGCCTCCTTGAGGCCTGAAAGGAACTACTTTACCTGTGGGACTAATTTACCATCCGGGCGTGGTCGGGGAAGGATACATACCTGACTGGAGGAAGGATACATACCTGGAACTTCTTCCAAGGCTATTTAAACCCCACCCGAACAGCCACACGTGCTTCGCGTTGTTCTGCATCTAGCAGCTGGACGCTCACCATGTCTGCTCCTGCATCCTGACTTCTGCCACGCCTGCCAGCATCCTATATCACCTGCAAAGGAAGAGAAGAAGAGAACAGAAGAAGGAAAAGTCCTTACCTGCTAAATCTGCATCCCAGAGACATCTCGCCGACAATCCTGAAAAGGAAGACTTTTATTTAAAAGCTCATCGCATCAATTGCTGCAGCGCCGCATTCCACTCACCTTTACAGGGCGCCTCCATGATCATCCGGATTCGCAGTCACGCCCCAGCGCCTAGGGAGAAAAAGACCAGAACAAAAGGTGGGAGAGAGAAGGGAATAAGGAAAGCTAAATCTCCATGTTAAGACTTACCTGTTGATTCATTCCCTCTTCATTTCGGGTCCCGACCGCATCCTGGCATTTCCGGACCCCAGCCCCTAAGGGGAAAAAAAAAAATCAGCGTTAATGAGCGAATGAAAAGACATTACCAAAAGACGCTCATTAAAGACTTACCTGATTTCTACAATGATTTCACCTCTCATCTCGGGTCGGTGCCTGTTCCCCGGCATTCCGTACCCTATGGGGAAAAAGACACTAGCATTAGTACATTAATGCATGGACACAAGGGGAACCTCTTATCAAAAAACGTACCTGGAAGCCAAGCAAGTTTGGTTCTCACCAATCCGAAAATCCAGTGAAGTAACTGGATACCAACGCGCCCCTGCATCAGAAGCAGGATGGAGAGCTCGTCCTTCCAGACCCTAAGGTGAGATGCTACGAGGAATCACAGAAGGGTTTCGAGGAGGGTGAGAGGGGAAAGTGGGAGGCTGATTGCATTACCCCGCAGACAGTTAATCCCCTATTTTCGCCTACAGAAGGATACTTCTGCGAGCCAGACAAATCAGATTTGGGGGCCCGGTCCAGTCCGTCTTCCGAACCCTGCGCATCACCTTAGAAGAGGTCACAGCAGCGCGAACCAGGACAGCGCCTCCGTGGGAGTCAGGTGAGCGTTACAGAACGCGAAGCCTTCCTACAAATTCCCACCCAGGCGCTATGGAAAGTTCTGAGACTGATCAGTTGGCCCAATTACTGGGGGAATTACAGGCCGAAGTACATGCCGCTCGTCAAGAGACTAATGCCCTCAGGAGGGAATTAATAATATCAAAGGAAAGAACTGATGACCTGGCCAGACAGCTTTTGCAAGGTCAAGCTGGGCAAACTCCTCTACCCGGTTCCGGAGGGAACCCCGCTCCTGTGGTTTCCAGTAACCCTGTGCAGACTAATCTACCTGGAAACATGCCGCTGGCCCCACCCGAACGCTTTGCTGGGGACCCCAAACGATTTGCCGTATTCATGAATCAGTGTTGTTTGCACTTCCTATGCAGACCTGGGGCCTTCCCTAATGATCAGACCAAGGTAGCCTTTGTATTGTCCTATCTCAGCGACTGCGCTGCCGATTGGTCAGTTCCACTGGTTACTCAAGATGACCCGATTCTCCGTGATTTTCAAAGGTTTCAAGCAAGCATGGAAAGGTTATTTGCTCGACACTCTCAGGGGCAGGCTCTGGATGACGAACTTCTATCCCTGCGACAGGGCAATCAGGACCTCCTATCCTATATTGCAACCTTTAATAGACTAATTGTGGAAACGGGATGGCCAGAGGATAAAAGAGTCACGTTGTTTTATCGAGGCCTACGCGGAGAACTTAAAGATGTCTTGGCCCAAGTTGTAAATCCGCCCCAAGAATGCACAGAGTATATAGACTTAGTGGTCCAATTGGATCACAGACTTCAAAACAGAAAAGCAGATCGGTCCAGGTTTGAGACCCGGGTGTTGGTCAAGACCCATGCTAATCCCAAGGGAGTTGATGTCTCTGAGCCTATGCAAATTGGAGGTGTTAAAGGACCCTTAACTCAAAAAGGAACGTGAAAGGAGGCGGCAGTTAAAATTATGTCTTTATTGTGGGAATTCTGGACACTTTCTACGAGATTGCCCGGCAAAACCGCCCCAAAAGGCGGTAGGAGCCGCTAATAAAAACCATGAAGACTCTGTTTCGGTAAACGACTACGCCCGACAAGTGTAGGGGTCTGCTTGCCGAGCTTGAAAACTAACTCTCAGACCTCGCATTTCATTGTGCCAATGGTTCTCGTAGATCCAGAACAGCCTAAGCGGTTGCATGCAATAAAGGCATACATCGATAGTGGGGCTATTGGAAACTATGTGGATTGTGAATTGGTCTCTAGGATTAACCTCCCTCTCCGTCCTAAAACCAGCAAAGATGTCATCACCACAGTCGATGGAACTGAAATTGCCTCTGGACCGGTAACACATTCCACTACTGAGGTGACTCTTATTGGTCCCGACGGCCATCGGGAGGGTGTTGTGTTTGATGTAATCAAGGCTCCACAGTTTCAGGTTATTCTTGGAATCCCTTGGTTAGAGACACATAATCCTCGAATTGATTGGCGAGCTAAGAGAATAACCTTCCCGGATTGTACACAAACCTGCTACCCAGAAAACCTGAAGATTAATCTAGCATCTGTAACCTCTACCTCCATGCAACTACCTCCGGAATGCCAAGACTTTCAGGACGTCTTCCAAAAGGAACAGGCCAACACGTTACCTTCTCACAGATCGTACGATTGCCAAATCGATTTGGTGCCCGGTGCACAACCACCTTGTAGCAGGATTTATGCCCTTACCGAACCTGAGAATCTGCATTTGAGACAATATTTGGATCAATACCTAGCTAATGGTTTTATTCGCCCGTCAAAGTCCCCGGCATCCTCGGCTTTGTTCTTCGTGCCCAAAAAAGAAGGCGACCTTAGAACTTGTATCGATTACCGCGCATTGAACCAGATAACGGTTAAAAACCGTTATCCTCTGCCTCTGATCCCTGAACTCCTTGACCAGGTGAAGGACGCTTGCATATACACCAAGTTAGATCTCCGGGGGGCTTATCATCTTGTACGAGTTAAAGAAGGCGACGAATGGAAAACTGCCTTCCGTACTAAATACGGATTATTCGAGTACCAGGTGATGCCTTTCAGATTGTGTAACGCGCCGGCTGCCTTCCAATACTTCATGAATGATGTCCTTCGGGAACTCATCGATGTTTGTGTTGTCGTATATATCGATGACATTCTGGTGTACTCCTCTTCGGAATCTGATCACAGAAAACACGTCCGGGCAGTACTTGAAAAACTGCGCCAACACAAACTATTTGCTAAATTGGAGAAATGTGTTTTCCATACCACAGAAGTCGAGTTTCTAGGTTTCATCCTGACACCCAAAGGAGTCCGAATGGACTCAAGAAAAGTGGATGCCATCCTCAAATGGCCATCACCTAGCTCTGTAAAAGGGGTTCAAAGCATGCTCGGGTATGCCAATTTCTATCGCAGGTTCATCCCGGAATTTTCACGCGTGGTACAACCCATAACTGCACTCTTGAGGAAAAATAAACATTTTGAATGGTCTGAAGAAGCCGAGCAGGCCTTTCAGGATTTAAAAGCTAAGTTTACCTCCGCACCTATATTGAAACACCCGCGTCCAGATCTCCCTTATGTCGTCGAGACTAACGCATCCAGCCTAGCCATGGGAGCTGTCCTGTCCCAAAGAGATCCCGAAACCAACCAACTGCATCCCGTAGCATTTTGGTCCAGAAAATTCTCGGCACCAGAGGTCAATTATGCAATCACGGACAAAGAACTGTTAGCCATTAAGTCCGCTTTTGAAGCCTGGCGGCATTATCTGCTTGGCGCTCGACATACCATCACAGTGATCACTGATCACCGGAATTTACAGTATTTGAAAACCGCCAAGGCTCAGTCATCACGGCAGCTCCGATGGGCTTTGTTTTTCGCTGAATTTGATTTCGTGATTACCTATCGACCTGGCTGCAAGAATGGCAAAGCAGACGCCTTATCCCGAATTGGAATGGGAGAATCTGATACAAACTCAGAACCAGTACCAATAATTCCTGAACAGAGGATTCTAGGCATGACTTCGTTACAGACGCTTGAAGACATTCAAGTCAGAGTGAAACAACTCCTGGACCCTATAACCTTACAGGATTGGATACAAAAGGGATCAGACTTTACCATAGATAATGGTTTACCTTATTTCCAAGGACGCTTATTCCTGCCACATAAGGAATTACACGAACTAGTTATTTCTGGTTATCATGATGCATCAATAGAGGGACACCCCGGTATTGCCAAGACAGAGGAAAAGGTGAAACGACAATTTTGGTGGCCCTCTTGGCGAAAAGATGTTAAATCTTTTGTGATGTCCTGTGGTGTTTGCACCCAAAATAAAAGTCAAAAGAAAAGACCAGCCGGTCTCCTTCAACCTCTAGACATACCGCCAGCACCCTGGCACACCCTATCAATGGATTTTATTACAGACCTGCCTCCTTGTTCGGGGTACAATACTATTCTAGTAATTGTGGATTTGTTTTCCAAAATGGCCCACTTTATTCCTTTGAAAGGTTTACCTTCAGCTTCTGTCCTAGCCAAAGAATTCCTCGAAAATATTGTTCGGCTACATGGATTCCCATCTATACTAATCTCTGACCGGGGAAGCCAATTCATTTCCCACTTCTGGCGCAAATGTTGTCAAATGGCGCAGATCGACGTAAGATTATCGACTAGTCACAACCCTCAGACCGATGGTCAGACCGAGAGGACAAATCAGACCCTTGAGCAATACTTACGGTGTATGTTACAGCAATCTGAAAGCAACTGGAAAGACATTCTTTGGATAGCCGAATACGCATATAATACTTCGGTACACTCTGGAACTGGCCACAGTCCTTTTTATACTTTGTTTGGGCATCACCCTCGAGCCTCAAACCTTGACTCACCTCAGAACCTCGGAATGCCTGCAATAGAACATCTGCATTCTACAATTACCGAAGCCTTCACAGAGGCAACTACACATTTACAACAAGCCAAGAGAAAATACAAGGAGAATGCTGATCTACATCGGAGTGAAGCATCTCCGTATCAGATTGGGGATCAAGTGTGGTTAGCTACCAGATATTTACCACTCAAAGGGCCTCGAACTTTTAACCCAAAATATCTGGGACCTTATTCTATTACGGCAATAATTAACCCAGTGGCTGTTAAACATGATTTACCAGCTAGTATGCAAATTCACCCTGTTTTTCAAGTGTCACTTCTGAAACCAGTGGTACCCGGAACCCGACTACTCAAACCTCCAGAACCTATTCTAATAGATAGGGAGCCCGAATTCGAAGTGAAGAACATTTTAGACTCAAAAATGTTTAGGTCAAAACTGTTCTACCTAATTGATTGGAAGGGGTACGGACCTCAGGAGAGGTCGTGGGCACCCAGCGACCATGTGCATGCACCTCGATTAGTCAGGAAATTCCACCGACTCTTCCCAGACAAACCAAAACCCCCGGAGGGAACAACCTTGGGAGGGGTCTTGGGGGGGGGAGTGCTGTCATGATGCCCGCTCCTGGGGAGCCGGTTCAAGCCCTGCGTCCCCGAAAGCGGACATCCAGTCCCCAAGGAAGGACCCAGCAACCCCATATAGGGGCCCTTTGGACAGTGTCCTGGTGCCTATGGCACCAGGCTCATAAAAGACATCAGTCCTGGCGCCATAGGCGCCAGGCTCATTATGGAAGTGCTTGGGTGCACTTACCTGATGCAGACCATGCTGCTTGATCCCGGCCTCCTTGAGGCCTGAAAGGAACTACTTTACCTGTGGGACTAATTTACCATCCGGGCGAGGTCGGGGAAGGATACATACCTGACTGGAGGAAGGATACATACCTGGAACTTCTTCCAAGGCTATTTAAACCCCACCCAAACAGCCACACGTGCTTCGCGTTGTTCTGCATCTAGCAGCTGGACGCTCACCGTGTCTGCTCCTGCATCCTGACTTCTGCCACGCCTGCCAGCATCCTGGATCACCTGCAAAGGAAGAGAAGAAGAGAACAGAAGAAGGAAAAGTCCTTACCTGCTAAATCCGCATCCCGGAGACATCTCGCCGACAATCCTGAAAAGGAAGACTTTTATTTAAAAGCTCATTGCGTCGATCGCTGCAGCGCCGCATTCCACTCACCTTTACAGGGCGCCTCCATGTACAGCAGCGATCATCCGGATTCGCAGTCACGCCCCAGCGCCTAGGGAGAAAAAGACCAGAACAAAAGGTGAGAGAGAGAAGGGAATAAGGAAAGCTAAATCTCCATGTTAAGACTTACCTGTTGATTCATTCCCTCTTCATTTCGGGTCCGCGCCGCATCCTGGCATTTCCGGACCCATGCCCCTAAGGGGAAAAAAAAAAATCAGCGTTAATGAGCGAATTAAAAGACATTACCAAAAAAAGCTCATTAAAGACTTACCTGATTTCTACAAGGATTTCACCTCTCATCTCGGGTCGGTGCCTGTTCCCCGGCATTCCGTACCCCGGCCCCTATGGGGAAAAAGACACTAGCATTAGTACATTAATGCATGGACACAAGGGGAACCTCTTATCAAAAAACGTACCTGGAAGCCAAGCAAGTTTGGTTCTCACCAATCCGAAAATCCAGTGAAGTAACTGGATACCAACGCGCCCCTGCATCAGAAGCAGGATGGAGAGCTCGTCCTTCCAGACCCTAAGGTGAGACGCTACTAGGAATCACAGAAGGGTTTCGAGGAGGGTGAGAGGGGAAAGTGGGAGGCTGATTGCATTACCCCGCAGACAGTTAATCCCCTATTTTCACCTACAGAAGGATACTTCTGCGAGCCAGACAAACCAAATTTGGGGGCCCGGTCCAGTCCGTCTTCCGAACCCTGTGCATCACCTTAGAAGAGGTCACAGCAGCGCGAACCAGGCCAGCACCTCCGTGGGAGTCAGGTGAGCGTTACAATCACCTCATGCATTTATTCAGTTGTGGCTAAAGACCACATATAGCATTCTTATAAATGCAGATATATCTATTGCAATGTTGATCAACGAACCGGTTAAGGCCAAGAAAAAGTTGTATACCATGGATTGGATAGACAATACAACAACATGTCTGCAATATAAGAATCCATCTACTCACAGATTTTGGCCTAAAAAATTGGGAGTGGTGGAAAACTATCTTTTAAAATGTCCATCCAAATTTTATAGACAGTGTATCCTTCGCTTTCGCTGTAATCTATGGCCCACAAAAAATCTAGCATATATACGACAACAGTTACCCTTGTCAGATAATTTCCGCAGATTCTGTGGGGGTCGTGAAATCCCAGAAACTACAGAGCATTTGGTTGTGAATTGCTTAGCCTTGAGAGAATAAGGATCAATTAATTTTGTGAAATATTCCCATTATTTGAGTTTGTTGGACAATAAATCGTGTTGGGATTAGGTTACAGCTACAACCCATGTGCCATTACAGATTGCAGTGATACAATTTTTAAATGCTCTAAAGCTCCAGGTGGAAGAAAAAGAAAAAAAAATGAATGTTGACTTTCTATTCTTTTTTCTTTTTTAAGGACAATGATATTAGTTATACCTGTGATTTTAAATTGGATTTTGGAAATTTGTATTCATATATTTGATTTTTCTTTTGTACATTTTTCTTTTTCTTTTTCTTTCTTCCTTTTTGTAAATAATGCTATGTAAATATATTTTGTTTATGATTGTATTACATAAAATTGGAAAAGTTGATTTAGTTCGGCTCAATTCAATAAATAATTCAATAAAAAAAATGAATCCTGTATTTTGCTGCAGCCAAGTCCATTTATATTAAAAATTAGAGATTTTATTTGGTGAATATCGCCCTGGTTTTAGCATTTGGCTCAATGGTTTGTAATTGCTTTTTTTGTATTGTGACATGGTTTACAAAACCTTGCACATTTACAAAAAATAACAACACTGCATCAGTTGTAAAATACACATAAAATATATTGTTCTTAAAATAGCAAAAACGGAAAGAAACACTATAGTGGGATGAAACTAAACTACATAAAGAAAAAAGAAAATAATGCAAATTAGAACAATAAAATGCATTACATTATTAGAAACATTTAAAATAGACGGCTAGTAGCCCTGTATGAAAGTTTCACCCAATATATGATAGATCTCTTTAATCATGTGTACTAGGGCTATTACATTAGACTTATGAGTTCCAGCTAGAAGGCGAATCCACATACTTTCATTGCTAATTGAGATGATATTTCAAATACATTTACCCAACCATATATTCCTGATCTCTAAGAACTTGGCACTTGATTTTTACGAAGTCGACAGCAACAAATTAGTAGTAAGTCTTCGAGGACCCATTGTGTCCAATGTGCACAATATATTGAGTCGAAATAACCCAAAAGCCATTTTTATTCTGCAGTCTGAAAAAATGATCAAGTAAGTCGGTAGAGTATTGCATCTTCTATGTATGTATTTATATTGTGCATACACCTTGTATTTGAATAAATGATACTGATGTTTATACGAGTCCCATAAGGAGAATTTAACTTTGACCTTTTTTGGATTATGGATTAGATATTCAAAATTCAAGCCTATATGTTCCAGTGCTGACAAGCTATCCTCGTACATCTTCGCTATTTGGGGTTCCATATCTGTCAGGTATGCAGCTCTCAAATCGACGTATAGGGAATGGGGCAGCGGATTCAGGATTTTAGAAAATAGCATAATTCTCTTATAAAGTACTGTAGAATCTAGGGATTGTAATTAAGGTTACTGGCAAACATTGCAAGAGATGTAAAGTTCTACATATGGAAACAAACTCTACATTTCCCCTGATTTTTGCCAGTAAATGTTTGTTATAATTGAGAGCTATAGGCGTGTTGCTAAATATATTGAAAGTAATTGTGATTTTACCCAAGACTAATGTGGTAGTGATTACATTTTTAATGGAGGGTATACGGAGTTTATTTGCCATGCTGTAAGCTGAAAGCTCGTTTTTCTGCTTGGTGGGTGTTGGAGGCAAGGTCTGTAGATCAAAATCACAGTGATCCTGAGTGCCAGCAAAGCGCCTGAAAAGCACAGTTGTGTAGCAGTGGAAGTGCCTATCTCAGTGGTGTTTTTTCTCTCTCTATCCCAGGCAGGTATTGGAGGCGGAGTCTGTGGATCCAGAGCACTGTGATCCTGAGCATCAGCGAGGTGGTGACTGACAAGCAGAGTTATGCAGCAGTTTGGCAGGAGTTCGGTGTTGGAGTTGGAGGGAAACTAGTTGATCTTTTATATTGTTCTCCACCTCCAGTGTGGGAATATTTTGGGTGTCATAAGTAAGTGCCCACAGGTTACGTGGTCCTGCGACCTGTGTAAGTAAGGTGAATTTCTCTGCTGATATTTTATCTTCATGACAGACAAAATAAAAGGACATTCCCTTCATAGTAAAGCAGGACCTAACTGTGAGGCCAAGATACCCTACAAACGTGGCTACAATACAAAAAAAGCCTCTGCATACGGGAGTGGTCCTCCCTCTGTTGAGGGGTGTGGAGGAGTAGTTAATTTGGTTGCTTTGTGGATAACAGCAAGATTACAGACTTTTTTTCTGCAACTACCTCTAATATGGTGGGTGGAAATATGGATGCCTGTTATGAACCATCGTCCATGGTCCATGTGGTCATCATGGAGACTGACACCATGTTTATCGGGCACCATTTTTCCTTGTGACATGGCGCACTGCTGTTCTATGCAGAAGTGTTTGGTGCGCTGTGGTTGTTTTGGCAGCACCCAAACGCTGACTGCTGCTTCTGGTTTTCGCAAGCTAAACAGTCTTCGCTAGCAACAGGACCTTGCATCTCAACGCAGGTAATTATTGGCCTTGCTTGGCGCTAAGTGTCTAAGTTCATTGTGTCCTTACTACATTCCTAGTTCCTTTAACTTGCCCTTTCTTACTATCCATTATGTGCCTCTTGGAATCCCTGTATGGCTGCCTTCCTTCGTGTCTGTGCCCTCTCTCTGCTTGTGTTTCCCGTTGAATACATTCGAGTACCTGCGGCCTGGATCTTTTTGGATTGCCTTTAATTCATGTATCGATCATCTACTCAGCAACCAGCCGGGACTGCTTAATAACAGATTATCCATCGCTACAAAACACAGCTTTTTCCTTCCTTTCTGGGAAAGGTTTTTCTCCTGTGTATATGGCATTCCACTCCAGAGGTTACCCGGCCTGGGTAATAACTTGACAGGCAGGGTGGCATCTGGAGAGTCTCTCCCATATCTACATGACACCAGCTCCATGGATCATCTACAGGCAAGTCTTCACAGAAGAAAACACAGGTGAGCCCAACTGCAGAGTCTGACAGTGCCCCTGTTTGTTAGTTATTTGTTGTCTGAAGATCTCATTACTTTGTCGGGGCCGGATGTGACCAATCAGCCTATGGTCCTAACAGGTGTTTCTAATTCCATAACCTCAGTGGATAATTCATTGCTTAACCTCTGTAATAGTCTATTGAAAGATGATTCTATTGGACATATTTCAATTATAGCTATTGACTTACAAGATGACGGGGTTAGCAGTATGAATGATATGTTATCCAAACCACCATATATGGTGAACATTGCAGAAGAATTAAGAGATGAATGTGGGCATGGCAACATTGAGAACCAATTTAATAGTGATCAAGAATCTAATGCAGGTGATCTCTGAGAAACGCTAATGATAGTTGAGGCATTATTTAGTAAGTAATGTTGTATTTAGAATTGTTGAGATTGTGTTAGAAAATAGTAGCTTGGAGTAGGACTCACCTCCTTTAATGGAAAGTAAATTAGACATTGGGGAAGGTGGGGTAGATGAAGCACAGGTGAATGGTTCTGACATTCTGGCTGAGGCTATGGTGCTTAATGAAGGGGTGGTTTCAATGCATCCTTCAATAAACCAGTAATTGCTGAATGTGGAAAATATCGCTAAAAGACCTAGATTGAGTAAGAGAAAACTTCATAATAAAGAATTAGAAGGAAGGACAAAAAAAGTAGATTAAGAGAAAGTTGAATCTAAAGGAGTGATTGCCCCACCATTAAATATTCAGACTATTACTAGTGAGCATTGTATCTGAAAACATTGAATACAGGATATGAACTGGTAAACTGTGCTAAGAGTAAAAAGAAAACAATTTCAAAAGCTGGGGTAAAGTCTGGGCTGTTAGATAAATGGGTGCAAAAACAAGATTTGGTGGTGTAACCAGGCGGTTGAGAGCTCTAGCCCTTCCTCTGACTCCTCTGTTAGTGATATATTAACATAGTAATGAACAACAACTAAATTGAAGCTAGTGTGATAGGTTATTGTCATGATTCCTGCCCCTCATGTCCCCAGCCCTCCATGATGTCAGGCTGGAGCCAGGCCATGGTCACCTACATGGCCCTCAAGGGCCTCTCCATCCCTCCAAAGACCCACTTGGAGTCAGACTTGGCGCTTGTGGCACCAGACTCACTCACTCCCATAGGATAACATTGGGGATTGGACTTGTAGTGCATTGATGGGTACAAGATGGATGCCCCCACATATTTCGGTTCCCAGAACTGCATGTGCGGTCTAGTCTTTTGGGTGTGGTTCAGCCCAGAGACACCTGGGATATCCAGAGACTATTTAAGCCACACCCAGGCTGAGAAACATGCTTTGCGTTTTCTGCACCTGCAGCGTGACACTCACCGTGTTCGGATCGGTCTCCAGTAAGCCTGCATCTTTATTCTACGCTCAGCTCCTGCAAGAACAAGAACACGTTAGGAACAGCCTTACCTTGCGGCGCTTCTGCTCATCATTCATCGCTCCTTCTGTTCGGCGGGCATCTTTGGCGGTGTCATTCCCATCCCGGCATGCCGCTTCCTACGGAAAAGGGAAAAGAACAGAAAAAGGCATTAGTAAGCATTCTGCAAATCTTCGCTCATTTTGAAATACTGTACGAGCTTCAAACGCTTACCTGAATCCCAGCCGCTCGTGGGGAACTCTGTCTCTGAAACTTCTCATCCATCTGCAAGAGGGAAAAGACACTCCAGGTTAGCGTGGAAACATCTAGAGGCGCTGCATACTGCGCTTACCCACCGCATTTGTTCTTCATAATCGGCATCCACCCTGAAAACGTCGCAGCACCTAAAAGACACAGAAAAAGAACTCAGTTCAATGCAAATATGAAAGGGATGCATCGCGCTCTCACTCACCTTCAGCGCTAATCATGTCAGCAGCACGCTGCCATCCCCGGATGCCGGCCATTATCTAAGGAAGGAAAGGAACGAAGTTAGAGAACTGTTCAAAAGACTCATTATACTTACCTGTCAGACTCTTGCCAGTGAAGTAACTAGGCAGCAACGAGCCCGTCTCAATCAACACGCCCTTGTGCTGAAAGCAGGACGGAGAGCACACTATCCAAGAAAACACGGTGAGCTGTGGATCAAAGGGAAGAGTTGGACCCCGGGGAAGAAGGTGTTAAAGCACACAGAGACAATAGGGAGTTAAACTCTACCAATCCTGTGTTTCAGGCCCAGTCTCCAGTCGAATAACCTCCAGGGAAGGGGTTGAGGTCGTAAGAGGTCAGAACAGGCTGAGTGACGTCCCCGTGGATACCAGGTGAGCGTTGCAGTTATATCTATACAGAAGTAGTTATGAAAGATGTCACCTCACCCAGGCTTTCCAAATTACAAAGCACACATAGAGGTGTAACAAAATGGTGTAAGAGATAAGGCCTTGGTTGTGGCCTTTTATTTAGATCCTAATAAATTGTCAATTTCTGATTTTTCCAAACCTAATTACTGTAAGAATATTTTGTTCATATAGGTTTTTGCTACCAATGTTAGTCGGTTCCTTAACAGAAACTGTATTTTACAACTAATTGATTGTATCCCACAGCTCTCATCCATTACTACAAAGAATATAGGGTTGGTTGAAATTCCGGAGGAGATGGAAATTACTAACTGGTCTCTAGTACATTTTATTTTACCTGTGATTGCTGAAATTGTATTGCATTATTCTAATGAGTTTTTGAAACTACGGTATGAATGTGAGACATACTCTTATAAGAAACACTGTGAATATGATGATAATGAAAGGGATAGGGTAGATGATAAGCACGGTCAAAAAGAACTTTAAGTAAAACTATTACATATGATGAGGTCATTGATGCATTGATTATATAAAGCCCATGCAAGAAAGAAATTGAGTTTCAGTGTATGAAGATCTCCCTGGCCATATCCACTCTGTATTTGTTATTTCTTCATGGAATACTAGGGGCTTCTCCTTTTTAAAAAAAAAAAAATATATATATATATTGTTAAGCAATCTGACCTCTTTGCCCTACAGGTGACTTGGTTAACTGATAATGTGTTCAGTGAAGTCTTCTCTATTTTACAAAGACTTACTATTAAGCAAGACAGAGGAAGATCTATGGGTTGCCTCATTATTGGAGTGAAGGCCAAAAACCCATTGTTGAATATCAAAACTATGCCCCTCCGACATTTCTTGCTGCAATTGTTTCTAATAGACTGGGTGATGGACTTTTAGAGCTCTTGCTTATCAACGTTGATGTCCCCCCCTATGATCAACTTGACTCTGGATATTATACATCTTTTAGAGGAAATCCTTGCAGTTTTGGGGCATTCTATACGGGGAATTTACCAAAGGGAGAAGATCTTGACTGGCGGGAGAGGGAATGATTTGTTTGATGGTTATGGTATGCATTATCTCTGTCCGAGCCATGAGCAGAACTGCCACAGGGCCTATACTTGGACTAATGGTTTTGCCAAGTCTAGAATAGATTATGTTTATGTATCTAGCCAGTTAATGAGTCATTTTGATGCTCTTACTCTGATTCGCAATGATTTAAGTGATCCTGTTGTTTTGCGCTATTAATCTAAAAGAGAAATAGTAATATCAACATGGTATACAATACTAAGGGAAATATATTGTTATGAAACTCTGCAAAGGCTCATAAATTTAACGTGAACCTTGCTAGTAAACTCTTTGTGAAGGTATCAGACTGGAATCCTGTAAGTGGGATGGGTGAAATTACTGATGATATTCAGGATTCTACAGGGGTTACCTATCACCAGCTCTTGGGATGGGAAAAGCCGCTCGCTATATTAAGGGGTAATGCTGTGTAGATATATGAAGCTGTTCTAGCTAAAAATAAAAAAGAAGTAAGGAGGGAAATCAGAAAGATACGCTCCAGTAACTGAACGTTGTTTGAGAAAGCAAATAGGATAGCTAATCATAAGACGAAATATCAGAATTGGATAATGAGGCATAGGATTTCTACTAGAAGTACCCGTTGGCACACTGTTTATTTGGCTCTGCAGGATAAAGATGGCCGGAAATTAATGTACTTCTTCCGTAAACATATGCTCATGAATGATGTAAGAGATGTTAATCCAACCACTGACGTGGAATGGAAAAGATATGTTGGTCTTATTTATAACAATATGCAAGGTGATCTTTAACCTGATGATTTTGACAAGTTGTTTGAACAAGATTTGTCTTCGTGGTTTGCTTTTTCGATAGATGACATTGTTGATGTAATAAATGTCATAAAAATATTAAAAGCATTTTGTGTCCCAGGCCCTGATGGGCTTGCCAACTTGGTCCTCAAAAGTTATCTGAGTATCTGGGGCATTGTATTGAAGTTATTCTTCCACGCTATTATTAAAACAGCGGTTATTCAACAGAGTTGGAAAAAGGCTATAGTAGTCCCTGTATTTAATAAGGGTGCTAAATGTAATCTGGAGAACTAGCAACTTCTGGCAATGACAGATTCTATGTCTAAAATCTTTGCTAATTGCATTTTGAAGAAATTAAATTCCGGGGTTAAGGAAAGAAATATTCTTATGCGCCAACAGACAGGGTTTTTCAAAGGTCAGAACATAATATATGGACCCTTGTATATTTGATCAGAAGTACTCTATATTGCAAGAATCAAAGGCTTTATATTTGTTTTGTGGATTACTCCAATGATTAGGTGTAAGCATGAGGGATATTTGTCAGATGAGATGATCACTAATCACAGAGTTAAACAAGTTTGTTTACTAGCTCCTTTATTATACAGTCTATATGTAGTGGATCTGCGTGAGATGATGAATAGAGTGAACAACTTCCCTCCTCGGATTTGTCCCACAGCTTTGTTGTGGATACCCTATGCAGATGACATGGTCATACTCGATAGAATGGCAGTGGGACTTGTAAGGGTGCAGAAGTACAAGTCTGACACAGAGGTGGAATATTTTTTGGTAAAGACTTTTATTGAAGAAAAGGAAAATCCTACATGGGCCTATTTCTAAGAGGTGTTTCCTTACCTCAACAAAAAGGCTAAGGACTCTGTCAGGAACTCCGAAAATGTAAAATGTCCACCGGCCTGTGTCTAAACCAATTTCCATACCTTACATACTAAGTTATCTAAGGAAAACTGACCTTCTGGATCCAGAAGAATACCTCTCCTGTTCTCGACTCCAACTAAAATGTTCAGTTCTTAATGTTCAAATCTTGACAAGAAAACACAATTCCCAAGTGTCAGGGGGGAGTCCCTTCCCATCTTCTTCTTTCACTTCACAAATGTCTTATCAAGTCTGGTTCACTATCCAACCAGACTTGATTTGTAAATCCTCTTGTTTTAGATAGTTGCACTTTCATAAAACACATACCACACACCAAATCCGGTTCAACACCCTGCCAGATTAGACTGTGGTTCTTTCTTTCTTTGCCTGGACTTTTGTTGCACAAGAAAACACACAATCATCAAAAGCAAAGTTACCAAAGTGTAGCCTCAAGTCTGGTTTACTCTCTTGCCTTGACTTGACTGTAGTTCAGCTGTGTTTCAAAACAATCATCAAAAAGCAAAGTTCACAAGTGCAGTAACAAGTGTCTTACTCTCACCCTTGCCAGATTTGACTGTAGCTTTTGTTGTTCCAGAAAGTGTGTTTAACAATGGGCCCTTGCCCCTCAATCTTTACTTCTTCCTTCTTATTCCAGACCTCTCTGGGATGCCTGAGGGTCTCCCCAATTTGTTCTGTGTCTCTCTTTCTTTCAGGTGGGTCCCTGACCCTTTTAAGCTTTCTCAGGACTTCCCCGACTTCTTATATGGCTGCTAGAGCCCTCTGGGATACCTTCAGGTCTCCCAGACCTGCTCTGTATTTTTCCTCTCCTTTTCAGTGGGTTCCTCACCCCTTTTTGCCGTCTCTGGTATTCCCTGATTTGTCTTGGATCTCACCACCTTGTTTACGTGCTTCCTTAGACTGAAAGGGGTCCTTGAGCCTTCTGTACTCTTCTTGTGTGGCTTCCCCAGATTCATATGGGTCCCAGTCCCCATCTCAGGTTTGCTGTCATTTTTGGCCAGGTATGGTTCACTAACCTGCCAAGCACTGTTTCTTGTATGTCCACTTTGCATTTCTCCAAAGGGACTGGGGCGAGGTAGAAGGGGATCCTCAGCTTTCCCCAACATCCTCCTTCGCTCTTCGTGATCCCTGCCACCCGTTACGGTAAGCCAGGTATCTTTTGTGGCATTACTGTCTGATTGGGCTGACTTAGCGGGAATGGCTCTGCTTGCTGTGGGTTTCGGCACACCTTCCGGCGTCACCTTGCCGTGCTTCCAGGTCTGGTCCTTCTTGGCTTGCGTCTCTTGCCTCGGTCGTATGGTCCGGCTTCCAGACCTCTGATTCTCTAGCAGGATAGCTCTGAATACCGCCTTTGTTCAGCAGGGCTCCGCCAGAGTCACTGGTTCACTGCGATCAGCTGCCTGCCAGCTCTCGGTTCCTCTAGTGAGGGGCTGCATAGGTGTTGCTAGGTCTGGAAAAGATCAGGGGCTAAGCTTATGTCAGGACTGGCGGGACTCGGGGATAGCTAGCATTTTGGTTGTAGCGCCTGAGCTTCTATCCGTGGCTACAACCAAAAGACCCAGGGCTATAGCCCATTCAGCCCCCCCCCCTAGCAACACCTTTGAGGAGCTGACTTTGTGTACAGTCTTTATTCACTTTTTGTGATTGAGATCAAGTTTGATTGACTATACATCGTATGTTAGTACAGCGGTGGGCTTTTTGCTCCTTGCTCAATCTTCTTCATGTCAGTTGTAAGAGGGGCTCCAAATGGGTAGTTCTTACTCTTCCTCGTTGCTGTGTGGTCAAAGTGAATGGGGTTTCCTATATTGCAACAATACATAGACTTGTGGGGAATTATAGAGGGGGAAGTGTGTGAGATGAGTGAGGAGGACAGAGAAGGAGGAGGCACATACTACATTCTCCCAGGATAGCTGTCACTGGTCCAATGAATGGAGGGGTTACCTCCCCATGAGATGCACCCACTGACTACCACCCCCAGGGGAACTATCCGGTAGGGGCCTCACCTCCCTGTCCCCATAGGAAGGGGCTCTATCCATGAAATTAGTCATGATACCCTGGTATTCGTCACCGACTTCAACACAGCTTAAATTCATTGTTGATATACACTAAGGAAAAAGGTCTGGAAATGAATATCCATAAAACTAAAATCATGATGGTTGGTGAAATAAGAAGTAGGACTTCTGGATATGTTTGGAAGTTAACTGAGGCACTGGTGAAGGTTGTGGATACATTTATGTACCGAGGTCTAATAATTGGAGCCAACATGGAAAGGATATTTTATTCAAATCGATTCAACCCAGTGTTTAGATAATTTTCTTTTGATTAAGTCATTCATTACTACCAACGGTGGATAGTCTTTGGAGGGCATGTTAAAGTTATATAATAATAGCATTGCACCCTCTGTTTTATATGGGCTAAATTAATTTTTGGAAAAGGAAACCTCCTGGATTACCAAACTGGAGCATAAACTTTGACAGAAAATGTTGGTCCTGCCGAATCCTGTGCCTGTAGAAGCCCTATGTGGAGAATTAGGTTTAACCTCTGCTCTAGAAGTTCATTTTATTTGCAAGTGCTCGTGGGTAGGAAATGATGCTGAGCTATTGGGAATATTTACATTATCCAAATTTAACAATCTTAAAGCTTTCCAGGAATTTGAAAAAGAGATTTTAGCCTTTCAATCTGTAATTGGATTCAGTGCTCAGACTTTTATTAATCTGACTCTTGCTAAAAAGGAGCTCAAGCAGAAAGCTGTTGATTGGGAGCATCAAGATTATCTTAAATAGGAGGTTTTTTTTCCTAATCCTTTAAACCATCTTTTAAAAAACAGTAATCAGCAGTTACTTGCATCTATTATAAGGCTTCGCTTTGATGTACTTCACACCATGGATAACCTTGGGGCGTGGGCTAAAACTCATAGAGATGAGAGATATTGTTGAGTATGCAAGAAGGGGACTGAAAACTGGTTGATATTTTATTTGTATCACGCTCGAAAACAAATACGTAAAGGGCTGTATCCGAAATGGACAATATTACTGGGGATCAGTTTTGGGTACAGATTTTCTCAGGATCTCCCCTGACTGTGGTTGCAAATGCCTTTTACATATGGCATGAATTTGAAATTTTGCTTGATCAAATGTGTGTTTTTTTTATAACTATGTTACAGAGACTTGTATTTTATGACAATTCCTTTTTGGGTAAACAAAATTGATTAAATGCTTTATTGAATTTTATGTATTGTATTGTGCTGATAGATTGTTCTAGTTTTGAATGTATATAATGTTAGTTTAATTTGTGTATCTTCTATTGGGTTATCTGTGATTTCTTGTGATGTATGTAATTGTATGGGTATCTTTTCTTTTTGTTATGATTATACATTTGTGTGAAGGTTTGTTGTTAACCAATACACAATCGAAAATAAATAAAATAGTGACATACCCATTCCAGGCCCAGCAAGGTGTAATACAGGGCTGTGTACTGCTCCAGATTTGTTAAATTCGATTACAAACTTCCTGTACATGGCTCTGTCAGAAAATAATGCTGACGTTTTGCATTTTGAAGTAAGGATAATCCCAATTTCATCATATGAGGACACATGTTTTTATTTGCCTAACCCCCTACATCCCTACACATTTTAATGATTAAAATGTGTTGTATATGAAAGATCAAGGTTTGAAAGTTCACACCCAAAAATCAGCAGTAATGACAATATGAAAAACTAATGTAAAAAAGTCGCAATGGTATAATAGTGATGGTATAAAAATGGAAAATAGAAGTACCTATGATTATTTAGGTGTTGTTAGGGCATCATGAAGCAAGACAAAGACAACAGATTCAATTTTTGAACAAAAGGATTTTTATTTTATATGTCAGGATGGATTAAGGCATATCTTGCCCTACGCTACGGTGGGATTCCCTACCTAAAGAAACTAAGGATCGCCTGTGTCAGTGAGTTCAACTTAAAAGTCTGTCTGTGTCCAAAACCTATAATTGCCCAGACACTTAGAAATATACAATGTGTAGGGATAGCCACACCAAAAGAAACAGTGTTCAAAAGAAAGTTCTGAGCTTCTTCCAGCTCAGGCTCGGATCAGCTTCCCCTTCCCCAACTTCAAGATAGGTCCACAAAGAAAACAGGACTCAGGGTTCCCTTCCCCAAGTGTAAGACATGTATCTTGGTTTTCTTCCCCAAGCTCACCACAGTTGCAGAATATCTCGGGGTTCCTTCCCCAAGACCAACACAGTTCCAAGTGGTTCCAAACTCTTGGTTTACAACAATATTATCAATTTCCACTGGTACTCCTTTCAACTTATCCCAAACAAAAATGCTCTTTTTCACTTCAGCAAGTCTATCACACAGCCTTTGTCTTCAGTCTTTTCTTGGCTCTTCCTAGGTTGGAGTTACTCAGTCTAGGTGCAGCTGTCGGACCACACGGTCCACCCATTACAGGTCACGCAACCAATAACACCTGGTAATTTGTGATACTCTTTAGGCCTTTTTGATTAACATTGGTTTTTCACCCATTACAAGTGACAGCACTCAGCATCTGCTGTGGTTTCTTTTCCACTTTCTGGCAAGTTAAGGCTTCATCACTATTTGTCTATTGCCAGTCATTTTGGCTTTTCTCCCACTTGCATTCAACTTGATTGATGGTGCATATCTTCCTACACCAACTTCCATTCACTTTGCCCTTTTCATTGTTCACTCATTGTTTGCAACATATTTTAATGCCTTGCAACACAGTACGTATTTGTCTTCCAGCTGTGCCACAATTGGATATGCTTATCATATCTTTTCTGTAGTTTGGAATTCAATATTGGCCGTAGTAATCTCCTTAATACTTGGCAACTTTTCCATGCTACCTTCATATTTATAAAAAAAAAATCACCTGGTATATGTATTCACAGTTCCTTCTCTCTTCCCTCTGGGTCTAAACCCTTTTATTATGTGCCTTTCACCTACACAGCAACACAAAATATCTTGCGTGCGCCCCAGAGCACTCCGGTATGAGTATTGTCTTCGGCGTACTCACTGGAGCTGCTCTGCTTCGTCGAGTGGCTTATACCAGCTCTTCATTCGCCTCTCTACACTCGGATAGGCGTCAGGAGTTGTTGCGAGCAGCGCTCACTACCCAAAAACCTTCAGGCATCGGCCCACGGCAGCCAGGAGTTCTTCGTGTGTCTCCAGCTGGGAACACATAGCACCGGCAAGTGTTGGGGTCTTGGTCCTCTTGTGGCCTGCTCCAGTCGTGACACCTCCTTCCTCCCCTGGGAACACAAGGCGTTTTCTCTGCCTGTCCTGCTCCAGCCTGCTCCTTGTGGCCTGTCTGCACCCTTCTCTCCAGGCAGGTTCCCCCCTGAACTGATGCTTGGGCCTGCCTTTTAGCATCTGCAGCCTCCCAATAGGTTGCATGTGCGAGTAAATTAGCCTGACTCTCATTACAACAATTAACCGTACATGCCTGACCCTTTTCGGGCATCTTCCTCATCTCAGTACGAAAGTGGCAAAACTATGAGTGTGCAGTTCTCTTAGTCGCCTCAAATATGTAATTTCAAACACAAAAATTTAAATTTGTACAGTCGGGGTAGTTTGCCCAACGCGTTTCGAGATGTGCTCTCTTCTTCATGGGCCAATTGAGTTTCAGACGTTTCAATCTAATTAAAGAAACAGTCAAACATGTTTTGTAATTAGAAGTAATCAATTTCAAAGATTTACAATTTCAGTATTCATCAATAGCTTAATATAAGGCACATTGTATAAATCCCTATTCGTTTTTCTTTCATTAGAGCAATAGAAAACATTAGGAGGGAGAAAGTGTTTTCACTATCGGACTATCGGATGCAAGAAAGAAGCGAGGAAAAAACAAAAAAACAAACAAACAATACATATATTCTGCGATTCTAGAGTCACACCCTCAGTCTGAAACTTCATCCAGTGGTGAATCTATGCAAATTGGGGCAGTTCAAGGGTCATTGTCTGATGAAGAAAGGCAGAGACAATGCACTTAGGGATTGTGCATGCATTGTGGTTTACCTAGTCACTTGGTTTGGCAGTGTCCGATTGCGCCTTCTCGGAAAGTAGGAAACACCAGCTCCCATTTATAGAGGCAACAGTAGTCCGGGGGAACGTATCTGGTCCCCAAATACTGGGCTTATCTGATCAGAAGAAAGAACAACCAGCGTCTGTATTGGTCATTAACATCACCTTATATATGCAACCCGATCTTACCATTGAAACAACAGCCATGTTGGATTCTGGAGCCACTGGTATTTTCAATGAACAAGTCTTGGGCGATTCCAAAGGGTATATCTTTCCTACCCAAAGAGATAGCTAGCCTGTAGAAGGCGTCGATGGAAGACCTTTAGGCAGTGGTCCCATTATAGAGAACACAGTACCCACAGATATGAGAATCCATCACCACACTAAAACCATTACATTTGATCTGATTACAGCTGCACATGTTCCTGTTATTTAAGGGATTCTCTGGCTGGAGTACCACAATTCCTATATCAATTGGACAGCCAGGACCCTTTTCTTAGGCTCCAAGAAATCCATTACTGAATGCATAGCCCATCCTGAACCTAGACCTGTGCAGACCACCAATTCAATTCCCAGGATGTGTTCTCCAATGGGGAAGAGAAGACACTACCTCCACACAGACTAGACGACTGTGGTATTGAACTTATTCCTGATGCCCATGTGCCCTTCAGCAGGATATTCATTTTGTCTCCTGCGGAAAAGAATGTGCTGACGGCATTCCTTAATGAAAATCAACATGGATTGATCACATAGTCCAAGTCTCGAGGGGGTGCCTCTTTATTTTTTATTCTCAAGAAGGACACCACATAATTAAGACCAGGCATCAATTACAGGGGATTGAATAGAGTAATGGTGAAAGACAAATATCTGCTACCATTTATACCAGACATACTAGAAGTTGTTTGCAACACGCAGATATTTACAAAGCTGGATTTGCGTCGAGCATATCACTTAGTCAGAATCCGATCTGGGGACCAATGGAAGACTGCATTTTCGGACACCATTCAGACTTTTTCAATATCAAGTCATGCCCTCTGGATTGACCAACACTTCTGCAGTCTTTCAGCGATGTATGGATCACTTGTTCTCGGACTTACTACAACATTCTGTTATAATCTTGATGACATCTTAATTATTTTTTGCTAAACCCTCAGGATTATCAGCATGTATGTGAGGTACTCTGCCACCTGCAGAATAATACACTGAAGGCGAAACCCGAAAAATGTCTTTTTGGTAGAACATTTGTGACCTACCTAGGGTATGGAGGGTCCAAACTGGAACCCTCCCGTCCCCTGCACACCGTAGTAATGCGTCAGTATGACGCCTTAATATACATTCAAGAAGATTATAGTGTAAAAACACACTTAACACATTTCAATGAAAAAACAGGTTTTACCCGAAGTTAATGATACAATCCAATCTTTAAATGTAAAAAACAAGTATTATTTATTCCAAACACAGAGGCCAGAGAAAGTTCAGTTCATTGAGGATGGCTGACGCGAAGTATATTCTCTTCTTCATGAGCCAAAGATCATGTACAAAAACTAGATCTAAAAAATGTAGAGAAAAGGAAAGCACAATCAGGATAGTGTTACTATTAAGTCAATTCCACAATCTATCTAGTATTTATCATCGTACAGTTGAATTCTACCAGTAGAATGACACGTACGGTGTCTCAACAATTGTATTGACAAAAGAAACCCGTAATAAGGATCAAAATACACAGAACTGGGTTCAGTTATATCCAAAGCCACAGGCAACCAAAACAAAGGAGGGCCAAATAGACAATTGTCAGGGGGATAGTGAATGGTAAAGAACAATTAAAGTAGATATACTGAAAGGGATGGCTGTAGATATGCTCACCAAGACTAGAGAAGTCCTTTATGCTGCTACGTTTTGGAGGTGGCTCTGCGTAAGCAGAGGATTCAAACAGATAATGAATTATAAAAATAATTCAGCGTAAAACAGGTGCCCAGTAGACTGCAAAGAATAAAGCGCAAAACCTATTATCAGCATGGTTTCCCAAAGTGACAACAAGAAAGGTATAGATTTAAGGGACAAACACTCACCCTTGCGAGGTGAATATCCGTCTCGGAGCGTCAAGATTCTATTCGGCGGGTGCCGTGGACAGCGTGTGGTCATTAATCGAGTGCTAGCTGAGACATAGTGACAGGATCTGTGGGTAACCCAAGAGCGCTGTGCGTTAGTATATGAGTGCGTCTGCCCAAAAACAATTATAAGGCTGAGCGTATGTTGTATGGGAGTGATAGAACTTACTAAGTAGGCAACGTAGTGCGGTCTCCGATCCAGGCAATCTGCACCCGGCATGCAGTTAGTATCAAGTGCGAGTCGCGCAACGCAATCGTGGGTGCGCGGTCGTCAGTGGAGATTGTTGCTATGAGAGAGACACTTCCCGTGAAGCGAAAGACCCTCTTGCGTGCATTAGTCGGTATGTAAAGTCTGTGGTGCGTCAAAACAGATGACGGACGCACGGTAGGGCTCGTGTTAGAAGTCTGGTTAACAAGTGTTAGTGCAAGCTGGCGGCCATGTTTAAATATATATATCTCATACGGATGCTTGATAAGTAGTACTAGGGTCAATCTGGGATAGAATAGAATTAAATAGAGTAAATGAAATTCGAATCACATAATAGAAAAAAGATCCAGCTATCAGAGTTCCGGTTGGGTGGCTTTGAATTTACAAAGTACAAAAAAGAGATATATGGCTAATGTAACAGGTCCAAAGCTGTTATTTGGGGAATTCCACATAGTAAAGCAATTTCTGTTTTCAAATGAGATATCACGTAATGGCACACTAAGGTTTATCAATAGCACTAGAATGTAGATATTTTTTGGTATTCAATGGACAAAGATAGACTAAACACATATAGAACCTGATTGGACAGAGAAACAAAAAATGTGGTATGGAGACCTTTTCAGATAAAACATTTCAAAGAAAATTCATCGTTGAGATCCCTAGGGAGTTAATGTTAAATGTGTTTTTACACTATAATCTTCTTGAATGTATATTAAGGCGTCGTACTGACGCATTACTATGGTGTGCAGGGGACAGGAGGGTTCCAGTTTGGACCCTCTTTCCTCTCTCTTTGTGTATCTAGGTAGCCCTGTGCCAGGGCCACGTTTCCTCCCCCGCACCCATCAGATATTGTGACTGTTTCTATCTAAGTCTGTAACTTTGTATTCGTAAATCCGCGAGTGTGCACCTTCCACTTCCTACCTACCTAGGGTATATCATTTCAATTCAAGGCATCCTGATGGACCCTCGAAAAATACGAGCCTTTCTGCAGATTGAACCTTCTAGTTCCATCAAGGAGTTGCAAAGGTTCATAGGGATGGTGAATTTCTATAGAAAATTCATTAAGAACTTTTCTACTATAGACATAGCCCTAACACAGCTTTCTATTGGAACAATGAAGTTAACTCTGCCTTTGAAGACCTGAAAAGGTGCTTAACTACAGCCCCTCTCTTGAAACAATCCGACTTCCAAAACCCTTTTATCTTGGAGTCCGATGCCTCGGATTATGCCGCCAGTGCTGTCCACAAGAACATCCCGTGGCATATTACTCTTAACAACATTTTGTTGGAAGCAGAAATGAACAATTCTGTGCTCGAAAAAGAGCCTATTCGCAATCAAACTCGCCTGTCAAGAGTGGAGCCACATGTTGCTTGGGGCCCCTTATCTGGTGAGATTCAAATGGATCACTTGTCATACCCTCTGCTCATTCCACTAGTGAACCCAGGTCCCCTTCAGCCCGACTGACCCCACAACCCCCCCAACTCACTTCACGTAACTCTCATGGTTTCCGGGGCTCACGTTGGCAATTCGGTTTTGCCCGCGGACGGGCGCAACATCGGCCCAAGGTTTGCACCCTGCATTCACGCCTACGACCTTTTCTTCATTGGCAGTTGCCCTGGAGACTAGGAAGCAGCACGCTTCGAGGAACGCATCCTCGTCGCGTTGCCGTTTCCATCCATTCACGTGACCCAGAGTCTCGGTCACGTGACACGTTCTCACTCCACGTGACCAGGAAGCGTTCAGTACAAAAGCTGTAATTTGTTTTTGTACCGCGCTTCACAGCTGTTTTTTCTTCGGAAACTCTGTTTGGCTCTTGTGCTTCCTGTGTTTGCTCTTGAAACCTGTACCCGGCTTCGTCCCACGGATTGTGTTTGGATTACCCTTGGCTTTGGATTGGAACTTTGAATTTGCTACTTGCCTGCCGACCTCGGACCGTTTTATGGACTTGCTTTTGGATTGCCCCTGGCCTTCGTCCTACTGACTCGGAATTCTACGGACTCTCCTGCTATCACGTGCTCTTGCCAAGTACTAAGTAACCCGCTCCAGGAACGAGCCCAGGTGGGGTTTCTTTCCGGCTGCTTCCGTGGCATCTTGAACCTGTCTGTGTGAGTCCTGGAACCCTTCCACACCCCTAGGTTTCCCTCAGTACTTCTGACAACACTTGGTAAGGTCTCTTGTTTTACCTACCTTTGCACAAGTTATTCCTGCTTGCCTGATATTTAACCTACGTTTCTTTTCAGCTTCCTTGGGGTTTCCAGCACTTGGCGGCGTCGGATCTCTCCACCTGTGGCCTCAAGGGTTATACAGGGAGTAGTATTATATCTCCCTGTGTGACAGTTGGGGACGGAGGTCTCACATATCTGCACGACGATCAAGGTCTAACAGACTGTGAAGCCTTTATCGTGCCGGATATGGAGGGCGCCGCAGAGGACCCCATGGCTGCTGTAATTCAGGCAATCACGGTACTTCGGGCAGACATGGTTGCTGCTAATACAGCAATCCACCAATGTCTTGATCTGTTACAAAGTGCCCAGCATCCCCTGCCCTCTGATCCGGAGCTCGGGGATGCTGCCCCGCTACCCCCACTGCCCGTAGTCCCGAACCCAAACATCCCGAATCCCGTTCCTGTAGTGCTACCTTCCCCCTTTCCCCTGGCAGCCCCCGAAAGGTTCCAGGGAGACCCTGGGAAGTTCAAAACGTTCCTTAATCAATGTAAGTTGCACTTCCTATGCAGAACCCTTGCTTTCCCCGATCCCACTACAAAGGCAGCATTTATCCTTTCACACTTGTCCGACATAGCTGCTACATGGGCCAACCCTCTGTTAGAAACCGACCACCCCGCCCTCTATGATGTCGATCTCTTGATAACTGAAATGTCACGTGTGTTCGATACCAGACACAAGGCACAGTCTCATGACTTAGAACTGTTAGAACTCACTCAAGGCAGAGGGTCCCTTATCGAATACATCACTCGATTTAATCAACTAGTGGCGGAAACATCATGGCCGGAAAATAAGAAATCAGTGGTCTTCTACCGGGGTTTAAGTAATCCGATGAAAGACGCCCTCTCAGTGGTCCCATCCTTGCCTACCCAATTTCCTGATCTTGTTGATTTGAATCTCCAAGTGGACGCTCGATGTTCTGAACGGAGGGCCCAGGCTGAGTCTCCCTTCCCCTCAAGTACATCCACACCCGCGTCCTCTTCTGATGCCTCCGGGGAACCCATGCAGATCGGAGGGGTTAGGTCCCCTATCACTTCAAGGGAAAGAGAGAGGAGGAGAACAGATAATGCCTGTTTCTATTGTGGCTTGAACGGTCACTTTGTTAAAGAATGTCCCCGTCGACCTAAACCAAAGACTCAGGTTTTTCGCACAGCTCGACCCTAGAATTGGGGCCTGGATCGAGCGCTCTCTGTCAGACCCCAGACTCTGTTCCCACATTTGGCCGTGTTAGGTCCATTCAGGTACAGGCCACGTTTCAGCCTACCCCTGGCACCATCCATCCAGTCACTATCATTATCGATTCAGGAGCCACGGGGAATTACATTGATATCACCCTAGCCCGAACACTGAACCTACCTTTAGTTAACAAAATCCGACCAGAACCTGTACAAGCAGTCGATGGAACTGCATTGACCTCCGGTCCCATCAAACAACAAACAGCACCACTCATGTTAACAATCCAGTCCGTGCACAGTGAAACCATTCATTTTGATTTGATTGCCATGCCCCAGTTTGGGCTGATACTAGGGATACCCTGGTTACGGGACCATAACCCTCATATCAATTGGGGAAAGGGTCAGGTGCACTTCGAGTCGGAGCTATGCCAGAACTACTGCCTCCCTATGGTCAGAGAGGAAGGAACACCTGCGTCAGTATCGGGGGCTATCGCCCATCTCAGGGTGTCAGACAACCTCAAATCTCCACATATAGTGGGCATGGTTGCCGCTAATGTCCCCGCGGTATACCATGGTTATGCCGAAGTCTTTGACCAGGGTTCTTCCGAGGTACTTCCCCTGCATCGCCCCTATGATTGTCCCATTGATCTAACCCCTGGGATCCCAGTACCTGTGGCTCGAATCTATTCTCTGTCCCCATCCGAGGATCAAGCCCTTAAGGACTATATTACGAAATCCCTACGTTTGGGCCATATTAGACCCTCCAAATCATCAGCTGCCAGTCCAATCTTCTTCGTCCCGAAGGAGGGCGATCTTCGTCCCTGTGTGGGCTACCGACGTCTCAATGCCATTACAGTTAAGAATCGGTATCCCATACCACTTATCTCTCCCTTATTGGACCGCCTAACCAATGCTTCCGTTTTCTCCAAACTGGATCTACGGGGGGCGTATAACCTCGTCCGAATGCGCAAAGGGGACGAGTGGGAAACCGCCTTCTGTACACGATATGGTCTTTTCGAATACACTGTCATGCCTTTCGGGCTCTGCAATGCCCCGGCCACGTTCCAGCATTTCATGAATGACGTTTTTTGTGATATACTGGACGTGTTCGTGGTAGTATATTTAGATGATATACTCATCTTTTCGCGTAGTCTGGAAGAGCACGTACAACACGTTCGAGAAGTGCTCTCTCGCTTGAGGAAACACTCATTCGCTAAACCTGAGAAATGCCAGTTTCATGTAGATAACATCGAATTCCTGGGGTTCAACATCACACCTGGTGGCCTGGCGATGAATTATTCCAAGGTACGAGCGGTCTTAGAATGGCCAACTCAGAAGACCCTAAAGGCCCTACAATCTTTCTTGGGTTTCTCCAACTTCTATCGCCGCTTTATCTCTGGGTTCTCTTCCATAGTGTCACCGCTTACGTCCCTTACGAGCCCTCACACCCCTTTCGTCTGGACAGAAGTACACCAAAAGGCCTTTGAGGATCTAAAGACGGCCTTTACTACCTCTCCCGTATTGCAATATCACGATTCCGAACGTCCATTCATTGTCGAGGCAGACGCCTCCTCATTTGCTCTAGGGGCAGTTCTGTCACAAACCTGTGCCTCCACTGGTCGTTTGCATCCCGTGGCCTACCACTCCCGTAAGTTTAGCTCCACGGAGGCCCATTACACCGTCACCGAGAAGGAGCTCCTGGCGGTTATGGACGCCTTTTGGGTTTGGCGACACCACCTCCTGGGGGCGAAGCATAAGACCACTGTGTTTACCGACCATCAGAATCTGCAAGACCTAGCCTCCCTTAAGTGTGTGACTAGCAGACAAGTTAGGTGGCATCAGTTTTTTGCAGCCTTCTATTTCCAAATCAGGCATCGCTCTGGCATGGCTTTTTTTTTTTTTAAAATGTATTTTATTTTATAACGACCACACAGTGCAACAGAACATAAATAGAACACATCAAGCCACAACAAAGGCCAAACAACAGATATGAAAAAGAAAAAAAAAGAAAAAAAACAGAACAGAATTAACTTAACAATCCCCTTCCCTTCCCCCTATGAGCCTGTAGGGTGTCCACCATCATTGTCCGTTCCGTGTGGTGGGGTTCCGTCGCTCTCAGATCCAGCCGAGGTCGACCCCGTACTAAACAGTTCAGCCAATAGCACCTTCCATGCCGTGAGGGAGCTCACCTCTTCCTCCCCTCCCGCCCTGCTGGCCTCCCACCATGCTGTCGTCTCGGCGGCAGCCCATTTCTGGAGGTCACGCCACCATACCTCCACCCGTGGCCTCTGACAATTCTTCCATCCCATGGCTATTCTGCGTTTGGCGAGTACATAAGCCAAATCTTTAAGCTTCTCCACGTGCCGAAGCTTGCGCGCCCTGGGGTACCCTCCAAGCAAACAGGCCCAGGCCGAATCTATCTTAAGTACAATGCCCCTCCCTGCCAGCTTCTGCGCTACTTCACTCCAGTAGGTTGCAATCACAGGGCAGGCCCAGAACATGTGAATCATATCAGCGTTCTCTGTGTTACACTTGGGACACGCCTGGCGCCCAGTGTCTCGAAATCTGGAAATTCTCAGGGGGGTCATGTATGCCCTATGCGTGATATATAGTTGTATCTGTTTAAACCTGGCATTCCTCGATACTTTTTTGTGGTACCCCAGGGCGCGCTCCTACTGCCCATCCGCCATCGGGGCCCCCATCTCTGTTTCCCATTCCAACCTCAGGTACCCCAAATCCTTCCCAACCTTTGCCATCAGCATATCGTACAGCCTGGAGACCTCATGCCCGCCCTCGGATGCGTCATACATAATCTCCAGCGTCGCATCCGGCTCGTCAGCCAATACGGTCTCGGGCCAAGTGCTCCGGACCTCCCTGATCACTCTGTGGAACGTCATGTATTGCCCCGTGTGCAGCCCCGCCCCCGCCTCTAGATCTGCGAACTCCGCCAAGGCCCCATCCTGCCAAATGTCACCCAAAGTGACCAGCCCCACTGACTCCCAGTATGTTCGCAGGATGGCCCCAAGCTGTCCGTCTTCCCTTGCCAAGGCCACCAGCGGCAGCTGCGGCATGCACGGCAGGGGATCCCCCATCATCCGGCAGGCTCTTCGCCACATGTTCCTGCCCAACGCTAGGACGCCCCCTCATCCATGCGCTGGATGCCCAAATAATCTCTCGCAGGTAGAAGGGGGAGCAGTCCTTTCCCAACAGTCTGTGTTCCGGGGTTTCGTCGTCCGAAAGCCACTTGGCCACGTACTGCAGCTGCGCTGCCACGTAGTAGGCCTCAAAGTTCGGCAGCCTCACGCCGCCTTTCTCATAAGCATTCTGCAATTTCCACAATGCGACCCTGTTACGCGTGCCCTGCCATAAGAAATCTCTACATACCCTATGTAGTCTAGCAAAAAACCCCTTGGGTATCATGTATGGAATGTTATTGAAATAATGCAGCAGCCTAGGTAGCACGACCATCTTAAGCATAGCACCCCAGCCCATCATCGCTAAGGGTAGTTTCTCCCAAAACCTCATGCACTTCTCAATCCTCCCCACTGCCAATTCAGTATTGTGCCTGTGTTCCTCCCCGGTCGTGTGGTATACGTCTATGCCAAGGTACCGAAAGGTACTTGTCGCCCATGGGATCCGCAATACTGGCAACCTCTCAGCCGGTATCCCCACATAGCCGCCCAGCGGGAACAGAGTGGATTTCCGAGGGTTGACCGCTATGCCAGAAAGCCAAGCAAACCTCTCCATCACCTCCAAGACATATTGCAAGTTCTCTTCAGGGTATTGGAGGTACAACAGCATATCGTCGGCATACAGGGATATCAGATGGCTCTCCCCCCCCACCTCTATGCCCACCGGGTCATACTGTTGCCGGAGGTAAATTGCCAAGGGCTCAAGGGCCAGGATGTACAACATTGGGGACCAAGGACATCCCTGCCTGGTGCCTCTACCTAACTGCCACCTGTCCGACACTACTGCCCCCGTACGAACTCTGGCTAGAGGCGCGCTGTATAATAATTCGGCCCACCTCCTGTACCCCGGCATCATTCCGAAGTGATCCAGTGCCGCCAACAGCCACGGCCAACGAACAGAGTCGAACGCCTTGACCGCATCCAGCGCCACTATCGCCATTTCGCCGTCCTTGCTACATCCCCATTCGACCACTCTGTGTAGGCGTCTATGGTTGTGGGTAATGTTCCTGTCCGGGACATAGCCCGTCTGGTCAGGGTGAATCAGCTTGCCTATCACTCTCCTCATTCTAGCCGCCAAGACAGCTGTTAGGATCTTGCTGTCCTGGTTCAGCATCGACAAGGGTCGATAGGAGCCACAACCGTGTCCCGGTGTATTGTGCTTGGGGAGTGGCACTATGACCGCTTCCCTGAGTGATTCTGGTAGCTGTCCCAGCTCAAACGCCTCATTAAACATGTCCAGCATGGGTGGGAGTACCTCTTCCCCATACGCCTTATAAAACTCACTGGGGAACCCGTCCGCCCCCGGGGCCTTGCAAGTGGGCAGCTGTCGCACTATCTCTCTGAGCTCTTCCAGAGTGATCGGAGCATCCATCTCCTCTCGCTCTTCATCGCTGATTCTGGGCAGGCCTATATCCCCGAGTACTTCATCTATCTCCTCCCGGCTCCCCCCTTCCCGATCTTCATACAATGTTTGGTAGTATTCTGCGAATGCCCCATTTACCCCTTCTTGCGTGTCGATCTCCGCACCCCCTTCGGTGATGACCGATCGGATCGGAGCCCTAGGGGTTTCGCTCTTGTATAGCCAAGCGAGGAGCCTGCCTGTCTTGTCCCCACCCGCATGCAACCTCTCAATGTACTTCGTATAATTCAGGTTACAAAGTCTGTCCCAGTGCCCAGAGCACCGCTGCTGCAGCTCAGTAACTACTTCCATATCCGTCCCACCCTTCTCCAATTCTTTTTCCAGCTCGATCTCGGCCTCTCGCAGGTCGGTCAGGATTCCGCCCATTAATCCCTTGGACTTCGCGATAGCAACTCCCCTCATCACCACCTTAAAAGCCTCCCATAAAGTACCAGCCGACTTGACACTCCCTGTGTTCGACTCAAAGTACGCGACTATCTCCTCCCTCATGTCCTCCTTGAATACCGGATCCCGTAGCGCTTCCGCCCGAAGGCGCCATGTTGGAATCCGTGCACGTGGGGGGCGCAGCCGCCATTGCATGATTAGGGGCGAGTGGTCCGAGAGGACCCTCGCCCTGTAGTCAATCTGTTCACACTCCGTAAGAATGTCTGGAGTGGCAAAAAAGTAGTCGAGCCTCGTGTGCAGTTGGTGCGGAGCCGAATAGTGCGAATACTGCCTCCCACCCGGGTGTCTCGCTCTCCACACGTCTACCAGGCCTAGATCCGTTAGCAGCGACTGCAATACCTTGGCCGCTGGGCTGGGCCTAACCATTTTGTCATCCGACCTGTCCTCCCTGGGGTTAAGCACACAATTAAAGTCTCCACCCCAGATTACTGTGCTCCCCATCCCTTCACCGAGTCTCGCGCACAGTGTCTTAAAGTAAGTCGCTGTGTCCTGGTTGGGCGCATAAGTGTTTATGATACAGACAACTCTACCTTCCACAATCCCCCGAACCATGGCCAGCCGCCCGTCCGACTCCACAACCTCCCCCAAGAGCTTGAACGGGACATGTGGTGCAACCCAAACCAGCACACCCCTGGCATACGCAGAGAATGTGGATCCAACCACTGTCCCCCTCCATTTTCTCCGCACCATTTCAAGTTTATCCCGTGTCAAATGCGTCTCCTGTAACAAGGTCACGTCTATCCTCTGCCTCTTCAAATACAACATGACCTTATTACGCTTCAGGTAGCTATTCAACCCTCTAACATTCCATGTCAATACCTTAAGGTCTCCCATGATTTATCCGTAGCTCCCACTTCCCCCTCTGGTCTGATCGCCTCCCCCCAGTCCCGACTACTTCCCTTCTCAGTTTCTTCCCCAGGCTCACATAACAACTAACACCCCCCACCCCCCTAACCCAACCAACTGCCCAGCTCCATCCCTGGATCTCAGGCATCCCCGTGTCCGGTTCTCTCCGGAAGCCCGTGTAGAGAACCCGACACAGTGACTAATCTAAACACACACTGGGGTACGAATAAAACGGCCCTCGGATGCCCCCTACACATCTATATCCGCGCTCGCGGACCATATTCGAAACAGTTAAAAAGTGCATCCCCATCACAAAGTGGCAAAGACTATATTCCAGTCCAAATGTTCAAAGTCAGCCGGGCCCACTGTTTCACTTAACTCTCCCTGCTCCATCCGCCATCTGCTCATCGGGCTCCTGCGGGCAGTTCTGCGCATCGAGTCATTCCATGGCCTCCTCAGGGGTGTCGAAAAACAGCGTCTTAGCCTTGAAGAAGACCTTAAGTTTGGCTGGGTAGAGTAACATATACTTGAAACCGGCCGTCCGCAGGCGCCTTTTGACCGCCCCAAAGTTCATCCGACTGCGCTGCACTTGTAGAGTGTAGTCGGGGTAAGCAGTGATGGTTGCCTCCCCTCGCCGTATGGTGCCCCCTTTACGAAAATGTTCCAGAATCTTCTCCCGGTCTTTGTAGTTGAGGATCTTGGCGATCACGGGCCTGGGCGGATTACCCGGCGGTGGCCTTCTGATCAGGGCCCTATGTGCCCTCTCCACTGCAAATCCCTTCGTTAGGGCACCTCCGGTGATCTCCTGCAGCAGCAAGGTCTCAATAAAATCTGTGGGATTCTGGCCCTCAGCTCCCTCCGGTAGGCCCACAATCCGGATGTTGTTTCTACGGGCCCGACCTTCTGCCTCTTCAGCCCTGCTTTCCAGGTTGCCTACCCTCTGCACCAGGGCATGGATCTCTCGTTTGTGTGCGGTGCATTCCGCCACAGTCGGGCCCATCTCCTTCTCCAGGGTCTCTGTGCGCTCGGCTAGGGTTCGCACATCTTGCCTCAGGAGGTTCACGTCCTCCTGTACCGCCCCGACCTGTAGTTCCATCGCAGTTTTCAGTTCGGCCACCGCAAGTTGGAGTTTGGTCTCCCATGTCGCCTTCAGATCTGCGATCGCTGCCAGGACCTCCTGGTTCGTTCCTCCTGTGGCCATCTCCTTGGGCTGGGCCTTCTCTTTGCTCCTGGTCCCCTCGGTGCCAGGCGACGTCTTGGCAAATTCGTCGAGCGTGGGCTGTTTATTCTTCGCCCTCAGGAGCTTGCTCGACATATCTTCGATCAGGAGCGTCCCTTCGATCTCGCTTAGGCCCCAGTCCTGGGGGCACTATGTCCCCCCGTCGCCACACAGTTTCGGCTACCTCCAGTCAGGCTTGCTCTCTCTGGATCGCGCTGAACGTGAACTGAGGGAATCGCCTCCAGAATCCCGGTCCCCGATCCTTTGTCCCAACATCAGGCTCCGGCAGCCATTTTGTCTGCCGGCGAAGCTCCGGCACCAAAACTTCTCGCGGCTCCTGAGTACACAAGCGCTGCACAATCCCGTGTGAAAATGCATCCACATGTGCAGCCGAGCTTCGCATTTACAGTCATCACCGTCTATGCCACATCGTAGCGGCCGTTGCGCGGATTCAGCCGGATAATGTTCGGATCAGCGGGAGCTCCCGTTCAGGCACGTCCTTTCACATGGCGTCCAAGCCACGCCCCCCGCTCTGGCATGGCTCACGGCAAGGCTGACGCGCTGTCTCGTTCTCCTGGGGGGGTTGCGCTACCTGTCTTCCCCGAGACACTCCTACACCAAGGAAACGTTGTCTGTACCTGTACACCCACACTGGCGCTACTTGACACGATCCGTACTTGGGTACTGCAGCACCCCGATCAGGCATCAGAATGGGACCCTGTATATTATGATGGATTACCTTATGTACAAAACTGTCTAGTCCTACCCACCAGCGAAACCAGAAATATAGCCCTGGAGTGGTCCCACGACTCCCCTGTCAACGGCCACCCGGGTCAGGACCGCACTCTGGACCTCTTGAAACGCTGGTGCTGGTGGCCCTCCATGAAGCGGGACGTGGTACAGTACGTACAGACATGCTCAGTGTGTGCCCAGTGTAAACACCGCAGGGGCCGACCGGTGGGCCTCCTACGACCGCTACCCATTCCACCGAGACCTTGGCACACTCTGACCATGGATTTTGTAACTGACCTTCCTAGGGTCCGGGGATTCGACACTATCTGGGTGGTGGTTGATACCTTCACTAAAATGGCCCGTTTTCTTCCCTGCCAGGGCATTCCATCAGCCCCTAAATTAGCGAACCTGTTTTTTGAGTCCATTTTTTGTTTTTTTGGCCTGCCATCGGTACTCATTTCAGATAGGGGTTCCCAGTTTACGTCCTGTTTTTGGCGTGCCCTGACCGGCCTTCTCGGTATTGACACGCGCTACTCCTCTGCCTACCACCCAGAAACCGATGGTCAGACCGAAAGGACGAACCAGTCAATGGAACAATACCTGCGTTGTTTGACTCTGCAACTACAGACAAACTGGTTGCAGGCCCTCCGGTTTGCGGAGTTTGCCTATAACAATGCTGCCCATGCTTCCACCGGTTCCTCACCCTTTTATGCTTTGTATGGCCAGAATCTGCAGGTTTATCCCGTCCCCAATATCTCTTCGGCGGTCAATCCGGCCGCTGCTGCCTGCATTCGGGATATGCCCTCCGTTCATGCACACACCATCACTCACCTCAGAGAGGCGCAGGCATCAATGAAATCCCGGGCAGACGCTAAACGTGACCCGGCCCCGGTATATTCTGTGGGGTCCCGGGTATGGTTGTCCACCCGTCACCTTCGCTTGGCGGATTGTCGGAAGCTGCTGCCCCATTTCATTGGTCCCTATGTGGTTTCCCGAGTCATCAATCCCGTGGCTTACCGTTTGGTACTCCCGTCCTCTTGGCGCATACATCCCGTCTTTCACACATCCCTGCTCAAACCTTGTCCGGACACTTCCCGTCTTCGTTCCTCTCCTGCCCCGGTGTCCCTAGGTTCCCCTGATGTTTTCGAGGTTTCTGATATCCTGGGTTCCCGTCTCCTTAGGGGTGGCTTGCAGTATTTAGTAGACTGGAAGGGTTATGGTCCGGAAGAGAGGTCCTGGGTTTCCGCTGCAGACGTCCAAGCCCCCCGTTTGGTGGCCCGATTCCATCGGGAACATCCTTCCTGCCCACGTGGTCGTGGGCCTTTGGGGGGGCTCTGTCATACCCTCTGCTCATTCCACTAGTGAACCCAGGTCCCCTTCAGCCCGACTGACCCCACAACCCCCACAACTCACTTCACGTAACTCTCATGGTTTCCGGGGCTCACGTTGGCAATCCGGTTTGGCCCGCGGACGGGCGCAACATCGGCCCAAGGTTTGAACCCTGCATTCACGCCTACGACCTTTTCTTCATTGGCAGTTGCCCTGGAGACTAGGAAGCAGCACGCTTCGAGGAACGCATCCTCGTCGCATTGCCGTTTCATCCATTCACTTGACCCAGAGTCTCGGTCACGTGACACATTCTCACTCCACGTGACCAGGAAGCGTTCAGTACAAAAGCTGTAATTTGCTTTCGTACCGCGCTTCACAGCTGTTTTTTCTTCGGAAACTCTGTTTGGCTCTTGTGCTTCCTGTGTTTGCTCTTGGAACCTGTACCCGGCTTCGTCCCACGGATTGTGTTTGGATTACCCTTGGCTTTGGATTGGAACTTTGAATTTGCTACTTGCCTGCCGACCTCGGACCGTTTTATGGACTTGCTTTTGGATTGCCCCTGGCCTTCGTCCTACTGACTCGGAATTCTACGGACTCTCCTGCTATCACGTGCTCTTGCCAAGTACTAAGTAACCCGCTCCAGGAACGAGCCCAGGTGGGGTTTCTTTCCGGCTGTTTCCGTGGCATCTTGAACCTGTCTGCGTGAGTCCTGGAACCCTTCCACACCCCTAGGTTTCCCTCAGTACTTCTGACAACACTTGGTAAGGTCTCTTGTTTTACCTACCTTTGCACAAGTTATTCCTGCTTGCCTGATATTTAACCTATGTTTCTTTTCAGCTTCCTTGGGGTTTCCAGCACTCGGCGGCGTCGGGTCTCTCCACCTGTGGCCTCAAGGGTTATACAGGGAGTAGTATTATATCTCCCTGTGTGACAGTTGGGGACGGAGGTCTTACATATCTGCACGACGATCAAGGTCTAACATCACTGCAATCTGCAGTTGCTATAGAAATACGACAAAATAATCACCAAGCTAGGTGGGCTTATTTCTTTTCCCAGTACCATTTTCTCCTAACATACATCCCTGCCACTCACAATCAAATTGCAGATACACTCCCTTTTCGACCTACTGGACTCAATGGGTGTTGCATATACCAACTATGCAGACGACACTCAAGTACTTATACCCCTATCTGGACTCAATCACCAAGACGCCATGGCCCTACACAACATCTATGCCACTATCCAAGCTTGGATGGCAATCAATGGCCTGTGTTTTAACGGGGAGAAGACTGAAATCCTCATCCTTGGCCTACCAAATACAATAACAAATCTAAGCCCCCAATACGCAAACTTCAACATAGACAATTCTACCATCTCTGTTTCATCCTCTGTCAAGACTCGAGGTGTTCACATTGACGCAAATCTATCAATGAACAAGCAAGTCAACGCCATAGCCTATGCATCTGCTTTCAGCACAAAACTCATCAATGCCATTAAATCCTACCTATGCACCCCCAACCGCTTGGCCATAGCTAGAGCAACTATAGGCGCCAAACTCGACTATTGCAACACTCTCCTAGCTGGCACCTCCGCCAAAAACATTCACAGACTGCAAACCACACAAAACAATGCACTTAGAGCTGCGATGAGCCTCCCTAGAAGAGATCATATATCCCACGCCAGACGTGAAGCACGTTGGCTCCAGGTCAAAGACCATATCACTCTGAAAATACTCACCATCACACACAGATGCATCAATAAAACCGCCCCAACATACCTACCTGAAGCATTATCCAGGACCATGTCCACACGTCCCTCCAGAGCTCAGTACTCGAACCAGTTACGCATACCACGCATAAAGAAAGCTACTGCTGGAGGTCTAGGCTTCTCCTATATTGCACCAAAACTCTGGAACTTACTCCCGGCCACCCTTAGAGCTGAAACTTCCAGCTCTGTCTTCCGCAACAACCTCAAGGCCACTTTCCTCAATTAGCATTGCTTCATTCTCCTCCACTTCGGCCATCCTTACTGTAATATGACACAAATGTATATAACTATATTGTAACCTGTATATATATTGCCAATTACTATGTAACTAAGATTTGTACTGTAACAAGTGCCACGATGTCCTTGGACTGTTGTGCGCTATATAAATACGAATAAAACAAACTGTGCCACAATGGGGTATTATCTACAGAGATACAAACCTGAAGCGGTAAACTGTTGCCTCATGCCACCTTCATCATGCTAGTGGAATCCTTTTTCCAACAAATTCAGAAAGAAACCGTTTTGTATCCTTCCACTGCTGACTTCTCTGGAACAATGACAGAAAGGAATGGGCGGTTGTATCATCAACAACAGATATACGTCCCATCTCTTACCTTACGGAACACCATACTGCAAATGGCCCATGATTCTGCTGTTACTGGTCATTGAGGTGTACAGACTACAACAGATCTTATATTGCAGTATTTCTGGTGGCCCAGATTGAGAACAAGTGTTCAAAAATATGTGATATCCTTTAATGTTTGTGCATAGAACAAAGTACCCCATCATTGCCCAGTGGATATACACATGCAAGTTCCACCACCCTCAAAATCGTGGCAAAGAATATCTACAGACTTCATAGTATAGATCTACCAAAATACAATGATTGCACCGCAGTTATGGTCACTATCGATCTTTTTCCAAACGGGCTCATGTTTCACCATTACAAAAAATACCTTCGGCAGAGGAGATGTGCCAAATCTTCCTCACTGATATCTTTCGGCTTTGTGAACTGCCTGATGCAATCGTGTTTGTTCGAGGCCCCTAGTACACATCGAGATTTTGGACTGCTGCGTGTAAGCAACTGGGCATTGAATGTGCTGTGTCTTCGTGCTATCAGCCGGAGACCAACGGCCAGACCGAGAGGTCCAATCAGTCTTTGGAACAATACCTGTATTGTTTTACGAATCTGGCCCAGGACAATTGGGTTTCACTTCTGCAGTAGCTGAATTCTCTTACAACGCTCAACGTTCAGCACATTGGTACAGTCCCCTTTACTGTACATTTGGCTACTATCTACAGTGGTTACCTAAGATGCCTGCCACTGAAACTGGTCTGCAAAAGATATCAAACAAACCCTTCATTCAACTCATCAACAAGTCACTACCTTACTCCAAATAACTCAAGCCTCGCCAAAATTGTATGCAGATCGTACAAGGCTACCATCTCCTCTATAAAAAAAAGAGATTTGGTTTGGTTATCCACCAAAAATCTTCCCCAGTGATTGACCCCTGGAGAATTTGTACCCAAGTATCTGGGACCATTTCCCATTGATAGGGAAATAAATCCTGTGGCTTTTTGTTTACGACTATAAAGCAAAGAAGGTGTATAGTGCTACCCCTCCCATTTGTGACCATGCATCTCCTATAACAAAAAGTGCAGATGTGGAATAAATGCTGAACTGAGCCTCACTTGTCCTTTTCTGTTACATCTGAAAAACATTTTGTATTTTCAATATTTCATAATACACAATAAACACAATTCATGACAACGGAAAACAATTTCACATACATACAACATTCAACATAGCATTTTGTTCATCGAGCGGGATACAATATTCCCATCTCTTTAAAGTGCACACGTGCGATGTGGGGTTAGTAAAAAGGTGTGCTTTGTATGCAAGCGACATATTTTGAAAAATGCATCATAGTTGTATATGGGTATGCAAGTACAAACGCTTTCGATACATCCAATGAATGTTGATCTATTCAAGTTTGTTCACATATCTGGATGAAGTCTTTTTGTTTTGCAGTGATTGTTCAAAGCATGGCCTGGTGGCTAAAGTCAATGGGCCTCATTACGAGTTTGGAGGTAGCCATGGTGCTATTAGCGCCATGGCTGCCTCCAAACCCGTGTCTGGGTCCGGGTTCCTTGAATGGAGACTTACCGGGTGATTCCAACCTTGGAGGACCCAGTAAGTCCCCATTCAAAATACCCATCCCCATTCCCATTCGAGCCCCCATAGGGCTCAAAGGGAATGGGGAGGGAGCTAATAACGGGCCTGTTAATAAGAGCACCGTTATTAGCTCCCTGGTCCCTTAGCAGCTCCCAATAAGGGACCTCATAATGCGGCGGTAAGGGGTTAACAGCACCGGCATCCTTACCAGCGCCGTTAAACCCTTACCACTGCACTCGTAATGACCCCCAATGAGTTTTATTCTCTGCTTAGTTTTTTCACAGCATGATTTTATTTATGGAGTATTTTGTCAACACAGGGTCTTTTGGCCCTTGTTTTGATGATTCGCGCATCCAGGCGATCATCTTTGTGAGTGTTCTACCGGGCCTTCATCAGGACATATATTAACTTAATTGCAGAACATAAACCGTTCATCTAATCCTTTTGTTAAATCTGTAATAAAATAAAATAGGTATAAGTGAGGGCTCTTGTGCATGTGTGAGTTGTATCTAATATTCAACTAGGTTAAAGGGGACTACTGACCTGAATCTTGTTCAGACACTTGGAGAAAATAGAATCATTTTTTTTTTATTGATTTAGCTGATTTACATCAACCTTTCAATTTTTATACATAACTTTTTCAATTACAAAATTACATTATTACTTCATTATCATTTCATTACATTTAAAATCAATGTCATAACTTTTTCACATAACATTTTTTACAATCACGCATGAACCATCGTGCATAATATCTTCCATTACTCAATCTAAGCTCCTAATGAGGTCTTGAGTGTGCCAACAGGTTCAACAAGAATAATTCATCATCACTGTTTTTACAATTATACATTTTCGATATTTCCTCACGTATGTTTTTAGTCTACAGTTTATGCCCCTAGCTTGCTCAAGGGGAAACGAAGGTTCATGCCCCTTCTGCTTTTTTTCGATCTTTACCTGCACCTATACCCTTGATCATTCAGCAAGCTTTAAAGATTTGATAAAAGAATGCGTGGCCATTCGGATGCTCATCAATGGAGTAGACAATATTATGGTCCATCTGTGTTCTGGTAACATGTTGCCAAAGTATGTCAGATGCTTGTGAAAGTGACTAGCTCTTAATTTACTTAACGCTGGACATTTCACTATTAGTTGTTCCATAGTTTCTTTTTCTGTGTTAACCATACAGAATCGGCAGAAGTTTTGAGTCATATCAATTATTTTACGTTCTGCCAATAGATCGCGTGTAGGCCAGATATTCAGGCGTATTCGTAAAATAGTCTGTCTCAATGCTGGGCATGGCGCCTTAATCAAATATGCTTCTATGGTTCTAAACTTTTTCTCTCCATAGAGGTTAGAATGAAAATGTTTATACAAGAGACATGTGCTTCTTGTTTTAATCCAGACTCTTTGATAAATCTTGCATTTGGCTCTGTCCGGATTCGTAAGGAGAGTTTCTAATGAAACATCTGCCTTTATCAAAATTAGCATTACATGTCCTGTCCATTCTCGTACAAATTCATGCTGTGATGTAAACATGTACCTTGATATCATTGATAATACATTGTCAAGATTTGTTGAGATTAGACATTTTCGAAACAGTGCACATAATTGCCAACTGTATAAGGCTATCATTGAGATTAAACCAAGCTCATACCGCAGCCAGGGACCCGGCACAGATTGTGGAAGGTTGAGCACTTTGTGGCAATATTTGGCTTCAGGTTTATTTTGGGCAGTGTTGGGAATTCTGTTTTTAGTTTCCAGCCCATATATTAGAGTTGGAATTACTTTTTGGTTCCAAAACGTCACTGCTGAAGTAATAGAACATTTTCCATATCTGTGCAAGATCAATCTGGTGTGTGGGATGGCACTGTTTAGTTTTAGTTGTATAGATTCCCAATGTGGGTTCTTATTAAGTGTGCCACTGAATTGCATGCCTAAATAGGTATATTCCGTTACTATTTCTAGTCTGACATTCTTGATATGCCACGGCATATGTTGTCGCTTTGCATTGTCTGGAGAATCTCTTACAATTTGTGTTTTTTTCAGGTTAATGATCAGCTCATTGGCATCTAAATATGATGAAAGCGCAGTCAGTAGCTTCTGGAGGCCTATTGGTGTCTTCGCTATGAGGACCAAATCATCTGCATACCATAGGGCTTGTATAGCTAGGTTAGTCAGTTTAGGGGAATCAGAGCAGATATTCTTGAAGACATGCTTTATATTTTGGATAAAGAAGTTAAATATGGCTGATTCAAGGGTGCGCCCTTGCTTGAGCCCTTTTGCAGTGGAAACCGGTGTTGATAGTAGGCCTGCCATATTCAATCTTACTTGAATTGATGTTTCTGAATGCAGTCCATAGATAATATCACACAATGTTGGTGGATATTTGGCCGCTATCAGTTTATTTATAAGCTTTATTCTGGACACTGAATCAAATGTGGAATGTAGATCGACGAAGGCGAAAAACATTGGCTGTTTTGTTGTTTGGGATTGGGCCTTCAGGGCATGCAGCGTTAATAGGTTTATTGCAGGTCCCATCCCTGCCACAAACCCTGACTGGTGTGGGTCTCGTTGCTGGTACTGTTGTGTCCATTTATTGAATACTTTCAGGACCAGTTTTGTGAACAGTTTCCCCGCTGGGTCCAATAATGCAATGGGCCGATAGTTGATCGGTAAGGCCCGGTCCCCTTTTTAAAAAATGGGGATAATGATGGATTTGCGCCAGGACCTTGGTAGCGTGGTGGTCTGTAGAGTGTGTTGGAAGATGTCATTCAGTATTGTGGCCCAGTGTATCGGATGCTCCTTGAACATCGAGTTGTTCAAACCATCTGGGCCAGCGGCTCGGGAGCTGGACGCCTTCTGGATTAGATCTATCACTATTTCCACATCGCATTCCAGGTCCCATTGCTGTAGTGCTTGTTGCCTATACTGATAGTCTTCAAAGCTTTTATGCGCATACAGTTGAGTAAAATGTTCAAGCCATTGAGATTCTGTCACACCATTAATTTGTGCAGATAACTGTTGTAGGGAATTCACGGAATTCAGCATCTTCCAAGTTTGGGCAGAGTTCTTATTTCGCAACGATTCGAGGAACCTCTCGCCATCTATTTGGTAGCTTTTTGCTCTTCTTGCTCGTTGCTGCATTTTGCTGTTTTATAGGTTTGTTCTTGGTCTTGCCTAGAGAACACTTGGATGTGCTTTCTTTGCCTTCTGTAGTCTGCTCTGACTAATCGTAGTTCATGATCATAACTGTGCAGATGTTTGATGACGAGAATGCTCATCTGTTTTCCAGTGACTGTGTATGGTTGCAGGATTTGGACGTATGACACATCATATTTATGGTGTTGATATTTGTGCAGATCTTCGTGGAGGGAATGTAGAGCTAGTTCAGACCATCGAAACCGCGTTCTTCCATTGTTGATGAGCAAAGTTTGAGATGACCAGTCGCTGAGCAGCGATCCCTCTGATGTTTTTCGTGCCAGCTCATCGTCAGCATTTGATGGTCACTGTTAACTTACTGTTGTATTTCAAACGTATCTGTGTTCTGAAACAGTTTTTCATTCATATAAATGTAATCAATGATGCTTGAAGATGTTCCTCTCTTCCAGGTGTTCTGGGCGGGTATGACACCCGCTTTTGCACCATTTGCCATCCTGAAGTTACGCTCTCTCATGAAAGTTTCACATCTTTTTGCATCTGCATTCTTGGGCTTCCCATCTAATTGTATGCATTTCACGTTTATGTCTCCTACTATGATGGTAAGTTGTGTGTTCGAGGCTTTGTCGATTAATTCCAGTAGATTTGTCAGTGATTTCTAGAAGGCATTGTCAGCAATACCTGCCGGGTTCCGATAGATGTTAATTAGTGCTATGTCTTGTGTCCCTGTAGACACTCGCAGTAATTGCGGGAAATTATTTGGTGAAGCCCACGATTGAAGAGTAATTCCTGCACTGGTTTTCACTGCCACTAAAAGCCCAGACGTTGGTCTGCCTCGTGTTGCCTTTTTTGCCGGCACCATTAGCACATCATGGTTGTCCCAAGTTGGAGTTGCTAATAACCACAAGTCATTCAGATTGTTGTCGACAGCTAGATGTAGATGCATATGGCCTCGGCAGTTCCAGCTTGCTAAGGAAATTTGTTTGGAGACCTTATTCGATAATGGTTATGCTTGTTGGCGGTGCGCTGGTTGGTCTGATTCAGCTATACTATTGGTGCAGTGTGCACATTGGCATTGTTGTAAAAAATTCTGATTTGTAATTTTAGTGTGATTATCTTCTTTTTGCTCTTCAGAGGTATACTTCTGCCTCTCCGGATCTTGGGCTATTAAGAACCCAAGCCCAAAAATCTCCATTTTCGCCTTCCATACAGTGTTCAGCACCAAACCTGATTTAATCCACAGCCTCACAATTGATAAATTGTGATCACACACAAACTCCACCTGGTCTATGTTGCTTGATGAAATATCTTCTAAGTCATTTATTTCTCCAAACACGTTAAGAACACTTGTAGGGCTCATGTCCTATTTGGGAAAAGGTGCATCTCCGCACCTCATGATCAGCGTGTGATATTTTTGTATTGTGCTCAGCGTGTTTTTTCCTTGCAGGCCTGTATTTCCTTGTTTCACCACCTGGCATTGTTTTTGTGCTGATCCCAAGGGCTTATTGGAACAGCTTATGTTTATGTCTTCTTGCCAGGTTACTTTGGGACTTTGCCTTGTATATTTGTTGACTTTTTGTGGGTGGCTCTCAAGCGGTTCTCGATGGAAATTGAGATGCCATTGATGTTATCTTTCTAGCTCCAAACAAACGATCAAAGAAGTTGGTTTTCTAACTTTAAGGCAAAGGTAATCTCGGTAAAGGTAGACAATCAGAATAACAGCAAACTCTCTTACCTTGTCTTCAAACTCAATGTGGATATTAGGGAAATACCTGAGTCCCCCTCTCCCAGCCTAAGGAAACAGGCGTGGAGTGGAGGCGTCAGGGAAACCCTTGGTCGGGAAAAACCCTTGTAGCTGGGGATCGTTGAGAGTTCCCGACGAGGACTGTCGCGACTCGTGAGCGTCGGGAGACAATCCCCGGAGGTACGAAGGAGTCGGGGATGTCGGTGTCCGTGTTTTTGCCTCTGACTGTTGATACAAACCAGAAAGGTAAGTGTTCTGTCTTTTATGGTGAAAGATACTCAAAAAGCAGGGAGGAAAGGAATCTCGTACCTTGGGAGGAATTCTAAAAGGTTTCAGGTGTTGGTAACAAGGTGGCTGGCGTTCGGCAGTCTGAGAAGGGATTACTGGAATTCGTTCTGAAGATATACAAGGTAAAGATAAGTAACGAGTACTATTTGACTGATCTAAGAGAGCGGGAGATAAGTAGCGTACCTACCCTAGCATATAATTCCTTCTGTGAGAAGTCGTGACTTCCATGGAAGAGGAGGAGTCTGGGTACTGTAGTTCAAGAGGTGGAATGTGTCTGCCTTTGCTAATACAGAGTGGGAGAGAAAAAAGGTTAACTGCGGGTTCAACTGAGAAGGGGAGAGTTGTGAAAATCGATGAGCTTACTTACTGGGAGGTAAGTGCCGAAATGACTAAGTAAGAGTTGGGTGTCGGGAATGGCTGGCCTGTGAATTGGTCCGCGAGGAGGCAACTAGCGGAACAAGAAAAAAGGGATTAAGCAAGCAAAGTAGGAAAAGAAGAGGTTACGTAGAACGGTCTGGGATATCCAAATGAATCCTAAATTACTCACGGAGCGTGGCTCACGATAGTCGTAGCAACGCGCTGGTCCATCGGTGTTGATGTGGGAAATACTCTTCCGTGCTGACGGGGAGGAGTCACACCCTCCTGATCTGATCGAAAGACTGGACCAGCGCACGAAGGACTGGGCGCCATTTTGGAAGGATAACTTCGCACCCCTTGTACATACCGCCAACGGCGCCACACAGACCAATTCCGCGTCACACTCGTGACAGTATGCCCCCTCCTAAGGGAGGCAAACCCCGGCTTCCCCGGATGGCACCTATAGAAACGATGGATCAAACGCGGGGCATGAACAGCCGAAGCAGGTTCCCAAGTTCTGTCCGCTGAGGAATACCCCTTCCAATCCACCAGAAATTGGAGGATTCCTCTTCTGTATCTCGAATCACAAATACCTGACACCTCATATTCGGGCCCAGTACTGGTCAAGATCGGAGGGGGTGACCCCGAAGGGGTTTTATGGAAACGACTGCGAACATCTGGTTTGAGTTGAGAAACATGAAACGTAGGATGGATACGATTCCAAGAGACAGGAAGTTGTAACCTGTAGGCTGCGGATCCCCTTTTTTCGATCACAGAGAATGGTCCGAAATACCTAGGGGATAGTTTGGAAGGAATTAATCTCCTAGGGAGGAATTTACTTGATAGCCAGACTAGATCCCCTTTCCGTATGTCTGGCGAAGGGGTACGGTGTTTGTCTGCCTGTATCTTGTTTCTGTTCTGAGCTTCTACCAGTGCGGCCTGAGCGTCAACGTGGCCTTGTCGAATGGTTTCTACCAATCCATCGATGTTAGGACAAGGGGAAGACTGTGGCGTTTGATAGGGAAAAACAGAGGGATGAAACCCATAAGTGCAAAAAAAAGGGCTGGTATGAAGAACAGAATGAGCGGAGTTGTTATATGTAAATTCAGCAAGAGGAAGTAGGTCCTTCCAGTTGTCTTGGGCGGAAGAGATATAACATCTTAGATATCCTTCGAGGGTTTGGTTCAAACGTTCCTTTTGCCCATTGGTTTGTGGGTGATACCCAGAGCTCAGGGCTCTGGAAATACCTAAGGTGTCACACAGGATTTTCCAATATTTAGAAGTGTATTGAGGTCCTCGATCAGATAGAATGGTATCCGGCAGCCTGTGTAAAGAAAAGATGTGCTCTAGGAATATTTTAGCCATTACTGCAGCCGAGGGAACTGAAGGGAGAGGAACAAAGTGTGCTAATTTCGTTAAGGTGTCTATTGTAACCATGATGGCTGTACAACCTTCGGATTCTGGAAGGTCAACCACGAAGTCAGTGGTGATAATTTGCCAGGGTCTTGTAGGGAGAGGCATCCTTACCAATTCTCCGAAGGGAGCTTTTCTGGTGGTTTTAGATTGTAGGCAGACAGGGCAGGAGGCGATATATTCCGTGATATCCTGTTTTAGATTAGGCCACCAAAAATACCTCTGTATTACTTCTAATGTGTTATAGATCCCTCTATGACCAGCTGCTTGCGAATCATGACACATCCGTAATACCTCTGTTTGTAATCCTACATTGGGGATAAACATTCGCTCCTCCTTAAATAGAAGTTTTTTGTGTTCTGTTAGCTTTAAGCGCGGTGCGAGATCAGGTTGTGAGGTTATTATTTTCTTTGTTTCTCTCTGGACTTGGGTAAGAAAGTTTCGTATGACTGACACAATGAGTGCTGTTGGAAATAATTGTTCCTTTTGAAATGGAGATTTCTGTAACGGGCCCCTTCTGGATAGGGCATCCGCCTTTAGATTCGATTTCCCTGGAATAAAAGAAAATTCGATTCTGAAAGGAGAAAAGAAATGTGCCCATCGCGCTTGTTGACTATTACATGTCTGCGCATATTGAAGAGACCGGAGGTTGTGGTGGTCCGTTCTGACTTCAATAGGATGCGATGAGCCCAGTAGAAGATGTCGCCATTCCTCAAATGCTCTTTTTATTGCCAACAGTTCCTTCTCCAAGACTGTATAATTGAGTTCTGCTGGGGTCAAAGTTTTGGACAGATAGGCAATAGGTCTTTCAATGTTCCGATCGTCGGGTTGCAGAAGTACCGCCCCTAATGCATGTTGTGAGGCGTCTGATTCCACGATAAATCGCAGTTGTTGATTGGGCATGGCTAGAATGGGCGCCTGGGAAAATAGAGTCTTCATTTCCTCAAAGGATTCTTGTGTCTTTGAGGACCATTGAAAAGGAATACCCTTCTTGAGCAAGTGAGTCAAAGGTAGAGTTAACGAAGAAAAATGAGGAATGAATCTCCTATAAAAATTTGCGAATCCCAAGAATCTCTGGATTTCCTTAACCGAACTGGGGATTGGCCATTCCTTTATTGCTATCACCTTTGTTGGGTCCATGGAGATGCCTTCACCGGAGAGTATGTAGCCCAGATAGGCCACTGAAGTCTTGTGGAATTCACATTTTTCCATCTTGCAGAATAAATGGTTCTGTTGTAAACGGCGCAATACTTCGCCTACGTGTAGGTTGTGTTCGGTTGTAGTAGAAGAGAAGACTAGTATATCATCTAAATAGACAATAACATAGTGTAAAAGTATGTCGGCGAAGATGTGATCCATGAATCGCTGAAAAACAGCTGGCGCATTTGATAGCCCAAAGGGCATTACCCGGTACTGATAATGTCCGAAGGGTGTCCTAAATGCCGTTTTCCACTCATCGCCGGCCTTGATGCGTATGAGATGATACGCGCCTCTTAAATCTAGTTTAGTGTAAATGTGAGCTCCCCGGACTGCCTCTAGAATATCCGGAATGAGGGGCATTGGGTATTTGTCGGGTATAGTGATCTTGTTCAATCCCCTAAAATCAATACAGGGACGAAGTTCCGTAGTGTTCTTTTTTGGGATAAAGAAAAGAGAGGCAGCTGCAGGGGAATGGGACTCTGTAATAAGACCGTTCTGTAAATTGGTATGAAGGTAGTCTCTTAGTACCTCTTTCTCTTTGGCTGATAATATGTACATTCTGCCAAAGGGAAGTGGGCTGTCCGGGATGAGATCTATGGCACAGTCATCTCTGCGGTGTGGAGGTAGTTCCGAATATTCCGTCTGGGAAAAGACAAGATGGTATTTTTTATATTGAGGAGGCAGCGTGGAGATTTCGTTTACCGAGGCTTTCAAGTCCTCCTGAGGGGTTTTCTGGATCTCTTTCTCCCTCTTTTCTGCTTGGAGACCCATGCATCTACTGACACAATATTCTGAGCCTAAAAAGAGGGTCCCAGCCGTCCAGTTTATATATGGGTTGTGTCTCTTTAACCAAGGAAGGCCCAAAATGACAGGATAGTGAGCCGTTCTTATGATGTCCAATTCTATGGTTTCACTATGGTTGGATAAGGACATGGAGAGAGGAGAGGTGTGATCGGTGATCGGGCCCGAAGTAAGGGGACTGCCATCCACACTCTCGACTGGAATAGAAAGGGTTTTCCCTATTCTGGGAATACTATGGTTCTTAGCCCATATGTCATCTACAAAATTTCCTGCGGCTCCGCTGTCTATTAGAGCCGGGACATTTTCAAGACGAATGTTCTTCCAGGATAAAGATACTCCCACTACAACCATGGAACGGTCTGTGGAGGAAGTTTGCGAGGAGGAGAATGCTCCAATGGGGGAACAAAATTTATGGAACGAACCCTGCCCTGTAGTTCCCTTCACGACCGGGCACTGGCGTTTCCCGTCTTCCTGAGTGGAGCTAAAGGGCATTCCTTGACCATGTGGTTGTTGGCCCCGCAATACATGCAAAGTCCTAGGGACTTTCTCCTAGTCCGCTCTTCCACCGAAAGAGGGCCACGAGTAGTCCCAAGCTGCATAGGTTCTTCGTGAGATGCGGTTTTAGATACGATATGGTGGTTGTCTGCTAATGGTCTAGGATTCTTGCCCTTTCTTCTTTCTCGATTTCTCTCTTGCAAGCGATAGTCCAGTTGCATGACTAATGCAATGAACTCCGCCATGTTCTGGGGGCGCGGGACTCGGGACACTTCGTCCTTTAATTCCTCGGACAGACCACGCCGAAAGACCGTGACTAAGGTATCATCCGCCCAGGATGTGTCTGAAGCATACTGTTTGAATTTTGTAACGTAATCCAGGATATCGAGATTTCCCTGCTTTAGGTCCATAAGACGTTCTTGAGAGGCTATCACTATTTCTTGCCTACCAAACATGCTTTTGACACTGTTACAGAAGGCCGGATATGAATCTAGAATTGGGTTGTTATTAACCACTAAAGGGGTTGCCCAAGCTAGAGCTGCGCCCGTCATTTGGGCTATCATGTGTCCCACTTTATCCCTATCTGTTGGGAAGAAGGCTGTCTTGAAAGTGAATTGAATGGTACAGGATTCCAAAAATTCCTTTACCATATGCGGGTTACCATCAAAACGGCCCGAAGGGAGTGGACCTGGCGGGACCTCCGCACTATAGGCGGCTCGGTGATCCTTTTGTCTTAATGTGAGGTTTTCTTGTTTTAATTGCTGTAACTCTGTGGAGAGCGCTTGGACAGCGTTAACTAATTGCTGTATCTGCTGTTCCATAGCGTCTGGATTCTGATTGTCTTCAATATCTAGATCACCAAAGTCTTTTCTTTTTTTTAATGGCGTTGCTACTGTTATCTTTCTAGCTCCAAACAAACGATCAAAGAAGTTGGTTTTCTAACTTTAAGGCAAAGGTAATCTCGGTAAAGGTAGACAATCAGAATAACAGCAAACTCTCTTACCTTGTCTTCAAACTCAATGTGGATATTAGGGAAATACCTGAGTCCCCCTCTCCCAGCCTAAGGAAACAGGCGTGGAGTGGAGGCGTCAGGGAAACCCTTGGTCGGGAAAAACCCTTGTAGCTGGGGATCGTTGAGAGTTCCCGACGAGGACTGTCGCGACTCGTGAGCGTCGGGAGACAATCCCCGGAGGTACGAAGGAGTCGAGGATGTCGGTGTCCGTGTTTTTGCCTCTGACTGTTGATACAAACCAGAAAGGTAAGTGTTCTGTCTTTTATGGTGAAAGATACTCAAAAAGCGGGGAGGAAAGGAATCTCGTACCTTGGGAGGAATTCTAAAAGGTTTCAGGTGTTGGTAACAAGGTGGCTGGCGTTCGGCAGTCTGAGAAGGGATTACTGGAATTCGTTCTGAAGATATACAAGGTAAAGATAAGTAACGAGTACTATTTGACTGATCTAAGAGAGCGGGAGATAAGTAGCGTACCTACCCTAGCATATAATTCTTTCTGTGAGAAGTCGTGACTTCCATGGAAGAGGAGGAGTCTGGGTACTGTAGTTCAAGAGGTGGAATGTGTCTGCCTTTGCTAATACAGAGTGGGAGAGAAAAAAGGTTAACTGCGGGTTCAACTGAGAAGGGGAGAGTTGTGAAAATCGATGAGCTTACTTACTGGGAGGCAAGTGCCGAAATGACTAAGTAAGAGTTGGGTGTCGGGAATGGCTGGCCTGTGAATTGGTCCGCGAGGAGGCAACTAGCGGAACAAGAAAAAAGGGATTAAGCAAGCAAAGTAGGAAAAGAAGTGGTTACGTAGAGCGGTCTGGGATATCCAAATGAATCCTAAATTACTCACGGAGCGTGGCTCACGATAGTCGTAGCAACGCGCTGGTCCATCGGTGTTGATGTGGGAAATACTCTTCCGTGCTGACGGGGAGGAGTCACACCCTCCTGATCTGATCGAAAGACTGGACCAGCGCACGAAGGACTGGGCGCCATTTTGGAAGGATAACTTCGCACCCCTTGTACATACCGCCAACGGCGCCACACAGACCAATTCCGCGTCGCACTCGTGACAATTGAGGTTTTGTTGACCAGTATCGGGCCATTTTTCTCTATCTGATGCGGATCCCAATATTGTACTTGGTGTGAATTCAGGCATGCTAAATTGGGGACCTGAGCCTTTGGTGGATCTCTTTCTTGTACTGCAGTTGCTCGTTGCTATTCTGGCTCATCCGCGTTTTGACCTCCACTCCCTCCTATTGCAGATGTTCTCATCGGTAGGTGTGCCAGGAAAAATTCCTCTACTGCTGTTTTAATCAGCAGCATCCTGTTTACCTGGTCCTTTGCTTGTAGGACGCTTTCATTTTCGCCTATTTTTGTGATATCCTCCTTGCTTGATATTTGTTTGTTTAATGCTCTGGTATTAAAAGTTGGTTCTATAAGATCTACCAGTGCATCCAAAGGTCAGTGACTCTCTGATATAGTCATTGTTGGTGCTATTGGTTTTAATTTTAGATTGGCGGTCTTAGATTTTACCATATATTTGTCATGGGTGGTTGTCATCATTTTAGGTTATTCTCCTCAGCGATTGGTCCATTTTCCACGGACGGCAACAGTTGAGCCTCTATTTGAGGCTTGATTGTATTGTTATTCGTTTTTTTTGTAGATGTTTTCTTCTTTCGCTGAGTTTTTTTGTTGTTTGTAATGACATTGTACGATACTTCTGGACGCTTATTTACTGCAAGGGTGGTCAAATCATGTCGCTGCAGTCTTTCTTTATTTGTTAACCTTTGCTCCGTTCTTTGTGATCTTTGAGCACATTCCTACTCAGGTTCAGATGTAGCTATACTTATGCATGAATCATTATGATTAGGTGCCAATTGTGTTTTGTCTTGTTCCCTGGGGTAAATTATATGAGAAAATGGTGGCAACGCTGGTGAGGTCAGCTTCACAGCAGTCTGTGGGGTCTGATGATTGTGTGTCTTACATATATTAACCCCCGATATGGGGATTTTTTTTAACGATAGTCCAGTTTGATCGGCTGCTAATTCTTCCATCCAAGTAACCAACTGTTGGATTTGAGCTGATTGCGCTGTTATTTTTTCTTCTAGTGTGGAAACTAATTTGAATAGACTATTAATCGTTGTGTTCACTGCATTCAGCGTTATTTCCATTGTGTATTGATATTTTCCACATTAATAGTAGGTGTTTGTTCTTTGCGCCGCAGTGTTGTTTGCGCATATGTAACCGATACCGAGTGAATGGAGGAATCCATGGAGCAACGTGCTCGATAGTCTGCGGCTCCAGATTCATTGAGCAAACTTGAATCTCCCACGCTTGCATGAATCGAAATGTCAGACACCGTTACATTCATTTCAGGCGGCGGACTTGGTGAGTCGTTGTGTACTTTATTCGGGGTTTCCTCAGTTGTTTTCTTTATCAATACCTTTTGCCTCATTTAGGATTGTGTCGTCCAAGGCGGATTGCATTTTGTCAGCTCCACGCTGATTTATGGGGCCGCTCTCTGCTCTCCTTGGAGACACCATCACTGTTCGAGTATCTGAGTGTTTGACCACCTCCGACACGTTTATAGTCTTGGGACTGATCGTGCTGTCTTGGTGTTCATGTCAAGGGCGCAGAAAGTGCAGATGTCCTGGCTCAAATTAGGCATGCGCACTACTGGTGATAGCGTTATCGTTTTTTTGGAGATTTGTTTAACTCGTTCCGCTACCACTGGCTTACGTTTAATGGGAGTGCTCAAATCATTCCGGTGGTTCGGCATGTTTGTTTTTAATGTGTAAAGTGATCTAGACATTTCAGAATGATACGTGCTCTGCTTCTTCCTATAGTAGGGAACTTCAGCCTTACCACACACGCTCAATCAATGCAGGTTTATACACCCTCCCCACACCCTCTGAGAGCCTTACCAGTTCTTAAGCCTGATTTTGTACCGATTTTGAACCGCTTTCGTACCGCTTATCCGCTACGCCGTGGCAAAGAGGCAAAGCGGTACTTCCGGTACTTGCTGGTGTGCGCACGCGCTGGTGCGCACACGCTCCTGGTTTTATGGGAAGTCCCCCTTAAAGGTGTATAACCAACAATAGGTATTCCTCGTGAATGTCCTTGTAATTGCTGTATCCGCAGTGCAATGCAGGGGAGCCAAATCCAAAGGCAAAAGTTCAGCTGCTTCAAGCTGCTACGGACCAAAGTAACACAGCAAAGCGGTACTTTCCGGTACTTGCTGGGTGCGCGTGCGCTGGTGCGCACACGCTCCTGGTTTTATGGGAAGTACCCCTTAAAGGTGTATAACCAACAATAGGTATTCCTCGTGAATGTCCTTGCAATTGCTGTATCCGCAGTGCAATGAAGGGGAGCCAAATCCAAAGGCAAAAGTTCAGCTGCTTCAAGCTGCTACGGACCAAAGTAACCAGGTGAACATCTTTGTGAGTGTTCTACTGGGCCTTCATCAGGACATATATTAACTTAATTGCGGAACATAAACCGTTCATCCAATCCTTTTGTTAAATCTGTAATAAAATAAAATAGGTGAGGGCTCTTGTGCATGTGTGAGTTGTATCTAATATTCAACTAGGTTAAAGGGAGACTGACCTGAATCTTGTTCAGACACTTGGAGAAAATAGAATAATTTCTTCTGAAGGATATTTCTTTCCATTCAGAAGGGTTTTTTCTCCCAGTGTGGTTTCTTCCTAACTTTGTGGGGTGAAACTTCTAGCAGTGACATGTGTTCATTGTTATAGTACCTTGCGTGTGTTGATGCAATGTTATTTATTGGGGCTATTACACAATAGTTTCTGACCTTTCAATGCTGGTACTCTGATACTCTGGACCTAATTCACAGAAGCGTTTTATAATGGCAAAACCCCATTGGAAAAGTCTCTGTGAATAAGGGCCTCTGTAGGTATCCTGTGTGCTTGTTACTAGTCTTCTCTGTTAACAGTATCTATCCATGACCGCTGCAAGAAAAAAAGTGTGTGTAAGTATGAAGTAACAGGGTTCCGGAAAAATCACTGTAATGCGAGTGAGTTGTTACTTCAAGATTTATTGGTATCAGGTAAGATAAACCTTAATTAGAAACCGGCACATCCCAACAGGCCAGTCCTCAACCACCAATTGTCAATCCCAGAACCATTGAACGCCCGTTCACACACGTTCTAGCCCACACGTTCTACCATCCACGACATCACACCACTTTGACCTCACTACAACCACTCCCGCATCTAATTACGACACAGTATGCCCAAAACATGCAGTGATTATGACCCTATTAGTTAGCGATGTAGTAGATCCCTCCAGTTGCTACTTACATATTGAGGCACGATCTCAGCATTTGGAAGAAACCTTGGCATTGGGTGATCACTCTGTGCATAGTAATGCTCATGGCCTTATTAGGTCTGTGCTACTGTTAGCAGGCGATGCGGGCATATGGCTACTCTCTAACAAAAGGCACACAGTACCCGCAAAGCGCATTACTAATAAAGATTCGTGTTCGATCGTGATGTCGCTTATATATTGGGGGCTCATTATTTATGTGCGTTATATCAAGCTGCCTGCTTACAAGCTTGTCAATGTGCGTAGCCACACTCCCGCTTTGTCCCTGAATGCACTGCTAAAAGCGATGCTTTGCATATGCGTGTGGGCAAAAACCCATGTAGCGCAACATAAAGACTTGTTCGTGTCAGACTACATTCTATATCGTTATGGCAATATGGGCACAGCGTCCCTGGATGCACTGCTTCATACGACAATGTGCATATGCGTGTGGACAAGAACCTTGCTAAAAAAGTATGCATATGCGTTTCTTTTAAAACTTAAACTTGCATATAGACCTGTTCCTGTCAGACTACATTCTCTTTTGTGATGGCAATATGGGCACAGCAGACTCCCATCAATGCTGTCACTTGTACGCGTGTTACCATAGTAACCTATTCCTTTTGGGCGAACTTACTTCTATGGCTGTCAGGAGACGTATATAACAGCGACACGACACAGTCTTCCTCATACTGTGAGGCTGGTCTTGAATGGCTTTTGTCAGTTTCCAAGGCTAGCACTTACGCCATTTTCTATGTTTCTGGCGAGGCTGTGGCTACATAGCAGTCACCTGGTAGCCATCTTAGCATATGTTTAAAATATATTTAAAACGTATAGCCACTGATAGTCGGATTGCGCATTATGGAAGGTGGAGTTAAAACACCACACATAACTAGCCAAAACATATACTTTTCTTTTAGTAATGCTTCATTGTGTTTCTTATTGCAGTAAAGATACAGATAACACATTGGGGAAACGCCACATGTAGAGAGGAGCCAAGCAAATATACTTATTTAGGTGACAAATCAGTGTATGTCCAATTTTGGTATGAGTGCGTTTCACCAAAGTGGTTTCATGTAGATGCTTGCAGACACAGGTATGGCGAAGCAGCCTCATATAGGTGGTGTGATGTCATGTTGTTGCTTACAGACATCATTGCATCAACACATTATTTAGTAGTAATGCTCGTGCTCCCCAAAGGGGCTGCCATATTTTGAAATCATGCCATTTTGTATAAATTAGACCTAACCATACCTCTCAACTCACACGCATTTGGCGGGTGTCACCCACCACTTAGGCAGCTCTCTCACCCGCCAAACTACCCCCACGCCCATAGGAATCAACGGGCTTTCACGCGCCAAATGCAAAATCAGGTGTTTTCACCTGCCCAGGGGCCATGAAAGGTTGAGAGCTATGACCTAACACTCTACCTAGTACTGATTTTGGTGTATATCGCATTATGATATTATCAGAGTTTTCTGCTCTCAAATGAGCGTCAGAAGTGATTAGCTAGTGGAACATTTGATGGCAGTATTTTTGCCCACTTTGGTATGCCATCATATGTTGTAGAAGTACATTGTATTTCTGATTTCAATAATAATTAATCACATATTGGAGAGCATGCAATGGAACCACCATATGTATTTGTACCAACCATATATACTTATTTAAATGACAGTTTAATTATTTCTGATGTCAGTAGAAGTGCGTTTCACCGATGAACCATCATTTTATTGCTTACACACACGGGTGCTGTGAAACATTCTCATACACAATAGTGTTATGTCATTTATTTGCTTAACAGTCAATCAGTGGCAGTATTTTTAACCATTTTGATGTGCCAAACAGTGTTACTGTTGAATGAATAAGTTCCATTCTATGCTTGTGTTCAAACCTTTTTCAACTTTTCCAAATGCTATATCCAGCATTGTTCAAGCTTCCTCAAGCGCACATCTCGGTCACCTCCTTGTGATAGTGGGGTTACCCCCTGAATAATAAGCCAAGTGAAGTCATTGGGCCTCATTACACGGAAGGCGGTGAGCCATGGCGCTATTAGCGCCATGGCTCATGCCGGTAAAATACCGGCACCGCCTTGGCGGAAAGGGGATTTACCGCCCCATTCCAAGGTTGGTGGGGCGGTAAATCCCCCTTCCGCCATTGCCCTTCCCCATTCCCATTTCTGCCCCATGGGGCATAATGGGAATGGGGAAGGCGCTAATTACGGCACCGCAATTTTGCGGTGCCGTAATTAGCTCCGAGGTCCCTTAGCGGGTTGGTTTTTAACGCCTGCAAAAAGCAGGCGTTAAAGCACCAACCCGCTAAGGGACCTCGTAGTAAGGCGGTAATGGTTAACGGTCACCGTTACCATTAACGGTGGCCGTTAACCATTACCGCCTTCCGTGTAATGAGGCCCATTGTATTTGTGCTTTTTTGCCTGAAAGTGCTCTACCATGGGTTTTTCGAGACTCCATTTTGCAGACCTGATCTCTGATCGCAGATCCTTTGGGGAAGTTCATTTTATACCATGCACAGCCCATGTGATATCCCAGTTAGTGAAATATTCTACACAGTTCTCTGTACAACAATAAGATCAGCAAGAAAAAGAGCGAAACATATAACAAGAGAATCTTGTTTGACAGCACAACATCGAGAACAAGAAGAACGCATTACAGGTGGTCACTTCGGAAAAGCCAAGACAGAGGCATAAATATTAAGCCATTTCTATGGGCAAGGAATGCATGCCGATGTGAAAAACGTTGTGTTAACTGGTGCCCTGTGCCAAAAGACCAGTTCTGAAATGCCCCTCCAGCTTCATTACAACTTGTATCTATCATTGATGTACCCTTTTCCCATGCAAGCATGGACATACATAGCTGCGCCTCTTGAATCATCGAAACTGGGGAACCAATATATATTGGTAATTGTGGATTATGCAACTCGATACACAGAAGCATTCCCATTATGCAATAATACGAACCAAAACATTCTCAAACATCTGATTCCATTTTTCTCACGAGTTGGGTTCCCGAAGGAGATCCTAACAGACCAGGCAATCACATTTATGATTCGGTTAATGGCAGAGGTGAAAGAAATCCTACATATAAAAACTCTCATGACTTCTGTTTATCACCCACAAATTGAAGGGTTAGTGGAACGATTCAATAAAACCTTGAAGCAAGTCTTGAAAAAACCAGTTGAGGCAGATGGCAAAAACTGGGTCATCATGACACCCTGGGCCCTTTTTGCCAACTGAAAACACCACAATCCACAACCGGATTTTCTCTGTTTCAATTGTTATATGGCAGAGAGCCATGAGATGTCCTTGACATGTCACAGGAGACTTGGGAAGAACGGAAGAGAGCTATCCTACCCCTTTCCCAAATAGCCCAGCGATTAAAAGAACATATGGCAACTGTTGGTACAATAGTTCAAACCCACATTGTCACACCTCACCAGCTGCCCCCAGCAATCTCAACCTCCCATGCACATAAAAGCAGAATGACTCCTTTTATAACTGGCTTTGCAGCTCTTCGCCATGGTGCACAGTGTTTCGCAGCTCCGTTCCTTAGACAGTGGAAGCTGCCATGGAAACGGGCTATTTCAGCAGCTGTCACTAGGAACTTTGCCTACGATTCCCAGCAAGCTTGGAATACTACGTGTGGTGCTCCGCCAATGGCACACAAGAGCCTCATTCTCATTGTGGCTCACTCATTTAGGCCTGTGCAGCCCACCAAACGATGCTTCTGTTTAGAGTTGCTACCGGCATTGGAAGTTCCGTCTTCCCTTACCAGCATTCTATCTTTCTGTTGCTAACATGTGTACCAGATCTCTGCCCTGCTTATCGGACTGCTCCTTGTTACGACAAAACGTCAACCTGTGTACCAGAATCTCGGCTCTCCCACGTGGACTGCATCTCTTTACTTTCTACTTTGATTGCCTACCCGTGTACCAGACCCTGGCTTTCACACAGGCTGCTTTTCTTCACGTAATGCTTCAATTGCCTACCCGTGAACCAGACCCCCAGCTCTCACACGGATTGTATTTCTTAGTGTTACTTCTAAATTGCCTACCCTTGTACCAGACCACTTACATCGAACCTCCTCCTTCAAACCTCCTTCTTCATATAGACTGACATTTGATCTACCCATATCCTGGTGTCTGCCTTCTGTCATTCCTCTCATTCCTTGGACTTTACATTGGTTGCCACACGAGTTAATTCCTCCACTGAACTACTCCCAGAATCATTCACCTCCCGGGATTACTGTTCCATGTGGACCAAGAGACGCTCTGCAGGCAGTGCACCAACCCGTATCTAGTGCGTCCCTCACTAACCTCCCTATTTTGTTGTTGGTCTTCCTGAACTCAGCTCCCATATACCATCTTCCACCACACTATTGTATAAGACGCAGCCTTTTCCTTTTCTTGACTGTTAGTTCCTTTATTCCTGTTTCTACTTGAAACTTGCCCTTGTCTGCTCTTGCAGAAAAGTCAGTGTGTTAGAATAGGTATTGAAGAAAGGGGGAGTGCTAATCAGGTATTTGCCTCATGGCTTTCAGTTTAGTGGTTTTTATATCTACTAACTCTTTCTGACCGGTTGTTCTTTCTTTCAGCTGGGTCCGTGAGTGTGTGTGTGCTCCCCGCTCTTTTAGGTGATCAGCCCCTTTGTCTGGTTATTAGGTCAGCCAAGGGGCATATCATAGAAAAGAGTTTTTTTCCCTCATAGAGAGGAGGCTCGGTGGAGGCTCCAACCTGAGTTCTACAATCAACAACCCTGAAACAATCAGAAGTGGTTTCCTGCTTTGGTCATTCACCTGGCTGGTAAGTCAAGAAAAGCACCATGAACCATGATAGGAAAGCTTTGCTCAGGTCTTTTTTCATTGGACAAACAGTTCTCATTCACCTCCCAACATCTGAGAATAAGATTTTGTCCAAATGGAGTGGAGAGAGTACCCTGTTGAGAACACTACAGTAGTATTAACCAGTCTATAAACCGAAGAATCAGAGAAAAACACCTTGATTCCTTACCACCTAACCCAAAAAGATAGTACGTGGTGCCAAGCCGGATAAATCGTGTAGGTTCTTTATTGACTTCAGGTAGGTGAACATGGTATCCCAATTCGACAGCTATCCAATGCCTACGGTAGACGATCTGATTGATCGATTGGGGTCCGCCATTTTCCTCTCCACGATTGATCAGACGAAAGGGTATGGGCATGGGCAAGTACCTGCTATTCCAGAGGACAAGGATAAACTGCTTTCCCCACCCCTATTGGACTATTCCACTTCAAAGTATTACCTTTTGGCCTACATGGGGCCTCAGCCAATTTTCAAACGTTAACAGATCAAATCCTACACCTTTACTCCTCTTTCTGTGGAGCTTATATATATGTTTATGTTTATTTTTAAACTGTTTATTGGCATTGCCAAAAATATTACTATAAAATAAAACAGTAATTACACACACAGGAGGGAAGCACATTGCCGTTTTGCGTGTTACTGTACACCCGTTATCTCTCCCTCGTATACCCAACTCCAGCCACCCCGCTCCAGGTACCCTCCTCATGTGTCCGGCAGTTCATGTCTGCCCCAGTTCAGGGGCCTGCACATTTCCGTCAGCCCATGACTTTCTCCCACTTACCCCATATGTTCTGATATTTCCCATGAGCACCCCTATTTCGATAGGTTATCTTTTCCATGCTCTGACAATACTCCATGCCAATTTCATAGTTCCCCTGCTTGGGTGATTTCTTCAGAACCACCATCGCCGCAATGGATATCAAGGTGTTCGCCCATCGATTCCTTTCAAACGCCTCCACGATGCGCAATAACATCATTTTGGGATCTTTAGGGACTGTTTTACCAACCACCCTAGATAGTTCATTGAGAACCTTGTTCCACAGGTCCGAAACTAGTCGACACTCCCAAAGCAGATGGTAGAAGGGGCCCACATCTCTTTTATATTTAAGACAGACATCACTCTTTGCCTGCCCCATTTAATGCAGCCTGACCCTTGAGTAATATACCCTGTGAAGTATTTTATACTGTATTAGCCTCATTCGGGAGGAGATATTGACCTCCCATCGCCGCCACCATTGCTTCCACCCACTCCTCGCTTTCCAATGCCCCATGTCCCTTTACCATTTCTTCTTCAGATGTGTCACTAAGGGTGACGTGAAATTGTTTATAGCCTGGTACAACATGGAGATCCCTTTATTCTGACGTTTTCCTGTGAATAGGTTTATTTACAGGGGACTGTGCTTCGGGAAGTTTAATCCCCGAATTGTGCCATCATTGCATGTATTGACTGGAGATAAGTAAATCTATCGTTCGGCCCCAGCCCGTACCTTTCTTGTATGGCTTGGAATGTCATTATCCCCTCACACTCATTCATGTTCCCACCTTTCTAATGCCAGCTGTGCGCCAGCGCGATTGTGGTCCTAGCTTGTTAATCTCCTTGAGCCCCAGATTGCCTCACACTGGTTGCCATTTGGTGGTTTTCCCCTTCCATCCCATCGCCTAAATGGTCTTGGCACTTGTATTGGATCCACCCCACACACACTGGCTAGTTCGAGTCTCATGTCTGAGAGGGTGTGTCCCCCCAAACAGCCATTCATTGGCGAAAATCAATTGGGACGCCCAGTAGCACTTCTACACATCAGGGGGCCCCCTTCCCACACTGATCTCGTCAGAGTACTCATGGCTATACGGGGTGTCTTGTAGCCCCATATGACCCATGTACCAGGGCATTTATCGCATCAAATTGCTTGTTGGGTATACGGATGGGGGTGTTCTGTAGCACATTTAGCAACTTGGGAAGTGCCAGCATCTTGGGCAAGTTCCCTCTCCCCAGCAATGTTATCGGGACAGTAGCCCAATGCTTAGCATCCTCCCGTAGCCTATCGATCACTGGGTCCAGGTTGCCATCTAGGCACTTCCCCAGGCCCCTGAATATCTGTATCCCTAGGTACTTGAACCCTGCCTCATCCACTCAAAGGGGGCATCCCCTTGGTACCGTAGCTTCCCCTCCTCTAACCGGCATGACCACCGATTTGGTCCAGTTAACTTTAAGAACACAATACCACTCAAACTTCTGCAAAGTCTCCATTAGTCTTAGGCTGAATCTCACAGGGTCCCCCAAATATACCAGGAGATGGTTTGAGTTAGTGATATTTTATCTTTCCAGCCGCTGGGCCATCTAAATCCCCAGATCTGTGGGTCAGACTGCATACCCTGCGCCAGTGGCTCGATTGCCAGAAGGAACAGCAGGGGAGATAGCGGGCAGCCCTGCTGGGTGCTCTTCTGCAACGGGAATGTACGAGATGTGTAGCCATTGACCCTCAACCTTGCCAGCGGCCGTGTGTAAAGCAGGCAGATCCATCCCAGGAAGTTTGGTCCCACCCCCATTTTGGCCATAATTGCCCACAGGAACTCCCAGCCCACAGAGTCGAAAGTTTTCTGAGTCTAGTGCCATGATAACATGGGGCCCCTCCAGTTGGTCAGAGAGCGCCAGGGCATTATGCAGCCTTCTCAGATTCAGCCGAGTGGCCCTGTCTGGGACGAAGCCACACTGGTCGGAGTGTATTAGCCTAGTCATCAGTGGGAGCAGCCTATTAACAAGTACCTTTGCTAGCACCTTTGCCTCCACATTCAACAGCAAAATAGGTCGATATGAGGGGCATTCATTTGGGAGTTTCTCTTTCTTGTGTATAACCACGATATTAGCCAATCTCAGGTCCTCTGGGAGAGCTCTGTGTTCTCAGCATTCACAGAACATTTCTAACATGGGTTTGTCCACCATGTCCCAGATGCTTTCCCAAAATTCCACCGGGATCCCATTCGGGCCCGGTGTCTTCCCTGATTGTAGTCTCTGTATGGCCTCCCCAATCTCCTCTTTGGTTACATCCCCCTCTAACTCAAGACGCTCCCTCTCCTCCAGGCATGGTTGGGTTAGCCCTGCCAGGTATCTGTCTATCTCCACGGGCGGGGGACCTGATACCTCTGCATAGAGCATCTGGGAATAGTCTGCAAATGCTCCGGCTATCTCAACCCCTTCTGTGAACTCTCCCCTGCGCCCACCAGTGATGGCACGCACCCATCTGGCTCTTTCTTCCCTTCTTTCTAACCAAACCAAAATGCACCCCACTTTGCCCCGCAGGTCGTATACTCTGGCTCTTAAGTGCCAATAGGCTTGACAGGCTTCGTCTGTCTCTGCTTCCCTGTATTCTCCTAGTGCTTTGGCCAGGCCCCTCTTGGTGTCTATGGTGTTCGTCTGGGCATGAAGCCTCTCTGCTGCACCTACTTTCTCCTATTTGACCTGTAGTTTTTCTCTTCTGCCTTTCTTATGCACCCCTATTGCCCCTTGTTTTCTCCCACAGAGCACCATCAAGTGCTTGATGGTTTTCTCCCACAGAGCACCATATGCTTCCCACAAGGTTTCACTATTCGCTACCATTCCCGTATTCAGCCGAAAAAAACTCATCTGTCCCCTCTAGTAGCGCCTGTTTTTTTTACCTCATTGCATAGGTAGTAGGCATTAAATCTCCACTCCCTTTCCTTGCAGCTCCTTACAGAGTCATGCTCAGCAGAGTGTGATCCGATAACCCCCTGGCCAGATAGCGCGCTTCCCTTACTCTAGCCAAAGTCGTGCATGGCATTAAAAAGTAGTTCAGTCGGGACATTGACTTGTGGGCACCGGAGTGGAATGAGAACTGTTGCTGATGCAGGTCCCTCCAGATGTCGCGCAATCCAGTCGCCTGAAAAAAAGTAGCTAGTCCAGTGTTTCTCCCCCCTTTGTGAATGCCTGACCCCTGCGGCCACCTGTCCAGTTCCCCATCGTGGACATTGTTACAATCCCTGCCGATTATGGCGAGGACAGCCCCATGCTCCACCACCATCTCCTGTATTTCTTCCAGAATGTCTGCTTGCAGTGGCAGAGGGGCGTAAACATTTATTATCGTGGGCGATTCACCCCACAAGTCCCCAGTGAGGATCACCTCCCTCCCCGGTCTCTTATTACCTTATGCATGTGGAAGGGGACAGCATTGCGGATCAATTTTGCCACCCTCTCCACCCACGGTGACAGCCTGCATGTTCTACCGTTGAGTATTGCCTCCTCCCAGGAATTTACACACCGTGCCCATCAAGTGGGTCTCTTGCAACAGGATACTATCGGCATGTTGATCCCTTATATATCATGTTACCAGACCCCTCTTGATCTTATCCAGGAGGCCGTTGACATTTCATGTCAGACACTTAATAGGCCTACGCTCCATCATCCCCTCTCTGAACATAGCTCGAGCCGTACCCCCGGGTATCTGTCATGGGTTGGGCCTCCCCAGTTACCTCTGCCCAGTCTTGTGTAATGCCAGCATAAACTTCAACTTGAACATGAACTCCCCAACTCCCACACCCCCTCCAGTGATCTCCCTCCACCCTCCATTCTGAGCCCCAGCCCCACCCTATACTTCACCCCAACTTTAAGCATCTGTCGTGCCCTGAACTTTAGGCAGTCTTTCCCATCTCCCGATTCAGAGCCCAGGATCATCTTGAGGGGCTGTGCATATCGTGGCAGTCGTTCCACCTCTACACCCAGGCCTCAATGTATTTCTTTACTTCATGCTTCCCCAAGCTGGTCCCCTGGAGGTCACCATGAGTCCCTCTGGTTGCATCCCGATTATCAGCTGCTTGGGCCTGGGCCTGGTTGTTTGTCTTTGTGCGTGCTTTGCCGGGTGACATCCCCCACCTCGTCTGCGAGTGTCTCCTCTGGATTTTGACCTGTGTTTTCCCCTTCATATATGACTGCCTCCGATCCTTTACAGGGGCTGTGGTTGCCTCCACCCAGTCCCACGCCTCTGCCGACTCTGTGTCGCCGGGAACATCGTTGCGTACTTAAATCCTCTATCCCAAAGTTTCTTACACACAGCATCATTGGACTGATTTTGTAAAGTCCGGGTAAATAACGATCCTAGCTTCATTATATTCCAGTGGGCTTTTCCTTCTGGCCATCTGTAGGATGGCATCTCTTTCTCTATAACTAAGCAGTTTAGCAATGACTTGCCTGGGTGGAGCTCCCGGGGGTGGCTCTGTACTTGGAATTCTATGGGCCCTTTCAATTGAAAAAAATTTAGACAGGCCCCGTGGTCCCAACCATCCCTGGGTCCATTTCCACAGGAATAAATCCATGAAGGGCCCCTCACCTCTTTCGGGCAGCCCACTTATGCGTATGTTGTTCCAGCGGGACCTCCCTTCTGCATCTTCCATTCTGCTCTCCAGTTGTTCCGTCCGGCTTAGGAGGGCTTGTACATCTCCTCTTAGCTGGCCCATTGCATCCACCACTGCAGAAATGTGGTCCTCATCCTCCATAACTCTCGAGGCAACCTTACAAGAGACCCACATCCAGTCCCACTGCGTCGATTCGCTGTTCCAGTTGAATCCTGGGGTATTGGATTGCCATCAGGATGTCTTGCAAGGCACAGGTGTCTCGCCTGCCTCCCCCCTCTGCATCCTGCTCCTTCTGTGGTTGCTGTGAGGTGCACTCTAAGGCCCCACTGCCGGAAGCGTAGGCCTCCATCCTGGTTTGCCCCCAAGCCTTCTTGGCCTTGTCTTTTTTCCTGCTCATGGCCAATGTTATTGTTCGTGTGTTGGTGGTCGCTGTTGTATGCTCCACTGGTCCTGCTCACCCCTTCCTCCTGGTAAGCTGTACCCCTGGTGTACCTCTGCTGGGTCTAAATATTATGGTATATTGGGGGGGGGCAGGTGCGGCCTCTGATAACTCTACCACTTCTCTGGTAATGGGGGCTATGTTGCTATGCTCCGTAGGCTCCTCACAACCCCCCCTCTTTATTGGACCGGGACCCAGGGTTCAGTGTAGTTTTGGCTGAGCTCCCAGGGGGAGAGGAAGCAAGTGCCTTTTCTTTTTGTTGCTCTGGCTCCTGGTTCTGAAATTGGAGGCAGAGCAGGAGGGGGGGTAGGGGCATTGCCACCCGACCCTTTTGTGACTGCTTGGCCCCTGGGTCTCCTTAGAAGTGATCCTGTACTCTATCTGTCAGCTACCAAACCTTTGCTTGCTGATCCCCTGCATGCAAGTTATAAGCGGTTTTGGTAGGGTCTGTAGTGCGCACCGGTTGTTGCTGCTCTTCCTGCCTGAGGCTTTCAGGCCTTTAGCTTCACACACCCGGGTGCAGCACGGCCCCAGATTCTCCCTGGGGCACATGCCGTCCCAGCCGGCATTCCCTTGGCCGCAGTGATGGGGTGAAGGGGGGCAGGGAGCCCCACTCGGCCTTCCCCCTGCTATGTTCGTCCCACCGGCCTCAGTCGCCACACTGCCTGCACCTTCACCGGCAATGCTGAGGCTCGCAGTCCACCAGTTCAGGCAGACCGCCTCCGCTCCATCGTATGACACGGCCATGGATACCATCTTGTCTGTGAACCACAGCCAGAGCAAATCTCCTGGCAGATGTCCTAGTGCTCCCCGCAGGAACCGGATCCAGAAATTTCACCCAGCACCTCCGGGCCTGTTCCGCTCCACATACGGAGGTCATTTGCTGTGTGTCTATGCTTGGGTGCTCTTCCCAGCCTGTGGGCCTGGCTACGGGGCAGAGTGACCTTGCAACGGGGCTACTCCATTCAGCCACTCAACAGTACCCCCCTGTGGGGCTTATATTGATGATATAAATCATACATAGTAATACATGGGAAGAACATCTACATTTCGTATACCTAGTTACCAGATCAACAGTCAAGTATTTTGGATTTCATTTAGGTAATGCGCTGGTTCAACGCCAAAATGAGAAGGTGAAAGCTGCCCAGGAGACTCCAGTGCCCAGAACCAATAAAGATCTAGTAGCGTTTTTGGGTCTAATCGGGTATTATAGAAAATTCATCCCCAGTTATTCTTACATCACGTCTTGCATCACTGATAAACTTAAGAATGTAGAACCCCAAAAGATATGATATGATATATTTTATTTATATTGCGGTCATACACAAGTGTTTTAGTGCACAATGAGGCAAGGGAAGGGTACAAAGGAGGACAAAACAATGATCTTACTAGGCCCTGTGACATTGAGAACGTGCAAGTGCAGGGGAGAGGAAAGGGGAAAGTGCAAGGGGCAGGGGAGGAGTGGAAAGTGCTGAACACGTGATCAAAACAACAGGTAGTGCGGCCAGCAGGTGGAAAGTGCAAGAATATGGCGCAGACAATGGGTGTCAGATAAGTGCAGGAAGTAGGGTTGCAGATAAAGACCTAAGTGGAAGGGTTGCCAGGGGGAAGTGCGGGTATACGGCTGGATGAGCAGGGATCGGGGCCCGAAATCAGAGGGTAGCCCAGGTGCCCAGTACCAAAAAAGGCAGAGATCAGCAGGGGAGAGGGAGAGTGAAGACAGAAGCAAAGAGGAAGGTCTTGAGGTGCTTCCGGAACGGAAGATTGATCTCCTCAAGTTTCAGAGAGGCAGGGAGGCTGTTCCAAAGGGAGGCCCCAGCTGAAGAAAGAGATCTACCCCCAACTTGTTGCTTGGAAAAGCGACTGACTCTGAGGTGGGGGAGTGAAGAGCTCGAGTAGGAAGGTATTTCCGAAGGGAGAGTTGCAGGTATTGCGGACCTAAAAATAAAGTGGAGGGATGGAAGACCAACTGTGTTTTGATAAACTCAAGAATATTCTGTGCAGTGAACCAGTGTTAAAGGTGGCAGATTTTAACAAAGAGTTCATTTTACAGACGGACGCATCACATATCAGTTGTATAGCTGTCCTTTCACAACATCATGATGGCAATGAGCACCAGATCCTTTATATCAGTAGGAAGCTATACCCACGAGAAAATAACTTTGCCACCATTGAGTTAGAGACCTTAGCAATAAAGTGGGCAGTGTCATACCTCAAATACTACCTCACTGGCAGAAAATTTAGAATGATCACAGATCACTGTCCATGAACATGGATGAGCCCTCGCAAGGACACCAATGCATGGGCCATGCGCTGGTTCTTAGAAATGCAGTATTGTTTTATGGTAGAACACTAAAAAGGGAGAGAACAGGGAAATGAAGACTTCCTTTCCAGTTTCCAAAAAAGGTGCTGAGAGAACCAGCAGCATTAGGGGAAGGTTATGTGATGAATCTGATGGGGTCATCACTCCTTTCCCAGTGGTGGCCTCTCCCCATGTGGCCAGGGGACGGCAGCCGCTACCTGATTCTGGCCCTGGGGGCAGCCATATGAGGGAGGATCACAGTGGGAGAGGCAGCCCTCAGGGGAATAGCATGACCTCATCGGACGAGACATGGCATCCCCCTTTTCCTTTTGCGGATACCTCATCCATTCCCCATGCCTTTATGACCTATTGTCATACCCCCTTACCAATCAAGGGAGACTACTGAAAACATCTTCCCATACTTTGCACCAAGAACTAATGTGCCTTTCAAGATCACTGAGAACACTGTCCCATACTTTGCATGCAAGTTATCAAGAACTGACTTTTGTTTTCCAAAATGCAAAAGTACTATGATGAGAAAGATTAACCGAGCAATGCAGATTACTGAAGGCCAAGAGGACAATCTGCACTGTATTTGTTGTGAGAACTCGCCTGAGACCGGGAGATTTAAATCAGTGAACCAGTTGACAATCAGACGCTGACTGGAGAACTCACCACCTCTTGGTATTGACCGAGGGACTGCAGTGCTGCTACGAGGCCTGTGGAGCCAACCGGCTCATGGAGGAAACGGATGAAAGCTGTCAGAAAGCTGCAGTACGCTGCGGGGATGCCCGAAACAGGTGAAGGGCTCCAGTGCGTCCACATGCACTGTAGAGCAACTTTTCCACCGCCTGAGTTTTGAGGAATGCCGAGCAGGTGAGTGGGAACCGCGGGAGAGACAGAAACTGCAGTGCAGAGGCGACAGAAAGGAGCGGATTTCTGAAAATCTGCTGCATGCATACTGCAGGAGAATCTTCACATGCCCTCAAGAATGCAATATACAAGAAAGAAAGTGCTGTTGACTTCCCCAAGCCAAGCTCATCATCCGGAGATTGTTCCCATTAATTATAATATTGATGGAAGATACCAAATACTTAAAGGGAGTGTTGTGAAGTAGTGGCGTGGTGGACATCAAGCAGAGTCCACAGGTTTGAATATAGATTTACGGAGTGACGGAGAGTGACGGAGAGTGACAGTCCTGCATCTGCTGGGAAGACTGCACTTTGTTACTCAAACCCTCTGCTGACTCTGCCTGAGTCTTTTTTCTACCTCAGTACTGGTGGGTGGATCCACAGTACTAATACCGCCTGCAACGGAGAGTGACAGTCCTGCAGTCCTGGCAGGCAGGGCAACCATGCAATCCACTACCATCTCTCCAGCCCAAGAAGAGGAAGAAGGACGCTCTCTGCGAAGTGCCCGCCCACGTGAAACAACAGAGAAAAAGTGGATTGAAGAAGGAACAAAACTGAGGAATGGCTTCCAACCAACTGCCACGCAGAAAGGTAAAACCTTGATTCCGGCATCGGACCCAGATTCAAACTTTACATTGCCACTGACCTGTGCAGTTCCGCATCCAAGGCGGGGTGAGTCCCTGGTGGATGTGGCGGCTCCGGAGAAGCCGGAGGCGGACTCGACCTGCGTCCGCCCGGCCGCGCCTGACTTGAGCCCTCAGCCTCTTAGTCCTTCTCCCCAAGGGAGGGCCGCTGTGTGGAGTGACAGGCGGGGCCTCGTTGAGCATGGAGCCGAGAGCGGGACCGGACTGCAACAACGAGTCGGAGATTGCTCCCCAGGGGGCGGGGGGCACCAGGAGGCCGGGGGGGCGCCACCAGGTTGCAACAGCCCTGGGGGAGGCAGGGCTCAGACAGCAAAATAAACTGAGACGGCGAACGCCGTGGGTGATGCCCAGCAAGCTAGATTGCTGTGAGCTCAGACCCCGGTGCTTCGGCCGGACGAAAATTTGGCCCCGCCCCTGGCACAATCATTTACTATTGAGGCGCTGGTGCATTCAGAGCCTGTGACAGTAGCAGAGCCTGAAGAGCAGGTACTGTCAACTTGGAAGATATCACCACTGACAATGATACCTCGAATTAAAAAGACAAAGAAATTCAGATATAACAAGGTCTGAGGACGATCACAAAAAAAGACTGTCTAAATCTACTAAAGGGCCACACAAGAAAAACAAACTACAGAACCAGAGACCTAAAACAAGCATCCAAGTAGTAACAGATAACAAAAGACTGGCAGCTCAAACTGAAAAAAAGTGCAATAGAGCCCTTGACAGGCCTATCAACGTAAGGGATTCGTTCAATCTCAGACCCTATGCAAAAAGAACAATAGAACAATGCAAAAAAACCTTCGTAGAGAGGAACTCACCGACAAAGAAATCCTTGAGGCACTTAATGAATGCATGCCGGTTTCAAAACAACGACGAATGGAAGGCAATCCAACATATACCATTGTGCCATCAACCAAAGACAGCAAAAAAATCACCCAGACTCCCAACACATCGGAGCACCTCAGAGAGAGTTTGCCCAGCCTCCCTAGTCTGGCTCCCAACATCACAGTGACCAACGAGACTCCAACACCGCAAACAGGGACACCCTCATTGCAGCTGGGGACAAACTTAGCTCCAAATGACTCAGTGGCCAAAAACACGCCAAAACAAGTGACTATTACAACTGGGACGCAGGCCAATGTTACGAAGAAAATGCCTCCGGTACACGAGAAGTCGGTTAGACCAGAAGCTTCACTTGGGCCGGGCGAAGTCATGAGAGATCAAGCTGAAATTCCAGAACCACGCAGAGAATACGGTACGTCAGGGGGAGCTGGAGTAAATGAGCTGTTGCAAAAAAGCAGATCACAAAGGAGTGGAAGCTTGATGTCTGAAAGAGTAAACCTCCAGAGACCACGCAGTGAACACGTCCTTTGGGACCCCTTGAATGTGGCCGCAAGTCGAAGAAACTCGCTGGAACCACATAGAACACCCAGATCTCAACGGCCAGCACCTTCTCCACTCTGGATGGACTCACCACGAAAGGAAGACACCACATCTCCACAGATCCAAATCAGGGGGCTACTCCGACAAAGAAACCGGATAGGCTATTGATAATGTCGACAGTAACGATCGCGTTAGCACCGTTCATGAAGCTGTACGAAGGGGTCAGTGATACCTTGAAGGATCACACATCGATACAGGCCATGATGCTTGGCAAGCTTACCTTCTTGGAAGCCTACATCATGGCCTTGGATAACAAAGAAAAAAGACAGCTTTGGACCTAAGAACCGTCACCTACACCTACACCGGATACACAGGAACAACTTGCTCCACCGGTGACCACTAAAGAGACAGGGTCTCAAACGACAACCATGATTAATCTAACTTTGAACACTAAAGCAAACCCCCCCCCCCCAGAAGCGAAAAGAAAAACTTGGAAAAACCAGAGAGACCCACAAATACCAAAGTGCTGGAACCAGTCTTTATACTAAATCGACCCCGCAAGGACCCTCCTAAAGAAACAAGAAAAACGGTGAACCATGCCCACGCAGATGGGATGACATATGTGCTAGAAGAAACTATAACGGTGGAACCAACTACACCTACTCCAAATTCGCCGAAAACAATAAACAAATTTCTGAAGAGCGATGACCTGATGAACATGAGCCTACACCTTGACGACAATCCGTCCTCAGAAGAGACGGCAGTAAAGGTGCATAGGACACCCCAGGAACAAGCTAGACAGATCAAATCCCTGATACGGAAAAGGGGGCAAAAGGAAGAAAAAGCAAATTATTCTCAAGAAGACAAGGAAAGAGAACCAGAAGGGAGTGGGAATTCAAACAATACACCTGGACATCGTGTAGAACGACCTTGGAAACCGAGGGCTTTGAGGGTGCACAAATCCACAAGAAAACTCAAGGACAACACGAGGCAACAACACGAGAGACCTTCAAAGCCATCTTCGTCGTACAGAGACAATAAAAAGAGTTTCAAATCTCACAGAGGGTCATCTAATCACCGGAACCTTCCCACTGGTCCCGCAAGAATTTGCTACATAACAAAAACAGAAATGTACAACAAAGTCAATAAGAAAAAGGATTCCACTAGATGGATTCTAAAGTTGGAGCAAATTGAGGGAAACGACGACAAAGTCATCCTCAACCGAAGCTCGGTCCTAGCCCTATGTAGTTACATTCTGAATTTACACGGCATAAAACCAGACGATCTACTTATCGTGGACCCGAGCCAAAGAAAACAGAAAGCCTTAGCACATTTGTACATTGCCTCATCAACAATACAACGACAATTAAGAGAGGAAACTAAAAGCCTATTGAAAATGGGCGATGACCTGACTAAATCCACTAGAAAGGTGAATATGAAGTCAAGGCTGAACTCAGTCAACTGTACAGCTGGTGTAACACAAAGCCAAGAAACCGCCCAACATATACACGATCGTGAAAGAAGGTGGGAGATCCAAAACGAGCTCTCCATAGTAAATTAGAAAAGCAGTGCACCTAGAAATACAAGAGAACGTCACAGAATAAAACACTCAAAGTCCCGATCAAAAGGGCGAAGCAGACATGTCACGCCAGTTTCTGACAAAAACAGGCTGATCAGCGCAAAGAACCACAAACGTGCACTCTCTCCGGTCCAACGCGAAACCAAAAGAACAACTAGCCAAGCGATACTTGGAAAACAGGACACTGGCGAAAACCTTAGCAAGAAATTTTCTACACAAAGCCTGTGGTCCTGGCTACCGAAAGTCTTTTCAACACAACAAAACAGATAGCAATCCCTGATCATCGAGCATAGCAAACAAGTGAACACAACCCCAAATAAGTCAACGAAGCAAATCAAGCTGTGCTCATGGAACACAAGGGGCCACGCACACTTGACAGCTCCAGGCGACATATAATTGGGGGACTACGACGTCCTTTGCCTACAAGAGACTTGGTTGACAGAGCCTCCATCACTAGACGGTTATGAAATCTTCTTATCTCCAGCAAAAAAGGGCCTCTTGGGTCGCCCCTCATCAGGAATATTGACGGCTATACATCATGCTGTGGAATATCTTCAGCAGAAATGCTAATAAAAAATCAATCTCTACTGATGATTAAGGCAGTATGGACGAATGCAGAAAGCAACAGAACAAGGGAAACAAAGACAACAATCGTTATCATGAATACATATTGGAACCCAGCAACAATTGACACCTGCCAATTCCTTGGGATGATTGAAAAAGCTATTGATGAGGAGACAGCAGTACACCTGGCTCCGCATTTGCTGATATGCGGAGATATCAATTCGACTTGCAAACTGAGAACTGAAGCAGCCCACTTAACCAGGAAGGTTTCGGCAACATATCTAAGAGGAGCAGCATGGACAAACCTAATGACATCACAGGAGCTCCATAACATAGACGAGGTGCTACCAAACGAAAACACTCTGCCGACGTGGGAACGAGAATCATCAAGAGCAACGATTGATTACATATTCGCAATGGGCCAAATGGCACAAATCATAAGTTTGTTTGAGGTCATAGGATCTGCTGCAAGTGACCATAACTTGCTGAGCATCACTTGGCCAGCACAGCTCATTACAATTACGAAATCTATCCCGCACTTGGAGACAAACAACCAAGGCTCAAGATTAAAAATGTCGGCCGCTGCAAGAAGTGATTTGAAGATCAAATACTTAGCTCAAGATCACTCAGAAGCTTCAAGACAGATCGATTACTTACCTTTACTCTCGATCTACAAAAAGACACAGCGCAAACAAAACCGTGCAGGCCCAATCAGACATGTGTATGATAACATTTTGATAGACGAAAGAAAAGAACTAAGAAAAATAAAGAGAGAAGCCAAACTCTTAGGCCCTGTAAGGGCAAATCCGGTAGTGATAGAGGCCACGCGAAGATACAAATCATGGCTCAAAAACCATTGCATTGCGTTGCATCAGCAAGACGCAGAAAACATCCAAAGAGCCATAAGTGGTAACAAAAGTAGAGAATTTTGGTCTCTCTTGAACTCAACTAGCCCAACAGAAGAATCATTGATACTAACCAGCATAGGAGAAGCAACATGGGTCAACTTCTTTAGAAGTCTGTTCAACTCCCAAAGAACAGCCCAACCTCAAACCAGAGTACAGACTCGCCAGAATGGGCCTGCTTAGACGATAAAGAAGAGCTAATTCGGCTGATCAAGATCCTCAAGAATTCCAGAGCGCCAGGGCCCGATGGAATCACAAACATGGATTTAAAGGCCCATCTGACAGAATGGGCAGATCTCCTGAGTGAAATATTTCGAATGTGCTGAGCTAAATCGGTCCCTCCATCGTGGAAATCGGCAACAGTGGTGCCAATCTATAAAAAAGGAAAAAAGAGTGATCCGGCCAACTACCGACCGATTGCTCTACTGGACTACATTGGAAAGGTGTTTGGGTCTATGCTCTTAAAAAAAATTCAAGGCATGGGCAAAAGCGGCGCCGTGTGAGGATTACCTGCAAACAGGGTTAAAGAAAAACCTAGGAAAAGCAGCTAACATCTTGACGATAAACATCCTGAAGAATAAGGTCTTAGAAGGGGGCCTGCGGATATTTATCGTTTTCGTGGACCTCACTTAAGCATTTGACCGTGTGGACAGGTCGCTCCTTTGGGAGAAATTAGTGACTTGGAACTGCCCCACCTCACTACTGGCACCAATCAAAGCCTTGTACATTGATACAAACATGAGAGTGCGGCTGGACCAACAAGGCCTACTCTCAGTAGAAATTCCAACCCTAAGAGGAGTAAGCAGGGATGCCCGTTGGCACCGGCCTTGTTTTTGGCTGTCATAGGAGACATTAAAGACTCAGATACAGAGGTCCGATGCTTCCCTCCTAAAATGGGCAAAACCACCATAAATAGGCTTTTGTGCGCGGACGACTTGATCCTCCTCGATTACACACCGATAGGTCTGCAACACCAGTTTAGCAACCTACAGAAATATATGACAAACAACAATTTGGAGATCAACGAAAACAAAAATACATTTATGATTGTGTCCGCAGGTACAAAAAGAAGGGAAAAAACTAAACTGGGACTGGATGGAAGACAGATAGAAAAAGTATGTGAGTTCACATACTTAGGAGTGATACTTGACAACTCTAAGAACGAGACAGCCATGCAAAAATTCCTGAAATAAAAAACCAAAAAACTAGCAGCCCAAGGATGCACAATTGACATGAAATTCGGCCACTTTTCATTGATTCCCGTGCTGAACTTTTGTAAAATGAAAGTAGTACCAGCGCTGACCTATGGAGCAGATGCAATGCCCAGTATTCCAACCTCACTATGGCCTAAACTGGAGGCTCTATTTTGGAGAAAGGTGCTTGGGCTCCCAAACTGTTCCTCGATAGTCTACATTAGGAAAGAACTAAGCCTGCTATCCCTTGCGGCCACAGTCAAATGCAACACTTTGATGTTTTTTCAAAAATGCCGGCTGTCAGAAAAACCCTCAATCTACAATTTCATTTTACAAGAAAGTTTGGGTTCAAGTTGCAAGATGCTAAATCGGTGGACAAAACAGAACCTGGAAATTTTACACAATGTTGCCATGGATAAAGAGGTACTGAAAACCAACCCGGTGAAAGTCCTGAACAAAGTGAAAGAGCTTGATTGGATCGTGACAGGAGAAGCAGCAGCCGCCAATAAATTGATGCAACATCTACCTCATAATCCCAGGAAACTGAACGAATTACAACCGTTCATAAAACAGTTTCCCTCAAAACAGGCTAGAAATCTCTTACTGAGAGCAAGATTCAACCTACTACATACCAATGAAATCTTAACCATCTGTGGGTTAGCCGCCACCAACAGATGCTGATTCTGTGACTTGCCAGAAGTGGTTGAGTCTATTCGCCATCTACTTCTTTCTTGTTCGGGTACTTCAAGTATAAGAGCACACTACTTAAGACACATACTCTCGAACTTTGCATTGAGAGATGAAGACCTATGCTGGTCAAGAATGATGATGGGAGACAAAACCTTGTGGTTATACAAAATTCTGCAACACATAGAAAATTCTCTCCATTCAGTAAAACGGCCAGCGGACGCACAACTGCAATAGACAACGTGCCTCTGTTTCTGAGTTTCTTCTTTTAGATACACTTTCAAGACTTTAAAGATTTCAAGATTTACTTGCTACTTTTGTAAAAATCTAATTGATTAAAATACAAAAAAAAGATAGAAAGTGCTATTGAATATCACTTAAAGAGACAGAACGAAGCCAAGATAATACACTGTCAAGTTTGTGAATGTGCAAAGTGCATATATGAGAAAAGCCATGGCAAGAGCAGATACCAGGCAGATTCAATTCACGAGAGAGAAGCCATGGCAGAGAATATACCAAGAATATGTATGTCCTATACGAAAGCCCTGGTAGGAGGGTCTACCAGGCAGTTGCAAGTGTATTCATATAAGAAAGCCCTGACAGGAGAGTATACCAGGCAGTTGCAACTGTTTTCATATAAGAATGCCCCCTGGCAGGGGAGTATTTATTTACTTTTTTATTATGCGCTGTAGCCCGCAGGCATCAGGGCGTGGAGAAAAAAGATTAAGAAAGAGAAGAGGAAAAATGACAGAGGACTACAAGTCCAGTCTGACAGAAAATGACCTAATAGAATTATATGATCTTCAATGCTTTTTTGAAAGCAGTAAGGTTTCTTTCACGGCGCAGACTTGTTGGTATTTTATTCCATGCTAAAACTGCCTTCGCTGGGTATGACCGTTCTGTGTCCTTTGTCCACCTGAACCTAGGGCATGTAAGTCGCATAGAGTCCTTAGATCTAGTTGTCCTATTAGAGCTCTGAACGATAAGGTGCTCTTCCAAATATCTAGGTGCATTTCCAAACAGACATTTATGCGTCATGGTGTTGATTTTGATCTCTATTCCGGCCTCTACAGAGAGCCAGTGCAGTTCTCTTCTATGCATGATATGTGTTCATGTTTAGGGACTTTTTTGATAACTCTGACAGCATCATTTTGCCAAATCTGTAACTTTTTAATATAGGATTTGCTCGCGCCACATAACAAGGCATTACAATAATCAAGCCTTGGCATGATCAAGGATCTGGCCAGACTCACGCAGTTGATATCAGAAATGGCGCAGGAGCCTCAGGTAGTACTGAGTGTTTTTTATTATGCTTGCAACTTGGGCATCCGCATTAAACAATGCCTCAATTACGACACTGAGTGTTTTAACCTTGCTTACTGTTTTTATAGGGTACTGTCCTATGCAAAAGTTTGTGTAGGCGGTTCCTAGTTTTTCTCTTGCTTGAGTTGATCCAGGGTATACCAGGGAGTTGCACATGTATTTGTATATGAAATCCCTGGTAGTAGAGTATACCAGGCAGTTGAAAGTGTGTTTAAATAAGAAAGCCCTGGCAGGAGAGTATACCAGGTGGATTCAAGAGCATGTGTGTCATAGGCAAAAGCCCTTGTAGGGAAACACATCAAGCAAGGACAAGCTGAAGAAATGTGTGTGTGAAATATCTCATCTAAAGTGATCCTCAGAAGAATACATCAGGATCAGAAAGGGTTGTGTTATAGCATATTGGAAAATTAAGTTTTAAAATGTTTTTCAAAATGAAGGCAGTTCTGAATCAACAAATAAATCAGACACCTGGCAGGAGAGTACACCAGGTAGCCTATCAACATACAGACTAACAGGCAAGTTGTGTTGTGTACAACTTATGTTTATGTTGTTGTACAAGAGAAACTTAAATAACTAATATTCTTGAAAATCTAAAGCAGAGTGAAGAGAAATCCAGGGGAAGGGAACCACCCTATGGATCAAGGAACTCTGTCCTCTTGGAACCTTTGTGTTGGATTTACATATTTCCTTTTGAACATTTGTGCACTACTCAAGGCCATTGACATTTTCCCTTTCCACTTTAGAATTGATTAGTCAGCCACCTCTGAATTAATGGAATTTCCCCCTTGACTTCTCTAGGGAACAAAGGACTGTCTGGGTCTCTGCAGGACTGGCTGAACTTCTGCCTGCCTTTGTGGGAAGGGCCAGTGTTAGGAAAGATTTCTTAATACTGGGTAATTTTCCTTCCATGTGGCAACCCCTAAACTTTTTGCTGTTGTTTTCACCAGGATCTAGACTTTGCCAGAGAAGTGCAGCCTTCTGACGCACACCTCTGGGCTTTCGCTCCATTCTTACGGGGAAACTGACATGCCCTTAAGACAGTCAGTACCGGGAAACGTTGTTTTCCGTAGTTTCTTCATCATGTTGCAGCTTTTGCGCAACATGGCACAAGAGGACACTGTAAGCTAAGTTACTGCTCTCTTGGGTCTCTAGTCTTCTACAGGCCCTAGACACTCTCTTTGGATTGTAAATGAACCGTGCAAGTGAATCACGGACGGGATTGGTGGCAGCGATCGTTTCTTGTGTTTTTGAGCTCCTTTTGGCGTTTTAAGCGCGTTTCTCGCGCTTAGCCCAAAATGGTGGCCTGGCTCCCAAAATGGCCAGACCACGAGGCTCTTTGTCCTGTCCGCTGACCGTCTTGCCCCCTTCATCTCCCCCAGGTCGAGTCGACCCGGGGCCTTCCTTATTTGGGCATGTACTTTCCCGCAAAACACAGATGCTTTCGTGGGCTTCGACAGGCCTTGTAGGTGCCTCCAGGATGGGGGCTGGGATGTCTGGTCCCAATACACATCCTGGGCACCAGAGAGTCTAGGGTGGTGTGAATGCCTGGGACCCCCGTGGTCCGTGATAAGGTCGACAGATGGTGTGAGTGTTTTATGAGCGGATCTCCCATTGGGTCCCCTCCGTTTTGGCGCGAAGGGAACCGTGGATAAGAGGGGGCTGGAAACGCCACTACCAGGTCGATCTCCTGAGTTCTCACGAACAAAGGAATACAGGAGCCAAGTATCCTGCAACCACGAGGCTCAACCAAGGAATCGCTGGTGACCCGCTGAAGGACTGCTCCTCTGCACTGCTGTCGCTTTGTGAAACCCTTTCTACCTCTGATCGAATGAGAAGGCCTGTACTGGTACTTCGACCCTTGGAATAGTAGGAACAACTATTCTCGGCATCTTCACCATCTCCTGCACGTAAGCCTTCGGAAGTGTCTCTGGGCCATCCAGCAGACTGACCAGCCTACTCAGGTGCCTTGCTCTGTAACCGAGGTCAGGTTGTGTTGTATTACGAGTCCTTGTCACTCTCACACGATTCGTACACTTGGCATTCCCAGGTCTGAAGTGAGTAGTGTACATTTGGCTGAAAAACACACGGCTGCTCCGTTGCCCTGCTGTGGTAACAAACTGCGGGTTCACTGCGTTTGGGACACCCTGAACTCAACTTCTGCTGCTGCGGAATCTACACGACGACAAGACGTCCCCTGCTCCTATCTGAACCTGCCAGCACTGAAACTGACGCGGAGAAGCCTGGGTCTGCTTGCATCGGGGACCGGTGAGTAGCATTGCTAGGAACTGGTCGCCCTCCTGCAGGAGCCCATAGCTTTTCCCCGCTGTGTCTAACAGCACACCTTTCCATACTCACGCTCTGCTTCTGCCCACAGTGGAGCCTGCGATTGAGTCGCAGAGCTCTGTTCATCTTCATTTGTTCACCGAACTAAACTTCCTGTTTCCCTCGAAGAGACTCCCCTTTTTGCCCGTTGGCACCAGCGTGTGCAGGTACTTTTGAGCACAAGGCTCCACTCTTCTTAGGGCTTGAACTTCCTTTTAGTTAGGTGCCTCTGAAGGCGGACTGGGTCTAATTATTATTCGCACTGCCTGTTTTCCTCCCCATCTAGGTGGTCTACACATTTCGTGCATCTAACTCGTTAGACTTGTTTGTATTTGTATATATATTCTATTGGTTTGGTATGTGTTGGTTTACTGGAGTTTTATTGTGATTTCTCGCTACGGTCAATGTTACAAAGGCCTTGTAATAAATGTGTATATATTTTTAATATAATACCTGTTTGGAGTAATTTGTAAGTGTCCTTGCTTTGTGTGCTCATTGCGGGCTTTCAGTCACCCTCACCCCTCTTGAGACCTAGTCTTGACCGCTGCGATCGCTAACTTGATTGGTCTGGCTTGTCCAGAGGTTACCCTGTTCCAAGAAACTAGGCTGGCCTTCTGAACCTCTGCACCTCCAGGACAGAGTTCAGAAATCCGTCTTAACAGCCGTGAAGAACTGACACTCCAGCTGGTCGAATGGCTCCTGCTATGGTTGACCCTGTTGGAGACCTGCCAGGAAAAGATCTTCTTCAAGGAAGACTGGGCCTTGTCCAGTGAGGTAAAGGTGTTAACATATTTCCCATGTTCTTTGACAAACGCCTCTCCAAACAATAAAGGCCCATTGTCTTCTATCCCTTCGGCATCCGCTATGCCTCCTAATTTGGAGCTGATCTTGAGCAAGCTGGCCTCCCTTCTTTTTTGCATCACAGAGGCATTGGTATCCCACAAAAAAACACAGCACCCACTGGGCACAATTACTAATATAAATGAGATTTAAAGTAACATTTCCCATCTTGGCTTCTTGTGCCAATCCAAACTTTTAACCAAAAGACTCAACTTATTGTGGAGTCTATCTTGGCAATATTGCCTAGCTCTGTTATAAACCCCTTTGACGCATCCCTCCCATTGTGAGAAAATAAGTAACTATTTTGCGATCAACCAAGGGCCTAGTGGAAGCTCGCCCAAGAAGGGGGGGGTCTGGGCCACTGTGGGGGCATTGATTGCATCTTGCTTGTGGCTGCTGAAGCAATTTTATTATGAATAAACACCCCGGCATAATCACCTGCAGTGTATGTTGAGAACCATGACCTAGAATTGGGGTGATAAATTGGATCTAGGGAGTACATGGTCTTGCCTAAAGCATCTTGCAACCCGGAAAGTCAATCTTCTGGGTCATCTGTATTCAAGCCCACCATGTGAGGCACAATATCCCTGGCCTGGTCTAAATCAAAGTAGGGAATGGAACCTAACCCAAGCTCCCCCAGTGACCAGTCCAGAGCCAAAAGAATCATGTTTCTCTTGGCCTGTATTTAGCCATACTCCATGCCAAGGGTCTTGTGAGCAACTTTAGCAGCTCCACCATGGACCGTCTTGGTGCCATCTGAGCCCTGTGGTCCCTAGGCCATGGAAATCACCCTAAGAGTCTCCTGTATTGGGTGTTTCCTTTTTATTGGGGCTTTACTGGAACCCTAGACCCCAAGTTGCCGTTTCAGGCTCCTAAAGCCTGATTATCTGGGTGTTTATCACTGGGATTTCAAATGGCAAAAGCCTCGGATATCATTGTTTGGACAGATTGACACAGGGCAAACAGTCTAGATTCGAAGACTCTATCCACACTCTGGGAAAGGGAGGTGTTCACAAAGGAGACAAATTGAACCTGCCAAACTTAATTCTCTAGGGCTGGATCTGACGCCACCTGAGAGAAATTGCCTCCTTATCCCCTTCCTCCTCAGCCGTGACAAAAAGGTATGTATCCTGATGCTTGGATCAAAAGACAGGCAGATTTCAGCAATCAGTGACCGCTCCACCAATCCCCCTGCCACATGAAGATCTCTGGCCCACAATGGCCTTTAAGCTGGAAAAAAACAACCCAAAGAATCAGAGAAGCATGTGAGACTGTGCGCACAAGTGGCATGCCTAGGTCCTTTTCTCAAATAAAGCCTGCTCATCACCCAAGTCCCTAAGGGGAGCTTTGCTACGTGCTGCACACAAGCTAGACCAGCAGAAATGGTCCCACGGACTCATATGAGCTGATAGAACGACTACCCACCGCTGGGAGGATAAATTACTTGCAAGCGAGCCAAACCCTGACCACAGCAAACACAACCCAAAAGGTGAGAATAATTTTACTCAGCTGTTCAGAGCAGCAAAACAAGAGGGCAGATCTTGTGCCATGGGGCTATTAATGGGTCACATATTAGGGGATTGGTTAGAGGACATCACAAAACAAGGAAGAAGTTATGTGATATGTAGTTTCCATCTGCTATCATTCTTACTGCTGTTTGGATCAATGGAGAAAGTAAGATGCGTAATAGGAAGCCTCTGTGCCATACCATAGAACTACCATTCTTTTCCCCCGTGCAAAAATGGCCCCTTTGCACAATGTGACACAGGCCATCTTTGCATGGGGAAGGTAACAGTAATTGGAGTGATGGACTCACCCTTGCACCCACTTCAGGTGGAGGGCTTTGTTCCTGCATCCGGACATGTTGGAAATACTGTGCACCATGCAATGCCTAAAGGTAGGTAGGTGGCAGTGCTCTGATCGGTGTTCACCCAATCTCTGGCCAAAATGGCGTCTTTGTTGGCCGCCTACCTCTGACCCTGTGATATGATCCTTTGTGTGGGGAACAGAGGATGGCGTCTCTAGGGGATCAGGGAGGGACCAGGCAGTATACCCCTAGACCTGTCGGCTGAATTAAGCCTGCCTTGGCCACTCCCCACTGAAACTGTGGCATGAACCCTCTTGAAGAGAACGGAGGATAGTGGCTCCAGCAGGCATAGGCACCCTCTACTCTTTATTCTTATACTACATAAATGATCTAATTAGTCTTAACCTTTTACTATCTTGGATCAAACTCTGGTGAAACCCAGTTACATCTGACACATCCCTTCATTAAGGAACTGTTACCTTCGGATGTTTGTACTAACATTCTTTGGTTAAATTGCCTACAAAAGGAATTCATCTCCCTTGGTGTCTCTTAATTCTTTATATCTTTTCCTCATGTATCTAAAACAGATGCCATTTTAGTTTGCTCCAGGTTTATGGAACAGAGAAGGAACCTGCACCATAGTGCTGGCTATCCAGGCAAAAGCTAACTATGTGCAATGGCGCAAAACAAAAGATGTGATGGCTGGAAGGTTTTGAATGAATCCTAACCTCTAGCATTGTTCTGGGCAACCCTCCATACCATTGTTCTTCGTCTGCCAAGCCATTACAAAAGGGGAAAGACCATAGGCAAATCAGGCTTGGTGCCATCCTAAAAGTGGCAGTCCAGCCCAAACTGCTTGGTCACATCCCTTCTGCACGAGACCACCAGCATCCTCAAACATCTTTCAGCCTTGTTGGGCCTCATCAGTGAGGAGTAGCTTGGGTCTCTAGGTCCAGCAGACAGGGGACCCACGCCTGGGCATCAGGGATGTCATTTCACCAAAATGCCAGGAGTCGCGGAAGTGACATCACACAACCCTTGACCTATGATGACATCACAGGAAGTGATTTTTTTTATTATTTTTTTACGAAAGGGATAGCCCCTACTGTGGAAGGAAAAGGGGCTGCTGTACAATGGAGAACAAAGAAAGCTCCAACCACAGATATATTTATTGGCACTACCCTTCTGTAGGGGTGTCTAAATGATTTTGTTCAAATTATTTCAAAATCCTGCTTCAAGAAGTAAGCCAAGTAGCTTTATAAATACACAATCAGGTCACCAAGTGTGACAAATAAGGCACAAATCCCTCATTTTAATAGTAGTAATAATTTTGTTCAATTTATTAATTGTTCATGTTATTCTTTTTTAACCAAAAATCATAAACAATAACTGACTTGTTTTTTAAAAGAAAAATAGGACATCAATACAATATGCGAAAAAAGTGTTTCACAATGAATATTCCAATTGTTCAATGATCACATAATTTGTGAGTTAGTATCATTTGAGTGTGCAAGAAACATTGTGCAACATGTAAAAAAAGAAAGACAATGGAGAATATTTACATTTATACCAGAAAACTGTTCAACATTTGTACAGCACAGGTAGAAAAAATGTAATGGGCAATTGTTTGGTCCCCAAATTTTAGCAAAGGCTGGTTAGTAACCCTGCTTTACTCAGAGTGCCTTGAAGGTTGAATTTAGCGGGCTAAATTGAGTTCAATCAGTGCAGGGCCAAAATTTGTTCATCCAAGAAATGTGTATTATCAATATATTCTAAAAGAAAAAAATTAATAATGTGGGGGAATCACGATTTGTCGGTCCACAGGTAAAGCAAGGTGCACCAATTGCCTAGCTATACTTAGAGGGCCGGGAGGATCAAACCAGGGTATAAATTAAATTTCACAGAGGACCAAAAACCATCGGTCTACGCCAGGGGCAGGGGCCCCCTATCTAGTTGGAAAGGACAGTAAGGCACATAAAGTGCTTAGCCTTGGGGCGTTTCGGCTGGTTGTTAGAGCGCCTTCGTCTGGGCCTCCGGTATGGAGATCTCTGAAAAATAAATGAAAAGAAAAGAGGGGGAGAGGTAGATGAGATCTATGTGAAGTCTCAAAGACTGTTAAAACCATGAAGTGCTAAAAAAGGTAAAGCATTGCTGCCTATCATGTAGTCTTGATAAAAGATACTTGTAATGTAGCAACAACAATGTCAGCCATAATCTGATATTTAAAAGGTGGAGCTCCTTGGGGGCTAACCTGTGGGAAGGGAACCACTAGGCATAACTGCGATAGGGCGGAGTCCTGTGTTCACTGTATCTGGGCATACACATGCAGGGTAAATTCTGCTGTCACGTTGTGAATACAGCTTCAGAAAAATTCAATCTGGAAAGTAGCAAAGTGAGTCACCTCCAGGTGTATGAATCTAAAATAGAATGGTGAAACAGCGCAAGAGGAGCAAAGTTACCATGTGTAATATCCACTCTAAGGAAGTACCTAGCTCAAGAAAGAATGCAGTGGAAATAAATACATGGGTGTCTGTACCTGTAACAAATATGGTGAAATGTTTGTGACCCATGAGGTTGAAGAAGCGCAAGCGAACTTTGTGCTCGGAGCTTCTTCTCTATGGCAGTACGTCTTGTTCAAACAAATGTGGGGCTGCAAGGAGTAAACAAAGTATATGGCAACATCAACAATGAGGAGGTGGAAGTGGCGCTGCCAGTGGATGAAGAACAACCTAAAGAGAAGGCCGTCCCGCAGGGGGCTCTGAATATATCAGGTTCTTACCTGGAATCAAATTAAGCCTAGTGGCTTGAATAGATCGCAGTGGTCTGCATAGCGTCAGACCACGGGTCTCTCCAGCAGCCGCGAGAGAGCTGTATCGACGAGGGATCTAGTGCGCATGCGCGTGTGACTAGTATAAATAGCCCCGCGCATGCGTCGAGTCACAGATTACTTGTCGTTGTCATGGCAGCACTGAATGGGTCACGGCCGTTGTATACGAGGCCAGGGTGGAGCAAACGCAAGGGCGTAGACTGCTATCTGGTCCCTTGGTCGTACTGATCTAAATCTATGAGTCAAGGGATCATGTAGGGGGCGTGGAGGCTTCCTATTGAAAATGAAGTCTAAGAACTCCAGGAGTTCCAAGGTTAGCGCGTATCGTAACAAATGTATAAAAAAAGAGTAGATCTATCTGAAGGTTACGTGTTGGAAACAAAGTCTAAGAACTTTAGGAGCTGCAAAGGTAGCACGTACCGTGACAAATGTATAGATAGAGTGTGGATCTGTCTGGAAACATGGAGCTAGACATGGCTCGATCTGTGTTGTACAGAAGTATATTCACAACGAACTCATATGTCTCAATCCGAAATTGGGAAGTGAGAAACGCCTATTGGTCACTTTTTAATGTGGCGGCCGGACCTTCTTCACTGTGACCGGCAGCTTCCTACATCATGATGTCAGTCGGTGGCCATTCAAGGGGGGGTGTGTAATGTGGAGGGAAGGGGGGTTTGTGCTGTGCAGTCCAAAAGTATAAATGTGCAAAAACATTCTTTACACATGAAAAAAGATATCAAAAAGGTATCAAAGTCCCATGTTACCTTGGCCTCATTAGGGCCGTGGGTTATTGTCTGGAGCTTGAAAATCCACCACGCTTCCTTGTGTCTGAGAGCATTCCTGATGTTGGTGTTGCTCTCCAACTTGTCGATCACCCACCAGGTAAAATCGTCCGGGCCGTGGCGGAATTCAAGGAAATGTGTAACCATTGGAGCATTATGTGTGTTGCAGCGGATGCTTGAGCGGTGTTCGCTTATTCTTTTGTTGACCGGTCTTTGGGTCTGTCCGACGTACCTAAGACAACATGGACATTCAATTAGGTAGATTGTGTTGTTGGTCTTGCAGTTCGAAAAATGTTTGAGTACCCAATCCTTGTTTCCAATCTTAAATGTTTTGACCTTCTTGGCTAATTTACATGCTACGCATTGGCCACAAGGGTGGTGGCCCAAGAGGTCCCTCAGATTCCAAAGTGTCTAACTCTTTAGATGATCCTGAATATATGCTGGACTTTAGTAAAATCTCTACAAAATGCAGCAGGGACTTGATGGCCCTAACAATTACTACTGCAAGAAGAATCCACACAAAAATACAGGGGGAATTGAAAAAGGAAGAAGAGAAATTCATGACCAACACGAGCTTGGAAAATGCCAGAGAAGAACTGAAGGAAATAAACACCACTATGGACCAGTTTATGTCTGAAACATTAGAGAAAAAACATAAAAAACTGGCGATATAAAAAACTTTAAATTGGAAACTGTATGTCCAGACCTCTGCCCGGAATATAAAGAAAATAAAGAGAAAGAAAGGATACAAACCCAGACGGCAGCATTTAAACAAAAAAGAAAGTGGGTCTCCTTCAGTGACACATCTAGCTCATTTTGGCCATTAATACAACTGAGTTTGCCCAACGAAGCACCACCAAGAATGGCACTCAAACGTGCCAGAAATTTAAAGGAACATCTAACCCATGCTCGTTTGAAGAAAACCACGCGTACGTCACTTTGGAGTCTGAGGGACCTCTTGGGCCACCACCCTTGTGGCCAATGCGTATTTTGTAAAGAGCTTGCATGTACCTCTCCCAGGACTGGCACAGGTGCTATGTAATGAACGCTCAAACATGAGTGGCTATAAAGGATATAACCGAAGCACCGCGTGTAAATCAGCTTGCCAAGGAGCAGGTGAATCCACCCGTGCCATCGCGGGTAAATGAGCTAGGCTGATTCCGCCTTTCACTCGTATGCTGGCAAAACGGGCACCACTTGGTTGGACAACTGACATCTGCCAATCAGGTTCCAAGGGGATGTGCAGTTTTCGGTCTAGGCTTTCTAAACAGTCAGCATTATTAAAGGGAGTCCCTGAGAACATGCCCGTCATCTTCCAAAAAAAAACAAGGCCGTGGCGAGGGTCTGCAGCCGGCGTCCCCGCCATTTGCAGTGACCCAGGCCAAGGTAAGGAGTCTCCCGACCCCCTCCTCCCTAAACCCTGCAATGCAATATTGCATAGGTGCTTAAAAGCACCATAGCGCACTCGGCGCGTGGTCCCTCTCCCAGCCCACCCGCTTCCTGGTTCCCCTGTGCCCGCCTCCCCACTGTCCAGATTGGTCCTTTAGAAAAAAAGAGAAAAAAAAAAAACAAAAAAAAAACGAGGCCGTGGCGAGGGTCTGCAGCCGGCGTCCCCGCCATTTGCAGTGACCCAGGCCAAGGTAAGGAGTCTCCCGACCCCCTCCTCCCCAAACCCTGCAATGCAATATTGCATAGGTGCTTAAAAGCACCATAGCGCACTCGGCGTGTGGTCCCTCTCCCCAGCCCACCCGCTTCCTGGTTCCCCTCTGCCGCCTCCCAACACGCCCACTCCATCCGGATTGGTCCCCATACATCACTTCAAGGACATCCAAGGGCAGCCCTCTGCCCAGCAGCCCTGCGGCGAAGGACCCCGAGGCAAAGGACGGCCCCAAGATGTGTCTGCAGGTGTCCGCAGAGGACGCCAAGGAAGCCAGCAGCTAACAGCACCAACAAAAACTGTGAGTGTGACATGGGTGGGGAGTAGAGCAATCACTCTACTCCAGAAAACCCCTGTCACTCTATCTTACCTCCCTTATTAGCATGTCCACACCTGGATAGAATTGTGAATAATAGCGTGTCCACACTTAGATAGAATTGTGAATGTTGGCATGTCCACACCTGGATACAATTGTGAATGCTGGCGTGTCCACACTTAGATAGAATTGTGAATGTTAGCATGTCCACACCTGGATAGAATTGTGAATGCTGGCGTGTCCACACTTAGATAGAATTGTGAATGTTAGCATGTCCACACTTAGATAGAATTGTGAATGTTAGCATGTCCACACTTAGAATTGTGAATACTAGCCTGCGTCGCATCTAGATAGAATTGTGAATGTTAGCATGTCCACACCTAGATAGAATTGTGAATGTTAGCATGTCCACACCTAGATAGAATTGTGAATACTAGCATGTCCACACTTAGAATTGTGAATACTAGCCTGCGTCGCATCTGGATAGAATTGTGAATGTTGGCATGTCCACACCTAGATAGAATTGTGAATACTAGCATGTCCACACTTAGACAGAATTGTGAATGTTAGCATGTCCACACCTAGACAGAATTGTGAATACTAGCATGTCCACACTTAGATGGAATTGTGAATGCTGGCGTGTCCACACTTAGATAGAATTGTGAATGTTAGCATGTCCACACCTAGATGGAATTGTGAATACTAGCATGTCCACACTTAGATAGAATTGTGAATGTTAGCATGTCCACACTTAGAATTGTGAATACTAGCCTGCGTCGCATCTAGATAGAATTGTGAATGTTAGCATGTCCACACCTAGATAGAATTGTGAATGTTAGCATGTCCACACCTAGATAGAATTGTGAATACTAGCATGTCCACACTTAGAATTGTGAATACTAGCCTGCGTCGCATCTGGATAGAATTGTGAATGTTGGCATGTCCACACCTAGATAGAATTGTGAATACTAGCATGTCCACACTTAGACAGAATTGTGAATGTTAGCATGTCCACACTTAGATAGAATTGTGAATACTAGCCTGCGTCGCATCTAGATAGAATTGTGGATACTAGCATGTCCACACATAGATGGAATTGTAAATGTTAGCATGTCCACACCTAGATAGAATTGTGAATGTTAGCATTTCCACACCTAGACAGAATTGTGAATACTAGCATGTCCACACTTAGATAGAATTGTAAGTATGGATCAATCGGAAGTATGGACACTAGCAGCTGCGCTAGTCATGTGGAGGGGGTGAGGAGCATGCAAGGTTATAAAGGGAGCGGGCGGAGGGGACAGCTAAATCCTCAAACGGCCTCGAATGCAAAAACGGGCACGTACCTCCTGAGGCTCAGGGTGTACAAGCATCCCGTCATGTAAGATTACACGAGCCCAACCGGTCCACTCCAGGATAGAGATACAAACTAACCAATACCACTAACAATTTCCTTCTCTGCATACACCTCTCAAACTCCAAACCAAACACAACCACAAACCTCTAGCGCAGCAAACCGCACGAACCTCACTACACTGCAACAACAAAACAAAAAACACACATAGACTCGCACATCAGCACACGACTACCAGCCGCATACACCCCAGGCCCAGCCGACAGAACCACCGGGCTGAGGCTGCCAACAGCACATCACTGCAATCATGCACTTTTCGAGCCTCCACCCACTAACTCACCCCTTCCTCCCTCTTTCAGAGCCGCCAGAGCGCCAGGGGACCACTCCGGTGGTGATAGTGCGCGGTATAAATGACCTTTAAAACATTAACATTAACTGTCACAGAGGGCCTCGTTTGTATCAGCCCAGTCACGTTTTAACGGTCGCTTTTAAAAAAAAACCGTATACCATGTTTAAGAGAACCGATAGCAGGTATGCTAGTCTGAAACGGAGTCTTATTTTTCTTGGCCCCAAATTAGTCGAATCGTGAATGTATTTTGTACATAGCTGGGTTGGGAGCTAATCATTATAAGGCTTCGCATCGCTCCCCCCTGCCCACCCACAACTTCCTTGTCTGTCAAATACTGTAGCCGCACCTTCTGGACTGCAGTCCCTTAACTAGCTATGAATCTAGCGCCTCACCTGTCCCTCCCTTCCTCGCCCCATAGGTGGTGCTTCACCCTTTTCCTTGCCACCTCACCCCTTTTTGCTAGCGCTCTGAAGTGTTTTTTCGGCAAGCAGCGCTGTATCAAACACCTAAATGTATATGAACCAATAACGGAAAGAAGGGAGTTTGGGGGAGGGGGAAGAGGGAAGGGAAGTAGGGGAAAAAGGAATACGCTGATGAAATAGACGCGGGCAAGTCAGGTAGATGGAGGATGGAATGGTGGAAGGAAAGATATAGAGGAATGGAGTCTGTGGAGATATGATACTGGGGAGAGAACAATGCATGGGGAGAGTGAAACAGTGGAAGAAAATGGAATGAAGAAAAAATGGATGAATGGAGTATGGGGATGGACAACAGCAAAGGAAAAGGCATTGATGTAGAACACCACAAAACAGTAAACACGTCAATCGGCTTGTGAGGTTTGCTATAAACATTACTCAAGCTTGTGTGGTGGTCGTGGCCTCGTGGTTTAGACCTAGCGAGGGGAGCAGGATCCACCGTCAGAGGAGCGCTCGTGCGAGTGGATGAAGTGACGCATCTCTGGAGGACATGAGTAATCGTTGATATCTCCGGCCCTTATCGTCCTGGCGTGCCTCAGGCGCCAGCAATGAGGACAGCCGGAGAGATAACACTAAACCGGGGTCCCTCTCCGGGCCCGCGCCTGCCAGCTGGGGCCCGAAGGGCGGAAAGGGCGCGACGGCTGGACTCGGCGGCCCTCTGGGTGGGACGGTGTCCATGTGTGAGGCGCGCCTGCGAGGAGCGTTGCCTCACCCTCCCCCGCACTCCAGACGGATAATATGTGCGGAGTTTACGGGGCGCTGGTTATTTTATGACAATCTGCTGCGCTTCTGCGGCTTCTGGCGGAGCAGGCTCCCTCTCCAAGAGAGCAGTTTTATGTCGTTTGCTAGTTCTGAAAACCCCACAACCTTCCATCTTAAACCAATACTTCATGCTGAATAACATACAATGACAACACCCAGTGGTTATTATTGCGCTTCAGAAAAAATTCACAAATAATATTCCTAAATATATTATGTTGTTGTATGTGTGCTACTAAGGTATACACGTTAACGATATAAAAGACACTGCTAACGTGTCTATTATATCAAAATTGTAACTATACCTCAAAGTGCTCTCATATGCTAATATCTTTTACAATCAAGGAGTGTCATAATTTCAGCCTAATACCACAATGTCTACTTAGCCAAACATCTTTGTTTTGGAACAGTTGTACATGTCATTCAATATTGCAGTTTTTTTAAATAACTCATATAAAAGCACAATTTATTTAAGTAAATGTTATAATTTATTACAAATTACGAAATGTGTATCAGTTCATATGTAGGTTATTTATAACGCTTATTTATAACGCGCTTAATACCCAGAGGTTTCTAAGCGCGGACACGGGGATCGAACTTGTGTTGCTCCGTGTCATCTTTGCTTCCCAGGCAAGCACGTGGAATCTGGGGGGTAACAGATCCTAGACCATACCCTTACTAACCCAATAATAGACATGCAATAGTTCTACATTTTGGAAACAAAAGGTCACAATTTATTGGAGCATAACAACAAGGGGGCAGTCACAACTCTGGCCCAAAAGCAGGACAATGTTATAGTTCTGAATGTTCACGGTGTCCCCTTGCAAGGCACTGGACATACACTCCAGATTGTACTGCACAGAGTACTTCCTCCTCGGGCCACTGAACTTGCAGGTGAGGAATCACGTGTCCCTAAGGGACTCAGTGCCCATCGTCCGAGTTTGGCTCGAGTGTGGCCATCGGGAAACCTGCCCTTGGTTCAAGCCGCGGCATTGCTCCCCTCCCCAGCTAGGACTGCCCCGAACTCTGCCACGCTTTGTGGGTGGCCCCCCCTGTTGCCCTCAATGCCCCCATGCTCCAAAGCAACTTACTATTGTTCTAGCTGCAAGCAGCCTTCAAGAAGGCCCCCAGCATGGCTGTGAGGAACAGGTCATTCCCTTTATCCGACATATGCACCCCGTCTGTCGTAGAGTGGGAAGGGAGTGAGTTTAGGTAAGTGTGTCTTACAAAACCAAAGCCCTCAGCTTATGTACATTTTTCGATCCCTCTGTTGAGCCTGCGCCTGGACTTCCCCATGCCCCTGTGGGAGTCCGTCGCCCTGCGCCCTTGCAGCCGGGCTCCATCTCCGACCAGATGATCTCGGTACCCGGCTATTGTTGTGCCAATACGCGCAGACCCACCTGAATATGAGCCCATAATTGCCCATTCCCATGATGGCAAGGTCATTGCCTCCCAAATGCACCATCAGCACCCTGTGCGCAGGCCTCTGATGCATCCGTCTGTGCACTGCTGTCAACAATGAGTGCCACCTCACACCTGATGCCCCTAACCAGACAACCCTGTTCTTTTCCAATCCTAGGTTGGGGCCCATATTCCATCGCTGGGCCGCAACCTCTCCCTGCGTTATAAATGAATTGCTTACGATCCATACAGCCTCATCTGTTGGTACAAAATATTGGGTTTGAGAAAAACGTTTTGAGAAATATCAAGTCCGACCACCATCAATCAGTCCGTTCTGGCATGCAGAAAAACATACCCTACGTTCCACCAGCCACAGACTCTATTGTCTCTTGGGGCCTTGCATAAAGCTGAAAGCGGTTTGACTGCCATCTCCCTATCCTTTGAATTGCAGGTGCTGGCAGGCCCTGCAAAAAGGCCCCAGTGGCAGCACCTATGCAGAGACTGTGGGAGGACCATCCCCTCCCCTTAGTCCCCACCGTCCCCAAGGTGGTTGACAGAATCTTCCTAAACTGGTATCTGGTGAGTGGTGTCCCATTTGAATGCGCCATGAGGGGGCCTGGCTGCTGAGATCTCAAAGTCAAGTACCCGTTTAACAAAGTGACCGGGCAACTGCTGCTGTGGCTGGATTGGTGGAGCAGCCCCAACTTCCCTTTTCCCCCTTGGTCTGTCTTACACATGCGCAATTTAATTGTCAAAACCTCCCTGTCTCTTTAGGACCGAACTGTACATCCCCCAAAGCTAGAGCCCTACCAGAGAGATCCCCTTTGCCCGCTGCCACTAATTTGCTGATCTTAAAGGCCCCAAAAAATGCCAGTGAAAATGCTGCCCTGAGCAGTGCCACCTCAAAACCATTAAAGCATATCCCGGGCAATGCACACAGCAGTTTCTCCAGTTATTCGAAGTCAATGGGCTTCCGGGTGTTCCGCTTGGGTCCCACCACCCGGCCCCATCCCTTCAAAGCCATGCATACCAAAAACTCTTTGGTAGGGTCCCCCAACCCCTTCAACTTGCAATGGAACGTAATGGCCGCCAGATGAAACACAGCTCAACTCCTGCTTTTACCGTTACCATGTGCCCAGACAACAAACGCCCACACTTGTTCTCGATATTCCGTTTTAAGCACACCTCCACCAACCTTCTCAGCAGGCTTAAAACTGTTGGGCAAGAGGCTAACTGCAGGTTAATGGCCTGAACCACGGCCTTGTTGTCGCACCAGAAGTGCAGCCTCCTGTTACGCAATTCCTTGGGCCATAGTGTGAGCGCCAGAACAATGGGAAATAGCTCTAACGCCATTATATTCTTCGTTCTACCCTTCTTGTGCCACTACCCCGGCCATTTCTGGGCACACCCTTCCTGCCCCAGTATGACCCCAAAACCTTCACTCCCTGAAGCGTCAGAGTATAACTGTAGTTCCTCACTGGTCTGCCAAGGGCCCCTCCATAACAGTACCCCATTGAACTCACAGAGGAATGACCCCCACATGTGCAAATCCTCCTTTAAACCTGCACTTAGGCGGATGCGGTGGTGGGCCTGTGAAACCTCTGTTATTGCCCTGGCCAACCTGCGGGCGAATACCCTCCCCGCCGGGATGACCTTGGCTGCAAAATTCAATTTATCCAACAACTGCTGCACCCCTTCCAGTGTGGTCCTGTCCTTCGCCAAAGCAGACTCTATCCCCTGAATCAGTTCAGGCACCTTCTCCTGGGGCAACCTTGCAGACCCCTTTATGGTGTCTATCCCAATACCCAGGAAAGTCAACACCTCTGTGGGTCCCTGCATCTTCTCTGGCGCCAGTGGGATACCCCTACTGGCCATCAAATTTTGAAATGAAGATAGTGCGAGCATACAACGCCGGGACCCTTCCTGCCCCATGAACATAAAGTTCTCCAGATAATGGATGATGTCCCCACATGGTTGCACCCTGAGGGCCGCCCACTCAAGCAATGTGCTAAAGGACTTGAAATATGCACAAGAAACTGAGCAACCCATTGGCATGCATTTATCCACATAGAAGTTGCCCTTCCAATGAAACACCAACAAGTGAAAACTTTCCGGGTGGACTGGCAAAAGTCTGAATGTCAACCTTGGCCAAGAGGGCTCCTCGTCCCGTGGCAATGACCATCAGCATGGCCTGGTCAAAAGAGGCATAGTGCACTGAGCAACGTTCATGGTCTAGCCAGTCGTTTACTGAATTCCCTTTCGGGCAGGACAGGTGGTGAATTAACCAAAACTTGCCCTTCTCTTTCTTGGGGACAATCGCAACGGGGGAGACAATACAATTGGGAAGCAGGGGTGTGGGGAAAGGGGCTGCCACCCTACCTAGCTCTGATTCCTTACCAATTTTCTGTGTTACCACCTGAGGATGGCGGAGTGCAGAAGGGAGGTTCCTCACCACCCGCCCTATCAGGGGGCCCTCGTAGGGAATCCTAAACCCCTCAGTGAAACCTTCCCTCAGTAGTTCCCTATCCCCCAACCGTGGGTAATCCTGCAGGAATTCCGGAAGCACCACTCTGTCCACCGGGGATGGACCCTTCACCCCATACCGTTACTGGCCCCCTTTGTGCTGTCCTCCACCCCTAGAAACCCCTTCTGTCTTAAAGCAGGACATGATCGGGTGGCTGCCCCCGCACAACATTGATGAGGGAATTTGCACCTGCGCCCCCAAGTGCAAGACCTTTTGTTGAACGATCTACATGGTTTTCCAGCCATGGAGCCCTTGCGTGCCCGATCCACCCCTTTCTGTCCTGGGGGGCTGACTGAAAGGGCCACCAATCATTCTTTTTATTCTGTTCATTCTTACCATATCATGGCTTCTTAGCTCCCCTTTGCCCCTCATCATTTGGCCTGCTGGTCCTCTCCTTAACTCCCATGAAAGCAACCCATGCTTCCATATCCTTCTGATCCCAAGTCATTTCCGGTACCGGGGGCCATTTTTCTTCTACAAGCCCTATCATAGTCAATCCAACCCGTGGACCCATATTGCCTGTATTCACTTGTGATCCCCCTCTTATATGTCATTAAGGCCTGGCCCTGGTTGGGGTATTTTTCCAACCAGACTGCTGCCAATAGATCAAATGCCAACTCCCAATCTTGTATATTCCCCTCTGGGCTGAACCTTCTCTGCCTCTTCTTGTCCTCTTCTTTGCTAATGTTAAAACCAGGTCCCACACTTTCGGTCTCTGATTTGCAGAATATGTCACAATATTCCCTTGCTCAGATGCTTTCCTTAAAAGGTATGGTGATATGCCACACTAAAGCAGAACTGTCTGTTAATAAGGGTGCGATTGCAACCCGTTGGAGGGTACCCTCAACTCTCCCCTCCCCCTGCGGTGTCCGCCTTGGTGGTTGCACCGACTGCTCCCTCAGACTGCTGGGCGGGCATTGGTGTGGGCGTTACCGTTAGAGGTATGTGGGCAACCACGCTTATACTACCTGAAGCGCTGTTCACAGTGTTTACCCCTGTATTCACCCTAGACGGCTGCACTGGCTCCGACCCAGAGGTAACAACCCCTTTATCAGCTAAGACTTGTAACCCTGTGCCCCTGAATACGGTCTGGCTTTGTAGTGCCAGTGGGCCAGGTTGGGTCATCCCCACAACTGTTCCCGAGGTCCCAGCGATGGCTGCTGGCTGTCGGGGGGGGCTACCCAAACTTCCCTCATCGCTGTGCTGGGTGTCCCAGGCGCAGGCAGCGCAGATGCCCGCAATAACTTTAAAACAATTTCCCCCAACGTCTCATTAATTTTCTCACTCATACCTGCAACAACCGCTGGCAATGAACTCAATAAATCCTTGATCCTTGCTGGGTAGCACTGGTGGTGATAAAGTGTCAGTTACTGTAACCCTTAAATTGTCAGAAGTGGGCCCCTGTGTGTTTGAGGGAGGGTCTGCCTCAAGTGAGGTGACCGCAGTCTGTTTAGCGCTGCTCTTCCTCCCCACTTGCTTCTTTGGGGTTGATGTGGTCTGGACGCCCGCCCCTGGTTGTAATAACACCCGAACAGGTAAAACATGCCCCACCTTACCCTTTGTACCTCGTGCCGTCCTCTTAGGTTTGGGTGTCAAGGCAGCCGGTAAAACAGTAAGCCGTGGGGTGTCGGGGACCGCACACACACGTGCCTGTCCAATTTATTGGTATGGGAGCAACCCTTGCCCCGCCTCCAACATTTTTTCTGCCCAGTCCTTTTCCCTTTTGCGCATCTGTTCCTGAAACCATGCAAACAACTCAAATTCATCGCATGAACTGTGCAAAACGATATCAATCCCGGAAAACATGTCCGGCGATCCTAACTGAGACATGACAAGCAACCTGCAGTAGGTCAAAGAAAATCAGTTAATTCCTGTGTAATTTTGTCCCCCCAATGCCCACCTATTCACTGGTAGATGCCCCAGCTGTCAGTCCAAGGAACGCAATTTTTTTGTTGTACTTTGTCTATCGGTCTCTGTTATGGGTGCTTTGGAAAAGAAAAACCTTGACAACTTCCCCAATAACAGCTCTCTATAGTTTGCCATGCAACCTTGGCCCCACTTCCTTTGCAAGTTAATCAAAGATCTCTGTGGTTGTCATGCCAAATTGACGCCCTTTCATGGCAAGTTAAATGCAGTGCAATTTGTCAAACACGGACCACCTTACCGATAAGTCTGCTCTCTTCACCGTACCTTGCTCCTTTCCACACAAGTACTCTTTCCAGGTGGCCTAAAACCTGTTAGCGGCAAAATTGTCAATTACTTTCATACCTTAGTTAACGTTCATTGTTAGACAAAAACCTTCATCCCCACTGGACTCAGCTAAAACACATCTCATTGCTCTGTGCCGTCCTGCTGTAAAAATTGGGGCATTTTGACGCTTGCGAGCCACCAGCGTAACCCTTATTCTATGTCAAGACTCGGAGGCTCAGATTATGCTCTGACTTCTCTTTACTAACTCGAGCAGCAACCATTATAACACAATAACATGGAAAACAATGATAAAAAACTACAAAGTCCAACAGAACCCAGCAATTTTGTAGTTCGTTTTCCATAGGTTGAAACAAAACCACGTGATCCACTCTTCCAATCAGTGTCACTTCTCCCTTATAACATCCCATAACTCCGAAGTCCTTCCTCTTTCTTTGCTGCTCGAGCAGCTGAGATAAGTACCTTTCATCTTTTATTATTGTTGGAATGTTTGTTTAGAATTATACGTTTATTCAGGCTAACACGCGCAACCGATAACGAGCGCGTAGAACGTTGGCGGAGCATATCCGCGGGGAAGACGCGACGGGACCTTTGTTCCGGCGTCGCTTCCCTCGTTAGGAGGCACTGCGGGCACGGAAGTTCGCAACGGCGCGACGGGACCTCGGGAGTTCCGGCGCCGTTGCGAACTTACGTGTCAGTAAAAGGAGGCAGAGCACCAGGCTCCTCGGGGCTTATACAGTTATTTTTTGATCCCTGGCCCTCACGGAGCTCCGGCACCCGGGCACAGCCGTGTGTACAGTTAGGAGTCACCGGCTCATTTCCTAGCGGTGCACGCCACCTAGTGGCTGAATCTGGTACCGCAGGCAAGGGAATCCTGCTCAGATGGAGAGCTGCAAAGTCAGCACAAATACATTATCCCTTATTCTGCCACTGGGGAGGAGGTGAGAGAGGCTTCGGCCTCCACTTGACGGGCTCAGTCCCAGGTAAGACTGCTATTATATGAGGGCTCGCCTAGCTTCGCAATCCAGATATTGACGGGGCAGCCCAAGCAAACTGCACAAGGCACCTTCATAGTGTACAGAGGCAGTGAAAACATGAGCGACTACACCGACGACTCTGACGGCCCTCATGTCAGTGGGCCCCGTATGAGCGAAGCAGTACAGATGCTGCAGAGTGCCGAAAGGCCCCGGGAAGAGAGGGGCATTTTGCGAAGCTTGGCGGCTTTGTCCCAGGGTAAAGCTTGCAAAAAGAGAGGGGGAAGTAAACACAAAACCCGCAGGGGCCGTAGCGCCCAGACCCCCATGGGTTCACCCCACAGATCGGGGAAAAGGAAGGCGAGATACCGCGACAGACGGAGCACTAGCTCGAGCGAGTCGGACGACGACTACTGCAAGAGCAGCTCTAGATCTGAGTTTTACTCCTCCTCAGAAGACCAGACGTCCCCGGAAGAGGAGGAAAGCCAACCTAAAAAGAAAGGCAGGAGGGAACAGGAAGATCTTCCCTGGGAGGAGTTCGATCCCGATGAGCTTATTCACCCCAGGTCCAATGAATGGGACCCTCCGGAGAAGATCGCGGAATATCTTAGACGGCGCCTGCGGGCACCTTTAAGTAGACAAGCCAGATCTAAATTGAAGGCAGAGTGCCCAAGACCGAGAGTCCCGGACGGGGTAGCAGAGACCCCGGAAATTGACGAGAGAATCCTGACGTTCTTGGGCCGGTATGGCAGGGACGTGAAGAGGGGCATCGACAGATCCTGGCGGTCCTATCAGGACAAGGTGCTGGACATGCTAGGACCGGCCACCAAGATCTGGCAACTGGCCGAGGAGGCGAAGGCCAAGAAAGAGCCCATGGACCCGGGTATCATATCTGGCTGGGCTCAGAGGATTATCTGCCTGCTCGGTAACGCAAATACAGCGTTGGCGACCGAAAGGAGAAGGTCGATCCTAATGAAACTGGACTCCAGGCTAGGGGAGATGGCGACATCCGAGCAGGCCACAGCCGCGAAGGGCAAGCTCTTCGGGGACTTGTTTATCAAGGACATGGCGAAATTCTCCAGTACTTATGTATCGATGGACAGGGCCCAATCTTCCCTGAAGAAGATTTTCGGTCGAAGAGTTTTCGACAAGGTTGGAGGAGGAAGGGGCCGCTCGTCCAGCCGTGGCCAGTACAGAGGCTACTACAAGGACAGAAATTGGAAATAAGAAGACCGAAGGTCCAACTCCTTCTTCCGTTCTAGGGGAAGAGGCAGGGGTAGAGGTTGGAGGAACAACGGAAGACAACAACACCAGAGTCCCTCAGGTGAGAGATGTGAAAGTAATAGAAAGGTCAAATGCAAGTATTCCTCCAGTAGGAGGGAGAGTGAAACTGTATGTAGAAATATGGGAAGAGTTGTCTTCAGATGCTTGGATAAGGCAGACCGTAAGAGGGTTTCAGTTAGAATTTTGGCGAGAAGCATATCAGGTAGTGCGGCCAAGAAGGATAAAATTCAGCAAAGAAGACGAGGTCCTTCTAGACAAGGAGGTAGAATTGCTAAAGGCAAAGAATGCAATCGGTCCAGCTTCAGAAGGACCAGGGGGTTTTATAAGCAATCTGTTTTTGGTCAAAAAGAGACACAAGGTCAGACCAGTGATAAACCTGAGGGGTTTGAATTTCTTTCTAGTGTACAGGCATTTCAAAATGGAAGGCATCCATCTTCTAAGGGATGTTCTCCAACAAGGAGACTGGCTAGCAAGGATAGACCTCAGGGATGCGTATTTAACGATTCCTATCTGGCCAGAGCAGACAAAACTCCTCCAGTTCCTTTGGAAGGGACAGAAGTGGGAGTTCAAATGTCTCCCCTTCGGGCTAGCGTCGGCGCCATGGTGTTTCACCAAACTTTTGAAGCCAGTGGTGACACACCTGAGAGAGCAGGGGATCAGGCTGATTATTTACCTGGACGACATATGTTTAATGTGCCAGGACAAAGAAATTCTGGTTCGGCAGGTCCTGTTAACCACGGGGTTACTACAACAGCTGGGATTCCTAATAAATTGGGAGAAGTCACAGTTAGAACCAGCTCAGGATATGGAATTTCTGGGGTTCAGCTTAGAGACAATGCAGGGCATTCTCATATTACCCCTAGCCAAAGTCAATTCAGTCAAGAGGGAGATCAAGGTGATGATAGCGAAGCAAGAGGTTTCCCTGAGGGAAATAGCGAGGCTTATAGGACGTCTGTCATCATCGATACAGGCGATATTCCCAGGGCCCCTGCATTACAGGGCGTTGCAGAGGTTGAAGATCAACCATCTCAGAAGAGGTTTTTCTTACGAACAGAAAGTGAGGCTATCACAGGAAGCGAGACTGGAGCTAGAATGGTCGTTCTGCCACATGGAAGCCTGGAATGGCCGGGCGATATTTGGTTCATCCCCGGACCTGGTGATAGAGTCCGACGCCAGCCGCTGGGGATGGGGAGCCAGATGTGGAGATCAGTCGACAGGAGGGAGATGGTCGAGAGAGGAATTGGGTCTCCACATCAATTGCCTGGAGCTTCTAGCGGGCTCCTTCGCGATTCAGTGCTGGACACAGAAAGGTGCGAAATCGTCCATTCTCCTGAAGATGGACAACGTTTCGGCAGTCAGATATATAAATCGACTGGGCGGAACAAGGTCACAGAAGCTGACGGAGATGGCCAAGGAGTTTTGGCAGATCTGCCTCCAGAAGGGAATAAGCGTGAGAGCAGAACATTTAACGGGGGAGCTCAATCTGGTAACAGATTGGAACTCAAGATACCTGAGGGACTCCAGCGACTGGCAGCTGGACGACTCAGTATTCCAGGAATTAATGCACCGCAGGGGTCCCTGTCAGACGGATCTCTTCGCTTCCAGGCTGAACAGGAAGCTCTCTAGATTTTACAGAGACCGGATCCGGAAGCGACAGCGACGGGCGCTTTTCTCCAGGTCTGGGGACCAGCAAGGGAATACGGGTTTCCCCCTTTCTCCTTGATAGCACGCACAGTTGCGCAGGTCAGACGTCAGCTAGCAACAGTGATCCTGATAACGCCAGACTGGAGAGGCCAAGCTTGGTTTCCGGATCTTCTGGAGCTGTCGTTCGAAGCCCCTATTCGGCTGCCAGCCAGGGAGGATATACTGCTAAATCCGGCAGGAGAGATCCATCCATTAGTCGGGTCAGGGAGCTTGAGTCTTCTGGCTTGGGCGATTTCAGGGAGAACTGGTCTAAGCCAGGACTTTCAGGCACAGCTCAGGAATTCATCAGGGAGTCTTGGGCTCCAGCGACAGGCAAGGCATATAGAGTGGCATGGCATAGATGGAGTAATTGGTGTCTGGAGAGACAGATTGATCCCGTATATACAGATGTATACACATAGTGAATTTCTTGGCAGCGCAGGCAGCACAGGCGAAGGCCTACAGGACCATTAATAATTATAGGTCGGCGATTTCAGCAGGCCATGCGTACATAGACAATAAGCCTGTAGGCGAGCATCCCTTGGTGTGTAGGCTTCTGAAAGGCATTAGGTGTATGAGATCTCCCGCTCCCAGATACTCTCGTTTGTGGGATGTGAGTATAGTTTTAAGGATGTTTCAAAGTTGGCCGGACAATGAATTCTTGTCTCGGAAAGCACTGTGGGCTAAGTTAACTACCCTTCTGTGTCTTATTTCTTGTAAAAGGGTCTCGGACGTGAGAGCTTTAGAAGCGAACAGAAAATCCTTTTCACCTTCAGGGGTAATATTTTTCATAGCGAGGAGAACAAAGACGAATATTAAGTCTGTGGAGTACATGGCCTTCCCGGACAAGCCTAAGTTGTGCCCAGTTAGGTGCTTGAAAGTGTACGAACAAAAAGCGAATGAAGTGAGACCTGCGGGAGTAAACCAGCTACTGATAGCGATTAGGAAACCTTTTAGAGCAGTAGCATCAGCCACCTTAGCTAGATGGGTCTGGTGGTGCATGGCCGAGGCAGGGCTAGACGTGCAACAGTTCGGAGCACATTCTACACGGGGTGCTATGGCATCGTCTGCCTTTCTGGCAGGGGCTCGTCTGGAAGATGTCCTAAAGGCGGCAGACTGGTCTAATGAGGAGACCTTTAAGAATTTCTATTTTAGACCAGTGGAGCGAGTAGCATCGTTGGTGGTAGGTAAGCTTTAAACGAGCATAATCTGAGCCTCCGAGTCTTGACATAGAATACAGATTTTCCACACATTCGTTACAGAAAGTCATGATTCTATTAAAGACTCTGAGGCGAAAGATTATTCCACCCAATTTCAATCGCTATGATATAAGTCATTTTATCATGTTGTAAATAATGCAACCTTGTTGGAAATATGCAATTTCGTCTTGGGATAATAATGGTATTGCTATGCGATTGCCTACCCGTCCGTGATGGGATTTCTAACGGCTTATGTTTGTTTCAGGAGCGGAACAGAAAACGACAACTTGAGAAGATCAGCTAGAACAGGTCGTCTACCGGTTGGGGCGCGAGTTTATGGCTCTCATTACGACCCTGGCGCAAAGCGAAAAACGATGGCGGTAAACGATTACCGCCATCGTCTTCCGCTCGGGCCGATTACGACCCGTGACCATAAACTACGATGTCACTAGCGGCATCGTAGCTAACGCTGCCGCTGACTGCGCCAAGGGCGCGCGCACGCGAACATCCACACCGTACTTAGCGCCATGGCGGAAAGGTGCGGGAATGCCGACCCAAGCGGACATGCCCCTAACGCCATCACCCAGGCCGTTAAGTACCTTACCGCCATGGCGTAATGCTCGTGCGCGATGGGTCGTAATGTGGCGCTCTTATCGCCATCGGACCATGGCGTTAACGCTCATTACGCCATGGCGGTAATTTCTATCACTTACCGCCTGAGTCGTAATGAGGGCCTATCAGTTCAGCGAAAGAAAGAGGAAGGACTTCGGAGTTATGGGATGTTATAAGGGAGAAGTGACACTGATTGGAAGAGTGGATCACATGGTTTTGTTTCAACCTATGGAAAACAAACTACAAAATTGCTGGGTTCTGTTGGACTTTGTAGTTTTTTATCATTGTTTTCCATGTTATTGTGTTATAATAGTTGCTGCTCGAGCTAGTAAAGAGAAGTCAGAGCATAATCTTTCGCCTCCGAGTCTTTAATAGAATCATGACTTTCTGTAACGAATGTGTGGAAAATCTGTACTCTTAGGCATGCAGTGGACCCTTTGTTGTTCTGCGTCGCCCTGTTTCCAAGATCGGCGCCGACCTCAACATATTACCCTAGCTTTGTTTTATACTAGTGTTGCGGCATGCGGGACGGAGGCCCCCATCCCTTTCTGCCCCCTTATTAAGTGAACAATCATGAGCCAATTGCAATCCTACTGTCTGCTAAAAACTGGATTCCATCCAAACAACGCTCATTGAACCGCATCAAAAGGTGATACCCTGAAATTCAGCTCATCCACAATACTCCATTTAATACTTTATAGCTCGCACATCAACAAGCTCCTGTGGCCCGGCGACCGTGCCAGGGGCACATGCATTTCATACTTTCAGATCGCCAAGCAGAAACCGCCCATGCAGCCCTTCCCCACTTATGTCATTACAAAAAACATTGATGGCCCAAAATGCGGTGCAGCGGCCATGTTAATCATTACGTTGTCAAATGTTGCCGCATGCAGCGCGGCGTCCACGTTCAATTGGCCCTCCTTGCCCAAAGAAAAACATATTCAAATATGCGGGATAACATCAAACTCATGTCATCCCAAACACTGCTGCTCCGAAAATGCGGCGCGGCTGCCACGTTACCACAAGTACAATCGGGAACTTCCCTGCACCTGGCACGGCGGCCCCGTTAAATAATTACATTTGTCGCATGTTGCCACACCCGGTGCGGCGGCTGCGTTATCCCGGCACGACTGGCTCAAGAAAAAACATATTTGAATTGGTGGGACAACCTCTAGAAGACATTTTTTAACAAACAGGAGCCATCCACCATAAAACCTGCTTTCCGTGCGGTAAAGCGCATTCGGTCCCCAAAAACCTTTTCCCTCCATTGTGCAACCGTAAGATCACTGCAATATGGCGCCAACTACAGACAAGAAAGGTGACCAGCTGCCCTGAAATACACGTAATTGTGCTTCAAACCAGTCCAGAGGCACGACAGCCTACCTCATAGCTCTCAACTCACACGCTTTTGGCGGGTGTCACCCGCCTTGTAAAGGGCTGTATCACCCGCCAAGCCTCCTGCACGCCCATTCATTCCAATGGGCGTCTCACCCGCCAAAAACAAAATTGGGTGATTTCACCCGCCTTTGCAGCACAAAGGGTTGAGAGCTATGGCTAACCTGGGGCACATGCATCCAAGGAAAATGCTAAATGTTGTGTTTTACCCATAGCATTTCCGTACAGTAATTCCCACTCACATCATGCAAAATTCATGCAATAAGGCTGATGGTCTTTGCTTTGTTAATAACGGAACCTATATCAACCGTAAGTTCCCACGTGGCGTGGCCGCCGATCGTGGAAAAGATCATAAAATTAACGGCCAATGAGAAAAAGAAGGCCGAATGTAACCGTACGTAGCAGAACACACCGTAACTGAACACACCCTGTACCCAGGACGACGCGACATGAACCCATAATCCAATTTCACTTTCCCGCAAACCTAAAACAACATCTGCTGCACGGCATCTGTCGCCTGGCAACTATCCAGTGCTGCATGCATAACCACAGCCCCCTGCGGCAATGAGCCTGCTCATTGCGCAATATATACAAACACTTTGAAATGCTATAGAGAGATTTGCCCATGCAGCACGGCGGCCGTCCATGGGTACATGGAACATCATAGCCACAGAACAATGAGACCGCTCATGTGCAGGTATATAAAAAAAACACCAGCAACGTTACATCTCGCCAGTAATTCCACCCTCTATGGAAACAAAGAACCCCTCATGGCACTGCAGGAGGTATTTGCACCGGGATAGCTGAAGGTATTTTGGACCCAGGCCACAGAAAGCCTTGTGAATGATGCACATTGTTTTGAATTTAATCCTAACATCCCAGCACAGATGGGGTGTGTTGAGCATAGAAAGAGAAAAAAGCTAAGTAAAGTCAATTTCACTTTAGTATTCTTGGGAACTGTAGTTCACACAAGAAAAGGGTATTAGATTTCTCAGTGACACTGCACTGAAGTTGCTGCGAGTCACTATACAAAAAGCAGATGCCCATGGAGTTTGTCAGACTCTAAAAATAGTGAAAACACAAAATCCAAATCCGGTAGAAACACATGAGAGAGGGAAAAAAAGGTCCCACTCACTCAGGAGTTAAAATTAAAAAGTCCTAAATCCAGCAAAAGAGCTTGGGGTTCTCTAAGGTGGGAGGGTTTTAGCACAAAATTAAAATTCTCCCTAACAATGGCTGGCAGAGGAGGGGTTTTAGGGAGAGGACCGTCATTGGATGGGGGCAGTATGACCCAGAGGACAGTGATTGGTTTAAAGGAGTAATACAGTTTGAAAGTGAAACTGGTTTTTTTTTACCAAGGATTCCCAGCTGACAAAGGGGAATGTTCATGAGCATGTGAATCCATGCCCGATCCATGCTGGAGAACAATACTTACAGGTAAGTAACGTGTTCCTTGTGCGATATCTGTTAGGGGAGTTTTCCTAAAGTCCACTTGGGTAAGACTTGATAAAACTATCCCTTGGAATAGAGGTCCCCAACTCTTAGTATAAGTCTGTACTACCCAAAGGATCTTGGTAGAATGGCAGAGCAGCCAAGCTTATCTTAGGAGGAAGATTTGAGCTGTAGGCAAGTACACTGAACCCAGTAAATACAATAGTCCAAAGAAACTCTTATACAGGAAATGTTATATTAAAAATATCTATCTATTCCTAATTACACAAGGAAGGTAGATGAATACTTATTTCACTAACAACACACACAGGAATTCTTAATGCTACTTTTCAGAGGTAATAACTTCAATATTAGTTGCTCGCGTTTACAATTGTTAGAGTTTGACACCAATGACAGTTCTACTGTATTATCGGTACTAGCGCGCATTTGCCTTACTTTACAGATAACTGGTAATTGTACTTGGTTAGCAAACCACATCAGATAAAGTCTTTCGGAAGGAAAAAGGTTGGTTGTACGCACAGCAGCAATTTTTAAAGTTCTAGTACACTTTTCCTAGCTTCTAACACTTTTAAAGTCCAATCCCTAACTATATGAAAGTCAGTGTAGAAGTGGATCCGCAGTCTTATGTAAGAGCAGGATAGGCAAAGTTCCTCAGGATCTTTTTAGTCACTAGAATAAGATGCTTAAAAATATAACACAAGTTAGGGGGACACTGCAAAAGGACTCCCTAAAGGGACACATGCTGGCAAGCTTGTGTCAGAGGTAGGGTGGACACCCGGACACTTCTTTACGCACTCCAGTCACACTGGAATGACTCTTTGGTTCAAGCTAAATTCTACCTTTCACCCTTTATCCGTTGATGAAGTGAATACTGTTCAGTCCCTGAGTGCTGAGATTTTTGTAGGTCATGATACTTGTCAAAATGTAAAATCTATTGGGAGTGAAAGTCCTTTTTCTAGCACAGCACTTATTCAGGGCACAGGTTCTGACAATTGTTCTACCGTTTGTCAGGAATTGCTGTTAGCTGAAGATTTACAAACCACTCCTTTACCTAAGATTTCCTGTGTAGCAGTTTGTCATAATTCTGAGCTTGAACACATACATGCTTCTGATTTCCAAACCCAATCCACAATGGTGGCATACACAGAATCAGTCACTACTGTAGGCTTAGGTTCTGCCCTTGATCTAGCTGCTGAGACTGAAGTAGACATTCAAGCTGATGTGGAAAACGATGCTACCTCTGTGTTCGCTCCTCTTTCTGCCATTATTTGTCACAACGAACAGTCAAAGACAGTACAGAATTCTTGTTTTGATGGACTCATTCCACAGTATACTGAACCAAAGACCCGGCAGGCGATTCCTGAACTGTTGATTGTCAATATGCCACTTTCAGAAGCTAAGACAGAGGAATGGACATTTGACGAAATCCTGATTAACAGAGACTTTACTATGGTGATTCCTCTGGTTGATTTTGACTTCTACAAAGGAAGAGACTCTGTGTCATCCACTAAGGAGAGGGACGGCATGGGTACAGCTCAGTCTTTGGTTACTGGTGCCAAGGAGTCAACCGCCCTAAAGGTGCTTTCCATTCCTGAGCCACAAATGTGTCTGTCGACTTCTGGGACTTCAGTCTGTCCTCCTACAACCATTGACTCTTCGATTATCCAATCCACGGCTCTGCAGTCATCGTTGACACACGTGTCTTCAATCAATGAACAATTGCTATGTCTGCCAGTCACTCAAGAGCCTTCACCATGTACGTGGTCAGAGCCAAAGACCTTGACAAGTTTGTCTTCAGCTAACGAGACGGCTCCAGCTTGCATGCCCTCAGCCTCAGAATTTCCTCTGGCATGCCTGTTTTCGGCTACAGTGACTCCTCCAGCGAATTATCCTTCAGCCATGGAGCCTCTGGTAGCACATCCTGAGTGCATGTCTTCAGTCCCAGAGCCTTCTGCTAGTTTGGCTTCAGTTCATGAGAGACCTGTATCCTGCTCAGCCTCGCTGCCAATATCGGAGGTGCACCTGTCTGCTCTGTCTGATCATGTTGCATATTCTTCTACTTCAGAGTTACCTCCTGAATCCCAACCATTTATTACGGATGAACGTCCAGCCTGCCCTTCTTATGCTTCAGGGGGATTACCAGAATGCCTGCCTTTTACACAAGATGATTCTCCCAACTGCTTGACTGTAGCATAGCGCCTCCCGAATATGCAACATCTGAGTCTGAGACTTCTGCCAGCTCTCTCTTCAGAAACATCAAGCTTGATCACGACTCGGGAGGGCCTTACATGCGAGGCCGTTGGACTTGCCTGGAGTGTTACGAGAGGGAGACGGATACCATCCGCCATGGCCCAGTCACCGAACAAGTAGCCGACCAGGATAGCGGGCTGGACGGTTCGCATTTGGGGGCCGGTTTGGATCAACCGCTTGACAGCTTTCTTGTTGCCGGATCCCACATGAGCCTGAGGGAGGGGACGGGCACAGCCCCACAGCTGCAGCACCAGTCGGGTGCAAGTAGACAAAGGAAGGGTATGACTGCTGCAGTTCAAGATGTGCCCGTTATTGCTCCTGTTGCGAGTGTGTCTGATGTACCAAGTACTGCGTCTATCACTCCTATTGGAATGCCAAACGTCCCTGCGGTTGTATCCCAAGTGCAACAAGGTGGCTACATGACTGACACCAGGAGTGCCAGCCTCGTACAACCCATTGGACTTCCAGGCCCCCAAGGTGTGGAACAGATGCAGTCGAACCTTGGTCACCCTCAACCACAGGCCTTTACCCAGATGGATGACGGGAGAAGATCCGAACCTCTACCTCGGCCGCCACCTTCTTTTTCTGAACATGAACATTTCCTGAAACCTGCTATTTTCTCACCTCCTGTGTGTCTGCTCTCGGCAGGGAGGCTACCAGAGCATCTACCATTGTCTAAAGCATGTTGCACCAGCCTGCCTCCCTCCGCAATGATGTATGAGTGTTCGCTCCCAGTGTCTGAGCTTCCTGGACCTTCCAACTCTGCTTCGGGTCCTGCAAGTCCTTCATGCCTTTCTTCGACCCATGAGTCTCTTCCTCACTGAAAACCTGCCTATGGCTCTTCTAGACTGCGGCCTGATTCTATTCATTCCAGTCCCTCTGCTTTTGCCCGCGGGTCATCGTTTCCGTCAGTGCCACCTCCGAAGACAAAGCGCTCCTGTCATGGAAGGAAGATGTTTAGTGCGGGTGACGGTCGCCCGGAGTCGGCCGTGGGAGGGAGTATACTGTCACGGCTCGCTCGCTTCGCTCCCGTTCCCGTCACTTGGGGGCATGTTTTGGGGTTTATTCCCTACTGGACATTTCCTCCGAACCTTATGCTACAGTGCTGTGATGAATTGGGAGTGCTAAAACCTTATTTTCCAAGTTACTTCCCTTCCGGATCCATTCCAGGTTTTTGGCAGCCAGCATGCTACTTTAATAGATTTAGCTTCCTGCCTTTTCTCCTTGGATGGGTGGGAAAGGTTTCCTTTTGTGATATCATTTTCCCTGCTCCTGATCCTTACTTTCTATTGGGATCCATTCCATGTTTTCCATTGCATGTCTGCATTTATCTCCCATTGATTATTTAGGTGTGGGGTGCTGGTGTAACTAGTCCCTGTGTGAATGCCTTTTGTTTTCCTCACTATTCTTTAATCACAATTCCTACTTGCCCCTTGACTTGGGTCTTATGTATTTAGTTATCCTCCACCCATTGCTGTTATAGCCTTCTGGGTCCCTGTTTGATCAACTGGGTTTGTGGGTTTACTGCCATTCAAGTGGTCTTTCCAGTCCTCGTGAGTACTGTTTCTAAGTTCCTTATTCAGTATCATCCAGAGTGTCAGCTCACAGATCCTGTCCTTGCTTACCCTCTACGTGGGTTTAGCGCTGTCAGTATCTGTAATAGCATAGTGGGTAAGGAGTTTGCCGACTTTCCTTTCAGTTATAAGGAGGTTCTAAGTGCTTACCCCACATCCCTTTTCATATATTGGTATTATTGTTTCACTCTATTTGCACTCCTGGGTTTTAGTATACACGAGTCTTGGGTATTGTATGCACGTTGTTAGATTCAAAGTTGTTCACTGTGCGATTCCGTGCACATTTCCCTTGCCATATTCATTGCCTTCTTCCTTTCTTAACAGTAGCTCTGGGTCAATGTGAAGCATCATTGCATACTGTCCATTAATGGCCGCAGCAAAGACTATAGAATACTGCAGATCACTCCATTAATGGACAGTATGCAATGATGCTTCACATTGACCCAACGCTACACACCTATCCGTGTTAGTTACAACAGGATTACAAACAGATACAGGCTAATCTGATTCTTTATCACTAATGCTCTAATCAGCAGCAGTTCACCATAAAGTACCAGATGATGGGCAAAGTAGTTCGAGTTTTGCTTTGAGAAAGACCGTTGAAGGACGGAGAGTACACTATCCAAGAAAACAAGACCCAATCTCCAGTCGAATAGCCTCCAGGGAAGGGTTTGAGTCCGTAAGAGGTCAGAACAGGCTGAGTGACGTCCCCGTGGATACCAGGTGAGCGTTACAGAACACAAAGCCTCACATCAAATCCACCTGGGCGTCATGGAAATGTCACAAACCGACCAGTTAGCCCACATGTTGGGGCAGCTATGTTCCGAAGTACATGCAGCCAGGCAGGAGACCAACACCCTGAGGAGAGAGCTGATAGTAGCCAAAGAACGCACTGATGATTTAAGCCGGCAACTTCTCAAGTCACAAGCAGGGCATGCACCATTGCCGGGAAGCGTGCCCTCGATGCCAGGCCATCAGCCAATCCTGTTCAGATAACCCTTCCCTTGGCCCCGCCCGAACGATTTACGGGGGATCCCAAGAGGTTTGCAACGTTCATGAACCAGTGCCGTCTGCACTTCCTTTGTAGACCAGGGGCCTTTCCGAATGACCAATCACGGGTCGCTTTTGTGCTATCCTACCTGAGTGGTAGCGCCGCAGATTGGTCTGTACCCTTTGTGGCCCAAGACGATCCTTTATCACATGACTTCAGGGGCTTTCAGCAGGAGATGGAAAAGCTGTTCGCCCGTCGTACTCATGGGTAGGCATTAGACAACAAACTTCTGTCCCTACGCCAAGGGAATCAAGGCCTATTAACATACATAGCCACGTTCAATAGATCCGTAGTTGAAGCAGGATGGCCAGTGGAGAAGAGAACCACGTTATTTCATCAGGGGTTGCGGGGGGAGCTCAAGGATGTTCTCGCACAAGTAGTGAACCCCCCCGAAAGACTGCTCAGAATTCATTGACCTTGTTGTTCAACTGGATCATAGGTTGCAGGACCGAAGAGCAGATCGAACCAGACCGGACCCTCACCCTATGTATATGCGTTCAAAGGACAATACTGCCTGAACAATAGAAGGTTCAGGAGAACCAATGCAAATCAGGGGGGGTCAGATCCCCCTTGACTAAAGCGGAAAGGGATAAAAGGAGACAGCAGCAGTTATGTCTGTACTGTGGAAGGTCAGGTAATTTCCTTACAGAGTGCCCTGTGAAGCCACCGAGGAGGACGGTAGGGGGCACAGACAAGGAAGATACCATCAAGGAATCGTAAAACTCCCCAGCCCAGCAAGTGTAGGGGTCTACTTGTCGAGCGAAGAAAGTAAACTACAGACCTCCCATTTTGCACTATCTGTGGTCTTGATCAATCACCAACAACCATTTCGGATGCACGCAGTAAGAGCGTACATAGACAGTGGAGCCGTTGGGAATTACATCGACCAGGATTTTGCGGCAAAGATGGGGCTTCCGTTACGGCCTAAATCAACCACAGACACTGTTACCACTGTCGACGGCACGGAAATAGCTTCTGGTCCAGTATCCCAATGCACTGCAGCTTTAACCCTTCTGTGCCAGGATGGACACCAAGAATCTATCGTTTTCGACCTCATGAAGGCACCACAGTTCCGGTTGATTTTGGGAATGCCATGGTTGGTAGCTCACAATCCTCGAATCGATTGGCGAGCAAAAGAATTGGCCTTTCCTGAGACTTGCGCCCACACATGTTATCGCCAAGAGAAACAACCAATGGACACAAGAACCTCCACGCTTGCGACTGTGGCAATCGGCACCCTACCAAGTGAATACCAGGACTTTCAGGATGTCTTTCAGAAAGAACAGGTTAATACCCTGCCAATGCATAGACCATACGATTGCCAAATTGACCCGATACCCGGCGCACAAATCCCTTGTGAGCGAATTTACGCATTCACAGAACCAGAAAACCACCACCTGAATGCCTATCTTGACCAATACCTGGCCAACGGGTTCACCCGTCCCTCGAAGTCTCCAGCAGCCAGTCCTCTATTCTTCGTACCGAAAAAGGAGGGGGACTTGAGAACGTGCATCGACTATCGTGCAGTGAACCAGATTACCGTAAAAAATCGCTACCCTCTGCCACTGATCCCTGAATTGCTTGATCAAGTCAAAGATGCCCAAATCTTCATAAAACTAGACCTGAGGGGGAGCATATCACCTTGTTCGCGTAAAACAGGGGGATGAATGGAAAACCGCTTTTTGCACCAAATACGGCTTGTACGAATATCAAGTAATGCCCTTTGGCCTTTGCAACGCACCTGCTGCATTTCAATACTTCATGAACGATGTCCTACGGGAACTGATTGATGTCTGTGCTCTAGTGTACATCGACGATATCCTAGTATATTCCGCATCAAAGCAGGACCACGTTAAACAAGTCCGATCCGTATTGGAGAAACTCCGTCAACACCAGCTCTACGCGAAGCTCAAAGTGCTCATTCCACGTCTCCGAGGTGGAATTCCCGGGCTTTATTCTCAGCCCGAATGGAATCCGAATGGATGTACACAAGGTAGATGCTATCCTGAACTGGCCATCCCCAAATTCATTCAAGGGGGTTCAAAGTATGCTGAGTTTTGCAAACTTCTACCGCCGGTTCATCCCAGGATTTTCACAAATCGTGCATCCCATTACGTCATTACTAAGGAAAAGCAACAAAAAATTCCAGTGAACAACAGAAGCCGAGGAGGATTTCCAGGAACTCAAAGCAAGATTCACATCTGCCCCAATCTTACGCCACCCTCGCCCTGATCTCCCATACCTGGTGGAAACAGACGCCTCAAGCATGGCTATGGGAGCCGTCCTCTCACAAAAGGACCCCGAAACGGGCCAGTTACACCCTGTTGCCTTCTGGTCGCGTAAATTCAAACCCCCTGAACTCAATTACGCTATCACAGATAAAGAACTCCTGGCCATTAAGTCAGCCTTTAAGGCATGGCGGCACTACCTCTTGGGCGCCAGACCCACAATCGCCATAATAACTGACCACCGGAACCTCCAGTAACTAAAAACGGCAAAGACCGAATCCTCACGACAACTACGTTGGGCTCTTTTTTTTGCTGAATATGACTACGTGATTACATTTCGACCAGTGGTGAAAAACGGGAAGGCCGATGCCCTTTCCCGTATGGGGGTGGAAGAGCAAGGGTATCAGACCCCTGACCCAATAGCAATCATCCCGAGTGACAAGCTCCTAGGAATCACAGCAACCATAACTCAGAAAGAATTACATGAAGAAATCCAAAACCTGATGAGTCCGGAGCAATTACAAGCGTGGAGTGCACAAGAAGAACATTACATGATAAAAGATCAGTTGCCCTACTTCAGAAATCGTTTATTCTTAGCAAACCAAGAACTACGAGAACAAGTCATGTCCGGTTATCATGATTCCTTGATCAAGGGCCACCCCGGAATCGCTAAAACCCTAGCCATCTGTTACGCTCACCTGGTATCCACAGGGACGACACCCAGCCGGGTTACTTGCTGGTATGCTTCTCAGCTTTGCCCTGATGTGGTCTGCGGGGAAGGTTCTGCCTGAAAATACAGGAGGACTGTGTTCAAGACTGACCGACTGGGGTAAGTATCCTCCCTCCACCCCGTATGATTTCAGTCCCTCTGGTGCCCTCTCCTCACCTTGTGGTAGAATTAGGCGTGCTCTCCGTCCTGCCTTCTTTGCAGGGGCGCTTTGTCTTTCATGGGCGAGTGCAGTCCAGTTACTTCACTGACGCCGGCCCGTTTGATATTGTTCAGGTAGGTCTTATTGCTGTTCTTTAGTTTTGTTGCTATCCTGTATGCCTTTCTTTGTTTAAAATGTCTCTTTTTTCTCCCTTAGGTATGCGGAGCTTCAGCGCGGCGAACTGGCTTGGTTGAGCCCCGCTGGTAAAAGATGACGCATTAAGAGCGCTCTGATGCAGTAAGTAAGCACTATGCGCAGCGCTGCAAAGTCTTGCCTTTGCTAACCTGTGTTTTCCTTCCTTGTAGGTTGCGGTGTTCTTCAGCGCGAGTGGAAGGTCCGGAGTGGTGCCAGCCGAGAGGCGACCAGCCAGATAAGCCTTTTGAGTAGTTCGTAATTTGTAAATGTCTCTACTGCTTTCTTTAATGTTGCCTCTATCTTCCTCTTTCAGGTCGTTCTGTCTGGGAGGCGTGCAGATTCGAGGAAGCTGTTCTCAGTAGCTGCGAGTGTTTAAAGATGAAGCCTGCAGGTAAGATGCTGCTGCTAATGATGTTCCTTTTGTCTCCTTGCAGGTTTTGCTTCTCCGAGGTTCGAGGGAATAGCTGGACACGGTGAGCATCACGTTGCAAGCTGCAAAGTAACGCAAAGCGTGTTGTCTTGCTCGGGCGTGGTTTAAATAGCCCCAACAAAATAGTCCAGGTAAAGTAGTCCCTAGGCTACCACACCTAAAACACTAGACCGCATAGCTTAGTTCTTATGAACCAAGCTATGTGGATGTAACGCTCACCTGATTCCCGTAGAGGCGCCGGTCTTGACTGGGCGTATACCGTATCTTCAAAGGTGATGTGTAACACACGGCTGGCTCTTTGGGCTGGACCTCTGTGCACTGTATGTCTGACTCGAAGGGTAAGATGTCTGCAGATAGAAAATATGGGATTAAGGAACTGGGTTATTGAATGTCTCTCTCTTCTTCCCTTTCTCTTCTCCTGTAGAACCCCAAAGGTTAACGCTCTCACCTTAGGTAAGTGAACGCTGTGCTCTCCATCTGCCTCGGGGCAGGGTGCTGTAACCAGTTTCTTCACTGGATAAGGGGAGCATGCTTCTTGACTTCAGAGGACTGCTGTCCGTCGTTTACTGCACGAACGGTAAGTTTCGAGTAATTCTAATGTCTTTAAAGTCTTTAGTAATGATGTCTCTTGTTTTGCAGGGTTCCGGCGATGGCGGATGACGGGCTGAAGTGAGTTGAAGATGGAGCCCGTGTGATGAATAGAAGCGCCTGGAAGCACGTAAGTAAGCGCTTGTTGCCTGCTTCACGATGCGCTCTAACTGTCTTTTTATTTTGCAGGTACAAGTTCGGAGCGGCTGCAGGGTGCCGGAATACCCACTGGGTTAGATGTGGAAAGGAGTAATGGCACGTGAGTATTAAAGTTCCCCAATGTCTTTAAACGCACCTTGTTTTGTCTTTCAGATGCGGGATGCAGCGCCGAAGGCCTCCGGAGCGTGCGAAGAGTTGGTAAGCTTTTGTCTTTCAGATGCCGGAATGCAGTGTGAAGACCTCCGGAGCGCACGAAGAGTAGGTAAGCCTTTGTCTTTCAGATGCCGGAATGCAGCACGAGGCGTTGGTGACAGCCGATGGACCAGGTAAGTGAAGAGCTGTCACTGAAGACCGTAATGCTAACCTGTTCTTTCTTGTCTTTATAGGTGTTGCTGAAGACTGGATTCAGGATGGTAAGCCTTTTTCCTTAGGCCCAGGATCAGATGCAGAAGACACGATGAGCGTTGTGCTGCAGAGGATGCAGAATAACGCAAAGCAAGATTCATCCATCGGGTGTGGTTTAAATAGCCTCCTGTGGTGCTTAGGTGTCTCCTTCCACAGCCACGCCTAGGTAAGAAAAGAGTTCCTGCTTTCCAGAAGAGTTCCAGTGTTCTGAATCTAGGGAGTGGCTCCTGCCCCACCCAACAGGAAAAGTAGTTCCAAACAGAAGAGGATCAGAGGCTCAACTGGCAGGCAAGTAAGCAGCATGGTCTGCTGCAGGTAAGTCCACCCAAGCATTATGAGCCCGGCGCTTCCAGCGCTGGGACTGGGCATATTTATGAGCCTGGTGCCACTGGCGCCAAGACTGGGTCCAAAAGGTCCCAATTGGGACTGGTTGGCACTCGGAACCTGGGTTATGGATCTGCTTCCAAGGGAGTTGGGAAAACCCTGACCTTTTGGAAGCAGAGATCATGACAGTACCCCCCCTCAAGGCCCCTCCCAAACCGGGCTTCTCCGGGGGTTTTGGCTTGTCAGGAAATGTTCGGTGAAATCTTTTGATTAGGCGAGGAGCGTGGACATATTCAGCAGGTTCCCAGGATCTCTCTTGGGGGCCGTAGCCTTTCCAGTCAATTAGGTAAAATAGTTTAGATTTGGAGATCTTGGAGTCCAGAATGCTTTTGACTTCAAACTCGAGTTCTCCATCAACTAGGATAGGTTTTGGAGATTTAGTTAGTCGGGTTTGAGGTTGCACGGGTTTTAATAGAGAGACGTGGAAGACCGGATGTATCTTCATGTGCGGGGGCAAGTCCAACTTGACCGCTACTGGGTTTACTATGGTAGTGATGGAATAGGGACCAAGGTATCTTGGGTTGAATGTGCGTGGCCCTTTTAGAGGTAGATATTTGGTGGATAACCAGACTTGATCCCCTAATTGATATTGAGGGGCTTCCTTCCGATGTTGATCTGCTCCTTTCTTGTATTGTTCTTTAGCCCTTTGAAGGTGAGAAACAGCTTCCTTAAAGGCTTGGGTGATTGTAGAATGCAGGTAGTCTACTGCTGGTGTTTCAAGATCTTGGAGGGGATCCAACTCCGAGGTTCGAGGGTGACTGCCATACAAAAGAAAAAACGGGGTTTTCCCAGTTCCCGAATGGACAGAGTTATTGTAGGCATATTCGGCTATCCAAAGGATGTCTTTCCAGGTTTTTTCAGTTTGTTGCAGCATGCAGCGTAAATACTGTTCCAGAGTTTGATTGGTCCTCTCGGTTTGTCCGTCGGTCTGAGGGTGGTGACTGGTCGATAGTCTCACATCAATTTGAGCCGACCGACAGCAACTTCGCCAAAAATGAGAAATAAATTGACTACCTCGATCCGAAATTAGAACCGAAGGAAAACCGTGCAGTCGGACGATGTTTTTGAGAAATTCTCGGGCCAGAGTTGCTGCTGTTGGCAAGCCTTTGAGCGGAATGAAATGCGCCATCTTGGAGAATAAGTCCACGATTACTAGAATCGTATTGTATCCGCAGCATGGAGGTAGATCGGTGATGAAGTCCATAGAAAGCGTATGCCAAGGGCGAGGTGGGATGTCAATAGGGCGTAAGAGGCCTGCTGGTCTTTCCTTTTGACTCTTGTTTTGGGCGCATACTCCACAGGACATTATAAAGTCTCTGATATCTTTTTTCCAAGACGGCCACCAGAAGTAGCGCTTGATCTTTTCTGAGGTCTTGGCCATACCGGGATGTCCTTCCATTAAAGAATCGTGATAACAAGTGATTACTTTTTTCTGTAAATCTGTGCTGGGTAGGTATAATCGTTCTTGGAAATACAATAAGTTGTCCTTTACTGCAAAGTCCTTTCCCTGCAGATGCCAATTCTGTATGTCTGCTGGAGTTACAAGTTGCCTGGCTTTATCCTTAACTTCCTCTATGGATTCTGTGGCGATTACACCCAGAATTCTTTGTTCGGGAATGATTGGTACAGGTTTAGGGTTGATCAAGTGTTCTTCCACTCCCATCCGAGAAAGGGCATCAGCTTTACTGTTCTTTGTACCAGGTCGATAGGTAATTATGAAGTCAAACTCGGCAAAGAATAATGCCCAACGGAGTTGTCTAGAGGATTGGGCTTTTGCGGTTTTCAAATATTGCAGGTTTCGGTGATCCGTAATCACAGTAACGGTGTGTCGGGTCCCCAGCAGATAATGCCGCCAAGCCTTAAAGGCAGACTTGATAGCCAGAAGTTCCTTGTCAGTAATCGTGTAATTGATTTCAGGAGGCGAGAATTTGCGGGACCAAAATGCCACGGGATGCAACTGATTGGTTACCAGGTCCTTTTGTGATAGAACTGCCCCCATGGCAAGGCTTGAAGCATCAGTTTCCACGATGTAGGGGAGTTCGGGGCGAGGGTGTTTTAAGATTGGTGCAGAGATAAATTTAGTCTTCAAATCCTGGAAAGCTTGTTCCGCCTCGGTAGACCATTCAAAACGTTTGTTTTTCTTTAACAAGGCAGTGATGGGCTGGACTATTCGAGAGAATTCGGGGATAAACCTGCGGTAAAAGTTAGCGAAGCCTAACATGCTTTGCACACCTTTTACGGAGGATGGTGATGGCCATTTGAGAACTGCATCGACCTTCTTTGAATCCATACGCACTCCGCCAGGTGATAATATGAATCCCAAGAATTCAACTTCAGTCACGTTGAAAACACATTTTTCCAACTTAGCGAAAAGTTTGTGTTGACGCAATCTTTCGAGGACCATTTTCACGTGTTTCCGATGTTCAGATTCCGATGAAGAATAAACGAGGATGTCGTCAATGTAAACAACAACACACACATCTATGAGCTCTCTGAGGACATCGTTCATAAAATATTGAAAGGCGGCCGGGGCATTGCAAAGTCCGAAGGGCATGACCTGATATTCAAATAGCCCATACTTGGTGCGGAAGGCCGTCTTCCATTCATCGCCCTCTTTTACTCGTACCAAGTGGTAAACTCCTCTAAGATCCAGCTTTGTATATATGCATGCTTTTCTGACTTGGTCCAGGAGTTCAGGGATCAAAGGTAACGGATATCTATTCTTAACGGTGATCTGGTTAAGGGAGCGATAATCTATACAAGTTCTAAGGTCTCCTTCCTTTTTTGGAACGAAGAACAAAGCTGAAGAAGCAGGGGACTTGGAAGGACGAATAAACCCATTTGCCAGGTATTGATCCAGGTATTGTCGAAGGTGAAGGTTCTCAGGCTCGGTGAGGGCATAAATTCTACTACAAGGAGGAGTAGATCCAGGTATCAGGTCTATCTGGCAGTCATAAGACCTATGAGGAGGTAGAGAGTTAGCCTGATCCTTCCGGAAAACATCTTGGTATTCTAGGTATTCGGGAGGTAACTGGGGAGTCTCTGAAGAAATTGCTGCCAGTGCAACACCAGGTGGAGGGTGACAAGTAGAGACACATTCTGGAAACTGGACCGTTCTTGCTCGCCAATCGATCAGAGGATTGTGTTTCTCTAACCAAGGTATTCCTAGAATAATCTGAAACTGAGGGGCCTTGATCACATCGAACACGATCTTCTCATGGTGTCCATCTTGACTTACTAGCGTCACCTCTTGAGTGGTATGCGTTACTGGCCCGGAGGCTATCTCCGTACCATCCACCGTAGTAATGACGTCCTTTACAGCCTTGGGACAAAGAGTTAGATTCATCCTCAAAACCATTTCATGATCCACATAATTGCTGATGGCACCGCTGTCGACGTAAGCTTCAATTGCATGTAATCGATCCGGATTATCAGGGCTAATGAGGACCATAGGTATCACGAAATGCGAGGTCACGGAACTGGTTTTCACGCTCGGCAAGAGGACCTCTATTCTTGTCGGGCGAGGTCGTTTCCCTGCTCAGAGTTTGTAACTTTGGTAACTGCAGCTCCTACTGCCTTCTTGGCAGGTTTCACCGGACAGTCTCGAAGAAAGTGCCCTGAGTTTCCGCAATAGAGGCATAATTGCAACTGTTTTCTCCTTTCCCGCTCCTTTTGTGTTAGAGGACCTTTCAGACCCCCTATTTGCATGGGTTCCCCGGAGTCTACTCCTTTGGAAGGAGTTGGCGGTTTGGAAAATACTCGAGCATCAAACTTGGAACGATCGGCCTTCCTGTTCTGCAGTCTGTGATCTATTTGAACGACTAAGCCTATATAGTCCGAACAATCTTGTGGGGGATTCACTACTTGGGCTAACACATCTTTGAGCTCTCCACGTAGACCTCTATAAAACAGCGTAATCCATTTGTCCTCAGGCCATTGAGTTTCCACTATCAGTCTGTTGAAAGACGCAATATAAGCCAAAAGGTCTTGATTACCTTGTCGCAACGAAAGAAGCTCATTGTCCAAGGCCTGCCCCTGTGAATGTCTTGCGAACAGTTTTTCCATACTGAGCTGAAAAGCTTGAAAATCATGGAGGACCGGATCATCTTGATTTACTAGAGGGATCGACCAGTCTGCCGCACTGCCACTAAGGTATGAAAGCACGAAAGCTACTTTAGCTTGATCAGTTGGAAAGGCTGCTGGCCGGCATAAGTAATGCAACCGGCACTGATTGATAAATACTGCAAACCTCTTTGGGTCACCAGCAAATCGTTCGGGCGGAGCCAGAGGTACATTCCCAGGTAGGTTGATCTGCACTGGATTCATAGAGGATGTAGAAGGAAGATTTCCCCCAGATGCGGGTAACGGGGTCTGTCCGTCTTGTGACTGTAGCAATTGTCTAGCGAGATCATCTGTTCGCTCCTTGGAAATAATCAGTTCCCTTCTTAGAGCGTTCGTTTCCTGACGGGCTGCATGCACTTCTGCCCTTAGTTCCCCAAGTAACTGGGCTAGCTGGTCGGTATCCGAGGTTTCCATAGCGCCTGGACGGGAGTTTTGTGGTAGGCTTTGCGTTCTGTAACGCTCACCTGATTCCCGTAGAGGCGCCGGTCTTGACTGGGCGTATACCGTATCTTCAAAGGTGATGTGTAACACACGGCTGGCTCTTTGGGCTGGACCTCTGTGCACTGTATGTCTGACTCGAAGGGTAAGATGTCTGCAGATAGAAAATATGGGATTAAGGAACTGGGTTATTGAATGTCTCTCTCTTCTTCCCTTTCTCTTCTCCTGTAGAACCCCAAAGGTTAACGCTCTCACCTTAGGTAAGTGAACGCCGTGCTCTCCATCTGCCTCGGGGCAGGGTGCTGTAACCAGTTTCTTCACTGGATAAGGGGAGCATGCTTCTTGACTTCAGAGGACTGCTGTCCGTCGTTTACTGCACGAACGGTAAGTTTCGAGTAATTCTAATGTCTTTAAAGTCTTTAGTAATGATGTCTCTTGTTTTGCAGGATTCCGGCTATTGCGGATGACGGGCTGAAGTGAGTTGAAGATGGAGCCCGTGTGATGAATAGAAGCGCCTGGAAGCACGTAAGTAAGCGCTTGTTGCCTGCTTCACGATGCGCTCTAACTGTCTTTTTATTTTGCAGGTACAAGTTCGGAGCGGCTGCAGGGTGCCGGAATACCCACCTGGTTAGATGTGGAAAGGAGTAATGGCACGTGAGTATTAAAGTTCCCCAATGTCTTTAAACGCACCTTGTTTTGTCTTTCAGATGCGGGATGCAGCGCCGAAGGCCTCCGGAGCGTGCGAAGAGTTGGTAAGCTTTTGTCTTTCAGATGCCGGAATGCAGTGTGAAGACCTCCGGAGCGCACGAAGAGTAGGTAAGCCTTTGTCTTTCAGATGCCGGAATGCAGCGCGAGGCGTTGGTGACAGCCGATGGACCAGGTAAGTGAAGAGCTGTCACTGAAGACCGTAATGCTAACCTGTTCTTTCTTGTCTTTATAGGTGTTGCTGAAGACTGGATTCAGGATGGTAAGCCTTTTTCCTTAGGCCCAGGATCAGATGCAGAAGACACGATGAGCGTTCTGCTGCAGAGGATGCAGAATAACGCAAAGCAAGATTCATCCATCGGGTGTGGTTTAAATAGCCTCCTGTAGTGCTTAGGTGTCTCCTTCCACAGCCACGCCTAGGTAAGAAAAGAGTTCCTGCTTTCCAGAAGAGTTCCAGTGTTCTGAATCTAGGGAGTGGCTCCTGCCCCACCCAACAGGAAAAGTAGTTCCAAACAGAAGAGGATCCGAGGCTCAACTGGCAGGCAAGTAAGCAGCATGGTCTGCTGCAGGTAAGTCCACCCAAGCATTATGAGCCCGGCGCTTCCAGCGCTGGGACTGGGCATATTTATGAGCCTGGTGCCACTGGCGCCAGGACTGGGTCCAAAAGGTCCCAATTGGGACTGGTTGGCACTCGGAACCTGGGTTATGGATCTGCTTCCAAGGGAGTTGGGAAAACCCTGACCTTTTGGAAGCAGAGATCATGACAGTGGATGCCTCCATGTTGGCTGACAATACAATAAAGTAGTTCCCAAGCACATTGTTTTTCATGGTGTATGTGCCTGGCGCCATACCAGGACTGGCCCCATGAGGGCTTTTGAAGAGGATGCCAGGCTCTAGAGGCCCGAGTCCTGACTCCACCTGGCCAATGGTTTTGCCAGAGCGGGTTTTGGGCGAGGGTCGTGACAGCACTCCCCCCTAAGGCCCCTCCCATGGTGGTTCCTTCTGTCTGGCCCAGGTTTGGTTGGGAAGTTCTGATGGAATTTCCTGAATAGACGTGGTGTGTGGATATTCTCACTGGGCTCCCAGGATCTATCTTGTGGTCCAGATCCTTTCCAATCGACGAGATAATATAGCTTGGTCCTAGAGTATTTAGAGTCCAAGATATCTTTGACTTCGAATTCTGGTTCTCAGTCAACAAGTATGGGCTTAGGTGGTGTCCCAATCCGTGTGCCGGGTTGCATTGGTTTCAGGAGGGACACATCGAATACCGGGTGGATGTGTAGATTAGGTGGTAAATCCAGTTTCACGGCTGCTGGGTTGATAATTGCTTTAATGGTATAGGGTCCTAAGAATCTGGGATGAAAAGTCCGGGTTCCCTTGATGGGTATGAATTTAGCTGCTAACCAAACTTTGTCTCCTACTTGATAATCATGGGCCTTTTTCCAGTGTTGGTCGGAGAATCTCTTTTGTTTTTCCTTGGCATGAATAAGGTGTTCCTTTGCCCTTTTGAAAGCCTGAGTAATGGTTGTGTGTAGAGTCTTTACCGTTGGCATTTCCAAGCTGGCTGGAAGGTCTAGTTCAGAGGTACGTGGATGTCTGCCATAAAGGATATAGAAGGGCGTTTGTCCCGTGCTTGAATGCAAAAATTTTTATATATGCATATTCGGCTATCCATAGTAGGTCTTTCCAATGTCTTTGTTCGTGGTGCAGCATGCACCGTAAATATTGCTCAAGTGTCTGATTGGTTCTCTTGGTTTGGCCGTCCGTTTGAGGATGGTGACTGGTAGATAGCCGAACGTCGATCTGCGCCATTGCACAACATTTTTTCCAGAAGTTTGAAACAAACTGGCTGCCTCGAACAGAGACCAGAACCGAAGGGAAGCCGTGTAGCTTAACCACGCCCTCCAGGAACAGTTTTGCTAAAGTGGCTGCGTCTGGGAGTCCTTTGAGAGGAATAAAATGGGCCATCTTCGAGAATAAGTCCACAACTACAAGGATGGTGTTGAACCCTTGGCTTGGAGGTAGATCAGTGATGAAGTCAAGGGAAAGAGTGTGCCATGGAACTGGAGGAATGTCCAATGATTGTAGGAGACAGATGGTTTTTGTTTCTGTGATTTATCTTGTGCGCAGACAACGCAGGACTGAATATACTGAATGATGCCCTTACGCCAGGTAGGCCACCAAATGTTGTCTTTCACCTTAGCTAGGGTTTTGGCGATCCCAGGATGCCCTTCGATCATTGAATCATGATAGTTTGAAATAATATACTGTTGTAATTCCTTCTTGGGTACATATACAGATGATCCCTAAAAAAGGGTAGATGTTCCTTGATAGTAGATTGTTCCCCTTGAGTTTGCCATGCGAGGTAGGCATCAAGATTCATTGTCCGTTGGATTTCTTTTTGTAGTTCTGCTTGTGTTAAGGCTGTCGTGATACCCGAGAGTTTGTCTTCAGGTATAATAAGTACTGGGTCTGGAGTTGTATATACTATTTCATCTATGCCCATGCGAGATAAGGCATCCGCCTTTCCGTTTCTGACTCCTGGTCGAAATGTGATTACATAATCATATTCGGCGAAGAAAAGGGCCCGCCATAATTGGCGCAAGGACTGGGTCTTGGCTGTTTTGAGATATTGCAGGTTTCGGTGGTCTGTGATGACTGTAATGGTGTGTCTGGCCCCCAGAAGGTAGTGCCTCCAGGCTTTACAGGCAGATTGGATAGCCAGGAGTTCCTTGTCTGTGATGGCATAATTAATCTCTGGAGGTAGAACTTTTTTGACCAGAAGGCCACAGGATGTAGCTGGCCGGTTTCTGGGTCTCTCTGTGAAAGGACAGCCCCCATTGCGAGACTGGACGCATCAGTTTCAACGACATAAGGGAGGTCTGGACGAGGATGACGCAGGATTGGAGCGGAGGTAAACCTTTGTTTAAGTTCCTGAAAGGCTTCTTCTGATTCTTCAGTCCAAGCAAACTTTTTATTGTTTTTTCGCAATAGTACTATGATTGGATGCACAACCTGAGAGAAGTCTGGGTTGAACCGGCGGTAGAAGTTCGCAAAGCTCAGCATGCTTTGTACCCCTTTCAGAGATGTCGGTGAAGGCCATTTCAGAATGACATCTACCTTGTTCACGTCCATTCTGATGCCTCCTGGAATAAGGATAAAACCAAGAAATTCTACTTCGGTGACGTGAAAAAAGCATTTTTCAAGCTTTGTAAACAAGCGATGTTGACGGAGCTTGGTGAGGACTGAACGAATGTGCCTGACATGATCTTGTTCTGAGGCTGAGTATACTAAGATGTCGTCTATGTACACTAAGGAGCACACATCAATTAACTCCCTTAAGACGCCATTCATGAAATACTGGAATGCCGCAGGAGCGTTGCATAACCCGAAGGGCATGACTTGATATTCAAACAAGCCGTACTTAGTATGGAAGGCGGTTTTCCATTCATCTCCTTTTCTGACTCGGACCAGGTGGTACGCTCCTCGAAGGTCCAATTTGGTATAAATCTGGGCATCTTTAACTTGGTCTAGCATCTCAGGGACAAGTGGCAAGGGGTAACGGTTCTTCACAGTGATCTGGTTCATTGAGCGGTAGTCAATACAGTGTTTCAAGTCTCCTTCCTTTTTTCGATACGAAGAACAAAGGAATGGCTGCGGGGGACTTCGAAGGACGGATAAATCCATTTGCAAGGTACTGGACTAAATAGGATTACAAATGAAGGTTTTCTGGTTTTGTGAGAGCGTAGATCCTGCCGCAAGGGATTTGTGCACCAGAAACAAGGTCGATCAGACAGTCATAAGGCCTGTGCTGCGGCAATGTATTGGCTTGGTCCTTTCGGAAAACATCCTGGAAATCATGGTATTCACTTGGCAAGGTATTAGTTGCTCCCAGGGTTGATACTGTCGCTCCGGGAGTCTTGGGGATACAGACGTCGGGTTTCTTCTCTTGGTAATAGCAGGCAGAGGAGCAGTCACCGGGGAAGGTTAATTTTCGTGCCCGCCAGTCTATCAAAGGGTTATGAGCAACCAATCATGGCATCCCTAGTATTAGCCCGAACTGAGGTGCCTTGATGAGATCGAATGAAATAGACTCCCGATGTCTGTCCTGGCACAGCAAGGTTACTCTGGCTGTGCACTGGGTTACTGGTCCGGAAGCGATTTCTGTCCCATCAACGGTGGTTACCTTGTCCATAGTTGGCTTAGAACACAAAGGAAGCCCCATCTCTGCTGCCAGTTCTTGATCAATATAATTTCCAACTGCTCCGCTATCGATGTATGCTTCAACGGCATGCATTCTTGACGACGGTTGGTGGTTAATTAAGATCACTGGTATTGCAAAGTGCGAGGTCATCAACTCTTTCTTCTCACTGGACAAACTGACCTCTACGTTTGTTGAGGTTGGTAGTTTTCCGATTCCTTAGCTTCATCCTTCTCTGTGGCCCCGACTGTTCTTCTTGGGGGTTTTACTGGACAGTCCTTCAGGAAATGTCCTGGTTTCCCACAATACAAACAAAGCTGTTGTTGTCTTCTTTTGTCCAGCTCTTGTTTTGTTAATGGAGGCCGTATCCCTCCAATCTGCATGGGTTCTACAGTATTTTCAGGTACACGGGATGTGTTTTCCCTTGGTCGAACATACACGGACCGAGGCTCCGTCTTAGACCGGTCTGCCTTTCGGTCCTGCAACCGGTGGTCTAACTGCACGACCAGATTTATGAATTCTGCACAGTCTCTAGGTGGACCAACCACCTGGGCTAAGACGTCTTTTAATTCGCCTCGGAAGCCTCAATAGAATAACATGTTTTTTTTGTTTTCTGGCCACCTAGCTTAGGCAACCAGTCTGTTGAAGGTAGCAATGTACGTTAACAAGTCCTGATTCCCCTGTCAGAGGGACAGGAGTTCATTGTCTACTGCTTGTTCCTGGGTATGGCGAGCAAAACATTTTTCCATTTCTCTCTGGAACCCCCCAAAGTCATGTAATAGAGGATCATCATGGGTTACCAACGGCACCAACCAATCTGCTGCACTACCACTCAGGTATGATAAGACAAAAGCTACCCGAGCTTGGTCGTTTGGAAATGCTCCAGGCCTACAAAGAAAATGAAGGCGGCACTGATTGATGGATGCCGCATACTTCCGTGGGTCACCTGAGAACCTTTCTGGTGGTGCCAGGGGCACTGTTCCAGGTAACGTGATCTGTACCGGAGTGGGTGGTATGGCAGGGTTTTGCATCGTTGGATTGCTTCCAGGTAAAGGCGTCTGTCCTGCCTGTTATTGCAAGTATTGCCTGCTAATCTCTTCAGTGCGTCACTATTAGGTCTCTCCGGAGGGCATTAGTCTCTTGTCGGGCAGAATGAACCTCAGCACGAAGCTCTCCTAGTAATTGGGCCAATTGGTCCATTTCTGATGTCTTCATGGCGCCCAGGTGGATTTGTTATGGTAGGCTTCGCATTCTGTTACGCTCACCTGGTATCCACAGGGACACCACCCAGCCGCGTTACTCGCTGGTATGCTTCTCAGCTTTGCCCTGATGTGGTCTGCGGGGAAGGTTCTGCCTGAATATACAGGAGGACTGTGTTCAAGACTGACCGACTGGGGTACGTATCCTCCCTCCACCCCCGTATGATTTCAGTCCCTCTGGCGCACTCTCCTCACCTTGTGGTAGAATTAGGCATGCTCTCCATCCTGCCTTCTTTGCAGGGGTGCGTTGTCTTTCATGGGCAAGTGCGGTCCAGTTACTTCACTGACGCCGGCCCGTTTGATATTGTTCAGGTAGGTCTTATTGCTGTTCTTTAGTTTTGTTGCTATCCTGCATGCCTTTCTTTGTTTAAAATTTCTCCCTTAGGTATGCAGAGCTTCAGCGCGGCGAACTGGCTTGGTTGAGCCCCGCTGGTAAATGATGGCGCATTAAGAGCGCTATGATGCGGTAAGTAAGCACTATGCGCAGCGCTGCAAAGTCTTGCCTTTGCTAACCTGTGTTTTCCTTCCTTGTAGGTCGCGGTGTTCTTCAGCATGAGTGGAATGTCCGGAGTGGTGCCAGCCGTGAGGCGACCAGCCAGGTAAGCCTTTTGAGTAGTTCGTAATTTATAAATGTCTCTACTGCTTTCTTTAATGTTGCCTCTATCTTCCTCTTTCAGGTCGTTCTGTCCGGGAGGCGTGCAGATTCGAGGAAGCTGTTCTCAATAGCTGCGAGTGTTTAAAGATGAAGACTGCAGGTAAGATGCTGCTGCTAATGATGTTCCTTTTGTCTCCTTGCAGGCTCTGCTTCTCTGAGGTTCGAGGGAATAGCTGGACACGGTGAGCGTCACGTTGCAAGCTGCAAGATAACGCGAAGCGTGTTGTCTTGCTCGGGTGTGGTTTAAATAGCCCCAACCAAATAGTCCAGGTAAACTAGTCGCTAGGCTACCACACCCAAAACACTAGACAGCATAGCTTGGTTCTTAGGAACCAAGCTATGTGGAGGCCTCCATGTTGGCTGACAATACAATAAAGTAGTTCCCAAGCACATTGTTTTTTATGGTGTATGAGTCTGGCGCCATAGGCGCCAGGACTGGCCCCATGAGGGCTTTTGAAGAGGATGCCAGGCTCTAGAGGCCCAAGTCCTGACTCCACCTGGCCAATGGGTTTGCCAGAGGGGTTTTGGGCAAAGGGTCGTGACACCAAGGTAAAACGAAATTATTGGTGGTCCACGTGGCATGAAGACATTATCCAATTCATCCTATCTTGTGGAGTGTGTGCTCAAAACAAGTCATCCAAGCAGAAACCGGCTGCGCTATTACAACCATTGGAAATCCCACCAGCACCCTGGCACACGTTGTCCCTCGTAATATTACTGACTGACCACCCAGTCAAGGATTTAACACTATTCTTGTGGTCGTGGACCTATTTTCAAAAATGGCACATTTCATTCCTCTTAAGGGGCTCCCAAATGCTTCCACTCTGGCAAAGGTATTTCTTAAAGGCATTCTACAGCTCCATGGGTTTCCTTCAGTTTTGGTCTCAGACTCAGGTACTCAATTCGTATCTAACATCTGGCGAAAATGCTGCTCTATGGCCCAGATCGACATCCGGCTATCCACCAGTCACCATCCCCATACGGATGGTCAAACTGAGAGGACAAATCAGACGCTCGAGCAGTATCTGAGTTGCATGTTACACCAAGCTGAAGGAAGCTGGTTCGACCTATTATGGCTAGCTGAATATGCTTATAATTCCCTACACACCAGCACTGGGCAGACACCCTTTTATACCATGTATGGCAGGCACCCACGTACTTCTGAGTTGGACGTTCCTACAACCCTGGAAATGCCAGCTGTCAAAACCTTGCACACGACCATTTCTCAAACCTTTAAAAGGGCAGCTGAAAACCTACTTTAAGCTAAGAATCGCCAAAAGAAGTTTGCTGATCAACACCGAGCAAATGCCCCCAACCACCAAGTGGGAGACAAAGTCTGGCTGGCATCTAAACACGTGTCCATTAAAGGAGCCCGAACTTTCCGTCCAAGATACCTGTGTCCATTCACCGTCCCCTCCGTGATAAATCCTGTGCCGGTCAGACTAGCTTTGCCATCATACATGCAGATTCATCCTGTGTTCCACGTGTCTCTCCTTAAACCTGTTCAACCTGGTACCCGGGTAGCAACGCCACTGCAGCCAGTAGTAGTCGCCGGGGAGCCAGAATTCGAAGTCAAGGACATCCTAGATTCAAAGTACATCAGATCCAAATTATACTACTTAGTAGACTGGAAGGGGTATGGTCCACAAGACAGGTCATGGGAGCCTTGTGAGTACATCCATGCACCTCGCTTGCTTAGACGATTTCATCAAAACCATCCAAACAAACCAGGACCAGACAGAAGAGCCACCTTGAGAGGGGCCTTGGGGGGAGTGCTGTCATGATTCCTGCCCCTCATGTCCCCAGCCCTCCAAGATGTTAGGCTGGAGCCAGGCCATGAACACCTACATGGCCCTCAAGGGCCTCTCCATCCCTCCAAAGACCCACTTGGAGTCAGACTTGGCGCTCGTGGCACCAGACTCACTCATTCCCATAGGATAACAATGGGGATTGGACTTGTAGTGCATTGATGGGGAAGAGATGGATACCCCCACATATTACGGTTCCCAGAACTGCATGTGCGGTCTAGTCTTTTGGGTGTGGTTCAGCCCAGAGACACCTGGGATACCCAGAGACTATTTAAGCCACACCCAGGCTAAGAAACATGCTTTGCGTTTTCTGCACCTGCAGTGTGACACTCACCGTGTTCGGACGGTCTACAGTAGGCCTGCATCTTTCTTCTGCGCTCAGCTCCTGCAAAAACAAGAACACCGTTAGGAACAGCCTTACCTTGCGGCGCTTCTGCCCATCATTCATCGCTCCGTCTGTTCTGCGGGCATCTTCGGCAGTGTCATTCCCATCCCGGCACGCCGCTTCCTAAGGAAAAGGGGAAAAGAACAGAAAAAAGGAATTAGTAAGCATTCTGCAAATCTTTGCTTATTTTTAAATACTGTACGAGCTTCAAACGCTTACCTGAATCCCAGCCATGCTGGGGGGAACTCTGTCTCCGGAACTTCTCATCCATCTGCAAGAGGGAAAAGACACTCCAGGTTAGCGTGGAAACATCAAGAGGTGCCGCATACCGTGCTTAGCCACCGCATTTGTTCTTCATAACCGGCATCCACGCTGAAAAAGTTGCGGCACCTAAAAGACACAGAAAAAGTACTCAGTTCAATGCAAATACGAAAGGGGTGCATCGCGCTCTCACTCACCTTCAGCGCTACTCATCTCAGCAGCACGCCGCCATCCCCGGACGCCGGCCATCATCCAAGGAAGGAAAGGAACGAAGTTAGAGAACTGTTCAAAAGACTCATTATACTTACCTGTCGGACTCTTGCCAGTGAAGTACTTATGCAGCAACGAGCCCGCATCAATCAACACGCCCCTGCACTGAAATCAGGACGGAGAGCACACTATCCAAGAAAACAAGGCCCAGTCTCCAGTCGAATAGCCTCCAGGGAAGGGTTTGAGGTCGTAAGAGGTCAGAACAGGCTGAGTGACATCCCCGTGGATACCAGGTGAGCGTTACACATTCACTCTATGCTGTCCCCAGGGCGTGTCGGATGCTCCCGCCCTGGAGAAACCCCTTTCGCTTGGAAGAGGGGTGTGAGATCCTAACGAGGGAGGGGGCGGCCAGAGGGGCTTCCGGCTATGTGGGATGTCCCTCGAGCGCCCCCTTAGGGGGTTGGAAATCCCCTTAGTTGCTTGTTATTAGTTAATATGATTGCCAACACAGGTTTTGACCTGTGGTCTTTATCAAGGCAAGACTATCGATCCAATTATTGAGTTCTAGAAAATGTACTAAAATGGATTGGCAGCTTTGCTTTGATAAAGACCATGGGTACAAAGCCGTGTTGGCTATCATATTAATTGATAACATGCAACTATATCAACTGAGAAACATTTGGCAATTTAAATAAATGATAACATTTACTTCAATAACATATAAAACTGTCCCAAAAGATTTTTTTGGGCTAATTAGACATTGTGGTATTAGGATGAAACTATGACACACCTTGATTGTGAAAGGTATTAGGATATGAGAGTGCTTTGAGGTATATTGTTACAATGTTCATACTTCAGACTACTTGAGTTCCACATTTCCACTAACAAATATTCGGTCAGGCATGTCCTCATACGGTAGATATTCCTGTCAAATTAAAAGAAAAGGGATACAGCTTCTTCCCCATCAATATGTTCTCTAGTCTGCCCTGAAGTAGGGTACGCTGAACCCCAACCCAAAGGCCTGACCTTTCAATAACCCAGACTTTGCTTCACAGAGACAGAAAGACACTGCACCCTCAACATGCAGCTTCTCATCCCCAGAATCTGCGGACACTGAAGCCAAAAAAGACCACCACATTGTCACCGCTAAATTATTATTTCTTTGTCCTCACTGTAAGGCTAATCTCATGACACAGATCAGGCCTGTGCCTACTGTTTGACATCAGCGTAAATCATTTTTGTATAAGTATTGCTTTCTTTAGTTGTTCTGACACATGTGTTCATGAAAGTCTCCAAACATTCAATACTTTATAAAAATATTTGTTCAAACAACATAAGAAGAACCATAAATATAATCGAATCCGCCAATAGGACAAGCTTGGAATTGATGGTCCTATCGCTCGACGTGCATAAAGCCTTTGGTATGCTTGTTTGGGCCTATATCCAAGAAACATTAAGGCACTACGGACTCAGCCCAAATTTTATAAAATGGACACTAGCCAATTACCAACATCCCTCCACCAGACTCAGAATGAATGGGGCTAGATCGGACATAATCAAGATAAGGAGAGGCACGAGGCAAGGATGCCCCCTATTCCCTCTCATTTTTGCACTCTCCATGGAGCCCTTCGCAAACAGAATGTGCCATACCTCGGCAATTCACAGCCTGGAAATCAAAGATCAAGCCTATAAAGCGGCCCTGTACGCCGACGATGTTCTGTTGACAATATCCCAACCCAAGGAGTCCATGAAAGCACTGTGGTCAGAATTGAAGGAATTCGGGGAGGCATCGGGATTTCAGGTGAATCTCTCCAAATCCACAGTGATTAGCATCAACCTTCCTCGGACTCTTACAATAGCGCTGTAGAACGACTATCTAATACCTTGGGCGAAAGGGCAACTGTCCTATCTAGGGGTCCAGCTACCAGCCACCAGCCAAACCCAATAGAGTATACAAAGATAACTTCCCTCCGTTGTTCAAAGAACTCAAGAGTGACCTGATACGCTGGCGGAAACAGGAAATCTCGGCTTGGGAGAATCACAGCTCTGAAAATGAATCTAATTCCCAGACTGCTCTCTCACTACTCAGCCGTGCCAGCAACCATCCCGAAGCAAGTGGTACAGGAACTGCAAAAGAACATCATGAAATATATATGGGAAGGAAAGAAGCCACAAATTCCGAGGAGGATCATGCTTCGAGGACGGCCGGTGGGAGGCCTGGGGGCACCAGATGTAGTAAGATAAATCCTTGCATCGCAGCTCTCGCAGGCATTCGCATGGAACACCAACACCCCAAAACCCTGTTGGCTGGAGCTGGAGGAAGCCTGGAGCCCAGTACCGATTGTTCTATCTTGATGGTCGTGCAGATATAAGATACCTCCGTCCCCAAGTACCGCACGGGTAAAAGTAAAAACTCACTACCCTTGCAATCTTTGAGGCCACAGGTGTAGAGTGTCGTCAGCCTGGAACCAGGAACGCCGGAAGGACCCCCTGAGCGCTGCAAGGCAAGAAGGTTAGGTTATACAGTGACAGAGAGAGTACTTTCTCTTGACAAGGATTAGCCCCAGGAGCTTACCTAATGAGAACAGGGAGGTCTCCTGAAGATGGAAGCAGGAGGGTAACCAGCAGCAGCAGGCTGGCGAAGGTTTTGTGGCACTCTAAGAACACACCTGAGGCGAGTGGTGATCAGGATACGTGATGCGTGAGCAATCCAAAACAGTCCGAGGTCGTAACCAGAAAATCAAACCAAGACCAGAGAGAACCAGTTCAAGATCCAGTAAGCAAGCCAGAGGTCGTAGTCCATAAGATCAGGGATAATAGAGGATAATCCAAAGACAGTCCAAGTAACGTTCCGTAGTCGAGAATAACACCAGGAAGCAAGAAAAACCAGACGCCAAACAGTCCTCCAAAGAAGCTGCTGTGAAGCGTTGCTTCCGCGTCTGTTCGAGCCTTTTAAACGCGAGGGTGTCACATGACGCGGGTCTCGTGACCGTGGGCAGCGTGTCACGTGACCCGCGACGAGGAAAAGGACTGGGTATGTCCTACGTGATGTTGCTGTCGTCTTCTGGTCACGTGACCAGAGGGTTTCCAAGGGGCCATGTAGCGCCACTTCGCGTGGAGTTGCCACGGCAACCGCCAACACGGAAATGGTTGCAGGGATCCCGGGCCACCAGTTGGGAAACCCCGCCTCTGGCTATACTGCTGCCGCTGCCGCTGGGTACGTGAGAAGGACTGAGGAATGGGGCTGGATGGGTGAGTGTGGAGGGACTGAGAAGTGGGGTTGGATGGGTGAGTGTGTTGGGACATGACAGAGCCCCCCCCAAAGGCCCACGACCCCGTGGGCTAGATGGGTGGTCACGATGAAAATGGGCAACCAATTGGGGAGCGTGGACATATCAGGAGGGAACCCATGAACAGTCCTCCAGGCCGTACCCCAACAAGTACACCAAGTACTGCAGTCGGCCTCTGCAGACACGGGAGCCCAGAATGGCACTCACCTCATACACATCAGGGGAGGAAACCGAGACAGGAGCAGGGGGAACAACATGGCGAGTAGGGCCCAAACATGGCTTGATCAGAGAAGTATGAAACACTGGGCCGATACGCCAGGAGGAAAGAACCACCAAGAGCAGGGCAACAGGGTTCAGGATCTTGACAACCCGATAGGGGCCCACAAAATGAGGGAGCAGCTTGCGGCAACCAGGGATGTGTAAATGGCGAGATGACAACCACACCCGATCCCCCACTTGATAACTAGGTGCAGCTACTCTCTTCCTATCGGTGGCCGTCTTCATGGACGCCTGCGCTTCGCACAGGTGGATTAGGGTCTGGGCATGGACTGCAACCAAATCGCGGGCACAAGCAGAGGCCGGCGGGGTACTGGAGGAGAAAAAGTCTGGGAGAGGAAGGGTGCGGGGATGCTGACCATAGAGAGCAAAAAAGGGGGAAAACCCAGTGGAGGAGTGCAGCGTGTTGTTGTATGCGAATTCCGCAAGGTGTAGAAGTTGGAGCCAGGTTTTCTGATACTGGAGGGTTAGACAGATGCTTGGTTCACCCTTTCTGTCTGCCCATCGCTTTCCGGATGGTAGGCGGAGGAGAACCGAGCATCAATGCCAAGTAACTTGGTGAGAGCCTGCCAGAACCGGGATGTGAATTCCGTACCGCGATCTGAGACTAGGACGTGGGGCAATCCAAAGAGACAGAACACGGACTTGAAGAATAACCTAGCCAATGCTGGAGAGGAGGGTATCCCCGCACACGGTATGAAACGGGCCATTTTAGTATAGGAGTCCACCACCACCCAGACGGTGTCATAACCCTGTGTGCGTGGTAGGTCAGTGATCAAGTCCATGGAGACAGTATGCCAGGGTCTTGGAGGGATGGGAAGCGGGTGGAGGAGTCCCAGTGGGCGACCCCTTCGGGATTTACCCTGAGCACACACTGAAAAGGTGTTGACATAATTCTCCACATCACGTTTCATTGATGGCCACCAACACCAGCGTTTGAGTAGGTCCAGCGTACGTTGTTGTCCCGGATGCCCATTGATGGCAGCATCATGGGACCAGTCTAATGCCTGATTACGTGTTTCACTCATGGGTAAGTACAGTCTACCCTGTACGAACGGCAGACCATCTTGGAAGACCGGATCCCAATCTGCTACTGTGTTCGGATATTGAGAAACCCACTGGCGTATGGTGGACAACATGGATCGTGAGGGTGTACATGCACAAACAACGTGGCCCTTCCCTAACAGGGTATCAGGAAAAGATGGAAGGGACTCTCCACCAGGAGAGCGGGATAAGGCATCGGCTTTTCCATGAACCACCCCGGGCCTGTGCTTAATCACGAAATCAAATGCCGCAAAGAATAGATGCCAAGCACTTGTCGGCTGTTTGTGCATTTACGGGTGGCGATGTCCTGTAAATTCTTGTGATCTGAGTATACCACCGTTTGGTGCTTGGCTCCCAGAAGATGGTGTCTCCAGACTTGCAGTGCGTCTCTAACGGCCAAGAGTTCCTTTTCCGTGACAGTGTAGTGTATCTCAGTTGAGGTAAATTTGCGCGAATGGTAGGCTACAGGGTGGAGATGGCCAGTAGCGGGGCAGAGTTGCGAAAGAACAGCACCCAATGCAAAGGATGAAGCATCTGCTTCCAAAACAAACGGGAGCTCCGGGTCAGGATGTTGAAGTACAGGAGCTGTGGTGAACGTTGTTTTAAGAGACTCAAAAGCCGTTTGTTGTTCTGTGGACCAACGTAAAGGGGTGAGAGGACTGGTGAGGGCAGTGAGGGGAGCAACGATGGAAGAGAAACCAGCGATGAACCGCCGATAAAAGTTGGCGAAACCCAAGAAAGACTGCAGTTGTTTAAGGTTCGTTGGAACTGGCCAGTCCGTGATTGCACAGACTTTTGATTGGTTCATGGACAGACCCCCCGGTGAAATGTGAAACCCCAGGAACTCCACCTGACTGGTGTGGAATATACATTTCTTGGGTTTAGCAAACAATGCGTTTTTCCGGAATCGAAACAAGACTTCCCTCACATGGATGACATGTTCGTCCAAAGAGGAGAAGAAAACAAGAATATCAACCAGATATACGTCCACATAGACATCTAGGATGTCGCTGAACACGTCATCAATAAAACATTGAAAAGTAGCAGGGGCGTTGCATAGGCCGAAGGGCATTACGGTATACTCAAACAGCCCTTGTCTGGAACAAAATGCCATTTTCCATTCATCCCCACTTCGCATGCAGATCAAGTTATAAGCCCCCCGAAGATCCAGTTTGGTATAGATAGAGGCATGTGTAAGCTTGTCTAAAAGCGTGGAGATGAGGGGAATGGGGTATCTGTTTTTTATGGTGATGGAATTTAGTCGCCTGTAGTCTACACATGGGCGGAGGTCCCCCTCCTTCTTCGGAACGAAGAAGATAGGACTCGCCGCTGGTGAAGATGTGGGGCATATGTGACCCAACTGTAATGCCTGTAGGATCTACTCCTGTAAGGCCTGTTCTTCCGATCGTGTTAGTGAGTAGACCCGACCCCTTGGAATTGGAGCATCAGGAACGAGGTCAATAGGACAATCATAAGGCCTATGTGGTGGGAGACCTTCAGCTGACATTTTGTCAAACACGGTCTGGAAGTCGTGATAAACCGGCGGTATTCCCGCCATGACTGCTCCAACCGTCTGAGGGGCGACGGACAGAGGACCATCCTCGAGGGCTAGAGAGGCCACTGCCCCAAGGGCATTTGCTGGATTGGAAACCGTACTATCCTCAACCAGACAGAAATGTTGGCATGTTTCAGACTCAAAGAAAACCTGACCTGTGCCCCAGTTGATTAAGGGATTGTGTTTCTTCAGCCATGGTATGCCTAGTATGATCCCAATCTGTGGTGTGGCGATAAGATCGAAGGACAGGATCTCTCTATGGGTCTCTTGGATCACTACCTCCAAAGGGGTGGTTTGCTGCAAGATCGGGCCAGAGGCGAGAGACGTCCCATCGACAGCCTGGACTGGCTCAGGATGTTCTTTTGATATCAATGGTAGGTTCAGGACGTTGTCTAATGCAATGTCTATAAAGCATCCAGTGGCCCCTGAGTAAATCACTATGTGAACTGCATGTATGCATTCCATGGCGGACTTCAACTGGGCTTGGACTACCACCGGTCTGATAGGGCCAAAGGTAGGTTCGGAGGGGTTTTGTCAAGGACCTGCCCTTGCCCCTGGTCTCAAGGGTGAGCCTTCAGAAAACCCGAGCTTTTGTTCTTGGGACGACAAGGGCATTCTTTGACATAGTGGCCGTTGAGACCGCAGTAAAAACAGGCATTAGCAGTTCTTCTGCGCTCTCGCTCGGTCTGGGTGATGGGGCTACGTATCCCCCCTATCTGCATGGGTTCGCTCGTGGATTCAGATGTAGGGGTCAGAGTGGGAGAGCCCGATTTCTGCTCTTCGTTCATTCCTACGGGCATCTACCTGTAAAGCCAGGTCAACCAGGTCGGCATAGACGGCTGGTAGGGATGGTACTACTGATAAGGCATCTTTCATGGCGTTACACAGACCACGGTAGAATACCACTGCCTTTTTCTCTTCAGGCCAGGATGTCTTGGCTGACAGTTGGTTGAACCTGGTTATGTAGTCTATGAGTGTCTGTTTGCCCTGAGTGAGGTCCAATAACTCCATATCTCGTGATTGCGCCTTATACCAGGTATCGAATACCTTGGACATTTCTCCCACCAACAGGTCGAAGTCATAGAGAGCAGGGTGATCACTCTCGAGGAGGGGATTCGCCCAAGTGGCTGCTACACCCGAGAAATGGGAGAGTAAGAATGCTGCTTTGGTCACAGAGTCAGGGAATGCCTGGGATCGGCACAAAAAGTGTAGTTTGCATTGGTTCAGAAAGGTGCGATATTTGCTGGGGTCTCCTTGGTATCTCTCGGTGCAGCCAGAGGAAAAGGAGGCGGGACAATTATTGGAGCAGTTGGTAAAGGAGGGGGTATGGCAGGAGCTGGGTTTTTGCGAGGGGGAGGGTCCCCAAATTATGAGTCCGCGGGTAAAGGATGGCGGGAACTTTGTATGGTGTCCAGACAGTGGTGTATGGCAGCTGTGGCGGTGGCCATGTCACTTCTGAGAGCCGCAACTGCCTGCATTAGAGTGGTCACAGGATCCCCGGCTGAGGTATCCATTATCTGGATGACCAGCAGGCTTCACAGTCTGTTCTATCTTGATGGTCGTGCAGATATAAGATACCTCCGTCCCCAAGTACCCCACGGGTAAAAGTAAAAACTCACTACCCTTGCAATCTTTGAGGCCACACGTGTAGAGTGTCGTCAGCCTGGAACCGGGAACGCCGGAAGGACCCCCTGGGCGCTGCAAGGCAAGAAGGTTAGGTTATACAGTGACAGAGAGAGTACTTTCTCTTGACAAGGATTAGCCCCAGGAGCTTACCTAATGAGAACAGGGAGATCTCCTGAAGATGGAAGCAAGAGGGTAACCAGCAGCAGCAGCAGGCTGGCGAAGGTTTTGTGGCACTCTGAGAACACACCTGAGGCGAGTGGTGATCAGGATACGTGATGCGTGAGCAATCCAAAACAGTCCGAGGTCGTAACCAGAAAATCAAACCAAGACCAGGGAGAACCAGTTCAAGATCCAGTAAGCAAGCCAGAGGTCGTAGTCCATAAGATCAGGGATAATAGAGGATAATCCAAAGACAGTCCAAGAAACGTTCCTTAGTCGAGAATAACACCAGGAAGCAAGAAAAACCAGACGCCAAACAGTCCTCCAAAGAAGCAGCTGTGAAGCGTTGCTTCCGCGTCTGTTCGAGCCTTTTAAACGTGAGGGTATCACATGACGCGGGTCTCGTGACCGTGGGCAGCGTGTCACGTGACCCGCGACGAGGAAAAGGACTGGGTATGTCCTACGTGATGTTGCTGTTGTCTTCTGGGCACGTGACCAGGGGGTTTCCAAGGGGCCGTGTAGCGCCGCTTCGCGTGGAGTCGCCACGGCAACCGCCAACACAGAAATGTTTGCAGGGATCCCGGGCCACCAGTTGGGAAACCCCGCCTCCGGCTGTACTGCTGCCGCTGGGTACGTGAGAAGGACTGAAGAATGGGGCTGGATGGGTGAGTGTGGAGGGTCTGAGAAGTGGGGTTGGATGGGTGAGTGTGTTGGGACATGACACCGATAGACTCACTGCTGCATAGGAAGAGTCCCAGCGATCAAACAAGCACAGAGCCTCTCTCAGCAACGAAAAACATGGTTCTGAACTGGAGGAAAGTGGCACGACTCTCGAAATGCAGAAGCACAACAGGCCCGCTCAACCCAATATGGATGAACCCAGACTTCACTCCAGGTAAAAGCCCAAATAATGTTCATAGATGGAGAGGAGGGCTAGAGAAGGTCCAAGACTTTTTCGAGAACGGAAACCCCATGGACTTTGAAGCCTGCAAGGTGAAATTCAAAGTTCCGGAGACAGAGAGGTTCAGATACACTCAGCTTAGGCACTGGCTCTCAAGCAACGTCATTAAAAAACACGGAAGCAGAGAACTTACAGCCCTGGAGTGAACCCTCACAGCGACACCCCCTAAGGGAAGAATATCAAGCCTCTAAAGACTAATAGACAGAACCGATCCAGCCTGCAAGGAACCGTACATGCACAAATGGGAGAAAGACATAGGGAGGGACATTGAACCAGAGGAGTGGGGCCACATTTGGGCTAGAGTGCACAGAAGCTCGAAATGCATAACTAACAAGGAGGGGGCATTCAAGGTATGCCACAGGTGGTATCAAACCCCAGAGGTGATCAATAAATGTAACCCCATGATCCCCCCGGTTTGCTGGAGAGGATGTCCAGACAAAGGAATGCTGGATCACCTACTATGGACATGCCCCAAGGCCATACAATTTTGGAACGCGGTGCTGGACCAGGTCAAAGCGATTACCGGTCTCACAATCCCATGGGACCCAGGAATTGTCCTGCTGGGAGCAAGGGGTGAGGACCAGTTCCCCCGGTCGGGCCGTAGAGCTGAATTATGCACCCACCTGCTAACAGCAGCTAAAATTTCAATAGCCAGGCTCTGGACAACCCAGAAGGTCCGGCAGTCCAGATGTGGTGGGCGAAATGTTGGGACATAATAGCGGTCGAGAAAATCACAGCCATTCGGTTTGTAAACAGAGACAAATTTTACCAAACCTGGGCCCCATTCCTGGACTTCACACAGCAATATCCTGGGCTCGCCAGACAACCTCCTACTCTCCAATGGATGGACAAGCATGACTAAAGAGGAGCTCAGAATTACAGGACGCAACTCACAGCCAGGGGAATCTGGCGGGAAAGACACAAGTGCCCGGAACTCTGGTCCACCTACCCCCTTTCCTCATCCCTCCTGAGCAAGCTATTGCAGACTTTTGTAGGTCCAGGGCCACAGTGACACTGCTCCACTGCATAGGTCAACCTCATTCGCCTTCCCCGTCCTTTGACCCAGTCCCACCTCCCCCCCATCCCCAATGAGACTTTATAGACTGGTTGTTTATGTTTACTGTCTCCTTTGATAACAAGCAAGCTAGCGCTGGTTTCGGCACATGTTACAGAACGCCACTATGTATGAATGCTTGTATAAAACCAATAAAAAGAAGTTTGGAAAAAAAAAAATATTTGTTTAAAATAGTGTGATGAATTTATCCCAAGGAGACTCTTATTTCGGTTTCACAGGATCCCATATTTGCCGGATCTGCATGCCAATGCTCTCAATCCTTCTCGACCCCTGCGTGTAGAGTCTTCAGGGCTTTGTACCAGGAGATAATGTGCATCCATACATCCCAGGACTGTTTTGACAATGTCATAAATTCACCACCTTTCTCCTCCCCGAATGTACCATGTTAATCAAGCCCTTATGAATCACAATTGCACCGAGAGCGGGAACATCCCTGCCAATTTGTCCATCTCGATCCATCCTGAGAAAATAGAGAAGCTTCAAGAGGTCAATTACCCATTAAAAAAATCGTCCATGTTGTTCTATTGCGGAAACCCCCTGATATGGCGCCCTACACCGCATGGCAGCTCTCCTGATAAGTGACGATGACCCAAGTCCTGGACAAAGAAGTAATAACTTCATCTATGAAGTGAAAAAGAAGCACGCCAGGAAGGAAATTTCATTTGCCGGCTCCAGTTCTCGCAGCAAATGTGGATGTACTTACGAATAAAAAGAATCCCCCTTCAACCGCAGAGGGAGATTTAGAGGGTTGGCAAAGGGGAGAAGGCTGCTGGGCCATTCTTGCAGTCATGCCCCTGTCTGCAGCTTTGTTCCCAGTGTCAAAGGGCAGGAAACCGAGTCTGCCAAAGATATTCCCGGTTCTCCAGGGACGTCATTTCACCAAAATGCCTGGGGTAGCTGATGTGATATCACGTGACCCTTGACCTCTGATGTCATCACAGAAAGTGATGTCATTTGACCCCACCCCGAAAGGACATCATGGGAAGTGATAGAACATGATCTTTCACCCCTTTAATGAGTCTAGCAAGTATTGTAGAGAATTCCAGAAAGACAAATTATTTGTTGTTCCTATTCTTTCTTATTTAGGGTCACTTACACTTGTGGAACCCCCTGTTTTTTTTTAAGAGTCCTCAACATAAATTCCAGCCACTCCATAAGGAAAGAGCCACATGGCACTGGCTTCAATGTAAAAAGAAAACAATAAAAAAAAGATTTTTACTATTTTCTTTTTAGGGGTAGCAAGGGAAACCTCAGGGGTCGCAGTTGCAACCCACAAATGACATCCCTGCAGTTGTCTGCAGTATGTACAGGGATGGCCCGTATGCAGAGCTGTCTTGCAGTGGCTGTTTCTAGTGAGCTTTATTTATATGTAACTCATCTGCCTTCCTCTTAGTTATATGCTTGTGAGCAGGGGTAACAGTATAGGGTGGGGCTAACCCTCCAAATGTTTGGAGAGGTGCTAACTTCAAGGACTATGTGGGAGTGGCAAACTTACGTGTGGGGGGCATCTAACTTCTTTACAAATTCTAATGAGACTGTTCTAGTGCAGCTTGAATGTTACAAGCAGTTAACTCTCACCTTCACGTCGTACAACACACACTTAGGAACTGCTGTGAGAATGCGTTATCTCCTGTCACCCGTGCCCTGCTTGTCACTCCCATTACATGCAAGTACTAGTCCCCCATCACGATTTCAGTTGACTAAAAAAGTAAGCAGAAGAATGCAGGTGCGAACAATGAAACATTTTACATTAGTAATTGTTAACTGTACACCCGGGGGCACTGTTTATTGTCTGTATCCTGTTCTGCCCTGCCACGGCTCTGTGGATCAGCCAGGTCCCCTCAACAGAACCCATCATTTCAAAAGGGCTTTGGGGAGGTGAGAGAGCTGCAGATCGATCTGCCCAAAGGTCATTGCGCCACTGCTTGTGAATGAGCGGCGGAAGGCTTGCTCACATACACCGATTCGGTACACACACTCAGACCCCACGACCTTAACTTCCAGGCTATTATGCAAGTCTATGCAAAAAGGACGAGAATACCTGTCCTTGGCACTTGTGCCAAAAAGAGCAGTGTTCAGAGGATGCCTGTTACTGCAATCAACAGGTTACCATACGTATAGTTTTGTTTTGTGATAATTGTAGTCCATTCGAGACACAGGAGACCAAAATAATTACATTCATACTCCTTTTGCTTAAAGCAGCAATTTTAATGTTCACCCGAATGGTGATAAATATGCAAAGACTAACCTGCAATCTCTAAAAATGTTCACTTAGGAGGTATATTATATATCTGCCCTTTCTAAGCCCAAGTGTGGGGTATTGGCAGACAGCGGCTTCTTCTTCTTGCTGATAGATTTGATCCATCAGCTGTGATTTTTGGATACCGAGGCTTGAGCCTCATTACTCATTACTCCATCTTCTCGGGTTGAGTGTATAGTCGTGGGCTTGGTTTCTTCTTGGTCTGCGTGGTCTTGTCACAGTAGGACTGGTTTCACATGGTCTTCGCCGTGATGTGCCGCGGGTAGCGGTCGAAGGAGTTTGCAGTGGTGGCAGTGAGTCTTCTGATCAGAGGGTTCAGGTTCTGATCTAGTCCTTGGCAGAAGTTCTTACTCAGATTCGCTAGATGCTCGTCCAACATCTCGATGTCTAGGTCTCTGTGAATGTCTGCTATCCTTGTGAAGATTGGAGCCCTAGACGATATCAGCAGGGCTTTGCTCTGGACTATCGGAAGACTCTTCCGGTGTCGCTCATGGCAGGTCATCCATCCTGGGGAGGCATACGTCAGGGTAGGTCTGATGATCGCCTTGTAGACGTTGATCTTTGCCCAGAGGGGCATGGACTAGGTCTTCAGGAGTGGGTACAGTGCTGCCATCTTTCCTGTTGCCTTCTGCTGAGTATTCTCGATACGGCTTCCCCAGTTGAGTTTGCTGTCCCGGGTCACACCGAGGTTGAGGCTGATGTTCTTTCTGGTGAACAGCGTTGCAGTTGTCTTGCTGGTGTTCAGTTCTATCCGCCAGTCGCTGTATCCCATCAAGATGTTATCCAATGCACATGGAGGTTCTTCGCCACTTCCTTTTTGCTGAATCACTGGGAGATGACTGCAACATCGTCTGCATACAGCGCCAGGTTGGTCTTGTCGGGATGTCGTTGGTGAAGGGGTTGAACAGGAACGGTCCGAGGTTCGATCCCTGTGGCACGCCTGCTTGGATGGGATGTGATGAAGTCATCTCCGACCGCATGGCGACATGGAAGGTGTGGTCTCCCAGGTAGCTTGCAATCGTCTTCACAAGGTAGTTCGGAAATCCCAGGCCAGGTATTGGCAGAGTTTGGAATACTTAAGGTCAATGTTAGGATGTGCCCCACTGACGGCAAACACATCTCAGGGTTTTTGGTATTGAAATGTAGCCAAGTATGTAATTTGGGTGTTGCCAGGCAGCAAGATAACAGCAGTGGGCCCCACATAGTACAGTGGGCTGAGAAGGATGATGACAAGTTTGAGAGTAACAAACAGTATTAGTTGTCAGGCTTTATTCTCCGATATTAGTCCAGCTGTTTCCAGCAAGTCAGAACCCTCAACACAAATTACAACAGTACAAATAAATGCAACTTAAAAAACACAAGTAACAGTTTTCCCTAAAGTTAATCATGGTCACACTTTTGACTGCCATGGTTCTACTCACCCTAACCTCTGCTTCAGTGGCCTTCCTACGTGGGGCCCCCTGTCAGTCTTGCCCGCATGCCCTTTGCCTTAAATCTGCCACTGTTCAACCGCCCAATCTTTTTGAACTTTGCCCAAGCCTCTCCTAACCCATTGGCAGTAATTGCTGTACCAGCCCAGAATGATGCCTGCCATCTGCAGTGTTTGCCCAATAATCTCATAAAACTGGAAGCGGGACAACAGGTTGACATTTTCACTAACGAACATCTGAGTGCCGAAGAAAACAGGCTCTCGCATCAATTTTTGGGAGATGACAAAGAGCGGTAGGTTTATTGTTATCTTGCAAGACAAGGAAAACAGCCTCATATGTCTATCGCAAACTGACTGCTCTAACCTTACCCGCTTTCCAGACTCCTCCATTGTACAGATCCCTAGTCACATGACCGATTTGAAACCTAAGACCATTCTGGTAATCACCACTATTCCTTCCTGCAGAAGCCTCCTGCATCCCTCAATATAAGACCTGATTTCATTCACATGTAGTCCTTTCTTAATATCAACTTATGGTTACCATGTCACATGGAGAGTCCTCGGAGAGTCCCGCCGAGGGGAGGGGGGTTCAAACCCTTCATGTCATCATTTGCGGTCTTTACGCAATCCTTTGTCCGTACCAGACTGCCCCAGATGGCACAAAACAAAAACCAATGAGACACAAGAACAGTACAAGAGGTTTTATTTAGTTTTGTGAACCCTAGGGCAATCACTCCATTTCTCGTCTCCCATGGCATCCCTCTCTAACCCAGGCATCCGTAATCCCACACTAGTGCTACCAATCGGTAACCCCGAATGCCTGGTTGCTGCCTTAGGCTAGGAATGGTTTCCCTAAATGCCAGCAATCTAGCTCCCTCAGGGACTTCCTATCTCTCCCAAAACTAGCCAGATGTTAGTCTTCTAATAGGGATTGGGGTTAGTGCCTTGCAATCACTCAGGGACATAGGCCTGTTTACTCAACGGCCACGATTACTCCTTTCCCTACTCTACCCTTACTGTCTCACCCACCACTTTACTGCACCTACCACTACATCTCTCCCTGATAGTTCACTCTTGTCAGCTCTTGCCGCCACCCTTTGATGTTACTACTCCTCTTCCACTCCACCTCCCACTACTACACCCCTATTCTCACTAGTACACCCCCGCTTCGCACTACTATACCCTCTTCCAACTACAACACTCCTCTTCCCACCACAACATTCCTGCCCACTACGACACGCCTCCCACACTGCCACTTCACCTACACTGCCACTTCTCTCACACAACCACTCCTCCCACACTACTACTCAGTCACCCTCCATACACCCAGTGGCAGTCTGCTCACATCACACATTACACTATCCTTTCTACACACTTGTTTGAGACACACACAAACTCACTCTGCAGAACCACTATCAGTCTCTGGTGGTCTAAGGGAACTTGTATGCGTAATGTGAGCCGAGTTGAGTTGTGTCTGAATTTTACCCAATACAGACGCAGCATGGGACGATGATCTGTCTCTTCTGCCGACGCAGAGGGACTAAGCGCCTCTAGTGAGGTAGGTGTGGTGCTATAAGAAAGCATGCGACAGAGTTATGTCACTCCGCTGTGTGAATAAACGGTGTGCCCCCATGACGTGCAAGGCAGTGCACGAGCGGAGCCTGGATGGATACCAATGTTTCTCGATTCTTCTGTGGGGTCCAGGGCCAACGTAGTGCTAGGCCTACCGGAGGAGCGGGCCCATCTAACAGTTGGTGGGCTTTTTCGGGTTCTGCTTCCCCGGCTGCCTGTTGCTTTTAGATATGGATCCTCCCGTCTTTCCTACAAGAAAAAGAAAACGTGAACTAATATTTTGCTGAGGCATGGATTTACAGTAGATCGGGCTGCTCGCAAACATTTCGGCACACAGAACAAGGTGGGTATGGGGGCCTAATCTGTTTGTTCCAACCGACTCAGGAATTGATTCAATCTTTCCCTGATCTGGGTCAAGTCTCTCCCTACTGTTCCGGAAATGGCTAGGATCTCTGCCTTGTCATACAGACCTAACCAGTTTACAGTCACATGTGCAGAAAAGTCTTTGTCCCAAATTTCTGAAAGAAACACTTTCCCAATCCTATCTTTTATACATGCTCCAGTGTCTGCTAGGAAACAAGCAATGGCAAAGGCAACTTCAATAATGCATTACACCATTACAAGGTCCACTAACAGGAAAGCAAGATCCAAAGGGCTCCCCTAATGTGATGTCACCTGGGGGTGTGGTCTAATGGTCTAAATTAAATTTGTACTCAAGTATTGAATTCATTTACTTATTTCATTACTCATTTCCTTTTTCTTTTCCCCTCAACTTGCCCGAACTGCAAAATAGTCAGTGCCCGGACTGGTCAGCACCCTTGACCCTTCCTTCACGGATGCTGTGGAGGATGGAATACATCTGTATCTCATTTACTTCTTGTGACAGGGCCAGCGTTGCCGACCTGCCAAGGAGTGGAGAGAGCCAACACAGGTGTCTGAGTGCAGGCAGGCCCCCTCCCGCCCCTCTTTACCTGTGGTGATGGCGTGTTCCAGGCAGAAGAAGCAGAGCAGCGTGGAGACATGCACTCTGGTGCTGGAAATCGCAGCGGCATCCTGCCAAGGGTTGCCGCGAACGCCAAAACACTGGCCGTTGGGCACAGCAAGGGGAAGCAGGCACCAAGGGGTGCCGCGCTATTCACAACACCGGCCGGCTCCAACAGACTGTCTGCTGGAGTCTGCACCAGTATGGGATCATCACTAGCCCACCAGGGAAAACTACATTATTTAAATTAATGCTTCTACGGGGGCCATAGTGAATCTACTAACTCACCAGGAAGGGTTTTGGTAGAGGGAGACCTGAAACGACATCAGGTCTACGGGAGCCAGTATCCATGTGAGAAATGCAGCAGGGTCCATGTTGGAAAGAGGTGGGGCTTACCAGCCCTTTTAAACTTTCCCATGGCCTTCTCCTGTCACACCCCCTTGAGCCAGGTAAGTGATTGGTTAAGGTAAGTGGCCAATCCTGGGAGAGGGTGGGGTATTTCAATGAATGTGTGTGAGTGTGCAAGTGTGGGTTAGTTGGGCGAGGATAGGGAGGACGACTGAGAGACCAGAGGAGATGAGAGCGAAAGGAGAGAAGAGGCTGTTATAAGGAGGGGGTCTGTTGAGTGTTTGTGTGAGAGAGGGAAGAGTGTGAGTAGTAGAGGTAGAGTAGAGTAGCAGAGTAGTAGTAGCAGCAGAGGTAGTAGTAGTAGTTGGGAATAAAGATAGTAGGCAGTGAGAGTAGCAGAGTAAAGAGTGAAGGAAATAAGTAGTAAAGCGGTAGTTGGTAGTAGAGGGGTGAGCAGGGCACCATGTCCCTGAGTGTCTCGGTGAAGTAAAGGGAGTAAAGGGATAGTGGTAGTGGCGGGGTAGGAACAGTGTTAGGGGGAGATTGGAAGAGAAACAGTGAGTGGAAGAATAGGAATAGCTATTTGTGCAGAGTTGAACAGAGGTAGTTGGAGGAACGAGCTATAGTAAGAACAGGAGTAAGGAAGAAGTAAGATCGAAGTGTGGAGATGGAAAGGCAGAGTGAGAGATTGTAGGGACAGCAATGTGGTGGGAAAATATCTTAAAGTGGCCAGTAAGAGGCCAGTATAGTGAAGGGTCTGATACGAGTGGGTGTGAGAGAAGTGAACCTGATACTGGTCGGAAGAAGGCACCATACCTAGAAGACCCCTTGGGAGACAGGTAGCCATCGTCCTACGAAAAACATCCTTAGTCCCAGTCAGAAGACAACAGTTAGGAGATACCAATGCGAGAACTACTAGCCCTCCGCCATTAGGGATGCCTGGGCTAGGGAGGTGGGGACAAGGCCAGGGTAGACCACAAAGTGAGGGCCAGCCCTAGCACCAAAATTCCTGCCATGCTAGGCCCAGATACCTTTACCGAGACGATACAGCCATCCTGTCTGTTAAAATTGCACAATAAACACCCTTGGACTTCCCACCAGAGTCAGTGTGGTTCTTTCTGGTAGCCCGCCCCATCACACTGTAGCTTTTGAAGGAATGCATCGATTACTCACCAGTAATCCTCATTGCTCCTTGTCCTACTCTTCCTTATGAGGGTTCTTACTTATGAGGTTCCCGCCTCCATTATAGGAACTATTTTCAATCTTTATTTGTACTGCCCATTTCACTACTGGGATTTATATGGCATCAGTATACCACAATCGCCTGCTTATTTTTCCAAGGCGGATTATACGCACCTTCCATCCATAGAACGGTGAGAGAAGTTGGTTGGATGAACTATTACATGGAAGAATATACGAGGAGTAATAAAGATTACAAGTAATCTACACATTACATACAGGTCCTCTTCTCTGTCCTACTTCTTACATATGAGGTATAAGAAAGCTTGTAATGGAAGGAGGCTATGAATTTTCCACACATACCACATCATGTGCTGATACCATCACCCTTTAATTGCCACTACGACGGAGACCGCCCCATGCCTAAGTCGGTGCCAGTGCCTAGGATACTCGTGCCATAAGCACAAGAAGCATGACAATCCATGTTCAGTCTGTAGTGCTTTAAAAAAGTGTTGGGTCTGCCCTGCAAATGTCCAACAGCAGGATACCCTGTGCATCCATCAAGGGAGTCACCATGCTTCCCATGGAATGTCTCTACAATATTGCAGAGAGAGGGGCACTTGCCACCTTGAGTGCCATGGACATGGTAGAACAAATCCATCTACTGTGGAAAATACCAGAATCGTTTCCCCATTCCCGTAGCTCCAAATGTCACAGATTGATTGACTTTCTTGTCTGGATAGTTTTTGTAGGTAGACCAGAACAGACCTCTTCACATCTAGGTGGTGCTGTTTTCTTCCTCTGCTGTGGCCACTGCCAGAAAAAAGGCAGAAAGCACTGTGTCTTCGGATAAAAGAGATCACACTTTAGAACTATAGCTTCTGGGAACACAGTGAGAAGGGGAGGTGGGTTCACAAGCAGCGCCCTTATGTCCCCCAATTTTCTGGCAGCAGTGATGGCAACTAAGAACCAAGTTTTGGCCCAGTGACCCCCAAATGAGCTATTGGTTGTGCAAGAAAAAAACATTTAAGCAGTTAATTCACCAACACTTCCCCTTGGGTTACTGCCTCCTGGGGATCCAGGAATGCTTTCATCGCCGCCCTTGTGTGCTTGGAGTGTAAACAGCTAATATCGCCAAGATATCATCCTGGAGGAATTGCAAAACATCTGGACGCTACAGGAAAGGGGCAGCATCATATTCCTAGACCCCCACCACCGTACACAGTTCTCCCAGTGACGGCTGTAAGCCTACACGATTGATGGGAGTGTAGAGTTCTGTACTGATAGGGTAAGTTCTGAAGGGAGCCCCCTGTCCATGTAAGCTTTTCCTATCAATTTCCAAGACAACCATCTCAACTTCTTGCTCAGATGACCCTTCACCTGTCTCATCATTGAAGAGGAAAGAAAGAAAAAAGCCATAACCGGGATACTGCCACTTCCATTAATAGTGGAAACCTTGGTCACCACCTGTCCTGGCCTATAGGACACCACTAGAATGACCTCATCCAGACGTGGACCCCTTGCTCACTGTGCTCAGAGAGGCACAGCTCCACCTCACTGATGAGGCCCAACAAGGCTGAAACACGTGAATGCGTGCTGGACTGCTCATGTAGGCGGGACAAAGACTGATATGCAACTGGATATTTCCCTTCTGTGAAAGGTACAGTGAGCTAAAGTGTGGCTGCGGACTCTCGAGTGGGTACCTTCCCAAAGAACAGGTCATTTAGCCGTGTTCGTTCTCGCAGAGGGGCACCTATGGACAATTTTTTCATTGTTTAAGGGACTTAGGTTTAGTCACCCTAAGTTTCCAAGGGTCATCCAGACGTGAACCCCTTGCTCACTGTGCTCAGAGAGGCACAGCTCCACCACACTGATGAGGCCCAACACGGCTGAAACCTGTGTATGGGGTTGCTGTTGGCACCCTTGTTCAGAAGAGAATTGCCATAGCATTTTGGTGCTGGACTGCCCATCTGGGCGGGACAAAGACTGATATGCAAATGGATATTTCCCTTCTGTGAAAGGTACAGTGAGCTAAAGTGTGACTGCGGACTCTCGACTGGGTACCTTCCCGAAGAACAGGTCATTTAGCCGTGCTCGTTCTCGCAGAGGGGCACCTATGGACTATTTTTTCATTTTTTAAGGGACTTGGGTTTAGTCACAATAAGTTTCCTAGGGTCATCTAGACATGGACCCTTGCTCATTTTGCTCAGAGAGGCACAGCTCCACCTCACTGATGAGGCCCAACAAGGCTGAAACACGTGTATGGGGTTGCTGTTGGTACTCTTGTTCAGAAGTGAATTGCCATAGCATTTCGGTGCTGGACTGCCCATGTGGGCGGCACAAAGACTGATATGCAAATGGATATTTCCCTTCTGTGAAAGGTACCGTGAGCTAAAGTGTGGCTGCGGACTCTCAAATGGGTACCTTCCCAAAGAACAGGTCATTTAGCCGTGCTCGTTCTCGCAGAGGGGCACCTATGGACAATTTTTTCATTGTTTAAGGGACTTAGGTTTAGTCACCCTAAGTTTCCAAGGGTCATCCAGACGTGAACCCCTTGCTCACTGTGCTCAGAGAGGCACAGCTCCACCACACTGATGAGGCCCAACACGGCTGAAACCTGTGTATGGGGTTGCTGTTGGCACCCTTGTTCAGAAGAGAATTGCCATAGCATTTTGGTGCTGGACTGCCCATCTGGGCGGGACAAAGACTGATATGCAAATGGATATTTCCCTTCTGTGAAAGGTACAGTGAGCTAAAGTGTGACTGCGGACTCTCGACTGGGTACCTTCCCGAAGAACAGGTCATTTAGCCGTGCTCGTTCTCGCAGAGGGGCACCTATGGACTATTTTTTCATTTTTTAAGGGACTTGGGTTTAGTCACAATAAGTTTCCTAGGGTCATCTAGACGTGGACCCTTGCTCATTTTGCTCAGAGAGGCACAGCTCCACCTCACTGATGAGGCCCAACAAGGCTGAAACACGTGTATCGGGTTGCTGTTGGTACTCTTGTTCAGAAGTGAATTGCCATAGCATTTTGGTGCTGGACTGCCCATGTGGGCGGCACAAAGACTGATATGCAAATGGATATTTCCCTTCTGTGAAAGGTACCGTGAGCTAAAGTGTGGCTGCGGACTCTCAAATGGGTACCTTCCCAAAGAACAGGTCATTTAGCCGTCTTCGTTCTCGAAGAGGGGCGCCTATGGACTATTTTTTCATTGTTTAGGGGACTTAGGTTTAGTCATCCTAAGTTTCCTAGGGTCATCCAGACGTGGACCCCTAGCTCACTGTGCTCAGAGGGCACAGCTCCACCTCACTGATGAGGCCCAACAAGGCTGAAACATATGTATGGGGTTGTGTAACGCTCACCTGGTATCCACGGGGACGCCACTCAGCCTGTTTAGACCTCCAATGACCTCGAACCCTTCCCTGGAATCTGCTTGACTGGAGACTGGGTCTCCACACCCTTAAAACCTGTCTCTCCACCATCACCAACTGGATGGCCACCCACTTCCTCAAACCCACTTCCTTAAACTCAACCCTTCAAAAACAGAATAGCTCCTCATCTGTTCCCCAACGCACAAACCTGACTTCACCCGCTGGATACAAGAACGCACCAAGAACAACTCATACTTATGCCTCTCCACACCTGGTAAATTCTTTGGCTTCACCATTGAATCCCATCTTTCCTTCACATATCACATTGCCGCTGTCACCAAAACATGCAATCTACAACTACACCTCCTTTGCAAAATCAGACATCCCCTTCCTCCTGAAGGCTTCCACACTGCAGTCCAAGCACCGGTTCTCTCTAAGCTGGACTATGGAAATGTTCTCCTCACTGGACTCCCCACCATTACCCTTACCCCCCTGCAAGCCATACAAATGCAAGCCAGTCTTATCCTCCAATTACCCAAATATTCACACATCACCCCCGCTCTTGCCTAGCTCCAGTGGCTCCCCATGCCACAGAGTATTTCCTTCAAAGGACTGTGCATTGTATTCAAAGCCATCCACCTCAAAACTCCATCTTACCTTCATGACAAACTCAAACCTATCACCCACACAAATACCAGAAACGCAGGCTAACACCTTCTACACGTTCCACTCTGCAAACTCACATGCACACAAAAACAATCTTTTACCCACTGAGCACCGCGGGCATAAAAACCCTACCTCTCCACCACCACTTTCTGAAAGAGACTCAAAACATAACTGTTCCCTGCAAATAACCCAGCCCTCCGCCACTGCTATCACTTGCCTATCCTAATCTTCCTATCCTTAAACATTTTGTAACTTCCCTATTCAACTACCACCGTTTCAATATTTGAACTATGTAAGCGCCAAACAAAAATTCTAATAAATAATTACTTATCTATGCTGGAAAATCTTCCCTGCTGCCATTGGTATGATTTTCTAAATTGTGCCCATCTTGAGTAGAGTGTGTGGCCATTCTGTGGGTAATCCACACTATCATAGTTAAACAGAGTAGTACATGTGTCAACATGGTGAAGTGACCTAATACAGCAGGCGGCCATGCAATGCTGGATCATTGGGTCCACTGTCAGGTAAGATTATTTGTACAGTTCCAGTAGGTCGCATAAGGTACAATAGATAAGTAAGAAGGAGAAACCACTGGTCTCTTCACATCCTGCCCAGCTCACACTCCTACAACCATCCAATGGAACACTCACCCATCATTCCAAATCAAGGTTCTATGCCTGGCTCACAGCACTCTAAGCACAATCAAACACACACAGACAGGCTGACTAAAACACATGGCCATCCATGAAATTAGTGCATGATACTTTTGTCCGTGAAAAGCCTATGAATCACTATCAATATGTCATTGACCTCTGTTTATGTAACAAAGGTGTAGAGGGACCGATCACAGCTCTCCATTGTTATGGGAGATTGTGTTGAATGCAATTTGGCCATGGTTTGTCAGTGATCCCTGGAATTACATATTTGATTTGCTCGTCTCTTTTATCATGAATAAATATTAAGTGTAGGGGTATTAACATTTATGTTAACACAATTCTAGTTACTGTTTTTCAGTTTCCTTCAAATGAATGCCAGCTTTGAAACACCTTCTGCCTAAAATTCACATTCATTTCATCCCAACTCCAATGATTCCTGTTTACCTCCACCTCTACAAATCGAATTAATCTAAATCATTTTTATAGCACAATCAGAGCTAAGTGCATTCAGCTGCCTGGGAAGAGAACTGTACATTCGGTTCTCTGAGACAGTCAATTTGCATACCCACAATCCTTTGTACACTTACTGAAAGTTATGTTTTCATTCCCACTGAATTAACACATTAATATAATAACTCACAGTGTCCATATACATGTCTCTTCCTATCTAACATTTTAGAACTCATATCACCATACATTTCATTAAAGTCATCCTAATATTATTAGGCCTCTTGAAAGGTCTAGACCTACACTAATTTGGCTTTTGTTACTCCACAGAAAAATGTCATCAGATACAAAGGTCTTGTTTGCCAGTGATTGTTTCCCTGAAAGGGAAACGCTGCTATTCCTGAAAAGCAAATGTTTTAGTGGGAATAGTTATTTGAGCCATAATAGTTAATACAACAGGTCTGTGCTCAGGGCAAATATTACTATTCATGGCCACACATGTTTTTTTTAATTTTAAACTACAGGTTGTTAACATGTTGACATTGCCCGCAGTTAAAATGAACACAGGGATACACAAACATACCATTTAAATGGTCATGTTTATCCATTAATATTCATGGTTACTCAAACCCATCATGATCAGGGATAGCCATGTCCGTACATGAGACCATGCGCACAATTAGACCATGGTTACTTATGGTCTGCCTTGGGGCCATAATCATGGAAAACCATGTCATCCATGAGCTTTATTCGTGGTTGACCATGGTAAAACCATGAACTTAAAAACAGAGTTCTTAAAAATTGGTTAAGATGTTTCAATCTCGCACCAACCTGTATTTGCCTGATATTCAGGACAAGAAAAATAATTAAATAGAATCTTTCCCCTTGTGAACACTCTGGGACCACTGAGATCAACTTCTGTTTCTCACAGGATGTAGTTCCTGCAGGAGGGCTGGTCTATTGGCTCTCCTTATGGGCAGCGGGGTAAAGATGGAAGCGACCTGGGAAGTAAAGGAGGATCCTGGAATTCCATTGTGCACCTCTACATCAGGAAACATATGGCCCACTGAGCCTAGGATATTTTTGCCATGCTTCTGAACAACTTCAGAAGCGAGGCCCCACAGCAATGTTTTTGGGGTCACGTCTTATGTTGCTTCCAAGTGAATTTGCTGGTGTGGATTTTTTCTGGTTCCTGCTTGTTAGGCAAGATTGTATGCAGTACCCTTTGGGTGCACTATAACAAACCTGACCTCAGGGACGTCATTTCACCAAAATGCCAGGGGTCGCGGAAGTGACATCACAATGTCACGCCCCCAAGAGTGACATCACAGGAAGTGATGTCATTTGACCACGCCCCACGTGACATCACATGAAGTGATGCCATTTGACCACGCCCCCACGTGCCATCACAGGAAGTGGCCTCACATAGCATTGTTTCTAAGTACACTACGAACAATATGGTCACGATAACCCTGTAAATTGATGTACATTTCATACAAGAATGGATCACCATATGTATCGTTAATATCAGTGCGTATTGGCCCATATTACCAAATCACTGTGATTGCAAGCAGATGTCCAAGGCCAAACGATAATGATGCTTTAATATATAGCACTTAAGCACTGCTTGTGCCTCATGCCTGCAGGACACCGTTTCCTGGCTCCAAAGAAGACAAGACAAAAGGCGCGTGGAAGTGAAAAACACTTGCACTTGCAGTAACTTTGCAGTAACTTTGAAACAAAACATGTGCATATCAAAGATCCAGGGACAAAAACAGCGCCTTTGACTCTTGCTAAATGGAAACCACTAAAATCCTATTGCCACCTGGACAGGAGCAGAGGGACGTCTTTGCTATACACTCAAGCCTGCAGATGTGAAAGCGATATTTGTGCCTGTCAGGAGTGACAAATTACAGGATTGGGGAGAGAAGGTGCCTGAGGAAATACTGCGAAGCTGCCCAGCACTTTTAGAATTCCTACACAGTCCCCCCTGCTGCCTTGCTTCCTAAACGAAGGGTAAAGCACAAGGCAGAGAATAATGTTCACTTAGGCGGGATCATAGTACAAGAGCACGAGACTCCCTAAACCAAATGTTGCTACTCACCACAGTTGTAGGTCTTTTGGAGTACTTCATTACAATGCAGAAAGACCCACTCCGGTACCGCAGTGTGGTCCTTCGTCTGCTGATATTGCTTTCCTGGTCGCGCTGTAATGCTGTCTCTCTCGTTATTGTGGCACTATGCAGATTCTCCGGTGGGCTGTTCTCAACAGTGGCTGATACTCGGAGACAAAACACGCACTCTCTTGCACGCTGTGCTACAGTAACCGTGGTACCAACAGTGCGCACTGCATGCAGCCCTCACCTTGCTCGGATGCAGTGTGGTTCCGGCAGACCCCCTTGCTGTGCATCAGTGCTTGCAGCGGTAACTTCTCCTTGGCCCGGCCGATGCAGCGCAGCCCCACACGCAGCTGGGAGTGTAGACCCCACACGGCTCCCCAAGGGCTCTGTAGCAGGCTGGGTTGCAGGGCTCCCCAGGAGCCACTCTGTAGCAGGATTGGTCGCAGTGCTCCTCCGGGCTCTGTGGCAGGAGGGGTTTCTGCAGGGGTCGCTCGAGTGGTCTTCCTCGGGGCGCGTGGTCTGCTCCTCCGCGCATCCAGATCTCCGCCGGTGCAGCCGGGGCATCCCCTCGCCCCCACGCCCTGGACTCCAGCAGCAGCACCATCAGCAGCCAGCAGTGGGGACACATACTTTGGGGGGTGTTTGAGAGGGAGAATAGGTGTGCTGGGGGTCTGCGTGCGCGCGGCAGCCGGTATTCTGTCTGTGTGTCTAGCTATGACATCAAAGCCAGGCAATGCAGGAAACAAACATAGCGGAGGCGAGGTCAGACCCGACAAAATTCATGGTTGCCAGGCAACCATGACCTCGAGTGCCAGCCTCCAGACCTAGTGGAGCCGCGCACGCCCCCAGGCAGGCATCATGGAGCCTGCCCTGCAAGTCGCTGCGCGCGCGATTCAGCCCGCCAGTGACTTGAATCATAATTCTTTTTAAAATAATCAGAGTTCGAAAGGCACTGGCAGGTTGACTCGCGCGCACGGCAACCCGCATGGCAAACTCCATGACCTCTGCGATGCAGGAAACATAGCGGAGGCGAGGTCGGACAAAGTTCATGGTTGCCAGGCAACCATGACCTCGCGTGCCAGCCTCCAGACCTAGTGGAGCCGCGCCCGCCCCCAAGCAGGCATCATGGAGCCTGCCCTGCAAGTCGCTGTGCACGCGATTCAGCCCGCCAGTGACTTGCCTTGTAATTCTTTTTAAAATAATCAGAGGTTGAAGGCACTGGCAGGCTGACTCGCACGCACGGTAGCCTGCAAGGCAAGCTCCAGGATCTCTGCAATCTTTTCGCGACCCCTGATTATTTTAAAAAGAATTATGCAGCAAGGCTTAATCAGAGGTCGCAAAAAGATCACAGAGGTCGCAAGGGAATCACCAGAGGTCGCAGTTGCGACCTCTGGCGACCCCCAAATGACGTCCCTGCCTGACCTCCTGGCAATAGGAAGCCAACCTTTGGTATAAGTATGCACTACACAGGTTGGTAGCATGTTGAGCAGCCAGGCTTACCTAAATAGGGGTCAATGTGAGCTGTAGGGGAGTTACACAGAGATTCACAGTGACAAGTATTCAAATAAACTCTTACACACAAGGTTTTTTGGTTAAACAATTATTAATTTATTTAACAGTCAGTTTGAGTAAGCCTTCTTCAGAAGGGGCTATATAATAGTAACACACAAATACACTCCAAAATACACACTCAGAGTTTCCCTAAATCAGCAAATACCCATTTGGGATGGCACACAGACACTTCCTACACCTTAAGGTGACTTCAATAGCTAGGACACTGTGGACATTAATATATCATTGTTGCAGTTAGGGCAATACTTAGGAGTATGTCAAAGAAACAGATTATTAGAATAAAACAAGAGATCTCACAAATATTCTGAAGCAGGTAAGTACTTCTGGTAACCCTCAATGCAGAGTAAGTTAACCCCTTCCTGGAAGGAGGGCTGGAAGGAGGGCTAAACACAGAGTCAGACGGAAGAAGAGATATTTAGGGAGCCAGGCCAAAGTCAATTGGACGAAAGTCAAGGTGAGCTGAAGCAATTCTTGCAGGCAGGTAAAAGTCTTGCACAATGTTTTAGAAGTCTTTGTAGAAAAGAAGAAATCAAAGTAGGGCCACAAGCTGATTAGGCTTGTGAGGTAAAGAAGCTGTTATCAACCCTACAGAAGCAACCATGACAAGTCTCCACTGAGAACAAGTGAGGTTACACAAAAAGCGGTAAGTTCTCTTAGACTGTACAGTACCTTTGGTTAGAAGAAAAGGGCTTTGGCACAGCTCCACCTCACTGATGAGGCCCAACAAGGCTGAAACATGTGTATGGGGTTGTGTAACGCTCATCTGGTATCCACGTGTCCACGTGGACGCCACTCAGCCTGTTTGGACCTCCAACGACCTCAAACCCTTCCCTGGAATCTGCTCGACTGGAGACTGGGTCTGTAACACAGGATTGCCAGAGTTTAACCTTATTGTCTCTGCTTGCTTGACCCCCTCTTCCCTGGGGACCAACCTTCCCCTTTGTCCACTCCTCACCTTGTTTTCTTGTGTAGCGCGCTCTCTGTCCTGCCCTTCGGTGCAGGGGTGCGTCGACTGATACGGGCACTATGCTGCCTAGTTGCTTCACTGGCGCGGGCCCGATGGACTGGGCTTGCTGTAACTTCAGCCCGACCGGTAAGTAAATTATTCTTATGAACTGTCCTTTTGACTCTTGCCCCTTCTGTAACGTGTCTTTCTTCCCTTAGGTGTTGGAGGGGATCAGAGATGGCGTTGTGCTGCTGAGATGAGCCGCGCACTAACGGTGAATGAGAGCGCGGCACGCGATGCTGCCCGCCCTTCCTTGTATTAACCAATGTTCATCTCTGTGTCCCTTTCAGGTGCTGCAATATTCCCATGTGGCTGCCAGCTGAGAGGACAAGATGCGATGTGAGTAAGCGCGACGTGCAGCGCCTCCTTATGCTTTCCGTGCTAACCTGGAATGTCTTTTGCCCTTGCAGGTCGATGGGATGCTACGGAGCAGAAGTTACCCCGAGCGGCTTAAGTTCAGGTAAGAGTTTGACTCTTCTTACAGTTTGATGCTTACTAATGTCTTTTTCTTGTATATGCTTCCTTTCCTAGGATGCGACGTGCCGAGATGGAGATGACACCGCCGTAGCTGCCCACAGGACTGGAGGAGCGATGGATGGAAGCTGGATGCTCTTCTAGGTAAGGATAATTACGGCTGTTCTTGTTCTTGCAGGTGTGCGGGATGCGGAGGAAAGGCGAAGGCCTTCAGGAGACCGATCCGAGCACAGCGAGTGTCACGCTGCCGGTGCGGAGAAACGCAAAGCGTGTTTCTCGGCCTGGGCGTGGTTTAAATAGCCTTCAGGTAACCTAGGTATCCCTGGGTTGAACCACACTCAAAAGGCTAGACCGCATACTTAGTTCAAGGAACTAGGTTATGTGGGGGCATCCATCTTGCCCACAATACATTACAAGTCCAATGCCAAGTCATTCCTAGAGCTGTGTGTGAGCCTGGCGCCACAGGTGCCAGGTCTGACTCCAAGTGGGTCTCTGGCAGGATAGAGAGGTCCCTTGGGGCCATATAGGTGATTGTGGCCTGGCTCCAGCCTGATGTCTCAGAGGGCTGGAGGCAGGAATCATGACAGCACTCCCCCCCCCCAAGGCCCCTCTCATGGTGGTCCTCCTGCCTGGCCCTGGTTTGGTTGGATGGTTTTGATGAAACCTTCTAAGCAAGTGAGGTGCATGGATATACTCACAAGGTTCCCATGTTCTGTCCTGCGGACCATACCCTTTCCAGTCCACTAGATAGTATAGATTTGATCTGACATACTTTGAATCCAGGATGTCCTTGACCTCAAATTCTGGCTCTCCAGCGATTACTATTGGCTTTGGTGGCGTAACACAGGTTCCAGATTAAACAGGTTTTAGGAGAGATACGTGGAACACAGGATGAATCTTCATGTTAGATGGCAAGGCTAGTTTGACTGCTACTGGATTTATCACAGAGGTGATGGTGAATGGACCCAGGTATCTTGGACGGAAAGTCTGAGTTCTTTTAATGGGCACATGTTTAGATGCCAGCCAGACTTTGTCTCCCAATTGGTAATTGGGGGCTTTTACTCGGCGCTGGTCAGCAAATTTCTTCTGGCGGATCCGGAATGCCCTTGCTAACAAAATCTCAGGGCTCCAAAATAAAATTGAAAACAAACGACAACAACTCACTCATGGTCCTACCTCCAGACCCACCCTTCCTCCACCCACCGCCACTAGCTCTGGCTTCACCTTCAAAAAGGTAACCATACCTGTAGTACAAAAAATTACAGCATCCTTGAAACCCTCGAACTGTAAGGGGAATAGTTGCCCCGCACAGATCATAAAAGATGCAGCAAGGGATCTTTCCCCCTTCATTACCAAATTAATAAATTTGTCATTCTCCAATAACACGGTCCCAAGTAATCTGAAACAATCTTGGGTCCTACCACTGTTAAAAAAACAAACTCTTGACCCAGATATACCCACAAATTATAGACCCATCACCACTGTCCCATTCCTACTAAAAATTCTTGACAGAGTGGCCTATTTACAAATTCAGGAGTACCTTGAGACAAACCAACTACTAGGAACTCGCCAATCTGGCTTTCGTCCTCAACATGGGACGGAAACGGCCCTTGTTGACCTCAAGAGCCAGATAGACGAACTCAAACATAAAGGTAGGGCTGCCATCCTTCTTCTCCTTGACCTTTCCACTGCCTTTGACCTGGTTGACCACAAAATCTTGTGCAACCACTTGTCATCGGCAGCACACTTCTCCCACGCCACGGTCACATGGATCCAATCCTTCCTTGACAACAGGACCATGCGGGTCTTCTCACTACTAGCAGCGGCCGATCCTATTCCCATTACCTGCGGTGTCCCACAAGGTTCTTGTGTCTCACCCACTTTGTATAATATATTTACAAAGCCCCGATTCGACAAGTTGGACCATCTGGGTATCACCTACACTAACTACGCAGATGACACCCAGATACTCCTCACCTTGTCTGTCAACTACAACTTGGACGCCAACCGGATCAGTGAAGTCTTCTCCATCATTCAGGCATGGATGGCCACACATGGCCTCTGCCTGAATGATGACAAGACCAAACTGCTCCTTGTCGGCTCACCTAACACCATCCGGAATCTTAGCCCTAGTTACACCAGCTTCACCATTGACAGTAACACTATTCCCATCGCTAAAAGTGTAAAAACTCTTGGTTTCTATTTAGACACGAATACCAACCTCGCCAAACAAATTAATATGACCGCCTCAGCCACCGCTTACACTGGTAAACTAATTAGGGCCTGCAGACCTCTGATCTCCCCCAACACCTGCCTCATTTTAGCCAGAGCATTTATACAATCCAAACTGGATTACTGTAACAGCCTTTATGTAGGTACCAACAAGACGGTAATCAATAAACTGCAAGTTCTACAAAACAATGCGCACCGTGCAGCCCTCAATATCCCTAGAAGAGAACATATCTCGGCTACAAGAACTTCATCCAAATGGCTCTCCATCCAACAAAAAATAGACCTAAAAACCATCTGCCTCACTTACAAAGCTCTCAACCACCTAGCTCCGCCCTATTTAACCAATAAATTCACCTTAAGACAGAATACCAGAACCACCAGATCCTCCAATACACTACAACTGACGGTGCCCAAATACTCCCTCAAAAGAGCCGGTGGATCCAGCTTCCCAGTTCTAGCCTCACAACTGTGGAACACTATACCACTGGATATCAAATCCACCCCCACCTTCCAACCTTTCAGAACTAAGGTCATCACTTGGTTACTCAATAAATAACCAATTATGTATGTATGCCTAATGTACGAATGTATCCTGTACTATGTCTACTTGGTACTATCTGCTTTTTTGTAACTATACATATGTTGCACAAATGTACAAATGTTCCTCACCATTGCCTGTAACTTGATGTTTAAGCGCCCATATACCCCTGGGTCAGGAGCGCTATACAAATAAAGTAAACAAATGAACAAACAAAACAAATTAGCTTGGAGTAAGTGTTCGGCTGCTTTTTTAAAGGTTTGAGAAATGGTAGTGTACAAGGTTTTAATATGGCATTTCCAAGGTCGTAGGGACGTCTAACTCGGAAGTGCATGGATGCCTGCCATACATGGTATAAAAGGGGGTCTGCCCAGTGCTGATGTGTAAGGAATTATTATAGGCATATTCAGCTATCCATAATAGGTCTGACCAGCTTCCTTCAGCTTGATGTAACATACAGCGTAGGTACTGCTCGAGCGTTTGATTCGTTCTCTCAGTTTGACCATCTGTTTGGGGATGATGACTGGTGGATAGTCGGATGTCGATTTGGGCCATAGAGCAGCACTTCCTCCAGAAGTTGGGCACGAATTGAGTACCCCGATCAGAGACCAGTACTGAAGGAAACCCATGGAGCCGTACGATGCATTTGAGAAATACCTTTGCCAGAGTGGAAGCGTTTGGGAGGCCCTTAAGAGGAATGAAGTGTGCCATTTTTGAAAACAGGTCCACAACCACTAGAATGGTGTTAAACCCTTGACTGGGTGGTAAATCGGTAATAAAGTTGACGGATAACATATGCCAGGGTGTTGGTGGAATATCCAATGGTTGCAAGAGTCCAGCCGGTTTCTGCTTGGATGATTTGTTTTGTGCACACACTCCACAGGATAGGATGAATTGGATAATGTCTTTATGCCACGTGGGCCACCAGTAACTCAGTTTTACCTTGGCTGGGGTTTTTGCAATACCGGGATGGCCTTCGATTAAGGAATCGTGATAACCGGACATGACTTGTTCTCGTAGTTCCTGATTTGGCAGGAACAGATGGTTCCTGAAGTAGGGCAACTGGTCCTTTATCATGTAATGTTACCCTTGTGTACTCCACTCTTGCAATTGCTCAGGACTCATCAAGCTTTGGATTTTTTCATGTAACTCATTCTGGGCTATGGTTGCTGTGATTCCTAGGAGTTTGTCACTTGGGATGATGGCTATTGGGTCAGGGGTCTTGTACCCTTATTCATCAACACCCATACGGGAAAGGGCATCGGCTTTTCCGTTTTTTACTCCTGGTCGGAACGTGATCACGTAGTCATATTCAGCGAAGAAAAGGGTCCAGCGTAGTTGTCGAGATGATTGAGCATTTGCTGTTTTTAGGTACTGGAGATTACGATGGTCAGTTATTATGGTGATTGTGTGTCTGGCACCTAGAAGATAATGTCGCCAGGCCTTAAAGGCTGACCTGATGGCTAGGAGTTCTTTGTCTGTGATAGCGTAATTGAGCTCAGGGTGTGTGAATTTACGCAACCAGAAGCAACAGGGTGTAATTGACCCGTTTCTGGGTCTTTTTGTGAGAGGACGGCTCCCATAGCCATACTCGAGGTGTCCGTCTCAACCAAGTATAGGAGGTCTGGGCAAGGATGACGTAGAATTGGGGCAGAAGTGAATCTCGCCTTGAGTTCCTGGAAAGCCTTTTCGGCTTCTTCAGTCCAATGAAACTTTTTATTGCATTTTCTTAGTAATGATGTGATGGGATGCACTATTTGCAAGAACCCCGGGATGAATCGACGGTAGAAGTTTGCGAAACCCAACATGCTCTGGACTCCTTTGAATGAATTTGGCGATGACCAGTTTAGGATAGCATCTACCTTGTGTACATCCATTCGGATTCCATTCGGGCTGAGAATGAAGCCAAGGAATTCCACCTGGGAGACATGAAATGAGCACTTTTCAAGTTTGGCATAGAGCTGGTTTTGGCAGAGTTTTGCTGGTACAGATCGAACATGTTTGACGTGGTCCTGCTTTGATGCGGAGTATACTAGGATATCGTCAATATATACTAGGGCACAGACATCAATTAATTCCCTTAAGACATCGTTCATGAAATATTGAAATGCAGCGGGCGTGTTGCAAAGGCCAAAGGGCATTACTTGATATTCGTATAGGCCATACTTGGTACGAAAGGCGTTTTTCCATTCATCACCCTTTTTCACTCAAACAAGGTGATACACTCCTCTCAAATCTAATTTGGTGTAAATTTGGGCGTCTTTGACTTGATCAAGCAGTTCAGGGATTAGTGGCAGAGGGTAACGATTTTTTATGGTGATCTGGTTCAGTGCACGATAGTCGATACACGTTGTCAAGTCCCATTCTTTCTTCGGCACCAATAATAGGGGACTGGCTGCCGGAGACTTCGAAGGACGGATAAATCCGTTTGCCAGGTATTGATCTAGATAGGACTTCAGGTGCTGGTTTTCTGGTTCAGTGAGCATAGATTATCCCACAAGGGATTGGTGCGCCGGGTATCAGGTCGATCTGGCAATCCAAGTATTCACTTGGTAAGGTATCAGTTGCCACTGTTCCAAGAGTAGAAGTTCTGGTATCAATTGGCTGTCTCCCTGGGTGATAACACGTGTCAGCACAACTCCCGGAGAAGGCCAACACTTTTGCTCGACAATCTATTCGAGGATTATGCGCTACTAACCACGGCATTCCTAAAATCAACCAGAATTGAGGTGCCTTGATGAGGTCGAAAGCGATAGATTCTTGATGTCCATCCTGGCATAGAAGGGTTAAGGCTGCAGTGCATTGGGATACTGGACCAGAAGCGATTTCCGTGCCATCAACAGTGGTAACAGTGTCTGTGGTCGACTTAGGGCATAAAGAAAACCCCATCTTTGCTGCAAGGTCTTGGTCTATGTAGTTCACAACGGCTCCACTGTCTATGTACGCTCTTATTGTGTGCATCCGAGATGGTTGTTGGGGATTGATCAAGATCACAGACAGTGCAAAATGGGAGGTCTATAGTTCACTTTCTTCGCTCGACAAGTGGACCCCTACACTTGCCGGGCTTGGCAGTTTTCCGACTCCTTGGTGGTATCTTCCTTGTCCGTGGCCCTACTGTTCTCTTTGGTGTCTTCACTGGGCACTCTTTAAGGAAGTGGCCTGACTTTCCACAGTACAAACATAACTGCTGCTGTCTCCTTTTATCCCTTTCAGCCTTAGTTAAGGGTGATCTGACCCCTGCGATCTGCATTGGTTCCCCTGAGCTCTCTGTTGTTCGAGAGACATTGTCCTTTGAACGCACATACACAGGGCGAGGGTCCAGTCTGGTTCGGTCTGCTCTTCGGTCTTGCAATCTATGATCCAACTGAACAACAAGGTAAATAAATTCTGCAGAGTCTTTCGGGGGTCCATCACTTGCGTGAGAACATCTTTTAGCTCTCCCCATACACCCCGATGAAATAACGTGGTTCTCTTTTCCTCAGGCCATTCTGCTTCAACCACGAGTCTATTGAATGTGGCTATGTATATTAACAGGTCTTGGTTCCCTTGACGAAGGGACAGAAGTTTGTTATATAATGCCTGCCCATGAGAACGACGGGCAAAGAGTTTCTCCATCTCCTGCTGAAAACCCCTGAAGTAAGTATCATCTTGATTAACAAAGGGTACTGACCAGTCTGCGGTACTAGCGCTCAGATAGGATAGCACGAAAGCGACCTGTGATTGGTCATTTGGAAAGGCCCCTGGCCTGCAAAGGAAATGCAGACGGCATTGATTCATACATGTTGCATACTTCTTGGGGTCCCCCGTGAATCGCTCGGGCGGGGCCAAGGGAACTGCCCCAGGAAGGGTTATCTGAACAGGGTTGACTGAGGGTACTGGCATGTGACTGGAGAAGTTGCTGGTTTAATTCCTCAGTATGTTCTTTAGCAACTATCAACTCTCTCCTCAGGGTGTTGGTCTCCTGCCTGGCTGCATCTACTTCAGTACGTAGCTGTCCCAACATTTGGGCTAACTGGTCGGTTTCTGACGTTTCCATGACGCCCTGGTGGATTATGGTGTGAGGCTTTGCGTTCTGTAACGCTCACCTGGTATCCACGGGGACACCACTCAGCCTGTATGGACCTCCAATGACCTCGAACCCTTCCCTGGGATCTGGTCGACTGGAGACTGGGTCTGTAACACAGGATTGCCAGAGTTTAACCTTATTGTCTCTGCTTGCTTGACCCCCTCTTCCCTGGGGACCAACCTTCCCCTTTGTCCGCTCCTCACCTTGTTTTCTTGTGTAGCACGCTCTCTGTCCTGCCCTTCGGTGCACGGGTGCGTCGACTGGCACGGGCCCGATGGACTGGGCTTGCTGTAACTTCAGCCAGACCGGTAAGTAGAAAGATTCTTATGAACTGTCCTTTTGACTCTTGCCCCTTCTATAACGTGTCTTTCTTCCCTTAGGTGTTGGAGGGGATCGGAGATGGCGTCGTGCTGCTGAGATGAGCCAAGCACTAACGGTGAGAGCGCGACACGCAATGCTGCCCGCTCTTCCTTGTATTAACCAATGTTCGTCTCTGTGTCCCTTTCAGGTGCTGCAATATTCCCATGTGGCTGCCAGCTAAGAAGACAAGGTGCAGTGAGTAAGCACGATGTGCAGCGCCTCCTTATGCTTTCCGTGCTAACCTGGAATGTCTTTTCCCCTTGCAGGTCGATGGAATGCTCCGGAGCAGAAGTTACCCCGAGCACTTAAGTTCAGGTAAGAGTTTGACTCTTCTTACAGTTTTCGATGCTTACTAATGTCTTTTTCTTGTTTATCCTTCCTTTCCTAGGATGCGGCATGCCGAGATGGAGATGACACCGCCGTAGCAGCCCACAGGACTGGAGGAGCGATGGATGGAAGCTGTATGCTCTTCAAGGTAAGGATAATTACGGCTGTTCTTGTTCTTGCAGGTGTGCGGGATCCGGAGGAAAGGCGAAGGCCTTCATGAGACCGATCTGAGCACGGTGAGTGTCACGCTGCAGGTGCAGAGAAACGCAAAACGTGTTTTTCGGCCCGGGCGTGGTTTAAATAGCCTTCAGGTATCCCAGGTATCCCTGGGTTGAACCACACCCAAAAGGCTGGACCGCATACTTAGTTCAAGGAACTAGGTTGTGTGGGGGCATCCATCTTGTCCACAATACATTACAAGTCCAATGCCAAGTGATTCCTAGAGCTGTGTGTGAGCCTGGTGCCACAGGCGCCAGGTCTGACTCCAAGTGGGTCTCAGGGAGGATGGAGAGGCCCGTTGAGGCCATATAGGTGATCGTGGCCTGGCTCCAGCCTGATGTCTCAGAGGGCTGGGGGCAGGAATCATGACAGGTTGCTGTTGGTACTTTTGTTCAGAAGAGAATTGCCATAGCATTTCGGTGCTGGACTGCCAATGTGGGCGGGACAAAGACTGATATGCAAATGGATATTTCCCTTCTCTGAAAGGTACAGTGAGCCAAAGTGTGGCTGCAGACTCTCGAGTGGGTACCTTCCCAAAGAACAGGTTATTTAGCTGTGTTTGTTCTCGCAGAGGGGCGCCTATGGACTCTTTTCTCATATTTTTACATTACAGACATAGCCTTAACACCATTCATACCACTCCCTCCTCCACAAGCACATCCACCCCATCCTACTCCACCATCACAACACCATCATCACACAGGCACTCGACAAAATTGCACCCCATAAATTACAAAAAAACACACAACAACCACCACAAACTATGATTGAACAGTTCCCTCTCCTCTATCAAGCAGGAATCCAGATGCATAGAAAGATCCTGGCAAACGAACCCATGCCCCTCAACCAGGACACCCCTCAGACACTGCCAAAATAAATATGAAACTGACAAACGCAATGACAAAGGAACCCATTACATTCAAGAACCTCCATCCACACCTTCTGCACCCGCATCCACTGAAGTGTGCAACTCTCTCATGAACTACTTCAATTTCAAGATAGACAGCATAAGGACAGCCCTCCCCTTGGTTCTCCGACTCACACGCCCCACTCCCAAACATACCAAACACTTGGGACACCTTCCACCCAACCAACACCCTCATCACCCTCACTGCCAAAACAAAACCTGCATACATTCTGGATGATGCATGCCCACCTCAAGCTGCATCCAATTGCATCACCACCCTAGTTCACCACTGGATCAACATAATCAGCTTCTGTCTCTCACATGTTACTATTTCCACTGCACTCAAATTGGGACAAATCTCACCCCTCCTCAAAACACTATCTCTTGACCCCACACTCCCTGAAAACGACTGACCTATTACTATCCTACCATACCTCATCAAAATCATGAAACGCTTTGTAACTGCCCAACTGTAACAACACATCACCACAAACAACCTACTCAACCCCTTCCAATCACAGCACTGTGACCACTACTCTACACATCCTCGATGGCCTCCCCAGTATCCCAGACTAAGGACACACAGCACTACTCATACTCCTCCACCTCTCTACAACCTTTGAAACTAACGACCACACCATTCTATTAGACATCCTAAACCACAGTATGAATCTCTCTGGCACTGTACTCGACTGGTTCACCTCCATTCTCATTGTCAGGACACACTTTAGCTCCATGCCCCCTTATCGATCAGACCCCAACCCTGTCAAGTATGGGATTGTGCAAGGCTCCTCCCTAACTCCACTCCTCTTCAACCTATATGTTAAATCCCTTGGGCAGACCATTAGAAAACACAACATACATTTACACCAATACACTGATGACCCACAAATGTACTTTTAAATGTAATCCCCTTCACAACTCCACTCCCTTAAAACCTGTCTCTCCACCATCACCAATTGGATGGCCACCCACTTCCTCAAACTCAACCCTTCAAAAACAGAATACCTCCTCATCTGTCCCCCAACGCACAAACCTGACATCACCCCCTGGATACAAGAACTCACCACAAACAACTCATACTTATCTCTCTCCACTCCTGGTAAATCCTTTGGCTTCAACACTGACCCCCATCTTTCCTTCACACACCACATTGCCGCTGTCACCAAAACATGTAATCTACAACTACACCTCCTTTGCAAAATCAGACACCCCGTTCCCCCTGAAGACTTCCACATCACAGTCCAACACCAGTTCTCTCTAAGCTGTACTATGGAAATGCTCTCCTCACTGGACTCGCCACCAACACCCTTGACCCCCTGCAAGCCATACAAACAGAGCAGCCAGTCTCATCCTCCAATTACCCAAATATTCACCCCACTCTTGCCTAGCTCCAGTGGCTCCCCATGCCACAGAGTATTTCCTTCAAAGGACTGTGTATTGTATTCAAAGCCATCCACCTCAAAACTCCATCTTACCTTCATGACAAACTCAAACCTATCACCCACACAAATACCAGACACGCAGGCCAACACCTTCCACACGTTCCACTCTGCAAACTCACATGCACACAAAAACAATATTTTACCCACTGAGCACCGCGGGCATAAAAACCCTACCTCTCCACCACCACTTTCTGAAAGAGACTCAAAACATAACTGTTCCCTGCAAATAACCCAGCCCTCCGCCACTGCTATCACTTGCCTATCCTAATCTTCCTATCCTTAAACATTTTGTAACTTCCCTATTCAACTCCCACCGTTTCAATATTTGAACTATGTAAGGCGCTCCAAGACCCTCTGGGTAGGGCCAGCGCCAAACAAAGATTCTAATAAATAATTACATATCTATGCTGGAAAATCTTCCCTGCTGCCATTGGTATGATTTTCTGAATTGTGCCCATCTTGAGTAGAGTGCGTGGCCATTCTTTGGGTAATCCACACTATCATGGATAAACAGAGTAGTACATGTGTCAACATGGTGAAGTGACCTAATACAGCAGGCGGCCATGCAATGCTGGATCATTGGGTCCACTGTCAGGTAAGATTATTTGTACAGTTCCAGTAGGTCGCATAAGGTACAATAGATAAGTAAGAAGGAGAAACCACTGGTCTCTTCACATCCTGCCCAGCTCACACTCCTACTACCATCCAATGGAACACTCATCCATCATTCCAAATCAAGGTTCTATGCCTGGCTCACAGCACTCTAAGCACAATCACACACACACAGAAAGGCTGACTAAAACACATGGCCATCCATGAAATTAGTGCATGATACTTTTGTCCGTGAAAAGCCTATGAATTGCTATCAATATGTCATTGGACTCTGTTTATGTAACAAAGGTATAGAGAGACCGATCACAGCTCTCCATTGTTATGGGAGATTGTGTTGAATGCAATTTGGCCATGGTTTGTCAGTGATCCCTGGAAAGACATCTCTGATTTGCTCGTCTCTTTTATCATGAATAAATATTAAGTGTAGGGGTATTAACATTTATGCTAACACAATTCTAGTTACTGTTTTTTCAGTTTCCTTCAAATGAATCCCAGCTTTGAAATGCCTCCTGCCTAAAATTCACATTAATTTCATCCCAACTCCAATGATTCCTGTTTACCTCCACCTCTACAAATCGAATGAATCTAAATCATTTTTATAGCACTATCAGAGCTAAGTGCATTCAGCTGCCTGGGAAGAGAACTGTACATTCCGTTCTCTGAGAAAGTCAATTTGCATACCCACAATCCTTTGTACACTTACTGAAAGTTCTGTTTTAATTCCCACTGAATTAACACATTGATATAATAGCTCACAGTGTCCATATACATGTCTCTTCCTATTTAACATTTTAGAACTTATATCACCATACATTTCATTCCTGAAAAGCAAATGGTTCAGTGGGAATAGTTATTTGAGCCATAATAGTTAATACAACAGGTCTGTGCTCAGGGCAAATATTATTATTCATGGCCATACATGTTTTATGTTTTTATTTTTAACTACAGGTTGTTAACATGCTGACATTGCCCCCAGTTAAAATGAACACAGGGATATACAAACATACCATTTAAATGTTCATGTTTATCCATTAATATTCATGGTTACTCAAACCCATCATGATCAGGGATAGCCATGTCTGTACATGAGACCATGCGCACGATTAGACCATGGTTACTTATGGTCTAATCGTGGAAAACCATGTCATCCATGAGCTTTATTCGTGGTTGACCATGTTAAAACCATGAACTTAAAAACAGGGTTCTTAAGAACTGGTTAAGATGTTTCAATCTCGCACCAACCTGTATTTTCCTGATATCCAGTACAAGAAAAATAATGGAATAGAATCTTTCCCCTTATGAACACTCCAGGACCATATTGATCAACTTCTGTTTCTCACGGGATCTAGTTCCTGCAGGAGGGCTGGTCTCTTGGCTCTCCTTTTGGGCAGCGGGGAAAAGATGGAAGCGGCCTGGGAAGTAAAGGAGGATCCTGGAATTCCATTGTGCACCTCTACGCCAGGAAACCTAAGGCCCACTGACCCTAGGTTATGTTTTCCATGCTTCTGAACAACTTGAGAAGCTGAGGCCCCACGGCACTGTTTTTGGTGTCATGACTTATGTTGCTTCCAAGTGAATTTGCTGGAGTGGCTTTTTTTCTGGTTCCTGCTAAAACCTGTCTCTAGATCTAGATGACATGCCTGCTTTATAGCATTTCTTGTAATCCGGTTTGATATGAATACTTGTTTGGGTCGCTTTCTTAGTTTATTAGTATTTTTGGTAATTTCTGAAAACTTTGTGCACCTTTTTTCCTCAGAGGTCTCCGGACAATAAGGTACGACACATGCCTTTTTATTTGCTGCGCTTTTCTGTAAGCCCTCTTTACAAATATCGCAGACATGAATAGGCCTCTTCCAGACACGGCCACGCCCATTGCCATTAATCAAGCTCTAGTCCTGTCAAATGTGAGGTATAAGAGGAATTCAACTCATCACATCATGGGCCCCAGGATCATTGCGCAATCACCCATTTCATCAATTGATAAGATATGGCATTTATAACATGCATGTACACAAATGATTTCAGCCGTGACAAGACAAGGGAGGGTAGACATAGGGACGACAAGACAAACGATCCTACTTGGCCTTGTGTCATTCGGAACGTGCAAGTGTGACAACAAGAAGTGCAGGGAGAAGGAGAGGGGGAAGTGCAAGGAGAGGAAAGGGGGAAGTGCAAGGGAGAGGAAAGGGGGAAGTGCGTTCAGGGCAGCATGGTTCTGAGTGAGTGAAGCCAGAGCAACACGGCTCTGGTTAAGTGCAAGGAGGCAGGGGGGCTCTAGTGATTACAGTTACAGCCCCTAAGTGCGAGGTAGTCCAGGATATGATATGATTGGTTTTTTATAACATGCTTAATACCCAGAGGCTTCTAAGCGCGGACCCGGGGATCGAACCTATGTTGCTCTATGTCATCTTGCATCCAAGGCAAGCACCTTGCCCCAGAGCTATCCTTCTGAGACCGGAGGCAGTGCAAAGGAAGACTGGTAATGGAGGAGCCTGGTACCCAGTGAGACTCTGAGGGAACCAATCAACAAGTCGGTGCAGCAGACAGGTAAGTTAGCAAGGGAGCGAGAGAGAGAAGGCAGAAGAGAAAAGGAGGGTCTTGAGCTTTTTCTGGAACTTCAGGTGGTCCGACACAAGTCTGAGAGGGGCAGGGTAGCTGAGTTTTGACAGATTGGGCATTTCAGAAGAACACGAGATTTCTAGGTCATTGTCATGAAGCACAGAGGGAACACTCAAGCATTGACACAAAGTGTGTGTGGACAACAGAAATAGGGAAGTCAAACCGCCAAATGCCAGGGGTAGCGGAAATGACTACACATACCGGGGACATCACAAGAAGTGGCATCACATAAGCTTGACCCAGCTGACATTACAGAAAACCATGTCATATGACGTTTGTTCCTTGTGACATGACAGGAAGTGACATCACAAAAGTAAAAACAAGTACAATAAGTGTTTGATTATCAAAATACCAATTGTACCAAAATGGACAAAAGTCTATTTTTGTTTTCATCTATTTATCAACTAGCGTGCTGCCTTAATATGTAATGAGCGCAGTCATGGTATGCTGGGGCGCATTGAGTAGAACATTCTAGGCCATGAGCACTGCTTTCACATGCCAACACAACCTCACGTGGCCGGTACTGCAATGCTATATCTGTAAAAGGATCACAAGACATGTATACTGTTAAGCGGCTTCACTTCAACACTACAGCTAAGTCAATGCCTAGTCGGGGATGCTGAGGGAAACCCTTATTGATATATTTTTAGGTCCAGTTCATGTACTCTGGATGACAACCCTTATATAACACCCCTCTCTTAGAATCCCCCTGACCCCACTGAGCCAAGAAGTAGGTCTGTTTTGCAAACGGTTTATTTGAAAAATTAAACAATATATATATATATATATATATATATATCACACTTTGATAATAAATTAATATCTGATAGTACACTGAGACATATGATGTGGATCCACAATGGGTAATGTTACAGTGGTACACTTGATTACTTAGGAGTAGTATAGAGGATGAGGTAGCTGAAAATGCTTTATGGTTTCAAGGAAATGCAAGGTGGAATAAAATGCAGTACAGCAAATAAACTTGATATGATTTCAACCAACAACAATGTAATCACTTTTTCTCTGGCAATTCACCCCACTCTATGCAATGTAAGAAATGGAAGGAGATGGGAAGAGGAGCACACAGTTCTCAGGAATGCAATCAAATACAATACGAAATTCAGTTCCCCCCCAGCAAGCTTAGAGGAAACAGGTAGAAGTTTGAAACACAGGCCCAAAATGCTTTTAAATGTGATGGCAATGGATGGGAAAATGTGCTAACTGATTTTAATTCCCTCTAGAGATTCAGGGTGAGTGAGAGATGCTTGTTGGTATTAGTTCAGGCTCACTTTATCAATGCTCTATGAGTTATTACCAGGTTGCAAACGGATTTTAACAAAGGAAAGAATGGAGCTGCTATTTTGACAAGTGGAGAAATTGAGCCAAAATCGCAAATCGCTGTAAATTTCGCGAGTGCGTAAATCACGATTGCGGAAAAAGTATAGGGAGTAGGTTCGTTGGAAAGCCTAGAATCACAGCTTTAAAATGAAAGTTAAATTTCATTCCTAGCCCAAACGGTTCCAGAGATACGGACGATTTAATAAAGGTAGATTTTCGGATTTAAAGTAAAACTCAAAATGACAGGTGACAGCTTGCAGCTGCAGAATTGACAGGTGACAGTTGTGCAGCTTTACAAATGACAGATGACACGATTTCTAGGAGGCTGTTCTAATTAGGTTAAAATAGTTTGGATTAGATTATTTTAACTAAGAGATTGGGTTCTGCACAGTTCTGGCGGATACTCACTCCTAATTTTGAAATGAATGGGCCTCGTCACGGATCTGTCCAACACGTCCAACGGCGGTTCTGTCTGCTTGGCGGGTCAATCAGGCACCGGTTCTGCTCACAGCGATCCGGATCTCTGGTTCTGCTCACAGCGGTCTGGGTCAGCTCTGCTCTGCTGGTCTAGCCTCTCTGGATACAGCGGCCTCTGGTTCTGGATACTGCTCTGCTTTCCGGTCCGGATCAAGTGGATTCTGGATGTAACACTGCTTTCTGGGTACTGGCAAAAGTTCTTGGCAAAAGAATTCAGACAGCTCGCCCGGCTGTGGAATAGTTTGCAAATGATTTTAAGGATGCTGAGGCCTGCTGAGAAGAGTTCTCAGTTTGTGGGTTTAGGCCCTTGCTTTAAGTTCTGAAGTACATTTCTGGTCTCTGAAGATTGATGGATGTGAAGTCTGGAGTCTCCCGGCAGAGCGTCCCGCAGAAAATGGAATTGAATCTCTCTACCTGTCCCAGCAGTCTCTTAGTATGTGTTTTGGAAGTGGGTGTGTGCGTGGCATAACTGAGCCTGCCCCTCTCTACTTGTCATTGGCCCAATTCTCCCCTCTCCCATGACTGGGGGAAGGAAATGGATTGTCATCATGATGAGGTCTGTTTATGGGTCAGAGGATCCTCCCCTGGTCAATTTGCCCACAAATCTATATTTGATTCAAATACATATTTCCCAGATACACAATTTGTTGAAATTACATGTACACATTATATATTCCTTATGGTCCATGTTTGTCCGCCTCTGATCTTCCTGGGGGCTTGCATTACAAAATGACAACATTTTGCGCTTTTTGACTGGTTTACCAATATCGGACATTTACCAAAAATTACACACAAGTGCGCAAGGAGTATGGACATTAATTGATGAAGTGTCAGATTTTTAACATGCAGACATTTGGAGTGAGACCCTATTTGACCAGTCCGCACTATGAGTTATCTATCTTTTTAACTTATGCCCTGGTCAAAAAGGGGTGTGGCTTCCCACATCACATGGTGGAAGAACTGCTTTATCCACTTCCCCCAAGCTCAGCTGGCTCTCACAGGCACTTCTCCTCCCACTTCTCCCAAGAGGAAGCCACTTTACGGCCCCCCCAATATAACATTAGCCTGAGTCCATTGTTCAGTTTCCTGAAGTCCCCAGGTAATTCAATCAGAGAGGTGTCACCTCCTTTTTGTGGGGGCAGCAGAATGCAGCCAGGCCTGGGAACACAGCTGTTGATCCAGTTTCAACTCCTGTCGGGGGTAGTTGTCAGGCAGAATCCAGTTTCATTAAGCCAGGTTTCAGCTAAATGTCACTTTTTGTTCCCAGTTTTCTACATTCAAATCAAACTGACAATTTTTACACATGCAGCTAGAGTGCTGATTCTAAGTTCAAAACTATGGCATTTCAACAGTTACAAACTATGTGACACTCAAAAGTAGGTCCCTCATTTAATTTAAACATTTCGATTTTAGTGGTTTTCAGTTCAGTTGACCTCCACAGCTCAGCCAGTTTTGTTATGAACATTGTTTTGGGCTCATTTTCTTTCCAGATATTGTATGCACACAAAACTTCATTCTGCCAAATGTCTGCTGGTGTTCAGTGAGATTTTTGAATATCCTGCAATGTTTGACATAGGCATTTTTAGCTTGCATTCAGAGAAACCAAGGTGATTTCAAAGGGCTTTTTAAGCTAACAGGCACTGCTGTTTTTCCTTTGGCACACATTCCACTCATGGCACCCCTGGCCCATTACGCTCGCACTGGTGGGTGGAAGGTTAGGCGACCATTTTGGTGTGCGCACAAACTGCGTGGTTCTCCTGGATTCTGGCGCACATGTGGGCTTTTTGGCCATCTTGGATTTTCTAAGCCCACAGCACCAAATGTTGCAGCTTAATGACTCAAACGTGGGTCAATACACCTGACAATACTGTTTTGGTTTTACGGGTAGTTTGGTGGGGGATGGAGGGCCTGCCCCCATAAAAAAGCGCTGCAATGAATGCTGCAAAAACACCAAGGAGTTCAGCTGTCCCTGATCCAGCAGGTACTGCTATAATATAGTAATTGCAGGCTCATATACACATGCAGTGCCAGGTAAAGCCTCATAATGCCATGCATGATCATCATATGCAAGCTGCAACCTAACAAGACCAAGAGCGGTGATCAAATGCTAAGCACAGCCTCAGAGGCCAAACAATGTCTTCTTATGACAGGCAGAGCTTGATAGGGTAAATGATTCAGCCTGCTTTTCTAGAGTGCAAACTAACCTGAATTACTTCTGGGCAGTCTACATTTGAATAGTTAAGGTCAATTATGCTGTAATAGGTAAAGGGATTTGCCCAGGATCCCTCATGTTGATCAAGCGGGAAAGTCAATATCTGTGCCCAACAGGTCCTGTTTCACTCTCTCCAGTTTACCCAGTAGACCACATCTCCTGCAATTCTTTACACCAACATTCTAGGATTCCCGCTTTGTCTTCTTTCATGCGTAGGGTCAGTTGTGTTTTTAATAATGCAGATATGGGGAATCACAAACCCATGTTCTTAATTAATCTAAAAATAAAAGCACCAAGATAAATGTTTTGCACAGTTTTAAAATTAAGCATCACCCAGAATATAGAAAAAACTGCGAACACAGTTTCTCTCTCTCTCTCTCTCCATCTCTCTCGCTCTCTCTCTCTTTGTACAAAGAGGAAAACCGCTCCCTACACACTAATAATTCAGAAGATTCCATGGTAAACACCATTGTGGAAAATGCTTTGATTCCTTATGTCAATGGACAAAGTTTGAACTCCGTCAGGAATGACTTATAGCTGGCTGCCACTATTCAAGCAGTCATAACTCTGAAAAGGTGAATGTGCCGCAATGCCCTTAGCGTGCTAACACCAAACGGATTCATTTCAGGCCAACATTGTATAGTCATGGAGCAATAAATCACTCTTTGAGGTCTAAGTGTGGGGGCCAGTAGAGCTGAGTTTGCAGACGTAGTGCCAGGGTACCACGCAGATTGCCTGGGGTAGCAGCTGTTATGCCTAGCTGCCCCTAACTGATGTCCATGAATTCAACTTAATTATGAGAATGGTTTTAATCAACCCAGTGTCAATGTTCTCCACTCACACTCTCCTTGGTTCCAGTCTAAGTTTCATTTCCTTGGGTTGTGGCTATAGGTCTTAGGATCTTGTGGTCAAAATGCCATTTCCGAAGGAAAGATAGCAAGACAAATGTGCCTTTTCGCAACTCTCTTGCTAGGGCGGTTTCTCTGCTTCTCGGCGGGCGACCTGCAAGGTAACCAAACAGTCTCCAAAAGTTAACAAAAGGAAATGTCTCTCAAAAGTCTCTACACCTCTAAAATTAAATTACTCCCAAAGTCTCTCTGGGTCTTTCCTTGGCATTACTCACAGTCCTTGATCTCTGATCTGCGTTCTCCTCATCATGGTTCAAGGATTGTCTCTGGTGGTGGTTGTTGCTGGACAAGATGGCACTTTCTGCTCATGTAGGCTGCCTGGTCCAGATAGCCCATGCTGTCTTCTAGAGAAGAGGTAGGGTCAGGGAGGTTTTAGGTTAGCTCTAAGTCTGTGCTTCCTCACTGATCAATGGTCCCGGGTCTAAAGCTCACCAACCCATTCTTACTTTCCTTCTTGCTACCTAGACTTAAGTATGTGCCTATCGAGCCCACTTGAACTTTCTCTCAGTCAATCCTTACTAACTACTTCTAAGCCGGCTCAATGTTCCCCCATGTTCTCGTTTCTCTGCACTCATTTCTCAAACATCCTGTACATTTGGGATCTGTCGCTCCCTCTCTAGCCTCTTTCAGCTCCTCCGTTCCACTGCTCACCGCCTCCTCCTGCTGCACTTGTGCTCTTCGTTCTACCTTAGACTTTAATCCAACATCCTGCTTCTAAGCATCTTCTTGCACCACCTCCTTTCTCAAGTCATCTGATACTCCTATCACCACAGATCCTACTTCCCCCCTCTTCCTGCGTTACTCCTCCTTTCACCTCCTCCTCCTCCATCTTCTCCTCAAATCCTCCTCCCACCTCCATTATTGCTTCCACACCTCCTGATTTGCTCTTCTACTCCTTCTTCCACCTCAGATCCTACTCCTGCCTTCTCTATTCCTATCACCACCTCTTGCCTCCTTTGCTTCACTAGCCTCTACTTTCTCCTACCACCACCAAACTCTCGCCTTCTTTTTCTCCAAGCTCCCACACTTCATGTTTCTCTGTGTTCGGTTTTATACTACCCTATTCCCACCCCCTTGGCAGGCATTCAGTGAGGTTCTGCATAGGGTGTAAAATTGCATCAAACAACAATCAGAATGCGGAACGTTCAACTATGATATACGTTTATTTTTCTCAATACTGTCATGCAGACACCATCTGCTTGAGGTATGATCCATAGCATGGGTGTTGCTAGGTTTGTAAAAGATTTTGGGCTACGCTAAGGTCGGGACTGTCAGTACTCGGGGGCTAGCTAGCCTTTTGGTTGTAGACCCTGAGCTTCTATCAAGGACTACAACCAAAAGACCCGGGGCTATAGCCTCCTCAACCCCCCCTCCCCTCCCAAACCCACAGCAATGGCGTTGATCCATAGGATACATCTGCACACATGCTAGCGGCTTTTAGTGTATAGACACATTTCATGCTTTTAATCAGAGTCAATTTAGCTTTGAGCATCTATGTTGAACATTTGCTTGAACAGACAGAGCCTGCCCTGAAGATGAACACTCCAGTCTGAAATGCATCGGTATGGGTCTCCAACACTCTGTATTAAGGATGATTCAATGGCACCTATAAGCAAGATGAGCAGGAAGAAAAATTGTTGTCTATGCTTATAATATAGCATTCAGTGTATTTAATATGCAGTAGTGCAGGGTTTGAAATTGAAATTCGATAAGCAGGAGCTAAAACCAGCTCCTGGGTGTCAGGCATCACCCTGTAGGCAGGAGCGACCGCAGGGGAACCAGGAGCTACCAGAGATGCTCCTTTAACTTTTTGTCCATTTTATATGAACCATTGTGTTTAAATGTATATTAGATGTGTTCCAATTCGTCTTTATTAACATTCTTAAATACTCAAAGTTAATGTCACATTTACATGTTTGGAAGGCTCCAGTTGGCCCTAGGAGCCAAATGTTGATGCTGGTAGCTGTCGGTTAAAAACTAACCAGGCTCCTCCATGCTAGAAGCAGGATCTAAATAGCTCCCAGCTCCCCTCAATTTCGAACCCTGGTAGTGTTTATTACACCATTGGCGTCCCGAGTTCTGATGATTATTTCAACAGAAATTGTGTTTGGTCTTCAGGTGTGTCTCATACTGTTTTCTGTGCTGGAATTGCCATGTTCTATACAGCTTGTTACCCGTAGGAGTTACTAATGTGCGTACGTAGACTTCCTGTGTAACACGGACACAGCTTCAAAGGCCCGGTCTAGCTATCTATCTTGAAATATTTTGATAGTGGGCATATGCAGGCAGAAGAGCAAGACCTGCTTTGACTCCTGGAGTACGCTGAAACCTTCTGAGCCGTATCCCCGCAGCGTAACATCACCCATGCTGCATTGGTGAGCTCTGCTGCAACTTGTTGGACTGCCTCCCTCCTTCTGTGTAAGCACCGTGGGGCCTGGGTTAAAGAACCAGTGAACCTCTTATAGCTTTTTGGATGGCAGTCTCTAAAATTGGTGGGCAAAGCTGGCCTGCCTGTCATTTGCTAATGTGGAAAGGAGTGAATTCATTACGGCAAAACGAGTTTGGCTTTTAATTTCGGCAGTTGTCAAGCCATTCAAGCATCTGCCCAGTTTTCTTCGGATTCTGTAAGATATTGGTCGAGGGGTTTCTTGGGGTTCCAGTCTCAGCTAGCTCATGGAGCTCTTATTGATGATATTCCTAGTCATATCTGAGGCATTCCAGAACACCATCCGTCGAGGTATCATACTGAACTTCCTCAACCTCGATTATGGGCAGTGGCAGTAGTAGGCAGCTTGAAACCCTCATGTTAGTTGTGGCGCCACATATTGGGACCAGCAGGCCTTTTCCCATTGGGGGTGCCTCTGCTATGTGCTCACAGTTTTTGAAAAATGCCTTGAGATCCTCTGTGGAAATTAAACTTTGCAACAGCAAGAGCAGTGGAAGTGGGTCTTGGCTAGATTGGCTTAGTTGACCCAAGACGGCTACCTGCCCCGTAAAATGTACTCTCGGGTAAGCTGATGGTCTGGCCTGGCACAGTTGGCTGCAATGTTGCCATGGTTGTAAGCCTTGAATCCTACTCTTCCCACTCTACCAACAACATTTTTCCTTCTTCTCATACTTCCAAAATGAATGGGCTAGGGCTGGGGATCACAGCCTCTTTGGTCCCGGATCTATTGATCCTGAGACCGCATTCATACTGTGGCTTACTTGTGGAAGGATAGCTTGTATATTTTTTGCCCAGTAAACTACTGGTTGTCTTTTCACTAGGAGCAGGCTTTCTGAAGATGATGGTTCAAGTTTTTACATTTGCCTCTCCTCTTCTTTCCAGAAGTCCCAGGACAGGCAATGACTACATTCCTTTTTGGGGCTCCAACATGGTTCAATTTCCATGGGGTCACCACACACCTTCCTGAAGTTGTTTTCTTCCAAACATCTATGATCTAATATCCTTTAACATAACATAACATCTAATGACTTCTGCAAATACAGGAATCTCTCTATCACTTCCTATTTGTCTGCCCCTGTACAAAGACTTGTGAGTATCCCTTCTGGTTCTTTTGATGAAATATCAAGGCATCAGGCATATTAGCGATGCTCCAAGCTGAAGAAAATTTTGGAGCGACAAAAATCTAGCCACTACAATGCAAGAGAAGACCACAAGAATGGACCCCCCAAATTTCAACACAAGCTCACCAAGAACAAGAGTACGCGATGGATTCAACCCATCATAACAAGCCCAAAGACCCCCAACAAACCCTATCAATACCTCTCTAATTCTCAGGATATCCACCATCCATTACATAAATGACTTGATACAAGCCACAGGCACAATACACTGAAACCAATAAACTCTACTTTCTCCCACAACACCCAATACACTCAGATAATGTCCACACACAACGAACAAAGGCCAGTCTACCAAATACATACCAGCACACAGTGACCGTTTTTTCCGAACCGAAGCTACCAACAGCACATCGAAGTTCTCTTGCGCTTCCCCTCTCAACCCCACTAACCGCCCCAACCCCCATGCTTTTCAGATCCGCCTAAGTGCCTGGAGACCATGAAAAAATGCCAGCAGTGCACGGTATAAGTCGCAATAACATAACATAACATAACAAAACAACAACTAAACCCACAATTCTTTTATGTCTCCAGCTTTATATAGATTAGTGCTCGTATAGGATAATACGTTATTATTTACATGTTGCATTGGACACTATTTTATCGTACTGATTTGTTTCTCCTTCTTAATGGTATTCCATTTTCTTCAAATGTATTTCACACATCATTGCCATATGAATTGATATTTTAGAACAATATTGTATAAACTGCTTACTTTTACATTTTTGTATGATGCTTTTATGACTGTCGAAATAAAGCCGATTAGGATGATGATCAAAATATGGGAATGGCTTTTATCAACCTGCTCTTAAGGTTCCCCACCCAGACTCCCTTTGGTCCCAGCCCAAACCTCTTTCCCCTTGGAGTTCGGCAATGAGTCCCTGGCTCTTGTTGTGGCCACAAATGGCATTTGCAAACATAAGTCTATTCTCTTTTTTATCCTTTCTTTGAGCCTCTATGGTCCTTCCCACAATCCCACTGCCTGGCTCATACCTTCTACTGAGTCTGCCTTTTCTCCCTTCCCTTGTTTTTCCCTCATTCCTTTTTGTTTCCCCTTCTTTTTAGGCCTCATTGCGGAACAACTTCACAACTGGTTCCTCCTCTTTAATGTTTCTTTCTTACATCCTACTCTGCTCCGCTCTTGTCTTTCCCTCATTCTCCATTGTTTCTCTTTTCTTTCTGGACTCCTTGCTGCTTCGCCTCACAGCTCATTCCTTTACTTCTCCCTTATTTCCCTCTCCTCTTACATCGTTCAGTTTTGGGGTTATTGCCCCTTCCCATTTTGAGTTTCTGTTCTCTCCTCCTCCTCACTCCTTTTTCCTCTCCTTCAACTCAGCTTCTTCTTGCCCCTTTACTTCAATCTCTATTCTACTCCATGTGTTCCTCCTCTGCTCTTCTCTCTCTCACCTGTGCTCATACTTCTCCCTCTGCTGTTATTTATTTCTCCTGCCTACGTTATTCATTTTCCCTCCTATAGTCTTTGCTCTCCCACCTCCATTCCTTGCTCTCCCTCCTCTACTCTTCTATCCTCTCACCTGCACTGCTCTCTATCCTTCTCCTTCCTACGTTCCTCATTTTCCCTCCTATAGTCTTCACTCTCCCACCTCCATTTCTTGCTCTCCCTCCTCTACTCTTCTATCCTCCCACCTGCACTGTTTGCTATCCCTCCAGGCTCTTCTCTGTTAACTTCATTGCCACGCTCTGTCTTGCACCATATTGCTAACCTCCACACCTGCAGTTTATGCTATGTCCGTCTATCCACCTTTTGATTTAGGTGCCAAGGTTTAACTGCTCACGATTGGGAGAGTGAGCCTTCTCAGTGGCTGCGCCAGTCCTTTGGAACAAACTCCCTCACCCCTTACATGCAGTGGAAAACTATTCCGCATTTCGAGGTCATCTTAAAACGTTTCAATTCTAGTCCCCCAATTTTCTTGCTTCTCCCCTTTTCCTCATTGCTGATCCCTACTCAGTTCTGATCAGAGCCGTGATGCCTTAATTGGTGCAGGTTGTGCTTTACAAAAACTGTTAACATTAACATAACAACACATACATGCGTGGGACTAGCGGTTCTAAATGTTCAAATGAGATCATGTGTGGGACCTATATATGGTTGAGACGATTTACTCTTGAGAATGTAAACTAAAATTTGACCATGAATTGCAATTCGACCAGTGGTCCTTCCTGCGGCTCCACCCACCATTCTATCTCAATCAAGGCCTCCACCTTGGATTTGTATTTGGGCAGTTTGGCTGTCTCACAGGTTTTACTGAGACTTCAGCTCACCTCATATGCAGGTCAGTGGAGCCTCACGGAGTGTGCCGAACCTACTACAGCATTTTCATTGACGCGTTCCTCTATTTGGTCCCAGAACTCCTCAGTGACTTGCAAAATCATTATAACCTATGGCAGTTAGAGCAGGCCCGAGGCATGGGCCTTATCTGCAGTGGCACATAGCCCTGCATCAGGGGTGGGGGGTGTATCTGACTAATGCAGTTCGATCAGAATGAATGTGCAGCCTGCAATCGCATTCAAAAGCACCTTTCGGCATGCTCTGGCTGACAACAAAAGAGTTCTGTTTTACGGTCAATGCATCACAGCCTTCCTGTTGCGAAGTCTCCTAAGGCATCACAGGCCTGCTATCACATTTTAGAGTGCATCAGAGGCCCCTGCAATCACATCTCGCCCCATTCAGGAATAATCTGCGGAGGCCAGAGCCGGCTGATCTGTGTCCTTGTTTGGTGCAGTAAATGACGACCTGAGTCATGGGGCCTCATTACGAGAATGGAGGTAATGAAAAAAGGAAGGCGGAATGGTATTACAGGCATCGTTAACTGGTCCGGGGCATTACGACCCGACAACCCGCCAATAGCGCCACCGCCCGTACCGTGCCCCATCATACCCTTATGCGCGCGTACACGCGCCCCTTCGTGGAGTAAATACCGGGATGCCGGTAATAGGAGGACATCACAATTCACACGGGCATGCAAATACTGGCATCCCGAAGGCGGTAATTAGGGCCTGCATGATGGCACCCATTCAGGCATCGCAGACCACCCGTAAACAGCAATCTGCAGTCAAGGTAACTGCCACAGGTGCACACCATCACCACAGGTGGAGTCAATGGAGCCTGTCCCAGTATAAAAGGAGTACACCCACACACCACACCCCTTCCTACACCAAAATGATACCACTAGCTGTTGCAATCATGGGGCTGGAGGACATGCCTATACTGCTACAACTACAGCAACAACAGGAACTACAACAACAACTACAGCCACAGCAACAGGCAGCACAGAGGAGACGCAGGAGGAGAAGGAGGTTGAGACAGGGCCAGCAATTACCACCAGTGCAGCCAGCAGTACCTCGTAGGCAGCCACCAATCCCTTGCATCAGACCCAGTCCATTCAATCTAACCTCTGAGCAGATCCACACCCTGTACCGGTTGGACCGGGGCACCATCACCACCATAGTGGACATGATACACAACGACATCGTCAGCCTCAGAGAAATACGCACTGCCATCCCCCAGCTACTAAAGGTGGTGTCTGTGCTCCACTTCCTGGCCACAGGCACCTACCAGAACACAGTGGGCCAGCTGCATGGCATTTCACAACCACTATTTTCACGCAGGCTGACCCAAGTGCTGAATGCCCTGCTGAAGCATGCTAGCACGCACATATCACTACCACGGACTGCCCAGGAGATAGCCGACACCAAAGTAGGCTTCCATGCACTGACAGGCATGCCCAATTGTGTTGGTGCCCTCGACTGCACCCATGTAGAATTGGTAGTCCCCCATGCCGTAGAGTCGGTGTACCGCAATCGCAAGCAATACCACTCCATCAATATGCAGATGGTATGTGACTCCAGCAATATCATCACACATTGTTGCGCCCGATATCCAGGATCGACACATGATGCCATGGTGCTGCGTAACTCCACGCTACCCTGTCACATGGAGCGACACGCTGGACGACGTGCCTGGCTGCTTGGTGAGTTGCCTGACTGGCCCTTGGCAGTGCATCAGGGTCGTGATGTGGGTGGATGCATACTCCACCTAGGTGGGAATGGGGTGGGAGGGGAATGCACACTCCACCTGGGTGGGAATGGGGGCGTTTGCATACTTCACCTGGGTGGGAATGGGGGGAGGGATGCATTCTCCACCAGGGTGGGAATGGGCGGTGAGTGGAGAATGCATGCAGAGCTAAACACTCCTGACCTGAACCTCCCAACCCGAACATGACACATCACTGGCACACATTGGACCAATGCTGTATATCAATGAGAACATGTAAGACGCACAACCTGGCCACCATGGGTATGTCAAGCAATGCATGACTAAACATGACTGCAACTGTGCCAATGTGGCTAGTGTGACCATGCACAGTGTAGTATACACAGCGAAAATGGGAGGCAAAACATCGTCCTGCATCCACAGTACATCCGCATCAGCATGCAAGAATTCATCCTGCATCATCTGTACAACGCCATCCAGACTACCACACCATATTGCAGTATACAATGCATCTAAATAATATTTGTGCATACGTACAGGGACATGTGCATGTCAACAGCAAATAGCTGCGGCCATGGGTGTGAATACTGAAGGTGTCAGCTCAGAATGACTCACATAGACCTATTTGTATTCGCTTGCAGGTGATGGTGGATATCCCTTGAAGCCGTGGCTACTTACCCCTGTGCGGAACCCGCGGAACAGCCATGAAGCGGAGTACAATCGGGTTCATATCTGTACCCGTGTTGTGTTCAGCAGACCTTTGGCCTGTTGAAGGCGCGGTTGCGCTGCCTAAGCAGGTCTGGTGGATCACTCCTTTATAGGCCTGAGAAGGTGGCAAAGATCACCATGGCCTGTGTCATGCTGCACAACATGTGCGTCCAGAGAAATGTACCACTGCCACCTGACATTGACATGCATGCACCGGGTGAGGATGATGAGAATGAAGACGGAGGAGAAGGAGCACCTCTGCCAGTACGTGATGCACAAGATGGCCGTGCAGTACGCCAATCACTGATTGACGAATACTTCTGACCCACAGGGACGTCGCTGGATATGTGTGAGTAACACACTGTACACTGGGTCCATGTGGACATGCACAGAGGGAATGTGGGGAGTTGGGCACTGTGCACTGTCATGAATTAAATGTATAAACACGAAATGAACAATGTCCAGCCATTGAATGATTTTTCACACAACGGGTGTATTAATATCAAATACAGAAATGTGCTACCCACCCCCCACAACACCAAAACTCCCCATACCCCCAATGAACTCCCAAAACCCCCCAATGAAGTCCCAAAACCCCCCAATGAAATCCCCCTAATACACCCATACACCACGGACACCATCTGACCCACTCCCATTGTTGTCCCACACTATTTCCTTGATTTCTTGTTGTGCGGGGGCAGCATCTCTGAGTGCCTCGCACTCCGTCTTGTTGGATGCACAGGGCTGGAGGGTGCAGAGGAGGCGGTTGTGGAGGATGGGGGTGTGTTGGATGGGGTGGAAGCCGTGGTGATTTGCACGGCTGGTGTGGGTTGTGGCTGCTGCATGTGCAGCAGGACAGAGGTGAGGACCTGTGTGATGGCCCCCAGACTGTCTCGCATCATCAACGCAGATGCATTAACGGCGGCTGTGTTTGCCGATATGGTATGTGCAATCTCACGCCTCGTGTCCGCCCCCTCCGCAACATATTGACGGACAAGGTCCAACATTGAGCCCTGTCTAGCCTCCACCCTTGCTAGCCGTGCCTCAAGGTTGGTGGTGGGAGCAGCAGTGGTTGAGGGTGCTGCGACCGGGCGAGCAGTGGCAGTGCTGTCCTCGGGGGATGGGGGGTGGGGTGCTGAGGTATGAATCATGGAGTAAAGGATCCCCAATGCTGCTGATGGGTGTGTTCTGATTGAGGGGTTGGGGGGTGGACACGGGGCTTGGGAAGTGTGGACATGCCACATGGGTAAGTCCATCCTTGTCCACATACTCCACTGCAGTTTCTATGTCGCTCAGTGGGGCAGTGGCTACTGCTTCACCCACCAAACTTGTTGCTGCCGAAAGTGTGCCACTGGCCTCGCCTTCCAATGGTGTTGCCAGTTCTGTGTTCCCGGTGTCAGGCGTTGATGTGGGGCCCTCATGTGCGGCCATGGCCTGGGCACTCGCCCTGGGTTTCGGTGTGGCCTGCGAGGCGGCCCCGGAGGTGGTCTTGCCTGTGGGAGTAGTCTTGTGCCGGGACGTGGATGCCCTTGTGGCTGTTTCCTCACTGGCATCCTCTCCAAGGGTGCCTGGGAGGGTAGAAGAGATGCAGGGCATCAGTGATGGTGTTACATGCAAGATGCATCATATGGTGCTTTGGAGAATTTCATTTATCATGCATTCATATCTTACAGGTGTGTCACACGGGGTAGCATGAAGGGGGCATTTTGGCATTTGCCGTGACGTCTCAATGCAGGGATGCTGCATGGCAGGTGGCATGCCGTTGTATTGAGGTTTTTGTGATGTATTACATGGGCACGGTCCATGTGTGTTGGTAATAGGATTGGCACTCAGCATGCATTTCAGTGTGGCAGGGTTTGGGCCTCCATCTGGAAAAGGATATGTTGATGTGTGTGTGTTGGGACATGCATTGCCTTGCCTAGACTCTATTCCAGTTCACTTGTGGTACGTCATGGTTTCCCCTACTGGGATCTGCAGGGTCACTCACCTCCATCTCTAGATGGCGGCACCCGTCTCCATCTCCCCGAAGCCCTCGATGGACTCCATCTGTATGAAAGTACTGCACGTCTCCTCCCAGCATGAAAGTTTTGCGGGTGAGTGGGGACCCCCGCCTATGGCCATGGCCTCCCTCCTATTGCTGGTCAGGATGTTCCGTACACTGAGGCGGAGGTCATCCCACCTCTTTTTACAGTCTTTGACTGTCCGTGGGGTGGTGCCGACTGCCGAGACCTTGCGGGCTACCTCCTCCCAGATCTCCTTTTTTCGCTGCTGCACCTCACTTTTCAGGTTCTGCTGGTTGATCTGCGAGGGTGTCCGCCAGCATGTTGAGTTCGTCGTCCGAAAAATGCTTTTTGCGCAGGCGGGGGGTTGATTTTCTGGTAGCCTTGGACATTTTCAAAAGATGGGCCCTGGTCTCTCCTCTATAGCAGTGGTGGTTTGGGAGGATTGCAATGGATTGTGTTTTTAAAGATGGCCGCCGGCGCATTTCCCGTTCCGACGCAATGACGTTACTTCCGGGTCCGGTATTACAAGCCCAGTATTAGCATGATGTTATTACCGGGTCAGTATTAAGGGGTACCTCCTAGGCGGAGGCGGTATCGGCGGGTCCACGTGATGGCGCTATCGGGGGATTGAAGGGCCTTTAGCGCCATAGCGGTGTGGCCATTACCGGCATGGGGGTTCGCGCGTGCTCGTGCACTCGTAATCACCTGCTATTAGCGGCGTCATACGAGCACGGACCCGCTAGTTCCTCCATGCCGGTAATGACCCTGTTTTTACCGCGCTTCTCGTAATGAAGCCCATTGTCTTGTGGTTGGCAATAAAAGACTGTGGTTTCTATTGCAACAGTATAATCATACAACACATTTTGGTAAATGTATTTATCCAAAAAACATACAATGATAAACAACTGTTATCTTTTGGGCACCGGGTTAGTGGCATGTACCTTTCCCGTGCCACCACATCTGGATGGGTTCTCGGCCGTCAGGGTTCCCCCCAAAGGTTACGGAATTGCTTGCATCCTCTTGTAGCTAGATTCTCAATCATCTTATCATGTAATTTTTCCATGCCTTTGACTGACAAGTGGACCCCATCTGCGTGGAACAGCTCCGGGTCCACTAGCGAAATTGCGGCGTGATGTATGAAATGGATTCCCCTGCTGATGCAACATTTTTCTATTCCTCTGTTAAGTTTCTTCCTCGCAACATCAATTGCTTTGTATGAGTTTGCCCCCTGCAATGTTTTTCTTGGTAGCATGGCTGAGTAGAAGATTTCAGTCTCCCTCTAATTGTGCGCTATTCCTACTAATGATGCACATGTATCCGACAACAATTGTTTCCTGCCTCGCTCCACCAGGTCATTGTCCCGCAGGTGTATAATTAAAAATTCATGTGGGTCCTGAATGCTACCAAATCTGCTAGTTTGTCATGTATCTCTGCCCAACTCAAACCATAATGTAAAGGTGTTCCTAAATGCTGGTTTTTCTTTTGTCTCCTCTGACCATCTCCCTGTCCTGAAAATAAACAAGTGTCCTATGATCCATGCCGACTTGATGGGGTTGTCTCGTTCTGTTGGGGAAAATCATCATTACATTAGTTCTGGCCTTACATATCTTTTGTAACAATCAGACTTCGAACCCACTATTTGCTTTACTTTGTCTGCCCCAAGGCCCCTTGCCATGCTGATATGGCTGCTCCTATTCTGAACGAGTGTGTCCCAAATTCGCGGCTGTCCCAACCGGCTTTCTCAATGGTTGTCTTCAGGACAGCCTGAAATTTAAATTGACTCAGGACCCTCCCATCTTTATGTCTCAAGAAACTCCCTCCTATACTTGGTTGGTACCTGGGGTACTGGTTCGTGATACATACTGGGCAGTGTTCTTTGTCATCAATGCAATAAATTGTACTGGTCCATTTGCTTCCAGTCTTGGACATTTGTATATCTATTGCCATGTATTCCCTTTCTACTTGCACTTCCAGCATGCCTAAACCATCAGCAGCTTTAGTGCTTGATGCTATAAGCTTGCTGACTCTATATGCCCCAAAATATGACATGGAGAAAGCTGTTTTAAACAGCTGTACCTCGTACTTGTCCGAGCAAGCCGTTTCCAGTAATTTAACAATATTGGTATTTTCTCAAAATTCAGGAGGTGCCTTTTATCCTTGTGCTGACCCTCTGCCTTTCCCCACCCTTTTAGTGCATAAGTTATTAATGCGCTGCGGGTTGGGACCGATCCCCATGTTTTTTTCCGAAATATGCTACTACTGCTAAGTGCCTCTTTGCCCAATCTTTTTTAATTTTTTGATTGTAAGCCCATTCTAAAAATGTATTCATTCATTTTGTTGTTACAAGCTCTACATGCTCCATCTGCATAACCCTCAGTACCGATTCCAGCCACCTGCTATATTGTTTCGCTGTGTTTGCTGCCAGGACTTTCTTGGCAAGCCCTAGTAGTAACCCATAGCAGGGTCTATGTAACCGCTCTGAGGTGTGTTCATGCTAGCACCCTTTTTCGAGGTGCCTTGTTTGATTGTTATCTCACCTTGGTCCCAGCCGTCCGGCTTTGACGCAGGTGATTTCCTCATTTCCCTGCCAGTATGACCCAGCATTCTTTGATTAGCTCTGTCCTCTTGGTGTCTGCCTCTGGATTCATTTTGCAAAATATCTCCCACTGAAAGTGAGACAAAGCATTGGCAATGTTATTATCTGCGCCGGCTATGTGCTTGGCCCTTATTTCAACATTGTACTTCAGCGTTATGATCGTCATGGACCTAAGAATTTGTAGGACTGAAAGGCATGTAGTTGATCTCTTGTTTATAATTCCTGCTACTGCCATGTTGTTTGACCATGCAGTTAACTCTGAGTTGGCCAATCGGTCGCCCCATACATGCAGAGGTAGCCAGATTGGTATGATTTCCAGCAAAGTTATGTTCTTTGTCAGCCCTTGTGTGTGCCATGGTTTTGACTCCAGTATTGCTCGGAAGCCTTTGCTTCCTGCTGCATCAGTAAAAAGTACCAATTTTTTGCTAGTGTTCAATGGGGTGCGCCATAGTATTTTTCTGTTGAAATCCACCAGGAAATGTTCACATAATGCTAAATCGTTCTTTATCTCCTGCCCTAATCTTATGTGCAGGTGGTTATTTTTGCTGCCTCTAGTCTTCATTTCCAAACTTCCTGAAAAGACCCTCTCCTGCGGTATAACCCTGGCGGCAAAGTTTAGACTTCCTGCTAGGGATTGTATTCCCTTTATTGTCCCTTTGATTTTTCCCTTAAGCAATCTGATATTCTTGAGTAGCTCATCTCTTTTCAGTGTTGGGATCCTGCATTCTCCTGCGGTTGTAGCTATCTCAGTCCCCAAGAAAATAATGTTTGTGTTGCGGTGTGATGTTGTCTCTTTTGCTAGTGGGATTCCCCAATGCTCTGCCATCGCTATCATCCCTCTTAGTGATTGCTCACATTCATTAGTTCCTGGTTGTCCTATTAACAGGAAATCGTCTAAGTAGTGAGTTACCTGAGCCCCTGGGTTTTCTTTTAGAAAGGCCCACTGAAAAAATTTACTAAATTGTTCGAAGAGTGCACATGATATTGCGCACCCCATTGGTAGACATTTATCTGCGTAACACATTTTGTCAAATGTGAAACCCAACCAGGGCTGTGACCTGGGACGGACTGGAAGTAATATAAAGGCAGATTCTATGTCTAGTTTCGCCATTAGTGCATTTTTGCTGCACTTATTATATCATCCCGAGCGCTTCCGGGAAGTGTGTGTAAGACACTGCTGTTTCTGTGGCAGGTATTCCATTGTTTACTGATTTGCCCTCTGGGTAGGACAGGTGATATATTAGTTTATACTGTCATGGATCTTTTTTGGGTACCAAACCCAGTGGTGAACATATGTACTCGCTAAAAGGCATTTTTACCCATGGGCCTCCAATCCTTCCTAGCTTCAATGCTTTTTACATTTTTTGTTCAATTAGTGCAGGGTTTTCTCTGGCTGATTTTAGATTTCCCTGTTTTATTCTAGACCCTTGTCCTTTGAAGGGGATAATAAACCCATCCGTAAACCCTACTTTTATTGCCTGGCTTATTTCTTGGTCGGGATAGGTTTATAATAGGTTCACAAAATTACTCATTTTAAGTCAAGTTTTCTGTGTCGGGGGTAATCTTGTCTCTTGAGCCCTGTCACTCTGCCTGTTCATTCTTAGTACCACTTACCCTCCTGCAGCTTTCATGGCTCCTCTCTCTTTGTGGTCTTGTTGGGTAGTCTATTACACCCATTGCTGCTATTCACCCCCGCATATGGTGCATGCATGTTTGTAGCTGCATTCTTTCCACCATGAGCAGTACCCTTTCTCAAACTTCCAGCATGTGACATTGCTTTTTGCGGTATTAAATGGTTTGTTTGTATTCTGGTTGCGGGTATTTGACCGAGACCCCCATGGCTGCTTCTTACGAAAGGGCGGTTCTCCCTTATTCTTTTGTTCTAGGTCAGCGCTTTTCCCACTGCTGTTCTGGGGGTTCTTTGCCTGTGCTGTGTTTTTCTCTGTACAGAATGGTGATTTAGTTTTCAAAACCTCATATATATATATGCTTGCCTGTACTACACACCAGTCTATCTCTGGGGTTGCTGCCATGGCCCTTCTGAACTGATCATCATAAGTGAGCCATGCATCTCCTTCAAATGTTTCCCTAACTTGCTGGATTTTATCCTGTAAGCAATCAATGCTCTGCCCTCATTTGGGAACTTTTCCAAAATGACTGTTGCCATGATGTTGAATGCTTTGTCCCAGTTGTCATAACTCTGCACTACCTGTGATTTTCTAGCTATGTTTTTCTCCTCTATCTTTTTTGGATCCCTGAATACATCATATCCTTTCTGTTCTGCCTCTAACAGTGAAAATATGTTGATACATTCTTTTATTCATATTTTCTAGTTATCTACCTTGTCAATATTCCAGGCTAATTATCTCGTGAAGTGATTATGCATTTCATTCTCCATTTCTTTAATTATAGCTGGTATTAATGACTGTGTGATTCCTGCGCTCCCTCTTCCAGGAGTGTACTGTTGGTAGCCTCCATATTGATGGCAATTGTTGACGCGCCCACATTTTCTGTCGTGGGTGCTGCTATTAGGCCCCCATTTATGGATGTCCCCCCATCTGGGTTGTTTTGCGTGTTGTTGCGCTCACCTGCCCATGCTCTCAAATGCCCATTTACGGTTGTCACAGTTTTCCCCTGTTGCCCTATGTCTATTGCTCATTTTTGCCCCAGTTCTGTGATCAACTTTTTTAGTTTATCAAATTTAGCATTTACAATTACTTCTTGCTGGGCTATGTATTTACTTGAAAAACTTTGGATAAATGCAGTCACGTCTGTTTCTTTTTTCCCTTTGTTTTTCTTTTTCAGCCCTTCTGCGTTTGCTTCCTCGATTGTGGTTGGTTTTGCTCCTTTTTTGGCATTTTTTTTGGTGGCTCACTTTTGTCCAGCTCCACGGTGTCCCCCTCCTCATCTGAGTCATCACCCGGCCTCTTGCATACCCAGGCTCAGCCGTGTACTTTCTCTGCTGCTGCCCATTTCATAAGCTTGTTTCCTTGTTTTTCTGCCTAAGTCAGTGCTTTTTTTGCCATGTTGATCTTCCTTGTTACGTTTGCCACTCTGTTCTCCTGTTTGCTTTTAGTGCTTTAACTTTTCTTTTAAGAATTCCCTCCTAAGTGTGGTCTGCCACTTGCCTCTGCTGCTTTCTCAGTGTTACCCATGTGGCTTTTTGCTTTCTTCTTGCACTGTGTGTGCCGTGTTGCCAGAAAGCCTGCTGTTCCTTGTTTAAATATGTGCGCCGTATCTCCCCAAATGCCGTCTTGCAGCTGTTGTTTCTTGGGGAGTTTTAGCTTTCAAAATGCCACGCTCTGTTTAATAACGTGCCACTGTGGAAAGTCATCAATTCAATTGCCACTGACTAATATTTCAGTTTTGTAGCTTTTAAACTGCTAAGCTCTGTTACTTCTTTGCGCCGCTGTAAACTGAAATTGACAAATTTTGCTTCGGACGGCTGTTCCGTGACGACAGGCCGAGAGTTTAGGCTGGGGTGGTTCCCTAGCAACCTTGGTCGGGCTCTCTGCGTGCCTGTTTTCCTCCTTCGCGACTATGCTGAACACTCCTCGGCCGGCTGCAGCTCCGTTCTCTAATGCGACACAGTATCGCTTCAACGCAGCTTTCTCTCTGCCCGTGAGAGACTGCCCGCCGCTTCTTCTGGTAAATGCTGTGTGTCCATAGCTTTTCCAAATGAAATACTGAGCAAGAAAACCTCTTCCCTAGTATGTTTGCTGATTTGTGACCCGGGCAGGGTTAAGCTCACAGTGTTTCACCAGACTGCACTCCATCCAGCGTAGGGGATGTTCACGTTCCCCGGAGCAAGGTAAAGCTCACAGGGAAACCTCAAGCAGGACAATGCTAAAGAAAGAAGTCTTCTGCATATGCAGAATGACGGATGGTGCTCTGTTCGGAGTACCACAGAGAACTGCTTTCCTCACTCCAGTTCTCTCCTTATATTACCTCTTTTCATGCCTGCAGGCATGTTTGCTTCCAGGGGCTTCCTGCCCCTCTGGCTGGCTGGCACCGTTGGCCATTCACAACTGGGTGTGGCCTTTGTCCTAACCCTTCCTGTCCTACGCTGTACCAGCTACCTCCCTTTTTGTTGCTGGAACCATGCTGTGTGGTAGGTGTTGGGGGGGGGACCTAACTATGGTGGAGGCGCCCGGTTGCCTTCCTTATTACTGCAAGTGCTGCCTAAAGCAGCTTTACCTGTCGGATTTGTTACCTTGCCCTGATTATTTCCCTGGGCCTGCAAGCTCCATCTGTGCCCTATTACGTGGCACTTGGCCACAATCTTGTGTCCTGTGACACACAGGGTATTAGCCTACTTGTTTGAAAAAAACATTTGACCTTTTACTTTTGACCAATCTTCTTTGATTGTTTTCTTGGTCAAAATTTGGTCAAATTTAAATAAAGTGAACTGAATAACACCAGCCCTTTAAGATGAGTAGCAATTGCCCCGGAGACGGATGGGGATGCAGATTTTATATTCATACGTCAATAATAAAAATGACTCAGGTAGTTGGCAAAAGGAACTGTTTTAATAACAATTATCTAAAACAGGGAGTACAACGAACATCAACGAACTCGCTCGATCCTCTTACTCAATGCATGTTAGTAAAAACGGAGATCTTATACACAAAACTTGTCATCAATGACGTTAACCTATGTTGTTTACTAACGTCATCCTACGTGGCAAACTACAAAACCTATGAGTATGGGTGATTGCCTCTGAGTGAACATCTAAGATATGATCCATACTAGTGTAGAAAAGTGAAAGAAAGTGATAGGCTTCTTAACATCAGGTGGGGCAACTAAGCCCTCCCCAAAAAATGACCACTATGAACGTCACTAAATATACAACATCCCATTGGTTACACAACTATAGGACCCTTAATTATGCAGTCCTCTATCATTGGTTGGGATTCTAACCTCCGTCAGTACTTTTCCACCTGCGTCTAGCAGCATGCAAGCTGGCCATCCAGGTGCTGGTGAGTTTGCCTTAACTATTGCTTCCCACCAATTAGCATATCAATCCATCATCACCTCAGTGGTCTACTGCCAATTAGGCTTTGCAGCTCGGCCTTAAGTTTGTTCTTAGCTCTGAGAAATTCAGGGAGTGAGGGCACGCTCTGCACTCATGCGTAGGTGTGACCATCTCGTTCGTCCAACTTCATTTTTCCACGTGACTGGAGTCCATGAAATTGAGCTTTTAGTGCAATAAAATACTATTTTTTAATGAACCTCTGATGTCTTTCTTGTTTTGTACATGCCTTCTGGACAGGAGTTCTGTTTTTTCACACGATTTTTATACAATGTCAGTTTACTCCAGTTTAATAAGACCTTGGCTTGTTGGCTCATCCAATTCTGTCTGCTGAGATTCACTTTGTAATTCAATTTGCTTTCTAACTGCGACACACTAGAAATGAGGCCTTCTTGCTAATGTCGAGCACTGCTGTAATGCGTAGTCGAAACATCCATCCTTTACTTGTCCATATGCATGGCGCTTGCCGCAATCTATTCACTATAAAGCTAGCCTCAAGATTACTTTGTCTGCTTGCGTTTCTTTTGCATCTGTACACATGTAAAATAACTTGATATCTTCACCTGTTTCTGTGGCATAAGCTTCTCACCTTGATCCCAAGATGTAATTTATCCTTGGTACTTTCTTGATGCCTTATAGAATATCTTCATTCTCTTGTGTCTGCATCTCTTCTATGTACGTCAACTCAGCCCTGCATGACGTCACCATTCGTCTAAACCATTTGTTTGCCCTACTTCTTCCGAGATTTCATTCAAATGGCCATCATATTTTATCATATGCAGGTATGGTTTTCTCAATGGGATCTTTGCTTCCCAGATTCTCTTTGGTATTGGTATTTTTACTGGTACCGCACGCGTCTCACACTCTGGTTCCAAACATATAGGCAATATGGGTGAAGTGGTTGAGGTGGGGGTACTTAGCTCCTTCTCTACAAAATATATATATGCGGTTGGGTAAGGGAATAGGGGGGATGGTTGCAGGGGGTCTCCACCCACATTTTCGACCAAAAAACCCCCCCCAAAAATTCTGTCAAATGTGAAAAGGTCAAATATTCTCAACCAAGTAGAGCTAAACCAAACACAGCACATTTTTAAATGCTGTTTTTAACATAAAAACTTGAATTTTTGATTATGTAGCGCAAAACAAGAACATATATTTTCCAATGCTCACGTTTTCCAGTTTCTATATTGTTCCATCCTAATTGTGCAATGCAAAACGAAAAAGACAGCCTGATATTGTTAACCCATAAGTAGCAACCGAACCACTTACATCATTTCTTCTTATTATATCTAGAGTAGAGGTGTACATGCCTGCAGCATCCCGCTTGTGCAATATCATCCATTCTACTAGCCTCTGCACTCTACAACAGTTAGATGCACCTCTGTGCGGCCTCCTCCGAAAAGGAGGGTGCTTTTGCAAACAACTGTGAGCATGCACATGCTGCTATCTGCTGTTGAGAGGGGGAACGGGGTCTCACTTATGTGCAGAGGCAGCACCGTAGCACAAGACACACTTCTCAAATAAGGAGGCCCACGCCATCAGTGCCGGTCTCAACTCCACATACTTTAACTGCCCCCAATTTCCCTTCTTCCCGCACTCATGCATGGGCCATAGTATTTCTGGACATCTTTTCAATTTCATGGGTCTGCTTCCGGCGGATAGCCAGACCATTGTTGCATGTCACCCCTCCTGGGGAACATGGTACCTCCCAAGGATCTGTGCATGGTCACATGGTGGCAACCATGTGACCAAGTTGATAAAAAGAACGAGCCGTTTCTGGCTCGGGAGTCAATCCTAAGATGACTCCGGTGTCGTTAATTTCCGGCACCATGCTGGTGCCATACCGCGTGCAGGAGGCCCAGGGACGGGGTCCTGCATGAGGACGGTGCCCCTGCTGGGCAACACTGTCCCTTGTGTATGCAAGAGCCATGTGACCATGGCTGAAGGTGCAACCCCGGCCTGTGTGCCCCCAGAACTGGGGCTGCGATGAGCTGGGTGCACCAGCTCACGTGGTTGTCTCCGGTGATCCGGAGCTCACAGGTTGATCCCTGTGATCCGTCTGCTGTGTGAGCGCAGTCCAAAAGGTGTCCGTCAGGTGATCCCGACATCTGTGTAGCCCGCTCCGGTGACTCGGGAGCGGGCTACAACAATGGCGACGATGGCTGATGCGGGCCCACGGGTTTAAGCCTGCAGGCTCCGGGAGCCTGTGTGTGTGTGAAGGCGGCGTTGGCCACTCTGCGGGTGGCACAGGGCCCGGTGCTGTTCATGGGCACGGGCTGCCTGGTGCCCGCAGGTTCGAGCGCGGTGTTGGCCGCTGATGAGGGGGAGGCGTGTGCAGCCGAAGCAGCCTCGGCCGCACTGGAAAGGAGGCGTGGCCACAAGTGACCGGGTCCACCACGGGGAGAACAGCTGTGAGCTCTGGCCACAGTGCGGGTGGCGGATGGAGGGTTCTTACGCCACCCAGGCCGCGGACCTCATCACTGGGGGGGCTTGTGCGTGCCAGGGTTGTGTGTGCATGCCCCTCCGTGTGCGCCACAATGTTGAGGAGGAAAAGAGAGAAAGTACTGGAGGCCCAGCGGCGACCCCAAGGTTACAAAGGATGGGGCGTGGCTGTGGGACCATGCGCCCGGCACCATGGAAAGGAGTGCTTGCTCTGAGGAGCGGGCAATGGAGAGGTGCAAAAGGGGCTGCCCAACAGCTGAGGCGGCCCCGATTACTTGCGGTGTTGGCCGTGGCACAAATGAGGTGCAGGGGCTGCCCCAACAGCTGAGGCGGCCCCCAATACGAGGCGGGCCCATCACCACCTGGGCCTGCGATTAAAGAAATGTGCTCTGGACCGGAGCATACAAAATAAAAAAGGAAAACATTTGCTCCATACCAGAGCGCAAAAAAGAAACAAAAAATAAAAAAAGAAGAAAAAAGAACTTAAGGAAACGGAGGCCCGATGTAGCCTTGAGAAGAACAAAGGATGAGGACGTGGGCCATGATCACCCGGCCCGTTGGCGGGGATCGAATGCGGGACATAGCGAAACGAAGAGCTGCACCATCCCGATTGGAGGGGGCATGGGGAGCAAACACCTAGGCCTGCAGCTGCGACAGCAAGAGGCATGAGTGGCTGCATAATGGAACTGCCCCCTGGATGTACCCACAGTGCCGAAGCCACCCAGGGCACCGGGGGGGGGAACAAACTGGGTGTAACAGGGTCCATCACCCGTGCAGCACTGCATGTCATCCAATTTACCATGGAGAAAGGAGGGCATCCTATCATCAGGTGAGTGGGCCAAGGGACACAGCAGCTCTGCCCCAAGAGGGTAGCGATCCCCGGCCCATCCGTGGTAAAAACAAAGGTGCTTCAAGGTTTGGGAGTCATCCACAGTCAGGAAGACAACAGTGATATGCCCTGATCCTGGGACAACAAGTGGCGAATGACGGGGACTGTCACAAAGGAGACCAGCAACTGAGGGTTGCAGCTCTTGTGAGTGCTTGTGTGCCCTCCCATGCCACTGAGATGCCGGCCTGGGGGAGCGGAGTAGGATGCGTGGCCCTGACACCCTGTCCCAATGTCTCCCTGCCAGCAACACCTAGGTGGGAAGGGGGAGCGAAAGGAGTGGCTTGTCATCCCGCCACCAGTACCCTGCAACAGTGAGCCTACACCATCCATGAACAAGGCCGATGTGGCCCCTGGTGCTCCCAGGTGCAGCTTTGCCGGCCCATCCACATTGCAATCATCTGGCTGCCACCAGCATCGTGCCACAAGTAGTGTCCACCAGCTACGGACCAGGCCCATGTGGCCCCTGGTGCCCCAAGTGCAGCTTTGCCGGCCCTGAACTCTCATCTGGCTGCCAGCATCCAGCCACGATTGTGTTCTGCTGTCTAGAGACTGGGCCAAAGTGGTCCTGGATACCCCCAGGTGCGGCCTTAACTGTCCGTGAACCCCGAACTGGCCTGAAGAGTTCTCGATGGAAGTCGGACTGGTGGCCCGCGGACATGGACTGGCCCAGTCGAAATATTGTGTGATACTGTATTATTGCGTTAGGGGTGCGGGGTGTTAGCTATGAGTGATGGTGTTGTGTCAGGGGTGCAAGATCCCCTCACCCAGGCTAATAAAGGGTGTGCCTGGACGTAGAATGTTACGGTGCTCTCCATGTCTCCTATCTTCTCTAACTGCTTCACTATTGACTATCCTGCTCTCCTCACTAAATCTGGTAGGAAGAAGTTTAAAATGGACATCCTGGTCTCCAACCCAGGCCCCCCTATTGCTGACACCTATACCAGTGCCTGCTCCAAGCAAATTGTCACCGACATCCGCTTTGTCGTTCCCTCGCCAGACCTATGGACCCTACATATGGTCTCTGTGCTCTCTCCCTTCTCCTCCTCCCACATTAATGGTGGCACCGGTGGGAGGCCCTCCTGGTCTCCTTCCACTCCTCTAAGGTCATCATTAATGTTTATGTGAATGATACCGTCTTGGTCCAAGGCCCGTCTTCGATAGGCACTTCCCGCGCCTCATCAATTTCCTTTCTTCTCCTGCTGTCCCCTTTCTTCCCTCCACAGCTTCCTCGCCTGCTGTCTCCTCCTTGGCTACCTTGCCCTCTCCTCCCTGCGCTTCTGCACCCCCTCGGGCTTCCTCTACACTTCTGCAGGGCGTACCTCTGAGCTGTACCCCTACCCGGAACTCTTTCAAGGATGGCAACCTTCTCCTTACTGCCACTCTAACCTCTTGCTCAGCTGTGGAACTTGACCTCGATGTCCTCTGTCTCAGAGATATGGTTCATGGCCAGCTCTGTCACGAGCTTTGACACTCTCCTCCCTGATGGCTACAAGATCCTCTGCCCGCCCAGGTCCAACCGTTCCAGAGGGGGTGTAGCCCTGACCATCCCTGAGTGGATTCCTGCCTCTGTCATTCCTACGCAGGCCTACTCCTCTTTTGAATGCCTTGTCTGCAGGCTCTCTCTCTCTCCTGGCCAGTCCCTCGCTGTGGCTACTATCTATCGGCCACATGATCAGATCTCCTTTTTCCTCTCTGAGTGGGCAGACCTCTCCTCTTCCCTCCTGGTCTCGACCCCTCAAATCCTCCTTCTTGGAGACTTTAATATCCACCTGGATGCTTCCTGTCCTTCTTCTGGACTCTTTTGCGACCTTTGCAACTCTCTCTCACTCTCTATTCTCCCCTCTGGCCGACTCACTCTGCAGGGCACACTCTGGATGTTCTGATCTCCACAGACCTTCCCCTTTCTATCCCTCTCACCACTCCTCTTTCCTGGAGTGATCACTTTCTCCATTCCTCCCAGCTCACCCTCTCTACCCTCAGGCCATGCCAACTCCATCACTGCCACCCACCGTCTCGGTCATCCGACCCATGAAGCGCGTGTCAGTTGAGGCTTTTGCCACCACTTTCTCATCCCCCGCTCCACCTTTGGCTCACTCACACCCTGACACATCCCTCTCCATGCTCCACTCTGCTATATCTGATACTCGCGATTTCCTTGTCCCTGTCATGAGGATCTGCCTGAAGCCCAAAGCCAAGGTAACTCCTGGTACGACTCAGACCTCGTCACCCTCAAACGCAAGTGCAGGGTGGCTAAGAGGAAATGGCGTGCTTCATTCATGTACATCTCTGACTAACTGGCCTGCCGCATGCTCCAAAGGCAATACCGGCTCTCTATCCTCACCAAGAAAAGAGCTCACATTCAAACCTGCGTCTCTGCAGCATCTAACAACTCAGCTAAACTCTTTAAAATCTGCAAGGAACTGGCCAATCCTGCCGCAGTCTCTACCTCTCCTGTCCCGTCCCAGGCCCTCTGCACGGCACTGGCTTCTCACTTCATCTCTAAAACCCAGGACATCCTGTCCTCTCTTTCCTCTTCTCCCCTTTCTCCCTCTACTACCTGCTCTTCCTTCGGCCACCTCCCCTCCCTCCTGTTCCATGTAATAATGTCGCCACAAAAATCTCGCCATGCAAAAATATCGCCGAAAAATGGCCGTTTTTTGTGCCGACATTATTGCATGGAACATGCGGGGGACACTCCCGCAACCCCCACATTTTTTTTTTTCCATTTTTTTTTTGCCCCTGTCCCCATATATATGGTCACCTAAATAATATCGCCACAACATTTTCCCGGCGATATTATTTACAGCGACCATATATATGGTGATATTACCTGATACCTTCCCTCCTTCTCTGCCTTTCCCCTGTTTTTCCCAGGCGAGGTTTCTAGACAAGTCCAATCTATGAAAGTCTTGTCAAAACAGGTTCATCCCTGTTCCTCCAAAACCATCAAGGACCACATTGACTCCCTGGATCCTGCTCTGGGTGACTTCTGCAACCACTCCTTCGCCACCAGAGTCTTCCCTTCCCCCCCTAAAGCACTCCCTTGTGCACCTTCTTCTTAAGAAACCCTCCGCTGACCCATCCTGACCGGCTAACTATGACCCAATCTCCATCACTCCCTTGCCGGGCAAACTCTTAGAAAAGCTGGCCATCTCCCAGCTCAATCTTCCCACTGAATCTGTTGGTTGTCTCCATGATCATCAGTCTGGCTTCAGAGGTGCCAGAAGCATGGAAACTGCTCTCCTTAACATCCGTGAAGACCTGCTCTCCAACCTTGATTCCAACACCCCTTGTGTCCTCATCCTACTTGATCTCTCTTCTGCCTTTGACACGGTCAACCATGCCATCCTGCTGAACCGTCTCCGTGTTAACCTGGGTATCACCGGTCAGGCCCTGGCGTGGCTGACTTCTTTCCTCTACGATTGACCCTCCCAGGTTCAGCTTGGGTCCTTCCTCTCCTCCATCTCTATCTCTACATGTGGTGTTCCCCAGGGGTCTAACCTCTCTCCCTGGCTGTTCAACCTATACCTGGCACTTCTTGCCCACCGCATTGCTGAGCTCTGCCCTACTTCCAGTGCTATGCGGACGACACTCCGCTTATTCGCAGGCTACCTTCAGCCACCTCTTCTCCCTCTCTCATCTCTGACTGCCTGTCCGCCATCCAGGAGAAGTGTGCTGCCAATGATCTCTGCCTTAATGCCAGTAAAACCGAGACTATCCTCATTGGAACACCTGCTCCCTCCTTTCCTGTCACTCTCTGGCCGGCCTCCCTTGGCCCTCCTCCTGCTCCCACCTGTGAGGCTAAAAACCCCAGGGTCATCTTCGACTCCACACTCTCCTTCTCTCTTCATATCTCTGACATCTCTAAGAAGTCACCACACTACCAGCTGCACCTCCTCAGAGGTATTCTTCCTTTCCTCTCCTTCCCCCAGAAGCTCACTGTCTCCAGAGCTCTGGTTCTCTCTAGGCTGGACTATTGCAACACCCTCTTTATAAATCTGCCTGCTTCTATTCTCCGCCCTCTGCAACTCATCCAGAACAGGACTGCAAGACTTGTCTTTGGCCTCAAGCCCAGGGATCGTATCTCTCCAGGACTGAAATCTCTGCACTGGCTCCCAGTGGCTGCGAGGATTAAGTTAAAAAACCTCTGCATTGTCCACAAGGCCTACTGGGGCCTGGGGCCTCAATACCTTCCGCTCTCTCTTCCTAAATATCTTTCTTCTCGAGCTCTTCGCTCATCCGCCTCCAACTCCCTCAGGATCAGTCGCTTTTCCAACCAACAAGTTGGTGGTAGATCTCTTTCCTCGGCTGGGGCCTCCCACTGGAACAGCCTCCCTGCCTCCCTGAAACTTGAGGAGAATCGTCTCCGGTTCCGGAAGCACCTGAAAACCTTTCTCTTTGCTTCTGCTTTTTCTCCTCCTCTCCCCTGCTCACTTCCTGGCTGATACTGAAACTGCACTGGTTACATGGCCACCCCAGATCCCCCTAACCCCCCGTCAGTCGCACTCCTGCACTGCCTACCTGGCAACCCTGGCACTTGGGACTGTGTCTATATCCCTACAGTTCCACCACCAGCACTTGATACCTGATGTCTGCACTTACCCTTGCACTTGTCACCAGCTGGCCATTTGTTACTTATTGTTTATTATTCTTATCCCATGTACTGCACTTTCCCGCTCCCATTCACTTGCTCGAGCTGAATGACACCTGGCCTAGTAGAATCGTTGTCTGTCTTCCCTCTGTTCCCCCTCCATTGCCGCGTCGCGCCTTGAAACACTTGTGTATAGGCGCGTTATAATTGCCATATCACATCATAACATGTCACCAGTAACTCACCAACCCAGATTCTACTAGGCCAGGTGTCATTCAGCTCGAGCAAGTGAATGGTGGCAACCATGTGACCAAGTTAATGAAAAGAATGAGCCGTTTCCGGCTCGGGAGTCGATCCTAAACTGACTCCGGTGTTGTTATTTGCCAGCACCATGCTGGTGCCACACCGCGTGCAGGTGGCCCTGGGACGGGGTCCTGCTCGAGGACGGTGCCCCTGCTGGGAAACACCGTCCCCTGTGTATGCAAGGGCCATGTGGCCAAGGCTGAAGGTGCAACCTCGGCCTGGGTGCCCCCAGAGCCGGGCCTGCGGTAAACTGGGTGCTCCAGCTCACGTGGTTGTCTCTGGTGATCCAGAGCTGAAAGGGTGATCCCTGTGATCTATCTGCTGCGTAAGCACAGCCCAAAAGGTGTCGTCGGGTGATCCCGACATCTGTGTGGCCCTCTCCGGTGACCCGGGAGCGGGACACAACAACCATGTAAAAAAAAAGTTCATGTAGCATAGACTAGGGTTGTAGAACCTTCAACCAAGTACAACAAAGAAAAAAAAAACAAGTACTTAACAAACTTTACTTATGCAAAATAACACTCTCCTGTAGCCTCAATGTGGCACTTAGTGACATGCTTAGGGGCGTCTCAGGCAGCAGAGCAGAGCTCTGGATTTAGCTGACATCCTGAGGCCAGCCAGGGGACCCTGAGGAGTGGGTGGGGTGGGGAGGATAGACACTGGCAGCCGCCAAAGGCCACAGTGATATGAAATTTGAACTCAAATCAACTCGGGAATAGGCCTCCTCTTCAGAAAAAGAGCTAAGCACATGGGGCCTGGTGCTGAGCTTGACTCTTCTCTAGGTAATGGAATGAAAGAGCCTTAAAGACACACCTCAAAAAGTCAGAAGCTGACTGAATGCCATTGGCTAACAGAAACTGCATGACAACAGGTTTTTGGTTCCTCATGGGTTGATGTGTTGTGGGGGCAGAGCCAAGACAGCACAGGAGGCTGGGGGAGCATGGAGCAGACAGAATTCAGAGACTTCACTTGCTCACTTATGTTATTGAAGCTTTTTCTTCTCATCTGGAGTGGAGCTGCAGGCAACATCCGTGTCTTTGCGCAGCACATGTGCTATGAGTGCCCAGCCACAAAGTGAAGTGATCATTATAAAAATTATTTTTTACAAATGTATTGTGCAATTGGTTAAAAAACAAACCTTGAGCACCTTTACATTATTAAAATTCATTTCAAACAATATATAATACAACAGATACATACTTCATACAAATGTCACAATCACTACATACAAAATGTCAACCTATAACACAAAAACAAAACTTAATACAATATTCTGTTCAACCCTCAATCCATAGAACTTGGATAACAATACTATACAAATAACCAGTTGTATAAAAACAATCACATTTCTCAATTACAAATATATCTACAAACAGACACATTAATACAATACCCCCAGGCCTCCAGATAAGGTGCGTATTTGGCCTTTTTATGCATGAAAATCTTGTAAATACGACAGCTTTATTATTTTCCTGTGTACATTTACACACATGTTTAGAGCAGAGAGCAGTGCAAAGGTCAGTTTACTTGACGGAAACCAAAAGGCTTCTTTTGATTTTTATCTACACCCTCCCTCCCACCACCTATTGTTACATTCCGGCACTACCTCAATTGTCAGGCATAGTAATGTAGCCAGTGTCTGTCTCATTCTCCTTCCCAGCTCCCTTCCCTCCTTATCATTGTCAAAGGCTCTTGCACTATCTGAAATGTTGTCAGGCTGATTATGATAGTTATTTTCACATTCTGAATGTATCAAGGACTTTAAGAATGTCACTGTATTCTCCCTTGTTCCCTCCTTGCCTTGAAGCGCTTTGAAACACATTGTGTATAGGCGCTATATAAATAAACAATCAATCAATGTGTGTAATTGCAAGCCATGTATAAAAGCCTCTGACACAGAATGTATTTCTCTGAAGCCTTTCAAAAAAATAAAACTGCACACTGTGATAAAAGGAATTGTTTCCTAGCATTTTAGGATTGTAAATTTAATAAGATGGAAAACTAAATTTCAATTCAGAATTAATATTTTGTAACAAATGATGATTTTTTTTCCAGAGCTCCTGTGCTGTGTGCATAATCATGCTAAGGCAGATCATTTTTACACTTATAATTTAATTTACACTGTAATTATAAAAACTGCGTGTAAAATGATGACTATGCACAATCTAGTTTACATTCATTCAACCTTGCAGTCAATGGGGTACATTACTATAAATGGTCAGTGGCAGCAGAGTCTTTGCTCATGGGTGAGTTTACACCAATCACGGTGTTCTAGCCTCTCAAATATTCAAGACTACAATTAAAGCATCCAAAACCTGACTCTCCAGGAAGTGCAAGTGCTGTTCAAAAACAAACAAATGAAAGTTACATTTGTAATTGAAATAGAAACTTATACCTGTGATAATCCAGATAGGTATTCAACTTTATGTAGTGTTTCATACATGGTTCGTCCAATCTATAGGCACTGCTATTATTATACCTCAGTCGATACCCAGTTAACCAACCTCTGAAGGATGTTAGCCAATAAGATAGCTCAGCTGGTTGAGCATTTGTTGCTGCGATATGTGCGTGATCTGTAGGTTGCAGGTTCGAATCCCGGCAAGACTAACTCATCCTTTCAGGGCCTATAAAGGATTACTGACTTCAGTTTGGTGATAATTGTGATAAATATGTTTTATGTACAGCGCGTTGCCAAAATCACTATATAAATGACCATTTGACCATGAGATTAGACATAGAATTTAGCATGGAGTCCTTGCCTCTCTGCGCTGTTGTATCATAACATTGGCATAACATTAGGTAGTAATAGCTCCAGGAAATGAGGACTTTCATTAAACATCAAAGACAATTCTGCTATTGAAACCTCAAAGTACAATTCATGCTTGCTTCACTATGTAATTGGCTAGGTTTTTGTTTTTCAACATTTGAATATATACAGGAGAGAGCAAATGGCCATAATTTAGAGAAATAACGAAAGGTGTATTCTGTCTAAATGCAGAATGCTGCCACATAGTAATGATTTCCTTACAGTTGTTGCAGACTTCGGCTGGATATCACGTACATTTTACTCCCTTGCAAAGGAGAAAAGTAATTTTTACTCTCATAAAATCACATTTAGACTCAAAGTTTAAAAATAGGGAGTAAAATACTCCCACCTCAAAATCTTATCTGGAGCACTAACTACCTCATTAATATTCAGACTTAAAATCTGTGAACACTATTTGTGATGGATACCTCCTATCATTAGTGTCGCCTCCCTTTAAATATAATACCCTCCACTTGGGATTACTAATGAGGTGGTTCCCACCAATATACTCCAAAATGTATCTGCTTGTATATCCTCCACATGTGAGACCAATAGTTGGTAACCTTTTTGATATTGCAGGATTAGGCTCAGACACTGCATCCATATATGGCGATTAGAGTCTACCTCTTGGTGGCATAGTTTACAGTCGCTTTCTTCAAAGGGTACTTTTACGAGCCAGCAATATATTCGAGAGTAGGCAGAATATTCAATTGCAGATAACAGATAAACCTCCGTAACTTGTTTTTTTTTTTTTTTTAAATATTTTTATTTGTTTTAAGTGAAAACAGTATAAACAAACTTGTGACATTATATGCAATAAGACAATAAACACTTAAAAAAACACAACACTGCACTCCCCCCCTCCCCCCCAAGAGCTCATCAACAGGGTAGTTCTGTATCGACCTGGTGTGGCCGGGTGACCTCCTCCTCCGAGGCAGTAGGTTCTCCTCGTACCCCAAACAGACCAGTGACTAATAACCTCCAGGCCACCAGGCAGGCCACATCCTCCCCCCCCGCATTTACTGCATGCCTCTTGCCAGACCATGGTTTCGGCTTCCGCCCATTTTTGCAGATCCCTCCACCACATCTCTATCCTAGGTTTGTGGCATTGCTTCCAGTTCATAGCTATCCTCCTCTTAGCGAGTATATACGCTAGGTCTCTCAGTTTCCCCAGATGTCTGGTGTTCTTCGGTCTGGGGAACCAACCCTAGAAGGCAAGCCCAGGTCGTGTCAATGCTTATTGGGACCCCTTTGTCAGCTAACTTTTGTGACACTTGTCTCCAGAAGACTTCGATTACTGGGCAGGACCAGAACATATGCGTCATGTCCGCGTCCTCCTCGTTACATTTCGGGCATGCCTGCCTGCCCGAATTCGCGAACTTAGCTATTCTCTTGGGGGTCATATACGCTCTGTGTGTGATATATAGTTGGATTTGCTGTAATCTAGCATTTCTGGACACTTTTTTATGATATCCTAGAGCCCGTTCCCACATCCCATCAGTCATCTGAACCCCCACCTCCGTTTCCCATTCTAGTCTCAAGTCTGTCAAGTCCTTTCCCACTCGGGACATCACCACCTCATACAATCTGGAGATCTCGTGTCCGCCCTCTGATATGTCATATATTGTATCAATCAGGGCGTCCGGATCCTCCGCTAACACCGTCTCAGGCCAAGATTTTTGGATAATCCGTACCAACCTGAGGTATGTAACGTATTGGCCCCCATGTAACCCAGATTCTTCTTCTAGGTCTGCAAAATCCTTAATGGCCCCATCTTGCCATATATCTCCTAACGTGGCCAACCCAACCGATTCCCAGTACATTCTGATCGTTTTTCTAAGTTGACCATCCCCCGCAGTCAAGGCAACCAGTGGCACCTGCGGCGAACACGGATCCGGGCTTTCCAGTAGCCGGCATGCTCTACGCCACATTTTCCACCCAAGTGCAGCATACCAGGGCGAAGGTTTAAGTCTTGTCTAGGGACCCAGATGATCTCCTTCAAATAAAACGGGGTGCAATCTGTACCAACCAACCTGGACTCGGAAGATTCCTCATCAGAGAGCCACTGTGTAACATATTGCAATTGGCTCGCTACATAGTAGGCCTCGAAATGTGGTAATTTAATCCCTCCTTTATCGTAGAAGTTTTGCAGCTTCCACAGCGCCACTCGGTTGCGAGTGCCGTGCCATAGGAAGTCCCTGCACATACTGTCTAGTTTGGTAAAGAACTTCCTAGCTATTAAGTATGGTATGTTGTTGAAGAAATGCAGCAGTCTAGGCAGGACAACCATTTTAAGCAACGCCCCTCGCCCTATCATCGCCAGCGGCAGCTTTTCCCAAAATCGCATTGACGCACGGATTTTATCCACGGCAACCTCGGTGTTGTGCAGATGTTCGTTTCCCACAGTGTGATATATGTCTATTCCAAGGTATCGGAAGGACTCGGCTGCCCAAGGCACGGGCAATACCGGTAAGCGTTCCGTGGGGACCCTCGAATAGTACCCTAGGGGAAACATGCTCGACTTACCGGGATTAACCGCTATGCCGGACAATTCGGCATACTTCTGCATGACCTCCAAAACATACTGGAGGTTCTCTTCCGGATACTTTAAATACAGCAGCAAGTCATCGGCATATAAGGATATCAAATGGCTCTTTCCTCCCACCTCAATGCCCACCAGGTCATATTGCTGTCTAAGATATACCGCTAAGGGTTCCAAGGCCAATATATATAACATCGGGGACCAAGGACATCCCTGCCTAGTACCCCTACCCAGGTGCCACTTATCGGATATCACTGATCCCGTACGCACCCTAGCCGTTGGCTGGCTATACAGCAGTCTCGCCCATCTGATATAGCCTGGCCCAAACCCATATTCCCTCAGGACCGCAAACAGCCACGACCACCTCACCGAATCAAATGCCTTAACTGCATCTAGGGAGATCACTGCCATTTCCTCATCTCTTCTGTTCCCTTCTTCTATCACTCGGTGGAGCCGCCTGTGATTATGAGTTATATTCTTGCCAGGGACATAACCTGTCTGATCCGAGTGTATCAGTCTGCCGATGACCTTGCGCAGCCTGTCCGCCAAGACCGCTGTCAGGATCTTACTGTCTTGGTTCAACATCGACAGCGGTCTGTACGATCCACAGTGTTGTCTTGGCTTGTTAGGCTTGGGTAGAGGCACTATCAGCGCTTCTCTGAGCGTGTCTGGCAATCGGCCTCCCTCGAATGATTCGTTATACATCTCCAGCATAGGGGGGAGTATCTCTGCGCTATACGTTTTGTAGAACTCACTCGGGAGTCCATCAGTGCCCGGGGTCTTGCAAGTAGGCAGCCGTTTCACCACCTCTTCCAGTTCATCTAGCGTAATGGGGCCATCTAACTCCTCCCTTTCCTCTGCACTAATCCTGGGCAGTTCTATATCTTCCAGTGTGTCCCTGATTTTATCCAGATTGTCTTCCCCTTTGTCCTCATACAGCGCTTTATAATAATCTAAGAAAGCAGCGTTAACCTCTTCCTGAGTGTGAGCCTCCTCCCCGTCTTCCCTTTCTATCATCATGACCGGGGCCCTGGGGGTTTCTCTCTTATAAAGCCATGCCAGTAGGCGACCAGTTTTGTCACCTCCCGCATGTTGCCTCTCTACGTATTTCCTGTAATTGAGGTCACAAAGCCGCTCCCAAAGCTCTGAGCATCGTTGTTGTAATTCGAGTACTAGGTCTGTGTCCCCTCCCCCTCTGGTACATTCACGCTCCAATTCTTTCTCCACTTTCTCCAGCTCAGCTAAAACCCCCCCCCTGAAGGCCCTTTGATTTAGAAATAGCGTCGCCCCTTACTACCACCTTGAAGGCCTCCCAAAGTGTACCAGCCGAATCCACACTGCCCGTGTTCTCCTCAAAGTACCTTATAATCGTCTCTCTGATATCTTCTCTAAAGACCGGGTCTCTGAGCGCCTCTGCCCGAAGGCGCCATGTTGGAATCCGCCCTCTGGGGCGGCCATATTGCCAGGCCATCACCAAGGGCAAATGGTCCGACAGGACCCTCGCTCTGTATTCAACCTGTGTAGTTGTTATCGCCACTTCTGGCGTAGCAAAGAAGTAATCTAGTCTCGTGTGCAACTGTTGAGGGGCCGAATAATGAGAGTACTGCAAGGCCGTGGGGTGTTTCAATCTCCAGATATCTTCTAGTCCAAAGTCATCTAATAGAACCCGTAGAGCCCTGGCCGCTGGGGTGGGCCTGTCTACTTTACTGTCGGACCTATCCATCGTGGGGTCAAGAACACAGTTAAAGTCCCCCCCCCAGATGATCGGTTCCCCTGCGCACGGGCCCAGGCGTGTACATAGAGTCCTGAAGTATACAGCAGTATTCTGATTGGGGGCATATGTATTAATAATGCTCAGTCCTCTGTTCTCAATCAGTGCCCTCAGTATTACCAGCCTACCCTCCGTGTCTACCTCCTCTTGTACAATTCTGAGTGGGACATGCGGGGCCACCCAAATCAGCACACCTCTGGCATAGGCCGAGTACGGGGAGCCCACCACTGTACCACCCCATTTTTTCTTTACAAGGTCTAGTTTATGTTGGGCCAGGTGCGTTTCTTGTAGTAGGGCAATGTCGATCTTCTGTCGCTTAAGATACAACATGACTTTATTTCTTTTCAGGTAATTATTGAGACCTCGGACGTTCCAGGTGGCAATCTTGAGGTCACCCATGGCAGCTATGTGTCTTCCCACCCCACTTACAGGAACCTCCAGCGGTTCTCATGACACAGAAGGCGTCCCACTGTAGCCACTCCGCGAATAAGCTCATTCCCAAACTAACCTCACACACAACCAAACTCCCTTTCCCCTCCCTCTCCCACCCTCCCCCCAACACCACACACCCCAACTGTTGCCCAGCTTCAACAAAAGAGCTCAGGCACCCCCACATCTGGTTCCGCAGACACCGGTCCGTGCACGGAGCCCAGTAGGGTGAGGTCGCCCTAATGGCCACCTAACCTAATCTATTGTGGGGAGAGAGTATCGCTCCATGGGGCTCCCGTTCAATAATAATCCCAGTGTTTGTGACAAACAGTACAACCAACTGACCAACTGACCTTCCATACCGAAGGTTCCGAACCGACTATAATCAAGTCTCAGAGTCCATGAGTCGCGCCATCTTGCGACGCCATTTTACGTCTACCGCAGCTCCTCCGAGTCCTTCTGGGGCCGGTCCGCCGATTCTTGAGGGCACCCCTGTGCGTCGAGCCAGTCCATGGCTTCCTCTGGGGTCTCGAAAAATAAAGTTTTATGCGCCTGTATGACCTTCAGTTTTGCAGGGTAAAGTAACATATATTTGTAACCTGCTTCCCTCAGCCTCCGCTTCACAGTCCCAAAGTTCATGCGGCTCCGCTGCACAGCTAGGGTGTAATCCGGATACGCCGTGATGTTTGCTGTTCCTCTCTTGATCGTGCCTCCTTTTCGGAAATGTTCTAATATTCTTTCCCAATCTCGATAGTTAAGAATTTTGGCAATGATGGGTCTGGGCGGGTTTCCGGGAGGCGGCCTCCTCGTTAGGGCTCTATGTGCTCTCTCCACTGCGAAGCCTTGGGATAAGGCCCCTCCGGATATCTCCTGCAGCAACATGGTCTCAACAAAATCAGTAGGGTCACGGCCCTCCGTCCCCTCCGGTAGGCCCACAATGCGGATATTGTTGCGATGGGCCCGTCCTTCCGCCTCCTCCACTCTACTTTCCAAGTTGCCCACCCTTTGGATTAGGGCGTGCAGTTTTGCCTTGTGGGTGGCACAGTCCGCCGTATTGGGGCCAACTTCTTTTTCCAGGGACTCTGTGCGCTCCGCCAGAACCCTAACGTCTTGTCTCAGTAGATTGACGTCCTCCTGGACCTCCCCAACTTTGAGGTCCAATGCCGTTTTTAATTCAGAGACAGCCAGTTCTAATTTCGACTCCCAGGCCGCCCTCAGGTCCGCAATCGCTGCCAGGATTTCTTGGTTAGAGCTCGAAGTCGTTGCGCTACCCACGGCCGGTGCATCCTTATTCTTGGTGGCGTCCGGGCCCGGGGACGTTTTGGTAAAGTCGTCCAGCGTGGGCTGTTTCGCCTTAGGTCGCACTGCCTTACTGGACATGGTTCCAAGGATGTGCAGGACTGCCGAATAATGACTGGGCGCTCTGCACGCTGACCTGCTTAGGTCTTCCCGCAACTCTTTTCAATCCCGTCTCGGGCCTATGTCGGCCATTTTGAGTCGCCCTTTGTTCTCAGCGTCTCTCGACTTTTCTTCTCCGATCTTAGCCGTCGTAGCTGCTATGACCTCCAAAAGTTCACAGTGCTTCGGTAGCACCTTCACACGCTGGCATGCGTATCGTCGGTATTCAATAAGCAGTCGTACTGCACTGATTTGCCCGGATCTGTTCAGGATCTCGGGAGCTCCGCTGGAACGCGTCCTCCTACATGGCTCTCGTAGCCACGCCCCAACCTCCGTAACTTGTTATCGCAGACTTTTGTCATGAAAGTACAGGGCTTACCCACTTCAAATCCCTGCCTATTATATTCCTGATATCTCTTTTTCTTACTAAGTTTATAAATATTCTCCAACCTATCTCAGATATGTATCTTCGGTTCATCTCCCAATATCCAGGTAGGGATAGATTGTCGTTCAAGAATAAATAAATATTAACAACATGAGCGAGAGTAGTCCTCCTAAAATCTAATATATATGGGTTTAAACAAAGTATGTGTAATCTAGTCCCAATACTTTCTTACTATTAGACGTAGCAAATAACAGTGAGAGCTATAGCTTAGAGTGCTTTATAATCCAAATAGATTGAATTCATTTAAGGCCCAATTCACAGCGAAGGGCTTCCACTGTTATGTAACTGGGAATACCAATAATTGATTTAAAAATGTTTCCCTCTATCTTATCCACTCAACCAGCATATGGTTCTGAAAGCAATTCTAGACCATATGTCAGCCCTGGAATTTTACTGCTACTATAATTCATCAGAAGGCCTCAATATTATTTCCACACTTTCTAGGATTACAACGTTTTATTACTAACCATTTCTGCATAATGCGATTAGAAATAAATTCACCTCAGAAAATACAAGCAGTCCTATTCTTAAGCAGAATGTTCAAATAAATATAGCTATCTACAACTTTTAAAATTGAGTTATTTAATTTCAAAGTAAAAGTATTTTTTCCCTCTTTTGCTTACTACCCACTATCATTAGTTAAGTTTCATTAATATTGATACTAAGGTGGTTATATGTTGCGCAGCTATGCAGAGCAAGAATGGACCGCTGTGGTCCAACTTGCATAAAATCCAAAAGGACTGTATCATCGGCGTACATTAGCCATGAAATATGCTCACCACCAATTCGGGGGAGAGGGGTAATTGTGCACCCGTTTTAGGGCATCATCCAGATTGAAAACATACAGGTTGAATAGCAGAGGTGCCAGGACATACACCTGCTTCAACCCTATATTAGTACCGACCTGGCGGGATCAGACAACTACAGAATTATGACTATATCATTCCTTAATGAAATGGAAAAGACTGTCATTGATGCCCCAATTATTGAATGTAATCCATAATAATGGTTGTGAGACTGTATCAAATGCCCTTAAGAAGTCTACAAATCAAGCATACCATTTCCATTTACTAGTATATGCTTCAAAGGATAAGTAATGAAGTACGCAATTAATATGTAAAGTTATGTGCCCTCTCCTAAATCCTGTCTGTAATTTTTTCAAACACCCACTTGCCTTGCCCTATTTATTTAGCAGATTTATTAAGCAGATATCAGTGAAGGGAATATCTTTGCACTGGTATCTGTCATTTCTAATAACCTGTAGTTGGAGGGATCTTGCGCTCCTCCCTTTTTATAAAGATATATAAATATAGACTCCCTCCAACTATCAGGTACTGTTCGCCGTGTCAATATTTACTTAAACCATAATACCATGATCCCCGTCCAAAAAGTGGGATTTGATTTATAGACAGTATTAGGAAAATGAATCTGGGCCAGGGGATTTAGAGGATATCAATTTCAGTATAACTTCTAGAACGTCCTGTAGATCAAAACCTAGCATGATGGATATGTCAACTGGAACCACATTCTCTGCAATGATACTGCTGTAGAATAGGGATGTAATGTAACTGATCCAAACTTCCTCTGGAATAGGATTCAACTCCTGCACTGATTGGGCAGATAGATAGATCCTATAATAGGACCAAAACCTCCTATAGTCATTGCCACGTGATAGGTTAAATAAACACCTCAAATTAGCACTGTTCAGCGCACCCTTATGTTGTTTATGCCGATTTTTATATTTAGTAGACAATGATGCCAAAAAGCGCTCTCCACTCAGTGCCAGTCAGATCAATCGCTTTCTTGCAAAACACCTTTTTCTGTTCATGTATTTCAGCATCAAAAATACTCCTAACTTCCTTTCCCCTTCAATTCTTCATACAACTAAATTTCAATAAGGCAGAAAGTGATGACATGGTCTCAGCATATCCCAATTATGATCGCGCAACCTAGCCTCTACCAATGTATTATCATGACATATGAATAAAGTGACTTTCTCAATATTCTTATTGGACCAAGTTATCCGATTACCTTGCTTATTAACATGAGTATTTGGGCATACTTGTTTATAAATAGATTTACATAAAGCACTCAACGTACGCGTCCAACTTAACAGAGAATAGTCAGTAGACATATTCGTAGTAAAATAAGTGGCACTACAATAAACCCATAATTCGTAATTTACAAATACGTAATCCAAACAAGAGAAGGATTTCCCATTTGTCCAAGAATAGTCTATTGGTGTACTCTTTTGTGCCTTAGCATTTAGACAGGTCAAGTCATGGCCTTTCAAGCAATTACCCCATCTAGTGTCTTTACAAACTTTGGCTGTTTGACATGTGGGTTGCCCAAGAGCATTATTACCAGAAACAATGTGTTCATCATTGTGTGTCTCATGAGAGATTTACTCATTACAATCACTGGCTACCACCACAAAGCCAGAAGAAAATTGATCATACCAAGACATCAGAATTTCATCTACCTTTCCCCGCACTGATATAGTACATTCAGCGCAAGGCGGGTCATACAGATTTACGATTAAAATATATGTATCAGTGTTACCAGGATCTGTTAGTATAGCTGAGAGAGCATTTGTGCAAAAAAGAGTTGAAACCTTGTGTGTTCCAAGAGGACCGTTTACTATGTCATGGTTTATTCGGAGGTCACAGTGCAAAAGAGTCCGGGATCCATTGATGTATTACCCTATGAGAATCTTTAGATACAATTGGCTCAACCATACTCGCTAATAAGCTTGTTCTTTCAGAAGCCTGTAGATTGGTTTTATCATGGGCACGTTTTTTCATTTTTATTTATGTATTTATTGTGCATTTGTTAGGTGCTTATACAGTAAGTAATTTCTGTTTCCAAGCGCCCACAGGGCAACAAGGAGGGAACATGGGATTGAAAATGAAAGCAATGATTACATTGGAAGATAAAGGACAAACCTACAATGCTTTGTGATTATTCAGAACGTGAAAGTGCAGCAAGAAGAGGGGAGCTGAGGAGTGGGGGTAAGTGCTGGAATGTCCGTGCTCATGGATGAGCAGCAGATGAAGTGCATATTATGGTAAGTGCTAAGTTGCCTGGAGCTGCATTGGGTATAAAGTGCAAGCCTACAGGAGTGAGGCTGGTGGTGTCGAGGCAAGTGCTGACAGGTAGGCAGAGGCTCGGTACGTAAGGACCCTGGTGACCAATCTCAGCGACTGGGAGATTAGCAGAGGAGGGGGAAAGGGAAGGAGGTGGTGAAGAGGAAGGTCTTGATGAGCTTCCAGAATTTGAGGAACTCCTGCTCAAGACAAAGAGGTCCATAAGAGGGAACCAGCTGAGGAAAGTGATAGGCCACCGGCCCTCTGTTTAGGGAAACACTCTACACACAAAGTTGGTGCCACAGGTCCGCAGTGGTTTAGTGGGAGAGTATTTAGTAAGAGAAAGTGCAGATAGGGTGGTCTCAGGCCCCAGACAGCCTTGTGGATGATGCATAGGGATTTGAATGTAATCTGTGCCGCAACCGGGAGCCAGTGAAGAGTTTTTAGGGCAGGAGAGATGCGTTCCCTGGGCTAAAGGCCAAGGAGAAGTGTTGCTGCCCTATTCTGGATTAGCTGGGGGGGCCGTAAGGTGCAGGAAGGTAGAGTTAGGAGGAGGCTATTGCAGTAGTCAAGCCTAGAGAGAGCCAGGGCTCGGGTAACATTGAGCTTCTGGGGGAAAGGGAAAAAGGGAGAATTCCTTTGAGAAGGAAGAGTTGAAAGTGGGACTTCTTGGCAATGAAGTCCTGTTAAGTCCAGTGAAGTCTTGGCAATCGTAGTTGATAAGATAAAGAAAGCACCCATCAGAGGAAATCTTCGGTCTCATAATAATTATAATTTGCATCAACCTCGACAACTCCTTAAAAAAGTTGGTGGTACTCATTTTAATTTCTGGGCACCTAGGGTCTGGAACTCCCTTCCGCTCTCCATCAATGACTGTGTGTCTCTTAACTTGTTTAAGAAACAATGGAAGAACTGGCTGTTTGTTGAAGGATCAGTGTAACTAATTGTCATCTTCCTCTGTTCTTAGGATACCAGAACCCTGCTGTACTCATGTTTTGTGTGCTACGCGTTCATCTTCGTGAGCGCTCTGAGGCCTTTGGGTGAACAGCGCTATATAAAAATAAATATAGATAGAATGGCCTGAGTGTGAGGGAGAAAGGAGAAAGAGGAGTCGAAGATGACTCCAAGGTTTCTGGCTTCAGAAGAAGGCGCAGGGGGAGAGCCCGTGGAGGATGGCCAGAGTAAGGGGGAAAAAGGGGGAGCATGGGTCCCAGTGGGATGATCTCAGTCTTGCTGGCATTGAGACAGAAATCGTTGGAGGTACACCAGGACTGGATGGCAAATAGGCAATCAGGGATGATGGAAGATGCAAGAAGGTCAATAGGAAGTTTAAAAAAGAGTTGTGTGTCATCTTTGTAGCACTGGAAGTTTTCGGAGACGGAGGAAATGAGGAGTGCCAGCTGAGCAAGGTAAGTATTGAAGAGCCAGGGGGAGAGGTTTGAGCCATGGGGACACCACAGGTGCAGGAGGAAGTAGGTGAGAAGGTGTCCAAAATGACATGGGATGAACGGCCAGTTGGGAAGGAGGTAAGCCAATCCAGTGCCCATTCCCAGATACCCAGGGTGTCATGGAGCCGTTTTATAGGATGGGATGGTTAACCATGTCGAAGACAGAGGAGAGATTGAGTAGGATGAGGACAGCTTGAGAGTTAAAATGCAGAGAAGTGAGCAGTTCTTCACGGTTGTTCAGAAGAGCAGTTTCTGTGCCTCTATATGTTCGGAATCCAGATTGATGGTCGTGGAGACCACTAACAAGTTCAGAGTGTGAGGTAAGTTGTGGAAAGGCCAGCTTCTCCAGCAGTTTCCCAAGGATGGGGGTGATAGAAATAGGGCGGTAGTTGGCTGGACAGGTAGGGTCTGCTGAAGGTTTTTTCAGGAGGGGGTGCACAAGGGAGTGCTTGAGGGAGGATGGGAAAGATCCAGTGGAAAACAAGTGGTTGCAGAGATCAGCAAGTAAGGGGCAAGAGAGCCAATGTTGTCCTTGATGGTTCTGGAGGAGCAAGGGGAAACCTGTTTAGAAGAGGCCTTTATGGAGGTTCCATGTGATATAATCGCGGCAAAAATTGCTGTGGTAACAAAATATCGCGGCAAAAATGCCGCCGTTTTTGCGCCACAGTCCATGTAAAACATACGGGGGACACCCTCGCAACCCCTGGCCCCATTATACCATTTGAGGGGAGCGGGCGACACCCCCGCAACCCCCTCTCCCCTTAAATGGTATAATGGGGCACAGTTTTACCGGGTCAAACGGTGGCATTTTGGCCGCGATATTTTTTTACCGCGACATTTTTGCCGCAATTATATTACCTGATACCTTTATGGAGTGGACAACTCTGGTGACATGTTCAGGTGTGACAGGGGAGAAGGAGCAGAGAGAGGAAGAAGGAGGGGGATAAGCCGTAGGAGGCAAAGGAGGTATGGAGGGGTTGGGTGTGAGGGTAGAAAGGGTGCTCAGGATGTCCAGAGTTTTAGTGGTGAAGTATGTGGCCAGTACGTTGCAGAGGGCCTAGGACGGAAGAGGGGAGGAGGAGGCTGCAGAAAGGTTGGCTAGTTCCCTGCAGATTTTAAGGCGTTCAGGCGTGTTGTTGGATGCACCCGATACCCGAGCCTGGATGTGTGCCCTTTCCTTGGTACGGATGGAGAGTCTGTATTGCCTTTGGAGCCGGCGGCAGACCAGTTTGTCAGAGGTTGAGCCTGAGGTGTGCCATTTCCGGTCCACAGCTCTGCACTTGCGTTTCAGGGCTGCAGGTTCAGAGTTGGTCCAGGTGTTACGTTTGGAGGCAGGTTTCAGACAGATCCTCATGACTGGGGCAAGAATGTCAAGGGTATTGGTAATAGCCAAATGAAGGTTGCTGAGAGTCGATGGTAGAGTCTGGGGGAAGGGGAGAGCGAGGATGAAGGTGAATGCCAAGGCAACAGCTGACACTCGTGTTCGGGGACGAGGTTGGCATGATTTTTGGAGAGGCGGTCAAAGGGCAGAGAGAACACAGGTGCGAGGAGAGGAGAGAATGATCTGACCAAGAGAGTGGAGTGACCAGAAGAGGGAGAGAGAGAGGTCAGAATGGATGAGGGCGTCCAGAGTATTTCCAGCCGAGTGGGTTGAGCCAGAACGGAGAATGGAGAGGGATAGTGATGTGCAGAGGTCAAGTACAAGAGTGGATGCTGTAATCCAAATTGGATGTTGAAATCGCCCATGAGGAGGAGATTAGAAGTGGTTGAGAGTAGGGATCAACAGAAATCAGCCCATTCAGGGTGGTAGCGCTAGGAGGCCTGCAGATGGTAGCAATGATCAGAGAGGAGGAGGGAGAGATGACAAGCTAGCAGACCAGGCTCTCAAAGGAAGACTAGAGCAGGGTGGGTATGGCGGAAGAACGAACCCACTCAGGGAAGATTAAGGCAACCCCATCACCAGCACAGTAAGGCTGTGGCTTGGAGATGATCTTGAAGCCATCAGGGAGAAGGGAGTCAAAAGCAGTGACTGAGCTGGCATTGAACCCTGTCTCGATAAGAGCGAGAATGCTGAGGTCAGTGTCTTCAAGAAGGAGGCAGATGTCGGCAGAGTGTTTATTGGCTGAGCGGGTGTTAAGAGTAGCCAGGTGAAGGTGGTCTCCGCCTTTTATGGTTTTCTGAGGTGGAGTACAGGTACGTGGTACACCAGGCAGATGGGGAGGGACCGAGAGAATGGTAGGGGGAGAGACAGGTGAGGGAAAGAAGTTCATGAGGGATGACAGGTGCTGGTCAAAGAGGAGGTGGTTGGATTGAGGACCCTGAACCAAGATAGTGCCGTGTGGTAGACATTAATGATGCAGCGTGATGATGATAAGCCGGCCAAGAGGACTTCCTTCCCACTTGGTGCCACCATTAATGGGAGAGGATTTGAAAGGAGGGAGAGTGGAGAAGAGCTGAGGAGTCCATAGATCTGGAGAAGGGACAGAGAAGAGCATATCAGTAAAGACCTGTCTGGAAGTTGCGCTAATGTAGATGCCTGAATGGGTAGGCCACAGTTCGAGGACAGGATGTCTTTTTCACGCTTTTTCCTTCCAGACTTCATGAAAGAGGGAGGATAGGTGATAGTGTAGCAGTTAGAGAAGATGGGTGTGATCCATAGGGGCGGCAGCAGTTAGCAGAAGAATGAAAGAATAGTGGCTGCACAGCACAGTTCTGGCCAAACTCACCAGGGGGCCTAGTTGTCACAAAAGGCACACATGCAATCCAAAAAGGAAATTCGAATTTCAACAATAGTGGCACAAATGCAACATAAAGAGGGTGCAGAGATGAAGGAGCACACACACCTTAAATAGAATTTCCCAAAAATGTGGCACAAATGCAGTGCAAAGAGGGTGCAGAGATGTAAAAGCACAAAGGGTTCTGCCACCATTTCACCCTTCTAAACATTTACAAGATGCTTCTGACAGCTAACTGAAACATGAAATTCCTCAAATCTACATGACCTACATGAGATGAAGCAGTAAGGCAGTCACTTCTGGGGAAACAAATTCCATTACAACCCAATTGGTCACACTATCATTTGTTGGGCGCTCCACATGTATTATATCCTCGCTACTAATATTCCTAAGAAAGGGAACATTCTGAATCAATTCCAATAATAGGCCTCTATTCATAAATGGACTAACGTCCAGAGGATAGATTTCCACCAACTTTGCCCATTTTCCTAATGGCAATTCTCCCCCACCTTGCGAGGATGACCCCCCTCATCACAGCATCAGATATAAGGTATTCGTCATACAAGACGCCAGTGTTTGCGAATGCTGAACAAAAGTCATTAGACATGAATGAAGGTGTTTAATTTGTTGGCAATGAGCTTTACTGCCATTAATCTAAACATAATGGGTATTAGCTGGCCTGCAGGTGACAGCATCCCCTGCTGCCACGCCTGTAACATCAGGTGCGTTCAACATATTTGTAGTCCTCTGTATTTGCTGTTGTTGTATCATAGGTCCTTCATACGAATCAGAATAGTCATTAGCTAAATTCTTAGATGCAGAGGGTTGAATTTTTGAATAAGCGATGGGCTGTCATTCATCAACATACTCAGGACATTCAGATTGCCCCGAAGTTACACCTTTAGATGGACTAGGCTGCAGCCTCTTATCAGCCACTTATAAAGAGGGCCACATAATTGGACTTGTCAACTGGACCCATCACTCAGTGTATTAAACACTTTGTGTTGCCCTGTCGGACATTGTTTATTGACCATCTGGTACTTTGTGCCGAGACACCTTGCAAACTATGAGTGTATAATTGAGAAAGTTCAGTTGTCTTTCTAGCCTTAAGGCTAGATTGTGCAGCTTTCTAAGGAGCATAGGGGAGCAGACGACCGCAGCACTTGCGTTTCCTTTTAGATTCTTTCCCCACAGATGGAATGGAGATAGATTCCCTCTTTTCCTCATCTATCTCCTCCTCATGAACTGTAAGCAGCGAGGCATCAAACAAAATATCATTATCATTCTCTGCAGTTTCTTGCGTTGTTACAAGGGCTATTGAGTCAGGAGTAGAACTTCCAACATCTTGATCTTCCTCCACAATACTATGTGCTAACAATGTCCTTTCATGGTCCTCTTCTGATTGCTTCATGGCTTCGTCATATGAATGTAGTATGGCATCAATGACTCTGGCAATATACCTTTCAGATCCAGTTGTTCCTTAGCAGAGTACACATAAAGCCCCAATGGAGGCAGCCATCGCATTCAATAGGGATTGTGAATGCGCCTCAGTTAGATCACGTACTCGGGCCGCTGGAACTGACTGCACCGAGTCATCAGAATCAGAATCACTCTCATCAGTTGAAGTAGAGAAACTAGCAGAGGATATCGTTTGTTCAAGGTCAGGCATGGCCGACAACTGAGTGCCAATTATATTATTATAGTTGATGGTGCAAAGACTTTCTCTGTGGTTGCTGTATGATTAGCATTAGGTGAGTTAGGCAGGCTAGGCACGGTGGGATCTACAACTTGTGAAGGCGTCCCAAAATACCCCGTTATTTTACTTTGTGCCGCCAAACTACCATCCTGTTTGTGTTTTTTTAAGCATGGGACACCATGTACTTGAAGGTCTCCCGCCGGGGAGCTCCAAGTTCGCTTTCCCACCCGCGAGCTAGCACTCCGCAGGCCATATTTCTGCACTCCGTTTGGCTTCCTAATCAAGGGCAAGTGGGAAGCAGTGAGTATAGAGACTGCAACTCACTCACCAGCAGATTTCTGCTTCTGTTTGCACACCAAGGTGAGCCACAACAATTCACTCCTCTCACCACTCTCCGATTCCATTGTTTTCAGTTTCTGGTGGGGTAAATCCCCGCCCCCCCCTTCTTCCTAGGAGGGGGAGGCCAGGAGGAGGACACTGCCCGGGTTATCGGGGTGCCTCCTCCATTTGCCTTGCACTCTCGTCGTCACTGGCATTCACTCCTCTCACCACTCTCCGATTCCATTGTTTTCAGTTTGTGGTGGGGTAAATCCTGCCACACGCCCAACAGCACAACTGCACAACTGTGACTTAGCACCCGACTTATCGACCACGAGTGAGTCTCTTCAACCAGGTGAGAGGTGGGCGGTGAACAGTGAGCAGCAGCAGCACTAAACAAGACTCAGCTCAGCACCACACCACACAGCTTCACACACCCTCTAGCGGGCCTTGGTTGGTGCATCGTGGCACATCGTAGTCACCATAGCCAGCTCCGTGGCATTAATCAGCAACATGCAGCCACCTCCACATTTCTGCTGGCGGCACTCCACAATTCGGCCAGCAGCGCTCTGTGAAGTTTCCCTCTTCCTCCTTCGGGATAAGAGGTTTAGAGGAGGGCACCTAGTGAACAGCAGGTCAGCGTCAAGCAGCACTGTGCTCGCTCTCGCAGCCGCTTCTGACACTCTCAGACACCCAATCACCCTTCTTTCTGATCAGTTCTTTTATTTTTTAAGGATGTACTTTTGAATAAGCCATGTGAGGATTCAAATCTGTGAAGTTGAAAGCAGATCTGAGCAGTAACTTACTGCCAGTAAGTAAAAACGAGGTGATGAATATTACGTATGTGAGGAGGAAGGATAGCTCACAGGCAATGCAGACCAACACAGGTTCGAATCCTGATCCCGTGCTTAGAAACCACTCACTGGTATTAAGCGTGTTATAAAATAACAATAATTATAATAATAATGTAGTTGCGTTTCCCGGATTCCACATTAACACTACAACCACAACCTATGTATACCTCCCAACCCACACTCATTTGGCGGGTGTAAATAATGAACACTGCACACATGATCCCCACTCCAAAGTAATGGACAGGTGGGGCCCCCCTCCAAGGTTCCCAGGTTGGCGGCCCAATGCACGAGCCCTGTTTGCCCTCCCATAATGGCTTATGTGCTTTACTTTTTTCTTTTGACTCCAAAAGGCAGTCTAGCACTATGCCATTGTGAAGTCAGGAACTCTGTCACGTGTTGGGGGCGACATCAGGAAGGAAGGATCAGGAAAGCATGTGACAAAGAGGGAGGGCGCTGTGCAGGCAATACATTACCTGACCTTGGCTGGTCGAGGTCCACACCACCACACTAGCGACAAAGCAGCAGACCCGCACCACAGACTGTGACGGAGTAGCTGGTGACTGATGGAGGCCAGAGACACCCACGGCTGCAGTGGTGAATGAGAGGACCATGCTTGTAAACGCAGGGCAGTAACACACTTGACAGACCCGAAAGGGGACGGCGGTCATCACTGTCAATCACATGGAAATACTTGTGAGGCAGAGGAAAACAGTGACAGTCATTGGCCCAAAGGGGGTGGCAGTGATCACTGAATCACATGACGATAAGTGTGTGAGAGAGAAACAGTGACAATCATGGCCCAAAGGGGGCAGCAGTGATTTACATCCACATGCAACAAGCATAAGAAGTGACAGGCGAGACCTGGCCAATCTTGCAGGAGCCAACCATGTGCATCTGAGGCACAGTGAAAGAGCCCAGCATAGTCGGACACCCAACAGAAGCACCAACCACAAGAGCATGGCAACCCCACCAACGCAAAGGTGAGAGGCACAGCAGAAATGGAACCAGTCGACCCTCAGACAGTGTCAACATGTTGGGGGAAGATAGTACAGAGACAGTGCAAGTCATCCTACCAACCGTGTTGCAGTTGTGCTTCTAGGAAGCCCTGTCCATGCATCTACCAGGGGAATTTGATATCACTGCACCCAGTAATTTGGGACCCAGTTGGGCAAGATGGGCGAGAGACTTTGATGTCTATGTTGAAGTGTTAGGTCCCACTAGATGACCACAGAAAGAGATTCCTGCTCTCACTGGCAATAGGGCCGACCGTAAGAGACATAGGGCCTGATCACGACCTCGGCGGTAACCCTTAAATCCGGCGGTAGCGCTATTACCGCCGGATTTAAGGGTCTGCCGAATCAGTGCTTCGGCGGATTTTACCCCATCTCTGAGCTGGGGGGAAATCCGCCGAAAATTTGCGCTATTACCGCCGGCGGGAAATCCGCCGGCGGTATTAGCGCGAAGATTCCCCATTGAGCCCAATGGGGAATGGGGCATTCCCGAATGGGCTCAATGGGGAATGGGGACTTACATTACCGCCGAACTCGTGATCCGGCGCTATTAGCGCCGGAGCGTTCGGCGGTAGGGCTAATACCGCCCGCGCTAACAGTATAATAACTGGCTGTATTATTCTACACAAGGAGGGAAAGCGTGATACGTCAATATCACTCAATTCCTTGTAATTATCATTCTGGGTCTTTTTTGGGTAGGCCCTGGGTAGTTAGCGACCCGTTTAGTTTATTCAAAGAGGTCATAGGGCACTCGCACAGGTACAAACCCATCCCCATTACACACTGTTTAGATATGGGACTCTTACACGTATTATATCAACTAATGGCCCATAAATACATAGACACAGTGGCAAGAATGGAACAGCTGTTCCCCTAAATATTTAAACGACTAGGAATACTCAAAAAGAAGCAAATACACTCACACATTGATCCGTCTGTGTGCCCGTTTGCCCAACACTGTCAGGACATACCTGTAAACATACAACACCAGGTGGAGGAAGAACTACACAAGCCCCTAGAACATGACCTAATCGAACCCGCAAAAGGAACCACACGATGGGTGTCACCCACTGTACCCATTCCAAAGAAGGGGTCCAACCCCATCAGGCTATGCATGGACATGAGAAGACCAAAACAAGCCATATTGAGGTAAAGACATCAGGCCCTCTGTATCAAAGACATGATACATTTGCTAAATGGGGCGCAAGTCTTCTCAAAGTTATCATCAGCTTGAGCTGAGCCAAGAGTCGAGATACATTACAACCTTCATTAACCCATTTATGTTTGTACCGGTATAAAAGGCTCAGTATCGGCGGGGGTCATCAGCCACGGAAATATTTCAGGCTGAGATCCACAATGACATAAATCGCATCCCAAACTCCCTGAACTATAGCGACGACATCCTGGCATTTGGCAAGGACATGGATCAGCATGATAACACTCTAGCGAGAGTATGCACGGCACTGGAGGCGGCTCACCTTACGCTTAATAAAGAAAGGTGTGAATTCAGGAAAGGTACGCTCTGGTTCGTAAGACACATTCTTTTGGCACAGGGAATGACGCCAGATCCAGAAAAAGTGGCGGCTCTCAACGAAACATCTCCACCCACGAATACATCAGAACTGCTATCATTTCTAGGACTCGCAAGTTATTGCACCAGATACATCCGACTATGGGCCTAATTCCGAGATGGGTGTTAGCCATGGAGCTATTAGCTCCATGGCTGCCTCCCATAACGTGCCCGTGTCCGGTCTCGTTCAATGGGGACTTCCCGGTGTAGTCTGACCCTGGCGGGACCGGTAAGTCCCCATTGAACAGACCATTCCCCATTCCCATTTGAGCCCCCATAGGGCTCAATGGGAATGGGGAGGGCGCTAATAACGGGCTTGCGACTTGCAAGCCCGTTATTAGCGCCCTGGTACCTTAGCGGGACCCGTAAGGGACGTGTGGTCAGACCACACGTTCCTTACGGTCCCCGCCAAGGGACCTTGGAAAAGGGCGGTACCAGATTACCGGCAACGGTCTCCTTACCTGGGCCCGGTATCCCTTACCACCCAGGTCGTAATGACCCCCTATGTGTCTGTGAGCAAACCCCTGAGGACCCTCACAAAACAATAGACCCAAATTCAATGGTCCAAAGAATGCCAAGATGCATTCAGCTCATTCGGGGGAGACTATCATCAACAGACAACATGGCCTACTATGACATGGCGAGGGAAACAGAACTTACAGTAGATGCCAGAGTACTGGTGCTGGGTGCCATACCAGCACAGGTGGATGAAGACACATTTCATAGAAGGCACATTGTATCCTATTGCGAGCAGGAGCCTAACCAGAACAGAGCAGACACATTCACAAGCCGAGAAAGAAGAGCTAGCGGTGGTCTGCGCACTTTCATCTGTTCCTCTATGGAAAACCGTTTACTATCATCATGGACCATCAGGCTCTGTTGTTCATCCATGGCAACCCTCAGGCGAGGATGCGACTGAGGATCGTAAGATGGGGACTACGGTTGCAAGATTATTCCTCCAACATAATTAATCACTCAGAAAATGAAGACAATCCTGACAACCTTCTCTCTAGACACCCTATGGATAGGGTGACTGCAGAACTGTCCATAGATACATCCACTATATGGTGCGCCATGCGACACCTCAGGGAGTGTAAGACAACAGATGTCCACAATCTTGTGGAACTCTCCCGTCCCCTGCACACCCAATTGGTATTGTATAGACAATCAACTTCATAAATTAACAGGAAATTATATTAGATTGAATAATACCATTCGTCTTTGGTTTGCAATCAGTTCAAACTAGTAACTTTACGATATAGGTAGACAATTTCATACATTGAATATGATACAATCTCATATATGGCTAAATCAAATAAGTCAGTATTCTGTCATGTGTTCAATCCTTGTGTGCTTCTCTACGCGTTTCGGGGTGTGAGATTCCCCTTCAGGAGTTGTCTACCTAATTCCTTATTTCCTTTTTTCGAATCTATAGTGAATAATTGATAATCATGATTTAGTAATGAGGACATTGAATTCTCTGTAAAAAATAAAATCAAAAATATGAATTTATAAACTCAACTATCCTAGATAAAAGACAAAGATTGTACTATCTGTGTTCAATATTACAGCTATTTCAAGTGTTTAGAACTTGCAACAGGGTCCAAGCCCTATTTACCTGAGTGCTATAGGGAAAAACACAACGGTCTTTAATGTGTAAAATCCCTCATAGATGGACACCTTGTAGGTGGGTCCCTTTTCATTCTTGTTGTGCCTGTAATTACAAATATACATAACCCCGGGGAGCGGACAGTCGGCAAATCCTACAGGAGGAAATGATCAGGTGTTCCAAATCATAGTGGGCTGCCTAAGAACAGGCCCTGGAAACATGCTAAGAAAGCGTGGGAATGGACAACACCAGAGGTCTTCAATGACATCAAGAGCCTAAGAGAAGGATGATCTCTTAAGATCCGAAGATGGGTTGTTATTGAAAGGAATGAAGATCGTCATCCCGAAGACCCTTTGTCATCGAGTGGTTGAGCTGGTTCATGAAGATCATAGAGGCATTGCGTCAGCCAAACGTCTACTAAGGGGGAAAGTATGGTTCCCGCAGTTAGACAACCAAGTAGAGGAACAGACAGCCAAAGAGAAAATGAAGACATATGCATATATCAAAAGACGGACCCGCCAGTCGAGGCTAGGTATCGGTGGCATGGTTATCGTGCGCCAACCCAGGACACACAAGCACTCATCAGCATTCCAAGCCAAACCCATGATAATAACTAAAAATAAGGGCTCAATGATAACGGCAGACGGCAGATGTCGTCAAATCACAAGAAACTCCTTGCACTTCAGAAGGATGGAAGGTAGGACGGTGAGAGAATCAGGACACAGCAACACGGATCCTGAGGAATCCGATGTTTCCCTCAAATGAGATGTACAAAAGTCAGCAAGTGACATCTGGGGGGCTCCATTGGGGTGTACCCTGGAAAGAGTTGGAGATGACCGAACTGAGCGACCTCAGCGAGCAAGAAACCGACCCTAGAGACTCATTGAAGAAATGAGATAAGGAGTGACGTGTTGTTTATAAAGGGGGGAGGTTGTGACATCATGAAGTCAGGGACTCTCCCGTACCAGCACCCTTCATTGCGGGAGCTCCAGGGTTATAATGAGGCCCATAGTAAGAGCCTATGGTGTAAAATCCCACCCTGCCAACCCACTCTCCTGTTATGCCCAACCTCCTTTATACACATGCCACTAGTTTTCCGATAATCCCTTCGCCTGTAGCCTCGCACTAACCTGTGTTTTTTCTTCAAATATGGACCTATGTACTCATCCAAAGTCACTTCAGACTCAGCCAGAAATACTCTCCAGCAAGCCAATTACCATGCCCAGGCCTTATGCAAAGATCCCACCCATCCCCCACTTAGGCACTAAGACATGAACTCTACCAAAACACTGCAACAATACCTCGGAGAAACACTATTCTTTCAACATCCAGGCACCCCTGAACAGACACAAACAGCAGCCTGGACCATCGACCCCCCACCCCTCCCACACACACACATGCAACACGATCCCCACACACAGACACACACCCAGCCCCCTCAAACACCTCCACACAGGCACCCAGCCTCCACCCACATACACACACACACTCTGCACCAGTCCCCCCAAACACACAGCACCAGCCGCTCACACACAGCACCAGCCGCTCACACACACACACACACACAAACCCTGCACACTCAACACCCAACTTGCCCCACACACTGCACCCAACCCCCTACACACACATACCCCCACCACCACACACAGCCCTAATCCACTAACACACAGATCACCTTACACACACAGCACCCACAAAAGACACTCAGAAACTAGCCCCCTTTGTGTGCACACAGCACCCTGCCCAATCACAGTCAGTCATCCCGCCACACACAGTCAGTCCCCCCAGACACCCAGCATGCCCCACTCACACTCAGCACCAAGCCTCCACACAGAGCACCCAGCCCCCACACAGAAAGCAACCATAATCCCCCATAACTCACACTCAGCCCTGCCACACACTCTCTCAGAAGCCAGCCCCTCACACATACACACACTCAGCCCCATATACAAACATACTTAGCCTCTCTGCACATACACAGACACACCCAGCCCCTACACAGATTCACTCAGCCCCCCAACAGTATACCAGCCCACACATGCACACCCACACACAGCCCTCCCCACCCACACTCAGCACACAGGTACCTCCCACAGTCTCAGCACCCAGCCTACTCGTGCACACACAGCACCCATCCCCACTCCCTCTCTCTCACACACACATGCACACACACATGCACACACACACTCAGCACCCATAATCCCCCAACACCCACTCAGCCCTGCCCCACACGCTCAGCCCCCCCCACATTCTCAACACCAGCCCCCCACACACTCAGCACCCCGTGCCATCACAAACTAACACACAGCTTCCACCCCACCACACCCCAACTGCTCAACCCCTACCCAATTGCCTGAGCTGCCTTTGCCCCAACTGCCCCCACCCCTCTACTCCCCCAACTGCCCCCAGCCCTCCAATTATCCTCTTTCTCCACAATTGCCTTGATTTCTCCCTTCGCCCTCACTTTGAGGCTTGTCTCGGTATTAAGCGGGTTAAAAAAGATTTATTTTAATTTCTCTGCCCAACAGCTCCCACCATTTTCACCTCCCAACTGGCCCCCAATCCCCTTTCTGGCCACCTTCTCCCCCAATTGCCCCTTCCCCCTCTTCCCCTCCAACTGCACCCTTCTGCCCACCCCCTCACCAACCGCCCTCCACCCCTTTCTTCCCCCACCTGCTCCCTTCTCCCCAACTGCCCCCTCTCACACCTCTCTTCTCCCCCAACTGCCCCCTCTCCATCCACCCCTCTTTTCCTCCACTTCCCTTATCTCTCAACTGCCCCACCTCTTCTCCCCAACTGCCCCCTCCTCCTCCACCCAACCCCAACTAGCCCCCACCCCCTTCCTGCCACCTTCTCCCCCAATTGTCCCCTTATCCCCCTCTTCTCCAACTGCCCTTCTGCTCCCACAACAGCCACCCACCCCCTTCTCCCCCACCTGCCCCACCCCTCTTCTCCCCCAACAGCCCCCTTCTTCCCTCTTCTCCCCAACTTGCCCAACCCTCTTCTCCCCAATTGCCCAGCTTCTGCTCCACGTTTCTTCTCCCCCACCCCTCCCAACTGCACCCCACTCCTCTCCCCTTCTACCACCCACCCTCCTCTCTCCAAACTGCCTCCTTCTCCTCCTCAACTGTACTCCACCCCTCCACCCAACTGCCTCAGCCATCTTCTCTCCCAACTGATTACCTGTAGACTGCCTGTGGGTCTATTGCCCTTTCTTATTTATTCAGGCACATGGGCTAATGCATCGTATTTTAAAAGTGAGGCATATCTATTGTGAGTTTCTGCAAAATGTACTGCCAAAGGTTCATTAACATCCTGGTGCAAAATGGCTCGATAATGTTTTAGTTGGCAAATAGTGGATCCTATATATACTTTTGCACAAGGGCCACTAATGGCATACACCACATACCTAGTCAAACAATGTATCCTATCCGTGATGTACCTCTTTTTCTGTTCTTTTTGTCCATATTTCACCAGAGTTTTCTGTTCTGCAAATTTGCACATTTTGCATCTCCTGCATTTCTCAAAGCCATTTTTGATTTTCAAATTTCCTAGCCAATTGGTCTGTTAACCAACTGGTTGCAACATACTAGGAGATATAAGGTATTTTAATGATTTTGCCCTAGAAAATGTCAACGGAGGAGACTGCCCTATCACCGAAGTTGGATCATTAGAAACCTTCAAGATAGGGCAATGTTTATTTAATATAGATCTATTCTGTTGTGATTGTAAACTGAACTGGGTAATGAATCTTATGCAATTAGAATCTTTCCTTTTTCTTTTGTTTTTAAAAGGTCTTCTCTGTTGCATTTAGACATTTTGTCGTATGCATTGGTGATACTTCGTCTCGAATATTTCCTTTCTAGGAAACATGCTCCCATATTGCTTGTTTCCTGCTCAAAATCCTTATCTAACGAGCAGTTCCTTTTGGCTCTAACCATTTTGCCAAATAGTATACTTTTGATCAGGCTCTTAGAATGTTGGCTTTTCCCATGTAAAAGGGCATTTGCTGCAGTGAGCTTCCTATGCAATTTACTACAAATCTTGTTTAATATGAACAACTCTACATCTAAGAATACCACTTGGCATGGGCTACTGGAAAAGATCAATTGCAAGTTGAGATCATTATTGTTTAGGTGTGAAATATATTCAACTAATCATGTCTATTTTTTCTGTATGATATTCTTTTTTCTTTTGCTTTTCTCAAATTTGAAAAACATTTTTTTATTTTCATTCTCTTTTGTAAAATGTTTTTTATAACCAGATAAAAATAAAAAATTAAAAAATATTCAACTAACGATTCTTTGGTACCCTTACAGATTAGAAACAGGTCATCAATGTATCTATGCCACAAAACAATTTGTCTTAGATACTTGTCAAACTGCTCTGACCACGCATATTCTTGTTCCCACCATCCCATATAGAGGTTGGCATATGTGGGTGCTATACAAAAACCCATGGCAGTCCCACATTTTTGTCTATACAGTCTATCCTCAAACAAGAAAATATTATGTTCTAGACAAAATTTGAGCAGTCTAAGTAGAATTTCCTTCTGTTGCTTGAAGCTAAGAGATCTTGTGTTCAGAAAGTATTTGCAGGCTAGGAGACCGTTCTTATGTAAAATTGAAGTATAAAGTGATGATACATCCATCGTGACCAGAATATACTCTTGATCCCATTCTATTGTTCTTATTTTGCTAAGCAAATCTGTGGTGTCTCTCACATAAGAATTAAGATCCTTAACAAATGGTTGAAGGAAAGTATCTAGATATTTAGAGACATTTTCAAACAGTGAACCTCTTGATGACACTATAGGTCTCCCAGGCAGTGAAGCCAAACATTTGTGAATTTTGGGAATGAAATAAAGAATGGGTGTAATTGGAAATTCACTGGTTAAATATGACACCTCATCTGGTTCTAAAAGATTACGCAATCCAAATGAGTGAATCATGTCATCTAGTGCTGCTTTCGTATTCTGAATAGCATTGTTAGCTACCTGTTCATAACATGTAACAACATTTGAATGACTGTATGCTTCTTCCAGGTATTTGCTTCTCTCCCAAACCACCACTCCTCCACCCTTGTCTGCCTGCCTAATAATGATAGAAGTATCATTTTTCAGATCCAAAAGAGCTTTTCTTTGGTTATGATTCAAATTGGACAATTTATTGTCCAATTGTTCTTCTAGATCTCTAAGATATTTGATTACACATTGTTCAAACGCCTCTATCTTATTAGACATGATTTGTTGGTTAAATACAGTTTTATTTCTTAACCGACTCTATTTTGTGTGATCAGTAGATATATCAAATCTGGCCAGAATATGTTCATCACTCAAATCAGAGGAAGTAGAGTCATTACTTTGTAAAAACTGATAATTGGGGATGCCTGATTTGTAATCATTAGAGAATCATAACACAACCATTACCCATAATTACCTACTGTTAGAGAATCATTACTCTTTGCTATGGAATCATTCCATCCTGTTTAGTTATCCATCATCTAATTAATACTGATTAGGAGTACGTGAAATAGTAACATTATATTATTCACATTATTACCATGTATTTGAAGAGTGTCATGCGCCGCTTTCTCACCTGGCGTCTTTGGCCCCGCTGCCGCTTACGAACTTCCTGATTTCCGTCACGTTTATGCTACGTTCACTAAGCGGTCTAGTCTTTCTCCGCTAGGAGGACCGTAGCGGTATTTAACCACTCCTCTCCCTGGGTCCAGCGCGTTGCAACCTTCCACGGTCAGCTGCTTTTCCTCGCGGCCGCGGTCTTGCTACACGCTGTTTTCCTCTAGCTCCTCGAGCCTTTCCTCTTTCGCCTCTCTTACTCTTCCCGGTCCTTCTCCGGTCCCCGCCTTCTGTTCTCTCCCTCCTCCCTACTTTCCCTCCTTTGTGCCCGGCTTTCTGCCTTTGGCTTTGTTTACTTTCGCTTGCGGTGTTTGCTGGAGTGTACATATCCTGCTGGGTCCTGTTGCTGCCTTCTCCCGTTGATCATCTGCTTACACGCCCAGCTGCCATCAGGATACCTGCCGGTTCCAGGGTTTTTTTGCCTATTCTGGCTTTTTTCCCCCTTTTTTGTCCCTCCCGGGAGTGGGACACGGTCAGGGTGCATTCACACGCTCTCACTGTGGCTTCCTCTTGTGGGAGACACGCTCAGCCTCGGAAAAAAGAAAAGGACTACACAGCCCATCGAGCGCTCAGCCCAGTTGAGGAGGATTTCGACTCCACAGGTGAGGAGGTTGAAGAGATAAAAAAGGGTACTACAACTGTATTAGAAGAGGGTGCTGACAGTTTGCAACACCCACAAACAACAACCATGTCAACTCCTGAGCAAGTGCAGGAACTAATTGCTGCAGTACAAAGCCTCTCTCTAGAAATGCAAAATATAAAGACCGAAAACAACCTGCTAAAACAAATGGTAGCAGTGAGGGAGCCCCCCAACACAGACCTGCCTCCTATGCCTTTGTCTTCGGGGAAGTACGATGGTTCCCCCAAGACCCTGAAAGAATTTCTTGACGCTTGCAAGGTGTATTTTTCTTTCAGAACCCGCACCTACGCCTCTGATCATGCCAAGGTTGGATTCCTGGTGTCTAATATGACAGGGAACGCTCTTGCTTGGGCCACCCCTCTAGTAACCGGAAATGACCCTGTCCTACAGAATTTTGATGCCTTTATCGATTATGTCAAACAAACCTTTGAAAGACCCGAAATCTCAATGGCAGCTGGTGAAGACTTGATGGACATTCGTCAAGGACAAGTTGATGTGCTGTCTTATATCTCCTCCTTTAAGAGATTGGCCATGGAGACGGGTTGGTCTGAGCAGTCCCAAATTATTCTGTTCCGCCGAGGTCTTAGGGAAGAATTAAAAGATGAAATGGCTCATTTTCCTCGGCCTACTTCCCTGCAGGATCTGATGACGGCCGCCCTTCAGATGGAGTTCAGGATGCAAGAAAGACGCCAAGAAAGAAGAAAGACGCGTACGTCCTTTTCAAGGACCTCCTCACCACCTTCAACAGCGCTCAAACCTCACGATGAGCCCATGCAAATCGGCACTACTCGCCGTTCTCTTACGCCTGAAGAAAGAAGGAGGAGAAGGGAACAGGGCCTATGTGCCTATTGTGCCTCTGATCGCCACACGGTGCATAACTGTACTGAACTTACCAAGAAACCGGCGGAAAACGCAAACCCTCGAACCTAGTTGGGACGGGTTATCGAGGGCAGTCTTCCAGTCCCTACGTTACTATGTCTATTGATTCCTCGAACCCTTCAGAAGATTCCCGCCTGATGGTTATAACGGTTAAGGTTACTATCAATGGCAGCCCGGTAGAGACGCTGGCTCTCTTGGATTGCGGTGCCGCAGGGAACTTCGCTGACACCCTTTGGGTTGACAAAGTAGGGGCTTCACGGATAGATCGCGGACACGGCCAGAAAGTAGAAGGGGTAGACGGCACACCTTTGAGCTCAGGACTCATTGTTCAGACTACCGAACCCCTTCCTCTAACTATATTTCAGCATTCAGAAGTCATTACTTTTGACATCATTCGAGCAGCCCATTTTCCCTTAATCTTGGGGATTACCTGGCTGCGACAACATAATCCCCATGTCGACTGGAAGTCCAATAGTTTGCATTTTAATTCCAGTTATTGCCAGACACACTGCTTTCAAGAGGCACATTACCAGGAGGTAAAAATATCTCCCACTGTTCTCCCCACGAGTATAGGGGTGCATTCCATTGACAAGATATTGGAAGAATACCCTATGGTGTTTGCTGAATCCGCCCCCATGGCATTACCACCTCACAGACCGGAGGACTGCTCCATTGAGCTGATACCCAATGCCCTAGTGCCATTTGGCCGAATGTTTGCCTTATCCAAGACTGAAAAGGACGCTTTACGAAAGTATTTGGATGACAACTTGTGCAACGGTCTCATCAGACCCTCTAAATCCCCGGCGGGTGCTCCCTTATTTTTTATTCCTAAGAGGGATACCAAGGACCTCAGGCCATGCATCGATTACAGGGGACTCAATAAGGTAACTCGCAAGGACAGATATCCCATGCCCCTCATTCCTGACATTTTGGAATCAGTACAGGGAGCGACAGTTTTCTCCAAATTGGATCTGCGCAATGCTTATCACTTACTCAGAGTAAGTCCAGGAGATGAATGGAAAACGGCCTTCAGGACACCATTTGGTCTGTACGAATACTACGTTATGCCCTTCGGACTGGTCAATGCTCCAGCAATATTTCAAAGGTTCATAGACCGAATATTCTCAGATTTATTGTTTATTTCAGTAGTAGTTTACCTTGACGACATACTTGTTTTTTCACAGTCTATGTCGGAGCATCTACTGCATCTCACAGAGGTCCTGGAGCGCCTTAAGAAACATCATTTATTGGCCAAACGTGAAAAATGTGTATTCGGGGCATCTTCGGTCCCTTACTTGGGGTTTATCCTCTCACCACAAGGAGTGCAAATGGATCAAAAGAAGGTCGAGGCTATTCTCCATTGGCAGGCTCCTTCCTCAGTCAAAGAGGTTCAGAGATTCCTGGGCCTGGCTAATTTTTACAGGCGTTTCGTGCCAGGTTTTTCCAACACTGTTCTACCAATTACAAACTTGTTGAAGAAGACATCTGTGCCTTTCCTCTGGAGCCCTCAGGCTGAAGAGAGCTTTCAACTCTTGAAGAAGAGCTTCTGCAGCGCTCCCATCCTATGCCAGCCGGACCAAAACAAGCCTTTTATCGTTGAGACAGATGCCTCTGCTGCAGCTATAGGAGCTGTTCTACTACAAGAGCATGACAACGCGGAACACCCAATAGCGTATCTGTCTAAGACTCTCACTACTAGTCAACGGAATTATTCCGTAATTGAACGTGAACTTCTGGCCATGAAAAGAGCATGTGAAGTTTGGAGACACCTCCTACAGGGGTGCAGCCACCCTTTTGTAATCCGGACTGACCATAAGAATTTACAAGTTCTACAGTCTATGGAGTGCATCAATTCCAGACAAGCCCGATGGGCGCATTTTTTCTCACAATATGACTTTACCATCACTTATATTCCTGGAAGCCAAAATGCTTTGGCAGATGCCCTGTCCAGGAAGTCTTTCTCCTCCCAGGTTGCCCCATCCTGCCCGGAGAAGTTGTTTCCCAGAAACCGCATTGTTGCCACTATCTCCTCCTTGTTTCAACGGATAAAAGAAGCCGTCTCTTTACATCCAGAACCCCGCGGCATGATTCAAAAGGGTGGTTTGTTCCTGAAGAATCAGAGGATCTGGGTACCATCTACACCTCTTCAGAAAGACATATTGTCCTGGTGCCATGATCATCAGACGGCAGGCCATAGGGGACAGGCGAGTACCTTGGACTTGATCAGTAGAGCCTTTTACTGGCCAGGTTTGTCGGGAGATGTTAAGCGTTACGTCAGGTCCTGCAGAGTCTGCTGTCAAAGTAAAAACAACACAAAAAGACCCATAGGTTTGCTGCAGCAAGATTCCATCCCGGAGCGTCCGTGGAGTCATGTATCTACTGATTTCATTGTGGACTTACCTTTGTCTCAAGGATGTTCATGCATAATGGTGTCCATCGACTCCCTCAGCAAGATGGCTCATTTCTCTCCACTCCCTGGTATACCAACTGCCGATGCTATGGCATTGGTTTTCATTAAAGATGTGTTTCGACTCCATGGTCTCCCAGACAAGATACTATCAGACCGAGGGAGCCAATACGTCTCCAAATTTTGGAAGTCCTTATGTGCCGCTCTTAATATTCACCGCGCATTATCATCAGGATATCATCCCCATACCAATGGGCAGACAGAGCGGTTAAACGCTACCTTGGAACAATATTTGCGCAGCTACACCAATCTGGAACAAAACAACTGGGTGGATATGCTGCCGACGGCGGAGTTCGCATATAATAATGCCAGTCATTCCGCAAGCAAGATGTCTCCTTTCTATTGCTCATATGGATTTCACCCCCGAGCCATCATTCCCCATTTTTCCTGCAAACCTGCACTTCCGGCGGTAGAGGAGGTACTACTCCATATAAGGGACATCCAAGACAAAGCTAAGGTGAACCTCAGAGATAGCCTCCAGGCATATAAGAGGCAAGCCGACCGGCACCGGCAGGTAGTACCTGGTTGGGACGTTGGCTCCAAGGTGTGGTTATCCACCAAATACCTTCCTAGATGGTCTCGCCCGTCTAAGCTGTCCCCCAGGTTTATTGGTCCCTATCCCATTACTGCCAAGATTAATCCAGTGGCCTTCCGCCTAAAGCTGCCACATTCTCTTAGGCGAATTCACCCAGTGTTTCACGCATCTCTTTTGAAGAGTGCCGAACAGTCACTAAGGGCTCGCCCTTTTCCCATTCTCTCTCACTCACCTGATACACCTGAGTATGAAGTATCCAGGTTGCTGGACTCCAGGTACCGCAAAGGGCGCCTGGAATACCTGGTGCATTGGAAGGGTTTTTCCCATGCTGAGGACTCTTGGGAACCAAATGCACACATCCATGCTCCTGTCCTTCTCCGGAAGTTTCACCGTTTACATCCCGGTAAACCGGGTGGCCTGGGCCTTGGCGGGGGGCATGCTGTCATGCGCCGCTTTCTCACCTGGCGTCTTTGGCCCCGCTGCCGCTTACGAACTTCCTGATTTCCGTCACGTTTATGCTACGTTCACTAAGCGGTCTAGTCTTTCTCCGCTAGGAGGACCGTAGCGGTATTTAACCACTCCTCTCCCTGGGTCCAGCGCGTTGCAACCTTCCACGGTCAGCTGCTTTTCCTCGCGGCCGCGGTCTTGCTACACGCTGTTTTCCTCTAGCTCCTCGAGCCTTTCCTCTTTCGCCTCTCTTACTCTTCCCGGTCCTTCTCCGGTCCCCGCCTTCTGTTCTCTCCCTCCTCCCTACTTTCCCTCCTTCGTGCCCGGCTTTCTGCCTTTGGCTTTGTTTACTTTCGCTTCCGGTGTTTGCTGGAGTGTACATATCCTGCTGGGTCCTGTTGCTGCCTTCTCCCGTTGATCATCTGCTTACACGCCCAGCTGCCATCAGGATACCTGCCGGTTCCAGGGGTTTTTTGCCTATTCTGGCTTTTTTCCCCCTTTTTTGTCCCTCCCGGCAGTGGGACACGGTCAGGGCGCATTCACACGCTGTCACTGTGGCTTCCTCTTGTGGGAGACACGCTCAGCCTCGGAAAAAAGAAAAGGACTACACGGCCCATCGAGCGCTCAGCCCAGTTGAGGAGGATTTCGACTCCACAGGTGAGGAGGTTGAAGAGATAAAAAAGGGTACTACAACTGTATTAGAAGAGGGTGCTGACAAAGAGAGAAATAGGACCTGTTATATGAAGAGTTTGCTTAGTTATGTTATTGCCATATATGTTGAAAGAGATGCTTTTAAAATTATGTATTATGCATTAGACGGTAGCGCTTAGGCTGAGAGAAACGTGCTAGGCACTATAGAGAATGAATGAGGCCTGGAATGACATGTAGAGCCATTTAGAATGACACATTGTTATATATGTAGAGACATGTAGAGCCATTTAGAGACACATGTTATGTTTTGTAGTTACATGTACACATGTATGCATTTTAGAGACACCATGCATTGAGTGTGAACCTAGAATATGTTTGTATTAGATAGCGCTTGCCATTGCGAGAGAAAGAGTAAGCACTATTGAAAACATGAGGCCTATGAATCTATTCTGATGGAGACAGAGGAGCGTCACAGTGTGCGAAGATTGTTTTGAATTACACTGAGTACAAGTATTCGTAAACAGGCAGGGAGATAATATGGCCTTTGCCTTAGTAGAGAGACGGCCTGGCCTAATCAGCATGGCTTGGTGTTCGCGGAGACAGAAAAGGTGGGAGGCAGCGCCATGGAGTAGGGAGATGGTTTTGCTCTCTGAGAGAGAGAGGGAGAGTGAATGACAGTGAAAGGAGGAATAGATGCTAGATGGTGTATTGCAGACATACAGGAGAATTAGATATGAGGTCCAATGTCACATTGACACAGAACACGTAGTGACCAGAACACGAAGTGAAAGAACATGCAAACACAGACTTTGAGACATTGCTAAATGCTGACAGAGAAAGAGACATTCTTAGCTAAAAGAACAAAGTAACCATAGGGATTTGTATACGTCATGGGATAGTATAACCAGAGGTGAAGAGAGGGGAGTTTTTAGATGTTGATGTAGTTCGATGAGAGAGAGGCGTTTTGGTGTGACAGTGATGCAGCCTTGGCAGACCAGCTTGGGAGAGTTCGAGAGCTTGGCAGAGCTTGGCTGCGGCAGTTCGAGTGACCAAATCTTGAGAGGCAGACACTGACTGGCTGGTTGCAGAGTTCTATATAGAGGAGAGACTTGACAAAGACAGAGCTGGAGAGGGGAGAGAGGCACATGCAAATGGGAAGTATGGTTTATGGCCTAAACTGATTGATTAGAACAGACACTCATACAAAGAGCTTTGGGTTTGGGAAAGGGGAAATCAGACAGGGATTGTCTTAGATAGAGAGAGTGAAGTATGGTGTGGATTGGAGAGGATTGCTGGATGCGGACGCTTGCATTAGGCTACATTAGAATCACGGGCTTGCATCACAGGCTTGCATTAGAAGCCTGAAAGGCTTATAGTTATCCACTGAATGGTAGATTTGCACCAAAAGTATAAAGGTGCAAATTCGAGATTCGCATAGTTTAATGGAATGCTTGCATCATCATCATCATCATGCATTGTTATGTATGAATAAATGTATTCTATTGTTATAATTGAATCAATTCATGTGTTTTCTTTGTGTCTTATGTTATTGTGTCCATAGGAGTAAGAAAGTAAGATAGGAGTATGTTGTTAGGAGTAATCTAGGAGCAACACAGTGCACATAGGCCCTGAGATACGAAAGCAGGGGGGTAAAGTGATCCACACCCCCCTAGGAGATTGTCTAAGATTGTCTAAGACCGGTGCATGGTTGCCCAGGGGGGCTAGACCATGGTAGGATTTGTTTTAGGACTAACAACATGGCGCCCGTAACACAACCTTCACTAATGCTGACTGATAACATGGATTGCAGCTGGCTTGTTGGTCCGCTTATCGGTTTTGCAGCTGTCGAAGTTTGAACATTGTGTGTAGCCGTGTTTTGTTTTTCTGTTAGTTAGGGCGTGGGAACAGATTTTCATGTTTCATGTTTTGTCTGTCTTGGGGTTGTTATGAATTAGAGCATGCTTCGTCCACAATTTTGTTCACCATGGGAAGGGGAACGCAATTGTCTGACTGACCTTTGAATACGGAATTTTAATTTGGGAATTGATCCAGATCAGTATTTCATGACTGGAATAAATGTATTTGTACATAAATGTACAAAATGTACATTTATGTACAAAATGTACAAAATGGACAAAATGTACAAAATGTACATTTTGGAATAAATGTACATTTATTTAGCCGAGCTAGAGAAACCGTTTTTTCTTGAAGATGCTTGTGGTATTTCTTTTGTTTGGAACTCGGCAGAGACTTGGACATTCAAGCCGATGACTGTATCTGCTTGTTTGGAGAAATCTTGGAACTTGTTTTTTGACACTCACTGGAGTGTTGTGAGGGTGAATATTTGAAATTGCAACATGAGCTCATTTTTAAATGATTTGAAAGCAATAAGAAATCGGGTTAGAAATATGCTTGACGCCTGGGATGTTTCACCGGCGCCAACCGTAATGATTGCAGAAGTGAATAGTGAAATAGCTATGACAGAGAGGAGTCCATATATTGGTGACTTGCAGGCAGTAATATATTGTCTCAGAAATGTAATTAGTAATTGGGAAAATGTCCCAGCGGTATATGACCCATTCAAAAATGTTTCAACAGCAGTGATGGCCGGGAACAGAGTTCCTAGAGAAATGAATATTGTTCATGGGGAGAGTTACCTCAGAATAATATGAGAGATAGTGCATTTTTGACAGACATGAAGATAGTGCATAGAGGGATTGCCAAAGAAGATTTGCACTGTGAAACTGTATTATTGAAGACACCTTTGCATGAACACAGTTATGTGCATGAAGGTAGTTATGTGAATATCTTTGATTTGAATAGAAATTACATTTTTGGCGGCAGCAGTATTTTGCCTACGTTATTGAGTGAGAAAAATATTTTGTCTATTGACATTGAAAGTGGGATAGCATTGAAGGAGAACGTGAATCGCGCTAATCATGCTATATTTGGATGGTCTGAGAGTTTGCATTCCATGAATTTTTTGAGTTTGAGTGAGTGCATGGAGAGGAAGTTTGTTGACATTAGACATTGCGCGGGACTAGCAGACTGTTTATTTGAAGTAGGAGTTAGCAGTGCAGTGAAGGAATGTTGTTTGAATCTGAATAACATTGCACATGTGAGAGCCAGTGTCTGTTTGAATGAAACAGATTTGTTTTTTCAACATGGAGTTATTCAGCTTTGTGAATACTTAATGATGAACAAAGGGGAATGTCTGGCTAGAAGACATGGAAATACAGGACATGGAGTGCAATTGAATGAGAGATATGCAGTGGTGCATTATTTGAATGTGCAATTTTTGAATGTGAAATTTTTGGAGTACGTGAAATTGGCTGTTCTGTTTTGTTTTGAGAAGGACAGAGATGGAATTGCAGGAGTCATGCATTAAGCATGCATGCATTAAGCAGCATGATTAGACAGGCATAGTTAGACAGATGCACTGACACATTGATAGAACTGACTGAGACACAGAGGAGATAGCATTGATGTCTTTTGAGAGACATGGGAAGTTTAGAACTAGATATGTGCACTGCAAAGCACAATGAGAAATGCTGTTTTGTTTTTGGCTTTGATTACATCTGAATCTGATTGAAGACTGATACTTGCACTTTTGTTTTCTTTGCATGACATCTGGAGAAACACCTCGACCAGACTGAGATCACATTGATGACTGACCAGATTGCATCGCAAGAATTGACCAGACCATGATTGGCAGCAGCATGACGATTGAAAGCAGCATGATCAAAATGAGTGACTGACCAGACCAGATTGACCAGACCTTGATGACCGTCTGTTCGAGATTGTCAGGAAACAGAATTGGGGCAAGCCTCGGAGACCGTATAATAAGAAATAAGGCAAGAAACTACATTTCCCAGTAGGCTGAAGGGCGGGAGTAGTTCAGAACTCCTCGCGCCATTCACCAGCTGCTGGTAATTGCGGCGTCTACTAAACCATTGGCTGCCCGTGCACTGGTGCTGATAATTGTTGATTGTGCAGCACGGGAGGCCACAGCGTTTCTACAGGAGCCAGCAGGAGAGGAGCAGGTATGCAGGTCAGGTACTTAACCTTCTGAGTGGTGAACGAGAGCCGCTCAGTATTCAGCACTCGGGAACTCTTGCCTGCTGTAATGAGTAGCTGAACCGGGCAAGCGGTGACTTTAGAGCCGGTATCCCACTTCCTTCCGCGGCGGTGAGCGTCCTGCTCATGGCAGACTGACGGCGTCATCCGTGGAGGTCCGGGTGTTCTTACGAGACACCCGGACACACAGATAAGTGTTTTTCCTAATTTATGGTCATCTAATAGGATACATGGGTGTCTATGTTCTGTTGGACCCTGGCTGAATTGAAGCTAGTACGCGTATTAAGTTACACAAGTCATGCGCTCATCTTTTCTGGGCATTTTGGTTAATGAGGTGACAATAAGACCCTCCATAGGGGCAGGAACATTTTGAGTATGAATGAATACTCTCCGGAGAAACCACACAACCTGTGATGAGTATAATATAATCCAGAAACGTGGTACAAGAGTTCATGTTATTTCTCTATGCCTGTGCAGAGGGGCAGAGTCCTGTCACAGTCTCTGCTATGTTTCATGTTGCTTGTTGCTTTGCTAGCCCAATGGGCCATGTGTTCATGTTCAATTCATAATGGAAGCAGCTTCCTTGTTTGTGACATTCAGCTTGCTGTCATTGTGGGGTCATGTCAATGTTGCTATCTGTGCTAATCATTCATGTTCTATGTGATATGCAAAATCAGGTTTCGGTAGGAGGTTTGGGAATACTATGAAAAGTCTGAGATAGGTGAGGGTCCAGGATTAGGAGTACAGACTTGGTGGTATTATTAGTTTGTGATGTTAGACAATTGTGAATTGTATGTTGTCTCCCCATCTTTCCTTTGTCATTCCACACCCTTTCCCTAACTCTGTCTTCCCCCCATTGGCTGCCACACGGTTCTCTGTGATATTATATTCAGACGCCCGTGCCAACCACGGTGGGAGGGTCGATCTATTCGGCTTCTGTGGTTCGGGAGAGGGGGTCGATCCCCTATCATCCCTTACGGTTTTGACAGAGATCCATGATGGCTGACACCTTGTGACATTTGCACCAAGGCTGTTTTGAAACAGCACCGAAAAGAGAGTGGCTTTGTCACCTTGTAATGTGACACCATCTGACCTTTTGCTACACTTTGCAGCAGCACTTTTGGGGAATGCCGACCGACCGATTTGAGGCCTTAGGGTGTGGCCTTGTCTAATGGCTGTGCTCTGAGAATGTAACCAGAAAACCTGCCTGCTACCCAGACTTCGTGGCATGACACCTATTGCCATGGAAAGCGAAGATTGTGACTGACTGTACAGAGAGAATACAACATTGCAGCATTCTGTGCAGTGAGAGAGAAAGAGCAGTGGAGATATTCAGCAAGAAAGGAGAAATTTGTTTTGTGGGCTGTGTTGTAATATGCAGCGAGAAGAGAATCCATTTGGAATGCCTTATCTTGTGAACCAGAACCAGACACACGTTTGGGCCTGAGGAGAAAGAGAGAAATGCAGCAATGAGCAGGAAGACGCGCTCTGAAAGTATTTGAATTCCTGAGCCACGTTTGAAAAGCAGTGAAGCTTTGTGTCTTGAGTGAAAGAGATTGAGCACTGATCCATGGTGCTTTGAAATTTGCACTTGCATTCAACGTTGGCTGGTCCCTTATTTTGAAGAGCAGGGACTAACATGACATGAACTAGCATGGCATGGCAACAGCATGTTTCAACACATCACGAGCAGAATCTGTTTTGTTAAAATATTTTAAACCTATAGCTTGAGTACTTAGCTCTAACTAAATGTCCCTAAGGAGGAAGGAATCTGTTCCTGGTTATATCCAAGGAACAGAATAGGGGGCACTTTCCCTGTCCTGGCTCACTACTTTCCTAATGGTTGCTAAAAAGAGCTGCACGCCTTTGGGAGTCAACAAATTTCTTTCATCATGTTGCTAGCCCTCGGTGTGACTTATATTAAAAATCACAGCGATCATTGGTCCAGAATTCTTTGGTCCAGTTCCTGCTGCGTACTAAATAAACAATGGATAATCTTTACCAAGCTCATATATTACTTCCTTATGAGACAGGTGGATCAGGTCATCACCCTGAACCTATATTTGTCAACCGGTTTCAGCGGGGGAATATGGTTTGCCGCTTTCTTCAGGACTATAGAGATATTTTCGGCACTCTATACATTCATATATGGACAGTAATAACAATTCTCTGTCTTGAAATGTTTTTTCTGGATTCGGCGTCTTCCATTATTAGATGGGACATCTCATCTGCATATCAGCTCCCTGTAAGGGAAAATGCTCACATCAGGGGCTTCGAAGATTATGACTACTGCACATTCTGCGGTACTCATTTCAGTGTGGTTTCTTACCGATATCTGTTGTCTATTGTGGTAGGACATCAGGTCGGGTTTTCTGTTGTTCCTCTCAGGAGTTTTGATCTATATTAAATAAAGAACTCCTGGTCAGATACATTTTGACCCACCTATCCTACATGAGTCCAGTCTATGGCCGGTTATTTAAGTATTGTGTCACTTACCGTCACTTGGATGTATCAGTGCACGGTATTCGTATATTTTCTTGTTTTTTCTTCACTGGTCTTATGTGGCAGGGCTGTTGTTCCTGCAGAATATAGGGAACTTATTCTGTTTGTAAAGGTAAGTGTCATAGGTGTCCCCCCAAAAAAAAACTCAGTCATAGTAGACAGACGTATCCATATTGGATTGAATATGGAAGGTACTATACTTCCCCAGCCAGTGTTGGGTAGTCTAAAAGTAGCGAGCTGTGCCTAGTCAGATTGAATTAGGGCACCACTCGCAATTATATACTGTGCCTTGTATAGCCATAGGAACACTGTGTGTTAATCTCATTCGGGTGTGTCACCTCTTATTGTGCCTTTTGCGGCTAATTTTGCTGTTCCCTGTCCATGTCGGGGTACAGGTCAGCAATTTTATACTGTGCCTTGTATAGCCATAGGGACACCGTGGTTTAATCTCATCCGAGTGTATCACCTCTTGTTATGCCTGTGCGGCTAATTATGCTATTCCCTGTCCGTGTCGGGGTACAGATCTTAGTGGGGGCAGGGTTTACATGTTGCAGCATTTCCCTGTGCTGGGAAAATTGTTGCGTGTGTTACGCGTAGCTTTAGCATGAACCTCTTGCTCAAAGGAACGGTACGCATGCCCCACGTGTACAGTGCGGTGCGAATGTTAGTGCACACGGCTGCGATGGCTTTCCTAGATCAGCATGCGGCGGTTAGTTTCTTACCTAAGGCTTCATGTTCGAGCTCTGGTCCGGATCCATTTCCTTATTCTGATAACAGCTGCCATCTTAGGAGGGGTTATTTATCTTGTGGTCAAGCCCACTAGTCCTTCCTTTGTTATTAGCAATATTGTCATTCGTGAATACGGCGATCTCTTAAGTTCCCTTAAGCGATTTTTAATCTGCGGTGTAAAATTCAAATATGCATTAACGATAGACAAATCTATCGAGTGCCTGCTGTCATTATGACTTATTGCAGTAATTCATCGCAGTGCATTATGTTCTTTAGTTATTTTGAATCATCCTGCCATGCTTAGAGGGGCAAAGTACGGACCATGTATATGTGGTCTAGTATGTATACTTAAGAGGTGTATTGATAAGCATAATTATTTGATGCATCTAGACATGATAGAGTTGTCACAGTATAAGGGTCTTTTCTGAGTTGGGTTACAGTGGCCATGTAGGGGGCATTCGCCTATTCTTACGGACTCATTGTTAGAGAATTCATTTCTGAACTGCTAGTGTTTGCCAACATATACCTTCATTGGGGCCAATAATATGGCTCTTTAATCTAAAGATCCATAGTTGCTCTCGTTTCAGTAACATGGCCACTAGGTTTCCACCCCTCCGTGGGGTTTTGACTTTCTCAAGGATAGTCCAGTGAATGTCGTTCTCAGAGTGCTTATGTAACAGCATGACCTGGCAAGGAAGGAGATAATTTGAAAGCTGAAGGTGGGCCTATGCCATGGGCCACTGTGCATGGAATTTGCACGAGGAGAGTTGCCATCTGCATTGTCTTGCAAACACTCTGAATGAGTGCATCAGTGCTTTGTTTTGCCTTTGTTCCCACTTCTCCATGTTGGGAATAGGAGGCCTAGGGAAAAGGGAGCGTATGAGCAATCAATCTGCATCAAATTGAAAGTTCTGACACGCGGTTTTCCCGGTGCTACCATTGAAAAGTGAAGGACCGATGTGATCACCCCATGGGGACAAATAGGGTGCATATGGTACCGACACACTTGATGCTTGATCCTGTCTTTTTGGAGCTCTGTGCAAAAATCTCATTAGCTTGCTGCCATTTATCAGCAGGCCAGCCTGAACTGGCTTGAACACTTTTCTGCTACCTAAACATTGAAACCTTTGCTGAACACATATATATGCTCGTTGTGACATGATTTGTGAACACCTGCTTCGTTGACACTTGCTTTGTTGACATTCCTTGGCTGAAACCTTTGCATTACAACTGTATTTGTACTGACTTGGAACTGTGCACAGATGTGAGGGCACACATACCTCATGAGTGAGAACCTGGAAATAACTTGGACTGGAATATAAATGAATTGGCCTATATGTCCAATATACTGGATGTATACACTGATATGTATGCATTGATCTGTAATTGACTTGGCCTGTTTGGCTACTGACATCTGAAATGAGCTTTGACACCTGTGAAAGTGATTGTTATTTTGTACTTGACACATTGAAAAAGGAAAACACCTGTATCCACAGTATACATGCATTGATCTATGCATTGCATTTTCGTTTTCTGCTTGTAGAGACACTTTGACACTTTTGACTTGACTTTTGCTATGATTTGCTAATCGAAATTTGGATATGTCATTCTGAATGCTGACATATTTGCAACTATGAATTTGAATTATTAGCTTGCCACTGATAGAGTGAAATGCTTGCATTTTTAAGGGATTTTGGATTAAATAATATGCATTTTCCCTTTGCTAGGTTTTAGCATACCACATTGCTGTTATGTTATGACATATAGTTATGATTATGTAATGATAATAGGGGAGATTGTAAAAACTGATAATTGGGGATGCCTGATTTGTTATCATTACAGAATCATTACACAACCGTTAGCCATCATTACCTACTGTTAGAGAACCATTACTCTTTGCTATGGAATAATTCCATCCTGTTTAGTTATCCATCATCTAATTAGTACTGATTAGGAGTACATGAAATGGTAACATTATATTATTCACATTATTACCATGCATTTGAAGAGAGAGATACGCCCTGTTATATGAAGAGTTTGCTTAGTTATGTTATTGCCATATATGTTGAAAGAGATGCTTTTAGAATTATGTATTATGCATTAGAATGTAGTGGTTAGGCTGAGAGAAATGTGCTAGGCACTATAGAGAATGAATGAGGCCTGGAATGCCATGTAGAGCCATTGAGAATGACACATTGTTATATTTGTAGAGACATGTAGAGCCATTTAGAGACACATGTTATGTTTTGTAGTTACATGTACACATGTATGCATTGTAGAGACACCATGCATTGTATTAGATAGCGCTTGCCATTGCGAGAGAAAGAGTAAGCACTTTTGAAAGCATGAGGCTTATGAATCCATTCTGATGGAGACTGAGGAGTGCCACGGTGTGCGAAGATTGTTTTGAATTACACTGAGTACAAGTATTTGTAAACAGTTGCTTGGCAGGCAGGGGGATAATACAGCCTTTGCCTTAGTAGAGAGACGGCCTGGCCTAATCAGCATGGCTTGGTGTTCGCGGAGACAGAAAAGGTGGGAGGCAGCGCCATGGAGCAGGGAGATGGTTTTGCTCTCTGAGAGAGAGAGGGAGAGTGAATGACAGTGAATGGAGGAATAGATGCTAGATGGTGTATTGCAGGCAGACAGAAGGAGATATGAGGTCCAATGTCACATTGACACAGAACACGCAGTGACCAGAACACAAAGTAAAAGAACATGCAAACACAGACTTTCAGACATTGCTAAATGCTGACAGAGAAAGAGACATTCTTAGCTTAGAGAACAAAGTAACCATAGGGATTTGTATACGTCATGGGATAGTATAACCAGAGGTGAAGAGAGGGGAGTTTTTAGATGTTGATGGAGTTCGATGAGAGAGAGGCGTTTTGGTGTGACAGTGATGCAGCCATGGCAGACTGGCTTGGGAGAGTTCGAGAGCTTGGCAGAGCTTGGCAGAGGCAGTTCGAGTGACCAGATCTTGAGAGGCAGACACTGACTGGCTGGTTGCAGAGTTGTGCATAGAGGAGAGACTTGACAAAGACAGAGCTGGAGAGGGGAGAGAGGCACATGCAAATGGGAAATATGGTTTATGGCCTAAACTGATTGATTAGAACAGACACTCATACAAAGAGCTTTGGGTTTGGGAAAGGGGAAATCAGACAGGGATTGTCTTAGATAGAGAGAGAAGTATAGTGTGGATTGGAGAGGATTGCTGGATGCTGACGCTTGCATTAGGCTGCATTAGAATCACAAGCTTGCATCACAGGCTTGCATAAGAAGCTTGAAAGGCTTATAGTTATCCACTGCATGGTAGATTTGCACCAAAGGTATAAAGGTGCAAATTAGAGATTTGCATAGTTTGATGGAATTCTTGCATCATCATCATGCATTGTATGTATGAATACATGTATTCTATTGTTATAATTGAATCAATTCATGTGTTTTCTTTGTGTCTTATGTTATTGTGTCCATAGGAGTAATATAGTAAAATAGGAGCATGTTGTTAGGAGTAATCTAGGAGTAACACAGTGCACATAGGCCGTGAGATACGAAAGCAGGGTAGTAAAGTGATCCACCCCCCTATGGGATTGTCTAAGACCGGTGCATGGTTGCCCAGGGGGGCTAGACCATGGTAGGATTTGTTTTAGGACTAACAACTTTGCTGGGTAAGAGTATCAAGACAAATCACACTTCCCGGATCATTGATACTTAGTGGGTTAGGCTCACGGTGAGAAGTAGCTGTAGTAGGGCAATCTCCACTAACCTTAGTAAGGACACATTTTTTTAATTTGGCATTACGTAAAAATTTAAATAGATCTATTTGAGTCTGGGCAAAGTCAAAGTTCTGAGTAGGACAAAAAGAGAGACCAAGCTGCAGGACTTGTTGTTGTGGTTCTATGATTGTTCTCTCTGATATATTGAACACTTTTGTTTCTAATTCTGACTTCTGTGACCTCTCCCTTTGTTGTTTTGTCCTCTTCCAGAACGAGTGGTTCGCTCCAAAGAGGGGGCATTTCCACCATGTTTGTCCCCATCTGGTTTTCCTTGTGCGGATCCTCTTCCTCCTCCTGGTGGTCTTCCTTTTGGTTTCCTGTCATTTCTGCTTCCCAGATGTAATAATTTGAACTCTTCTAAAAAAATAATTTTAGTAGACCTGAATTCAGCATCAGAGTACTCCATTTCTGATGAAGAGGCTACCGCTGCATTAGCTGTTATCAAATGAACTGTTGTCTTTTCTTTTGTAATTGTTCTTTGACTGATTCATCATATTTTCTTGTGAAAGTATAGATTCTTCCTTGTTGGTAATCCTTTTTATCACTTTGTTTTTTATTCTTATTTCTCCTTCATAGCGTTCCAAAATATCTTCCATTCTTGGCACTTTTTTATTACATTCATCTGCTTCACTTGAATTATAGAGTTCCTCTTCCAACTTCTCTATCTCACTCATTAGTTTAGTCCGGTCTTTTTGGGCAAATCTGATGAGTGTTTTGATCATAGAGAACTACCAGTTTTTTGTATGACCTGTCCATTCCTCTATGAGTTTGGGATCTATTTCTTCATATGTAGGAACAGTTAGGATTCTCAGACCCCTCAGAATTCTTATTTCTTCCAAATACATTGTTAGAGTCATGGCTTCACACCAATTGCTGATCTCTCTTTTCTTCATTCTCTCCAATCTGTCCATTCTCTGTGATACTGGAAGCCCAACCGAGCTATTTGTGTTTTGTGCTTCAAAATGTGCACTTTCTATATTAAAAAGCACTTCTGCTGCTGATAATCTCTTTGCTTCTAGTTGTTCCGCCATGTTGGTTCTTTTATATCACCAGGTTTAGCAATATACCTGGTGAAGTAACTACACCTTACTGGGCTATACTGGTAAAACCAGAATTCCTATTCTTGCCAACCGCTTCAAAAAACACTATTGGAGCAGTGGCATTAGACCCATTCTCTTATCACCCACCTATCTAGACGTATTACGTCCGGTGGAAACTGACGGAAGGCGCTGACTGTTGTATATTAACAGCTGACAGCTAGTTCAGTGAGGGAGAAACCTCTCTCACTCCGCATACCACTTATAACCCTATCCAAAGTCTTGTACATTCACCAACGGGAGGTGGCTACTGCAAACATTGTGGTGAAAAAACGTTTCTTGCTAATACGGTGCACAAACCTGCTTACAGCGGGTGCTCTGAAACGGCTGCAAGAGTAGCCATTTTAAACATTGAGATAAATGTGTTCACCTACTAATGCTATATGTAGCTGGCTTAACCAATAAGCACAAAGGGGTGAACACCAATTTATGAGAGCACTCAGTCTAGTGTAAGTTGTAGAAAAACTTTAATGTTACTTAATCATTAAAACCACATATCGAACACATGATTAAAAAAGAAACCAACATGGTCTTATCGAACAACTTAGCTTGGATTCTGCTGTGTAAAGTTTATGCCACGCGTTCCATCCCTCTTTCTGGGACTTCTTCAGACGAAATTTGCATTTCTGTTTAACGGGCCATCTTTTATTTCTACATTCTGACAGGTCACGTGACACCAACAGTCATGTGACTCACGGTAAATTAGCACTAACGGTTATGTAAACCTGGTAGCCATTTTGTAATGAGGTGCTGAATAGCTCTAAATATATTATATTATGCTCTACTTTGATTAAGTAAGCGTTCGTTATTATACTTGAATGACCTGTCAGAATGTTATGTACAAATTTGAAAAAAGCATTATTACAGCCCTTGGGCCAAATGGCTCCATTATTAATAATCTTCTCCACTGCAGTTGAATTCTGTGTGGCACAAGCAGAATGCTAGATATATAAAAAAAAAAACAAGAAATATCAACTGCATGCTGTAGTGCTAACACATTAAGGGCCTGATTCATGGACTGTTTTATTATGGCACAATCCCATAGGAAAAATGTTCCATGAATCAGGCCCTACGTGTATACATTACGCCATATTGTGGTCATGGGATATTGAGCACAGAGCACTTTAAAGGTCTTTTAGCCCACACTTAATGTGTTAGAACAACAACATGCTGCTGATATTTCTTGGTTTTGTATATATATATATTGTTGTGCTCATGCCGCAGAGTCAAATTCCTCCCTTCCTGCCCTGTGTGCGCTTTGAAACAGTATGTTCCTATTGTATAAGCGCCTAACAAGCAAACAATAAATAAATAAATAGAGGTGTTTGTCGATGTGGAGCCCTAGGGACTTGGCGCAGGAGGTGAGCTAGGGTGTGAACCAACAGAATTCATGGTTGATGGCCAGGTCTATATGTCTGGGAATTCGGTCTTGAGCTTCAGGTATGTGCACTGGACTGGACATCTAAGACAGGATCAGTGAGTGGCAGGGTTTCAGCCTATGGATGTCCTTGACAGAGTCAATCTTTAGGTATAACTGTGTGTCATTGGATGTGGATGTTGTGCGTGGCTAGGAAGGCTCCCAGGGGCTCCATGTAAAGATTGAAGATCCTGGGGAGAGGATGGAACCCTGCAGGACTCCACAGGTGATGGGTAGCATTGGCGATCTAGGGGAGTCCATCTGAACAAATTGCAGGTGGCTGGCGAGGTCGGACTTGAATCAGCGTAGGACAAGGTTTCTGATCCCCCATTCGCCGATGTAGGGTGTCCGTAAGCACCTGGTGGCCTACTGTCCTGAAAGCAGCAGAGAGGTCGAGTAGAACCAAGAGGCAGGTGTGGCCGTCGTCAAGGATGTTGAGGGCATCATCAACCACCTGTATGGTGGCTGTCTCCATGCTGCATCTGGGTCTGAACCCGGATTGGTAGGTTTCAAGGAGATTGTTGGTGTCGATGTGTAGCTGCAGTTGTGCGGGTACTGCTTTCTAGATGATCTTACCTTGGAAGGGAAGATGGGTGATGGGGCAATAGTTACCTAGGTTGGGATACAGAGTGGGTTTCTTTTGTCCTGTTTTTAGGGTCAATGGGAAGGTGCCTTGAATTAGGGAGCTGTTGATGATCTTCAGGTAGGGAAGGGGAGCTTCTGTGGGGAGGGTCTTGATAGTGGATGCTGGGAGGATGTCATCTGTATACGATGTGGCTTTGAGGGTGGCCAGGGTTTCTACCATGTCCTCTGTCGAGGGTATCTTGAATGTTGTCCAGGGTGTGGAGATTTCACAAGGAGGGACGTGAGGTGCACCTTTGGATGCAGAGCTGGTGTCTACATGCTCGAAAATCTTGCTCATTTTGTCGATGAAGACAACTTTGTGAAATACTCCGGGATCAAGTTTAGCAGGCAGAAGTCATGCTCCTTTCTTTTGGCCGGGCTCCTGGGGAGGGGAATGGATGAACTACCTGAGATTGGGATCCAGTGGCAGACAGAAGCGTTCCGCTACCTAGGACTCACCATTACGCACACGCCTGCTTCCACACACGAAAGCAACACGGAGGCAGCAATGCGAGGGGTGCCCAAATCCACCAAATTCTGGTCCAGACTCCCACTCTCTGTGATGGGCAGAGCGGCTATCACTAAAATGATAATACTACCGAGATTCCTGTACTACTTCACCAACATAACGTACTACATTCCTCCCCCCTTCTTCAGGAAATTGGAATCCCTACTCAGAGATTTCCTATGGGGCCGGCCAGACACAGACTTTCGCTGAATACCCTCACACTTCCACACAGGGAGGGTGGAATCCAACTCCCCGATTTCCAGAAATACTACCTCGCAGCACAACTGACACACGTTGTTAAGTGGTTGTCCGATGAACCAACAGCCGAGACAGGCCTCCTTCGCCAACTGATAGCACCAATGTACCCCAAAGAAGTAATATGGAACTCACAGGTAGGGCCCTCCGATCCCCCCATGCTGGTCAAGCTGGGGAGACAAGTCTGGAACAAAGTCCACTCATCGCTCGGCCCGAGCCCACCATATATGCCCGAAATCCCCTTGCTCGCCGGTGTCTGCAAGTCACCTACCGACCTACCGGCAATGAGGAAATGGGAGAACTCTGGCCTCTACACATGGGGGGACATGTTTGCGGACGGAATATTCCGGGACTTCTACTCATTACAGACGGAAGAAGGGCTTGCCGCTGGCCAATTTTTATGGTATCAGAGGGTGAAACATGCTGCCAAGAAGACCTGGAGCACATGGCCCGAGGAACCGGAAACACACCCCCTAGTGCAGGAGATGCACAACCTGAGCGATGGCTGGAAACCCACGTCGAGACTATATGCCCAGCTAAATGACAGACGCAACCCGAGGAGTGAGCACCTGAAAGAAAGGTGGGAGGCAGATCTGAAGACCAACATCTTAGAGAACGAGTGGGGCAGGGCCCTGATGTACCCGAAGGAAGTATCCCGCAATGCCAGGTTCAGGCTCATCCAGCTGAATGTCCTCTACAGGACCTACATGACCCCACATAGGGTGTCCACATTCAGTGATAAAGCCCCACCAGTGTGCCCCTGGTGCACCAGCGAGCCTGCAGACCTAATCCACATGTTCTGGACCTGCTCCAGAACTAAGAAACTCTGGTTCGCTGTCGAGAGGACTTGCAGGGGGGCCGGCGTGGAAAGATACGAGTGGACACCCAAGGAATGCCTCCTGGGCACGTATCCCAGACTGAGCAAAACTAAGCATATAGTGAAATTAATGGACATGGCCTGCATTCTAACGAAGAGGACGATAGCAATGGCTTGGAAATCTCCCGGAGGCCCCAGATTTGAACCCTGGATCAGGGAAATGGAGAGCTGGACCAGCGCTGAAACCAGGGCCTGGGAAGAAGGGAATAATCATGGAGGCGAGGATGTGAGTGCAGCACTGGAATCCTGGAAGGCCCTCCTGAGAGACATGATCTTCTCGACGGACTTCAAGCCCCCCTGAGCAGATCCATGGTCATAGACAGTTGCCATGGAAAAGACCGGTGAACTACACCCATGCTCACCCCGGCAATGCGACTCTTTGAGACAGCCAAGCGGTGCCTGGATCGCGGCCCGGAGCAGGGCTAACAAGTAACTCTATGGTGGTGGGGGATGGGACGGCCAAGTTAATGTTCGTTTGTTTACTGTTATTGTTTTGTAATGTTTATTGGATAAATCTTGTAACACTCCGGATGCTAGGATGCATTCGTGCTTAACTGCCTTCTATTCTATACAAAAGGCCAATAAAAACTCTTTAAAATAAATTTTGTCGATGAAGAAGTGTTGATGTCTGTGGATTTTTGACCGCTTTGAAGTAGGGTCTGCTTTTGTTGTTGGCTTCTGCTATGGTATTGTCATGATACACCCTGGAAGTGCTAGCAGCGTTGGAGATCCACAGCACAAACCATTACACAGCATCATGCAAGTGCATTGAGCGGTCTAGCCCTCATCCAAGATGGCCACCGCAACTAAATTAACGTGCCGTGTCATAGGCACGGTGCGTTGTATCCGTCTTCCTAGGATTTCGCTGCTGTTGCATTTAACAGTTTTCCTCACTCTGATTACCTCCGTTTTTCTGTAGTACTTTTCGCCGGTTGCATCGTTCCTGTTCCGTACTTCCTTCCTACTTTTTTTACTACTTGCCTGTTCTTTATCTCCTCTGCACCCTGCATTTCCTACCTTGCTTTTGAGTGGCAAATTGCCAGACTGCTCAGCCGCATCTTGGTGGGTAAGTTTTACCTTCCTTCCCAGTTTTCCGGCTTTATAGTTTTGACTAAGCTCATCTTTGTTCTGCCCAACCATATAGTTGGGGTTCTGACTATCCTATTCTTATCTTGTCTCACTTCCTAGCATTCCCTTTACTCACCTGTATATCTTATTCCCACTTACCTCTTCTTTGTTCTTATCAACGCTACTTTGACGCCTATGTGCTTTTCTCTCTTCCGCTCGATATTGATCTCACTGTGCGGTCCTGCTTCCTCTCTGACTGCTTAACCCTGCTCCTATTACTGAACAGGTATCCTGTCCTGCTGCTGCCTGACATTACTCTTTTCATATTCTATGGATTTTTCCCTCATGAAGACTGCTTGCTGGAGTTCCTTTCCTCTTGTTTGTGTAACCGCTATATCCACTGGGGTGTCCTCCCAGTTACTGCCTGGGGATTCAAAGGACTCATTAAACCTTGATTCACACCTTTGGATGTTCTGGAATGCTATCATCCTTCGAGGACTCTCATCATATTGGATTTCCTTCCTTTTATACATCTGGCTCACAAAGGTCTTCAGTTTTCCATCACAAACAGGGTTTTTTGGGCCAAGAGGCTTTTTCCCTGTATTAGGGGACTTGCTCCTCGGAGTTCCCTTCGACCTGGGCTTCGTATCAGGTCAGGGTGGCCTCTGTGGGAGCTCGTACCTATTTGCACAACAAAAAGGAGAAGAAGGCAAAGGAAGGAAAGGACGCCGATTCTAAGAAGCTTTGAAAGAAGAAGCGTTCAGAAACCCACATCAGTGCATCTGAAGACCCAGGTGAGGAGGAGTTCCGGGAGGGATCACCTGTGCATGACAGGTGTTCTGATAGTAGGAGGCATTGGCTGTGTTAATTAGTTGTTGATAGGTTGCTCTGAGTTCCTTCAAGAGCTCCAGGTCGGATGAGGTCCTGGTGCAGCACCAGGTTTTCTTTTGTTTTCTGATTACTCTTTTGCAGAGGTTGAGTTCTTGAGTGTACCAGGGTGCTAACAGTTTCAATTTGCAAGTGCGTTGTTTCAGAGGTGTGTTTTGGATGGAGACTGAGAAAGTGGCATTGAGTGCTTCCAGTAGATAGTCACATTTTGGTTGGGGGTGTTCAGTCCATATAAGGTGGATGTTGGCGAGGTTTTCCATGAGGGCTTCCAGTGGGAAGTTCTTGAAGGACCTGAAGATTTGTTTGATGTTCTGCTGGGAGCACTTAACTGGGGTGATGTGCAGGATGTTGAAAGATACAGCTATGTGGTCAGACAAGTCAAGTTGGAGAAGATAGCTATAGTGGAGGGAAGACTGTGCAGTGATGATTAGGTCGAGGATGCTACCTTTCTCATTTGTGTTGTGTTTTTTGTGTGCTGTGTGAAGCTGAGGGTGTCGAGAAGACAGAGGAGAGCTTCCTTCATCGGTTTGGTGGCCTTGTTTCCTGAGAAATTGTAGTCACCTGGGAAGATGTTGCTAGCGTGCATGAGGGACATGGTGGTGACCAGGTCTGTGAAGCCTCTGATGAAGGAGGTGTTGGGTTTGGGTAGTCTGTAGATGAGATGGAAGGAGACAGTGTCTGTTAGGCAGAGCGGGAAGTGGCAGGAGAGGACTTCAAAGGAGCCAATGTGGTTGACCTCAAATCTGGTGCAGGGCCACAAGATCTTGTGTATGACTGCAAGGCCTCTGCCTGTCTTGTTTGTCCGGTCTCTGTGTCGGATGTTGTAGCCATCGGGGACAAGGACGTCTAGGATGTGGGTGGAGGTGGGTCTCAGCCAGGTGATGAAGATGGCATCAAGGTTGTGTGCAGTGATGAGGTCCGGGATGTCTGCTGCATGGGTGATAGCTGAGCGGATGTTGGAAAGCATCAACTTCCATGTTGTGGATGGTGAGGGGGTGCTGATGGGCTTGGGGATGATGTGGGTGAGGTTGCTGCAATGCAGAGTCCATGCCTTAGAGAAGGGACAATGTTGTTGACAGTGGCGTTGCCTGAGGAAGGCAAGTGGGGACTGAGGGAGAGAACACTTGTCAGTATGTGCTTACCGGTTGTCTGAGCAGGGGTTCATGGCATGGATCCTCCGGGTCCGAACAGGAATAGCCTTTTTCTTCAACTCCCCTTCACTTCGGATGCCCAGGTGGGAGACGCCCTTGATCTAAGAGTTAAGAGCAGAAAGGAAGAGGCAGAGCTAAGAAGGTGGGTGGAGCTTGAGGCACGTGACCCAGATCCACTTGCACCTGCTCACCAACTGCAAAGGAAAAGAAGCTGGAGGGCTGCTTAAGTAGGGAAAAAGGGCAGCAAAACAGGAAGGCACTAACAGTTTAAAGTGATTGTTAAGTGGTCCGGGCTTAGGCCAAATGACCTAGATCCACTTGCACCTGCTCACCAACTGCAAAGGATAAGAGGTTGCAGGACTACTTAAGTAGGGGAAAAGGGTGGTCAAACAGGAAGGCACCAACAGTTTAAAGTGATTGACAGGTAGGCGGGTCTTAGGCCACGTGACCTAGATCCATTTGCACCTGCTCAACAACTGCAAAGGAAAAGAGGCTGGAGGGCTGCTTAAGTAGAGAAAAGGGGCTGCAAAACAGGAAGGCACCAACAGTTTAAAGTGATTGACAGGTGGGGGGCTTAGGCCACAAGACCTAGATCCACTTGCACCTGCTCACCAAAAAAACTAAAGCTAGATTAAAAATACAGGCTCGTGGCAACCATCCCTATGAAAAAGATGCAAAGTACTTAGCTGGATTGTGTGAGGAGTCAGTAATGCGAGGCAGACAACTGCTTGTAGTTTTCTCAGTATTTTACATTTTATCACTAAACAAAATTTCAAAGAAAACCTTACTAAGCCTACTCTGCCAGGGAGTTCTCTACCTAATTTGGGTTCTAAGGGACAATCTCCTAGCATATACAAAACTGGCCCTCACATGAAACAACAAAACATTCAACATAAATCATAAACCACATAAATGAATGATTACCAAACAATCAGTAACTTGTATAACTTCACTTGACATGGGTAGATCCCTTTCCCGGGAATATCCAAAGTCAATCCCTCCCAAAGAAAAGAAAAGTCTTGAATCAGTTCTTGAAAGTTCCCAAACGAAAGCAAAAGTTCACCCAAACAAAAACCCACTGGCAACAGTTTTGTCTGTTTGTTGAAAAGCTCCCTTTCCAATTTTCACAAACAAAACAGCACCAATGGTAATCCCGGATAGATTTGACAAAGTTCAAATAAAAGTACAACTTCTGCTTCAGCAACTGTGTAGAGGAGGAACCAGGTACCCCCACTCCAACTGCCCTGCCTACCTGAAAAGTATCAACCGAAGTATGTGAAGTACACAGAACAGTTAAACCAAAAAAGAGAACAGCGTGGACTCTGTACAGTACCCATAAGAATACCTAAGAGAATATGGGAGGTAAAGTACCCATTAAGGAAACCATACCTGTGCGAATGAGCCACGCTACAACCTGAGAGGAATGCGGACCGAGGAAGCAAGGAACAGACACTCCCGTACTGGGAGCCAAAACAGAGCGGATATCAAAGTACACACCCGCAGCCTGACCATACCCCCAGAAGCTCCATAACACGAGAAACTACGGCCTACCCCGCTGTGGAGCGGGTGGCTGGTGTCCACACTCAGACGGAGCTGCAGTGAACAGCAGAATCCCGGGAGGCTGCTGAAAAAGCTCCCAATGTTAGTGGGGGGGGGGGAAAGAGAAAAAAAGAAAGCGGAATTGTGCACGCCAGGGGGAACACTGTGTAGTAATGAGGCACACACGAAATGCAGGTAAGCTCCTTTATTTGATCAGCCTGCGCCCAGCGGACTCCACCTTCACCATAATCCTCCAACTGACTGCCTATAGAACCCAACACATAAATCAACAACCATAGAACGAGGGAGTGTGGAATTCCACAGACTTAGAACTCCACACTCCTACATCATAGAATACAACACTTCCCCCTTTACCAAACACGCTGCTAACAAACCAAAGAGCATGCAAACAGGAAGTTATGGACAGGAATATGCAGAAAGGAGAAGGAAGAAAGAAAAACCAGTTAATAATAAAGGAGAAAGAGGAATATAAATTACCCAAAACTCTGGAGTAACTAATTTACAACTGACCCTACCACATACTCCTTATACTTGGCGGGAAACTTCCTCACCCTCACGGGATGGTCTCTGACTCCAGCAAGAATGGGATCTGAAACATTGCTAGCAGATGTTACATCAGCGCCACTTATCTGCGCCCCCTGACCACCAGCCAACCTAGACCCTTGGCTACCCTCATCCCGGGTCACAGATTGGCCAGTACCATTTTGAATGCATCCCAAAAATGCATCCACACTGTGTTCACCCTGATGCACCAGAGCACCCGCTTCATATGAGTTCAAAGGGCCAGCACGCTCAGTGAAATCTCCATCCACAAAACCCTCACCAGCCATATCTCCAGGCCCGAGATCAGCACTGTGACAGCCTGCACTAGGACCCGCGACCTCACCCCTTGCACCGTCACTCTTGGAACTACTGTCTAGTACCACCACTCTCCTCCGACTCCATCTGGTTCCATCGTCTAGCTTAACATAACCACGACCTGCCTTCACTACAACTCGGGGTTGCATGAACTTGCTACCGCCCTTCGCAACAAACCTCAGATTTTTAATCACCATACAATCGCCAACCTTCACAGCAAGAGGCTTGGAACGCTTTAACTCCCCTTGTAAAAAGGTCGACTGTTTTTGGTGTACCCACCTCAACACATCCTCCATATCAATTTGTGACTGAGAGCCCCCACCCAACGCTAGAACTCTCAATTATCGATCCATTTTGCATCATCTTGAATGGGGACAGTCCAATGAATCTCGAGGGAGTGAACCTGTACGCCTTGAGGGCCTCAGTGACCACCCACACCACGAAAGACCATTGGCAAACGCTAATTGTATGGCACCCTTCGCAAAACGGTTCATACATTCCACCAAACCATTCGCCTCAGGGTTATACAGCGCAACCTTGTGGTGGCGTATTCCCAGATTCTCAAAAAACTCCCGCATGGCGACAGAAATAAACTGTGCCCCATTTCAGTGACCACACCCAACGGAATGCCTTCCCTATCAAACACCTTGGACAGAAATTCCATCACTTTTTCCGATGTGGCAGAGGACAAAGCAGCAGCCTCCACCCACCTAAACGTGTAATCCACCAACACTACCATGTATTTAAGGCCACCTCCCAGGCCCTCCATGGAACCCATTATATAGATTGCCACCTTAGACCACACATTCTCAGGAATCTCGACGGGATATACAGGTTGGGATGAAGTGGATTTGCTCTTGTCACTGGTGGAACAGGCCACACAATCCTTGACAACAGCCTCGACATCTTCATCCATCCTGGGCCACCAATACACTTCCCTAAGCTTTCTTTTGGTCATTTATCTCCCTAGATGCCCCTCATGCGCAAGAGCTACCAATCTTCCCTTCAGTGACTCTGGTGGAACCAATCTCAAACCTCGGGCCACGCCCCAATGCCCCTCCGACCACTCATGCCACACATAGCCATAGACTTTGGACAAGGCTTCACTTTGAACTCCATTCCTCAGAGAAGACTTGATGTCCGCCAAATCTGGGTCTCGAGAACACTCATCACTCCACACTTCTTCACCAACCGCTGGCGTAACACCCGCAACCAACATTTGCCCATCATCAGGTATCTCCTGCATGTCCTCAAAACTGCTAGGATGCGGAAAACACGATAAACAATCAGCGACAGCATTTCTCTCACCAGGAACATACTCAACTGTGAAATTATATTCACACATATCGGCCATCCATCTCATTATCCTCGAGGTAGACTATGATGGCTCCTTGGTTGTTAGGACATGACCTAAGGGTTTGTGGTCGGTACGAATAGTGTACTCAACACCCTACAGGAATGTCCTAAAATGTTTCGAGGCCCATACTGCCGCCAACGCCTCCATCTCAATTACTGCATACCTTTGCTCCGCCTCCTTGAGTACCCTAGACGCAAAAGCTACAGGACGGAATACTCCACCATCCTTCTGCTGAAGTACAGCCCCCACTCCATACTCACTTGCATCCACTGTCACACAGTTTTCCTGAACGGGCAAAAAGAAGCTAAGGAAGGAGCCAAATCTACTTCCTTTTTTAAACCTTCGAACTCTCTCTGGCACTGGTCGGACCACTCAAAATGAACACCCTTCCTAAGCAATGCTCTCATGGCAACTGTCTTGTCTGCATACGACGATATAAACTGACTATAGTACTCAGCAAGACCCATGAAGGATCTGATTTGTTCCTTGTTACCTGGAGAAGGGGCTTCACACAGAGCCTTGACTAACTCTTTCCTGGGATGTATGCCCCAGGCATCTAACGTATGTCCCAAGTAAGTCACACTGGACACTCCTACCTTGCACTTACTCAGTTTAACGGTTAGGCCACTCTTTTCCAGGATTTCCATCACTCTTACAACTCTACTGTCATGCTTCTCCCACGTCTCACCCCACACTAGAATGTCATCTTGAAAACATTCTACACCCCGGATGCCAGCAAATAGCTTTTGCATAACTCTCTGAAAAACAGAGGAGGCAGATGCCAACCCAAAAGGCATTCTGCAAAAACGGAATGCCCCAAACGGAGTAACAAAAGAAGTGAGGGGGCGCGACTCAACATGCAGGTCAATTTGATGATATGCCGATGAGAGGTCAAAAGTGGAAAACCAGGACGCCCCGCTCACCAAGGACAGCATCTCATTGATGTTCGGCAATGGATGCCTATCGACCCAGATCTTAGAATTTAGATCTCTTAGGTCTACACACATCCTTAAGTTGCCATCTGCTTTCCGAGCCAGGACTACAAGTGCCAACCATTCCAAGCACTCCACTTCCTCTATGATCCCTGTCTAGGTGAGCTTCACCAGTTATGCTTTTAAAGCGTCATACGCCATTATGGGCACCCTCCTAACTTTGTGGAAACTGGGAACAACTCCCCGTTTGTGCGCAAAACCCTTCAACTTGCCCAATTTAGAAGAGAACACTGAGGGAAATCTAACCTCAAGTCTTTCAGCCGTCAACGGCCCAGCCACACCAAACAGCGCATCATCACTGCTGCCACTGTCACTCACACTCAGAACTGGAACTGCATTTCTGGGGCATACCTCAATGTCTGAAGCAGCTTGCTCGTCCCATCCAACAACTGGATCTCCCTTGTGGGCAACATAGAGTTTGCCCCGGGTCTTGCGTCCTTGAAATTCTATATCAACCCACACAAAACCCAAAACTCTAATAGGCACGTGATCATACGCGCATGGATTGATATCAGATGGGGACAGATCAGCTACCCTTTTTTGGAATTTAGACTCATACAGTTCTGGGGATACCATAGTATAGGGAGAACCTGTGTCCACCATCAACTCAACCGGGAACCCATTCATAGTAAGAGTAGCTCAAGCACTTTTCCTGCCCTGACCCACACTCAATAATAATCCTTCCTTGGCGGGACCGCTATCATCACTGGAACAACCTACGTATCCCACTAGGGTAACATCATCATCCTCACAGACTGTGTCAACCATTCTCACAGACTCACTGCTAAGAATTGTACTTTTACACATACGTGCATAATGTGCCTTTCCTTTGCACTTTCTGCATTCTACATTAAAAGCCGGACATTCCTTAGATCCCACAACATGCCCCCGCCACCCACATTTTGTACACATTTCCCTGGACGCCAACGGCCCTCTGACGTCCTTAGATTTGTTTCTAGAATGCTCATTCTTGCAGGGCATCACCGCATGTACTACCTTGCTCCTGTCAGTCATTTCTCTCACGCTCCTCCTGGAACTCTCCATAGCACGGGATATTTCAATGACTTTCTCTAGGGGTGGGTCTTTTTCTATCCATAACCTTTCTCGCACCCTTGAATCACTTGTCCGAATCATAACCTGATCACAGATGTACTCATCAATCAGGCCTCTCAATTTACAGGTAGCTATCAAAGTACGAAGGGCAGTTTTGTAGGAGTCGATGCTTTCTCCCGCACCTTGCGCTCTTGAAAAGAAGTGGTACCTTTCAAGTACCACATTCGCCCTCTTTCCAAAGCGGGCCTCTAGTTTGCTGAGGGCAGTTTCATAAGCTAGCACGACATCCTGGGCAGCATCACCTCCTTCACCGTCCTGGAGCCGGGGTGCCAGTACATTTGGTCCAGGTAGGTGTCTGAAAATCCTCAAGCCTTCTGTGCCCAAACAATTTAATAGTGCTGCCTTCTTGTCATCTGAAAGTCTAGCACCACCAGCAGCCCTAAGATATACCTTAAACGTGTCCACCCACAAATCCCAGGCTATTGCAGGTTCGCCAGGGGTAGGAAGAAATGCAGGGGTTGGGCGTGCGTTGCTTTTCTGCATTGTGTGAGCACTGAAAAGCTTGGTAGGTGACTGGTTACACAAAGCTGGAGTCAGCAATAAACCCACTGTCTCAAGGCTGACTCTCTGCAATAAAGATACGGTATAGTCTGGAGGTATAAATGACAGTCTCAGCGCCAGCACCCTTGGAAAAATGGACCACCCCCTTCCTAGACGTCCACAGGGGCGCAGTCTAGCAGTGATGCTGCTACTGTGTCTGACGTAGTCTGACAGTGCCTCTGCTACACTGCCACACATTCATACGGACATAGCTTAAGAATGCACGGACCTCCCCGTTTGTCGGAACCTCACCTGCAACATTGACGGAACTGATCGCTCAGGTGTCAGCGCTCTACCCGGGGCAGGGAAGCGCAGGGCACAGAGTCGTCCGTGGCTCTGCGTGTCACCTGGGATGAAACTGGGCCAACAGTGAACTCCGCCCAGTTATTGACGTGTCCACTGCGCATGCGGCATCCGGCTGTACGCGTAAGTCCGGTCCACCTTCAAGCTGCTCCAGCTGATAGGCTGGAAACCACGGCTTGGACCTCCCTCCGGCAGTGCTCCACTTCCTGATAGGCAGAGGACGTCGCAACTCTGTTACCAAACTTCCGTCTGTCGAAGTAGGCTCTCAGCTTTGCCGCTAGCAATGCAGGACGCCGTTGCAGCCTTCAGCCCTTCAGTACTTCGAGTGAGGCTCGACACTCTGCCTGGGGATGACCCTCTTGGGTTCTAGCGGCACCGCCAGTGGGGCAATTGACTGGACTCGGTGGCCTGGACTGCCTCGGTGGCAGAAAGGAGACACGAAGGGAGCAGCTGGGTAGCAGTCGGCACGTGGGTCTGCAGGCTGATCACCTCATCGCCAGTGTAGTAACGAGGCACACACGAAATGCAGGTAAACTCCTTTATTTGATCATCCTGTGCCCAGCGGACTCCACCTTCACCATAATCCTCCAGCTGACTGCCTATAGAACCCAATACATAATTCAACAAGCATCGAACGAGGGAGTGTGGAATTCCACGGACGTAGAACTCCACACTCCTACATCATAGAATACAACACACTGCGAGTGGAAAGTGGCAAACTCTGGAAAAACCTCACTGCAAACCGAACAGTGCCCCCCAGCTACCTGCGCTTACCACTACAAACTAACGCAGATAAGCGAGGGTGGCACTGTAAGGAGTAAGGAGCTGAGGCGGATGTGTATTTAAGACCCACACCGACCCGAGCAACACCTAAATGAGGGAAAAGGCGCAGGTGATTTGGCATTACGACAGGTTGTTATCGGAGACCTTCCCCGTCTGCTAGCTGAAACTGATCCTCACAAGTGGCACCTATCTGACACGATCCAGTGCTGATGCACGGCAACCTACAACATTGGACATCATTTCTGCAGCAGAAGGCTGCAAACAGCCGACGCAGGTGAAACCCGCATCCACTATGGGAAAAGATAAAGCCAGGAAGCAATCCATACACCACAAAATGGATCAATATACCACAAAATCCATGCCGAATCAAGACGGGCCAGAGCCGACCACTACCGCTCCAGGCGCAGATGGCAAGCCATCTCTGAGGGACGTCATGTCGGCCATAGCAGACTGACGCGCATCCATGGAGCAGAAAATGGATGGCACAAGTATGGAAGTGTCGCTCTTATGCCACGATCTACAAAAGTTGACGTCTCGCACCGGGGAAGCGGAGCAGCGTATCTCTGACGCTGAAGACGGGATACAGGAACTACAAAGGCAACTGACCGGTGTCAAATCTGACCTCAAAACAATGGCCGAATGAGTGGACGAAGGTGAAGGCCGTTCGAGGCGCAACAACACCAGGATCCTTGGCCTACCCGAAAATGCAGAGGGCCCGAGCATGGAGGTATTCCTTGAACAATGGCTTACTGACATGTTCGAACCAGACTCCTTTTCAAAAAATGTTCTCAATCGAGAGAGCACATCGCATGCTATCCGGGAAACTGACCCCGGGGCACATCACCGAACTGTGATTGCAAAACTTCTTAACTACAGAGACCGGGATGCGCTGCTCCAGAGAGCACGAGCCAAAGGCCCACTGACCTACAACGGTGCAAGGATTGCTTTCTTCCCAGACTACACCAGGGAAATTCAGAAAGCCAGATAATCCTTTGACCAGCTGAAGAAACTATTGCAAGCCCTCAATGTCAAATATGGCCTCCTGTTTCCGGCCCAGCTTAAAATCTATCACAATGGAACAACAGTTCACTTCACCGACCCGAAGGAGGCCTGGAGATGGGCAGAGCAACACATCGAAGGGGACTGGAGAACTCTGAAAAACAACAGACAGAGGAACCGGCGAGCACGACAAGAGAGAGGTCCACCACCGCCACCACTCCCAGCAATGGACCCTCAGGACGGAGATGCGGGTTGATATAGGGTGGCAGTCGCCTAATGGGAAAATGTGCCCCCACAACCACGAACAGAGCAGGGAATTATGGATGCTGCAAATTGGTTGTAATGTTACATGCCGACTAGGGATGTACGACATGAAGGTGGCCGCTACGAAGGTGGCCCCCCCACCCGTGAAATGTTTTAGGTGCACTACACCACAAAGAGAAACATTTTATTTGAGTGTCGACTGATTCAGCCGACATCAGTTGTTGTGAACTGCCCCGGCAGTAGTTGTTGTTGATCTTTCGGCAACAGATGTTTTAAGTTGGGTGAAGTATAGGGTGGGAAAGGGGAAGTTTGGTTGTTTGTGTTTTGTTAGGAAATGGGTCCAGAAGCCAACTCGTACTTACTTATCAAAAAAACGCTGCACGCCACACCGCATTTAGCGCCACACCCACACATACCACATAACACACTGCTTCTTGCTGAATGGCCTCCACTAACGCTGAGATCAGAGCCCTACGGCTCATGACCTGGAATGTCAACGGAACGGGCGGAGTGATCAAAAGAAGGCTCATAGCACAGCTGCTAAACAGACATGCACCTGATGTAGCTCTCCTGACCGAGACACATCTGGCGGACACCACATGCAACCTGTTCAAACATACCAATTATAGGTTGGCAATACATGCTGGCTTCACCACGGGTTCCCAAGGGGGACTCATTCTAGTACACAAAAAATTGCCCTTAACTCTTGTAAATGTAACACAGGATACAGGTGGCAGATTTGCCTAAATTAGAAGAACACTCTGGAACTAGACCGTCGCAATACTGGTGGTGTACTCGCCCCCACCGCTAATAACGGCACTGATACATGACATTACACCCATAATCACTGGCGACAAATCAGACCTTATGATAATTGGCGGGGATTTCAACGAAGTCATGGAAGTGGGGATGGATCGCTCACACATACGAGGAAGAAACCCTGCCACCCACACAAATCTGGCCACATTCACTGCTGTACTGGGCTGCGGGATGTATGGCGGGATCTACATCCTGACGCCAAAGAATACTCGTTCCACTCAGAGGTGCATGCCTCACTATCGCGATTGGACTACTTTTTCCTCCCAGCACTAGACATCCAGAGGGCCGCCAAGGCGACCCCAATTGCCCCACGGCATATCAGACCACTCTCCCCTGCTGATCGAGCTAAACATGACCAGTCCAAGGCCCCACCCCTTGGCAATTGAACAATTACTATCTGGGCTTCCCAGAACTTGTAGAACAGGCACAGCTAGCGACAATTACATATTTTGACTTAAATACAGGCTCAGTGGATGACCCAGTAGTGCTATGGGAGGCATACAAACCAGTGATACGGGGTGAGATCATCTCATGGTCAGCCGCACACAAGAAAAAACACCAGCAAGAATTAGTGGAGGCCGAGCACCAAGTCACCCAGGCTGAAACTAACCACCCAACTCTAGATCAGCCTGAAACACATTGCGCGCTGATGCTAGCACAGAAAGGTCTACAAAATATTGCACTAGATTGCGCTAAACAGGCCCATTTAATGATGGGAGCCAGAGTCTATGAGACTGCCGATAAAGCGGGCAAAATGCTGGTGTGGCTAAAAAAGCGAGATATAGGAAGTAATCAAGTCAGGATGATAAGACAAGAAGGAAGGGACCCTCTACTGGCCGACCAGGTCTTAGCCGAGGGCTTTGCCTTCTACTACGCAGACCTATGTAAACCTCCAGCCACTCCTATCAATAGCTCCATATTAAATGAAAGTACAGTCCCTACCCTCAGTGCAGACCAGCAGGCCCTGCTGGAAAGAGATATTACAGAAGAGGAACTAACAAGGCCCATGTCCGAACTCCAGACAGGGAAGACACCAGGGCCAAATGGTTTCCCCGAAAGAGCTGTGGCGTAAACTAGGAACAGACAAAATTGCCCCCCACCTGCTGTGAATGTTCTTACATTATTATTTATATTTTTTTTATTTATTTTTAATGTGATATAGTTTTATAAACAAAAACTTTACACATAATTCAATATAAAAAACTAATTACACAATTTTTAACATAATTTACACATAAAAAAATCAATTACTTTCTTATTCAGTTTCAAAGTTGCAAATTTCTCCAAGTCAACATCATATACACCGCTGAATAACTTAATCTAGTGACTTATTTTCTTGCTATTTCAGGGGTGGATTGTTCTTTGAGTTTTACCTTGACCATATTCCATACTCTATAAAGAGCCAGATGTAAACTTGCATTCAGGGTATTAACACACATATACCAGAAATCTTTTGACTTAATGTGATCTAAATTATGCACATACTTGCTATAATGCTTCATATAGATGGTACTCAGTCTGGGGCATAGCATGAGGACATGTCTTGCCGTTTCGAGGGCGGTTTTATTCTTACATAGGCTACAGAAGCGCTCTAATTTGGGAATAGCCCTTTCAGGGCCAAGGACAGTTAGGACTGGTAGATGGTTAATACGTAGCAATAATAAAAAACGTCTTAAATTGTCCGAAGGGCATAGGTTCAAATATCCTTGTGCCTTTCTATAGGTATAGAGTGTGTGGGATATGAACCCATAGCTATGTAGGCTTTCAAGATGTTTGAAGTTATTTTGCCAGTCCCAGATTTTTAATCGCTCTCCCATTTGATATTTCAAATGTTCGAAATTCTCACTCCAATTAGGGGTCCACTCAATCCTCTCAAATAGTGATGTCATTTCTCTTACAAACTTAATCTGCTTGTTCCCAATTATCTCTTCTTTCATTGTCAACAGGAGAGGATTGGTAGTGCTCGTATGCATCTTAATATAGAGTTCAGCTCTTTTCTTTAAGACTAGAGCTTTTAGAGAGAGTAGCCCCAATTCCAATCTTAATATCGCCATTGGTATTCCCTGTGGAAGACCCAATAGCCTACGCCAAAACCTACCCTCCAATACCTGGAGCCATTCAAGATTAAGATGGATCAGAGCTTCCAGTCCATAAGTTACCATTGGCACCAAGCATTGGATGTAAAGTTTGCGAGCCGCCCAAATAGAGTAACCACTCTACTTGTAAGAGAACTGGCAAATCATAGCGGTTAATTGTGCCGCCTTTATTTCACGATTTTGTATACAGGATTGAAAATTTCCTCTGGAGTCAAATTCCACTCCTAGGTATTTATAGGAATGTGTGTATTGGATTTCCAAACCTCTAATCATCATTCTCGGGCGGCTCACCTTACTATGACTGTAAAGAATCAGTTCTGTTTTCATATGATTTATTATAAGTTCATTCTCTTCCGCATATTTCCAGAGCCTCTCAGCCGAGCGTGAGATTCCACTGAACGTGTGGTCAAATATCACCACATCATCCGCATATGCCATGATTAAGCAGTGCTGGGTGCCTATTTTGGGGGGGCAATTATGCACCTCACATAAGTGTTCCGGAATATCAGAGACAAATAGATTATACAGGGTGGGTGCCGTTACACACCCCTGTTTCACCCCTCTGATTTGCTTTATCACCCTGGTTGTAGTCCCACTTCCATCTAGCCTCAGCTGTACTGAGGTGTCTTGATGAAGGAGCTGTAGGTAGTAAAGCAATCCTTCGGGGCATGCCATTCCCCTTAACTTCCTCCACAGTTTCTCTCTATTGACAGTGTCAAATGCTGCCTTAAAATCAATGTATAAAGCATACAGCGGAGGGTTATTAGGTGAAAGGGCTTTGTCTCTAAGACTATTCATGATCAGTAGGTTATGAGTAGTAGAATATCCCATTCTGAATCCGCTTTGAAAGCGGTCCAAGAGTCCTATCTTTTCTGCCCAAGTCTGTATTCTCTGCAGAAGCAAAGAGGCAAATAATTTGCCCGAGCAATCTAACATGGAAAGCAGACGATAGTTTCCTGGGTCCGTTCTGTTACCCCTTTTAAATACCGGTACTAGAATTGCTTTTTGCCAGGTTTCCGGAATTCTCCCCTCTATTAATACCTTTTCAAAAAGTATTTTTAGGAGATTGGCCCAGAAAACCGGGTTATTCTTCATGAGTATATTAGAGAGGCCATTCGGTCCTGGTGCATGAGAGGCTTTAAGTTTAGAGATCTTGTCTATAAGCTCTTCAAGATGTACCGGGAAGGGCTTAGGAATATGTATGGTAGTACCAGAAACCTCCACCCTACCATCCAATGTCCCATTACGTTTCTCAAGAAAATTGACCCATTCCTCAGCGTCAATCGGATTTATTTGAGGGGTTTCCCTGCTTTCCCTTGCCTCCCCCAATAATGCCCAAATGTTGCGGGAGTTTCTTGAGCAAATAGTTCTCACAGTCTTTTGCCAGCATGCCAATTTTTTTGATCTTTTCCAATGTTTTAACCATGACCTGTACTGATTTTGAATCTTTTTAGTCTTAGTGTGTAGACTGTTAAGGGATTGTGTATTGGCCCTGATTCTACGTATCTCCCTTCTTAATAAGCGTTTGGCATCTCTTATTACTTTGTCATAGGTCTCAATCAAGCCCTGTTCTCTAATAACAAGTGATGATTTTTTAGTTACATATTTGCCCGTAAAGTTATAGATCCACCCTTCAAGGTCCTCCATAGACAGATTAGCAAACATGATATGATAGTCATTATCCCAATCACCACAGTCCTGACTTGCTCTAAGTATATTTTTCTCAGACCATATTATTCGTGAGCTAGCATGGTTAACAAGCAGGCTTCCTATCGCTGTAGTTGGGGGAGATTCAATACCACTATTCAGGGTTAGACTGAGACCATTATGATCACTCCAATCATTGTCTACTATTCTCATGTCTTTAACTAAGGATGCTACCTCAGCGCTAGTAAAACAGTAGTCAAGCGTACGACACGTCACACCCGCTCCCCAAGTGAAGTGCCCCGGGCAATCACTCATGGTTCGTCCGTTTAGACATTCCAGATCCCATCTCCTCATAAAACATAACCACTTCTCCCCTTCTTTATCATTACAGTCATGTTGCATAATGGAATACGGGTAAAGGGACTTGTTGTTAGACGTGCCTCCTTCTCCTTTGATAAGGCAATTAAAGTCACCTGCAATAATGATGAGATTACTTTTACATTCATTTTTCCACGCACTCAGCATATCATGCAACCTATCTTGAATTTGATCACTGGCTGAGGCGTCATAAGGATTGTAAAGATTGACCAACAATAACTTGGCCCAATTATCCTTAATTGATATGACCACTTCCACTGCTTTGATGTTATCCCCCAATTCAGTGAATATTTCTCTAGATATTATTGATTTCCCTATCCCGATCATCAATCCTCCATATGGTCTTCCCATTTGCCCTTTTTTAGCAAGAGTATGATACAACTTATAGCCATCTATTACAATCGGTACAGTCAACCAGGTTTCTTGCAACATGAAAAAAGAATAATTCGTGATAAAAGTTAATGACCCATTAGTTGCCGTAAAATGTTTAAAACCCCTGGTGTTCCAAGATAATAATGAACAAGTTCAGGGTTTGTTTAGAGCCAGGGGTAGCGCCTCTGCTAGCCATTTAAGAGTGTTCTGAATGTCGCTCATTTGTACTTGTTTCCCAACGATTGGCGGGGGGTTGGTTTCACCATTAATTTTGGCAGGTTTCATTTTATCATTAATCAATGGATCTATGTCGTGAGGGTTAACATCTACACCCAACCCCACTTGCATCAGATAGTCTTTGTGTTTTCGGATCAACTGAGCAGAGGCCAAGACCATACAATGTAACGCCGTCACATTCGGGTTAGTAGTGTGTAAAGGCTCCACAAAAGAGAAGTCCTCTGATCTGATGACTCTTAATTGAGGGATCAGGTGGAGTTTTTCAAGCATAGCCATTCGTGGTAACCATTTACCACTGAATTTCTGATTCAAGTTCTTCACAATACAGATCTTATTTCCTTCGCAATTTTCTTCTCTCACTGGCACCGAGGCTTCCCTCTCAGGGTTCACGCTTTCACAAGTACTATTAACACTATTCCTTTGCGGAGTGGAGAATTGATTATCCATAGTATCTTGGTTATCTATAAGAATAGAGTCTTGACTTGTATTGCTCACCACCAATATTTCTTTGGGTTTCTCTGGCAATATCCAACTGGTGAGTGTTCCCGGGCCCTTCATTAATAGTTTCTTCCTTTTCAGGGCCCTTCTTTTTGCCCTTCTTGATTTTTGCTGCGGCTTTGCTGTATTAGGTAAAGGTGAAGCCACCTCCACAGGAACATTCCTTAGTGCAGCTCTCCTCGCAATTCTGCGCTGTTTTTTAGTCAAGTGGATATTTTCTTCTTTTGTAGGAGACTCAGCCCCCTCAATGTTCGTGGAAATAGCCGATATTTCCGGCTCCTTTATTTCTTCGGGCTCCTCTTCATAGACAGAATCAGTGCCCGGGCCAGGTAGGTTCAACTGCAGAACGGTATTGACATGTATTTTCCCACAGAGTTTTAATAGGATTTTTAGCGCAAATTGCAGTGAGGACATAGACGCCTGCAAATCTGCAATAGCTTCAGAGTTCAATTGAGATAATTCACTCAATCGATCTGCATTATGCTTCCCTGGTTCTTCAAGATCAATCAATAAATTAGGTGATTCAGATAGTCGGCCCTTACCGGGGGCCTCTGATGAGGCATTTATTGATTTTAACACCTGCGCTTCTACTGTAAAACTTACAGCTCTCTGGGTGTTCTCAGTCTCATCACTCCCCCCCCTACCAGTCTGTGGGGGGGCCATTGATTTCTGTATGGAGAGACATAAATCGAGTAAAGAATTGTTATCTATATCATCAAAATTTGTCATATCCAGGGGACGACTTCCATTGTGTACTGTCGACAGTGTCTCCTCAGTATGTTCACTACTGCGTACCAGTGGAATTTTTTCAAATAGAGCTCCACTCCAAACGCAGGATGGAGAGTTCATCCTTCCTAACTATAAGGTGAGACTTTACGAAGGGGAATACTAGAAGTTTTCTGGAAGATAGTGTTAGTGTTAACCCCTCTACCACGGGTGGCTAATTCCCTTTACTGCATCTAGGAAAATCCTCTTGCGGTCCAGGCAAACGAAACTGAGTGGGCAAGTGCAGTCGATCATCACTTCGCTACGAGTCACACTGGTGGAGACCGCAGCAGTCCAGCTTCGTTCGGAGCCCCGGTGGAATCCAGGTGAGCGTGACAGAACGCAAAGCCTTACTACAAATCTCCAGCCGGGCGTCATGGAGACCTCAGAGACTGACCAATTAGCCCAACTACTGGGGGAACGTAGGGCTGAAGTGCATTCCGCCCGTAAGAGACTAATGCTCTCAGGAGAGGAGTGATTGTGGCAAAAGAACGTACGGATGATCTCGCCAGACAATTACTTCAAGCTCAAGCAGGACACACACCTTTACCTGGACTTGGGGGAGCTCCTGCCCAAGCTCAATCAAGTAATCCACTACAAGTGATTTTACCAGGGACAGTCCCTTTAGCACCACCAGAATGCTTTGCGGGGGCCCTAAAAGGTTTGCCGTGTTTATGAACCATTGCCGCCTGCACTTTTTATGTAGACCTGGAGCCTTTCCGAATGATTAAGCAAAGGTAGCCTTTGTACTATCGTATCTCAGCGGCAGTGCAGCCGATTGGTCTATTCCACTAGTCAACCAGGATGACCCTCTTCTTCGGGATTTTCAGGGTTTTCAACTAAGCATGGAAAGACTCTTTGCCCGACATTCTCAAGGCCAAGCTTTGGATAACAAACGTTTGTCCTTGCGTCAGGGAAACCAGGATTTGCTGACCTACATCGCAACTTTCAATAGGTTGGTGGTAGAAACTGAATGGCCAGAAGTCAAGCGGATTACGCTATTTCATCGTGGGCTATGAGTTGAACTAAAAGACGTTTTAGCACAAGTAGTGAACCCACCTCAAGAATGTGCTGAATACATTGACCTGGTTGTTCAGTTAGATCACAGACTTCAGAATCGAAAGGCGGATCGGGCTAGATTCGAGAATCAAGTATTGGTAAGTCCTAAGGACAACGTCACCTCCAAAGGAACTGATGTACCAGAACCCATGCAAATTGAGGGGGTTAAAGGACCTTTGACTCAAAAAGAAAGGGACAGAAGGCGACAGTTACAATTGTGTTTGTATTGTGGAACCTCGGGCCATTTTTTACGGGATTGCCCAGCGAAACCACCTAAGAAGGTGGTAGGAGTCGCCGACAAAAGCAATATGGAATCAGAGCCGGGAAACGACCACGCCCGTCAAGCGTAGAGGTCCGCTTGCCGAGCATGAAGAAGGACACTCAGACCTCGAACCTAATCATACCAATGGTCCTTACAGATCATTGACAGCCATCTCGTATGCATGCAGTGAGAGCATACATTGATAGCGGAGCCATAGGAAACTATATGGATCAAGAATTGACTACAAGGATGAACCTGTCTCTTTGCGAAAGAACCACAACTGATGTAATCACCACCGTCGATGGGACCGAAATAGCTTCTGGTTCAGTAACTCATTCAACTATAGAGATGACACTGTTGGGTCAAGATGGGCATCGAGAAAACATTGTGTTTGACTTAATCAAGACCCCACAGTTCCAAATAATTCTGGGGATGCCATGGTTAGAAACTCATAATCCTTGTATTGACTGGCGAGAAAAGAGAGTGACCTTCTCGGATTGTGCACACACTTGTTACCCTGAAAGAACTTTGATAAAAAAACTGGCTACGGTCACGAATCCGACAACTCAGCTACCCCATGAATACCAGGAATTTCAGAATGGTTTCCAAAAAGACCAAGCATACACGTTACCACCCCACAGATCATACGATTGCCAGATCGATCTCCTACCTGGTGCTCAAGTCCCATGCAGTAGAATCTATGTCCTCACAGAACCCGAAAATCTTCATTTACGGCAATATTTGGATCAATACATAGCTAATGGCTTCATTCGCCCGTCCAAGTCTCCGGCGGCATCGTCTTTATATTTCGTTCCTAAAAAGGAAGTGGACCTCAGGACTTGTACTGACTATCACGCATTAAATCAAATAACTGTAAAAAAACCGATACCCGTTGCCCCTGATCCCAGAACTACTGGACCAAGTGAAAGATGCTCGTATCTACACTAAGTTGGACCTTCGAGGGGCGTATCATCTGGTACGCGTAAAAAAGGGCGACGAATGGAAGACTGCCTTCTGTCCCAAATACGGATTGTTTGAATACCAGGTGATGCCTTTCGGGCTTTGCAACACACCGGCAGCTTTCCAGTATTTTATGAACGATGTCCTTCGCAAACTCATAGACGTCTGTGTTGTTGTACACATAGACGACATCTTGGTATACTCCTCATCTGAACAAGACCATGTGAAACATGTTCATGCTGTATTAGAAAAACTACGTCAGCATAAATTATATGCAAAATTGGAAAAGTGCGTTTTTCATACTTCGGAAGTCAAATTCCTTGGATTTATCCTGACCCCAAATGGAGTTCGAATGGATTCACAAAAGGTGGATGCAATACTCAAGTGGCCCTCACCTACCTCAATTAAAGGGGTACAGAGTATGCTTGGATTTGCGGATTTTTACCGCAGATTCATTCCTGGTTTTTCACATCTTGTACACCCCATCACAGCTCTGTTGCGGAAGAATAAAGGCTTCCAGTGGACTGAAGAAGCAGAAAAGGCCTTTCAACACCTAAAACAGAAATTCACTTCAGCTCCTGTTTTAAAGCACCCATGGCCAGAACTTCCATACGTGGTCTATCCAGCTTAGCCATGGGAGCTGTCCTTTCCCAAAAGTATCCTGAGACTGGTCAACTTCACCCGGTGGCATTCTGGTCACAGAAATGTTCAGCACCTGAGTTAAACTATGCAGTTAACGACAAGGAATTACTGGCCATCAAGTTGGCGTTCAAGGCCTGGCGGCATTATCTTCTCGGAGCTCGACACACCATCGTCGTAATCACGGATCACAGGAACTTACAATATTTGAAGACAGCCAAGGCTCAATCATCACGCCAGCTTAAATGGGCCTTTTTTTTTGTGGAATATGATTTTGTGATAACTTACCGACCTGGTTGTCGAAATAGCAAAGCAAATGCTTTATCTCGTATTGGAATGGGAGAAGCATATTCAAATCCAGAACCAGTACCCATAATCTCAGAGGCCCTCATTACGACCCTGGCGGAAAGTGACTGACCGGACCGCCACAGCGTAAATAGCGTTTCCGCCATTGCACGATGGAGCAAAGTGCGGCCCATTCCGACCCATCGGGCACGAGCACCACGCCATGGCGGAAGTGCAAAGTCTGCGATGGCGCAAATGACCCCAAAACGGCCCACACCGCCGCCGTACGGCGCCCTAGGTGCAATACCGCCACCCATCATAGCGGACACCGCAGTGAGCGCCAACCGGAAAGTACGGTGACCGTAAATATACGGAAACGGAAGTAAAAACATGGGCCCGGAACGGGAAACAACACCCCGTACACCTATAAAACCACAAAATACACACAACCACTAAAAACACCACCCTGAGACACATCCCAACCCGTCATCCACCCTAGTGAAACCAAGAAAAATGGGAAAAGTAGCGAAGAAAGCGTGCGACCGCAAGCGGCAGGTCCACTTCTCCCGTGAGGAACTCACCGTGCTTACAGAGACCCTCCAGGAGAATGCCGCCGCCGTCTTCTCCACGCAAATGACCAGGACGGCACTTGCAAACAAGAAGGCCATATGGGCCCTGGTGGCACAGCGGGTAAGTGCGGTGGGGACCGCACCCCGCAACCCACAGCAATGCAGGAAGCGGTGGGACGACCTGCGGATACGCGTCCGTAGCATACTTTCTGCCAACCGCAACATTGCCACAGCCACCGGGGGAGGATCGGAATCACCCATCAAGTTGACCCCCTGGGAAGAAATCTGTGCCTCCACCATTGGAATGGAGAGCATAGAGGGAGTCGGAGGGATGGAGAAAGGAGTGCAGACATCCGGAGAATCAGGTAGGTGGCCCAAATAAAACCATGCCAAATCCACAATGTCCAATCATGTGACTCACATGTGTCCACATAGCGCAACAGCAACACATGGCCAGGAGAACGTCCACACACATTGGCCTGATAGCGCACTTTAAAACTCACAATAAATACATAAATAAGTAAAAACCCCAAAAACACCCACTACACGTGCAGCAGGCACACCCTAACTGCAGGCTGCCAAACAACTGCACCCTCACTCCACACACAAATGAAAGCACCTCCAAGGCCCCGACCCAAATCACCCTCAGGTACCACCCCAATGCATGTGATACATTGCCATTCCAATTCCCACAGACCCATTAATAACGCTCGCCCTCCTTTACTCCACCACAGGGTCCGATCCAAACGACGAGCTCCAGGACACCCCTACCAGCACACCTGCAAAGAGGGCCAAGACCGACGGCCAAAGACCCTCCACCTCAGCTGCATGCATCAAGACACGGCAGCAGCACATATCAAGTGGCAGCACACAGGAGGGAACATCAACAGGCACCCCAGCAGCCAGCATGCCCACAACAGCACCACCACAGGTCCCCCCAATGGATGCCACAGAAGGTACTGCCTCTGGTGGCAGCAGCACCATAGGTGACACCCCATTAATGGCAGCATGCTCCGACACAGAAGACGGGGATGCCGAAGTCAGATCCATCCATGACCTGTCCCAATCCCCCTGTCTGTTCCATCCCGTACACCATGAGGATACCACGCAGGGGCACCCACAAGACAACGACTGGCCATCCCCCACAAGCCCTGTGGCAGGGCAACATGAGGCGAACAGCCCCTCTGTGACACCACCGCAAATGGCCATGGCCCAGCAGAGGCAACAGTCCCTCGACCAGTTAATCGTGCAACAGCAGCAACTGGCCACGCTCCTCAAGGACCATGCCGATGGATGTGGGGGCACTAAGGCAGACATAGAAACATCAACTGAGACACTTAGGGCACAAATGGAGAGTAGCACCGAGAGCCTGAGAGTCCAAATGGAGAGTAGCACCGAGAGCCTGAGAGTCCAAATGGAGAGTAGCACCGAGAGCCTGAGAGTCCAAATGGAGAGAAGCACCGAGAGCCTGAGGGGGGAACTGCATGCGACGTCCAAAGACGTATGTGCCGAACTTGCCGCAGTGCGCCGTGTGCTCACTGAGCTCTCACAAACCCTTAGGGACATGCATGGACGTGAGCAGGCAGAGACATCATCCGTTGCAAGTTCCGTCCAGGGCAGCCCCCAACGTAGATCTGGGAGGAACCTGCGCTCCACAGGCAGGGGTACCCCTGATACCCGCAGAGGGGGCTTGCAATAGCGACTGCCCACTGACAATGAGCATCTTTGGACACTGGTGTTCGGGGGGGAGGTAGGAGGGTGGAGGGGGTGTGTTGGGCTCACTTGGGTGGCGGGTCGATAGGGTGTTCAACATGATATCACATATGCCATAAACAATGCACGATCAAACAATGAGATGTGTGGACAATGATCTTTGTGTACTAGGCCATCATAGGCGTACAGTCCATATTGTGCATGTACCAGACACACACAGTGCCACGAGTCCCGTGTCCATGTATCAGCCACCAGGCGTGAGTGCTAGAAGCATGCATCTATGAGATGCTGACGAATTTCACGGCCCTCCTGTGCCTCGCAGACTCCTTGAGGTGCTGCCACATCCCCACCCTCATCATGACCATCTTCAGGTGCTTGCAGTTCTGCGTCAGGGGGCATGGGCACATTTCTACGTACGCACATGTTGTGGAGCATGACACATGCCATCACCATCTTTGCAACCTTCTCATGGCGGTACAGGAGTTCCCCGCCAGACCTGCTGAGGCACCGGAAACGGGTCTTCAGTAGGCCGAATGCCTGTTCAATGACTACACGGGTACGTGAGTGGGCATGGTTGTAGTCCTCCTCATGCTGGTCCCGTGGGTTCCGGACTGGTGTGAGGAGCCATCTCTTCAGTGGATATCCGGCATCACCTGTATGTGGACGATAAACGAATTATGTGGAATGCCATTGCTACGTACGCACCCCCCCCTTCCTGCCAGGTCATTGCCGCATCACATACCCCACATCATCATGCATGAAATGAGACTCACCGAGTAGCCAGGATCTGTTCCCTGCGTGTCGCTCCATGTAGCGTGGTATTGTAGAGTTCCTCAAGACCATAGAATCATGGGTTGATCCAGGGAATCGGGCACAACAATGTGTAATGATCCTGTTGGAGTCACACACCATTTGTACATTCAGTGAATGAAATTGTTTTCGGTTGCGGTACTGGGCCTCCATGGCATGTGGGACGACCAATTCCACATGGGTGCAGTCGATGGCACCAATGCAACCCGGTATGCCGCCAAGTGCATGGAATCCCACTTTTGTGTTGGTTATTTCCTGCTCCGAGCGTGGTAGAGAGATGTAGTCGTCTGCGTGCTGCAGGAGGGCATCGAGCACTTGCAATAGTGTCCGTGAGAACAGTGGCTGAGAAATGCCATGCAACTGTCCGACTGTGTGCTGGTAGGTGCCTGTGGCCAGGAAGTGGAGTACAGACACCACCTTCAGTAGGGGTGGGATGGCGGTTGGGCTATCTATCATGCTGACAAGGTCAGCCTGTGTCATGTCCACAATGGCGGCTATGGTGTCCCGGTCCAAACGGTAGAGGGTGTGGATCTGCTCATCAGTGAGGTTGAACGGATGTGCTCGGAGGCGTGGGATTGCGGGCTGCCTGCGTGGTGGTAGTGGCTGTGCTGGCAGCCCTTGCTGGCCCTGCCTTGCCCTCCTCCTCCTCCTGCGTCTCCTCCGTGCGGCCGGTTGTAGTTGGTGTTCGTCTTCTTCTTGGAGTTGGAGTACTTGCAGTGCTATCAGGTCCCCCAGGGCCAACATCGCGAGTCCTGCCGGTAGCATTTCGGAGTGGGTGTGGTTGTGGGAGGAGACTGGGTGTGCAATTTATGTGTTTTCAGGCTGTATGGCCTCCACCTGTGGTGATTCATTCCACCTGTGCAAGCTGCTCTCCCCTTTGGGCGAGCACGTCCCGCACACAACGCTGCAATTCGAGGAATGGCATCTTGCTATTACAATCATGTATTAGTACCCGATGGCCGTGTAACATTGGTTGATATGTTCATTCGGCTATGGTCCCATTGTTTCACATGCATTCTTTGCAGTCGCGAACAGACTTGTGAAGGGTCAGTGGAACGTAGTACTCGAGTAACGGTGGACCCTCATGCATCACTGTACCGAGGTTCACCGACGGGCGGGGCCTCCCATTTGTGAGTGAAGGCAGTTGCCATTTTCACACACAGCCGCACTAGATGGATTAATTTGTGATTTCAAGCGGCCACAGATGCCTTTTCGACGTGATGTTGCAAATGAGGAATTCGAAGGGCGGCGCTTTCGGTCTTCAGCTAGCGGCGAGGAGATGCCCACAGGTCTGACTGCAAATATAACGTTCTATTGTTCAGTGTCCTTGGGACAGGGGCCATGGCGAGGATGCAATGATTGATATGAATAGTTTGGGATGCGCAATAGCGAAGTGGATGATGAGGCCGGACGTTCCCAAATACATGTTACTTCACAACACTGGAATTACGGGCTGGGGCACAGTGGATTTTGCAGGCTGCATAACGCACAGACTCAATGGAATTCTCACATGTTATGTGAGTATGGAAACAGGCGTTATCATTACGGGATGAGGGAATGATGAATGGATGCATGGACAGATGATTTGATACGGTGTTTGCCATGTACAGGGCTTCTTGGAATCTGTCCGCCTCCCCTGCGCTATGTGATGCAGGGCTGCCATAGTGGGACCATCGTCTATCTGGCCTTGTTGAGCCCTCCCTGTCTCGACGCGCCTTCAGACACTTGTGTCCATGCACGTTACCAATCCCATCTGATGGATTCTGTTTTCACAGACGCATGCACAGGTACACTCGTTTGTGATGGTGTTTTCACCTCGATATGGATAGTTATGAGTCGAAAGTGGTTTTGGGGTGGTGATGATCCTTTGGAGTGGGCTAGCATGCATATGGCTGTGGATCTAGTGTGATCATTGAAGTGAGTTGTTCGAATGTAGTTCTGATGGCCATTCTATTCTTTTTCTTTTCTTTTGGTTGACAGGTATCTCCTCCCCTTTTGCCACTGCCATCTGTATGCCACTCCTGCAGATGGGTTTTACTCCCGACACCTGCTGCTTCGTGTTAATCAGTGGAGCAGCATTACGATCTTATGGGACGATCGCCAATGGGCCACATGCCCTTACGCAGTACTAGTGGCTCGGAGCAACATTTCGGCCTTTCAGCTGGACTAGTGCCTCCCTATTGGGACGGCCCTGCGGTTCTAGGCGCTTCCATGTTGCCTTTTCGTACGAGAATGTAGCCCCTGTGTACCATGAAGGAACAGGGCGTCACACAAGAAGTAGCTGGTCATTTATTGCGGATGCAGCCCACAATGGTGAAATGTGTTTTGGAGTTCATGGCCTAATGGCTGTATGGGTTTGGTGAATTTGTTGTGCATTAAATTTCTATTCTGATATGGGCCGTGTGGCGTTCTTCTTTGCAAGTGATGTGGCATATTCCTATTTGGGGAGCGATGTATTGTGAGGAGATCTGCATTGGGTTCCAGCTTCGGAGTATAGTTGCGTGGTACTGTGCTGGGCGCGTTTGCCTACGAAGCCCAGTGAGGTCAGGGGTGAGGGCTGCCAATATGACTGTTTGAATGATGTCATGCTCAGGGGCGGGGGATTAGGTTTTGTGTAACAGATGCCGGTCAGCCAGGTGGATTGGTGGAATGATGTGATTATCGGAATATTGCTGGTCACAGGTGCCTGTGTTTGCGTGCGTTTCTTGGTGGGAGACTGAGGTCATGTCCATTGGTATAGCTTCTGTATTCGTGCCATCTGTGCCCTGCAGCTCCCATTGGCCCCTCTTGTGATTCTTTTGTTCGTTGGCATGCATGGGTGACTTGTACATTTCACTGGTTGCATTGTGACTTTGTTGCACCTACGGGGAGTTGTACTATGTGGCCAGGGAGCGGTGTACAGGCACTCAGTGGGGCCGTTTACGGTTGATTCGCGATGCCGTACTTCTCACCATGGCGGAATGGTACTTTCCGCCGTGCTTGATGGCGTTAAGTACATGTCCGCTAGGGTCGGAATTCGCGTACCCTTGCGCCATGGTGCTAATTACGGTTTGGCATGGCGCGCGCGCGCGTACTTGGTGCAGTTAGCGTTGGCGTTCACTACGGTGTCGCTAATGGCATCGTACTTTACGGTGACGGGTCATAATCGCACCGAGCGCTATTCGATGGCGGTATTGCATTTCCGCCATCGTTTTTCGATTTCCGCCAGGGTCGTAATGAGGGCCAGAGAGAAGAATTCTTGGAAGAACTACTCTACTGATTATGGACGACGTCCATAAAGAGATTCAGCAGCTTTTCGACCCTGCAGCCTTACAAAGCTGGTTAAACAAAGGCAAAGATTATTCAGTCATCGATCACCTACCATACTATCAAGGACGTCTTTACTTACCAAGTAAAGAACTACAAGAACATGTTATCTCCAATCATCATGAGTCTTTGGTAGAAGGGCATCCTTGGATCGCTAAAACCGAGGCCAAGATCAAAAGACAATTCTGGTGGCCTACTTGGCGGAAAGACATTAAGTCATTTGTACTGTCTTCCAGTATTTGTGCCCAAAATAAGACCCAGAAGAAGAAACGAGCAGGTCTATTACAACCTTTGGACATTCCACCTACGCCTTAGCATACCTTATCCCTTGACTTCATTACTGACCTTTCCCCATGTAATGGGTACAACACAATCCTAGTAATAGTGGATCTTTTTTCCAAAATGGCTCTTTTCATTCCATTAAAGAGTCTACCTTCAGCCTCGACCTTGGCCAAAGAATTTCTTGAACATATTGTCCAAATACACGTATTCCCCTTTGTACTGGTTTCAGACCGGGGAAGTCAGTTAATTTCTCAATTTTGGAGGAAATGCTGTCAATTGGCCCAAATCGATGTAAGACTATCAACCAGCCACCATCCTCAAACCAATGGTCAAACTGAGAGGACCAATCAAACACTAGAGCAATATCTACAGTGCATGTTACATCAAACCGAAGTCAATTGGAAGGACATTTTGTGGATATCCGAGTATGCCTACAACCACTCATTGCACTCAGGAACAGGACAAAGTCCATTTTACACTATATATGGATGGCATCCTCAAACCTCTGAACTCGACCCGCCTCAACACTTAGAGATGCCCGCCGTGAGAAACCTACACGCCACTATAACACAGGCTTTTAAAAGTGCAACCGAACATCTGAAACAGGCTAAAGAGAGATACAAGAAAACCGCAAATCAACATAGAAGCGAAGCTCCGAAATACCGGATAGGAGACCAAGTTTGGCTAGCTTCAAGACACATACCTTTAAAGGGGACTCACACCTTTAACCCCAAGTATTTGGGGCCTTACACTATTAAAGCCATTATTAATCCCGTGGCTGTCAGATTGGAGTTACCGTCCAATATGCGAATTCATCCAGTCTTTCATGATTCACTTTTAAAGCCAGTACAGCCAGGGACAAGACTAACCAAACCACTTAATCCCATCCTAATAGACGGAGAACCAGAATTTGAAATTAAACATTTTTTGGACTCAAAAATAGTCAAATCAAGACTTTTTTATCTGATTGACTGGAAAGGTTATGGTCCACAAGAAAGGTCATGGGAACCAAGTGACAATATTCATGCACCTCGACTGGTGAAAAGGTTCCACCAGAATTTCCCTGACAAGCCGGGGCCAGTAAGGAGAACTGCCTTAGGAGGGGCCTTGGGGGGGAGTGCTGTCACGATGCCTGCCCCCAGACATCTGGAACAGATCCATCTATCCAGGGAACAGGCATCCACGAAGACCCAGGAATTCCCAAAACCCTGTCCAGGGGCTATATGGGTTGAGTCCTGGCGCCATAGGCGCCAGACTTATATTGCCATCTTTAAACTGTGCAGGTCATCCTGCAAAGAACTCACGTACAGGCCATCATGAGGCCATGAAGGGACTACTTTCCTTTAGGAACTATTTTACTACTTGGGTGTGGTCCTGGAACTCGTTACCTGGGAACTACTTTTTTTGATGCTATTTAAACCACGCCCGAAGAGCAGCACACGCTTCACGTTATTCTGCATCTCAGCAGCATAACTCTCACCGTGTCTGCAGTCCAGTATTCAGTCTACAACTACACCCGTTTTTGTCCGGAGCCGATCCTAGAGAGAAGGAAAGAAGAAGAGAAGGTTAGAACAGGAAGATTCCCATTTGGTCATCATCTTCTCCTGGAGCAGCCGCACCTGTGAGAAAGGGAAAAAACATTTAAAACAACCGCGTTGCATTGCCAGCTGCAGCGCCGCGCCATACTCACCTATCATTAGATCTTCACGACGCGGTGCCCGAATCGCCGCTCGAAACATCAGCATCTGAAAAAACAAGAACAAAAGGTGAGCGGGGTTCCGCCAAAGGCATTCACTTACTTACCGCAAGATACTTACTTGGCATATTACCGCTCGAGCCAGCGCTTGTCACCATTCTACGCTCGACATTTTCGCAAAGGCGCCACACCTTCAACGAAGATAGAGAACTATTGGTTAATCGCACTTGGAACAATATTGGAACAATATTACTTGCTAAACAGTGCTTGGTGCAAACTGACTCTGACCAAGGCGCTACCTTCATCCATCGAGGCGAACTCGCTCCTCGGACCACGCTGCATGGGGAAAGGTATGAAAGGAGCATGAGTGAACAAACAGACATTTGAACTCTAAAAGAACTATACATGTGGTTTACACACAACTTACCTCGTAGTCATTATTTGTCTGGAACTCTGCCAAATACCTTCGGATCAGTGAATTAAATGAGGTTCTATGCGCCCCTGCACTCCAAACACAGGATGGAGGGTTCATCCTTCCTAACTATAAGGTGAGACTTTTTTTTTCTGGAAGATAGTGTTAGTGTTAACCCCTCTACCACGGGTGGCTAATTCCCTTTACTGCTTCTAGGAAAATCCTCTTAAGGGCCAGGCAGACGAAACTGAGTGGGCAAATGCAGTCGATCATCACTTCGCTACGAGTCACACTGGTGGAGGCCGCAGCAGTCCAGCTTCATTCGGCGCCCCCGTGGAATCCAGGTGAGCGTGACAGTTACTCCATTTATGGCATCTTTTCAAGCAGCTGCCGAAACACGCGCCCAAACTTATACAGTATAGTGCAGAATGGGTTAAAGGAACCACAGATAAAATATTTATGCCATGGCCCCAAGGCGGATCATTATCGAAGGCAGTCCTGCGGCATATGACAACATATTTGCATGCAGCGTACACGGGAAAGAAGCTAGAAAAGCACCTAGCAAGACTAGAACTTTGGAAAATGTACCAACAAGAAAAGGAGGAGGAGCCTCCTTTAGATTGGATAAACTATGCACAGAGGGGGGAGAAGAGCCTTCCACTCTGTCCGCCCCGTCTGAAACGAAAGACAAAGTTGAGAAAGACGATGGGTTATACCCATTAAGTGAACTTAAAGCAGCAGCGGGATATAGCAATCCCATATTTGAGTCACCTACGCAAAGTAGTGACTAGAGTCCAGAGAAAGATGCTGAGAAAGATGTAACCTCCAAAGTCCCGAGAGACAAGGAGAGACGCGACAAGGAGAGAAGTGATAGAGCAAGTACATCTCGAGATATAAGGAGAGAAATAAAGAGATGGAAAAGAGACAAGGATAAAACTGATGAGATAGCGCTCTTACAGAACAAATGGATGGGAGGTCAGATTTTACTTAAACTTGATGGTAAAAGCATTGAGGATGTAAGACAATGGGAAGATCAAGACGGACAGGATGGGGGCGTGGCTAGGAAGCCATGTGAAAGGACGTGTCTGTACGGGGGCTCCCGAAGATCCGTACATTATCCGACTGAAAACCGTGCAAGGACCGATGTAATTTGGCGGAGACTGATATGACTGCGTACATGAATCTCAGGTGAACGTGTGGACACGTTTCGATACGGGCCTGCACTGTGAGAGCGCAACGAGAAGCTAAAAGAAGACCTGGAGGCGAGAGTGCGATGAACGAGAAAATGGCCGCCGCCGCCTAACGAAGGAACAAAGGAGTGATTGATCTGGGCGCCTGACGGTCGCACTGGAGCGTGGTGGTGGGGAAGGTGCACGACTCGGGTGCATCGTGGTCATTAAAGACACCCAGTCCTGCGAGGCCGACGGCGCGGACCTGGGAAGGGAGCAGGGCCTGGCCGAAGATACTTTGTAACCGGAGCGTGCGGTGTGACCTGGAACTGTGCCCCGGGCCCTTCATGGCCTAAAGTGCGCTTCAAAGGGTGAGACGCGACCTGGCTTAGCCAGATGGCCGGGGGAGCCGGAGGACAAAGGAACTTTGTGTCAGAGATGTGGCGATAATGATGGGGCACCCGAAGAGCGCACTGTGACACCCTGCCCTAGATCCGAGCGGGGATAGCAGGACGGGAGACATGTCTAACAAGCCCCTGAGAACGAAGACCAAACAGCCCACGCTCGACGAATACGCTAAGACGCCTCCCGGCCCAGACGGAGCCAAAAGCAAAGATAAAACGCGAACCAAGGAAATGGCCGCCGGGGGTGCGAACCAGGAGGTCCTCGCTGCAATCGCAGACCTGAAAGCGACCTGGGAGACCAAGCTCCAGCTCGCTGTGGCTGAACTGAAGACCGCAATGGAACTCCAGGTTGGGGCAGTACAGGAGGACGTGAACCTCCTAAGGCAGGACGTGCGTACTCTGGCTGAGCGCACGGAGACTTTGGAGAAAGAAATGGGCCCTACCGCGGCGGACTGCACTGTGCATAAGCGTGAACTCCATGCCCTGGTGCAACGCGTGGGCAATTTGGAGAGTAGGGCGGAGGAGGCAGAAGGACGCGCCCGGAGGAACAACATTCGTATCGTGGGCCTACCGGAGGGAACTGAGGGCCATAATCCAACGGAATTTATCGAAAACATGCTACTGCAGGAGATCACGGGAGGCACCCTGTCGCAGGGTTTTGCGGTTGAGAGAGCGCACAGGGCCTTAACTAGGAAGCCGCCGCCGGGAAACCCGCCCAGGCCAGTGATAGCCAAGATCCTTAATTACCGGGACCGAGAAAGGATCCTTGAACACTTCCGTAAGGGAGGCACAATACAACGAGGAGCGGCGAACATAACTGCCTATCCCGATTACACCCTGCAGGTACAGCGCAGTCGTATGAACTTTGGATCGGTGAAGAGGAGATTGCGGGAAGCGGGGCTTAAATACATGTTGCTCTATCCGGCCAAACTGAAGGTTTTCTTTCAGGGCAAGCTGCTGTTCTTTGTCACCCCGGAGGATGCTATGGAGTGGTTGGATGCACAAAACTGCCCTCAGGAGTCAGATGTTCAGACGGCCGTTGGAAAATAAAAGACAAGATAAGTAACGCTGTAGGCCCGGTCGGGTCACGAATATTGGGACTTGAATATAGTCATTGAACTCGCTGGAGAACATGCGTGCATCAGTGGTTATGAAACGTGGTCCGTGAGCACGGACATGGTTGCGAAGTAGAGGAGCCTCCAGAAGCCGCTCTTTACACCCCTTTTTGTGTTTAGTTTAGTCACTGTTAGTGGGGTGACACCCTGTCGGGTTCTCTATTTGGGTTTTCCAAGGAGGACCGAACACAGGGATGCCTGAGATCCTGGGATGGAGCTGGGCAGTTGTTTGGGGTAGGAGTTTGGGGGGGTGTTTTAGTTTTTGTATGAGCCTGGGGGTGAAACCGGGATTGGGTGTTCGCAAAGTGGGGAGGGATTGCCTCGGATGGGGGGAGGAAACTACTGATAGGCCATGGGAGACCTCAGGATATTAACGTGGAACGTTAGAGGGCTTAACAGTTATCTTAAGCGAAATAAAGTCATGTTGTATCTTAAGAGGCAGAAGATAGACGTAGCCCTGCTACAGGAGACACATCTAAAGCGAGAGAAACTGGAGCTGGTAGGGAGGAAGTGGAAAGGAACAGTGGTAGGATCAACGTACTCCGCCTATGCCAGAGGAGTGCTGGTGTGGGTGGCGCCACACGTCCCATTTAAGCTAATTGAGGAGGTTGTGGAGGAGGATGGGAGGTTGGTTATGGTGAGGGGGCTGGTAGAGAACAAAGTAGTGTGCATTGTAAACACATACGCGCCTAACAAGGAAACTGCAACATATTTTAGGACGCTGTGCACCAAGCTCAGTGTCGGGATGGGGGGAACGGTGATATGGGGTGGCGACTTTAATTGCGTGTTGAATCCCAGGGATGATAGGTCGGATGACAAGATGGCTAAGCCCAGTCCGGCGGCTAAGGTATTGCAGACACTGCTGGGGGATTTTGGCCTGGCAGATGTGTGGAGAGCGAAACACCCGGGCGTGAGGCAATACTCACACTATTCGGCTCCGCATCTACTGCACACGAGGCTTGATTACTTTTTCGCTACGCCAGACATAGTCGCGGAGTGCGAACATATAGACTACAGGGCGAGAGTCCTCTCTGACCACTCGCCCCTGGTCATGCGATGGCAGCTGTATTCCCCACGAGCGCGTATACCAACATGGCGCCTCAGGGCGGAGGCGCTCAAAGACCCTGCCTTCAGAGAGGATATGAGGGAAGAGATAACTGCTTATTTTGAGGTGAATAAAGGGAGCGTTAAGTCGGCTGGCACCTTATGCGAGGCCTTTAAGGTCGTAATGCGGGGGATCGCCATTGCGAAGTCTAAGGGATTGATGGGGGGAGTCCTGGCGGATCTGCAAAGAGCTGAGACTGAGCTGGAGGAGGAGTTGAAAGGTGGTGGGACAGATGCGGAGGCGGTCTCCAAATTGCAACAGGAGTGTGCGGACCATTGGGATAGGCTCTGTAATTTGAACTATAGAAAGTATATCGAGAGATTGCATGCGGGAGGAGATAAAACGGGCCAACTCTTAGCTTGGCTGTACAAGAGCGAGACCCCACGATCCCCGATCAGATTGGTAACCAATGAAAGGGGGGAGGAGGTAGACACCCAAGAAGGCGTGAACAGGGCATTCGTGGAATACTATAAGGTCTTATACGAAAATTGCGAAGGGGGCAGCCAGGAGGAAATAGACGAAGTGCTGGAAGATATAGGCTTGCCTAGGGTCAGCGATGAGGAGCGAGAGGAGCTGGAGGCTCCGATCACCCTGGAAGAGCTGAAGGAGATTGTGAGACATTTGCCCACTAGCAAGGCCCCGGGGGCAGATGGGTTCCCCAGTGAATTTTACAAAGTGTATGCGGAGGAAGTGCTCCCGCCCATGCTGGAAATGCTCAATGAAGCGTACGAGATGGGACGGTTTCCGGAGTCACTTAGGGAGGCGATTATAATACCGCTCCCCAAGCCAAATAAACCGGGACATGATTGTGGCTCCTACAGGCCCCTGTCGTTGCTGAACCAAGATAGCAAGATCCTGACAGCTGTCCTGGCTACTAGAATGCGTAGAGTGATCAGCAAGTTGATCCACCCTGACCAGACGGGCTATGTCCCTAATAGGAACATTACTCACAACCACAGACGCCTCCACAGGGTGGTCGAGTGGGGTTGTAGTGATGACAGCGAAATGGCGATAGTGGCATTGGACGCGGTTAAAGCGTTCGACTCTGTTCGGTGGCCTTGGCTGCTGGCGGCTCTGAGATGGTACGGGATGGGACCAGGTTACGTTAGGTGGGTCGAGATGTTATACAGTGCACCACTAGCCAGGGTCCGCACGGGTGCAGTGGTGTCGGAGAGATGGCAGTTGTGCAGAGGCACTAGGCAGGGGTGCCCCTGGTCCCCAATGTTGTACATCCTGGCCCTAGAACCCTTAGCGATTTACCTCCGGCAGCAATATGACCCGGTCAGCATCGATGTAAGAGGAGAGTGTCACCTTATATCCCTGTATGCAGATGATATGCTGCTATACCTAAGATACCCAGAAGAAAATTTGCAGTTCGTCTTAGAGGTGATGGGGAGGTATGCCTGGTTGTCCGGTATAGCGGTAAACCCCCAGAAATCCATTCTATTTCCGCTAGGGGGCTATGTGGGGACTCCGGTAGACAGGTTGCCAGTGTTGCAGATTCCGTGGGCGACGAGATCCTTTAGATACTTGGGAATTGACGTGTATCACACGACTGTGGAAGAGCACAAGCATAACACTGAACTTGCTGTGGGGAAGATCGAGAAATGCATGAGGTTCTGGGAAAGATTGCCACTGGCGATGATGGGCCGGGGAGCTATGCTTAAAATGGTGGTACTGCCCAGGCTTCTGCATTATTTTAACAACATCCCCTACATGATTCCTGGGAAGTTTTTTGTGAGGCTACATAGTGTTTGCAGAGAATTCCTGTGGCACGGCACGCGCAACAGAGTTGCGCTGTGGAAGCTGCAGAACTTCTACGAGAAGGGCGGAGTCAAACTGCCGAACTTTGAGGCCTATTATGTGGCAGCGCAGCTACAATATGTGTCCAGGTGGCTCTCTGACGACGAGACCCCTGAACACAGGCTGTTTGGGAGGGATTGCTCCCCTTTTTATCTGCGAGAGGTGATCTGGGTGACTAATGCATGCATGAGGGAGCGGCCTAGAATGCTAGCTTTGGGACGGAACATGTGGAAACGGGCCTGCCGGATGATGGGTAACCCTTTGCCGTGTGTGTCGCAGTTCCCATTGGTTGCACTGGCGAAGGGAGATGGACAGCTCAGAGTAATCATCCGGATATACTGGGAGTCAGTGGGGTTGGTCACCATGGGAGATATTTGGCAGGATGGGACCATCTTGGAGTTCGAAGAATTAGAGGCAGGGTCGGGATTGCACAGGGGTCAATATATGGCATATCACAGGATAGTGCAGGAGATCCGGAATAGGTGGCCCGAAACTACCCTGGCCGATGAACCGGACGCCACGGTGGAGATACTATATGACACATCGGAGGGCGGGCATGAGGTCTCTAGGTTGTACGAGATGTTGATGACGAAGGTTGGGAGCGATTTAGTGCACTTGAGACTGGAATGGGAAACGGAGATGGGGGCCCCGATGGCAGATGGGTTGTGGGAGCGAGCCCTGGGGTATCATAAAAAAGTATCGAGAAACGCCAGGTTTAAGCAAATTGTCAAAACTGGATTCCTCTACCCCTTTCTCCTCCTCACCTGGGTCTTCTTGTATCTCCTCCAACCTTAATGCTTCTGTCTTCTTCCTAGTTCTTACGCTTTCTCCTGACTTCTTCTCCTTTTTCTGACGTAAGTAAGGACGCGCTCCCTCGGTGGCCACCTTGATCTGGGTGTTTTACAGATCTTGGGGAAACCCGAGGAGCACGCCCTTCGTGCTGGGAAAAAAGCCCAAAGGCAAAAAACCCTGAGAGATCGTAACTGTCCGTCTGTAGATGCGGTGAGTGCTTGTTTGAACGTATCTTTCAATTGTTCTTGGAAACAGTACACAAATTCTCCAACAATTCCTCCGATGGAGTTAATGATGGGTTAAATATAGAAATCAGAGTCCAGTAGTTTCCACAAAAGAAAGAAATAGGTAAGAAAAAGATAACGGGGAAGAAATAGAATAAGGTAAGACTTCCGATACAGTGGACGTCGGTAAAGTAAAGAGAAAAGGCTGAGAGAGATAGCCGATGTAGACACATATAGGGAAATAGCGGCAGACACAAAGGGAGGTTAGCGCTATGTGTATGAACGAATAGAGAAACAGAACCAACCGCTACCTTACCTTAACCTGAAAACACCCACGTGAGGGAATAAGGGTGAAATACATACAGAGAAGGGAGACAGGGAGAGAATTAGCTCTGAACTGCAAGTCGCCTCTGGAAACGAAACTGGCAGCGAACGTAACGAAGTCGATACAACGCGCTAAGCGCCAGTTTGCATCGTTGTTTATAGTTCCCGGCGGCCATGTTGGAAAAACACTAGACCTTCAACCTGGAACAATCAGAACCATGTTAGTGGTATTTCCACCTATACATGAATTTCCAGGGCTGGTGCATGACAGTATGCCCCCTTCTATACCTGCTTCCTCCAGGCTTCCCCGGATTCCGTCGGTGGAACTGTTGAACCAGTCGAGGGGCATGTACATGTGATCTGGGTTCCCATGTTCTTTCAGCAATCGGATATCCCTTCCAATGTATCAGGTATTGAAGAGTTCCCCTTCTATAACGGGAATCAACCAATCTGGCCACTTCATACTCCTTTGGTTCTTCGGGAAGGGCAGTAATCGGGCTTCTTCTTGTCCTCTTGTAAGGATCGTCCTTATGAGCCTTTAGAAGAGAGGAATGAAAGACCGGATGAATTCTTCTTAAGGCGCTGGGTAGTTGTAACTTGAATGCAACTGGATTGATCCTGGATAGAATGCGATATGGACCTATAAATCTGGCTGCAAATTTACCCATATGGATCCAACGAGGTAAATACCGAGTAGAGAGCCAGACTCGATCTCCTGGTTTCCATAATGGATTGGGGCTTCTTTTTGTGTCGGCTGACACCTTGTACTTCCTCCTACTGTCTTCCAATGCTCGCAATGCTTCTTTGTGTGAGACCCTGAGATCCATTAACATCTCTTCAATGGCTGGTGTGGATATCTTAGATCCTGGAGCTATGATTCCTGGTAAGTGATGAGGATGGTACCCGTAGGTACATTTGAAGGGACTCATCTTGATAGCTGTATGATAAGTGTTATTATAGGCAAATTCTGCCATGGGTAGCAAAGAAGCCCAGTTGTCTTGCTCTCTATTGCAATAGCAACGGAGGTACTGTTCTAAATTGGCGTTCAGTCTCTCCGTCTGTCCGTTTGATTGAGGATGATACCCCGAGGAGAGAGCTTGTTGTACTCCAAGTTGATGACAAAGGGAGTCCCAAAATTTTGAGGTAAATTGGGTTCCTCTGTACGAAATTATGGTTCGGGGTAAGCCGTGTAGTCTTATAACCTCCTTGAGGAATATGGTAGCCGTTTCGGAGGCAGAGGGTACTCCTTGTAACGCTACAAAGTGGGCTAGCTTTGTGTAAGAATCAATCGTTACCAAAATTGCTGTTTTACCATTTGAAGTTGGTAGCTCTACTACAAAATCCATCGAAAGGTCTTCCCAAGGACGTGTCGGTGCCTTGGCTTGTTGTAAGAGTCCTAATGGTCTTTGACGAGGGGTCTTATTGATAGCACAGATGGGGCAAGTAGAAACATAGGAGGTGATATCTTTTCGCATAGATGGCCACCAAAAACCTCTGGATATCAGTTCATAAGTTGCCTTTTCCCCCTTATGTCCTGCCAAGGGTAGATCATGACAAAAGTGGATGGCTTGGTTCTGAAGAGTTGAGGTGGGTAGAAATAGTGCAGACTGGCGGAACCATAATCCGTCAATGTCTTGCAATTGATAGGTTTCTCTTACTTCTTGTGTGAATTCTTCCAATCCACTATGAACTTCTTGTAGAAAAAGATTTGCGATCATATAAAAATGATGCTTCGGTAGGATTCTTTCCCTCTGTAATTCTGGCTTCTCATTCTCCCAGCTTCGGGATAATGCGTCCGCAACACTGTTCTGAGATCCAGGGATGTAGGTGATTTGGAAGTCGAAATTAGAAAAGTAATATGCCCAGCGAGCATGTCTCGAATTTCTACACTCCATCTGTTGGAGTACCTTCAAGTTTCTATGATCTGTGCGGATCGTGAACTGTTGCGCTGCCCCTTGCAAAAGGTGTCTCCATTCTTGACAGGCAGCTCGCATAGCTAATAGCTCTCTCTCGAGCACAGAATAATTCCTTTCGCTTCCCGTCAGGGTGCGGGAGTAGTAAGCTATGGGGTGTTCTTCCCCTTCTTGATTCTCCTGTAATAATACTGCCCCCAAGGCACCTCCGGAGGCGTCTGTCTCCAGGACAAATGGTTTAGTCTGATCAGGTTGTAACAAAACTGGAGCAGAAGTGAAGCGTTTCTTGAGGTTCTTGAATGCCTCCTGTGCTTCTGTATCCCAGTGAAAAACTACTCCCTTTTTAAGGAGTGAGGTTAAGGGCAAAACCAGGTCTGAAAAATTAGGAATAAACCGACGATAAAAATTTGCCAGACCAAGGAAGCGTTGAATTTCCTTAACAGAAGAAGGATCTGGCCATCGGTCTATTGCCCGGATCTTGTTAGGATCCATTCGTACCCCATTGGCGGCCAATATAAAACCGAGGTATGAGACTTCGGAAGCGTCGAAGACGCACTTCTCTGGTTTAGCAAAGAGGTGATTCTCTAGTAGTCTCTGTAGAACCCTATTAACCTGAATTCGATGTTCTTCCAAGGATGGTGAGAAGATCAGTATATCATCCAGATATACTACGACAGATGTATATAGAAGATCTGCAAAGATCTTGTCCACAAATCTCTGAAATATCGCCGGGGCTTTCACTAATCCAAATGGCATCACGCAGTATTCGAATAACCCCATTGGTGTTCTGAATGCAGTCTTCCACTCATCCCCTTTTTTAATCCTTAACAAATGGTAGGCCCCTCTTAGGTCGATCTTGGTGAATACTCTGGAATTCTGGACAGCCTCGAGAATATCTCGGATAAGGGGCATTGGGTATCTGTCACGGATAGTCAGGCTATTTAAACCCCTGTAATCGATACATGGGCGTAACTCCTTTGAGTCCTTTTTAGATATAAAGAACAATGATGCTCCTCCTGAAGACCTTGATGGTCGGATCAGTCCGTTCTCCAAGTTGGTATCTAAATACTCTTTCAGAGTAGCCTTTTCTGCTAAGGACAAAGGGTACATCCGTCCAAATGGAAGAGAGACCTCCTCCTTGAGGTCTATGCTACAATCTTCTTTTCGGTGAGGTGGGAGGAGTCTAGGGTTTATATCTTCAAACACCTTAGAAAAAGTCTGGTACTGTACGGGGATAGAGGAAACAGAAATGTGGGACAGTCCTTTGGAAACGCTAGCTTGGACTTCAACCTGGAGTCCCTTCATGCAATGTTCTCCGCAATATTCAGAATCAAAGCTGAGTTTGTTAGCTGTCCAATCTATTGTGGGGTTATGACGTCGTAACCAGGAGATACCTAGTATCAGAGGGAAATGTGCCGCTCTGATGACATCAAAGCTAAGGTTCTCCGTGTGGTGTCCCATTCCCAATGAGATAGGAACCGTTTCCATCGTAATAACTCCGGAAGATAAAGGACGTCCATCTACACCTTCAACTGGGAGAGGGGTTGTCTTCTTTTGGAGTGGAATTTGGTTTTCTTGGGCCCAGTTGACATCAATGAAATTTCCCGCAGCTCCACAATCTAGCATGGCTAGTACAGGGATATTCTGTTTCAAGTTGTAGGAAAACAAGACCTGAAATACCATTAAACGGTTGTCTTCTATTCCTTCCTGACTGAATCTGGTAAGATTGCAAGGGTTTGAGCCGTTGTCCCCATGATCTCCCTTGCATAGACCTGGGGTCTGTCGTTTCCCTGTCTTCTGGAGGGAATTTCAGAACAGTCCTTGAGGCTGTGTCTAGAGGATCCACAGTACATACAGAGGTTCAGTTCTTGTCTTCTCTTCCTTTCAATCCTGGTTAAGGGTCCTCTGGTAGATCCTATCTGCATCGGTTCCTCTAGGGTTGGGCGCTCTCTTCTTCCTTGTGGAGGACTATACCTTTGGACATAGCCTCTTCCTCTCCTTCTCTCCAAACGTCGCTCTTGGATCCGAAATTCGATCTGGAGGGAGAGGGTAACTAGTTCACGAAAGCTGTTGGGACGAGCTACGCGGGCCAATTCGTCCTTCATTTCTTCGTTCAATCCCCTTCTGAAGATTGTTTGTTGTGCTGTATCTGGCCAACCAGCGGATACTGCTAGACTCTGGAATTGCGCAATGTAAGCTTGAAGGTCCTGATTTCCCTGCCTTACATCGAGGAAAGCTTCGTATTCGGTATACTGGACCTCCGGACGTTCAAAACGGTCTTTGAAGCCCTGTATGAATACAGCGTAATCATTGACCAAAGGATCCTGGTTAGTGACCAGGGGGGTCGCCCAGGCCAGAGCACTACCCGCTAAGTTAGCAATGATAAATCCTATCCGAGCCCTTTCAGACTCGAAAGCTCTAGGTCTGAAGGAAAAATATACTGCACAGGCATCTAGGAACTCCTTTATTGTCTTGGGGTTTCCTTCATATTTACCATATGAGAATGGCATAGGTGGTAGATCATCTCTACTCTCTGTTCTAGCTGCAGCCTGTTGACGAAGTAGAAGGTTCTCAGCATGTAGGGTTTGCATCTCCACTCTGAGTCCTTGTATGGCGTTGCACATCTCCTGTATCTGTTCCGGAGACGCCATAGGTTTGATTGGGCGTTGTATACTGTCAAAACTGGATTCCTCTACCCCTTTCTCCTCCTCACCTGGGTCTTCTTGTATCTCCTCCAACCTTAATGCTTCTGTCTTCTTCCTAGTTCTTACGCTTTCTCCTGACTTCTTCTCCTTTTTCTGACGTAAGTAAGGACGCGCCCCCTCGGTGGCCACCTTGATCTGGGTGTTTTACAGATCTTGGGGAAACCCGAGGAGCACGCCCTTCGTGCTGGGAAAAAAGCCCAAAGGCAAAAAACCCTGAGAGATCGTAACTGTCCGTCTGTAGATGCGGTGAGTGCTTGTTTGAACGTATCTTTCAATTGTTCTTGGAAACAGTACACAAATTCTCCAACAATTCCTCCGATGGAGTTAATGATGGGTTAAATATAGAAATCAGAGTCCAGTAGTTTCCACAAAAGAAAGAAATAGGTAAGAAAAAGATAACGGGGAAGAAATAGAATAAGGTAAGACTTCCGATACAGTGGACGTCGGTAAAGTAAAGAGAAAAGGCTGAGAGAGATAGCCGATGTAGACACATATAGGGAAATAGCGGCAGACACAAAGGGAGGTTAGCGCTATGTGTATGAACGAATAGAGAAACAGAACCAACCGCAACCTTACCTTAACCTGAAAACACCCACGTGAGGGAATAAGGGTGAAATACATACAGAGAAGGGAGACAGGGAGAGAATTAGCTCTGAACTGCAAGTCGCCTCTGGAAACGAAACTGGCAGCGAACGTAACGAAGTCGATACAACGCGCTAAGCGCCAGTTTGCATCGTTGTTTATAGTTCCCGGCGGCCATGTTGGAAAAACACTAGACCTTCAACCTGGAACAATCAGAACCATGTTAGTGGTATTTCCACCTATACATGAATTTCCAGGGCTGGTGCATGACACAAATACAGCTTTATATAACGCACAGGGCATACATGACCCCCTTGAGAATATCCAAATTTCGGGATGTTGGACGCCAGGCGTGCCCCAAGTGTGACGAGGAGAATGCAGACATGATACACATGTTCTGGGCGTGCCCAGTAATTGCAGGCTATTGGGGTGAAGTGGCGCAGAAACTGGCAGGAAAGGGTGTCACGCTCAAAGTGGATTCAGCCTGGGCCTGCTTACTGGGGGGATATCCCAGAGCGCGTAAACTTAGACATGTCGAGAAATTGAAAGATTTGGCTTATGTGCTTGCTAAACGTAGGATTGCCATGGGATGGAAGGAGTGTCATAAGCCACGAATGGAGGTCTGGTGGAGGGATCTCCAAAAATGGGCGGAGGCCGAGACGGCTGTGTGGCGGGATACCAGTATTGCAGGGGAGGAGGAGGAAATGTGCTCCCTCGCGGCATGGAAATTGTTGATAGCTGAACTGTTTGGAACGGGGTCGGCTCCAATTGAATCTGAGAGCGATGACGCCCCCCCGTTCACAGCGGATACCGATGGCGAACACCATACAGGCTCATAGGGGGGAGGGATGGGGATTGCAGTGCTTTTTGTTGTTAAATGTGTTTATTTATGTTCAGTTGTATTGTTGTTTGGTTTATATATAAAATAAAAATATATTTTAAAAAAAAATCAAGACGGACAGGATAAAAGAGACAGGGAAAGAGAAGAACGATTGAAAGATGAAGGAGCGAAAAGAAAAGATAGAGACAAAGACGAGAACAGTTATATCAAGATGAGCAAGCAAAAGAACAGGAGAGGGCAGAAGAGCAAAGAAAACATGACAATAGACAAAGAACGGCTGATGAGTAGGACAGGATAGAAAGACAAAGAATAGATGGTGAACAGGAAAGGATAAGAAAGAAGGATACAGAGACGAAGGGATGAGGAGGTACGAAGGGCATATGAACGAAGGGATTTGAAAAAGAAAGAGGAAAACAGATCAAGACAGGAAGCCAGAAAGTGCAGAGAATGTAAAAGAAGGCAGAGAGCATGCAATCTCGATTATTTGGAAAGGGAAGTAAGAAATCCCAATCCATTGGTAGAATGGGAAGATATAGAGGAATCTGTTCCTGAATACGAGTCATTACCAGGCCCGTCTAGAGCAAATCTAGAAGACGGGTTTGACTCAAAAAGTATTGGGTAAACGATTGATAAAGGATACTGTTGGGGAGAAGCTGGATCCCCCCCCCCCAGGGCAGTGGGGGGCCAGCAGCCATACCCTCACCAGCTATGGGAGGCCCCAACACCTCCCATATGGCCCCCAGAAATGCAACAGAGTCCCAAGCAGGCAGCAGCATGTTTCAAACTGCATTTATTTCTAGGCAAAGAAAAAAGAAAAAAAACAAAAGAAAAGCACAGAGCATCGTGCATCGCGAGTTCAGGCGCCGTCTCCCCCGGGGCTGTCTTGCAAGTAAGCTTTATAATCACACTGCAGGCTGACCTCACAGAATTGGATCAGCTCCCAGAAACCTATCTCCTCCTGTTATTGGCTGCAAAGTGGTAGGTTACCTTTGTAGCCCTTACAGAGAGCCTGATAATTGGATATTAACCTCTTGCGTCAGTGGGTTGATTTAGCTGTGCCAGCCCCCATTACCTAATTCTAATCTTGTTGCTATGTGACTTTGTTCCCATAACTTTTTAGCTGAACAAACAGTTCGCACCTGGGCTCTGGGCGCAGATTGGCTGGGCTGCGCCTGTCATGATCCCTGCTTCCAAAAGGTCAGGGTTTTCCCAACTCCCTTGGAAGCAGATCCATAACCCAGGTTCCGAGTGCCAACCAGTCCCAATTGGGACCTTTTGGACCCAGTCCTGGCGCCAGTGGCACCAGGCTCATAAATATGCCCAGTCCCAGCGCTGGAAGCGCCGGGCTCATAATGCTTGGGTGGACTTACCTTCAGCAGACCATGCTGCTTACTTGCCTGCCAGTTGAGCCTCTGATCCTCTTCTGTTTGGAACTACTTTTCCTGTTGGGTGGGGCTGGAGCCACTCCCTAGATTCAGAACACTGGAACTCTTCTGGAAGGCAGGAACTCTTTTCTTACCAGGAACTCTCTTCTTACCTAGGCGTGGCTGTGGAAGGAGACACCTAAGCACTACAGGAGGCTATTTAAACCACACCCGGTGGATGAATCTTGCTTTGCGTTATTCTGCAACCTCTGCAGCAGAACGCTCATCGTGTCTTCTGCATCCGGTCCTGGGCCTAAGGAAAAAGGCTTACCATCCTGAATCCAGTCTTCAGCAACACCTATAAAGACAAGAAAGAACAGGTTAGCATTCCGGCATCTGAAAGGCAAAGGCTTACCATCCTGAATCCAGTCTTCAGCAACACCTATAAAGACAAGAAAGAACAGGTTAGCATTCCGGCATCTGAAAGGCAAAGGCTTACCTACTCTTCGTGCGCTCCGGAGGTCTTCACACTGCATTCCGGCATCTGAAAGACAAAAGTTTACCAACTCTTCGCACGCTCCGGAGGCCTTCGGCGCTGCATCCCGCATCTGAAAGACAAAACAAGGTGCGTTTAAAGACATTGGGGAACTTTAATACTCACGTGCCATTACTCCTTTCCACATCTAACCCAGTGGGTATTCCGGCACCCTGCAGCCGCTCCAAACTTGTACCTGCAAAATAAAAAGACAGTTAGAGCGCATCGTGAAGCTGGCAACAAGCGCTTACTTACGTGCTTCCAGGCGCTTCTATTCCTCACACGGGCTCCATCTTCAACTCACTTCAGCCCATCATCCGCCATCGCCGGAACCCTGCAAAACAAGAGACATCATTATTAAAGACTTTAAAGACATTTGAGTTACTCGAAACTTACCGTTCATGCAGTAAACGACGGACAGCAGTCCTCTGAAGTCAAGAGGCCTGCGCTACCTATCCAGTGAGGAAACTGGTTACAGCACCCTGCCCCGAGGCAGATGGAGAGCTCGGCATTCACTTACCTAAGGTGAGAGCGTTAACCTTTGGGGGTCTACAGGAGAGGAGAAGAGGAAAGAGATAGGGACACCCCAATAACCCCAGTTCATTAACCCCCATATTTTCTATCTGCAGACATCTTACTCTACACGTCAGGCATACAGTGCACAGAGGTCCAGCCCAAAGAGCCAACCGGGTGCTGCACATCACCTTTGAAGATACGGTAGTCGCCCAGTCAAGACCGGCGCCTCTGCGAGAATCAGGTGAGCGTTACAGAACGCAAAGCCTACCGCAAAACTCTCGCCCAGGCGCTATGGAAACCTCGGATACTGACCACCTAGCCCGGTTACTTGGGGAACTAAGGGCAGAAGTGCATGCAGCTCGTCAGGAAACGAATGCTCTAAGAAGGGAACTAATTATTTCCAAGGAGAGAACAGATGATCTTGCTAGACAATTGCTACAGTCACAAGCCGGACAGACCCCGCTACCCGCATCAGGGGCAAATCTTCCTTCAACATCCTCTATGAATCCAGTGCAGATCAACCTACCTGGGAATGTACCTCTGGCTCCGCCCGAACGATTTTCTGGTGACCCAAAGAGGTTTGCGGTATTTATCAATCAGTGCCGGTTGCACTTCTTATGCCGGCCAGCAGCCTTTCCAACTGATCAAGCTAAAGTAGCTTTTGTACTTTCGTACCTTAGTGGCAATGCGGCAGACTGGTCGATCCCTCTAGTTAATCAAGATGATCCGATTCTCCATGATTTTCAAGCCTTTCAGCTTAGTATGGAAAAACTGTTCGCAAGACATGCACAGGGGCAGGCCTTGGACAATGAGCTTCTTTCGTTGCGACAGGGTAATCAAGACCTTTTGGCTTATATTGCATCTTTCAATAGACTAATAGTGGAAACTCAATGGCCTGAGGACAAAAGGATTACGCTGTTTTATAGAGGTCTACGTGGACAGCTCAAAGACGTTTTAGCCCAAGTAGTGAATCCCCCACAAGACTGTTCGGATTATATAGACTTGGTCGTTCAAATAGATCACAGACTGCAGAACAGGAAGGCCGATGGTTCCAAGTTTGAGGCTCGAGTATTTTCCAAACCGCCAACTCCTTCCAAAGGAGTAGACTCCGGGGAACCCATGCAAATAGGGGGTCTGAAAGGCCCTCTAACACAAAGGGAGCGGGAAAGGAGAAAACAGTTGCAATTATGCCTATATTGCGGAAACTCAGGGCACTTTCTTCGAGACTGTCCGGTGAAACCTGCCAAGAAGGCAGTAGGAGCTGCAGTTACCACAGTTACAAACTCTGAGCAGGGAAACGACCTCGCCCAACAAGAATAGAGGTCCTCTTGCTGAGCGTGAAAACCAGTTCCGTGACCTCGCATTTCGTGATACCTATGGTCCTCATTAGCCCTGATAATCCGGATCGATTACATGCAATTGAAGCTTACGTCGACAGCGGTGCCATCGGCAATTATGTGGATCATGAAATGGTTTTGAGGATGAATCTAACTCTTTGTCCCAAGGCTGTAAAGGACGTCATTACTACGGTGGATGGTACGGAGATAGCCTCCGGGCCAGTAACACATACCACTCAAGAGGTGACGCTAGTAAGTCAAGATGGACACCATGAGAAGATCGTGTTCGATGTGATCAAGGCCCCTCAGTTCCAGATTATTCTAGGAATACCTTGGTTAGAGAAACACAATCCTCTGATCGATTGGCGAGCAAGAACGGTCCAGTTTCCAGAATGTGTCTCTACTTGTCACCCTCCACCTGGTGTTGCACTGGCAGCAATTTCTTCAGAGACTCTCCAGTTACCTCCCGAATACCTAGAATACCAAGATGTTTTCCGGAAGGAGCAGGCTAACTCTCTACCTCCTCATAGGTCTTATGACTGCCAGATAGACCTGATACCTGGATCTACTCCTCCTTGTAGTAGAATTTATGCCCTCACCGAGCCTGAGAACCTTCACCTTCGACAATACCTGGATCAATACCTGGCAAATGGGTTTATTCGTCCTTCCAAGTCCCCTGCTTCTTCAGCTTTGTTCTTCGTTCCAAAAAAGGAAGGAGACCTTAGAACTTGTATCGATTATCGCTCCCTGAACCAGATCACCGTTAAGAACAGATATCCGTTACCTTTGATCCCTGAACTCCTGGACCAAGTCAGAAAAGCATGCATATATACAAAGCTGGATCTTAGAGGAGCTTACCACTTGGTACGAGTAAAAGAGGGCGATGAATGGAAGACGGCCTTCCGCACCAAGTATGGGCTATTTGAATATCAGGTCATGCCCTTCGGACTTTGCAATGCCCCGGCCGCCTTTCAATATTTTATGAACGATGTCCTCAGAGAGCTCATAGATGTGTGTGTTGTTGTTTACATTGACGACATCCTCGTTTATTCTTCATCGGAATCTGAACATCGGAAACACGTGAAAATGGTCCTCGAAAGATTGCGTCAACACAAACTTTTCGCTAAGTTGGAAAAATGTGTTTTCAACGTGACTGAAGTTGAATTCTTGGGATTCATATTATCACCTGGCGGAGTGCGTATGGATTCAAAGAAGGTTGATGCAGTTCTCAAATGGCCATCACCATCCTCCGTAAAAGGTGTGCAAAGCATGTTAGGCTTCGCTAACTTTTACCGCAGGTTTATCCCCGAGTTCTCTCGAATAGTCCAGCCCATCACTGCCTTGTTAAAGAAAAACAAACGTTTTGAATGGTCTACCGAGGCGGAACAAGCTTTCCAGGATTTGAAGACTAAATTTATCTCTGCACCAATCTTAAAACACTCTCGCCCCGAACTCCCCTACATCGTGGAAACTGATGCTTCAAGCCTTGCCATGGGGGCAGTTCTATCACAAAAGGACCCGGTAACCAATCAGTTGCATCCCGTGGCATTTTGGTCCCGCAAATTCTCGCCTCCTGAAGTCAATTACACGATTACTGACAAGGAACTTCTGGCTATCAAGTCTGCCTTTAAGGCTTGGCGGCATTATCTGCTGGGGGCCCGACACACCGTTACTGTGATTACGGATCAACGAAACCTGCAATATTTGAAAACCGCAAAAGCCCAATCCTCTAGACAACTCCGTTGGGCATTATTCTTTGCCGAGTTTGACTTCATAATTACCTATCGACCTGGTACAAAGAACGGTAAAGCCGATGCCCTTTCTCGGATGGGAGTGGAAGAACACTTGATCAACCCTAAACCTGTACCAATCATTCCCGAACAAAGAATTCTGGGTGTAATCGCCACAGAATCCATAGAAGAAGTTAAGGATAAAGCCAGGCAACTTGTAACTCCAGCAGATATACAGAATTGGCATCTGCAGGGAAAGGACTTTGCAGTAAAGGACAACTTATTGTATTTCCAAGAACGATTATACCTACCCAGCACAGATTTACAGAAAAAAGTAATCTCTTGTTATCACGACTCTTTAATTGAAGGTCATCCCGGTATAGCCAAGACCTCAGAAAAGATCAAGCGCTACTTCTGGTGGCCGGCTTGGAAAAAAGATATCAGAGACTTTATAATGTCCTGTGGAGTATGCGCCCAAAACAAGAGTCAAAAGGAAAGACCAGCAGGCCTCTTACGCCCTATTGACATCCCACCTCGCCCTTGGCATACGCTTTCTATGGACTTCATCACCGATCTACCTCCATGCTCCGGATACAATACGATTCTAGTAATCGTGGACTTATTCTCCAAGATGGCGCATTTCATTCCGCTCAAAGGCTTGCCAACAGCAGCAACTCTGGCCCGAGAATTTCTCGAAAACATCGTCCGACTGCACGGTTTTCCTTCGGTTCTAATTTCGGATCGAGGTAGTCAATTTATTTCTCATTTTTGGCGAAGTTGCTGTCGGTCGGCTCAAATTGATGTGAGACTATCGACCAGTCACCACCCTCAGACCGACGGACAAACCGAGAGGACCAATCAAACTCTGGAACAGTATTTACGCTGCATGCTGCAACAAACTGAAAAAACTTGGAAAGATATCCTTTGGATAGCCGAGTATGCCTACAATAACTCTGTCCATTCGGGAACTGGGAAAACCCCGTTTTTTCTTTTGTATGGCAGTCACCCTCGAACCTCGGAGTTGGATCCCCTCCAAGATCTTGAAACACCAGCAGTAGACTACCTGCATTCTACAATCACCCAAGCCTTTAAGGAAGCTGTTTCTCACCTTCAAAGGGCTAAAGAACAATACAAGAAAGGAGCAGATCAACATCGGAAGGAAGCCCCTCACTATCAAGTAGGGGATCAAGTCTGGTTATCCACCAAATATCTATCTCTAAAAGGGCCACGCACATTCAACCCAAGATACCTTGGTCCCTATTCCATCACTACCATAGTAAACCCAGTAGCGGTCAAGTTGGACTTGCCCCCGCACATGAAGATACATCCGGTCTTCCACGTCTCTCTATTAAAACCCGTGCAACCTCAAACCCGACTAACCAAATCTCCAAAACCTATCCTAGTGGATGGAGAACTCGAGTTTGAAGTCAAAAGCATTCTGGACTCCAAGATCTCCAAATCTAAACTATTCTACCTAATTGACTGGAAAGGCTACGGCCCCCAAGAGAGATCCTGGGAACCTGCTGAATATGTCCACGCTCCTCGCCTAATCAAAAGATTACACCGAACATTTCCTGACAAGCCAAAACCCCCGGAGAAGCCCGGTTTGGGAGGGGCCTTGAAGGGGGGTACTGTCATGATCTCTGCTTCCAAAAGGTCAGGGTTTTCCCAACTCCCTTGGAAGCAGATCCATAACCCAGGTTCCGAGTGCCAACCAGTCCCAATTGGGACCTTTTGGACCCAGTCCTGGCGCCAGTGGCACCAGGCTCATAAATATGCCCAGTCCCAGCGCTGGAAGCGCCGGGCTCATAATGCTTGGGTGGACTTACCTGCAGCAGACCATGCTGCTTACTTGCCTGCCAGTTGAGCCTCTGATCCTCTTCTGTTTGGAACTACTTTTCCTGTTGGGTGGGGCTGGAGCCACTCCCTAGATTTAGAACACTGGAACTCTTCTCGAAGGCAGGAACTCTTTTCTTACCAGGAACTCTTTTCTTACTTAGGCGTGGCTGTGGAAGGAGACACCTAAGCACTACAGGAGGCTATTTAAACCACACCCGGTGGATGAATCTTGCTTTGCGTTATTCTGCACCCTCTGCAGCAGGACGCTCATCGTGTCTTCTGCATCCAGTCCTGGGCCTAAGGAAAAAGGCTTACCATCCTGAATCCAGTCTTCAGCAACACCTATAAAGACAAGAAAGAACAGGTTAGCATTCCGGCATCTGAAAGGCAAAGGCTTACCATCCTGAATCCAGTCTTCAGCAACACCTATAAAGACAAGAAAGAACAGGTTAGCATTCCGGCATCTGAAAGACAAAAGTTTACCAACTCTTCGCACGCTCCGGAGGCCTTCGGCGCTGCATCCCGCATCTGAAAGACAAAACAAGGTGCGTTTAAAGACATTGGGGAACTTTAATACTCACGTGCCATTACTCCTTTCCACATCTAATCCAGTGGGTATTCCGGCACCCTGCAGCCGCTCCGAACTCGTACCTGCAAAATAAAAAGACAGTTAGAGCGCATAGTGAAGCAGGCAACAAGCGCTTACTTACGTGCTTCCAGGCGCTTCTATTCATCACACGGGCTCCATCTTCAACTCACTTCAGCCCGTCATCCGCCATCGCCGGAACCCTGCAAAACAAGAGACATCATTACTAAAGACTTTAAAGACATTTGAATGACTCGAAACTTACCGTTCGTGCAGTAAACGACAGACAGCAGTCCTCTGAAGTCAAGAGGCCTGCGCTACCTATCCAGTGAAGAAACTGGTTACAGCACCCTGCCCCGAGGCAGATGGAGAGCTCGGCATTCACTTACCTAAGGTGAGAGCGTTAACCTTTGGGGGTCTACAGGAGAGGAGAAGAGGAAAGAGATAGGGACACCCCAATAACCCCAGTTCATTAACCCCATATTTTCTATCTGCAGACATCTTACTCTACACGTCAGGCATACAGTGCACAGAGGTCCAGCCCAAAGAGCCAACCGGGTGCTACACATCACCTTTGAAGATACGGTAGTCGCCCAGTCAAGACCGGCGCCTCTGCGAGAATCAGGTGAGCGTTACAGAACGCAAAGCCAACCGCAAAACTCTCGCCCAGGCGCTATGGAAACCTCGGATACTGACCCCCTAGCCCGGTTACTTGGGGAACTAAGGGCAGAAGTGCATGCAGCTCGTCAGGAAACGAATGCTCTAAGAAGGGAACTAATTATTTCCAAGGAGAGAACAGACAATCTTGCTAGACAAGTGCTACAGTCACAAGCCGGACAGACCCCGTTACCCGCATCAGGGGCAAATCTTCCTTCAACATCCTCTATGAATCCAGTGCAGATCAACCTACCTGGGAATGTACCTCTGGCTCCGCCCGAACGATTTTCTGGTGACCCAAAGAGGTTTGCAGTATTTATCAATCAGTGCCGGTTGCACTTCTTATGCCGGCCAGCAGCCTTTCCAACTGATCAAGCAAAAGTAGCTTTTGTACTTTCGTACCTTAGTGGCAATGCGGCAGACTGGTCGATCCCTCTAGTTAATCAAGATGATCCGGTTCTCCATGATTTTCAAGCCTTTCAGCTTAGTATGGAAAAACTGTTCGCAAGACATTCACAGGGGCAGGCCTTGGACAATGAGCTTCTTTCGTTGCGACAGGGTAATCAAGACCTTTTGGCTTATATTGCATCTTTCAATAGACTAATAGTGGAAACTCAATGGCCTGAGGACAAAAGGATTACGCTGTTTTATAGAGGTCTACGTGGAGAGCTCAAAGACGTTTTAGCCCAAGTAGTGAATCCCCCACAAGACTGTTCGGATTATATAGACTTGGTCGTTTAAATAGATCACAGGCTGCAGAACAGGAAGGACGATCGTTCCAAGTTTGATGCTCGAGTATTTTCCAAACCGCCAACTCCTTCCAAAGGAGTAGACTCCGGGGAACCCATGCAAATAGGGGGTCTGAAAGGTCCTCTAACACAAAGGGAGCGGGAAAAGAGGAAACAGTTGCAATTATGCCTATATTGCGGAAACTCAGGGCACTTTCTTCGAGACTGTCCGGTGAAACCTGCCAAGAAGGCAGTAGGAGCTGCAGTTACCAAAGTTACAAACTCTGAGCAGGGAAACGACCTCGCCCGACAAGAATAGAGGTCCTCTTGCCGAGCGTGAAAACCAGTTCCGTGACCTCGCATTTCGTGATACCTATGGTCCTCATTAGCCCTGATAATCCGGATCGATTACATGCAATTGAAGCTTACGTCGACAGCGGTGCCATCGGCAATTATCTGGATCATGAAATGGTTTTGAGGATGAATCTAACTCTTTGTCCCAAGGCTGTAAAGGACGTCATTACTACGGTGGATGGTACGGAGATAGCCTCCGGGCCAGTAACGCATACCACTCAAGAGGTGACGCTAGTAAGTCAAGATGGACACCATGAGGAGATCGTGTTCGATGTGATCAAGGCCCCTCAGTTTCAGATTATTCTAGGAATACCTTGGTTAGAGAAACACAATCCTCTGATCGATTGGCGAGCAAGAACGGTCCAGTTTCCAGAATGTGTCTCTACTTGTCACCCTCCACCTGGTGTTGCACTGGCCGCAATTTCTTCAGAGACTCCCCAGTTACCTCCCGAATACCTAGAATACCAAGATGTTTTCCGGAAGGATCAGGCTAACTCTCTACCTCCTCATAGGTCTTATGACTGTCAGATAGACCTGATACCTGGATCTACTCCTCCTTGTAGTAGAATTTATGCCCTCACCGAGCCTGAGAACCTTCACCTTCGACAATACCTGGATCAATACCTGGCAAATGGGTTTATTCGTCCTTCCAAGTCCCCTGCTTCTTCAGCTTTGTTCTTCGTTCCAAAAAAGGAAGGAGACCTTAGAACTTGTATCGATTATCGCTCCCTGAACCAGATCACCGTTAAGAATAGATATCCGTTACCTTTGATCCCTGAACTCCTGGACCAAGTCAGAAAAGCATGCATATATACAAAGCTGGATCTTAGAGGAGCTTACCACTTGGTACGAGTAAAAGAGGGCGATGAATGGAAGACGGCCTTCCGCACCAAGTATGGGCTATTTGAATATCAGATCATGCCCTTCGGACTTTGCAATGCCCCGGCCGCCTTTCAATATTTTATGAACGATGTCCTCAGAGAGCTCATAGATGTATGTGTTTTTGTTTACATTGACGACATCCTCGTTTATTCTTCATCGGAATCTGAACATCGGAAACACGTGAAAATGGTCCTCGAAAGATTGCGTCAACACAAACTTTTCGCTAAGTTGGAAAAATGTGTTTTCAACGTGACTGAAGTTGAATTCTTGGGATTCATATTATCACCTGGCGGAGTGCGTATGGATTCAAAGAAGGTCGATGCAGTTCTCAAATGGCCATCACCATCCTCCGTAAAAGGTGTGCAAAGCATGTTAGGCTTCGCTAACTTTTACCGCAGGTTTATCCCCGAATTCTCTCGAATAGTCCAGCCCATCACTGCCTTGTTAAAGAAAAACAAACGTTTTGAATGGTCTACCGAGGCGGAACAAGCTTTCCAGGATTTGAAGACTAAATTTATCTCTGCACCAATTTTAAAACACCCTCGCCCCGAACTCCCCTACATCGTGGAAACTGATGCTTCAAGCCTTGCCATGGGGGCAGTTCTATCACAAAAGGACCCGGTAACCAATCAGTTGCATCCCGTGGCATTTTGGTCCCGCAAATTCTCGCCTCCTGAAATCAATTACACGATTACTGACAAAGAACTTCTGGCTATCAAGTCTGCCTTTAAGGCTTGGCGGCATTATCTGCTGGGGGCCCGACACACCGTTACTGTGATTACGGATCACCGAAACCTGCAATATTTGAAGACCGCAAAAGCCCAATCCTCTAGACAACTCCGTTGGGCATTATTCTTTGCCGAGTTTGACTTCATAATTACCTATCGACCTGGTACAAAGAACGGTAAAGCCGATGCCCTTTCTCGGATGGGAGTGGAAGAACACTTGGTCAACCCTAAACCTGTACCAATCATTCCCGAACAAAGAATTCTGGGTGTAATCGCCACAGAATCCATAGAGGAAGTTAAGGATAAAGCCAGGCAACTTGTAACTCCAGCAGACATACAGAATTGGCATCTGCAGGGAAAGGACTTTGCAGTAAAGGACAACTTATTGTATTTCCAAGAACGATTATACCTACCCTGCACAGATTTACAGAAAAAAGTAATCTCTTGTTATCACGACTCTTTAATGGAAGGTCATCCCGGTATAGCCAAGACCTCAGAAAAGATCAAGCGCTACTTCTGGTGGCCGTCTTGGAAAAAAGATATCAGAGACTTTATAATGTCCTGTGGAGTATGCGCCCAAAACAAGAGTCAAAAGGAAAGACCAGCAGGCCTCTTACGCCCTATTGACATCCCACCTCGCCCTTGGCATACGCTTTCTATGGACTTCATCACCAATCTACCTCCATGCTCCGGATACAATACGATTCTAGTAATCGTGGACTTATTCTCCAAGATGGCGCATTTTTCATTCCGCTCAAAGGCTTGCCAACAGCAGCAACTCTGGCCCGAGAATTTCTCGAAAACATCGTCCGACTGCACGGTTTTCCTTCGGTTCTAATTTCGGATCGAGGTAGTCAATTTATTTCACATTTTTGGCGAAGTTGCTTTCGGTCGGCTCAAATTGATGTGAGACTATCGACCAGTCACCACCCTCAGACCGACGGACAAACCGAGAGGACCAATCAAACTCTGGAACAGTATTTACGCTGCATGCTGCAACAAACTGAAAAAACTTGGAAAGATATCCTTTGGATAGCCGAGTATGCCTACAATAACTCTGTCCATTCGGGAACTGGGAAAACCCCGTTTTTTCTTTTGTACGGCAGTCACCCTCGAACCTCGGAGTTGGATCCCCTCCAAGATCTTGAAACACCAGCAGTAGACTACCTGCATTCTACAATCACCCAAGCCTTTAAGGAAGCTGTTTCTCACCTTCAAAGGGCTAAAGAACAATACAAGAAAGGAGCAGATCAACATCGGAAGGAAGCCCCTCACTATCAAGTAGGGGATCAAGTCTGGTTATCCACCAAATATCTATCTCTAAAAGGGCCACGCACATTCAACCCAAGATACCTTGGTCCCTATTCCATCACTACCATAGTAAACCCAGTAGCGGTCAAGTTGGACTTGCCCCCGCACATGAAGATACATCCGGTCTTCCACGTCTCTCTATTAAAACCCGTGCAACCTCAAACCCGACTAACCAAATCTCCAAAACCTATCCTAGTGGATGGAGAACTCGAGTTTGAAGTCAAAAGCATTCTGGACTCCAAGATCTCCAAATCTAAACTATTCTACCTAATTGACTGGAAAGGCTACGGCCCCCAAGAGAGATCCTGGGAACCTGCTGAATATGTCCACGCTCCTCGCCTAATCAAAAGATTTCACCGAACATTTCCTGACAAGCCAAAACCCCCGGAGAAGCCCGGTTTGGGAGGGGCCTTGAGGGGGGGTACTGTCATGATCCCTGCTTCCAAAAGGTCAGGGTTTTCCCAACTCCCTTGGAAGCAGATCCATGACCCAGGTTCCGAGTGCCAACCAGTCCCAATTGGGACCTTTTGGACCCAGTCCTGGCGCCAGTGGCACCAGGCTCATAAATATGCCCAGTCCCAGCGCTGGAAGCGCCGGGCTCATAATGCTTGGGTGGACTTACCTTCAGCAGACCATGCTGCTTACTTGCCTGCCAGTTGAGCCTCTGATTCTCTTCTGTTTGGAACTACTTTTCCTGTTGGGTGGGGCTGGAGCCACTCCCTAGATTCAGAACACTGGAACTCTTCTGGAAGGCAGGAACTCTTTTCTTACCAGGAACTCTTTTCTTACTTAGGCGTGGCTGTGGAAGGAGACACCTAAGCACTACAGGAGGCTATTTAAACCACACCCGGTGGATGAATCTTGCTTTGCGTTATTCTGCAACCTCTGCAGCAGAACGCTCATCGTGTCTTCTGCATCCGGTCCTGGGCCTAAGGAAAAAGGCTTACCATCCTGAATCCAGTCTTCAGCAACACCTATAAAGACAAGAAAGAACAGGTTAGCATTCCGGCATCTGAAAGGCAAAGGCTTACCATCCTGAATCCAGTCTTCAGCAACACCTATAAAGACAAGAAAGAACAGGTTAGCATTCCGGCATCTGAAAGGCAAAGGCTTACCTACTCTTCGTGCGCTCCGGAGGTCTTCACACTGCATTCCGGCATCTGAAAGACAAAAGTTTACCAACTCTTCGCACGCTCCGGAGGCCTTCGGCGCTGCATCCCGCATCTGAAAGACAAAACAAGGTGCGTTTAAAGACATTGGGGAACTTTAATACTCACGTGCCATTACTCCTTTCCACATCTAATCCAGTGGGTATTCCGGCACCCTGCAGCCGCTCCGAACTCGTACCTGCAAAATAAAAAGACAGTTAGAGCGCATAGTGAAGCAGGCAACAAGCGCTTACTTACGTGCTTCCAGGCGCTTCTATTCATCACACGGGCTCCATCTTCAACTCACTTCAGCCCGTCATCCGCCATCGCCGGAACCCTGCAAAACAAGAGACATCATTACTAAAGACTTTAAAGACATTTGAATGACTTGAAACTTACCGTTCGTGCAGTAAACGACGGACAGCAGTCCTCTGAAGTCAAGAGGCCTGCGCTACCTATCCAGTGAAGAAACTGGTTACAGCACCCTGCCCCGAGGCAGATGGAGAGCTCGGCATTCACTTACCTAAGACATCTTACTCTACACGTCAGGCATACAGTGCACAGAGGTCCAGCCCAAAGAGCCAACCGGGTGCTACACATCACCTTTGAAGATACGGTAGTCGCCCAGTCAAGACCGGCGCCTCTGCGAGAATCAGGTGAGCGTTACAGCGCCATTCTTGTTACAAGTTATGTTTTACATGTTGTGCGAGTCCTTGAGAAAATGTCTTTCTTTCCCGGAAAGAAAAAAAAAAGCACACTGGGTTGCCGTGATTTATTTGCATTTGTGGATAATTAAAAAATGTCTGTCTGCAGAAAGCAATTTTATCTTGAACTTGCGGCCTTGGCAGGTCAGACTGGGTTTTTGCGAGGAATGTTGATGAGGCTCCCGCAGCCAGTGTTCAGTGAGTGAAATGAACTTAGCTGTAATTTTCCTGAAACATGGCTTTACACTGTGCATTTAGACCATGTTAATTCATATAGGCATTTGCAAGCCTTTAAACAGGGATTTTTGTGTTTGTAGATTCTGATATTGCAGCATTGATTCTAATGTAGCATGGAAGTTGCACTGTTGGTGAAGTGGGTGTGTTTCAGCATATTTGTCACCCATGGGTGCGCTGGGGCCTGGTTCAAATGATAAGTGCGCTCCTTGTTCTTCCTGCTGTTCTTCTATGTATGCGCTTGGGGTGAGGGGGCATGGGTTTGGTCTCGATTTTCCCTCTTCAGTCCCCCCTCTGGTCGACTTTGTCGACCACACCACCAAGCAACATTCACCTCCTTCCGGTCTGCATATCCTTGCCAATTCCTTGAAGTGTCCATAATTTTCTGCATTGTTGTTGATGAACAGTACATATAGGAGTGTTCTCCTTCTGTGTTCCACCACACTCACTTCCCTTCGTACTTCCTCTGATCACAGGGAGTGGCCACCTTTATTACTGCTAGAACCATGTTGCACACCGCTATCTTAGTCCGGCTCTTCCTTTCACCAGGTCTCTTATTTCAATTCCGATGTCTTCTTCTGTTGTTCTCTTGCAATGTATCTCTATCTTGCACAATGGTGCTGTGCTCGGTACTCGTCCTTCCGTTATCACCTTCAATCAACCAGGCAGTCATGATGTCATCCATTACCATGCAAGCACTAGCTAGTTCTTTGCTTTCTCTTTTCAGATGCATTTTTTGCTGATCATTCTTTGGTATGCTGGTACTTCACCCACTCATTCTTCTTTCTCGCCCGAGAAGTAATTCCCCCCTCTTTTTACTTCTCTGTCTGTTTCTCTTCTTCCGTTGTTTTCCATCTTGGTGAATGTGTCACTCTTCACATCTTCCTTGGTCATCACCAACAAGGGCATGCTGATGCGCACCAATGAACACTCTCCTCCCCAATTCAGTGGTAGTTTCTCTTGATCTTTGGATGCATGTGCTCAATAGTAGTCCATAAGCAGTGATGTTCCTGCTCTCATCTCGCAACTTCTCTCAACCTTCTCCCATCCAGCATCATTGTCCACTTCTTGTCACTGTTGTGCTGGTAACATAACGTTGGTACCTTAACAGTATACGTCCTTCTTCAGTGACCATCTTTGCTCTTTTCTCCCACTCTGTTAGGCACTTATCATATTTTTGTCTCTTTTATTTTATTTTTTCTTCTCTCTTTTTGTTTTTCTTTCTTCTTTTATTATTTATTTATTTATTTATTTTTTTATTTATTTATTTATTTTCAATCTCAATGTTGCTGTCTTCCCTTGCAATCTTCTTCGCACCTTGTCATACATGGGCGTCGTGCTCTGCTGTAGTAATTTCTGTTGTAATCAATTCTCTTCCGGCATATGTTAAAGAACAGTCAGGACAGCTCTCTCCAGTGGTGTCCCTACCAATTTTGTACATGTGTGCATGTTGTTGGTCACTTCTGATATGTGTGTTATGTGTATGTTTTACTCCCCTTGTGTCTGCCTTTAACTCTCCTTACTTTAGCAGCAGCTTTTCCTCACCCACTGACGCCGTAACTCTTCCTGCTTAGGTTAGGGAATGTTAGCAGGGGATACAGCGGTAATGCTCACTATTACATATAATTTTCAAAGTACCGCCCCCATTATTTCGTTCATCATTAATAGTCCCATCGTGAAGGTAAAAGTCCTTATTTGCGTGCCCATAACCACTTACGCTGCTGGGTCCTTGCAGCTGATGAGATGATAAAGTTGCCCGCCTGAAAATCGCAAGAAAGGCGTTAATACGTTAGTACTTGTTAGTAACCTCAAGCTCCGAGAACTAAACAATCACTAAGGGCAAAAATCAAACCTCCCCCTGGACATTTCGCCTTTTCAAAATTTCTCAATATGGGTAGGGAAAATCTTGGGCTGTTTATTCAATGGAAGCAAGGAAATATACTTCAGGGAAACATGCTCTAAGGGGTCTGAGGTTCTTGATAGGGTGGGCAATTGAGTGGGGAATGCTACACAATGTTTTAATCAGTAGGCCTCACAGTTTCTAATGGAAGATAACATTAAGGAAATTTCCTACACATTTCTAACAGCATACATACGCAACAACCTGCATGTGCGGGGAAAAGAGAAGAAACAAAACAGTGTTACAGCTGTAGGTGCACAAAATGTAATATGAAACTCAATTAAACTTTGGAAATGCGTGTGTCGGTCCCTATTCTAGTTGCTAGTGTGCGTTGGACCATGGGATGGCCATGTTTCCCTAACTCGGGAGTGTTCGTGCTATTTTGCAGTTCATGAAAATCTCTTGCGTTGGCCCTGTTGATCGTTGCTCCCTCGTTGCCAGGGTGGCCACCGCTTTGTAGGGCTTGACGCCTTACACTTCTAACAAAGTCTGTCAGGAGGGGAAAATGTCCCACTGTAGTCCATAGCCATTGGGTGTTGGTTGTCCGTTGTCTTCAGGCCTGCCCTGGGTCCTTTATATCTGGCGAGAAATGAAATGGAAGCGCTTGAGACCTGAGAATTTACATATTCTTCAATTTCTTGACCTAACCTCTCTGCACTACTCTCACACTATTCAGTGTCCTAGTGGGAGGAGCCAATGGTACACCTATGCACCATCCTGTCACCACCTGGTGGCGTTCAATGGCAGTCTGACTGTAAATTATTACACAATTCGGAATGTACCCAGAAAATGGGTAGGCACTTAATTTATGTGAAGATACTCGTTACACACTTTGATCATATATATGCAATTTGGGTGCTAGTGTACAAATGGGCCTTTGGATCTTTGTATTTACTGTGCTTTTGTTGTAAGCTATTTATAGTGCGTGCCTTTGTCCTGTGGGGCATCAGGCACTGACAAGCTAAATAGGGAAACATCAGGGTGGTAAATTTGTCATATAGGGTGGCTGTGTTTCTAAATTAAGTGCACCATGTTACTTAGTTAAAATAATCGCAGGGTTTTTTAAATCCTTTTTTTTTTTTTAATTTATTTATTTATTTTTTTATGGCTCCTCTCACACTTCTCAGGGCGTGCCTCGCAGTGAACTGCAGGCACTTTAAGCTGGTACTAATGAAATCCGCTACCAATTTACTCCCATTCTCTCTATCCCACCCCATGTCCACTTTTTAAAGCCTACCTACTCTGTTAATTACTCATTTAGTCTAGTATTTTATTACTCCACTACTGTAATTACTGTTACATTTAAACAATATATATTTCTAATTACTGTTACATTTAAACAATATATATTTCTCCCCCCAATATCTGCTCTCAAATTTTAAATAAACCATTATGCTCCAGTTCGTGCAGCAATGACCTCTTTCCCTATGTGTGTTGGCTAATGCATTTGTGCCAGTGTTATTTTCAAAAATGCTAGTGCCAGTACCACTTGCACTGTCATTTTGTGTCGCCAAATTAATTCTGTTGGGAACATGGATCATCCACCCTTTACCCCTATTTCTCTCCTCCTGTGGTGAACTGTCAATGAAATGTAGGCCTCCCCCCTCAAGTGCACCTTCTTCCACCTTGTGTGTCTCATTTAATTGTTCTGTGTTAATTGTGTATTTATGAGCCCAGTCTCCTCACTGAAAGATGTGTGCTCAAAATGTAGCTAAATGTACTCTCTTGTGATGCGCTATCATTATGCACCCCCCTCTGTACCGTGCACCCCCATTATTCTTAAACAATCTTCCTTACTTTCAACATGTGTATGCCTGGTGTTTAACAAGTTATGGATTTCTCTGTTAATAAGGTGGTCATATCCACATTGCTCATGATGTCACAAATCTCTCTTCCCTAATGCATGGCCTAGTCGCCCCACTGTCACCCAGAAAAGAAAATGTTTTGATACCTATCACCACCCCTATGCAATTGTCCTCAGCATTATTAAGTGTGCGTGAGTGTGTGTGTCGGCACGCGTCTCGCCCGCTCTGTCGGGGAGGTGGAGCATGAGTGTGTGTGGCAGAGTGAGTCAAATCAAGGTTGTCTTGGGCTGTCCTATTAGCGGTATAATGTCAATCTATGTCCTTTGAAAAGTTTGTTCCCCATCAGGAAGACCCCTCCCAGTCATGTAACCGGTACCATTGCTATTGTGTCAGTGTTCTGTATGGGTGCTGGCTGCTGTGCAGTGCCCCTGTGTTGTGATTCTAGTCAGTCCTGGGGTAGTGGTGCTGTCATTTGTTGTGTCTGTACATGTAGTGGTGACAGTACCTGCGTTGGTGCTTGTGGTGTCTGCTGAAATGATCCCATCCTGCCCCATGTATCCTCCCCACATGGGCGGTGCATATTGTGGTGATTGTTGACACTGCTATTGTCATTCTTGTGCGTGTGTGTTGAAGCTGTTTTTAACTGCCCCTCCCATTGCATACTTTAATGATTTATTTTTTGCCTACTTGTCCTCATCTCCCTTTCTCGGCCCCTGTGTCATCAAATATTACACTCCCGGAGGTTCAGAAGGGTGAGTCCCCTCTTCCCTCTGCTCGTGTTTGTTCAACATCAGCTGACCCCTCGCATCTTCCCTTTCCTTCGTGCACACAGTTCAACTGTAGCCATGTGCTTTTAAAGCTATTCCCGTGTAAGTGCTGTGTATGTGTGTCCTTAGCGATTGCTGCACGCTTCTGGAGAAGCCGCCTATGAGCAGCCATGGTCTTTTTAATTTACCTTCAGTACTTTTGAATCTTTGCACACTATGTTTTACTGACTTATTTCGGCATGGAAGCTGTGTGCTACACAACAGGTGAAGGGGAGTCATTTCTGTATTGTATGATACATTTTACCTCTATTCAATTCGAAAATTTCGATAGTCCGCTGTTCAGGGAGCAAAAGTTAGAAGATAATTGAACATTTTTCAACTTCTGTGAGCCTTCTTGGCTCCGCACCTTAGCCAGTGCACTCCACGTGCAGCCCATCTTCACCAAACCATTGCCTTCTCCGGCACACCCCCACAATCTTGCGCATGTGTCTTCCACACACCGCCTCTGGGTCACCTATTCTCCAAATCCAAAACCACACCACTATCTCCTCACCATCAAAACTTTGTGTCCTTATGCATCAATCTGAAGGTGACGTCACCAAACTAAAAACACAATGCAAATGAACAGACAAATGTGCATACACAGAACAATAACCCATTTCTCCCAACCCCACAAAAAATCCCAAAATAAAACCCCACAATCCCCACAGCTGTCTTCCTCTCTCAACTGGAACAAGGTAAACCACAATAAAACTCTTATAATTGGACTGCACACACTGCGTCGCCTAGCGTGTGATACGCTCCTCACCAGGGGACCTTAACCAGCCAACTATCTTCCACTCACTGAACTAAACGCTCAATTAGCAGGGAACCTCATCTACTCATTGATCTATAACGTCAATTCATAGGAAATCCAGACCCCGTACATGAAATCACCATCCAGACCAATCAGCGCAGCACTCCTGTTCTATATGTAGGGAGTCACTACCCCACCCAATAGGATCAAAAACACAAGAAGGGACCACTGCCACCACCCCAGTCCCAACTACAATTCACGTGCCGATCACCACCAATGCGCTGAATTTTGCGACAATGTACAATCACCCACCACCCAATTTACAATCCCTCCCTCAGTTTCTACCCAAACAAACAAAAAAAAAAAAAAACTTAACATTTCTGCAACATACTGATCAACAATGCATCATAATACTTTAAACATTTCCCCCCCTCAAAGCCCATGTTGCTGGTTTACTTACATTTTCCTATGCTGCACTTGCAGTTGCACCGCTGCTGGACACTCCCTCAATGCGCTTCACCGGACCCCTTCTCCTGCAGAGCTCTCACCTGTATTTCCAAGTGGCCCCCGAAGCCTTTAGCCGGTTACGTGTTTTCCGGTGGTCTTCAGGTGCAGGCGAGGGTCCCACAGCCTCCTTGAGTCGGCGGCAGGGAGCTCAGTCCACCGCAGGGCTTGCGCAGGCAGAGCTCATTCACCCATGTTACAATGAGCAATGAGCCTCACAGAGGGCACCAACTTGTTGGGGAGAAGCTGGATCCCCCCCCCCCCAGGGCAGTGGGGGGCCAGCAGCCATACCCTCACCAGCTATGGGAGGCCCCAACACCTCCCATATGGCCCCCAGAAATGCAACAGAGTCCCAAGCAGGCAGCAGCATGTTTCAAACTGCATTTATTTCTAGGCAAAGAAAAAACAAAAAAAACAAAAGAAAAGCACAGAGCATCGTGCATCGCAAGTTCAGGCGCCGTCTCCCCCGGGGCTGTCTTGCAAGTAAGCTTTATAATCACACGGCAGGCTGACCTCACAGAATTGGATCAGCTCCCAGAAACCTATCTCCTCCTGTTATTGGCTGCAAAGTGGTAGGTTACCTATGTAGCCCTTACAGAGAGCCTGATAATTGGACATTAACCTCTTGCGTCAGTGGGTTGATTTAGCTGTGCCAGCCCCCATTACCTAATTCTAATCTTGTTGCAATGTGACTTTGTTCCCATAACTTTTTAGCTGAACAAACAGTTCGCACCTGGGCTCTGGGCGCAGATTGGCTGGGCTGCGCCATTCTTGTTACAAGTTATGTTTTACATGTTGTGCGAGTCCTTGAGAAAATGTCTTTCTTTCCCGGAAAGAAAAAAAAAAGCACACTGGGTTGCCGTGATTTATTCGCATTTGTGGATAATTAAAAAATGTCTGTCTGCAGAAAGCAATTTTATCTTGAACTTGCGGCCTTGGCAGGTCGGACTGGGTTTTTGCGAGGAATGTTGATGAGGCTCCCGCAGCCAGTGTTCAGTGAGTGAAATGAACTTAGCTGTAATTTTCCTGAAACATGGCTTTACACTGTGCATTTAGACCATGTTAATTCATATAGGCATTTGCAAGCCTTTAAACAGGGATTTTTGTGTTTGTAGATTCTGATATTGCAGCATTGATTCTAATGTAGCATGGAAGTTGCACTGTTGGTGAAGTGGGTGTGTTTCAGCATATTTGTCACCAATGGGTGCGCTGGGGCCTGGTTCAAATGATAAGTGCGCTCCTTGTTCTTCCTGCTGTTCTTCTATGTATGCGCTTGGGGTGAGGGGGCATGGGTTTGGTCTCGATTTTCCCTCTTCAATACCATTACATGAGAATTTAGAAGGAAGCTCAGAGGAAAGGAAAAAATGATTGTCTCGAGAGCACTCAGTTGTTTGACACGGAGGAAGCCTCATGTAGCACGAGACATAAGGAGTTGTCTTTAGACAGACTGACTCTGAATAGAAATGAAGACGAGAGAAGTTGCACGAGTTGGGCACAGGCAATGTCATACGGAGAGAGGAAAACCTTCCAGGGGGAAGAGAGAAGTAATGTATGTGGTCCAGAGGGATGTTCGGCTATGGATAAGAGAGCAAGATGGTCAGATTTAAAAATACCTGTGTCTAAAGCATCAGAGCCACTGACACAGTCAGACCAACATAAGGGGCAACCCCACGGTGAGAGGGGGTGTCTCTGCCTTATGTAAGTAGGTTAAGATCATTGCCAGGAAGACAGCGGTGTGGGAATATCACCCCAGCGGTGGTTAGACAAATGAGAGATGAGAATGAGTTTGGCGCATCACAGTTCCCTTCGCTAGAAAAAGGAGGAACAAGGGCCACAGTATATACCATGGCCTCAAATGAACAGAGATAATCTAAGGTGTAAACTCCCGATTTTGACTTCTGGGGCTGGGAATTGTCACATGAGCTAGAAAAGAGGATGGGAGGAAATACATTGGCTATAGGGGACATTAAAGGTCTTCTGATCGCCATACTTGGTGAGAGAGCCAACGATGACTACAGTCAACACTGTGCATGATGTAGTGCTGTTGCAGAGCAGCAGTTGGAAAGCGCTTTCAGTATTATATCTGGACACATCCGATATGGGAGCTATAATGGCAAAAAAGATGAAGGAAGGAGAGGATCTTTTGCTTTACATTCAAAATTTCCAAGACGCCTGGGCGCTCGAAACTCGGGAATCTTGGGGAAATCTATATCTGTGTTCTATCATATATTATGCCAAGGTCTGCCAGAGCAAGTGCAGAAGCAGCTAAATAAATTAGTGGGTATAGAAGCTAAACTGTGGTCGGAAATTCAGTTGACCATTGGACATTACTGCAGACTTCTGCAGAAAAAGAATCGCAAAAAAGATGATACTTGAAAAGGCGAGGAGGCACAATTGGTTCACAAAAAACTGTCCACGTACGCCATTGAGTGGCAATGTTAACTGGTACAGACGGATCCAATTCACAACAGATAACGAACATGCCACAGGCGAATAACCAAAGGCAGTTTGATCAAAGCAACAATGGATATGCACCACGAAGAAGGGGTTTCTGAGGAAGAGGGTGGCCAGGTAATCATGGGAATTGGCAGAATAATAGGGGAGGTTTTCAGAGCAATCAAGGAGGGTTTCAAAATATGCAAAATGGGCAGATGGGAAGGCCACAGCCTATATGTTGAACGTGTGGAATGACAGGACATTTTGACAGTAGAAGTCAAGGCATGGTACAGAATGACCAGTTTTCAAGAGGGGGGATGTCAAATCCACCTGCGTATTTGCAGCAGAATGGAGATGGGTTTGCGCAAAATCAAACAGTGCAGCAGCAAGCCTCCGAGAGTGCAGCAATGTTTGCAATCACAGTAAATGACAGGAAACCCACCACAGTGACAATCACAGCAGTCCCCTTTGCAGCTCCAACAGAACACAGTTACAGGACAGGTATCGAATCCTAGTGTAGGGAGCGTCACTGTTGATGGAGGAAATCCTTTTACAAATAATGGGACAAGGCTGTACATAGAATAGGACAGCTCACTGGGAGACCTGATGTGTTCCATACTATCCGTGACACTAAACCCTCATGAGGAGCCAAGGGTGGATATCAATATAGGAGCCCAAAAAAAGGGGTTCTTTGTGGACACGGGTGCAACATGCTCATGTATACGAGAGGGCACATTTTCTTTTTATTTTTTAAACTTTGGTTTTCTTAACATTTTCTTAATATAACAAACGGCTCAATGCAAATTCAAAGGATATATATTCGACTGGCCCAGTAACCCCTGCCCCCTTCCCCTCACCCCAATACAGTCCCACCCCTCTAATAACCTGGTCAAACATGAACCGTGATCTTGGGAGTCTCCATGAAACCTCTTTGTGTCCGGAGCTTAGGAGAGTATGTGATTGTTGACTTCTTCTATGGCTGTGTTTCGTCCACCATCCCCCGGGCTGTGAGCACCCGGCTTATTTGTGGTACATCCTTGACCCCGTCCCTGCCCGCCCCTGCTGGGGCCCCGACTAGATATCAATGAACATCCCATCCCCAGGTCTGCTGCACCCCATACCAGTTCGCTTGGAATGAGCCAGAGTCATTGTTCATCATTGCCGTTAGTTTGTCCATTAAGAACATATTCTTTACTTTTTTCAGCCAGTCCTCCTTTGAGGGGGTCTCCGGGCTCTTCCATTTCTGCGCCAGGGCCACCCTACCCGCCCTTAGCATTGTTTCCCACATTCTAGGGTACCTTTGTATTTCCGTGTCCTCCGGAGTGAGACCCAGCAACATCATCAGAGGGTTCTGGGGGAGTAATTCCTCTGAGACTTCAGCAATCCAACCCCTTGCCTTCTCCCAATACACCTGTACTTTAGGGCAGTGCCACCACATGTGGCCCCTCGTTCCCGCCTGGTCACAGCCCCTTGGGCATTCGGGGGCCACCCCAGAGAACATCTTTGACAACTTCACGGGGTCCCTATGCCACCCCTGCAGAATCTTAGAATTGTGTTCCATATCTGCTGTGAATAAGTTCCCATGGAATGCTATTTTAAATATCCTTGACCAGGCGTCCTCCGAGATGACCTCTCCTGCTAAATCGTTCCAGAATGAGCGGAAACCCCTCCTCTCCACTAAATTGATAGTGTTCAGGATTTTGTACATCCCGGACACTGCCCCCTTCCTTGAAGTCGCTGTGTCAAGTAGTTTCTCAAAGGGGGTCAGCTGTCTCTTCAAATTTTGGCCCCATGACTGGTCGCAGAGGATACCCTTCAGACAGAGGTATTCAAATATGGAGATGGACCCCTGCCCGAGAGCGTCTCTCAGTTCCTCATATGTTAGGAATTCCCCTTCCCTGAACATCTGCCCCGCCCAATCCACTCCCGAGTCTGACCAGGCCTGAGCGTTACGGAACCCCCTACTTCCCAGTTTGAGGGGGTGTCCCCAGAGTGAGGACATCGGGGACGCCCATGACGTTAAGTATGCAGTCTGGGGGCCCTCCTTCCAGATTGCCCAGAGAACTCCCAGTGTTGGGTGAGATTTAAGTCTGTTTGGGATGAACTTGCGTGGGGCCCACAGGAGGTCTCGAACTTTAAGAGGGTGGGCGTCCATGTCTTCCAAGTAGGACCAATAGTTTCCCATCCCCTCTTTCATGTGTTCCAGGAGGACGCGCAGCTGGGCAGCACGGAAATAAAGTTGGAAATCTGGCAACCAAAACCCTCCCTCCTCTCTCCATAAGGTCAGGACGGACCTTGCGGTCCTCGGGGTCCTACCCTGCCATATAAACTCTCGCACCGCGTTCTGTAGTGCCCTAAAGGTTTGGTCAGGGACGCTGGTTGGGAGAGCAGTAAAGAGATACAGTAGACACGGTAGTATATTCATCTTTACCGCCGTCATGCGGCCGTACCAGGACAGAATCATTGAGTTCCATGTATCTCCACTCGACCCTGTCGAATGCTTTCTCCGAGTCCAGGGAGAGGACACTCGCGTTGAGATCCGATCCCTGGGCCTAGTGGAACAAATCTATGGTCTTGCGGATGTTGTCTGAGCCCTGTCTACCCCTTATGAAACCCACCTGGTCCCCATGAGCCAGCTTCGGCATTATCTCTTCCATCCGCCTCCCCACCACCTTAGCTAGGATCTTTACGTCAATGTTACAGAGATATCGGGCGGTAGGAGGAGCATTCCGTGGGGTCCTTGCCGTCCTTGGGCAACGCTACTATTATGGCCTGCATCATGGAATCTGGGAGGGTCCCCCCCTCCAGCACAGCATTAAACACCTTCACTAAGTGTGGGGCTAAGGTTGAGCGGAACCTTTTATAGAAGTACACTGTGAAGCCGCCCTCGCCCGGGGAAGTATCCACCTTCATCCCGCTAACCACGTGTTCACCTCGTCCTCGGTCACCCGACCCTCCAACCTCTCCGCCATCTCCCTAGTCAGGGCCTGGATTTGTATAGAGTTCAAGAACCCTTCAATCTCTGCCTCACCCCCGTCATATTCTGATGAATATAAATTTTCATAATATCGGCGGAAGGCCTCTCCTATGTGGGGCGTATCATGACCTATCGTCCCCCGCTCTTTCTTCACCGCTTTCACCATTCTCCTTCTCTGTATCTCCATCAGTTTCCAGGCTAGAATACTGTTAAGACGGATTTCTGAACTCTGTCCTGGTGGTGCAGAAGTTCAGAAGGCCAACCTAATTACTTGGAACAGGGTAACCTCTGGACGAGCCAGACCAATCAAGGTAGCGATCGCGGCGGTCAAGACTAGGTCTCAAGAGGGGTGAGGGTGACTGAAAGCCCGCAATGAGCACACAAAGCAAGAACACTTACAAACTACTCCAAACAGTTGTTATATTAAAAATATATACACATTTATTTCAAGGCCTTTAAAACAATGACCGTAGCGAGAAAATCACAATATAACGATAGTAAACCAACACATACCATATCAACACAATATATATACAAATACAACAAGTCTCAAGCGTTATATACACGAAATGTGTAGTCCACCTAAAAAGGAGGGAAAACAGGCAGTGCGAAATAATGCTTAGACCCAGTTCGCCTTCAGAGGCACCTAACTAGATGGAAGTCCGAGCCCTGCGAAGAGTGGAGCCTTGTGCTCAAAAGTACCTGCACGCGCTGGTGCCCACGGGCAAAAGGAGAAGCTCTTCGAGGGAAATCAGGCAGTTCAGTCTAGTGCACAAAAGAAGAAGAACAAGTTCCGCGACTCAAGCGCAGCCTCCACAGTGGGCAGAAGCAGAGCGCAAGTACGGAAAAGGGTGCTGTTTGATACAGCGGGGAAGAGCAATGGGCTCCTGCAGGAGGGTGACCAGATCCTAGCTATGCTACTCACCGGTCACCGATGCAAGCAGACCCAGGCTTCTCCGCGTCAGTTTCAGCAGCTGGCAGGTTCAGAAGAGCAGGGAACGCCTCGTCGTCGTGTTGAGTAAAAAGACGTCCCAATCGAAGAAACCCGCACAGTTTCTTACCACAGCAGGGCAACGGAGCGGCCGTGTGTATCTGAGCCAAATGTACACTACTCACTTCAGACCTGGGAACGCCAAGTGTACGAAGCGTGTGAGAGTGACAAGGACTCGAAATACTACACAACCTGGCGGCGGTTACAGAGCAAGACTCCCGTGTAAGCTGGTCAGTCAGCTGGATGGCCCAGAGACGCTTCCGAAGGCTTACTGGCAGGAGATGGTGAAGATGCCGAGAATAGCTGTTCCCGCTATTCCAAGGGTCGAAGTACCAGTACAGGCCTTCTGGTTCGATCAAAGGTGAAAAGGGTTTCACAAGGCGACACCAGTGCAGAGGAGAAGTCCTTCAGCGGGTCACCAGCGATTCCTCGGTCCAGCCTCTTGGTTGCAGGATACTTGGCTCCTGTATTCCTTCGTTCGTGAGAACTCAGGAGATCGACCTGGTAGTGGTGTTTCCAGCCCCCTCTTATCCACGGTTCCCTTCGCGCCAAAACGGAGGGGACCCAATGGGAGATCCGCTCATCAACACTCACACCATTCGTGGACCAATCACGGACCACGGTGGTCCCAGGCATTCACACCACCCTAGACTCTCTGGCACCCAGGATGTGTATTGGGACCAGACATCCCAGCCCACATCCTGGAGGCACACACAAGACATGTAGAAGGCCGCAAAAGCATCCGTGTTTCGCGGGAAAGTACATGCCCAAATAAGGAAGGCCCCGGGTCGGCTCGACCTGGGGAAGGTGAAGGGAGCAAGACGGTCAGCGGACAGGACAAAGGAGCCTCATGGTCTGGCCATTTTGGGAGCCAAGTCACCATTTTGGGTTAAGCGTGGAAAACGCGCTTAGAACGCCAAAAGGAGCTCAAAACACAAGAAACGATCGCTGCCACCATTCCCGTCCCTGAATCACTTGCACCGATCAGGTACAATCCTAAACGAGTATCTAGGGCCTGTAGAAGGCTAGAGACCCAAGAGAGCTGTAATTTAGCTTACAGTGCCCTCTTGTGTCATGTTGCACGAAAGCCGCAACATGATAAAAGAAACTACGGGAAACAGCGTTCCCCGGTACTGACTGTTTTAAGGGCATGTCAGTTTCCCCGTAAGAAAGGAGCGAAAGCCCAGAGGAGTACGGCAGAAGGCTGCACTTCTCTGGCAAAGTCAAGAACAAGGTGAAAAACAACAGCAAAAAGTTTAGGGGTTGCCACATGGAAGGGAAATTACCTATAATTACGAAATCTTTCCTAACAAATACTATCCGCCCTGTCCCCCTTTTCATAATACTTTTGCTTGACCAGTTGTAGACTCCTCTCTGTTTTGTGTAGGAGGAGGTCTTTCAACTGGAGTCTATAGTCATCCAGGGCAGCTACCTGTTTTCGATCTAAGGGTTGCGCTGGGGGGGCCCCGGCTGGAGTTGGGCTATTTTATCTCTCAGAGACCTCTCCTGGGCTTCCCTTTCTCTTTTTTCCTGGGCTCCCTTTTTGATGAGGATTCCCGTAAGGTTGCCTTAAAGGCGTCCCACAGGGTGTGCGTGCCTACCTCCCCATTATCATTGAATTCGAAGAATTCCGTTATGGTTTCTAGCACTACCTGTGCGTGGATCTCGTCCTTCAACAAGGAGTCGTTACCTTTCCATCGTCACCTGCAGTCACTCAGCCATCCCCTTGCTATGGTGACTTGGACCAGGTCGTGGTCTGACCAGGGGATGGGGTCGACCCTGTGGCCAGTGACGTATGGGCGCAGGGTCTCATCCACTAGGATATAGTCTATTCTGGAAAATGATGTGTGGATAGCTGAATAGTATGTGAAGGAGGGGTCGCCCGTCCTGGGGGTCGGGATCGTATCCACCAGGCCTAATTCCGTGTTAACCTTCCTGGGGGTCGGGATCGTATCCACAAGGCCTAATTCCGTGTTAACCTTTTGGAAGTTTCGTGCCATGGTCTCGTCTGCTGCCCTGGAGATTTGGGGACCAACGCGTTTCCTATCCTGGGTTGGGTCCAGGACCATGTTGAAGTCCCCCCCGCCCCCACAACCGCCGTACCTTGGACAAATAGCTTTAGTCTATCCCTCACCTCTTCCCAGAATTGATTTTGGCCTTCGTTTGGGCCGTATACTACGGCAAGAGTAAGTGGGGCGCCCTGTAGAGAGCCCCTTACCAGCAAGTAGCGGCCCTCAGGGTCTTTCAGTATGGCCTCTTTGTCAAAGCCTACATTCCTTGCTAATTATATAGCCACCCCTCTTTTCTTAGCCTTGTGGGAGGCACAAAAAACCTCTCCAATTCCTCCCCCCCGCATTTTGGGCTCCTTCCCCCGTGCCCAGTGAGTCTCTTGCAAAAAGAGAAGGTCAAGGTTCGCCCTTCTAAATTCCCTACAGACCAGGGACCTCTTGGTGGGGGTGTTCAGGCCCCGTACGTTGAGGGAACCCACTCCCAGGGCCGGCAGACTTTCAGCCATAATCTAGGTTTCCTTCTCTCTCGGTCAACATCATCACATTGCCCTTCCCTACACGCTCCCTTAATCTTGCTTTATGCTCCCCCTGTCCCCCTCCCCTCCCCCCAGGGTGGGCCTGAAACGTTCCCCCAACTGCCCCCCGCCCCAACCCCTAAATGAACAACCCCAACTTTCGTGTGCCCCTCTCCCCCTTCCCCGGCATCCAGCCAGTTAGTTCCGCCATCACTGGCATTTGGCCAGACCACCAGCCTGCCCACCTCGGCCAGGCAATCTATGTAGTGCTCGTCGCTTTGAGCCCCCCGTCCCTTCCTGCAGCTTCGTCCCTTCTATGGTCCCCTTATACTTGCTGTTCATGGGAACGCTGCTTGTGGTAGAACCTCCGAGTCTTCAATCCTCATTCCAGAACTGGTCGGGTCGCCCCCGTCCTCAGTCTTCAGAGTCGTTCCGCTTTCCATCCTTCGCCAGTGACGGAGTGTTCATTTTTCTGAATTTCCTAGCGCCAGTTTTCCTTCTCCTGTATCCTGACGGGCCAAGACCACTAGATCTGCCCATCCCCGCCCCTGTTGGACACATAGTCTTGGATGGCTCCCCTTATGTCATCCTCCGTGATCAGAGTCGACCGTTGACCCATATATTCGAAGGCCAAAGAGAAGGGGTAGCCCCATCTGTAGCGCACTCCCTTCTCCCTGAGCAGCTGCGTTAGGGGGCGGCACATCCTGCATTTAGCCAGTGTGTAGGCGGAGAGATCCTGGTAGATTGAAATCTGGGCATTATTGCAAGTGATCTCCCGGACCTTCCTGGCCTCCTCCAGCACTTTTGTCTTTTCCGTATAGTAATGGAACCGGACCAAAATCGACTGGGGAACCCCCGATCCTCCCCCCGCCCTGTGCACCCTGTCAAATGTGAGTTCCGTTGTCAACTCTCCTGCAAACAGGAGGGCGATGATGTCTCTCACCGCCCGGGTAATGTCTCTCTCCATTTCTCCATTCCGATTCGGGGACCCCGAAGATTCTGAGGTTGTTCATCCTTTCCTTGTTTTCGGAATCTTCCATCTGCCTGGTCCGTTCCTCGTCCCTCTTCTCCAGGGCCACTAGCCTCATGCCTATTTGTACTTCTTGGGTTGTTGATGTCGATTGGTTGGTTTCCACCTGTAGCAATCTGTCCTCGACCTTATCCAACCTTTGGTCCATTTTTTTGAATTTCTGGGCGATGTCGGAACGCATGTTCCTGATGTCTTGCAGGACTGAGGCAAAGCCCCTTTCCATTGCCGCTGTGAAAGGTGCTGAGGCCTCCGACTGGACCATTTCTCTGTTGAGGCTCACACCGTTGTTGCTACTTCCTGCCTCCTGATAGAGATATTCTTGCAGGGTCTCCGGCCAGTTCATCTGGTCGCCCCCTGGGCCCCGCCGCCGAGTCTTTCTCGGCCCCGGTGGGATCGAGGGATCCCCTCCCGGACCAGCAGGTGTTTTCCTTCCTGGGATACCCAGAGGGGAATCTGGGGGGGGAGCCGGGACAAGGCCACCCCCTACTTGTCTTTGTTTGCCTTTGCTGCTGCTGGGGGATTCTTACTGGGCGGGCACATGCCCCACCCACACCGGGCGGGGGCCTCACACTCAGTCCAGCTTCCCCTTGGCAATCGGGGACTTCTTTTGCCCTCCTCGGGGAGGTTGGTGTGGCCGGCTGGGTCCGCTTGGCCAGGCGCTGAGACTCTTGCCCCCCACTTGATGCCACATGTCCACACTTCCACTCCGGGGGGGGTTGTTTCCGTGCAGGCACATGCCCCACCAACACAGTGCCGCCGCCTCGCACCCGGGTTCCCCCGAGACTGACAATATCTTCTTTGTGCCCCTGTGGGGGATGGAATGTTCAGTGGAGGTCGTAGGGACAAGCCCCCGAGGGCACTCAATCTGGGCGAGGGGCCCGGTGGCACTGACTCACCGCCCCTGCTTGATGCCTTCTGTCCCCTTCTAGGTAATGGCAGGCGGGCTCGCGCCCCGGGAGTGAATCTAGGGACCACCACCATCCTGTTTCCCGTGTGGTGAGTCTCCGCCCCTCCGCCTGTTCTCCTGGTGATTGCGGCTCTTGTGCTCTCCGGGCCCCCCGTGAGGGGGGCGCGTTACTTCCCTAGGATATGTTGTGTTGTGAGCCCTGCTGCGTTGCAGGGACCTCCCGCCGGCTTGTGTGACCTTCGTTAGGCCCCTTTGGCCTGCGCCAAGGAATATCGTTGGGGGGCCTCCGCGCCCAGACCCGCCCTGTCTCCGCTCTCCGCCTCGACAGGCTCCGGTGGGCGTTGGGCTCCGGCACCTCCAACCCATTCTCCCGGGTGCCGGCCTCAGATCTGTGCGCCCTCTCTGTCCGCTGGTTTGGGCCTTCCGACGTGATACTCTCCAGCACAGGGGGACCCGCGTCCCGCTCTGGGGCCGCTCCCCCGCTCTATTGAGGCCGCTGTCCCCGATCAGTGCACTCCTCCAGCGAGTGCAGGGGGCCGGCTCATCCAGCGCGGCGTCACGGCTCCAGAGGGCCACGTCTCCTCCCCCGGCGCCGTAGCCGTTGAGACCCCACACCGCTTTCCTTCCTGAGGCCGCGGGTCTTGTTCTCGGTTCTCCTGGGGTCCCCGAGCATTGGTCTTTCGAGCGGAGGAGGCTCAGGAGGTTCACCGCGCAAATCCGACCAGTTGGGTCCGCCTGGGGGGGTTTGGGGGGCTTAATCCCCTATATCAGACTGGCTTTGGAAGGAGCAGTGTACTCAGGCAGCCCTCGTGGCCTCTCGAGGGCACATTTTCAATGTCTGGCAATGCCATGAATACTCAAGGATTCACAGGAGCTACAAGTCACGCTCCTTTCACCGAAGAACTGCCAGTCTCTAAAGGAAAATGTGACATGAATGTGCCACTAGTTTATTCGAGGCAAACGCATGTCAATATATTAGGATGGGATCTGATGACTAAGTTAAATATGACAATCTCGTTCACTGATGAAGGCATAATATGCTCAACACCAGGAATGCATTATTTAAACGTGTGTGAAATAATTATGGCATGCGCAGGATGAATGGCCATGAGAGCAATCGCATTAGAACCAGAGATTTTTCAATATGGTGAGTTTTTGTTTAGACCAAGGATACCCATGTTTGAAGAAAAGGGACGAGTATTTCCCTTAATGATACAAGCAGCCATAGTGCGAGGAGAAATAGCATTACCAGGAGGTAAAAGTGTACAGCGACTCCGCCTATGTGACGTCGATGGTGCATGCAGGATTGGCACATTGGAAAAGGACGGGCTACCTCCGATCGGACAGCACGCCAGTGCAGCACGCAGCCTTATTGAACAGGCTTATTAAGGCACTACAACTCCCAGTGGGCATAGCAGTCATTAAATGAGCAGCTCACACAAAAGGGACATATTTTATCTCACAAGGAAATCAAGCCACAGATGATGAAGCCAAGCACATAGCAAATACAGATATAGGAATGATGAACGTTGAAACATGTAATGTGAATGAAAGAATGACTGTAATGATGACGATGGTTGAAGGATAAAACCATATGTACAAAACACAGATAGTGGCGATCCAGGGGAGGCACCTCAAGAGGAAAATAATTTATGTACGCGAAGAGGGTTTTCTTTAAACCCCTCTGAAGCATTGTGGCGACAAGACAGCACTGGTAAACCAATGATGCCTATAGCCTTATTGAGGGTGGCGCTGGAACAGCTACACTACCCCGCGCACACAACAAGGGAGAATCTAGCTGCAACTATTGCTGAGGAGTGGTTTGTTCTGAATTTGATGCAGCATGTTGCATTTTTTATGATAAACTGTATAGTTTGTCAACAGTTCACGGCTGGGCACACACTTGCGCACAGTTAAGGGAGTCATTCCGAGGCCTAATGGTCCTTTTCTGCACTTGTATATCGACTATGTCGACATGATACAAGTATGTAATGGATACAGATATTTAATTGTTGTGGTGTGTCCTTTAGCAAGATGGATAGCGGCAGATCCATGTACACACCAAGACTCCACTGTGCGGCCACATTTCTAGTACAGGAAGTATTTCCTAGATGGGGAGTATGTGAAGCCATGAGGTAAAATAATGGACCTCATTCTGTTAACACAGTGTTTGAACAGATCAGCTTGTTGCTTGGTATAAAGCACATGTTTTCTTCGGCTTATCATCCGCAAGGAAATGGGATCTGTGAGAGGCTCAATGACTTGCTTACGGAAAGGATAGCCAAGTTGAAGCTTACTCTGAAGAAAGGGTGGTTGCATTGCATACCACTGACATTATATCCATTGAGGAACCAACCAGGTTCTGACCACCATCTTACGCCTCACAAAATTGTGACAGGAAGGCGATTGAGAACACTCCTAATGCCTCCATCCCGAGTTAGAAGTGATGCTCAGCGGACATCATAAGTTCTAGGATTGGATTGCAAAACTATTTGAACTGTATGACTTCTAGCTTTTCTATAATTTCAGGACAGTTGCAGAGACGAGGGTGTAGGGCAGTACAGAACACAGAAGGAGATGCTTTAACAATCCAACCTACGGAATTTTCGTCTTCACCAACTTTACCCAGGAGATGCGGTCCTAGTGCATAACCACACAAGGAAAAAGTGGGACGAGCCCCGTTTCAACGGTCCCTTTGTCATTGAGGACGTAACGCCATCTGCTGTCAAATTGCAGGATAGGCGCGCTTGGATATTCCTGGGGGACGTAAAGATCTACCCTGGAGAAACTCCTCTGCCTACACCCCTCCACGAAGAAGGTGAAATCATCAGGGAAGAACCACAGTACGTGCAGACGAGATCTATGGCGAGGAAGAAGGACACATAACCTGACAAGTGGAAAGATTAAAGAACCTTTTAGTCGGACTGTGGCTTGGCTGTGGACACTCTCTTTGAGCTATTCATAAAAGGGTCAAAGAAAACATTTGAACACTCTGTGCATCTTAGTTGCAGAATTATGGGAAGATCTACATTCTTAAAGCCACAGTAGCTTATTGACTTTGGATTTAGGCATGCTTAAAGCCTTGATGAAAGGAAAGTGATAAAAGTTTATTGATTTTGGACTGAGCCATATTTAAAGCCTTGATAAGAAGAGGAGTATGCCAGACTCTGATCGTGGATATACCAATTAGAAGAGGGTACAATACCCTGATTCATTCCACACTGAGTTCTTGTTTGGATCTACTTATGGTGTTACTCAGTTATGACCTTTCTAGGAACATACTCAGGTATTTTTAGTTGGTGTTGCGTTCTTATCCTTCACTGGTGGGGATAACTTGCTGCATTCCAGCATTCATTCGAGATCTTGACAATGAGAATATTATAAGAAGATTGCTCATAGTAATCACTGAACAATTCTTGCAGTTGCCTGAGTCCACGAAGAGAATACAAATGCCCTTATCAGTCGACACAGCACATAGACTAGTTAGTGTGGTGTTCTTTCGTTTAATTGAGGAATACCTGCATCTTCTTGGGAGACACACTGATGTGGCAACCTTCCTGAGAGATCCAAGAAACACTGCAAATTTGAATGTGATCTTGGAGGGAATTATAATCCAAGTGAGCATCTATTCTGAAAGAAATCACAGAGCAGTGTAGAAACTTTCCTCCGAATGACAGATCGAGGAAGTGTACAAAGGACAAACTTTGTTCATGCTGACAGGGAAGCAACATGTCATCTGGACTGAAACAGATTAGTGGCATCGACTGGGAGCTGATCTATGAAGTAGAGCTCATATAGACTTGCAGAGGTCAGTTTTCTTCACAATAAAGGAACATTTACACCTGGATTGTTGAAAAAACAGGTTCCAGACATAAAGATAAAGTAGTTTTTAGCATCCAGTTAGCATACGGTTGATCGAGGAGGAGTTACTAGATCAAGACAGCAGCTTCCAGAAGCAATCTATAATGCAGAACCATTCAAATACGTTTTTCCTTCCTTAGTATCAAATGATCGAGATGGGGAATTTTAACAGCAACGTTGTGTTGCCCCCCGAAAACAGACGCACACATTGTCCAAGAAGCAAATGTTGTAAGGTGACATACCTTTGTGTCATCTACACCTGCATTGTGTTTATACTCATATTACTTTCACCGACTGTGAGAACTGCATTTTACATAGGTGCAAATGGAGCTAAGACTCCTGTCTATTTTCCTGAGCATTAGGAAGATGTACGTGTGGCAACTACAAGGCGGCCTAGACCCTACATAGTTATTCCTGTCCCAAGAAAAGATGGCAGGATACCGAAGCTTGAAATGGATGTTGTTAGTAATCAGTCACACACAACACTTGTTTCAGAGAATGTTTTTAAACGCCGGAGACAGTGTTGGCGGATCAGGCAAAGTAAGGGTTAATAGAGGTTGGGCCTACTCAATTAATACATGCCAATACACCTGGCCCAGTGACAAGTGACACAAGATCACGTCTCAAAGGAAAATACCAGATGAAGATTATGAGAGACATTTATATACCTAAAGGACTCGTAGAAAGAATAAAACTTGCTGAGAGGAAAAGACCTGCTGAACTTTCTTCTACACAGGGAATTAAGCCAACCAGAAGGAGTTATGTTGATACATTTAGAGACCTAGTCATAGAAAACTACATGAAGAGTTTGAGAACCAAAAGAAGCACCCAAGAAGATAATTATGAACTGAATGAGTATCTGGACAGCACAGCACACTTGGGAAATAACATATGGTACCAGCACATGAAAGACGTTGGAAGAAGGAAGTCAAATGAAGAATGCTTTGTATGTGCACTCCTGCCATACAGCATGGGTAAGTCGAAGATCTTCATAGCTATTGAAATAGATGTCCTAACTGCACACTGCATAGTGCACCTAGCTATCTGTAGTACAAGAGGCCAGTTTTTGGGTCGGACTGCCTCTCTCAAATGGGCAACTGAATGGACAAATCCAGATAAAGATGATTATATCGAAGATATAAAGACAAGAAACAACGCCAAGACTAAGAATCCTGTGATCAGATACGAGAAAGTGGGAGTAAAGGGAACTGGAATAAGAAGAGAATGAAGTAAAAAACTGAAAGTTCCAGGAAAATCTGCGGAAGAAATTCGTAGATGGAAAAACAGAGGCCAGATGCAGATTTGGGGAACTGTCCTATGCCCAGATGGCAAGGAGTAAGGAGCAGTGATCTGCAGAGACTGGGTAATAATGGGTCACTACCAACCAATAATCGAGAATGCACAAATGTTGTGTAAACCATTATGGCCAAAAGTTGCTAAATTACTGACATGAGCCGAAGACAGAGGAGGACCCCTGCAGATAGTACCATTGGAGAGTTCTAAACTGTGCTTCAGGAACAATGGTACAAGAAAAATGGGGGAGAATCAGACCTGTGGGCGAATCTTCGATGCACCAGGACTGAGTATCGGGCCATCAGTAATCATGGATCATTATTGGGCTTGTGGATCCAAGGCCTACATCAGACTGCCTAAAGATTGGGGAGGAATCTGCACATTAGTAAAAGTCCATGTTCCTGCATTGGTGATTCCTAAAAGGGACCTGAACATTAACAATTTCCCAAAAGCAGATGCTGACCTGAGGAAGAAGAGATCTGTGGAGCTGATAAAGAGGATGAAGAGAGAGAACTACTTTTCAGCCAAATCAACAGAAGCTTTTGACTCTGTCCCACATGAACACAGACGATTCAGCCAGACTTCTTCAGTTTTCACGTTGATCTTCATGCCAATGATCCAGGTTGGAGCAAATACCAAGTAGCTTCAGATGGTTTATGGTCATTAATTCGAATTACATTATGTCGAAACACATGATGTCGAAAAAAAAAAATCGAAAAAAAAAATTTGAATGTCTTTTTTTGTTTGTTTTTTGTTCGAAATGGCAGGGGCTCCCCCCAACCCCCACCCCCTTTTTTTGTTTTTTGTTTACCCCTTTTTTTCACTTACGGAACCCCCAAAAAAATATAAATAAAAAAGAAACATTCGAAAAAAAACATTTCGAAATTTTTTTTCTCGACATTATGTCTTTCAATATAAAGTTTTCGACTTTTTAACTGCACACCGCTTCAGATCACCAGATGGGAATTGCTGCAGACAATTAACACTACCATAAAATGATTCAATGCAATCAGGGAAGAACTGAGAGCCGTAAGACTAATAACTCTCCAGAACAGATACGTCCTGGATATGATCACAGCTATAGACGGAGGTGTTTGTGCAAAAATTGGAGAATCATGTTGCACGTTCATACCTTGTCACGATGACGAGAATGGAACCTTGACAGAGGCCGTAGACATGCTGACGAACCTCCAGGGCCAGATGATAGACGAAGTAGAAGACATTGCTGATGACAGCTGGTTTGGATCACTCTTCTCTTGGGTTCCACAATGGATGGCAGACATGTTCAAATTTATTTGAGCCCTGTTATTGTTAGTGATGCTTGTATTCTGTGTGATCAAGATAATAATCTCACAGTGCAAGAAAACAGCAAGGAAAGCCATAGGGATGAAACTCATGAATGATGTTAAACCAGGATGGAAGCCTAAAGATCTGACTGATGAAGAAATCAGAGACTTTGTGAAGGCCAGTATCCATGCACCTGAGGGAACGAAGCTCCTGTATCCGAAGGACCATAAGAAGTATGTGGGAAGAGGGATCTACTGCAGTTCAAGTGGACAGTGCATGCTCATGACATGGAACAAGGATGAGCATGTGAAATCAGCTGGATGCCTGAAGGGAGTCATAAAAATATGGATCCTTAGGAAGCATTTCTTCAGACCAGGAGGTCTAGATGTACAAAATGATGAGAGAGTGGTCGATGAATCGCCCAGAGGGGCGAGTGTAGAGGAGGAGCCAAGTACCCACACTCCAACTGCCCCGCCTACATTACCTGAAAAGTATGAACCGAAGTATGTGACGTACACAGAACAGTTACACCAACAAAGAGAAGAGAGTGGACTCTGTGCAGTACCCATAAGAATACCTATACCTAAGACAATATGGGAGGTAAAGTACCCATTAAGGAAACCATACCTGCATACAAGACAATATGATGGCCATTTGAACGAGATTCCTGAAGAAGCAGAGAAACTAAAAGGCAAAGATGAATGGTGACTTCATACAAAATCGAATTGACACCCATAGACGAGATAAACAGACCAGAGGATGCAGACGATTTATAAACCATCAAGAAAGTATCAAGGATAAGTGACATCTTGGGATCAAGGTGAAGAAACTTACGCCATAGACCTGATGAAGATACTTAGCTAGTTTAAACATGTACAGATGCAATGAAACGCAAGCAGCAAATCAATCATGAAGCTAGCCACATGCTTTTGAATAGTTAGACTGCGGCAAGCGGCAACATATACATATATAGGTACATATGGACAAGTAAAGGATGGATGTTTCCACTACGCATATAATTAGTACTGAACAAAGCAAGAAGGCCCCATTTCAGTGTCACAGTTAAGAAAAGCAATTGCATTAAACAGAATAAAAGCTTAGCTAAGGAGTTGACTGAGCCAGGAAAAAAAAAAGGTCTTATCAAACTGGAATTGGCTGACATTGGATACAATTAACGTGCCGGAACAGAGGCTCCTGTTCAGAAGGGTCAAGCAAAAACAAAAGACGTCAGAGGACTATTGGAGAATAAAATCAAATACACAAAAAGCTCGATTTCGTGGTGTCCAGTAACATGATAAAGGGAAGTTGGATGAGCAAAATGGTCACACCTACGCACTAAGGTCGGCTGTGCCCATGCTGCTTAAAAATTCTCAGAACACAGTACGGACTCAAGGCCAAACTTCAAACACTAATTGACACTGGACCATTGAGGTGATGATGGATGATATGCTAATTGGTGAGAAGCTGGTGCTAAGACGAGCTCACCCGCACCTGGTTGTTCAGTCTTCGTGCTGCTAGACATAGGTGGAAAAGTACTGACGGGGGTTAGGAGCTAACTAATTGTAGAGGACCACATAATTAGGGGTCCTATAGTTTGTGTAGCCACAGGAACGTCGTACATTTAGTGACGTTAAAAGTGGCCATTTTGAGGGCAGGGCTTAGTTGCCCCACCTGATGTTAAGTATCCTATCACCTTCCTCCACTGCTCTATACAGATATAGAGCCGATACTTAGGAATACACCTAGACCCAAACACACCCTCCGTTAGGTTTTTGTAGTTTGCCATGTAGGATGACGTTGGTAATGACACAGGTCAAAACATCAATGATGACCAATTCTGGGTATAAGAGCCCTGTTTTTTATGAAGTAAGTAGAGTCAGAGGATCGAGCGATTGCTGATGTTCGTTGCACTCCCTGTTTTAGATACTTGACATTGAAACAGACAAACTTTGCCAAACTATTTGTGTTTTCTTGATTATTGATGTATGAATAAAATCTGCATCCCCATCCATCTCCAGGCTATAGCTACTCATCTTAAAGGGCTGTCTGAGAGAACACCCAGCTCAACTGTTCTCTGCAGCGTCTTTGCTATAACTTGTCAGGATGCTACTTCTAAGGGTGTTGCTGTCCTCATGACAACTCCCTTCTGCTAGTGGTACTGTGAAAGCAGGCTCCTTTGCTTCAAAAAGTACTACTACTTCGACCACCTTCAATGTAATACTCTTCTGACAATTCTATAGACAACCACAGCTCTATTACCTCCGTTGCAACTTGGTACTTCAAGAAGTTATTAGGCAACTTACAGACAAGACTCTTCAAGCTCCACAGGTAGGCAAGGCACTCTTCCTTCCGAGGCCATGAGAAATGGGCAGCCTCTTTGCCTTTAATGTCTGTTTTACAGCTACCACTAGGATCTGTCTTGGCTTCTCGACTGCTTTCCCTCAGCTTCAATAGTCTCAGCTCTACAGATTGTTGATTGGTTCTTTTAACAAGCACCCGGCTCCCTTCCCCAGCTTTACATACACCTTCTTGCTTCCAGCAGTTACTCCAAAGCTGTATTGCCAATCTTCCAGCCGTGGATAACCTTGTCACGTGTCACTGCACAACAGGGGGCAGATAGTTAAGTTGGATTTGCTCAAAATGCCATTGCTGAATATCAGGGATTTTGTTGTGTTAAATCTGATCACCTTAACCCTCACTTAACCATGTTTTTTTTCACTGAACATATAGAAATAATTGATTATGGAAATAAATGCCTGTGGGTGAAATAGATTCCTACAGGCAGCTAAAGTCTGTTTTGCTGTCAAACTGTTTTTGTGTCTATAACATTGAGGCAACCTCCCTAGCATAAAGCTGGAGACCACCTTTGTTTAGATTGACGTTACTTCTTTGAAATAAATTTGAGTTTGCTTAAAAAAAACTGCTTGTTCCTTTCCCAGAAATGTTGGGTGGGACTGTACGAGTGGAGACATGAGATTAGTGATGCCACACTAGTGGAACCTATACATTAATTCAAATATATTTCTATACAGGCCAGTGGCCTATATACACTTCATGATGCTTCCATTTAATTATTGAGCTGTTTATGTGATAAGATGACATTTGGCACTAATATTACCAGAAAACCGCATAAGGGGAGAACTGGGGCACAAATGACACCAATACGGAACCATGCGAACCACATACTGCTTCTGATGCACCATCACAATTAAAGTGTCCTGCGAGACCATATCTTAAAGTTGGCCTTCCTATCCATGAATCCAAACTTTGGACCTCATTATGACTCTGGCGGTAGCCGTGCCAGTAAAAATGGCACGGCTGCCACGGAGTAATTTTTTTTTCCGGTGCCCGGCAATGAGGATTTACCGGGGCATAATGGCCCCTGCGGTCCCTACGGCAGGGCGCCGGAAAAAGAAAATCCCTGTTCCCATTCGAGTCCCATTGGACTAAATGGGAATGGGGAGGACGGATGCAATGGCACTGTGTGAAACAGTGACGGTGCATCCGTCAAGGTCTGCGAGTGGGTGCCAGGTCAGACCTGGCGGGCGGAAAGGCACCCTGCTCGCATAACTCGTCGTTTGCCGGTCCTGAAAGAATGGTACCAGCAAGCTTACCGGGTTTCCGAACCGGCAACCTCGTAATGAGGCCCTTTGACTGCTCCTTGTCTTTTCGCCTGTCCTGATCGCTCCCTCCTTCCTCCTCCTCCCTGCCACATGAACCCTTATTCTCTCCTTGTGCTCTATGTTTGGCTGCGAAATGCTTGTCTGCAGCACCGTGTCCCGATTTGGAGGGAGGAGGCAACAAAGAAGGAAAGAAAGAAGGAACGGATGAGGTGGACACAAGGGTTAGATGGAAAAGGCAGACTTTGGGGAGAAAAGAAGGGGATAGAACATGAACGGAGGGAGGATAAAAGGAAAACAGGAAGAGAACAAGGAATATTGGAAATAAAGGATGAGTGAAAAAAGGGTGGGTGGGCAAAAGTGAGGAAGGAAAAAAGGAAAACAGTAAAAGAACAAAACAATGAATATAGGAAATACAGGAAGACAGCAAAGAAGGGAGGGTAGCATGGAGTTTGAAAGTGAAGAAAGGAATTAAATAAATCAGAGATGATGTCAGAATAGGGAGAAGAATAGGCAGGGAGAAATGTGGCAGAGAATAAGGGGCGAATGAGTGACAATCATTGGACCTGTGAAGGGGGGGTGTAGGGGTAGGTGTATACAAATGTGAGAGGTAGGGAACATTTGAGAGGGAATGAGGGTAAAAAGGAAGGAAGCGATGGAAATGAAAGAAAGGGATAGATGAAAGGAAAAAGGAAGGGAAGGTGGGAAGTGGTAGTAGGCATGGAGCAGAAAAGGAAGGCCTGAGGGATGGAGAAAAAGTCAAGAATGGCTGAAAGCAAAAAGGCCAGGGTGGAAGATAGGGCAGGGGGAAGGAAAAGGAAAGCGGGAAATGTAGTAGAGGAAGAGTGGGAGAAAACGTAAGGAGGCAAGGATGTGAGTAAGCATAAAGGGAACAACGTGAGAAAGGAAAAAAAAACGGAAGGGATAAATGACAAAGAGAAAAAGGAGTGCAGGAAAAAAAGATGTGAAGGAAGAGATGTGTGAGAAACTGGTGAAGTAAAGCTCTGGACAAGTGACAAGTGGCTGGAAGTCTCCAGTGTGCAAGTGGAGGGCTGCAGAAAGGCCAGGTGCTGGGGCACTGTAAGAGGAGGAAGAGGGCTCAATGCCAGGCACAGAGCAAAGAAGAAAAGGGTAGCTACTCGTAGCCCAGATGCCTGCGGGTTGGGATGTGCTAGGCAAATGTCAAAATTAAAAAAAAGACTCCCCCAGCAGCAAATATTCAAGAGATATGAGCTGGTGTTGCAGACCTTTGATTGCAGGAATGAAATATTAAATCATTCTAGCTGACACCATTTTTGTTATTTTATTTTTTACAGGTATTTACAAAGAATAAGTCATCCAGAATCCCAATAAATGAGTGACCAAATCCCCACACGATTACATACTACACTACACTCAAGGTAAGAAAAATACAGATCACAAGTCCAGATTGACGAATCTATTCGAAAATTCTTTCATAAAGGTGAAACTGACACTTGCCATTAGTCTTTTTCTGTGGCAGAAGGGGTGATAATAGTTTTGAAATTGGATTGCATTAGTGGTGATGCCAGGGAGGGAGCTAAGGAATTATCACCTCCTGCCCTCACCATCCCCCTGTGCCACCCTCAAAGAAGTGAAATAGTACTGACTGTTGCCCAACGAGGCCTATCCCCACTCCAGTCTCGGACTGACCTATAGGGCAATGCCCGGAACATGCTGGTATGGGCCCGTTTTTTGGGTCAAATTGGTCCAGTTTTCGTGGCCCTGTTTGATAAGTTACTTCACCATGCGGCTAGTAGTTTTGACCAGTGTTACTGAATAAATATTCTTTAAAATGCACAATATGCACCCCATTTTATCAAATACCTCCCTCTTGGGTACTACTCAAACAGTCTGCAGTCAACAGTTGTTCTCAGGCCACAGAATCACTTTGGTTCTGGCTCTGCTGTACAGCCGTGCCCCAGGAGGGCTGCTGGGGCTTGCCTGGTCAGATGGTAACTTCTAGTATCTGAGAGGTTGGCATGCTCATTCTGACCCACCCGAAATGGGCACCTTGCCAATGTCTTATCTGTAGGTTACCGTGTGCTGCATAGTTGGCCTGGTGGTGGGTGAGCCCGGCCCGCCCGCCCGCACGCTAATAAATGCCATGTTTTAAATCTCTTTATAGTGTTTGCTCACCAGATGGAGTTCCCACCAATAGAGCGAGAGGATCCCGCCGAGCTGCGTTACAATAGAGGCTGTCCCTCACAATGAAGATTCCCCCTACTAATAGCGCAGGGAGCTCTTGATTCTATCAAAGACAAGGAGGCGAGCATTAAGCTTTCATCTTCTTTATTCTCTACTCTCTAGCAGTTTCAAAAAATATAACTTTGTAAAGTTTCAATTTAATTTTTTTTTTTTTCAAACAAACTTCAAATCCCATCAATCCTGTAGTCTCCTAGTCTCTGGCCATGTGACCTAGTTGTTCCTGTTCCTCTGTCCTTCCTCTTCTTTGACAGCTTGACTGTCCTTTCTCTTTAACTGCGCACTGAACTGTTGAACTTGTGCTGAACTTCCTGCTTTGTACTGGCTCGATCTCTCACATACGAACTTGCAAAATTGTTCCAGGCGACCTGCTCTGATTAGGGCTGTCAGCTGTTCTTTTGCTCATCCCCTAAAGTCAATAAGAAACAAAATTGTGTATGTTAGGGCGGGAATGCACACCCTATTCTGGAAGAAATAGCCATGTTAATTATCAACAGTACTTCACAACGTGTATTTCATCATTACATTCATTGTGTATTCGGGATGGGAATTTAATGCTCGCCTCTTTGTCTTTAATAGAATCAAGAGCTCCCTGCGCTATTAGCAGGGGGAATCTTCATTCTATGTGAAGACGGAGGCGAGCATTAAGCTTGTTCAAAGCTTCTTACTAAAACTCCTGCCATTGCATTAATAGGTCGGTAGTAAAACGTTCTGAATGTCGTATCACTAGCCCAGTCTGCGGCTTTCATGATGTCTTGTAATGTTGCTCCTAGTCCTAGTGCTTTCGAGGCCATCGCTCCTTTGACTGAGTGAGCCCCGAATCTTGTCATGTCTACGCATGCTAAATTCATAATGTTTCTGACCCACCGTGCTATGGTGGCTGTTGCTACACCTCTGTGTGGCTTTCTGCGCGCAATTCATAACTGAGTCGTCCTTGCCGGTCTTAGTTTGGCTGTTTTATTTTCGTATTCCTTTATACATGCCGCAACGCACCATTTCGGGTGCACATGCATGTACTGGTATGTGATGGTACTAGAATCAGTTTTAGTTCTACTGGCTAAGCTGAACATCATGCCTTCCGGTCCGTACGTTCTTCTATTCACTTCTAAGACTCTCACGTCTCTCCTGCATGACACCAAGCATAGTAGCATGGCTAGTTTTTCGGACAGCTGTCCTAGAGACAGATACTTGTTGTCGGGCCAGTCCGCAAATAGTTTCAATACTACTGCTACGTCCCATAAAGATTCATATCTTGGCTGCAGAGGTTTCCTGAATCTTATTCCTATTAGTAGCCGTATTACTGCTACGTTCTCTCCCACCGGTACTCCTTCCACGGGTAGGTGACCTGCTGAGATCGCAGATCTGTATACCCCTATTGTTCTGTATGCTTTGCCGTCCTGGAGGAGTTCCGCTAGGAAATTCAAGATCTCAACTAGAGGGGCAGAAACGGGATGAATATTTCTCCTTCTGCACCATGTCGATCACTTGTTCCAAGCTGCGTCGTAGCTCCTTCGAGTTGATGGAGCCCATGACTCTGCGATGAGACTTGCAGCTTGTGACGAAATGCCCGGGAGATTCCAGCGTCTCCTGCTATCCTGCACGCCATCAATGGCAGTGTCCCCTTCACTCTCAGAGGGTGAGATGACCCAGTTCGGTCTGTGAGGAGGCGTTCTCCTTGGGGCAATATTCTCAGGAAATCTACCGATAGTTCCATGAGTGCTGGGAACCATACTTGGGATTTCCAGATCGGAGCCACCACTATCAGGTTCGCTGTCTCTCTGCGTACCTTTGCTAGTACTCGGTTCATCAATATGAATGGGGGAAAAGCGTAAAGTGTCTGCTCCCTCCAATCTTGTAGGAAAGCGTCCACTCCGGCTGCCGCTGGGTCCAATCTCCAACTGAAGAACCTCTCTTTCTGAGCGTTCAGCCTGGACGCAAACAGATCTGTGTATATTGGCCCCCAGATCTTTTCCAGTTTCTGAAAAATCATCCGGTCCAGCATCCAGTCGGTGGAGTCTGAGAGCTGTCTGGAGTTCCAGTCCGCTACTACATTCAATGAACCTGGTAAGTATTCGGCTACCACCGAGATCCCTGATTCTAGGCAGGAATGCCAGAAATCCTTGGCTATTTCCGCCAGCAATTTGGACCTTGTTCCTCCTAAATGGTTGATGTATTTGACTGCCGAAATGTTGTCCATTTTTAGCAGAATACAGGAGTTCACTTTCCCTTTCGTAAATGCCCTGATCGCAAAGGATCTGGCTAGTAACTCTAGGCAGTTTATGTGTAATTGGAGTTCCGATGCGCTCCATCTCCCTCCTGTCTGGAGATCCCCGCACCGGGCTCCCCAGCCTGCTCTGCTGGCATCTGATTCTATTATCAGGTCTGGGCGGTCGCCGAAGATGGCTCTGCCGTTCCAGGCCTCCATGTTCGCTAACTACCATTCCAACTCTGTCCTGGACTCTTGATCTAAGAGTACCAGCTGGCGGTAGTGTAGGCCTTGTTGAAGATGCCGTATCTTCAGCCTCTGAAGGGCTCGGTAGTGTAATGGCCCTGGGAAGATTGCTTGTATTGATGCCGCTAGCAAGCCTACTACTCTAGCTATGGTGCAGAGTGATATACTCGTTTTGCTGAGACATGCTCTTATTTCTCTCTTTATGTCTCTGATCTTTTTGTTTGGGAGTTCCAATGTCGCTGACCTGGTGTTTATAACAAACCCCAGGAATTCTATCCTCCTCGCCGGATTCATCTCCGACTTCTCCCAGTTCACTAGGAAACCTAACGAGGTTAAGAGGTGTACTACCCAGTCGGTCTGGTAGACTAGGGTCTCTCTGCTGTCGGCCATCAGTGGGATGTCATCTAGATATATAATCATGCAAATTCCTTTCCCTCTGATCGCTGCGGCTACCGGCTTCATCACTTTCGTGAATGCCCACGGCGCCGAGGAGAGCCCGAATGGCATCGTTGCGAACTGCCATAATTGCCCGTCCCAGTCGAATGCTAGGAATGGACGGAAATCCCTCTGTACAGGAATCGTAAGATAGGTGTCTTTCAAGTCTATTCTCGCCAGCCAGTCGTTCTGTCTGAGCGTATCTCTGAGCTGGTGGATTCCTTCCATTTTGAAGTGGTTGTAGGCCACCCAGCTGTTCATGTGTCTTAGATTTATCACTGGTCTCACTTTGTCTTTTCGGTGAACCAGGAACATGTTGCTCACAAATCTTGGCAGCGCTATGCATGGTTCGATCGCCCGTTTTTCTGCTAGGCTTCGCAATTCTGTGTCTAGCAGCTCTTTCTCGGTCAGCGTCGTGACTACGGGGCGTGACGCTTGGTCCTGAACGGGGGTTTCTGTGAATTCTATACACATGCCTTTCACTGTTTGAAGGACCCAAGCGTCGCTGGAAAGCGCGTGCCAGTTTTCCCAGAATATACCTGTCCTCCCCCCTACTGGCGGATATGTAAAATTTCTCACCTGTGGGTAAGTTTTGTCCTCTTCCCTGTCCTCTGCCTCGTCTTCCTCTAGGGAAGCGGCCTCTTGGGGAAAAAAGGTATCAGGCTGCCTGGATTCCCAGTATTGGTTTCTGTTGTTCTGAGGCCTTCTGGATGCTTGGTATCGACCAGTTGAGCGACCTCTGTAGCGACCGGTCCCGCCAAAAACTCTCAGTGGGAAAATCTTCTTCATCGAAGCCTGTGCTTTCTCCAGGGAGGTGTAGGTCCCTACGAACCTCCCCATCTCCATACCAAAAGTCTCTCCAAACAACAGGCCCTGCGCTGCCTCGCTGGCTTCATATGACGACAGATCTCCTAGTTTCCGGTCGATTTTCAAAAGGAGGCCTCTCCTGCGCTCTGATGAAATCGCGCAGTTTCGTTTCCTAGTATACATACGGCCCGTTGGGCCCAGTTCGCTAGCACTCCTGGGTCTACCTCCTCGCCTGTATCTCTGGCTCGTTCGGCTAGGTCCATTATTTTAGCTAGCGGACCTGCTAGGTCGAGGAGTTTTTCTTGGCAGTTTCTCCAGGAGCGGCTATGCCGTTCCTCGGGTCTCTGTTCGATTTGGAGACGAACAACAACATTTTAGGGTCCAATTCCGGGGCTTCCGTGATTTTGCCCGGCAGGTCTGGTCTTGGACATTCAGCCCTCAGTCTTTGTCTGACCTCTTTTTCGAGAGCTTTCCTCAATCTCTGCGTCGTGTATTTCGCCAATCTCGGCGATGGAACCCACTCCGAGGATCTCGGATTTCTGATTTCTTCCGGTTGTAACATGTCCGCCGTTTCGTCCTCTTCTAGGTGGTGGAGTTTTCGATGCCTTTTCTTAGGCGGAGGTTGGCTCCCCTCATCCCCTTCATTATCTGCATCCGCTTGAGTGGATGTGGGGGATATCGGCGGTTCCTCGTCTGGGAAGCCTTCTGGGGGTTCCTCCTCTGTACAACCCATATTGTCTTCCCCTGGGTAGGGGGTCCGGAGGCTCGGCACCTGGGAATCTTTCATGAACGCTTCCTTTAGTCTGAGGAACGCGTCCGTAGCCTCTGGGGCTCCTGTACTCGCCCCTGTCGGTTGGCCGGGGGGGGTCAGAAGAGTCTTTGCTCTTCCGGGCCATGTTACACCCCTTAGGGTCGTTAAACGTTGCCCTTGTGGACGCGCGTTCTTCCTGCTTGGTGCGTTCTTCCTTCTGGCTCAGGAATAGCTCTATGGTATCTAGCCTTTCTTGTAAAGGCCGCACTCCTTGGGCCACTGCCTCTGTCAGTGAATCTCCCAGCACTTCTTTGAAGCTATAGGCTAGGTCTTCTTCGTAGACCGTCTCCTGCTCCTCTTCGCTCCACTCGAAGTTCGACATTGTGCTGGCCGGTGCCTGAATCAATACCTATCTAGGTGTAGTGGCGCGTCCACAGATTCACTTTGCTCGAGGCTGCACCTTCCTTATAGAATATGTATGTTTGCAGGATATACCTTTCCGATTTGACTGGTAATACTCTATAATCGCGCGGCTCCGCTGTCTAAAGTCACGCCCCCGCGCAGGAGGCGTTCGCTATTGGCGCATTCGCTGCGCGTGGTCGCCTCTGCTCGGCTCGTGGGAAGTCTCCCACCTGCGTAGAACTCCACCCTTCCAAGGGTTGGGGCTGCGAACTTGCGCTCTGCTAGGGGGTACGGCAGGCTGTTGAGGTGTCGTGTATTACGACACGGGGCCTCCAAATCCCTTTTAAACACTAAAACACTAACGCTCGCGCGCTCTACTATACATGTTTATTCTATCATTGTCCACGGTGTACAATTCCATATACGTTAATGACATAAAACACGTTCTGTTAAGCGAATATTACGGAGCTAAGATAAAGAGGTGCTTATCTTGTGGAGAGCAGGAAAAGAAGAGAAGGACAGAGGAACAGGAAGGACTAGGTCACATGGCCAGAGACTAGGAGACTACAGGATTGATGGGATTTGAAGTTTGTTGAAAAAAAAAAAAATTAAATTGAAAGTTTACTAAGTTATATTTGTTGAAACTGCTGGAGAGTAGAGAATAAAGAAGATGAAAGCTTAATGCTCGCCTCTGTCTTGACATAGAATAGGCCGCATACCGCCGGCGGCAAAAGCAGACACGTCATGACGCACACCCAAACGTAATTCTTTCCCGACAAGCCTTTCAGCGTCTTCGCGCTTCCTAGTTTCCCAGTTATTCCAACCTTCGAGGGATAGCATGGAAGAGGCCCTCGAGTGGTACATTTTGGGAATAATCTTACACGCTATGCACAAAACGTAACGTCCTCGTTAATGTCAATTGAAGCTCTTTCTGCCCCTCTTCAAAGAGTGCCAACGCGCATATCTCTCAACCATTTATGTCGCAAATGTGGGTGAAAACACCCGGTTTTATTTTTGGCGGGTGAGAGGCCCATTGAAACGAATGGGCGTGCAGGAGGCTTGGCGGGTGAGTCAGCTGTTTACAAAGCGGGTGACACCTGCCAAAAGTGTGTGATTTGAGAGCTATGCAAAGGCCTTAATGGAGTCTCACTCCTGGCCAGCATCAATGATCCTTAAGGCTAAATTGAGTCTCACTCTCTCTGGCCAGTCTCAATTACCCAAATATACCTAGTATAGTGTCATTCCCAGCCAGCCGTAATGGCCCTACATTCTTTATGGTGTCTCACCCCAAAACAGCCTCTATGACCCCATCCAGTTTGACGACGTTAAATCTTTAAAGAAAACGATTTTCTGTTAAAACATTACGTTTTGTTTCAAGCTTTTTTGTGGCCTCCTCGGCTTCAATGGCTCTGGTTTGCTTACACTGTTACAACTTTCCATAGATCTGCACTTATTTTTCCACTTATTCCATTCCCACCCATTTCAGTGCTATTTGAATGCCTGTGAAAACTGACTAATGTTCCCTGCGCTTGCCAATAAAAATTGATTTGAAACGCGGCCACTCTACACGTCTGCAATAGTCCCTGCAGTGGGCCTACTAGTGGGGTAATCGCGGAGGAGACAGTCAGTGCTTTACATTGGCAAATGCTGTGCGCAGTTTCCTTGACTGCTTCGTGTTGCTGTTCCCAGATGGCCTGTCTGCGGCCTACTCTGTGATTTACCCTTTGCGTTCCGTTTAGTGATGGTTGTACGGCCTGCGAGTGTCTATCATGTGTGTACCTATGCATGTTTCTTGGTGGCTGTGTCTTCATGTGCTGCTTCATCATGGTTGACTGTTTGCACTGTTCTGTCGCAGCTGCTGTGTAACTGCTCTGCGACAGCCTGTTTACCTTTGGCCTATCTCTTTGCGGTTTCATAAAGCAGCACTGTGATTTTCTGTAGCTCTCAAACCTAACACTGCCTCCCCCTCTTCTCTGCTGCAGGATGGTGCATCGCACGTTACTGGCGCTGCTCTGCGCCTGTGTCTGCGTCAATGCAGGTAGGATCCTTTATGAGGAATTCATAACACGAGGAATTTATAACTTGCGGAATTTAGTTGCTAAAAATCATTTTTAGCACATTATTAACATGCAAAATTATGGGGAATTAAAGCGTGTCAAACGTTGCAGAATTCATATAGGGCAGCATGAGAGGGAATTCATACCAACCTTAAGCCTGATCTTTGAATCTACATCCGAGAAGCCTGCAGAGTTTAGCACAACCAGAATAACATAACAGAATCATGGGGTAATCCTAATTTACAGAACGAGGCCTACTTCAATGAAGGGAATTCATGGTCTGTGAGCTATCAGGAATTCGCAATTGGTAATATCCTCTGGCAGGGTAGGTATGTTCCCTGGCACTGATGATACTGATCTTCTAAATCGTCTGGCACAATGTCCTAAATCCCTGGATAAAGATGGCACACTTATTGTATGGGCTGGTATCCTCTGTCATTGGTGGATTATTTCTACTGGTTTTGATGGGTGATATTCTCTAGCACAGATCATCTTTTTCTCCTGACACAACAAATGGGAAATATTCTCTGGCACTATACTGCACTATGTTGAAATGTAAGGAAGTGCTTTATTTTCTCGCCCCCATGGAGTGTATCGTTTGGCAATAATGGGCTATATCCTCTGGCACTCATGAGTATTATCTTCCAAAATGTATAGCTAAAATCCTCTTGGTCTCCATTTAGTCAATCAAGGTCAGTCTAAATAGCCTATCACTAAATGGTTTGGCATTAATGGATATATATTCCGGTACTGATGGGATATACCTTCCAGCACTGATGTGGGGTATCATCTAACACGGATGGTCTACCTCTTATCGCACAAATATATGATATCCTCTTGCTGATGGGTATTATTCTTTGACACTGGTTTGCTTTATTCTCAGAAATTGATGTGGTATTTCCTCAGGCACATATAGTCTTCTGCACTTAGGAGTCATATTTTCTGTCACTAGAGTGCTAGATCCTTTGGCTCCTGTGGTTTGTCCTCTGGCGCTTATTTACTATATCCATTGGCAATGATAGCGCATCAGTGACAGGATTACCCATGTCCTCTGTCAAAAACAGAGGGCATTCGGCCACCTTTAGCCAGTATTCCTTGACATTGCTTGAGCATGTATGCAGGGGGGTCCTTGGGAAAGAACCTCTGACACAAAGATGGACTGGCACTTGTTAACATTCACAGTTTCATCCAAGTATGGCGCATGCTAACATTCATAATCCCATCTAGATGCGAGACAGGCCAAAGGTAAGAATTCCATCTAAGTGTGGCACATGCTAACATTCACATTTCTATCCAAGTTCTATCAAGTGTGGTACATGATAACTTTCCTAATTCCATCTAAGTGAGGCAGATGCCGATATTCACAAACCTATCAAGATGCGACACTGGATAGCGTCCACAATTCCCTCCAGGTGTGACACTTGTTAACATTGACTAGTATGTTAGGATGCAATGCAAGGCAACATTTCCAAAACTGTTATGGATAAATTCAGGCTAGTGGTCACAAATCTTTCTAAGTATGCATGGTCCGAGTTTATGGCAGTCTATGTTATGGAAAGGTAAGGTAGAGTGGCGGGTCTTTCTGGAGTAGAGTAATTGCTCTACACCCCACCCATGCCACGCTTACAGTTTTTGTTGGTGTCTGTTTACTGCTGGCTTCACTGGCTTCCTCTGCGGACACCTGCAGCCACTTTGTGGAGCCGCCTCTGTTGGAGCTGCCCTTTGCCTTGGGGCCCTAAGCTGCAGGGGCTGCCGGGCAGGGGTCTGCCCTGGGAAGGTGGCTTTAAGAGTATAGAATGAGCCAATTGGGGTGAGGGTTGGGCAGGGAGGTGAGAGGAGGGAGGGAAAGGGAAACAGAGGTAAAGGGATGCGCAGGAGACCACGGAGGGGGGTGGGGGGGGTCAAAGGCCACAATGGAGGCGCTGTGAACGGAGATGAGATTTCAAAACAATGCCGTGCTCACCTGCTACGCCAAGCAGCAATTAGGCGTGCAGGGAGCATTTGTGGACTGCAGCCAACGGATGGCTGCTGATAGCCAATCACACAACGGGGACGGGCAGGGAAGCGGGAGGAGGGAGGGAAGAGGAAACAGAGGCAAAGGGACGCGTGGGAGACCACGGAGGAGACAGGGGGGTCAAAGGCCACAATGCACAAAGGTGCAAATAATACGTTAAGTAATTCTTCGTCTATAAAATCAACCCTACTAGTTACAAGTAAATAAATTTAAACTATATTAAGAATCTTAAAACCGTAATTGATAAAGCGGTTGAAAAACACAAATTGTGGTGAGTCAAAAAAAATAATCTGCTCCATATGGCCAGGATTATGTACACATCTTCTAAAGAACAGGATACGAGGACCCCGGAGGACTGCACAGAAAATAAAAAGGTGTTTAAAAACAGCAGGAACAATTCAAAAAACGACATATGGAGTAGGAAAGGCTTCTTTATTTCTCAAATTTAAAATGTCATGGGTTCGATTAAATGAAATCTAAATCTCATGAACTGAGGCCTCCATTTTGTATTGGGGAAATTTACTTAGATACAATGAACAACCCTACTTCTCGTGCTCCTGTGCTAGGAAGCTACATAACGTGTACTTTGATATTAATGAAGCATAGCAATCACTAACAGAATCTCCTTTAAGGTGTTACATAAAACAATACAACACGTAAGAGCGCCAGGGGACCACTCCGGTGGTGATAGTGCGCGGTAAAAATATCCTTTAACATTAACATTAACATACCCGGGCAGGAAATGCAACCCATACAAGTGATTGTCAGAAAACACACCGCAGCAATAGTTGAGAGCAGAGCATAAACTGGCACTAGCAGTCGTCCCGATAATCTTTGTGTTGTCTCACGTGTGTGGACGTCTTTCTCTCACTGTGTACTCAGGTACCCCTCGATCTTCCTCCTACTCCCACGAGTGCGGCGGTGGTGGTGGAAAGCGCTTTTCCTACTCCTGGAACCAGCTAGATGGACCGCTGACGGCCCTGAGGATCCCGACAAACAGACGCTACATTGTGGGGTGAGTTCAGTGGAGCCTCATGCCAGGATTGCACTGGAGGTCAATGCTGGGGTTTCCGTGCCCTGTGAACCCTCAACTTGCTTTGCAGTGTCAACCATTCTTTATGGATGGCCACGTACACATCTGTTGCAGAGCCCTGACATTCCTCACTTATGGCTAATGCATGCATCGCTCTCGTCCCACCACTTCTTTTAATTCATTGATGTTTAGCAATGTTTATTTCTACATGAAAGTGCAGGGATGAGTCGATGATGTCTAATTAAACATGAACAATTCCTGTTATCAAAGATATCCAGTAAGCCCATGTTAGTACAATGCGAAAACAAGTAAGTGCAAACGTGCAATTTGACATCACACTATACAAGTTTCCTCACAAACCAGATCATTCATTTAACACAGGGTTTTGTACTAATAAGAATGTGTGTATAGCGCTTCATGCAGATTCTTCCCGTTTTTAAATTCTGCAATAACAAGTGTTAGGATTTCACAATTTAAGGGTGCTCAATTTATCGACGAAGTGCTGAGTTGGGATTTAAACTTGCAGTATGCAGGCCTCCCTGTGTCAGAGGAGAAAAGTTAACTCTTTAGATCTCTCACTGAAGGAGGATTGAAGAGACCTCTACCTTCCTGCCACAACACACACCACAAACATACATGATGCGGCAGGGAGGGGGAGATGGGCACATAAACCGCAAAGTAGGGGCAGGAGGCAAGAGGGCCCTGCGCAATGGCAATCATCTGAAAGCCACTCACAGACCAGACCATCAACAGCTGAGTTGAGACTCATATCAGCCTTTAACAGAAGGATTGTGTTTGGTTTAAAACCCACCAAATGAAGAAAGAGTTGAACCAAGCACATAGATTTCTCTGTAAGCGCGTGAAAGTATAGGGAGAACAAAACAAGTGGGACACATGTCTGCAGGAAGCAAGGATAAGATATGATAGGTCTGTAGTCTATTTTAGTTCGGTCGGGGTAGAATTTCCCTGAAGCAATTACGTACAGTAACTTATAGTTATGTGGGTTCCCTAAATCCTGGAACCCCCTCTGTGGATGTCACTGGTGGATGTTGGCTCTTCTGGACTATGATCACTTGCCTTTCAGATGCTAGTTTATCCCGGGTCGGTTTTCAGGCTGCAGTTACTATACAAGCGTCCTAGATAATGACGATGTTGTTGAGCTATGACACCTGCTCCCAGCTCGGATTCCTCTTGAGTTATTGCCTGCAGAGATGCCTCTTGACCCCACCGTAGGCTCCTTTCTGATTTGATGATGGGAGTCTTTTGAGTCAGGTGTTCCATGAACCCACCAGCTTCTGGTTTCCAGGAACACTTTTTCAGTTGGGTTTTGCACTTGGTGCCCTGTAATCAGATATTCCAAAGAATTTCCCCAGTTGGGAATCTGAATGAGCCATCGTGCCTTGACACCACAAGCCTTCTCCCTGGCTTAAGTACAAGGCAGCATTTCCTTCATCACCTTGGTGGATTTGTTCCTCCCCAACGGAATCTAAAAGTGTTTTGCGATTCTCTTCCCTCCCGTACAAGTATTGCCGTTGGTTGGCTTGCCAGTCCCAGCAGATTCAGGACTATGGCTCCCAGCTAGCCTACTTACCATTTCTTAGTCTCTTCTCTTAAGAGATTTTTATTTATTTTCCTTGGTGTGCTTGTCAGTCCCACTAGACTCTGAACTATGGTTCTGGTTTAGCCTGTCTCCATTCTTACCATTCAACTTCTATTGGGTCTTTGGGCTGTGACTCTACTAGTCTTTGCACCTAGTTCAACACAGCTACAGGTTCACTAGCCCGACACCTGGGACGCAACCCAGCCCTGGGCCCACAGGTCTCCTCGTCAACTTCTCAACTGATTCTGGCCTTTCACCCCTCTTGGCTTGGCTAATGCTGGATTCTCCAACAGAGCCTTCCTATCTGCTGGCCCCTTCTTCTACTTTGACCTTTCTCTGTCTGTGATGATCATTTTCTGCCTCCTTCTCTTGTTCTCCTCCAACCTTTTCATCTGTTCCTCCACACCTTCCCTATTTATTGAATTTATTTTTACATTTGTATAGCACGCTAAGTCCTGAGGCATCGAGGCACTGGTAAATGTTGGGTTGCAAAAGACCGTGCAGGCATAGAATACTAATCACAGTGTGGCCAATTCAGAAGCTGATTACAGTTAAGAGAAAAGCAGTGTTTTTAGCGTTTTCCGTAATGTCCAGTATAAATGTTCAGACATCCGTGAGTTTGGGATAAGGTTCCAATGTTTGGCTGCCATGGCAGGGAAACTTGATCCACCAGGTTTAGTCCGTTTAAATGTAGGCTGGGAGATGCGGCAGGCATACGCTGCCCTATTGGGTGTGGTCGATGACGATTTGGTGAATATTTGAGATGTGTAGGGAGATAGGTAGGGAGGTGCATCATTGGACAGGCATTTCTGTGTAATGGACAGTGTCTTGAAGATAATTCGTTCGCGGACTGCGAGCCAGTGGACATCTTTTCTTGCTGCAGAGATGTGTTCATTTTTAGGGATATTGAGTGTGGCACTGATAGCATTGTTCTTGATACCTTGCCTTTTTCTAAAATTCTGCTGAGATGTGCCAATTAAAAGGGCGTTGCTATAGTCAAGCCTTGATCCTATAGTAGCTTGGCCTATGGTGGGACAGCTGTCAGGGGAGAGGAAAGGTCTGGAGGCGTTGATTAATTTAGTGGAATAGGCTGTGGACAAGGCAATGACATTAACTTGTCGTGCAAGAGATAGAGTAGCGTACAGGTATACTTCCAGTGTTTTCACATAGAGTGAGACAGGGATCTGGAAGCCATTGATGGAGAAGGAGGAGTATTGGGGGGTCACATTTTTGGATCACAGACAGGGGTCCAACCAGAAATAGCTCTGTTTTGTTATCGGCCAAGCAAAGCCGATGTGGGGCCATCCAAGCCTGGATGGTCAGGTAAACAGAGTTTGGAGTGGTGGATGCATCAAGGTAGCTGCCAGTGAGGGGGCCAGGGAGAGTAAGATTTGTGTGTCATCCACATAGTTTGTATATGATATTCTGATAGAGTCCAAGAGGGTGAAAAGGGGTATTGTGAATATGTCATACAAAGTAGGGGATACACAGGAGCCTTGAGGCACTCCGCAAGTGATAGGCGTTGACAGGGCACTGGCGTTCTCAGCAAAGACTCTGATTTTTCTATCTCCTGAAAGGAGGCAATCCAAGCTATGGCTTGAGGGGAGAAATTGGATGCTGTGGAGAGGTGCCGTCCTAGTATTTGATGGTTTACCAAGTTGAATGCTGTGGATAGGTCGAGGAGGAGTCGCAGGGTGGGTTTGCCTTTGTCTCTGATTTCGTCGATCTCTATCTTTAAGTCGAGTAATGCTGACTCAGTGCTGTGGCCGGATTGGAAGCCGGATTGACGCATTCCTAAAATGTGATTAAGTGTCATTGGATTTGCAGATAAGCAGCTCTATCTATGATTTTTAACAGGAATGGGACTGTGGAGATGGGGTGGTAATTAGTGGGGATGGCAGGATCTAATGTAGGTTTCTTGATGAGGGGGAGCACCCAAGCTTCCTTGAGCCTGGTGGAAACGGTACCAGTGGAGAAGGAGGCATTGATAAGGGGGGGCAAGTGGGTCTACACAGTCTTTGACCAAGCTGGCAGGGCATGCGTTCCTTTAACAGCGGGAGGGTTTGAGTCCTTTGAGGATGGTTTTGACATCCTCCTCAGTGATATCAGTGAAGTAGAACAGGGGAACATTTTGTGCTTGGATAGGTGTAAGGGGTGCTGTTGTCTGCAGCACTTGCCGGGGGTCAATCATGGATTGTTTCTTGTTGATTTTCCAGTATAGGGTGTCAATTTTAGCAAGCATGGCATTTGGGAATTTTGAACACAATGCGTCATCTTTTGTTATGGTGACTGGTTGGGAGGTAGGGGTCTCTAATTCTCTGAGGATAGAGAATATTTCACGGGTGTTAAATTTGGAGTTGGTAATGCAAGCATTGTAGTTGGAGGCTGTGGCTAAGAGGATGGCTATCTTGTACTGTTCAGCTGCTAAGATGAATAAGGTTGGCGCATATGAGTACATTTTTTCCAAATCTTTTACCAATTTATAGTGCATCTGTGTAGCAGCCACACAGTCTTGGGAAAAGACTCATGCTGACAACCCCGCATACTCATTTCAAATCGCTTAACACTTGTGTTTTTTTTCAAAATATACAAGCAGTCGCCAAGGGAGTGCCTCTTTTTTGGCCACAACGCTTTTTCTTTTCTAAGGTGAATATTAGTTTATTCTCAGTGATTTGTGATTTTTTTTCCAGTTGGATTCAGCTGATCGCTTGTTGGATCTAAGAGTCTGGAGTTCAGGGCTGAACCACAGGATTCCGTGCGCTGATGATTTACGTTTACATGGCTCGAGAGGGGCTATAGTGTTGATATCGTCTGTGAGGGTTTTAGCATATAGTTCAGAAAGTGTATTGGGGTCTGCCAAAAATGGGGGCTTAGGTAAAAGGGAGATGAGCATAAGGGAGAGGCACTCTTTGGTCAGAGATCTGGAGCTCTGTGTGAGAGTGGAGGGCAACAAGCTGGTGGTTGGTGTAGAGTGCATTGTAGGGGAGATGGAGAATTGCATTTCATTGTGGTAAGACCAGGGCCTGGGCTATTGGAATGGATAGACACTTGGCAGATGAGGACAACTATCCAGTCCAAGATACGGCCTGTGTTATGAGTGGGGGTATTGATACATTGGGTGAAGCCTAGAGCGTTGAGTGATTTGGAAGAGAGGTTGCAGCTAGGACATGGGGGTCATTATATCCAAGGTTGAAGTCACCTAGAAGGATGGTTTTGGGAGATGGTTTGATACTGGTACTCATGGTGTGTAAAAGGTTCTCCTTAAATAGGGTGGCTGGTAGATAGTGTGCAAGGAGATGGTGTCTCAGTCGGAGAGAGATGGTTTGGTGGACAAAATGTCACTGTTGTTAGGCAAGGTGGAGTTGAGCACTCTGATGTGAAGGGAGTCCCTTGTGATGAGTGCTACCCCTCTTCCTTTTGCATTAGGTCTGTCTGCGCAGAAAATAGTGTAACCAGCAGGCAAAGCGTTGGAGAGTACTGTGCCAGATGCTGGGTGCAGCCATGTTGCAGTAGTTGATAGGATGTCAAGGTTTAATGTGGTGATCAGATCGTTAATGTCAAGGGCATGAGCAGGAATGGATCTTGTGTTGATGAGAGCACATTCTAAAGGCTGAGAGGGTGCCAATCCATTTGAGTGGCATGACTGGATCTTAGGGAGGTAGCGCTGTTGGGAAGTGGGCATGTGGGGCTCCTTGGGGTGGTGTGTAGTTGACTGCCTAGGTTTAAGTGCAGCAGTTGTTTGCATGCTAAAACACTGATTTCTCTTGGCTGTGGGTTGAGGATGCGAGCGGGGCATTCTAGGTGAGGCCTGTGAGTAAATATGGCAAGTTGTGTCAGGGATAGGTAGGGTGGGTGGCGGGGGTATTTGAGTGGCGGTGTTTCGGCTGTTGGGGGGCAGGAGTGTGATGATCCACAGGCAGGTCTTCATGCTCGGAAACAGGGCTGTGGTGCAAGGTCAGGTGTCTGAGGTGTGGTAGGAAGGAGGTTGGTTTAGGTAATGGGAGGTGCTTGGGGGTGTGAATGGTGTGCAGCAGCCGGCCTACAGCTGGCGTGTTATATGACTCAATGGGTTGATTGTGCTTACTATGGACTGAAGTTATGTTTACTTTGGCAAACTTAAGTGGTTGTGGGAAGGGTGTGGGGGCGGTAGGCATTGTGTGGCAGAAGGAATATGCAAGGCGCTACTTCGTAAACAAGAAGAGAGCAAATTACCTTCTTTCAGGCTTTGTACGGCGTAAATGGTGGGGCTGCTGCAGTTGACCTCTAGCGGAGGGTGTAGGGGGTCAACAGTGGCATAGTTGTGAGCCTGGAGCCAGGCTCGGCCAGGACAGACCAAGACAGGCGATGAGACCCTTAGAAGTGGCCCTTGGGAATGGCCCGGCTGCACCTCCAGGAACAGGGGTGGCCTCTTTATGAGTTTAGCGGTCAGCCAATCATCTTGCTCGGCACCAGAGGCCTGTTCCTGGGCTCTCTGGGTGTTTGGAGTGTGTCGGACGAAGATGCAGTGGCCATTTGGAAAGGTCTCGTAGTTCGTGGATCTGCATAGGCATCAATGGAGGTGGTGGGGGCATTTGCAGGACATCAGCTTGATGCAGCTCTCCTGAGCTGCTTGCAGCCAAGACAGGTGATGAGACCCTTATAAGTGGCCCTTGGGAATGGCCCGGCTGTGCCTTCTGGCACAGCGGTGGCTTCTCCATAAGTTTGGCACCATAGGCCTGTTCTTGGGCTCCCTGGGTGCTGAGTGTGTGCTGGATGAAGATGCAGTGGCCATTTTGGAAAGGCCTTGTAGTTTTGGCTCTGCATAGACATCAATGGAGGTGGTGGGTGCATCTGCAGGAGATCAGCTTGATGCAGCTCTCCTGAGCTGCTTGCATCCAAGACAGGCGATGAGACCCTTAGAAGTGGCCCTCGGAAATGGCCCGACTGCGTCTCCTGGCATAGGGGTGGCTTCTCCATAAGTTTAGAGATCAGCCAATCAGGTTGCTCGGCACCAGAGGCCTGTTCCTGGGCTCTCTGGGTGCTGAGTGTGTCAGACAAAGATGCAGTGGCCATTTTGCAAAGGCCTCGTAGTTTGTGGCTCTGCATAGGCATCAATGGAGATGGTGGGGGGATTTGCTGGAGATCAGCTTGATGCAGCTCTCCTGAGCTGTGTGCATCCAAGGCAGGCGATAAGAACCTTAGAAGTGGCCCTTGGTAACGGCACAGCTTATACTTCATATTCCTCCTTTCATATCTCTCCTCCTTTTTCCTCCTTCAACACCTTCCTTTTTCATCCACTGTCAGTCTTCTTTGCTTTCTCCATACACCCCCATACTACCAATCTGTACCTAAACCTCTTCCTTTTAGGCTTATTCTGGCTCCTTTTTATATACAGGCTTGAGTGAGATAATCAGGAATTCAGTGAGGACACCTGCGCAAAATTAGCAGCCTTCACCATGGACATAGGCTCCCTCATCCCACCAATGTGAGGTTTCTTGTAAATTAATTAATGATGGTTATCCAGGGACTCCGTGGGACGAGTCTCAAGGTGATCTGCCATTGAAAAATAAGATGGCCCTGTGCTAATAACCACTTGATTCTGCACTGGAGCCCTGCAGCCCATTTGTTCTTTTCTGCCTCCTCCAAACTGCTGCTCGTAAGTATCTCTGGTTCCCTTTGTTTACACTGCCACAGCGCATCTCTGCTATGGTCACACTTGCAGTACTACCCGGGGACCACACTAGGGGACATGTATTTCTTCCCATGTTCTTCACAAACAACAGTGCGACTCACAAACTGCTACAGTGGAGTAGATTTGCTGTTGCCTGAACTACCAGTGGGCATCCTTTATGTACCTTCTACTGGGTTGGCATCATAGACAGGGTGACTTCCCTCTGCCACAAGAATCCTTCTGGCACAATTTCACATCTTGAAGAGTGGTACTTCATCATGTACCCAACTCCCTTTCCATTTGGCTCCCCCCCAAGATTGCTTGGGAAGGGCTATTTGCTTCAACCTTTTGGCCTCATATAGCAGGTTTTGTGATAGGAAACGTTCTGCAGGACCACAAAATCTATTGCCCAGGTTAAAACTGTTACTTTAAGTTCTTTAGATAATTGTTCCAGCTGATCCTTAAGAAATCTGTAGTGAATCTCCAAGCCTGTGTGCAGGCCCCGTCTATCCACTGAGGAAGAATGGGATGTTAGTTGATAACCCCAGCTGTTCTGGCAACTCTACTATCACCACTTCCTTCACGGACATTGGTTGACCCTACACCACAATAGCCAATCTGGCTTTGGGGTACACTTCCTGGCCTCTGTGGATTCAGGTGATCTGCACCGCCTGGTCAGGCATTACTTACGAGCACAACGCAAAGTCATGTTTTACAGCAGTTTGGTGGCTCCCTGATTCTAGGAGGGCCTGAACATTATGTCATTCTAGAGCAAGTGGGATGTGATAGTCCCCAAATCCATCTCTATGAGCTAATGTTGCCATTCTGTGTTCAGTTTTCTTCTCCTGCCTTTGGGCTGTTTTGGGCCACCAGTCCAGTTCTATCTGTAGGCCAGGATGTGAGGACATATATCTCGTGTCTGTAGGCATTTTCCTGATGTGCCCAGGTCAGACCCAATCTATTTGGTTTTGCTTCTTGGGATGCCATACTCCCCTCTCAGCCTCCTTCAGGTAGTCTGGTATGGCCCTTTCTGTGAGTCACCGGCAACCCTCAGTCAGGTTGCGAGGAAGGGCTTAAATCCTTTCCCATAGGTCAGGGTTGGAACTCCTTCCCACCGTGGATGGTTATTATTATTTCATCGACCGTAAGGGAAAGAGTACAGAGGTCCTGGGTCTTGGTGTATATGCTTGTTGGTTTCTACTGGCCTTCATGATGGTGTCTTCCATGGTGGGCTAATACAGTTGTTGCGCTATTCTTAGTAGGTACCCGGCAGGCAGTTTCATTTTTACTTGTTCCAGATTCAGGCCTTTCAAACGGGTTATGGTCTTTCCAACGAAAACTTTCCAACGAAAATTATCCATTGAAATGTTTTGCATCTAATGCATTTATTTGTATTTTGGGGGGGGGTGTTTGGCAGGGGGGGTTCTCCCACCAAACCCACGTTTTTTTACCCTTAGTAACCGACCCTAACGAAAATTAACGCTTTACCCTACCCATATATGCATTCGATGCATATATTTTCAACAAATACATTTCGTTGGAAAAGGTTTAGTTGGAAACCTTTCCGATGGAAAGACCAGATAGCCTTTCATCATTTGTTGACTCAGTCCTTAATTCGATATGGGAACTGCGAGGAGTTATCTGAAGGTGTAAGTTGGAGCCCCCATAGTTTTGGTCTAGAACATTATTGCTCTAGCCCTAGTCTCTAAAATACCCAACTTCAGATCATTTCAAGGGGTTTCCTCATTGGGGTTCAGGACCTGATACATAGCTTGGAGTTCATCTGACAGCAAATGGGTGATGCATTTTTCCTAATGTCTCCGATCCCACCCTACTATTTTGGCTATGAATTAAAAACAATAAAAATGCCCCGTAGCCTTCCGCTTCTAAGTATTTATGTCCTGAGACTAATTCTTACAGTATTTTATCCTAGTGGGTGTGACCCTTATTTTCCTGCAGTCTTGCCTAAAGGTTTTCTGAGATGGAGAACCCTTCTCACATGATTTACTTGTTGAAGTCAGCTCAGAGATTTTTTGATAGGGCTGATCTGATTAAAGGAGGAGTCTTGAAGTGTAACTCCAGGTGCCTGAGGATCCTGTGGGCTCCCCATGGTGTCCCATTTGGGTTCCTGCTGTCCTTTCTGTTTGTGGGCTGGACCTTTTAAGTCAAGCCCTGTGGTCACACTGCTGACACCATCTGTCACGGAATTTATAAACAAAAAATGTGTGGATCCGCACATCTTAATCAAAAAGCCTTCTTGAACAAGTAAATAAAGACAATTATTGGTACTAACTCTAGAAGGGGCCACAACGCTAGGCCCAACAAAAGCTAAAGAAGGTGTCTTATTGTACATGTATGGAAACAGTGTTGCACACGCCTCGAGTTATAGAGACTAACGTTCTTGTGAAGGTGTGCTTCACAAAATCAAATATCAATGTACTGATATGTTTTCCATACATGTATATATAAGTATTTGATTATTGTACACGATTGTTCAATTATATGCAATGCAAAGTGTATATTGATCATTTTGTAGTTTGCTGAAGTATGTAGACACACTGTGTTGGGATGAATGTCAATATTCCTCCTTAAGGTTTCTATTAGCTAGGATTCCCATATTTTCTTCTCTATGGATCCTTTCTAGCCTGTCTTATTTCCTGTCTTTCAACTTCTCCTAGGTCTTCAGGCCTTGGCCCTACCAGTCTTTGGGCCAAGGTCGACCTCAAGCCTCTTTACTTCACTAGCTCTGAAACCCTGGCTGCACCCTAGCTCTGGCTGCCTGATCTCGCTGTCTGACTTTCCGCACCACTTCCAGGACCTGGCCCTCTTAGTTTGGCCAATGGTGGTTTCTTCAACAGGAATCTCCTCTCCGCTAAAACCTAAAACGTGAAATGAATGTGTCCGGACAATCCAGCAAAGTTTTCTTGGACCATTGCTACAGTGCGACCGCACCGCCGCAACAACATGATACTGGATGTATTGAAGATAGCTCTGAAGTAGTCGCAGATCAATTCACACAATCTACACCTGCCAAAAAATTGGCACCAAAAAAGCTGTCGACATTGTTGTGTTCTCCCATCAATGTTGAGGTAGCAGATGTTGAAATGACAGAGAATGAACCAGCAGCAGCATTCACCGACGCATCAGAACTTGATAGCAGCGATATTTCTTTTAAATGTGGTGATATGTCCTCAACGTCACAGGCCGAAACAACTTTGACGCAGGATGACAGTCAAATAAAAAAAAGGGCAAATACATAGTATTCGATAGTTGTTTAATGGATATTATAAGTATGCTGAAATGTGGGCATTCCGTCAGAGGGAAAGTATGTGGGAAGCCATTGATTCATGTGACTCATCAAAAACAAGGCAGTAGCGTCACAATACATGCCGGCTGTAGATTACATCATACGTTCTCATGGTCTGCACAACCGATGCTGGGGAAACTGCCAGCAGGCAATCTACTGTGTGCAGCTGCATCACTTTTTAGTGGCTCCAGTTTTAGAAAGTTAGAGTCTTTCTTTCAGTTTGTGGGACTCCATTTCATTTAAAAAACGCAGTACTACAAATACCAACATGATTATCTGTTTCCGGCCATTAGTGATGCTTGGGAAATTGAACAATTGTCTCTAGCAAGTACATTCGAAGGCAGACGATTCAGGCTAGCTGGCAATGGACAGTGCAACAGCCCTGGATTTTCTGCCAAGTACTGTACCCACCACTTTCAGAACATGGATAGTAAGAAAATTGTGAGTTCGGTGGTCGTGCAGGTAACACAATGTACATCCTCAGTGGCCATGGAGAAACTAGGATTTATAAAATCAGTGGGATATCTACAATCTAGGGGAATGCACATCGACCTCATAGCCATGGACAGACACGTTTCAATTGCCAAGACAATGAGAGAGCAGTTCCCACATATTAAACATCAATTTGACGTATGGCATCTTGCTAAATCAATCAATAAGAAAATCTCGGCTGCAGGGAAAAAAAAAGGTTTGGAAAGTATTTCAGAGTGGTCCCAGTCTATCAGCAACCATCTTTGGTGGAGCTCCAAAACTTGTGAAGGGTCAGTGGAAATACTACTTGAAAAATGGCGGTCACTGATGCACCACTGTACCAACCTGCACCGCTGGTCAGAAAACCTACATTTCCACCAATGTGAACATGGCCCTTTATCCCCAGTGGAGGCACAAAGCCATTGAGAAGATTGTTTTCGATAAAACTCTATCAAGAGATTTGAGGGGACTGACAGAATTCTGTCACACAGGAGGTTTGGAGGTGTTCCACAATATGTGCCTAAAGTACAGGCCAAAACGCTTGCATTTCAGCATACAGGGCATGAGACATAGGACTCTACTTGCCGTCTTGGCCCATAACGAGAATCTCAGCCGTGAACAATCTAGGACTACGGGTAATGTAAGGATGCCTCGCTACACTAAGGCCTTTTAAAAAAGAAGTAAGCAGTGGGTGATCAAAGCAGTCTATGAGGAAATGGAGTTCGACTTTGTCAAAAGCCTTATTGTTGCTGTATTAGAGAAGCACAGATATGGAATTTTGAACGTTTCTGTGCAGAGCACTGATCCATTGCCACCCAACATTGCCACTGTGCCATGTCCACCCAAAGGAGAGCTGGTTGTGAAGAACAAATCCCGGTTTAAATAATTGTAATACGATTGTCTTTTTGTAAATAATTTTTATTGTACAGTGTGCATACAAAGTACGCTAACCCTAACCCCTACCTTCACCATCCTAGGTGCCGAACTACCTTGTTGTCATCTTTGAATTCTCTCTCTATTCACCTCATATTGCTGACCTTGTCTATATGTGTATGTATATATTTTTGTTGATGTAAGTAATTTTCACAATCTCTTATAAATGCTGGGCACTGTTAACCGAGGGGAGGCTTGTGTATTGCAAATAATAAAACAGACAAACAATAAATCTCACTTTCAACTCAACTCCTCGGGTACTTTATACTTTCCCTGTCCTTCCCCAAAAAATTAAAAGTCTCAATAGTTATGGTTCTTTGGGGCTTCAAAGCTCACAGACGAGGACAAAATTGGGGCCTTAGAACGCGCCAAGCGAGCCGTTGCAGATGGGAGAGAAGCCAATTCGCATTTGCACATTGAGGCGCACTACATAGATGGATTCGAAACTTCAAGTTCTCACAGATGGCTTTACTACGGGATGTTGCAAAGAAAGAATGTATGCTCATTTCTAGTGAAGGTCAGCGGCTTTGATTTTCAGCTTGCGCCCTGAAGAGGCCCACAACTCGCACTGGCAGTGTAAGGTTCTATTGTTTTTTGACCTTGAGAGACAGGGACCATGCAGAAAGAACTTCATTTGAAGGGGGGCTTGGGGGGTCCAATAACGTTTGAGACGATAAGGCAGAAAATTCTTAAACTAGACCAAGTTTCATGTTAGTTCAGTATACAAAAAATCGTTGTCAAGAGCACAGTGGGATTTACGGACTGCATTACGCAGACACACAATTAAAATTGCAAATATAATGTAAGTAACTCTTTAGATGCTTTTTATACCGGAATGAAGAATTAATGAATGGATGCATGAATAAATGAATGAATGAAGAGCTTTGAAAAGGTTTGTGGGATCGTCCTTGTAGCGGGCACATGGGCATGCAGGTCCACATTCCACACGCATGTAGACAAAAATCGTTTCTCGTTGTGTACCAACCTCGATTTATTTTGTTAGTTTTCGCATTGATTTTGGAGCCGAACATACTCCATTGCACTATCCTTGAAAGCAAATAGTTTCAGCTTGGCCATAATAAATAAAATGAATAATAATAATAAAGATCGGCTGGCGAGACTAATTATAAATTTTATGTTTTCAAAATAGGTACATCCTTCCCTTTTGCCCCTGCCACCAGTTTCAGACACCGGCAGGTGGATTTTTTAACCGCCAGCTGCAGCTTAATGTAAACAACTGCACCATTCTGATGATCTTATGGGACGATTGCCAAGGGCCCATATGCCCTTACACGGTACTAGCGGCTAGAAGCAACATATCAACCTTTACGCTGGCCTAGTGCCTACTTGATGGAACAGCCTTGCAGTTCAACGTACGACAAAAGTGCTTCTTTGAACGAAAACCAACAGCCTGTGTACCATAAAGGAACAGCGCGTGACTCACGATAAAATTTTATGGATTTGCGGATAGAGATAAAAGAAAATAAATGACTTTCGGAGTTCATATGGCAATTGCAGAATATTCTATAAACATTTAATGTCAAATAAATGTACTTTACCAAATTTACTGTGTTGCTGTTTGATTTTAAAGTACAGTTTCATATTCCAAATTGTGGCGCGCTGTGTTGTGAGCTTATCTGTGTTGGTTTCCGGGTTCTATGTGAAGTCGCGTAGAAGACGACTGGGCGCGTTTGCCTACGCAGCACAGTAACGTCACGGAGAGAGGCGGGGAATATGAATGTTTTGATAATGTCAGGCTCAGGGGCGGGGGATATGATTTAGTGCCGCAAAAGCAGGTCAGCCAGGGCGATGGGGGAAATGATAGGATTATCACAAAATGGCAGCTCCCTGGTGCCTGTTTTCGCGTGCGTTTAATGGACGAAAACTCGGGTAAGGTCTATAGGAAATGTTTCTAATATCGAGCGACTTAGGCTTAAAAACACATGGCCGACCCGTAGGGGCAATAACATTTTTTGACCGAACCATTCCTTTAAAAGTATGGGTGTGGGGCACCATTATGATCAAAACCACTGGACTGCTGAGATCTATCAGGAGAGAGTTAGACATAGCAGAAGCGAAGCTTGAACTACTTGAGTTTGAATATACCACCACGCATAGTAAAGAATCCCTCTCCGATATACATACAACACTAGGTGAATTCAATAAACTTGCTGATCGGGAGATACAGTACATAGCCACCTCAGCCCGGGTTCGAAGATATGGGGAAAGCAACAAGGCCGGGAAATTCCTGGCTCAGATGCTCTAAGCCGAGAGCCACCACAGCCCCATCACCAAAATACAGACACCCAATAGGAAAATGGTAAATCGAGATCAAGATATTAATGATACGTTTGCCAAATTCATTATATTCCAACTGAGACATTAAATCAAAGGAGGGTGCTCCCCAAATTACTTTATTATTTCTGCAACATCCCTAATTGGCCAGGTAGAGCATTTTTTGCAAAACTTAAGACATTAACTTCCTCCTTTGTGTGGGGTGGCAAAACAGCCAGGTTGAAATGGTCCAAAATAACAGAGCCTTTTTCAAAGGGTGGGATCGCAGCACCTGATTTTGAATTATATTATTTAGTATCACAGGCACACTTTGAGAGACACTGGTTCGACCCAGATGATACAGCCACGCACATCCCCCTGGAAAAATATGCAGCATCCCCGACTGATTTGCCCCCAAATGCAAGGACTCCTGCGAATATGACCCCGTAAGCACCACCACGCGTGCGTGGTTTAAGATATATAAAATAATTGGTCTCATGACCCTGAATGACCCAGAGATACCATTATGGAACTTTCCTGGCATATCACCCACATTTGACAAGGCATTACAGAGGGCATGGGATCCAAATAAACAGTTTAAGATGCGTGATATGTTTCCAGACCGCAAGTTCTGTGAACTGAGTGACTTCACCGAGGCAGTGGGTGGGGGACACCTAAAACAATTCCAATTCTATAGAATGAAAACCGTTTTTACCGCCAAGTGGCCCACATTCCCGAAAGAACCTCCTACGCATAAATGTATCAGCGCAATGATAGGGACGGGTGGACACAGGAAAGGAGTCTCTGTACTTTATAACTTGGTCCAAGCACCCTCCAAAACATGTAATAACATCAAAGAGGCCTGGGAACGGGATTTGGGAGTGGAACTAGGCAAAGCTAGCTGGTCGAGATACTGTCAACTCACTAAGAATGTCTCCATGAACTCAGGGCTGAGACTGATCCAATTTAAGGTACTCAACCAACTTCACTACACCACCCACACCCTCCCAGCTGAAATACCTTTTTCGGGTTATCGGCAAGGTGGCTGAGACCACCAGATGGCTGTTTAACGTTGCTTGTGTCGTTGCAAAACAAAGCATTCTGAAATGTTGGAAATCCGTAGAGGCCCCAAAAAGGGAAGACTTTTTGAAAGATTTATCGATGATAAACGAATGTGAGGAACAATTTATTATAACTGTACCGTCGCGGTACCGACATAAGGATATTTGGTCACTCTTCCGACTTTACCTATGTAACATGCTCCCTGAAGACGACAGCAACACACTGTCGCCATCCTAATCGACTGTGAACAAAATGGAATGTACAAATAGATGTATGTGCACTACCTGTTATTGTAATTTACCAACTGTTTGGAGCTCTGATCTGATGTAACTCTCTCTGAAAAATAAAAGTAAAGAAAAAAAGAAAATTTCCCTTTCCAATTTTCACAAAGAAAACAGCACCAATGTAATCCTGGATAAGTTTGACAAAGTTCAAATAAAAGTACCACAACAACTGTGCTCTGCAGCGTCTTTGCTATAACTTGTCAGGATGCTTCTTCTAAGGGTGTTGCTGTCCTCATGCCAACTCCCTTCTGCTAGTGGTACTGTGAAAGCAGGCTCCTTTTCTTCAAAGAGTACTACTGCTTCGACCACTTTCAATGTAATACTCTTCTGATAATTTTATAAACAGTTCTATTATCTCTGCTGCAACTTGATACTTCAAGAAGTTATTAAGCAACTTACAGATAAGACTCTTCAAGCTCCACAGGTAGGCAAGGCACGCTTCCTTCCTAAGCCATAAGAAAGGGGCAGCCTATTTGCCTTTAATGTCTCTCTTACCTCTACCACTAGAATCTGTCTTGGCTTCTCAACTGCTTTCTCTCAGCTTCAACAGTCTCAGCTAAACAGATTGTTGATTGGTTCTTTTAACAAGCACCCAACTCCCATCCCCAGCTTTATATACGCCTTCTTGATTCCAGCAGTTACCCCAAAGCCTTATTACCACTCTTCCAGCCGTGGGTAACCTTGTCACTTCACAACAGGGGGTACATAGTTAAATTAGGCTTGCTCGAAATGCGATTGCTGAATTATAAGGGTTTTGTTGCATTAAATCTGATCACCTTAACTCTCTCTTAACCAAGGTTTTTTTCACTGAACATATATAAATAATTGATTATGGAAATGAATGGTTGTGAGTGAAATAGATTCCTACAGGCAGGTAAAGTCTGGTTTGCTGTTAAATTGTTTTTGTGCCTATAACATTGTGGCGACCTCCCTAGCATAAAGCTGGAGACCACCTTTGTTTAGATTGACTTTACTTCTTTTAAATACATTTGAGTTTGCTTAAGAAACTGCTTGTTCCTTTCCCAGAATTGTTGGGTGGGACTTTACGAGTAGAGACATGAGATTAGTGATGCCACACTAGTGGAACCTATACATTAATGCAAAAATATTTCCATACATGTCAGTGGTCTGTATACACTTCATTATCCTTCCGTTTATTTTTTGTCCTGTGTATGTGTTAAGATGACATTTGGCACTAATATTACAAAGAAATTGGAGAACTGGGGCACAAATCACACCATACGGAACCATGTGCAGCACATACTGCTTATGATGCACCTGTGCAGTTAAAGGAATAGTGCGCTCAAAAATGTTATTGTCCCAAGCGTTCGGGCATGTGGTTTTAAGCAAACTGATCGATCGTAACAACATTTCCTATGCACCTTAACTTAGTTTTCCGCACATTTACACTTGCAAAATTAACGAGGGCGGTGTGGCCATCTTGTCCAAATCTTATCCGTTGCCACATCGCCCTAAGTTCAAGTGCCCTTGTGGCACTAAATCATATCACCCACCCCTTAGCTGACATCACTATTCCTAGCGATATTCTCACCTATTTTCATGACGTTAGTGGGCAGCGTAGCCAAATGCGCCCAGTCATCAACTACGTCTTTACGTCAGTTGACGCAGAACCCTGAATATCAACACAGACATCCTCTCACAACACAGCTCGTCCCAAATCAGAATAGAAAACACTATTTATTTTTAAAGGAAACAACAATACTCTGCAATTTATAATGTGCTTTTATTTCACAAAAAGCGCTCGAAGAACAACCATGATCCGCTAATTTCGATTAAGCAGCAATTTGTAAATGTCCTTGGGTTACAGCATCAAAACTTTATCATGACACACATGGTGTTCCTTCCGGGAGAAGATGCGCATTCAACGCACATTGATAGAGAAGGCGTCGGCATCAGCTTCTTGCTAGACCGTAAACGATGACAGGTTGCTCCTTGTCGCTGGTACCGCCAAAGGGCATATCGGTCCCGGTCGATCGTCCCACATCAGCGTAATGGTAATCCATCCGTTTAGGCGTATCTGCCACTGCTGGCTGAAGAAGCCATCTGTTGGTATCTGGAAACTATGGCATTCGCAGAACGGCAAAATATAGCTGTGTAGAAAACATAATAAAAATATGTTTTAGTAGCCATTCTTTATTCAAATTTATTCTGCACCGGATGAAACCTAATGCCGACATAAACCACAAACAATGGAAACAAGCAGAAAACATTGTGTTCAGAAGGGAATTGCCATAGTATTCCGGTGCTGGACTTCCCATGTGGGCGGGACAAAGGCTGATATGCAAATGGATATTTCCCATCTGTGAAAGGTACAGTGACCAAAAAGCAATGGCTGCGGACTCTCAAAGTGGGAAAAAAATGACGGAACAGGTTATCATGCCATGTTCATTCGAGAGATGGGCACCTGCTACCTTTTTTTAAAAATGTAACAGAACTGTCTTGAAAAACGTTCTACACCCGGCACATCCAATAATACAACGTTGATAGCAGACCCTGATATGCCGTGGGACGAAGTGGTTTAGATATCGCTAGCCTGCACACAGGTGGTGTTTGCAGGTGACGCGGAATAAATTGTTGTGTACCGTTTTTTCATAAAATGGCATATTCAAACGTTGAATTGTTCTACACGCATACAACAGAAATGATGTTTCGAATCGCAAAATAAATGTTGAATAGTTCAACTTACATTATATTTGGTTGTTCCATTTTCATGGTGTACGCAGTGTCCGCTCCGAACAATGGTTTGCATGGATTGAAAGTAAATGTTACAATGTCCAGTTTCAAAATAGTGAATGTTATCATTTCTGCTGGTATTCGACAACTTCTGTCCTTCAAGCCATAGCGATCCCTCCCTTTTGTCCAAGGTTTAATAACAATTGAACCTTGTTTTGAGCGTGTGTGCCTAGTAACTTTGGTTTTGGTAAACTCCCCACAAGCAACATCACACGAAATGACCTTCACTCCATGTGAGCGATGATCCAGGCCGACCGACGTGGCATTTGAAATATGCCAGAAAAATGAACAAATAGTTTTCTGGCATCCACCAATGACAGAGACAGTGATCTTACTAGTGTTGGGCAGCACACGATCCTTGCCACCCCTCCCCCTCTTTCGTCATTCTTGAAACATAACATATGTAGCAACCAAGGTGGGAGGCATAGCCAACCCCTGCGACATTCCTTTACACCACACCCCTTCACAAATAACACTCACACACACACTTTAGTTTCTAGCCCAGCATTAGAAAACCATTTTGAAATATCCCGAATGACATCTTTTACTAGGCCCGAAAATCCATCTCTCTGTACAAATGTCGCTCTCCCATCCTCAGCGCTTCGCTCAGCCAGCCCACACCATCACCACCTCTGCACCAGCTCTGTTCTCACAGAGGAATGTGCTCTGCAGAGAATGTGAGACACTGGCAAGTGATAAGCCCAAGTGCCCATTAATTTCCACTAAACTTCAAGTGCACTCACAGCCTCCACCCTGTCAGGCCCGAGCACACCAACTCAGACCCTGCAGTTCCTTTCATGCTGATATACATCTGACCGTCCCATGCCCCAATCAATCAAGGACCCACATCACAGCCCTAATCCATTGTAGTAATATATTCTCAAAAAAAGCAACACACGTCTACCTATATCCTGAGGACCCAAGCAGGGCAGATGGCAGATCAAACCTTTTTGGTGTGCACCTGGGTACAGAGTTTGTGGTCTCAAATGTATTCCAAAGGTTAGAGGTTGGAATGCCAATATATTAGCTCATGTCTCCGAAGTACACCTATTCATGCAAGATTGTATGCGTGCCATTATTTATGCATTATTAGTTTGTGTTGTTTAGTTTAGTTTGATAGATGCATTGCTCCCTTGCCCTGAATTTCACACTGCCTAGATGAGCCCAGCTGAACCACATGTGCAAAAGAGCGACAGAGAGACCTTGAGATCATGCAAGTCCAGTGGAGGGGAAAGGGGAAAAGTGTGGGAGAGGGCAGTTAGGGCAAGAGGGCCTCCTGTCGGGTTCCACCAATTATGGGAGAAGAAGAGAAAGGAGAGAGCACAGATACCATATGTAGATTTCATAGTTCTGGCGAGGGAACGACAAAAAGGGTGTCGGTCTGTGTTTTCCTGGAGGAAGCACTGGTATATGTATCAGCGATAGGGAAGCCATGATTGGAGAATAGGATGTCCTTTTTAAACTTCTTCCTACTAGATTTAGTGAGGAGAGCAGAATAGTCAACAGAGAAACATTTAGAAATGATAGTAGATACAGAGAGCACCATACAGTAGGTGGGTTGTGGAGAGAAGAGGAAGGGTGGTGGAGGGGACAGGGGGAACACATGGGAAGGACACAGGGAGGGGATCATGAACAGCAAAACCCAGAGTTACACTGTATGGCATCCTAGAAGAGGCACTTCTTGCCAAAAAGTTGAAAAAGAGGATACATTTGAAGAGTCAATTTGGGTGCTATGTGAAGCTCTGTAGAACCCCAAAAAATCACACACATCAAAAGACCAAAATACTGTGTGAGTGTGTAAGGATGTGCCCACTCGCTGAGGTGTTTGCCAAACTAATACACAGCTAAAGCAAAACGTTGTTAGTTATGGGGTTGACACAGGTCGGGCGATTGATCATTGCTATGAAAATCTCACCCACCATAGCCTTCAACTATGCATGTGTTGATGTGTATTTTGGGTCAAGCTGAGGGATTTACACATACCAAGCCTCAGTGTACCTTTGCTTGATGGCAAATATCCATTAATTCATACACCCAAATGGGCAGTGCAGAACCGGTGTTCTAGGGCAATTCTATTGAGAAATATTTTAACAATAGCAACCACAGACACATGTCTTATCGATCGGGGACCAGTAATATAAATTGACGGAAGGCAAAACATATAAATCAATGACTCATAAACCAGATTAAATCTGCATAATAAATACTTCTTAAAACGTTTCATAGCATTGAAATTCGAGTTTAATAGCATTTGATTGTTGATGTACAATGTACAAACATTTATACCGGGAAGTCATCTGTTCAACAAGTTCATCTTTAGGGGGACAGTGCTCCTTTGCAATGTTTTGTGGCATTTTGTGCCCCAGGAACAAAATCAGCATCGATTCCATGAGTATGCATGGCCAACATAGTCAAAGTGAGATATTTCACAAAATCAAATTCCATTTCCTGGTATATTGGCTTGGCCAACCATTTTGCTTTGTTTTGCAAAGGCCAAGGTGTAACGAAGCATCCCAAAGTTTCCGGCAGTTCTCGATTGTTCTCTCCATAAGTTCTCAAAGTGTGCTAATACAGATAGTAATATTCGGGCTTGCATACCGTCTGTCATGCTTCGTCCCTGGAAGCGTTAGCAATAGTGGAGGTTGGGAGGAACTGTGTGCACTAACCGGCTGCAGCGGTCTAGTGTACACCCAAGATGGCCACCGCATGTTTATAGGCGGTTACTTCCGGATACGCTTCGCGTTTCATCCGTCTAAGGACCCTCGCTGCTTGTACGCCCTGTTTGTACTAGCTTAATTGTGCTATCTCATTTTTCCTTCGCCTTCTATCTGGTTTGCTACTCTCCCGTTTTGCCTTAATTATTTTTTCTTTGTCAGCTCCCTATCTGTCCTTCTGACTATACTTTCCTTGCTTTTCTTGTTTCTTTTCTACCTTCGTTCCCCGCGAATTAACGACTCTTTGTTACTTCCGGGTTTATTTGTTCACCGTGTCTGTACGTCCTCTGGACTTTCTAACTCTGGTTGCAGCTCTTTTCTTTATCATTCTTTATCACATTTTTATAGGTGTTTTTCCTTTCACATCTTTTCTGTTCATATTTTTACCTGGGTATTTCTTGCTCCGGTCTCCGGTCTCTTCGGTTACGTCAGTCTCTTATGATGATCTCACTACTCACACCGTTCACTTGTTGGTTCTGTATTCCGATCTCACTTACATTTCTATTCCAACATTTTTTCTTACTTGCCTTCATTCCTTTGTCTTCAAATATACCTTCTGTCTTCGGTGCCTGTGTTGCTTTTGGACGCCGCTCTGTTGCTGCAAGATCAATCGGAAGTTGCCTGGACGACTGTGGTCAATCCTGACAATATACCGGAGAACTTATTTTTGCCACTGGTATCAAGGGTGATCCTTGAAATACCCTCACAGCAGGGAAATAGAGACTTTTCCTATTCTTCTGGTTCCTGGATATTTCTGCTACCAAGGACACCACCTCAACAGTCTACACTGTACTGTCACCTCAGCAGGTTTTTTTTGCCAAATCGGCTTTTTCCTTGGACATTATTGGGGGCTTGCTCCTTGGGGTTCCTCCTGATCCTGTATATCTATAGGTCAGGGTGGCCTCCGAGGGAGCTCGCCCTTATTTGCACGAGAAAAAGGAGAAAAAGAAGAAGGAGATTAAAGGAACCCAAAAGAAAAAGGTACTGGACGTCATAGAGGAAGATTCAGGTGAGGAGGTGGAACGGGGTGGTATCACGGATTCTGACATCGTCTATGCCGAAATGTGACCTTTGGGGCCTGTACTTTAGGCACATATTGTGGAGCACCTCCAAATCTCCAGTATGACAGAATTCTGTGAGTCCCTTTAGATCTCTTGAAAGAGTTTTATCATACACAATCGTCTCAAGAGATTTGTGTGGAGGTGAACATGGCGCCAACCACTTCTTCGTGCGTTCCTGCTCCTTGGATAAAGGTCCACGTACACATTTGTGAAAATGTTGGTTTTCTGTCCATGAGTGAACGTTGGAGCAGTGGTGCATCAATGAGTGCCATTTTTCAAGTAGAATTTCCTCAGACCCATCACAAGTTTTGGAGCACCACAAAAGATGGTGTAAAAGCAAGAGGAAATATCGAGGCTGAGTACCACAAAAGGAAATACACCAAACACGGGCTTATAAAGATTCACAGATCTTTATTCTACTGTGCAGTTTACAAAGAAACAAATCAGATAGCTATCTGGCCCTCAGTACACCACAGTGAATACCAGCTCTTCAGTGTGAGGAGTGAGAGGTACTGGGCATCTGGACATTCAGGTATTTATACAATTCAGTAATAATGTCCAGCCCCTCTGCAAGTTAATAATCCATGGTCTAGAGTTCGTGCCGAGTTCACTTATGGCTCATACAACAATATGCACACAGATTACTTTGGTTTATATTACAAACAAGTTACAATGGCAAAGTGTATTCCCAGATTTAGCAAAAGCCTTAGCACATATCCCTTCACAATGCAGTTCAGCCAGTGTCCACGCTCGACATTTGTATTACATTGTTTTCGATGTATGTTCGTGTATGAGGCTTGTTGGTGCAGACAATCCTAAAACCACAAGTCATGTATGGGACAAGGTCTCATTACCCAGTCTAAACCTTTGGCCCGCGGATAGTCTAACCATTAACTAGGGACAAAGGTCGGGAAGGCTCGGTTACAAGTTGGAAACACAGTCCACCATTTTAGAACACAGAGTTACATTTCAACAGAAATCAAAATGGCGGATGATCCCAAAATGGCGGCAAAGTCGTTCTAAAATCCCGACTTTGCAACACGGTTTTCTTCACAGAGCGACTGGGCTTAGGCCAATATATATTAGAAAGGAGGCATAATATGATTTCCCGTTTAACAAACCCTCCTTTTGGCCTAAGCCAAGCGCTAAACTACTTCTAGTCACTTTACGAGTAACTACACGTCTCAATGTCCATACACCCTGAATCTCATTCGTCAGAGATATCGAATGCCATAAGGTCAGAAACAGAAACTTCTTTCAACACAAATTTGTTTGTCATTTTCTCCGGGGCGCATACCTTTTGTCCTGGTGTTCCCATCGTCTGTGCACAACATCCTCCTAACACAGAACATATGCCAGGAAGACATTGTATACAGCAACAGAAAAACAACAGAATACCCAAAATAATCAGCAAGACTGAAAGTAACTTCCATCCCCAAGATCGTAAGAAGTCCCAGAACCAAGCGCTAAGATCCCAGTTTCCCTCAGGAACATGCACTTCTGAACTAAGGACGTGCAGATTCTGTATCGCCTTAAAGATGGTTGGGCAGGAATCTGGCACGAAAGCGCAACTCTCGCTAGTCTTCTGATATCTTCAGAGTTTAATATTTGTCCCCAAAAAGGTACAAAGGATTTCGCTACGTCACCCAGAACTTGTGATGAAGTATCGCCATTCTCGTCCTGCCTTGGACGAGCTTTAGAGATTTCTATGGTGCTTGCTATGAATACCCCGAGTAACAGAATTCCTAAATAACAGGTTCCCTGCCAATCTCTAGGTAACCATGGGAAAGCACCATTACCGCAAACAAAATAGACAGGTTTGCCTACATACAAAGGTCTGTCCTCACTGGTCAAGTTCGCAACATTGGTGCAGCCCTTGAAATCACCCATTGACTCAGTACCATTCCTCTGTATGCAGAAAAAAACTGAATCGGGGCTGAGGTTAACAGTGTAGGAAGGTGGCGTGGCATCACTATTGCCTATAGGAGCCATCTTGAAAGAGATCAGAGATTGAAAAGGATGAGACAGTCCATCAGATGGTCTAATAGAAGCAACATTAAGCTTGCTCCAAAATCATTCAAATTCGTTCCATCAAAGTTCCCCGAGATGCTATTGTTCCATCCAAAGAATAGTGCCCTTAAAGAAGCATAACATGGAGTAGTCAAAGGTAAGGGATGAATATACCAGCCCAACCCCTTATCTCCGTGTTGCGGTAAATGAGAGCAGACCCAACAATTAGACTTATTAAAAATGGCATGTGTGGCATTCATTATGACTAATAAAGTGTCATTGTGGTAACTCTGTCTGTGCTGGGAGTCTCTAGGGGATAGAGTGTGCACATGCACGAAAGGTATAGAAGCAGTAGGTACCTTTTCAGTGGGTAACATAACTTCAAACGGATGTACTTCTTCCAAATACCAAAATCCTAAGGCAATTACTATTGTGAAGCCAGTTAACATAATCACAAGACAACAATACATTCTAAGAGACCATACATTCAATTGTCCATTGTTACGATCGGGCGCACAGTTACTTATTTGTTCCGTACGAGCGAGAGCGATTGCAGGCATTGTTTCTTCTAACGAAATACTCCAGAGTTTATTTGCTGGCGATCTCCTGATCGCACGTTTTCTTAGTCCTTCCCTATCCCTAGCCAACAGAATTCCTTACGTGTAAAAGAACAGGGCCAAAAGACAAGCCCTATGATGAATTTCCCCGTTGGCACAGCCAAACTGTGCAGTAAGTCTAGCTCCGTGGACGCAGATCGTACCTTGTGACTCCTGGTACTGCATGATCTGCGAATAACGTGTCGTTGCTTCCTGGTGGAAGTGGTGGATTTGTAGCAGAACCTGACAATGATGAAAAAGGATCTGTAGGAGAGTGTGGAGATGAAGCGGCTGTTTCCCCAGGCCCCACGGGCTCAGGGGGGGTCTCCGAAGCACTCTCGATGCTGCTCAATGCTGCATGATCACTGGGAGCAGTGCAGGTAGGAATGTCGGTATCTTCTGTATCGTGTTGCAAAGGGAAGGAAATCCCCTTGACATGCGACGCGTGGATCCAGTGCTTTCGTCCGCTCACTCGTACGGCTGTGTGTGTGGCCAAGAGGACCTGATGAGGGCCCCTCCAACGTGGTGCGAGACAGGATGCTCTTTCGAATGCCTTAATTGGCACCCAGCTGGCAGGCCGAATGCTGTGACATAGACCCTCCAATTTTACTGGGAGGGCTTCTCGCACCTGTTGATAAATCAAATACAGATTTTTTAGTTAACCGGTCACTGTAGTCGGAAAGAAGTACATGTTCAATGTCCCGCAAGGATTTCGGCTTAGGTAGGTTCCAAATGTTAGTTGGCCTACCCATTACCACCTCAAAACGGGAGAGCCCAGTCTTAGTCTGTGGGGTTGTTCTCAATGATAATAACACGTTCGGTAAGGCATCCGGCCATTTCAGTTTGGTGCTGGCACACGTCTTAGAGAGTTTGTTTTTTATGATTCCGTTGTGTCTCTCTACCAATCCAGCACTTTGAGCACGTCTAGCCGAATGGAACCGTTTATTGATCTGTAATCACGCGTATATCTGCAGAATTACAGCAGCGATAAAGTGTGGACCATTGTCCGACCAGATGACCCTTGGCAAACCAAACCTAGGAAAATATTCCTTAATCATGGTTTCCGCCGTTGTCATTGCTGTGGCATCTTTAACAGGAAAGGCTTCAACCCATTTACTAAAGGCGCAGATAACAACTAGTACATACTTATAGTTATCACAACCCTCCATTTCAATGAAATCAAAATGTATAACCACGAAGGGGACAGAAGGTGGACCAAAACTACCCCTTGGAGTCGATGTGCCCTTTCCCATATTATGCTGTAGACAGATCATACAACCCTGAACAAAACATTCAGCTGTTTTCGGGATTTTATCATTCACCAAGACATTTTGTAACATTTTGGAAATTTTCCTCACACAAATGTGGGTGGGCCCATGAGCCATTGCGACCATCATTGTAATGTACGCATCTGGCAACAACCATTTTCCTTCTAACTTGTCCACCCAACGCCCGTCATCATCCAATTTTGCCAAACTCTCAGCCCAGTGTTTTGATTTTTCTAATGTGGCATCAGCTTGAATACTCTTTACAGATTTGATACCCTCATCCATAGTACAAACATTTGTGGCTTCCCTTCTAGTATACATTTCTGAATAGAGATCAGTGGCAGTTTGTTTGGCTATCTGGTCAGCGAAAGCGTTCCCTTTTCCCACATCATCTATGATTTTCTGATGCGCTGCGCATTTCATGATCGCTAACTGAGTGGGGAGTGCAAGTGCTGAGAGTCACCGTACTATCAAGGAGCCATATTGGATCTTAGTTCCATGTGAGGTCAAGAACCTTGTTCTGCCCAAAGTCTACCGAAGTTGTGAACCACCCCAAAAGCATACTTGCTATCAGTATATATATTCACTGTAAGCCCTTCGGAAAGTTCACAAGCTCGAGTCAATGCTATAATCTCTGCGGCCTGCGCGGAGTTGTGCGTGATTCTCTTGGTCTCTACAATCATGCTCAATATGGTGATTGCATAAGCAGCCGTGGATGTACCATCCGGAAGTTTGAAACAGGAGCCATCACAAAACAGCTCCCCTTGTGGGTTATTCAAAGGAGTATCTTTCAGGTCGATTCTGCCTTTAGTCTCTTGCTCTGTGGTGTAGAGGCAATCATGTGACGCTTCGTCACTGCAAGCAGTACCTTGCGGGAAAGGTAAAAGTTCAGTCGGATTCAATACACAACACCTCTGAATTTTAATGTGCGGTGCGAACAAGATCAATTCGTATCTCGTTAATCGTGCGCAGGTGAGGTGTTGCGTTTGTGTTCTGTTTAATAGAACATCCACAGAGTGAGGTACCATCAGGGTTAAAGCATGGCCTAGGACCATACCCTCACTCTGACAGACGCAGCAGCGACACCGACAGCTCTCAAACATCTTGGCAAAGCGCATGCAACAGGATTAAGGGCGGAAGAAAAGTAGCCGCACGGCCTATTCTTCCCTCCATGTTCCTGCGTTAATACAGCCAAAGCACATCCATCACGTTCATGCACATACAACACGAAGGCCTTTTCATAATTTGGTGTGCCCAAAACTGGTGCTGAACACAGTACAGTATTGAGCAGATCAAACGCTTGCTGGTGTTCCAAGTTCCATAGCAATGGCAAAGAAATGCCCTTCTTTGTCAAAGCCAACATTGGTTTAATCGTTAACGAGAAGTTCAGGATCCACTGCCTACAGTAAGAAGCCATTCCTATCAAGGCTCTGACTTCCTTCTGTGTATTTGGGACAGACATGCTAGAAATGATTTTTATCTGTTCAGGTGTCAATCTTATTCCCTCCTTTGCAGGAGATAGCCTAAATAGGCGACCTCCTGTCGACAATACTGAAACTTTTTGAGTGAAGCTTTGTGTCCATGTTTTGCTAGGTGAATAAGCAACAACACGGTGCCCTCCTTACAGGCACTCTCTGAGTCAGCAGCCAAAATAGATTGTCTACGTATTGAAGCAATGTACAAGTGGTAGGCAACTCGAGTGTGTCGAGCTGCTTTTTCAAAGCCCTACTATAGATGCTCGGACTTTCCGTGTAACTTTGCGGCGCACCGGTAAATGTAAACGAGCGCCCCCCTAAGGTGAACGCGAACAGATATCTGCTATCCTTGTGTATAGGAATGCTAAAGAAAGCGATCTTAAGATCTACAACACTAAAGTGAGTAACAGAAGCCGGAATCATGGTTAGTTTTGTCGTCAGATCAGGCACAATGGGAAATTGTGGAGCAACAATCTTATTGATGGCGTGTAAATCAATGATGAAACGAAAAGGAATTGCATTATCACCTTTCTTATAAACAGGCAAAATCGGACTATTGAACAAACTACCTGCAATTTCCTCAATTACCCACCGATGTACAAAATCAGAGACTATGCACTTCAAAGCTTGCTCGCCATAAACCAAAATCATATACTTGTCAAGTTGGGAAGCACGAGAGGACTGCGTACCTGGTTTTTTGGTAGATGATCTTGCCGAGGTCGCCAGTCTGGAATCAGTCGAAAGATGAACTTGTGGCACGAGGGACCAGCCTCTCCGCCACCCAAAACTGGTACTGGGAGGAGGATGGACCAATTCCCAATGTCACGAAAAGCACTCTCCTGATTAACGTGACGAAGGGACTGTGCAAGCACAGACAGGAGAGGCTATTGTCTTGTAAACGATCGTAGGCAAATAAGGAATCCGATGAAATCAAATCCAAGAGTTCGTGAACTGAAGCGTAGGCCACTGATTCCAGTGCGGCAAGTATACTCTTAGTCCACAGGAACGGATGTAGAGGGCAAGGCCGGACAGGAATGAGAGGAACCAGGCTGGAATAGGCGACCAAACTGAAAGGGACCGAAAGAGAACCCTAGGGCCGCAATCAAAGGGGACCCCGGTATGGTATGCAGGCAGGCCCAGGGGAATCCCAGGTAAGGGTAAGCTGGCAGGCCCAGGGGAACCCCAGGTGAGAATATGCTGGTAGGCCCAGGGGATTCCCAGGTAAGGGTAAGCTGGCAGGCCCAGGGGAACCCCAGGTGAGAATATGCTGGCAGGCCCAAGGTGGACTCAGGTAAGTGCTGGCAGCCCAGGGTGGACTCAGGTAGGATGCAGGCAGCCGAGGAAGGACTCAGGTAAGTGCTGGCAGCCCAGGGTGGACTCAGGTAGGGTGCAGGCAGCCCAGGAAGGACTCAGGTAAGTGCTGGCAGCCCAAGGTGGACTCAGGTAGGGTGCAGGCAGCCCAGGAAGGACTCAGGTAAGTGCTGGCAGCCCAGGGTGGACTCAGGTAGGGTGCAGGCAGCCCAGGAAGGACTCAGGTAAGTGCTGGCAGCCAGAGTGGACTCAGGTAGGGTGCAGGCAGCCCAGGAAGGACTCAGGTAAGTGCTGGCAGCCCAGGAAGGACTCAGGTAAGTAGCTGGCATCAAGGTAGGAAAGCACACAGAACGGAGCAAATCGCGTTGAGACGCGGCCTGCCTCGATCTGCTGCTCCTTTTATGGTTCGCCGCGCCCGTGAGGCTTGAAACGCACGCTGCTTTGCCTCCGGGTGCCGGCGTACCCAAAACGAGGCCTGGACGGCAAGCCGCTCCCAGGACGCGAGCCCAGTCCACGGCGCATGCGCGGAACCGAGACAGAGGTCTTCCGCGCATGCGCCGTGGCCCTCCGGCCCCGGCACGAAACGCTCTCCCTCCGGCGAGTCCCCAGGTGCGGAAGCGCGGGTAGACTCGCCAGGAGGTGACGGGGAGAGCGGGCGCAGTGGACCCCGGTCTCCCACGTGGCGTGACAATACTGAGAAATACGTGGCAACTTTGCTTGTTCACCCCTCTCCATGCACTGTTTAGCCCATGCAGTCAAATTGTGCTTTCTCTCTTTAGACACAGTATTACGAGTTACAATCTTTGATTCCGCTCCCTTATCAACTACAAGCGGAACAGAACCACTCGGAAGATGAAGAGTAGACAAATCTTGTACAATCGGTAACAAAGGTGCTATCACTGGTGCAAAAGACAAATCTACCAGACCTGTACCAGTAGGAAAAGGCGGAGGAGCAGGTGGAGGAGCAACGATAGGAGGAGGAGCAACAGCCAGAAGAAGAGGAGCAATAGGAGGAACGATAGGAGGAGCAGGAATTACTACGGGAGGAAGAACAACAGCAGGAAGAGGCAAAACAGCAGGAATAGGAACATACGGAGGTGGCGCAGTGGCACCGGGCCTTCGTTCATTTAGAAGTTTGTCAATTAACTCATCAGATACATGAAAGTCTTTAGACAGATACATTTTCTGAATACCAAGTTGAAAAGCCCTGTCCATATTTCTAACTGACTCAGACTGTTTATTTTGATCGTACAACAACGCTTTTTCAGCGTTGGACATGTGACGCGCGCATGTTTCTCTCTACTTTTAAGTTGCTGCATAGCTTCTTTCTTCCAATTCTGTAATACATCAAATACTGCAGGTCTAGCCTTTTTCTTTAATAATATAGACTCTAAATATTCTATACAAGGAATTTCAAAACTACCATTGGTTGGCCACTGAAGTTCGGAAGCATGTCTAGTTTGTCTGTGCCAAATATCATTAAACACTATACTACCAATGCTGTGCTTACAGTACATAGTACACGCCGGCGACCCCTCCATTGGCGCCGGTCAGCCAAATTCCAAAGATTGCCTGTCCTTGCAGAATAATGCCCTGAAGCAGGCAGACAATTTCTCAGGCATATCAGATTACTGGTGTTACCTGGTCAATAATTGTACTCGCGAGTGCAATACGCCCAAAAAATTTATCAGGATACTTAAGAATCGGGTCACGACTCACCTGATCAAAGGATAAAGGAGGTCCGATCGGATATCTACGGACACAAAGGACCCACGTGGTTGGTGATTTCGGCAGAACTGCCCGCCTCGATGTATGGACCCTCGTCAAGTTGCCATCTCGGACCGCGGGCTCACCGTCCAGGGATAGGGTCGTGCAGTACTGTTGAGGTATCACTTCTCATCCAAGAAAGGGGCCCCCTTTTTCACCGTCCGATCCCCGTCCAATAGCCGCGTCAACCTTCAACAAGATGGCATCAATTTTGAGGGTCCCTATTCGGACGCCATCTGTAAAAGCAAGAGGAAATATCGAGGCTGAGTACCACAAAAGGAAATACACCAAACACAGGCTTATACAGATTCACAGATCTTTATTCTCCTGCGCAGTTTACAAAGAAACAAATCAGATAGCTATCTGGCCCTCAGTACATCACAGTGAGCACCAGCCCTTCAGTGTGAGGAGTGAGAGGTACTGGACATCTGGACATTCAGGTATTTATACAATTCAGTAATAATGTCCAGCCCCTCTGCAAGTTAATAATCCAAGGTCTAGAGTTTGTGCCGAGTTCACTTATGGCTCATACAACAATATGCACATGGATTACTTTGGTTTATATTACAAACAAATTACAATGGCAAAGTGTATTCCCAGATTTAGCAGTAAGCCTTAGCACATATCCCTTTACAATGCAGTTCAGCCAGTGTCCACGCTCGACATTTGTATAAAATTGTTTTCAATGTATGTTCGTGGATGAGGCTTGTTGGTGCAGACAATCCTAAGACTACAAGTCATGTATGGGACAAGGTCTCATTACCCAGTCTAAACTTTCGGCCCGCGGATAGTCTAACCATTAACTAGGGACAAAGGTCTGGAAGGCTCGGTTACAAGTTGGAAACACAATCCACCATTTTAGAACACAGAGTTACATTTGAACAGAAATCAAAATGGCGGATGATCCCAAAATGGCGGTGAAGTCGATCTAAAATCAGAACTTTGCAACACGGTTTTCTTCGCAGAGCAACTGGGCTTAGGCCAATATATATTAGAAAGGAGGCACAATATGATTTCCCGTTTAACAATGGTTGCTGAAAGACAGACCACTGAAAAATATTTTCCAAACACTTTTTTTTTTACCAGCAGCAGTAATTTTTTTATTGACAGATTTGGCAATGTGTCATACATCAATTTGATGATGAATGTTTGGAAACTGCTCTCACGTGGTCTTGGCTATTGAAATATGTCTGTCAGTGTCTATGAGGCCTATTTACATTCCCCTCGATTGAAGATGTTCGAGGGATCTGATGAAACCATGTTTCTCCATGGCACCAGAGGATGTACATTGGGTTACCTGCATGACCATCGAACTCCCATTTTTTTAGTTTCCATGTCTTGAAAGTGGTATGTGCAGTACTTTGCTGAAAATCCGGGGCTGTCACTCTGTCCGTCGCCAGCTAGCCTGCACCGTTTGCCAGAGAATGTGCTTTCAATTGACATCTGTTCAATTTTCCAGGCTTGACTAATAGCGGGGAATAAGAATTCCTGTTGATATTCATAGTGCTGAGTTTTAGCAAGAAACTGAAGTCCCATAAATTGACAGAAACTGGACATCTTAGTGAAAGTCGAGCCACTGAAAAGTAAAGCTGCTGAACACAGTAGATTTCCAGTTTGCACTTTGCCCAGCATCGGTTGAGCGGACCATGAAATTTATTATGGAGGTGGACACAGGTGGCTTGGATTTTCAGGTTAGTGCCTTGTAATACTCGAGACACATTTACCAATGGCTCCCTGCATATTTTCCCCCTCAATGTATGGGCACATTTCAGCATCAGTATAATCTCTACCAGGCAGCTGTAGAATACAATATATTTGTGCTCCTTTATTAGACAATTGTCCTGCATGAATGTGCTTTGTGATTCAAGTGTGGTGGACAAATCGCCAGCACTGCCCAAACTGTAGTCGAGATCTTTTGCAAGTTCCTCGGTCAATTGCGTTGAAGCTTCAGTCTCTGTTAGTTCAGCTTGTGTTATTTGCACATGAATTGGAGAAACCGTCAACATCGAAGCTTTATTCGATGGAACTCTTTTTGCGAGTGTAGATTGTGTCAAGTGGTCTGCGAGAAATTCCAATGCATCTTCATTATATTCATTTTCATCTTGTTGAATTTTCACATTGTAGCAATGGTCCAAGAACACTTTGCTGGCTTTGCCGGTCACATTCAATTCAGTTTCAGGCCATTGGGCATAAGCATCACAAGTCTGGTTATTGACAGGACCGCACTGCGCCTCAAATAGTAGTTGCTCCATGGTGAAATCTGTTTGGCAAGCAACATCTTTGGTTTCATTTGTTGCCTGTGTCTTTATACTTCTTTTCCTTCTGGGCCTCTAGGAGATGTGTTGTAAAAACATGTTCAATGTATAGCACACATACAGCAGATAACACTTTCAATACAAAAAAAGGTCATGAAGAAAACACCAGCCCAAACCACTTCTAGAAAACTAAAAATTGTTTGTTACTTTCCCTAGTTTTCTTGATTTTCTGTGAAACTGTAGTCTTCTCTATAACAACAGGGTCAGCAAGCTGAAAACAACGTTTTTGTATGGTTTAAATCGAACATCATTTCATTTACATGCAAACAAACATATTTAAATATCTACAAACAGAACACACAGAATGAATACATAAAAATGTATTACAAATGCTATATGATGTCCAATTGTATCCAGTAGTAGTTTATGTTCACCTCTGATCCACGTGCCTCCTCTTCTAACTCCACACCTTGTGTACATTCCTTGAATTGAATATTCATTAAAAAAAAGTCAATCGTATTGGATGGAAATTAAAATCTTTCATCGCACACAGCCATTACACACATATCCTCGCAAACAGTGTACGTCATTTAGTCAAAATATACATTTCAAATTTCACTTTATAGCCATCCGAGATGGCAAGTGTACTTGATCAGAGATCACTGTGTTGCCCTCAAAGATTTAGGAATGTATTCTGCATTAGGGCGGAAGTGTAACATTAGAACTGAAATCAGAAAAGTTTGAAACACTGCACATAAATATGTGTGTCACTGTCTAATTGTATCCTATGTAGGATTTACTTTCTTTCATTCAAGGGAACTGTAAGTACGCACACCTCATACTCTGGACCAGCTGCAAAGAACAATGTAATTGTGGTCAAAATACCAGCATCCTCCTGTAACACAGCTTTTTTTGTTTAGTACGGATGAAAACAGCAAAATGGAACTGGGGCAATGGAATGCAGACAATGGTACATATAAAGAGAAACCCATAAATACCACGTAGTGTAAACAACCAACAGGGTACATAAACGTTTTCATGTTCTTTCAAATTCCAAGCATAACACATGAAATAAAATTTCCAGATAGTGTAATGATCACTACAAACCGTTTCCGGCAATAAATCAGTCTTCATGCATTGCAACACAGAAAGCGTAGAATCTCCAACCTGGAAATAGATGAACGACCAAATCGTATCTCCAGTGGTGTACCAGGTTTCAAAAAGAAAGGATGGAAAGATATATCCCAGTAGAACATAGGAATCCCCCTGGCAACCCCTTCGGAGCCCGGTTAAGTACTTGGCGACCGTGGGAAAACCAGGGAAACCCTCATGGGGGAGAAAACCCTATGGAGAGCTGCTGGGGAGCGTTGGTATAGGCGAGGCGGACAGGAGGAAACTGAAGGACCTCGGGTTCCGATGATAACGTTATATGTTGGTTAAATGCTGGAGAGGTATAAGGGTAAAAACACAAGGTTCAATTGAAAGATGAGAAAACTACACAATAAGGAATGATGGTGAGATTGGAAGAACAGAAATTACCATTCAAACATCTAGACAGGGAGTTTAGTAGCTGAGGAACCCGGGGAACCGAGCCCGTTCAAGAACTATTCCTTTGTATGAAACGGGAAGTTCTGGGAAGCAAGATATAAAGAATTTAAGGATCAAAGAAGGACGGATGGTAAAGATTGGAGTGTACGAGAAAGAAATCTACCTTCAAGGGGAACACGGAATAATGTCGAGATTAGCCGCGTACTGTGGGGGCGTGGCTTAATCGTTACCAATACGATACCCTCGATCCGATCGTATTCCGGATTCTAAGAACAAGCAGATGCATGAATAAGAAGAAAACAAGGTACGGATAGAAAGAAAAAAAGGGAAGCAATGAGATTAAAGGCTGAACTAGCTATACTCACTGAGCGTCCGTATACTCCTAAGAGAGTAGCAACGCGCCGGTATCCAGGACTTCCCGGCTGATATGCCGAAGAGAGATCGACTTCCGCATCCTGCGTGGCTCGAGGCAGGGAAACAACTAGACCGTTGCTAGGGCTGCCGCGGTCATAACCCGGTGCGGCCATCTTGGAATAGGTAGAAGAGGAATGATTCGTCCTCACGAACATTACAGTATGCCCCTTCTTAGGTCCATCCCCTCCCGGCTTGTCAGGATGTCTGGAGTGAAATAGTTTTACGAGACAAGGAGCATGTACAGCGTCTTCCGGCTCCCAGGTACGATCTGAAGGGGAATAACCCTTCCAATCGATCAAATATTGTAAATGTCCTCGATGAATACGAGAATCACAAATTCCCTTCACCTCAAACTCAGGACCAGATGAGGCCAAAATGGGGGGAGGACGAGTCGTTATCGTTGGATGAAATGAATTTCGATTGTCCGGTTTCAATTGAGAAACATGGAAAACAGGGTGAATTCGGGACCAGGTTTTAGGAAGAATAAGTCTAAAGGCAGCACTGCCAATGGGTTTATCCACCCGGAAAGGACCAAAGTATCTTGGAGACAGTTTGGATGGTACCAGGTGTCTGGGGAGAAACCGTGAAGACAACCATACCCTGTCTCCTGATTTGATGATAGGTGCAGGAGAACGAGAACGATCAGCAAATTTCTTCATTCTATCCTGGGTTTGCAATAGGGTATCTTTAGCCCTCTTGTGGCCTTGTCTGATTTGATTCATTAAATGGTCTACATCAGGAAATCTGTGTTCCGATCTTTTTAGTATCGGAAATGCTGAGGGACTGAATCCATAGGAGCAGAAAAAAGGAGACGTGCGAATGGTGGAGTGATAGGAGTTATTGTAAGCATACTCTGCCAAAGGAAGTAGATCTTTCCAGTTATCCTGAGCTGCCGAAATGTAATTCTTTAGATATCCCTCTAGAGTTTGATTGAGCCGTTCCGTCTGCCCATTGGATTGGGGGTGATAACCGGAACTGAGGGCACGGGAAATCCCGAGATGTTGACAGATGTGCTTCCAGTAGAGAGAGGTATATTGTGTTCCACGGTCAGATATGATTGTATCTGGTAGGCCATGTAACGCGAAAATGTTATTGGTAAAGATACGGGCCATAACGGCCGCTGTAGGAATCCTGGCAAGAGGTATGAAGTGAGCCATCTTTGTAAAAGAATCGATCACCACCATTATTGCCGAACACCCCTTTGAGGGGGGAAGATCAACGATGAAATCCGTTGAGATTATCTGCCAAGGACGCGATGGAATGGGCATCTTGACCAGTAGTCCTAATGGAGACCTTCGGGGAGACTTGTTCTGAAGACAATCTGGACAAGATCCAATGTATCTTTTTATGTCCTCCCGTAGAGTTGGCCACCAGAACCAGCGTGAAACCATTTCTTGTGTGGAAGTGATTCCACGATGTCCCGCTACCTTAGATTTGTGACACATATCCAATACCTCCTTCTGGAGGGAGGTTGTAGGGATGAAAGCCCGATGACCTAGGAAATAGCATCCATCCTCCTTGACCAATGTGGGTAGCGTCCCTAGTGATATTCCTGATTTTCCAACTGATTCGGATTGATACCTCAGACGTGTCAGGAAGTCATGGGAGGTATGTAACCCTAACGCCATTTTAGGAAAAATCGGTTCAGATCTAAAGGAATCATTAGGGAGCTGTTCTTTACGTGATAAAGCGTCAGCGATTACGTTATCTTTCCCAGGTATGAAGGAGAAAGTGATCCTAGAAGGAGAAAAAAAATGAGCCCACCGGGCCTGACGACTATTGCAAGTCTGGGCGTACTGTAAAATACGAAGGTTGTGATGGTCCGTTCGAACTTCCACCGGGTACTTAGCTCCAAGTAGTAAATGTCGCCACTCTTCGAAAGCCCTTTTGATGGCTAACAGCTCCTTCTCCAATACCGTGTAATTTAATTCTGCAGGTGCCAATGTCTTAGATAGGTATGCCACTGGATGTTCCTGTTCGGAATTATCAGACTGAAGAAGAACTGCTCCCAAAGCATATTGAGAAGCATCAGTCTCCACGATAAACTGACGATTCTGATCAGGTGTCTGCAGAACAGGGGCGGACGTGAACAGATCTTTAAGTCTCTTAAAGGCTTGATCTGTAATCTCAGGCCAAGAAAAGGATACCCCCTTTTTTAACAGATTCGTCAGTGGTTTAGTCAGGCTTGAGAATCCCGGAATAAACCGCCGGTAAAAATTGGCAAGGCCGATAAACCGCTGAATGTCTTTCCCTGAGGTCGGGATAGGCCAATCCAATACGGCGGAAACCTTCTCCGGGTCCATAGCTACACCTTTGGCCGATAGAACATAACCTAAGTAAGTGACTTGAGGTTGGTGGAAGGAGCATTTCTCTAATTTGCAGAATAGGTGATTTTGATGAAGACGACGAAGAACCTCTTCCACATGTTTAACATGGTCCTGTAGAGTATAGGAGAAAACCAAAATATCGTCCAGATATACTATTACATTATGTAAGAGTAGATCAGCGAAGAGATGGTCCATAAAGCGTTGAAATATCGCCGGGGCATTAGAGAGTCCGAATGGCATAACATGGTATTGGTAATGGCCAAATGGTGTCCGGAATGCCGTCTTCCATTCATCTCCGGCCTTGATCCTTATCAGATGGTATGCTCCCTTGAGATCCAATTTAGTGTATAAATTTGCCCCCCTGACTGCTTCCAGAATATCCGGTATCAGGGGCATCGGATATTTGTCTGGTATAGTGATTTTATTGAGACCCCGGAAATCTATGCAAGGGCGAAGTTCCGTTGTGTTCCGTTTAGATACAAAAAATAGGGAAGCGGCTGCCGGTGAAGTAGATTCAGTGATCAACCCATTCATAAGATTTACTCTAAGATATTCTCGTAGCACCTCTTTTTCATTATGAGATAGGATGTACATTCGACCAAAGGGTAAAGGTTGGTCAGGTATTAGATCGATGGCACAATCGTCTCGTCTATGAGGTGGTAACTGTGAGTACTCAGAGGTGGAAAAGACTTCTTTATATTGATAGTACATGTTGGGAAGACCTGTGATTTGATTGAGAGTAGTGATTCCCTGAAATTTAGGAGAGGAAGAGCTGGTGTCCAACAGAACCTCTTGTTGATCTTTTATGCAGTGGCCAAGACAAAATTCGGAACCCAAAAAGAAGGACCCAGCTGTCCAATTAATAAAGGGGTTATGCTTCCTGAGCCATGGTATGCCCAAAATAATAGGATGGTGTGCTGCCCGGATGATGTCTAGAATTATGAGTTCTTGATGAGAAGAGATAGACATAAGCAGAGGACCAGTATGATCCGTAATGGGTCCAGATGTCAAAGGACTGCCATCAACACTTTCCACGGGAATGGATTCTATCTTACAAGACCGTGGGATACCATGAGAAGAGGCCCAGTGATCATCGATAAAATTCCCGGCAGCACCACTATCAATAAGGACCGGGATATCTTGTAGGACCTGTTTCCCAAAGGTTAGAGATACCTTTACAACCACCATGGTAGTATCCGAGGGATTGTTACAAGTGGATGTATGGACAACTTGTGAGGAACCTTGTTTAGTCATAGGATCCCGAACCGTGGTTCCCCTTACGGTCGGGCGTTTGCGTTTCCCGATCTCCTTGGTGGTGCGATTGGACACTCCTGTACGGTGTGGGTATTGGAACCACAATACATACATAAACCAAGGGATCGCCTTCGACTCCGTTCCTCAAAGGAAAGAGGTCCCCTGCCTGTTGCACCTAGTTGCATGGGTTCCTCGGTGGATGGAACCCGTGGAGCAGCAGGCAGATTAACAGGAAAACGGGGCAACCGTCCTTTCCTTTTTTCACTGGTGCGTTCCTTCATTCGATAATCAATCTGAAGGACTAGTGCGATAAGCTCAGTTAAAGAAGAAGAACGAGGAACCCTGGATATTTCATCTTTCAATTCTTCTGACAGTCCTCTCCTAAAGATGGTTATCTGTGCGTCATCGGACCAAGTAGTTTCGCTGGCCATTTGCTTAAATCTGGTTATATAAGCCAAAATGTCTGAATTTCCCTGTTTTAAGTCTAGTAAGTGTTCTTGGGAAGCTACTCGAATCTCCTGCCGGCCAAACATAGTATGAACACTATTACAAAAGGCCGTATGGGAGTCTAACATAGGGTTATTACTGGTGATTAGGGGTGTGGCCCAGGCTAAAGCTGGACCAGTCATTTGGGACACCATGTAACCCACACGATCCCGATCAGTATGAAAAAAGGCGTTTTTAAAAGCAAACTGAACGTAACAGGAATCTAAGAATTCTTTCACCTTATGGGGATTCCCATCGAATTGGCCTCCAGGAAGAGGCCCTGGAGGGACCTCTGAACAGTGAGGAACCCGTGAGGCAGCAGTATGTTGTGCTACTTGTTGGGCTATCTGCTGAGCTGCCTGTTGTTGATTCTGCTTTAGGGCAGTATTCTCCTGCTGGAGTTGTTGAACCTCAGTGGTTAAGGATTGTACTGCAGCGATCAGCTGTTGGATCTGCTGTTGTTGTTGGGGATCCATTATGAGGATTTTCTAGGCTCCTAGTTGCAATGACTAACAGACAAAGTTTGTTTCAGGCGTTGCTATCTGTAATGATCACTACAAACCGTTTCCGGCAATAAATCACTCTTCATGCATTGCAACACAGAAAGCGTAGAATCTCCTACCTGGAAATAGATGAATGACCAAATCGTATCTCCAGTGGTGTACCAGGTTTCAAAAAGAAAGGATGGAAAGATATATCCCAGTAGAACATAGGAATCCCCCTGGCAGCCCCTTCGGAGCCCGGTTAAGTACTGGGCGACCGTGGGAAAACCAGGGAAACCCTCATGGGGGAGAAAACCCTATGAAGAGCTGCTGGGGAGCGTTGGTATAGGCGAGGCGGACAGGAGGAAACTGAAGGACCTCGGGTTCCGATGATAACGTTATATGTTGGTTAAATGCTGGAGAGGTATAAGGGTAAAAACACAAGGTTCAATTGAAAGATGAGAAAACTACACAATAAGGAATGATGGTGAGATTGGAAGAACAGAAATTACCATTCAAACATCTAGACAGGGAGTTTAGTAGCTGAGGAACCCGGGGAACCAAGCCCGTTCAAGAACTATTCCTTTGTATGAAACGGGAAGTTCTGGGAAGCAAGATATAAAGAATTTAAGGATCAAAGAAGGACGGATGGTAAAGATTGGAGTGTACGAGAAAGAAATCTACCTTCAAGGGGAACACGGAATAATGTCGAGATTAGCCGCGTACTGTGGGGGCGTGGCTTAATCGTTACCAATACGATACCCTCGATCCGATCGTATTCCAGATTCTAAGAACAAGCAGATGCATGAATAAGAAGAAAACAAGGTACGGATAGAAAGAAAAAAAAGGAAGCAATGAGATTAAAGGCCTCACTGAGCGTCCGTATACTCCTAAGAGAGTAGCAACGCGCCGGTATCCAGGACTTCCCGGCTGATATGCCGAAGAGAGATCGACTTCCGCATCCTGCGTGGCTCGAGGCAGGGAAACAACTAGACCGTTGCTAGGGCTGCCGCGGTCATAACCCGGTGCGGCCATCTTGGAATAGGTAGAAGAGGAATGATTCGTCCTCACGAACATTACAGATAGGCGGTTGAGGTTGTGGTTGACTGCGGAATAGAAATGGATGCAGAATCTTGCTCCTTAATTTTCAGTGCATTGTCATAACGAGGTACAAGGAGAAAATTAGATTTGCATTAGATATGTGGAAAGATCCAACTGTCGAGAATATGAACTTCTGCATGTCTGTAGGGCTCACCATTGGTATACTGAATGTGTTCGTGGTTTTGTCACTTGCGAGGGTCTGTGCTTCCATAAGTATGCTCTTCTAAACAATTTGACATGTCAAGCAACCGATTACGAAAAGATTATGCTTCTTTGAAGGGCACTATGGCATTGTTTTCTATGGTCATAATTACTTTATTTGAGGCTCCATAAACCGTGTACAGATGTATAGTGAAATGTGGTATAGTTAATACGTAATTAAATTTTGTAAATGTGCAAACTTTAATAAGACACATTTACCCCACCGCCTACAGCTAATTCATCATCCGGACTCACCTGTGTGTGTGCATCTATTCAGTTGTAATTGCATTTGAAAGCAATTTAATTTAATCTGGGTCGATCTTTTTTTTGTGAACTTCAATTGGTCGCACATATCGTCAGTAAATTGCAGGTTGCAGATGCAGAATCGATTGGCCCTCAATTCCTTCAAGACATCATGTGCTCTACTTTCGATCTCGTCCACTGCAAAACCACAATATCGAACTGATCTTCTGATTAAATCAATATCCTTCGGGGATGTATGCAGAACTGTGCACTGACTTTTGAGATGGCTGTTAGAACGCCAACCCACAACCATACAAGCAGGCATTCTTGAAAAATCTATAAGATCTGTATAAAAAAGTATAAATGATTACAAATAAATTGTTCTGTATGCATGCGATTGATGGAATTATATCACAGCTTTCTATGCAATGTTTGCTTTGGTCAAAGAAGCTAAACCTGTGTAACGTGGTCGAATAAACGCTGGGTTAACTTTCAAACAGAATCGATTTATATAACGCAAATCGTAATGCTACTTGTCAGTTGGATGTAGTTTCATGCATCAAAAAGAAACAAATAGACATGGTCCAAGAAAGATGACATTATATTACAATGGACATTGATGAAATGTGCTATATATGGAGATCAAAACACTTGGAACATTAGACAATGGCAAAGTTATTGAGATGAATGAACATTACTACAACCAATAGGTGACCTGCCCTTACCTTGACCAACAAACAAGCAGTCAGCAAGCTGGGGAGCTATTAGCATGAGAACAGGTAGCACGACAAAGAGTTGCCTTCCAGTACTCAGCGATGTTCTCCGGCAAAATATCAAGGGGTTTATAAAGGATTAGAAAAGTGAGTGTGTATGTGAATGTGTGACATGTTTCTGGTGGGGTCTTCAGGGGGGGAGCCTGGAGACACTGGGTCTGGGGAGGCCATGCGAACAATGGCCCCTGTGCGGAAGATACCTTTGAAGTGTACATGGTGTTTGGCACCTTAGCCGTTCCAACCCTTCCAGCCCCCTTGGGAGCGCACGGCTACAGCTGCAAACTGCCATTGATACTGAAGGGGGATGGATGGGCAAGAGGCGTACAGAAAGGGCCCGGAACACTGATGAAGGGAGACACACTTATGTGGATTGCAGGGGCAGGGTCTGCGAGAAAGGGGAGACTGGAGACACTGGGTCTGGGAAGGCCATGTGAACAATGGCCCCTGTGCGGAAGATATCTTTGAGGTGTACATGGTGTTTGGCACCTCGGCCGTTCCCACCAGACAGCCCACTTGGAAGCGCACGCCCACGGGTGCAAACTGCCATTGATACTGTAGGGGGGATGGATGGACAAGAGGCATGCAGAAAAGGCCCGGAACACTGCTGAAGGGAGACACACTAATGTGGATTGCAGGGGCGCGGTCTGCGAGAGAGGGGAGCCTGGAGACACTGGGTCTGGGGAGGACATGTGAACAATGGCCCCTGTGCGGAAGATACCTTTGAAGTGTACATGGTGTTTGGCATCTTGGCTGTTTATATTGGATGGGGGATGGATTGTTGCAGAGGAGAGCGTAAAAGGGCACCAACCATTCTTTCATGTCCCTCATAGACGATTGAGCGTGTCCTTGATCTGTAACGCTCACCTGATTCCCGCAGAGGCGCCGGTCTTGACTGGGTGAATGCCGTATCTTCAAAGGTGATGTGTAACACACGGTTGGCTCTTTGGGCTGGACCGCTGTGCACTGTATGTCTGACTCGAAGAGTAAGATGTCTGCAGATAGAAAATATGGGATTAATGAACTGGGGTTATTGGGTGCCTCTCTCCTCTTCCCTTTCTCTTCTCCTGTAGAACCCCAAAGGTTAACGCCCTCACCTTAGGTAAGTGAACGCCGAGCTCTCCATCTGCCTCGGGGCAGGGTGCCGTAACCAGTTTCTTCACTGGATAAGGGTGCAGGCCTCTTGACCTCAGAGGACTGCTGTCCGTCGTTAACTGCACGAACGGTAAGTTCTGGGCACTTCAAATGTCTTAAAAGTCTTTTGTAATGATATCTCTTGTTTTGCAGGGTTCCGGCGTTGGCGGATGGCGGGCTGATGAGAGTTGAGGATCGAACCCGCGTGAGGAATAGAAGCGCCTGGAAGCACGTAAGTAAGTGCTTGTAGCCTGCTTCACGATGCGCACTAACTGTCCCTTTTATCTTGCAGGTACAAGTTCGGAGCTTTAGAGAAGCTGAAGGGTGCTGGAATACCCACTGGATTCGGCGTGGGAAGGAGTAATGGCACGTGAGTAATAAAGTTGCCCAATGTCTTTAAACGCACCTTCTTTTGTCTTTCAGATGCGGGATGCAGCGCCGAAGGCCTCCGGAGCGTGCGAAGAGCTGGTAAGCTTTTGTCTTTCAGATGCCGGAATGCAGTGCGAAGACCTCCGGAGCATGCGAAGAGTAGGTAAGCCTTTGTCTTTCAGATGCCGGAATGCAGCGCGAGGCGTTGGTGACAGCCGATGGACCAGGTAAGAGATGCACTGCCACTGAAGACCGTAGTGCTAACCTGTTTTTTCTTTGTCTTTACAGCTGCTGCTGAAGACTGGATTCCAGGATGGTAAGCCTTTGTTCCCTTAGGCCCAGGATCAGAAGCAGAAGACACGATGAGCGTTCTGCTGCAGAGAATGCAGAATAACGCAAAGCAAGATTCATCCATTGGGTGTGGTTTAAATAGCCTCCTCTAGTGCTTAGGTGTCTCCTTCCACAGCCACGCCTAGGTAAGAAAAGAGTTCCTGCTTTCCAGAAGAGTTCCAGTGTTCTGAACCTAGGGAGTGGCTCCTGCCCCACCCAACAGGAAAAGTAGTCCCAAACAGAAGAGGATCAGGGGTTCAACTGGCAGGTAAGTAAGCAGCATGGTCTGCTGCAGGTAAGTCCACCCAAGCATTATGAGCCCGGCGCTTAAAGCGCTGGGACTGGGCATCTTTATGAGCCTGGTGCCACTGGCGCCAGGACAGGGTCCAAAAGGTCCCAATTGGGACTGGCTGGCACTCGGAACCGGGGTTATGGGTCTGCTTCCAAGGGAGTCGGGCAAGTCCTGATCTTTTGGAAGCAGAGATCATGACACTGAAAAGTTGAAACAACTATTCATAAAAGGGCATTTCTATTTTATTTTGTTGCTGGTGTTGATGGCACAAATATACTACAAATTGTATACTTCGGGTTGCAGCACAGTGTGGGAAAATCCCCTGTACTGTCCGCTGTCACTGGGGTATTTGGAACAGGGGGTGGTCCTGACCTTAAACATTTAAGCTACAATGATTTGCTGTAGACACAATTTTCATACATCTCCATATACAATACTGCTCACTTAACAGATTATGCATTTTGGGAGGAAAAACATACAAATCCAAATTCTGAAAGGGCTGGAAAACCAGTTTTTTGACCTTTATTACTTCAGGTCACATATTACAGCGTAGCAGCCCCACTGTCTTATAAACTTCCAGATAAATAGTAGACAGAAAAATCTACAACTTAGTCATCAGCATACTCTATTTTGTACAGCGAGGACTTGAGTATTTAAACAGGGGGAGAAAGGCATTAAATGCAACTTTTTGTATTTGTAAGCGACCCAGAGTTAAGCTGAACTTTAGGCATTCTGTTTACATTATCAGAAAGAACACATTGAAGAAAAGAGAGGTGTAGTTTGTTGGCTCCACAATACTACTTTTTTACTCAATTCTCTTACCTATGTGTTGGTTAAACAAAATATTGATTCATATTTGTCATCAGTGTTTTGTACAAAACAAACATTTTCTTGAAAGGACCTGAAAATAAGGTCTGCTGAGAGGCAACACTTTTGCAGCCAATACTTTGTACAAAACAGTTTTTTGCTTCGTGACACCTAAAAATAGGCACTGCTAGGAGGCGACGTCCACACTAGAGGTGGTAAAGATGATGTCTGTCGTAGGTCTTAGTGTTGTAAATGTAGGACCGTATGACGTTGGACGTTTCGGCTGTATAGAGATAGCAGCCTTCTTCTATGGCCCAGAATAGCAGGTCTTCCTATAATTTAAGAAACAATATACGGAATATTGTTGAATATCCAGAATATGGATTTTGTGTGCAGACAATAAAAAACCCGTGAGGGGTTACACACTGGGGATGGGCCCTCCGGACCCATGTACTGACCTTGCATTGAAGGGGGTGGGGAGCTCTGGATGAATGGGCTCCTGGAGATACAGGGAGAGTGATGTTGGTAACCCGATAATGTGATTCGATGTTTGGTTGCCTACAAAAAAATGAACATTTAGCTGAAGTTACACACGTGACTTGAACACCAGGTGCTGGAGCAAGGATATAAATAAAAATATAGTACCTTGTTTATCATGCACCGGGGATGCAGGGTGCTGGAGGGGTCCCTCAGAGGGGAGCAGTTCGGTAGGACAAAGTATCCTGTGCGGGGGTACGAGGTGTTCAGGCACGCGAATCTGCGTGGGGGGGGTTGTGAGGGACAAAGGTGGAAAAAGGGAAACAAAGCCTGGTAAGAATTCGTAGACCCGGCTGTGGTTGGAGGCAGGAGGGAGGCAGGGGTATCAGCTTACCTATTCTTCCGTGCGCGAGCACACTGGATGTGCTGTGTCTCGTCTCTGTCTCGTCTCCGGGGACTGGAGCTGTGCGAGTAAGGCATGGAGCGCATGTGCAAAGGCTACGTTTACGCCTATTGCACACGCGCATGCGTCCCGTAGAACCGTAGCTACGGTGGCACGGGCGCATGTGTAGAAGTTGAATGGATGTCTATTGCGCATGAGTGTGAGTCCAGTGGTCCGTTGTCATGGAGATACGGGCGCGTGTGAATACATCCTGCAGTCTCCTATTACGCTGGGGCTTGGTGGGTAAGTTTGGGAAGGAGAATGTGCACGGGGATGTTAATGCTGCCGTGCTGGCGGCAGGGGGCCCACACAGACCCTGGCTAAGTGACATGCTTTGACTGTGGAAAACCACATCCAGCATAAAGTGCTGATTCGGAACATGGTGCTGGCTAAATCAGTGCTTCTTGTGTAAACCAAACAAGCCCAAGTTGGAGGGGCAAGTATGTGGGACTAATTATGTATGTTTGGTGTGTAGGGACAGGGGGGAAAAAATGAAAAAGGGGGGGGAAATGGGGTGGGAAGCTGCCTGAGGCTGTGTGGAGGAATGCATGGACCTAAGGTAGTCCCTCCTCAGAGCCTGGTGCTTTTAGGTACTCAACTGGGGCAAGTTCATTCGGACCATGAGTTGTGGTCTGTAATTTAAAGATCCACCAGGATTCTTTAAAGTTCAGAGCATTGGCGGTATTGGAACTGTCACTCACTTTGTCCACTACCCACCATTTAAAGGAGTCACAGTTGTGCTGGTATTCGAGGAAGTGAGAAACTAACGGTGCGTTATGAATCTTACATCTTATTCTCGACTTGTGTTCTCCTATTCTTTTGTTAACTGGCCTCGATGTTTGTCCTATATATCGTAGGTGGCAAGGGCATTCGATGAGGTAGATAACATTGGGTGTCTTACAGTTCGAGAAATGGCGGATTTCCCACTCTTTGCCATTCACCGGGAAAGACCGTAGTTTCTTGGTTTGACTGCAGACAGAGCAGTTGCCACATGGGTGGTGACCCCGGATCTCCCGCATATTCCACAGAGTAGATCTGGAATCTTTTCGCTTGTTCCTGGCATGTGTTAAGAGGTCTTTCAGGTTTTTGGATCTCTTCAAAGCCATTCTCGGCAGTGGTTCAGAAACTACGGTCTTTCCCGGTGAATGGCAAAGAGTGGGAAATCCGCCATGGATCTTTAAATTACAGACCACAACTCATGGTCTGAATGAACTTGCCCCAGTTGAGTACCTATAAGCACCAGGCTCTTCTGAGGAGGGACTACCTTAGGTCCATGCATTCCTCCACACAGCCTCAGGCAGCTTCCCCCACCCTTTTCACCCCCCCCTTTTTCCTTTTTTCCCCCCTGTCCCTACACACCAAACATACATCATTAGTCCCACATACTTGCCCCTCCAACTTGGGCTTGTTTGGTTTACACAAGAAGCACTGATTTAGCCAGCACCATGTTCCGAATCAGCACTTCATGCTGGATGTGGTTTTCCACAGTCAAAGCATGTCACTTAGCCAGGGTCTGTGTGGGCCCACTGCCGCCAGCACGGCAGCATTAACATCCCCGTGCACATTCTCCTTCCCAAACTTACCCACCAAGCCCCAGCGTAATAGGAGACCGCAGGATGTATTCACACGCGCCCGTATCTCCATGACAACGGACCCCTGGACTCACACTCATGCGCAATAGACATCCATTCAACTTCTACACATGCGCCCGTGCCACCGTAGCTACGGTTCTACGGGACGCATGCGCATGCGCAATAGGCGTAAACGTAGCCTTTGCACATGCGCTCCATGCCTTACTCGCACAGCTCCAGTCCCCGGAGACGAGACACAGCACATCCAGTGTGCTCGCGCACGGAAGAATAGGTAAGCTGATACCCCTACCTCCCTCCTGCCTCCAACCACAGCCGGGTCTACGAATTCTTACCAGGCTTTGTTTCCCTTTTTTCACCTTTGCCCCTCACAACCCCCCCCACGCAGATTTGCGTGCCTGAACACCTCGTACCCCCGGACAGGATACTTTGTCCTACCGAACTGCTCCCCTCCGAGGGACCCCTCCAGCACCCTGCATCCCCGGTGCATGATAAACAAGGTACTATATTTTTATTTATATCCTTGCTCCAGCACCCGGTGTTCAAGTCACGTGTGTAACTTCAGCTAAATGTTAATTTTTTTGTAGGCAACCAAACATCGAATCACATTATCGGGTTACCAACATCACTCTCCCTGTATCTCCAGGAGCCCATTCATCCAGAGCTCCCCACCCCCTTCAATGCAAGGTCAGTACATGGGTCCGGAGGGCCCATCCACAGTGTGTAACCCCTCACAGGTTTTTTATTGTCTGCACACAAAATCCATATTCTGGATATGCAACAATATTCCATATATTGTTTCTTAAATTATAGGAAGACCTGCTATTCTGGGCCATAGAAGAAGGCTGCTATCTCTATACAGCCGAAACGTCCAACGTCATACGGTCCTACATTTACAACACTAAGACCTACGACAGACATCATCTTTACCACCTCTAGTGTGGACGTCGCCTCCTAGCAGTTCCTATTTTTAGGTGTCACGAAGGAAAAAACTGTTTTGTACAAAGTATTGGCTGCAAAAGTGTTGCCTCTCAGCAGACCTTATTTTCAGGTCCTTTCAAGCAAATGTTTGTTTTGTACAAAACACTGATGACAAATATGAATCAATATTTTGTTTAACCAACACATAGGTAAGAGAATTGAATAAAAAAATAGTATTGTGGAGCCAACAAACTACACCTCTCTTTTCTTCAATGTGTTCTTTCTGATAATGTAAACAGAATGCCTAAAGTTCAGCTTAACTCTGGTACGCTTACAAATACAAAAAGTTGCATTTAATGCCTTTCTCCCCCTGTTTAAATACTCAAGTCCTCGCTGTACAAAATAGAGTATGCTGATGACTAAGTTGTAGATTTTTCTGTCTACTATTTATCTGGAAGTTTATAAGACAGTGGGGCTGCTACGCTGTAATATGTGACCTAAAGTAATAAAGGTAAAAAAACTGGTTTTCCAGCCCTTTCAGAATTTGGATTTGTATGTTTTTCCTCCCAAAATGCATAATCTGTTAAGTGAGCAGTATTGTTTATGGAGATGTATGAAAATTGTGTCTACAGCAAATCATTGTAGCTTAAATGTTTAAGGTCAGGACCACCCCCCTGTTCTAAATATTTGCATAAGCCCTATCGTCCTGCCCGATTACAGGCTATCCCTCAGGTTACTAAAACTGGGGTATTTGGAGCAAATGGCTGCAACGACACAGGCGGGTATTACTCATCAAACGCGGATTCCAAGCCTCCCATAAAGCCACCATGGAAATGAACGGTAGGCCATCAGCCTGTACCACCTGTGGAAGAAAAACATACATACTGTATTTAAATGAACTTGATAAGTGTACAAACATTACTTGAAAAAGCACCCTCTTTCCTATGACATAGTTGCCCGTACAAATGTTACTTACTGGATCAATCAACTTGGGCTTTGAAGTGTGAACACATTGCAAAATTGAACAGCCATGCAATCCATAATGTTTGGGGTACAGAGAAATATTGTTTCTAGGTTGAACGTGAAAGACACATAAGATGAACTTGTGCTTTGAAGTGTCCACACATTTCAAAAGTGAACACCCATTCAATCCATCACGTTTGGGGCACAGAGAAATATTGTTTGTTAGTTGAACGTGAAACGTCAGGATGGCCAACAAACTGCCTAAAACAAAGGGCAAACAACCCACGACCAATGAATATGCTAAAACATCGCCGTGGCAGAGGGAGCCAGGAGCAAAGAGAGAACCCCCACCGTGCGTATAGCGCCACGAGCAAAAACCAGGAGATCCTTGCAGCAGTTGCAGACCTGAAAGTGGCTTGGGAAACCAAATTGGGACTGGCCATGGTCGAGCTGAAAGCGGCACTGGAGCTCAAAGTCTGAGCTGTACAGGAGGAGGTGAATCTCTTCCGACAAGACGTCAGAGCGCTGGCAGAACGTACAGGCGACTTGGAGAAGGAAGTGGCCCCGAATACAGCTGCATGTGCATCTCATAAATCCGAGCTTCACGCCCTAGAACAACGCGTGGGCAACCTGGAAAGCAGGGCGGAGGAGGCGAGGGACGCGCCCGGAGGAACAGTATACGTATCGTAGGATTGCCTGAAGGAGTTGAGGGACCTAACCCACTGAGTTCATCTGATCAATGCTGCTGCAGGAGATAACTGGAGGAGTTCTCACCCAGGGGACCGCGGTGGAACGGGCGCATAGGGCCCTGACGAGGAAGCCACCACTGGGGACCCCCCCAGGCCGGTGATTGCCAAGATCCTGAACTATCGAGACCGGGAAAGAATCCTAGAGCACTTCCGGAAGGGAGGAACCATACAAAGGGCGTCGGCAAACCTAATGGCATACCCAGATTACACTCTGCAGGTACAACGCTGATGCATGAACTCTGGTGCAGTGAAGAGTGGATTGTGGGGAGCGGGCTACAAATACATGCTGATCTACCCTGCAAAACTGAAAGTGTTCCACAAAAATAGAACCCTGTTTTTTCATACCCCGGAGCACATGACAGAATGGCTGGATATGCAGAGCTGTCCCCAGGAACCGGGCATCCAGAAGAAGATGGCGCAGATAAGTAGCATGGAGACCGTGGCACCCAGGGTGTCGCAGTCTCAGACATTGGGACTAGAATATAGAACAGGATACAGCCTGTCGGAGTAGAGCGACTAGGGCCATATCCTATGATCCTTGAGCACGGGAACTTAGTGAAAGGTGTAGTAGCCTAACGGAACCAGCCCTCACACCCCCAAAAATAGATTAGTTAGGTCACCAGTAGACTGGTGACACCCTGCCGGGTCCCTGATCTCGGCATTCCGAGGCAGGACCAAACGTGGGGGAGCTTGAGATCCAGGGATGGAGCTGGGCACCAGTTGGGGTGGAGCAGGGAGGGGGAGGGAAGGGGTTGTGTGCAGTGTATTATAGTTAACTCCTCATTTAATTCATGCTCTGTGCCAACAAACCTTAAAGACACATGGATACTACCTCTACTAAAAAAAGTTAACCTGGACCCCAACGTCCCAACGAACTATAGGCCCATAACAACTGTCCCGTTCCTCCTTAAAATCTTAGATAAAGCTGCATATCTTCAGATCCAAGATTATCTGGAGAGCAACAATCAGGATTTAGGCCAAGTCATGGAACCAAAACGGCTCTCCTCGATCTTAAAAACCAGCTAGATGAGCACAAAGACAGAGGAAATGTGTCTATTCTCCTACTCCTAGACCTATCAGCTGCTTTCGACCTGGTAAATCACAAGGTACTGTGCAATCACCTCAAATTGGCAGCCAACTTCGCTACAAAAGCCACGGCATGGATGAATTCATTCCTGGACCAGAGAACCATAAGAGTTTTCTCACCTTCATCAGCAGCAGATCCAGTCCCCATCACCTGCGGAGTCCCTCAAGGGTCATGTGTTTCCCCCACGCTATACCATATTTTTACAAAGCCTCTCGTTGATATATTGGACAAACTAGGGGTCTCATATACCAACTACGCCGATGATACCCAGATCCTTATCCCAATCCAATGTGATTATGAAAAAGACACCAGACTCATAAACAAAATTTACCAAATCATCCAAACCTGGATGGCCACTTATGTCCTATGTCTTAACGACGATAAGACCGAGCTCTTAATCATTGGTTCTACCAATAAACTGAACAAACTACCCTAGCTTTACAATTCCATCACGATCGATGGCATCAAAATCAAGGTAGCTAAGGAAGTTAAAACCTTAGGTTTCTACTTAGACTCAGCTCTCACCCTGGACAAGCAAGTAAATGCCACAGCCTCAGCAACCATGTACACCTGCAAACTCATCTACGCCTGCAAACCATACCTTTCCACAGATAGCTGCACCACCATAGCGCGAGCCCTCATCCTCTCTAAATTAGACTACTGCAATGCACTGTACCTTGGCACCAGTAAACATAACACTAACAAACTCCAAACCCTGCAGAACAATGCCCTCAGAACAGCCCTAGGCATCCCCAAAGGACAACACATATCTACCCATAGAAGAGCCGTCAACTGGCTGGCCATCAATGACCGTATCAAACTCAAAAACTTTGAACATTACACACAATTGTCTGAACAACAAAGCTCCTGCATACCTGAGAGAAAAATTCACAAAGCACACCTCTGAACGTCCCATCAGAAAGGCCCTCTCAAATAGTATCAAAGTCTGTAACTTTAAACTGAAAAGAACTGGTGGGTCCAGCTTCCCGGTTCTAGCAGCGCAGCTCTGGAACTCCATCCCAGATGCACTTAGAGCTACCCCCTCCTTCCATGTGTTCAAAGCCAACGCTAAACTCTGGCTTAAAACTGCCGACCGCTAAATGCCCCAAATGTACCAAATACTCTGTATATTTATTGCAAACACTGTAACTGTAACTTATCTTTATTGTAAGTCATCCGACAGTGCAACACAAAAAGATTCTGATATATGTAACATATCTCTCTTGTAAGTAAGAAATGCTTGATATATGATCCTGTAACCTAAGTAATGTAACATATTCATGTACCTGTAACCCAAGATTTATTTTCTACAAGCGCCCAGTTGCTTAACGGCCAGGCGCGCTCTATAAATAAATAAACAATACAATACAATACAATAGTTGAGCAAGGGGGGGAGGGGAGGTTAGTTGGGGAGTTTAAGTTGGAAGTGGGAGGGGTACGAGCCCAATTTCATGTCAAACTAGACTGGAGAGGACACCAAGGAAGGGGGGAGGAGGGACAAACCACGCATGGCAATGGGTAGTCTTAGAATTGTAACCTGGAACGTGAGAGGCCTCAACAGTTATCTGAAGAGGAATAAAGTAATGATGTACCTGAGAAGGCTGAAAGTGGACGTAGCATTACTACAGGAAACCCACCTTACTAAGGATAAACTGGAGGTGGTCAGGAGAAAGTGGAACGGGACCACCACAGGAGCCACATACTCAGCTTATGCTAGGGGGGTGGTCACATGGGTGGCACCTCATGTACCATTTCAGCTGCTTCAGCCTACGGTAGACCCAGATGGTATAATGTTGTGGTGCGGTGGATGTTGGAAAACAGGGAGGTGAGCATTATAAACTCATACACCCCTAACCAAGACACAGTGGCCTATTTTAGGGTTCTATATAGCAAAATTAGCCCCCTACTGGGTGGTGCTATCATCTGGGGAGGAGATTTTAACTGTGCATTACACTCCAAATTGGATAGGTCAGACAATAAACTAGATAGACCCACCCCGGCTGCAAGAGCATTACAGGCCCTTCTGAGGGACTTTGGGCTAGAAGACATCTGCACCTGGGAGACAGGCAGTACTCACATTATGCAGCCCCCCACAACCTGTACACGAGACTGAATTACATGTTTGTGGCCTCGGAGTTAGCAGGAGAAATGATAGGTGCGGAATACAAGGCCAGAGTACTTTCGGACCATTCCCCCTGGGTCTTGGAGTGGAGGCAACAGCCCCCTAGAGCGAGAATCCCCACATGGAAGCTTAGAGGCGAAGCCCTACAGGACTCGGAATTCTGTGAGGACCTGAGGGAGGCAATTATTGAGTACTTTAACATTAACACAGGGAGTGTGCAGTCAGAAGGAACCTTATGGGAGGCGTTCAAAGTGGTAGTACGGGGTGCAGCCATATCCAAATCCAGAGGGCTCCAAGGGGGCATAGAGCGAGAGCTACAGGAGACAGAGAAGGAGCTGGAAGACATAATGCAGAGGGGGAGCACCTCACAGGAGGATGCCGAATGGGCGAATCTGTTACAACAAACTAGCAAGGAGCACTGGGACAGGCTATGTAAACTGAACTATAAAAAATATATCGAAAGGCAACATGCGGGGGGAGATAAACCGGGAAGGCTGCTGGTGTGGTTATACAAAAATGAAACACCACGTCCAGTGGTCAGGGAGATAAGGCCAGACCTGGGATACCCAAGAGGGAGTCAATGACGGGTACTTCAGATTCTATAAACGCCTGTATGCGGACACGGGGGAGGAGATGGGTCGAGAGATTCAGGAGACATTGGAAGACATAGGATTTCCCAAGTGAAATGATCTGGAATGGGAGGACCTGGACGCCCCAATCACACTAGACGAATTAGAGACAGTGATTCAGCACTTACCCACGTGCAAGGCTCTGGGGTCAGACGGGCTGCCAAGCAAATTTTACAAGACATACAAGCAGGAGGTACCCCACTCCCCCGCTGCTTGCCATGCTAAATGAGGCGCTTGAATGAGGGATGCTGCCGGAGTCCCTGAGGGAGGCGGTGGTCATTCCGCTCCTAAAACAGGGCAAGCCAAGCACGGATTGTGGATCATACAGACCCCTATCGATGCTCAACCAAGACAGCAAAATCCTTAAAGCTACGTTGGCAAACAGGCTCAAATGAGTCATTGGCAATCTGATACACCCCGATCAGACAGGCTACGTCCCAGGCAGGAATATAACCGACAATCATAGGAGACTCCACCACATTATTGAACAGACAGAAAAGGACCCCGGCGAAATGGTAATAGCCTTGTTGGATGCCATTAAGGCCTTCGACTCTGTGAGGGGGCCGTGGTTGCCAGCGGCTCTGAAAGAATATGGGATAGGGCCGGGGTACCTGAGGTGGGACAAAATGATATATAGCTCCCCAATCGCCAGGGTTAAAACTGGCGCAATAATCTCTGACAAATGGCAACTTAGTAGGGGCACTAGAGAGGGCTGCCCCTGGTCGCCCATGCTGTACATTCTCGCTCTGGAACCACTGGCAGTCTGCCTCAGACAACAGTATGGGGAGATAGGGATCTCCACGAAGGGAGGATCGCACCTCATATCATTGTATGCCGATGACATACTGCTATACTTGTGCTTCCCAGAAGAAAACCTACAATTTGTCCTGGAGGTGATGGAACGGTATGCCACCCTCTCGGGCATAGCGGTAAACCCCAAGAAATCAAGCATGTTTCCTTTGGGGAGATACAGGAGGGCCCCGCATAGGAACCTACCGGTCTTGCCGATACCCTGCCAGACCAGGACATTCCGATACTTGGGAATCGACATATATCACACGGCCGAAGATGAACACAAATACAATACGGAGAGGGCAGTGGAAGGCATTAAGAATAGCATGGGGTTTTGGTCCAGGCTACCCCTGGCCATGGTGGGCAGGGTGGCTTTGATTAAGATGGTGGACCTGCCGAGATTGCTACATTTTTTTACGAACATCCCGCACATGCTCCCCAAATGTTTTTTTGCGAAACTCCACAATTTATGCAGGGGCTTTATATGGCACTACTCCAGGAATAGGGTGGCCCTTTGGAAGTTACAAAACTTGTGCGACAAGGGGGGGTATAAACTTACCGAACTTCGAGTTATACTACCTGGCGGGACAGCTCCAGTATGTGGCCAGGTGGCTGTCCGAAGTAGAGACGGCCAAAGTCATGCTATTATACAAGGACACCACTCCCATTTTTCTAAGAGAGGTGGTGTGGTTACCTAAATCAAAGTTGCAAGGAAGGGCGAGACTGTTGGAACTGGGCTGGGGGATAAGGAATAAAGCATGGAAAATAGATGGGAGGAATTGTAAATGATAAAAGGGATCCGTAGATACTGGGAACCGATGGGCCTTGCGACACTCTGAGATGCATGGCAAGAGGGGGAGGCACTAGACTTCCAGAGACTAATGGAGGACACTGGGGTGCACAAAGGTATTACTTATACAAGAATTATTAAATGGGTGCGGGAAAGGTGGCCTGAGGCAGTGCTAGCGGAGCAACCCAATATGGTCATTGAGACGATGTACGATATCTCGGAGGGTGGGCACGAAATATCCCGCATATACGAACTATTGATGACTAGGCTGGGTAAGGAGTGGCTCCAGCTGAGGCGGGACTGGGAGGAGGAGGTGGGAGAACCTATGCTGGATGGACAGTGGGACAGGGCTCAAAGGTACCACAAGAAGGTGTCCCGAAACGCGAGGCAACAGCAGATCCACTTATATGTTACTCATTTTTTTTTTTTTAAAAACATTTTATTGGCATTTGTAAAAGTGCGAAACAAACAACAAACAGTGACTTAACAACCAACTTAAAACAAATTAACTAATTAACTACTTAACTTCCACAGCCTTCATAGAGCAATGTATCGTCCGTGGTGGGGAGCGGAGGGGGGGGGTCGGTGTGCAGCAAGTCCGTGGTCGTGGGGGGCTGGGTATGGTGTTGGCCATTCTTGGAAACCAGTCACAGGCGGTATTCTGTTAGGAGCGAAAATTCAGGGGGGTTTGTGGTCGGAGGCAAATTGAATGTCACGCACCAGGGCCTTCCATGAGTCCAGAGCTTCATTGGAGTCGTCATCGTTCGAGCGGATACCATCCTGCCAGGCCCTAGTCTCCGCCTCCGTCCACTTTTCCAGGTCTTTGAGCCAACGTCCGTGTCTAGGGCCCCTTGGGGATTTCCATGCCATCGCTACGGACCTCTTCGCAAGGATGCAAGCAAGGTCCATTAGTTTGACCTGATGCTTGTGTTTGCTGGGTCTGGGATGGGCTCCCAGCAGGCATTCCTTTGGGTTCCACTCGTATCTTGTGAGCCCCGCCTCAGTGCATGTGCGTTCCACCATGGACCAGAAGTACGCAGTTTTGGTGCAGGTCCAAAACATATGGATCAAGTCCGCCTTGTCGTTACCGCACCAGGGGCAGTGCGGAAGTGCACGATTGTTGAAGGTGGCAACTCTTAGCGGAGTCATGTATGTCCGGTATAGGACATTTAACTGGACTTGTTTAAATCTGGTATTCCTCGACACCTCCTTGGGGTATAGAAGTATTCGCTCCCATTCGCCGTCGGTGAGCGGGACCCCCAGGTCGGATTCCCATTTTTGTCTCAGGGGCGCGCTTTTTGGGTTGGGTCTGTCGTTCAGCTTGGCGTATAAGCGGGAGACCGGTCTCCAGCCATCTGCTAGGTCGTACATCTCCTGAAGAAGGGGGTCCGGTGGGGGTTCCTCCGGCCAGACGGGCCATTGTGCCTTTGCCGTTCGCTTGAGGCGGTGGTACCACAAGAACTGGGCGTTTGAAATGCCTTCATTGGCTTGTAGGGATTCGAGTTCTCTGAACATACCGTCTTCGAACAGATCCCCCCATGTGTAGATTCCAGCTCTCTCCCATTGTCTCGCTGTCGCTAAGTCTGCGTGGGTCTTGCACACGTCAGCCAGGATGGGGGCACTGGGATTGTAGGGGTGCTCCAGGTGTCGGAGAAAGCCGGTTCTAGCCCACACCTGCCGGCCCAAGGTGACAATCATGGGGACTCCTGAAGCTTGTTTCATCGGGTTCCAAAGCGTCTCCCTGGGGAACAGCTTGGAAGTCGGGTTACGGAGGAGCTTCGTTTCCGACGAAAGTTCATCAGAAAGCCATTTCGTTGTGTGACTGAGCTGTGCGGCCAGAAAGTACCTTTGTAGATCCGGTAGTTGTATCCCACCTTCTTTGTGCGGGAGCGTGAGTGTGGGGAGGGAGATCTTGTGTCTGGAGGACCCCCATATGAAGTCCTTGATGAGAGAGTCCAATTTTTTGAAGAAAGGCGGCCTGATGTAAAAGCATACGTTCGTGAAGTGGTACAAGAGGCGGGGGAGAATTATCATTTTGACTATTGCGGCTCTGCCCATTACCGCCAGTGGTAGCTTCGACCAAATGTTCATGGATTTGCGAAGGGTCATAACAGCTTTTTCTGTGTTATGGTCATGTGTGAGAGCTGGGGTATGGCACACGTCAATTCCCAGGTATTTAAAGTGCTCTAGTTGCCATCGTATCCCGACGTCTGGGAGGTCTGACTCAGCCAGGCCCCTAAGTCTCGCCAGCGGAAACGCACAAGACTTCAGTTTGCTGAATGTTATTCCGGAGTATCGGGAGTAGTTGTCGAGGATATCGAGCGCGACGTGTGCGTTGAGCCGGGGGTTATTCAAGTACAGGAGGACATCGTCCGCATACATGGATATTATGGCATAGTCCCTGCCCAGCCCGATGCCCGCGTCAAAATGTTGTGCCCTGAAGTAGGCAGCCACTGGCTCCAGGCCCAGTATATATAACATTGGGGATAGTGGGCATCCTTGTCGGGTGCCGCGCTGTATCGGCCAGGCCTGAGACATCGTCGTTCCAGTCTTCACCCTCGCTGTCGGGGTGTTGTACAGTACCTCGATCCACCTCACGAAGCTCGCTCCAAAGCCGAATTCCTTTAGTGCTTCAATCAACCACTCCCAAAAGATGGAATCAAAAGCCTTTATGGCGTCCAGAGAGAGTATAGCGAGGTCTTCATCTCGGTCGTGGGTCTCCGCCATGATATGTTGGAGCCTCCTCAGGTTCGCAGTGGTGTTGCGACCTGGCACAAAACCATTCTGGTCTTCATGGATCAAGGTTCCAATCACCCTTGCCAGCCTCTTAGCTAAAATTGTGGTCAGAATTTTGCAGTCGTAGTTCAGCATGGCAATCGGGCGATATGACTCGCAGTTGTTGGCGGGTTTGTTAGGTTTAAGTATAGGGATAATAATTGTCTCTTTCATGGAGTCAGGTAAGGTCCCAGTTTCAAATGCCTCCATATAGACCCTGTGGAGTGTCGGGGCAAGGGTCGCGGCGTAGGCTTTGTAGAATTCGGGCAGGAGTCCATCGCTCCCAGGGGTTTTACAAGTGGTCAGCGACTGAATCGCATATGTCACGTCCTCAGCGGTGATCTCTGCATCCAATGACTCTCTCTGGGCCTCCGTCAGACTTGGGAGCTCAATCTCGGCCAGTGTGGTCCTGATGTCGTCCACTGGTATTTTGGCGTCATGGGCGTACAACCTGGAGTAGAAGGCCGCAAAAGCTTGGTTGATATCTCGTTGCGTCCGATGAGTCGTCCCCCTTTCATCCGTTATTTCGGTTGGGAGGTGTCTTGGAAACTCGCGCCCACACAGCCAGGCAAGCATTCTACCAGGCTTATCCGCTTCTTTGTGAGTTCTGGCTATGTAGGTCGCGTAGTCGAATTTGGACAGTCTGTTCCATGCCGATAGGCACTCCTCCCGGATGTCCTTCAGCTCTGTTTCGGCATCGGGTGCATTATTGAGTTCGGATTCAAGGTGGGTGATCCTGTCTTCCAATTTCTCCAGTTTCAGTTTCAGTTGCTTGCGAATACCTCCGGCACCTGATATAACTTCGCCTCTTGTGACAACCTTCATGGCCTCCCAAAGTGTGCTCCAGCGCGACACTGAACCTGTATTAATGTCGAGATAATCTTCAAGTTTGGTACCCAGTTCTTCCCTGAATGCGTGGTCCGTGAGTGCTGCGGGTGGCATTCTCCATAGCGGGATTGGTGGCCTGGGTCCTCTAGGGGTCCATTGCATGATCAGCGGTGAGTGATCAGATATGGTTCTACCTAGGTAAAGTGTGTCGTCCACCTGCTGAGCCAGCGCACGATCAATGAACAGATAGTCTATCCTCGTGTGGACCTTGTGGGGGGCCGAGTAATAGGAGTAGCTCCTCTCAATGCGATGTTGTTCCCTCCAAATATCCACCAGGTCGAGCTGTTCTATTGCCGTGTTCAGCGCGTTAGACGCGAGGTTGTTCGGGGAACGGGGGGGGTCCGACCTGTCCAGAGCGCCGTTCCTGACCGAATTGAAGTCGCCACCCCATATGAAAGCGCTCTCTCTCCTGGGAATGATTTTGGCAGTGAGCATTGCGAGGTGTGAGGGTATTCCTTGTTGCGGGAAATATGAGTTCACCAGGCACACCGGTATGGAATCGATGGTGCCCCATATTATTAGATATCTGCCCTCCTTATCGGCTTCGTGGCCCAACAGGTGGAAGGGGACAGTTGGGCTCACCCACGTGAACACTCCTCTGGCGAATTTGGAATAAGGCGCCCCTTTCCCAGTACCTCCCCACTTATCGGAGAGTTTGGCCGTTGCTTCGTCCGTGAGGTGGGTTTCTTGGAGCATTGCTATTGATATCTTTTTCCTACGCAGATAGGAGTGGATCCGATTCCTCCTCATGTACGTGCCCATGCCCCTCACATTCCACGTCATCACCTTGATTTGGGACGCCATGGAGTTATCGTTTCAGCCTCGTCTTCCACGCCTCCCCCGCCTCCGGGCGGTACATTATCCCCCTCAGGGTCTGGCGACGTCCCGTCCGCCGCCCCCAAGAGCCTCCGGTCCCATTTTTCTGCTTCATTAGTGGTCTGAGGGCTGTGGTATGAACAAAAACAAATAACAAAACTAAAACTGGTGCGCCCAGCAACGACAAAGTCTTGCGGGTGCTCAGGCGCTCTCGTACCGTCTGGACCCATCCGGGTATCGGGCACGAGGAAGGTCGGGCAGGCAACTGGCCCGACCTGTTCTGTTCGTGGGGGGTGGGGCCCTGTGCCTGGCGGGGGCCGAGCGAGGGCCGTTTCATCTTTGCAAACTGTTGAGTGATGTTACCTTCTTCTTAGGTCGAGTGCCCAACGTCCGAGTTGAGTATATGACATCTTCGCATCGGGCGAGGGGGTTCATCAATTCGCGGAAAGTTGAGAGTCATTGTCCGCTGCCAGATTGTTGTCCTCTAGCCACATGGTCGCCGCTGCCGGGGATTCCAAGAAGATCGCCCTGCCCTTGTGGATCACTTTTAGTCTGGAGGGGTAGAGCAACATATATTTTAGGTCTAGTTGTCTGAGCCGAGCCTTGATCGGCACGAATGAATTCCTCTCCCGTTGAACTTTCGGGGTGTAATCAGGGTAGATCGTGATCTTAGAGTCGTTGCGTTCGATAGGGCCCTCCTCTCTGGAGTGTCGGAGGATAATCTCCCTATCTCGGAAGTTCAGAACTTTAGCAATTATAGGGCGAGGGCGCGAGCCCGGCGGGGGTTTCTTCTGCAGCGATCTGTGCGCCCTTTCGATCGAGAATCCCTGCGTCAGCTTTCCTGCGCCCACCTCCTGTTGTATCAGGGATTCCACATAGGCCGTCGGATCCGGGCCCTCGCTTCCCTCCGGTACCCCCAGTATTCGGATGTTGGCGCGTCTGGCTCGGCCCTCGGCCTCTTCGGCCCTGGCTTCAAGTGTGAGTACCTTCCGTTCTAGGTCCGTCACCTTGGCCTTCAGCTCCGTTGTGTCTCCCGACGTCTCTTTAATGGTGGATTCGGCGGAGGTCACCCTTTCCGTCAAGTTGCGGGCGTCCTGGCGCACAAGCTGCAGCTCAGATTTCAACTCCCCAATTCTCATGTCTATGAACGCACGCAGTGATTCAATCGCCTCCAGTACTTGTGCTTGGTTTTCTGGGGAACCAGTTGGTTGCGCTCGGGGGGATTCAGGAGTGGAAGCGCTTGGCTGCAGGGGAGTCTTCGCTTTAGCGGACACGTAGGAGTCCATGGTGCTTGCCTTTGTCTTGTTCCTGGACGCCATTTTGGCGCCACTCGATCGTGTGGAGACAGGCGCCGGGGTTATTTGTCGGAAGCAGGGTGGTCCAGGCTCAAGTTTTCAAGAGGGTGTACAGTGGGATATTTATCAGGTCGTTCACGCTCATGCCCGGCGCTCTCCCCACCGCCACCGTCGTCTGTTGTCGATGGCCGGTGGTGTGGGTCTGAGCCCCGGTTTGGTTTCCCCGGCCAGGGGGTCTGGTTAGTTCAGCTCAGCAGGGCCGGATAGAGGTAGAGGCTCCTCACCCCCGATGCAGTCGCAGCAGAGGTTGATAGGTCGGTTTGGCTGCAAGTTCTCCTGCGACATTAGTTTCGTAAGATGGCCGCCATCTTGGGTCCCGCCAAGGGGGGGGGGACCGTTATCGGAACGAATCCTTGGGCTCGGGGGCCCGGATCCAGGGGAAGACCCCTGCAGCGTGTCCGGGATCGGTTCCACTCTTCTCGGAGCCGATTCTTTCTATCTCAGGTGCGATTTTAAGTAGGCAAAAGGATCTGGAAACGGCGCCTCGGCCGGAGCACGGCGACTCAGCTTCCACTCGCCATGAGCTCCAGGCCACGCCCCCCCACTTATATGTTACTCATAGGGCATATATGACCCCTAGCAAAATCGCCAGGTTTGGATGTTCAGTGATACAGAAATGCCCAAGGTGCGGGGAGGTGGAAGCTGGGATGATACATATGTTTTGAGCTTGCCCGGAGGTGGGTAGATTCTGGACAGAGGTTAAGCTATGCCTAGCCGAAAAGGGGATTACACTGGAGGTGAAGTCAGTTTGGGCATGCATGCTGGGGGGTTTTGCCAGACCATGCAACCTGAAGCACATTAGTAAGATGAAAGACCTGGCCTACATCCTGGCCAAACGGAGAATCGCAATGGGCTGGAAGGCAGCCCAACGACCCATAATAGAGATGTGGTGGGCTGACCACCTGAAGTGGGCAGATGCAGAAACGGCAGCTTGGTATGAAGAAATCAGTAGAGGAGGGGATGAGGAACCGGGACCCCTGATAGCGTCGAGGCAACTGGTGGCCACGATGATGGAACCCTCCCATGCCGAACTTAGTGAAGACGATATGAGAGGGACTGATGAGGAAGACAAGCTCGGAGATACGTAAGCTGGTGGCATTGAAGCAGGGGCTCGAGTTAAGGGGGCGGGAGGGGGGAAGACTGTGACGCATAACATGTGAACATAATGATGTAAAGCTCATATGCGAATGTCCTCAAAGTTTGTGATGTTTGGAGTGTTGTTAATAAAAATAATAAAAATAGTTTTTAAAAAAAAGGAATATTTGAAAACAAAGGGTGAGTGAAAAAAGGGTAGGAGGACAAAAGTGAGGGAGGAAAAAAGGAAAACAGTAAGAGAACAAAACAAGGAATATAGGAAATAAAGGAAGAGAGGAAAGAAGGGAGGATAGAATGGAGCTTGAAAGTGAAGATAGGAGTTAAATAAGTCTGGGATGATGGCAGAATAGGGAGAAGAATACGTAGAGAGCAATGTGGCAGAGGAGAAGGGGGAATGAGCGACAATGCTTGGACCTGTGAAGGGAGGGTGTAGAGGAAGGTGTTTACAAATATGAGAGGTAGGGAAAAGGTGAGAGAGGGCATGAGGGTTCAAATGAAGGAAGCAGAAATCAAAGAAAGGGATAGATGGACAGGGCCGTTTTAAGCACTTTTGGGCCCTGGGTAAGGACATCTTTGGGGCCCCACTCCACTAAACCAAAGGAATTAAGGGATAAAGAATGCTGGTCGCGCCCCCCCCACCCCATACCCATCGCGTTCACAACCTATCGGTTGATATGCTGTCTCGCAGCATAATAAGCACATTTACTCCCTTTAAGTCCCCTTGCCCTCTTCCTTCTTGCTCTTATCAGAATGATAAACAAGTAGCATTTGAAGGCCAACATTAGCAGTATACAAAGGGGTGGTTACTGTTCTAGTAAATACAGGATACTTTTTTTATCAATAACATCCAGGAAAGTAGATGTAGTACTAATGCAGAACCGTATGTAAAAGGTACATGTAACCCATAATAGACAGAGAACTCAGATTAGCTGCCTCACAGAATGCAAAAGTGCTCATGCATGGATAGAGACCACCAATTGGAATGGAGCAGAACGCTACACATACCGTAGCATGGATAGTGGAGGCAGATTAGAAGCTACCAGGAAGGTGTCTTTATCCAGACAGACTGAGATTAGAAGTGGGATATGGTTTTCAAATAGTGTTGCCATTAGATATCAAAGGAACAAATGCCTGTGGTGTGCGATATAAATATGCTCACTATTAACACAGTGAAACCATAAAAAAGGCTTTTATGAAGATCCATGAGAAGGAAATCACTCAGAAGGGCTGACAATTTTGAAAGGTTTAGAGACAGGCAATATTGAGAGGTTCGGCAATACAAGATTAAATGAAATGCTCAGGATCACACATTGGTTAAGGGGTGAAGGGGTGAAGCTGGGATTTGTGCTGACTCTGCAATTTCTGCATTTGAACACTTTATTTTCCAGTTCTTACCATGTATTAAAACAATCTCATTTTATAAAAAGAACGTACTTGGAAAGTACACAAATCACATAACCAAACATGACAATTTGTAAACAAAATATTATAAAAGGGTGTTATGCAAAATGGGAATGATTCTAGCTTCATTCTTTCCATCATCAAGGGAAGTATATCGGAACCAGCATACCAATTGATGTGATTTAACTAATTTAATGTGGGTTTGTCTTTTGTATTTTAAAGCTTTAAATACTTCCAAAACAATGGCTTGTGACATTTTTATTTATAAACGTGCATCAAAACCTTTGACTTTATCCAAAAAGCAAACCTTTGTTTTACCTGAGGCCTGCAACATATGGTCCGCTCTCTTCTGTCTACCAACCCTTCCACCCAAATGGCCTACATAAGAAGAAAGATCAGGTAATGGGCTAAACCAAGGTTGTCCAACATACGGCCGGCGGGCCACAATGCGGCCCGCCAAGCCATTTTATGTGGCCCGCGAGGCCGTATGTTGGACAACTCTTGAGGTTTTTTTTTTTTAAATGTGCCTGTGCGCAAAACTGTAACTTCCTCTGGTGACCCCATGGGGTCAACAGAGGTAGTTACAGTCCTCAGCCACGAAGCATTAATTTATTTATTTACGCAATGTTTGTCGGATATCCGACAAACATTGCAGAAATAAATTAATTTGTCAAGAAGATCTTGGGACTTGATGATGGAGGAAGGAGAGACTAATTTGTATCACGGCATAGTGAGGATTACCTCGGGAATACCATTCATTTTCAGTGAGCGTGGGTCCATACAATTGCTCACTACTCCCACAAACTATGAACAATGGGATTAATATAGTAGCAATTACTTTGCATTTAAATATCCCATTTCAGGCAAGTAGGACCCACCATGCAAGAGAGGAACGGGCTCCGGCCCAGACATGCCCGTTCGCCTCTTGCATGGTGCTCCGAGGGGCAAAAGGCGAGCCTAGATGAAGGGAGGAGGTGGTGAGGTGAGGAGAAGAGAGTGCTGGCCCGGGCGAAGGAATATGTGGACAGGTGCTGTGCAGGAGTTCCTCTCGGCGTGGGCAGCACAGTGGATTCCTGAACCCCTGATTAGCCGTGGGCCGCTGCTCAGAGGGCCATTGTGCGGAGTTACTTTCAAGGTTTGTCATCTCAGGACATATGTTTAGCCGGGGTTGCGGCGACACAGCCTGTCTGCCCCAAAAATCATTCTTTTGAATTGCGAATGTCACCGAAGATTAACCTTTATCAGCTGAGAAACTTAACCTTTGCTGTGCTTTTTTTCCTCGTCTCGAGACAAAGAACATCAGGAGCTCAGTTACGTTTACCTCTAAGCACAGTGCGGATTGATGAAAATGTCCATTCATTATACCAAGTACATTGGACATTATAGATGTGGCCAGTGGGGTATCAAAGCATGGAGAATACCACATTTACAGCACAATATGTTACCCTAGTAGTGCCCCAATAACACACTGCAACCTGCAATTGGGCCTCAGTGGACCACCTGCCAAGGTTTCTGGAAGTTGCTTATGATCTTGATCTGTGATCTATGATATGATCTGATATGATAGGTTATTTATAACGCGCTTAATACCCATGCAGCAGTGATCCCAATCATAAAAGTGAAACAGGCAAGCCCAACAGGTATAACTTATTTTCACTCTTTTGGTAGGGCAGTCTGAGGGCAGCCTATACCCTTCAGGAGAGGTGTGAGTTGATACAGTTGCAACACAAAAAACCAATAGTACTATGTTCCCAAAATATCTTAGTTCTTGTCTTTTGGATCTCAGCAGAGCCAGGCTTTTCAGCATCAGACCAGAAGCATGGGTGCCTTTGCACTGGGCTGGGGTCAAGTCGGAGAGCAGCAGCAATGGGCCCCAATGATGCAGTTCTGTTTGGCAGTGGTGCTGATTTGCGGGTAGAAAACGCTGGGAACAGTAGGCTGTGCCAAGTGGATGGCACTGGAAGACTCGGTGACCTCTGGGCCCGGACAAGGGAATACTTGCCTTTGGCGCTGTGCAGGCTCGGCTGACACAGCACGGCATATGGTTACAGCAAAGATGTCAAAGCTTCAGCATTGTCATTGAGCAGAACTCTGAGATTCAGGGGTGGTGGAGCGTCGAGGTCCAGGATGTTTATGATGGTGTCAATGGGACCAGCGCTGAGCAGCTGTGCTCAGGAGGGCCATGGGCCCGTGTGGGGCCGACAGGCCAGTGGGCAGACTGCAACAGGCCTGCTCGAGCCATCCTGCTATTTATACAAATCTCGGGCCGAGCAGGGCCTGATGGGAGAAAGGAACTGCGCTACAATCTGCTCTTCTGCTGGGCTCTGCCTGCTAGAGCTTCCCCGTACACGCGGGACAGGCAGCTCTGCAGATGCTCAGAGCTTCCGGGGGATTTGGGGGTTGGGGCTGGGTCAGGGCCTGCCTTCTCACCCTCGCTTAGCGGGGCTTTCCAGAACTGACCCAACCCCTGCCCTCTTGCATGCAACTCATACTTAGCTGGCATGGGAGAATCTGATCTCAAGGGTAGATCTCCCAGGGTGAGGCTTACCCATTGCACATCGGATTTGCTGACCCCTGTATGTTCCCAAATGCGGGATACACGACTGCATTATTTCTGGTAGTGGGGGACTGCGTTCGCGCTCTCCCCCTGATTTATTGGTGAAAGAAAAGGTAAAGTGTGCACTAGGCCTGCTAGGTTGCATACTTTAAGATTGTGCTCACATTGCGTTTCTTCAATTAGGTTCACCTTTGGATGATCGCTTTTCCACATTTTATCTGTTGAATTGAAATATGCTTCTTTCATCAACACATAAGTAATGTGTATCACAGAGATAAGCTGCCATATGTATTGGGCACACTGCACATGCTCAGGCAGCATCAATCATGCTTTTTACACGACAATGCTGGCCTAAATTGGGAGCAGCCAGCATAGACATGTTGCTACAGGGGCATATTTTGGGTACAACCAGCATGACAATGTGTTACATCAGTGACAGTGCTGTCTTAAACTGTGGACACATTGATCATTAAAATGTGTTGTGTTGTAAAATGTTCTTTTCTGCTGTTGGTGACATGGAATTTTCATGTTCCCTTTAGAACTGATTGTAAACTTATGGCTTTTTGGTCACCTTTTCTGCTGTAAAATGCACCATTTCAACCCCATATTTGAAAATAAATTCTTGGGGGGGAACCCCCAAACCCTCCCTAGAACCTTGTAGCTCCCTCGCTACGCTCGGTCGCCCCCACTATTTCAGAAAAATATTAACACATAGACACTGAAAGAAATCACAAGCAACTAACCTTTGATCACTGCCCATGACGCCAAAAGCTATCTTTGGGACTGCATGGCTATCACTGCCTGTGATGCTATTGTGGCAAAGGTCACACAATATCGCTTTTTAATATACTGCTTTGGGTGAGGTTGTTGACTTTTGGCTCGCCAGCCCACTGGGTGACAAAAAGTTAATGCTTCGGCCCCACATTCAAAAAGGTTGGACAAGCCTGGGCTAAACGATACCAGCATGCGAGAAGGCAAACCTCACAGAAAACAGCACAGTAATGTAAGATATATTAGATGATTTGACCAGGATCACTGTATAGTCTGCTGGCAAATCCAGGATACAAACATGAACGATGTTGTTCCATAGTCCTGATTTTGGATACATATTCACCTCTTGGCCTAACAGTTTATGCCATCATTGGAGACGATTGCCTAGGTTTTACAACACCCCATCTGAACAAACACATTTCTAGACGGATATGCTAGTTTTTATAGCAACCCCTACCTGGTACAGGTACATCGCTGATAATAGCAGATGTTGTTCTGCAAAACCAAGTACATATGCAGGCAGGTTTATGAACTTCACACCGAGATATGATATGATATGATTTTTTACTCATACACACGTGTTTCAGAGCGTGAAGCAAAGGCTCAGCCAGCCTTGCTGGAATGTGATATTCTAATTTTGCATATGAACACATGTCTCTGCAATGGGTGCTTCACACACTGAGCTAATTTCTGAACCATTGAGGCACTCAATTTTTCAATATGCATTTCACCATTGCCTATTGCACATGATCAACATAATTCCCACAGGAAGGAAATAATGCTGCAGAGTTGTGCCATAAGGAACACACAAACTATGTATACCACAGTGAACACAGAAAGCAATACATGATGAATTGATCAAGCCAGAATTCACTTGCCAAAACAGAAAGGCAGGGTTCAGAGCCTCAGCCGCACCCCATAAAATATCCTGACGTGTGCTATTTAAGACTGCTGAACAATGGCATCTTACTTCTTCAGATCAGCTAGCCTTGTGAATGGAAGGAAAAAGGAAGGGAAGGTGGGAAGTGGTAGTAGGCATGGAGCAGAAAAGGAAGGCCTGAGGGATGGAGAAAAAGTCAAGAATGGCTGAAGGCAAAACGGCCAGGGAGGGAGATAGGGCAGGGGGAGGGGGAAGGAAAAGGAAAGAGGGAAAAGTAGTAGAGGAAGAAAACGTAAGGAGGCAAGGATGTGAGTAAGCATACAGGGAACGATGCAAGGAAGGAAAAAAAACGGAAGGGATAAATGACAAAGAGAAAAAGGAGTGCAGGAAAAAAAGATGCGAAGGAAGAGATGTGTGAGAAACTGGTGAAGTAAAGCTCTGGACAAGTGACAAATGGCTGGAAGTCTCCAGTGTGCAAGTGGAGGGCTGCAGAAAGGCCAGGTGCTGGGGCACTGTAAGAGGAGGAAGAGGGCTCAATGCCAGGCACAGAGCAAAGAAGAAAAGGGTAGCTACTCGTAGCCCAGATGCCTGTGGGTTAGGTGTGCTGGCAAAATAAATAAGTAAATACTCCCCCAGCAGCAAATATTCAAGAGATATGAGCTGGTGTTGCAGACCTTTGATTGCAGGAATGAAATATTAATTCATTCTAGCTGACACCATTTTTGTTATTTAGTATTTACAGGTATTTACAAAAAAGAAGTCATCCAGAATCACAACAAATTAGTGACCAAATGTCTACACGATTACATACTACAATACACTCAAGGTAAGAAAAAATACAGATCACAAGTCCAGTTTGACGAATCTATTCGAACATCCTTTCATAAAGGTGAAACTGACACTTCCCATTTAAGAAAACTTTGTCATTTTCTGTCGCAGTTCTGTGAACAGTGGGGTCCTCGTGGGCACTTGCTTTAGAGGTGAGGGGGTGATAATAGTTTTGAAAGTGGATTGCATTAGTGGTGATGCCAGGGAGGGAGCTGAGGAATTATCACCTCCAGCCTTCACCATCCCCCTGTGACGCCCCCAAAGTAGTGAAATAGTAGAGACTGGTGCCCAACAAGGCCTATCCCCAATCCAGACTCGGATTGGCCTATAGGGCAATGCCCGAACCAAAAACCGAAAATGCTAGTGTGGGCCAGTTTTTTTGGTCAAATTGGGCCACATTTTGTGGGCCAGTTTGATAAATTACTTCAACATGCGGCTAGTAGTTTTGACCAGTGTTACTGAATAAATATTCTTTAAAATGCACAATATGCACCCCATTTTATCAAATACCTCCCTCTTGGGTACTACTCAAACAGTCTGCAGTCAACAGTTGTTCTCAGGCCACAGAATCACCTGGGTTCTGGCTCTGCTGTACAGCCGTGCCCCAGGAGGGCTGCTGGGGCTTGCCTGGTCAGGTGGTAACTTCTGGCATCTGAGGGGTTGGCAGCGCTCATTCTGACCCACCTGAAAGAGGCACCGTGCCAATCTCTTATCTGTAGGATATCGTGTGCTGCATAGTTGGCCTGGTGGTGGGTTAGCCCGGCCCGCCTGCTAATAAATGCCATGTTTTAAATCTCTTTATAGTATTTGCTCACCAGATGGAGTTCCCATCTTTAGGGCGGGAGGATCCCGCCGAGCTGCGAATAAAGGAGGCTGTCCCTCAGTATAGGCTGCATACCGCCACCAGCGAGAGAGCTCAGTGTACATCGCCTCAAAAACGTCTTGACGCAAACCCAAACGGAAGTCTTTCCCGACAAGCCTTTCGGCTTCTTCGCGCTTCCTAGTTTCCCATTTATTCCAACCTTCAGGGATAGCATGCATGAGTTTAGTGATGGTTGTACGGCCTGCGAATGTCTATCATGTGTGTACCTATGCATGTTTCTTGGTGGCTGTGTCTTCGTGTGCTGCTCTATCATGGCTGACTGTTTGCACTGTTCTGCGCAGCTGCTGTGCAACTGCCTTTGGCCTATCTCTTTGCGGTTTCGTAAAGCGGCACTGTGATTTTCTGTAGCTCCCCCTACCAGACGCACCTAACTCTGCCTCCCCCTCTTCTCTGCTGCAGGATGGTGAATCTCACGTTACTGGCGCTGCTCTGCGCCTGTGTCTGCGTCAATGCAGGTAGGATCCTTTATGCGGAATTCATAACACGAGGAATTTATAACTTGTTGAATGAAGTGGAATTTAGTTGCTAAAAATCATTTTTAGCACATTTATAACATGCACAATTATGGGGAATGAAAGCGTGTCAAATGTTGCACAATTCATATAGTGCAGCATGAGAGGGAATTCATACCAACCTTAAGCCTGATCTTTAAATCTACATCCGAGAAGAATGGAGAGTTTAGCACAACCAGAATAGCATAACAGAATCATGGGGTAACCCTAATTTACAGAATGAGGGGAACATGCGCTACCACAATGAAGGGAATTCATGGTCTGGGAGCTATCAGGAATTCCCAATTGGTAATATCCTCTGGCAGGACTAGCTATGTTCCCTGGCACTGATGGGTACATACTGTAACACTGTTCTTCTAAATCGTCTGGCACAATGTCCTAAATCCCCGGATAAAGATGGCACACTTATTGTATGGGCTGGTATCCTCTGTCATTGGTGGATTATTTCTACTGGTTTTGATAGGTGATATTCTCTGGCACAGATCATCTTTTTCTCCTGACACAACAAATGGGAAATATTCTCTGGCACTATACTGCACTATGTTGAATTGTAAGGAAGTGCTTTATTTTCTCGCCCCCATGGAGTGTATCGTTTGGCAATAATGGGCTATATCCTCTGGCACTCATGAGTATTATCTTCCAAAATGTATAGCTAAAATCCTCTTGGTCTCCATTTAGTCAATCAAGGTCAGTCAAAATAGCCTATCACCAAATGGTCTGGCATTAATGGGTATATATTCCGGTACTAATGGGATATACCCTCCAGCAGTGATGTGGGGTATCGTCTAACACGGGTGGTCTACCTCTTATCGCACAAATATATGATATCCTCTTGCTGATGGGTATTATTCTTTGACACTGGTTTGCTTTGTTCACAGAAATTGATGTGGCATTTCCTCAGGCACTTATAGTCTCCTGCACTTAGGAGTCTGTCACTAGAGTGCTAAATCCATTGGCCCCTCTGGTTTGTCCCTGTGCGCTTATTTACTATATCCATTGGCACTGATAGCGCATCAGTGACAGGTTTACCCATGTCCTCTGGTAAAAACAGAGGGCATTCGGCCACCTTTAGCCAGTATTCCTTAACATTGCTTGGGCATGTATGCAGGGGGGTCCTTGGGAAAGAACCTCTGGTACAAAGATGGAGAGCTTCTCCTATTGTTGGTCAATTTTCACCAATCGGTGGGGCAAGTTAATTTGAATTGTGTGGACTTTAATTTATTTATTTATTGTTCACGTGTAATTCGTGAATGCTGTTCATGGGAAAACTGAGCTGTTGTGCGGCATTACTGAGCTGTTTTTGGGGTGGGGGCATTTCATTACTGTTTTCACCAACTCATTGGAATAGAGAACCACCAAACCTCTGTTTTAAAACGTAATGTAGGCCGTTCATTAAAAAAAAATAATAATAATCTTTTGCACAAATAAGCTGTAGTTCAAAATGCAATATATTGCCCAAATTCTGACACATTTTAGCCAACATGGTAGCAGCTGATCACCTTACAACACATATGCGCAGGTAGCTTTGCAATCCTGGAGCACTGGATTTGTAATATTTCCCACAAGGCAACTCTGGAATGTGTTGTGCTCTCTCCAGTTTCACTGGCTTGGGTTTTGCTGGCTCTTGACATACCTGTAGTTTCCCCAAGTCCATACACACAGCTCAAGCATTTCCGTGTGATCGCCAGACCTGGGGGATCTCGGGGCCTGACCCAATGTGCCAGGAAGCTTTGCTGTGCTATGTCCATTCCTGGGAGCTCTCGGGGTCTCAGCCAAGTCTCGGCGTGTGGGGGACAAAACCAAAAGCACACACATCGAGTAGCAGTAGTAGTACAAATAATAATGTTTTTATTGTGAACGGTTTTAAAGAAAAGCTTTCACAAATACAGAATATTAATAAAATACAAGTTCAAATAATTCAATCAAAGGTGCAAATACTATGTTAATTAATTCTTCGTCTATAAAATCAACCCTACGTTAAGAATCTTAAAACCGTAATTGATAAAGCGGTTGAAAAACACAAATTGTGGTGAGCCTAAAAAAAAAAATCTGTGTCCATATGGCCAGGATTATGTACACATTTCCAAAAAACAGGATACGAGGAGCCTGGAGGGCTGCACAGAAAAGAAAAAGGCGCTTCAAAGCAGCAGGAACAATTCCAAACATGACATATGGAGTAGGAAAGGCTTCTTTATTTCTCAAATTTAAAATGTCATGGGTTCGATTAAATGGAATCTAAATCTCATGAACTGAGGCCTCCATTTTGTATTGGGGAAATTTACTTAGATATATTGAGCAACCCTACTTCTCGTGCTCCTGTGCTAGGAAGCTACATAACGTGCACTTTGATATTAATGACGCACAGGCATCCCTAACAGAATCTCCTTTAAGGCGTTCCATAAAACAACACGACACATACAAGTGGTGGGTGGTCAGGAAACACAGCGCAGCAATAGTTGAGAGCAGACCATATTCTGACACTATCAGTCGTCCCGATGATCTTTCTGTGTTGTCTCACCTGTGTGGGCGTCTTTCTCTCACTGTGTACTCAGGTACCCCCCGATCTTCCTCCTACTCCGGCGAGTACGGCGGCAAAGGCGGAAAGCGCTTCTCCCACTCCGGGAACCAGCTAGATGGACCGCTGACGGCCCTGAGGATCCGGTCAAACAGAAACTACATTGTGGGGTGAGTTGAGGGGACCCATGGAACCTCATGCCAGGGTTGCCCTGGAGGCCAATGCTGGGGTTGCTGTGCCCTGTGAACCTTCAACTTGCTTTGCGGTGCCAACCATTCCCCATTGATGGCCACGTGCACATCTGTTGCAGAGCCCTGGCATTCCTCACTCATGGATAATGCATGCATCGCTCTTGTCCCACCCCTCTTTTAAATCATTGATGTTTAGCAATGTTTATTTCTACATGAAAGTGCAGGGGTGAGTCGATGAGGTCTAATTAAACATGAACAATTCCTATTATCAAAGGAAGCCCATGATAGTACAATGCAAAAATAATTAAGTGCAAATGTGCCATTTCACATCACATTGTGCAGGTTTCCTCACAAACCAGATCATTCATTTACCACAGGGTTTTGTACTAATAAGAATGTGTGTATAGCGCTTCATGCGGATTCTTTCAGTTTTTAAATTCTGCAATAACAAGTGTTCGGATTTCACAATTTAATGGCACTCAATTTATCGACGCCGGAGGGAGTTGGGATTTAAACTTGCAGTATGCAGGCCTCCCTGTGTCAGAGGAGAACACTTAACTCTTTAGATGCCTCACTGAAAGAGGATTGAAGAGACCTCTATCTTCCCACCACAACACATACCACACACAAACATGATGAGGGGGAGATGGGCACATCCACCTGAAGGTAGGGGCGGGAGGCGAGGGGGCCCTGGGCAATGGCGATCAGCTAGAGAGCATCAACAGCTGAGTTGAGACTCATATCAGGCTTTAACAGAAGGATTGTGTTTGGTTTAAAACCCATCGAATGAAGAAAGGGTTGAAACAAGCACGTATATTTCTCCGTAAGCGCACGAAATTATAGGGAGAATAAAACAAGTGGGAAAACATGTTTGCAGGAAGCAAGGATAAGATATGATAGGTCTGTAGTGCTTAGCCCAAATGTCCAAGTCTATTTCTGTTTGGGTCAGGGTAGTATTTCCCTGAAGCAATTACATACAGTAACTTATAGTTATGTGGATTCCCTATATCCTGGAACCGCCTCTGTAGATGTGACTCGTGGATGTTGGCTCTTCTGGACCATGATCACTTGCCTTTCAGATGCTAGTTTATCCCGGGTCGGTTTTCAGGCTGCAGTTACTATACAAGCTTCCTAGATAGTGACGATGTTGTTGAGCTATGACACCTGCTCCCAGCTTGGATTCCTCTTGAGTTGTTGCCTGCAGAGATGCCTCTTGACCCCACCGTAGGCTCCTTTCTGATTTGAGGATGGGACTCTTTTGAGTCAGGTGTTCCATGAACCCACCAGCTTCTGGTTTCCAGGAACTTTTTGAGTTGAGTTTTGCACTTGGTGCCCTGTAATCAAGTATTCCAAAGAATGTTCCCAGTTGAGAATCTGAATGAGTCATCGTGCCTTGACACCACAACCCTTCTCCCTAGCTCTCTTTAAGTACAAGGCAGACTTTCCTTCGTCACCTTGGTGGATTTGTTCCTCCCCAACGAAATCCGAAAGTGTTTTTGCGATTCTCGTCTCTCCCTTACAAGTATTGCCGTTGGTCGGCTTGCCAGCCGCAGCAGATTCAGGACTATGGCTCCCAGCTATCCTACTTCCCATTTCTTAGTCTCTTCTCTTAAGAGATTTTTATTTATTTTCCTTGGTGTGCTTGTCAGTCCCACTAGACTCTGAACTATGTTTCTGGTTTAGCCTGTCTTCCTTCTTACCATTCAACTTCTATTGGGTCTTTGGACTGTGACATTACTAGTTCAACACGGCTTCAGGTTCACTAGCCCTGACACCTGGGACGCACCACAGCCCTGGACCCAAAGGTCTCCTTGTCAACTTCTCAACAGATTCTGGCCTCTTGCCTCCGGATTGGCTAATGCTGGATTCTCAAACAGAGCCTCCCTGTCTGCTCTCACCTCCTTCTCCTTTGACCTTTCTCTGTCTGAGATGATCGATCATTTCCTGCCTCCTTCTCTTTTCTCCTCCAACCTTTTCCTCTGTCTCTCCCCAATGCCTTCCTCATTCATTTAATTTATTTTTACATTTGTATTGCGTGCTAAGCCTTGAGGCATCAAGGCGCTGGTAAATGTTGGGTTGCAAAAGACTGTGCAGGCATAGAATACTAATCACAGTGTGGCCAATGCAGAAGGTGATTACATTTAAGAGGAAAGCAGTGTTTTTAGTGCTTTCTGTAAGGTCCGTTATGAATGTTCAGACCTAGGTAAGTTTGGGAGAAGGTTCCAATGGTTGGTTGCCATGGCAGGGAAACTGGATCCACCAGCTTTAGACCGTTTAAATGTAGGCTGGGAGATGCGGTGGGCATACGCTGCCATAGTGGGTCTGGTCGATGAAGATTTGGTGAATTCTTGAGATAGGTAGGGAGGTGCATCATTGGACAGGCATTTTTGCATGATGGACAGTGTCTTGATGATACCTCGTTCGCGGACTGGGAGCCAGTGGACATCTTTACTTGCTGCCGAGATGTGTTCATTTTTAGGGATATTGAGTGTGGCTCTGATAGCATTGTTCTGGATAACTTGCATTTTTCTAATGTTCTGCTCAGATGTGCCAACAAAAAAGTGTATTGCAATGGTCAAGCCTTGATCCTATGATAGCTTGGGCTATGGTGAGACAGCTGTCGGGAGAGGAAAGGTCTGGACGCATTGATTAATTCAGTGGAATAGGCTGCGGACAAGGAAATTACGTTAACTTGTTGTTCGAGGGATACTCCCAGTGTCCAGGTATACTCCCAGTGTTTTCACATAGGGTGAGACAGGGATCTGGAAGCCATTTATGGAGAAGGAGGAGTATTGGGGGGGTCAGGTTTTTTTTAATCAAATACGGGGGGCAACTAGAAGTAGCCCTGTTTTGCCGTCATCCAAGCAAAGCCGACGTGTGGCTATCCAAGCCTGGATGGTCAGGTAAACAGAGTTTAGAGTAGTGGAGTTGTCAAGGTAGTTGCCAGTAAGGGTGAGTAAGATTTGTGTGTCATCCGCATAGTTTGTATATGATATTCCAGTAGAGTCCAGGAGGTAGAAAAGGAGTATTGTGAATATGTCATACAAATTAGGGGATATACAGGAGCCTTGAGGCACTCAAAGTGATAGGTGTTGGTGAGGCACTGGCGTTCTCAGTAAAAACTCTGATGGTTCCGTCTCCTAAGAAGGAGGCCATCCAAGGTATGGCTTGAGGGGAGACATTGGCTGATGTGGAGAGGTGCTGACCTAGTATTTTATGGTCTGTCAAGTCAAACGCTGCGGATAGGTCGAGGAGGAGGAGGAGGAGCAGCAGCAGCAGGGTGGGTTTGGCTTTGTCTCCGATTTCGTCGATCGGGATCTTTAAGTTGAGTAATGCTGACTTAGTGCTGTGGCCGGGTCAGAAGCCGGACTGACGCATCCCTAAGAAGTGATTAAGTGTCATTGAATTTGCAGATAAGCAGCCCTATCTAGGAATTTTAACAGGAATGGTACTGTGGTGACGGGGCGTTAATTAGTGGGGATGGCAGGGTCTAATGTAGGTTTCTTGATGAGGGGGAGCACTCAAGCTTCCTTGAGCCTGGTGGGAACGGTACCAGTGGAGAAGGAGGCATTGATAAGGGGGGAATGTGGGTCTGCACAGTCTTTGATCAAGCTGGCAGGGCATGCGTCCCCTTTACAGAGGGAGGGTTTGAGTCCTTTGAGGATGGTTTTGACATCCTCCTCAGTGACACCGGTGAAGTATAACAGGTGAACATTTTGTGGATGGGTAGGTGTAAGGGGTGCTGTTGTCTGCGGCACTTGCGCGGGTCAATCATGGATTGTTTGGTGTTGATTTTCCAGTGTAAGGTGTCCATTTTAGAGAGCATGGCATTTGGGATATTTGAACACCATGCATCATCTTTTGTTATGGTGACTGGTTGGGAGGTAGGGGTCTCTAGGTCTCTGATGATAGAGAAGATTTCATGGGTGTTAGATTTGGAGTTGGTAATGCGAGCATTGTAGTTGGAGGCCTTGGCTAAGAGGATGGCTTTCTAGTACTGTTTAGCTGCTAATGTGAACACTAGTTTATTCTCAACGATTTGTGATTTTTTTTTCCAGTTGGATTCAGCTAATCGCTTGTTGGATCGGAGAGTCTGGAGTTCAGGGGTGAACCACAAGTTTCTGTGCGCTGATGGTTTACTTTTACGTGGCCCGAGAGGGGTGTAATGTCGATGGTGTCTGTGAGGGTTTAGCAATTAGTTCCAAAAGTGTGTTGGGGTCTGCCACGAATGGGGGATTAGGTAAAAGGGAGGTGAGCAAAGTGGAGAGGCGTTTGTTCAGAGATGTGGAGCTTTGTGTGAGAGTGGAGGGCCACAGGCTGGTGGTTGTAGAGTGCATTGTAGGGGAGATGGAGAATTGCATTACGTTGTGGTCAGACCAGGGGCATGGGCTATTGGAATGGATAGACCCTTGGCAGATGAGGACAACTATCCAGTCCAAGATACGGCCTGTGTTATGAGTGGGGGTATTGATACATTGGGTGAAGCCTAGATCGTTGAGAGAGTTGGCAAGAGAGGTTGCAGCTCAGCCATGCGGGTCATTATATCCAAGTTTGAAGTCACTTAGAAGGATGGTTTTGGAAGATGGTTTGATAACGGTACTCATGGTGTGTAAAAGGTTCTCCTCAAATAGGGCGGCTGGACCTGGGGGCTCATAGATAGTGTGCTAGGAGATGGTGTCTGAGTAGGAGAGAGGTAGTTTGATGGACAAAATATCATAGTTGTTAGGCAAGGTGGAGTTGAGCACTCTGATGTGAAGGGAGTCCCTTGTGATGAGTGCTACCCCTCCTCCTTTTGCCTTAAGTCTGTCTGCGCAGAAAATAGTGTAACCAGCAGGCAAAGCGTTGGAGAGTACTGGGCCAGATGCTGGGTGCAGCCAGGTTGCAGTAGTTGCTAGGATGTCAAGGTTTAATGTGGTAATCAGATCGTTAATGTCAAGGGCATGAGCAGGAATGGATCTTGTGTTGATGAGAGCACATTCTAAAGGCTGAGAGGGTGCCGATCCATTTGACTGGCATGGCTGGATCTTAGGGAGGTAGCTCTGTTGGGAGGTGGGCATCTGGGGCTCCTTGGGGTGGTGTGTAGGTGACTGCCTAGGTTTAAGTGCAGCAGTTGTTCGCATGCTTAAATACTGGTTTCTTTTGGCTGTGGTTTGAGGATGCGAGCGGGGCATTCTTGGTGGGCGCGCCTGTGAGTAAATACGGCAAGTGGTGTCCTGGATAGGTAGGGTGGGTGGCAGGGGTATTTGAGTGGAGGTGCTTCGGCTGTTGGGGGGCCAGGAGTGTGATGATCCGCAGGCTTCATGCTCAGAAACAGGGCTGTGGTGCAAAGTCAGGTGTCTGAGCTTTAGGAAGTAGGTTGGCTTAGGACCTAAAGGTAATGGTAGGTGCGTGCAGGTGTGAATGGTGTGCACCACCGGCCTATAGCTGGCGTGGTATATGACTCAATGGGTTGAGTGTGCTTACTGTGGGCTGAAGTTATGTTTACTTTGGCAAATTTAAATGGTGTTAGGAAGGGTGTGGGGGAGGTAGGCATTGCAAATAGGCTACAGTCGCTTGTGTGGCAGAAGGAATATGCAAGGCGCTACTTAGTAAACAAAAAGAGAGCAAATTACCTTAATTCAGGCTTTGGACGGTGTAAATGGTGGGGTTGCTGCAGGTGACCTCCAGCGGAGGCTGTAGGGGGTGAACAGTGACATAGTGGTGAGCCTGGAGACAGGCCCGGCCAGGATAGACTAAGACAGGCGATGAGACCCTTAGAAGTGGCCCTTGGGAATGGCCTGGCTGCGCCTTCCGGGAGAGGGGTGGCTTCTCCATAAGTTTAGTGCTCAGCCAATCACGTTGCTCGGCAGTTTCTGGGCTCTGTGTGTGTCCTGAGTGTGTCGGACGAAGATGCAGTGGCCATTTGGAAAGGTCTCGTAGTTTGTGGATCTGCATAAGCCTCAATGGAGGTGGTGGGGGCATTTGCTGGACATCAGCTTGATGCAGCTCTCCTGCGTTGCTTGCATCCAAGACAGGCGATGAGATGCTTATAAGTGGTCCTTTGGAATGGCCAGGTTATACTTCATATGGACATAGGCTCCCTCCTCTGACCCATGTGAGATTTCTTGTAAATTAATTACTGGTGGTCATTCCGGGACTCCGTGGGACGAGTCCCATGGTGATCTGCAATCGAGGAATTAGATGGCCCTGTGCGGATGACCACTTGATTCTGCACTGGAGCCCTCTAGCCCATTTGTTCTTTTCTGCCTCATCCAAACTTCTGCTCGTAAGTATATCTGGTTCCCTTTGTTTACCCTGCCACAGCGGGTCTCTGGTTACGGTCACACTCGCAGTACTACCCGCGGGCCACACTAGGGAACATGTATTTCTTCCCATGTTCTTCACAAACGAGAGTGTGACTCACAAACTGCTATAGTGGAGTAGATATGCCTTTGCCTGAACTATCTGTGGGCATCCTTTATATACCCCCTGCAGGGTTGGAATCATAGATAGGGTGACTTCCCTCTGCCCCAAGAATCCCTCTTGCACCATTTCACATCTTGAAGAGTGATACTTCATCATATACCCCACTCCCTTTCCATTTGGCTTGCCCCCAAGATTGCTTGGGAAGGGTTATTTGCTTCAACCTCTCAGCCACATATAGCAGGTTTTGTGATAAGACAGGGTCTGCAGGACCTCAAAATCTATTTCCCAGGTTAAAACTGTTCCTTTCAGTTCTTTAGACTTCTAGTCCCTCATGTAGGATAGGGCTGGATAATTGTTCCAGCAGACCCTTAAGAAATCTGTAGAGAATCTCCCAGCTTGTGCGCAGGCCCAGTCCATCCATTGAGGAAGAATGGAATGTTACTTCATAACCCCAGCTGTTCTGGCAACTCTACTACCACCACTTCCTTCACGGACACTAATTGACCCTACACCACAATAGCCCATCTGGCTTTGGGGTACACGTCCTGGTCTCCTTGGATTCAGGTGATCTGCACTGCGTGGTCAGGCATTACTTATGAGCACAACACCAAGTCACGGCTTACAGCAGTTTGGTGACTCCCTTCAACGTTATGTCCTTTTAGAGTGAGTGTGATGTGATAGTTCTCACATCTATCTCTATGATGGGTTCAGTTTGCCTCTCCTACCTTTCGGCTGTTTTGGGCCACCAGTCCAGTTCTATCTGCGGGCCAGATTGTGGGGGGCACATATCTCGTGTCTGTGGGCTTTTCCCGGTGTGCCCAGGTCAGACCCAATCTATCTGGTTTTGTTTCTTGGGATGGCATACTCCCCTCTCGGCCTCCTTCAGGTAGTCTGGTATGACCCGTTCTGTGAGTCACTGCTGACCCTCAGTCAGGTTGCGAGGAAACCCGCCTCTAGACCTACCAGACTATACTACACCAACCAACTCTCTGTACCGCGTATTAACAAAGCTAAAGCAGGAGGGATAGGTTTCCCTTACGTAGCCTCAAAATTATGGAACCAACTACCCACTGCCTTAAGAGAAGAAAACTCTCTTACTGCCTTCAGAATGAACCTCAAAACTTCTCTTTAACTAACCCACTAACTGACAATCCTCTCATTGAACTGTACATTAACAATGCTTGTATGTGTTTCTATGTGTAACTAAGTTCCTGCTTTCCTGATGTAACCAGCGCCACGATGCCCCCGGGCTGATGCGCACTTAACAAATACGAATACATAAATAATAAATAAATAAAGGGCTTAAATTATTTCCCATAGGTCTGGGTTGGAACCCCTCCCCATCGGGGATGGTAATTATTATTTCCTCGACCTTGAGGGGAAGAGTACAGAGGTCCTGGTTCTTGGTGTGCATGCTTGTTGGTTTCTACTGGCTTCATGATGGTGTCTTCCAGGGTGGGCTAGTACAGTTGTCTCACTGTTCGTAGTAGGTGCCCGGGAGGCAGTTTCATTTTCACTTGTTCCAGATTCAGGCCTTTCAAACATTTGTTGACTCGGTCCTTAATTCGATAGGGGAACTGTAAGGAGTTATTTGAAGGTGTAAATTGGAGCCCCCATAGTTTTTATCTAGAATATTATTGCCGTAGCCCTAGTCTTTAAGATTCCCAACTTAATATTATTTCAAGGGGTTTCCTGATCGGGGTTCAGGACCTGATACATAGCTTGGAGTTCATCTGTCAGCAAATGGTTGATGCTTTTTTCCCAATGTCTCCAATCCCACCCTACTGTTTCGGCTATGAATTAAAAACAATAAAAATGCCCCATGGTCTTCCCCTTCATGGTCTTCCCCTTATCCTAGTGGGTGTGACCCTTACTTTCCTTCAGTTTTGCCTAAAGGTTTGCTGAGATGGAGAACCCTGTTCACATGATTTATTTGTTGAAGTCAGCTCAGAGTTTTTTTGATAGGGCTGATCTGATTAAAGGAGGAGTCTTGAAGTGTAACTCCAGGTGCCGGAGGAACCTGTGGGCTCCCCATGGTGTCCCATTTGGGTTCCTGCTGTCCTTTCTGTCAGTGGGCTGGACCTTTTAAGTCAAGCCCTGTGGTCACACTGCTGACACCATCTGTCACGGAACGAATAAACAAACAATGTGTGGATCTGCACATCTTAATCAAAAAGCCTTCTTGAACAAGTGAATAAAGAACATTATTGGTGCTAACTCTAGAAGGGTCCACAACGCTAGGCCCAACAAAAGCTAAAGAAGGTGTCCTATTGTACATGTATGGAAACAGTGTTGCAACCGCCTCGAGTTATAGAGACTAATGTTCTTGTGAAGATGTGCTTCACAAAATCAAATATCAATGTACTGATATGTTTTCCATACATGTATATATAAGTATTTGATTATTGTACACGATTGTTCAATTATATGCAATGCAAAGTATATATTGATCATTTTGTAGTTTGCTGAAGTATGTAGTCACAATGTGTTGGGATGAATGTCAATATTCCTCCTTAAGGTTTCTATTAGCTAGGATTACCCATATTTTCTTCTCTAGGGATCCTTTCTAGCCTGTCTTATTTCCTGTCTTTCAACTTCTTCAAGGTCTTCAGGCCTTGGCCCTACCAGTCTTTGGGCCAAGGTCGACCTCAAGCCTCTTTACTTCACTAGCTCTGAAACCCTGGCTGCACCCTAGCACTGGCTGCCTGATCTCGCTGTCTGACTTTCCGCACCACTTCTGGCACCCGGCCATCTTAGTTTGGCCAATGGTGGTTTCTTCAACAGGAATCTCCTCTCCGCTACGGCCACTTCCTTCCCTTTCCACAACTCTCTGCCTCTGATGACCGCCTTCTCCCTTGCTTTATTTCAACCTCCCCCTCAGTCACTCATAAAACCCCTTAATTTCCCTTCACCTTTCTCTGTTGTTCTCTTTCATTTTATTTCCCTCCTCTATTGTCTTTCTTTCCTTTATCCTTCCATCGTATTTCTCTCTCGCTTTCTGCATACACCTCTGCACTGTCTCTTCTTGGGCAGCATCATGAAGCGGGCAGGTTTCCATTTGGGTACCGTCTGACTCCTGCCCCATGGTTCCTCTCACCTGAGGTCAGGGACTTGGTCACAAAACAACAAGGTTTTCTGAAACCCAACAATGACTTCCACAGCCCACTGAAACAGGTGAGTGTTGCACTTCATGAGCATAATATTTATTTATTTATGATGGTATTTATTGAGCGTGGACCTAGCTTCGAGGAGCAATGGAGCGCTTTACAGAGGTATACAACAGCACATTTACACAACGGAGCGCTTTACAGAGCTATACAACAGTACAGATGCATAATGGAGCGCTTTTCAGAAGTAACAACAGAACAGGTATACTGTTTATCTTCCCACCCCTCAGAGGACAACTAGTCTGAGCTATATGGGAGGAGTGAGGTATGTGTGAAGTGGCAGAGGCAGCCTCCTTTTTGTTTAAGGGCCCAGAGGTCAGCTTACAAGGGATTCTAATTGTTCTCCCATGGCTTTTTGGAGTAGCTGAAAACATCAGGTTGTCCTTTTCATGAAGTACTCCCACAAATGTCTCACATTTTAATGTACGACCATATTTGACAGGGAAACCATCATAGCCCAAGTCCACCTTCAACTGCGCAGGATCAGCCATACTTTTTTAATAAGCAGCCATTTTAGGCCTGTAAATCCGTACTATGCCTAGTTTCAGCATTGTATACCCATGTACCACGATTATGCATTAGGAGCACCTTCACAGGCCCATTCTCAAAACCATAAGCACCGCAATAGGCTAACTCGCAGCACCATAAACCCTTGCTTAACCATCATATGTCCGGTTACCTCTTTGTATGTCCAAGTATCCCCCCCCCTCCCTGTAATGCCAGTACAGCTTCATATGTCCTGTTTCTGCTTCACGAGTGCAGCCTCACATGCCTGCACACTACTCCATATGCCCGGGTTCAACTGCACATGCACAGCCAGAACCTCAGCGCAAAGGTGCAGTCGTATATGTAAAAAAACGCTTCTTATGCCCGGTCTCCGCCTCAAATGCCTGTGTACTGTGATAACCATTTAAGCACCCCAGGGCAGATTACATATTTCCCACAGAAAAATTGCAATGGCAGTTTCCACCGTAGCATGCCAGGTACAGCAGAACCAGCAGCCATGTAGGCTCCCTTCACATCTCATCTGCTCAACAGGTAAACCAGAGTGGGCAAAATGGCTTGTGCACTCCCTAAACAAATAAAGCGAGGGCGCCATCAATACAGGCTTACCTGCCCAACGGCGTGTGTCCTGGACAGATAGGAACAGTGCAAGCTTGCCTCACACAAGGGGACTGAAACATGTAGGAGTGCAAGCATCGCTTCAGCAGAACAGTTACATCAACTGTGGTGCCAGCTCAACTCGCCCAAGAGGTTCAGTGCGGGCAGCTGCGGTGCACCCTGCACTCTCACATAACATGCACAGCACGGATAGCAGCAGTGCACGTTTCCGTCACACAACTAGTCCAGCACTGCCAGGCGCGGTGGAAAGTTCCTTGCCAGACTGTGGCTACATCACAAGCAGCAGCAGTGTAAGGATCACTTCCGGAGAGGCGGGTACATTCATAGAAGCAGCGCACACTGTTTATAAACCCCCAGACTGTGGCTACCTCACAAGCAGCAGCAGTGTAAAGATCATTTCCGGAGATGCGGTTACATTCATAGAAGCAGCGCACACTGTTTATAAACCCCCAGACTGTGGCTACCTCACAAGCAGCAGCAGTGTAAGGATCATTTCCGGTGAGGCGGTTACATTCATCGGAGCAGCGCAAGCTTTCCTTACACACTTTCTCTAAACCATACTTCGGGAAAACAGTAGCGGCAGGACAAGTGTGTCGCACACAACACGTCCAGTGCAGGAAGAAGCAGTGCAAGGAGCACAAGGATCCCACCGACAGAACAGTTGAAGCTTCCTTTGCACAACTTGTCCAACACACAGATCTGCAATACAACTTCCCTCCAGCAGAACAGGCTCTATGGACAGCTCAGGCACAAGCAGTGCAAACTCCCCTCACACAAACCACCATAGCAACTGTGGTCCATCCTTCCTCCTAAAAAAAAAAAATAAAAAAAAAAAAACAGGAACATCACAGAAAAAAAAGCAGGGACATCACAGAAAGCAGCTGTGTGCATTCACCACACAACCAGCCCAGCACTCACCAGGGCAACTTCCCTCACTCAACAGACACAGTACAGGCAGCAGCAATGCAGGCTTCATGCCCACAAGACGAGCACACACTGAGCAGGCCACCTGCACACTGGATTACAGTAGCCACTGAGGACCTATTGTTTACATAAGTTACATATCAATCCCAGGTGGACCCCCTGTGCTATTGCCCAATTCCTCCACTGATGCCACAGAGTAATGTGGTATTACCCAAATTGATCTGAAAAATTTGAATGAATGGTAGATTTGACCGAATTCGGTCACTACCATTAGTTCGATTATTTATTTTATTTTTTTGGATCTTTTCTTTCCCGATCAATTTGGGTATGAAAATACCGACCATGAAGAGCGTGGGTTGCGGGGGTGTCCTCTGCTCCCCATGTTCGGTATCTTCGGCCTCAGGGATTGCAGGGGTGTCCCCTGCATCCTTAACATTGGCGGCGGGGCAGGCAGGCAACCCAGACTCGGGAATGGCACACAGTACACGTAGAACCACAACTCAATGAGTGGGATACCTGTCCAGGTAAAGGCAGTGAATCTCACTCTCGGGTGAGCTCGGACAACTCCTGTTTTTCTCTGAGGACCTTGATGTACCCCTAGGAAGGATCAAAAAAAATGTGAGGCCTAGTAAACCAATCACTCTCATTTATAGTAACTAAAGTCTCTATGGGGCTTATACCTGGCTTCCTGTTGTGCTCTCTCTGAGTATTCCAGCACATCCCTGCATCAAGCTCTGCATTGCCGCAAACTATAACCACAAAGCTCTTTTGATCTAAGAAGAGAAAGTTACACACACATGCATGCACACGCATAGTCAATAAATACACTGCAGAAGTGGTGTAAGGTAGAGTTGGGGATGGGGAAGAGGTGTAATATGCTGGGGCATGAGCCTCTTCCCTGAAGCGGAGAGTAAGTTTGAGGGCGGCCTTTTGAATTCGGGGACACTGGTGATGTCTGAGTAGAGTACATTACAGAGTGTAGGGAGCAAGGAGTGAGAATTAGCGAGACGATTCACAGGGTGGGCGGAGGACAGAAATAATGAGGTCTCTAAAATGGGTGGGGGGAGTCTGAGGAGGGGGGACTTGCAGGATATTGAAGTAGCCAAATAAGGCATGTGTTTTGTATATATATCATACTGGACTCAGGGCCTAGAGCCCGACTCTTCCTGGAAATCTCTCTTCCGGTGAGAGATCAGCCTGATTAAAAGGAGCCCTGCTCCATCAAAAAGCAAACCCTTTCACCTTCTAGACCTTTGTGGGCTCATTTACCAAACTACTCGTACCTGCCCCTCAACTCGGACCTCTTTGCGTTCATTCGCCAGCCACTTGCAAGGAAGCAATCACTGCAAACTTTCACGGAATGGCAGCTTTCAAGCAACCTAATGCGGTCCCAACAAAACTGCCCTTGCACTGTTTTCAGCGCCCCTGTAATGTCTCCTACACCGGCCTCTTTCCTACAGTCCCATATTCATAACATCGCCCCACGTGTTTCAGGCGGTGGGTCCATCAACCCAGGCAATAGTAGAACAATTTTGCCATGGTTTGATGCTGAATGTAGGCAGGCAAAAAGGGATCTCCATCTGGTCTCGTTGAATATGAGTTCCCCTAGTGGCACGCTCTATCAGCTTAAGAAAGCTTATAGAATGTTACTGAAACAAAAGAAAAATCAATTCATGGTAAAGCAGTGGGATCTTTTGGATATGACTGTTTGTGAAAATAACCCAACAAAAATTCTGGGAGATTGTGAAAAGGGGCTTTGGGGGAGAACATATGGGCTCAGCTGAACAAATTCCTGGTGATCTTTGGGTCTCACATTTTAGTGAGTTTCTTTGCGACGCAGAGACCCACATGCAAGCTAATATTGAGAATGGAAGGGAATCTCACTGTGAGATAGCCTTCAGTCGGAAAGAAATAGTGGCACAAGTTAGAAAGCTGAAGATGGGCAAGGCAGCAGGCCCGGATGGATTGAGACCTGAAGTATTTAGTGCATCTGTGGACTGGTGGTTGCCAGTCCTGTACCAGGTCTTTAATTCCATCGCTAATATTTTCGTGCTGCCAGACTCGTGGAACAAAAGTTTAATTGTCCCATTGTTTAAAAAAGGGTAATGCCCTGGACCTACATTGTTATCGGCCCATTGCACTCCTAGACACCACTAATAAAATCTTTGCGGGTTGTCTAGCCGAGCATCTGGAGGAGTGGTTATTAGATAACTCCATCCTCCCGGATACACAAGCAGGCTTCTGCAGAGGCTTCTCCACGATCAATCAATGTTTTATACTGAATACGATCGTGGAGAAGTACACCAGAAGGAGGAAGAATAACCCTTATGTGGCCTTCTTAGATCTTACGAAGGCTTTTGATGCCTTAAATCGCAATCTTTTATGGGCAAAGCTTAGGAGCATAGGGGTTCCATCAGGTCTCCTCCAATTAATAACCCCCCTTTATGAGAACACTTCAGTTAGCGTGACGTGTGCAGTAAATCATAAATACTCAGGCTGTTGTATGGAAAAATGTAGGGATAAAGCAGGAGTACCCTTTGGCCCCACTACTGTTTTCACAATTTCTTTGTGATTTTAACCCTCACAATGTATCTCAAGGTCTGATTTCCCCCTCTTGTAAATAGCGCAAAATTCAGCACCTTATTATATGCTGATGATACAGTGCTTTTGGATCTAACACAAAGGGGGCTCCAGCGGAGCTTAGAGTACTCTAATAAATACTTTAATTGAATACTCTTAAAAGCAAGGTACTCGTTTTTGGCAAAAGTAAATCACCATTTAAATGGGCTCTGAATAACCAACTGATCGAGGTGGTGGATGAATATAAATACCTGGGCCTCGTGTTCTTAGGAAGGGGAGGTTGGAGAAGTCATGTAAATGTGGCAGTTACACAAGCGATGCAGGGTCTGAGAGATCTCCTCTGTTTTTACTATAATTCTGGTGGAAAACGCCTGGATAAGTGTCTTCAGATCATTGGGTCAAAGATTAATACAGCCATTCTCTATGGTGCTGTGATTTGGGGGGCAGCGCCATTCCTTAGAGCCCAGTGGGATGTACTAAGCATGAGCCGGTGATGGTTAGTATATCACTGCAAGCTCAGCAGAGGTTCTTAGAATTTTATTTGAACATTCCATTGGGCACCCCATCAACCTAAATATCGGAATGGCTTTGGGAGAGACCATGGGCCTCATTCTGAGATTGGTGGTAGTCATGGCGCTGTTTGCGCCATGACTGCCACCAGTAATGGGTCCGGCACCGGTCTAGTTCAATGGGGACTTAGCGGTGTAGTCCGACCTTTGCGGGACCGGTAAGTCCCCATTGAAAATTCCATTCCCATTCCAATGCGAAGGGCGCAAATAACGTGCTCGCGCATGTCAAGCCCGTTATTTGCGCCCTGGTCCCTTAGCGGGTCCCGTCCATAACGGCTGGTCAGACCTGCCATTATTGGCAGGACCCGCTAAGGGACCTTGTAGTAGCGAAGTAAGGGATTACCAGCAGCCGTCTCCTTACCTGTGCCTGGTATCCCTTACCGCCCACCTTATGATGACCCCCCCATGAAAAATATTACTAAGGACCTGAGGTGCTGGTATAATTGCAGAAAAGGTCTTCTGAAAAGACAGAGGCTGAGGGAAGTAACAGTGTTGGGCGATTTAACTTGCAGGCAGCCCAGATCTCTCTTAAAGGAAACTCAGCCCTGGCTATTCTGCTTTTAACATTGACGGTAATACAATTACAGTATCTAAAGAAGTAAAGACGCTAGGCTTTTACCTCGACTCCACTTTAACACTGAAGAAACAGGTAAACTCTCTAGCGTCCTCAACCGCTTACACATGCAAACTTATTATAGCATGCAGAGCTTTCCTATCTCAAGTTAGCTGTATTATCCTCGCCAATACTCGTATACTGTCCAGATTAGATTACTGCAATGCCCTTTACTTAGGAGCCAATAAATACATCACGGATAAAATTCAGATACTACAGAATAACATCTTGAGAACAGCCTTGAACCTTCCCACTAGAGAACATATTTCTAACCTGAGGAAAGAATATCATTGGCTAAAAATCAGAGATAGAATTGCATTCAAAACAGCCTCACTTACTTTCAAGTACCTTAATAATGCAGCCCCACCGTACCTGACGGAAAGAATAGTCAAAAGAACATCAACTCGTCCTACTAGAACTGCCAACTCTTATTGCCTTTTAGTACCTAGATTTAGACAAAAAAAATAAGGTGGAAGTAGCTTCTCGGTTAAGGCAGCCCAGTACTGGAACGCACCCCCACTTGACCTCGGAATAGACCAATCCTACTACAACTTCAGACGAAACATCCTAACATGGCTACATTCTAACGACCACCTTGCTTGACAACATACATTGTACTTGTGATCATTTGACTCCTGCTCCCTTTGAACCTACTCCTATGCATACTTATGTACTCTTTTTGTATATTCACTAGTTAGACCTGTTGATTATGTATTGCCTTTATATTTGTACTTGTCCTCATTCTGTAACTAATCTTGAAGTAACCTTGTCTGCTGTGGCGCCCAGTTACCTAAGGGTCCGGCGCGCTTGACAAATAAATAAACAAACAAACAACATTTGTAGAGCTGGAATTTGAGGCTCTCCGGGTGAGATGCGTGAATTTATCTTCCCTTAAATTGTATACCCGTAGGCTCGCCCAAGCTGGCGCTGACCCTGCAATAACTAAAATAAAGGTTGCTGATTGCCGAAGGAACATCCTCCAGGCCAAGGTAAATGTGCTGCAACTTAGAACAAGGGCACCATGACTGGGGTTGGATATGGTTTGCCCATGTGGTCTGGGGTGTGTCGAACATCTCGTACATGTTTTGCTGGATTGCACATTTTTTATTAATTTGAGGAAGCAGTGGTTAAGGCCTCACCTTATTATGAATCACCTACTGTCACACAGGGACAGTTTGCCTTTTGTCATTTATTGTGAAAATGCAAGGTTTTTATACGATTTAGCCCATTATATTAAGGTGGACCTGGAAGTCATTTATAGAAATAGGGCACTGGCAATGTGAAATTGTACAATGATGTTTTTTAATATTATGTTGGTATGATGAAACGCTGTATTATAGGGTAATTTATATTGTTGTGTTGTAATTGTTTGTGTATGTTTTAATGGACTTTGTTTCCGAATAAAATGATTTACTACTACACAGTTAAAGTTAAAAGAAAAGAGTCAGCAGACATTCTGTTCACTAAAAACCGCTGAAAGTCTGAGCTACCGTAATATAGGTCTACATATCCCTAACAAATAGGCAATACACTTTGAGTCCCACTCATTCCTCACATTCCTGTCCTGGTATACTTCAGTGGAGTCTCACTCATTCCTCACATTCCTGCCCTGATATACTTCAGAAAAGTCTTGCTCGTACCTCACTTCCCTGCCCTGGAATACTTCAGTGGAGTCTCACTCATTCCCTACAACGCTCGGCCTCATACATTTGAATTTGGCATTGCCCACCGCATTGCTGCTCGCTGCTCCAATTTTCAGTGCTATGTGGATGACACTCAGCTAGTGTGCAGGCTCCCCTCTGCCACCTCTTCTCCCTCTCTCATCTCCGACTGTCTTTCTGCAATCCAGGAGTGGTGTGCCGCCAACGACCTCTGCCTTAATGCCAGTAAGACAGAGATCCTCCTCATCAGCACTCCTGCACCTTCCTTTCCCGTCACTCTCTGGCCGGCCTCCCTTGGCCCTCTCCCTGCACCCACCTGTGAGGCTAAGAACCTCGTGGTCATCTTCGACTCTATGCTTTCATTTTCTCCACACATCTCTGATGTCTCTAAGACGTCAAACTACCAACTGCACCTCCTCAGAGGTATTCTTCCTTTCCTCTCCTTCCCCCAGAAGCTCTAGAGCTCTGCTTTTCTCTAGGTTGGACTACTGCAACAGCCTCTTCCTAAATCTGCCTGCTTCTACTCTCCGCCCTCTGCAACTCATCCAGAACCGGACTGCGAGACTTGCCCTTGACCTCAAGCCCAAGGATCGTATCTATCCAGCCCTGAAATCTCTTCACTGGCTCCCAGTGGCTGCAAGGATCATGTTCAAGACCCTTTGCATTGTCCACAAGGCCTTCTGGGGCCTGGGTCCGCAATACCTTCAACTCTCCCTTCGGAAATACCTTCCTACTCGAGCTCTGTGCTCCTCCACCTCCAACTCCCACAGGGTCAGTCACTTCTCCAACCAACGAGTGGGGGGGTAGATCTCTTTCTTTGGCTGGGGCCTCCACCTGGAACAGCCTCCCTGCCTCTCTGAAACTTGAGGAGAACCAGCTTCGGTTCCGGAAGCACCACAAGACCTTCCTCTTTGCTTCTGCTTTCTCTCTTCCTCTCCCCTGCTGATCTCTGTCTGTTTCTGTCTGTTTCGGCACCAGGCACCTGGCTATCTGCTGATTTTGGGCCCAGATCCCTGCCTACCCAGCCACACACCTGCACTGCCTCCTTGCAACCCTTGTACTTGGGTTCTGTATCTGCAACCCTACAATCCCTTTCCTGCACTTATCAGACACCCGTTGCCTGCGCCTTATTCTTGCACTTGCCACCTGCTGGCCAAAGTACCTCTTGTTGTTGATCACATGTTCAGCACTTTCCAATCTTCCCCTTGCACTTACCCCCACTCCCTCTTCCCTGCACTTACGTTTTCTCAATGTCACTTGGCCTTGTAAAATCATTGTTTTTTTTCCCCTCCTCTGTCCCCCTCCGTTGCCTCGTCATGCCCTGAAACACTTGTGTATGGGTGCGATATAAATAAAACATATCATATCATTTATTTCTATCCCCAGACACTGCAAGGAGTTTTACACAGTTTGTTTGTTAATGCATTGGTATTTTGTAACGCACAACACTGCTTGCCAATCTGCGTACCCATGGTTTGCCCCAAGGACATGGTATGTGCTGCTCCAGTGGTTAGAACTGTACATTTACATTTGTAATATGACACTATAGGTTACATACACAGTTGTTGAGGTATTAAACAGTGTTCTCTAAATATTAAGATGGCCTCTGTATTGTTTGACCCTCTGCAGGATCCAGGCTCGGTACGGTAAGGTATGGACCAACTACGTGGGAGGGAAGCTTGGTGACCTGGAGGAGGTCTTCCTGCATCCTGGTGAGTCCATCACACAGGTGCAAGGAAAGTACTTAACCTATGTCCGCAAACTGGTCTTCATCACAAGCCTGGGACGCAGCTTCCATTTCGGCAAGGACTACGCAATAGCTTCAATGCCGCCCAACTGCACCCGAACACTGTGCTGCGCTTCCTGAGCGGCCGCTCCGGCTCTCTCATCAACGCCATTAGTTTCCACTGGGACACGTACAGCAGCAACTGGTTCCACTGCAACAAATAGCGGCCCAGGCCTTGCTCTTTCATCAAGGTGCGCTCACCCCAAGGCAATGTTTTGCTTTAAATCCCAGCCAGTGTCTTGGGGAACATGTTCTGTGTGATCTAATGCATATCACAATAAAGATTCTATGGATGTCTAACTGGCAGTCTTGTGTGTTTGGTAGTGCTACTAATAGTCTGCAAGGAAACGTGGCTGGCACCCCTGGCATATATGAAATTAATGCATATTTTATGAGGCTTTTACTAACTCTGGAAGTCTTTCTGGAAAATTAGGGGGCCTGTCATTCCATGTCTAGGAATGTACTGTATTCTTATAGCTGCAATTCCCAGGTGGACTTCCAAGACTTTGCTCCTCACCAGGAACAAGATAGGAACTACATCTGACTGATTCATTTAAAAGCAGGAGTGCAACTCGTTTATGCTTTTAACTCAATTTGGTGAATAACTTGGGGGGATTTGAGATAATTATGTTCCCCCTTTTTAGTAGTACCATACCATTCCCACTCTAACAATACTACCCAATGGGCTTACTGACCAGGGAACAGCCCCAGACACAGTCCTTGTGGTCATCAGGTATATTTCAGGACTCATCACTTCTGTTTGAGGTCTCCATTTCTGGAGGCTTTGACTAGGATAACCCTTACTTTATCCAACAGTGGAAAACACTCATGTGCCTGAGAAAAACAACACCTTGCCCAGAGTTCCCAGAAGGAAGACAAATTCTCTCTCATTCCTTGTGCCTTCTCATCTTCTCATCTTAAAATGATGTGTTACCTGTGGTAAAAATTGAACAGGGCCTATTGCCTTCCTAAGTTGTTGGATTATCAGCAACATCAAAGGAGACTTGCAAGCACTGGTCAGAAAACCTCCATCACAAAAGAAGCATGATGTAAAGTGGTAAACATCCTTTAATTTCTCTGTGCACTTAAAGGGGAAGTTCTCTCTGGAATGGTATTGGCCAATGGATAGTGCATGTATTTTTGAACATATTTCAATCAATCATAAATATTTTTCCAATGCATCTTACCTTCGATTTTCTGACATTTTCACATGCAAACCTCACCGGTCCGAAACTGCCATCTTGTGATAATCTTATCCGTTGATCCATTCCCCTAAATTCAAGTGCCCTCATGACAGTAAATCAGATCACCTGGCCATCATGCTGACATCGACATGTCAAACCGATATTCTCCACCTTTTCTAATGACGTTGGTGCACAGCATAGCCAAACATACCCTGTCCTCAACAACATCATAACATTACCTAACACAAAACCTGCAAGATCAACACACACATGCACACAAACACACATACAGTAAAAGTTACTCTCTTTTTGCAACGTACACTTTACGATAAATACTCATAATCGGGTATTCACCAAGTCATTATATTTCTTAATTCAATGTAAATAAACTTCCAAAGACACATTAAAAAAGGTTTTGCACACACAATCAGTGAAACACAATGTTTACTAGAATCCATAGTTTTAATTTTTAGGTCGACTGTCACATTCCATGCAATCTTTCTGATTCTGTTCATCGATTGCCAGTACTTTAATTGTGACAGTCAAAGTTCTGTCTAATAAAATATTATTCAATTGTGTTCCATCATCTCATCTCATTTCTTTCGCCGCACATGACATTCCATTTGTGAGAAAAAACTTTCCTTACACATTGACAACCAACATGTTGCAAGCCGCATGTCTTCATTGCATAAAGGATGGCATGTTGGTGGGGACGATGGGCACCGTAAATGGGCAAAGTGGGGCTGCACGATCGTTCCAGAATATGGATATGAATGATCCGTTGCGAAAATCCAATTCTGGTTGAAGAACCCATCGATGGGTAGATGATTGCCATGACAAACGCACATCTTGATGACGTATCTATGTTAATTAGAAACATTGAAAATATATTTTAGTACACATTTGCACAATAAGTAACACATTTCAATAAAAAATTACTTTTTCTGTATGCGTAAAACTTCAATTAAAACAATGAGCTGTCTTTGCATCAACTTGAATATCAATGTAGAACATCTTTTCTCTTCATACTCCCATTCGCATAAATATTATTATAGTACGATTAGTTTTGCTTACATGATTTGTAGACTTTCCATTTTAGCAATGTAAAATTATGCTTGTCCTCACTGAAAAGCTGTTACGAATAGAAACTCAATTTTTGTCCATTCAGGTTCTTTCGATAGCATCTTTTCTTTACTTTGATGTTACTTGCTACATTTTATCATTGTCATTTTTACTACAAGGGATTCAGGGAGAAATAACAAAGCAACTCTGTATCGTGCGCTCAAATTTCCAAGGTCAAGCTAGGTTTTGTTTTCCACTTTACCGCAGAATTGAACAATATTATGTTCCTATTACTATAGTAAGCTCCACAGGAAACATATGATTACACTTCAAAATCACATAATATTTTGTTTCAATGTTACTATAAATATACACATTCTTAATCAAACCAAGTTTAGGTATTTATCAAACAAGACTGCCGGCGCACACACGAGCGTTCTGGTTATCACATCAGGTCAGCCACTTTTGCATTCCAAATATATTATTACTTGTATTTACTACCAATTTAATTCGGGCAAAATGAATAAAAACGAACCTTTTTTCAAAAAAACACAATTGAAACAGTTTCCTATCCTAACAACTAGAATTAAATAAAATGTTAACTGTGCTTTGAATAAAATAGTAACGGTTCACAATATACCACCACCACCACCCAGACGTCAGGTCTGGGCCCTGCTTGCAGTGCTGGCATCATCTCTGTGGAAAAAGCATCCAATTGGAGGGGAATGTACTTACGTGCTGACACCTCATTACAAATAGGTGAACAGCACTGCCTTTCCGCAGGGTCCCATGTTGTGTTATTTTATATTGCATTTGTATAGCGCCAACTGCTGTATGGCCTCGAAGCGTTATGCAGTGAACGCCCTTCGGCGGACTGTAGTCTGAGATGTGAAGGAAGGATTTATAAAATGAGTGTGTGCATTTTCTGGCAGCAGGAATGTAGGGAGTGGCTTGGTCCCTAATAGAAGCTCATCAATATCACATGTGAGAATGTTTGCCTTGACAGATTGTCACGGGACTAGGAGAGTCGGGACACTGATTATCTTAACTGCTGGCCCGAATTATTTTGTGGGACTCAACTCAATTCTATTGGTGGTGGTGATGTATGTTTTGTGTGGGTGAAGTTGAGCAGTTTTTGTATGTCGGTTGGTGGGCCGTGCCCCGGGCGGGATACAGTTATGTTCCAATGTGAGGGAATGCTTGATGCTCCAGCAAAGCAAGACTGACACCAAGTTAGATAAGGGCTTGCAGAGGTTATCATAAGGCCTGGCTGAGATGCCTTCACTGGGGTGCCATGTCACCCCGTTTTCGACTCCTCAGGTTCTCCTGCATACCTGTCAAGGGAGGGTAATAGTTTGCCCATGAGATGATGTAAGTCTGTGAGGATGCTAAATGGAAGAGCCTGGTTTGGAGAGCATTCCTGAAGGCAAGATAATACTCAAGGCGCGAGTCACTCCGGAGTGACTGAAAGCGTGGAAAAGCCATACAGCAGCTAATTCAATTGTGATATCCATGCCATGAAACATAAGGGAAGAAGATACAAGTATGGCAGTGTAAACAACAACAACATTCATTTGTGAGACCCACAAATAGACCACAGGTGAGGTAATTGCAATTAATGATGTGCCAAACAATACAAATTCAAATGTGAGACACACACCCAGTGGGGAGATTCAGAGGAGTAATCTAGCTGTTGAGGCCTGCCCAGCAATGCAAGTGCATCAAACACAAACATTGGCTTTTGGGGTTGGAAGTCTTGGTGATAGTTTTGAAGGATGCCAGGTATAGGGCCTGTGCTCTTGGTGGTGGGGAGGCAGAATGTGAGGTAAGTCCTCTGTGCTCTGTGTGGCAGTGTTGGGTCATTTAAGTTCATACCTTTGGGGCCTTACCCTACATATTGTGACTCTACCAACTGTAAAAGGGCATTATTCTAGTAATTGAGGCCAGATTTGGCATATTATAACATGCGATACATTCCATACAGTGAAAGACAAATACTTCAGAAAGACAGACAGACATAGGCTGTGTGTTCCAGATTTAGGGGGAGGCTGGTCTATCGAGTAAAGAGTTTGTAAAAAAAAATGTGGATAGATCACCAGACATGTAGATAGAGATATAGACAGTTGCATAGAGAGTGATGCTTAGATACAGATGTAGACATAGAGATATGCATTAAGATAGATGTATACAGACAAATTGATAAAGGGATATAGAGTGATGCATACAGGGAGATGAATACATGAAGATGGATAGATAGCTATCAATGAACAGATTGATATATGAAATGTGATACATCCAGTTAAATTTGCAGGGAGAAATGGATAGAGAGCCATAGAGACATGTATATGTGTAAAGGTATACAGATAGAGAAAAGGTATATCGATAGAGATGGATATGAAGATTGATATACACAAAGAGATACATACAGTAACATGTATAGACAGATATGGATAGACATAGACAAACACAAAGATTGGTAGGTATTTAGATGGATGTATACATAGACAACTAGGCAGAAATGAGACCTGCATTGAGCATGCTGCATTTAGACACATAGACAAAACAAAATAATGAGCTACATAAATACACTGAGAAGCAAACAAATAGTTGAACAAAATATGCATCCCGACATAGAGATGAATGTAGGAGAGATTGATAGAGGCCAAAGTATGGATACATGGAGATGCAGGGCCACAGATGTCTATGGGTAGATGGAGAGATTAATATGTACATGTAAAGATTACTAGAGATGTACAGTGCCAATGATGGAGCTCGATGGAACTTTTCATATTGAGACATGAAAACAAAGGTCGTCAAGGACAGACAATGAGGGATGCATACAATGAGATATAGGATGCATAGATGGGTCATTAGATTCTAACTTCACCAATGTATCCTTGACGTCACAGTCCATACATCTTTTGGTTGGTACTTTTTTTATTATTTATGATAGATTTGTCAAGGCTTCTTTTGTAAGTACTTGCTCAATGGTGACTTCATGCCACAAAACATTTACATAATGTTCAATATGACCCCAATACTTGCTACTTTATGATTATTATAGGAAACTTTTTAAATACAATAATGTTGCGCGCGCACACACACACACACAAACACACACCCCTACATACATTTAAAATACCAATAAATATCATATGTCGATCTTCATTTGTCTTAATTAAACATGTGCTTTGTCTACACTACTCACAGTTACCTTGGTTTGCACAAAGTGCCATTGGCAGCATACTTTACAGTGAAGTGCATGTTTGTTTCATGATAAAAGCCAAGTAACCTCAGCCTTTTTTCCTCTGCATCGTCTAAGGACAGGCCCAGACACACAACTAATACCAACCACTCAAGTAATCATTCTTGTCCTGTCAGCCCTTGTCCTGTCTTCAATATACTTTGTAATATGAGCTTGTTATAGAGTTTCATATTCAATGTAATAGTTATCGAGGTTAGAGATGCTGGATTTTACGTCCTATGTCACAGCACCATATTCCTGAGGATTGTACTAGCCTGCCAGGCCAAACGTTTAAAGTTGTCCATTGTGTCTGTGGTCTAAGATTAACATTTTTATGTCTATAAGATTAACATATTTATGTCTATATATTTCAATGTGGCAAATGCATCTTCTCCATTTATTTAGACATGCATTATGACAACGAAAGTTACATCTTTCACCTTTGTGAGTCTTATGATTCTATTGTGGCAGTGATGACCTTGTCATGTATGTGCCCTGCATCATTGTCCATTTTGGAAAATAAAGAATAACAATTTAAAAACAAGTCTAAGGTGGGCATGTGGTCATTTCTTCCCATGCAAAAGGACCCTTTGAGTTGTACATGTTATTCAGAACTTCGTGCGTTTACATCTACCCATCTCCATTGCAAGCGCGCGGCTCCTAGTGAGAACTGCCATTTATACTGGAGGGGGATGGCTGCGGATGAAGGTAGAGCAACAGGCCCGGCACCTTGTCAAAGGACACAGAGATATGCTGATTGCAGAGATGGAGTCTTCAAAGGGGAATATGGTGACACCATGTCTGGGCTGGCCATGCGCCCAATGGTCCCCATGCGAAAGGCCCCTTTGAGTTGTACCTGGTATTCGGCTTCTTGTGCATTCCCATCCACCCTCCCCCATTGTGAGAGCATGGCCCCAGGTGAGAACTGCCATTGATACAGGAGGGGGATGGATGTGGAGGAAGCTAGCACAATAGGCACGGCACCTTGTCGAAGGACACAGAGATGTGTTGATTGTAGAGATGGGGTCTTCAAATAGGAGTATGGAGACACCGGGTCTGGGGTGGACATGTGGCCCATGTTCTTCATGCGAAAAACCCCTTTGAGTTGTACATGGTATTTGGCACCTTATGCGTTCGCATCCACCCACCCCCTTTGCGAGTGCATGGCCCCAAGTGAGAACTGCCATTGATACAGGAGGGGGATGGATGTGGAGGAAGCTAGCGCAATAGGCCTGTTACGTTGTCAAAGGGCACCGAGAAATGTTGATTGCAGAGACAGGGTCTTCAAACGGGAGTATGGAGACACCGGGTCTTGGGTGGACATGTGGCCCATGGTCTTCATGTGAAAGTCCCCTTTAACCCCTTTGAATTGTACATGGTATTTGGCACCTTGTGCGTTCACATCCACCCACCCCCATTGCGAGTGCATAGCCCCAAGTGAAAAATGCCATTGATACAGGATGGGGATGGATGTGGAGGAAGCTAGCATTATAGGCCTGTTACCTTGTCAAAGGACACAGAGATATGTTGATTGCAGAGATAGGGGGCCCCATTACGAGTACGGTGGTAACCTGCCGGTTTTTCCGGCTCGGTTACCGCCAGACTCGTCTTACCATTCTGCCTCTGTGATTCCCGGAATTACCGGGGCATTACAACCCCGGTGACCCGGGAATTCCGGAGGCGGAATGGTGTATTTTATTTTTAAATTTCTTTATTGGCATTTATAATAGGTACAACAGCAGTGTGGCAGTGGGTGCCAACCGCGGTGAGGCCGAATGGTGTAAATCCCCATTCCCATTGAGTCCTATAGGACTCAATGGGAATGGGGACCATGGAAACACTGGCACCATCTCGTGATGGTGCTGGTGTTTCCACTTCCGCCTGCAGCCGGGTGGTGTTCTGCCTGCAGGAGTCGTGATCACCCGGTATGGAAACAACGGTGGCAGCGGGTTTACCGCCACCGTTGTTTCCATACCGGTGAGTTGTAATAAGGCCCAGGGTCTTCAAAGGGGAGTATGGAGACACCAGGTCGAAGGTGGACAATTGTCGATAGATGCAAGAATATGTTGAGTTGTACATTCAATTACACTCTGTTGAACCTGTTAGTCCAAAACCAAACAAAAAGGAATTAAAAAAATAATAACAGTGCATTGATAAGGTATACGTGTTTGGATAGCTTATGATAGAGTGAGAATGATATTGAAAAAGTATTGATGGCAGTAACAACAATCTTTAATGATCTTGATGGCAGGGATGTCATTTGGGGGTGACTAGGGGTTGTAATTGCAACCCCTGGCAACCCCCAAATGCGACTCATGGAACTGCCTGTGTGACCCCTCTGGGAGAGCTCGGATCTCAAAAAGGAATAATTTCTTTTTGAAGTCACTTTGATTTTAAAAGAAATTATTTCCTTTTTGGTTTTGCCTAACGGAAATAGATTTATTTTTGAAGTCAGTCAGAGTGACTTCAAAAATAAATTACTTCATTTGGAAATCTGTGCTTCCCAAGCCCCCAGGTTATGGATGACTCCGGCTCCTTTACTCTGCTATGCATGACAGGTGTATGTGTGTGTGTATCTTATGTAATGTACGTGTATGTATATATCATGTAATATGTGTGAATGAGGGCATGTTTTTGGGTGGCTGTGTGTGCTTGGGTGACTGAATGGTGAATGAGTGCATGTGTAAATGAGCAAGTGCTGTGTGAATGTGTGTGCTTGTGTTAAATACCAGGATTTCTTACACTAATCTTTATTGTCATAGTCCCACTCTTCCTCATCCCAGTACTTGACTATGAAGCACCTTGCCACATACATAAATATTGAGATGAAGAAGAGGGATGTTGAGGCAATACTGTGCCAAAGAGTTGATTTTTGGGTTGGAGGAGAGGAGTGGGAGGGAGAGGGGACATGTGGGAAGGGTGGGGCAGGAGAGGGGTGCTCGAATGCATAAAGGTAATCAACGATAAAGCAGGCATGATATGTATTGGTGGCTAGACTGACATGTTGGTAAAGCCAGTCGAGTCATTTCTTATTGTGGCATGACATTTGTACTTCCCATCTATAATAAAGTGAGCATGAAAGGTGTTATAACCAGTCTAGCCTGGCATTTGGGTGCCGCCAGCCTTTTCATACTGTGTCATTTCATATTTGCAGGGCATATATAATGAAGTAAGCATCATAAGTGTTAATATGTGGCCAGACTAGCATTTTGGTGCAGCTAGTCTAGCAATTTCTTACTGTGGCATGACATTTTGCACTGGGCATTGCTGATAAAGCAACCATGAACAGCATAATTACCTGGCTAGACTGGCATTTGGGTGCAGCCAGTCTACCCTTTCCTTGCTGTGGAATGGTATATTCTTCTGGGCATCTATGATAAAGTAAGCATGATATGTGTTATTACATGTCTAGCCTACATCGTGCAGCCAGTTTTGACATGGTTTCTTTTTGTGGCATTGCATTTTTAATAGAAAATCGGTTAGATAGCTCAGTCAGTTGAGGGCTTGCTGCTGTGATCTATGTGTGATCGGCAGGTTGCAGGCTCCAATCACGACTAGGCCAACTCAGCCTTCCATTCTTCTGAGGATGATAAATGTGTACCAACTTCGGTTAGAATGATAACTGTATTTAAATATGTGCTATGTATAGTGCTTTAGTTGAAAGAGCTATATAAATAACAAATCATTGTCATGAATCAAAGCATTAATGCTCCTGTGCATTGTTGGTGACTTGCATCTATTGGAATTTTGGATGCAGTAATATCGCAGCAACAGGAAATGTAGGAGCTCTACTTATCATATATTTACAATATCTGACATGCAGCTATAACTGGCATAATATGGAAGTAACTGGCCATACAATGCTGACGTGGCATATCTATTGCAATGCCTCAGCCTTTGTTGATTCTATTGGGTACAACCCTGTCATATCCTGACCCCATCCATGGCATATGATGGCAGCACCCTTGTTAAAATATGCTCGGTATCTAAAATATTTGTCTCTGCTTTAGCATCTCTTTGGTATTTTGAGAATTGTATATTTATGTGCTTTCTCTTACAACCACAAGCCACTTCCCATGATGTGACCAGGGTCAAAGAGGAACTGAAGCCATCTAGGTCAAAGGTCATATGACATCACTTTGTGTGATGTCATCAGGTGTGTGATGTCACCTCCGCTACCCTTTGAATTTTGGTGAATCGATGTACCTGCTTGATGCCTGATTGATGTACCTGAAACCAAAAAGTAACATTTGAAGCAATAATAAGAATACGAAATGCAGCCACCCTTATAATGTAAGTACTGAGTATTTTGAATTTAGGGTTTGTGCATCATTGTATGTTATTGTTGAACATATGAGAAAACTTTAAATTTGCAGGGAAAACTAAAAACTTGAAATGAAACACACTGAATTGAAATAATAAGAAAAAACATTGCAAAATTATTAGATACCATCATCATCAATAACTTTATTCAGCCAACAGCCATCAAAGTACAACCTGTGAATACAGTTCTAGAAAAAAGATATTCAACAGCTATTAAAGAAAGGAAGAAAAACAACAAAAGAAGAAGCAACACCCTCCTTAGGTGTCATAGTGCAAATCTCAGACCGGGTTTCTGTGCTCCCAACCCATGGTCCATTTAGCTCCCAGAATGTTGGGTCCCCAAAACAGTATGATTTGCCCCAGAAATAGGACCCTTGCTTCTAGAGTCGTTGTAAAAGGTGGCAGAACCAGGAATATTGGATGTGCTCGCTGAAATACCGCTTCTTCGGTTCCGCCTATACCCATTACATATTCTCAGAACATCCTTTGCCATGCAATCATCCCCAAATACCAATTTGACAGTCTGGAGACATTTCATTGGGCAATCTAGCACATTCCACCATGACGTCCTTGGGCACAAAAACACAATCCCCTACATGATGGGACCAATGGAGGCATTTATTCCGCAAGGCATCCCTTGGTTCTCTTCTATCAGGAGGCAGTTTTGGTAGCCCGTGGAGAAACACAGTAGTTCTTCTAGATCCTTTGTGTGCATTGCGCTTGGGTAAAGGCCCCCCAGAGCCGGGGTTGTGTGCGTTGATTGCCCTCCCCGCAGGATGCTTAGTGTCCAGGATCATTGGAGCATGGGTCTTTGGGGCATGGGACTCCTTGGATAAGGGCACAAGCCCCGGGATATGAGCCTTTGGGGACTCTCTCAATGCGTTTGGGGCTGGGGGTTGAGCAGCCACTGGTTGTCTCTTTGAGCTACAAGTGTTCAGGACACCCACAGAAAAGGGGGGTCATGGGAACCGGGGTTGTGGTCCAATGAAAACAGTTGGGACCAAGCCTCCATGCCCAACCCGAAGTAGGCTGTCTCCAGCCCTGCAAACCCCTCCTTCCCCCCGGCTTCTGTCACGCTCTTAAGCACAGCCGCTAGTAATGATTTGATGTTGGCCAATTCGGAGAGAACACGGTAACAGCCCCGTAGTAACAGTTCGATCCTTAGGTGAGGAGGTGAGGAGGCTGCCGGGGACCGATTCCCTTGGATGGGTAACGTAGGGGCCCTGATTGGAGTTAGGCGAAAGAAGGAGCTAGCCCCAGAAGGTGCGGCTGACGTGAGCTCACTCCACATGCTGCAAGGGGGGCTCAGGGAATGCTTTCCCTCACAGGATCTTTCATAGCCCAGGTCCATTGGGTCCACTGGCGGGTGAGTAGAGAAATGCAGGGGAAGAACAGCCTCTGTGGCCAGGGCCAACCGTGGATCCGGGGCCAAGCAAGTAATGCCAGGGACAAACCTTGGGGACAGCTCAGGAGATGGTAGAAGCGCCACCAGTACCAACGATGGGGCCAGTCGTCCACAGGATGGGCTCTGCTTCCCTTGCCCTCTCCTGTTGCTTTTCTGGTTTGCCCCCTCCCTTTTCTTCGACCTGCTTTAAACTTTCGGTCCGCTTTAGGTACAGAGGGGGCTTGCAGGATGGACATAAGGGCCGACTCTGAGAAAAAAAGGGGGCTTGAGGGGGAGAGTTCCTCCACATTTTCATATCCAGCCATTCCTACAACACTGCCCAGCCTATTCAAGTCTCTAGTATGTGGGAGGCCGATTAATTTTCTCACCTTTGGCATAATCCGGGTCCGGTGGTGCTGTGTGGATATTCTATTGGCTGCAGCGTACTCCCTTGGTGCTCCACTTAGCGGTGTGCAAACACCATGGCAGAAGCAAACACCCACGCTCTTGCTCCCCGCAGGCTTACACCCTCGCGGATGGAGCACGCAGCATTTTGTTCGTGGGGGAGGGACACGTAGATATGGCATTGAGGACAGGGAGAACAGACTCCCAGACAGGCTTCCCTGGGTCCCTGGCAGCACCAAAAACCCGCGCCCTTGCTCCCCACGCCCTTGCTCCCCGCGCCCTTGCTCCCTGTGCCCTTTCTCCCAGTGCCCTTGCTCCCCGCGCCCTTGCTCTCCGCGCCCTTGCTCCCCGCGCCCTTGCTTCCTGCGCCCTTGCTCCCCGCGGGCTTACACCCTTGCGGGGGAAGCCTGCAGAATTTTGTATGTGGGGGGCGGGCTTAGATCCAGCATTGAGGACAGGGAGAACAGACTCCCAGACAGGCTTCCCCGGGTCCCTGGCGGCAGCAAACACCCGCACCCTTGCTCCCTGCGGGCTTACACCCTCGCGGGTGAAGCCTGCAGCATTTTGTTCATGGGAGGGCGGGGTTTAGATCCGGCATTGAGGACAGGGAGAACAGACTCCCAGGCAGGCTTCCACAGGTCACGGGCGGCAGCAAACACCTGCGCCCTTGCCCCTTGCTACATATATATTTTATTGAAAGTGACATATTTTAATGAAATGCACATTTTTTAAGAAAAGGTTCATGGCATATACCAACTAAAAATTATAATGATCAAGTTCAAGTACTCTCTGTAAAAATCCCTTGTATTATCCAAAGGCACTAGGGAATTGTCCATGAATGGCTCGATCCACACAGGCAGGCATGACTGTGGAACGCGGAATCCCGGTCTTCCATGAATCCACCATGTAAACGCTTTCTAGGCCACAAGCCTGTCCCATCTGTCTAAAAGATACAGGCATTGTTTTGTTGAATGAAGCCAATAATTGCATTTATCTCGTTTGGCCTATCTTCTAAAATACAAGGCAATGGCATTAATTAAAAAACATACTTTGTGAGTAGTCACAGTCCAATACTATTGAAGTAAGGTTAATATAGAAATGTATGGGCCCTTTTAAAAAATAAAACATAGGTAGATGTTTTTTTAAAGCTTGAAAGTAAATGAAATGTTATTGTTGTTTTGCAAAATAAAAGATGGATTAGTTTGGCGTGAAAAATGAACAATACATTTTCAAATATATCAAAATATATATATCGTGAGTAAGCCCATGATATCACAATGTACTAGCAGAACAACATAAAAGGCTATAGTGCAAGATTGTCACAAATACAACGTATAGACACAACACATATAATACTAGGAGAAGGGAGGCCGAGCAGTTGATATAAGTTCATGCATCTGCACCATCAGCATTCTCAACATGGATCTTGTAAGGCAGGCTGCCCTGAAGACATGGAATACACAGTGGTGGAAGCTCTTCTTTAGCTATGCAGGCCAAGCAGCAAGAGTTTTCTTGGCAACAACAGTTCTCCCGCAAAGTTGCCATTAACTCACATCGATGGCAGGCACACCAAATGGAAACGTCTTCCGTGTGAAGAGCATCGGAATCCTGGGAGTGATCGTCACGACGGTCACTAGATTCACTATCTATTTGGCTACTTTCTCTCTCAACCAATTTCCTCTTTGGTAGGCTCCGACTCACAAAGGTAGGGCTGAATGGAGGCCATCCTTCTTCAGGATTGAAGAAGTAGATAATCAACTGTGGGAGAAAAATACATAATGAGTCATTTGGATAAAATAATGAATTGAGGTTTTTATTTTAAAATTACATGTAAAAGAAAACTTGGAGAAGAAACAGACGTTATAAAAACCCACAGTGCAAAGACAACAGGAATAGGCACAAAGTTGGAAAGTTCTCGTAGACAGACTGTGGTCTGTGACAAAACTAGGTGTCCTTACTTCTGGTTTTAGGCTCATGGAACTGTGCAGTTAAAGGTCCATGGACCACTGGGTCTTTCTTCCTTGAGCATTATCTTCTGTATGCAAAGGTTTTCTGTGTTTTTACACGTGTCAATGCTGCCCAAACTGTTGGCATTGCCAATGCTTGTTTCATTTTTGCAGAGGAAGGCCCTCACCTGCAAAGATACTCGTACGAGGAGCAACGCTGTGGAAATCTGGGAGAATAGGGCGGTGCTCCCTGAGCACAACCTGATGATTTGCACCACAGGCACTTAGTGATAAGTGCTAAGCTCCTGCACTGACATACCCGTGTGGCAGCAGCACATCCTTAAGCTCAATGCAGCTGCAGCGGACCGGGGGGCACTGCTGAATCTCTGTACCGTGTAACCCTGTGCCAGGCAGGACCTCTCTCGTTTCAGTGATTTTGATTTTGAGAATTTCTTGCGCGCACCAGAAAGATTCAACTATATTCGGGCGCAGATGACCACTATTAGAGCAAACCAATCGCAGTTTATGAGTTCATTATTTTTACTGTGGTAAGACTATCTAAACAGAAAAGTTTTCAACCTTTTTCTGAACAAGGCCAACAATTCACACGCTCTGATCTTAAGAGGGAGTTGATTCCAGATTTTCGGCCCGAACACTCCGAATCTCCTTTGGAGACCAAATTGGACCGTGGAACACAAATCAGAATTTGTCTCCAGAACGTAAATGTCTGCTTGGGCAGTACCGGACAATCTTCTCTGCAAGATAATCTGGGGCAAGCCCCTTCACGCATTTGTAAATCAGGTGTGCCACTTTAAATGTTATCCTGTCCTCCACCATACGCCAGTGGAGGGATCTCTTTAACATGGAGACATGGTCCCACTTCCTAAGGTGTCCCATCACTCTGACTGCAGCATTCTGAGCCTTCTGCAGTCTGGTAACTTGCTTGGCTCTAATTCCTGCTAAAAGGCTGTTGCCGTAATCCATGTGGGGGTTAGTCATTGCCCCCACCAGCAGTGCATTATACTCTGTCGGGATGAAAGGAATCACATTCCTCAGTAAACGTGGTGCATGGAAAACAGCCTTCACCTTGGCCCCTACCTGGGCTTCACTGCCAAGATTATCATGCCACATGCAGCCCAAGTGTTTGATTTTTTTTGGCATAGTGAAGTTGTTCCCCCAAGATCAACGGGGGTAGCCTCTGTCTCTCTGTAGACATTTTACCCTTCGGGCCAAATAGTATCATCTCTGTCTTGGTTGCATTCAGCTGAAGCTGATTGTATGCCATCCAGTTTTTAAGTGTTAAGCTCGTCCATACACAGATTTATTTTCTCAAACGCTTCATCAATATTCTTTATCTCAATATAAATCTGAGTATCGTCAGCATAAGAATGGAACTGCCGACCATGCCTCCTAAACATATAAAAAACTGGACGGAAATACAAATTAAAGATCAAGGGGGACAGGGGTGAGCCCTGTGGCACCCTACAGTCAAGGCACACCATCTCTGAGGTGAAACCTTCAAGCACCACTCTTTGCGTCCTGTCCTTAAGGAAGGATCCAAACCACTTTACTACTTGTTTCGAAGCATTCTCCGCATTGCTAATGCGTTGTAACATAATCTGATGATCCACAGTATCGAAGGCTGCAGACAGGTCCAGCATCAGTAATACCGTGGACCCACTGTTGTCCGCAGCCTCCAGCAGGTCATCGTGCACTGCCAGGAAGGCCCTCTGTGTCCCGTATTTGGGGCAGAACCCAGATTGTAGCTTATCCAGCAAGCTCTCCCTGTCCACAAACACCTGAAATTGTGCACAGGCTACCTTCTCTAAAATATTTGTTGACCAAATCAAGTTGGCAACTGGGCGGTAATTCTTCAGGGTTTCCGGGTCCAGGTTGGATTTCTTTAACAGAGGTTTCACTAATCCTCTTTTCAGGGCCTTTGGGACCTGGCCCCCCTGCAATGATATGTTCATGAATGTTGTAATCAACGGTATAATGTTAGCCACCAGGCGTTTAGCTGTACATGCCGGCATTACACACGAGAGGTCATTTGTTGACTTCAGTTGGGAGACAAGGGAGAAGATCATTTCCTCATCAACACGTTGGAAGCGAAAGTCCTATTCCCCGGCCTTCTTCTCATGTTTTTCTTTTTCTTCCACCAGCTCCCCGCCACACTGCTCTACTGTAGTGCTCCAGTAAGCACTGTTCATACTCTGCACCCTGTAGCACTCAGCCAGTGAGAGCACCTAGAAGCCTATATAGCTCTGGTGCACCCAAGTCAAAAAGGAAGATCTTCCTGGAATCATTCTGAAGTTCATCCTGGAGTCATCCAAAGCTAATTCTGGGAGATCATCCGAAGCCATCCGAAGCCATCCTGAATTATGTGTGTAGGCCTAATTACTGAAATGAAATGAAATGACTATAGTAATCACAATAACTCCCCCAGGATGAGTTACTGATTACTTTACTGGAAATTGTGATGATCTTGTACTACTCCAGGATGACTCCACGACAACTACAGGATGGGTTGCGATTACTCCAGGATAGACTCCACGACAACTATAGGATGGGTTATGATTACTCCAGGATGACTTCATGACAACTACAGGATGGGCTGTGATTACTCCAGGATGACTCTATGACAACTACAGGATCAGTTCTTATTATTCCAGGATGACTCCTTGATAACTTTATGATGGGATACAATCACTCCAGGATGATTCTAGAACTTATAAAATGGGTTAAACAAAAATATATCCTAAATGTACTCTGCAGCACATTGAATAATTGACTCTGAAATGTAAAATAAATAAGACCATGCAAAAGAAAAGTTAGTGTAGCATAGACTGCGGTTCTAGAACCTTCAACAGAGTACAACAGAGTGAAAAAACAAGTGCTTAACAAACTTTACTTACGCAAAATAACACTCTCCTGTATCCTCAATGTGGCACTTAGGGCCTCTCAGGAAGCAGAGCAGAGGCAGAGCTCTGGATTCAGCAGATTTCCTCACGCCAGCCAGGGGACCTGAGGGAGCCGGGGGGCAGCCACTGGCAGCCACCACAGGCCATGGTGGTATGAAGGTTGTAAACTCGAGTCAACTCGGGAATAGGCCTCCTCTTCAGAAATAGAGTTAAGCACATGAGGCCTCGTGCTGAGCTTGACTCTTATATATGTAATGGAAGGAAAGAGCCTTAAAGACACACCCAGAACAAGTCAGAGGCTGATTGAATGCCATTGGCTAACAGAAGCTGCATGGCAACAGGTTTGTGGTTCCTGATTGGTTGATGTGTTGTAGAGGCAGTACCAGGACCGCACATGAGGCTCATCAATCAAAGTTGTTTTTTTCTTGTCAAAAGTGTTCCAGCCCAGGCTCCAGCCAGACACTCTGGCACTAGGATTTATCATGTGGCCTGTAAAATTAGAGCTGTGGTTGGTACACTGGTGGGGGAGCACGGAGCAGACAGAATTCAGAGACTTCACTTGCTCAATTTGGTTATTGAAGCTTTTTTTTTCTTGTCTAGAGCAGAGCCGCAGGCTACAGCTCGTCTCACTCTCTTTGCTCAGCACATGTGCTATGTGTGCCCAACCACCAAGTGAAGTGACAATTATACCTATTTTCTTTTCAAATTTATTGTGCAATTGGTTAAAAAAAAAACCTTAAGCACCTTTACATTATTAAAATACATTTCAACCACTATATAATAAAACAGCTACATACTTCATACACATTTCACAATCACTACATACAAATTTCATCCTATAAAACCAATACAACATTTGCTCAGCCCTCAATCCATATAAATTAAATAACAATACTATACCACTAAAAACAGAGTTGTATAAAAACAATCTCATTTCTCAATTACAAACATATCTACAGACACATTAATACACTACCTCATTAATATCAAGACTTAAAATCTGCAAACACTTTGTGATGGATACCTCCTATCATTATTGTCGCCTCCTTCCAAACATAATGCCCTGCACTTGTGGTTATGTATGAGGTGGCTCCCACCAATATAATCCAAAATTGATCTGCTTGTAAATCCTCCATATGCGAGACCAAAATTTGGTAACCTTTTTCATATTGCAGGATTAGGCTCGGACACTGCATTCATATATGGCGATTAGATTCTACCTCTTGGTGGCATAGGCTACAATCTCTTTCTTCATAGGGTACTTTGACCAGCCACCTATATATTCAAGAGTAGGCAGAATATTCAATCGCAGATAACAGATAAACCTCTTTAACATGTTATCGCAGACTTGAAAGTACAAGGTTTACCCACTTCAAATCCCTGCCTACTATATTCCTGAAGTCTCTTTTTCTTCCTAAGTTTATTAATATTCTCTGACATTTCCCACACATGTGTCTTCTGTTCATCTCCCAATATCCAGGTAGGGACAGATTGTCGTTCAAGAATGAATCAATATTAACCAAATGAGCGAAAGCAGTCCTCCTAAAATCTACTATAAATGGGTTTAAGCAAGGTAGTGTAATCTAGTCCCAATACTTTATTAATACTAGGCGTAGCAAATAACAGTGAGAGCTATAGCTTAGAGTGGTTTATAAGCCGGATAGATCGAATTGAATGAAGGCCCAATTCACAGCAAAGAGCTTCCACTGGAACGGAACTGGGAACACTGCTCTGAGAATATAATCCCCCCGAAAATAATACTGGAGAATAAAGAGAGCTTTACACCAGTTCTGACTAAAATAGTAAATGCATCATTTAAAGAAAGCACTGTGCCCAAGAGCATTAAACCAGTTACCATCACCCCCATTACAAAGAAGCCAGGCCTAGACCCAGAGGACCCAGGAAATGTGTGTCGCATCACCAATTGCAACTTCCAGCTCAAAGTCCTGGACAAAATAGCAACTGCTCATCTTCAGAAGCATGTCGAAGCTAATTCCATTCTGCACTACCAACAATCAGGCTTTCGTACTGCACACAGTGTAAAGAGGGCACTGTGCCCAAGAGCATTAAAGCAGTTACCATCACCCCCCTTACAAAGAAGCCAGGCCTAGACCCCAAGGACCCAGGAAATGCACCTCCCATCACCAATTGCAACTTGCTGCTCAAAGTCCTGGACAAAATAGCAACTGCTCAACTTCAGAAGCATGTCGAAGCTAGTTCCATTCTGCACGACCAACAATCGAGCTTTCGTACTGCACACAGTACGGAGACTGCCATGTTGGATTTACAGACCCAGATCAGGGTAAAACAGGGCTTCTGATGCTCTTGGACCTGAGCGCAGCATTTGATCTAGTAGACCACCAACTACTACAACTGGTCCTGGACAAAATGGGTGGCTGCTCCAAGGACGCACTGGCATGGTTGGCATCATTTTTAGCTGACGAGAGGCAAAAATCCATTGTGGGGAATATTTTCCCAGGCAGCCCATTTAAGGTATGGGGTCCAACAAGGGGCTAGCTCATCCCCCCTTCTTTTCAACTTGTATATGCAATGCCTGTGCGAATTACTGGAAAGCGCTGGTGTGTTTTTTACAAACTATGCTGACGATACCCAGTTAGTGGTCGAGCTGGAGGGCGACTACCTGAAGGACAGCGCCAAAATCTCAACACTGTATAACATCATTGAGAATTGGATGGAGGGCAACTGGATGTGCCTCAGTAGTAAAAAGACGGAGATGATGATCTTTGGCACCCTTGAAGTCTGAGCCAAACTAGGGCCAAACTATGAGGCCCTCCACATCAAGGAAACACGCATTCAGGTGTTAGAGCAGGTTAAGACCCTTGGAATGACCATGGAAGCATCCTTGGGAGCAGAGGCACAGGTTCACTACCTGCACAAAAATCATTCTTATTACCTCTGCTTACTTAGATCTATCCGTCCGTTTTTGAGTGAGAAGAACAGTGCCACTATCGCTAGGGCAACCATACTGTCCCGATTGGACTATGGAAACTCTCTCAGGATCGGGCCACTAAGAACTGCATTGAGAGATGCCAGGTCTTGGAAAATAATGCTGTGCGAATAATTAAAAGCAAGAAGAAAAGTGACCATATTTCCATGGATAGGAAAGCACTGCATTGGCTCAAGATCGAAGATAGGAACCAGTTCGAAGCCTTGACATTAGTGCACAGGTGCCTATATGGCACTGCATCAGCATACCTCAAGAAAAAGATCTCTCGATGCATCCTGAATCGTTCACTGAGATCTGAAGCGCAATGCAGGATCACAGTGCCTCCCCACAGCCGAGCAACTGGCTTGGGCAGGGCCTTCCCTGTTCTGGCAGCTAGGGATTGGAACAACCTACCTCTAATTCTCTGACTTGAACCAAGCTATCGGGCCTTTAGAAAGATCCTTAAAACACACATTTCCAAATAGAGGACACCAGCAACCGGACATCTAGTCAGTTTAGGTCAGACCATTTTAAGTTCTGTATGTAATTTACATGTTTTAGGTCACGCGTCCTGATGCCTGCGGGCTTTTGGCGCTCTACAAGCACATAAATAATAATAAATAATAATTAGACCAATAATTGATCTTAAAATGTTTCCCTCTATCTTATCCACCTAACCAACATATGGTTCTGAAAGCAAATCTAGACAATACGTCAGCCCCAGAATTGTACTGCTACTATAGTTCGTCAGAAGATTCTCAATATTATTTCCACACTGTCTAGCTATAAAATGTTTTATTACTAGCCATTTCTGCATAATGCGATTAGAGATAGATTCACCATAGTAAATATAAGTAGGCCTACTCTTAAGCAGAAAGCCCAAATAAATAAATATATGTATTTTTTACACTCTTTTGCTTACTACCCACTATCATTGTTTTTGTTTTATCAATATTGATACTAAGGTTGCGTAGCTATGCAGATCATTAACGGACCGCTGTAGTCCAACTTGTGTAAAACTCAAAAGGACTGTATCATCGGCGTACATTAGTGTCACAATGCCTACCCCCGGGCATCCAGACCAAGTCCATCAACCCCGGAAGCAGGCATCATGTTACCCAGAGAATGCCCAGCAACCCCTGTTAGGGGCTATATGGGTACAGTCCTGGCGTCTATGGTGCCAGGCTCATATGGGGGACCAGTCCTGGCGCCATAGGCGCCAGGCTCATATGTTAAAACTTACCTGATTCAGACCATGCTGCAAGAGATCCAAGCCCATGTGAGGCTTGGAAGGGACTACTTTACCTAGGAACTATTTTGTTACTCGGTGTGGTTGTGGAGGAATACTTACCTGGGACTACTTTGGAGGCTATTTAAACCATGCCCGAAGAGCAGCACACGCTTCGCGTTATTCTGCATCCTGCAGCATAACGCGCACCGTGCCTGCAGTCAGCATCCAGCCTCTTGCCACGCCCGCCTCGAGTCCAGAGTGCCTAGAAAGATAGGAAAGAAGAAGAAAGGTTAGAACAAGAACATTATTGGGTTTCTTACCTGATTCTGGATTCATCGCACCTTTGAACCAGAAACAGACTTTATTTTAAACACATTGCATCGCCAGCAGCAGCGCCGCGCCATACTCACCGTTCCTCGCAGCATCTCTACGATCCGGCGCAGTCTCCATCATTATGTTGCCGCATTCCAGCACCTAAGGGGGACAAGAAAATAACAAGGTGAGCCGAGGGAACAAACAAGGACAATCTCTTACCACCATATACTTACCTGATTTTACCGCCGGAGGTATTATTCACCAGCACGCCAAATCTTCTTACGCCGCACCTGTAAGAAAAGAGAAAGCAGCAAGTTAATCCTTGCCATCATTTAACGGACAGTGTGGAATAACACAGACTCCTACCTGAACTCTTTCAGCTGTCACAAGACTATCTTCTTTTGGGTCTAAGCTGCAAGATAAACAAAGGAATTGGACAAGAGCGATTATTCAGACATTTTTGAACTCTTAAGAACTATATACTTACGGTCCTTCACCAGGAGGTTTGGAGCCAAGATTTGTCTAGAACTCTTCCAATATCCTCAAGCCAGTGAAGTAACTGGCCATCAACGCGCCCCTGTGTTCCTTGCTGGATGGAGAGCTCATCATTTAAAACTATAAGGTGAGTTTTGTGAACGGGAATATCAGAGGTGATAAATGGGGACGCAGTGAGGGGGCTATTACTCAAATCCACGGGTGGCTAATTCCCTTTCTCCGGCTTTAGGAGACTACTTCTACGGGTCAAGCAGACGAAGCTAGGTGGGCCAGTCCAGTCAGTCATCTCCGCACTACGCATCACGTTGGTGGAGACCGTGGCTATCCAGTTCCACTCGACACCCCTGTGGGAACCAGGTGAGCGTAACAGAACGCGAAGCCATCCTACAAATACTCACCCGGTTGTCATGGAGACCTCAGAAACTGACCAACTGGCCCAATTATTAGGGGAACTTAGGGCTGAAGTACATGCCGCTCGCCAAGAAACTAATACCCTCAGGATAGAGCTGATTGTTTCTAAGGAACACACTGATAATCTTGCTAGACAATTACTGCAAAACCAAGCTGGGCAAACACCATTACTTGGACTCGGGGGGAGTTCAACTTCTGTTTCATCGAGCAAGAATCACTGTGCAAGTGGTTCTACCAGGGAGCATTCCTTTAGCTCCGCTGGAACGTTTTGCTGGGGACCCGAAAAAGTTTGCCGTGTTTATGAACCAATGCCGCTTGCACTTTTTATGCAGACCTGGAGCCTTTCCAAACGACCAAGCCAAAATAGCTTTTGTATTATCATATCTCAGCGGCAGTGCAGCGGATTGGTCAATCCCACTAGTCAATCAAGATGACCCTATTCTTCGGGATTTTCAAATGAGCATGGAAAGACTATTTGCCTGGCACTCCCAAGGACAGGCCCTGGATAACGAACTTTTGTCCCTACGACAGGGTAACCAGGACCTTCTAACCTACATCGCAACCATCAATAGGTTGGTGGTGGAAACTGGATGGCCCGAGGTAAAACGGATTACGTTATTTCATCAAGGACTTCGGGGAGAACTCAAAGATGTTTTGGCTCAAGTTGTGAACCCACCTCAAGACTGTGCTGAATATATAGACTTAGTGGTCCAGTTAGATCACAGACTTCAGAACAGAAAGGCTGACCGAGCCAAATTCGAGAACCGGGTGTTGGTTAAACCCAACGCTACCCCAAAGGAGTAGATGCCTCAGAACCTATGTAAATCGGAGGGGTTAAAGGACCCTTGACTCAGAAGGAAAGAGAAAGGAGACGGCAAATGCAATTGTGTCTATACTGTGGAACTTCGGGACATTTTCTACGGGATTGCCCTGTAAAACCACCTAAGAAAGTGGGAGGAGTTGCTGATAAAAGCCATATGGAGTCTGACTCGGGAAACGACCACGCCCGACAAGCGTAGAGGTCCACTTGCCGAGCTTGAAGAAGGATACTCAGACCTCGCACTTCATCATACCAATGGTCCTTATAGATCCAAGGCAGCCATCACGTATGCACGCAGTAAGGGCATACATTGATAGCGGGGCCATAGGAAACTATGTGGACCACAAATTGGCTTCTAGGATGAATCTACCTCTCTGCAGAAAGACCACTTCGGATGTCATCACCACAGTCGATGGAACTGAAATTGCCTCTGGGCCTGTAACTCATTCCACCGCAGAGATGACACTATTGGGTCAGGATGGGCATCAAGAGACTATTGTGTTTGATTTAATCAAAGCCCCGCAGTTCCAAATAATACTGGGGATACCTTGGTTGGAAACACATAATCCTTGTATTGATTGGCGAGAGAAGAGAATAACCTTCCCGGATTGTGCACATACTTGTTACCCAAAAGAACCCTTGAACAAAGGCCTGGCCACAGTCACTACTCCAGTCATGCAGTTACCTCAGGAATATCAAGAATTCCAGGATGTTTTTCAAAAAGAACAGGCAAACACCTTACCACCTCACAGATCATACGATTGTCAAATCGATCTCATACCTGTGGCACAACCTCCATGTAGTAGGATCTATGCCCTTACGGAACCTGAAAACCTTCAACTACGACAATACCTGGACCTATACCTTGCCAATGGCTTCATTCGTCCATCCAAGTCCCCTGCATTTTCAGCTTTGTTCTTCGTGCCAAAAAAGGAAGGTGACCTCAGAACATGCATAGACTACCGCGCATTGAATCAGATCACGGTTAAGAACAGATACCCATTGCCTCTGATCCCCGAATTACTAGACCAAGTAAAGGACGCTTGCATCTACACTAAATTAGATCTCCGAGGGGCATATCATCTGGTACGTGTAAAGAAAGGAAATGGAAGACTGCTTTTCACACTAAGTATGGGTTATTCGAATTCCAGGTGATGCCCTTCGGGTTGTGCAATGCACCAGCAGCCTTCCAGTATTTTATGAATGATGTCCTTCGTGAACTCATTGATGTCTGTGTTGTCGTATACATAGACGATATTCTGGTGTACTCCTCTTCAGAATCAACCATGTGAAGCACGTTCGTGCAGTCCTTGAGAAACTACGCCAGCACAAGTTATATGCAAAATTAGAAAAATGCGTTTTTCATGCTACGGAAGTTGAATTCCTTGGATTTATCCTGACTCCAAAAGGAGTTTGAATGGACTCTCGAAAGGTGGAAGCAATTCTCAAGTGGCCATCACCCAGTTCAGTTAAAGGAGTACAAAGCATGCTCGGATTTGCTAATTTCTACCGCACATTCATTCCGGATTTCTCACGTCGTACACCCTATCACAGGACTCTAGCGAAAAAACAAACGCTTCTTGTGGACCGAAGAAGCTGAAAATGCCTTCCAAGAGTTGAAAGCGAAATTCACGTCTGCACCTGTTTTAAAGCATCCATGCCCTGAACTTCCATACATAGTTGAAACTGATGCATCCAGTTTAGCCATGGGAGCTGTCCTGTCCCAGAAGGATCCTGAAACTGGTCATCTTCACCCAGTAGCATTTTGGTCCAGAAAGTTCTCGGCACCCGAGTTAAACTATGCGGTTACCGATAAAGAGTTATTAGCCATCAAATCCGCCTTCAAGGCTTGGCGGCACTATCTTCTCGGTGCCAGGCATACCATTACTGTAATCACCGATCACCGGAACTTGCAGTATTTAAAAACAGCCAAGGCCCAATCGTCACACCAACTTCGATGGGCATTGTTCTTTGCCGAGTTCGATTTCGTGATCACTTATCGATCAGGCTGTAAAAATGGCAAGGCAGACGCCTTATCCCGAATAGGGATGGGAGAAGCATATGTGAACCCAGAACCGGTACCTATAATTTCAAAACAAAGAATTCTTGGCATAACTACTCTACAGACACTAGAGGATATTCAGGTAAAGATCCAACAACTCTTCGATCCAACAGCCCTGCAGGACTGGATAAAGAAAGGCCCGGACTACTCAGTCATCAATGACCTACCTTATTATCAAGGGCGACTATTTCTGCCACAGAAGGAACTACAAGAACTAGTCAACTCCAATTATCATGACACCCTGATGGAAGGGCACCCAGGTATCGCAAAGACCGAAGCTAAAATTCTGGTGGCCCACCTGGCGAAAAGATGTAAGATCATTTGTCATGTCCTGTGGCATTTGCACCCAAAACAAAAGTCAGAAGAAAAAAACAGCTGGACTTTTACAACCTTTGGATATTCCGCCTACACCATGGCACATCTTATCGTTAGACTTTATTACAGATCTACCTCCATGTAAAGGATTTAACACCATTCTAGTTATTGTGGATCTTTTTTTCGAGATGGCCCACTTTATTCCTTTAAAGGGATTACCTTCCGCTTCAATTCTGGCCAAGGAGTTCCTCGAAAACATTGTTTGAATACACGGATTTCCTTCCGTATTGGTCTCTGACCGAGGTAGTCAATTCATTTCACATTTTTGGAAGAAATGTTGTCAATTGGCGCAAATCGACGTGAGGTTATCAACCAGTCACCACCCCCAGACCGATGGTAAAACGGAGAGGACCAACCAGACTCTTGAACAGTACCTGCGTTGTATGTTTCACCAGACTGAAGGTAATTGGAAGGACATTCTATGGATTGCCGAATATGCATACAATAACTCTGTACATTCTGGAACTGGACAAAGCCCCTTTTATACCATATACGGGCACCATCATCGAACCTCAGAACTTGACTCACCTCAACACTTAGAAATGCCTGCAGTGAACTATCTGCACGCTACTATTACACAAGCCTTTAAGGAAGCAACTGAACATTTGAAACAAGCGAAAGAAAAATACAAGAAAAATGCTGATCAGCATAGAAGTGATGATCCACAATACCAGATTGGGGATCAAGTTTGGTTGGCCACAAAACACATACCTCTAAAGGGAACGCGGACCTTTAACCCTAAATATTTGGGAACTTACTCTATTAAGGCCATTATCAACCCGGTGGCCGTCAAATTGGAATTACCTGCTAATATGCAAATTCACCCCGTCTTCCATGTGTCACTTCTGAAGCCAGTACAACCTGGAACAAGACAAACCAAGCCCCCTGACCCCATCCTTATAGACGGGGAACCCGAATTTGAAGTTAAAAGTATCCTGGACTCCAAAATGGTTAAGTCAAAACTTTGTTATTTAATCGACTGGAAAGGTTACGGACCACAAGAAAGGTCATGGGAACCTAGTGACCACGTTCATGCAACTCGGTTAGTGAGAAGATTCCACTGGAATTTCCCAGACAAACCAAGACCAAGGGTAAGAACGACTTTAGGAGGGGCCTTGGGGGGGAGTGCTGTCACGATGCCTACCCCCGGGCATCCAGACCAAGTCCATCAACCCCGGAAGCAGGCATCATGTTACCCAGAGAATGCCCAGCAACCCCTGTTAGGGGCTATATGGGTACAGTCCTGGCGTCTATGGCGCCAGGCTCATATGGGGGATCAGTCCTGGCGCCATAGGCGCCAGGCTCATATGTTAAAACTTACCTGATTCAGACCATGCTGCAAGAGATCCAAGCCCATGTGAGGCTTGAAAGGGACTACTTTACCTAGGAACTATTTTGTTACTCGGTGTGGTTGTGGAGGAATACTTACCTGGGACTACTTTGGAGGCTATTTAAACCACGCCCGAAGAGCAGCACACGCTTTGCGTTATTCTGCATCCTGCAGCGTAACGCTCACCGTGCCTGCAGTCAGCATCCAGCCTCTTGCCACGCCCGCCTCGAGTCCAGAGCGCCTAGAAAGAAAGAAAGGTTAGAACAAGAACATTATTGGGTTCCTTACCTGATTCCGGATTCATCGCACCTTTGAACCAGAAACAAACTTTATTTTAAACACATCGCATCGCCAGCAGCAGCGCCGCGCCATACTCACCGTTCCTCGCAGCATCTCTACGATCCGGCGCAGTCTCCATCATTATGTTGCCGCATTCCAGCACCTAAGGGGGACAAGAAAATAACAAGGTGAGCCGAGGGAACAAACAAGGACAATCTCTTGCCACCATATACTTACCTGATTTTACCGCCGGAGGTATTATTCACCAGCACGCCAAATCTTCTTACGCCGCACCTGTAAGAAAAGAGAAAGCAGCGAGTTAAATCTTGGCATCATTTAACGGACAGTGTGGTAAAACACAGACTCTTACCTGAACTCTTTCAGCTGCCACAAGGCTATCTTCTTTTGGGTCTAAGCTGCAAGATAAACAAAGGAATTGGACAAGAGTGATTATTCAGACATTTTTGAACTCTTAAGAACTATATACTTGCGGTCCTTCGCCAGGAGGTTTGGAGCCAAGATTTGTCTAGAACTCTTCCAATATCCTCAAGCCAGTGAAGTAACTGGCCAACAACGCGCCCCTGCGTTCCTCGCAGGATGGAGAGCTCATCATTCAAAACTATAAGGTGAGTTTTGTGAACGGGAATATCAGAGGTGATAAATGGGGACGCAGTGAGGGGGCTATTACTCAAATCCACAGGTGGATAATTCCCTTTCTCTGCCTTTAGGAGACTACTTCTACGGGTCAAGCAGACGAAGCTAGGTGGGCCAGTCCAGTCAGTCAGCTCTGCACTACGCATCACGTTGGTGGAGACCGTGGCTGTCCAGTTCCACTCGACACCCCTGTGGGAACCAGGTGAGCGTAACAATTAGCCATGATATGCTCACCTCCAATTTGAGGCGGGGGGGGGGGTTGTGCACCCCTCTTAGGGCATCATCCAGATTGGAAACTTCCAGGTTGAATGGCAGAGGTGCCAGGACGTACCTCTGCTTCAAACCTATACTAGTACCGACCTGGTGGGATGTAGTACCATCTTGATCTAATCAGACAACTGCAGAAATATGAGTACATAATTCCTTAATAAAAGAGAGAAGACTGGCATTTAGTCTCCAATGATCGAATTTATTCCATAATAATGACTGTCAGACTGTATTGAATGCCCTTGAGAAGTCTACAAAGCAAACATAGCATTTCCGCTTATTAGTATATGCTTCAGAGGCTAAATAATGAAGTACGCAATTAATGTGTAAAGTGCTGTGCCCTCTCCTAAATCCCGCCTGTAACTTTTTCAAATGCCCACTTGCCTCGGCCCATGTATTTAGCAGATTTATTAAGCAGATATCAGTGAAGCGAATATCTTTGAATTGGTATTGGGCTAATAACCTGTAGTTGGAGGAATCTAGTGCTCCTTCCTTTATATAAACAGATATCAATATAGACAAACTCCAACTACCAGGTACTGTTCCCCTTGTCAATATTTGCTTAAACCATAATACCATGATCCCCGCCCAAAAAGTGGGATTTGATTTATAGACAGCATTAAGAATAGAATCCGGGCCAGGGGCTCTAGAGGATTTCAATTTCAGGATAACTTCTAGAACATCCTCTAGATCAAAACCTAGCATGGTTGATATGTCAACTGGAACCGCATTCTCTGCTATGCCTATAATGTTACTGTCGTAGAATAGGGATGTACTGTAACTGATCCCAACTTCCTCTGGAATAGGATTCAGCTCCTGCACTGATTGGTCAGCTACATAGATCCTATAATAGGACCAAAACCTCCTATTATCATTGCCACGTGATAGGTTGAATACAAACCTCCAATTAGCACTGTTCAGAGAACCCTTATGTTGTTTAAGCCCATTTTTATATTTAGTAGACAATGATGCCAAAAGCGCTCTCCGCTCAGCACCAGTCAGATCAATCGCTTTAGCAGCAGACACCCTGTCCTCACGAAACACCTTTTTCTGGCCATGTATCTCAGCATCAAAAATACTCCTAACTCCTTTTCCCCTTCAATTCTTCATACAACTAAATTTCAATAAGGCAGAAAGTGATGACATGGTCTCACGCATATCCCAATTATGATTGCGCAACCTAGTCTCTACCCATGTATTATCATGACATATGAATAAAGTGACTTTCTCAATATTCTTATTGGACCAAGTTATCTGATTACCTTGATTATTAACATGAGTATTTGGGTATACTTGTTTATGAATAGATTTACACAAAGCACTCAACGTATGCGTCCAACTTAACAGAGAATAGTCACTAAGCGTATTCGTAGTAAAAGAATTGGCACTACAATAAGCCCATAATTCGTAATTTACAAATACGTAATCAAAACAAAGTAGGATTTCCCATTTGTCCAAGTATATTCTATTGGTATACTCTTTCGTACCTTAGCATTTAGACAGGTCAAGTCATGGCCTTTCAAGCAATTACCCCATCTAGTGTCTTTACAAACTTTGGCTGTTTGACATGTGGGTTGCCGAAGAGCATTATTACCAGAAACAATCTGTTCATCATTGTGTGTCTCATGAGAGATTTGCTCATTACACTCACTGGCTACCACCACAAAGCCAGAGGAAAATTGATCATACCAAGACATCAGAATTTCATCTACCTTTCCCCGCACTGATATAGTATATTCAGCGCAAGGCGGGTCATACAGATTTATGATTAAAATATATATGTCAGTGTTACCAGGATCTGTTAGGATAGCTGAGTGGGCATCTGGTGAGGTAAGAGCAGGCATAAAAGGCTTTAGTATAAATTGGGATCTAACACTTATCGGCAGTTGTCCCTTTGGACGCCCTTTAGATTTCTGTGTAGATGGATCACATAAAAAGCTAAAACCATTAATATACAAATCATCAATTTGCCAGGTCTCCTGCAACAGAAACACAAATTACCCACAAGTAATGAGAGACCATACGGATTGTGCAAAAAGGATTTGAAACCTTGTGTGTTCCAAGAAGACCATTTACTATATTATCTTGGTTCATTCGGAGGTCACAGTGCAAAAGAGTCCGGGATCCATTGATGTATTACTCTATGAGAATCTTTAGATACAATTGGCTCAACCATACTAGCTAATAAGCTTGTTCTTTCAGAAGCCTGTAGATCACTTTTATCATGGGCACGTTTTTTCATTTTTATTTATGTATTTATTGTGCATTTGTTAGGTGCTCATACAGTAAGTCAATTCTGTTTCAAAGCGCCCACACGGCAACAGGGAGGGAACATGGGATTGAAAATGAAAACAATGATTACAGAGGAAGATAAAAGACAAAGCTACTATGCCTTATGAGTATTCAGAATGTGAAAGTGCAGCACGAAGAGGGGAACTGAGGGGTGGGGGTAAGTGCTGCAATGTCCGTGCTCATGGATGAGCAGCAGATGAAGTGCATTGTATGGTAAGTGCTATGCGGCCTGGAGCCGCATTTGGGTAGAAAGTGAAAGCCTACAGGAGTGAGGCCGGTGGTGCTGAAGCAAGTGCTGTGAGGTAGGTAGAGGCTCGTCCGATTGGGTATCGGAGGCCATGTCCTCGAAGGGATACATAAGGGCCATGGCGGCCAATCGCAGCGACTATGAGATTAGCAGAGTAGGGACGAAGGGAAGGAGGTGGTGAAGAGGAAAGTCTTGATGAGCTTCCAGAATTTGAGGAAGTCCTGCTCAAGACTAAGAGGAAGGGGAAGCTGTTCCATAAGAGGGAACCAGCTGAGGAAAGTGATCGGCCTTCAGCCCGCTGTTTAGCGAAACGCTTTACACACAGAGAGTTGGTGCCAGAGGACCGCAGAAGTCTAGAGGGAGAGTATTTAGTAAGAGAAAGTTGCAGACAGCGTGGTCCCAGGCCCCAGACAGCCTCATGGATGATGCAGAGGGATTTGAATGTAATCCGTCCTGCACCCGGGTGCCAGTGAAGAGTTTTTAGGGCAGGAGAGATGCAGTCCCTGGGCTAAAGGCCAAGGATAAGTCTTGCTGCCCTATTCTGGATTAGCTGGAGGGTTTGTAAGGTGGAGGAAGGTAGATTTTGGAGGAGGCTATTGCAGTAGTCAAGCCTAGAGAGAACCAGGGCTCGGGTAACATTGAGCTTCTGGGGGAAAGTGAGAAAAGTGAGAATTCCTTTGAGAAGGAAGAGTTGAAAGTGGGACTTCTTGGCAATGTCCTGAGTGTGAGGGAGAAAGGAGAAAGAGGAGTCGAAGATGACTCCAAGGTTTCTGGCTTCAGAAGAAGGAGCAAGGGGAGAACCTGTGTAGGATGGCCATAGTGAGGGGGGAAAAAGAGGGAGCAGGCGTCCCAATTGGAATGATCTCAGCCTTGCTAGCATTGAGACAGATATCTTTGGAAGTACACCAGTACTGGATGGCAGATAGGCAGTCAGGGATGATGGAAGATGCAAGAGGGTCAGTAGGCAGTTTGAAAAAGTGTTGTGTGTCATCTCCGTAGCACTGGAAGTTGGCAGAATAGGAGGAAATGAGGAGTGCCAGTTGAGCAAGGTAAGTGTTGAAGAACCAGGCAGAGAGTCCAAAATGACTTGGAATGACAGGCCAGTTAGGAAGGAGGTAAACCAATCCAGTGCCCACTCCGAGATACCAAGGGTATCATGGAGCTGTTTTATGAGGATGGAATGGTTAACCATGTCGAAGGCAGAGGAGGGATTGAGTAGGATGAGGACAGTTGGAGAGATAGAATCCAGAGAAGCAAGCAGTTCTTCACAGGTGTTCAGAAGATCAGTCTGTACAAGAGGGCGGAGCGACCTCTGACGGGCCCATAGGATCAGAGCTCACCCTCGAGTACTTTAAGACGAGATAGCTACACCTTGAGGTGGATGGGGTGCGGGACTCTCTTAGTCCAACACCAATCAAATAAGGACAACTCAATGGTTTGGCAAAGTGGAGTCCGTTTAATGACAAGTAAAAAAAACGGGGAAACAATGGAAATCGACAGTGATGCGATGGTCCGTCTCGCTGCAACTCCCGTAATCTTCATTCAGACAGCAATAGTTATAGCAAATTCTCGTCATCATTTGACGTGTAACACTGAAAAGTTTGTCATGCAATTCTATTGGTTAAAGAGATAACTTAAGTATAGGTGCTATATCTGTATATGGTAACAGAGTGTGAGGATTGGATAACTCTTATCGGGGTGGGCGTCTACACTCATCCCTCTACATCATTTGTGCCAACGTCACTAAAAGTATGACGTCTCATTGGTTCTACTATCTATAGGACCCTAGATTATTCGGTCCATTGTGATTGGGTCGGTTACACCCCTAGGCATAAATCTCCACTTTAATTAGCAGCATGCAGAATGTTCACCCAGATGCAGTGTGCCTCACGATTCACCCTGCCTCCCTTCCATCAATCAGTACTTTATGGCTATGTGTCAATTAGTTGGCTGAAGTTGGCCTCAAAACTGTAGCTTCTTATCAGGAAAAGTTATGGCATCCTCTGTTTTGGGTGACATCAGACGTTGGTACCTCTTCGCGCCTGGCTGGTCACGTGTTAGTACACCGTGAATCTGTTCATTTTCCTGCTATTTGCGTATTTGATTCTTCCTTTGGCCTAGCCACCTGCCTGGGCCTCCTTATCTTGACCGTCGCGGGGCAGTCTGCTCTGTTCTCAAGTTTCAATTCTCTGAGGTTGCTGCCTTCCTCCCTCACTTGTTTGACCTCGACTTCCCAGGCACGAGATTCCTCTTGCTAATTTTCGATTCCGCTGTCTTTCTTACTTCTGCTGGAATATGAATCTTGGCCTGTTCGACCTTTCCGTAACCTGGGTTTAATTCTGTTTTTGTAAAAGTGGATTCACACTTACATAATGTGCTTCATTGAGGTAGATATATAGAGTTGGCGCTTGCCGGTCTACTCTCCTACTAAGCATAGCAAGCAGTACTGTTTCCTTACCTTCTTGCGTTTCAAGCATATGTACAGGCGTTAGCTGGTTGAATACTTTCATCCCACTTTACAGATACATTTCTTTATATTTCACCATCGCCTCCTCTTCTACGTCCATTACATCTTTATTCATAACATTTCGTCTCTGCGTGTTGTATTTTGGTTGTCGTTCCGTTCATCTGTACGTCTGTCCGGGTCCTTGTGTCGTCACCATTCTCCTTCAATTAAGGCCCTTTTGGTCTCTTCGGGGACAGTTTGTAAGTAGTCCTCGTTTCGTGTCAGCTGCTGGTACGGTTGTCTCACTGGGTACCTTACTGCCCATGGTTGTCTGGTTCATGGTACTTCAATAGGTATTGCTCTTCTGATGGGCACTGGGCAGAGCCCTAGTGCGGCTCTCTGCTGGTTTATTTGCTCATCATACCTCACATATCTCGGTGTGTACGTTCCTGGTACTTCAATATGGGTGGCTGGAGTGCAGGCCATCTCTGGGACCTCCTCTACACTCCCCCTCTGGTCGGTTCATCGACCACTTCTGCTTTCTGGATTCGTCTTTCTTGGTTCTTCTGCATCCATTTCTTCGTCTTCTGGGTTTGTACATGATGGTGTGAAGGAGTATCTCTTTGGAGTCCAAATTTGTATCACTCCTTTCAAACTTCCTGCTGTTTTTACATGTTCGTCTTTGTTCCAGGTCATTAGCTGACATTGTCCATTTGGGCTGCAATAGATCCATTTTCCTTCATACTTTCTTCATTTTCTGTGATACACAAACTTTGTTCCTTCTGGCGCATATTCGCTGGCCTTCACAAAATCTCTTATTTCATCATCAGTCAGGTCTCTGGGCTTGTATCATGGCTTGACATCAATCATGATCTTCATCCCTATGGCTTTTTTCACAGTTTTCTGACATTGTGAGATGATTATCTTAATAAAACAAAATCCTAATAGTATCATCAATAGCAGGGCTCCCAGAAACTTGAATATATCTGCCATTCATTGTGGGACCCATGAGAATAGTGTTCCAAACCAGCTTTCATCATCTACTTCATCAGTTTCATCGATCATATGGTTCTGTAGGTTTGTCAGCAAACCTATGGCTTCTGTTAAAGTTCAATTTTCTCCATCATGAGAAGGTATAAATGTGCAACATGATTCTCTGATTTTTGCACAAAATCCTCCATCCATCGCTGTGATCATGTCAAGTACATATCTGTTCTGGAGAGTCATCAGTCGAATTGCTCTTAGTTCTCCCTTAATTGCATTGAATCCTTTTATGGTCGTCTTGATGGTCTGCAATAATTCCCATCTGGTTATTTGCAACCATTTAGTGTTTGCTCCAACCTGGAATCTTGGCATGATGATTGTTGTGAACACTGATGAGGTGAGGCTGAACAGCCAGCCTGTGTTCATATGGGATTGCATGGAATGCTTCTTCCGATTTGGCAGAGAAGTAATTTTCTCTCTTCATTCGGGATACCAGTTCCACAGATCTCCTTTTCCTCAGGTGAGCATCTGCTTTCGTGAAACTGTCACTTTTGTGATCTGATAATGCAGGAACGTAGACGTTCACTATTGTGCATATGCCTCCCCAGTTTTTCGGCAGTATCATGTATGCTTTGGGTCCACACGCCCAGAGCTTCAAGAATTCATCCGCAGTTCTGATTCTCTCCCATCTTCCTCGTGCCATTGTTCCTGAAGCACAATTTTGGGTTTTCCAGTGGCACTAGTTGCAGGGGTCCTCCTCTATCTTCGACCCATGTCAGTAATTATGTGAGTTATGGCCATAGAGGTTTGCACAACCTCTGCAAGTTTTCTATTGCTTCCTTGCAGGCTCCAAGGACCATCCATGCTCTGCAAATTACCACTCCTTCTTCCCAACCGTCTGGTGAAACCACTGTTCCACAAATCTGCATTTGGCCTCTGTTCTTCCAAATTTGAGCCTCTTCTGGAGTCTTTCCTTGGACGTTCAGTCTCGGGTTTATTTCCCATCTTGTTCCTGCTCCTTTAACTTCAGTCTTCTCATACCTGATCACGTGATTCCTAGTATGAGCTCTATTTCTTGTCTTGATGTCCTGTACATAATCATCTTCATCGGGGTAATCTGTTTCAGTTGCCCATATCAATGAGACAACCCTCCCCATAAACTGTCCTTGGGTGTTGCACATTGCTACGTGTGACAGACAGTGTGCTGTTGGGACATCAATTTCTACAGCCACGAAGATCTTGGATTTCCCCATGCTGTATGGTAGAAGTACGCAAACAAAGCATTCTCCTTCTGAATTCCTTCTTCCGACTTCTTTCATGTGTTGGTACCAAATGTTGTTTCCTAAATGCGCTGTGCTGTCCAGGTAGTCGTTCAGTTCATTGTTATCTTCATGTGGGCTTCTCTTGATTCTTAGTGTCTTCCTGTAGTTAGCTATAACTACATCTCTAAACGCGTCTGTGTGACTTTTCCTTGCTGGAGGACTCTCTCAGGCATTTTGGTCCATGGTGCAGGTCTGAGGTAGGTGGACGTATTGCATTCTTTTCCTGCCCTCTATAAGTGCCTTTATCAACCACTAGCCTGTCACTGGCCCAGTGTATGGTTGCATCGTGGGCCTGGTACTTGTTCCTTGTGTTGGAACTTGTGTGCTTGTCGATACAGTCTCTGTGGTTTTATTTTTCAGTTCTTCATGCCGTTTCTTCGCTCTAGCTATAAACGGGAATAAATGATCTATAAACATTTGTGTCCTTGCAGTGATTCTATGTCAAGACCGGAGGCTCCCATTATGCTTCTCTTTCTTTTATTCGACAATAAAGAAAAAGCTCAGCAGCAAGATATTTGTGCACCAAAAGTGAATGTGCCTCGAGTAATGTGCAGAAAACAGGTGCACCAAATATATATAATAAGCATAGCAATATAACAGTAATATAACAGTAACATCATAACATAAAAGGTAAGAGTCTCTGAAGAAATTTAATTTCCCAGGGAGCTTAGCTCCAGTTCATTTAGAGGCCATCAACACGTGACCTAGTCCACCAATAGTAGTTCAGATCCGCTGCATAAACAGTCCTAAACATGATGACACTTCCTCTTTCTTTGCTGCTCACAGCAAGAGATAAGTACTTCATGTTTAGCACTGCTTACTTAATGATTTTATAATTTAAAAGATAACGTTGCAAAATGTCATAATATATGTTTACTGCATGGTTATAGACTTATACGAATTTTACTTTCAATATTTATTTTTTAAAAAAATATATATAATAATAATAATTTGTACTTTTATGTTGAGCTCCGACGTCAGTCCTCTGACCTCGGAGACCGCTTCACATGGTCACAGCTGATCAATCGTTATTCAATCCGCTCGTCGAGCGGATCCCTCGACGTGCTCGCGCCGGCTTCCCCGCAGCTTCGTTGCGCTCCTGAGGCACTGGGAGTCCGGCGCGGCCTAGTCAGAGCACGCTGCACCGCCTGCAGGCCGCCAGGGGAGCTCCTGCTCTCCTGGTCCTTTCCTCTACATTCCAGCGCTCGAGCGCGCATGACCATTATAATATAACGGTTCTTGCAGCTCGAGCGCCAGAATCTTTCCTCAGACAAGAACGAGTGTTCCTTCTCGCTGGTTTTTTCACCGCGAATATATCAAAGAAATTTCCTATTCAGCATATTAAGAACAATTACAAAGCTGAACTGAAATAACATTACTGGGCAGTGGGAGAAGGCGTTCAGAAGCCCAGAAAATAAAAAAGAAAGTGAGTAAAGTGCTTTTATTTTATAATGGAAGAACAGTACTCGCCTCAATCAGATCAGGCTTGGTCTGAGGCTGAGGGAGATCACTGTTACACAGATGAAGTGGCAATGGCTAATAGTTTACAGAAGGTTCTGGGATCCTCTGTGGAGACCAGTGTTAAGAAAGCTGTAACGGATATGCTCATTCCCATACAAAATCGTCTAGACATTATGGAGGAGCATTTCAGAGGGACCTCCCCTCCTGGGAGGAAGAGAACACAGAAAAGGAAGCACCTTACCAAGGGGGATGTACACCGGCTCGCAAGAGTAAAAGCTCTACGACCCCCCCGAGCCAGCCATCTAATGCCACAGCTGCCGTAACGGATGCCTTCTCAAGGCTGAAACAAGCCTTCATGAATAGGAAGGTAACCCCTTCCCATCAACCCTCTTACCACCAGGAGGAAATCAGGGGAAATAGACCCTCAAGCCCGGAGGGATATGGACAGGGCTCGGAAGAAGAAGATCATAATAAGAACATCTACGACGCTGATCTTTCTCACTCCTCTTCAGATGAGGAATTTAATTTTGAGGATTCAAAACCCTCTGCGTCAGGGATTGCGGCAGACCCCATCCCTAAAGACACAACCGGGACCAAACCTTCTACTGAAGGTACATTTACCCCGGAAGATTTAATACACCCCAGGTCCACCGACTGGGAACCATCTTCCAAGACATTGAGTTAGATCCACCTTAGGCTGCGCAAGCCACTTGATAAAGAAGTTCGGGCAAGACTACGTGCTGAATGTCCACGACCAGACATTGCGGATAAAGTAGCTCTGACTCCAGAGCTTGATTCTAAAATGATTACCTTTCTGGGTAAAAACGTTAAAGACCCCAGGAAGGGTATTGATCGCGCCTGGAAGGCCTGCCAGGATAAAGTACTGGACATAGCAGGTCCACTAGCAAAAATCTCCGATCTTGCGAATGCAGCCATCACCTCATCGGACCCCATCGACCCAGTGATACTGTTCGATTGGGTCCAGAGGGCTATTTGCCTCTTGGGCAACGCCAGTTGCGCCATCTCAACAGAGCGACGGAAAGGCATCCTATACAAAATAGATGTCAAATTAACCGAACTGGCAGACACAGAATCCGGCCCAACTGCGCAAGGCCAGCTTTTCGGAGACCCTTTTATGAAGGAGATGACAAAATTTGTCGGGACATGCACGGCGTTGGACAAAGCACAGGCTTCAATAAAAAGAGTATTTGCAACCAAGGTTTTCTCCAGGGCCGGACGAGGAAGAGGTCGTTCTTCCGGCCGTTACTTCTTCGACAAGAGACCTCAACATCCAGAGGTCAGCATAATTCCTGGCAAGAACGCCCCGACACTTTCTTCCCCTCGAGAGGTCGTGGAAGAGGGCGTCCCTGGAGGAGAGCGGCTAGATACCCAGCCCAGCAACAACCCACAGGTCAGTGTACTGATAACTGCGCCAGCGCCGCTAACCCCTATAGGAGGGAGGTTAAGGATGTTTGCAAATGCTTGGGATACCTTATCGGGAGATGCCTGGGTAAGGGACACAGCTCGGGGTCTACACCTAGAGTTTTTTACGCAGCCCATTCAGACATGTCGCCCCACTCCCATAGTAATGTCTCTACCAGACCAAACCGCCTTAGACAGCGAAATACTCAGTCTCCATCAGAAGCAAGCGATTCGCCCCTGCTCAAGTCAGGGAGGCTTCTTTACTCCCATATTTCTGGTACGTAGGAAGCAAAAAGTGCGCCCAGTCATAAACCTCAGAGCGCTCAACGAATTCATCCTTTACCGCCATTTCAAAATGGATGGTATACACATGCTCAGAGATCTTCTCAGACCGAACGACTGGCTTATGCGCCTAGACTTAAAAGACGCTTACCTCGCAGTGCCGATTCATCAAGCACACATCAGTTACCTCAGATTCTCCTGGAGAAACCGAGATTGGAAATTCACACGTCTCCCCTTCGGACTCTCTTCGGCGCCTTGGGTCTTCACCAAACTCTTAAGACCTATAGTAGCTCAATTAAGAGAGCAAGGTGTCCGTCTCATAATTTATCTAGACAACCTTATTTTCATGGCCCACTCACAAGAGTTAGTTCAGAAACAAACCGAACTGGCAATAAACTTGCTACACAGCCTTGGTTTTCTTATAAACTGGGAGAAGTCAGTTCTACTTCAATCCAAAAATATGGAATTTCTGGGATTCATAGTGGATACACAGAATTCGCAGCTTCGACTCCCATCAGCCAAGATTCACTCTACCAAAAGAGAGATACGCAGACTCTTACAGAAGAACATGTTCCCTCTTTGAGAACTAGCAAGAGTGATAGGGCTACTTTCATTTTCCATTCAAGCAATATTTCCCAGCCCTCTTCACTATCGAGAGCTGCAAAGACTAAAAGGCCAACACTTAAGGAGAAGCCTTTCTTATTCTCCACTCCTGACACTGTCTCCTCAAGCGAGGACAGAGCTTAACTGGTGGCGCACTCACATGGAAGCCTGGAACGGCAGAGCCATCTTCGGCTCCGCTCCAGATATTATTATCGAGTCGGATGCCAGTCGCTCCGGTTGGGGAGCGAGATGCGGTCCCATAGCCACGGGAGGGACATGGTCCCCTGAGGAGCTGGACCTTCATATCAATTGCTTAGAGCTTCTTGCAGGTTCCTTTGCAGTGCGCTCTTTTGCCAAAGACAAAGCGAGTTGCTGTATTTTACTAAAGATGGACAACATCTCAGCTGTAAGATACATCAACCATCTGGGCGGCACCAAGTCGAGACCCCTAGCAGAATTAGCCGAGGACTTCTGGCATTTCTGTCTGGATCACCAGATTTCAGTTACAGCAGAGTACCTTCCCGGCCTCCCAAATGCAGTAGCGGACTGGTACTCCCGCCACTCGACAGATTACAGCGATTGGAGAATCAACATAGAGGTTTTCCTCCGCCTTCAGGAGATCTGGGGTCCGATGTCCATAGACCTTGTTGCTTCCAGACTCAACTCCCAACTACCAGTCTACAGTCATGGTCCCAGGGAATACTGTATGCCTTTCCTCCTTTCACTATGATAGCGAGGACCCTGGCGAAGGCCCATCAGGAGCATGCAAATCTGATCCTTATAACGCCGGTCTGGACATCTCAGACTTGGTATCCAGTTCTTCTGGAACTTTCTACGGATTCTCCAATCCTACTACCCCAGTTTCCGAATCTCCTATTAGATCCATCAGGTCAGCGTCATCCTCTCCTCCTCAGCAGATCTCTGACCTAGGCGGCCTGGAGGATTTCAGGTCAAGATGGAGAGTCCCAGGCATGTCTCACAAAGCGATCAACCTTATCGAAGAGAGCTGGGCTCCTAGTACCCGGAAGAGATATTCCAACTCTTGGAGCATCTGGAGCTCCTGGTGTCGTGAAAAAGGATTACATCCAATTTCAGCACCTGTAGAAGAGATTTTGAATTTTCTAGCATCCCTAGCGGAAAAAGGGCTCGCCTACAGGTCTGTGAACGCCTACCGTTCAGCAATTTCTGCAGGTCATGACCTTATCCAAGGAGTACCAGCAGGAGAACACCACCTCGTCTGCAGGTTGCTCAAGGGTGTAAGGCTTACCGTCCCACCTCCAGCTCGCTATGACAAGCTTTGGGACGTTAATAAAGTACTGAACCTTTTTCTATCATGGCCTAGTAACGAAGAACTATCACGTACAGCCCTATCTGGCAAACACACTACTCTACTCTGCTTGGTATCCTGCAGGAGAGTCTCAGACATCAGAGCTCTAGATCTAGCAGGCAGAGCCTTTTCTCCTGATGGCATTGTATTCCATATTCATAGAAGAACAAAGTGCAATTCCAGGGTGATTTCCTATCCCGCCTTTAGAGATCAACCTAAGCTCTGCTTGGTTAAATGCTTAAAAGTCTACGAAGAAAATACGGCTCCACTCAGAACCTCCCCTAACGGGCAACTACTGATCGCTCTGCGTAAACCGCACAAAGCAGTATCAGCACCGACCTTAGCATGCTGGGTCCGGTGGACGCTAGCTCAAGCAGGGATAGACACCAAGCATTTCGGAGCCCACTCGGTTAGAGGAGCCATGGCCTCCAAAGCCTTCCAGGCAGGAGTTCGCCTAGAAGATATCATGAGGATGGCAGACTGGGCAAGTGAATCAGTATTCAAACAATTCTACCTAAAACGGTAGATCAGCCTGCATCTATTGTGGCAAGTAAGCTTTAAACAAGCATAATGGGAGCCTCCAGTCTTGACATAGAATAAAGATTTTCCATAATAACTTACTAGAAAGTCTTAATTCTATTAAAGACTCGGAGGCAAGCATTATCCCACCCGGCGAGAAAATAACAGCATGTTACCTGATGTTAATTAAATATGTAATGAAAAGATTAATGTTCTGAAATTTACATGTACCCTATCGGAATAACTCCACGATTTTCTCCCACCCTGATAAGGGATCTAGGGTTGTCATATACAAGAGACTAAATTTCCCAAACTTTGACAGTGCCTACAGACAAGTCCGCCTGATCACGGCCCAACACAAGTTCTTCTTCTTCTTCAAGTTAGCTACAGTTATCTTCTACTATGGACAGCCAAGTTCGCAGCCCAGAAAGAGGAAGTGTCATCATGTTTAGGACTGTTTATGCAGGGGATCTGAACTACTATTGGTGGACTAGGTCACGTG